>NC_135379.1:29645000-32207500 GCF_049243985.1 Paroedura picta
GTAGCAGAACACTCTTCCCAAAGCTTTGAATCTGGTTGCATAAATGTAATTTGAGTACCATCTCACTATCGTTTGAACTGCCATAATTCTTCTTCTGAGAAAATACTGTTCCAACCCAAACATTTACATTGAATTTCATTTATAAAAGGTTTGCAGTTTGCCAGCATATTGCAATTCATTTTATTGATGAACTCATCCATAGACCTCCTATTGATTCCGGAGGAAAAAAATGTACTGTGTGTACTGTATTGGCAGGGAAATAGAGCAAATGCTCTAGTTATGTGGCTCATCTGTATCTTTTATTTACGTTGCTGTGTTTCAGCCCTGGCTGAGCATGATTTTTTGTTTGTTTTCTGATGTCTCCATCATAGTAGTATGAGAAAAGCATGAATCATGTTACTTATACTATTTTCTGCGGTCTTTGATATTAATACAATTAAATATTCACATGATGTCACAGAAGTGCACTAAGTGGTAAGGCTATCTTCCTCTCTGGCTGTTGTGTGCACACTCACACAACATCCCCCAAGAATACCAAACTTGGGCCTCCATGTTCTGCCCTCGGGCCTTCAGGAGGGTGTCTGTTTGACCCCTGCAGGATACTGAGCTAGATGGAATTTTGGTCTGAACCAGGAAGGCTATTCTTATTTTCTTAAGAAGTTCTTTTCATTTAGAGCTTACTAACAGAGAATACTTTAATCAATACTTTTGGGGTTTCAGGCTAATTAATCTTGGGAATATCCTAATTTTTAATATTTACCATTTATTATTTGGATGCCATCAGTCCATATAGTGAGGCCCAACACTGGAAAATGACACTGGTGTAAATGGGATGATGGTAGAATTAATGTGTGGAGGGACTCTATAGAATAATTGAAGACCCTACTCTGAAGAGTTTATAATGCAGAAGTGAAAAGGGACAAGGTGAACTCCGAGTACCTTTATTAACATTAAAAATGTATTTGTTTGTTTATTATATGTATATACCTCCTTCCCTGAAGGCTCAGGGCAGTTCACATGAAACAGAAACGATACAGATAATTCAGTCTAACAATAATACAGTTATAACGACAGGAACTGTAGTGGTGCCAAATGTGGGAGGCTCAGGGGGATGGGAAGTGCTAGTTCAGGTTGACCTCAACCAAATGCCTGGCAGCAGAGCTCCCTTTTGCAGGCCTTGTGGAACTGATCTCTTCTGGGAGTTCCTTCCACCAAGTGGGAGCCAGGATGGAGAAAGCTCTGGCCCTGGTTGAGGTCAAGTGAACTTCCTTGGGGCCAGGGATCACCAGAAAGTTGGAGATGCTGGGGTGTAAGGCTCTTTGGGAGGGTGTAAGCATAGAGGCAATCCCTCAGGTACACTGGGCCAAGACTGCATATGGCCTTAAAGGTAATAACAAGTCTGATCCAGAATTCAACTAGAAGCCAGTGCAGCTGTTCAAGGATGGGCTGGATGTGGGACCTCTGAGGTGTTGCTGTGAGGACAAGCTCCTTTCTGGACCAGTTGCAGTTTCTGGATCAAAGTCAAAGGCAGGCCTCTGTAGAGCGAGTTGCAGAAGTCCAGTCTAGAGGTGACCGTTGTGTGGATCACTATTCTGGGGCCAAGTAGGGCACTAGGTGTTTGGCTTGGCAAAGGCGGTGGAATGCCAGCCATGCTTCCGTTGGGTAAAAAAACAACAACTCTATTTTATTGTATGTATCTATGTTATAAAGTGCCTTGAGCTCCATAAGGAAGAAAGGTGACTAATAAATGTTTCAAATAAAAATTTGGTTGTGATGCAGCAAATTTTGAAAACAAAAATGAATTTACTTCAACATGTGATGATGCAATTAGAATATTATTTATTTAACATATGTTTAACCCACTTGTCTCTGCTTATTATCGATTTCATTTCACTTCACAGTCAATTCAAAGAAACTGACCCACAGCATGGTGGGAACTAGCTATATTTCTCACTTCTATATATGTTGGTTGTTTTCAGGAGGGAGATCTCAGTTCAGTTTTCATTCCCATGTACTTTAGAGCTGGGGTCAATAAAATGCTGAGATGAACTCGCAGTGTCTGTGTCTCCTTAACCCATGGATTTAACAGCTTTGTTCCAGGCTTTTTAATTCCACAGGTAAGATTTGACAGTAAAAAACAAACAAAACCTGATCCTGCTAAGCAGCCTACATCTATTTTTTAACCTTCTACTGTAACACTTTTTGAAATGTTGCTTTGTTGGACACAGCTGGCCAGTAACTCAGCTTTATGATATTGTAGCAGAAAATTGAGTGGGGATTGGAAGCTCAGTGCACTAACATTGTACGCCTCACATATATCATTTCACTAACTGCTTGCTAAACACTCACCAGTTGCCATATACATTTACTGCTATGGAGTACTGAACGTGTAAAAACCTAAATAAATAAATAAACAAACAGGTTTAACTCTCTTAATTTTTATCTTTCACTTGATAACCTCCTACCCTGCAAACATCTCCCTCTGTTCACAAAAACAGCTTCAAATCAAATTAAAGGAATCTTTTGTTTCAGTGTGAATTTTACTGCATTTCAAAAATTAGTTTAGGAGTAAAGATTGTCATATAACAAGCCCTTCCCTTCCCCCTAAATTGTTTCATAATAATAATTAAGTAGTGGGTTTGATCTTTATGGAGTATTGCGAAGCAACACAGAGATATAATGGGCAACCAGACTGACAGAGGCATCCTGTCAAAATGGCAAGATTCTGTTGGGAAGTCAATTTGTTGAAATATTTAAAAGCAACCTTGGCATGCTGCTTGCTTAATGATTAGGGGATTGTAGACAAAATATAATCCCTGATCCTGGTCTTCATTCCTGGGCAGAGGATTCAGTTTATGGGCAATGGGCACATTTTAGCCCGCCCACGGAGACTCATGGATCCGATTGGATTCCGGAATGCTCTTTTGCCACAGCATGGAAGATCAGATGGGCCCCCCTCGAAGACACTGCCACCATGCCAGATTATCGCTGCCATTGGTTGTTGGCAGGCGTAGTCACCCTGATGCACCAACAGGCAGCTGCTATGGACTGGGGGGTGGTGGTGGTGGTGGTGACAGTTTTGCTGCCGGGATGCAATGGGGATATTGCATATTTTTATGTGGGGTTTTTATCTTGCAACCTGCCATGAGATGGCTTGCCATGAATGGTAGGAAATAAATCCTAATAATAATAATAATAATAATAATAATAATAATAATAATAATAATCATCATCATCAACATCATCATCACAATTATGGTTTCCAGATCAGCCTGAACTGAGTTATGCGAAATGGAAGTGGTTGTCCTGCTTCATCTTTTTGCTTCCTCCTTGTGCTGTAGCCTTCTCCAAAACTGTTTCTCTGAATTAATGGGCACCAAGGAACATGGCGTGTCTATGTGTGTGAGAGGGTAAATTAGGGCTTTTCAGGAGAAGCAAAGTAAAGATCATCCTCCCTTCCTCCCCAAAATGTAATGTCCTTCCACAAGGGGAACTGCTATTGCTCTGACCATAAGCATCACGGTGTTTTCTATGTGCATCCTGAGCAAAAACTCTTTGGGAAGTGCATGTTTGATATACTAGGTCCTGAAAGAGAATATGTACTGAGAAAAAAATAGTTAAGTTTTAAAAGAGTCCAGAATTTTACCGCTTGTCCCGGAATGTATTCTGACATTCTGACATCCTGATAACCAAGGATTAACATGCGATATGCTCATGGTCCCTGCTTTCTCCTTTTCTTCTAAGAGGATGTAATATAGAGCCAAGAGAATTAACTGTGATCTAGGAGGCCTCTAGTTCATGGCAGAAGTGAAATTTAAACCAGTAACAATGAGATGCTGGATTGATTGCAGTGCAGTCCTAAACAAAGCTACACTCTTTAAAAGCCATTGAAGTTCATGGGATTAGAATAGCTCTGCTGATGCCCTCCCACATGATCACCCACAGGGCCACTGAAGAGCTCACAAGCCTTGGATCAGAATGATATTGAGGTGCCAATTTTATGAAATAAGGTAAAGGTATCCCCTGTGCAAGCACCAGGTCATGTCTGACCCTTGGGGTGATGCCCTCTAATGTTTTCATGGCAGACTCATTACCGTTTACCCCCCAGCATGCTGGGTACTCATTTTACCGACCTCGGAAGGATGGAAGGCTGAGTCAACCTTGAGCCGCCTGCTGGGATTGAACTCCCAGCCTCATGGGCAGACAGCTTCAGACAGCATTTCTGCTGCCTTACCACCCTGCGCCACAAGATGCTCTATTTTATGAAATAGCCCTTCCTTATGGAGTCCATGCAATCAGTTGCCAGTATGTCAGCTCACTGGTCCAAAATGTTGGAATCCAGACAGATTCTGGAAGAACCTATGTACTTTAAGCAGTTAACCTTGGGGGTTATAGCACTCCTATTCTTGGCATTATTAAAGAGATAGAGTGAAAATCATTTTGGGGAAGATGCTGGGGATTCCTGCTATTTTGGAAAGTTGAGCCAAGGAACTCTTGAGATCATCTCTTTAACAATGTCTGTGGAACTTGAATAATTTATATCCCATCCAGGGACTGTGCCTCAGTGTTAGAGCATCTACTTAGCATGCCTCAGGTTCAATCCCTGAAATCTCTAGTTAAAGGACTAGGAAGTTGGTGGTGTGGATGATCGCTGCCTGACACCTTGGAAAACTGTGCCTACTTTGAGTACACACCTTGATGGACTCCGGGTCTGATTCAGTATAACGCAATTTCAGTTCATATGTCTTTGATGATACATTCAAAGGAGGGAAATCTAAAAGCAAAGTAAAGAAATAAATACATGGATGAAATCTCTTGTTTCACGTTTGCAAGAGATCTCACCTTTATTTGAAAGAGCAACTGAAATTACAACTATCCATCCATTTTGAATAAAGTGTTACTAAATCAATATTTAGAGCAGTTTCACTTGTTGACCTATGTTAATTAAACATGGAGTCACCACATCACAGGACAGAAGTCATCTATCTCTGATCTTAACTATTGATGTGGTTTAACACTTCTCCCCATTTCCCTAAACTTCAACCAAGTGGAGCGCACTGCAGTTAAATCTTCCCCCCAAATTCAGTTTAACAATAGAACAATAATCTTTAAAACTGAAGCTAAAATGGTAATGTTGGAGTCCTAGTCAACAAAGCTTTTGTCTTTTTCACCTGCATGACTAGGATCCAAGCCCTTGCTTGCCCTAAGCAAAATGACTTTGATGATCCCTATTCAGGTTCCCATTAAAGTACTGATTCATGTCAGAAAAGCACCAGAAATAATTTAGCAGCACTTGGAGCTGTTATGGGTCATTTTCATGCTGGAAGATGCCCAGGGCTATGCTTATGTAGGTGCTGAGTGAATCAGTTTGACCTGAATGACACGACAGTGTTGCAGAAAGGAAATCTAAACCCAGCATAATAAAGTCTTTTGGGCTGAGTAAATATGCTGGTCATAGAGCCCCCACAATGAATTTCATGCTTCAGTGGATACCCTATAGTGTTACTTTCCCATGAGTGGTTTCTTGCATGTGTTTGTTGTATTCTGATAGATGTGGCCATTGATTATGTATATTTTTTAGAAAAGTCTTTGCTACTTATTAGTGTGGTGAACTTTGCCCTTGGCAGCTGGAGCAAAATGCAATGGTTGTATGAGGTGGACAGCAGTGAGTTGTATATGTATGGAATACTGCAGCGTTTCTCAGTATTTGGTAATCAGTGTGCTGTGTTGTGGAAATGCAAGAATATAAACCCTTTATGCCTGGAAACAACAGAGCTTTAGTTCTTTTACAAATACTCAATGAGTGTGTTTATTTCCACTTGAATTTGATTGTGCATCATATTTATGATCCAATGGGCTGGATCCTATGAACTTTGCACTAATTATGACATTTAGTCTACTGCAAGGATCCTTCAGATAGGCTTTTCAACAGGTGCAAAGCTTCTTGTACTGGAGGGAAGTCTTACTGTCAACAGAAACATGCTGTAGGATTCAGACATATATTTCTATATTTCCTGATATAAAACCAGCCCACGTGCCATAATAAATAACATATAAATAAATAAATAAATAAATAAATAAATAAGTAGAATATTTTAATGATATGTACAGCTAGAAAAAAATTATTCAGTACTGAGTACAGAACTTGAATCATTAAGTGCTAGGGATTGACCTTGGAGTGAAACTTTTTCTGTCTACAGCATGATAGTCCTTTCATGTGTCATTGTTATGTGTTTAGGAAGTACACAGACCTTGAAAATTAATCCTTCTATGCACTAAAATATTTAGAGCACCAAATGTTCCTACCTTCATATTAATGGGATTTCAGTCTATGACTATGCTGAGAATTTAAATAACTCCCTTCAACTGGAGAAAGCCTATATGATGGAACACTAATTTAGAAGGTAAAGTTGGTTTATATCTAAGATCCTATGAAATGCAACACTCCTTGCAGATAAGACTGCCAAGTCTGTTTAATCAGCCAATGAGGGATGGGTGGGAACTTACTGGGAGTGGGGAAGGTCTAGAGGGAAGAAGCTTGAAAAGAGTGAGGTTTCTACATCACCCAGAAGTGATGTTGTGACATGGGGAGCAAAACTGTATGGTAGAATTAGTGCAAAATCCAGAGTGTTGCCCCCCTGATTTCATCACCATCCCTACATCATGTCTGACGTGGAAACATTGCCTTTTAAAGGCTTCTTTCCTCCTGACCCTCCCTGCTCGTGGCATGTAATTTCCATGTCATTTTATTCCAGGCTTCTTGCCTGTTTTTTTTTTGGGGGGGGGATTTCCCCCAGTTTCTCAAACTCCTGAAGTAGGAGGAGATATACCATACTGGATCCCCAAGCCCCAATGAGAAATAACTAATTGCAGGAATTATGTGAGTCAAGATACTGATGAATCAGTGGAGATTTTTCTTAGGATCCTAGATTTCCTTAAACCTATATTTCCCCTAGAAAATCACAAGATATCAGACCCTCAAACAAATCAAATTGGCATGATAATGAATGTAAGAATATGAAGACGTTATTACAAAAGAAACATTAATTTAGAGCATCCCATGATTTTGATGGAGCTGTTTAGATTAAAACAGAAGTATAAGAGCCTGTTGAAGCGAAAAACATCTTGAGACTTTAAAGGGAAACTGTTGATAGACTCTTCAAATAACAGTAACTGGAAAAGGTTTGGGGATGTGGTGACATCTTCTTTGATGCTCAGGAATAATACTGATTTTAAACTAAATTTTAATTAGCCTATTGATGTGAGCCATTGAAACCCTCCAAGTTATAAGAACTTGAACTAGTTGGCCTCTTTCCCTGGTGCAAAGGGAATTTCCAAGATGGCACAGAGCACACACATTACATACTTGGTTTCTAGAGCCATTTCTCTGGAGTGATATGAGTTTATACACAGAAATACCTATTTTGGACATGCTCTAGCAGTCATCAGCTTTGTGATTTGTCATAGACACAGGAATTCTGCATTTCTTATGTTCTGGTTGAAATATGGGTTGATAGTCATATAACAAGTTAAAGTTTGTCCCCCTGAGCTCAAACATTAAAGTAGAGAGGAATGGTCACAAACAGATCACAAATACTGCAGGCTACGATGTGTCTTTCAATCTTGTCAGTTTTGTCATATTGGTATCCTACGGCAATTTTTGTATGATACATCCTAGGACAGCGTAAGAAGTGCTAATAATCCAACTCATCTTTAAGATTCACAAATCTCTTTCTGTCTAACAGTTTGGTCAGCACATCAGCAATCATATAATTAGTAGGATAAGTCACAACATCAATAAGTCCTTTGAACCTCTATAGCAATTGAAATCTTGATCACGACATGCCTCGTCCTGTTCTTCATGTTCTCACCTTTGATCATTGCGATACAGATTATCCTCATACATTGTGACTGGCTTTGATTCATGTATGCCAAAGTCCTTCTGTAGACCTATTATCCATTAAGTTCATTGCAGGCATTGCAGTCTGCTATGCCTTCTGCTTCTGCAGTTGATCCAGCTATCAGATGCTGTCTTTTAGTGGTCTAGCTGATCAGGTTTCCAAAGAAGAAGAATAAATATCCACTTGTAGATTTCTTGTCAAACTTGACTTCATGCCAGTTTGTGTCCATATATCCTCCCAGTTGTAGTTCTTGACATGGCAATATCTTCAACTTTAAGTCTGCGCTGTTGTTGAGATATTTCACCATCCTTGTTAGAGCATTCCAGTTGAAGTGATCAGGAGAGTTATCCATTCTGCTCAAGATGCCTACTGCAGCTGTAATGTCAGCCAGTAACATTACTCAGGTATAACAGCTTTCCAATGACTTCTCTGCATGCCTTGTTGCTATCCAGTGGTTGTCCATCAGGTAAGCTGTATCTAGTGAAGTCCCAACTCCTTCTTTTTCTTTAATGCCCACTGAATTAACAAGTTCTATTAGTTTTGTGCCTTTGGCTAAGTAGAAATCCACCATCTGTGGATTCCACTTCTGTTCTAAGGTAGGTACATAGTTCCTTGAATTCAACTTGTTTATTCAGGTTTTCAACAATCTCTTTTGTTTCCTCTTTGTTTCTGCAACATATAAGCAGATCATCAACAAAAACTAGTATATATTGATATTGTCCATCTTTAATTCTGGAGTACAGACAAGGTTCTGCTGCTCCTTGTTTAAATCCTTGTACTTTGAGTAAGCTTCTCATTCCAAGCTCTAGCTGCTTGCTTCAGCGTTGATGGCACGTTCACTTGCTGTACTGCCATCCTTCTTGATGCGGCTATACTGAGCAGTGTTCTGATTGATCTATAGTATCTGTGAAGAGAATTAAGCTCTTCTTCCACTGCATCCACCCATTTGACCCTTTCACTCACTGGATGACTCATCATCTCTTTCCAAGTTGAAGTTTCACATTGATCTGGTGCTTTAAATGCCTCATCCACAGTAGAATCATAAATCACACATTCATCTCCTTTTATCTGAAATTCAAATCCCTTTCCTGCAAGTCTTGATACAGAGATCACATTTAGCTTTGCATAGGGTACACAGAATACATCAGATATAAAATAATCCACAATATTACAACTGCTTCCTTTGGCTTGAAAAACTACAGTTCCTTTCCCTTTAATGTTTATTTTCTGATCACCCACAGAATACAGAGATTTAGAGCATTCCTCAAAGCAACTAAACTTTTGTCATTTGCCAACATAATTTCTGATCCAGAATCCAAACACCAATGTAATCCAGTTTCACAAACAAAACTGTTCCTTTCAGTCCCACACAACTGATTCATAGAGTTAACATGCCCTTTTCTCTCTGTTCGTGTCAGCTTTCAGTGCTTTATACTCAGAAGTGCTGCTTTGACCATTAGAGTCCAGTCCGATTGATTTTTGTTATTTATTTATCTATTTATCTATTTATTTATTAATTATTGCATATATACCTCAGCATATATACCCCGCCCCTCCCAAGATGCTGGTTCAGGGCAGCTTACAAAAAAAGCCACAATAGCCCAATGCAGAAAAACAGTAAAATCAACACTCCCCCCCCATTACTTCAATGGCTGGTCTCCTTTCTCTGGAACCAGACTCATGGGGTTGCTGTGGGGGATGAGCTGTCGGATGAAATCAATTAAATGGGATGAAATCAATTCAAAAGAATGGGATGAAATCAATTCAATGGGATGGGGTGAAACCAATTCAAAAGAAATTCTGTCTAAACACCTGGAAGATGTTCCTGACATTTAGAGAGGTTTCTCGGGAGGTGGTGGGTTCTCCATCTTTGAAGATTTTTAAACTGAGGCTGGATAGCCATTTGATGGGAGGCTGATTCTGTGAAGGTTCAAGGGGGTGGCAGGTTAAAATGGATGAGCGATAGGGTTGTGAGTGTCCTGCATAGTGCAGGTGGTTAGACTAGATAACCTAGTGTCAGAATCACATGATTGCTGCCATGGTCTTTGAGAACCAGAGTGTAACCATCTTGGATTTTGTATAACCAGTTTGTTTGCTTTGGCCTTCTGTAAACTGTATTACTGAGATGCTTTGTTCTTCTTTGCAACATTATCAGACAGTAATATCTTTGTAAGTGGCTGTATCCAGTAAAACCAAGGTTGAGGAGGTTTGGGTTATTGTCTTGGCTGTTTTCCTGGTCAGCACCTGGACTTGGAAGGGGGACCCCTCTCTGGGAGTGAGAACATCTTTGGGCGGGAAACTTTGGGGTAAAAATACTGTATTTTGAAAGTGCAAGCCAGTTTTGTCTTTGAACATCTATGGTATCGATCTGCTTCGAAAATAAAAACCTTTCTTTTAAAGATGTTGTTAATTCCAGTCTGTCAACCTGACACCTAGGAGGACCCTTCTAACTCTATGATTCTATGATTCTGAAGCTGTGCAACTTCACATCAATAAACAATAAAACCTCTACCCTGGAAGCCTATTTTTCAGAGCACAGAGTGGACCTGGCGTGTGTGATGGAAACCTGAGTCATGGAGCAAGCCCCTGCCAGGTCCTCTGTCTTCCATCAGTCTCAGATTGTGGGGCAGTTAGAAGGGGTGGCAATCAATCTAAGTGGATTTCTCCTTCAGAGCTCTTCCTGAGCCATCAATCCCAGGTATTGAATGTGTTGGACTTGGGCAGGGCACAACTGAGAGACTGGCCATGTGGCTGGTGTACCACACACCCAATTCACCTCTAGACGCCCTCCTAGCCCTGCTGAATGTCGCAGCGGCCTGGACACTACAGTTTCCAGATTATTAGTTCTGTGGGACTTTAACATTCATGCCGAGCTGCCGTCCTCTAGAAATGGGCTGGTCCTGGTGTCAGCCATGGTGATGGTGAGGAGTTTGACACCAAGATGTATGAGGAAAGGTTGGGGGAGCTTGGTCTATTTAGCCTGAAAAGGAGGCAGCTGAGAGAGGATCTGATAACTATCTTCAAGTATTTAAAAGACTGCCATATAGAGGATGGAGCAGAGTCCAGAGGGATGGACCAAAGCCAATGAGATGAAATTAATTCAGAAGAAATTATGTCTAAACATCTGAAAGAAGTTCCTGAGAGAGCGTTTTTTTAGTGGAACTGGCTTCCTCGAGAGGTGGTGGGTTCTCTATCTTTGGAAATTTTTAAACAGAGGCTGGATAGCCATCTGACGGAGAGGATGATTCTGTAAAGCAGTGGTCCCCAACCTGCGGGCTGCAGCCCGGTGTCGGGCCGCGAAGGCCGTGGCGCCGGGCCACGGCTCCCTCTCCCCGCCCCCCCCGCAGTAAAAAACTTCCCAGGCCGCAAGCTTGTGGCCCGGGAATCTTCTTACTGCGGGAGGGCGGGGAGAGGGAATCAGGGCCGGGCCGCGCCCATGCGGGCTGCACCCGCGCCCACGCATGGCGCATTCACGCATGCGCAATGCGTGGGGCGCGGCCCGATGCGCAGGCGTGGTGTGACCCGCGGGCGCGGCCTGATGCGTGGGCGCGGCCTGATGCTCTGCCAGTCCCCAGCCTCAGAAAGGTTGGGGACCACTGCTGTAAAGATTCAAGGGGATGGCAGGTTACAGTGTCATCGATAAGGTTGTGAGTATCCTGTATAGTGCAGGGGGTTGGATTAGATCAGTGGTCCCCAACCCCCGGTCTGGGGACCGGATCAGTCGGTACAGGGCCGTGGCTCCTCCTCGTTCTTCTCCCTGGCTGCTACCTCGGGGGCTGCCCTGCCACTGGCTTACCTTTGGTGCTCTCCAGTGCCCGCCATGGCTGGGGCTCCCCCTCAGCATGGCACTGCGGAGCTGCTGCTGGCAGCGCCCCCCAGTGGGTGGTGGGAAGTCGGGGGCGCCAGCGGGAAAGCAAGTGGAATAGGGGCTCAGGCGGCAGTGACGTCCCTCGGCAAAACACTACCCCCCCGGGCCTCAGTAAAATTGTCAAGCATTGACCGGTCCCCGGAGATAAAAAAGGTGGGGACCACTGGATTAGATGACCCAGGAGATCCCTTCCAACTCTATTATTCTGTGATTCTATGATTCTATGAACCTGCTGTCATTGTTGTTGCTGCTGTTGCTCAGGTATGAGCTGAGGGGCTCTTTGATGTTACCACCACACAGCAGGCAGTTTGCTCAGGTTGCTCATGGACACCAGTGGCTTTCCAGGGAAGCAAAAGAGCCTGTCCATCCCCGAGTACAATGCTAAGCAGGTTATCTTTTGTCATATAACTTTCAACAATGACTTTTTCGAAAATGTCCAGCCTGGTACTAAACTGTCATAATTGAATGCTGTGAAAGCCTGGAAACAGGAGATATGCAAAGACAGAATACAGCAAGTAAACCTTGTTGCTTCATCCCTTGTGTTTCCTTCTACCTTTCAGGGGTTATTTGTTTGTTAACTGATTCTTAATAGACATCTTTAATGAACCCAACTTGATGGCCCCAGTGGAGATCAGTTCTGTGCCCATCTGCTCCATCTCTTACTATCCCATGTTGGCATTTTGTGGGACTGCCCTCCTGGCTGCCTAGTTGCAATAGCATATGATAAATTTCTCAACAGCAGCATGGAAAGAATAGTACAAAATGTACACTCCTACCAAAATATATTGTGAAACTGTCCTTAAACAAACAAATGAGCCACTTTAAAATATTACAGCTATAAATGACTATGACAGTAGCACAGCGCATATAATAAAAAATAACTACTGAAGAGAAGCTGCTGAATTACTGTAGTAATAAACCAGATGTGATTATTATCATTTAACATGGTCATTGAATACCATGAATCCCTGAAGCCATTAAAATATTTATGATTAAACATTTGCTATTCCTTATAACAGAACATATAGCCTGGCATTAAAATCTGTTAAAGTATTATTTTGGCTGATATATGCCAATGCTGTAATAGGGGTCAGCTATCAGCTACCAATCTTTTGAAAAGAGGGACAAATAGCTTTAAGGGTTAGTGGATTTTAAAAGAAATATATTTTAAGGTTAACTTTATCCATATTAATCAGTTGTATTCTATCTGAACCAGGGATAGAAAACAAGGTGTATTTTCTCCTTTAATTTGTACTTATTATACATACAAGGAGAAAAACTAATATAAATAAATATAAGCCACTTGACATGATAATAATAGCTTGCAAAGTCAAGATCTTAGTTGATGGTCACATGGAAATTTTATTTTCCTAATGCCCTCTAGGATTTTTGAGAGCACTCTTGATATAATCTTGTTTTATGCGGAGATTCTTCAGAAGAACCACTTTCCTGTGTCTTTCCAAAGGCCCTCCTACAGTGAAGAGCCAGCTGTTGCCTAGAAGCAGCTGATATTTAGAAGTGCACTGCCCGTGAACAAGGAAGTTCTATTTGGCCATTGTAGCTAATGTTTATTTGTCCATAAGATGCACTGTTGTTTGTGGCAGTACATCTTATGGGGGGAAAAACACACACATCAAAATCAACCCAACAGATAAAAGCAGAAGATAAAACAATAAAACAAACCCAACTAAAAACACCCACCTGAACAAAACAAATAAATTTTCATTTATCACCTAAATATCAACACATTAACAGGTGATCTACTGTGGGGACAGCACCCTACAGCTAAGATATCAGTACTGTACTTATACTGAATCAACCACATACACAACATCTTGGTACTGTGTCACCAAGCAAGCAACCACCATACATGAGAAGGTGCAAGAACACAGAACAAAGCCTGTGATTCCTACTTTAATGGATAAACAGGTGGCTCTTCAAATGTCTTGGTCCCACGTGTTTAAAAATGTTACAGGTAAGAGCCAGCAATTAGAGAACCAACCAGTAAACGGTTCTTTGTCTTTTGTGACTAAAATATCAGGTTCATGCATTTACATTAATATAAACTGCATTGTGTCCACATTGTAGAGAAAAGCAGGGTATAAATGAACTGAATAAGCACTTGTTAACTGTACATAATGACTGGCATAATTAGATTTATGGCTCACCTTCCTCCAAAAACTCAAGGTGGGTTACATAATATATAGTACCAGAAAATCCCAGAAAACCCCCGAAACCAGCATTAACTCTTAAGGTACCAAGATGGCAAGGTTCCTCCTACCTCTCCCTAAAGAGACTTATAGATGGTACAAACAGAATTTAAATAAGATTATAAGGGGAAAAAAGTTTTGCTTGATTAGTTTCTCATCTCACAGAATCCCCTAGATGAGTGGTTATGTTATGTGCCATTCAGTCACTGATGACAATTTGAATTTGATCCACTGAAAAGCATTGTATTTGAAGTGTAACATGAAAAAAATATTGCATTTACCTTATAGCATAGTACACCTTGCCTCAGATAGTATATTGTTTGCATTGTTCTCTAATTCCATAATCTGAATAATTTTGCATTGTTAATCAGTTGTTTTATACTATTTGATTGCACTGTTTTGTAACCTATAATCTGTTTTGTGTTTCAATGAAAAAGACAGACTACAATTATAAGTCATTGAGGTTGTAGGAGGAGGGATCGGACAAGAGTGTTAAGCAGAAATGGTGGGTAGGGAGGCAAGGGAGGGGATGGGGATTTCAATAATCAAGGGGCATGTGGCATGGGAGAAGGTATTATAAATAAAAGGAAGTGAGATATGGAAATACTCGCACTATTTCTAATCTTGGTCCCACCTCACAACTGGAAGGTGAAGGGGCTAGGAGAATTAACCTATCTTTGACATTGGTGTTATGCAATTTAGGTCCATAAACAATAAGATAGCTACTCAGACCAAAAAGTGGACCTGGAATGCATGACTGAGATCTAAGGCACGTGAAGGTGCAAGAACTTGCCCCACCCAGTTTCTTGGTTCTCTACCAAGCCTGGACAAAATGTTGGGGAAAGGAATGGTGATACTAGTTTGAGAGGCTTTCTCCTTCAGGGCAGTACCCACAGCAATGATACCTCCAGGTACTGAATGTGAGTCTGACTCCCAGAGAGTGTGCTGGCTGGCTTTGACTGCTGTGCTGGATCCTGGAGGATCGTTATAATTGCTGGAGAAGACTTCAAATGATTTGCCTGAGAGAGACTCTCCTTTTTCTTTCTTTTCTTCTGAATCTTTGCTAACTTTTTATTTTTAAACTCTCACTCGTTGGGTTTCTCTTATTTTTTAAAGAAAAAACAATCAATATTTTAGAAATTAAATATAATTAAAGAGAATGTGTATATAATTTCTACCCACACATATCAGTGTGACCACTGTTGTCAACAAGCAGCATGGAAGAAAAGGTTATCAGGCTCTGAAAAATACCACTTTGGAACAATGAAATCAAGTTTGAATTCTTCCTTGCTGAAATTGCAAAAAACCATTCCAAATGCAGACACATTTATTTTGTTCAGATCTACCTAAAACACTTGTTTAAGGAGTCCCTGTCTGAACATTAAATGGAGATAAGGATTCTATTGATTATTGGCTACTAAATCTGACAAATTTATTAATAAGAACTTTACTCTGAAAATATTACTCTGAAAATAATTTGGAACAGTCAATCTAAAATCCACATATTATTGATTTCTGTGACAACAATGGGTAGAATTACAGCAGGAAATAATCCATTAAGTGATAAACAAGGAAACATGAAAGCAATTACTTTCATGGTATAATTTTATTCACTCCGATTGTAGAAAATGAAAATGCTCATCTGAGTGTTTTAGGCTTGAGCTTAAACTGTACAATATTAAACAAAGTCAAAAGCAATGTGAAAGATCTTGAATCTATTCAAGGCATGCACCTCATTACAGACTTAGCAAATTAAAACACAAATAGGATTAGAAAAGAATAATGTAACAATCTCTCACTATGGTCCCTGGAGCATTAAGTCATAAATTGGGTTTGCATTAAATTGCTCCAGCAATTGAATTCAGAGAAAGAGCTATAGGCTGGAGATAAACCATGCTGAGCTGCACACCAACTTTGGAAAGACTACATCTTTTTGTTAGATACACAACAAATTTTTTTAGAACCTATGAAAATGTGTGCAAGAATGTGGCATTATTTAGCATGTGATGCCTGCAGAAAAAGAGGAGCGTAGCTAACATATGACAGTTTCACTGAGTATACCTGAAGGAAATTTAATATGCAGTTAATATTAATACTTCTCAATGAAAGACAGTTTTGCAGGTTTGCCAGAGATTATTCCTATGTTCTCTGCTTGCCTTTCCCCAAAGGAAAAAAAACACAGGAAAGTGTATAGATTAACATAAATATAAGAGTTTAACAGTACAATCCTAAAGAAACTTTAAATAGACCTGAGTTGGATTCTGGAATACATCTGTTACACATGAGCGAATGATGAAGTTTTATCAGTACAACCTGGCACACTGACTTGAGTGATTGTGATACAGTATTAGCATATATTGTAAAGCTGTGGTCCCCAACCCCCGGTCCGGGGACCGTCGTAAATCAGTTGGTCCCGGGCCATGGCTCCTCCTCCTCCTCCTCCTCCCTAGCTGCTACCTCGGGGGCTGCCCTGCCACTCTGCTGCTGGCTCACCTTTGTTGCTCTCCAGCGGCTGCCTGGCTGGGGCTCCCCCTTGGCATGGCACTGTGCAGCTGCTGTGGGAGGCGGGAAGTCAGGAGCACTAGCGGGAAAACATGTGGAGCAGGGTCTCAGGCGGTGGCGTCCCTTGGCAAAAGACTATCCCCCCGGGCCTCAGTAAAATACGTTGACCGGTCCCCGATGATAAAAAAGTTGGGGACCACTGCTTTATGGGACATGATACAAGAAGAAGTCTAAGCAAGTCTACTCCAATGTAAGTCCCATTTTATTAAAATCACGGGAATGCTGTGGACATTGTTTACCTTGATTTCAGTAAGGCTTTTGATAAGGTTCTCTAGTATATTCTTATTGACAAGTTGGTAAAATGCAGTATGGATGCTATTACTGTTAGGTGGATCGAGAACTGGTTGACAGATTGCACCCAAAGGGTGATTGTAAATGGTTTGTCATCTTCTTGGAGACATCAAGTCTCTGTTGAATGAGTAGGACAGGTTAAATCAGTGGTCCCCAACCTTTTTATCACTAGGGACCAGTCAACGTTTGACAATTTTACTGAGGCCTGGGGGGGGTAGTCTTTTGCTGAGGGACATTGCCACCGCCTGAGCCCCTGCTCCACTTGCTTTCCCGACGGCACCCCTGACTTCTCACTACCCACTGGGGGGCGCTGCCAGCAGCAGCTCCGCAGTGCCATGCTGAGGGGGAGCCCCAGCCATGGCGGGCACTGGAGAGCACCAAAGGTAAGCCAGTGGCAGGGCAGCCCCCGAGGCAGCAGCCAGGGAGAAGAATGAGGAGGAGCCGCAGCGCAGACCAGGGGTTGAAGACCACTGCCATAAAGCACCTGTAAGCAATCATTTGCTTGTATTCACCTCAGTTTAAAAATAGCTTGTTGGTCACTCATGTTCTGCAGGAAATGATTATAGCCTCCAAAAAATGTTGAAGTAACTTTTTAAAAAGAATAGTAAAAGGCTTCTCAGAGTACCTCAGGCATGTAGGTGTGGGGAGTTGTGTTGCTCATCACATGTAACATTAAGACACCTGCTTAGCTCATGCAAGTGTATTCAGCATAATTATTATAGCAGCAACAGATGATCTAACAGTTTCCCAAATACTTACTCTTGCAACTGAATTTCTTGGAATATGCAACAGAAGTGCAACATTTGAAATGAGAAAAGTGTGCAACAAAGCACAGGGCATTGCTTTGGAACCCATCTGTTGATGGCATATCTCCCTTGCCTGTAGTGGGGAAAGCTTTTGATACAGCTGGAACGATCTTTGCCTAAATGGTAGTTCCCCTATCGAGCAACCTTTAAACATATTTCTTGATTTTTTAAAGCAGCAAGCATTAGACACATTAAGAACTACAACAAAAAATCATTAAACACTACAACATTCTCCTAGGAGCCAACCTTATCTTTTAATCAAGTTATGGAAAATTCATTCCTCTTCTAGCTATTTATCTTCTTTGTTTATGCCCACACGAAGTGACCTACTTCTTAACACTAAAAGTAATAACAGGGAAACAGCACAAGACTCTTCATTATTTATGGATTTAGGTACCATTTATTTTGTCTTATTGGAAATTAAATAATCAAACCCATTCATTCTAATTAAAGGTAGCATGTGCTAATTATCTAGCAGTTCTATTACATAGCAAAGTCCTGTACCTACAGAAGGCAATACAAATTTTACACTTGGGTTTCAAAGGGAAAAGGAATGAAGTCATAGTGGATTTTTTTGGTGGCTGATTATTTTAGATTAAATGGCAGAGGAATGAATTAAAATTAGTGTTACCTTGGGAGTTGGGATTTGAATCACCTTTTCCAAGCACATTAATTCAAAAGAAATGTTAATATTCTCTTGAATCTAATTTTGCTGTGTTTATGAACATGTTTCAAACCTGGCATGGGCTGAAAAGCAGTGAAAAGCAAAATTTGTCTACTTATCTCTCACATTCAACACTGTAAAATAAAAACTACATTCAAGTATTATGATAAATTATAGTTTGTTTAAACTAAGAGTGGTTAATCCATTAGACATAAGTGACATACCAGATTTATATACAAGACCTGGTTTTTCTGTTTCTTTCATCTTCCCTGCCTAAGTTGCCTAAGACCCACATGCGGCAAATGTGAACAGCATCAGGAGCCTGCTCTTCTTTTTCTGTCCCCTCTGCCTTTGATCAGCTCCCCACCCCATCATGAGCCACTGGACAACTGCCCATGTTGCTCATTGGCGAAGACAGCCCCTGACAGTAAGCTGCTTTATTGCATAGTTTTGCCTTCTCTTCACCCTGTCACTGCCATATTCGTAATACCAGTGCTGGAATTCGAAACCATACCAACCAATCGCTCATGCTGCAATTGAACCTCAAAGACCCTCTCCCTTTTACCTTCCTCATCAGTTTAGAAGTCATTGTTCATTAAGGTAACAATATTACTTTTATTTTTCCATTTCCTTCCCCAGGAGGCTTGGGGCAGCTCACAACAAGTAGAAATAACACATAAAATTATATAAAATCAATAAACACCTATAAATCATAACATTACTAATATTAGATTATGTCTTGCAGTTTCAGACAGGCCACCTCTTTCTCTTTCAAGAGAGAGGAGCACATTACAGTGCATCCTTTGATAGTTAATGGTGGTATCTTTAACCGCTCCTAGCAGAGTGGATAAAATAATTCGTTAAGGGCCCCGAGGGTGGGCCCTGTCCGTGATGAGGAAGGGTGCCGATAGGCCCCTTCCCCCGGACTGACAATCACGTCTGCCGATTGGGCCCTCCGATTGTCAGTCCGGCGGCAAGGGACCAATTGCAAGCCGCACAGCGCAGCTTGCAATTGGTCCCTTGCCGCCGGACTGACTAATTGGGAGGCGCAAAACGCCTCCCGATCCGCCCCCCTTCCTGCTTGCCCGCAGCCACCCGGATCTGCCTCGGATCTGGCGGGGCAGGTCGCCGCCTCGCCGCGCCACTGCAGCCTCGCCTCCTCACTGCACTGCCATGGCCTCGCCTCCAGCTAAAACATGGGCCCAGGTAGGCCGCGCCACGGGGGGGGGCCCGACGAGCCACACCGCCCCTTGCCCGCACCGGCCCCGCCGACTCCCAAGCCCCGCTAGCGCCCGCTGCATTCAGAGTGCAGCGGGCTTATTTACTAGTAAAACATTATATTGTGTGCTTTGATGTTATTTCCTGGCCCCAGTCTGATGAAACATCCCTCTTACAGGTCTTACAGAACTAGTCCTTCAGGGTCCTGATCTCACTTCACAGAGTATTCTACCAGACCAGGGTAAAAAAACAAAACAAAAACAAAACTGATCCTGGTTGACCTCTTTGGAGTTTGTGATCTTGAGCAAGTTTTGATCACTGGATCTTAGACATATTGGGGAACTTTAATGGAGGAAGCTGTTTTGCAATAGTGCATGCTCACAGACACTTTATATTTATACTAGCAAGAAAGCCCATTGCAACCAGGAATGTAATGGGCGCTAAGTCCCAGGGTACACCGGGTAATCAGGGCTGTTTGTATCAGGGAATGAGTGCTCGTTTGGGTGGCTCTCTCTTTCCCTCACAGCAGAAGCCATAGCAGGTAAGCAGGGCTCTCTGTGTGTCTCTCTCTCACAAGTTGGCTCCTGCAGCGGCTGAGAACAAAGTGGCTAGCGTCCAGGGAGGGAGGGCGGGAGCTGTAGGTGCAGGACCCTGATTGGCCCTATTCCAACTCAAACAGCCAGGACACTCTCCACTCCCAGGGCGGTTTCACAAATATTAAGAGGAACAATGGATAAGGATTTATAGCAATTTTTGGTTTACTTCATAGCAAGTCTGAGTCCTGACACTGGATATGGATTGAAGGTGAGCCGGATGCATCTTGATCCAAAGGACAAAAAGGCATAGTTTAATCAAAGATGACAACTGGTATCTTAGGTAAGAAAATACCTTATAAAAAGTAATGCTGGGCAGCCTCTAGTTAAGGTTCTTCGTAAAGTCCTGGTGGTTTAAAGAGATTCAAGATTTCTTCCATTTTTGTTCCAGACATTACAACATTGTACAGCTTATTAGCAACAGTAATTGAACAGTAAAACAATAGGGATTATAATTAGAACAAAAATCTCCAATTAAGTAGCATTACCATGAAAAAAGACTATCATTAATATAGAAATAGTCTAGTTAAACTGACAATTTTAACATTGTTAGTGAATATGCTGCACCCTGTGGTGATCACCTCACTCCTTAATTTATACCTTTCAGACAACATATCTAGTTTTGTGTTTTATGTTGTTTTTAGAGCCTGTTTGTAGTGGTTAGGAGTGCAGACTTCTAATCTGGCATGCCAGGTTCGATTCTGCGCTCCCCCACATACAACGAGCTGGGTGACCTTGGGCTCGCCACAGCACTGATAAAACTGTTCTGACTGATCAGTGATATCAGCGCTCTCTCAGCTTCACCCACCCCACAGGGTGTCTGTTGTGGGGAGAGGAATGGGAAGGCGACTGTAAGCCACTTTGAGCCTCCTTTGGGTAGGGAAAAGCGGCATATAAGAACCAACTCTTCTTCTTCTTCTTTAAAGTAAAGAGTTCAGTGATGCTTTTAATTATTTCAGGAAAGAGACTGTATGGCACACTGGATCCATGAAAAATCACAGATCCTAAAGGGTGAAGATGAGAATAGATCGCTGACCCTTAAGACTTTGTCTCTCTTGCCTGTGGTCTCCAAACCCACTAAACCAGCATAGTGATAGTGCTGACACTAGGCCAATGAATATATTCTATTGCAAATGTAAAAGTGCACAAAAAGACCCACAATGATTTGTAGGAACATCTCATTTCCCCCTTCCCCACCATTTTCTCTTTTCCTTTCCTTCCGACCTACCAGCCAGTCAACCTACATTTATTTATTATTATTACTATTATTATTATTTAATTTGTTACCCGCCACACCCAAGCAGGCTCGTGGCGGGTTCCAGATGTCCAGTTAAAACTCCCATGGCTTGGAAAGAAATCAAGATTTGGAGGCTGGCAATACCATTGCAGTTGCCCAGGAATGACCACTGAGGACATTTATTTATTTATTTGTTTATTTATGTATTTGTTTATGTGTTTGTTTGTTTGTTTGTTTATGTATTTATGTATTTATGTATTTATGTATTTATGTATGTATGTATGTATTTATTTATTTATTTATTTATTTATTTATTTATTTATATTCCCCACCACCCCTGAAGCCAGCTCGTGGCAGGTCACAGAAGTCTATAAAACCCCCGTTCATTTCTTGAAGCTACATATGCTGTTTATACTATTTGGGGATTTTCTACATACTCATGTTCTGTGTGTGTGTGTATAGTTTTGACATTTTTCTGCAAACCTGGGGGATTTTTCAGATCTGTAGAAAGAGGTCCTGTCTGCTCATGATACAATGTTCAGTATCCACAGATTAGTCCAATTAGAATCATAGAGCTGAAAGGGACCTCCAGGATAATCCAGTCCAATCCCCTGCAGAATGCAGGAAATGGCCACAAGAGTCAAGCACCTTCACAATCCCTTCTCCCCACCCATTTACAACAGCCTAAATTCATAGAATTAGCATTTTTGTCAATCCCAGCTCTCCAGGTTATAGGCTGCTGTTCTTTAAATGTTACCCCACAATGGCTCTCAGAGACCAATGCTAGAGTTGCTCTTCTCCCTCCCCCAGCTGTTTTGTCCTGCCAAAATAGGGCCAACATTAAAATTTTTGGCACAAAAAATTCCAGTCGCCCCCAAATGGAGGGATTTCCCCTCAGAATTCCCACAGCTCACACAGGCCGGGCCTTAGAGAGCTCTCCCATCAATTGGCTGACTCTCCTTTCCCCACATTCTCATTGGCTCTGGTCGCCGTCTGTTGCACAGAGGCAGCGGCCCATGCCCCTTAGAGTGCACCCACCAGGCACCTGCCTGCTCTGTCAGTGGTCTGAGGCAAAGTGAGCAAAGTTGGTGGACATGACAGTTAGGGTTAGGAGACACAGTCTGATTGGGTGGGTGGCCATAGGACAGGCAGCCACTCAGGTGGCAGGACAATGCAGGTAGGAGCATTAATTGGCCCTTAAATTGTGAAAGTCAAGGCAGGCCCAAGGCAGGAACATTCATTGGCCCTTAAATTATAAGGCCCAAAAGGTCATTGTAAGACCCAAAGGTCATTAGGTCATTTATAATTGTTATGGATAAGGATGGGTAACTGGAGTTTTTCTTCGCATGGGTAAATAGCATTAACAAGCAAATTAACCTTTGTAAAAGGAACAGAACCCCTTCCCCTGGTTGTTAGCATCACTGAGTCACATATAAATTACTGTGTTGGAGCAGTTTACAAAAACTATGCAGTCTTTATATAAGCAAAACAATTTTTAAAAAACTTCTTTACAGCCTCAACAGAATGATATGGACAAGAAGATCACAGCCACTAGCCAGTAAGAACCTGTGATATCCACAGAACCATATATCATCCAGAACTCTAAAATGTAATAAATAAGTTAGCAGGGTAGAAGAAGATCACATTTCCCAAGTGAGAAATATTATAATTTGAATGCAGGGAAACACAATATTCCCATAACACAAGTGCTCTAGGGGAAAGTCTACACCCCAAGGAATGACTGATTTATTACACAATAAAACATACGACTGAAAAGAACCTAACTCTACAATCTATATACTAACAACACACCAACAACAGTCTTGAAGTCATGGCTTTAAATTATTTCCTGTAGACACTGATTGTTCAATAAATATTTGAACAGTTGAAAATCTGTGAGCATTTCCACACCCTTTAAATATAGTGTAACACTTACCTTATGAAGTCATTATATTTTGGCTCCCTCCACATAACGTCGCCAGCATCTAGCATCTTGGCAGTAACCGGCCAGCTACATCGTCCAAAAGTGGATTCACCAACATATTTAGTGCTACCTAATGGAGAGCAGCCAGAAGCAGTATGAAGCTCTGACCATGAGGCTGGGAGTTCAATCCCAGCAGCCAGCTCAAGGTTGACTCAGCCTTCCATCCTTCCGAGGTCAGTAAAATGAGTACCCAGCTTGCTGGGGGGGGGGGGGGTAAACGGTAATGACTGGTGAAGGCACTGGCAAACCACCCCGTATTGAGTTTGCCAAGAAAACACTAGAGGGCGTCACCCCAAGGGTCAGACATGACCCAGTGCTTGCACAGGGGATACCTTTACCTTTACCTTTAATGGAGAGCAGCCAGCAGCCCACCAGCCAAAGAGAGGTATGGAGGCTCAAATGTGTGAAAGGCATCTGCCTTGTCCCACCCTTGCTCCTACCCCCTCTTCTGGGGATGGGAACGTCATTTTTAAAATGCCCCTGCCACCTGTAGCAAGGGAACTCTGCAGAGTGTGTGCACGCGTTTGTGTGTGCATGCATGCATGCATGCAGGGGAGGGAAAACAGCAACAGTGAGCCCTCACTGGGTAGTGTGTGTGCACAAGCATACGTATTTGTGAGGGGGGAGGCTGCAGCAGCAGAAGGGAGGGTTTTTTTTTTCAACTGAACTGCCAGGAACAAACAAAGGCATTCAGTTGTGTAGGCAAAGGCAAAAATATTTTCTCCCAAAGTTGTTGCAGAAAGCATGCCTCTCTAAGCTTCCCCCCATTAGGAAAGAGATTTATTTTTAAAAGAAGCAAGCATTGTGATTCCATAAGTGGTGGCAATAAAGACACATAATTAGATGCATCTATGATTAGATGCATAGGTGTTTCAATGCCTATGTGGGACTGGAAGACTTGAAAAGACTATTCACTTTGCACAAATGGCCAGTTCTCGTGGGGAGGTGGCTATCTACCAGACAGCTCCCTCTGTTTTGACACTGGGGGCCACGGCGCCGGGCCGCGGCTCCCTCTTCCCGCCCCCCCCGAAGCTAGAAGCTCGCCAGGCCGCGAGCAAATCGGCCGCCAAAGTGGCCGATTAGCTTGCGGCCCAGCAAGCTTCTTGTTTCGGGAGGGGGGGGGGAGAGAAGCTTGCCGAGCTGCAAGCTAATCGTCCACATTGGTGGCCGATTTGCTTGCGGCCCGGAGGGGCGGAGAGAGGGAGCCGCGGCATGGTGGCAGTGCACGCGCGTTTGCGCACGTGCGTTTGTGCCCCTGCTGGGCGCAAACACGCACGCGGCAAGTCCGCGCATGCATGTTTGTGCTGGGGCTGCCACGCGTGCGTGGGGCCCTGGGCCGCCCTCTCCCCCCACTCCGGTGCAGCGGTCCACGGCAGCCGGAAGGTTGCAGACCCCTGTTCTATATGATAACCCTTCAAGTGTTTGAAGATGATTATCATATAACCTCTTAGTCACCTTCTCTCCATGTTAAACAGACCAGGCTCCTTCAACCTTGCCTTTTATACGGCTTAGTCTCCAAACCCCTTACCATCTTTGTAGCCCTCCCCTCAACACTCTCCAGTTTCTCTACATCTTTCTTCAGTTGTGGTGCCCAAAACTGAACACAGTAAAGTGGTAACACAGTAAAGTGGTAACATCACCTGATGTGATCTGGACACTATACATCTTTTAATACAGCCCCAAATCCTGTTTGTCTTTTTAGCCACCATGTCACACTGCTGACTCATGTTCAGTGTCTGGTCTACTAACACCCTCAGATGCTTTTCACACGTACTACTACCAAGGCAAGTCTCACCTATCCTATAGTGATGCATTTGATTTTTCCTACTTACATACAGAACTTTAGATTTCTCACTATTGAAATTCATTTTATTCATTTTAGCTCAGGCCTGTCAAGATCATCTTGTATCCTGATTCTGGTGTGTTTGCTACCCCTCCCAATTTAGTGCCCCTCCCGAGGCTTCTCCCAGTCTCCAGAGTGCAGGAGAAGCCTCAAAAGCCTAGGGAGGCAGTGGCAGCACAGCAAGCCACAGCTACCACCACCCTTCCCCTCAGTCTGCTGAGGCTTCTCTCACTCACTGGAGTGTGGGAGTGGATTTGGAAGGGTGGTGGAGACTATGCCAGTCCAGCGAGCCACAGCGCTGAGGCACACTTGCTGCCAATGGCTCTGCAAGTCTTCTGAGGCTGTTCTTGCTCCTCAGATGATGGTGGTGGCCTTGGAAGTCTGGTGGTGGCAGCAGTGCCAGATCAACGAGTGCACCTCAGTGATAGGCCTCACTGCCCTGGCACCATTGCTTCTGGCTATCCACTGGCATGCTCCCTAAGGTGAGATAACGGACATCACATCCATCTACATTTCCATTTGAGGGAGCGCGCTAGTAGATGTTCCACATCAAAAAAGAGTACATGGTAAAAATAATAGTTCGAAAAAACCCTTGTAAGATCAATGAAGAAATTTTAGCCATATCTTCTTACTGTATTTCTTTATTATAAGTACCAATATACCAGTATTACCTTCAAAAAATTGTTGCTTCTTCAGCTGAAAAAAAAAAGCATTTTTACTTTACATTACAGCATTTTTACTTAACCTTACTTAAAAATAGCATATTAACATTATATACTTAACTATATACAGAATTTATTATATTCAATATTGTATATTAACACAAAGCTAGCATACTCTTCCTGTACACAATATTGTTCCTCAAAATTGTTTTACACCATCATAATATTTTAATATATCTCTACCATTCTTTTACTAACATTCAAAAATAAACTCAGAAAGACGATCAAGTATAATGTGATTTAAGTGCATCCAACTGGAAAACACACTCTAATGTGCACTAGTCATTACAACAGCTCACAATGTGGTCAATTTTAAGCAAGTTCACAGCTGCATCTCATCTTATTTAAATAAATGCAGCTATTTCATTATCATGACTGAGGGCATGAGGTGTTAAAGTTCTAGTTTTATAGATGTAAGTTGCTTCCCTTTGTTTCAAATTTTTTGATGTATCTGTAGGGTTATACCTGTGTTGCCTTACCACTTCCAGAACTACAAAACAGGTCTTTTTCTGACTGTGATTGTGTAACAAAACATTTTATCTGTGGGTCTCTAAATTTCTATTTTTAATTTTAGATTTGTTCTGATATTCTAATTTTTAATTTTAAAGTAGTGAATATAAACTTTATTGCATTTGCATTCCAACAAATATATAACATTTGGCTGTTACAATTACTGAAGGATCTTAATTCCTTACTGTAGCCATATTCTGATAATTCTATTTGGTCAAAGACTGCACAAACCACACATCCTCCACATGGGAAGTGTCTCATAGCGCTTACTTCTTTATGGTCATACCTAGTTAAGTCAGTATGCATAATGTAGTCACCTAAACTTTTGGTTTTTCTAAGACCAATTAATGGAGGTTGTTTAAACCCTGGAATGTCCTGTACCAACTGCCAATTCCTCTTTATTATTTTTTGTATGGGTTTTGCCAGGTGAGAATAGGTAAACTAAAATAACCTATTCTTCTTAGGTCTTCTTGCTCAGTAAAGAATTCCCCTCTATTTCATCTGCTCTTTTTCTTGCCTGTTTGATCACCCTAATAAAGTATCTTCTTTCTGAGAAATTCTGTTCCATATTATCAGCTTCTCTAATATAATCTCCTCTAGCTGTTGAGTTACGTTGTATTCTTAAAAACTGTCTGAAGGGCAAATTATATCTTAAATGGAAAGGATGGAAAGAATCAAAGTGAAAGGTTATCTTTTCAGTGCTTTTACTATAGGACATACTTGTAACTTTAAATTATCATTAATGTATACCTCCATATCAAAAAAGGCTATATTTCCATGGTTAAATTCACCAGTAATATGAAAGAACCATCTAAAGTATTTAACCAATCTTAAAATTAATGGAAATCAACCTTACCAACAAGCAAGAAAAAGAGATCATCAAGAAATCTAAAGTACTTAATAAAAGAGTCATAAAAATGATTGCTGTCAGCATATATGTACTTTCTTCAAAATGTATCATGTATAGGAGTGTGGTAGCTGGCGCTACCGGGAATACCATGGTTACACCCTGTTGCTGTATGTTAAATTGATCCTGAAACCAAAACCATTTTTTTCAAAACAAATATCTTCAAGATCTAACAAAATTGAGGTTGGTGGCATTTTATTTTCTCTATTATCAAAACAGTTAATAAAAGTTAATAAAACAGTTAATAAAATTCACATAAAACATTGCAGGGGTAATACATGGAACAGTCTAAATGTATAACACAGTCATAAATAACATGTCAACACTAATCCAACAGTGGTTCCAAGTAGAACATCAACTTAGACAAACCCCCAAGGAGGTCAGGCTGCTTCAGGTCATGGAAGGGGTGCCTGAGGGGGGACCAGTAGATGTTGTTGGGTTATTCGGACTCAAGCAAATACCTGGTGGAGGAGCTTCCTTTTGCAGGCCCCATGGAATTGTGGAAGTTCAGATAGGGCCCTGATCTTTTCAAGGAGTCACCAGGTAGGGGCCAGGACAGAGAAAGCTCTGGCCCTTGTTGAGGACTGACATGCTGCTTTGGAGCCAGGGATTACCAACCGGTTGGCAGTGGCAGAGCATAGTGCTCTTTTGCGGTTGTAGGCAGAGAGTCGGTCTCCCAGGTACATTGGGCCCAGACTGTGTATGGCCTTGAAGGTAAGTACCAAAACCTTTAGCCTGATCCAGAATTCAGTTGGGAGCCAGCTGAGTTGTTGACAAATAGGCTGGATGTGGGATCTCCATGATGTATTGGTAAGAATCCTGGTAAGAATCCTGGCCATGGCATTCTGAACCAGTTGCAATTTCCGGATCAAGGCTAAGGGTAGGCCTGCATAGAGGGAGTTGCAGAAGTCCAGTCTAGAGGTGACCGTTGCATGGATCACTGTGGCCAGGTGTTCTGTTGCCAAATAGGGCACTAGTGGCTTGGCTTGGCATATGTGGTAGAAAGCCTGCTGCACTACTCTTGTGACCTGTGCCTCCATGGAGAGGGGGGCATCAAGGATCACACCCAAGTTACGGGTGGACTGGGCTCCTGCTAGACACACTCCATCCAGGTGGGTAAGCATGCTCCCTCGTTTGGTCCCTTCCTATTCAGCCACAGGACCTCCATCTTTGAAGTGTTGAGCTTTAGATGACTCCTCTTGAGCCATATTGTCACTGCTTCCAGGCATCTGGCTAAGGGTTTTGGGCAGTGGGGATCGGGGCAGTCATCCATCAGGAGGAAGAGCTGGGTGTCATCTGCATATTAGAAGAAGAGTTGGTTCTTATACGTTGCTTTTCTCTACCCAAAGGAGTCTCAAAGCAGCTTACAATCTCCTTCCCTTTCCATACAAAAGACACCCTGTGAGGTTGAGTGTCTGGGCAGAAGATGGACTCGAAGTGTTAGAGCTTTTTCTTGAATTTCTTAAATTTGTTCTTGGAATCTGTTGGTGTACTGTTGACTTCTATGTCCTCAATTTTGGTTTCTATGAGAGGGTTACTACCCCTTTCATAGTGAGGAAGGTACTTTTAAAGAGCATTTTAAAGTCTCTTCTTTTCCCAATGCTACTGGCCCTTTAACAGTACCTTTTGGTTGTAATCGAAGATCTTTTAACTTTCATAAAGGTGGACATTCCCATTCACTGCAAAGATGGACATTCCCATTCACCCCAGGGGGGAGATCTGTGGGTCCCATCCTACATTAATTTGTCAAGCTTAGATGCTGACTAGTACATCTGACTGCCTGATGTTACATCGCCCACCGTGTTAGCAGGATATGGGTGGCGGGCCGGTCATTGGGGAGTATTTTTTAATTTTTGTCTGCCATCTTGTTGCAGTTTGGTGGTTTTAATGCTGTTTTATGTTTAGTTGGGGGGAGTATTGATTTTACTGTTTTACTTTATTGGGCTATTGTGCCTTTTCTGTAAGCTGCCCCAAGCCGACGTGTTGGGAGTGGCAGGGTATAAATTCAAAAATGAATGAATGAATGAATGAATGAATGAATGAATGAATGAATGAATGAATGAATGAATGAATGAATTAATTAATGAATGAGACTTGTAGGAAAGATCTGGATATTCTTTAAGTATTCCTGTCTGGTTAAAAGTGGGGAGGGTGAACTGTCATACATAAAAGATACAACTAGTCTCTTAAGGAAATTCTTACTTGGTAACGTGAATGTTTACAATCCCCGGTTATGCACAATTTTTGCCCAAAATCTGGTTATGGGAGCATTCCACAGCTCTTCTGCTATCCCATCTACCCACATTTGTTTTTTGCTTGCTGATAAGCAAGGACATATTTCTTGACTTAATGTTCATAATCACTATCATTAACAAAAATCCTATCCTTTTTCATTATCTCATCTTATAGTCAGGTAGAATTCCTAGCATGTGGTTCAGGAGAAACTTTGCTGTAGTGAATTTAATTTTAATGAAATGTATGATCTGATTGTAAAAACATGTTAAGGAGAAGTATTGGTAGAGTTTGATTTCATTGCTTTAAAAAAATTGCTATTGAATGTTGGTTTGAATTAAATTGTATTTGTTTTAATAAAAGTGCAGTGGCCTGGGTGTACATATATTTGTTTCAGTGGCAGTATATTGGATCCAATAAAACAATATTGGCTTCACTGCTTATGTCTCCTTTTTCAGAGAAAATGGATTGAATGGAAAAATGAAAGAGGCATGAATCAGACTGCTTGAGGTCTCAGTTCAATTCTAGCATCCAAAACAGAAACAAAAAACCCAATGGGAAAAATCCTTGATTACTCAGCACTGCTTTTATTATGATCTTTCCAACCCCACTAGTCTCAGCCTGATGAAGCCCCATACTGGGCATGTCCAGATGGCCTAATATTACTGTTTGGAAGACTTCGCAGTGCTGGCAGTATTTCAGTACACAGTAGTCCCTGGTGGTCCAGCCAGCCAATAAGTACCTGCAATTGAACAATCCTCTTATGTGCATGGGAGAGGTTTTGTTCATGCCAGTCAGCTGTTCCTTACACACTACCTCCTACAGGATCCTACTGAAAAGTGGATGAACTACTGTGCTTTGTATGTATACTCTACATGAGCAATGGAAGAACCTAGTATGACTTGGCAGAGTAAGTCTTTCGCTGCCTGCACAATCTGTGCATGTGGGAAACAGCCCAATGCCGAAGCAGCAATAGAGAGACATCATACCCCTCCCTGCATCTGGGATAGATGCATCTGTGTATCAAATTGCCAAGCAAAATATTTGTTTTACATAACCACTAAAGCAGGCTCACTTGCCAGTAGTCTTATCCCAACGAGAGTACAAAGACAAATGATATCATAGGCAGAATTTGCTCTGTCCCTATTTTAAGCCATTGGTTACATTTCCAATCGAGGCATAACAACCATATTTTTTCACTCCATTAATGAGCCTGAGAGATACTCAAACTTTCATCCTACTTCCCTTCCCCTCCTCTCCTCATGCACAGCTGAAAAATCAGAACCTCATGCTTTTGCAGGAAACCACAGTTTGTTGTTCCCTCTGAATTGTGCCTCAAAGTTGGAGAAGAACCATTTGCCTCTCAGTCATCACTGAGCGATTAGGCTCTGAACGTTGCCTTGGGAATGTCAGAATCTAAGTATGGTTAAAAAAACAGTCAGTTATGCTGCAATAATATCAAATAAATGAATGCACAGTTTGACTGTTAATAGCAGATGGGGGAACACTTGTCGCTTAGCTAGCACTGCTTCCAAGTCATGTTTATTTTCTATGATTGTTTCTATTGTCCCCCTCCAAATATCGCTGCAAGGCAAAGTGTACATCTGTGGTTTCTCAAAAGCAAGCAATTCCCAGCTATTTCATTATAGGACTCTGCAAATTGCCATCTGCAATATATTCCAGGATTTTTGGCCTATACTTCTTTAAGAGAGGAGAAAAAGGAATGTCATGGAGGATTGCACTGTTTACCAATCCCAACTATGCTTGCCCTTCCTTTCTTTCTTCAGGGACTGGATTCATTCCAGATTTCCTTTCAAGTAGTACAATCTACTTTCCATTGAAATCAGTAATAGAATTCCTATTGTTTTTAATGGTTCGTGATTTATTTTTAATCTGTTTTAGGATGGCCGTTGAATAGTTAGTTATCAAAGTGTAGACTAGCCGAAGTTCCAATTTAATTTCTTGTTAAGTTTGTAACATAAAGGTAAAATATATGTTTGTTGGACATAGCTGATTGCAACAGCTTTCCTGAAAACAGTGTACCATATGGCTCACTGTACCGTTGCTCTCAGCTTTGCTGCCAAGACAGCAAGAGTAGTTACTTCCTCAGTGCCATCCTAAGCAGAGTGACACCTTTGACTTCAGTAGCCAGAAGGGCATAACTCTGATAAGGATTGCATTGTTCATCTATGAACATGTAACAAAACCCAGTTTTTAAAAATTATGCTATCAGCAGATATTTAAGTCTTGCATCCTGATAAACAAAGCACTGAAGCAGGTAATGAAGAACATTTCTGGTGTGCCTGTTTACACACTGTCTGAACTCATGTAATTTTACAACATCTGGTCAAAACTGCAAAACCTAGTTTCTGAAATATTTCTTAATTTTATTTAGCTTGTTTGCTTCTCAGTTCCCACCATTCCAATTTGAAAGCCTTCAGGGGAGCTTAAAAGAAACCAAAAATGATCAAATATAAAAATTATACAAATAAATTAAAACCCACAATAAAATCAAGCTCAAGTGGAGAAACAATTTAAAATACAATGAGTGTGGTAACAGTTATCACTAGGATTCCCACTAGGGTTGTGTGCTCCGGTGTGGTTTGGCCGCTCCGGTGATCATCAAAGCCCGAGGTGGCCAGTGCCGTGACGCAGAGGGGAGGGGCGCGACCCGGCACCCACACGCAGGTGCAGAGCTCTGCTTTGATGATTGCCGAAATGGCTGAGCCATGCTGGAGCGCACAACCCTAGTTCCCAGTACTCCCCCCCCGGCCACTGGTGGCAGATTGGGTTAGGAAACTCCTAGAGACTAGGGAATGGAGCCTGGGAAGTACAGGGACCTCAGTGGGGTACAGCATTATAGAGTCCCCAACTCAGTGAGATAGAGGCACACAGTAAATTTCAAGTCTACCCAGTACTTGAAAGAGACATTATTTCCACACATATGCATACTGCCCCATTGGCATTCTTAAATCATAGATGTTTGTAAAAAGTTCTGCATAATGTTTGACTACTCCAGGAATAGCTCTGAATTTACAGCCCCATTTATTGGAATATGCAAGTTATGCAGTATGCATAATTGAACAGAATACAAAGATTGTCCTGCAGGGGCATTGGAGGAGATGTACATTTAGTGTAGATAGAAAGAAACTCTCTGATGATTTTCATATTATCTCCTCCCATGTCCTGATTGGCTTAACAGGAGACTTCCTGCTTTCTCAACACACTTCCTCCTTGCCTCTAGAACAGTTGAACGGAAGAATGATTGCAGACAATAGCTAGATAGATAGGTTTCTTCCCTCCTCTTTCTATACACAGTTGTTTTTTTCTGAATAAAAACTATTTTATACTTTAAGCAGCCTGTGCTGCTCTCTCTGCATATAAATTCTGACAACACTATTACCCTATGTTTTCCAGATCCACTTATCCTGCAATTTATTTCCTTTGGTATTAACTTGCAGTTTTCAATGGTGGACTTCCCAAAATCAGATTTGCTTACTTGCTGCCCTTTTGTGACATCACTGTCACATGTACACCCCCATGTCCCATGAACAACAGACTGATTTTTTAAATGTAGTTTTGTTTTATAGTGCCAATTTTTTTAAAATAATAAACAGAATACTATATTCATTAGGATTTTGTGGGAATCTTCTCTGGCCATATTCTTAGTTGGCAACTAAGGGGGAGTGGGTGATCTTTGAAATGGCAGCAATTGTGCTCGTCTCCACGATATATCTAGTCTTTTTTGGACACTGTTATATCATTACTCCACATATTCACAAAAAAGTGGTTCTATCGCTGAGAAATTACATGATACATTTAGTGTGCTTCATAATTATTGAATAGCACTGTTATGAATTGGTGCATCCAATTCAATGATCAGTTGCCATTGTGGCAACCATGCTGTTCCTGAGCATACATGCAGCCTTTTTTTACAATGTTATATTATAACATTACTGCACTTGCACAAAAAAGGGAGGTTCCGACAATTGCTGTCAGTGGTTGCAACCATGCTGTTTCCGGATACATTCAGCTTAAAAAAAAAAGTAATGTTGTTATAATGCACATATGAAAAAAGGAGGTTCCATTGTTGATGAAATACATGGCAACACAGCTGCACAACCCTTTTTCAAAGGAGGCGTGGAACACATGGGGAGAGTCAGATCCGAATTTTAGGACCAACTCCCTGAAATAAATGCTCTTTTGCAGAAGGGATGTCAGAAACTCAGAGCATCAGCTGGGGATTCAACTCAATAGGAAACAGTGGCAGCACTGAGGTGTGGAAAACGTTAGAGTTGCAGACTGCTGCATCCTGTGCAACATACCATTTTTGCTATCTGAAAGATAGCAAAAGTTGAAGGGCAAAAACAAATGTAATAAAAGAAAGTATATTATTTGGACAGAAACCCTTATACTCACAGTCAGTAGGATAGTTGGCATATTTGTATATTAACGTTATGAAAATACTGAACTTGTTATTGAATTTAAAATAATAAAATCTTTAAAATACTGCATATGTCTACATGTCTAGGATAAGAGTTCCCCCCCCTGACCCCTCACATTTCCCAATTTATCTCTTGTAAACGTTGAGAAAGGCCTCTGACTTTATCATGCTGTTCATCTGGAAAGAGTAAAATACTATATTCTCATTCAGACAGAGAAAATATGTCACTCAAAAGGAGAAACTATGTTCCCAGTACTCTTTGGTATTTCCCAGTCCTCAACTTTTTAATGCTATACATTTTGAATTTAAAGATCCTTGCATTAAGAAGCATTAAATACCTAGTAAGAATTTATTTTCAGTGTTCTCTCAGATTTCCAAGAAAAATTGGAAAAAAAGGGCTGTGAAAACAGATGGTACCTTGGGGGGGGGGGGTTCTGGGCCCTCAAATTTCTATGTGCAATATCTTTTGAGTAATGAGATTGCCATAAAGTTGGTGCTAATCCTTAACATTATTTCGCTCCATTATATATTTGGGAAACAGCCTCCTGGGAGGAGACTGTCCAGGGCCCTAGCCATCCAGGTCCACTCTGATTGGCTCTCCCCCTCTAGCTCCCACCCTCCCTCCTTGCCTGCTAGAAACCTTGTGGCTGCGGCCTCCATTGTCGCCCACAAGGAGAGAGGCAGCGACAGGGCTTTGTGGCCCGCAGGTATGCTCCTGCTGGGAGGGAGCTAGTGGGGGGAGTTTGGAGCCTCCCTGTGGGCCGCAAAGCCCTGTCGCCACTGGTGGGGGGGGGCTTTCCACTCCCTTTAGCCCACTTTGCGGGCCAAAGGGAGCTGCGGCCAACTTCTCACGCTCTCCTGCCTGCTGCCCCTTTCTAAGCCTATTTTTAAAATGAGCTTTGATACTAGTAATTACATAAAATAGCTTATCACATCTTCCTTCCATGAAAAATCAGTTTTTAATAACACCTCAGGATTTCAAAGAAATAAAAAAGCTTTGCTACTAGCTTTTGCAGAGAAGTATTATACTCTACAAGATTTTGGTTTTCATAAAAACTACAAGATTTTGGAAGGCTGAGAGCTTGCAGAAAAAGGCAGGAAGTGTAGAGTAGTGTAAGAGGATGAGTAAACAGAGTTTAGGAGAGGTTGACAGAGTTATTCTAAGCCATTATAAAATGAGTACTTACAAAAGCACAGTTTGAGTATTTTTTGCATATTTATTTTTTACACTGGGAAATATTTAGAAATTAGCTACAAAATTATTAATCAGCATAGCTATTATAACTTACAAAATTAGAAACCGAGTGAGTGAACAATGCCTAGTCACTTTACCTGGATTTAAGTGGATTTAATTCCACTGAATGAAATGGGATTAAATTGATTTAATTTATGTGATTTAATGGTGTTGCAGATCAGGCTTTTAGTGGAATTTATGACCACATTTGCCAATAATGTTTGACCTTTTCATTGCCGGAATAGCATGGCTTTGGCTTTGATGTACACTTGCAAAATTACTCTAACTATAAATGTTGGAAACTTAAGTATTATTTAAAATATATAGTGGAGTACAGAAAACATAAGCATCTCCCCACCCAATGCAATGCTATTTCTCTTGAGTTCACATGCAGCATGCTTATTTCCATTTTCCCCTGCCTGCATTTGTCACTGAGAAAATTCAGTCCCCTGCCACGTCATTGTTATAATAATCTCAGAATTCCTGGCACCACTCAGATCATGACAGTCATACAGAACAAATGCCACATTCATCTTGGACAGGTTTTGCTTTAGAGGAATGTCTTTATTTGTAGTTGATGTGTTCTGCTGTGCTGCATTCACTTCCAATTGTTCTTTGCTCTTGTGCAGTTTGGGCCCTGTATGCATTATAAATACAGGCGGGCAAGCAAGGCAGCTTAGTTACAATATAGTTGCTTGCTGACTGAGTAACAAATGTGGCTTTTGATATGCACACTAAGACATCACTAAACATAATAAAACTCAAGTTGACAGCTCACTGCCTACATGATTGTCCCTCCCTGGGGGTGTGCTGCCAATAGAGAGCATTCTGCCATTGAGGTCCAATCAGCTCAAACTGCATGCAGATAACTCACTCCCTACCTGATTAGCCCCTGCTAGAAATATTCCCCCAATAGAAGATGGCCCTCAGCCAGAAGTTGCCCATCCTGATATTTTAGCCCCAATCAGGAAGGAGTTCTTGGTCAGGAAAACCTAATAAGAGGACAACTCTCTGGATCCAACTTCATACCAGTTTCAAAATTTTGCTGGGTAGAAGAGGAACCAGTAAGAAAACAGCAGTGGGGGCTGTACCATCCTAGCCTAGGGAGGTAGTGAAGTCTTGGGGTGGAGGGGGTGTGGAGAAGGGGAAGATGATGACAGGGTCTAGAGGTCAAGGAGCAGTTCCTACCAAGGGGGCAGTGGAGGAGGTGTATGTAAACCAATCCAGGTGCATGGCCCAGTGCCCTGCAGCGGGCACCAGGGGAGCAACACACAAGTGGTAGGAGAACAAGGGGAGGGACCAGTCCAGAGTACACTCCCAGTCCCACATGCATATCAATCTTGGCTAGCTCTAGCCAAAGGTCTTTGGACGAGTTGGGTGGGCTGCTTTAGGCTCTGTCCCCTTCACCCAAGTGTCATGCATCTATAGGCAAGGGGCAAGGCTCCATGTGAAAAAAGAACACACCAACTACTGGCACCTCGAAGGAGTCCAGACATGGTTATGCTGCAGTCTAACAGGTTTTGTTCATGAGCAGGAAGGAATGTCATGAGCCCTCTGTGGAAGTTACCATCTCCTAACAACTTCAGGCAGGTTTGTAGATCACCCCACAGGATGTGGGGCACCCTCCACTAGCTAATGCCAATTTTTGGTGGACTTTTGTGAATACTGTCTCTCAGCTTGCAGGGGTAGCAGTGTGTATGTAGATTTTTCAGGCAGGATATGCAAATTAAATAATGGCCTGGCCAGCACGCTGCCCCATTATACCATAAAAGTCAGAAGCTTGATGAGTTGGGAAGGAAGTTCTACTTCTCCACAGCCCTCGCATTTCGTATCACAAACTGTCAGGCAATAAACGCTGGCTACCAGACAGTCGAGGGCATGTCAAAATATCTGGAGATGCTACCCAATGAATCAAAGCCCTTGGCCAAACTCATCCAGGAAGAGACGTTTCGCACTTCCAAGCAGGCCATCAGTGCTGGGAAACATTCGGCGGAGGTCGTGGCCCGAGGTATGGCTGTGGCCATTACCCTCTGATGCAATTCATGGTTGAGGGGCACTTCCTTAGAGAGCAGACCAAAGGTGGAGGACCTTCCATTTGAAAAGGAGTCATTCTTTGTCACTTCCGCCGATTTTCTCTCCTCTTTAAAGAAGAGCTGTCAGACAGCTTGCTCCCCAAGTTCCTTTCCTCTGACCCCGCTTCACCCAATGCCAACAGGGATTCAACACTTCATATCGTCCATGCCCACCCCCTCCTTCTCAGCAGTATTGTCCGCATTCGTACCAACATTTTCGGAGGAAATGCCAGATTCCACAATCCAAGGGGCAATAGCACCCCTATAGGGATCACGCCTCACAGCAACAGCAATAGCAACAGCAACAGCAACAGCAGCAGGGCCAAAATAGGTTCTGACCGTTACCCTCCCAATCCTCCTTTTGGGTGGATTTTGGTAATTGTTTGGCTCATTTTGCTTCTACCTGGTCTGTTATTACCAGAGACTCTTTGTGGTGTTTTCCATAGTTTTACATAGTTACCGTTTGGAATTTTCGTCTTTGCCTTCCTGCAGTTTAGGTTCTCAGGCACATGTTAACTCTTTTCCTGAGTTGGATGCTCAAATACTTGAACTTCTGTCCAGAAAAGCCATTGAAGAACTGCCTAATGGACTCCTCCAGTCTGGCTTCCACTCTTGCTTCTTTTGGGTTGAGAAACGAGATGGGGGTTTCCGTCCCATCCTGGAATTGCAGGATCTCAATAAATGTTTGTTTCACACTTTCACGCGGTTGCTTTACCTGCTGTGATTGAGTTCCTATCACTTGGGGATTGGTTTGCTGTCCTTGATCTCAAGGATGCCTCTTTCCAAATATTGTTTCACCCCAGGGACAGCCATTTTCTATGGTTTTGCCAAGGCCCTCAGATTTTCCAGTACACAGTGCTCCTGTTTGTCATGGCCATGGCCATGCGTGTGTTTATGAAATGCATGGCTGTGGTTGTCTCTCACCTCCACTCACAAGGAACAGTTATCTTTCCTTACTTAGATGACTGGTTGATAGTGGCCCCTATATCTCAACTGCTTATCGGCACAGGTGGCTACTACACTCAGCCTTTGCTCAGCTGTAGGTCTTCAGCTGAATTTCCAGAAGTTGTGCCTAAACCCCTCTAGGGTGGTTGATTTTATTGGCTCTACCCTGGATTCCTTAGGGGTTCGAGCTTTTCTTCCTCGTGACTGTTTTCACTCCATTCATTGCATGATTCGGTCCTTATCTGGGAATCATTGGAGGCTGCAAGATTTGTGCAACATCTCTTTGGTTTGCTTGCCTCTACCACTGCAGTGGTCCTGTTGGCCTGCCTCTATATGAGGTGCCTGCAGCATTGTTTTTTGCGTAACTTCGCTCCCAACCGGGACAGTCCTTTTTGATGCCTTACAGTCCTGAGAACAGTTCTAAGAGACCTTCTGTGGTAGATCCTAGAATTTAATGTGTTAACAGGCATCCCATTTGGGGTTTGGTGCCATGTTGTGATTTTAACTACAGATGCCTCCCTTATGGGTTGGGGTGCTCATTGTATGGATAGAACAGCCCAGGGTTTGTGGTCCCCCGCTGAACAATCGCTCCATATTAATTTCCTTGAGTTGCGCATGGTTCATTTGGCCTTCTCGGATGTTCTGCAGGGCAGGAACCTTTTTTAAAAAAAATTATTTTTATTCTGATTTAGACCAACAAACTTCCTGTAAGTACTATCTCAACAATCAGCAAGGAGTGTCATCCCGATGTCTCTGCCTAGAGGCACTCAGCAGCAAGAAAGGTCTCTGAGAGCAGAGGGCCTGGCAGTCTGCTGGCTGCCTAGAATGGGGGGCCTCCTTAAGAGGATGGACATATGCTGAGCAAGGCTAGCCTAGCAACACTCAGTGCCAGATGGCAGAATGTTGCCACTCAGAGGCTCACGCCCATTGGCACCCAACAGCTGCTGTCCCCCACCAGATGTAGAATGGTTAAGATTTACATATTTCCGTGCTAACTAGAAATTAAATTTATATCCATTTTATGTTTGACCTACCTCATTGTGTCTGTACTCTTTGTTGTTTATCCTCTGTTCCCTCTTGGGGACCATTTTTAGATGCTTTTTCAATCTCCACTGGGATTACACTATGAGTTGGGCAAGTAAATCTTACATAATAATCTATTATGATTTTGTAATTTATTATTACATTTGCAATATTGAGTTCATCGGAAAACTACAACTGATGTTTTGATTATTTATTTGAATGATCCATTCATAGGTGGAGAATGTAGATCTTCACAATGTCAGAGAAGTCTAGCCAGGAACGGATGAGGAGTTTGGTGAGTTGTGGATGGCATACAAGCACCTGATGCTTCTGCCATGCAAATATATTAATCTCCATCAATATTATGGTGGCTTCATTATATACTAATAGGGGGGAAATGCCAGAAATGTGGTTTAACAGACATGGTGTGTGTCTGTCTGGTTATGTATCTACATCACCACAGTGTTACTTTCCATCATTTATGTTAAACTGATGACATTGCTCCCTCGTCTTTTTCTCAGTATGCCTTATTCCATTCTTTCTCATAGATCTCAGAGCCTATCCTGCCATTTCCCATTCCCATATTGTAAGTCCTTGTTGTGTGACACTCCAAGTCATGCAACCTTCACTGGGTGCAGATTGTGATGGTAAAACTGTACTGATGCCTTGGGCCCACAATTACCTAATGAGGGACAGAATTCTTCATTTGTCGCTTCTGGGATCATTTCTCTTCATTGTGTTCTCTGCAATTAAAGTGTTTATACTCCATGCTGCTTAACACAGCAGGGATCTGGGGCTTCCAAAACATTCTCCAGAGTCCTGGCACAGAGGTAATTAATTACAGATCAAAACGTGCCCTTGGCAAACAGAATTTTTCACAAGCATGCAGATATTTGGAGAAAATAAATATATTGGAGATTTAACAAGGATCTTTCTCATGGGTACAGAAACTTTTTGTTAAATGGTATCTGGAATTTATATGCAGATTATACCAAATGTATACCAAAGTGGCAGCAGCAAAACAACAAAACATCCAAACACAGGCCCTGATTATTAAAACTTCAAATAAATATAGTACTTAAAACCAAGTAAAATTAATATTCAACTTATCTCTTTTTTTGAGAGGAAGTTATTACTTTGCAAGATCATTGGAATGCTGTGGGCAAAGTTGACCTTGATTTCAGTAAGGCTTTTGACAAAGTTCCATAAAATATTCTTATTTGAAAGTTGGTAAAATATGGTAGGGATCCTATTACTGTTAGATGAATCAAGAACTGGTTGACAGATTGTACCCAAAGGGTGCTTGTGAATGGCTCATCATCTTCTTGGAGAGGAGTGACGAATGTAGTGCCTCAGGGATCTGTCCTGGGCCCAGTGTTATTAAAAATATTCATAAAAGATTTGGATAAAGGAATAGAGGGGGTGCATATTAAATTTGCAAATGATACTAAATTGGGAGGGGTACCAAACACACCAGAAGGTAAAATCAGGATACAGGATGGTCTTGACAGGCTGGAAAACTGGGCTAAATGGAATAAAATGAATTTTAATAGTGAAAATTTTAAAGTTCTGCATTTAGGTAGGTAAAATCAAATGCATCACTATAGCATGGGTGAGACTTGTTTGGGCAGTAGTACATGTGAAAACTTGCAGCTAGGAGTGGCAAGCAAGAAGGTCAGAGGCAAGCCCCCGGAGAAAACTAGAGAGGCTGAGGGGAGGGGGATAGCTGTGGCCTTCCCCCCACCTGCAAAGAGGCGTGCTTTAGCACCACCTTCCACCACTCCAACCTTTGGCCGGAGTGGTGCAATAAAGAGCTGCTGGGACACCCACTTCAGGGGTGCAGGCAGGGGCATGTTTTGACACTGCAGGGGGGGGGTGCTGATCAGAAAGCACCTCCTGTGGCTGTTGTTGCCACCGAGGCACAATGTCCACAGGAGGAGCTCTGATCTGTCCCTTGAGGTGAACTTCAGGGATGTGAGCAGCATGTCCCCAATCTTCAGCCTGGGGACACAGAGAGCCCTGGAGGATCTTCTTCAGGATCCAGCAGGCCTGAGTCAGGGGGGGGGGAACAGGAGCAGAGAAGAGAGGTGAAGCAAGAGGGACAGATGGAGGGGCAACCCCTCATACTGCCTTCTCCACCCTTTTCCCCTCTTTTCACTCTTCCTGCTCCCTGCCCTCTGCTAGTCAGCCTGGGAGGACCCAAAACTCCCTGGTCCTGGAGCACTTCCAAATAGTGAAGAACATTAATCTTGCAGAGTTCCATATCTGTAGGTCAGTCAAGGGAGACAACCCCATCATTTCTTGATAAGTGCCCTCATGAACCACCAGGCACTGCTGCTTAAGGGGAAGAGACAGGCTGCCACTGGGCTGCCCGCACGGGCACCACCAGCCAGCAACAGGAGGCAGAGTCGCCCCGTGACCTCCACCTCCAGATCTCTCCCAGAGCATTCATGGGTAGTGCAGGGATGCCAAGCAACTCTGACAGAGATGCTTTTGGGGGCTGGCACTGGTGTGCCTACAGGAAGGTTGGCTGCACCATGCACAGCCACAAACTGTGACCTGGTGATGATGATGGAGACAATTCACAGGCTTTGCCATTGCATATCAACCTGGTACATGCCTCCTAGTCTCACAATGATTTGCAGGTCAGTGTTGCCCTCTCTTTATAGGGCAGCCAGGTCCCACATGGAGGCAGAGTTGTCCTTCTGGGACCGTGCACTTCATGTCGGACATATTTTAGTATTTTTATTTTGGTATAATTTAATTTCTGCATTGGGTGAACAACTCTAACAAGCTGTTGTGCTTTATGGACTATTTTTATTGAGAATATGTATGTTTGCAGGAATGAATAACAACATTTTGTGATATTGTAACTAACACTGTGGCACAACCCTTAACCAGTTAGTGTCCATGTCATCAAATCCATGAAACTTTACATTCAGTAATCAGCTATACATACATAAATATACATGCTATTAAGAGAAGAAAAGCACAGAATTATCAATAGAGGTCAAAAGGATCAGTTTCTCAGGACGAGGTGTGTAACATTACAGAGCCAAGTACAGATAAAGCAAGATCAAAGAGTAATCCATCCATGCTCCTACCAGTTTCAGTTCAAGAAAACGTTCCACTCACTTTCAACCATTGCTGATTTCCTTCAAGTATTACAAAAATAATAGCTTCAGCACTCCTTTCTGTAGTGAAACACATTTTGGGGGGGGGGGTGTTAACATATGGTGCATGCACATCACCCAGAATTATTCCAGTCATGGCTTCCAATTGAATGCAAGTCATATATGTTATGTCTGTGGGCATTTGGTCACTGATGCAAATGAGGGTTTCTGCCAGCCAAGGAACTAACCAATCAAAGGAACCTGATCGCTCTGCTTAGAGCCAATCAGATTGCTCTGCTTAGGGCCAATCAGAGGCAGCGGTGGGCTGCCTGAAAGGTATAAAAACAGTTTGCCTGTTTTTCTCTGTTCAGCATTTGGAGTTTGTTGCTAAATAAAAAGAACTGTTCCGAAGAACTGGAGTCGGTGTTCACTGAACCCGCAGACTTAATAATATATATGTGTGTGTTGGAAGGGTACGCTTTCAGACATTGTAGACTACATACGGAATAGAAAGGCATACATGCACTCATTTTGTAAAATGTGAAAAAAGACGGCCTTTAAAAGGCATTCTGAGGTTTACATTTCATCTAGTGTCTGAAAAATAATGTCTGCTTCTCCTCTTACCACTTTGCTGATCTGATACTTGGAAAGGCATGAAGTGCATGAGGGTTAGGAACAGATTTACTAGTGGTACACATACTGAATACAAACAGTTTTGGATATTCTGTAATCTCTCTGTCATAGATTTCCACCAGACGTTTTCTGTTATCTAGCCAGCAAAAGTGTTTAGGTTAAACCTGCCACTGCTGCTGTATCACAAATCTCTCTGGCAACCTTATCCTATGCAGCACACAGGAAAAGCTGTTCAGCCAGTTTTGGGCTGCCTGCTTCTCACAGTTCTGCCAAACAACTTTATTTCAGTTTGACTTGTTATTTACAACTTATCACAAATGGAATCCAGTGTTATGATCCTCATTATTAACACTAGGTTAAAAGGCTTTGCACTAAAAAGGAAACACTGAAGTGTAGCAAGCTGTCACTGTGGGTATGTGGGCCTGAATTGCAAATGGCCAGGCTGTGTACTTCTGCTTATTAATTAAACCAGTGCAACTTAGGAAGTAGACATTGATGCAATATGTTGTTTCCATTCCTGGAAATACATTTCCTAAGAGTTAATAAATAATCTATGAGTGCTAATCTTTTAAAGTCAGTTCAAAGAGATGAAGTCATTTGCCATCATTATAAGCAAAAGTAGCTCAGCCTCTTCAGTATTAAAAGCTAAAGGTGCACAACGCTGTTAGAGGTCTTGCATTACTAGAGCTGGAGACCTCCACCAGAAATGCGTTTGCATATTTAAGCACCTTGAATGATGCATTCCAAAACAGCCTAAGATCAAAGCTAAGCTTTGGGGGGGGGGCACAGTCTTTTTTTGAATTGCTCAGTTTTCCACCATTTATTTTTATATAATGGCAGTGCTATTCAGACAAAACATTGTTTTTAGGTAATAAAATACGATATCAATAATGTTCTAATTGGTAGCCATAAATATTCATGGCACAGAAGGGGGAAAGATACAACAGAAATAGGGCAGTGAGAGAAAGAGAGAGAGCATTTAATGCCTCCTGCTACTACAATGGAAGCACTGGTTCCGCACAAAATGTATGTTAGCACAAGCTGTGACAGCTTAGAAATGGGTGTGAAGGGTAGGCATTAAGCTCAGGACACTCTTCCACTGCCCTTAAGGTATAGAACAGTGGTTCTCAACCTTCCTAATGCTATGATCCTTTAATACAGTTCTTCATGTTGTGGTAACCCCCAATCATAAAATTATGCAAGTGTTCTTTCACAGAAATTAAACTGAAACTGACCAATGGCGTGAAGATATCAGAGTGGAAATCAGGGTCAGGTGCAGATGGCTTTTTAAAAATTGAGCCCAATGAGCTTTAAAATCCCAGTGCAGGTAAGCCTTAGGGTAATATCAAGGTATTTAGGTGTATGGCTGTGTGTAAGTTGGGTGCCATTAAGGCAGACCTTCAGTTCAAGATTGTCAAGATTGTTACTGAGATATAAACAGGAGCATCCTCCCCCCCCCCCCAGACTTGAGATACACTGCCATTTATTCTAGTAGTCAGTCAAAATGTCAAGGTCTCTAGCCAGTATCTCCTCAGTCCTTTCTATTGTTTAGTCCCTGATTGCAATCACCATGTCATCAGCATTATGTATAGATTGAAAAGAACTGGAGCAAGCCCTGAGGTGGACTGTTATTCAGTTTCTTCTGCTTGCTGATTGACTGACCCACAATTACTCGGAAAGTTCTATTGCTCAGTATGTTATTTAGGGGCCAAATAATGTTCTGCAGGAAAACTTGTAAAAACTTATATAGGAGACCATCCCTCCAGACTGTGCCATAAGCACATAATGAAAATTGCTGATGCCTTAAAGACACTTCTGTTATCCTGCCTCAATGAAAGTTGATAAGCTGAGAACCTGGTCTTCCCAACTATGATGGAGTCTAAATCCTGCTTGCTCTACATGTTTGTTAATTCTGTTAGTGATTCTGTTCAGGTTTATAACATAAGCTCAGAAGGGAAATAGGCCTGTAACTTTCCATTAGATGTTTTGGGTTTCCAGGTTTAAGAGTAGCAACTATCTTTGTTTTCTTGAATTCCCCTCAGAGTCCTCCTGTTTTCATGATGTCAGCAAAAAATCTTTGTTGATCAGGAGCTCATTATGGATGCAGATAAAGCCTGGTGCCTTTCTACTCTTGATGTCCTCCAGTGCCTTGGAAATCTCATCAGCACGGAAATCCCCTGACAGTCTTCAGAGCAGGCATATTTCAAAATCTGGAGTTCCTTTAAAATCCTGATTGTAAAATCTTGATCCTTCAGAGCTCTGGATAGGGCAGGGATAGTCAAACTGTGGCCCTCCAGATGTCCATGGACTACAATTCCCATACATGATGTTAATAAATAAATAGTGAGTTTATTCACCCCAGATATGGAACATGCAAGGAGTGAGCATAGAAAAGAGGAGAGAATAGCCAGTTGACAAGGATTAAATCACTGGTGCATGTTAACAGAACAGCTTGTCAGGACACTGTATGTATCTCTATTCCCCTTCAAAACACTAGACCAGTGGTGGTTAACCTATGGCATGCGTGCCACCGGCGGCACTTAGAGCCTTCTCTGTGGCCATGCATGCCATTGCCCCAGCACAGAGTCCAGCTTCCTGGAACCCAGAGGACAGGGAGGACTCCTCCCACATGTTCCCTGGCCCGGGAAGTGATTGGCTGGCTCAAGTAGCTCAGTTGGGCTGGCATCTGCAAGCATTGGTGGGAGTGAGAAGGCTGCGCTGAACAGAGCCTGGGGAGGACAGAGCCAGGCCAGACCTTGCTGGAGATGTCACACATCACTGCACACACACACACACATGCCCGACCTCACCACCTCCCCTCAACAGAGCAAAGATGAAGAAGGGAGGGAAGGGGAAGTTGTGGGAGAAAGGGGGGGGGGACCAAAACCTAAAAATAAATGGCCCAACAACAAAGGAGCAAAACAAGGGGAAAGAGTGGGGAAAGGGGTTATAGAAGAAAGGGAGGGGGGACAAAAGAAGGGTAGTATTCAGATTAAATTGCCATGTTGGCACTTTGTGGGAAATAAGTGGGTTCTGGGGTTGCAGTTTGGGTACTCAGTCTCTAAAAGGTTTGCCATCAGTGCACTGGACCCTGTGGGAAGAGTAAGAAGCAACACTGCAGTGAAGCACATTGGGTGAGAACATAAGAAAGCATTTCCTTGCTAACAGCAGTAGAGAAAATGAGTTTAAAATACAACCTTATAATTATAAGGTTATTGAAATGATGTAAAATTTATACAATTGCTCCGGGAACTTGTGACCCCCATTTATGTGAATGTTTGTAAAATGAGGAAAGAGGTTTTAATTCAGGAAGACTGCCATTGCAGAGTTTAGACCAGATTACCCTTGAGGTCCTTTTAAAGTTGATGATTCTATGGAAGGGGAAAGCAAAATCAAGGGAAGCTGTTTCTAATGTAAACTCCACTGTACGTTGCCAGATAATTTGCTTTGACAATGTTGTCTCGGTGGGTGGGGGGGGATCCACTCTAAGATCTAACTGTAACCTTGAAAATCTAATTAGGATTCAGGCTATCATGCAAGATGCTTGGTAAGAAATGATCCGGAGGGAACTGAAAAGAAAGCAACCAATACTGCCTTTTCAAAAATTCCAAAATATAAATATTTTTTTAGCGTAGCGTATTATTATTATTATATATATATAATAAAGCAATGCCCTTTTATCTGTGGGTGAGGATTTTGTAAAAGGTTTCACTTGATGACAAGACAACAAGTAACATTCACATTTCTTGTGCTTTGTTTCCATGTTAAATGGTGCATTTTAAACTACCAGATTTCCCCTGATCTGTCACAGGTTCTGATAATAAATTTCCAGGTTATAGAAATTCAGATTGTAAAGTGTAGGGGGTGGACAAACCTGACACCTGGTTGCATATAACAGAAGCAAAATGCTCTCACATTTATATCAAAATTCATACCCCAAGACTTTGGAAGATTGAAATAGCACTTTTACTTATACAGATCACAGATTAACAAAACAAGAATGTGGGGATATGCTTGGGGATTTTATTTATTTATTATTTATTTATTTATTATATTTCTATACCGCCCTCCCCGGAGGCTCGGGGCGGTTTACATTAAACATATAAATAATACATGGAACAGTCTTCATTAATAATAATAATAGTGGTTGTAACAGAAAACAGTATAGTGAACAGTATAACAATAATAATAATTTTGCGGGATGGATGTGGGTGGAATGGTGTTTACTCCGCTCTGGTAAGACCTCACTTGGAGGACTGTGTTCAGTTCTGGGAAATATATCTGAAAAAAGAACAGACTTTTGTTTTGGGCACCACAGTTGAAGAGGGAGAAGCACAGGGCAGTCTGTGGGGGTACTTGTGCTTTCCTTTGGCTGATACTTTATCATTTGGCTGACAGGGAGGCCACAGATAATCCCCTTCTCACTTAAAATACTGCTGTGGCCAGCCTCGCTGCTGGAGGGAAAATGCAGCCAAGCAACTCTCTGCAGATTTGAGGCCTACTGCACAGCGTTGTTGTGCAGATGAAACCGAATGCTGTTGCGGAGGTTCTTTTGCCTCCTGTTTCATCTGCACAACAACCCTGTGCTTCAAGTGTTTCAGTTCAACAACAACCTGTGTGGGAGGCCTTAAATGTTTCTTCTCCACAACAATCCTGTCCAAACTCCAAAACAGCCTTTTCTTCCTGGGGAGCTGATCTTTATACTCTGCAGATGAGCTGTAATTCCAGGAGTTCTCCAGGCCCCACTGGAGGTTGACCCCCTTGGAGTGTGGTTCCCCACACAACTCTCAAACATGTCATACCGACACACCTTTCTGCCCCCCCCCCCAATTAAAATCCTAACACACGCCCTGGGCTTCCCTCTTAAAATGTGCCCTGGTGTCCTCAGACCTGCCGGGAGCCCTGTGATGAAAACCCACCTTCATCATCTACACATCCCTTCTAGTCCCAACTGGCCATGGCTTTATTGCATGCGCTCTTCCTGGTGGAACTATCTCACGCCAGTGCAGCAGCTTCCCTCGCCTGAACCTTCGCCTCCAACACGTTCATCTTGTGCCAAATCAAATACAAGGCCCACTCAGGGAAAACCGAAGTCACCAGATACATATATTCAGAATAGCCCTGCATCCCTGCCATAAAAGACTTTGTAAGTGGGCTTGTTCTTCTTACGAACGCTCGTGCGCACCTCATCCTTGTCCATCTTCACAATTGGAAAACATCCACAAAACACTCATCAAGTGCTTTATCCTGCAGCTTTCTGGGTAAATGAATTTCCAGACGCTGGTCTACATCCTTTAATCCCACAGGCAGCTTGGAGGGCCCACCAGCCTCTTTGCCAGTGATGAAATACTCCTTCACAAATGCTCACTTCTTTGACAGCCCAGCCGGGACCCTGGGCTAAGCCGCAGGTTTTCCAGGGCATTGTGCCAGGCCAGGGCTGGGGTATTGGCAGCGTCATGCATAATCAGGGCTGCCCTGCTGCCACTATCCTGGGGTTTCTGCCCCGTGCCTAATCGGTTGTATTGTTAGGAGTACAGACTTCTAATCTGGTGAGCTGGGTTTGATTCTGTACTCCCCCACATGCAACCAGCTGGGTGACCTTGGGGCTCACCACAGCACTGATAAAGCTGTTCTGATCGAGCAGTAATATCAGGGCTCTCTCAACTTCACCTTCCTCACAGGATGTCTGTTGTGGGGAGAGGAAAGGGAAGGTGATTGTAAGCTGCATTGAGACTCCTTCAGGTGAAGAAAAGCAGCATATAAGAACCAACTCCTTCTTCTTCTTCTTCTTCTTCTTCTTCTTCTTCTACTACTACTACTACTACTACTACTACTACTACTACTACTACTACTACTACTACTACTACTACTACTACTACTACTACTACTATCCAATTATGGGGGAAAGATTCTCTGCTTTAGTCTTGCTCCATAGGATATAATGGGTTTGGAAGGGGACACCCTCTTTGGGTGCCCCTAGAACTGGACCCCCTGGTCCAATCTGCTTGAAACCTGGGGGTTTTTTTAGGGAGAGGGTCCTGAAGCTTCACAAAAGGTTTACTGGGAATTCTGTGCCTCCCAGATGCACATAGACCCAATTTAATTGCAAATATAGCATGTGAGGAGGAATATCAGCCCCTCCCACTCCCACATGCATGTCCTGAAATAGTGCTGTTGGGATGTCATGATTTGCTCCATTTCCCAGTAAGGCAGCATCTCGGTACCATTTCAGAATGCAATCATTGTATGTATGTGTGTGTGGGGGGGAGGGGATCATTGTGGGTTTTGTATTGAAGTCCCCTTTCCACACACACCAGAGTCATGATCAGAATTGGGTCTGCTGTATGTGGAGGGCACAGAACTCCCAGTGCACCTGTAATCCAAAATCCTCATGGTAAACGTGAGGATATGCAATGTATGAACTTTTCACTAGGTAGGTTGAAAACACAAAAAATTGGCATGAGGTCTCAGGGTTTCCTAGTTACTGCTTATGGTCCCAAACATCACTTGGAAAGCTTGTCCAGTTCATGAAGCTAATGAAGACTTGTTTCCAGAAGAATTTGTACCAATCTAGCAACAAGTGGAAGCCTTTGCTTTATTATAGGTGTAAGCCCCCCTCCTTTGCTGCTAGAATAATTTTCCTATTTCATATGAATGACTTGGCAGATTTTTAAAAAATTCCCCATCATATTTTGGACTAATAACCCATTTTAGAATTCTATATGAGCCTATTATAAATCTCTGATTATTCTTGCATGTGCCCAAGGAAATATTGTACATTCTGAACCATTACGTTTCTTATATATTGCATCCAACTGTTTAACTCTATTCTTGTAGCTACAACTTTTCCCTATCGGGTACTACTTAAGCACTTTATCAAAAGATCTCAAAATTCCTTATCCACATATTTAAAAGAGCTAAATATGCAACATTGCACATCCTGGAACAGCAGAAAGGAACAGTGTCAAAACTTGAGCTAGGGCAAACAGCTGTCTATTCTGCTGTTCAAAGAATATGTACTTACATTTTTCATGGCTTGTACTGATTGGGTTAATTGCAATTTTGGTGTTGTTTACCCCATACACAAGCATAGCCAAGACATTGTCATTAGGCAGTTCACTCAGTGCTGTCAAGGCAATCTTGTGTACTGGAGGGCATCCTCTAGGGTTGCCTTTCACCACAAATAATTGTCAGGAGAATGAGCCCTCCAACTATACGTAACATACAGTTTGGCCCTAAAATCTGCCTTTGAGTTTAGGTCTTCTAGCTCATTATCTGTTTTGGCAGCTGGAGCTGCACACGTGACTCATCTGACACTCAGTAGAAAACAAGTCTTAATTCTCTGCTTCCAAAGAATTCCACGTTAAAACCTGGATGAAAGGGGTCTATTACTGCAAAGACAATAACAGATTAAATAGGACGAACCAAAACGGCTATGCTTCTTGTGAACTTATCCCTGGAGATGAATGTGCAGTGTTGCTATGGAAGCTGCAGTAGTGTCTGCCATGTAACTAAGGTTGACAGACTGCTTGCATGTGGGTGGCTGTCTTCTTTCCAGCTGTGACCAGCTGAATTATATCACCTGTCCCACTTGATATATTAGGATATGCCCAAGCTCAAGATGCATGTTGCTGCAATAGGGAAATTAATGTCCACCACTGGAGGCAATTAATAATGATTAGGAGCAAAACAGCAGGGTTAAATCTGTGCATTTAACAAAGTGTTTGTACAGGTTTTTATACTGTATCTCAGGCTGGGAGTTCTTCAGAGTTCCTGATTTTTGTTGTGTGTAGGGATTGGTTAAGGTTTCAGGGCAATCATATTAATTATTGGGTATATTTAGCTCAATTGTCAAAGTTGCTTCAGTGAGACAAATTTATCTACTTAGCTTTGGTGGTAGTACATGCCCATAGTATGCTGCTATGGAAAACACCACTATTAAGTTCAGCTATGTGTTCATTCATAGGCACAGCTATATTCTAGCTTGTACTAAATTTTATAAATACTAGGGGCAAAGCCCATTGCAATCAGGAATACAACAGGCTCTAGATTAGGGGGATGGAGTAGAAGAACTCTATAGATGGCCTTCCCCTCCCTCCAGGACCTGGAAAGGCTTCAGGCAGATATTAGGGAACTCACCGTCATGGGCAGCTATCACACGGCAGAGATCTGTAGCCTCCAAGCCTCAGAGGGAAGTGGAAGGAGGTGATCAGGGGTGGGAGACAGAAGGCGATTGGCTGGCCACTGAACAGACAGGCAAGCCAGTTGGAGGAGAAAGCACTCAGGGGCAGAACAGCAGTCCTGAGTGGGTGTTAAGCACTGAGTGGCACTTAAGCATGAGACATGCTCCTTCTCCAAGGCCTTACCAGAAATATATAGTGGAACAGACAATAAAGATGATATAAATACTAGTAGTAAAGCCTGTTGCGTACTGTAATACAACAGGCACTAGCTCATGGTTTGGTGTGGGTTTTGTTCCTGACTTGGACAATGGCAACCCTAAGAGGAGGTCTCTCTGTGCACAACAGTCCTGATCCAAATCAGGTTCAAGCACACCTAGGAAGTGTGGAATTCCAGAACATGAACCTACAACTATCTGGCAACCTTACCTCCTCTCTGCAATGTTTTCTTGACCTGAAACAGGCCAGGGGCACTATGTGGCTGCTGTGGAGGCATAATACCCTTTGAGGCCCCACTTTCATGGAATATTTCCAAGCCAGGGATAGCCAACTCCAGATGGAGCCTGGAGATCTCCTGGAATTACTGCTCATATCCAGACAATAAAGATCAGCTCCCCAGGCAGAAATGGATGCTTTGGAGGTTGGACTCTGAGGCACTGTACCCTTTTGAGGTCCCACTTCCAATCCTTGCTTTTACTGGGCTTAGCTAGCATAGTCTGTTGCTTGGTTAGTCATGTCAGCCTTTCTTAAACCTGGGGCCTACTGTGGACAACTGCAGTTCCTGTTGTTGTCCAAAAAGCCAAATTGTTGCCTAATAAAACTGGAAAGCCCAGTTCCCCCCAAAGTCTCACTGTCTGCTTTCTTGTAAAACCTTTGTATGTCAACTCCCAAGCTAACTCCACTTGAAATTCTGGGTCAGTTATACCTTTTATTTCATAGGATCTTTATGGCTAATTCTGATTTTTATTTATCAGGCCAAGCTTGAAAAAAGTCAGTTCATATCCCATGTCTCTCCCGTCATTTACTTGTTCACTATTAACAGTTTCAGACTGAAAATATTGTTTATTTAGATCTTCCTGCACTTCCCAGACTCACAAGACTGATGCTGGTCTGTCTATCTGTGCCTCAGAACGGGGCTTGCTTCCCCGGACTGCTTTGGGCCAATTTATTTCCAAGGCAGCTATGCTTCAGAGGTTTTTCAGCCGAGCCGAGGCACACATCCCTATGCCAGACCAACCTTATCTCTTTTTTTTTGAGAAAGTGACTACCTTGCTGGATCAGGAGAATGCTGTGGACATAGTTTATCTGGATTTCAGCAAAGCTTTTAATAAGGTTCCACATTATATTCTTGTTGACAAGATGGTTATATGCAGTATGGATCCTAATTCTGTCAGGTGGATCGATAACTGGTTGACAGATAGTACCCAAAGGGTACTTTGAGAATAGTGACAAGTAGAGTGCCCCAGGGATCTATCCTGGGGCCTGTGTTGTTCAACATATTTATAAATTATTTGGATGAGGGATTAGAGGGAGTACTTATTAAATTTGCAGACGATACTAAACTGGGAGGGATAGCAAACGCAACTGAAGAATACAGGATGATCTTGATAGGCTGGAGAAGTGGGCTAAACTGAATAAAATTAAATTCAGTAGGGACAAATGTAAAGTTCTGCATTTAGGTAGGCAAAACCATATACACCAACACAGGATGGTGGAGGCTTATTTTGGCAGTAGTATGTCCGAAAAGGATCTAGAAGTCTTAGTAGACCACACATTGAACATGAATCAGCAGTGTGACTCGGTGGCTAAAAAGGCAAATGAGATTTTGGGCTGTATCTAACCGAATATCTTGTCCAGATCATGGGAAGTGATGGTACTGCTTTATTCTGCTCTGGTTCAGCCTCATTGGAGTACTGTGTTCAGTTTTGTGCACCACAGATGAAAAGGGATGTAGACAAATGGGACCATGTCCAGAGGAGGGCAACACAGATGGTGAGGGTTTAGGAGACCAAAATGTATGAGGAAAGGTTGGGGAGCTTGGTCTGTTTAGCCTGGAGAGGAGGTGACTGAGAGGGAATCTGATAGCCATCTTCAAGTATTTAAAAACTTCCATATAGAGAATGGAGCAGTGTTGTTCTTGCTTGCCCCGAGGGACCAACCAGAACCAATGGGATAAAACATTTTTCTTGGGATGTGTGAAGGTTGTACCTTCAATCATGAATTTACAGGTTGTATAACTACCACACCTAAAGCATCCTTTAGGTGGCATTAACCAGAGGAAAGTCTCACAGGTGTTGATGATAATGATGTTATCTGTTCAGTCATGTCCGACCCTCAGCAATTCTATAGGAACGTTTTCACCACACGTTTCTGTCAATGACTGCTTCTTTTAGTTGGTTCATGGTCATCCCTGTATCAGCTTTGATTGTATCGAGCCAGCAGATCCTGTGCTGACCCTCACAGGTGTTACCAATTCCCAAATATTTCTGCCTCTTTGTTTGGCCCTGACCATCCAAATGAGCTATTAAGTACCAGTATTTGGTGATTATGTTTCTAATTGTGTGTGAATAACAGGAAAATTTAAATGAATATACCAGTATACTCATTGAGAGTTCCTTATATTTAAGTAACTCACCTCTATGTACACAGTCAGCCCTTAGTTTGGCTTTTAATGACATCTTTGGGCCATTAGTTCATGGCCATTTTGTTCTTCTGTCTGCCTATAGCATTCATGAATCAATCACTAATGTTCAAGGGTGGGAGCAGAAAAGTTAAATACTTTTCATCTTGCCAATGAATCCACTGATCATTTTTAATTGTAATTTTATAATAGCAGGCCAACTTTGACCTGAGCTCATCAGTACCTGGGAGCTGGGCTGGTTCTGGTCAGTACTTGGATGCAAAACCACCAAGGAAGACAAAGGAAGGCAGTGGTAAACCATCTTTGTTCATTCCTTTGTTTTGAAAAACCCCATGAAGTGGAACCTTGTGGAGTCTCTGACATGGGTTTTGACTCATCAACATACTTTACCTTTTTAATTTTGTGATATGGCTGTAATAGATAAGAGCAGCTTTGCCTGCAAAGTGAAGCATTGTATTGATAATTGGAAGTTTTATGCACTGATAAAATTGTTTTGCCTTGAGTCTCAGTGAGAAATGAGGCCTATAAATGAACATAGAATCATGGAAGGGATCTCCAGGGTCATCTAGTCCAACCCCCTGCACAATGCAGGAACTCACAACTACCTGCCCATTCACAGTGACACCAATTTCATGTCCAAGTGATCTCTCCACTAAAAATCTCCAGAATCCAGCCTGGCCTGGAGGGAATTCACCTACCATCCCACAGTGGCAATCAGCAATTCCCTCGGCATGCTAAGAAGGGCCACAAGAGACAAACACTGGCACATCCCTTCCTGCCCATCCACTAACAATCTGCCTAAGTTCATAAAATCAGCATTTCTGTCAGATAACTATCTAGCCTCTGCTTAAAAACTTCCAAAGAAGGAGAACTCACCACCTTCTGAGGAAGCCTATTCCACTAAGGAACCATTCTGTTAAGAACTTCTTCCGGATGTTCAGCCAAAAATTATTTTGAATTAATTTCAACCCACTGGTTGAAATTAAAATACTTAATTTTGCAGGAAGTTATACTTATCAATTGATTTACATGACTGACTTGCAGCAGAAGGGAGTTGGAGGTAAGTAATTAAACTGTCATCAGAATAACAGCAGGAATAGGTAAAGGGACAATAACAGTCCCCCTGGAAAACCTGAGGAAGGAGAATTTGGACAGAGTAGGGATAGAAGTTTAACCATTTCCTTAGTGTGGCTTTTCCATCTTCAAAGCCCAGAAAAGGATAGCCATCCCCTCACTATGGCCCTAATTCAAATTCTTTTAAAACACTGAGCATCTGTTTACAGGTCTGCCTGTATATCACATATAGTTTTATCTTAAGTCTCTAGACAGTCAGGCTGCAATCCTAAGAATGTTTTCCCAGGTGTAAGCTCCATTAAATAAAATGGAGCTTACTTCTTAGTACAACTGCTACAGTTTGCTGCCTTAACCTCTGAATGAACTCTCTGTGTGGATTGCCTGTCCAGATACCAAACGTTGCTGACTGGGTTTCGGTTGAAGCTATTATATAATAAGAATAATATTATTAATTTTATTATCAGAATAATATTATACATGGCAAGAATAAACACCTAGAGTTTTTAAAAAGGAAAAAAAAATACGGACAGTTTTGTAGAGCAGCATAACCCGCTGAGATTGTATCTGAAGAAGTGTTGTGCACACAAAAGCTCATACCTTGAATAAATCTTTGTTAGTCTTAAAGATGGTACTGGACTAACAATTTGTTCCACTGAGATATGTTAATAATGATGCCTGGAGATGAGTTGGTGTCAGGGATAGCTGACAAGTAAAGCTTGGTATGAGAGCAGAATACCTGCATTTCCATTGGAAAATATTTAAGGGTATGAGATTAAGCCCCAATTCAAATCCCATTGATGCCTTAGGGAGTCTCCCACCCTTGCAACTGGCAACTGTGTGCTCCAATCCACCATTCGGTTTAGCCAGCACATCCTCGTTTCCAGGAGCAAAATCTCAGCATAGTGTTTGGGTTGTAAAATAAGTATTAAACAAATAAAATGCTTTCTGTGGCTACCAAGTGCCAAATTCTGTGATCTGTGTCTAAATGCACAGATTGTTGCTCTTTGAATTTTAAAATGGATATCCAGATTATTTTAAATACCCTAGTTACCCTGTAATGTGTTGGGTAATAATTTTAGCTTTTATCACCTAATGTGAATTGAGACTCATGGTGATGCAGAAATCTTCCCCCTTGCATACCACTTACATATTTTACAGAAAGAATTGTGTTATAGACAATAAAATCAGGGTGGGGAAAATTGTCATCCCATTTCCATCTGTATCATTAAGCACTGAAACAATAATACTGTCGAATGCTTTGTAAAGGAAAATAACCCACAGGTTTACTTTTCCTCACCTCTAATGGTAAACAGACAGCTTATTTGAGTTTTGAAAGTGAAGGGAGTGTTTTGACTCTGTAAATAAGAATATGCGCCTCAGTTTTCTGCAAATCTTTAAGTGGTTTACATCTGTTTCCCCCAGTTGTATTTCTCAAACATGAATTCCCATTTTAAAGAGAGTCGTAAAATCATGACTGTTTCTCTGCAGATCTATTAGCAATAAAATAGCCTACAGAGGTTTGCACAGCCATGGAAAATGTACAGTGATAATAGGCTGTCCTGCTGTTACATGTCTTATGCAAACTTTGCATCTATCACTGCAGAACCATCTATCCGCAGGGTTGGAATACAGCAAACTACTTGAATGGGAAAGACCAAAGGAAGGAAAATGATACAGGAAGCTCTATATACACATCATTAATCAGACATGATGAATTCCCAAACTCAAAAATGCATTTACTTAGAGTCAACCAAGGGGGGAAAATGCTGATCACACTCTGAGATGTAAAACTTTACAGAAAATTAATCTCTTGCAAACTGGGGTTGCATCTCAAAAAAGAGAGAGCTGTTTTCCATATTCCTCTCAATTCACTGTCCTTGTTTCACATTGCTAAATTATGGTGAGTCGGAACGACTATAAACATCTTGGCTGCCAGATGCCAGAAATACTTTATCAGGGCAGGATAGGACAAATATTCTTAAAGGAAACTGATATTTGTGGCTGATGCATCTTCCAAGGCAACCACTAAGGGGAGACAGAATTGTGAAGAAAAAACAGCACATTTTCACTTTTTACATCAAATACTTATACAAAAGGAGATTAGATATTTCTCAAAAATTCCCTTCACCTTGGAAGTAATATTACCCACCACAAGGAGAATTATTAAAACACTTCATCAAGCACAGGATTTAGCAGATCAACTTTCACAGGAGTCAGAGAGACAAATACCAGCTCAATTTTTTCAACTGGGAGCATCAGACCCTGCTTAAACCTATGGACAAATAAAAAAAAAATGGTGACTGTTAATGGCTTAAATGCACCAGCCAAGAGAACAATTTTTAATAAATTAAAAAAGCTTCAAGCTGTTATTATATGTTTACAAAAGAACCATATTAAACAAAAACATGTGACAGTTTTGGACACTAAAAGTTCAGGTAAAGCTTTTTCAGCTTTGGTCCCAAGTTTTAAAAAGAGGAGTAGTAATGTATGTACTTAACCCTAATATTAAAATTGAAACTTTGATCCAAGATTCAGAAGGTCAATTTATTACTCTAAATATTCAGCTACTTGAAGGAAAAACTTAATATTGACAAATATTTATGCACCTAATAACGCCAAATATACATTTTATGATGATTTCTTTCAAAAACATATTGAAGTACTGGACGCAGATTTTTTTAAATAGGTGACTTTAATGTGGTTTCAAACCCGATTCTTGATAAATCACACAAAGTAGGAGCCAAGCTCTCAAAAAACATGATTTCTAATATTTCTCAATTATCGTTGGTTGATGTCTGGAGAGAATTAAATCCACAAAAATGGAAATAGATTGGTTAGTCCTTGAATATGGTTCATATTCAAGGACTAACCAATGCTGGCTTTCTAAATCACTATCTTCAGTAGTAGCAAATATAGAAATTTAACCTAATGCCTTTGTGGACTATAATCCACTAGAATTGGAACTAAACTATCAAATAACTGGTCTAAGAAGATGGAGGAAGAATTAATATATTTTTGAGGATAAAATCAGACTGCAGAAGTGTGAAGCAGAATTGAAAGAATTTTTTTCGAATCAACCAAACATCTGATCTGAAAATCTCCACAATTTGGGATGCCAGCAAGGCCTACATTGGAGACAAAACTCCATGATAAAAAGGTAAAAAATGGTGGTCATACCATTGCTACAGCAATTGATTAATAAAATAATGGAAACACCAGAAAGATTGATTATAGAATCATGGGAGCAAGCCTCTATAGTTCTCATACATAAAGAAGGGACTGACCCATCTTCACCACAATCATATAGACTGATCTCATTATTGAATGTGGACTATAATTTTCTGTTAAAGTTTTAATGGAACAGCTCAAGAGATGTATAGATGATATTGTACATGCTGATCAAACAGGTTTCTTGCTGTAAAGGTATATGAAAATACTATCTGCCTGGAATTAAATGCAATGGACTATGTACATAAGTAACAACAATGTGCTGCTTTTGTGTTTTTAGATGCAGAAAAGGCGTTTGACAATGTTCAATGGAAATGTTTACAAATGACTTTAAAAACAATGGGGTGTGGGGAGATGTTCCTGAAACAACAAATTTATTCAAAGCAGGAAGCTAGAATTCTGGTGAATTGAATGTTCACAAGTGTTAAAATTCAGATTATGAAAAGTACAAAACAAGATTAGAATCATAGAATCATAGAATCATAGAATCATAGAATCATAGAGTTGGAAGGGGCCATACAGGCCATCTAGTCCAAACCCCTGCTCAATGCAGGATCAGCCCTAACCATCCTAAAGCAAGGTTGTCCATTATCAATTTATTATTTAATCTAGTATTAGAAACAATAGGAACAAAATCAGACATTCAACAGAACTCCCTGAGCTGTTCAATGAAGGTGAGGAGTTTAATATGGGGAGTTATGCTGATGATGTGGTCTCATTTTGACTAACCCTGAAACAATAATCCCATGGATGTGAGAGATTCTGAAAGGCTTTGGCCAATATGCAGTGTATAAAATAAACAGAGGGAAAAATGTCTAAAGAATGTGATGATAAACGTTAGAGATGTAAGGATAAAGTTGGCTCTTTCTATCATATGTGGTAGTCTTATAAAAATTTATGAAGTTTTGAATAAAAATTCACATCATTTTAGAAACTATGTTAAGTATTAAATTTCTGATGTATCCTGATCATATGCTATTAAGTGTAATGCCAGTTAACATTCCTCAAAAGTCTGAAGATTTCTTTTTTCATGCAACTACATGACAAGAATAATCATAGCTAAGAATTGGAAACAGCTGGACCTACCAAAAATAATGGACTGGTTGGATAAACTGGGAGCACTATCTAAAATGGCAAATAAACAGTTTTTTGCCTGACTTGGAGCAAATTGTTACTCTTAACCATTTCTATAATAATTTAAAAACAGGCAGAGTGCTTGGCATCACTCAGGTATCTCTCTCAGGAAAAGCCTTTGCCAGGATTACTAATTCAACTACCTTATTATTTATTTATTATTCCCATTTCTATACCGCCCCTCTCGAACCAGTCATCTTGGGGTGGTGTACATCAAGATGCCTTGTTTGAGGGGCTTTTCGCACGCCTTCAAAATCGCACAATGGTTGCCAATTGAAAACGCTACTGATTTGCCATTATGCACAACGTCGTTGACAATCTGCCACACACCTGAAACCGATCCGCAAAAAGCGCTTCCTTGTAGCGCTTTCAGGGAAATCCCCAAAAGTGGATTCACCCTCCGGAAAGCGCTACACTCCTGCAACCAATCTGCAACACTAGCGGGAAAGTTCTGTGCGTTACCATTGTTGTGGTTTCTACAAAGTCCCTCCCCCTGGCTCTCCACCAGCGAGCCTCTGTTTAGAGGCTTCCCCGGCTTCAGTCCCTCCCCAGAGCTGTTTAGTCACTAAGCACAGAGAATCCTGTTTGCTGATGTATTTTCCCTTTATTTTTTACACTGTTTTCGGCCGAAAATCGGGCCCGTGAGGGGGGGGGATTTTTTTTTTTACTCGGGAGGAGCGTGGCAACGATGAAACGACAGCTCAAACACACCTGCCAGCTGGATGGGTCTCTCCGTTGCAACGAATCAACACAGATTCGTTGCAATGGGTGTGTTTAAAAAAAAACCTTTCTTAAAGGGAAAGGGGCTGTTTGGGAGCATGCTAACGGCTGCCCATTGGCTGCTTGACGGCCAGGGGCGGGACGAGCTTGGCAATAGCGCTTCCTTTCTAGCGATTTTTGCTGAGACCGGAAGCCTTTGGGAAACGATAGAAACGCAACTGGATTCCACTACAAAGTCAGGTATGCATAATGACGAATTCCACTATTTTAAATGGCGATTTTTCGTTCAGCAAACAATTTGCTATAAGGATCCCGGTGCGGAAAGCCCTTGAGAGATTTTGAAGGGAAGTTTGTCCCAATACACACTCTTCCTCATAGTCTGGTTAAACTCCAGTTTCCACATGCAAACTAAAGAATGGAATTTGATTTACCCCCTGATTTTACCAGCTGTTTGGACCCCTTGTGCTGAGGGATTTTTCAGTGAAAACTTCAGGAAAATTCAAGACTCCCCCCATTCACTGAGGGCTTGTTTGTATAAGATGCTAACCAGGAGAGTTTTCAAGAGAGAAACCTGAGTGACTGGTAAATGGTTAAGAGTAACAACTTGCCTCCGTTAGGCAAAAATACTATATTTATTTTATCCCCAACTAGCAATTTCCTGCTCCCTCAGATCCCTATGGCAACACAGGGTTTGTTGATGTAACCAACAATACTTCCAATTGTTTGAAACAATAACACTATTCAGACAGCAGCCTTTTAATGGAAGCATCACGTTAACAGAATTCTCAGTCTACATGTATAGTTACTGACTCAGAAAGATATCACAAGTGCAAGATGCCGGAATAATTCTTCCCCATCCCCGTAATCTCCAAATGCCCTTTCACCATCTTTACAACGGTCTGCTTCAAGGAACAAAAAGAGAGAGACTGTTTCAAGAACAGTGAACTGAACAGCAGATGTGCCAGCAATGGATGTAGCCAAGATGGGGCAACTGATAATCTTAACAGGCAGATGGAAACTTCATACGACAGCACACTAAAAGAGCCCCATACGAACATGGGCATCTTCATCAGCAACAGAATGAATACAGGTGGGCTGGAGCCAAAGCTCTGTGAATGTAAGGAAAACAGCTATAATAACTGTTCTGCAAAAGTTTGCATAAAAGTACATGCAGTTATTATAAGTGGTTGACTCTGTAGCAATTCTCAGGCTCCCACTTACACAGGAATCCATAGTTTGAACTCTCACACAAGCTGTTCATCTTTTAACAGTCACTTTTCTCAAGCAGTTTTCCAGCATAAGGTGTAAAACAGACCTATTGTGAGCAGAAGCTGCTTTCCATATGTGTAATTGCACCTTTGGATGCATCACCAGGTCATTGTTCACTTGCTCTGAGTTTGCTCATTGATATGTTAGGCTGTATTTTGGTGTGTGGGGGGGGGGTTATATTCTGCATGCTTTAGAACTTGGAATTGTAGAACACTGTGATCCACAAAAGCGAAAGTGACATATAAATCTGTTATATAAAATGCAAAGGAGATTGTGGGACCGACAGCACATACCTAATTGGTTATCCGTCCAACAAATGGCCAGTCAGGTAGGCTATCCTGCCCCTGGCCACCTGCCCCTCCAACTTCTTCCACGGGGAAGAAAAGCTGCCCACTCTATAGGCCTGCCTCCAGAAGGTAAGCCAAATGGAAAGCAAGGGCTTAGTGGCTGGGAGAGCCTGGGATGAGGCTTGGCCCCAGCCTCAGCACTGAACATTAGCAAGGTGTAGGAAGGCCCAGAGGATCAGAGGCCCTACAAATGCTGCATGCTGCCCTGACTGCACCAGTGCCGGCATGCAGCTTTTACAGCATTGCTGAGGGCCCGCAACCCAGCCGGCTGGGTGAGGAGGGAGGAACGGTGGGAGAGCCTGGCCTCTAAGGCCACCCATGGCCCAAGATCTGCCTGCCCCTTATCCAGATGGCTTATCTTGGCCTCAAATGTCCGTCTGCGTCCAGGGGGGGCGGAAAGGAAGGACACAAAAAGTCCTCCATACTGCCTCCGTGCCTGCTGCAATTCAGGAGCAGGGCTGGCACCAGTCAGAGCTGCCACACTGGAGTGGGGAGCTTTGGTGGCCTCCCCAATTCTAGTGCCAGGTGCATACCTGAGTGCACCAGGCTTTCCTGCTAGTATTATAATAAAAGCAATTATAGTCTACACATGGAGCCATGGCTTGCTGTATGATAAGGTGAGATAAAGCAGTGGCTTTTTAGGGGTGCTTTTGTGAACCTTTGTTTAGCAAGAGTCAGACACTGTCTATCAGAAAAAGAGTTAATGTTTATTGACATTAGTTGCTAGTGGGAACAGACAATAGTAGGTCATGTGGTTTGTTTATTGGTATGCAAAGTGTACTAGCCACAGCATAGTGCTTGCTTCCCATGTCTGCAACTAATAATGGAAGAGAAGATTTTCTGTTTCCATCCTTTGTTTTGAGAAGAAGAGAACTGCTTTAGGCAGTAGAGAGATCCATATTGGACTTCAGCCGTGTAACAGCTAGGACTTAATAGCTCCTCCCTGAGCTATAGGAAGCGATGCTTTTCTTGTTTTATTTCCAAGTTCTCTCTTGCCCCGGAGGGACGGACCAGAACCAATGGGATGAAATTAATTCAAAAGAAATTCCGTCTAAACATCAGGAAGAAGTTCCTGACAGTTAGAGAGGTTTATCATTGGAACAGGCTTCCTCTGGAGGTGATGGGTTCTCCATCTTTGGACATTTTAAAACAGAGGCTGGATAGCCACCTGACAAAGAGGCTGATTCTGTGAAAGTTCAAGGGGGTGGCAGGTTACAGTAGATGAGCGATAAGGTTGTGAGTGTCCTGCATAGTGCAGGGGATTGGACTAGATGACCCATGAGGTCCCTTCCATCTCTATTATTCTATGATTCTATGTTATATGACCATATATGGTCATGTTGGCCCTCTCCTCCTTCCCAAAACAGCCAATGATCGGCCTGGAGGGTGTGGAAGGGGAGGGGCCCCTGGTCGGCATGCACATAGCTATGTTTCCCAACCATATTCTGCGTAATCATGCCACTTCTGGGGTTCATAGATGCCTGAAGAATGTTTCAGGGTTTTTTTTCCAAAGGTAAAAATGTTGAGAAAGGCTGCAGTAGACAATCTGATGATAGAAAATAGTATTATGTAAGGAAAACTGTGCCTTTGTGGAATTAGTTCCAATACTTCTTGATCCTTCGGGGAGGGCGGTATATAAATATAATAAATTAATTAATAAATATCAATAGGGCACAGAATAGCAGAAGAATAGAAGAATCCCTGGTCCTGCTTCCCTCTCCACAAATTTTTTCCCCCTTCTAGAATCGTAACTGGGTTGCCAGAAAGGAAAGGAACAAGTTTTAAAACAATTAGTAAGTGCTCATTCTTGGCTCATTCCACATCCTCATCTGCCTGAGAATACTCAGCAGTCCTTCATGAAAAATGTTTTTGAACTAATGAGGTATATTTGCATTCCCCTTAGAATGGTTTTGGAATTTTTCATCTACGCTGCGCCATGAAAAATGGATGTGTTTTTCACAGAGGTAATTTGAACATAAACCATCACATCAATGAAAAGACAACCTTTGCAGAAACTTTTTTTTAACTTAGCTCATTCCATTTGTTTTCACTGGGGAAGGTCAGACTTCCGCAAGGGATGTAAATTTCATGTACAAACCTAGATGCTGATGAGATTTGTTTTTGTAGATAATCTGTAGCAGAGAAATTTTTCATAATGTCACTGCAAAATAAATTAAAATGTTCATCTTCATATGGCTGGTTCCATTGCATTAAAATAAATGTTGCAAGCTCATTTAATTAGTATAGTTAGGAATGTCTCTTCCCTGCTTCACTGACTCTCCAAATCACAAGTTAATTTGTCAAAATCAAACCATTGTTTTTCCTTCATTCTTCATTACTGAAAAGACAGCCCCATTTAAATAAATGTTTATGCTACAGAGAGCAGAGCAGTGAACAACCCCAAATATTTTTATAAGCTAATGTTAGAAAAGTTTTCTGTGCATAGAACTGTGATGCTTGGGCATGAGTGTGCACAGTTATTGGATATTTGACTAGCTGGAAAGGTACAGAATTGAGCAGTCCCTTGTAAGCGGCCATGCAGCATGAACCATCTCTCATGCTGGCAGCTAAATGTACTCAGAAGCCATTTCCTTCTGTGTTTTCAAAGACAAAGGATGACACAAGATACAATCTCTATAAATTACCCTAATCAAATCATCCTCTTCAAGAAGCTTTGGTTAATCAATTATTCTGTTTTTTCACCGTTCTGATGACTGTATCTTCTAAAATGTCGGCAGGGTTGCCTCCTTCCAATGGCGTCGCTTCTGTCTAAATAAACCTGCTCATCAGATGGAGAGAAATCTCTGGTAAACAAAATCCATTATAAAAAATAGCAATTAATTCAGGGTAAAAAAAATACCAGTGGGGGAGAAAAATAAGAATTTAATAATATGTTTAAAAGGAGTTATAGTCTCCAGATTACCATGCTTCAATTTCATTGGGTTCAGTGGGAGTTAACGGCGCACCGGAACGTGACCTATGGCTTCGGAGTTCTTTGTGGAAGGCCGGTGTTGAAATTAAACGCGAGGCATTTTCAAAAAATCATCAGCCCCGTCATAAATGAAATGCTCTATGCCATGAATGCTAAAGTGGCCCGTTCCCTGGGAAATGTGGTTGTGTTTATATTATTCTGTATCATTTGTGAGCCCACAATAAACCAAGAGACTGTATTAGTGGAAGCTGTCATGTTTCTGTGAAATGACCCTCCTAAATAAGGAGCTATGAAATAAGGAAATTATAAGGCACCTGTTATTTTTTTCCCAACATGCGTTTTCTTATGGCTTACCTGCCTTTCTTGGTTATTTCTTTGTATCGCTTGTCACCTGAGCTACAAAATGAAGCACTAACATTCTATTCATTAGGCTTCTTGGCACAGCAATATGTTAGTGTCTTTTAGAATCTATTACCACTATGAATCTGATGATGCTGTGGTCTGGGGGGATCAATCTTATTCTTCTGGCATCACAATACCCTTGAGACCAGCTTTGTGCCATTAATAAATTATGTAATTACCTAGAAACTTGAATCACTGCGCAACTCCATGAGTTCCTAGCAAGAGCACAATTGGACAAGAGTGACTAGCATGTTGACAGGGTCTTGGAGACTATTTGCACTCAGCAAAAGAGTGGATATTCATAGGAAGAAGAAAAGTCGAGTGCTTGTCATATTGATAAGTGCTTATGAGAAGCAAAGAGGGAAATCATGAATGGCAGGGCAGATATTTTGAGATAAACTGTTGACAAACTGACATATCAGTTTGTGTTTATATAAAGAGTGGCTTCGATAGACTATTCTGATACTTTCAGTGGACCTTTGAGTGATTTTGAGTTACCAGTTATGTCTGTAACCAACTTGTTCTATGGTCATTGGTTAGGCAAGTGACTCCTGTAGGAAGGAAATGTAAGCATGTGCATTTTCTGCCGCCCAACCAGTATGTCTGCCCCTTCAGTTTTCTTTGGACCCCAGTTTGGGGTTTTCCCCTTAGCTAGGTATACTGTGATCTTTACAGTTAAGTCTGAAATCTGAACTTGCTTACAGTAACTGTTTTTTGTTCAGTTGATAATCCAGTGTGCTTGTATTGAAGATTTGTTTGTAGTTCAAGAGCACAGATAGTCAAACTGTGGCCCTCCAGATGTCCATAGACTACAATTCCCATGAGCCCCGGCCAGCAAAGGAGGTGATGGCTGGCGAATGCTGTCAGGGGCTCATGGGAACTGTAGTCCATGGACATCTGGAGGGCTGCAGTTTGACTACCCCCGTTCAAGAGTATTTGCTCAGTTGGCAGTATTCATCATCAGCAGGTACATTTTTTGGGGGGGATACTCAGAAGAATTGCTGGAGTTGTCATTTTCTTGGCTTTCTGATTGGTGGAGCTGTGAAAAACTACAGTTCCTATCAACCCTAGCAGGATGTTAAGGGTACCGCATCTATTTAAAGTTCTCTCTTCCTCAACTATAGGAAAATATGTTTTCATTAAATGATGCAGCACCCTTTCCAGTACAGGCTGTAAATACAAACTAATGTCAGCCCCAGGGATAGCCAGTTTAACCATATGGCCCTTGTGACATGTGCTATGGGCCCAATGCTTTCAGGGTTTCCAGGTGGTCCCCCCCCCCCGCCGCCCTGGGCCATTTACTCCACAGTATTGAGAGCAGGAAGATAAAAGAAGCCTTCAGGTCTTCAACCCTCTCCAAACAAATTTCTACAGTGGCTGATAGGAGACAGTACAAACAGAAAGTCTGCCCTGCCTTACTACCTTCAGCTTCTGATTGGATGTGGTAGATGGGGGGGGGGATTCTCACCTTCCTTATTGCTGTTCATGGGAAATTTCAGTTCCTCTAATGCACATTCTTTGCCTCCCCAGTTCATGCCTTGGAGGTATAGTAGCATGTGCACGCACACACACACATTTATGATTATGAGATGCTCATGTTGTAATTCAATAAAGCTGTGGTACTGTTTTTTTGTTTTTTGGGGGGTTTTTTTGCCAAAACATGTCTATGGTTGATTGTGCTCTTTGTGTGCCAGAAACTGCCTTCTTGCCCTGCAATAAGAGCCCAAGGTTGGCCACCCACATGCCTTCCTTGTGCTAGAAGTCTCCGTTCTGGATTGAGAAGCTGAAGGTCTCTTCATGAGCAAGCATCTTCCTTTAGGTGCTACTGTGTCATCTCACTTCCCTCAGTGCTCTGCTCTCTATTCCAGCAGTAAGTAATGGCTACATTGCATCTAGGGAGTAGGGACTGAACAAAAATGGTATGTTCAAATGCTGGGGGTTAAGGAGCAGGACATATTTTGTATGTCCTGCTCCTTAAGGATCACTGTTTGTATTGGAGAATTTCCTTCAAAGGTGTTTTTGTCTATTGCTTCCCCATGAATCAACAAAAGAATGGAAGGGTTTCATTTAATTCATGGCAAATTTAATGGCAAATTTCAACATGAACCTTTTTTTCTGTATCTGACAATGTATGCAGGCACATAAAAGTTGGAAATGACTAGACTGAGCTTGGATTCTCTACACAAGCTATAGTGGAGCTGGGCAATGACCACACAAGGCAAGTCCTTAAAGGATTAATGACATAGAGCATCAACTAGACCTGTCAAGATCACCCAAGTTCATGCCCCCCTTCCGAAAACAGATATAATCAGAAACCGGAATCTTATCTGTCCTTTCTGGAAATTAAAAACCACAGGAGGGCCTTTACTCTTGTGAGGTGCTCTGTGTTACCATCTGCTTTGCTTGAGGTGTGCTATAAAAACTTCCAAAGCAGAGAGAATCTGTATATGTGGAGGCGGGGAAATGGAGACCATTGGGCATGTCCTCTTCAGATGCTCAATTTATGTGGGAATTCAAAATAAAATAATCACCCCCTTTTGTTCTGGATTCCCAGTGACTCTGAGGAAGGGGAAATTAAGGGAATTTCCACACATTAGTAAAAAGAGTGTTATGCCTCCAGAATGGCAAAGCATGAAATTATATTGCACCTGCCAGTCCCTCCTCACCTTTTTGCTGTCTTGCCTTTGGCTGCCATCTTTTTGCGCATCTCACCCTCCTCATCTGCTGCTGGAAAAGGTAGAAAAGGTGGAAGAGAGCAATGCACCTTATACATATAGAGGAGACAGAATGCCAGGATGCTCACGAAGATATCATGGAGATCTCATATCCAGCCAGTACTCCAAGAGCTCGGCTGGCTCCCAGTTCAATTCCGGATTAAGCTTAAGGTTTTGGTAATCACCTTTAAGACCATTTCATTCCTGGCCCCCATCTGGTGGAATGAGCTCCCTGAAGAGATCAGGGCCCTGCCGGAACTGCCACAAACTTCCACAATTCCACAGGGCCTGCAAAAAGAAGCTCTTACACCAGGTATTTGGTGGGGCCGACTGACCCATAACATCTACAGGTTCCCCCCCCCCGCCCCAGACTGAGAGATCGAACCTGCTGAGGGAGTGTCAAAGTTATTGTTCAAGTTATTGTTCTAGTTGTTCTAGTTGGTGTGTTGTTATTGTTATTGTTATACTGTTATATTGATTTTGATAGTGTTCTATGTAAATGTTCCAAAATATTTATGTAAACTGCCCAGAGCCATAGGGAAGGGCAGTATAAAAATCTAAAAAAATAAAATAAATAAAATAATACATGTTCTGCTTCCACCTGTCAATCAGTTCAGGCAACCAATCCCCTTCCTCCGTATTTTGATGCAGTTTAAAGGCCCCACAATGCCCACTAATTTTTTAAAATCCATACTTATCTATTGCAATGGCTGTGCATGGAATCATAGATGCATAGTATTTTTTGAATGCCACCCCTTATGGGATCATGAGTCCTTTGATAAATTAATATCATTCCTGATTTTGGGAGATGAAAGCTTTCAAGAGGCATGCTTTGTGTCACAACACTAAATAAAATATTCTTTTATTTCTGGCATCGCTTACATGCGTTTCTGCCTGTTCCTGTTCTTGGGAGCAATGGTGAGGGAGGTGGGTGCGAGGGCAGGATGATGCAGTTGTTTGAGCCTCCATAGTTTCCTTCTTCTGGTTTCCTGCTGGTTGCCCGCTGGTGGATTGTGCTTTTTAGGGTGATGAATCCACTGCAATTTCCAAAGATGAATCCACTCCAATTCCCAATGCAATTCCCAAAGAAGTGCTTTAAAATGCAGTATGCAGTGAGGAGTCAGCTTGCCAGACGCTGGATGTGGGCGACATCATATAAAGGAGCCAGAATATTCGGCTTCCATTCAGCGGGCATGATGCTATTTTTAACGGGTGCGGAAAAGCCCTAAGAGCCTCCTTTCCAGGGGAAATACCGAGGTCACAATACAAATAGCCCTTCCCCTCCTCAACCCCTGCTGTTTTCAGGCTCCACTCCCCAAATTTCCAAGTGTTTTCCAACCAAGAACTGGCAACCCTACCTACAGATTTTTACATATCCACAGCGAATAACATTTTGAAAACTATCCATGCCGGTAAGTACTGTTCTTTTGAACTACAAGAATTATGCTTAATATATGAGACTTCCTCTATTAGTTTTAAAATTCAGACAGTTAAGTAAACATGACAGAGTTCTTGAAATAATAGAATATGAAATGTGCACATTATTCAAACTGGTAACACATCCCTATCTTTGTTCCCCATATTCATTTTGCATATTTGGTGTAACCATTGTCAACAACACTTTTTTCACTGAATTTCTGATTATCCACATTACTTGGATTACTTCCAAGGCGATTGGAACAAACACTATTATTTCACTCTCTTGTGACAATAGTGCACTGAGACTATATTGTCCAAAGTACTTAGGATCAATTTTTTAAATTGCTGTGATCTTTGAATCAGGGCTGGACTTTCATAGCAGTTCTATGAGAATGTTGCTTGAGATTTGCTGGATGGACATGGGAAGTTGGGGACGTCATGCAAAATGCCAAAATTACGGCATCTTCATAAGGTAAGCATTTCAGTATATTTATTGGGTCCGGAATGGCACTCACCACTATATCACACAATATCTGTACCATAATGGTTGACTTCTACAGCATGGATGGGAAGGGAGCAGCTCACAATAAATTTGATCTCAAATTTATTCAGATAAGTTTGATCTCAAATTTATTGGGCAAAAGTTGGAAGTGCATGTATCTGTATATAAGACTGGGTTGTGGATGCAACTTCAAATTCTGTCACTCTGAACCTTCTTGTATCCATTTTGGGACAAAATCCCTTGGTGGGCAACAGAGGTTGTTTTCTTTTTTAACCCCAACACCTTACAGGTTTTCAGCATTTTCCTGGTACGCTGTACTAACCCAAGAACATTAATTCCATGAATCTTGAACGATGACCGCTTCTCAACTCCATCTTTTTCCCTTAATTAACTTTAGGGGAAGCAGATATTCCCTTGTTTCAGGTTGCTTTCAGTTAACCATTAAAGATTAATCGCTTTTATTTGTCATAAATCACTTTGTGTTGCCTGAATACTAGGCTATAGAGAAGAGTGTGTGCATAGGAACCTGTGCAAATGACTCTGCCAAGGAAACCCAGGTTAAGCTGCCAGTAATAAATACATTTATTAGTTGGACAGTAAAAAGTACTGAGGAGTTTAAAATAAATTCAGAGTTATTTAAACTTAATTTATGATCAGGAAAATAAACCCTGTTATGCCATTAATGTTTTTTATCTGGGCCATCAAATGTCACACACTACTGGGTTTGGATGTAAGGTCACTGGAAACAACATATCAGCTGTGTCACCAACACAAATCAAGTGAAATTCCCTTAAAAATAAAAATGTCAGAGGTAGAATAATAGGCAATTGTTATTTCATGCCATGAAAGATTTGTAATATATCAAGTGTTCACCTTTCCCTCTTTATATCACTTTGAACACAAAATAGAGTTGCATTTAACAGGTTCAAAATAAAGGCAATTTATAAATATTGTGAATAGTGACAAAAAGTGGCAGTGGCTGATCATCAGCATTCAGATATCTATTTGAAGATATTTCATAGGATGCATTAATTGACTGGACTTTTATTCATATTGTTAGCATGTAAATTGTCATTTCAATTAACATCATTAATCATTAGCCATGATGGCTAAATGGAAACTCCGTGTTCAGAAACGAAGTACCTCTGAATACTAGATGCTGGGGAGCCGCAGGAGCCGCTTGTAGCTCCTGGGGAGCCGCTTGTAGCTCCATCTTCATCTTTTTGGGCTTCTAGAGGCCACTCATAGCTGGTAACTATAGAAAACAGGCTGCTGGACTAGATGGACAATCAATCTGTTCCAGTAGGGATCTTCTTATATTCTTATGACTTTAGGGACAAGCCAAGGAAAGCCCCAGCAGCACTGAGAGCAATGCAGATCACTTGGATTGGACCCAGCCAGTGATAGTAACAGACATAGGCCCAGATTGGGTTTGGGGGCTCACAGCTTAGACTTGACCAGCAATAACACAGAAGGGAGACCATGGGCTGTCCGAGACCCATTATCATTGCTACTTCTGGCTGGGTCTGAGCTGAGAGTAGAATTGTCAAGCTTCAGATTGGCTTTGCTTGAGCCAGCTTGTCACTGCTTCAAGACATCTGGTTAATGAGTCTGGGGGTGAGTCAGGATGGCCATCCATCATGAGGAAAAGCTGGGTGTCATTGGCATACTGGTGGCATCCCTGTCCGAACCTCCTTATCAGCTGGACAAGTGGGTGCTAAAAGATGTTAAATGGGATTCCTCAGTGGAACAGGCTTTCTCTAGAGGGGGTGGGTTCTCCTTTGGAAGTTTCTAAGCAGTGTCATCTTACAGAAATGCTTATTTTATGAACTTAGGCAGGAATACTGCCTAAGAAGAATTCTTTCTTCCAGGAATACTGTCAGGTGGGCCATGGCAGCTCTTTCCACTACCTTCCCTGAAAAGGCTAAGTGCAAGACAGGGCAGTACTTGGCGGGCTCCCATGGATTCCGGGATAGTTTCTTCAGCAGAGGCCAGATCACTGCCTCCTTTATCCCCTTGATTATCTCCCGGGGGAGGGGGAATCCTTCATCTGACCTCTTGGTGTAGTGGTTAAGAGCGCTGTTAAGAACACTGACTTCTAATCTGGAGATCCAGGTTTGATTTCCCATTCCTCCACATGCAGCCAGCTCACCACAGCACTGATAAAGCTGTTCTGAAGGAGCAGTAATATCAGGGCTCTCTCAGCCTCACCTACCTCACAGGGTGCCTGTTGTGGGGAGAGGAAAGGGAAGGTGATGGTAAGCTGCTATGAGACTCCTTCTGGTAGAGAAAAGCAGCATATAAGAACCAACTCTTCTTCTTCTGCATAGTATGCATTTTCTATAAAATATCTATTCTAACTTGGCCACACCCAATTGTATAGTAATAAGGCTTGCTGGGGGGTAAACGGTAATGACTGGGGAAGGCACTGGCAAACCACCCCGTATTGAGTCTGCCATGAAAACGCTAGAGGGCGTCACCCCAAGGGTCAGACCTGACTCGGTGCTTGCACACGGGATACCTTTACCTTTACCTTTACAGATAAATCAAGTGATAAACTTACATGTGTAGTATGTGAATTTGGTATGTTCTAAATGATCAAGAGCCATTTTTATTGAGAAAGGATGTGTGTGAGAGAGATCCTAAATAAATAGGATAAAAGCACAATTTGCTTTCTTGATATCCTTGTCAGTTCAAGTGCTTAATAGTGAAGTTGTAAGCAGAGTTACACCCTTTTAAGCCTATTGACTTCAGTGGATTTAGAAGGGTATAACTCTGCTTACAACTGTACTTTTAAAGACTGACCCATCTTGTTAGAATTGTTTCTCATGAACGGCACAGTGTTTATTGAAGTTCCTGTAGTCTCACTCCCAAATGATTAGACCTTTAGAGTTCATGTTGAGGTTTGAAGTGACAGAGATTTAAAACTGAATATAATGATACAACATTTATTCATTTTTTCTGAAGTCGAAAGGATGCTCTCAGTGCCTTGAGGCACCAAATTTCACTCAGATGTAATTTCTAATATTGCTCCATCCTGCTACTTGTAAATTCAATATAATTAGATGCATATTCAGTTCATTATGACTCTGAACTCTTGCCCATATTTTTCCTCAGTCTGCTGCCTTTCAAGAACACTTTATTAAAAGTTTGTTTTACTGACACATTTTAAAGGGAAGCAATAACTTGCAACTAATCACTGGTTAAGGTAACCATGAACACAGCCTGAAGAATCACATATATTCTTCGTTCAATGCAGAAGGAAGACCTTTCTTCCTCATTGCCTGTCATCATATGGCAGATCTAAAGAGCTGATGAGCCTCTCTTGTCAATCACTCTCACACATATGCGTATGTCACATTTTTAATCTCATGTTTTGTCCCAGGAGCCCAAGGTGGTATACATGGTCCTTTCCTTATCCTTTTATACCTTTCAACAACCCTAAGAGGATAGGGAGTGAAAGAAAGGGAGTGATTAGTCCAAGGTCTTCCAGTGAAACTATACATTGTGGTAAGGTGACCAGATTGTCCCACTTTTGGAGGGACATCTGGGGATACCTGGCAAATTGTACTTATGTTGAAATTTAAAAATATATATTACATTACTATTGTTGCGTTCTATGCGTTCAATGAAACTTTCTGTTGCTCTATATAGACCAAATTTTTAATCAAGACCCCCCCCCCCCCCGGTCAATGGTGTCCCGCTTTACCAATGTTAAAATCTGGTCACCTTACATTGTGGACAGGCCCAGCTGCCATTTTAGAGGAGAATTTAACTGTTTAAAAATGTACTGTGAGCCCAATCCTGATTAAGTCTGTGCCATTATGCAACTTTGTCACTGTGGGCCTGATCTGGATTATTAAATTGGTTAAACTGTCCTCTAAAATGGTGTTGGTGGCTACAGGTTGAGCCTTGCCTGCCTTTAATGTGTAGTTTGGTTCTGTTAGCTGAATGGAGATTTGAAGTCCAGTCAACAGTCTGCTACCCTTTACGGGTTAACTTTGTGTCCATTGGTCAAAACTCTGAAAGGTATATTTCTTACTGAGCAATAGCGTGGAATGTTGCCTGCATATTCTTATTTTAAAACTTTTAAAAAAGGAAACTGGACATTCTGGTATAGAGCCCAAAAAGTCTTTGAGGAGAATAATTAAATTTCTTCCATAGCTACGATTAATCAGTTCTAGGAAATGAGTATATATGTTGACAATCAAAAATACATCCATTTGCAATAACAAATTATGGTATTTCCAATTACAGTGACATACAATATCCTTAACTGGCATAAGATGACAGTGGGAAAGATCACCTTAAAGGATCAGCCTCCAAATGCAGGTCAAGAACTGGATTATTGTAACTGAGGCACTACCCCTAACAACACATACGTATCCCCTGAACAAGAGATTTTTTTTAAAGCTCCTAGCGCTCCAGAAGGGCACATTTGCATGTGCTACAAGGGATTTTTAGGTTAGGATTGCAGCTCTAAGCTTTCCTTAAGTTTTCTTTGAACTTCTGGTATTTTTAACCTTCATAACTTCTCCCATGAATTTTTCAATTAACCAGCACATAATTAAATCATCTGATTAAACAGAGAGGTTTGGGTTGATAAAGTACCATTACGCAGTCAGATTGCAATGGGACTCTAATGATATGTAGATTACACTCAAGAGCAAGTCTGAAATTGCTCTCACTTCTACACCATTTTAAGTATCCCTTTCCCGTGTTTGGGCCATTGTTAAGATGTAGACTGCTTCAGCAGTGATGAAGGACTTGCATGATAGCAAGGAACCTCATGGGATTCAGGGCACAGAGTCAGAGTTAGTTTTAGGGATGTACGCTTCGGACCGCGAGGCTGCTTTGGGGACAAATACAGTCTGGAACGTGAAATCCCACAGAGAGACAGAGCCAATGTGGCTGTATGAAGCATGCTTCAGCACACTTCAGCATGCCTCAGTGCCTACCTGCCCTGGAGCAACGTTCCTCTTGCAAGGCCTGCCCTAGCCTGAAGGAAGGAGAATGAGAGCCCCTGTCCTGCTCCCTGCCCAGGCTGCTGTCGCCCATTGAAGGGTGAGGATGAGCAGCAGCCTCTGTGTCTGCCACATTCCCCAAGTACCACAGAGTAAGTGTGCCATGGAGGTGAACAACCTGTCATCACCCTGCTGCTCGGATGAGGCTGAGCTGGGGCAGGAGCTGCTTCGAGGAGGGGGAGGCAAGCCCTTGCTTTTCCTTGCTTTTCAAGTTGTAACACAGCCATGCACAACTGAGCATGCCAGTCCCAAGCCCATGAAAATGGGGAGGGTTAAGGAAAGACCTGACAACCTATCTTGTAAAAAAAAAAATGCCAAGAAAATCCTATGGTACAGCTCTCAAATGATTTTGATATGGTGTCCAATGGTGTGACTGGGGAGGAGCAGGGACCTACAGCAAGTAGCCCTGGATTTTATGATGTGCCTGGGGCAAATCCAGCTGTAACCCCAAATGCTGATGCTGCCAATGGTGAAAGCAAGGGTCTATGCTTTACAAAGTTGCACTGAATAGCAACTTGGAATGTTAGAGGACTCACTCAAGGAAAATTGGAAATTGTCAAAAGATAAATGGTCATTGAACATTGATCTCCTTGGCATCAGTGAAATACATTAGACAGATCATAGTTTCTTCCAATCAGAGGAGTTTATCTACTTTTCAGGACACAACTCTTTAAGAAGGAATGGCAGGGCTTTCATTGCAAGCAAAAAATTTTCTCGAGTAGTGAGAAGTTTTTTGATGATCAATGATCAAATCTTGACAATTCAAATTTGTGCAAAGGCAATAAATATCACAATTGTCCAAGTATATACTCCAACAACTGATGCAACAGAGGCAGAATAGAAGACTTCTATACTGCCATTCAAGACACTTTAAAACAAGTCAAGGAGGATGTAATTTACATAATGGGTGACTTTAATGCAAAGGTTGGCACACAAACAGAAAGAGAGATTGCTGACAACTTTAGACTTGGAGAAAGGAATGATGCAGCTGATCATCTGGCATAATTCTGTCATGAAAACTGGTTTTGCATCATGAACATCACCAAATAGACTACATTGGAACTAAATTGACTATATCTTATGCAGCCGATGATGATCCTGTTCAATACGTGCTGAAAAAACATATCCTGGTGCTGATTGCAGTTCAGACCATGAACTGTTATTGGCTAAAATCAAAACAAAATTCTGCAACATCAAGAGAACATCAGGGTTATTTATATCAAGAAAGCTTGATATAAATAAAAATCCACTCACATATGCAGTGGAGGTGAAAAATTGATTTCAATTATTGGACGCAATGAGAAGATGCCTGATGAACTGTGGCAAGTAATTAAATCAACTATTGTTGAATCAGCTGTTAAACACACACCACACAAGAAGCCAGAAAAAAAAGATCAAAATGGCTCTCAGGTGAAAGGGTGGTATAGAAATCTAATAATAAATAAATAAGAATAACAATAGCTGAATGTAGAAAAGCAGCAAAAGCTTTAGGCAAAAAGGAGGAAGCAAGAAAATTAAATGTGGATTTTCAAAAAGAAAAAGAAATAGAAATAGAACTTGAACTAGCCATTCTTGTGGAGGGAGCTGAATGAGCCTTGAGTCAATTGTCAAACAACAAAGCCAATGAAACTGTTGATGTATACTAATCAAAACCATTACAGCTTTGTGCCAGAAAATTTGGGAAAATAATGACCGTCCAGAGGACTGGAAACAATCTGTGTTCATCCCACTACCTAAAAAGGGGGACTCCAAAAACTGTTCCAAATACCATACAATAGATATCATTTCTCAAGCTGGCTTTCAACAGGACCATGGCACTTGTGATCACATATCCTGTACTGGATTTTGGAAACGTCATGGGAATATAATGGGATAAAAGTCATGGGAATTAATGACTACAAGAAAGCTTTTGATTGTGTGGATCACAACAAATTGTGGGAAGCCCTGCAAAATTTGGGGGTGCCAATGCATTTGATCAAACTGATACAGGGGCTCTACGCAAACCAAGAAACCATTGTATGTACACCATTTGGTGACACTGACTGGTTCAAACTAGAGAAAGGAGGGCTCAAAGGTTGTATTCCCCCCCCTTCCTGTTTCACTTTTATGCTGAGATTATGAGAGAGACAACTCAAAGTATCAAACACTGGAATTAAGATTGAAGGAAGGAATACAAATAATCTTTGATATGCTAATGACACTACCCTCTTTGTCAGAAACTGAGGAAGACCTAGAACATCTGATTACAAAGGTCAATGAAGTAAGTAAGTAATTTGGCCTTTTCTTAAACACTAAAAAGTCAAAAATAATGACTACTGCAAAAACAGTAATGTTACATTACAATTGATGGTGAAGAGATTGCATGTATTCAAGAATTCATTTTTCTTGTATCACAAATCAAAGTGAGTGGCAATTGCAGTATGGAAATAAAACATCAAATTGCTCTGTGCTGCTCAGCATTGATGAGCTTGAACTTAACATGGAAAAACAAGAATATAAACCTGACTACCAAATGTAGATTAGTTAGATCTATCATATTTCCAATATTTCCAACAATCAGACGAGAAGAATCGTGTTTGGACTCTTGTGTTGGAGAAGGCGTCTGTGGGTTCCATGGATAGAAAAGTAACAAACAAGGAAATACTACAGCGCATAAAGTCACTGGTAGGCAAAATCATGAAACCCCGGTTCCCCTACTTTGGCCACATTATGTGATCCAACTCAATGGAGAAAACCATTGTGCTAATGGAAAAAGGAAACGAGGCCAACAAAGGGTGCGGTGGTTGGACACGGTCAGAATGGATACTGACCAGAACGTTGCATGGCTGAGGGAGGCAGTGCGGGATCGGGGATCATGATGATGGCTGTGCCATGGGATCGCCAAGAGCGGGACATGACTGAATGGCTGATAACAACAACGACAAAGATCAAGTTGTATCTTATCTGGTTGCCTCTTGAACCATGTAAAATTCTTCTGAATTATATACTTGAACTTTGGAAGAAATAGACTGCATATTTATCTATTGTTTATCTATTGGGTTGACCACTGTATCATATGAATCATTCATTTTAACTGCATTTCCCAGGGAAAGAGGAAAGAAGGGGAAAGGCTGAAGCTACTTTTATCTAGACAAAGATGGAAGGAGGCTCTCCACTGTCTGAATGTATTGAATTTTATATTAAGGATTTAAAATGTTCAATATGAAGCACACAGAACACTGTATTTGGAACAATGTATTCGGAAGCAGTTGCTAAACGCTGTAAGCCTTTTTGTCCTTTCTTTCTCTATATATATAATTTTTATTTTTCCAGAAAAGATAGAAATAGAGTAGGGCCTAGTCTGCACACAGAGGATAATGCTCTTTCAATGTGCTTTGGCAGCTGAATTTTCCTGTGCAGAACAGGAAAATCTACTTCTAAAGTGAATTGAATGTGCATTATCTATTGTGTGCAGAATAGGCCCTGATACATATAATAAACATTAGTGAAGCAATTGTTTAGAATCTAAGCATATTAGAACCCGCTCCTTTCCCCATCTGATTTACCTTTTTAGATAGTTCAGATAAGGACCCCATTGTTCCAGAAAGGCTTCTTCTGATTTTCCATTAACCATTAATGTCAATTTAGCCATCTTGGTGAGATCTGCCAATTTGCTCAACCAGTCTTCTATTGACGGTAGCTCATGCGGTTTCCATTTCCTAGCCAGCACTAATCTTGCTGCCGTCGTCGCATAGAAGAATAGACTTCTTGTGTGTGTTGGGAGGCACTGTGGTGGTAGACTTAATAGCGTATATTAAGGCTTCATAGGAAAGTTCAAATCCTACATTTTCTGCATTATTGTATGAACCTTAGCCCAGTACTTATACATTTTTTTCACATTTCCATCACATGTGATAGAAAGAACCTACTTTATCTGCACTTTACCTACTTTATCTGCACATTTCCAACACTTATTATCACAACTTTTTGCAATTGCAGCAATCACTTTTGGTGTTACATACCACCTCTTTTTGTCCTTTCTTTAAAAGAGAATGGCCCATTTGGATTCTGGTAAATGCTTAAGTGACTGAGTGATCCTGCATAGTTATTCTACTGTTCGAACAGTATTTTTAAAATAATATCAAACTCTTTATTCATGCACTGCAAACTTTCATGGGAAACAGTAGACTAGAAAAGGTTAATGAGAAACAATCAAAATGTTCACTTCCTAGTCATTAGTTGGCCACCAGTAGGCTTTGGGAATTTACTCTTGAGAAGGTAGTTGAAGTCCCTTTCTCATTTCTTGTTGCATTTTCTATTTCCTCCATGGCAATCTGTTAAATGGCTTCATATTGTTACTGTTGTGTGAGCTGACTCAGTCATTTCTAGGGTTTCTAAAGGACGCAGGCTTGTGGATTCCTTGGCATGGCAATGTAAGAGCAGCAAGGACTCTGGCTCATTTGGTTGCAGTTTCAGCAAGCTCACATAGTACTCTCATTTGTTAATACTTGGCTCCTGCTCTCCTCATTTGACAAACCTGATAGTGAAACCTCACAACAAATGCAATTGTGAGAGGAAAACGAAATATTAGAAAACACTGGAGAAGTGCAAGAAGTACAATGGCTAAAGGAAGTGGGGCAAATAGGCAGCGTTTAACTAATGGAAGACAGAGCAAAGTTGAAAGTAGGAACAGACAAAAGTAACTGTTTGTTTCCAGGAATTAAGATGAAAAGAAAGAAGGATGGGGGACTGTGGGATGGAGGCAAAGGGGTGGAGGGTTTCTGGGTTTCTGGGCTCTCACAGAAAAATTTTGTCCACTTCCTCTAGCACTGTAAGATTTTGACTAGGCAACCCTAAGTGAACCAACCAGCATGGTGTAGTGATTAAGAGTGGCAGCATCTAATCTGGCAAGCAGAGTTCGATTCACCACTCCTCCGCATGTAGTCAGCTGGAGGACCTTGGGCTCATCACAGTCTTGATAGAGCCACTTTGAGACTCCTTTGGACAGTGAAAAGTGGTGTATAAAAGCCAATTCTTCTTCTTCACATTATTATTATTCTCTCCACCAGGCTGAACTTGGGGGGAACTCAGGTAACTAAGATCAGAATTGTGACTACCGCCGCTATATGTTATATGTAACTTTTGTGGATGTTAATAGGGGTTTTTATGGGGATTTTATGGTGTTTTAACTATTTATGATGTAAACCGCCCTGAGACCTATTGGAGAAGGGCGGTCTAAAAATTAAATAATAATAATAATAATTATAATTATTATTATTTAGAGAAGAAAAATGCGAATAGATGATCAATGTCTTAAACAGGACATATAGCCCCCCCCCCCCGCAGCATTTGGAGCAGCTGTCACATGGACCCTCGGGAGACACAGCCCCAGCGAGATCATTCTGAGCCATTACCCCAGGCCTTTGGGAGGTGCCATTGGCCCTGGAGACCTGCCCCAGCTTTGCTAAGAGTGATGGAGAAACGGCTGTTGGCATTGGGGCTTAATTGCCCACTGACGCTGTGGCTACAGACTGGCCTACCTCCATTCAGATCATCTCACAACCCTGTCTCACTGCCCTGACCAACCCAGATGGCTGCCATGGGACCTGCACCAGAATGCCGACAGTCTTGGGGGTTCAACAATTGATTTGTGGTTGATTCCATACCAATAAAAGAAAGAACAGTTATTGTGTAATGTTGGATTAATTTATGGACTAGTACAAATGAGTCCTAGGCCAAGAACGAAGAATGGATCATTATATCATGTTCTGCATATTAACTTTGTAGCAACATCTGGCTACCCAAGGTTCAAGACTACCTGGAATTATCCTGTAAATCTAATATCACACTTATGCATTAAGTCAATTGAAAACATTGCAGTATATGACTTAGCAACTAAATTAGTAAGGAGAGAACTAGAAGTTTGTTGAGTGACCTTGGGCCAGTCATTCTCTCAGCCTAAACTACTTCACATAGTTGTTGTTAGAAGGATAAATGGAGGAGAAGAGAACAATGTGTGCTGCTTTGGGTCTTTGTTGGACTCAAAAGCATGGTATTACCTACCCTGATTATAGGAGATCTATGCAGAGTATGAATGAATATGGCAAAATAAAAGATAATGTTCTTGTTCTTGTGAGGAGACCCTGGATCCCTATTTAATCCCTGAGAAACATAGTCAGATATTTTGATGAATTACTCATCTGACACCTCTTGCTCTAAATGTCATTTGAATTGTCCTTCTCACTACTGAGGAGTCAGATAGAGACATAATGGGAAAAGGCTTTATAAATCAGTCTCCTCTACTTCTGAAATGTTAATCAGAATACGTTTTCATCTGTGAATGTTTCATCTATGAATAATTGTGTATGTGAGACAGAAAGCAGGAGCTAGGTTAAGATCATATGTATTTTTTGACCAATGTATTTTTTGACCAATTGGGCAATTTCCGTATAGTGCCAAATTGCACTTTGTGTCCTGCCCACAATTGCAGGATAGTAAATGGAGCTATTTCTCTCCTCCGCACTCTGCCACTGCATCTCGCCTTTTCCCCTCCTCACTAGGAGGGGAAAAGGCACAAGAAAGAGCAACGCACTACTTACTCCTCCTTGGCATGCCAATCAATCAGAGGTTTGCCTCCAAAGTTCCCCCAAACATGATTTTTTAAAAAATTGAAACCAACATGTGGCTATGTGTACTCGTTGAAATGCATATGCATTGCCACAGAAGATAGAGTACCAAAAAAAAAATAATCCAAATGCAGATGGCTGGCCTCTCGTTTGTCAGACACCCATCCCTTCTGCTTGAGCCGCCACCTCGCAGGGAAGCATCTTCTGCTGGCAAGTATATGTGTGTGTTTGTGTGTTTCTGTGTGTGTGTGTATGCATGCATGCATGTGTGGGAGATGGTGGTGGCAGCAGCTCGTGCAGCGCTGCCTCTGCTTCAGAATTGCTCAGGGAGAAAGAGGGGAGGAGTCCAAGGCTTTTTAAAAAAATCCCCAAACTGATATTGACATTCATAACTCCCTGCATGTGGAAACTTGTGCATCAAGGATTGACTGGACCTTTCTCTTTGATATGCTAATTTTCTTTCATGAAGGCACAGAGAGGCTTTTCTGCCATTTTCTGAGCAGCAGGCGGGCAGACCCGTGGGGGGGGGGGCAGAAGAGGAGCAGAACGAATGGTCACGTGACATGAAAGGAGGGAGGGAAGTAGGCACTTGGGCAGAGAGACGGCAGAAATAGAGGAGAGGTGAAGGCAGGTGTGAGGGTGGGACAAAGCTGCCCAGACTATAGTTCATTTCCCATCCATATGGTCTTTTCACTGGTTGCTCACTGGTTGCTCACTGGTGGCTTGCGCGTTTATGGTGGTAAATCCACTTTCCTGGATTTACCACTTCGCGATTTAAAAATTGTAAAATTGCGAGCTGCCTACTGGACAGACTCAAGATGTTGTTGATGTCATGTGGAGAGGGCTGAATATGCCACCAGCATTCGGAGGCTGTCCAGTTACAGTTTGCACGTGTGGAAATGGCCTTGATTTATGAATTACAGGGTTTTTTGGAAATACAAAAACTGATTTAAGCATCACTTGTGAAAAGTGTATTAAAATAGCCAATGTTAACCCCTTTGCTTCCTAAAAAGAATCTGACAGCAAAAGCTACTTTAAATTACAGAAGCAAAACTCTTGGGGATACTTTGTCAGAGCAAAACTTTTTAAATCTAGTGTATGAGATGATATAGCAGGTAAACTAAATACATGCAGCTCAGACACTAAAATTAGACTCGCTTCAGTACCTAAATTAAACCAGAGGGGATGACAAAAAAGCTTAACAATGGCCTTTTTGCTTAATTTGACATATCCCTCCTCAAATAGTTTCTCTGAAAAATCCTTTTATGTTCTTTTAAGTAGGACACCTTCTTCCCTTTGTGTGATTTAAGTGAGGCACAAAGGATCAGGAGCTACCCGTTTGAAACATGCACAGAAAAGGGAAGATAAGAGAACACAACTCTTAAACAACCAAAATGCTGAACACTGCAGAAAAGGGAAGAAAAAGAAAGCAGAGGGCAAGTTGAGAGTGGAATAACATTCCCTGGTTCTTCCCCAGCCTGCAAGGGTTTTGATTTTTTTTTCAATTGTTTTTTCCCCCAATTCACTTTTATTGCTAACCCCAGAGTGCTGAGGCTCTGGCCTTTGCTTGGTAACTCTTTCAAGTGTTAGTGATGGTGGCAGTTTAATTATCATAACTGCTCCAGTCTTTATGAGTATCTACTAAATGCAGAAGGTAGTGAATCTCACTTCTTTTGGTCTTCTGACAACATGTCTGAAGAAGGATGGAGGATGAGCACATATTCTTGTGCAGGAGATGCATGAACTGTTCTCTCACTGAAAGCAAAATTATCTCCTCACAAGGAAAACTGTTAACTTTGACCTCACCATACCATACACAAGACTGCCTGGTAGAAAAGGGGTATGTCACATCCCTTGAAATACCGATGACCAAGCAGTTATATGGCTCAATATCCTGTCTTATGCTGGTCATCTGTATTACTCCACAGTCATGAACCTTCAGTATGCTTATTTTTCTCATGGAACTATACAATATGCTTTTGGTTGCAATGCCAAGACTTGGCAGGGGAGCTGAATAATTTGACCTTTTTCTTTAAAACGACCAAATGATTTCCACTATTAATTGAAATGGGAATTGAGTCAAGAAATATGATTTGCTGAAATGTTTAATAAAGTGCTGAAACTTTAACTTACATAGCTGAAAACATGTGGAACATCTGCTTGACTAGGCAACCAGCTTTTTAAAACCAAGCCTTTCGGCAAGATCACTGAAAATGTGCCACTAGTGTATTTTAACCACTGTATCCCTCCATATTTGTTTTTACTAACTGCTTTTAAAATGATGGTGTGTATAGAAAATTCCAATGACTGAAATGGTTATTTGATTGTTTGATCACAGAGTCACAGATGTTTCACAGTATCATAGAAGCATCTACATGATCAAATGTGATTTTATTTCTTGTATAAACATTTAAACTGATTTGACGAAAGTACGTTAGTTGGCTTCAGGGGGAATTGTTCTGTATATATTTTTTTTCAGATGTGTTATTTTGCATATATGTATTAAGTACAATAGCAGGTTCTCTGGAGAGATAGCATAGACATTCTCAAAATAGTTTTCTAAATAAATTATATATATTTCTTCTCAGAAGATAAACGCTATGACTTTGGTAACAAGGACTGTGCACAGTTCTTAGGAAGTAAGTGTTAGTGAAAACTGAGCTTTTAAAAATTTCCTGTACATGCTAATTGATGAAGTCACTCTATTGTACATTATTATTATTACTAGAATTAAAGCACGTTGTAGCAGTTAATACAAGGGGCGCTAGCATGCAGGGACAGTGTAAAGGAAATGAAAGAGAGAGAGATAGAAAGAAGAGCAGAGGGAGAAATATAGAGAGAAAGGGAGAGAAAGAGGGAGAGAATGACCGAGAAAGAGGTAAAAAGAGCGGGAGATAAATAGAGTCAGAGAGGAAGAGAGGGATAAAGAAAGGGAGGGAGAGGGATAGAAAGAAAGAGAGAGAAAGAGGGAGAGTTGTAGAAAGAGATGAGAGGGGGGGGGCTGCTGTGGCATCTTCCAGGCTCTACAGGCTTTTTTGGGGGTAGGAACTCTTCCCTGCCCCCATCAAAAAAGCCTGGCAAGCTCCACCCTGACCACTCCCTGAGGCAAGGTGACTCCTGAGCAAAAGTCTGCTCCATCCATGTTGGGCTCCTATCCCCTGAGTCAGCCATGTGCAGGACTGTCTCCCAGGGCGTGGGGGAACTCGGGGGACTAGGGAGGCAGGCCACCCCCTCTCACTGCCTCTGGTGTGCCCAGTAGCATCTCTTGGGCACAGCGGGAGGCGGCGCAGATCTCGTGTGAACAGGCAGGGAGGCTCCACTGGTGGCTCCCACACCTTCCTTGCCAGCGGCTGGCCAAGCAGACTGGGGGAAGCACAGCAGCTGCAGCCTCCCCTCCACACCACTGCCAGCCTGGGCTTGTTGTGTCCCAGCAGCAGAGAGAGTGACTCGGGGCAGGTGGCTGCAGGGGGTTTGGGGCGGGGGGTGGCTGAGGACAGGGGGTGCTGGTGAGGCGCCCCCCAAGCACAGTGGTATGTTTTGGGGGAAGCAGAGCAATACATTGGGCCTCTCCTCCCCCTGTTTGCAAAACAGGAGAAAACCAAACTGCAACCCATGTGCAGTAGGCCAGGTCACTGGGGGCATTGCCTAGCTTCCCCTTTCAGAGCGGCCCGCGGCAGAAGCCTGTCCTGGGGCTTATGTGGGAATAAGTGCCCCATGCATCGCACAGGGTCTGGTGGTGCTGCTGGTCTTCCCCAAGGAGATGGGCAGCGGTGGCAGGAAAGGGGACAAGGGGCTCAAAGAGCACACGCCAGGACCTTGAGGGTGTTCATCTATTTTGTACCCCTGGCTGCAGTCTAAGAATAGCCATTAGGAAAAACAGCTGGCCCACCAGGAAATCTCCTCTTAGGGTTGCCAGCTTCCAAGTGAGGCACTAAACCAAACCATGACCGAGGACTCGGGTAGGGCAGGTCGAAAGGGACCATAAAACATGAGAGATTGGCTGTGTAGGTACAAAGGGGAGAAGACACCAAACAACAAAAAGGGAAGGATTATCCAAAGAGAGAAAGCAAAGAATGACTGGGGGACAAGCCAGCAACAGGGGTCAATGGGAAGGTGAAAGGGAGGGAAGAATCAAGAGTGGATATAGGACAGGGAGGAAAAAGATATTGCAGATGCCGGCAAGAAGGGAGGAAGGGAAGGAACCAAGTCAAATGGTGAAAGGTTTGAGGAAGTATTATTGTGTGTTTATCAGTTTGTTTTTCTAGAATTATTAGGCTGAATCTGTGAATTTAGGCAGAGATAGAAAGGATTGTGTCAGTACTTGGCTCTTGTGGCCCTTTCTTGAATGGCCAGGGAAATGTTCATCACCACTTTGGAATTGAGAGGAGAATTTTTTCCAGACCAGACTGGCCAGGGATTCTGTTTTTGTTTAGGGGAGACATCATCTGGGCATGGAATCTGGGCCACTGTGGGTGGGCAGGTAGTTGTGCTTCCAACTCTATGATTCTATGGTTTTATGTTATTTTAAATAAATGTTGCTGTAATGTTAAAATGCTTTAGTGTTGTGATGTTTGCAAATTTGGGACCATATTTAGGTGGAAAGATAGCATAGAAATATTTTAAATAAATGTGAGGATAGCCCCACATAGACACTAACAAGATTCGTGATTGTAGAAATCAGTTTCTTTATTGAAGTGGCAACAAACACACTCTTTGCTTGAACTGAAGAGGGGCTATATTGTTTTCCGATTCTCAACCCTCATTCCCGTCCCCCAAGGCAATGCTTTGCTTTGAGATGCAGATGGCAACAGTGGGGGCCACTCACTTAGCTAAAGGTGGTGGGGATGGCCTAGGTGCCAGGCTGGCTCAAGGGACATGAATTACAAGGGTGTGGAATGTAGGGGGCTCAGCAAAGAGGCTAGGTAGCTGACTAGGGGAGGTGAGATACCCGTGAGAATCCCAGGACTGAAGGACTGCCAATTTACTTTAGACAGAAGGGGTTGGAGCAATACAACAAACATAGGCATTAGGTATCCATCGTATAGGCAAGGAATCAAAATCAAATCACATGGCAAAACCCACAAGGTTTTCACAATAAGTAGATTTGGAAAAGAGTCTGGAGAAAGTAAACAGAAGGAAGCATCAAGGCAACAGGAAGCAGGAGGGGATGAGATTACCCCTGCCTCACAAGTTCTTGTGAGTGTGCTCTTGTTTTTGTGCTCAAGTCCAATGATTCATTCATTTGAGGGTCTGTTTCCTATAATATATTTTATTTCTGCCTCTTAGAAATAATAATAGAAGCGAGCGCATAGAGCTCTCCACCACATCTAGGTCAATGCTGCCAACTTACCATAAGAAGCCCCTACTGGTAGGCCACCCCAGTTGGTCCAATGGGCCACCCCAGAGCAGCAGAGATATAGCTTGTTGACAGCCCCAGTCCCATTTCCCATGGCCCATCTGGATGGCAGGGGTTTGGCTGATAGGCTGGGCTGTGTCAGTCAGACCTCTGTAGCCCAGTTGACCAGCAAGAATAAGCAGGTGAGACACAACTAGGGTTCAACCAAGTCAAAAAAATCAAGACCAAGCAAGGGAGGTTATTGACTGGGAGAGAATAATGGGGCAGGATCCTAGCTGGAGGAAGGTGAAAAAAGCCTCTAAGGGCCTCTGACCAAAGCAACAGCAGGTGGAAAGGCTGTGAGGGCCAAGGAAAAGATGATTGGGCTGTTCCTGTCTCAAAGCTGGAACAGACAGAGGGCCAGAAGGGAAATGCAGAGAGCATCTTGATGGGCGGAGGAGGACCCAGGTGAGCACCATTCCCTCCTTTCCATACCTGAGACCTGAGAAACCTGGAGGCCCAGAATTACCTGCAGCTGGAAACCAGGAGGAGGTTTCAGCCGCCAGGCCCATCTCCTCACTTCACCTCTCCAGTATTCTGCTTGACTGTGCAGAGCCCCGTTTTTACAGCTCTTATTCCCTGCAGCATGGCCCAAATCTCTCATAGATAAGAAGGAAAAAAAGGCAACTTGATGATGTCATCCCTAATTTATGGTCATTTAAACATTTCATTCCCTACATAACCTGTTTCAAGTTATGGCTGGTACTGACATTTCAAACGAAGGGGAACAATCCAAGCCAGGCGTCCCTCTATCCCCAGCACTTCACTGTTTACAGCCACCTGTGATCCAGGGGGAGTCCCTGCATTCCATAGAAAAGTCCTTCTCCAATAGCATTGGTGCTCCTGATCATATGACAACCCAACCGGAACCCCGGACAACATTCCAGATCTGAAGGGTTGATTGGATGCGTGTCCATACAAATAAGCAGCTTGAAATGCAAGGCAACCTTCACGGCTCTTGTTTTATTTTTTACTGTACAGCCTAATAGATGCTTTGTCGAGCTGTACATTTCTTGCTGTGACAAATTATGCCTCTTCTTGTGACAGGGCCTCCAGCTGAGTCTGCTGTGCTTAATTAGGAGAAAATGCATATTTTAATCCGCCCTGTGGAGCAGTAACATTTCGCTGTGTGGCCTTAGCAAAGCAGCTGTTTAACCATTTCTGTAGAGGCGTCATTTTCAGTGCATTGTTTTAATGTCACAGTATTTCCCTTTATACTAGCACTGCCGGCAGCATTCCCCCAGGTAGAACATGGACAATTAAAGCCCACTCCATCATGTTGGGAGCTGATGATATTTCCCCCCTGATATCGTCCATCACCACATACCAGCTGGTGGTTACAGTTAGAGCATCCTTCCTTTTGCCAAGAGACTGGAGTCTCCTATTAGGCTGCTTCAACTCTGTCACCACTCATCAGTTAGCAACGGTGTGAAGTTTTGACCTTCCTTTTACAATGTGTCAGCCTTTTCCTAGCTTGAACTGTGGCAATCAAAACAGCTTACGACCTTTGATCTTCTATTATGCATTTAATTCATACGGCTTTTGAGTGAATACTTCTACTAACCAACCACACATTTATTGTAAATCTTCTTAACCACCCATTCTGCAAATCCTACGTTTATGTATTTATAGAGCTTGCAAATGTATATTTATGAGGTATTCTTCCAAAGTAACAAGAAGGTAGCATGAGCAAAACCCTATTTATTTCTGGCTCTGACTGATTTATCACTCATTACTATTATAAATGACAAATTAATTCAGTAATCTGGTGAGAATATAGGCTTTGCAGTATACATGAAGCTTCCAACTTTCCCCTATTTGGTTCAGGGAGGAGTTACTTCTGCAGGCACAAGAAAATTGTAAACCTTCCATGTGCAGGACTCATCATCCACCTCACAATGTGCATTGGACTTTAAATCAAACTCAACACAATAGACACCTCGGTTGAGACATAATCTTTTTTAAAATGGGTGGCTTCCCACTTACACACATTCCATTACTTGGATGTAGGTTTTTCTTGCATAGTGTTTTATGGTAGAACTTCTCTGCATGCCTTGAAGAGCTGGAACTTTTTACTACTGAAGAAGCCATGGTTTACAACCACCCTCTATATGCCTTGAGACTCACTTATCACAGTTTCTGAGCCATGGGCATTTAAGACCTCTGGTCAGTGGAATGAGTATGCCCACTAGGGAGTAATCCTAAACAGGTTTACTCAGAAGTAAGCTCCAATTAATTCAGTGGGGCTCACTCCCAGAAAAATCTGAAGCACTGAAAATAGTCTGCCACATCTCAGCATTTGATCACTATTTTTAAACATATCACTGGCATTTTCTGTTATGCAAATAAGCCATATATTGGCAAATAAGCCAATAAGGTTTTAAAAAATGTAAACCAGAATCTCATTTGAGAGAGCTCATGGCATCTGCTACACTGCCATACATTTTCTCTACTACTAACTTGATCTGGATTTGAACTAGTAAAATATCTAAAAAGCACAAAAACCTATTAGTAAATTAATATTTTTGCCCCAAAGACTCACTTAACGAACAATTTCCCCCCTCAGAATGTGTGTATGTAAGCCATTCCTTTAATATCAATATAATTGTGCTTTTCGTTCATGTTACATAAAACAGTCCTTATAAAAATATTCTTATGGTTCAGTTTTTAGATAAAGAAATATGTTGCATTTTGTGGATCTACATTTCTTTTTAATTTGCTGCACAGAGCAATTGATTGAGTGAGACTAGAACTAACTCCAGAGGCCAGTAGTAAAGAGGAATTAATTATCTACTTTCTTAAGTTTTCCATTTAATAAGCTGCTGGGCACAATGTGAGACTGACTGTGCTCTGTCCCTTTGGGTGCTGTAGTCATTCTCTTCTGATTACATTGCTGCCCCTTATCCATGTGGAAAAGAAAGCCTTTCTGAGTCCTGGCTAACATGTCTATTTTGGAAGTGGTAACATTCACACAGAGTCATGGTAGCAGTTGGTGTAGTAGTATTGGCCACGGAGGACCACGGACACTTGTGTTCAAATTTGGACCTTTCCCAAGATTTATGTAGGATTACTCTAGGCTAAAGGTTTAAATAGCTTCAGAATTATAAATATTTGATGTTCACATGCTTTCAGGATCACAGCAAAATAAACCAGATTATAGAATTCAAGTTCCTTTAAGACTATGATTTAAGCACATCAATCAATTTGGAAATAAATCAGAAGAGTGGAACTCATCACATGCACACATTTAAGACAGATATTCTAGCCCATCTTTTGCATAGAGGTCAGAGAACTCAAACATGTTTGATATAGATTGCTAAATGTTTTATACAAAGAGGAAAACAATAGAATTTGCTATGTCTTCTTTTTCCATAGAAAAATATATCAAGTCTTATGTGAGACACCAAATGTTGATATGTCATTGAAGACTCAAGTTGGCAAGAATGATATGTTCAAAATAAGCATATTCTGTCTTTTTATTCTAGCCCAAAGTGATTTTGAAAAATTCTGATTGAATGTAAATGGAATGTAAATGAAGCTGTAAGAAGAACTGTCATGCTGTTAGTTGCTGTGCCAATTGAAGTATCTAAGGAACAATTTCCTAGCTGTAGCAGATTTACTTTGGTGCACAAGCTACCTAGGCTCATTGTTAAGGATGACATTTGCTCTTTACTTCCAAGTACCTCTTTAACAAAATGGCACTCTATAAAAATTTAGTGTATTTCTGCTGTAATTAAAAGCCTCAGTCATTTTTGCTTTTATGATATAAACTATAATAACTATAAAATCCTGCAATTAATTTGTGCCAACATTTCATACTTGAAAAGTTCTCATTACAAATTTCATTATCAATTCACTTATCTGTAATTTGTCCAATATAACCTAAAGAATATTAACAAATTTGGAGTCACTTTTTCTCTGTTAAAAGCTGAATGTTAACAACAGATTTTCCTGATAACACTCCCAAAATATTTTTTGAACAGGAACCTCAACATATAGATTGGAAATACCTATAGGGGGTGGGAGAGAGAAATTATGCTGAATAGAATGAAGTTTGGAATCAGGGCACAAATAAGAAGGGGTAAAGGTAAAGGTAAAGGTATCCCCTGTGCAAGCACCGAGTCATGTCTGACCCTTGGGGTGACGCCCTCTAGCGTTTTCATGGCAGACTCAATACGGGGTGGTTTGCCAGTGCCTTCCCCAGTCATGAAGAAGGGGTAGATTTACTTTAATAAGGGCTGTAATAACAAGGCTGGCCTCCAGCAGGAGACTTCTTACCTGGGCAGGAAAGGAAAGTTTGTGTAATGTATACTGTGTAATGATAATATGGGGCCCATTCCGCACCAGGATCAATGTGGCAAATTGGTTTCGGAAAGAAAAAACACAATTTTAAATAGTGGAATTCGTCGTTATGCATACCTGCCTTTGTTGTGGAATCCAGTTGCGTTTCAATCATTTCCCACAGGTTTCCGTTCTCGGCAAAAATCACTAGGAAGGAAGCGATATTTGCCGTGCTTTGTCCCGCCCCTGGCCATCAATCAAACGAGCAGCCAATGGCCGGTTGTTACCGTGCTCTGAAAAATCCCCTTTGCCTTTAAGAACAGGTTAAAAAAAACCAAACCAAAAAAAACGTTGCAACGAATCTGCGTTGATTCGTTGCAACGGAGAGACCCATCTAGCTGGCAGGTGGTTTATGAGCTGGCAATTCATCACTGCCACGCTCCCCCGAATGAAACCCCCCCCCCCCCGTGGTGGGGCGCGATTTTCTGCCAAAAATAAAGGGAACTAGCAAACGGGGCTTGTGTTGTGCTTGGTGACTTGAGGCGAGCTTTAAAGTAGCTCTGTGTAGGGACTGCAGCCGGAGAAGCCTCGCTGGGTGAATGAAGGCTCGCCGGTTCATTGCTCTCCGCTCGCTCCAGGCAAAAAAAATGGCGATCGCTTCGCTGGAAGTTCAGAGGAGAGAGCCAGGGGGAGTCACTTTGCTGAAACCGCAACAATGGGAATGCACAGGTCTTTTTTGGAACTGTTGCAGATTGCTTGCAAGAGTGTAGCGCTTTTCGGAGGGTGAATCCACCTTTTGGGATTTCCCTTTAAGCGCTACAAAGAAACGCTTTTAGCTGATCGTTTGCAGGAGTGTGGCAGATTGTGTGCGACGTTGTGCATAACTGCAAATTAGTAGCGATTACAATTTGCCAAACTCCTGCTACTTTGAACTCATGCGGAAAGGCCCTGGGTGTTAAAGAATTAACTTGTTATTGTCTTGTTCCCATGCACAGGAACTTTGGGCGGGAAACCAGATTATATAAGGAAGTGTGTTCTGTGTTTGAGTTGCCAGTTACTTGAGAGAGTTGTTCTGACTGTTGCTGTTTCATTGGAGTAATCTGTGTTCCTTGATACTTTGCACTGGTGACATGGATGGGATGGCAACCCAGGAGTACATTGAGGAATTCTACCCTACAGATCCCTAGGAGAACTATGCAGCATATTTTGAATTTTACATGGCTGCCAACGGCATCCGCAATCTGGTATATTCTTGAGCCTTTGTGGGGCTCAGACATTTGCACTGGCAAGACACTGATCGCCCTGACTCAACTGGAGACCACAGTCATCACAGACATTCTTGCAGCCTTGACAGTACATTTTGTGCCAAAATCATCAGAGATATTCAGGAGGCAGTATTCTGGAGAAAGCGTGGCTGCATACATTGCCAACCTGTGGCAACTCGCACAACATGCTCTGAGACATAATGGCCTGCAGGGTACATGACGAGATTATCCAGAATAAATTATTTGCACAACAGAATTTAACCTTCTAAGGGGCGATCAACATTGCATTGGTGGCTAAGGTGGTGGAGGCAAGCACCCAAGCCATGAGGCAGATGAGGTCCCTGGGTGGTGCAACACTTGGCATATCAGCTGACTGGGATGATACCATCCAAAGGATGAGGGGGAACCCAGCACCTGATCGAGAGGCAGCTGGAGAACAAACCTGAGCCAGTGGTGCCATGGGAGCAGGGTGCCCCATTCTATCCATCCTCCAATGGTTAAGCAGAGTGGATGGTGTGGACAGCCAAGGATGCCTTGACTTGCATTGTTCAAGGTGCATGGGACCAGTGCCTCACCAGTTTCTTGCTGGCCCAGCATGTTAGTTTTTGCACCACTACTGGCCAAAGTCTGGCAGAGCTCCTCATGTGCTGCCAGTTGACTATTGCATGCATCTGGAGCTGGAGGAGGAGTGGTTTTCCATATCAGATGCCCACAGCAGTTGGCTATGGATGTCCAGTCTGGATGACCCAGTGTATTTATGGAATTATGCGGACAGTCTGCCCTGGTTTCTGGTAGAAGTGTCCGAACCTACTGAACCAGTGTCTTACAGAATATGGATCCCTGATGGACATTTGTTCCACCACCATGTTGAACAGTTGTGGTGCCGGGTGCTGCTGGCCACACCTCCTCCATCCCTGAATGTGGCTACGGAGTTGGCAACTGCTGCACTGGAACCCGCACCTTCCTCTTCAGCTTCAGGGAGGGAGGGACTACCGATACAAATGGCTGCATCCCCTGAGGACTCCCTGGAGTTGGCAGAGGCCTAAGCTCCAGGCACCAGTGCACCAGCCCCGGATGGGGCATGGTCCTCAACTCAGATACAGAACCAGCCTCAGTATTTCCTGGACTACGTGGAATAAGAGGGGAGTAGTATAATGTATACTGTATAATGATCATACAGGAGTTAAGAAATTAACTTGTTATTGCCTTGTTCCCATGTGTGGGAACTTTTGGGCGGGAAATCAGACTATATAAGGAAGTATATTCTGCGTTTGAGTTGCCAGTTGCTAGAGAGAGTTGTTCTGCTAATGCTCTGTTTTTTGAGCAAGTCATCTGTGGCAAAATGACTTATTCCCTGGGTGTGTTTTTGCCTAAATACCAGAGCATCGCTGTGTCATTGGCAACACGGTAATTTTATTTACGATGCACGCAGGAAGTGACGTCACTGCATTCCCAGTGTTGCAGGTGTAGACCTAGTTTTCTTGCTTACCTCCCCCTGTTGGTTGCTAGGGGGCAACTTGCAATCCTAAAAACAGTTCAGTTCACCTTTCTAAAGGAAGAACTCAAAGAATTCACAACTCAGTCATTATGTTTTGTGTGTAATGAATCCACACCCAAACTATGTAACCGACTTTGAAACTACCAATAGCTTGTTGGGAACAATGCCAGTCAGGGAACATCCACAGATCAACATGAACAATAAACAGTGGCTTGTATATAACATCTCCCCTGCAATAACATACTGTCATACCCCAGCATTTTACTAGCCGTTATAACCACATTCATTTTATTCTAATTTGTAATTAACTCTTACAAAATTAAATTGGGAGATAGAAAATTACTACACCAGCATAAATAATCTTGCTGCTAGATGTGACAGCTTTTAACAAAATCAACAATAAAACTTACAAATGAAAGAAACACGATCATACTTATTGCTTTTGTGTCTACATCCTTTATAGAATATTACAGTGCAAATTGAAATTGTGTATGATTTAATAAACTTCAAAAAGATATTACAGCCAAGTAACCACATATCAGTTTCAGATTACTCCAAAACCCCTGAGTCTTTCATTAAGCCAAGTCTGGTCTTTGGCAAAACTGACTGCATGTGTAAAAGTGCCTCTTAAAAACAAAATCAATATTAAAGAATTTGGGTGAGAAAACCATAAATATGAATGCTAGACAGAACAAGGAGTGACAGGTCAGGGGATGTGGTGCAATAGCCAATCTTCTTTTTCAGGTGGGTCTATCGTGTACTCAGGTTGCCAGGCCCCATTTGGGCCCTGGGTATCTCCCAGTTTGAAGCATCACCTCACATTTTTGGTCTCTCGGAAACCAGGGGAACTTACCAGGCACAGAGAGGGAAGAAGCAGGAAGTAAATGTGATGTGCTGATGTCACCCAAAAGTGATGTAGGCACATCAGTGACATGGGAGGGACACTCTGGGGCTTTCCGCACGGGGATGCTTGTAGCAAATTGTTTGCTGAATGAAAAATCGCCATTTAAAATAGTGGAATTCGTTGTTATGCATACCTGCCTTTGTAGTGGAATCCAGTTGCGTTTCCAGCGTTTCCCACAGGCTTCCGGTCTCGGCAAAAATCGCTAGAAAGGAAGCGCTATTGCCGAGTTCGTCCTGCCCCTGGCTGTCAAGCAGCCAATGGGCGGCCGTTAGCATGCTCCCAAACAGCCCCTTTCCCTTTAAGAAAGGTTTAAAAAAAAACACACACACACACACGTTGCAACGAATATGCGTTGCTTCATTGCAACGGAGAGACCCATCCAGCTGGCAGGTGTGTTTGAGCTGACGTTTCATCGTTGCCACACTCCCCCCGAGTGAAAAAAAAATCCCCCCCCTCACGGGCGCGATTTTCGGCCGAAAACAGTGTGAAAAATAAAGGGAAAATACATCAGCAAACGGGCTTCTCTGTTGTTTGTGCTTAGTGACTAAACAGCTCTGGGGAGGGACTGAAGCCGGGGAAGCCTCTAAACAGAGGCTCGCTGGTGGGTTGAACTCCGCTCGCTCGGAGAAAAAAAAATGGCGATCGCTTCGCCGGAAGATCAGAGGAGAGAGCCAGGGGGAGGGACTTTGTAGAAATCACAACAATGGTAACGCACAGAACTTTCCCGCTAGTGTTGCAGATTGGTTGCAGGAGTGTAGCGCTTTCCGGAGGGTGAATCCACTTTTGGGGATTTCCCTGAAAGCGCTACAAGGAAGCGCTTTTTGCGAATCGGTTTCAGGTGTGTGGCAGATTGTCAATGACGTTGTGCATAATGGCAAATCAGTAGCGTTTTCAATTGGCAACAATTGTGCGATTTTGAAGGCGTGCGAAAAGCCCCTCTGTTTTCAGGGCAAAACTGTCTGGTAAGAAGCCAATTCTACCATACAGTTTTTGCCCAGAGGCCAGATTGTTGCCCCTGAAATTGCCAACTTGCTGACATGATTTCCAAATGATATCAACATGTTAATTTTCGGCACTTCTCCCCACTCTCGGGATGCACCCCCCCCCCATTATCTCCTGCTGGCAGCTAGGAGGGACCTGACGACACTGCCTAGGTCTGTCCCTTGCCTGGGGTGGTGGAAGACTGCAGCTAATCACATTAGCTGATTTTGCATTAGGTGGCAGTTTTGCCTGGGGCTGACTGCTAGCTCCACCCTCTGCTGGATGGACCTTTGTGCTATAAAAGGCTGTTACACTCCAGAGGCATACAGCAAAGGGCAAGAGGTAAAGGGGACTTGGCTTGTGGATCAAGCCGGGGCATGCTGGAAGTGTTCCAGAGTTTGCAAAAGGGATCTGGTTCTTGCTTATGTGCTGTTCCCTGTAGATTTGCAGTGTTCTCATCTTCAGTTCTTGCTGTCACACTAAGTTCTGAATTTACGTCTTGCTCCCCCTTTAGATTTAGTTTAAAGCCCTCTTCACCAGGTGTGCAAGTGTTCTCCCAAAAATACTTTGTGAGGTGCACACCATCTCCTGATAGTAGCTCCTCATATTTACACCATAGACCATGATCCAGAAATCCAAACCTTTCCCGACGACACCAGTGACGTAGCCAGTCATTTACTTGCATGATGTTTCTATCTCTTCGTAAGCCACGGCCACTTACAGGAAGAACTGATGAAAACACAACCTGTGTTCCCAAGTCCTTTACCTTTCCCCCCAGAACCGCAAAGTCTTTCCCCTCATATCCACAAGGTTCTTTATTTTATTTTTGTTTTTCTTCTTAGTTGGTTTTCTTCTGTTTCTGGATTTTTTGTTTGGTTGTTTCCTTCATTTGTTCTTTCTCACTGCTTGCAATGCGTTGAGTTCCTTTTTCTATAGTTCAATTTGGTTGGTTGATCGAATGTTTGATTTGGCCAATTTCTGGTGTTTTTTGGTGGCTTTTCGTGGGCTGGGCCTGTTTAGACTGGGGAGCAGTCTGATTTCTTGACAGCTCCGGCTGCCAACTTGATGGATAATATCCTCTACCTCCTAAATAATTCTACCTCTTAAAAGGTAGAATTAATTTTTTTTAAGAAAAAAGGAATAGAGGTTTAAGATGTGCAAATGGAGAGCTGAATGTTTTAATGGCATGGAGGTAAAAAGCATCATATGGTAAATAACGTTTTAAAAAGTTATTTTTTCTCTCTAGGCTATTGGTAACCCTGGGAGTGTAGAAGGGAACTATCAATCAAGAGGTAACATATTTCCCATGTATATGGAATAGAGAAATAGTAATGAGGAGATGGATCCAAGCAGCTTTTCCACTGGTAAAAGGAGGGGTCCTTTTGATCAAGGATGTGCAGGTGACCATGAGAACTGCATGTGATAAAGCCAATTGGGATTGGGCCTCTAGCAAGTTCAGAAGGAAATCATGTGTATCTAATTTAAAGTTTGTTACACATGAAAAATGTTTTGGGTCAAACTTGAGTACAAGTTCAGCATTCTGTTTCTTGTAGGAACCAGTCTGATGCTTTTGGAAGATCATAAGTAGAGCGTGGCCTTCTCCTAATCTTGTCACTTGGTACAGTATTCTGATGTATACTGCCTCTGGGCATGGAATTCATCATGACTAATACCATTTGATCGACTGACCTTTCACAAATTCATCTAATTCTTTGAAAAAGCTGTCTAAGCTGGTTCCATCACCAAACTTTGCCACAGTGACTTCCGTAAGTTAATTATCCATTGCATTAGCAACCCGTGTTCTCAGAATCATTTTCTGAGGTTTTCTGCATTTGGTTTTCCTTTTTCATGGAAAGCATGAGAGTGAGGTGAGAGAGCAATTCAGAGCATGGGGTTGCTATAGCATGGCAAGCAAACATTGGATTGGTTTTGGAAGGCACAAGGAGGTGTCAACTGTACCCTGGTATTCAAAGGTAAACTGTGAAGTGGAGGTTAAATGGGATTTGTAGCACCGCCACTTTTAGGAGACACCCACTGTTCTCAGACTGTCAAAACTGTTACTTAACATTGTTGCCTGCATCATAATCTGTTTCTTGGTAGAACCGGGCCTGAGCAGCTGTAATAGAATTAATTATACTTCATTTTGCTGTCTTTAACAGTATTGACCAAATTTAAGAACAAATGAGATGCGCTTATCAAGCTTGAAGAAAATAATCCATCAGTGGCACAATTTAAATTCTCTGCAGTTCTCTTATTAATCAAAGTAACACTTACTATCCTATCTCCACTTCCCATTAACAGTCATTAAGCGCTGTTGCTGATTGAAGCAATTTCTTTAGGGATCTCAACCTCATTTTTAAGAGAATCTTCTACAGTGGAAAACAATATCATGTAGGAACACTGACTTCAGGAGAGGAAGAAGGTTCTTCAATCATCTTCTGACCTTGACATTCTACTACAGCAAAAGTTCACAGAAGGAGGTAGCCAGGATCTTCAGAACTTCCAGAGTCTTTCTTGTGTTGAGGATGGTGCCCTGTTATTAACACAGAAATGAATGACTGTTTCAAAGGACAGCACAGGAAAAGAAGGTTAAGTGCCTGGACTCAACAGTGGCATTTCAAATGGCATTGAAAGTCTCTTATTTTACAAGATCCTCACTGCTGAGTCCATTTATTGTGCACCATCAAAATAATTTGTAGACTTATCTCCCAGTTAGTGCAAACTAGATTTCCTTCTACTATTACAGCCCACTGTGTTCATCTAGGGCAGTCTTTCTTAACCTTTTTAATATTGAGAAACCCCTGAAACATTCTTTAGGCTTCAAGAAACTCCTGAAGTGGCATGATTGTACAGAATGTGGTTAAGAAACATAGCTGTGGACATGCCCACCCAGGGCTCCTCCCCTTCCTGCCCCCTCCAGACCCATCATTGGCTGAGCGGTGGGTGGTTGCCAGTGTAATGTAACACCTCCACCTTCTGTTCTTATGCAAAACTTGTTCCCCGTCAATAAGATCTGGCCAAAGGTAGTTCTAGTCTAGCATTCTTTCTTGAACTGTAACCAACAAAATGTATCTTTGAAGTCTGCAAACAAATCTGGCTGTGTGCTCAGCAGTCAGTGGCATATTGCATCTAAATATAGAGGTTCCACTAACTTTCATGTCTAAGCCATTGGTAGAGCTATAGTTGATGAATGTGTTTCATCTTTTAAAAATGCTGTCTAAATATACTAGTAGGTCTTTTTATTCCTTTTGTTTTCATATATTGTCAAAAGCTTGTGGCAAAAACAACTCTGGCTCCATCTTCTCTATGACAGCCCTTCAAGTATTTGAATATGGTTATCATATCATATCATATCGCCTTTTTTTGTGGCTGGATTTCCAAAACAATCTGTTTTTTCCCCCTACCATTTACCTGCCATAGAAATAGTGCTGAAAATGTGTTGATTTTCATGGAGAAAATTCAGTGTAAGGAAACAAGAAATTGCAGGAAAATAAATATTTATCGGTTTAAGTCACATGAGTGGAAATCTAAATGAAAAAAATAATAATTTCCAAGTTAAACCATCAGGCGTGAGATATTTGATCACATTGCCTATGTAAAATAGAGGCTATCACTTCATAATGTGCTAAAAATTTCATTAGCTAATTCTGCATTGTATGAAGTACTCCCTTTTGTCTTTCCTGAACTGATCATAAGTTTTGTTGGATGACCTTGTGCCTTGTTATTGCAAGAACTTTCTACTCCCTCCATTCATAATATTGAAAAACACCATAATAACTTGGTAAAACTTCAGTAACTAAAAAGTTATTTCTACTATCTTGAAAAAATTAGTGTCATCCACAAAACTTTGTAAAGAAAGCTCTTCAGTCTATTTTAGCAAAATGTTCAGAAGTCCAACAGCACTTTAAAGATTAACAAAAAAAAATTCTAAATAAATGCATTGTATAAGTGATTTCTTAATTATCAACGAGTATCCAGAAGAAATCCTGGAAGGAGGAGGAGACACTCTCTATAATCCTCTCCACAGGGAGTGTTATCTGTTTAGTCCAAGGATTGTTGTTCTATAAACATAATTTGCCTATTTAGCCACCAATTCACACTGCCGATTCCTGTTCAGCATATAGTCTACTAAGATCCCCAGATCCTTTTCACATGTACTACTGCCAAGACAAGTCTTGGCCATCCTATTGTAATGCATATGATTTTTCCTACGTAAATGATGAACTTTACATTTATCACTATTGAAATTCATTTTAGCCCAGTTTTCTAGCCTGTCAAGATCATTCTGTATTCTGATTCTGTCTTCTGGTGTGTTTGCTACCCTTCCTAATTTAGTGTCATCTGCAAATTTAATAAGTACACCCTCTAATCCCTCATCCAAATCATTTATAAATATGTTGAACAACATAGAGCCCAGGACAGATCCCTGAGGCACTCCACTCATCACGCCTCTCCAAGAAGGTAATGAAGCTCTTACAAGCACCCTTGGGATGTGGCATTGACAGTTCTGTGGAGAAGCCTTGTCAGATCAATGGCTGAGGGTATACATGCCCTACAGACACAAGGGGTTTTCAAAACAATTTCTCCAATGCCTTCCTTTTGTATTCCTTGTACCCATAAATTGGAGATTGTGTTTCCAAGGTTCACTTTTATTTTTAGTTTAGCACCAGAAATTACTAAACCTAATCCCAATGTAGCCAGAACCTAACCCACTGAATATCTTAATCTAAATTAAATATTTAAATGTATAACACTGTCGATAAATTTAAATATTTATAGTGCTTTATAGTGTCGCATAGCCAAGGCTCTCAAGGCAACGTGACATGCCATAAAAGCCCACAATAATAATTTAAAAATCTATCAACACTAGTAATGCACTAAAACCAAGATCAGTTCAAATGAGATAACAGTAAAGCAATAAAATCAGCAGCAGTTACATTTTAAAACTGTAAAAGAAGACTTTCACAGCAGAGTTGGAAAAACAGAATCAAATTGTTGTTGCACCTCTTAATAGGTGGGGCTACTTCCTGTGTTCACCAAAGGCCGGAGGACGAATTAATTCTGACAGAGGAATTTAATCAGGTCTTCCCCACCCTGGGTTGCCAACAACTTTGCTTAAATGGGTGAAAGTGAGCAATTCAAGCTTTTCATGGCACCAAGGTAAAACATCTCACTAAGCTTCTGTTAAAGGGGCAGGACGTGCCTGATTTTTGGCACCTTTGTCCCTTTAAAGAATTTCATGGGTCATATTGAATGAAAATCTAGCACAATGTTTGGGGATTCTGGTGGTTGTTTGAGCTGAATACTTGTTCTAGGCCAGGGGTAGGCAAACTGTGGCCTTCCAGATGTATGTGGACTACAATTCCCATGAGCCCCTGCTAGCTGGCTCATGGGAATTGTAGTCCGTGGACATCTGGAGGGCCACAGTTTGCCCATCCCTGTTCCAGACCATGGTTAAAATGCAAAGGCTGTAGCAGCCCTTGCTGTCATGAAGTGGATTTAGTCAGTTTCTAGTAAGGAGGCTGCATAGAAATCCTGCATGTTGTTCTTTGAGTTCCAAGATGGAAGACGGGCAGGCCGTAAGTATAATAAATAAATAAATATACTTGGATGGTAAGCTGCAATTTCATGCTGGCCTCAAGAATGAAGTCTATCCACTTAGGAAATAAAATATCACTTTAGGAGTTTTATATGCCTAAAAATACTAACCCCAGTCACCAGAAAATGAAATGCTGAGCTGGAATTTGGATCAATGTAATACCTGCTCCTGTTAAAGCACTTAAAAAGGAAAACATCTACAAAGTGTCCCATTAGGCTGACAAATTTACAGCGCTATGAATAGAAAAGCAGAGCAGGGTACTGTGTTTGGGAGTATGAATGGATTTCAGGTCTGCAGCGTTTTGTCTGTGCAAACAAGGTTAGCTAGCCTATCACATATCTTCCAACTATTTATCAGCTCCGTGTACAATTGCTGCTGACGTGGATGCTAAATGGCAAGCTATGGATATTACAGTATATTAGCAAATAGGTTTTAGAATGAATTATGAGAAAGCCAGCGAGAGCATATAAAGATTTCTTGTAGTGCAATATTTAAATGTTTAGCTTTGTAGATATGTGTAATTGTTATCAGCATTTCAAGATAACTGTATGACTTCTTTTTTTCCAGACACTGGAATATAAGATTTTTTAAAAAGAAAAAAACACAGACACACACATAAAACACCCTTGTTTATAGCAGAATCCACGAGGAAGTGTCTGCTTGGTAGAGCCATGTATTTTGGAAGATTCTGAACCTTAAATTCTGGTTCCCACATGCATGTTTGTCACTTGATTGCTACAGCATTGTGAGGACCCTCTCAGATAAAAAGATCATATGGCCAGAAACCCCATGATTTCAGAAGAGTCAATCTATGCATTCTTCTGTGAGTTAACAGGGGCTGAGTAATGAAACAATTTGATTTGTTTCCTTTGGGAACTTCTAAGCCATCTCCCCACATAACAGAGTCCTCAAGATGCCTAACAAGACAGAACATAAGCCACTTCATATGCAATTCAAAATATTACAAGGAAAAAGTTAAACTGTTTGGAATATAAGTGATATTTATGCTTGTCCCTCAAAGGCTATTTTGGTGAAATCATTATTCTGACAGGCAGCAGCTGTCCAGTGTCTCAAGCCAGGCATTTCTTGTCACCTTCTACCTTATCTTTGAACCTGGGACCTTCTGCATATACACCAGGTGCTGCACCACTCACTGCACAACACCCCACCTCATAATAGTTAAATGGAACCTCCATCTTCAGGGACAATCGGAATGCTAGTTAGTGGAGGAGAAGGGAAGGCTTGGAGCCTCTTCTGTGGACCTTCTGAAGTATCTGGATGGCTACTGCTTCTCTATGCATGGGGTGGGATGGTCAGGCTGGCGGTGGCAGGGCAGTGGGGCTAATCCCCACTTGAGCACAACGTTGCTGCCATCTCAGCCGCTTCCTGGCCCTGGCTCCAATCAGGACCTCTGATGGCCTGTGGTAAGGGAACACAGATTCTTCCACATTCCCTTTTTTGCTGCAGCTGCCATCAGAAGCCTTGCTGGGGTAGCCCCATGCACAAGGGACAGCTTATGCTGTCCCTGCAGGGACACCAAATGCCTTGTTTGGTTTCATAGAGTTGCAGAGCTGAACGGGGTATTTTCCTACCCCCATCATGGTCGGATAGTGACATGCCACTATCCCACCATTGTGCAGTTGGATCCCCATGCCCCCTGCCACCCCTGCTGCCACCCCCACTGCAAGACACAGTGGATCCTTCCTGCCCCCAAGTTGTGCATGCGCGTGCACAACTATGGGGCAGACTGTGTGCACCAGGTGATTTTAGGACCCTTCCTGCCCCAGACCCTTACTGCTCCAGAGTTGTTCTGATATATTTGTGTTAACCTGTGAACCAGTCCATAGATCAGCCTTTTTCAAACCTTTAACCATGGAAGAGCCCCTGGAATATATTTTCAGGGTTTGAGATCCCCTGGAAGTGATGTCAGCTGGCCACATCTCCCTGCCACGCCCCCTGGAAGTGGCATATCCATCTGTACTCTTCACCCTCATTTTAGTCCCTTTCCCCACCTTTACTACTACTACAGGGGCTTTGCCTCATGTAGCTCAGAAAGAAGGGCAGGAAATGAGAAGACAGTCCGGACCTCCGATAACATACCTGATTTTTCCTTTGATTTTTATACCCACGGCCTACCACGAAGCCCTCCTGGTGGAAGCAGCCAGTTCCCGAGCTTGTGGCCAAGTCCATTTAGGCAGGAGGGGAAAGGCTGAAGACCCCTCCTGGAGCTCCTGTGGACCCTCAGTGGTCCACAGACTCTTGTTTGGGAATCCCTGCCATAGATATATAATGTCAGAATCAGTTGTATCACCGAGCCATTGGTTTTCTTATGAGTGAGCACTATTCAACCCCATTTCCTTTTGACCTATGTAAAATTAATGCCATGAAAATGAATAGCTTTATTACAAGAGGTGGGGGTAAAGATTATTTTGGGGTTTCTATTTTTTTGTTTCGCGTTGAACTTAATGGTGGGAAAGCTACATTAGAGGAAGCATTTGTATAGGATGCTGTATGGGAGTAAACAAGGAAATATTTTGCATTAAACCAGGAGTCATATAAGTAATTAAGAGCGTCCTTCTTTTTCTAAATTTGTGGCTATATAAGTAGTGCAATATGAGGCAACGGAGTCAAATGTAATTAAGATTTGCTGCAAAAACAAGAAGAACAAGCGATTATAGCTTTCAGTTGTATCAGAGCTTAGCAGTAACCATATTATTTCTGCAAACTATTTTCACTTAGCACAGTTCAGATGGAATTATTGCTATGACCTTTTAAAAATGTGAAAGAGTGAATCAATACCCTTTCAGAGGCAAGATTGCAGGAACAGAAATGGTGTGTATTTCTGCATCAGAAGGCAGTTGAAACCTAATTATCGTCAATCACGTACCAGGTAGCCTCAATGAACACAGATCTGCTTGAGTGTTTTTGTGTGACAGAAAGAAAGATAGAGGGAGTGCAAGCTCACATAGGTACACACATGTGCATAGGACTATTTTGGTGCCAACGGACAAGGATTTTATGGAGCATTATAAAGGTTGTCACTCATTTCCAATAACTAACACTGGTGTGTCAGAAAGAGCAACCTCTGACTGATGTATGAGTGCTTGGCAGCCTGCCATCTTCCAACAGGCCTGCCAGCTAAGAATCATGGTTCATTGTCGAGGTTGTCCAAATGCTGACTTGGATCTGCACTATATATTGTTAAATAATGACAGCAAATCAGACAATCAAAAACTTCTCTTAGAATCTGAGGGCAATGTTGTTATTTTTTAAAGAAAAGAACCTTCCTCCTAGGGATTCAGAGACCTGACAAACAATAAATATCGGATCGTTTTGATTTATACTGCTTAGCTGAATGGTGTTGCCTGCATAATTGGGGTAAATTGTTGCTGGTTCATGCTACATGAACAGTTCTTACATCAAAAGCATGACCTAAGCAAAAGCCAATATGGCTACAAGTAGGGTGGCTGGGAACCAGGGGGAAGATTTATATACCACTTTTCTCTACCCAAAGGTAGGTGAGGCTGAGAGAGCCCTGATATTACTGATGAAGAGTTGGTCTTATATGCCGCTTTTCTCTACCAGAAGGAGTCTCAACGTGGCTTACGTTTGCCTTCCCTTTCCCCTCCCCACAACAGACACCCTGTGAGGGAGGTGAGGCTGAGAGAGCCCTGATATTCCTGCTTGGTCAGAACAGCTTTATCAGTGCTGTGGTAAGCCCAAGGTCACCCAGCTGGTTGCATGTGGGGGAACGGGGAATCAAACCCAGCTCACCAGATTAGAAGTCCACACTCCTAACCACTATACCAAGCTGGATTGGAGGGGCAGAGACAAATGGCATGCAATGTTGCAACCTCCCCCCCCCTACAGTGCAGAGCCAAAGGCCGGGGTATACTTTAAACAATTGAATAGATTTAATTGAGGTAAGGTATATACAAGATTTAGGAGCATTCCATTATATTATGAGATAGAACATTTAATGATTTTAGGATTAAATCCTTTTCAGGTATTGAAGTATTTGCTTACAATTGAGAGGTAGAGTATAGTTTTATATATGTATAATTTCTTTCAATGTTAAAAGGACAGCCACTGAGGAAAATTACCCTTTGAAAACGGGAGATATCTAGAAACTGTTCTGGTTGGATCCTACAATAAAGCAACATAGAAAGAAGAGACTTTTTACTTTTCTTTATTCTGTATAAATTTCTAAAATATTTTTAGTAGCCTTGGGAATAGGGTTTTTCCCCCTCTTTTTCCCCTCTCTTCTTGATCATCTGAATTGAATTGGCCAGGTATATGGAAAATATGGCCAGGTATATGGAAAATATAATTTCATGCAACAATGAGTTCCTCATGGAACACCAGTCATATGTGATACAAACATGTTTATCTTAGGATGCTTCCAGATGGTTGTTTCATGCAGCAACCCCAGTGCCGTTGTGAGTAAGTGGCATGCAGAATCAGCTCACCTGACACTGTCAAACCAGACAGGGACTGTGCCATTCCTTACAATGATTATTCCTAATCCTTATGGAGGAGCAGGATTGGCATAAATAATTTGGCAACAGAGTGCTTAACCAACCAATATTACCTCCATTTTTGGTACCAGATAGCACAGGAAGTGTGCTTCCTGGAGAAGGTAGAAGAAGGACTTCTTGTTTGTGCCGCCCAGCACTGGAAGAGCTGCCTTTTATAAGTACCTTTGCAACATCACAGGCTCAGGTACTAAATAGAATGGCAGGAGAATCAATCTTCTTTATTTGGCTTTTCAAGCTAGTCTCATCATTGGAGCCATTAAGAGAACTTTGAAATAATTACCTGTAGTGTAATAAATGTTTGTGTACTTTCAATCTTTCCATTCATCAACAAGATACTAAACCAAGTGCTTAATTTTATACAATAGCCTAAAGGTGAGATCTTGACATTATGCTAATATCCTTTAGCGCAAGAAACAGAAGGTTCTCCAACTGTGTTGATAGAGAGAAAGTGTCTAGCAACATGTTGCAATTGCTTGCTGGGTTGTTCCATTTTTTAAACTTTCCCCCCTTTCCCCCATGAATGCCATATTAGCTACATTGCATCAAAGTGACAAGCAAGAAGCTTATCAGTGTTCTTAAAGTGACTTCTAATATTTCACAAAATCAGATGACCCAGTAAACAGTAATTCTAAAATGAACAATAGGCTGAATTAGAAACTGGGCAGATTCTCAACATTTAGATTGGACTTTCTCAACCAGGTTTTTGTGAAACCCTGGGGTTTCTTGAGATCCCTGGAATGGGTGGGAGTTAATTATTTTATATATTTTTTTAAAATGTATTAAACATTTATTGGGTGATATGACCATATATTGGCATGTTGACCCGCCTCCATCCCAAAATGGCCAACGATGGGCCTGGAGGAGTCCCCAGATGGGTGTGTCCATGGCTATGCTTCCCAAACACATTCTGCAAGATTGTGCCACTTCTGGGGTTTCTTGAAGCCTGGAGAATGTTTCAGGGGTTTCTCAATAGTAAGAAAGTTGAGACAGGCATCAAATTTGAAATTTTAAAAGCGTTAATATTTTGTAAACTACATTTCTAGGTAAAAATTCAGCCTCCAGTACAAGTTATTTATCACAGCCACATTTTGTTATCAGGACGCATCAACATTTGTAAACAAAAATGCTGACTGTCACACATGGTAATTTAATTTGCATACTGAAAATTAACTTGCATACCATGCAATTGTTCCCAGTTTGGGTATAAGATCTATCCTTGTTTTACCTGAACAGGGAAGATTGTTTTTAGAGGACCAAGAGTCTAGTTCCATGTCATGATTCCAGTATATGGATCTACATTAGATGAATCTAATAGAAGTTTCAGATAATTGACGTGTATTCCACCTTTCCTCCAAGGAGCTCAGGATAGCAAGCATTGTTCTTCCTGTGCAAATAATGCAGAGAAAGCAATTCCGTTGCATTTTGGTTGAATTTTTTTTTCAGTATGGCATTCTTAGGATCTATAGGTCAGCTCCCCAAAACCGTGATTTCCAATTTATTTAAGAAACAGATCTTTCTGTCTTCTGCAGCCTCTCAGGCCACCTGAAGAGCAAGGAAAGGGAGTTACGGACTGAGCAGCAGGTCCCCTTTTGTACAAGTGGAAGTACTGCTTTGAATTGATATAGTGATATGTGAAACTTTCAGTATTTGCCAAAAATTAGTATCAAGAATAAACACTGAGAGGTAATTCAACACAGGTAGCTATTTCCTGAGGTTGAATTTACTATTTATTTCTGAAATGTACCCACAGTGCATTGTTTTTTCAGTTGTATGTAGCACATATATTATCTTCAGACAGGGATAATGCCACAGTTCTATCCTGTGGCCAAGCAGCTACCCTTGCCTTGACCAATAAATCACATCTCTTACATTCTTAATTGCACAGGTTGCCTATATTGGTTTCCTCATTGCTCTGAATTAACCCCGATAAACAGGTGATAAGCAACTGTTTTAATGTATTCCCTCTTCACTAGGCAGTCAGTAGTAAAATATTAGTATAGTATCTTGATTGCCAATTGGTTTGTCATATGGAAGTATTCTGCACCCATAACAGAGAGTTCTCTTTTTAAGTCTCTGCAACTTTTGATGAAAGGGGTGTTAACAAAGTACACAAAATTGAGCTATTTTTTACCACTGGGAAAACTTCATTTAGGCCGATTCTGCATGGGCAGAAAAGGCCAAGAGGGTGGTCATATGGAAGCAGAGCAAATCCCTGCTTCCACATGACACAGGCACTGGGCAGGCCCCCCCCTGCCACAGATCAGGCCATCAGTTGGGCCTCGCTAAGGGAACATGGGAGAATCCATGTTCCTTTAGCCACTGCAGGGGCCAAGAGGGCATGTCCCACAGCAGGCCCATGTGGACAGGCCCTGCCCTGTGGTGGCCCAGAGGGGGCAAAGAATGCCCCAGTTGGCTTTGTAGCACTTTGCCACACTGTGGAGCAGACGGGGGCATTCATTTTTATTTTGCAGGAAGGTGGGATTGCATAGGACACAATCCCACCTTCCTGCAAAATAAAGAACCTCCCCCAACTGAACTGTGTCTCCCTCCCCCCCCCCCCCATGTGGACACAGACTGCAGCTCCACAGTAACACACCGCTGGTGACCTGGCACGGCTGCCACCGTGCGGTATCGGCCTTAGAGAGTCAAGGACAATTATGGCTTTCAGTGTCTCCTGTTCAGAGCAGGGTTTTCAAAATTAAAACTCACAGGTGTCATGAGCGTGATGTCACTTCCAGGGAAATCCCAGAAGCAATGGCAGTAGCACTAAGAATCACCAGAAACCAAAGAGCTTGCAGGTATTCCTAGAGCTACTGCCCTCTCTTCTGGAGTTTCCCCAGTGATGACATCAACATGCTTGTGATGTTACCCCCTCTAACCCTCTTGGCAGCTGCCTGGCAACCCTAGGCATGTTTAGTGCCTTCAGCTTCTGCTTCCTAGTGTTATAAACATGTGCTGAATTTATGTGGTAACAATCTCTGCTCTGTAACATCTGCTCCAAATAGCTTCTATGACAGCTTCGCAGCATACCGTACTCTTGTCCTTTTGCAAGCACAAGTAAACTGTTGACGATTGTCTTAAGTCATCTGAAAACTACTAGGGTGGTGAGAAGCTTAAAAAAAAAACACTTTTATTCTGCTGCAAGTAATATATTACTTGAAGACTAATAAATGATGAAAAAATAAATTTCCCCTTTGGCAACTTTATTTGCAGATAATGGTGGTTTGTTTCTTTGATAGGAGTTTTACATTAAATGGGGAATCTATGTGCTTGTTTAACTTCATTAAGGGAATATTATATTGACTACAAAGGCTTAGTGAAGTAACCAGGTTCCGTGGTGGTTATATCAATCTATTTTGGTAGCACTGTACACTAGTTTTTCCCCCAGAGTACTCCCTGTAATGCTGAGAAAGTGTCAGAAATAATGACTGTCTACCTATATCTGCAATAAAATGTAGAGCATAGATATTATAGTTGTAACTATCAAAGATTTATTTCTTGACTGCAGGTAATGATGAATCTTTTAGCACAACTAATGTCTGGAGGAAACCTCTCTTCTTCTTCGAGCTGTCATGAGGAGACTATTTATAGGGCCCTTAGTGCAGTGGGGGTTTAGCATAAAGAGGCAATGTGTCTAAGGTGCCACTGGATTGGAAATGTTAGCAAGGGCTTCCTCTCATTGAAGATCTCTTAGTAGATGGCATTAGATTCCCTCTTTGTGTGTTTACGTCCCCCCAAAGACAGGGGACAGATGTTTAACATCAGACTATTAATCCCTGAGCCCAGGTTCCTGTGACAGCACAAACCCAACAGAATAAGCCCTTTGCCTTTGTTCAGTGTAAATGTCGCAGTTTACTGCTGATTTACAGAACAGGGTCAGGCCATTAGAAACTTGGCAATCTTCTGTACAGCTGGAAAACAATATGCATGATAAGCTAAAATTCAATACCTTCTTTCACTAATTAAATGGGTTCCCACCAGGACTGAGAGAGAGAGAGAGAGAGTCAACAACACAAATTACAAACACACAGGCCTTTTCTGCATCACTATGCATTTTTCCTGCCTATACTGTCCAGGTTACATTTGGGTTCTTTTCACTAGAATATACCTGGTGATTTAATCCTAAAATATTCACAATAGAAAAAAAAATGCATTTGAATCAGAGTTGCCACTGATGATTTTGCTCCAGTGTCGATTTGCAGGCTGGTTCATTATGCCTTTGTCTTGTCGAAGAGGACAGGTAGATTATAAATCCACCATCCTATATTTTGACTGCCTTCCTTGACGACATTAGCTGATGAAGTCATTAGCTTTTGTTATAGTTGATGGGTCTCAAAAGAAAATCTTACACATGCCTTAGAACAGGGGTAGTCAAACTGCGGCCCTCCAGATGTCCATGGACTACAATTCCCAGGAGCCCCCTGCCAGCATTCGCTGGCAGGGGGCTCCTGGGAATTGTAGTCCATGGACATCTGGAGGGCCGTAGTTTGACTACCCCTGCCTTAGAAGGTCCCTACCCTCTCCAAAATGCCAAGCCTTCATTTCTGATGTGAACATCCCTCTTCCGTTCTATTTAGCTAGACCAGGGGTAGTCAAACTGTGGCCCTCCAGATGTCTATGGACTACAATTCCCATGAGCCCCTGCCAGCATTCACTCATGGGAATTGTAGTCCATGGACACCTGGAGGGCTGCAGTTTGACTACCCCTGAGCTAGACATTCTGGATGTCCCTCAAGCCATTTTGATATGGATGGAAGCCACTAGAAAACTCTGTTGTTTCTAGGCCAGAAAAAATAACATTTTATTACAGATGTGTGCTGCCATGAAAATAAAGGGAAATATTTAAATACACTTGTTTGAATGCTTGATGCTGCAGCCAGCCAGGTAAAAGCTGTGTAAAAACCTCATGTGAAACAAGGAGAGGACTTGCTGTCAGGAATGCCTCTGAAATAATTGGGTTGGAAATTTGAACTATAGAAGTCACAGTAGGAGGAGAGAAGAACTGACCTATTTTTGCATTTTGAGCACAGAATTAAACTTCCCAAGAGATTGAATAGTTTGTCTGACTCTTGACGACGGACCCCTGAGCCTTTCTGACAACATTTTGCTGAATAGTGAATAATATTTAGCTGAAACATGGTTCACTTCCAAACTTATTTTGCCGAGAAGCGGCAGCAGCCAAAGGCTGAACAGCTGGAGGTTTAAGTAAAATCTGAAAGAGCTACAGGCTTTCAGGCCGATCCAAACCATATGAATAATAACCAAAATAATTGTAAAAATCTGGTAAGTATAAATCTCATCAGGCAATGAAAGTGAACATTTGAAATCTATCTGTATTTCCAAAGACATTATCTCCCGGCCACCCCACTGCTTTGTGACTTGTCATCTCAGCTGTAATATTTGCCTTCCAGCGTCATCTAAGTGGTTTTCTTCCCTTGTGAGAAGCCTCTTCCGCAACATTCGCAGGATACAGCCCACTGCTCCCCTGCAGGAAAATGAGATGATCATTAACAACCAAAGACACTTCAGGCACAAGCCAAGGCTCTGGTGTCTCCAAACCTTCCCGTCTCCCCATCAAAATTCATCTCCTGTCACTGTCCTAGGAGCAGAAAGGCTTCTCATTACAGCATCATTCCCCTCTTGCAAGAAACTCTTGATTGCTGCACTGGTGCCTTTGGAAGGCAAAGATGTAATTTAGCAAAATAATGTACCATGCTGATTAATTTAATGTAGCCCATGACTAATTATGGTAATTCATTACATCTACAATTAGGCTAAGTAATTTATTGCACTGCAGTCTCATAAAGCAGAGGATTTATATCGAGTTTTGAATGTCACCCAAAGGACATTTCTGTACCTTGTCTTTACTGAAGCGGAATGAGGCTGCCAGCCGAGAGGAGCCAAAAAAATTTAAACTCCCCATCCACCCTGCCTCTGCCATATTTGATGTTTGTATTGTAGGCAGGGAGCAGGTATGATGAGACATTTTCTGGCAATATCCTCACTTCGAAATTGTACCTCTGTGATTACTTGACATCAAACCCCCGTCCCCCCTTATATTAAAGCCCCACAACATTTTTACTTTGTAAGAACTGGAGACGGATCACATGGAATATGAAGCTTGCTAGACCACCTGCACGTCATGCTTGCAACGTTTGTAGAAATGATTTTAGGAAAGTGGCAAATTTCACTCTGGACTCTCCCCCCCTCCCCCAGCTTATTCTGCAGTCTCTTCCAACAAAGGCCTTTTTTTCGCTGTGCCTTTGGCTGGAAGAGGGGAGGGAAGGAGAGGAGAACATCTCTCCTTGCTCTGGAAAAAGACACACACATAGCATTACTGTGAAATACAGCCTCCCTGGTCCCCCCTGTAGCAGGCCTCGCTCCAGCACGGGCGTACTTCAGAGACCAATTTGTTTAGCTGATCACTGTCTCTTTGACGTGGCTGCAAATGTTACCTTTCTTTTTCAATCAAAAACACAGCAGGGTGTGCCATCTGTTTGGCACAGCCTTCCGCTCCCTTCCCCAATGCCTTTTTGTGCTGATCATTTTACACGGGGATTTGTTCTTAAGCCCCCTTCTTACCTTGGCTTTGGTAAATTTCACTTTTAAAATATTTTTAAAGCATGCACCATCCTGCTTTTGTGTTCAGTAAACTCAGATGCTTGATCGATAGGGATCAGCAAGAATCAGAGGCAAGATCTTGGTTAAAAAAGAAGAAAGCCAGCTGACTGCTTGTCAGCATGTGGATGATTTAAAATAGTCATGTTTACCAGGGCTATTTTTTTTTACTGCTGTGTTCCACACCATTCTCCTTTTTTATATTTTAACCTAAGTGGCCTTGCTAATTAAAAGATTAATAGTAAAGATTCCTAACCCTCCCCCTCTTTTGCTGCTATAGCAATTTAATATAAAGGCTACAGCATTCGCTCATCAGAAGGTAGAACAGAAAAGGGCTTAAATATCTTCTCTCACTCTGAGGCAGCTCAGGACACAAATTGCTCCCTCTAAACAGGACTGGATAATAAGCACCAAAGCTGAAGCCATGGGGAGAGCTTGGGAGGCTTTGAAGATACAAATGAATTATCCTTCATTCTTCTCCTATGTGCGCATACATAGGTTAGCCTTCATTAGAATTCAATATGATTCTGCATTTTGAATGTTAATGCTCAAAGGCATGTATGAAATGTGGGACGGGTTGGGGAGGGGGGCAGGGAGAGTGATCCCAGCACAGTTATGGTCCACATTATATCATCATCCTGAAAATATTTTTACCTAAAGGAAATCGCTGCATTTTCAGCCTTCTGTCTTGTACTCCTAATGCAATGCACATTGCCTTCGTTCCGGTAATAATGGATTAAAAGGGGTTTCTGTCTAGCTGAGACTTGGTGTCACCACAATAACCGCGTTTATTTCTTGCTTAAAAGTACTGCTATTAAAGATCAGATGATGTGAAACCTCTGAGCTCATTTTATACTGAGGGGGGAAACAATAATGCATTATGCAAATAAAGAACAGCAATGTTTTTAAAAAAAGAAATAACTCAGACTATTAGGTGTCTTTTGTTTGGACCACGATAAGAAGTCTAATATAAAGAAAGCCACCAGAACAATAAGTGTGGAAAATATAACTACTGATGCCTTTTTATCAAAACAAGGAAAGTTGACTAATGCTTGAACTGAGAGTTGTAATGTATATTTACTGGCAGTTTTATTATCACTACTAGGTCTTTAGTCAGCCATGACATGGCTCAAGAGTCCTCGTGTGGAGAGACTTCTGTTTGTTAGGGCAGGCGGTGGGCTGCGTGTTCATTTGCATGGAGGCTGATTTTAAGAAAATTCTTTGATTTACTTGAATAAGGAAAACAAGCTGTTCTCCCGGGCCAACAAGTAACTAGGAATGAAAACTGTTCAAAACATTGCTTCTGTCATTTTTAACCTTTGAGTGTTTATTTCATCTATGCAATCAGTTTGTTTGGGTCATGTTTCCTGCATTATCATTTCCAGTCTAGGAGACGTTGTGTTTCAGGCATGATTAGCTCTTCAGCCTCCTTCTCTGCTTTATTATTGGTTATAAGCCTTTTTGTAAACGTATCTTTTTAATGTCTGAGTATAAATTAATAGGTCATTGTAAAAAAATCACAATTTAAACTACACCAGGACAATTCTAAATTGATTTAGTGGCATTTTGTGAACATACGTTTGAAGCCTGTACTGGATGATTTAACAATTATTTTTCAAATGTCACTGCCAAATATTTCTTTTTTGGTGTAAAGGGGAAAATTCAACAGACACAGCTTTCATAGTTTCCCATTAAGGCATCCCCAACCCCCTGATAAAAGAACAGGTTAGGTATGAGGCTACAGAAAGTACACCTGGCAAAGGAAAAATCTCTCCAGTATCTGAGCAGAATGACCTTTCAGTAAAAGTTACCAGGAGAAATCCCCCAGTGTATTGTGAGGTGAAAACTATGGCACAATACCACGTACAGTTCAATATCAATTTTTAAAATAAAAAAACTCTTTAAAAATTAAGATCATAAGTAGGTTAGAATGCTGTCTACATAAACTTCCAGGGCAATTAAGTAATCAATATGGACTATGTTGTTGCTATAAACCCAAGCATGAAGATCTTTATGTCGGACGTGTGTGCTTAAACCTTACCATTCGGCCATGCATTGGTCTTATAGGAAGTTCTTTATTTTCCTCCTCAGAAAGAATGCATTCATTTACAGGTATTTCTTTCTTAGCACATAACCCAATCTATCTTCACCCAGCCTTTAGAATTGCAGTGCAAGACGTTATTTTAAAAGACTCTAGTTAGCAATTTGGTTTAGGACTCCAGGATGCTGGACATGAATTTGAAATAGTGCAGACAGCAGTTCACAAGTCAATCAGATCTATATGTTTCTTGGCCTTGTAATTACTGTCAAATTTTGACAGGGGTCACAGTAATTTTTTCTGCCCAACATGCACATTTTTAATGCAAGAAAGTAGCTAGTCTAAGAAGTGTTTTCCAGTATATGTAAAAAGGAGTTTCTTAAATACAGAGAGTATTTCCTTAAATACAGAGAGTTCCTTAAATACAGAGAGAGAAAATACAGAGACATCTTATAGAGTTAATAGCAGAGAGAGCATGGGAGAAAAAATCCAGAAAGGTAGCCACTAGGAACTTGAAATCTTTTGCTTCTGGGATTTTTACTCCCCACTAAAGGGGAATCAGGAAGATCCAGACTTAATGTACATTTTGTGCAGCTATCAGATACCAAGATGATCGTTGCAAATACATTAGAGAAAAATGGTTGCCATTTCCCACCTGTCACTCTTCCATGAAAAATGATTTTGTGAAGTACTTGTCATCCAGTGTTAAGTGAGTTCAAAGATGCTCTGGCATCTAAACAAACACTTTTTGTAAGACCCAAAGAGAAGCCTGTTTAGACCATAGATAATTGTTTTTTCTATTAAAGCCGGGATACAGCTTGATGTAGTGGTTAGGAGCATCGTCTTCTAATCTGGCAAGCCAGGTTTGATTCCCTGCTCCCCCACATGCAGCCAGCCGGGTGACCTTGGGCTCGCCACAGCACTGATAAAGCTGTTCGGACCAAGTAGTAATATCAGGGCTCTCTCAGCCTCACTTACCTCACAGGGTGCCTTTGTGGAAAGAGGAAAGGGAAGGAGATTGTAAGCTGCTTTGAGAATCCTTCTAGTAAAGTAAGAACCAACTCTTCATCCTCTTCTTCTAAAGATCATAGTGTTTAAATTAAGTAGGCTAGAATGCTTTCTACATAAACTTCCATTGTTCTCAGGCACAAACTTCTCTTGTGCTTGTCCATTCGTATCTCCTTTCTTGTCATTAGCATCTGCTTGGCTAGGATGTCCCGTGTACTCAAGGAAGAAGACGCACCCACTGTGCTTTCATCTCCTACCAGAAGGCACTCTGAGCCATGTTCAGACTATCTGAAGGCCCACCTATATGACAGTTGCCTGCACCTAATCAGAAGCCCAAGAGGTACCCCTTGAAAAAAATGTTATCGGTGCAATCTTGAATGTGGAAAGAGCGCTATATTGATGACTCTGCTTGCATCGGTCCCTACTAGATTTCGGCAACAGGGAGGGATTCTAGTGGTCACCCCAGCAAGTATGGACAGTGGCTGTAGCATATATGAAAACAGAAGAAAATGTAAATTTGGGTGTAATGCCTGAATTCATTGGGCTTCTGAACGGATGTTTTAATATAATGATGGGATACATGATTGTAGGCAGATTGCAAGTGAGCAGGCAGAAGGGACTGAGTCTGAGCTTGGCTCTTGTGCCCCTTCCTTGCATGTCCAGGGAAATGCTGATTGCCACTTTGGGTCAGAAGGCAAATTTCCTCCAGACCAGACTGACCGGGATTCTGTTTTGTTTGGTGGGAGGGCATCATCTGTAAATGGAATTGGGGTCACTGTGGGCGGGCAGGTACTTGTGAATGTCCTGCGTTCTGCAGGGGGTTGGACGATGATTCTGGAGGTCCCTTCCAACTCTATGATTCTATGATACTTAAATCCATGTAAGCCCAGTAAACTCAAGAACGGTGCTAATATCTCTTATGGAAGAGTCATATTCTTAACCTTGGATGTCATACTGCAGGGTGGGAGAGATCCCCTCTTCTGAGTCCATCTCTGCTCCTGAATTCTTAAGTGTCATCCTTGGCTAGATAAGCCAGTTTACAACTGCAAATTATGCATTGGGCAAGTAACTATCACATTTTTCTTTAGTATTCATTCTTTTCAGGGATGGCAGAGGTAAATATGATAAAAGATAAGAGGAACACATGGACACAAGCCACCTCAGTTTATGGTAGCCACACTATATCTACTTGGTTATGGCAGAATTCTTTTGTATTGCCTCTAGTTCATATTTGGACCAAGTTCATGCTGTTCAGTTTGTCTGATCTGTTGTTAAGGCTCTCTGTCTGTGACATAAGCACTGCTAAGAGTCTGAGAATGGTTATATTTCTCTGTGGATTCACTCAAGTATAATTAGGGAGTTAAATAGTCCACAGCAATTCCTACAACCGAACTTGGCAAGGAAACTGCATTTTGTGCACATCTGAGAAAAAAAATTGATTCAGAGACTAAAATCCCACACATAGATTTCATATTAGTGAGGAGACCCACAAGCAGCTATGTTGTATGCACAATCACACAAAGACAGGGACACCCCAAATTTCCAAAAGGCAGAGCAGTTAAACATTCCTTGTGAAGAAAACAGAACGGTTTTGAATGGGATAAAATGTTCAGATTTTGATTTTAATCAGAGGAAACAACCTGTGTTGACAATGAAGTGTACAATTATGATGATATAACTCCTCTTCATTCTAGCATTGACTTCCATTATTGTCACGTGTGCATGGATTATCAAAAATTTACTGTCTTCCTCTTTGAATGTATGTTCTTATGCTTCATTCAGTCTGAAAAAGCTAACAAGGGATAATATCCTGCATAGTTCAATATAAACCTTCCATGTCATGCTGTTGCATAGATCTGGAAAATTTACACTTCTGTTTTTGTTAATACTTCCTTTCTCTTTCTGCCTGGGCTTTATACATTCAAGATGTTTTTTAGTTTCCTTTTGGATGTCCTAGATGATTCTGGCTCTACCCTTCAACTTTTGGTCCCGGAGACTGGGACGGGTCCATGGGTCAGTTGGTACCGGGCTGCGGATCCTCCTCATCCTCCTCCCTTGCTGCTGTCTCGGGGGCTGCCCTGCCACTCTGCCGCCAGCTCACCTTTAGTGCTCTCCGGCGGCCGCCATAACTGCGGCTCCCCCTCAGCATGGTACTACGCAGCTGCTGCTGGCAGCGCCCACCAGTGGACGGCGGGAAGTCGGGGGTGCCGGTGGGACAGCAAGCAGAACAGGGGATCAGGCGGCAATGACGTCCCTTGGCAAAAGACTACCCCCCCCCAGCCTCAGTCAAATTGTCTAGCGTTGACTGGTCCCCAGTGATAAAAAGGTTGGGGACCACTGTTCTAGAGGACCCCTTCTTTTTGTTTGTGTGTACAATCTCATGCAAGTTGGAGATTTCCTACTGGATCTTGCAGATAAGAGAACACATAATGCAACTTGTAAATAAATCTCCTTCCTCTATTAGAATGAACAGCAAAGAAGAGATCTCTGGAGTAAGTCTTCACTCTGATGGTGCCCATCAACCACTCAAACCATTCACCTCTTTAAACATATTGTCTTAGATGACAGAAGTAACTTGACCAGTAGACAATTGGCATCTATACTTTTAAGCAGGTGTTATAAATATGAAAGAAGATGGTTGCAATTTTATTGCAATTATCAGCAAGCAAATCTAGAATATTTTATATTAAGCATTCAACAAAAGGAAAGAGATTAGAATTCAGCCCAAACTCTCCAAATCCTGAATGTTAGAATCGGGAATTTAAATGTGCAGTATATCCAAAGTTTCCATCTGGACAGGAGACATTATCTAATAGCAGAGATTTTCTCCAGGCAGCTGGAGTTTAGGACAAGCAAAGTCACTCATTTCTTATCATTCAGAGAATCCTTGACACTATTTAAATACCAGAACTGGGCAAGTTCTCAGATTGAACCAGGGCCAGTTAGACAAGTTAGTATACCTGCACACTTTTTAGACTTTTTCATTGCTCCAGCTGTTTGAAACATGGTTTTGATTGAAGGCCATTCTGTGAACTCATCAGTCATTTCAAACATAAAGTCTGCTTAGAGACTATACAATCCCAGCCACTGAATAAGCAGAGTAATATTCACTTACATTCACACCGAGCTCTTCTATGTCTGCAGGAGGGCCCCATGATCCTTTTAGTGACAAAACTGGAGTGGTGGGGATGTGGTTTGCTTCTCAGATTTTAAGTGCTGGAACATTTATGTAGATTGCATTTGAATTTTTATTGTAAGCCACTTTGAACAGATAGTTGTAAAAACAGGATATAAATTACTAAATGAATACTGTAGCACGAGAACTACCTAACCTGTTACAGATCAGGAATTTTTATTTTATGTAAGCAGACTACATGATTTTCCAGAATGAACATAATGATATCCTAATGTTCTAAGCTTAGGGAATGGATGCTGTTGAAATATTTTAGCTATATTTTATTCTGCATACCTACCCATTTCCTCCACCTGCCCAGACTTGCTTAAGAAAGCATGAATATAAATCATAATGCCAACCATTTTATCCTTTGCAAACATGCCAGAATTGTGCTTCTAGCAAGGCAGTGAATAGCCTTTAATTTCCCCCAAGTTCTATAAACCTTCATACTTTCAAATGAGCATCTCTTCATGTTTGGTATTTTCAGTCAACACCGAAATAATGACAATATTTAAATAATGACGCAGAATATAAACGGAGGGAAATACCATTAATGAAATCTAAGTCCTGGTTGGCATACCTACCCAATATTAACATTCCACTGAACATTGATGGAAAAGGAGCCTCTATATGGATTAGATCAGTTTTCTCCCTAAAATCTAACCGCTTATCCACTATGTTTCTTTCAGATAGAATTCCCAGGCTGTAAGTATGATTTAAGATAATTTTCAAGCAAATATACACTACAAAGAGGTTCTCTCTAAAACAGGTTGGTTATTCAACCAGATCCCTGAACAGGTTAGCTTTATTACCCTTCGAAATGATATCTACCTTTTATTTCTCATACACTTTTTTATAGTGTTCATACATTGTCTTTTTAATTTATTTACAATACTTGTTTTTTTCCACGTTTGATTTGTTCTTATTGAGTGGATAAAGACCTAACTTCTTAATACGAAGTAGGGTTGTTTGTTTTAATGGCCACTTATATTGCTATCATTTCATTGAATTCAATGAAACTGCAATTGTTTGCTCTAATTGAGTCACCACCACTTACCCTCCCAGCCCAAGAAGACATTCTGGAAAGCACTTGTATTATTTTGAAGTTAATGGAATTGAAGGAGCTGATTAAAGCTCAGCAGAAGACGTGGTTGGGATTAGCTTGCTTTACATACCAGGGAAAATGAATACCTTCAGGACGTGCTCAAACTGTTCCATGTATCACCATATCTTCCAATGCATATCAGTACAAGATTAATCTTTTTATTAGTTTCCTCCATTTTAATGTTTTATCAGCTGTCCATTTATTCCTGAACACTTTTGTTGATTTGACTGTGAAAAAGATATTTCTGTAAAAATGGGAGGGAAATTCAAGTCTTGTATCAGATGGGGAAAGGTTATTCCTTTAGGACGGGGGTCATCAACCCCCGGTCTGCGGCCCGGTCCCAGTCCGCAAAGGCCACGGTACCGGGCCGCCGGCAGCTGCGCCTGCCTTTCCCCCCACAGCAAGAAGCTCGCCAGGCCCGGCTAGCTTCTTGCTGCGAGAGCGAGGGGAAGAGGCAGGCGCGGCCGCCGGCACACCGGTGACGCAACCGTGCATGCACAGTTGGGTTTATTTTGGATCTTTGCATTATCTAACATTTTCCCCCCAACTGTCCATATTTTAATACATTTGTATATATTTTGTTTCCAGCTGCTTTCAGGGAAGTGGGCTCTAATTTTCTCAATAGATCTGTTTTTAAAAGTGATCTCGACTGTGTCCACCTCTGCAAAAGATTGAGGCCAGTACATTAAATTTTAGCAACTGCTGTTTTGGCCACAGGTGAATATAGAATTGTGGGGTTTTTTTTATAACTCTGCAGCCATCCAAAACAGTCTGCATCAGCATGTCTGCAGTAGAAACCTGCTGGGCTTGCAAAGGATTCTTGGCCATGTTCTCAAATGCATATTCAGCTTATGTGGGACACTTGAGAAGCCGCTTAGGTCTCAAACACCTCAGATGATTGACAGCATACCCTCGGACATCCCTCTGCAAATGCAGATTATAGTGAAATAACTTGTCTAAGGAGGAAACTTGCCCTGTTACTGTTCTTATCACTCATCCACAATTTCCTGAGATTAGAGTTTTTTTAAAATCTAGAATTTCAAAGTTGGGGGAAACTTCTCCTCAGGCGTTTTTCTTCCCATAAAATTGTTTAATGAAAATTTGCGGGGATAACTGTATATGCAATACACTATTGTTATACATAAACTTGCTACACTACCTTAATAACATAAAATGTATTGATGTAAACCTGAGGAATCAAGGATGAAAAACAGTGGGACTCTCCCCTTGCACCTCACCACATGCAACTCCTAACTCCTTTGGGAAAACTGGAAAATGTGACACAAACTGCTGCAGCCAACCATAATTATGAAAAGGGCTCTTTAAAAGTAAGACTTAGTATGTAAGTATACGAAGTCCTACAAAATGTAAAAATAAACAAAATGTTTATTTATGCAATATTCCAGTGGTCCCCAATCCCCAATCTGGGGACTAGTGCCAGTCCTTGGATCAGTCGATACTGGGCCGCGACCCCTCCTTGTCCTCCTTGGCTGCTGCCTCGGGGGCTGCCCTGCCACTCTGCCGCTGGCTCACCTTTGGTGCTTTCTAGAAGCTCCCATGGCTGGGGCTTCCCCTTGGTGTAGCACTGCGCAGCTGCTGCTGGCAGCGCCCCCCAGCGGGTGATGGAAAATCAGGGGCGCCGGCGGGAAAGCAAGTGGAGCAGGGGCTCAGGCGGCGGTGACATCCCTTGGCAAAAGACTACCCCCCCCCCGGGCCTCAATAAAATTGTCAAGCATTGACCGGTCCCTGGTGATAAAAAGGTTGGGAACCACTGCAATATAGAACTGAGCCAGCTTGGTCTAGTGGCTAAGAGTGCCAACTTCTAATCTAGCAAGCTGGGTTTGATCCCACGCTCTCTCACATACAGCCAGCTGGATGACCTTAGGCAAATCACTGCACTGATAAAGCTGTTCTGATCAAGCAGTAATATCAGGGCTCTCTCAGCCTCATCTACTTCACAGGGTGTCTGTTGTGGGGATAGGAAGGGGAAAGTGAATGTAAGCCGCTTTGAGACTCCTTTAGGTAGAGAAAAGCAACATATAAGAACCAACTCTTCTTCTTCTGCATATTGTTTTTGAGATGGAGTTGCCTGCTGCTACATCTTAATGTACGTAAGCATATGGAGAAGAGGTCCATCATTAGGTGTTAGCCATATGGTATAGATATCCTAAGTCTGGGGATGTGGTACTCTGCATTTTTGGTGTTTGGGGGCAACAGTGGGAGGGCTTCTGGAGTTGTGTTACAGTTGGTGGATATCCTGGTGGCAACTGAGTTTCAGCCTTGGACCAACACTCTGTGTGACACAGAGTGTTGGACTGGATAGGCCATTGGCCATATCCAACATGGATTCTCTTATGTTCTGATGTTTTTTGCCAGCTTGGAAAATAAGGAAATCAGTTCAACAGAGAAGCCATTGAAACTGTAGGAAACAGGAGCATTTTATTGCCTTGTCACAATATGAAAACCCACTTATACAGAATACAGCTCAACTCTTGATGCACTTCACATACATTATCCCAATGATCTTTATAATAAACCCGTTGTATTACAGTCACTGAGGCTGAGAGGGTTGAAGTAGAGGCATGCTTAAGGCAACCAAGTTCATGACCAGAACTGAACCAGAGGGTTCTATGCTCAGATCTCGCCCACATGAAATTTCAAAGCTCTGAAGGCAGCTTCCATCCCAATCCTGCCTTGATAAATGAGAATGAAAAACAAAGAGCTTAAACGAAGAGCTTGTGTGCATGTGGGTGTGAACCAAAGAGTCCTATGGACCTTAAGGCTGTTCTGTATTTTACAAGTCTATTGCAGTGAACTAAAACCACTATATGTCTTGTTCAATTTCTGTACAAGTCTGTCTCAGTAACAACCTGATCCTATTCATGTCTACTGAGGAAACCCACCGTGTTCAATGGGGTATATACCTCTCAAGTAGGGCTGAGCACTCTGACGCGCTTTGGCCAGCACTGACGTCAGAGGCGGCCAGCACTGGCTGCCTCTGGTGTTGGTGCTCGCCAAAGTGGCCGAAGCACACCGGAGTGCTCAACCCTACTCAAGTACTCCTCCATAGCAACGTATGTGCATTGTTCTGAGTGCAAATTCTCCTCGCTCGCCCTGATGTTCCAAGAGACCTTTTGAGCCAGCCTTTCCTTTCACCCAAGCACCACAAATACTCCTCCTTCATAGTGATCATCTTTTATTGGGGGAGTGGCTAGAGGAGGCTGCAGGAGGGGCTGAGTCCAGGCAACAGGGCATTTGCCTTTTCACTATTCCTTGAAGTAACAACTAAAAAAAAATCATTCGCACATACATTTTGTCGTGCTTTATAATACAGTGGTGAGATCATCATTCCTGGTATGGGAGATGTGGATGCCATTAGACACAAAGGAAGCCTTGGATGACAGCCGTTTTGGAGCATGAAGCCGCATACATAAGCCAGTGAATTACTTATATGCAGATGTACATGAAATAAATGGTCCAAGGTGGTAGGGATACATCTTGGTGCCACTGTCATGGAAGGCATTTGTATTGCCCTTACTTCTCCGAATAAATTCAGATGACAGCTCCATTTCATTGCTTCATTCAGTTTGGAGGCCAGATGGCATTAGAATCATTTACTTCACCTTGTTGTGTTTAATTACTACAATCAACACACTATTTTCCAAATTAATCATAACAAAGTAATTTCATTAGTAACACAGCAGGCTGTTGAATTATTAGCATCATAACAGTTTGCAAACAATTAAACTTTATTTGAACCTTAAAAATTTGCAGCGTGGAACATTATTGTAAGATCTAATGGCGGTCTAGTACAAATCCAGTGCTGAACAAATAATCAAGCAAAATGTTGCATAAAATATGACTTACAAAATAGCTCTCTTAGTATTCAGAGGAACACAAAGGAAATATAAGTAAACAACAAGAACAAAGCAATTAGCATATTTTGTAACGTTCTGTTCTGGTAGAGTCACATTAATGGGAAATTCTCTTCTCCCCGCCCCCCCCCCCCAGAAAAAGTTATGGTATTTATCATAAAGATATCAATGCAAACATTTCATCTCCTTTATTTTGCTGGTTTAGTCCAAGGCATGTCTGGTGAAAAGGTGGGAATATATTGCCTTCGTAATATCTTCATTTTTAGAGTGTGTGTGTTTGCTAACATATCAGTTTGCAGTACGTGAGAAAAAGGTTATGAATATAATAAAACTGCTGCTGTCTATATCAGCCTTCCAATGGGAAAAATGGTTTAAAGGCTCTGTCATTCATCAGTTGGCTAAGGACTCCCTCTCCTGGATTTACATGAAAAGGGGAAGGGGGTGCTTCAAATATTTTAAGTTGCAAAAGATTCATTTTGAGCATGACAAACATTGGTGGGGGTTGGGTTTCTCGAGTCCAACATGCTGTGAAAGTCTACTGCCATCTACTGGCAATCCTGTGTAACACAAAATGCTTATTTCCCTCTTCCTATATAAACTGACCCAGGCGCTAGCCAGCAGTGATGCAAGTTCTGTGTTTGATAGAAAACAAAAATTGCGTCTCAGAAATTCAACTCAAACTTGCAAAGGGTTGTTATCCTTTGCAGAAGTTCCCTCTTGGAATAAAAGTCTATCAAGGACTCCGGGTCTATTTCCTTTCTTTTTTAAAAACTCAACACAGCCACAACTATTGGAAGTAGCAACTGAAATAGGTCAAACTGTATTGCAAATCCAATCCGGCAAAATGCACATTGCTCTAAAATTGCAACCATCACAAACTGCACATTTATCCCATGATGGCAAAAGAAACCTCGTGTATAGCATACTCTCTTCTGTAACAAATTTTTCTCGGGGGGATATTCATATGCAGATATAGAGTCCTTTTCTCAATGAAAGTCATGTATGTCTGTTTGTGCAGGTGTATGCACAAAAGTTTACAATGAAGTATGGATCAACAAATCTGTACATTGGTATCAAAGAAGGGGGGCTTTAAAAAGCAGAACAGAGAAGCAATGAGTATTCCTGTACATATGTCAGTCCAAAAAAAAAAGCTGACTGATATTTAGCAAGATTATGGTCGGCATTATGGCCTAGCAACACAACCAAGTGAATAAAAACATTCTCTCTTTCTCTCTCTAGTGCTGATGCTTCTCTGCAGTTCTTACACAGGTGGGAGAGGCAGCAGGAAGCTGTGTTGTGGTGACAGAGTGAAGAGAGAAGGATGGAAGGAGGCAGACGGTTCCCCGTCCTGGGAGAAGGGGCAACAAGAGGAAACAGGGACCAGCAAGGGGTGTGTGGGGTGGAATGGGAACCTACAAATGCTCTCCACTTTGTGTGTGTGTGTGTGTGTGTGATAAAGATTCTTGTGTGTGTATGTGTGTTCTTCTGTCATGCTACTATCTGAAGTAGTCAGAATTATTTTACTAACTGGCAACCCACATGCCAAACTGAGTCTCGGTATACACTTGCTGGGTGGCAACTGTAGAAAGCAAAGCACAACTATCTTTTAAAAGCTGTTTCAAAATCTTTGTTTTAGCATATGACTATTTCACATGACTGTATTAATTGAGAATAGTCCTGGTTAACCGCAATCTAATTGGCAACAGTTTCCAAAACTGCAGAATTGGAGGCAGTCCATACTCCTATGATGTCTGCAACATTGAATAACTTTGATACTACTGGTCTTTTGCTGCTCTTGCCGGAAATATAGAATCCTAGAATTGGAAGGGACCATACAAGCCATCTAGTCCAACCCCCCTACTCAATGCAGGATCAGTCTTAAGCATCCTAAAGGTAAAGGTATCCCCTGTGCAAGCACTGGGTCATATCTGACCCTTGGGGTGACGCCCTCCAGCGTTTTCATGGCAGACTCAATAATGGGTTGTTTGCCAGTGCCTTCCCCAGTCATTACCATTTACCCCCCAGCAAGCTGGGTACTCATTTTACCAACCTCGGAAGGATGGAAGGCTGAGTCAACCTTGAGCCGGCTGCTGGGATTGAACTCCCAGCCTCATGGGCAGAGCTTTCAGACTACATGTCTGCTGCCTTACCACTCTGCGCCACAAGAGGCTTTTAAGCATCCTAATATGTAAGAAATAGCTTTAAAAGTGCTTCAGGATCATTTCAGTTGGCCATTTGTTACAAAAGTCAAAATTAACAGTTAAACGAGACAAACCTGCTGGGTTCCTGAGCCATCCCGGGCTTGCACAACAATGAGGAATCAGACATGTCCAGAAACATAAGAGCTTCCAAAGAATTAATTTGAAGGAGAATACAGGTTATGATAAACTGATACAGGGATGCCCCCCCCCCCCACAAGTCAGCAACTTCTATGTCTCAATACAGGCCTTGGGGGTTCTTCACAAAAAGCACCGTCCTCACTCTCAGTTGGCTTCAGTGACTACACAGTATTGATTCAAATGAGTAGCCATGTTGATCTGAAGTAGCACAATAAAATCAGAGTCCAGTAGCACCTTTAAGACCAACAAAGATTTATTCAAGGTGTGAGCTTTCGAGTGCAAGCACTCTTCGCCAGACTGTGCTCACTCGGAAACTCACGCCTTGAATAAATCTTTGTTGGTCTTAAAGGTGCTACTGGACTCTGATATTATTGTACACAGTATTGTGGCATTATCCTTTCACTAAAGGATCCCCAGTTGCCTGAGGATCGGCCATATGATTAGGCCTAGAAAGACTGTGTCAAAGTGGCAAAGAAGCAGCCCTTGTCAGAAACAGGAAAAGTGAATACTGGAGAGTCATTTTGTCCCCTGTTCCTGACAGCATTTGTTTTGGACTGGAAAAAATAAAATAGGAGAACTTTCAGTTCAGCTTTGTGTGGTATACAGTTTCTTAAAAAATAGATATTCATGAAATCAACATTTTATGGCTTATCACCTCCCAAAATCAGGTTTTCACCTTACCAGTCATCTCAAAATTGTTACATATATTTATGAATTTGTTGTCTTGCCACTGATCAAATATTGATAATGCTTCTTTTTTCAGAGGGAAAGCTTTTTTTAAAGGTACATTTAAGCTGGTATTTGTAACATTTCCAATTTTTTATAAAACGGAATATTCTTTACCAGCTGTATGACCAGCAGAAAAGAATATAATTAAATGTATTTTTGTGAATCTCTGTTCCAAAAATTATCTACACTTTGTACTTAGGAAGCTGATCATACTTTCTGTAAAGTTGTCTCTCCCATCCTTTGACAAACGCATTTTTTAAAGCACTACAGTTCACGATTTTACCTGTTATTACCTACCAATTCAACTATACGAAAAGTTTATTTACCTTGTTTAGTGGACCACTTAAGATTTAGGAATACATTCCTTTTCTTATTAAACACATTTGAAACAGCAATCAATGTATAAATAATATCATTATTAGCCAGCTGATCTGATCTTACCACCTGAGGACAGATGTAGTACAATATTGTTTTTCTAGGACATATATATATTATGGAAGATCGGATTCTGTAAAATGGACATAACATAAACACCAATATCTCTGTTATAAAAATTGTAAATGGCAAACAGTTCTTCTCCAATTACATTACAAACAACTGTCTTATTAAAAATGACCTTCTACAACCATTTCACTTATTTCTTTAAAAATCATTTTCCAGAATCCACTTAGAATACAAAGAGTGCCATCACACAGGTACAGTGAAAAAATTAACAAAGAAATATTTGTTGCTGCGTATCATATGTAGAAAGTAGAAGTGCAATCCACTGGGTTTCTCAAAGTACAAACACCATCCACTGGGAGCATCGAATAACAAAGGTTGCCAAATGGACAGGGGGAAATGTCCTGCCCCTTTAATAGATATTTTATGAGTGGCAATAAGCATTTGAAGCCATTCATGGCATGAAATTAAATAACACCTCCCTATTAATTGCTTGTAGATCGAACTGATATTAAAACAGGACAGCAAAAGGGACCAGTTTAAAAATTGGCAGCCTTACCAATGACTCATGTTGAAATGAATGCAAAATGCTCCAGAATTCTTGTACCTTCCATTCTTTTTCTTCCATTCATTACTGCTTGACTCATACAGGCTACGTTCCCAGTGCACTACGCCTGGTTCATAAAAGTATAAATAAATGTCCAATTGTGTGGCTCCTTCATCAAAGTGACTGAACTTGCATAGTACGCAGAGAAAGCTTGAGGTCTAGCATACTGGGGGTTGTACTCTTCCTAAAACCTATGTACCTGCTAGCTAGCACTGGAGATACTTTGCACTGGCATCAGTTTGGAAGCTCTGTGTAATCTTCGGCTAATTCACAGAATGTGTCTGAAGGGGGGAAAACGGGGATATAAGAAAACAAGTCATACCACCTTACATCAAAGCAGCACGAAACCCACGGAATCTATATACACCGATTAAGTGCTACCCACTGGGTTTCTCAAAGTACAAACACAATCCACTGGGAACATTGGATAACAAAGGATTTCATTTTTTAAATCATAAAAAGATTTAGTGAAGAAATGTTGTCCTTTTTCTTTGACCATTTGCACATTACATAAAAGAAACCTCAGTCTTCTGAGTGATGGCATCTAATAACTACCTACGAGGATCCTATCACAAAATGGTGATAATTGTTTGATAATGGTTTTTTACACTGCTTCATCTGATTCGTTTTATTTACAAGATCATGAGGTGAAACTCATGATTAAATTGAATGATCAAGAGCTACTTCCTGATCTGATCTACCCAGGGGTAACGTGCAAGTAGAAGCATTCAGGCTGAATTTTTCACTCCTAATTACCTAAACAGGTCCTTGTAAGTAGCATAAGCACTTCCTCATTGATCTGAATGGTCTGGAAGTCAGGAAGTCAAGCATGCAATGCTACTTTTGTAGCACCTATAGATTTCCATAGGAAGATTAAGCACTGATTAAATCTCTATCATCAAAGTGCTAAACTTTTACTGGATCGTGCCCAGACTGCACAAAACAATAGATTCAGAGTGCATTCAAACGTAACATTTTTGATTGGTAGGGCTGCTGTGGAAACACACAGTCATAGCATTTGTTCAAGTGACTGATCATGTCTCCAGAGCTCCCAAAAACAGTTTGGTGACTTTGAAATAGAAACCTGCAAGGCACGAGGCTTCATTAGCTGTCACCAGGACATTGCAAACCCACTTTCGTTTCCCTGCCTCATCCCTGGAGAAATTTGCAAGCCCCGCCCCATTCCAAGATGAACGTGTAAATGAATAAAATACTATCGGCTACATTTTAAACTCAACGTACTGTTGTGTTTTTGCTGTGATTGTTTGTTAGCTGCTTTCAATGCACAGTTCCCCGTACTTGGTGGCTTACATTATAATGATCACAGGGACTCGGGGAAAGAAATCTGTACCTAAAAATTAAATGTTACATCTATATGCACCCGAAGAATTTTGAGATTGACACATAGTGGTTTGCAAGTATAAAAGCATCACTAATTAATTTATTTTATATAAGACTAAAGATTTGTCTGTTCTTAATTTTTTTTGGCTGCAGTCTTTGTTAACGAGACTTCTGCTAAGGTTCCAGGAAAAGAAATCTGTATGAAACTGAACAAGAGAACATATAAGCCATTACAGAAGATTGAATTAAAATGTACTTACCCGGGCCTCTCAAATATCATACATCTCCATTATGTAGGCTTTAGGCACCAAGCCAATGGTTCCTTTCATTTCTCCTACCCACCAGCCAAATCTATTGTACTCCTAATTGAAAACAATATGCAATATTAACCTTTAGTCTGATGTAAATGCAACAGAGTTTTGCATACAACTCAAGTTTCCTTCTTACATACAGTTACATGAATGGAAAATTAAAACATTAAGGAATTGAGTGTTTATGTGTTTCTTAAGCACCTGAAATGTAGTTAGTTGAAGAAGCAAATTACATTTTGAAAAGATTAGCTATCTGTTACTCTGCCGGGGGGGGGGGGATTACTAACTACCAATAGTTTCCTACAACAGGCTGCAGTTTGCCCAATGAGCAAAAAGAACGGAAAAGAAATATTAACATGTAGCTGTGCAATGTAAGGTCAAACAAGCAAACAAAACAAAAATGAACATAGCAACAGTATAAAGAGTGTTAGCAAGAAACAAGTCTGGGGTCTCCACAATGAATCATAGGAAAAATTTGGAAATCTCCCTCCTACAGGATTCTGCCCCCAAGGATGTACACAGTCCTTGTTTTGAGCCCCTCCCCCCCTTAGAGATAAATTTACAGCCTTTGCATACCTGGGAATTCACACTAGTGTGGTCAAGACCCCTGGCTGATCAGTGAGTGGCCGAGTTTTGCAACTTTTTATTTTATTTATTTATTTTTATTTATATATTGCCACTCACGATTGGTCGTCTAGTGGCGTTTTACCACAACATTTAAAATTATAATATAAAATCCCCATAAAACCCCATATAACAATATATATAACAACAACAACAGATGGCAGCTTAATTAAAATCTAAACCCAATTACACCTAGCCCCACTGTTCCAGCCAATGGACCCAGCTGAAGACCCTGAGCAAGATGACCTGGGGTTCTTGATCGATTAAAAGTTAGAAATGGGGTGGGGGGGGGTCTGCAGATTTTGTTATCCACATAGGTGTCAGACATTTCAATAAAACTTCTGTTTCTATATTTGTGTTTAGGAATCTATGTAGTATACATGGATTAATGCTCCATTTTAAAGCTTCTTTTGCAACTTAGCACATTTCTTGCTACTTACTGGGTGAATTACTAAGCCAATAGTTTTTGAATCATTTACTTTTCTTCTTCATAGTATTTCATATTCTCTACAACACATTTCCGCTCTTCTCCCATAATATTCTTTCAGACAAAACCATATGAACAGCTGCTATTTGAAAACTAATACTTTATAATGAGGTATGGAGATCAGCAGGGATCCATTCAGCAATATAGCTATAAACCGTAAAGCACCTGGATTAGTGAATGAAACATTTAAGTTCTGATACTAAAATAATGCTTTCTACCCAATCTTCTCAAAATATTCCTGCTCAAAATTCACTGCTGCATTATGCCAAAAATTATATCACAGTTTTCATCTGCTTGGAAGTTGAAGAAGAAGAGTTGGTTCTTATATGCTGCTTTTTTCTACCCGAAGGAGTCCCAAAGCGGCTTACAGTTGCCTTCCCTTTCCTCTCCCCACAACAGACACCCTGTGAGGTGGGTGAGGCTGAGCGAGCCCTGATATTACTGCTCAGTCAGAACAGCTTTATCAGTGCTGTGACAAGCCTAAGGTCACTCACCTGGCTGCACATGGAGGAAGAGTGGGGAATCAAACCTGGCTTGTCAGATTAGAAGTATGCGCTCCTAACCACTATACCAATGTATTTTGGTCTGAAATCTGTTTAGGCTTAGCAAGAAATCTGAAGCAAAATAAATAACATAGTTTAAGAAAATAGTATTTTCCAGAAGCAATACTGTGCAATTTCTTCCTTTATTCTAATGCAATATTTCTTTTCCCCACATACAGCTTACTGAGTTTTTGGGTGTGCAAAAAAAATTAAAAAGTTGTATTTTTCAGGTTCAGATAAATATTGTTATTTCCTGATATTCCCAAACTGATATGCCATTTGGATTCAATAAGTATTTTCTGTTTATTTTTTCACTCAAATATACTAAATGCCTACCCCTACTCAGCTCTAGCCTTTGGCCCACACATCTACGCTGGCTGCAATGCTCCATTAACCCAGACAACGCTGTTCACACAACCCAGAAGATGTCTACTGCCTTATAGCACGTTGCATCATTCCTTTGTGAAGGACTTCACCTGATGTCCAGTGTGGCCTTGAAATGTTAGAGGTTTGAGATGGCCAATTTCTGAGCTTCTAACTGAACTATCACTTCTCCCTACAGAATTTCTTGTGATACATAGAACTCTTACAGAAAGAGACAACCACGAAGATGACCGAATTCTTCTGTGGTGCTTACAATATTAAAAGCGTAAGACAGGCAAAAAAATAAAATAAAATAAATCACATGATGTATTGAATATCCTCATTAGCTAAGAATCCACAACACGAAGCATGCCCAGGCTCTGCTTTCCAGATTGTAAGCCTTCAGGGGAATGAAAGGCGCTCCAACAAAGAAGTACTATTCCCCCTTTCCCCATTGCAGTGAAGGATGCCGGTTCATCTGAGCACGCTGCAATTGGGTTGCTCTGCCAGGATGAGAATTACTCCGGCTGCAGCATTGGGAGTGCTTGTTCTGGGGCCAAAACCCAGGCAAGAGGAGCTTGTTGTCTCCCTAGGGGTTCAGATGTTCCAGCTGTGCGTGTTTGTTTAATAAACACATGTTTTATTCCACATTCGCCAACTTAAATACACAAATCCATGTCTTGGAAGACTTAAAGACCAAGTCATCACTCATGATGCCAGCCCTCACCTGTGCTTGAGGAATCTAGCCAAGAAAGCTTTCCTGGGCAAGGCGAGGGAAACCCACCATTTGGGGTATGTTGTTGAGAGAAAATTTCCATAGATGGGACAGAAGGAAACAACATGAGGTTGGTGGGAGGGCTTTTGTTAAGAGATTGTTTAGGCTTTTTATGACAAACGGCAGAGAATGAAAGTTCGGTGCTCAGTTACAATGTAGTTGGTTTTCAGGAACTTGGGAAACAACGTGCATTTTGTAAAGCCAATTTCGGAAGCCTTTGATAAATTAAAACTAAAACATGTTGCTTTTTGAAAACTTTCCACTGCTTGCTGGGTAGGAATATACTATTCAGTGCTCTAGTGCGAAGCTAAATGTTAAAGATGAAGCTGCCGGTGATGTAACAGTCTAGTAAGTTAATTTATGGACATGCTGCAGACATCAGACTAGAAAAGATGGAGAAACCCGCAACACAGATGCTTTTACTTTATCATTACAATTCATGGAATGAGCCTCAAGAGCAACATGAATCCTGATTAGGGCATCTGAAGTACAAATGGAAACACAGTCCTGCCTTAGTGGAAATGCAATGCTTTAACCTTAAGGCTGCAATCGTCGTTGCAAAAAAAATATATCTTTTTAACTGGTTAATGTATTTACAGCACTTTCTTAAAATGCTTGTCACTTAGTATGCACACCCCAAATCCAATTTGATGCTGCTGTTCTGTTGCCTCGTTACGATGACAATAACAGGCAAATGGATTCAGGCTACCTTGAGAGTCATATGCCAGTAACTGCACTAAAAAGCACGTGCAGAAGAGGAAAAAATTCTAAACATTCACCTTTATGGGAAACATATTCATCAGAGCGCTTGATAGATTCTAGTTCCTTGGGATCTATTCATTATCACACTAAATATTTATTGAAATACATATGTTGCTATACTTGTGGTTTGGGAAAACCATCTGAAATGTATCAGGTCACTCAAAAGAATGCTAAAATACCTGTATCAGAATTTTCACTGGGGATCTGGAATTTAAAGATAATTTTTGGGCTTTTCTCTTTTGAAACAAATGAATGGACAGCACCAATCAAATGGTGTTTGGGCCAAAATCTGAAAGGGTAAGCAGAAAACTAACACTGTGGAAGCCTCATATGTAAGCAGATCATTTATACCTTATTTGGGGCATGACTAAACCTACAATCTGGTTGTGTATTCAGGCCCGCTGTGTATTCTTCCCATCAGCTTTGGCTCCGGCAATTGACTCCACTTCAGAGAGACTGATAAAATAATGAAGAGTCCTTTAATCTGCAGGAAACCATTCCAGTCAATTTATAAGAAATATTGCATTCCTTTGTAGGATGTGTAATTATTTTCTATTAATCATGCGCTATAAAGCTACATTATGTGGTTATTCTGTTATCACTAAGAAGAGGCCTGCAGTCAGCTCCCGACAATGTTAGGTAATTACCAACACAAAGCTTCTTTCTCCTTCTGTAGAAGTGCTATCAAGATCCAGGAGGACAGTAATGCTTTATTGTATGAAAATAACACTCCAAAGAAATTAAAGCAGCGCATAATGAATTGCTTAAAGGTAAACGTGTTTGTGTTAGGGAGAAAGTGGAGGGAAAGAAGAAAAATACTTTCCAATTTTAGGGGGAGGGCAAGTAAAACCAGGGAACAGCCAAGAGTGGCATTTGTAAAGGCATCTGTGACAGGCACCTAAATTAGCTAGACATATTTGTTTCTTCTTCCTAAAATACCTCACTAACCTGGCAGGATATTTCTTTGTGCAGATTCCTGACTGTATAAGAGTCCACTCCACTGGCCTTACTGTGGCACAGGATTGGTCCCACAATATGAACCTCAAACCATTTAAAGCTCCTTAACTATTTGCAGGATTGCAACCTTTGCCAACAGTTTCAGTCCAATTCAAACAGCATTTCAAACGGTTACAAATGTTAAGGAGGTATCACCTAAAGGGCGAGAGCTAAAGGGCTCTTGGCTTGTGGTTCAAGCCAGGGGATGCTGGAAGTGGTCCAGAGTTAGCAGGAGGGGTGTGGCTCTTCCTGCAATGGATCGAAGTGGCGTAGCTGACGATGGACCTGAGGCTGTGACATGAACTGTCTGTGGCATGTTTGTATTTTTGCCTCAGGGTAACTTTAAATACACACCCACCAAGTGCAAGTTAGTAGCACTGCTGGAGAAGGTACAGAAGCTAGAAGAACACCTCTTCACACTTTATTCTATAAAGGAGGGTGAACAGTTCTTGGAAAGAACTCATGGAACACTTTTTGGAGGGCAACTGGAAGAGGTGGGAATGGATAATTGGCTTTCCTGAAAAATCCTTTTCTTTTCTCGGTAAAATGCGGTATGGATCCTATAACTGTTAGGTGGATCGAGAACTGGTTGACAGATTGCACCCAAAGGATTCTTGTAAATAATTTGTCATCTTCTTGCAGAGGAATGACAAGTGGAGTGCCTCAGGGATCTGTGTTGTTCAACATATTTATAAATTATTTGGTTTTGGATGAAGGGAGGTGGTGATTCTCCTTCTCTGGAAGTTTTTAAGCAGAGGCTAGATAGTCATCTGACCGAAATGCTGATTTTATGAGCTTAGGCAGATTGTGAGTGAGGAAGGGATGTGCCTGTGTTTGTCTCTTGTGGCCCTTCCTTGAATACCCAGGGAATTACTAATCACCACTAGGATGGTAGGTGAATTTCCTGCAGGCCAGGCTGGATTCTGGAGATTTTTGGTGGAGGGATTACTTGGGCATGAAATTGGGGTCACTGTGGGTAGGCAGATAGTTGCTGAGTTCCTGCATTGTGCAGGGGGTTGGACTAGATGACCCTGGAGGTCCCTTACATCTTTATGATTCTAACCAGGAAAAGTTACGTCATGCCTCCACTTGCTCAAGGTAGGGCTATGCACATTAGTATGCCTTTACTGGACTGTAATGGGCTGACCCTCTCCAGGCATACAATTAACCAGAAAGCTCCACAATAAACATAGGTAAAGGTAAAGGTAAAGGTATCCCCTGTGCAAGCACCGAGTCATGTCTGACCCTTGGGGTGACGCCCTCTAGCGTTTTCATGGCAGACTCAATACGGGGTGGTTTGCCAGTGCCTTCCCCAGTCATTACCGTTTACTCCCAAGCAAGCTGGGTACTCATTTTACCGACCTCGGAAGGATGGAAGGCTGAGTCAACCTTGAGCCGGCTGCTGGGATCGAACTCCCAACCTCATGGGCAGACAGCTCCAGACAGCATATCGCTGCCTTACCACTCTGCGCCACAAGAGGCTCATAGACAATAAACATAGTCAGGTGTAAATCTTGTTTAAGATAAGTTCACAACAAGAGTAGAACTTTTGTTCCTTCATACAACTCTGCAATGTAACATTCAAATATACAAACTATAACAGTGGTGGGAAGACTTCACCCCACTGAAGAGAAGGATTCTTCAAGTAAGCCAATTGTCTGTTCTCTTTCAGTGGAGGACGTCCTCCAGGAATGGTTATGTATAACAGCTTAACCTCAGGTGGGTTTTATATACTGATGATTTTTATTCAGTGTTACAGCTGCCTGTTTATACCTGATTCAAGACACTCCTGCCAAACAGCATCCTTTCTGATGCCTGGGCATCAATTTTGTAATGCTTAACAAATGTTAAGTGAGAAGACCATGTGGTCATTCTGCGTATCTCTTCAAGAGATACTCTTGTCTGAAGGGCTGCAGATGAAGCTGCTGACCTGATAGAAAGTGCAGTAATACCTGACACTGCTGAGCAGTGACATCTCCCTGGCACTGATGAGCACCCTTGCTCAACCTTGGTCTTGGGGGAGGGCATACAGAAGGCCCTGAGGTCACACTTGAGTCAATGTATCCATCGCCTCCACGTCCTTGTATCTGGACATAAACCTGTCCACCTGACAATCCTCTGCTGTGTCCAACAAGCCCATCACTGTGATTCCAAAGCACTTTGATATGTGCTGGAAAATCTGCTGGTTGAATTTCCACTGTCCCTTCGACTTAGCCAGTCCACTGTCATGTTTGATGTTCTTTATACATGCCGGGCCTTTAATCCCAGGATTTGACGCACTGGCCATTGAAGTATTAGAACCGCTTCCTTGTGCAGAGAAAGAGCCTGGCGATTCGGATGCACTTTTGCCGTCGTGTTGTCTGTCCTTATCAGAAACACTTCCTGTTAAGTCTTCGAATGCTAACAATGCCAGTCTGGTTGCCCGTAACTCAAGCAGATGGATGCTGGCTTTCCTTACCGAATCTCACCATTGTCCCTGAGTCACTTGGTTGAGACAATGAGCTCCCCATCCTCTCTGACTTGCATCTGTAGTTATCATTTCCTGGGGGGGCTGGATAAACAGCAGACCTTTTCTGAGATTGCTCTTATTAAACACCTGTACATCTGTAGAGTTATTACTAAAAGTTGATGGGGTAAGGGTAGGCATGTGCTCTTTCTGTGTGAGTGCTGTCTTTAATGTCTTCATTACCTTCATACCTATCCATGGCGATGATGACCGACCAAGGTGTAATGTCTTGTGCTAATAACGTCTGCCCTTGTAGGCAAACTCAGGTGTTGTCTTGAAACCATATGAATCAGGAAGAGTTCTCTTAGGGCTGTTCTTCCAGAGAGTTTTGTTAGAGCTCTCTCAGCCCCACCTACCTCACAGGGTATCAGTTGTGGGAAGAGGAAGGGGAAAGTGTTTGCAAGCTGCTTTAGGACTCCTCTGGGTAGTGAAAAGCAGGGTATAAAAAGCCAGTTCTCTCTAAAATTAGGTTGCATTTACTTAAAGTAGTAACAACATGCCAGATTTTTTACTGATGCATTTCCCATTCCCACCACCATCACCACTGTAAAACCATTTTATCATTTACAGTGGTATATATAGCCCTCCTATGCCATTCTTGGCATATTAAATACATCAGCAAATAACCACTGAGGGGATTTAGGTGTTTTTTTAAGGCAACTGAACAGCCAAATGTGAGATGCAACATTACCGAAACATCACAATCATGCAACAAGAAGTAAAATCAGTGCAAAGTCCTAGTTGACACAAGCTGATCTGCATGAGAGTGGCAGAATTGCATCCTCATTCAGTTAAGGAGTTAAGACAACATTCCCTTTGCAATAACTCAAAGTTTTTATGCTTCTCAAAGCAGGTCAAATGCCCTCTGGTTTGTTATAACTCCCAGAATTGTAACCCATGAGAATGCATGCTGGAGACTGCCAACTCAAAGCCTCAGTGCATATATAAAGAGTACATACTAGGACAAGGGCTTCCAGTCTGGTCTTCTCTCCCTTATAGGCTTCACAAATGCAGGGCAAATTAGGACACTCTCCAATAACGAATTTCCATCTCAAAGAAACCAGTCCTAGAAAGTCAGTTTGCTCATTTCAACCTGTTCCTCACAATCTAGCCTCATTTTTCAATTAGTACAAGCCAAAATTTAGATTCGGCACATTACAAATGTTGTTAGTTGCAAAGTCATGCCTCACTCATCGCAACCCTATGGACAATGATCCTCCAGGCCTTCCTGTCCTACATTACAAATACTCTTCTCTTTTATCTCAGAACGAACTCACTAACTGTAACAGAAGTTACAGATATGCCTGCAGATAGCCCTGATTCTTTGTGGATATGGTTTGGGGTGGGTTTAGTGCCTCACTTTGAAGCTGGCAAACTTCCAAACTTCAAGAACTATGTTCAGACCAGGGATAGCCAACCTCCAGGTGGGACCTGGAGATCTCCTGGAATTACTGCTCATCTCCAGACTATAAAGATCAGCTCCCCAGGCCAAAAGGGCTCCTGTGGAAGTTGGACAGGGTTGTTGTGGAGAAGAAACATATCCTTCCTCACCCCATTACAGGCTCCCTGTGAGGGAGGTGTGGTTGAGAGAGATCTGAGAGAACTGGGACTGTCCCAAGATCACCCAGACAGCTGCCTGTGAAGAATCAAACCCGGGTATCCAGGTTAGAGGTTACTGTTCTTTAAATGTTATCACATAATGGCTCTCAAAGACCAACACTAGAGTTGGTCTTCTCCCCCCCCCCCAGCTGTTTTGTCCTGCTAAAACAGGTCCAACTTTAAAATCTTTGGCAAGGAATCTTCTAGTCACCCCCAAACGGAGGGATTTCCCCTCAGAATTCCCACAGCACACGGAGGCCAGGCCTTAGAGGGCTCTCCCTCTTATTGGCTGAGCAAAAATGTATGCATATCTCTCATTTACAAACATTTGCTTTACTTTGCACTGGCAAATACTGGAAACTGGAAATTGGCAGTCTTCAACCATCCTCTCTGAGGTATGCCACATAACCCTCCAACCATTGTAATTTATTGGTCTCAAAATACTGGCCTCAAAGTCTGGCTGGAAGAATGTCTGTTCACAAGGGAAGTGCCTGAATCCAGATTTCTCTTGTAAGATAATAGGCAGCAAGAAGAATGAAGAAGTCTGCTAATATACTCAACATGATGCCGTAATCATTTCCATCTGGCACATGAAATTAAGCAATTTGACAATCTAAAATCATCTTATGACAAACTACTTCATGAAATCATATAAATATGTTTAAAATACATGCACTGCTCAACCTCCATATTCCAGGTCACTGGAGTTAGTGAAGCAAAACTGGATTTCAAATGGCTTGTTTGTTGTGTTTTGTTTCTAAAACTATACTAGCGCACTAACAATTTCCAGTGTATTAAATTATGCTGGAAGAATACGTTGGTTGAATTATGGTTTATATACCCATTTTAAATACATCACTTTTTGTCAGAAGTAGTGAAAATTTCCTATAAAAATGAAAAAAAAATTGTTTTGCACTGTCAGCCAAGAGTGTTAACATTGATACCCATTATCTATTCAGCAGCTTGGTGCAATGGTTAAGAGTGGTGGACACTAATCTGGAGAAGCCAGGTTTGATTCCCCACTTCTCCACACGCAGCCAGCTAGATGTCCTTGGGCTAGTCACAGATCTGTTACAGCTGTTCTTAAAGTGCAGTTCTTTCAGGGCTCTCTCAACTACGTCACAGGTTGTTGTGGGGAGAAGAAGGTAAGATGATTATAAACCAGTTTAGGACTCCTTCAGGCAGTGAAAAGTGGGGTATAAAAACCAACTCTTCTTCTATTCCTCACCTAATATTTCAGATGTGGGGAACCACTTAAAGTGCCCCCCTTCACATAAATTTGGATAGAGCAAACAAGAGAACACTTGACCAACTAAGAAAATATTCAAGATGACCGTTTTGTAGTATTACGCCTAGGATTAGAAGAAGAAGAAGAGTTGGTTCTTATATGCCGCTTTTCCCTACCTGAAGGAGGCTCAAAGCGGTTTACAATCTCCTTCCCTTTCCTCTCCCCACAACAGACACCCTGTGAGGTGGGTGAGGATGAGAGCGCCCTGATATCATTGCTTGGTCAGAACAGCTTTATCAGTGCTGTGGCGAGCCCAAGGTCACCCAGCTGGTTGCATGTGGGGGAGCGCAGAAACAAACCCGGCATGCCGGATTAGAAGTCCGCACTCCTAACCACTACACCAAACTGGCTCATATTCCTCTAATCCAGAAACGTATCTGTGGTTAACACAATTTTTAAATGTATTGTCAATCCCGCTGTTTTTTAGTCAGTTTGCAACTATTTCCGGTACCAGGCAGCATGATATAGTGGTTAAGAGTGGTGGGCTCTTCTATGGAGAACTGGGTTTGATCCCCCCCCCCCTCCAGATGTAGTCAGCTGGGTGACCTTGGGCTAGTCTCTTAGGACTGTTCTCACAGAGCAGTTCTGTTAGAATTCTCAGCTCCATCTACCTCACAGGGTATCTGTTGTGGGGAAAGAAAGGAAAGGTGCTTATAAGCTACTATGGAAATTCTTCGGGTACTGAAAAGTAGAGTATAAAAACCAGCTCCTCCTCTTCTCTTCTAATATTGAGAAGAAAGGGCATGAAGACATGATGGGAAAAAAGACAATGGCATTTTTTAGCAAAACTCCCACAAAGAAGTTATTGTCAAGAGCCCTAAGGAAATATTTTGACTTTCATTATTAACTTGCTCTGTTGTTGTTTAAATGCTCTCTGTTGAAATAGTGTTTTGTGCATGCTCAAGCACTTTATCTTTTGACTCACACTGCTTTTGTCCTACAACATATAACACTTACATTTAATTCTTTATCAGCAGAATGTGATTTCCTCAGGATTAATATCAACAGGCAGCTGATATATGGTCAGAAATAATAAGCAATAGCTAAGATCAAGCTGGTGAATTTATGACACCATTTTGGATCTGTGCACATTACTGTGTCACCACACCTGCATCACTCATTTTCAGCCACTAGATGGTGTAAAACATGTTTCTGAAACAGCATCCAAGAATCATCCAGTTACCATAGAGCTGAAACATTTATGGAGAGGGTTAAGAAATATTTGTTTGGATCCTTAAATTTAGTGGGCCCATGATTACATTTTACCTTGATTGTATTCTTAACAAACTCTTTGTCTGGCTGATAATGCTCAGTCAGACCTTGAACAGTTTAGTGGAAACCAGAAGGATTATTCTTTGGAAATTTATAGTCCAATGTCCCTAAATTCAGTGCTCACAGGAAATCCCATTTTGCTGGGGAAAACAGTGCATCAGGCTAAGTAAAAGCAGGTTGAATTCTGCTTTGGGGAAAAAAAATACTCCACAGAAGAAAACTCTGACCTTCTACAGTAGACTGAATCTATATTAATCAGAGTACAATAAAATGAGGGGAAAGGCCATGATTACATTATTGTAAGTTCACTCCCACCCTTGCTTCCTTTTTAAGATGGAATGTTTTCAATAATGTACACATGGGAAACTGCAATACAATTGGTAGCATACAGGAGTGGCTAAGGAATATTTGTTTCCAGTTTGCTGACAAAAGAAAATTAGCTCATGGCACTAAAAAACAAACAAAGCATGTTTGAAGATTCATTGAATCTGAAAGCTTACACACATCAGCTCTGATGGTTTTTGAGGTGTGATGTGGAAGACACTGAGAAAGTTCCAAATCACACTACTGACGAAGAGGAAATGTAAAAACAAACAAACAAGCAACCACATGTACACCCATCACAACCCAGCTGACAAGGGAAACTTTTGCAGGCAATAAGGGCATTGTCTTGGAGGGAAGTTTCTTGGTGTCTGGAGGCCAAGATTCCCAGTAGATATATACATGGCTTTAAAAGCATTTCCTGTTGCATAATTGCCCTTCAAAATGTGATTACATTCATTGACAAAATAATTAATGTGCAAGGAACTTCCATCTGAATGCGAAGGAAGTGCCAGTTTCCCACAACCTTGATGGGTACAAGACTGCGTGTTTTTTTCCAGCTATCTCCTTCCACCTATCTATTCCCAGTAGCACACTGTACCTTGCTGAGAATGTAGATAACGTCACCACGTTTGAATGTCAGCTCATCTGGAACGTCCCCGGTGCAGTCCCACATACTTTGGTAGAAATTAGCATAGTCTGTGCTTTTATCACCTGGGAAAGGAGAAGGGGCATACATGAGGCTTTGTCAGTCTATGTAGATGAGGCTTGGATTGTCAAGGTTATAAATACACTGCCACTCAAACACATGCTACGAAAAAAAATTCATTTCTGTGAGAGAGTCAGCCCTGCTCTGTCAGTCCCAGAAGAAGTGTTGCAGAAAAGGTGAAAAACAAGTTCCACTTCTCGTAGTCTTTGAAAACATGTTGCTCCCAAAAGCATGCAGGTACAAGTTCTCACAAGGAAACACAGGACTGAACACCAGAGCTCATTTCAAGCAAGAAGCATATCTTTTCATATTAGGGATACGCGTGCCAACATGGTTAAGAAAACGTGCAAAAAAGAAGGCAAAGCAAGCATTTTGTATGCTTCAGTCTTGTGGCAGGGAAAAAAGGACTCCTTTGCTGAATTTCTGGGAAGGGGGAGGTAGTATTTGAACTGTGGCAATATCTGTAAAGCTGAAGTTGCATTTTATAAATATTTGTGTCAGTACCAGCTCAGGACATTAAGTTCTGGCTAAATATGCAACACACACTGTAGCCATAAGCTCATTCTCCTAAGAACATAAGCACAATGAATGTGCTACGCTCAAACTGCCGTACAGACAATTAACTGATTGATTATCTTAGCACTGTCTGCTCTGTAATGCCACCATAACAAAGTAATAAATGCTTCGTCATATGGTTACCATATACAGACTGATTATGCATGGCAGCAGCCATGCTGGGCTGCTGCCGGGTCCTTGCGTCGGGGCCGCATGCCCCGCAGCTTCCCGCATATGCACGGGGGACAGAATCCCCTGGCGTATGCAGACTGCACCGGTGTAGCACGCGAGCGCGGGCACAACACTGGGGCTAGAAAGCCCGGTGTGCTGCCCGGTGACAGCAACAGCGGGGGGCAGCAGGGGGCATGGGGCCCCCACTGCATGATGGCAGGGAAGCAGCATGCCACTCTCCCACCAAGGTGGAGGGTGGGGGGAACGCCCTGGTCAGCTCTGCAGAGCTGATAGGGGTATGTGGTGTCCCTGCAGCATGGTGTCTTCTGATTATGCACAGCGCTGGCCTGACCTAGCCCCCGACGTTGCCCACTGCATCTCAGGGAATACAGAAGAATCTGTGTTCCCTTATCATGGGCCATCCGAGGGCCTGAGTCAGGCCAGGGCTGGGTGGCGGCCGGGATGGCAGCGATGTCAGACATAATCAGGGATTAGCCCCGCAGCCCTGTCACTGCCATCCCGGGCATTCTGCCCCGTGCATAATCGGTCATAGAGAGGCATTTGCTGAAACACTGAACTCAACACAGGGAGGAAGCATGGAAGCCCTCTGTGCACACGGCAAGCCATTTCCTGTTTTCAGTTCCTTCAGAGCTGGCTGAACTAGCTCGGGAAAGGATGCAAGTGACGCTAGTGAGAAAAGAAGCCACATTATGGCTTTTAGAGGATTGCTGTGTGCTCTATATCAGAACAGCGAGATCCAGTAGCACCTTGCAGACCGACAAGATTCTCAGGGTGTGAGTTTTTGAGCATCAAAGCTCCCTTTATTAGAGGGGTATTTTACATAGGGAACTCTGACTCTCGCAAACTGTTCATACCCTGGTAATCTTGTTGGCATTATGTGAAACAGAGCGGCTTATCTGTAACTGTGGTTCACCAAGGTCTTGTGGGCAGACACACACTGGGACTGCACCTGGGCAGGCTTGCCACAGAAAACTCTTCTATAGCAAAGATCTGCTAGAGGGCACTCACCCCCCCCCCCGACTGTGCATACGCAAATTTTCACACTGGTCAAGCACATGACCTAGGGGAGGAGTGCCCACCCTTCTCAGTTTCCTATTGCTGCTGTGAGCCCTTAAAGGTAAAGATATCCCCTGTGCAAGCACTGGGTCATGTCTGACCCTTGGGGTGACACCCTCTAGCGTTTTCATGGCAGACTCAATACAGGGTGGTTAGCCAGTGCCTTCCCCAGTCATTACCGTTTACCCCCTAGCAAGCTGGGTGCTCATTTTACCAACCTCGGAAGTATGGAAGGCTGAGTCAACCTTGGATCAATCCTTAGTGCACAGGCGCAGTCCCAATTTGAGGCTGCACATCAAGATGGAAGATGAAGCACTAATCTGGTTGAAGTAAAATATAATCATTTTAAACCTTCTAATTTGAAGAAACGTATTCCAGAACTGACTGGTTTGAGAGATCACATGTGCAATCACACTGTGAGTTACTCCAGTCTAAATTCACAAAGCTCAGGAGGCTTAAAATGAAATAACTCTCCTTTGGATGGCACTGTACATTTCCATTTTGCTACAAAATTTTTTGTCACTTTTGTATCTTCAGAGCATACTAACAATATTTGTATGTCATTAAAATGTCATTATTATTTACATAAACATGGCATAGTTAACACTGATCTGTAAAATCCTTGGTGATAAAGCAATTTCGGAAAGTAATTCTTTTCCATTGTGGGTTAATTTAACTACTTCCTGAAGCAGTGAATTTTAAAAAGACATAAGCCTTTCAATGCAACAGTCACTCTGGTTTATGGGAAGCCATAGGCAGATGACTTGCATTCAACCTGCAGGACAGTATTTCAGGGCATGCCTTGAATATTTCACTTTCCAATAAGGAATGCTCAATGTCTCTTGTATAACACTAGAGGGCACTCAGGATAGCAATATGCATAATATGTAGGATTGTATATTGTATGTTTGGGTCATTTAATTTGCTCACACTATGATTCAAAACTGCAGAACAACCAGGAATCTATTTTTCACTAGGGTACATTAAAAATGTACAAAATGTAGGGAAAATGTGGTCCATGACCCTCTCTTCCCCTGCTTCCCTCCCAGCTAAACCTAAGTCAAAACACAGTCTTAGAAATAACTCATGAGAAGGTTTTGCAGTCTCCACAATAAACCGATACAGTCCACTCTCCTAATGCTTAAAGAACAATGTTAAGGGGAGAGAGAAGTGGTTATAACTGTGTAGCCAAAACTGGGAAGGTAAATTGAGGAAAGCCACTATGTTGGCTTAAACCACTCCAACACACAATGGCATCTGGACTCTTTATCACTATCATTCCCATTTTACAAATGGGACCCTGAGTTTGAGAGAGACTGATTTTTAAAAGCCCAAGCAGAGCATCCATAGCAGTAGGGGATGGGCTAGAACACAGGCCTCCCGGGTCCAAATTCCAGCCCCTAAAAGTGATTGGACAATGATTGCTCTTACACAGAGCAGTAGAAAACACTGCCCCTGAGCTAGGTGATGGCGCCCCCTCCCACCAGAGAAACAAGACAGGCAGATAGCTAGAGAATTTGTAGGGGTGAGAAATCAAGGGGACCACGTATCTGAGGCAGGAAACTGCAAGGGTAATGGGACCAGAAGACAAATTAATTGAGAATACAGTGCAGATGTTTAAAGGGGTAAGTGCAGTGCATGAACATATGTTTCATCACTGCAAAGACAAAAATTTAACATAGCCAGGATATTTCTGATGAATAAAACCATGATACTGACAGGTACGGGAAAGGTCTCTGAATCCTTCTTCTCCCCAAACCAGACCCAGTCCCCCCCTAGACACAGAATAACCAGAGAGGGTACCTAAAGCAAAGAGGAGGCTTTCCCAAACACTGACAAGAGTCTGAAAATGAAACAAAAGCTATCTTGCATTTCTGTTACTGAATATGCTACAGAATTATAGTAGCACTTTCAACAACAAGTTGAAAAATACATTTTTACCCACATTGCATGTATCACCTTTGTGATCTCCTCTCTCCTCCCTATATGAATCTTTTTCAAAGTGCCTTCCTTGGTTGAAGCAAGACTGGCAGCTATTAACTGCAAGGCCTTTTCAGTGGTAGCACATTGCTTGATGCTCACTCGAGACATGACCTGTTTGCTTCTTTCTAGCTTATGCAAAGACATGTCCTTGAATTTACCAGGCCTTGAAGGATTAGGTGTTGCACTGTGTGTGTTGGCTTTAAATCTATTTCCTTCCCTTATTTGAATTTGATTTTATACAAAGCTTACTGCTTAGCCACCAAGCAGACTCAGAATTGGATGGGCAGGCAAGAAAAAATGTGTTAAATACATAAATAAATGTGTCTGGAATAACTCCCATCAATGCTAATAGACATGATACAGTCTACATCAGCAGGAGAAGCAATCCCGTAGCAAATGAGATGCATCGCTCCCTAGCTGTACTTCATAAACATTTTATTAAGCCTCCAAGTCCAACTGCACTAGAGATAATGAATGAGTGGAGAAGATGCCTTTTAAGAATACACACATTGCTTTCCTGAGTAATGTTGCCCTGAATGATGTTGCACTCTTGTGATATATGAAATCTATACAGCATCCTCATTTATCCCAGTGGTTCTCAATCTGGGGGTCGGACCCCTTTGGGGGTCGAATGACCCTTTCACAGGGCTCGTGGCAGGGCAAGCAGCTTGGCTGGGGGAGCACGCAACAGCCTTGCAGGGTAGATAGAGTGTTCGCCTGTCTGGAGCAGCGGAAAAGAGCGAGATTGGCATGGTGGGATAAGAGGCAGAACTAAACTGGGAAACCTGGGAAATTTTTTAAAATATATAATCATGAACAATGGATTTTCACACCATTGGTCAGTTTTGGTTTAATTTCTGTGAAAGAATACTTGCATAATTTTATGAGCAAGAAGAGTTACAGCAGCAAGGTGATCAACACCATGATGTCCTCATGCAGACAATCAGCAAATAGAATCTACAACACGACGTGGAAATCGTTCATTAGGTGGTGTAGATGGAATAAACTTAAGAATATTCTATCATTATCCAGGACAGATTAACACAGAAATTGAAAGTCACCACCTTGTGGAAACAAGTGCAGCACTGGTGTCGGTGTTACCGAACTTTGAGGGGAGACCCCTATCAAAACATCTGCACATTATGAAGCTTCTAATATGGGCAACTCAAAAAAGAAGGCCCGACACAACATCGTTTCCCAACTTGGAATCTAAATAAGGTATTGATAGGCTTGACACAGTCACCTTTTGAGCCAATAATCTTCCTTAAAACACTTAAGAATGAAGACAGTATTCCTAATTTATACTTTATACTAACGCCCGAAGCATGGGCAATAAAAAGGAAGAGCTGGAACTTCTCATGCTGATGGAAAGGTATGATCTAGTAGGCATCACAGAAACTTGGTGGAATGATTCTCATGACTGGAATGTAATGGTGGATGGATATGAACTGTTCAGAAAAAACAGAATAGATCGAAGAGGTGGAGGAGTGGCACTGTATGTGAAGAAAGGGCTTACCTGTCAGGAAATTCTAGTGAAGGAGAGCATATCTACAGTGGAAAGCAACTGGGTGAAAATAAGCGAGGGGAAAACAAACAGTGTGGTGGTTGGTGTCTGCTACCGACCGCCTGACCAACGAGAGGATGTGGATGCTGCACTTTGTGAGCAGCTTGAGAAAATATCCAAACGGCAGGACCTTGTCATCATGGGTGACTTCAATTTCCCAGATGTGTGCTGGGAAACAAACTCTGCGAAGCGTCCTCAGTCATGCAAGTTTCTGACCTGCCTGGCTGACAATTTCATTTATCAAATGGTAGATGAACCCACAAGAGGTTCAGCCATACTGGACTTAATACTGACCAACAGGCAAGAGTTGGTGGATGAGGTGAAGGAGGTGGGGACCCTAGGGGGAAGTGACCATGTCCTCATAGAATTCCTTTTGAGATGGGGAGCCAAGGAAGCTTGTAGCCAGACGCGGATGTTGGATTTTCGTAGGGCAAACTTTAATAAACTCAGAGACATGATGAGTGTCATACCATGGACGAGAATGCTGGAAGGGAAGGGAGCATGTGAAGGGTGGGCGCTACTCAAACAAGAGCTATTGCATGCTCAATCAATGACTATTCCAGAAATACGAAAACACTGCAGGAGCTCTAAGAAGCCTATTTGGATGAACAGAGAACTTCAAGAGGAACTAAGAAAGAAAAGGAAAATGTTCAGGAAATGGAGGGAAGGACAGAGCTCTAAAGAAGAGTACCTACAGGTTACTAGGCACTGTAGATCAATCATCAGAAAGGCCAAAGCTGAGAGTGAGCTAAGATTGGCCAGGGAAGCCCACTGTAACAAGAAAAGATTTTTCAGTTACGTGAGGAGCAAACGTAAAGTAAAGGAGGCAATAGGCCCGCTGTTGGGTGCGGATGGACAAACTCTAACGAAAGATGCAGAGAAAGCAGAAAGGCTTAGTGCCTATTTTACATCTGTTTTTTCCCACAGGTCAAAGTGTTTAGGCACATCTAGAGATGGCTGTAGCCAAAGGATAGTGTCTGGGTGGCAGGTTAACATGGATAGAGAGGTTGTCGAGAGGCATTTAGCTGCACTGGATGAGTTCAAATCCCCTGGTCCAGATGAAATGCACCCAAGAGTACTCAAAGAACTTTCCAGAGAACTTGCACAGCCCTTGTCCATCATCTTCGGAACCTCTTTAAGGACTGGAGATGTCCCGGAGGACTGGAAAAGAGCAAACGTTATTCCGATCTTCAAAAAAGGGAGGAAGGATGACCCAGGAAACTACAGACCAGTGAGTCTGACCTCTGTTGTGGGGAAGATAATGGAGCAGATATTAAAGGGAGCGATCTGCAAACATCTGGAGGACAATTTGGTGATCCAAGGAAGTCAGCATGGATTTGTCTCCAACAGGTCCTGCCAGACCAACCTAGTTTCCTTTTTTGACCAAGTAACAGGTTTGCTGGATCGGGGAAATTTGGTTGATGTCATTTACTTGGATTTTAGTAAAGCTTTTGACAAGGTTCCCCATGATGTTCTGATGGATAAGTTGAAGGACTGCAATCTGGATTTTCAGATCGTCAGGTGGATAGGGAATTGGTTAGAGAACCGCACTCAAAGAGTTGTTGTCAATGGTGTTTCATCAGACTGGAGAGAGGTGAGTAGTGGGGTACCTCAGGGTTCGGTGCTCGGCCCGGTACTTTTTAACATATTTATTAATGATCTAGATGAGGGGGTGGAGGGACTACTCATCAAGTTTGCAGATGACACCAAATTGGGAGGACTGGCAAATACTCCGGAAGATAGAGACAGAGTTCAACGAGATCTGAACACAATGGAAAAATGGGCAAATGAGAGCAAGATGCAATTTAATAAAGATAAGTGTAAAGTTCTGCATCTGGGTCAGAAAAATGAAAAGCATGCCTACTGGATGGGGGATATGCTTCTAGGTAGCACTGTGTGTGAACGAGACCTTGGGGTACTTGTGGATTGTAAACTAAACATGAGCAGGCAGTGTGATGCAGTGGTAAAAAAGGCAAATGCCATTTTGGGCTGTATCAACAGAGGCATCACATCAAAATCACAAGATGTCATAGTCCCATTGTATACGGCACTGGTCAGACCACACCTGGAGTACTGTGTGCAGTTCTGGAGGCCTCACTTCAAGAAGGACATCGATAAAATTGAAAGGGTACAGAGGAGAGCGACGAAGATGATCTGGGGCCAAGGGACCAAGCCCTATGAAGATAGGTTGAGGGACTTGGGAATGTTCAGCCTGGAGAAAAGGAGGTTGAGAGGGGACATGATAGCCCTCTTTAAGTATTTGAAAGGTTGTCACTTGGAGGAGGGAAGGATGCTGTTTCTGCTGGCTGCAGAGGAAAGGACACGCAGTAATGGGTTTAAACTTCAAGTACAACGATATAGGCTAGATATCAGGAAAAAGTTTTTCACAGTCAGAGTAGTTCAGCAGTGGAATAGGCTGCCTAAGGAGGTGGTGAGCGCCCCCTCACTGGAAGTCTTCAAGCAAAGGTTGGATACACACTTTTCTTGGATGCTTTAGGATGCTTAGGGCTAATCCTGCGTTGAGCAGGGCGTTGGACTAGATGGCCTGTATGGCCCCTTCCAACTCTATGATTCTATGATTCTAATTGCAGTGACGTCTGCTGGACGCATTTCAGAGCTTGCTGCTCTTTCAATTAGGAAGGAGCTCTGCATTTTCCACAAGGACAAGATGGTACTGAGAATGGATCCGGCATTCTGTCCAAAGATGCTGCCTAATTTTCACCAGAACCAAGACATCATTCTGCCATCTTTTTGTTCAAAGCTAATACACCCAAAGGAGGTAATCTGCCACATTGTAAATGTTTGAAGAACCTTAAAGGCCTTCCTTGATAAGAACAGAGAAGTTCAGGAAATTGGAGTCACTTTTTATCTCAATATCCGATCCAAATAAAGGGGCTAAGATGTCCAGTGTGACTATAGGAAGATGTCTGAGAATGGCGACTGGGGAAGCATACAGTTCCCAGAAACTGATCCCTCCAGTGGGAATCACTGAGAAGCACAGCTACATCAGCAGCCTTATTTGGCAGAAACTCCACAAGGAAAATTTGCAGAGCAGCCACATGGTTGAACCCATCTACATTCATTCAGCACTACAAAATTGATGCCTTCAGCTTTACAGAGGCAGCCTTTGGCTGATTAGTCTTACAACAGGTGATTCAGACACCGGACTATGGCACACTCTAAGTGGGACACAGGTTTGAGAGGTCCCAACAAGATGTCCTCACCCCAGGGGATGAACGACCATTGGATACCTGCCGAGAAGGGTCCTTCTCCCTTGGGGTATAAGAGGACAACTTCATCCCTCCCTGCCATCATCACTACATAATTAGATTTTAAGAAAGGAAGTATTCAGAAATTCAAATGTTTTTTGGATGATTGTTCTGTTGTTCTCTGTTTTTTCTCTATGCAAGTTCTTCTTCCATCATTGTTCAATATTCTGGTTCACCCTACAGTTGTTCCAGTTAAAGGTTTTTGAGCCTGAGACAGTAATTGCTGTGGCAGTGGCCAAAATGACAAGGTCAGGTGAGCTCCACCTGATTGCTGGAAGAACTTTGATTATAAATATATAGTGGAACAGATATATGTTTTTATCAAATATATAGTTATAAAAATTAAAATAAGTGTTATTCAATTTTTAAATGTATGGCTTGATATTCAGACTGGCATTTATGTAAAATCTAATTGCTGTAAACAGCTTAATGTCATTTTTAAATGATGTGCTGAAAGCTTAAAGTGAACTAAAAACCCTGCATTCATCTCTCTCCAGTTTATTCCATGACCATCTTCACAGCTCTAAAGGGTATAAGCATTCTACCCATTATGGTTTGAAAGCTGCTCTTGACAGTCTTAATTTTAAGTAGTGGATTTTCCAAAAGGGATTTGGTAAATGTGACAGCCTCACTGAGATGTGTGATGCGTGGTTCTCTGCTAAGCTCTAAGGCCCAGATGCTTAGATAGTCAAATACAACATGCAAGGGAGGCAGCCATTTAAAGAAGGTGGACCTTATTTCTGAGTAAACATTCCTTGGATTGTGTTATACAGCATATTAGAAGTAAAACGACTCTTTCCACGATCCATAACCAAGCCTGAGATGAAAAAGTGTATTAAGGAATGACCTGTGTTAAAATGTGTCAGCTACAATGCATTCTTGCATAGAGTTACTCCAGTCTAAATCACAGATTTCAGTGAGTTTAGATTGAAGTAATTCTGCATGGGACTGCTGTACTGTTAATGCACAGAATGCATGGGGATATAGACAGAAAATCCTGTGCATATTTTTTGCTGGGAGTGGGGGTCTTCTAATGTGAAAAACGTCTTACATTCTTAAGTAAGTTTAGAAGTTTATGCCATGTGATCTCTGTTTGTCTACTCGCTATTCTATGTAATTAACCCCAAACTTCTAGCATTGGATGTTTAGCTGTCCAGGGAAGGTCAAAGGTCACTGCCATACTGAGGTGTTAAAACCATCACTTGAACTGAATTTAATATTGGAGAGACCACTATTATGGTACCTTATTTCAAGGATATTGTATGAAGCCTGTGTAAATGTATAGGTGAGCCCATAAAAATTTAAGACCAAGAAAAACTTCAATATTTTTACAGCAGGTCAGATCACTTTTTCAGGTGCAGTATGTTGGATTAGAAACAAGAGCTTGGCTGTCATTATTTCCATGCAGCAACCACACTTTGAATAGGATTTGCATGAAAGCCAGACCACAGCTGGAGAACAACATTGTCACTATGGAACATTTCTGCAATTGCTGATATGACAGTTAAAATTTGTAAAGATGTTTGAATCCTCTCACTGCAGAGGGACTCAACTTTACATTTTTTTAAGGCTCAGCAATAAAAACCTGTCTGCTCCCAAGGGAATGAACAGAGAAGGCAATACAGTCACATGTTACAATGAATAAACATTCACCCATCCAAAAGGTAGATTCCTCCTAGGTGCTGTTCTCCCTAGTCTTCCTGGAGCCAGCATGATATAGTGGTTAAGAGTGGCGGCTTCTAATCTGGCGAGCCAGGTTTGATTCTGCACTCCCCCACATGCAGCCAGCTGGGTGACCTTGGGCTTGCCACAGCACTGATAAAGTTGTTCTGACCAAGCAGTAATATCAGGGCTCTCTGAGCCTCACCTACCTTACAGGGGGTCTGTTGTGGGGAGAGAAAGGGAAAGAAATTGTAAAATACTTTAAGACTCCTTCAGGCAGTGAAAAGCAGGGTATTAAAACAACCATTCATTCATTCATTCATTTATTAATTATATTTATATACCGCCCTCCCCGAGGGCTCAGGCTATCATCATCATCATCATCATCATCATCAATATCAAGGCTCGCAGTGACACCCACCAAACTCATATGCAGATTTATTTCCTTCATTTATATCTCACATTTCTCCCCCATGGAAACTCAAAGCACTTTCCATCATCCTCATCTCCTCCATTTTATCTTCACGTTAACCTGTGAGGTAAGTTAGACTGACAATATGTGAGTGCCTCACTGTCAGTCAAAAAACTTGGGTGGCAGAATAGGGATTTGAACCTGGATCTCCAGATCCTAATCTGACACTCTCAACCACCAGCAGAAAAAAGTTATGAGCCACCTATGAGAATTTATACTCTAGTGTGATTCTCCAGGTCATACCGGCACCATATCTCAAATGGTATACCTCTGTGAACTCTAGAAATACACTTTAAATGTTAGATATCTGAGATGTATTGGTATTCATTTTAAATAATATGTTCAGGCTTCATAAAGAGCTTAGGGGCTGCAGGCTGCATGTGAGTTATTGCTTAGCAGAGCATTTATATGAAATGATGTTTGGTAACAGTATTATATTCCTATTAATAGTAAAGTTTGTTGCCCTGTTTCCAAACCTCCCAAGCATCACACGAGGGTCCTACCAACTAAGAAAGGGGAAATTTCTGCAGGTCTTCAGAGCACTCAGCTGGGCAGAAAGCTTTAAGACTCATGAAAGACTCGTTGAAAGACTTGAGAAAATTCCAATGCTTATTTAAGGTGGACAGTTTTTAATATCCTGACTGGTTTAAGACTGAATTTTAACAAATTGTATTTTTAAAATTGTATTTTGTAAGAGAAATAAATACATTTGTGAGGAATTTGAGGTCGTGAACTGGTTTGTGCCCATCTCTAGTGGGGGCTAGTCACTTATCAGAAGGAATCATAAAGAAGATAGTAGGAATAGCCCAGGTACTGGGGTGGCCCGAGGAGACAGGAATCACCAAGAGTGTGAAAGACAAGGGGCCCAGCAAGGCACCAGGGTAACTGACCAGGTGATGTGAGCTACACATAAGAAGCCCAGGGCTGAATGGCTGCCGGCTTCCCCTAAACAAAATAGTTTGAACAACAAGATACAACTTCACAACGTAGTACCCAGCACAAGCCAAAGAATCAAACATGGCAAATTCCACAGGGTTTTGACAGGATCCTAACCCCCCATCCTGTGCAGTATAGCAGTTTTCCTGGTCATCTTCACACCTGAGGTTTGGGCCCTGGAAAACATTTTGTTGTGGAAACCCCCCTCCCTTATGATGACAGCCAGTGCTAAAATTTATGCAACTTACTTAGAAGTGAGCCACACTGAATTCTGCAGTAATTACTTCTGCATGTAGTTAGACTACTAACATTTTTTGTTACATTTTTGTTTAAAATGTGGAGGGTGGTCACTTTATAAAGTCCTTGAAATGGGGCTGACCTGTATTGTATAGAAATGTGGGCCTCAGTGACTCAGTTACCACGGCTAAACAGAGACATGTAACTTAATGCTTGTTTTGTAGTGTTCCATTCTGCTGGCAATATCTGATGACTCAAACCTTTGTTTCCTTTGCATCGAACACAAATCAAAACTATCTACCAGCAACTTGTTCAGATAGTTTCCTGTGAGAGTCCGGAAATCAAGCCTGCTTCCTTTCCACAAGCTAGGAAAGGAAGGGCATGCAAAGACATTTCCTGAACACACTCCTTGTCCACCCTGTCTCTGACAGCAGTGGAAGAATGATGTGGAAGAAATATGATGGGATAGATAACCCAAGGTTCATTTCTTCAGAGGGCCTCCTTGCTGCAGGGCGCATCTTGCATAGGCGGCGTCTGAGTTGCAAAGAGGAGTCCTGATAAGGGGAAAGTGTTGGTTGCCAAGCCAAATGGATATACAGAACAAAACTTGTAAAGTACATAGAATCATAGAGTTGAAAGGGATCTCCAGGGACAACTAGTCCAACCCCCTGCACAATGTCAGTGTTTTCTACTCATTGTATTTTAACCCAAAAACTTAGGTGATCTCATGCTCAAACACACATGTTTCGTCACAAGTATATATATTCTTAACCTATAGTTCTAGTCCTCCCTGCTTCTTTGTCTGTACCCCTCAATCCTATCTTAGTTTCAATTTTTGATGAGAAAAATCATCCCTACCATGGGGCTTCATAAGCGGTATTTGTGTTCTCCCCCCCACCCCATAAATTCACTGTTAGTTACACAGGCAGGTTGCCAAGGGAAGGCAGGAGGAGGCACTTCTTGGGCATAGTTGTCCCACTCTGATTTTTATGCTGCTGTCACTTTTCCATTCTGCTATCACAGGATGCTGGCATTTCTCAACAGCTTTCCATGGTATAATCATATGCAATGAAGATATGCATGGCCAACATTTAAACAGGCTGCAGATCAATTAGTGGTCTTAAGTTTATCTGATTTTTATCAAAGAAGACAGAGCTGTGGGTCGATTGTCAGAGCCTGTGTCAAGATGACCTTTTCAGAGACGTCTACATTGCTGGTCCCCTGGGTAACTTGTTGTCCCCTGTTAGGCTCTGAATGACAGAAGTCTGTTCTGCTCAAGCACAAAGTATACACAGATGTCTATATTACATTCTTATGGGTTTGACAGCAACTGCATGTTGTATCTATAAACTGTCCTTTAGCAGTGACACTTTCTCAATGATGATAAGCTAATTTATGCAGCTAAATCTCCTTTGTGAAGAAATGAAAGCTAATTGAGTCATTACAAAGTAATTCAGGAAGGAATACCTTTGTATAAATTGGCTTACTTTATAAATCCTTCTCAAGTGGTTTTCATGCATCCTAAATGGTGCTAAACAGACCCCCGCCCCTTGTTTTTTGCTAACGTTAGAAATTAGTTGAAATATTTATTATACACATGAAAACTTTCTGGAAATTGAAACCTTTTTTGTGTGCTAGGGAGGTTGAAAACATGGATAAAGCCATGGAGTCAAAATAAAAGACAGAGAATGCCACATACCTGAAACATTGGCAATATTCTCCAGATTTGATTTCTTCCATTCTTCACCCTTCACTGGCACTTTGGCTTCTTCTTCTTCTGCAAGCAATACATTGTGGAAAGCTTGTTAGTCAAAAAGACTTACAACCTAGAACACTTTAGAAAATACAGAGAGCAATTTACAGCATAAATTGTGTGTCAAAGAGATCAAGTATTTCAAGCGCACACATCTATAGAGAGGGTTGAAAATGTCCTCCTCTAATATTTTTCTTGGGTTTGATCTTCTAATGAGCCTACCTCAGTTCTTCAAAGGGATTCTTGGGTCATTGTCTTGCAATTGACTGCATTCATTCTTGCGCTAGTTTCTTAATATACTAAGATCCTCACAACATTAATTTTCTGAAGTGTTTTCACGTTTGTTTTTTAATGCATATGCTGTTCCCTCAGCCAGAAAGTGATTCCCAAAGTAGTTAACAAATCATTCGAAGACCCTAATTAAAATACCATACTACTCACACTTAAAATCCCACTCTTATCTACAAAACAAATAGAATCAATGATAAACAACAAAAATTAAAATAGATGTATCCAGCAAAATAGGAAATCAGAGCTTAAAAAAATGAGCAGATAAACAAAACGAGGTTTCAAAGTCGTGGTGATGGAGAAACAATAACAACACAAGCCTGAAAGGGAAGATAAGTCTTTACCAAATGCTGGGGGACCACGAATCTAGTACCAGATGCGCATGGAGGGGTCAGCTACTCCAGAATTGGGCGGCCATAACTGAAAAGGCCATATTCCTATTTAATGACTGCCTCACCTTACATGAGTACCAAAGAGTAGGCAAAAACATAAGAATATTGTCATATCAGCACCACTTAATTTAAATTCGCTCTTACATGGCTAGAGTTGGTGGCACATTGTGAAAGCCACCCACCATATACATTGCTTGGGCCCAATCCATGCAATTTTTTTTACTAAGACTGCACGCCACTCCATTCCAAGTGCAGTTGACATGGTGAACTCACATGGGAGATTCAGAAGTCATGGAAAACTCCTAGATCATTGATGTACCTCCCTGCCATTCAACACCCCTGGTATAACAGCTTCCATCAACTGTTAATCTCAGTCACAGCTACAGTTGAAGGACAGTCTATGTAGTGAGCTTTGCAATATCAATCCTTGAAGTTATTACGGAATAGCCAGTAATTACAAGGTTACCTACTTTCCAGTTATAGTCTATGAAAGAGGCATAACTGGATACAGAGATATGAAAACCATGTGTTCAGGTATCTTGGCATGAGAACAACTCTTCACTCAGCAATATTTTGTCTTAGGAGTCCCCAATACTTTGGCACATAGGGGCTGCATTAGCATGCCCAGTGCCAAAAAAGAAGGCGACATTTAAATCAAAATGTAACAAAATTATTAACCCACTTATTTAGAACAAAAGTAAACATTCAAAGGTAAATGAAGAAATGTTAACTAAATGCAACCCATATACACAGGCTACGAACAAATTTTTAAAAATGGAATTGTGAATCTAGCCTAGCAGATGGTAGATTTGAAATCCTAAGTACATTGAATATTATGAAACTTTGAACTTTAAATATACACCTGCTCAAACATTTTAATTTTAATATGTAAAAAATTGTGGGCCCTCAAAAAAAAGGCAAGTCGACAGAAAAGAGTGTATGCAAGCAGCCTTCCACCTGGAACACAGGATGTACCATTAAGTTGGTTTCACATTATATGCAGGGTGTACATACACATCACTGCTTGCCAGCCAAGCCTGAGTCATGACAAGTAAAATGGCAGCCGGAGGGAGGGGAACTTGGCGAATAAGGGAATCCCATAAACTTCTCTGCTAAGAGAGTACTTTGGGGCCTCTCATCAGCTCCTGCAATCACAGATGTATAAGAAGACTCCTAGCTGGAGTGAGGAAGGGAGGAGAGGCAGAAGCAAGCAAGGCCAGAAGTCAGCGCAACTAGCTCTTGTTGTGGAAGGAACCTCATGAGTAACTTTGGAAGCCACTTGCTTTGATGGGTGGAACCTCTAGAAATGTTCAGTATGCAAAACACTTTGTAACCTTTTTTGCAAAAATATTAGCCCTTTGACTGTCCTTTTCCTGCCTTTTTTGTTGTTGTTTTTTTTGCAAGAACAGACCTGGCATCTCTTGAATCCATTCACACAGCGACCTTACCTTCCTTATTTATATGCATAGCTTCAACATGATAATTCATGGAGATGGGGATTTAATAAGCTTAGTGGTAAGGGTGCCTGGATGAGCCTCTTGTGGTGCAGAGTGGTAAGGCAGCAACATGCTGTCTGAAACTGTCTGCCCATGAGGTTGGGAGTTCGATCCCAGCAGCTGGCTCAAGGCTGACTCAGCCTTCCATCCTTCCGAGGTCGGTAAAATGAGTACCCAGCTTGCTGGGGGGTAAACGGTAATGACTGGGGAAGGCACTGGCAAACCACCCCGTATTGAGTCTGCCATGAAAACGCTAGAGGGTGTCACCCCAAGTGTCAGACATGACCTGGTGCTTGCACAGGGGATACCTTTACCTTTACCTTTAAGGGTGCCTGAGCTTTGCTGGCTAGCAAAGCACCTATAATGGCCAAAATGCTATTATGGAGGACAAGAACAAGAGGGGGCTGACAGAAAGACCATGGAGACCAAAACAAATTATGGTGCTATTGTCTTTTTTGCAAGAACAGCAGTAGAGGATGCCTCTTGAGGCAGGAAGAACAGGATGGGTCTGAAGGAAAATGCCCTGAGGGTGATAGCAGCACACAAACAGGTTGGAGGGCTGCACAGAAAGAGTTTGGGGGCCACATGTGGCTCATGGGCCTCAGGGTGGGGACCCCTAATCTACTTCAAATCTGTAGGAGACTTTAAAGCAGTGGCTAGGAAGCCTCCAGCATACATACAAAACAGTACACCATACTTTTTTTCACCACACAAGGCTGGTTTTCCATCCAAAGCAAACCTGACACACACACTTTTTTTTTTTTTTTGCCTGAACATCAAACATCTTCAGAATCAGACATTGTGCCTTTTGGGCAATGAGGCTAAAAAAGGGTTGTGCACCCCAATTTAATCACCATAATCATTTTAGCTCTTATTCAGTTCCTTCCATTCCCCCCCCCACCCCCCAATTCAATCACAGCTACTAGGCACTGATTCAAGGTAGAGGCGATTGTCCCTGAATTGACAGGGGATGGAAAATGGGAGTCAGCCACCAAATGCTGTTACTTCAGTTAGGGACTAGCTGGAGTTTAGCTGACCCAGCGTCCCACTGGCAATGTGAAGAAGGATGGTAGGGATAAAATCAGTCGAGGCAACAGTAGTTAGACCCACGATGCATGACTGCCTATTGCTTTTGAAACAATACAATGGTTGAAGTTCACAGCAGATCTGGAGAGGCCTCCCATCAGGCAGCTTGTTCTAAAAGACAGAGGTTATAAACCAGGGGTAGTCAAAACTGCGGCCCTCCAGATGTCCATGGACTACAATTCCCAGGAGCCCCTGCCAGCGAAAGCGAAAGCTGGCAGGGGCTCCTGGGAATTGTAGTCCATGGACATCTGGAGGGCCGCAGTTTGACTACCCCTGTTCTAAACACGTAAAATGGGATCATTCTTGCATGAGAAAAAAGTGTAAGAGTTTGTGTGTGTGTGTGTCTATTGGGGCATCAGAAACAGACTCACTCTGTGGCTCACCATTATATTTCTAATTACATTATAGTGAGAAATTATTTCTAAACACACAACAAAAGACAAACTTTTCCCTCTGAATATTTTAAAACTATTGTACCACTGCCGGTTCTGATCCGCTTCCAGAAGAGCTCAGCTCTTCTGCCAGGTCTTTGGTTGAGGCCTGGGGGCAGAAGAACTGAAGGACCCTCCAAATTAGACATCTAATTAGACATCTGAAGGGCTCCTCCAAATTAGACATTAGACAACAACAAGCAATGGTGCCCCTGGATTCTCCCAGAGGGACTGGGAAGGGGGGGCTGAAAAATGGGGTGAAGCTGTGGGGGTGTCATTTTTCGCCATTGGAACTTGTTTATTAAGAGTGGTAGTTAATGTTTTTTTTTAATTTTTATGTGGTGTTTTATCTTTTATGTAACCTACCATGAGACGGCTCGCCGATAGCGGCTGGGAAAAAATCCATATATATTAAAATTCATTCATTCATTCCGTCCTTCCCCAAAATAGATCCCACAAACCCACTGTTTCCTTCTGCTGCCTTTCATGCAAAGAAAATAAAAGCTGTCCCTGTTCCTCTAATTTCTGACTGACAGCTGGATCCCTCTAAGTTTTTCACCCATAGCAACCTTATCCTTCGCAAATAGAGTCCAACCACGATATGCACAAACTAACTGCAATTAATTTCTTCCCGACAAACCAGGATTCTAAATCACAGCGAAGTCCCGGTTTAAAATCCCACTTTTCAGGAAAGCCATTTACATGGGGAGCCAGAGCTGGCGTTTGACTGAAGGGTTCCCAGACTGTGTCATTCCATAACACACACACACACACACACACACACACATCCATAGAGCCACAGTGACTTGACCAAAGCCGTCCAAGTGAGCTTCACAGTCGAGTGGGAATTTCAAACCAAATTTGCCACATCCCACTTGTTAGCCATGTACTGTCTTCTAAAATCAATGTTCCATCATGATTATTTTAAAAAGCATATTTCTTATTGCTTTGGTTGTCCTGAAGGGATACTGGCTAGATTAATATAAAACTGTGCAGAAGACAGGCTTTCCATAAAATGCTTCTGCCACAACATGGGTAATCTCAAAGATAACGTATGTAAAACCAGCAATTCCACGTCACCCCATCTTCCAACATTTTAGCATTCATCACTAAGATGTCTCCATTAGCCCTTATTAATAGCACCGTTAGTATCTAGCACTCCATTGTACTGGATTAGTTAAGAGACACGTTGTCATCATGCAGTATTAATTAATATCTTGGATAACAACAGTTTGTGGGTTAATATATTTTACTCAATACTTTAATAACAGTAAACAAAAACAGCTGAGCTATGCAGTAAAATTCATCAAACCCCACAGATGGTTATAAGGTTTTCATTATGTGGTTTCCATAGCAATCATATTGCAAATCTGGAAGCTGCTTGCAAATAAGCAGCTTGTGTTTACATGCCTTTCAAGTGGCACCATGGAACTCTTCGACAAGTGATGTTGTTATTCCAATCACATCATGTTCAACGGAGCCACTGCGACACATTTTGATCAGTCAAGAGTGCTACAGTTGTTTAAAAAACCCCTATTTTTGGCCAGAAATGCCTATTTGCTTTTGGTAGGCTGAAATTCCAAGTAAAGTCACTATTGTTTTAAACCTAACCAGAGTTTAGAATGTGGGAAGAATTTTGAAGATATACATCACATACCTAACAGGAAGAGGAAATGGAAAAAGAATTGCTACCAGAAAACTGAAACCATGAAAGATTTTCTGCTACAAGAGGATGCCAAAATCAATTCCTTATGGAATTGGGGAAGGGGGATTGATCTTTTAGCTCCATTCTCATTCCTTCACTCTTTGAACAAAAGCTAAAATGCACCCTCCTTATCAAGTCCCCATCGCTCTTTTTAAGTGTATATGTTGGACTCAAACCTTTGCAAGATCATTCACCTTACAAGAATTCAGCTTTCATAGCCTTAGCAGTCTCACTAAATAGTGAAGAAGCTGAAAAGCCAAAGACACTGACAGAGAGGCTACACTTGAATTCTCTAAACAAAGAGTCCTAATTATGTAGCATACTGATTTTATACATTTTTATAAATATCGCCAAAAAAACATAATTAAGCATCTTCATACATACCTTCAAAGTCAAGTAATATTGCAAAATAAAATAAGTACTGACATCTAGGCTCTCACAGGTATGTGGAACACATACCTGCTCTTTGATCCACCCCCTCTTCCTCCCTTCCCTCCCTCTCTCCTACAAGAGCACATACACCCCCTCTCCTCTCTCTCCTCCCCTTCCTAGACACACACACACACACACAAAGTCCCCTTCCTCCCTTCCTTGCTTCTTTTTCCAGGAGGGGTCTGGCCTCCCCCGGGCTGGAAAGCAGTGTGGTGGCCACAGTGACCTCTGTCTAGCTACCGGAGGCCTGGGAAGCAGCAGCCTGTGCCATGCCCCTGGAGACCTTGGAAGCAGCAGCCTGCACCCCGGGAGTTGCACAGCCTATGGCCAGCCCCTGAAGGCCTGGAAAGCAGAGGGGGTTGGCCCCTAGAAGCCATGCAGCTTCTGCCCCAACTCCCATAGATTGCAAGGGTGGCATCTTGGCCTGCGGCAGCCTCGACACTAACATCCCGATTTTCTCTTCCACCAGCCAACTCCCTTCTTTTTCTGGCTCGCTCCCTGGGGTGAGACTATGGACATCATGTCTGTATCCATTTCCATCCCAAGAGGTGAGCCAGAAGATGTGAACAGAGTATCGCCTGTAGCATTTCTTTATAGTCTGCCATAACTAAACACAAAAATTTAATAATCCTTATTTTTCTATATATTGTTCTAAGAATCCTTATTGTTCAACAGTAGAATCTCTGAGGAATCTTTGTGTTCTAATTCGACAAGACTGTATGTATGTATGTATGTATGTATGTATGTATGTATGTATGTATGTATGTATGTATGTATGTATGTATGTATGTATGTATTCTTATGAATTCTTTTGTTTATATTATTAGTTTTTGCCACTGAAGAAAAGGGAACTTGAAAAAGCATTAATAACATGTTCATGTTCTGGCAACTATTCATTTATTTCTGACTCATTTGCTGCAGGAAACTTCCTGAATTAAAAGACTCTTTGTTTAGAAAATTCAACTGTAGCCTGTCTTGTCAGTGTCTTTGGCTTATCAGTTTCTCCGCATTCCTGATAGGTCATTTCTGTTTGTCACTAAATAGTGACGCATCTGCCTCATATTCTGCTATGTCATCTTGGCAAACGTCAGTTCTCTTGCCTTAGTGATGGTAGTCAGTTGTGTTGCCAGATGTTAGGTGAAGCTCTCTATTAATGGCTGTGCCATTAAGGCAAAATGAGAAGTGGATGTCTTAGTATCTGATGAAACTGTTAATGCAACCAAATAGTATTGAAAGTGCAACAAAATTTGATTCCAATTGCTCCTTTAAGGCCGACAAAGATGTATTCAAAGTGTGAGCTTTTGAGTGCATGCACTCTTTCTCAGACAGTGGAACAAGGATCATAAGTGGTTAGGCATAGTTTGCCACCCAGTGTTGAAAGAGAAGATGAGCAGGATGGCTCTTCCAAAGTGTAAGGCATGAAAGCTGAGAGGAGTGTGTTGGACCTAGGGATACAGAAATATATACATTTTGTATGCTTATGGTCATCACTCTGACTTCTGAAGAATCATGGGGAGTGATGGAAGAAGTACGCAGAATAAAGGCGGCTCAGGAAATTCTGAACTTCAGAGTGAATGCCACTGTTCTATGTGGGTGGTCAGTGATCTGCAACATTTCCAGGGATGTCTTAGGCCATCGGCAGGCATGGTTAGTCTCAACTCTTGCTGGCTCCGCAGGATAGCACATCTCTTGAAAGAGCAAACAGCAGGGCTTAGAATAAAACATTTCCTGGCTCTTCACAAAGAATTTCCACAGGTATCATTAAGACAATAATTTGGTCCAACAGGCAAAGCTAAGTTAATTGAACAAAGCCAAGAATAAGGTGACTGCTGAGATAGGTCAGAGGAGGTGGAAGTAATTATTTTTTTAAGAAGGGGGGACATGCCATGTATTAATTATTTACCCATAAAACAACTTTACATAATGCCTTTGTTCATTCTACTGCTGTGCATGTTTAAAGCAAGCCCTATAAAACTAAGAGGACACCACCTGTTCCTTAAAGCCACAGTAGGCTTGTTTTTAAAGACTAAAGCCAGAAGCGATGTACATAACAAATTCTAGAGAGATACAGCTATGCTAAATTTCACATTTAAGTGCTTCCAGAAGGTTGCTTAGTGTTTATAGTTGTATAAGCCAAGGTTACTGAATGCCACAGTAGTAAACACTATATATGTTACAAACATATATGTAGGTTTTAAAACAATAACAATATGAGAATCCACATAGCGGATTCATTAGGGCGAATATACGTATGAAAAAATTATGTGAAAAAATTATCAAAAATCTTATCAGTCTGGCCAAAGTTGAGCACTTTTAAGTTCCATTAATTTCAATGTGAGATATTTCTACACATGTTCAAACAAACAAAATTACTGTGCCATCTGTACTTTGGTATTCATTTCCAAACCGTCTTCAAAGGCAGAACTATATTGAAAATAACAACCTAACCAGTATAGAAGCAGAGTACTGATAACTGTGGCTAGATCTAACTTTTCAAGGAAAGGTTGCAGTTGCATCCAAAGCTGCAGTTCAGGCTGGTGTGTCCCAAGCCACCCATCTCCCTAGGTGTGCTCCAAGCAATAGCCAAAGATCACCTACTGCTAAAAGGTGCTATCTGCCACAGTAACCTTTTTTTAAAAAACATGATGTCAAATGTACAGCTTTGGGAGGAAGCTGCTGTGGTGAAGTTATATGTTCATCTGGCTACTTCCCGACAGTATTCGTCTAAACAGTAAGAGCACAAAAAGGAATAAAATGCTTCAGAAGGAATACCTCTATCATTGAAGAACAATATACGTTAAACAGTGAACTCAGCAGAAAGAAGAAAAATATACCTATAAGAAGAGGAGCTTTTCTGGACCATAGGAAAGGTCTCCTTAGCCCAAAATCTTGTTCTCTGTAGTAGTCCATCAGATACTCCAGGAAAACTGGCAATAGTCTTCATTTGTCGTTTCATTCCCACCGCCAACTGATATTTAGTAGCAAACTAGCTGTGGGCATAGAAACTTCCTTTAGCTACCTAACAGCTGCTAACAGACCTTGCTCTTCATGAATTTATGTAAGCACCTTTTCAAGCCATCTAACCTAGCGGCCATTATCACATCTTCTGGCAGCAAAATCCATAATTTTATTGTGTGAAACAGTACTTTCTTTTCTGCGTATTGAATCTACAGCTAATCAATTTCTTTCGATGACCCTGAGCTCTTGTATTATGAGGACCGGATAAAAGGTTCTCTGTTGCGCTTTCTACACACTGAGTATAAATCTCTATCAAGTCCTCCTTTTGTCATCTTATGTTTGAATCTTTCCAGCCTAAATGGTTTTTAGCCGTCCTCAGAAGGAAGGTGTTCCAACTCTTTCATCATTTTGATTGCCCTTTTCTGTACTTTTCCCAGCTCTGCAGTATATTTTATAAGCAGGGGTGTGCAAACATATTGACAACTAAGAAGATTTTGGTCAACTGTTCATCCAATACATTTTATCTTATTGTTGTTTTGTGTTGGAGACAGATGATCAGAACTCTAAAAAATTGCATCAGTCTGAGCTCTAAAAAAGGATATGAATAAAAACAGATACCACAACAGAAAAAAAGTTATAGACATGTATTCGTAGTTATCCTGAAAAGGAAGTCTCAGCTAATGCAGAAATCAGTAGGAGCCATAGCATGGACTTCGATGGACCCTGGATTTGCCTGTCCAGGGCACACTAACAGATTTTGCAGTGGACTTTTGCCCTTGAAGAATTTGCTTGGAAACTGGTGCAAAATGCATTTGAAAAAGTCCTTGCTAGCACATACAGTGAATCTAATTATGCTGGTTTACGGTTTATTTCCAGATTCTGTTTAAGATGCCATTTTTAACTTTTAAAATCCTATGTGGTTCAAGTTGAGAATATCTGAAGGGCTACTACCACCCATATCACCCTGCCCAAAGTCCATGCATGGCAATTGCCTGCAGGAACCAATGGGAAACTTTTACCACCATCTCTTCTCCACCCCAATGAAAATCCAGAAATCCCTGAAACTGGCACTCTCTTCAGGCATTCAAGAATGAACTAACAACTACCTCTGATGGAAGATCTTCGATGGCTTGAAACTGGGATAGTACAGTTTCAGTACTATCAGTACAGTAAACAATTCACCTGGGCATTTGTAGAAGGATTTCATGAATTTTATATTGATTGTACAATGAAATAGTTTAACTTGTAAACTGCTTGAGATCTTTGGGTGGAGAGAAATACACAAATAAACTTTTGACAAATGAATAATATTTTATTAAAGTGCTAAGGATTCACTCTTTAAAAAAGTAACTCGTAGATTAGTATTCGTTGGGTTTTATCTTGATCTTTATAGTTCATTCATTTGTTATGTTTATTCAGTTAATTGACCTATATAAATGATACAAATGATCTTTACAGTAAGGAGAGGGATTTCCTAGCATCAGTTTTATGAGTGAAGCTTAAAGTTATAAGCATGAGCATGGACATATGCAAATAATTATTTGTGAAACTTGATGAATACAATTATAATGTTGAATATTATATAACAGCTTGTAAAACCACTTTATAATAAATGATCCAGCCTACTATGTAATATGTTACAAAATTTATACACTTGTAATCAGTTTTTCATCAATGTATATGTATTAGCACCAACCTTGTTTGAGATCCTGAACAGGTCACTGGATCTCAATACAAGTCAGCAATTAAGTTGCAATCACCCTCCTTGCTACCATAGCTATAATTTAACCAGCGTATATCCCACACCCTTAGTTCTCTGTACCAGTGAGCAGCATGTACAGGAGCACTGCAGCATTGCCCAACTGATAATCACAGTATGGGCTTTAGAAAGGAGAAGTGCCAAGAGCATGGAACTGAAAATCCCATGTGTATTATGGGGAAGGATTGCTGATACAGGATCTTAGACAAGCAAGTAGTTACAAATAGAACTTGTAGAGAACTCTTGAAGCAGTTTTAGGAGAGGAGGGTAAGGTATATTACCAAATAGAGGAGCACCCAAAATAGGAGGAAAACATGTGGTGGAAAGTTACAAATAGGTGTAGAAAAATAAGGAGATGTTCTGCTCCTCAGTAATCTCAGTAATAGATTCTCAGTAATAGATTCCAGGATCTGCCTATGGTTATTGTTACAGGACCACAGAAGACAAGACTATTCCCCCAGTCCACCCACAGTTCAAAAGATTTGTCACGATCCCCTATGGTTGAGAAGACTAGGTCTTGTGTTCCTCAATGAAGGAAGAGACAAACCTAGTTTGATGAACTATGTTGGGAATTCTGCAAATTAACAGGGAATGGCACCTATGCAGGGAACCATTTACTTACAGGTAAACTGAAAAACTAAAACCCTGAAACACACAGTGAGGGATTATGATGTCTCGACACTAATGCACGGAGTATAGGAAACAGGCAGGAGGAACTAGAAGTCCTAATAGAGGAAGGGAACTGTGACCTAGTACGCATTACAGAAACGTGTTGGGATAACACTCACAATTGGAATATTAGGATTGAGAGGTACAACTTATTTAAAAGGGTCAGACAAATAAAAAAGGAGGAAGGAGCAGCAGTATATATTAAGAATGTGTATACTTGTGACGAAGTACAAGTATCTGAACACAGAAGTTCAGTTGAAAGTCTTAGGGTAAAGCCAGGTGCAGCTGGGCTGGCAATTACACGTTTCTTCTACACCAGAGGTAATCAATATGTGCCAGCAGCCCTCAAGGTATTCAATGCGAAACTAAGTGCCCAACTGTTCTATGGCATCCCTATCTGGATCAATGCTTTTAACCAAGCTGTCGAAAGTCTCCAATCTGTCTTCCTGAGCAAAATACTTGGGACCCTGAACTGTGTCTCTTATGCAGTCCTTCATCTAGAAACCTGCCAAAGTCTATTGGAAACTGGAGCATGGTTGTTAACAATCAAGTTCTGGCTTCGCATGCATTTCAGATCTAAAACTAATAGTCTAATTTCCCTGATAGCTGAACATGAATCATCTACATGGCTAAGACACATTGAGGGAAAGGTTGAGAGAGCTTGGTCTGTTTAGCTGGAGAGAAGATAACTAAGAGGTGATATGATAACATATCTTCAAATACTTAAAGGGCTATCATACAAAAGATGGATCAGAGGGTTTTTTTTCTTTTCTGTTGCCCCAGTGGATCAGATCAGGACCAATGAAATGGAATAAATTCAAAAAGATTTTCAGCTTAACATCCAGAAGTTCCTGACAGTTAGAGCTGTTCCCCTGTGGAACAGGTTTCCTCAGGAGGTGGGTTCTCCTTCTTTGTAAGTTTTTAAGCAGAGGCTCTTTGAGGCTCCCTCGCTCTGTATTAGAAAGAAAAAGCCATGTGGAATCACTAGTGGTGGTGATGGGGAATAAAGTATTCAGAAAATAATATGCGCCCCCTTCCCCCTCCAAAGTTCTATAAGCTTTGATGTCCTTGACCAGGTTCACCACCACCTCCATTTTGAATGACTTTTAGCTGTTTTCAACATTTCATGCTCCTGCAGCATTCCTCATCGTGTCATTGTGGGGGAAAGCACCTCCCTTTCTTTTGGGGTTATATTTTCCTGCATGCCTGATTGTGTAGAGACTGCTGCATTGCCTGGGGGAGGACTTAAAAAAAATCGAAGACTGGGTTGTAGGAGGGACATCCCTTTACTATCAGTGAAGATACCTTGGATGCTGCTTGTCCATTTAGACAGAACATATTTGAAAAGGAAAGACGTAGTGTTCCCCATGGTTTAACTCCAATTAATATGCTCTTCTTTACACATAAGAATCTACAGGTCTGTAGAGATTTAGATATCTTTGCTTAACAGTTGGTTAAAATTTACATTATATTCAGTAAATCTTATGCTATGCATTGTATTATAATAAATGGCAAAACAAATAGTTTTTCTTATATAAATGCTCTAACTCATATAGGAATAATTAAAAATGACAATAAAAGTTATCCTACCTTTGGATCCATTTGTCAAATGCAATATTCTGACTTAATACAAAGCAGAAATATCTTCCCGTCATGTGATACTCCCCAAGCATATTTATGAGCAGGGGGAGGGGGGAGTTGATTTAAAAGCAATTCCTTTAAACTAAACACCTCTAATTGTGACAAATGTGACATGGCACAATGTTTATATAGATAATACCGCACTGAAAACAAATTTCATCTACTTTGTGGAGAATTCATGGGCTTAGAAAATTCAAATTTGTTTCCTCTTTGTCTGGGTAGATGACTGTCTGAATTCAAGGATGGGGGAAAAGCTTAAGTTGTTGAGCATTGTTCAGTATAGTAGAAGGAAACAGAATGACACTTTTGGCATGCTTCCACAGGAAATGTCTGGCTCACAGATGCTTCTCATAGTTGCTTTAACCATTTTAAGCATGATGTTTTTGCATCTTTATACTGACAACACACTGACTAGAGATACAGCCAGTGTGACATATTTTCATTTAGTGTCAATATAATTAGGCATCCATGCTTGAAATCCATGCTTGTCTGAAGCTGGCATTATGATACCCTACAAATTTGTCTACATCCAGTTCTATAAGAATATTTAAACTGTTTGTGTAGTCAATTTATACTACAAACAAAAATTAAGTAGGCTGAACAGAACACCAGGAAATTTGAGGCCTAGATATTTCCTTGAATAGCACAGTATTTCAGTTTGCATTCTTTTCCAGTTCAATCTTGTGAACCCCAACATCCCACAAAAACTTACTGTTGTCAGCTCACATTATGCCATCTGAAGTTATGCACATCACATATATCCAGAGAAAATGTGCCTTTTCTGCACTTTCAGTTTGACAGCGTTATTCTTTTGCTCAGTTAGCAAAGCCTGGACTTGACCTCATGAACGTGCTGGAACTGTCAATTTGGCAGCCACTGCCACTGAACACCACGGACAACACTTTCTAATCATGGGGAAAAAAACTACACTGCGGTGCTCTGACATAGCAGCTAAGCCTTTTGCATTATTTTTTAGCAGTTGAAGAATTACTAGCTTAATCTTGTTTTTTTGCATTTGCTTAGTGAAACCTTGATGTCATATTCAAAATGATAAACCACTTCTGTGAAAAAGCCTTTTAGACTAATGGATAGATGTTAATTTGTTGTTGTTTTTTCCAACAAACTATCTCAGGGATGTTCAAAGCCCAATAAGTAGCAGCAAGATGTCAACCATCTATGATCTGATCTTGAGAGGAGGAACTGACCTGGCTTGCTTGACCAAATCAAACTATGACATGCAGGTAATTAAATATGATCTTCCAAGAATCCCTCTCCTGCAGGTTCTCAGTGTGAAGAGAAGCTGGCATTGACAGTATATAACTTGTGGTGGGCCCCATAAAAAGGGTAGGGATACTGCTGGTTTAACATCCACATAGCTTAACAGTAGGTGGTTGAGCTGGTAGAGATAGTCTTAAGGATTCAGGCCCGGTTTCGGAATAAATGGTCCTGATGGCTCTGGTGGACTGCATATGTAAATTGATAGACGGCAATGCTGCAATGCTAGTTTTCTTAGATCTAATAGTGTCATTTGATATTGTATTTCATGCATCCTTCTGTGTCATATGAAGCACCAGGTGGACTGTGGAAGAGTAACCCTGAAATCTTTCCTCTGTAGTACAAAGCAGAAAGGGCTGAGAAGAGATGTGGAATCTGCCCTCTAGGATGACACATGGGGTGCCCTAGGGCTCTGTCAGTCCTTTCCTCAATGTCATTTAATATTAATGTAAAGCTAGTTATCTGGAGTTTGGGATTGGGTATCATTGGTGTGCAGACGCCACCCAAATGCCTTCTTCTTTGACTAAAGTTAAGAAAACAAACTACAGCTGAATCTAGTCCACATGGAGGTGATGCTGGCTGACAATACCTATGTTCTGATTGGATGGTTTAGCTATGGCTTCTGTAGATTTTAAAATTTTATTTATAAAAACATTTCTATCCTGATTTTCCTTGTGATTCAAGCTGGCTTACAATAATAGTTAAAACCATTTTCTGTTAAAACCAAAATAAATTCTCTAACTCTCCCCTGCTAAAAAAAATGTCTGCTATTCAGCCCCGCACAAAAGCCTGGCAAACAAGCAAATCCCTGAATGCCTCTTGAAGATATCCAAGGAGGGCCCCCCTCAAAGGCAGTCCGTCCATTCCACAGAACCACCATGTCATCACCTATGCACATGGATCCCACTCATATGAGATTCAAAATATTCACACTAAGGCCTATTATGCACGGCTGCTGAAACGGTGGTATGGAGAACGAGGAGGAGGAAGAAGCGAAGCAAACCGATTATGCACGGGATGGAACACAACGGCAGCAAAACCCAGAGTATCCGATTATGCCACGCAGATACTCCGGAGCCGCTTCTGGTTGCGCCCTGGTCCCAGGAAGCTCCACTTTCTTCCACATCTCGCTAATGTGGCTTTTTCGGCGGCATACGTTGACTCTGCACCCAGCTGCCGCCTGCAGCGTGCATAATTGGTGATTTTAGCCACCACCATTCCACCCCGAATGCAGACTTTCCACTCCGTGCATAATGGGCCTAAATGAAACAGGACCCAATGCAGATATCTAGTTTTTCTAGTTTATAAGGCAAAGTCTGTTTATAAGGCAAAGTATGTTCCCTCATGTAATGTTCCTTAATGATATTAATATAGGAACTGGATTGCATGACTCTCTGAAGGGAGACACAGCAGGAGACTATTGTAGGATTCAACTCCATATCTACAAACTGAAAGGAGTAACTTAATATTCTACAAGTTCAGCAAAGCTTTTTATATCAGAGCAATGGTTGTACTGTAATTTGGACAATTACACTTTTAAAAATACCAGCACTTCCCCATTTGACATATGAAGTAAATAATTTGCTTATTGTTTTATGATTAATAAAATGCCTTGCATTCTGGAATGCTATTATTTAATGCTTCATTTGGGAACATTCCAGTATGTTTTGTTTTCAACACAGAGCATGATGCCATGCAGGAAGATAACTTTGTTTTCATATGAAGAGTTGTCCTTTTGGGGTACATAATGAGCAGAAGATATCCATGAATAAATGAAGTGTTAATGTGTAACATGAAGGAAGCTGTCAGAAATGTAGTCAATAGTAAAGTGGGGGATGGGGGGAAGCTCAGATACAAGTGAAATTATTTTTGTCCCTCTGGAATGACGGGCTTCTCCAATGTGGGATTCTATCTCATAAACACCACCAACATCTACCACATAGTGTTTGCATCATATTGGTTTAACAAATCAATATTGTCAAAAATGCATTTGTGTTGGTTCATTGAATGGCGCTTGATGAATGATTGATCAGTTACTAAAATATTAAAAGATCCAAATTTGTGGATCTTCTGTTACTGAGCAGTTCCCTTAACAAGAGAAATGCGTGAGTCAAATAAGTCGTTTTTATGTGCAAGAATCAGTTTCAAATGTTACACAAAAAGAGACACTTGAAATCTTAAAGTATTTCTTCAAAATTACAGTACTGCTTCAAGTAGCTGCTGTTAATGATCCCATCACACAGTACCAGTCTTGCCTTCCCTCAAGAAAACTGCCATAGTTAACAATCTGGGAACGTGGGCGAAGGCTTGAATGAAGCTACTCTTCATGTCAGAGTTTCCAGGAGGAACAATACTAGCATGAAAGGAGCTTCAACGTGGGGTCCTACTCTGTGATCTGGGATTCTGCACCTAAGTCAAGCACCGGGAATAAACTTTAGGAGTTCCCAAGCTTCCCATGCCTTTACTCCCAGCTTTCTAGTGCTGAGGTCATTAGAGAAGGGAAGAGACACTATCAGGGTATTATATTGTATTGTATTGTATTGTATTGTATTTGATTGATTGATTGATTTATTACGTTTTTAGCTTGCCACTCTCTGGAGATTCATTGCCGGGTACAATATATAAAATCCCCATAAAACATCATAAACCCCCTACCCCAAAGACAGAGACTAGATAGCCATCTGATGGAGAAGCCGATTCTGTGAAGGTTCAAGGGGCTGGCAGGTTACAGTGGATGAGTGATAGGGTTGTGAGTATCCTGTATAGTGCAGGGTTTGGACTAGATGACCCAGGTGGTCTCTTCCAACTCTATTATTCTATAATTCTATGATTCTAGACCGGAATGAAAACAGTAACAATAAAAGTAAAAATACCAGTCGTCATTTAAAATATAAAATATAGAGTTTAAACTTAGAGGGGGTTAGTGAATGAATGAATGAATGAATGAATGAATGAATGAATGAATGAATGAATGAATGAATGAATGAATGAACAGGAAAGTTTGAGAGTCATCTCACTCTAAATTCTGCCCAAATAAGTACAGTCAAGATTGGAAATGGGTTTTAAAGAGGTGAATGAAACAGGTATGCAATGTAGGCAAGACAAAGTTAGCAACAACAGACAATGGATTCTAGGCTCAAATCATTACCAAGAGAGAGATGCAGAATATCACCCACTGAAAATCAGTGGCAAGTATAGCTTTGGAATCCAGGGATTAATACTAGGTGTGAATAGGTCAGCCTTTCTCAACTTTTTACTGTTGAGAAACATTCTTCAGGCTTTGAGAAACCCCAGAAGTGGCGAGATCATGCAGAATATGGTTGAGAAACATAGCTGTGTACATGCCCATCTGGGGCCCCTCCCATTCCCACTGCCTCTAGGCCCATCATTAGCCATGGGGGGAGGGTCCACATGACCATGCGGCAGAATGCGGCTGCTCGGGCCCTCACAGGAACACCTTGGAGGGCTCCTAACCTGTGCTGAGGCAGCTGCATTGGTTGCCTGGATCCAGTTCAATGTTTTGTTTTTAACATTTAAGGCCCTTCACGGTCTGGGACCCATAAATCTGAGGGACCGCCTATTGTCCTATGCCCCCCTATGCCCACCGCAGAGCCTTGCACTCTGTAGGTATCAACTTGTGGGTCGTCTTCAGTCTCTTTCCTGGCCTTGACTAGGGCTAGGGCCTTTTCGGTCCTGGCCCCTACCTAGTTGAATGAGCTCCTGGAAGAGTTGTGGGCCCTGTGGGAGCTTCCGGCTTTCCGCAAGGCCTGTAAGATGGAGCTCTTCAATCAGGGCTATGGTTGAGGCCGGTGCAGGAAGAAGATCTAGTCGCCCCACCCCCTGGAAGATATGCCATCTGCCTTGGACCATCTTTGGCAACATATGACTAACATGGCCCTTTGCCACGCTGGCAGCAGGCATACCTCTAAGGGGAAGGATTGGGGGCTTTTCTACCATATTGTATTATGTAATGTATTTTTATGGGGTTTTATTGATCTGGGTTTTTATATTGTAACCCACCACGAGGCATCATGCTGTGAGTGGCGGGAAACAAACAACAACAACAATAAATTGTCATATCACCCAATAAATTTTAACACATTAAAAATATATAGAGAAAATTAATTAATTCCCACTCATTTAGAAAACCCTTCAAGAGCCATCAAGAAACCCTGGAATAGATTACTGTTTCCAAATGAGAGGTACGAGAGTGCAAGATAGAAACTTTCTAAGCAGGACTGATGCGGATGCGGAAATCCTTAGTTGTGATCTCAAAGGAATATGGACAGGTTCTGATCATTTCATACAAGGGACACTACTTTTTTTCTTATATATCTTCACGGGGTTGATTATACAGCACATGACTTCAGAAGTTCATGAAAACACAAGATGATCTTATAAAATTGATAACAGTTTAGTCAGCATCAAGAGTTTCCTAAATTATAAAATATGATGAAATTTTTCAGCATCCCTTTTCAAGCGCAGAGCAGTTTTATATATAGGTATTTAGTAGAGCCTTTCTATAAAACACTACATTGTGTTTTTGCAGGAATTTTAAAAATTCACATGTTTGGAAACAGCTGAGAACACAGAGCATACAGAGAATCTCTGATTAATTCAAATGACACTGTGAATGATGAACAAAAGATGAGTGAGTTGGTGGGACAAAGCTGTAAAGCACGTCAATTTTTTAATTAAAAAATTATGTAGCAGAGAGGATACTAATGAGCCAATAATCCCAAGAGACCATTTTCATAATTTCTGTCTGACTGCAGTGCCCTTATTCGTCAAAACTAAATTATTCTTACTTAGACCTGGGTAAAAAGGAGTCTTCTTTCAAAAAAAAGTGTCAGCATACATTGAATGTGATATGGAAATAAGGCTGATATTCTAGGACTCATTCAGAACTATTTGGCTGAACTGGACTTTGAATCTGGATCTTCCCTATCCATGACATGATAAACATCCAAAATCAACTTTTCTTACTCTCTCAGACATATATGCACTGTACACATTTATGTAACATCTCAAAGGTACCTGGGAGTACTTCGTAAATGTCATCATCTATTGGCTGTGAGCTCACTTGTGGTGAACTTATGTCACTATTCCCAACGTCGTCATATTCTTCGTCGTCCTCTTGAATAACATCAGATTCCATATCTGTTAGCAAAAACACAACAGACACCTTCCTAACAACACAAATTTAATGTATTATGACAAGAACTCTAGAAAAATTACATTCAGCTCTTTAGTCTGAAAGCCAAGGAAATGCAATACCCAAGTCACAACTTCATTATTAGAAATTCTACTACTGGAATAGAGGTATGACTGTTGCCTTGTATTCGGTTGGCACTCAGTGTAGGATGCACTTAGTTTTACAGCGTAATCCTATCCTTGCTTACTTCCAGGCAATCCTGGTAAGTCCAATAGGTTTACTTTTTAACTAAGTGTGAACAGGATTGCAACTTCGTATATAGAGTAAAATGTCAGAAAACCCTCTGCAGAACAGAAAATACAATGTAAAAAGCAAAACAGTTCCTATTCAAAAAGCTAACAGAAATTCTGCTGGGAGGTTTCTATAGGTTGGCTACATTATCAACAACAAATATTTACTTCAATTAACTTACCTTGCAATACAAACTTGAGTCTCTGCACCCATTCCTCAGCTTCTTTGGGAGTGGCAGCTGTAAACTGTCCAGAAACTTGATTTTAACAAGTAGCATATAATGGACATAGCAAATACAGCTTGCAACATATTAGCCATGAAAAGAAAGTAGCATTTTTGTCAGTTCTTCAAGCCACCATTAGTAATTCTTTTCATGTCTTCTGGTACCTTTCTTGCAAGGATGCTTCTTATAATGTACAGTTAATTTTGACAAATTTACGTAATTGAAGCAGAGGATGATGGATTTGGAACTCTGATCAGCAGCTGGCAGCTGTGCAAGAAAAAAAGCTGCTTCTCTTCATCAATGTCAGACGCAGGACTGATGAACAAAATTCGCCCTTGACAATTAGAAGACACCCATGAATTTCTTTAGACTGCTGGGTAGCTTTCTTAAAAATGTTCTTGTCAGATTCCAACACAGTACCTGACAATTTAATTAACTGGCTTTCAACTGCAATCTCAGATATTTAAAACTTATTAAACTTACATTCCACATTGATGCCTAGCTGATAGGACATGAATTGCACAGCTGATATGTTCTTTTACTTAGATTTCCCTCCTGGACCTCTAAGCAATACAATACATATTTAACACTTGGGTCTTTTAATATATTTAATTCAATTATCTTACAATATAATTCATCCAACAAAAAAAAAATCATGCAAACCTATTAGATAATAGATATTAAAATATAAGCGGTGAAATGGACCAATAAATAAAAGTGACATATTGGTTGTTCTTATCCCCCCAAAAAGATAGTATTGGAATGTAATCTGGATTTTAACAGTATTATATGATTGTACGGTGTAAGCAAATCAAGCAGGATCCCCCCATCAACATGTCAGGAGTTGTTTTATTGAAATGTTAATGTCTCCATAACTGGAACAGTAACAGTTTTATCAATTTAATTTGAAGACGACATAAAAAGTCCAACCTGATAAATGCGTTTATCAGGTGCAGCGATTTCAAAACAGCAATCTTTCTTCCCATCCTTCCGAAGGGTATTATTCATTCTGGCGGTGTAGCCATCTATAGCAAATTCACCTTTCTGTTGTTTGTCTGTCGGAGATAAAAAGCAAAGATAGAACTTCATTTGCAACGCTGAATGTGAATGTCCCGGCAGGTTATCATTTATTCAGATTTTTGTTTTCCATTTCATGAATATGCGAGAGAATTGGATTGCACATTATTAGCTGAATGGTTCAAGTGATGCTTCGGGAGATAAAACTCTCCTTTAAAAAAAACCCAGAAAGTACATTGTTATGAAGGCTGCCTACTGAATCCCATAGGGTGATGTTTACAGATGGTCTTATTTAGTGACAAGAGCAAGGAATGACACCTGTACCTGGGGAGAGCCAAGAACTGGAACCTGGAACTTGTGAGACAAGCGTACCATAAATCAGTGTCTCTTCCTGGTTCAATAACCTTTAGGAAAACCTGTCTAGTGAAGAAGAACCGACTGATCTCCTTGCCCACCCTCACTCCGCATCTCAACTACTAAACTTCCCACTTGCTCGAACAGTAGTCACAAAAGTTTCCCATCATCCATTAACCAACACTGCAAAAAAAAAAAAAAAAAAGAAGAAGAGGTCTACCAAAGACCAACTGCAAATATATTAAAACATTTGATTTAAACAAACCTAAAACCAAATTTCAGTATATAGGCAGTTTTTGAATTAGGTCTCATTACAAAAATCCAAACAATTCATTTGTTTGGAGGTACAGTCTTAACCTGTTCCATAGAAAAAAAGAGTTGAGTGTTAAGAAGTCTCAAAACTGTTATCCAAAGCAAGCCATGAAAAGACAATGCACACTGGAAAAAGCCAGAGCAAAAAACAAGGCAAAATTGCCATTTTGAGTTCCAGAAATACTGTATGCAGCCAAGCAGGGCTGTAATCTTAGGAACACTTTCTTGGGATCAAGTCCCATTAAAGTGGAACTTTTTTCTCAGCAGACCTGCTTAGGACAGCTCCATAAGGCACTAAAATAAAGTATTAGTGGACATCAGGAAAGGAACACAATAATCTCTGTTTCCATCCATGGTGCACTCAAGCCATGAGCATTGTAAGCTCTTCTAGTTGACATCTCTACAGCTAGTATAGTAACTAAGGGCTGGTATTTCCCTATGTTTTATATTTATTAGCATCCACTTCAGCATGTTGGTATATAAATTTTAAAATATAAGCCATGGTAATGTATCTTAGAAGATCTTCCAATAACCAAAACTAGTTCAAGTGAAGTATTTGAAGGGGGGGATCATTAAAGTAGAGAAATTGTGATTTTATTTGTGATTGGATTATTGGTAAATATTTTAAAACATAACAAATCCAGAGTGTGCCTTTCTTGGCTTACCTGTGAGAGGTCCTTCTCCCTAGCGTCATAATCCTGTAGATTCTGCCATGATTTTAGATTGTTTATTTAGATTGCCAGCTATGTAGGGTCTGTAGTTGATCTGACCTGTTAGCCATTATTGTCCTGATGTTCATTTATTACCCAGTTGTTCCTTCCTGCATTCCTCACCCCCACCCACCAACCCCACTGCATCTCTCACCTCTTTCTTATCCATCTCCATTCCCCTCCGGAATGCAACCTTGGGATCTCCCTATCTAGTTGCTGAGACTTTTTGAAGTCTTCCCGCTTTCCCTGGGTTCCCAAGGGGGCAGCTTGAGGGGTTCAGAGTTATATGTTGTATCCCATACTCAGTTTCAACAATGCCTGGCTGAGTATACTAGCTTAAAAAAGAAGTCTTTTGTTTCAAGTCAAGTGTTTGTGGTATGGATCCTAATTCTGTCAGGTGGATCAATAACTGGTTGACAGATCGCACTTGTTAATGGTTCAGCATTCTCTTGGAGAAGAGTGGCAAATGGAATGCCCCAGGGATCTGTCCTGAGGCCTGAGTTGTTCAACATATTTATAAATGATTTGGATGAGGGATTAGAGGAGGTACTCATTCAATTTGCAGACGATACTAAACTGGGAGGGGTAGCAAACACAGCAGAAGACAGCAACAGAATACAGGATGATCTTGATAGGCTCGAGAAATGGGCTAAGCTGAATAAAATGAAATTCAATAGGGACCCATGTAAACTTCTGCATTTAGGTAGGAAAAACTATATGCACCAATACAGGATTGGTGAAAAGAAATCCCGTCTAAACATCTGAAAGAAATTCCTGACAGTTAGAATGGTTTCTCAGTGGAACAGGCTTCCTTGGCAGGTGGTCTGTTCTCAATCTTTGGAAATATTTAAACTGAGGCTGTATAGCCATCTTATGGGAGCTGATTCTGTGAAGGTTCAAGGAGGTGGCAGGTGTGCATGCACACTTCCTCAGATCCAATGTCATGGAATACAATGTCTGAGGAAGTGTGTGTGCATTGTTGGTGTTGTTAGGTGCGAAGTCGTGTCCGACCCATCGCGACCCCATGGACAATGATCCTCCAGGCCTTCCTGTCCTCTACCATTCCCCAGAGTCCATTTGAGTTTGCATACGACCGCTCAAACCTTGAATAAAAACTTGTTGGTCTTAAAGGTGCCACTGGACTCTAAATTTGTTCTGCTACTTCAGACCAACACAGCTACCCACTTGAATCTAGAATACGACACAGCAGAGATGGAATTCCTAAATTGACTGGAAGCAGAGAGTGCAGTATATATCAGGTGAGAAAAGAAAGCAGTACCAGGAACATCACTTGTAAATCCAAAATGTATCAAGACAACAGAATTACCCTTGAGTTGGCAAAAAGTCATCTGTTAAATGATTTACTAGGGTAAACCACAAATATTACAATACCTTTGTCACTTCCATAGTAGTAGAAGACTGTCCGACTCAGAGCACACCACCGCTTTTGCCACTCAAAGCCCAGAAAGCTGTGGTCTGCAATTAAAACAATTCAAGTTACATTATTCTTCCTAAATTGGATCAAGCTTAATCATTAAAGTTTTACAATTATGGATCTAAATAATATGGTCAATTAAAATGTGAAGGTGTAATGTAAATAACCTTTATAATAACCCACTACAATTTACCTGCCTTGAAACAAAGAATATTTAAGGGTCTAAAGAGCTTCATAGAGATGCTTTCCAGAAAGGGAAATGATAGAGGTGAACAGAAGCCATTAATCCAAGTACAAATTATGCACAGATTTATGTCAGTGTGCTTAAAGAATGGTGCCAAATGATCCTGTGTATATTTATTGCTTAATGCGATGTTTGCTGGGTGCCACTTGATAACAAAAGACTCTCAAACACCAGTGTTTGGGCTGCAGAAACGGAATTATTAAAATACAGGTCATTTACTAGTAATGTTATATTGTGTATTTTCATTTAGGCAAATAGGTTCTCTTATACTGGTGCTTTGTTGATCTCTTGCTGGGAATTTTGACAGGTATAATTATAAAAGCCTCTAACAATAGGAAAGGGTGCTGGCCCCTGACAAACACATACAATGTTAACTATTTCCTAAGTCACTGGTTCTCAACCTTCCTAATGCCATGACCCTTTAACACAGTTCCTCATGTTGCGGTGACTCCCAACCATAAAATTATGCAAGTGTTCTTTCACAGAAATTAAACCGAAACTGACCAATGGCATGAAGATCCATTGTTCATGATTGTATATAAATTGGTTATAAATTGTATATACATTGGTGGGCGCCTTCAGGAGGAGTGGCAACAGTAGTGCCCCTCCCCCCCCGGGCAAGCTGCTCTCCCTGCCGCTACCCCTGTGAAAGGGTCATTCGACCCCCAAAGGGGTCCCAACCCCTCAGGTTGAGAAGCACTGTCCTAAGTGGATGATGACATAAAATCTTATTAAATCTCTTTTTCTTCATTGAAATGTCATCCCACAAACACCAGTTTCTTCAGGACAAACTGAAGTCTGGTTTTTCTATGGAGGGTCTAAAACTGTGGATGACCCCATTTCAGTGATTGATTGTTAATGCAGACTTTCATAACTCCCATTGAATTTGGAAGGTTAGAGCTGATACAACTGTAGAAGTAACCTGTGACACATAAGCATGTTTCCTCACATGAATAAGCATAATTTTGTTTTATTTATTTATTGTGAGTTCACCTGCTACTTCAGAAGAGGACTTGGATGGCACTATATATAAACACCAACCATGATTGCCTATTTAAGAACTGCTTGAAATGAAGCTGGGAACCATATTACTTTGAGACAAAAGGGCATGGTGAAAAGCCAGATTTCTGCATTCAAAGAAGAAGAAGTTCTTATATGCCACTTTTCTCTACCTGAAGGAGTCTCAAAGCAGCTTATATTCACCTTCCCTTTCCTCTCCCCACAACAGATACCCTGTGAGGTAGGCAAAGCTGAGAGAGCCCTGATATTACTGCTTTATCAGTGCTGTGGCGAGCCTAAGGTCACCCAGCTGGTTGCATGTGTGGGAGCGTGGAATCAAACTCAGTTTACCAGATTAGAAGTCCACACTCCTAACCAGTACACCAAGCTGGCTCTACACCAAGTAGGATGCTCCAGTAACAAGTGAGCGGCACATAGTGTCCTGACAAAGAAACTCTGAGGTAATCACTGTAAAATAGCAGGCTGCACAGCCCATTACCAGCCCATGCCAGTCATGGCATAGGGAGTGAAGAAAGAAGAAAGAGAACAGACCCAAATGACCCTACATGGTGAGACTGCAGGGATCAGATAGCTGGAAAAGCACATCTAACCACTATGGGGAGCACTAGAAATCATTATACTGGTAATCAAATTCCATCTATTTATAGATACATTTAAATGGTTTTTCCATATTCAGTTTTTAGGGAAAGATTTTCTTCTCAGTATTAACCAAAAAGGTGCTCCTATTAGCTTCTGCATTTATTGCACACCTGTTAACCACGCTATCTACTTCCTCTCATTCATGCAATAAATGTCCAAAATTGTGACAAAAAAAAATAAGGCAGCAAACATTTACTAGTTAAAGTTGACTGAATGTAATCTGATGGTCCAACTCAGTTTACCTTTTCTGCGTTTTTCCAGGTATCCGGATTTTAAGACAAACTGAAGATCTTGGGCTGCCACAGGAAGAAACTGAGTCCCTGAAAGATAAGTAAAAACCCATTTGTTTTTCTAAAGCATTTGGTAAATTAGCATAACAAAAAGTATACCAATTGTTAACAGGTATACATTCACAATATCTGAACATACAAATGAATGAATTTTAGGGAAACAAGGGTGTGTGTTGGCACCTTTGCTGTACGTCAACAATTTAGCAACCAAGCTGGAGGGACCTGAATTTTCATCCCCATCTGTTGGTCAAACAAAGGTATAGATTCTGATTTATGCAAATAATATGGTGCTAATCACTCTGACCAGAATTTGTTTGAAGAGACATATCAATAAACTGGGATTATGCTGTAAAGAGGAGCGGTTAAATATAAACTATGAGAAAACCAAGGTGATGGTGTTTAGAAGGTGACAAAAAAAACCTCCTGGAGTATCCTGGGTACCCCAATTGAATAATGTAGCACCCATAAATATTTAGGTCTAACATTCAGAGAGACACTTTCTTGGAAAGCTCGTGTAACAACTCTACAGGCAACAATCCTGAGAACTTTGGGGGCTATAGTTAATTTGTTTTCCTCAAAAGGGGGGTTGTCTGGTGGATCCAGCCATCAAATTATTTGGTGGCAAAGTGATTCTCTGCCTGTTGTATGGTGTCGAAATCTGGGCTTGGGTGGACCAAATTCTGACTAACTTAGAAAGAGTTCAAAATCTCTTCATGAAAAGAATCTTTACTCGCTCAATGGGGCCTCTAGCAGGCCATGTCTTCTTGAAGAGCTCAGGCAAATGCAACTATCCTGAAATATTGGATGAGGCAGGCATGTAGAGACAGATTCCCTTAGCAGGCAGAGTCTGCTGTTATTGCTGGAATGAGAAAAAGCTCACTCTGAGTACCTCAACATAATTCGATCATGATACTCTGTTCCTGATGATCTAATAAGAACTGGTGGATCAGGAAACTTAAGGGATTGGATCTATCATATGAACGTAGCAATCGATAGTGGGACAATTGCTCAATCTAAAGCTGCGCCCTTTTTCAATATTTTTAGAAGAGACCTCCTCAGATCTGCATAATTATTTATTTTATATATATACCACTCTCCCCAAAGGCTCAGGGCAGTTTACATGAACGATACAGGTAACTCGGTTTTTTTATAATAACATGATAACAATATAGTGATAATAATAAACAACATTGTGGAATGGTAGAATATTGGGGAGAACATTAATCAACTCATACTGAAGACCCAGTGGATTGGGCGGATCTGTAGTGATTGTCACCAGAGGGAGGCTTGGGGACCAATGGGAATCAGTGGTTCAGTTCAACCTCAACCAAATGCCTGGCAGAGGAGCTCCCTTTTGCAAGCCATGCAGAAGCGTTTAGGTTCTGTCAGGGCCCTGATCTCCTCTGGGATAAGGTGACCAGATTGTCCCACATTTGGAGGGACATCTGGGGTACCTGGCAAATTGTACTTATGTTTAAATTATATATATATAATTTGCATTCTATTAAACTTTTTGTTGCTCCATATAGACCAAATTGCTCCATATAGACCCCTCCCACCGGTCAATGGTGTCCCGCTTTACCAATGTTAGAATCTGGTCACTTTACTCTGGGAGCTTGCTCCACCAGGTGGGGGTGAGGATGCAGTTGGGGGTGAGGTCAAGTGGTCAGGAACCACCAGAAGGTTGAAGGTGGTGGAAAGCAAGGCTCTTTGAGGGGTGTAGGCAGAGAGCCGATCCCTCAGGCATACCGGGTCCAGATCGCATGTGGCCTTAAAGGTGATAACCAAAACCATAAATCTAATCCAGAATTTGACCGGAAGCCAGCACAGCTAATGGAGGATGGGCTGGATGGGGACCTCTGTGGTGTTGCTGTGAGGACCCTGGCAGCTGCATTCTGGACCAGTTGTAGTTTTCAGATTAAGGATAAGGGCAGGCCAGCGTAGAGCAAGATGCAGAAGTCTAGTCTAGAGGTGACTGTTGTGTGGATCACTGTAGCTAGGTGTTCCAGGGCCAAGCAGGGCACTAGCAGTGTGGCTTGACAAAGATGGTAAAATGACAGCCATGCTACAAATGTGATCTGAGCCTCCATTGAAAGACAGGCATCAAGAATCACCCCCAGGATCCTGGTGGATTGGGCCACTGATAACTGCACTCCATCCTCGCTTGGACCTTCCTGCCCAGCCACAAGACCTTCGCCTTTGAAGGGCTGAGCTTCATATGACCCTGATTAAACCACCTTATCACTGCTTCCAGGCAGCTGGCTAATATTTCTGGTGGAGAGTCAGGGCAGCCATCCATCAGGAGGAAGAGCTGGGTGTCATCAGCATATTGGTGGCAACCCAGGCCAAACCTCCACACCAGTTGAAAAAGAGGGCACATAAAAATGTTGAATAAAATTGGAGAAAGAACTACCCCCAGGGGGACTCCGCAAGCCAGTGGTGGCTTGATGAGCTCTGCCATAATACTGAAGTTTCATCCGAGTATGCTATTTCAAGCATTTCCCCCAGAAACACTAAGTGTAAGACTGTGCGGAAGTTGGACAGCTGTCATGCGTCCAGAAGGAAAAGTTATCCTGGATTAGGATAGCCACCCCTCCTTCGCACCCCACAGTCTGAGAGTGATGGACAGAAAACCCAGTAGGGGCTAGTTCAGCAGTTTTCAACCTTACCAGGGCCGCAACCCCAACTTTGGCGATGGCGGCAGGTGTGCACAGGCGCAAAACAATCGAGGTGGCGTGGAGGCAGCCAGTGCTATGGCTCCACTGTCTCCACCTGCCTCTGCCACCACCCGCCTCCACTACCGCCTGCCGCCGCCCACCTCCGCCGTGAGTTGCTACTGCTGTGGCAGCGGCCAACAACCTGGCAATCCCAGGGAAGGGGCCAAGTGACCCCAAATGGGGTCGTAATCCCAAGGTTGTGAAATACTAGGCTAGTTCTTTAAGGGCAACTGTTTCACCCCCTAACCCAGGTGTCCATCATGCATGCGAACTCCACGCTGTTATAGTTGCAAACTGTGGGTCTTGTTCTTGATCGACCTGGCTTTGCATAACATCAGTGAAAGAGCTGGGTTAAACACCTCTGCCCCCACCCTAGTGACCCAAGGGATGGGTCAGAGGTTGGAAGGATCCCGAGGGTGTCTGTGTCTCAGGTCCCTTGTCTTTTCCCACCTCCTCCAATTCCTGTCTCTGACTCTTCCCCTCAGTATTGGTATCCCTGACTCCCTTGGTCCTCCCTGTTGTTATCACTCCTGTCATTAAAACTGATGTGTATGGTGGGTGAGAGGAGTCCATATTTAATGGTTGCTACATTGTTTTCGGATTGTTGGTCTATAAATCCACATGGGTCTCAGTAGGTGCCTAATTTTGTTTGGTGGTTAATTTTCCCTCAGACCCTGTTCTGTCTTTGGGCAGGATGGTTTCTGTTGTGCTTGGTGGAAGTGTTTGTCTTTGGAGGCATAGTTCCGATCGATATCTAGTCAGTATACCAACTCTAACCTTAGGGATGGCATTTACCTACTTGAGGTTCCAAGCAATGCCAACTGCAGTCAACAGGGGTAGATTTCTTCACTCCTGTTGGGAGTGGCTTTGTATCTGTGGCAATGTGGCAACTGAGGACATCATACACTATGTCCTAGTCTGGCCTCTCTACAATGAGAAACAAATTTATTAGGAAGCTATTGCCCTGGGACACTACAAAAACTGAGAATTTGACCTTTGTGCTGTCAGATAAAGTTCCTTATATCTCCAGGGGCACTTTTTTCACTGGCTGCCAGAAGAAATATGTCCAACATATACAAACAGCATCTTTCATGCTCAATTGTCTTCTCTCAAAATGCCAATTTTGTCTCTGTATTTTATTTACACTATTTTTAGATCTGATTATTTTATGCATATATCATTTATTAGGTTAAATTCAAATTTGTATGACGTTGTTTTGATAGGATTCTGATGACCAATAGCTAATACAATAAAAATTTCTTAACTAACTGAACCTGGTGAACAAGATCTCTTTATCAGAAGCCTCAGATGAATGCACTGCTGTCTTTCTCCTTTCTGCTTTAGAACACATCTTTTATGAGGTAGGAGCAACTAGGTCTTAAGGGGAGACGATCTGGGTGATGAGAGTACAGGATGACCACTCAGTCTAGTTGCTCTCTCTCTGCCTCTCTCTTCCTTTACCACAATATAGTCTATAGCCATCTGATTGGGATTGATAACAGGCCAGGCAGGAAATGGAAATTGAAGATCCACATGTTTGGCTCCACAAGCTGAGATGGGAAGGCCCATGGTGTTCTGTAAGCCTGCATCATCCATTCGGTGTAAGAGCAGAAGCATGCAGGGAGGGAATGTTGTGAATGCCATATTGGATTCCATCTGGTTCCTCACTGGTTGACTTTGAAGTGCCAGGGCAGTGCAAATATTCCCCAATTCTGATGCACAAAGGTTTATTTATCGCCCATGTTGCCTATCCAATCAGGTGGAAGGAAAATCTCATCCTCTGATGCTCCCTGTGAATGTCCCACAGACACTGACGCTTGTAAGTCATGAGTAAGGAATTCAACCAATCTGCTAAATTTTAATGCCACATTAGGGAGGCTTTCTTGTAGCTGCTCTCTGTTGTGCAAAGCTTTGGAAAGGAGGGGCCTCTCCCTTAAAGGTCTTTTTTGAGGTGGCAGGGGACATGAAGGGGTTGCCTTATTGGCTTCTGGAAGAGTTTTCTTCATCCATGAGTTTTCTTCATCCATGCTCCACAGGCAAGTAACTAGAAGAGCTTTTGTCTGGTTATGGATAGAAGGAAGTGGAGCTCGGATCAAATGTTATAGAATCATAGAACAAGAGGTGGAATGGACTAGCAGAGTCATCTAGTCCAACCCCCTGCATAATGCAGGAACTCACAACTACCTGACTACCCACAGTGACCCCAATTTTATACCCAAGTGATCCCCCCCACACACAACAAAAATCTCCAGAATCCAGCCAAGCCTGGAGGAAATTCACCAAACCAACCCACAGTAGTGATCAACAATGCCTGTCCATACTTTTTTTGGCTGTATGTAAAATAAATAATCCTGACCTTTAAGGTTTTACTTGTTTTCATTTCCTAAAATTCCTGTCATTGTACCTTGCAGATTAGAAAAAAACAATGGCAAAGGAGCAAGTATTGTATTTATTGCTGTTTTTATCTTGTGTAAACCGCTGCGAGTCCACTAGAAGAGTGGTGGTATAAAAATCAAAAATAAATAAATACAATCAACATTCCTGTCAAGTCTTTGCTTAATAACTTCCAAAGAAGAATCCACCATCTCCCGAAGAAACCAGTTCCATTGAGGAACTGCTCTGTTAGGAACTTCTTCCGGATGTTTAGCAAAATATTATTTTGTATTAATTTCAACTCGCTGGTTCTGGTCTGACCCTTTGGGGCAACAGAAAACAACTCTGCTTCATCTTCTATATGACAGCTCTTCAAGTATTTGAAGGTGGTTATCACATCACCTCTTAGTCGTCTTCTCTCCAGGCTCTCCTCACCCTTTCCTCATACAACTTGGTCTACAAACCCCTCACCATCTTTGTAGCCCTCCTCTGGACACACTCCTGTTTCTCCACATCTTTCTTCAGTTGTGTCCCCCAAAACTGTGATCTGGACACTATAGTTCTTTTAATACAGCCCAAAATTCCAATTGCCTTTTTAGCTACCAAGTCATGCTGCTGACTCATGTTCAGTGTCTCATCTACTAAGACCCCCAGATCCTTTTCACACGTACTACTGCCAAGAAAAGTCTTGCCCATCCTATAGTGATGCATATGATGTTTCCTACCTAAATGAAGAACTTTACATTTATCACTATTGAAATTTATTTTATTCATTTTAGCCCAGTTTTCTAGTCTGTCAATGCCAATAGTGTCCTACTGGACTATCCAAACTGGAAGTTCAGCCAAAATCCAATCCAGCAGAGCCAGGCAAAAATTTGCACAGCCCTGCTTGCAGCTAGAGGAGGTGTGACCCAACCAATCTTAGAAGTCTAAGTAATAGGCCACTACATTTTTTTACATCTTAGGCCTTATTTTTTTGTGCTTGCACTGAGAACTAATGGACATCTGTCACTCATCTATTTTATATCATATATATGTATATAGGCTCTTCAAGAGTCTGCAGAAATCAGACAGACCTATTATATCACACAACCCTTTAAAAAAAGTTTTAACATTGAACATTAGTTGCATGTTTGCTACACTTCAACAAATAATACTGCCAATAATTAAACAGTAATTAATTCCTCCTGTTAGTTCCCATATGCTCCTTCTCCTGCCTCACTGTAGTTAACAAAGGCTTTGCACCAATTTCAAAGGATCAGATGGAGTGCAACTGCAAAGCAGGCAATTACCCAACTGTCAGCCAATTACAATGATCACTGAGAGCTCTTGGCATCAAGGTTCAGGTCAGCATCAGGCAACATGAATCATCATTTCCCAGCATGACACCATGGGCAATCATGTCATTCACAGCAGCATCTGCAGGCCTTTGGATTATTGGAGAGAAAATGGATCATTAAGATAAGAGGCCACAAAGTCGGCACAAACCAAGAGAACTGTGGGTAAAGAATAAGTACATCTCTCTGTAAATTCCTCTTAAACAGTCCTTGATGGCTGCTAGAGTGGCCGGCCTGCACATATTTAGACTGGTGCTGCCAGAATATGGTATCATTCATCTCCCTTCATTTCCCCCTCATCGCCATAATAAAAAGGGTTTATGGGTGTAATTACTAGCACTCTGCAAACCCATTCTCATGATGATCAACTATTAATATCCTCTTATTCTGCTAATTTCTGCTAAACGTGATGCCTTAATGTTGTTTCTGTATCCTTTCATTTACATATTGAAAAACCTCCCTTGCACAAAATCTGCTACATACTTTCGCTATGCAACCATGGTCCCAAATGCAGCTAGTCGCATCTACAATTTCCTTTGAGAATCTTTTTACTTACATCTAGGCAGATAAGGGCCATGTAAAATCCTCCCTTTCGAAAGCAAGCTGGATAATCAGTAGGGTAGTCAAGATATGGGTTTCTGTACACCTGGGGAGCTCTTAAGTATGCAGAGAAAAAAATGAGTGCCAAATTAACAAAAATGTCTGGATGAGAACTGAGCATGCTCAGTTGGGGATGGCTCAGTGCCAGAGCAACTGTTTGGCATGCAGGAGGGCCCAGATTCAATCCCAGCATCTCCAGTTAAAAGGATCAGGTGGCAGGTGATATGAAAGACCTTGGCCTGAGACCCTGAAGAGTCACTGCCAGGCTGAATAGGCAAATATTAGACCAAAAGGCAAAGAATACTGAGGATGAGGAGAACGTACACTCTGAAGGGTGAAGAGGAAAAGAACAAATACACCTGCTTAAGTTCTTTGCACATCTTAGAACCTAGGAGACTGGATTGGGCACAGATAATCGGCCCTACCTTGCCCTGAGAACCCCCCAGTACAGGATGCTATAAACTTCTAAGGGCTCTAACTGCTTTGGAACTAAGAGAGTCTAGTTAGGAGGATTAATTTGTTGCAGGGAAAAGTGCTTCCATGACCCTAATTAATCACCACTGAAAGCTTCTTTAAGCTACAAAGTGCCAGAGTAGCTTTTAAAATCACAGTATTGGGAGGAGGTAAAATCAGGTACCAGCAATATTATGAAATACACAGTTCTCAATTCTAACTCCTTTCTCCCCCCATCTCTCTCCATAAAGCACAAGGAAGAATGAAAAATATGTCCTCCTGTTACACTCTGGGATGAGGGGCATGATTTCCCAACTGTTTCTCTCCCCCACTTTTTTTTTTTACTTTTTTGGCTTACATTTTGCAAGCCTAAACAAAGAAATCATTTTGTTCATACCATATTTCCCATGTAATAAAGAAAAAAAATGTCTTAAATCTTTTTAACAGTAAGTTAAGCCTAATAGTCACAAGGGGGAAAGGATCTGTAAAAATAATCTTCAACCAGAGAGATGTGAAAAATCAGTTGATACTGTCAGAGTGCCAAAAGAAGCAGGAAGCAGAACAGCTTTTGAGGTCTGCAGAATGTTCAAAGTACACACACAAAAGCTGTGCAGTGCACATACGCCTCCCAGGCATGAGTAAACTAAAGAAGAAGAATTGCACGTGCTAGTTTTCTTCTCCCACTTAAATAGCTCTCTTCAGATTTCACAAAATTCAAGTCTAGGACCAAATCAGAGGCCAACAACATTATCCAGGGTGTTAAGTTTTCATGAGTCAAAGTTTGCTTCACTGAATACAAGCAGAAGGAAGATCCATCAGCACTTACATGCAGATCAGAATATTTCACTGTATACCAGGAGACCACAATAAATGTTTGCCTGGAAACCCAAACTAAAGATTCAAAAGAGCCTTTGCCAATGCATTGAGAAGTGACGCTGATCACTACGATTATCAGATTGCTACTGAAATAGCAGTTCAATAGCACCTTTAAGACCAACAAAGATTTATTCAAGCGTGAGCTTTCGAGTGCAGGCACTCTTCCTCAGACTAAATGAAAATCATCATAACTGTAGAGATGCAAGGCAACAGCAAATTGTGACAAACTAATATGATATCCAAATTAAGTCATATGATGCCATATGATAATTCTTTGCTAAAACAGCTAATCAGTCCTTTTGAGTTCAGTTGCAGTTCACAAAAACATTGGAGAGAAAAAAAACTGTTACTACTGGATAATTGTTTGTATATGCCCCCTGCATGACAACTGGCCTCAATCCAAACCAGAAGTTCTCTAAACTATTTATTCATGGAAAGAACAGCAGTTCAATTTCTTATTCACTGCGCAGCTAGTCTACTGTCCTATGTCCATTATTTCCAATACTGGGAATTTATGGTCAAAACAGAGAGCCGATTTTTTCTCACCACTGGAAAAAATGGAGATAGGCTGGGGGCACCCTCTTTGGGAGCCCCCTAGAATTGGACGCCCTGGTCCAATCTTCTTGGGGGGTCATCAGAGATGACGTTCCTGAAGCTACTCTGAAAGTTTGGAGCCTCTAACAGAAACCTCCACCTCGCAAGCCACTGAGAAGACCTGAAAATTGCCAAATCAGAGAGGGGACACTCTTTCACTCACATAGGTCAGATACCATCCTCCAGGCAGGAGATGATGGGAAAAAACAGGAATCACAGCTCATCTTCATACAGAGAGCAGTAACCATGGCCTCCCCTGGAGAAAGGGGATGAATGCCAGAGCTCCAGTAGAGAGCTGTGGCTGTCTACCCCAGCAATGGTTGAATGCCAGCCGCCAGGTGAGAACTGGAGACCCACTGAAAGCTCACTACAGTCCATGCAGAGCTCATCTGCGTTCCCCTGGAGAGGATTCCTGTCAAGGTGGGGCGGGGGAATCTCACAGCACCACTAGGAGTCTCAAATGATGCCAGCCTCCAGGGGGAACCTGGAGACCCACCAAGCACCACAGCAGAGAAGCAGAAGAGTGGATGCTTACTACTGGGAAAGGCAGTGGTGGGGCAGTAGCAGGCAGAACAAATCCATCATTTGCATTGGCATGCAAAAAGATAATCAATTTGCCCTGGGCAAGACTCAGAAATCCTCAGCAGGATCAGCGCATGCACCAACCCTTATGGCCCCAGTAGAAGAGCTCTGGGTGGCCTAAGCACTCAATCCATGCTTCCATCATCACAGGCCTCCCCCACAGACACACCTTAAAAGGACAGTCAAGAGGAAGACTAGCTGGTCTTTATAACCCCACTTTTCACCACCTAAAGGAAGCTCAAAGTGGCATACAATTTCCTTCTCTTCCTCTCCCTGTGCCAGTCTCCCTGTGTGGTTAGTAGAGCTGGAGGGCTCTGACAGAACTTCTCTGTGAAAAAAAACTCTAACAAGAATGAGACAAGGTCGCTCAGCTGTTCACACACTGAACACTGGGGAATCCAACCTGGCTCTCCAGATCACAGGCTTTTAACCAAGTGCTCAGCAAAGTCATTAACCCAGTACTGTCACCCCTGGCTCCGATAATATCAGGTCAGCGGGCAGGGAAACAGCAGTGGAGTCAGGTAAGAACCCCTAGCTTTATACCTCTTGGCCATGCACAGAAGATTTTCAAAAAGGAAAAACTTTCTGTGATTGGCCAAGAGCTGTTCTTTCCTATAGGCTAACCTCCCCTCCAGCCTCACAAGGTAATGTGTTACATTGCAGCCAGCAAGCTTAGCATGCTGCAAGTCCTCATGCAAAATGCATTGCAATGACTGGCTTGGCTCCTCTAAGGTCTGCCTCCCTCCTCCCTCTCCTTTGCCCTGGGAGCCCAGGCAAAGGCAGGAAACACATAGGGCACGAAAACTGCAAGGCAGTATGTATCCGAATTGCCAAAGTGCACCAAAGCATGCTTCAGCGATTTGGACAGCCGTACTTCAGCAATGCTACCCTATGGGCTTTGCCACTTTGGACTGTATTTGACCTATCGGTGTCTGAAGCAGACCTACTTCGGACATTTTTTGGCCAAAGTGGTCCAAAGCACCCATGCCTACTGACAAAGTAGGCACCCATGCCTACTGCTCTCTGACAAAGACCCAGAGATAACCATTTTAGTTGCCAGAGTTTTAACTAAGATGCTTTTATAATATGCTGCCTACCTTGTATTTTATCTCTTATAGTTTATTTAATCATTTTAAGATCTGTTTGGTCATGTAACCCCATTTTATTATTTTGTTGAAATTTTAAACCGTATTTTTATATGTCTTATACTTTTTACGCCAATAAAAGGTTACTGACTGACTGACTGACTACTGTACAGAGAGAGGAGGGGATTTAACCTTTCAACCTTTACTAAATTCTACTCATCAAAATCAGCCTCAGTTTATCAATAATTTAGATAGAGGGAAAGTTTGTCCTCTTAAAAACTTCTGGCTCTCCCCCCCTTTACAGCCAAAATAAACAGAACAGTGGATAAAGGATAAATTTGTTCTCCCTACCCTGAGTGGCCTTAATCCGAATCACAGCTACCAGCACAGTTTACCTTTTGCAAACAAGTGGAGATCCGTGATCTTTGCTATGTCTGTTTACGCAAATGACCATTAAGAAATAGTTTGGAAATTGACAAGCTCCAGAAATTGCTTCAGAAGCAATGTGTGTCTGTTCTGTCATGCTCCAAAACAAGGGTTTCCTTCTCTGCCTACCACTCACTCCCTTTCTTCCATAACAGCCCTTGCAAATGGTCATTTTAAAATGTTTACATTGGAACAAAATAACTCTTGGACTTATCAAATGACAAAGTTTCATTCATATTAAAAAGGCATTTCACCTTCCATTTTAAAAGGAGAACATTCATGAATCATGATGCCCAGTTGGGCTTTTGCCAAATTTGCCAATTAAACCATATATGTTTGAGTGGATTATACCAGCGGCAAACCCTGTTTAAAAACTCTAAATGCAGGTATAGGATGTAGAGCGTAGTGTTTGAGTGGGGTGAGTTGTCTGCTCTTTAGGGGAACAGATGGAACTCTTCAGATGAGCACAGATCTACTCTCAAGATGCTGTTGATCCGGAATCAGAGTTTTTGCTTGGGAAGCTACTAAAGGGAAACATATGTATGAATTATGTGGACTTTAACAGCTTACTACTGAAAATGCATGCTAACATTACCATTGCGCTGGAATAGTTTGGTGCTTCCAGAAATAAACCACGTACCAAACAAACACCTACAGAATCACAACAAGAATGCCAGAGGTCCTTGGAACTGTCTCCCCAATTGCAGATATGCAAGACATTCATATGTGTGGTAATGTCTGGTTTTAAATATTCAGACTCTTGTAGAAAGTCTTACGTCTGATTTTGTTAACTTAAGTAGGAGCCAATTTTGAGTATTTCTATGACTACACTAAGAATTTAGCATAAATTATTGGGAAATTGGGAAGGCAGAATGGAAATATAAATACAATATGTGACATGAAGGCTAATTACACCTTGAGTGGGTGGGAGAAATGTTCTGCCCCAGATATCTTTTCACCTGCTTATAACTCTCACCCATGTTCCTAAAGGGCAGCGGGCTGAATGAAAAGCAAAAAAGGCCTCACCCTTTGAACTGAACTGAGTGCAGAGAGCTCCGATCTGGATCAGGATCATGTCACAACAGAAGGCAGAAGTCTTTCTCCCAACATCATTTTCCTGACCTGAAATGGCCTCAGGGACCCAAAGCTTCTGTTCCCATGACTGCTTCAGGCCAGATCAGGAAAACAGCCCACATGGAAGTCCTAAATTGTCCCCTCAACCTCCCAATCCAAAGCAGGCCCCTCAGCACCAAATAATTTGAGTTCCAAACTTCCCGTGGGAGCTCCAAATACAGAATTCCCAGACCGCATCTGGTTTGACTCTCATTCTCTAAAAAGTTGCATGTAAACTCTGAGGCTGCCAGCAGAGTACTATGAAAACTCATGATGACTGCTGAATATAATTCTCTGACAAATCCTGGGAGAGACTTTTAAAAAAAAATCAAAACACCTCCTCCTTAGTATGGCACCCTCTGTAAAGCAAATATACTATTTACTTAGAAATGATCAGTACATTTTTAGAAAGCACATGGCAGTGTTTTGTCTGGACTGCGTATCTGCGTGCGAACTTCATCTGGAAATATTACAACTACTATAAAAACAAAAAAGGGAATTTTAATAAAGTAGCTGACAATCTTAACCACAGAACAACTAGTGGATGATACAATAATAAATCTGTCATTTCCCATATTGCTTACAACAAATCCATTAATATGAACAAATGTTTGCTTCACACAGCACGCTACATGCAGCAAAAGTCATGCCAGCTTCATCTTGAGAAGCAAATCAGTAATCAATATTTGTAGAAGCAAGCTAATCCTTTGTAAAATCACTGCTCTAGTGATTGAAGAGTTTGCTCCATCTACACAGTTAATCCCTCTTCATCTGTGTGAGCCCTTCTTTTATTCCAGCCACTTACAATGGTAGCTATGTCAGATGAATACATCTCCTCATGCTAAACACGTCTTGACAACTGACAAAGAATACTAGTGTCAGGATAATCTCTACAAACATAGGGATTTTTCTTTGTAAATCCGAAGGCTACATCCAGAAACCAAATGTTTACAAACAGATCCCATGTGACTTGACAGGGCCGCTCCCAACCTGGTCCCTCCTCAACCCACCCATCCAGGAATACCTTGGGACTGAATCTCCCATCTTGCAAACACAGGCCACCAAATGCCTTCAGATCCTGAAGACATCAGATAATCCTTTTTGCCACAGAAAATTACCTCTTGCAGATTTTTAGAGGTCATAAACAAAGGAGTCAAACTGAAAGACACCGTCTCCAATCCTGACCTTTTGCCACCAATAGAACAAATTTAAGCAAGTGATATATACACTCTCAGCTATTTGAACTCATGGTTTTTTTTTAAGTGTGTTTGGCTTCTCCTTCCCACTGTGAACCAAATCATCTTTCCACCTCAAATCAGCCTGGGCAATATTTATAGCAGTATAAAGCCCCTCATACTAGTTTAAATATTCTATCCTGAAGTAGGAACTTTGCATAAAATTGGCAGGGGTAGAAATGTGCAGATTGGGTGTGGGGGAAGGGGGGGCAAGGAAAGTATCACAAGTAACAAAACTTTTCAACTCAGCTTTGTCAAAATAGTCAACGAAGCATTAGTAAACATCCAATTGTGCAATGGGGATTTTCATGTCCCTTTTGCTGCAGCTCTTTAAACCAGCTAAAAGATAACTACTGAGGACTGAGGACTTTTCAGAATGGAATTTAGGGGAGGGGGCTGCAGATCAGTGGAACAATCAGAGATCCCTCCGCCTGGTGCAAGAATGGAATTTTTTATATAGTACCAACTCTGTGTTTAGTTGTGTTTAAATATTTTTATTCTCCCAGCTTTTGATGCTTGCTTTGGTTTTATTACTGGAGGCTGCATTAATTAGTGCTCATATATAATTTACGATATCTATAGTGGGCTTTTTTGTTGTATTTTTTATTTTGGGGAGGAGTAAGGCAGTATATAATTTTTCAAAAACAAAGTTGAAGATTTCTATTTACAGCCTCTTTGGACACAATTACTGATTGCAAATTAATGGAACTTGGCATGGATCAATCATTATGCAATTTGGTAGTGCTTTAACATTGTGCTCCTTGGGCTGCTAAAATCCTACTCAGAAAAAACTGAGGTTAAAAAAATGTCAGATTAAAAATTACAGGAATAATTTGTTCTTGTAAATAATTTTCAACACACAAAAGCAAGAATTAGGAAAGACATCTGTTACCTATTATGGAACATAGTGCATTATCAGGGATGCAAAAATTCACCATTCAATCACTTTGCAGTGTAAAGTTATTTTTAAAAACTATCATGGCAGCATGAGGAGTAAAAGAAGCAATTCAGAAAGAGAAGTTGATAAATTGAGGCATTCAAGTTTTTGTCCTGCTACTATTACAGCAGAAGGAAATAACAAGCCTGCATAAAAAACTAAAAGACTAAAATTCTGAGGCAAAAAAAAATATTACTCTCAACAGGTCTGTTTAAGTTACCTGTCATTCTAAAATTCCACCTGGCTCCCTCCTTCCACAGAATACATCCCACACCCACATACTTTCAATGAACTCACCATGACTATTAAGAATGCTGAAGCAACCAAGAACTAATCTGTAGCTTGCAACACTATGGCTATTTCTTTCTTAGTACAAGCAGATGAAAAAGTTTCTAAAAGGAAGAAGAACGTTTTCTAAACCCAAAGAGAATCTCAAAAGCAATCTAATGGTCAGCCAGGTCCATTTTGGGACTCATACATTTTCTGGACACCCAATGCATGTGTGTTTTTTCCATCTCCATTTAAAAGTTATTCATACAAGCAAATATTTGGCTGGCTGATGACTTATGGGCTTGTAAGCAGCCATACCAGACAGATGTTTATGCTTAAGGCCAGGCTGCAAGAGGAAAAGAGAGGAAACAGCTGGAAATCAGCAGCAAGAACCAGCAAGTAATGTGACAAAGTAGAATGCTGAAATCCTGAGGCAAACTGCAAGTGATAGGCACCCACTCCCAAAGTCTTCAGATACACTGAAATAGACTTTACCAACCATTACATATAGGTAGAGAGGGGAGGGTTAGTTGCCACACCCTCTCTTTACCTATATGTAATGGTTGGCAAAGTCTATTTCAATCTATCTGAAGAAGTGTGCATGCCCACAAAAGCTTATACACAGAATTAAACTTTGGTAGTCTTAAAAGGTGCCACTGGACTTAAATTTTGTTCTGTGGCATTGGACCAACATAACTACCCACCTGAAATAACTAATTATTTATTTTGCCAATTTCTGCTTCATCCATCTTCTATGGAAGTTTTTTTCATTCTAATAGAATGAGACAAAGGTACTAAATAGTAGCGATGCTTCAAAAACAGTCAAGTATTAATTGAATTCCCCCCTCGTTCTAAGTGCTGAGTATATTACTCAATGTTAGTGAATATACACAGCAGCATCTTGATAGCCTCCCTTTCAGATACACTTTACACCTCACCTCATCTCTTAAACGTAGATTTTATTATTCAGCAAAGACAACAAAAAGTGTTTACATGCAACTGAGTCAGACTGTTCATAGCATTTATCTTCCCATAGCTGGAGAGGGTGGGAGTGGTCCTCCTTCTGCACCTCCAAGCTCTGAACCACAAACAAGTTGAAAATAGTGGCTTGGAGCTTTGTCCTAGAATGCCAAAGCAAGAGATAAAGCAGTAATAGGTGCATCATACATGGTTCAGTAGGGTTGGACTAACTTTGCATGGATAAGCATCTGAGGTGGAAAAAAGCTGGGTACGAGCAAAGTGTTTCCTGAAAGGCCCCAGATGTTCACCCTTTTTGATGCCTGATTGCTTGCTGTTCATTGTTCTTCCTAGACAGCTGCTGCTTCTTCACAACATGGCCCCAACCAATAAGGGAGCAGCATGTTAAAATGACAAACAGGGTAACTTCTCCATCACTGTAACAACGTAACTGAAGATACATGCAGAAAATTCAAAGTACTTTCAATCTCTTTTAGTTTGGGTAGGTGAAGGGAACACATACTAGGAAGGTAGGAGTCCCAATTGCTCATGTGGTAACTACCTTTTAGGTACGATGGGTGGAAATTTGCAGGTCATCACTGAACATGGGGGGGGGGGTGTCTTTCATTATCTGAGAACAGGGCTGAGAAGTCTGGGAAGGCTGCTTTAGCTTAGCACTAAGCCAGAACTGTTCTGCTTATAGTAGGATGAGAACTAACCTGAGTTTGTTTCACAATGTTTGAAGTTTGAAAGGGTGTCTTGGACAAAACAAAACATTTGCAGGGGGAGGGGGCTGCCTTGGATCATTAATATTTCAACCGAACACATTCTGTATTGACACCAGTATAAAAGTCCTTCACTGTTATTATGGTTATGTGTTTTATAAAGCAGATTCCTCTTTAAAAATCTGCAGAAGAACATGTATGCTCCAGCACAGCATTTGTGTGATTGCAATGCACTGAATATGATTATAGCCAATCTCAACCATTTCATGATACATATTTTGGTGTTATGCAAAGTACAGCCAGATTGTGCTTGTACTGGAATCTTCCATGCAAGTACATTTTACTTGATTGATTACTGTAAGACACACAGATGCATCTTTGAAAGAGGGAAGCACAAACCATTGTTATGGTGGTACTTCTACAAAGGACAAGCTTCATGTTTCATGATTCAGAATCCAGTATATATATCTTGCCATTTCTCCCAGGAGTGTATAGTACATGATTTTCCCCTCCTTTGGTTTCCCTCATGACAACCCTGAGAGGTCGTCAGGCCCAAAGCGTATGTCACTAGCCCCAAATCATTAAGACCGATTATGCACGGTCTGGAATGCCTGTGATGGCGGCAACAGGGTTTTGGGGGAAATCCCTGTTTATGCATAACGTCGCCGCAATCCAAGGCCTGGTCCAACCCAGGCCCTTGGAAGACCTATGTTAAGAAAACGGGGATTCTTCCGCGGGCCGGGATCCACCGCAGGCACAGGCAAGGCCTAAGTCAGGCTAGCCCTGTGCATAATTGGAGGAGCCGGGCTTTTGGCCCAGCACCTTCCCCAACCTACGGCATCCCTGCAGGGACATCTCTCGCCCCTGCCAGCTCTGCGGCTCTGCAGAGCTGACCAAGGTGTCCATCCACCCCCACCATGGTGAGAGAGCAGCATGCTGCTCCCCACCATCATGCAGTGGCGGCCGCATGCCCCCAATCCCTACCACCACCACTGCCATGACAGCAGAGTGCTCCTGACGCTTCTGGCCCTGTGTTGGGTGCGCAGGGCTGTTGTGTCGGCACACCCAGCATGCGCCAGGGGAGCCCCTCCCCCATGTATACATGGGGAACACAATGGAACGGCAGCAGCCTGGTGTAGCTGCCGCCATGCATAATGGGTCTAAGTGAACATTCCTTGGCAATCGCTCGCCTACTGTCCTACATATGTACAACCATTACCACAGACCAAATATTCTAAAACAGTGGTCCCCAACCTTTTTTTGGCTGGGGACCGGCAGGGCGACGGCCACGCCAGCGCAGCACGCATGCGTGGCCGCGCCTGCGCATCGCGCCTGGGCTGTGCATGCACACATGCGTGCTGCGCGGCCGAAATCACGCATGCGTGGCACTTTTGCGCATGCGCGAAAGTGCCACGCATGCGCGATTTCAGCCGTGCAGCACGCATGTGCGCATGCGCGGCCTGGCAGCGCATGCACAATGCGCGGCGCGACCCTGATTCCTTCTCCCCGCCCTCCCGCAGTAAGAAGCTTCCCGGGCCGCAAGCTTGCGGCCTGGGAAGTTTTTTTATTGCGGGGGGGGCGGGGAGAGGGAACCGCGGCCCGGCGCCCTGGCCCAGCCGTGGACCGCAGGTTGGGGACCACTGTTCTAAAAACCCTACATCTCTATTCTTTTCAAAGGAGGCTGTTCACTCATTCAAGCTGAAACTGCACATTATATCAAGTGCAGAAAGTTTTCCACCATCACTCAGCAGTATCATGATTCAGGGGTATCAAGAGGAGTATTTCCCAAAGCCTGTTCCACTTGCCGGGCAAAATAATTCACTAAGTAAGAATCTTTATTAACCTTGTGGATTAAGTTAAAAAGTATGAACCACAGTAGTGACAATCTCCATAACAGAAACCATGTAGTTTGGGTTCAAGTTACTATATGCACTTGAAAATCAACCTCATGCCCCCTACTTGGACAAAAAACAGATTGTCCTATGTGACTCACATTGTGCACAAAATATATTGAATTACCGAAGGCTTGGGTTACAGAAATATTTATTTATTTATTTTTGAATTTATACCCCGCCTCGCTCTACAAAGTTGCCTCGAGGCAGATTACAAAATAAAACCATAGAACAGCATAACCCATAAAAACCCATTAAAACATAATACATTCATCATAAAATCAGCAGTCAAAAAGATGGCGGTGCAAAAGTTTCTCCCAATCTAACTCAGCTGGTCCCAACCAAGGACCAAGTCAAGATCTTAATAGAATGGATACTGTCCTGATTTTACACATTCTGTATTGGATGCACATAATAGGGCAGGACCTCCAGATCATTAGAATGAGATGGTTGAACCAACTGTACTACTTCAAGTTGCAGATGGCTAGATGTCATGTTGAATACTTCCCCACATGAAAAACGCACAGAAATTAAGGTGTCAGCACGGTCAGGAAAAAAAGTACTAGATCAGCTTTCCCTGTTATGCTATTTTTCTATCAGCAAAGAAATTAATCTACACAAGAATATCTGTCAATGTGACCCCCACACTTGTAGGCTTAATGGGTACCGCCCAGTCTACCTCCTGAGAATCCTACCAGCCTAATTCTGCTTGCATTTGCAGCCCAGGCCAATCAATGCAAGAGATCACTGGAACTTAACTTGTTTCTGGAACCAAATCTTTCATGCTGGACTCTGAGTCTGAGCCAATGTAAATAATATGTTGAAGAAAAGTTGGTTTTTATAAACCACATTTTACTACCCAAAGGAGTTTCAAAGTGGCTTACAATAGCCTTCGCTTCCTCTCCCCATAACAGCCACTCTTATGAGGTAGATAGGAATGAGAGAGCTCTGATAGAACAGCCCTAACAAGACTGTGACTAATCCAGCTAGCTGAATGTGGAGGAGTGGTGAATCAAACCCAGCTCTCCAGATTGGAGGCCAATACTCTTAACCCATGTTTATTTGATTCTGGAGATGTCTAGTTCTTTCACTGAGTAAACTTGCAGAATTCCAAGGAAGAGAACCAGGGAACTGCTTCTTTTGTTTTGTCTAGTCCAAGAATACAACTGCCCTACCAGTTACAACTTAGTAAGTGATAGAGAGCTTGCCTACAGGAGGCTGCATTACCTACGGTCAACTAATTCATTTTTATTTAATTTCTATACCACCCTTCCCCAAGGCTCGGGATGGTTTACAACATTCAAAATACATTCAACTACAACACAATAATATAATTCCGTTGAGGATTGAAATTATTAAAATCAACATATTAAAAGTACTGTTATTTAAAAGCCTAAGAGCCTTCTGTCCTTTCTCAGAACATGGAGGGGAATAAAGTAATAAGACAAGGTATTCTTGTGGTAATTGGATGTTATTATAGCGTCCCTATATATGCATAGGGAGGCCATTTTCCATTGCTGCTTTATGGCAGTGGTCCCCAACCACTGGTCCGCAGCCTGGTGCCGGGCCATGAGAGCCTTGGCAGTGGGCAGCGGCTCCCTCTCCCCACCCCCTCCCCGCAGCGAGAAGCTCACCAGGCCTCGAGCAAATTGGCCGCCAAAGGGTAGGCCTGCCTAAAACAATTTGCAGCAGTCTAATCTGGAGCTGACTGTTGAGTGAATTACAGTGGCCAGGTCACAACAGAGTGCTATGTGCCATGCCTGGCAGGCAGTGTTCGTGATCTGGGTCTCCATAGATAATGAGGAGTCCAGGATCACACTCAGGCTCCTGACAGTGGCTAAAGTTGTTAACTGAGCCCTGTCTAGGGCTGGGAGTTGAAGCAGTTCCCTCTGGGGCACACTGACCCAGCTAGAATATCTCTGTTTTAGTTGGATTCAACTTCAGCTGACTGTGCTTCAGCCAATCCATCACCACCTCCAATCAGCTGGTCAATACACTTGGGGATGTAGATGGATCGTCATCCATTACCAGATAAATCTGGGTATGATCTGCATATTGGTGACATTCTATCCCAAAACTCAAGATTAGCTGGGTGAGGGGATGTGTATAGGTGTTAAATAACATTGGGAGGAGAACTGCTCCTTGCAGAACCCTACAAGTTAGGGCATACTGCTGGGAAGTACTCTATCCAACTGCCTCCTCTGTCCCCAAGCTTGGAGAAAAGGACTGTAGTCTTTTAGTTATTTCCTTAAGAAATTAATGAGAAGAAGAGGTGGTTTTTGTACCCCACTTTTTTGCCTAGTAGCAAAATAAAAAATAAAAAAAAACTTTTAAACCCCCAAATTCTGTGCTGCCACCATTAAATTCCGCACAAATTTCAGTAGAAAATACATTCTTTTATATTTTTATAATTGTCATACGTTTATCAATTTTATACAGATAACTATCTAGATTGTTGTTTTATGATTCTTAACATTTTACCTTGTGTAACGTTTTACTTGTTTTGATATCCCAGCATTTATTGTACTGGTCGAAATGACTATAAATAAAGCATTGTTTATACCCCACTATACACTAGCTGAAAGAGTCTCAAAACAGCTTACAATTGCCTTACCTTCTTCTCCACACAACATACACCCTGGGAGGTTGGTGAGGTTGAGAGAGCTCTGGGAACTGTGACTAGGCCAAGGTTACCCAGCTGGCTGCATGTGGAAGAGTAGAGAATCAAACCTGGTTCTCCTAAATCATGCTGGCTCGAGTAGTTTCATGGTGTCTTGTCAGCTAGCTCATCTTGTACCAACAGTGGAGTGAATGCAGATACAAAAAATGCAGTACTAGGGTCTGGGCTACACTTCACTTTTTTATACTGGCTATACAAGCATACTTTTGGATTTCTGTGCTGAACTGTGTGCTTAAATCCCATTGATTTCAAGTACTGTTAATTATTACTGTTACATCTTGCCCTTTGTTTAAGGAAGCATACAGAGAATCATTCCACTATTCTAACAACTACCCTGTGAGGTGGAATAGGGAGAAAGAAGGAATTATTGGGCCAGCCTCAGCCAGCATCATCACAGAAGACCAAATATTCAAGCTCAGGTATTTTCCACAGACATATATATAGGAGTGAGATTTTTTTTTTCAAATTTAACCAACTCTCTATGAACAAACCAGTGACTGAAATTGGGTTTTTCCTTTCTCTTTTCTTCCCTTTTCACATAATATTGATGAGAATGCCAGCCATTGTTTTAAAGCACCACATAAAACTGTAGTAAGCATAAAATGGGGAAGTCTATGCTTTTCAGAATCCCCAGAACAGCCCCAATAAGCAAATTTCCCCCAATGTCAGTGGTTCTCAACTTGGGGGTCAGGGCCCCTTTGGGGGTTGAACGACCCTTTCACAGGGTTGCGGCAGGGCGAGCAGCTTGGCCGGGGGGGCGCTGCCACTGTTGCCGTTAGGGTTGTACGCGGTGTCATCCAAAGTAGCCGTGCCAGGCTGACGCAGCCAGTGCTGCAGCATGGGGGAGAGGCGAAGGTGCATCATTCGGCCACCAGCCAGTCCAGCAGCAGTGCCTCCAGTCTCCTGCCAGGCACTCCAGGTGGCAGCACAGCTCGGCAGGAAAAGAGGTAGACATGAACTGAGAAACCCAGGAAAAAACCCAATTTATATACACTCATGAACAATGGATCATCACGCCATTGGTCAGTTTCAGTTTAATTTCTGTGAAAGAACACTTGCATATATTATATAAATATAGAATTAATAAATAAATAATAAAATAATTTTATGGTTGGGGGTCACCACAACATGACAAACTGCATTAAAGGGTCATGGCATTAGGAAGGTTCAGAACTACTGCCCCATGTCAATCAGGTTGGATGATGACTGCCAGAGATCTTCCCCTACTCTTACCACTTTTGTAGTAAGGCAGGATTCTGGACTGAGAAAGACAATTCTAATTTATATGCAGAAACAACGGTTACACTTTTATATTAAAATGTAAGAACTCCAGAAAACTATTAAGCTGCATAATTCATTCAACTGAACAGTTACTATTTCTTTTTCTTTCAATCAACATGCAAAGGCCAAATAGATATTTCTGGAAATTACAAAATACCCATCCTCAAAGGGAAATTTCCCCAATGCAAATTCAACTAAAGCAGTTTTTAGAGAGTACACAAAAACAAAGAGGAAACTCTGATGTGATCCAGAAGCAAGTAGCACCAAAATAAGCAAACAGAAGAAGGGATGAAATGACCACTTAGAAGCAAGCAACTTCATTGTCTCAAATGGGATGAGATGACTGTAAGTGAACAGCAAGTTGCCCCCAAAGTACCATTCACACTATCATTTGCTACTCCATACCATCACACGTTTATTAAACTCTTAAACTGCTTTATGCCCCCCCCCCAAGATCAAACTACATTTGCATTATTTATCTATTCCCCACCCCTAATGCCCCTGCCAAGCATCCACTTCCAGTGTTTCTTCATTTCCTCAGCAAAATAATAAGTCTTGGACCTTGCAGGCAGCCAAATATCAGGCTTTAACCATCTGTCAACTGGCTTGGATTCAGCCAGCATGCTCCTGTAGTTTTGGTTCTAATTGTGTTTAATGCTGCACTAATTATTTCAATGGGGAATAATCTTGTACAGTCAAAGTTGACTCATTTTATAAACTGGAAGCTCCTCAGCTATAAATTGGCAGATCTCATCCTTCATTTCTCCTAAGCGTTGTGCCAAAGGGGAATAAGTATATGGTTGCTCTGTGACCAAATGTCATGTGCTGGGCAGAAACATTGATCCTGGCTATTAATCACTCTGCAAGCCCTCCCAGTAATCAAAGGGCACAGCTGCAATGATATATGACCAATGTCAAAGCAGAAAGCCCTTTACAAGACTGCATGCCTACCAGCTGATGGCCAGTATGTAGTACAGCATGCACACTAGCCAACCCAAAATGCCCAGGCTAATTAATCATCACCTATAACTGTTCATACTATCATTAAACACCTTTATTGGCTGAATTATCTGAGGATTCTTACTCCCTAATTGCTTGGGTATGGAAGCTAAGAACCTTCTCACCTGGATACACAACGATGACTATTACCTGCTCTCGACCACCCGTGCCCTTTCATTCCCTCCTCTGTAAGAATTTGCTGACCCAGCAGTGAACCAGTGACGAAGAGAAAATTGGATACCTTTCCAGCTGATTGTGGCTCGGTTAAATTTATTGAGAACACAAAAATATCAAAACTGTCAAAATCATTAGATCAGCTTTAAAAGCTATTTGTTTGGATTCATATCCTCAGAAGGGTGTTGCTGCCAAAGATAGAATTACGTTTTTTAAAAAAAACATTTTCAGTCTTTGTGACTAGCAAAGAGTAATTGTAATCTTATCAAGTAAATCACCAAGTCAAGACACAAATCCCAGTTGACGGAACCAGGTAAGGGCTTAGGGTACTTTGGACTAGATCAGGTGCAAGAGACCCCCAGCCCAACATCACTGCAGATGCCCAACCTCAAGAGTTGGCATCAAAGCAAGATAGATATTCATCTCTTTAAGGTTCTGTTATGTTCACATGAAACAAAAGTGGACACTCTCAGCTGGCATTTATAGTTTGGTTCACTCAGCCTAGACCCTCCACTCCCATCTGATTTTCTTGAAGGAACATATCTATTCCCAGTAGTGCATTAAGATACCAAATAGGTCTCAGCATATACAGTACTGGTTGCTCACTTGGTTAGACTGAAAATTCAAATCCCAGGGTAGATTATAGATACATAGCTGCCCTCTACCGAGTCAGTTCACCTAGCTCAGTACTGTGTATTCTGGCCGGCAGCTCTTCAGTGTTCCTCCAACACCTGCTAACCAATTTTTTAAAAGTGAAGAATTGCCAAGAATTTAACCTGGGACCACCCTGCCACTGAGCTAATAACTGCTTGTACTCCTGCCCATTTCAACCCCAGATGTCACAGCATAGCAATGTCCAAGGACACATATAAATCTTGGTCCTCCCCTCCTCCACACCTGCTTTCAACAGAAGACTATTCTATCACAAACAACATCTATAACTCTCACCTGTAAAGGCAAACCCAATACAATATGGTATAAGGGGCCACTGCCGGGATACAGGGGACCGCCCTCAAATCTTTCTCCAGAGTCACAGAAAGAGGGTAGCTATAGGAGAGAGAATATCTAGCCATCAGCTCACATGGGGGGTCCCATAGGGAGCAGTATTCTCTTCTATCCTATTTTACATCTTCATGCACCCTCTTGCTCAGGTGGTGCCGAAGTCTGGCCTGGGATGTCAGCAATACACAGATGACACCCAGCTCTCCTTCCTGATGGATGACCGTCTTAATTCTCCCCCTGAATCCTTACCCAGATGCCTGAAAGCAGTGATGAGGTGGGCTCAAGCAGAGTCGTCTGAAGCTCAGCCCTGCAAAGACAGAAGTCCTGTGGCTGGGCAGGAAGGATCCAAGCGAGGAAGTGCGCCACAATTCTGAAGGGCCTGTAAAGGGGAGCTCCTCCATCAGGCATTCGACTGAGGCTGACAGACCTAATACCAGTCAGCTGGCCCTCCCGGACATCACAGACATCCTCCACATCCTGAACTCAACTGAACCCATCCTGAACCCTACAGGTTCTGTTTGAAAAGTTCTATTGTATTGCTATTTGTTATGTTATGTTATTGTTGGTCAATACTGATTCTTACCATTGTTATTATTCTTATTATGCTTATAATACACTCCCTTATGTTTTATATCTTATGTACACCACACTGAGCTGTATGGGAGGGCGTTATGTTGTTGTTGTTAGTTGCAAAGTCGTGACTGACCCATCGCATTTCCTATGGATAATGATCCTCCAGGCCTTCCTGTCCGCTACCATTCCCCGGAGTCCATTTAAGCTCACACCGGCTGCTTCAGTGACTCCATCCAGCCACCTCATTCTCTGTTGTCCCCTTCTTCTTTTGCCCTCAATCGCTCCCAGCATTAGGCTCTTCTTCAGGGAGTCCTTCCTTCTCATGAGGTGGCCAAAGTATTTTGAGTTTCATCTTCAGGATCTGGCCTTCTAAGGAGCAGTCAGGGCTGATCTCCTCTAGGACTGACCGGTTTGTTCACCTAGCAGTCCAAGGCAGTGGTCCCCAATCCCCGGTCCGGGGACCGGGACCGGTCCGTGGATCAGTCGGTACCGGTCCGCAGCTCCTCCTTGGAGGCTGCCCTGCCACTCTGCCACCAGCTCACCTTTGGTCCTCTCCAGTGGCCACCATAGCTGGGGCTCCCCTCTTGGTGTGGCACTGCGCAGCTGCTGCTGGCAGCGGCCCCCAGCGGGTGGCGGGAAGTCAGGGGCACCAGCGGGAAAGCAAGTGGAGCAGGGGCTCAGGCTGCGGCGATGTCCCTCGGCAAAAGAGGCCCCCCCCCGGGCCTTAGTAAATTTTTCAAGTGTTGACCAGTCCCCGGTGATAAAAAGGTTGGGGACCACTGGTCCAAGGAACTCGCAAGAGTCTTCTCCAGCACCAGAGTTCAAAAGCCTCAATTCTTTGATGCTTGGCCTTCTTTATGGTCCAACTTTCACAGCCATACGTTGCAACTGGGAAGACCATAGCCTTGACTAGACACACTTTTGTTACAGAAATATAATTAATAAATATACAAATAAAAGCCCAGCTGGCTTAAGACCAATAGTCCATCTAGTCCATCTAGCCCAGTGGCCAAGCAATTCCGCTAGAGCAGAGGTAGTCAAACTGTGGCCCTTCAGATGTCCATGGACTTATGCTGGAAGGAGCTCATGGGAATTGTAGTCCATGGACATCTGGAAGGCCGCAGTTTGACTACCCCTGCTTAGAGGATCAACAGCAGGGCATAGAGGCTGAGACCCTCACCTGATGTTGATTCCAGGCTCTGGGATTCAGAGGTTTAGTGCCTCTGAAAGTGCAAGTTCCCTTCAATCACCATGAGTAGCAGCCACTGACAGACCTATCCCCCATCATCATTCTATCTAATCCCCTTTTAAAGATCTTTATTTCTGTGGTCCTTACTACATCGTGGCCCTCACTATAACACTCTGCCATAGAAATAATGGCATCTGAAGTAGTATACCAGGGGGAAAAACAGAGCACTATTGAAATGTGTTTTTCTTTTTTTTGGGGGGGGGGTGGCGAGAAGTACAGTGCAATCCTGAGAAAATTCCAAATTTGTGTTTGTGGCAGTATAACAATGTCGTTACAATTGCATTTTATGATTATGCCAGTTCCTTCTACTCCATGAAGATGCTTAACTATAAGAGTAGTATACAAATTAAACCACAAACATGAAGTACTTAAAACTGTGGCAGCTTTGCCTTCATAGATTGGTGACAATTTGGATTCATATACATACACAGGAATTCAAACATAGTTTATATTTAAAATAATCCAAATTAAATAAATTCTACTAAATTAATCAGATTTTTACAAAACCTGAACAAGGGCAAAAAAAAAAAAGCTGCCAAATAAGTAACTTATCAGTAGCTTGTCATCAGCTAAGAAAACTTGAAGATGCTTATGAATACAAGTTGCAAGATTATTTATTCTCTAGTAAATTTTGCTGGCAGCAAATCAGGGAGCAATAACCATTTTTATCACATTAATCTACTGTATAATTTACACCCAAAAGCTTCAGGGTCTACCTAGTCAAGTACACATTCCCAGTTGCCTTTATTTCTTGGATTGGCAGTGTTGGTAAGGGGAAGAGTCACAGAGTCCAAAATGTTTCAACAGGCTGGGGGAAAACGCAAAGGCAAGGAATCTTGGCTCCAGCATCCACCACCTTGACAGTGGGTCACCTGGTTCAGCTTGTTCCTGGATACCTGTTGGGGGGCTCATGTCTCTGTCCACTGGCCTGTACTCTCTTTGGCACCAGTTCAGGTGGTCTCAGATGAAGAAGGGAGGGGAATAATTAACACCATCCTGTCTTGTCACTCGCCCTGCCTTCTGCAGCAGCCGTTTTGTGCCTGTGCCCACCATGCTGTAACAAAATTCCAAAGGGGCCCTCAGGAACAAAACGTCTGGGGACCCCATTGCCATAGGTAAACATAGAAAGGTAAACACTCCTATATTAGATTCTTGAGGGGCTAGTGGGTTATTGACCACCATGGCTTTTTAATTGTTTCAGGAGTCTGTTTTTTAGGAGTCTGTATTAATGAATGTCCATATGTGTCTTAATGGGGTTTCTAACAGACTGTTGTAACACGCCATGAGCCAATTATGAGAGTGGCGGGCAATAAGTATAAATAAATAAATAAATAAATAATACATAAGAATATATGCAACCCAGGAGGAAAAAGTGGGCCACAAGTCACATGTGGCAAGAGATAAAACATGTGGACATGCCTTCTAATCAGAAATCCTACTACCGAATTTTAAGGGCAGTGACATCTCCAGCACAAATGCTTCCCACAAATCTTGAAGTTCACAGCATCTCTCTACTGCAAGCATAGAAGGAGAATGTGGAAACTTTGTTAACCTTTCGCACAGGCAGACACAAACTGTTTCCCATAAGCCTTATAGTTAAGGAGAGAATCTCTTATAATCCTTAACTCAATAAAAGTTGAAATGACTTTTCAGCAATTTGACAGAAAATTGAAAGAAGAAAATTTTAGATAATTTATCAGCTAAACAGGAAGAAGTACTTTGAGATCTGCATACAAAAAGTAGGAGTGCTTTAAGACAATTAAATTATTTCCCTGCAGGCATTGTCTTTTCAATCTGAGCTAATGACATCATTTAAGGATGGTCCATTTAACTAAGAGTCTTTTGCAAGAGAGACAGACAGAAGGCAATCTGGAAGTGTTTGCTAGGATTTCCCATATTTCAGAATTTAATAGTGAAATACTTCCATCAAATTCTTACATTCAGACATTAATCAACAGAATGAGAGGATAATCTTGTAAGAAAAATGTGTTGCAGCTTTTTACGAAGTTTCCCTGCTTCTCCCTCCCCCCATCCCCCCTTTCATAAAAGGAATCCGTTTCAGACTAATCGCAATTGTGCCACTTTGGAATAATAACAGGATCAAGTTGGCTCAGTCTTTACTCCTGCCTCTAGAGTGTGCCCAGATCACTTCTATTATTGATGGCTTCAACAGTACATTTCTTGTCCCTACCCTATCAGTATGTAAATTAACTCTGAATTCCTAGAAAAGGAAACAGTCTAGCCTCTGCCAGCCATTTACCATATGACAGTGGCAATTTTATGCTCCTTCAACACGCATCTGTTTCGTTCACTCTTACATTGTCCACAAACTCTTATAGATGGGTCATCTTAGTAGAGAACGGAGAGGGGTGTTAACCAGACACAAACAGAGCCTGGAGACTTGTCAGGTCTTCCTTGCTCCAACCAGCTAGTCACCCAAATGTTTCTCCTGGGTTTCAAAAGAAAGCCACTGGGCTTCAGCCACTTTCCTATGTGCAAAACTTCCAAGATGCACACAGAATTCAGCTGTTCTTATAGATTTCAGTTCCTTTCTCCAGACCTGACCCATCCAGGAAGTAATTGGAAAACTCACCACTAGGAGCTCCATATGCACATCAGAGATTGCATATAACTGAATGAGCGGCTGGGATCCAAAAGCCAACATGCAGAGCAGATTCATCTCCTGGCTAGAGAAGATTCTGTTTCAAGGGAGGATGAAGTGCTGACATTATCAGGGAGAGTAGAACCCAGCTAATGTGTGGTATCACCATATGATAGCTCTGTTTCCCTATATGGGCTATTCTGAAATCACACTTTCAACTCATTATGACATTATCCTGCCTCTGTTTGCCTGGATGACTGTTTATGGGTTGGTTGGCTTTTGTCTGGTGACAAGGAAAGAAAATTAAAAATAAATTTGTTGACAAGGTCAACATAATTGATTCAGACACTAAATATAATGTAGCATGTGGTAGTTATATCATGGTGAAAATCAGAGATCATTTCGTTGTAACCATGACATGGTTGATTTTTAAACATTCTGCGAGATGGTTGTGGTTAGCATGGATCCAAAGAAATGTGAGTGGAAAGAAAATATCATTTACTAACACTGACATAGGTCCTAAAATCTGAAGCTTCTCAGGCAGTTTCCATGTTGCTACAGGAACAAGAAGCTGCAAAAACTCTTGTGCAAACTAAAGTCATCTTGGATTTATATGCAAAGCCTAGAAAAATCTTAAAGAAAGGTAGACCTACTAGGGAAAACCCCCACAAATACATGCATAATTTGCTTGATCTGGATCACTTATACAGAACAGTTCTGCGCCATCAAAAATGGAAATTTTCCCACTTTCCCAATTACCTAAATATAGTAAGTATACTTTACCTTTGTGTGGAGCACAAACTGTCTAGAAGCAGACCACTACATTTTACCAACCTACTGCATACTCCAAAGATAAAGTTCTTCTTGCCTGTCCTTAAACAGAAAATGTTGCAAGAAGGAAGTGGACAATCCCAATAACACAAACAAGAGGGAAAAATAATCTTTCCAATGGCTTAATCAAATAATATTGGAAATATATGTAAGAGTCTCTGTTATCTCTTTATTATAATTTCCACACGGACTCAGCCAAAATGGTGTCTAAGTAGTTTTTCTTATATTTCTAATATTATTTGATTAAGCCATTAGACAGATTCTTTTTTCCCCTCTTGTTTGTCCTTAAACAGAGGCATGATGTACCAGTCCAGGGCTGAATCTGCATGAAGCTTTTAATCCAATCCCCAGGCGATTTAATCCCTGCCATCTACAATGAATGCAATTTCCATTTTGATTCTGGCCGATTTAAATTTTCCCTCTGCAACAAGCATGACTGATCCAGAGTGACCCTTTCCCCCACGATATCCTGGAGTGGATACAACCCTCAATATTTGAAAAACTGACATGAGGAAGTGTGCAGCTGTCTGCTTGTCCTGAACTAACTTGCTGCCGAGCTTCCAATGCTGTAGAAAAGCCCATACCCAAATTGCAAGCTTCCTATAAAGGGGAAGCCCTAACTTCTCTCAGCAAAGATTTATTCCCCCTCCTCTGCTGTCTCCAATCTTCTCCCCCCTTCAAGAAAAAAAATAAAGAGGCTCCTGCTGCACTTGGCTCCCCCCCCCTTCTGCACATCCCTAATCACATGCAGAACACTTTTCTGTTTCAATGGGGGGAGGGGAGAAAGATCTGAGTTCCAATTGATCTGAACTCAGCAGGACCCACAATGGAATAAACAAAGTAAGTGCAGAATCAGCCCAGGATTTAGGCAGCAGAGTTTGAAAGCGCAGTAGCCTTCCCTCACAACTCCCTCCTTACATTCTGTCTATATCAATGCTTGAATACATTACACTGCTCCACTACACCCATGGTAATTTCATTCCTCCCATGTGAATGTAAAAAAAAATCTCCAACGATGCCATGACAGAACAACAGAGGGTATGTCAAAAAGTTTCTACTACATATAAGGTTGTAAACTGGCATTCAGTGGGTTTCCATAGCTGTAGTGTCTCAGATAGCAGCCTGTACCAAGTGTAGCTAGTACTGCATAAAAAGAACACTTTCCTTTGATTGCATAATCCTATGTACAAGTTCATTTATTTGATAGTACCCCCCACATTGCTTTAATTTATATATCACTTGAAGGGTGCACTACTTACAAAAACTAGTTCCCCATCTAGGTTAATGACCTTGTCGAGAGCATTCGAGGCAGGTGTAACTTCAATGATATTCACATAATTACCTTAATGGAACAAGCCAGGTCCCATCTAGTCCAGCACACTAACAAGGGCAAGTCAGAGGCCTCTGGGACCTCACAAGTAGGGTATGAAACGACGTCCATCTTCTTCATGCCCTACTTGTAGACTGTCTGCATCACCTGGTATTAATGGCTCATAGGAAGTTCCACTGAGCCATACTAGCTAATAGCTAGCTGCAAGGCCTCTCCTCTATGGATATATTCAATCCATTTTAAGTTCTACTAAGTTAGTAATTACCACCATTATTTATAATAAATGAATGCCATCAGTAAATTACATTGCGCAGGAACATGGATTTCCTCAGGTCAATCCTAAACCTTCTACCAACAAACTTGAATAACCCTAGATTCTACATTTAATAGAGAGGCCTCTTTAAATTCATTCACTCCATGTTACTCATTATTTTACAGACATCTATTATGCTTGCCCTTAGCAATATTTTTCTAAGTAGAACAACATTTTAGCATTTCTTTTGAGAAAGCAGGAATCAAAACCCAAATGAATTTAATAGAAATAAGCACAAGTCGGAAGAGCCATTATGGTCAAGCTAGAAGAAGAAGAGTTGGTTCTTATATGCCGCTTTTCTCTACCGGAAGGAGTCTCAAAGCAGCTTACTTTCCCCTTCACTTTCCCTCTCCCAACAACAGACACCCTGTGAGATGGGTGAGGCTGAGAGAGCCCTGATATTACTGCTCGGTCAGAACAGCTTTATCAATGCTGTGGTGAGCCCAAGGTCACCCAGCTGGCTGCATGTGGGGGAGCACAGAATCGAACCCGGCTCACCAGATTAGAAGTCCGCACTCCTAACCACTACGCCAAGCTGGCAGAATGAACCATAAAGGCACTGCAAAGAGAAACAATGGACAAGCCTAGCAGTCTGCCTGCCTTACAGATTTGGAAGTGGGTCTCCCAAGCATTCTTGCACGAACAGTTGTAACCTGTCCCAGGCCATTTTCAAACTGCCTTTGTATTCCACTCTAGTAACTGCTTCCTAAATGATTTTTTCTGTCGGCACTAGTAAAACTATTCAGGAGCAGATTCAGATGAATAGCCATGTTGGTCTGAAGCAGCGGCACCAAGGTTGAGTCAGGTGGCACCTTTAAGACAAAAAGCTTTCATATGCATACAACGTAATTGGATATAAAGGTGCTACTGGACTCAAACTTTATTCAGCAGCAGGACATGGGAGACATAATCCATCACACAGAAATGTTGGGAAAGCCCAAGGACAGATATCCCTTCCTGCTCATTCTCGTGGGAACAAATGATACTTTCCGGTGCACTGTGGAGCATTGTGGAGCACTGTGGAGCATATGAATTTCTCCCCTATTTGGCCTTGGGGAGAAAAGTGAAGGACTTGGGAGCGCAGGTAGTATTTTCATTGGTTCTTCCTGTTAATGGCTGCGGCTAAGGAAGGGAAAGAAAAATAATAAAATAAATGACTGGCTACATCATCCCTGCGATCAGGAAAGGTTTGGGTTTTTGGACCATGGATAATGCTACTGTGATGAGGCTCTTCTATCGGGAGATGAATTGCACCTCATAAGGATGGAGGGAAATGTCTTTGTGAAGAGTCTTGTGGACCTGGTGAGGAGGGCTTTAAACTAAGTCCAATGGGAAAGTGAGATGTACATTCAAAGCCTAGTTCAACGACGATAACCGCAGATAGGAACACTACAGACTTAAAAGGAATGGGACATATGCAGGGAACTATTAACTTACAGGAAAGTTAAAAAACTAAAACCCTGTAGTACTTGTATGAAGGATAACTATGTCTCTAAACTAATGCACAGAGTATGGGGGGAAAGCAGGATGAGCTAGAAGTCCTAATAAAGGAAGGGGACCACGATCCAACTGGCATTACAAAATCCTGGTGGGATAACACAACTGGAATAACAGGATTGAGAGGTACAACTTATTTAAAAGGGAGAGAAGAAGAGGGGAGGAGTAGCACTATATGTTATGTTAAGAATGTATATACTAGTGAGGAAATACATATGTCTGAGTATGAGAGTTCAGCTGAGAGTCTTTGGGTAAAAATGAAAGGAGTAGGAAATAATAGTGGTACTATGTTGGGAGTCAGCTAAAGACCGCCAAGACAGGCAGAGAACTAGTATGAGATGCTCCTAGACCAGATTACAAAGTTTTCAGAGAGACAGGACCTAATGGTCAAGGGAGATTTCAATTACCCAGATATCTGTTGGAAGATCAACTCTGCTGTAAATGAAGAGTCCAATAAATTCTTCACTTGTCTTGCTGACAATGTCATTTCCCAGAAAGTGGAAGGTGCAACCAGGGGGTCTGCTGTTTTAGACTTGATTCTCACCAATAGGGAAGAACTGGTTGACAAGGTAAAAGTTCTGGACACCCTTGGTAGTAGTGACCATGTGATTTTGGACTTCATTAACTTGGGGAAGAGAAAAGGATAAAACAGAGGAGCAGAGAAGGACAATGATGAAGTGAGCTGCTTTGGGTTCAATTTGGGAGAAAAGCAGAGTATAAATATCAAATTTATTTATTTATGTATTTATGACAAAGGCATATGGAGAAACATATTCCTCCTTCATTGACTTGCTTATAGCCAATCATGTTCAAGCCGCAGCTTTGCTTCTTTACTTGTAGCTGGGTTTGCTCTACCTTCCCTCAGTCCTATTCTTATCAAGCAGGAACAGTCTGTTAGCACAAACACATCCAGAGGCACGGTTGATGCTCATATTCCAATCTGGCTTTTCAGATTTAATGTAGATTCGTTTACATTTTCCTGCTCCTTCTGCATTAATTGACAACCCATTCTAGCATAGAAAGGCACCACATCAAATCTCCCTATGGCCCAGTAGCTTCCCCAAGTGACATCATAGTTCTGGTGGCAGCTTGGAACCCAGGAAGAAGATACACCAATTTTTCATGATATAAAATTAAAACTGTAAAGCACTAATCCAGATATTATCTTATGCATCACTGGTCATTGTGCCTGCTCCTCTTTGCTAACCTAACCACAAAGTCAGCACAATTAACTATCAGTTGTACTGGCCACTGTTGGAGGCAGATCCATAGCCTCAGGTGATCAAAGCTGACCATCTGTTTGGTTTTGTGCAAATGTTCCCAATCCACTGCCAGAAAGTATGCCTGCAGTACTCAGTGCTGAATTCAAAGATCCAACCCCCAGGAATTTCCTACACAAAGCTTCTTGCACTATGATACAGAAGCTTCTGCAAATGCTTGGTCCTAGTACATTCAGGGCAACAGTTCATTGAAGAAAGTCACAGAAGTAACACAAATATCCTTCCTTCCTACTTCTAAAATAATTTTATATATAAAGTCAATATGGGGTGTTTACACAACCATTAGATGATGTAAGAGGTTCTTCAAAGGATGGAAGTGTGCATGTAAACAGGATTTAGGGTGCCTTTAAGAAAATTTAGTGATAATTTAAGGGGGGGAAAGCTTGATTAGCAAGACTGGGGATTTAACACTAATGCCATAAATAGTTTGCTACGCTGGATAAATATGTCGATCTATCAAAAGAAAATCCTTTTTCTCTTGAGATATGTTCCTTAAAATGTTCTTCAATGCAAATGGGACAGAATTCTGTGTTCTACTCAAGATGCAGCTGGTGCTAATGCAATGAGAGCCACCCCAGGTAGGAGAATACAAAATATCAGTATTTAAAAATGCTTCAGTTGCATGAAAAGGCTCTCAACTAAGAAATTACTTACTAATAGATTTAGGATTGAAAATGTACTACCATTCCATGAAAGTGAAAGTTAATTGGTGCCCAGGGGCATGTGTGTGAATAACTCAATGGTTAGTTTTTACTAATTAGCAATAGAAAGAACTTCTTACCACACAAAGAAAACTTTCTCTGAATTATGCTATATTCCTTTGTAAAGAGAGCACTCCAAAAAAGGAATTTCCAACAAACTTTAAAAAATATTCTAGAATATAATTATATATATATAGTCTTGTTTAATAGTATAATAATATAAACAATAAATATTTCCAAATTGGCATACTAAAAAAATTAATATTCTGCAACATTTTTAAATGTGAGTTTTAGTGTGCATGACATGTATAGTCCAAATCTAACATAACGCTTCCCTTATTTTTTCCAGTAATAATTTTGGGGGGGAATTGGTACAGCTGAACTATTTTGTCCCTATACTAAAAGATGTTTTAAATGCACTCATAAATAAAATAGTGCATCACTTCAGCACCAGATACTACTGAATATACACCTACCACCATTTCTACTTTTTTGTTTCTGAAATAAATAAGTAGCACTTTATGCATATATAACATGGCCATGAAAATATTCTTACTATAGAATGGCAAAAGTCTTCTTGGACAGCTCTGTAGAAGGTTACTGTAATAATTATTATTTTAAAATCTCCCAAACCAGAGTAGAATTTTGTCTGCCAAGGGGGAAAATATACATAGATTTGAGATCCTGGTATTGAAGATTTAATTTAAAACAAGAGCTTCTAGATCAATATATCCAAAAGCTTAACAATTCTATTTTAAATATCAGACTATATGACTACAAACCATTCCCATATTACAAGCTATTTAATTTTAAAATAGTACATTGTTCAAACAAAAGTTCTTTGCTAAAATGTGACTGTGAATACGCCCATCACAGCCCCGGAGCAAAGAAAGCCATAAAACCATAAAAACCAGCGTGAGATTTCCCTGATGTGGCTCTCTTGAAGTCATAAAACTCAAAGCATCTTTTCCAAGCCACCTTCATTCACTTGTACCTTAACTATTTGGGTTATAAATACTTTTGTTTCTTGACATGTTTTCTCTCACAGGCTCCATTTCCACAGGAAATGAAGAGTATTGTAAATTCCTTGCATATTACCATACTAGCCAAAGCATTAATGCAATATTATTGAGGCTGGAGAGGAGTGAATTGTTGCTTTAAAAATCATCACATGGAACTATAAAAAATCTTTTCCTGAATTGAGAAGGTTAATCTCAGAATAGAGAATTCAAATAGTGCAAAGAGGAGACAGATTTTTATTGATAAATTCAAAATACTAACTTGTGTTATGTGGCAAGTGTACTGAATCAAATAGTCAGACTGGAAACATCCTTCTCTCGTGCATTTTTACAGCAACAATACAACCACTAGAAGTCTACAATGGACAAATACGAAATTGGGCTGCAGACCCTTACGGAACAGCTAAGGCGTCTTTTGCATGTCAGTCGACAATAAAGCATTCTTCCACCCGCACAAAGGGGGGAAGGACCCTTTGCAGGCAGCACAAGCCCTATCGGCTGTGAAAATGTGCAGTTGCTAAGAGGCAAATATGCCTCCTCTTGTAATCAAATAGCCCAAGCTCAGCACTGCTGCTGGCTTGGGGCGAAAAGCAAATTCCACCAGCCACAAACTTAGAAACAGTCTTGAATTATTTGTCGCTGACCGCTGGCTGAACCCTGTCCTGATGAGCACCATCACCATTAGCTACTTCTCGGCGTATTCCATCACCCAATGGCAACAGCCGCATGCTGCAGCTCAAGCTACGAGGAATTGATCAAACTGGGTAATGAGACTATTTCTTTGCCGAGGTTATTTTAAATGAATATAAATATTTTCTTTCTACATAATTTGCCACAAAAGGTCACAGAGCTCCCTATGATTCTGAAGAAAAATGCTTTAGAATCCTGATCTCCATATCAGAATAAAACAAACAGTTCTGCAGAATTTGGGGGGGGGAGGGGTCCAATGGCATACATTTCTTTGTCTTGGCAGTATCCCATACAACTGATTAGAGGAAAACATTTAAGGCTGCACGTTTTAGTTAGAGCTGAAAAGATACAATGCAATTTTAGAAAGATATATAACTAATCATGACTTATACTTATTATAAACTTTCCACTGAGGCACATTCTTGCCAAACAGCCTGAACTCTAAAACACACAAATTGACCTTGTGGGCAAAGATATATAAGGCTGAATGTAACATTCTGGGTAAGCACAAAATATTTTCTCTCCCTGCCCTTCCGATGAACAACCACTTCTGAAGATTAGCCAACTGACCAGAGTGGTATTTTTATCTACTTCATTTATATTTCACTTCTCTCCCCGGTGGGGACCCAAAAGTGGATTATAACATCCTTCCCTTCTCCATTTTATCCTGTGAAGTAGGTTAGGCTGAGAGTGAATAACTAGCACAATGTCATCCAGTGAGCTTCCACAGCAGGGTCTCTAACCACTACACCAAAGTCCCCCAAACACACATGTGCTTAGGTTCACTCAAGCACTTATGGGCCTCTTCAGAACTTAGCAATATCATTGCTTTAGACTGAACACTTCTACAATTAGCAGGATAAATATAGATAGGGATGTATGATAGGTTTTCTACAGATTCCTTCTTCATAATGAATTGTGCACCCTGTACTACTTAATGTGTCACATATTCACTTACAGTTGAGGACCATTTAACTTGGGCAAGCAGCAAAGAGAAGACAAATTTCTTCTTTCATATCATATCATCTTATAATTTTCAAATAGGATTTTCAGCAGCAGCTAAATGCAATTAAAATCCAGTGTAGAGCTGCAGGTGTATTGAGTCCTTTGTAATCTATATAAGGCAAGGATCACATGCAATAGTATAACCCACCTTCTACACGTTCTTCTTTTCATCTGAGTTGCCTATATGAAAGTTTTTCATTAGGTACTTTAACCAATCAATCCTCCAATGGGAATTCCCCCCTGCTAACATCACACTCTGTATTTATACAGTTAAACATCTGAAGAGAGTATAATATTTTATAAGCCTTCTAAGTTCATTAACGAAAAACATATATACTAAACCATGGATAGCCAAGGCTTGAATTCTTGGGGCCACACAATTCTTCAAGAGTAGAAAGTCTCCATCAAAACCAACTCCTTCATGGGTGAACAGGCCCCACACTGTAACTGACACTGCATCTAGAAAGATATTCACATTTATAGCTAATACAGTCAAAGAAAAAAAACATATACAACTTTAATGCGGAGGTTCCCAGGTGCCAGGTTGCCGTGGCACCTAGAAATTTTATCATGCACTTAGCATTTCCAGCAGCAATTTTTGTAATGTCTTCCAGTGATCTCAAGGAGCTGTACAAACTTATCATTTTGCATCATAATATGTTTAATGTATGACATAAAAACATGTGCATGATGTTCTTGCCATTAGTTGCTTATATATTAATTTATACTATTCAGAGCTGACAGATGAATTCATTTCTTAATCATTTGCTTTCGAGGCTGGCTCAATTAAACAAAGTTTTTTTTAAAGCAATAATGAAGCTATGAGAAACTGGAGAGAAGTTATTAGCTTTTCATTGTGGTGACAAACATAGTTACCATTATATATAATGCAATACTGTAATCGCTTTAATAAAATTATGAAAAACTGTAAAAAGTTTAGGCTTAGGTTTTGTTGTAGCAATAATCAGAAAATGTCATCAATAAAATACAAAGCCCTGAACAATGGAAAATAAGTCTTGCTTCTACAGCCAAATTAAAACTTGTCTGCATGAATGTGTGAAATTCCTAGTCTTCTAACTTGGGGGGGGGGGGTTCTCCAGAAAAAAAGAGATGGTTAAAATGTTTACCATATCTCAGGGGGGGAAACCAAGGATACATGTAACTTCAGATATCCAAATTTGGACCTAACCAGCATCAATGTACCTAAGCAATGATTAAGAATTGGTCACAAACTGTGAGGTAAAAACAGGGTCTGATGTGGGTTTGTAAACTATGTCTGTATTAATTATTGTTACATTTCACATCTGATCTCACAAATCACAGTTAATGTAGTTTCTCCATTTCTCAGCTATCCTGCTTGGAAAGATAACAAAATAGGTTTTGCTGATGTCTTCCTGTACATGACTTCCAAGGGCCTTGATTCTGCTCATCAAAGCCATGGTCTGTGAAGGCTCTTTACGACCGTTTATGCACTAGAGGTTTCATTCCAGGCTGGAGTTTCACGCTAGTCGTGGCAGGTTGCCCGACCCCTTCCTGCATCCACATGGGGGAGCATTTGGCCTGGTGCACCTCACCTGCCCCCAATTTGTGCTCCTGCACGGGAGCTGGGGGAGCGAAGTTCCAAGTGCGTAAAGGGTCTACCAGAGTTAAGCCATGATTTGCAATGACCACACTATTGTACAACACCAGACCATTATTTCTCCACAGATATTTGTATAGGCTAGATTATTGCTATCTAGTATTGTACTATGAAAGTACATACAAAATATTACAGAAAGTGATCAAGTTTTCCCATCAACTGTACAAATGTATTCCTAATTATAGGTTTATCCAATATTTACAAAAAAGGGCAAAAATGGTTGCAGAAACATTGTACAACTATGGCACTGAACCCAGTTTAAAGAGGAAAACTACTGGCAAACAGTATTCCATCCTTCCCAAAATGCGTCCAACATTGAATTCTCAACATGTACGCAAATGAGTCAAAAGTGCATAAAATTACCAATTAAAATCAATAGTAAGGGGAAATTAGCAGCTAGTAGCAGAAGAGCTCCAATCAACAGTCTAGCCATTTGACAAAGTCAGTGGCAACAGCAACGGAGTCATCACAAGTTCTACTGCCAATGAACCAGATGGCGTTACTGGAAAAAATTATGCCCACAGACTGGCAGCTTGATCCTGTGATTACTGCCCAAGGGATGAAGTAATGAAAACAAGGAACAGTTAGATGTGATGGGGTAAATCAATTATCACCAACTAACTGCAGCCCTTCCTAGATTACTTTCGAAACTTAACTACAAGCACCTGGTAGGCAAAAAGGTTCCCATCAGTGGAGACGTGATCTTTCTTCTTTGACCGAGCTAATATAATGAAACAATTTTTATTCATGGATGGCAAAGCAATTTCTCTTTCTAATTTTGCGCAAAAGATAAATGCATTTAAGACACTTGTTTTGAAAACTCAAGCACCATGTGAAGTTGCATTTTTATTTTTTCCCAAAGCATTATTCAAAAATGCAAAAGAATAGTCTTAAGACAAGGACTTCTGAAATTACCCAGAGGGCAGAGGTGAATTTCACATCATAGTGTAAAATTAAACATTCCACATGGATTTAACTTTGGCCGAAACATACTTGAAACGGAAAGAACTCGGAGACACTGGAAAAGTAAACACACACACCCATTCCCCATTCCAACTTTCCATTTTTCTATCCTTTATTGAGAAACTAGAAATTAAACTGGTGTTGAGCAACTGACTTTTTTTGCAGTCTCTTTTTCCATCTTCTTGCCAAGCAATGAGCTGAACAACTGGAATCATCATTGCTTTCTTGAAATGCCATCAGCATTAAGCGACTTTTAAAAAAGGCAAACCAAGTCTCACACATTCTGCAGTGGGCTATAATACAAGGCAAGTAAAGAAGACTAGGTAGTAAGAGACAGGGCACAAACAACAATGACCTGTAGGTCTCAGACAACAAAAATAAGTAAATAATTTGGCAGTACAGAAAACTTGTGTCCAAAGACCACTGCCAGGATTCTTTTGGATTCTTCAATTAAAAAACTACTGACCTTATAAAAGCACTGTGATAGGCTAAACTTATTTAGCTGCATTTATGCTACAGTAGCCAAGAAATAGAGTGACAATAAACAGGATGAGTTTTCTAGATGCATAAATTATCAAATCAATCACAGTTTGGATTCCTCAAAACAACTGTTTTTTATCCAGAGTCACATATTTAACTACAGCAAACTGTGAATAGCCCAAGGTAGCCAGAAGAAGCTACAGCTGAAACTCATTGGGATCTCCTGTTTGTATAGACAGCTGCTATGCCAAGATAACACAATGATAACTATCACAGAAACTATGTTGTGTAAATAAGTGCTCTGGGATATATAGGAGTGCGCCCCACTCCAACCAAAATATATGCTGAATCATGTATCTACCCCACCAGTCCATCCATAGCTTCTTAAAAATCATATATGAATTAATGAATATAACAACAAAAAAGAAACAATTTCATTTCTTACATATTGCCTAAAAATCTTTAATCAAGATCACATAAGAAATGTGTCACAGCTGATTTTCTGGTCCATTGATTTCATTTTGCAGTACATGAATACTCTATGTACCATGATTCTCAGAAACAAGCAGATATTGAGAAAGGTACATCTTCAGCATTTATTTCCACTGCTTAATATTTGAGGCAAAGAGCTTTCTATCCCTCTTCATAGTAAATGCAAATGTTTCAAAACATTTATATGATATATTCAAATATTTCAATGGCACTAGAAAAATCTTATCAAAAATATACACTAGACCAAAAGAAAAAAAACAGAACAATTCTAAAGCAAATTCAAGAACAGGTAGACAAATTTTGTTTCACAGGTTAAAGGACTGAAAATGAATCATAAATTAATTTTGAGTCATTTCTTTAAACTGGCACATCAGAAGTTTGATCAGATTCCATAAAACATGCAACAAAGAGCAAACTGAAGAAAATAAACCATAAAATTGAAGAACAAACTGGAAAGATACTGCATGTCAAAATGTTCTTTCAAACATTAAGATCATGACTTTGCAAAGTAAAACAAATGATGAGTGCCCCCCCTCAACACAAAGCTTTTTTAAAAAGAAAGAAGCATGGAATTTGGACAAACAAATTTAAGTTACAGTGAATTCCTTTGTTAAAATCTAAAAGCAAACAGAATTTTAAAATTTAAAAAACATGTCCACTGCGGTCTTTAGTTTAACATTAACAGTGCATTCCTAAGGAGAGCTGTGTCACTGGAAGGGTATAATTCTGTTTCAGACTGGTCTGTTCAAGTTGGTTCTCACAAGCCTTTTCATAACACATGAACAGTTCTAAGCACCCTTGAACAAGTATTCACAAAGACGTTGTCTATATATGAGAATCAGCAGGATATGGCCACAACCTGGAATGATGCTCCTGAACACAGAAGCTAGATACAGTGCAGGTGCCCACTACACCAGGGGTAGTTACAACCTGTGGTCCTCCAGATGTCCATGGACTACAATTCCCATGAGCCCCTGCCGACAGGGAATTGTAGTCCATGGACATCTGGAGGACCACAGGTTGACTACCCCTGCACTACAACATGTACTGTCCAGTGCCCACTTGCATTTCTCTATGCAATTGTGGAAACAGCGGCAGCTGGCAGTGGCCAATATTGTCTGTATGCAGGACAACATTCTCTGGCATAAGCCTCCCACTAGTTACCTCACAATCAAGCTCAAAGAGCAAGCCATTCAAAAAATACTGCACACTACAAATGTGTCATTTCCCCATTTTGGGCTATTTCCCCTTCCAATTAAAAAAATTGCCTCTTTACAGGAAGTGTAGCAACACTAACCATATATAATTTGCATATAACTGTTCCTCTGCCCCATCTTGTTTTGCCGATTTCCAAGTGAATGAAGTGGCTATTAACAAGAGGTCAAGGTCTACTCTTTACCACAAGCATAATAAAAACAAAAAGATGAGGGACACTATTCTACAATATACAAACCTGTCATTTATGTTACAACAAACTTAGCCATCAATAAAGGGGGGGGGAGAGAATCCCATTCAAAATTCAATTATGTGGAGTCTTTTGTATGGAGAAGTACCACACCTTTCAAGTAACTGGTATTAATGAGCAGGCATAACTATAGAATCCCCATCAGTTTTTCTGACAAAGCTGCGACCACTCCAGTCTCTCATTGAAATTCCATTAATCTGGTGCAGCCAAGTCCAGTTCGGAAAATGAAAACTCCATCTAACCCTTTATCAGTTCACAATAACCTACAAGTGAACTCTGCCTGTTAGCATATAGCGGGTTATGATTTTGCTATCAATCAGGCTGCAAGCCAATACAATAAAAGCCAACAAGGAATAGTTTGCCAGGCAAGAATTGTCTGTCTTGTTTTCTTTTGAGATGTCCTTTTGGAGATTTTTTAGAAATTCTTTCTACCCATGTTTTCTGTGCTTCTTCCAGTAAGGTGTCTGGACCTCAGGAGTTTCCACACTGTGCTCCCTTTCTCCTATTTAACTGATGCCAGCAATAAAGCCAAAGCATCACTGAAGTGCGCTTGAATTTCATTAGAAGATATAACTTATGCTACTTTCCTACAGTACCTAATAAACCATCAAGAAACCTAAACACATACGGCTGGAGGGAATAACTAGAAAATTAGGTGGCCATTTGGGAACTGAGTGAACTTTTGAACCAAGGGAAACAGAGGGGGAAAATAACTTTCAAAAAACAAAGGGAAAGACAGACTTTATAATGTATACTTAAGCTGGTCGGGCTGATGTTTTCAGAATCTCCAGAAATTAAAAGTATCATGAATCATACATATGTAAAATTTATGACCTAAACTATATTTCATGATTCTAAAGAAAGCAGCCAAAAAAGTAAAAACAACCCAAAGCTACTAAATTGGGAAAAGGACTTTTGGTGATCTGTGCTAATTTAGTTAGAATATTTGTTGCTTAAACACAACAATTATTTCCTAAATTATATCAAGTCATAACTATTAGACAATAGTGAGAGAAAAGGCAATTTAAAAAATCATATTATGCATACAACATTCCATGGTCACTAGAACATTACTGCAATAATTCCTTGCTGTCTTTTTTAACAAATTGCCAAACAGACAATCAGAAGCCAAACAACGCCCAATAAAATTGTATTCTTAGAGGCAATGTTTTATACTGTAGATGTGATTATAACTGTAGATAAGTGACCCATCTCTTAAGGAAGACTACTGAGATTCTAATTCTCCTTGTAGGCTACAATGGGCAACATGTTTCATTGGATTAATATTCCTATTATTTCATATTTTCAGTGCTTCGGACTACAAACTGAATACCTGGACCTAAACAACAATATTTCGGATGTAAACACTTTCACTTGTGAGACAATCACATTCAGCAGCGAAACAGAGTATAACGGGAAGTTTAAATTCTGAATGCTGAAAAAGAGGTTAAATCAGAAGGGAGATGTTATCTTTGATTCATTGCCCCATACACAGATGCATTAGTGATCTGCTCGATACACAAAGATTAAAATGGTTACCTATAGAGCAGCTATCAAAATTTATGAAGTATATCCACAAACATAATTCATACTAATTGAAGAATGGGAGACTGATACTTAACCACATAGACAAGAAGAAACTGCTCATTTCATATTATAATCTTCTGTGTACTTTTATAATATTTCTGGTGAGAAATATTTACTTAAATTAGTAATAGAATTGGAAACTTGTTAAACAAATTATTCACATATTGATATTGATGGGATACTTAACAACTGGGCACCTCCACTGTTGAGAAATACATTGTTCATTTTCACAAATAAATGCAGATGCCTCCACCCCCCCTTAAACAAAGCACATCTCATGTGTTCTTTGTAATGGTGTTCAATATGCCATAGATCCAAAACATAGCAAATGGTATGTTAGCAACATATTTGTTAGGATATAAAGCACCTTTTGTCTTTATTCCGTGCATCATTTTTTTTAGGGGGGGGGGAGGAATCAAACTACATTTTATAGGAGTTCTTTTGGCAATAAAAAAGAAAAAGGCAGCAAAAGAGGTTGCTTTAATGCTGATTTTAAAAGCAGGACCTCACCCTGTTTCATTATATAAAGTCAACTCCACAAAAATTAACTCTTAACAGTTACTGTTATACAATTTACAGAGTTCGAAGAATGTACCAATACGATATTCTGAACCAGTTGTTAGCAGGTTTATCACTTATTCACATACTTGACTTATCCCTGTTCTGCAGTAGACATAATTTTATACCTCATAAAAGCAATATATGTTTCCAAAGGGAATAATCTGGATAACATAAAATGCGGAAAAGCATGTTGTAGGAAGCATATTTTCCTCCCACGATGGTACCTCAAGGCAGAGATGGAACTGCACAGTTTGATCATCATTGGATAGCAAAAAACATCATTTACTTTTAAGTCTAACATTTGGGAATTAACTGGATGTTCAGACTACACACATAGACAAACATCGTAAATAAACTTTTGTAAAATTCTATGCCAAGCTATGATGCAACCATTTCCATAGACTTGTGAGTTCATTTTAATTTCCAAGAAGAATTCATAAATGATCTGATAGTGCAAAAGCCTGTGCATAGTTACTCCAGTCTAGGATTACTAATATCAATGGGCTTACGCTTGAGTAACGCTGCAAAATAACCTAAACAAAATTGCACTGTATGGCTGATATTTTCATGCACTCACAATGGTGGGGGCCCTGTTTCAACACTGTTGCTCCCCAAATGGCTTGAATTAGAAATCAAACGAAAAAGACAGTACAAGAAGGACACACATGAATAATTTATGAATTCATTCTGTTTGTCGTAGGATGCCCCCCCCCAATCCATCAGCTACATCATTTCATTCTTTACAAAACAAAAGGAGCAGATCATTAAGTAGCAGAATAAAATTAAAGCAAGAATCTGGTACTGATGGATTAACCAAAACTCTGTTTCAAAGAAAATTCTGAGTATATTCTGGTGTCCAGCCCATTGGGGTTGAGCAGAATGAAGAAAGGGAACAGATTGATTGTAGAAGCACAAATGAACATGGTGTGCATTTTGAAGATATTCACTGTGCTTTATTAACCACTAGAGAGCACTCTTCTGTTCCTTAAAAGGTCTTGGGAAGGCAAGAAAACAAGGGCCCTATGTCTCAGGATGCCTAGCTCTTGCCCAAAACTTTACCACTCAGTTACAAAATAGTCCAGTCAAAGTAACAAACTGACAAAATGACTGCTTACTGAGGTAAAGGAAATGACTTACCATCAGATGGGCCTTCATCATCTTTATCATACCGGTCAGATAGGTTGTCAGGAGCCAAAGGCCATGGACCTTCATGTTCTTCCTCATTTTCTAATTCTCCTGTACAAAAGATTTACCATGGATTATAACAGATTCTTTTCCATTTGACAATACATAGACTAAAAGCATCATTATAAACTTAGTTTCAAATGCAAGACTCTACACAAGTAGGCTCTCTCCTGTATGTACAGCAGAAGTAGATGTCCAAAGCTACACCACTATTGGACAAATAAACCACACAACATTGTGTGTTCCTTTTTAGTGAAGATGTGCCCAATCTTCTTGATTCAGATAGGCAAAAGAAGCAATGCAACGATACAACAAGCTATGACAGAGGCACTGCTTAAAAGAGAGGGTTGCAGACATATCAGAAGCTTTTGACCTCTCTTTCTAGCTTTCTTGTATATATCGCCCTCCCTACATAAAATGTATCTTCCTCTATGAACTCTAAATAAATAGAAGAGCTGCCATATTTTATTAGCTAAAGTACATTCCCCTGGAACATCCATACAACACTGATACTAGAGGTAGGATACAAGTACAATGTACAGACAGATTGCCCTACACTGAGTACTCATTTCAAATGGAAGCAGGACAAAGAGCATACGGTATGGCTCGCTGGCTACAGACTGCTTCATCACTTAGTATAAATTATTATTATTATAATTATTATTACCACCCATCCAGAAAGCAATACATCTGACACCTGCCATTCCAATTCGCAACCTGGTTTTCAACAGCACTGCAGTAAGTCAGATGCTGCACGCAAAGCCCAGCGTGGATCCACACAATCCTGCCTTTCAAAAGCTCATAATGTCTGAATATACTGTGCAGTACAATGGTGATTTGCTCCTACTATGCTTCATTACTCCTGAAGAACAAGAGTACCTGAAGAAGCTTCAAATGTATTTAATAATGTCTAACATCCCTGCTCAAACCATTTCTCTCTCCAAGTTCTATGCAGGAAGAGATGCAATTAAGATAACACATTTCCATAGTCTGTGAGAAGTTTTGCATCCTACTATCACCTACTATTTGTATAAATTTTCAATTCAAATTATTATTAGCCCATGGTTTCAAAAAACCTGGAACTTTCATAGTTCTCTGTACTTCCAAAAAAAACTACAACCAAGATGTGACCTACTGGATTCTGTGCAGAATCAAGCTAATGACTCCTATTGAGGAGCAAAGGCATGAAAGCCCTCTCCTCTGCTTTATAACCCCCTCCCCTTCCTGTAAGAAAAACAAGGATGATTGCAAACACTATAAGCGTACAGAGAATATATATCCATAGATATTACCAAGTACCATCTTAAGAGCTCATACGTAAGGTGACCAGATTGTCCCACTTTTGGAGGGACATCTGGGGGCACCTGGCAAATTGTACTTATGTTGAAATTAAAAAATATATATTACAGTACTATTTTTGCGTTCGATGCATTCTATGAAACTTTTTGTTGCTCCATATTGACCAAATTTTTAAACAAGAACACCCCCCCCCCGGTCAATGGTGCCCCGCTTTACCAATGTTAAAATCTTGTCACTTTACTCATATGGTCTCCTGAACAGTTAGAAGGTCATGTAACAAACAATAAGTGGTATGTGAATTGCCTAATTGTGGTAACATTTTATATACTTTAATAGTTAGCACCACACTAGAGATTCCAGTAAGAGAGGTGTGCAACAATTTCTAGTGACAATAAGGACAGTACCAAATGGCACTTTCCTTCTAATTGAGGACAACACAGGTAAATTTTCTTACTTGTTCACTATTGGTAATCATCCTCCTTCCTTCTAGCTAGTGTCCATAACCAGCACACAAAAGATTCTCTTCCCACAAGCTTTCCACAGAAATTGGGAGAGGAAGAGATGCTGGTGCTGGACACCAGAATCTAGACCTCCCCCCTTCTCAGTCCACTAGCACAGGCACAGAACACTCAGTGAGGCAGCACAATTAGGTTTCTTAACTACTGGAGGGTGTGTGTGTTTTGCACCTTCTCCTCTGCCCCTCATCATAAACAGCTTCAACCCCAACTTCAGTGATACTCCTGCACTCTCTCTGTAACCAGAAAAAGCAGGATGAAAATCCAGCATGCAAAAACTCAATATATATCCTTAACAGAAGTCAGTATTAAATGGGCAGCTTCTCCCTCTGAAGGACTTTTATCAAGTACATGACACCCTAAAATAAATCAAGCATCAGCTGTGGACAATTTCATATGATGAAGGGGGGGTTCCTTCTGATTGCTGCAATAGTAAAGCAAATGCAATGTTTGTTATAACACTGCCAAATTTACCAATTTCTTTGAAAATTGTTTTGAGATTTCTCCCAAGGTCTTACATGTCAGCCTATACTCTCTACTGGCTGAGGCAATCAGGTGAGAATTTCTCAGTGTTACTCTTTCATTCAGAAGGATGAGTCACTGTTTAGTATCCTAAGTCATAAATTTGGTCCCCTCAACAGGTGCTGTATGTCTACTAGTATACCTGGAAATGGGAGAGAGCTAAAAATATATATAAATAAAGAGTTCAGTTGTTATCTATGTAATAGAAAGCCGAACTACAAAGAAATAAGAGGCATCAGGTAAATGTATCCAGTACAATTTGCTGGCATAATTGAAAGTATTACAGCCTAATCAGACATCTAAAGCAAGGCATGTTCAAATGAAATGTCTATAGACTCATTAGCAGGCAGCTATTCCATTATTATAATCTTGCATAATGTCAGTGGTGCCTTGAGCCCGTGCCAATGACAACAGCATAAATTTTGCATCTCATTTCTGCAGCCATAAAATTAATGATCAGTTTAAAAATACTTCTTTATAAAAAGTTATTACACAAAGAAAAAGCCTTGGATATGTCCCTGTGATGTAGCCATGAGGATAATTAAGAGACTAATGCTCATTAATATGACTTCCCCAGAACAACCTTTGATTTATACTAGAACTTTTTTTAAAAAGTTTAATTAATTAAGCATAGTTTAATGGTTACATGGGGAAAATGCTATTTTTTCTGTAATTCAATCACATATATTTTGATAGTAGAATATTTAAGCTATTTGCATATGACATAGTATATGATCCTTATTTATTACACTTTTTTCATTGGTACTTGCTTGCTTATTGATCCTAGCGAATATTGCAACTATGCTAATATGGGAAATTAGATATTTAACTCTTACCATTGTTAATGGAGGATACCTATTAATTCCCAATGATAAATTCAGATTGACTTTAGATTAGCTGCTATCAAGGAATTGGTATTTACACATGTGCTAAAATATATACCCTGTTCTGTTCCTTTCCTACCCTATCTGGCTCTCTCTATGCTCTCTTCAACAATTGGTTTATAATCATGGGTTTTATCATCATTAATATTTGACTTCTGCCACAGCCTCTGTTGTAAAATGCATATCAACATATTTCAGTCAATACTGTTCGAAACAAATTGTTGTTACTGAGAGCCCCCTAAATCCCTAGCCACATGTACAGTGTTCCAGTACAATATCAAGGCAAAAACATCCTGGACAAGATATTTGTCAAAATTCACATTAAAAAAACATACGACTGCCTTTACTAATGCCATCTTTGGATGCATACATTCTGTATAACACATGTGACTTGTTCATGATATTTCAATCCAATTTTGGAAGTTCTATGTGAATTCACTGTGGACATGGTTTACCTTGATTATAGTAAGGCTTTTGATCAGTCTCCACACGATATTCTTATTGACAAGCTGGTAAAATGTGGTATGGATCCTATTGCTACGGATCGAGAAATGGTTGACAGATCGCACCCAAAGAGTACTTGTAAATGGTTCATCATCTTCTTGGAGAGGAGTGCCTCAGGGATCTGTCCTCAGCCCTATGTTGTTCAACATATTTATAAATGATACGGATGAAGGAATAGATGGGGTACTTATTAAATTGGCAGATGACACTAAACTGGGTGGGTAGCAAGCACAGAATCAGAATATAGGATGATCTTGATAGGCTGGAAAATTGGCCTAAAATGAATTTCAATAGTGATGAATGTAAAGTTCTTCATTTAGATAGGAAAAATCATATGCATCACTATAGGATAGGTGAGACTTGTCTTGACAGTAGTACGTGAGAAAAGGATCTGGGGATCTTGGTAGATTGAGTCAGCCCAGATTTTGGGCTGTATTAAAAGAAGTATAGTGCCCAGATCACATGAGGTGATATTACTGTTTTATTCTGCTTTGGTAAGACCTCACCTGCAGCACTGTGTTCAGTTTTGGGCACCACGACTAGTGGAAGATGTAGACAAAGTACAATGTGTCCATAGGAGGGCTACAAAAATGGTAAGGGCTTTGGGAGACCAAATCATATGAAGAAAGTTTGAGGGGAATTGCTCTGTTGAGCCTAGAGAGAAGATGACTACGAGGTGATAGGATAACCATCTTCAAATACTTGAAGGGGTGACATATAGAAGATAGAGCAGAGTTATTTTCTGTTACCCCAGAGAGTTGGACCAGAACCAATGGGTTGCAATTAATTCAAAATAATTTTCGGCTAAACATCTGGAAGAAGTTCCTGACAGTTACAGCAGTTCCTCAGTGGAGGCACGTCAGTGGAGGCTTCCTCAAGAGGTGATGGGTTCTCCTTATTTGGAAGTTTTTAAGCAGAGGCTAGATAGTCATCTGACAGAAATGCTGATTTTATAACTTAGGTGGATTCTGAGTGGGTGGGCAGGAAGGGATGTGTCAGTGTTTGCCTCACTTGGCACTTCCTTGCATAACTAGGGAATTGCTGATCTCCACAGTTGTGGAGCATCTCCAAAGAACAAATTAGAGAGTACCTTCTTAAAGTCTCTTACATGCCTACAGAATAGAGATGATATGGCAAAGAGGATATTCTCCATTACCTCAGAAGGTTAAGGACTGGCTGTGCTAGGAAAACACTATGATTATCATGGGTGACTTACTTCTCAAGCTATTAAGTCACACTGACTCAATTTGAGTGTCTGGTCTACTAAAACACAGAGATCCTTTTGACACATACTGCTGCCAAGACAAATCTCACCCATCCTATAGTGATGCATTTGATTTTTCCGACCTAAATGAAGAACTTTACATTTTTCGGTATTAAAATTTATTTCATTCCTTTTAGCCCCGTTTTCCAGCCTGTCAAGATCATCCTGTATCTGGATTCTGTCTTCTGGGTGTTTGCTAACCTCCCGCCCCCCCCCCCAGGTTAGTATCATCTGAAAATGTAATAAGCATCCCTCTATTCCTTCATCCAAATAATTTATGAATATGTTGAATAACACCAGGCCCAGGACAGATCCCTGCGGCACTCCACTTGTCACTCCTCTCCAGAAGATGACAAACCATTTACAAGCACCCCTTGGGTACAATCTGTCAACCAGTTCTCGATCCACCTAATAGTAATACTACACTTTACCAACATGTCAGTAAGAATATCATGCTGAACCTTATCAAAAGCCTTACTGAAATCAAGTTAAATAATGTCCACAGCATTCCCATGATTTAGCAAGGCAGTAACTTTCTCAAAAGAAGAGATAAGCTTAGTCTGACATGACTTGTTCTTGAGAAAGCTGTGCTGACTCTTAGGAATTACAGCCATCCACTCTAGCTGCTCAAGGACCAATACTTTGATTATTTGTTCTAAAATTTTGCCAGCAATAGACATCAAGCTGATGGGTTGGTAGTTACCCGGGTTCCTCCTTTTTCCCCTTCTTGAAGATGGGCACAACATTTGCCCGCCTCCAATATTCTGGCACTTCACCTGTACATCTGCAATTTTTTTTAGTATGCAATTTATCTGGCCCAGAAGATTTGGTTTCATCTAACCAATCATTATAGCCTAGGATTTAAAAAAAAACCCTTCAGCTGCCATGCCTTTATTTCTACATAACCTTTTGATCTTTTAGTTTCAAAGATACTTGAGAGTGATTTGGTAGAATTATAAACTGATCTAACTACATAGCTATACACAAAGGTCAGTTTCTTAAATATTCTCTAGAAAGTACTCAAATATACTAGCGAGTGAGGAAAAAAAGGAAATTATCTTCAATAGTAAATTGTAAGTACTAAAATAGAACTACAAATTAACACCCACAGATACTTGCTTAATTATTGATAAATGAGGAGGATAATCTTAAGGCCAACTTAAAAAATATTCAGGATATATATCAATAAATGTTCTCTTATCTTGAAATGCTATGAATGCATCCGATAGGTAAAGAAGAGTAGAAGCATACCCTGTCCCCTTCTGCATCTTTTCCTGTATCTTTTCTCACCAAAAGTAGAAAGCAGCTGGTTTAAAAGGACTCATATTACATCAGTGTTTGGAAACACTGCAAGTCTCCCCTGTGTGTACAAAACTCCCATTCACATTTTCCAGAAAAGAAACAATTTAAACAGTAATATAAGCAATTATTCATTAATATTTGTTTTCCAGTACAGTATTTTTTAAATTTAATACAGCATTTATCCAGAACACAATCAATGTAAGTGGATTAGCAACAGAATTTTGAAAATGTAAAAATATAAAAACAATGTAAATACACTGGATTTAGTTTAAATCTCTATACTGACCTAATCATCAAATGTATTACATATTTTGTCAAACAAAAAGTATTTAAAAAAAATCTTATTGGCTTCTAATTACAATTCTCACTGCTGTACTAAAGACACCCACCCAAAGGGCTGGCAGTAACTTTGAAATAATACACATACTACAGCTCCATTGCAGAGAAGAAAAGAAAAACCTTTAATGCTTTAAATTGTGTTTGTTCACAGTAGCCCAAGCAAGGAGCGAAACAGGGTTCTAAAAAGGCCCCAAACACAGTGGCACCAACAACTGCAGAACTTTACTTTTTCCTGCCCAGGATTTCTAACTTTTTGCAGGGTGGGGGAGAAATCTACTGTAGCTCCTTGTGCACTTTTTTGACCTCTTACGGTGACCCTCATGCCAGCATTCACAAGCTGCAGGTCATGACCTCAAGAATTAGCATAATGAAAATAAGGGCCATTTCAGGTTCAGAGTCAGAACAGAGCACTGCATCTGCCAGTTCTTAATGAGACTATAAAAATCTGTTGCAGTATATCTAGTGGAAGGTAATCTGTAGGTCACAATTCAGTTTCCAGTTATAGCATTTAGATCTTGTTCCCATTCCCATATATTCAATAGGGGTGAGGGGGGATGAAACACAACTACGGCAACATTTTTAAAAGTTATTCTGCTTCAGGAAAAGATTAGTATTTGATTTACTTTGCCAACCGCATGCAATATAATATGCCTTGATCCATTTGCCAAAATGCTACTCTATTTAATAATGCCTATTTGCATACACATTCCAAGGATGCTAAAAATGTCAGTTTAAGCTATGTTGCATAGTTTGGAGCTCCTATCAGAAAGTTATTATAAATGCATTTTTACAGTAAATAATACAATTACAATATCAGCAGAGAGTTTTTTTGCTTGTTTTTAATTGTTGGTTTCATATTTTGTTTTTAAAACACACAAAAAAATCATCCCCCAACAACGAATGCTTTCCACTTTTTCTTCCAGGAGGGGGAGCTAGCACTCTCAGCCATGATAGTAAGCCTGGCCTGAACACACAAAGTTTGTTTTTTAAACATACATATAACTGAATAAATCTTACCAAGCCAAACACCAAACAAAGTATGTATGTCACATAAAAAGCCAGATACATACCGCTTTCTGGAACTTCCTGAGGGTAGCTGAAGAAAGAAAGGGGGTGGGAGGGAAAAGAAAATATAAGTTTATTAACTTTATTTTATAGCCCAGCTTTGTTGCTGAAATTCAAAGTGGACAAGTGGTCAGACACTCAAAGAGTTGAATATGCCACGTATTGCAGCAAAAAGTGGATGGAAATCAATCAAATTACTCTCTGGATAAGATTGTATTTATTCAAAGCATGTTTAGTTCTCCCCTTCCAACAGAAATTAAAAACAGAACATTAACAGTTCAAATAAAATACAAAAGGTAAAATATTCTACACCATGAATACAATGGCTATAAAGTGATCATTCATACAAAGTGGATCACAACTTTCAGAAACATAACCATCCAACCGACCTCTGAAAAAAATATACACGTATTGCATTTCAGGACATTTTTCAATCCCAAATCAAACGGCAAAACATTCCTCCAAGTAAAAATGTTCCACAACTTTTTGTTTATGGTATCAGAGGTCATTGAGTTTCACATTCTAAACATCCAGAATTTGCAAATAAATGAAACAGAAGGCAGAATGTTTCTTTTGTAAATACACATTTGGGTGGGTAGCCGCGGTGGTCCGAAATAGCAGAACAAAATTTGAGTCTAGTGACACACCTTTAAGACTAACAAAGTTTTATTCAAGGTATAAACTTTCATCTGTATAAACACTTCTGAAGAAGTGTGCATGCATGTGAAAGCTTACACCTTGAATAAAACTTTGTTGGCCTGGACTCAATCTTTGTTCTTTTGTAAAAATTCATACCCACCTCTTTAAAGGTAAAGGTATCCCCTGTGCAAGCACCGAGTCATGTCTGACCCTTGGGGTGACGCCCTCTAGCGTTTTCATGGCAGAATCAATACAGGGTGGTTTGCCAGGTTCTTCCCCAGTTATTACCGTTTACCCCCCCCAGCAAGCTGGGAACTCATTTTACCGACCTCGGAAGGATGGAAGGCTGAGTCAAGCTTGAGCTGGGTGCTGGGATTGAACTCCCAGCCTCATGGGCAGAGCTTTCAGACTGCATGCCTGCTGCCTTACCACTCTGCACCACAAGAGGCTCTACCCACCTCTTTACATACCGCATAACTCACACCATTATAGTTTTATTACAAAACTATAATTTGCCATTGCCTTCCACTACTCCTTGATCTCCCACCCTGCTTAGCTTGGGATATCTGAGCAAGGTTGGGCTATACCATACCATTCCACATCCCAAGCCTGCTTAGCTTCTGAGATCTGACCAAGGTTGGGCTACAGCAGGGGTAGTCAACCTGTGGTCCCCCAGATGTTCATGGACTACAATTCCCATGAGCCACTGCCAGCAAACACTGGCTACAGCATACCATTCCACATCTCAACCCGGCTTAGCTTCCAAGAACTGACAAGACTGGGCTATACCATGCCACTTTTGCTCCCATGTGCAGCCCTAGCCCTAGATAAAACAATCCACCAAGATTAACTTTTTCTGCACAGATCAAAATTTTCTTCCAATGTCAATTACAGTTTTGTTTATATAAAAATCCCAGAAATTTTATTCCATTCTCCTACAACGCTCCATTGTGCAGGCAAATGTCTTCACAGATTAGGCAGAATGCCTTGACTGCTCTCTGAAGATAAACAATCCATCTAGCTCAGATCAACGGAGAACTCTGACATTCCTAATTTCAGGGATCTGTGCAATTCAGAAATTCCAGTCAGCCCATCCCAGATATCTAGACTATCTACAGGAAAGGAATATCCCTTCCAAGTACTCACTGCAACTCTTTTGCCTCTCTTGTCCAGTGTAATTTCTGCCTAGCAGCATCTCTTACCCACTGGACTCCCCCAATCCTTCCTGATTAAATAAGACAGGGCCATTAGCGACACATTACACCTAGCCAAGGTATTGTTCCACTGATGAGATTACTCCATACCTCCCACTCTAGTGACCTCATAATTCAAACCCACCTATCAGGTACTCATAATATCAGAGACCAATAATCAATCATGGATCTCCTAGTGGGCAGTCACTGGGGCTGGCCTGGGAATTTCAAACATTGTATCAAACTTTGCTCAGGCCAGGACTTGCAGTGTTAAATCATTCATTGCGACAGGGAGAGTTTTGGGGTGGCCTCAGCTTCAATTCTTTGTCTGTGAAACATGAACGGTAATATTTGACATATGTCACAAGCTCACTACAAGGCTAACTCAATTTTAGTAAATGCATTGTACACAGATTAAAAATAGAGAGTTCAAATTCCTTACCTGGACTTGATGTCTTTTATCTTCTTAATCAGAACGTCCCTCTTTTCCTTTGCTCTTTTGGATAAATTTTCTCCTTTTAGGATATCTGATATAAAATTGTCAACACCTAAGTCATGAAAGAAAAAGGAAAAAAGGAAATATGTCAAGAGGAGAAATGGTAATTTTCAGAAGATAAATATTCCGTGTGTGTGTATGCAGATATGGCAGTAATATCTAAACTATCTAATAAAGTTACTTTATCAGTTCCAGGCATAGTATAATTGAAAGATATTTCAAACTCTAAATTGGATAGATTTGTTCACTGCTGGGCTTATGCTTAGTACAGCAAATGCTGTTTGACATTTGCCATCATTAAATGAACAAAAATCCAACAAGTTTTAATAAACTGTCAAACGATGTAAAACATACAAATATATACGCTATTACTTGAGGAACAAAAGCTAGAAGACAATAAACTGCTTCATGCACATACCATTACTATAAAATTGAACATAGTTCGGCACTTCCATTAACAAAAGCATATTTTCAGAAGTGACAAGTCTTCCTATGATCTATGAATACCCAAAAGTCTAAAAGCATGCAAGTCCCATCTCCACAGTAAGCTGGGTAGTCAACAACACCACATTGTTAACATGCGACCAGTACACTTAACATTTACAAGAACCCAAATGATAAATTATAATCATTGGATCTAATAGTAAACTGGCTGTCCCCATATAGATGATGAAAACAGCAAAAACGGGGGGGGGGGGAGGAAAGAGCGACAATACAGTTGTCTCTATGTATGTGGAACACGCTCCAGCTATGTAGAAAAACTATGGCTTTGTAAATTAGCCAAAAAAGAAAGAAAAATCCCTTGAACATTCTGTTAAGGACCAACATGTTGGGAACAGCTGAGAATCAGATGTCATACCCATTTATGCAGCTAATAACAAATCACGCACTGAAGCTGGTTAAAATAGATTCAAATATGAGGAAACAGACCATTCCCAGAACACACAGAATTTACTACCGTAGGATAGGGGGGAAGACTGCCAGTTGAAAACTGGAGCAGACTTCCAGCCTGCGATAAGACAATCATTTGTTGCCCGCCGCGAGCCTCAGGGGAACGGCGGGTTAGAAATCCGATGGAGGAGGAGAGGAGGAGGAGGAGCTGTTGTAGTGTGTGTACACACAAAAGCTTATACCCTAAATAGAACTTTGTTGGTCTTTAAGGCACCACTGGGTCAAATTTTGTTTTGCTCCTTCAGACAAACAAAACTAAAGTATACAGTCTCTCACACTGGTAGGCTCTATACCTTTTCAAAAAAATAAAAACACAGCAGCACAATGGCAGTCAGCAAGAACAAGTGCCTCACAAAAGGAAGCAAAAAAGGCGTTAAGAAAAAATGACTGATCCCTTTTCAAAGAGGGATGGTTGGTACAATGTCAAGGAACCAGCAATGTTCAATATTTGAAACATTAGGAAAACACTGGTCACCAGGACCCAGGAAACAAAAATTGCTTCTGATGGGCTTAATGTCCATGTATTTGAAGTAAGTCTCGCTGACCTACAGACGATGAAGAAGCTGATCACAGAGAATGTGCAAGGATAAAACTGCCAAATAAATTGCCATGCAAACAAAGAAGTACCAATCTCGCGTTGGTGATTCAACAATGACGTTTATTCTCAAAATATATAAGTACCTAAGTATCAGAATGAGTTCCTAAGTAGAACCTCGTTTTCATTTTTCTTCTTCAATGATATTATAATATTAAACACATAATCATGTTTCATCTCCATACATAACATCTAATCGTGTGTGTGTGTGTGTATGTGTGTGTGTGTGTATGTGTGTGTGTGTGTGTGTGTATATATATATATATATATAATAAAATATTTTTAATTTAAAAATTAATATACCTGTTTCAATGTTGTTATTTCGTTCTAATTATTTCTCACCAACAGATTCTCTAATAATAATAATACCCTCAAAAAAGTAACCTTAAAAATAAAATAACCAATAAAATAACCACACATGTGACAAAATGTTTTCAATGCTCAAAAAGTGGCAGACAATGATTGAATCCCATATTGATGTCAAAACTACTGATGGGTATCTTTCACACCTTTTCTGCGTTGGCTTCACCAAGAAGAGAAACAATTCACCAAGAAGATAAACAATTAAATTCACAAGACTTCTTATGTCCAGCATCAGCAGGTCTGCCAAATTCAGAAGAAAATGGCGGAAATCATGACACGAGAAGTACAAACAAATGACCTGAAAGAAGTTGTCAGTAAGCTGATCCAAGTAGCATCGGTCAAGACGACAGTGAATCTATCTAGTTTATGATGTATATGTTCAGAAAGTCAAGATGCTTAAGAAGACAAAGTTTGAATTGGGCAAGCATATGCAGCTGCATGAAGAAGGTGGTGGTGTTGGCAAGCAAGCAATCAGGTGATGAAACTGGTGCAAAGGTAGAATGAGCTGATGAGCCCCCTGTGCAAGAGTCTGTCTAAAACTGGATACAAAAACAAGAGATGTAATATAAAAGAAGAAAAGGGGAGGAAAGAAAAACATGGAACATAAGCTTTGATTTTATCTTCTATCTTACCTCACATTGTTTCCTGACAGATAACTGGAACAGAAATCAAAAGACAAGAGATAACTAAATTGTTAATTTAAAAAAGCTAATTGAGTAGCAAGTATATAAAAATGGCCTGTGCCAGTTTTATTACTGACATGGCACTTATTTTCTAATGTATAGCAAAGACGATTGAACTATGTTTCAAATATTGCAAGATATTTCAAGAATGTCAGCCACTTCTCTTTTCATTTATTTTTTAAACTTCAATGTATCTGGTCTCATTTCAGTACTGTTTTAATAGATGGTAATTGCAAAGGTAATCGGTTTAAATGATATTCACATAATGATTATGTCTCATGTAGTTATCCAGAATTCCATGGTGATCACCATTCATTTTAGTAATGTTCATTCTGGAAATGAAGCACTAGAACAGTTAGATTTTTATGTGAGAGAATTAAATAGTAGAAAATCTTAGATCTCAGCTAGACTCTATTAAATGTAAATGTGGTAAAGAGAAGTTGCCTGACTGAAGAGGGCACTTTTTCTAGGGCAGTAGGGTAGGTTTAGAACGTTGATTTATGGATTTATCTCACTAAGCTTCCCTTTCTGAATTTATTTCCGGAAAAGAATATTGCCCATCCCTATATGAGAGTGGAAAAACTGGAAAAACAGAAGCTGGATATCGGTGACAGTCTAAGAGCATAGGAATATATTTAGACTGTACTTACTGGCCAGAATCAAACAGAGTTCAGTAATATTCATGGACATTTAACTCTACATTAGATTGTTACTGTTGTCTATGGACATGATCCAACTAATCTTTAACATTATCTTCAGTATTCCCTTGGATGTCTTTAGATCATCATGACTGGAAACCTCAATGGCTAGTTTGAATGGACAGCCAGGGGAACATGCCCTAGAGCCATGCCAATACCTTCTGAAACCAGTTATTCATCCTGGAACCAACATGCCATTTTGCCCATTCCTACTGAGTACCCAGCTTGCTGGGGGGGGGGGGGGGTAAAACGGTAATGACTGGGGAAGGCACTGGCAAGGCCACCCTGTATTGAGTCTGCCATTAAAATGCTGGAGGGCGTCACCCCAAGGGTCAGACATGACTTGGTGCTTGCACAGGGGATACCTTTACCTTACTCTTGTAGCTGTTGTTGGACTACAGTTCTTGACTAGAACAGCCTTCTCCTTCACATCTATTCTTAGTCCTTTCTTCATCTTTTTTTCTGCAAAGCCTTCATTGAGCTACTGTCATCTCATACTTTCTGCTATATTTCTTTTGCCGCATCTTTACTAGTCTCGATATCTCCCTTTCACTTTTATCATACTTGTTTTTGCTTAAGATCCTTCTAGGAGCAAACTAGTGCTACTAAATAAATACTGTTGCAGCTGTCAAGTCTGAAGGAATTTAGTTCAGCCAGTTAATTGCCTTTCTACCATTCGAAAAGTTTTTGACTACTACCAGAGATCCTCAAATGGTTTGTTTGTAGTCAATTTCCTCTTCACTTGTTTCTGATTCACTAAAAAAAGACATTCAAGTTTATAGCAAGTGATTCACTGATTTGTTATTGTATATTAGGATAACTGATCACGCAAACAAGATCGGTCAGTAGCCAAAAACCTGCCCATCATCTTGAGGCTGCTCCAGCAATGACATAACTCTTCCCCTCTTCACCAGCACCAAGCTACCGCAGCACACAACAAACAGAAATCCTAAGGAAATAATGTATAATATTTAATTTGACTCAAAAGCTAAGCAGCACATGATACATAAAAACCATTGGATTCTTGTGATGGCATCCCCAGACCAGTTTGCTCATCAAAACTGCAAAAGTATATATGGACGGGTTTCTTTAATGGCTGTCCTACAGTTATGAAAGCTGGCAAGTAGGAGTTCATTTTACTCAAGTAGACTTCCCATAGTTATTATTATTTATCATAAGGCAGGATTACACACTGGAAGCGTGCACGCATGTCTGTGTGTCCAACCAAAATGATACAATGGATTTATCAAGCATTCAGTAGGCTTTCAGAGTTTATTTTTCAAAACCACAGCCTCAGAGTTTATTTTTAAACAGTTGAGAGTAAAAGAGGTACTATCATTTATCTTTTATTTGTCCTTTAAGTATCTAATCATTTCACTGATTACTTCAAGAACATGGTGAAATAATTCTTGGTTATACACCCTCCTCCTCAGAACTACAGGACTATTTAGCATATTATTTTTCAGGAAAAACTGTTGGGATATTTTTAAACAAGTTGAATCCTTCAATTTAGAGTATGTAAAACTACTAAACTCAGACTACTATGTAAAACTCAGACTACTAAACTTTTCACATCACTTTTATTTTGCTGTGGAAGTACATTTCATGCTAAGTGAAATCAGCTTGTAATTTACTCCTCTGAAATGAATAAAACCAGTAGATATCCTACCAAACTTATTCAGCTTGGAATAATGATCTAGGGGGCTGTAGGACAACTTTACTAGCCCCCAACAGGTCACTGAGTAAACCCTATCTGCTCTGGTCCCAGAATATTGCCCCTCAAGATACAGTTTCCCTACAATTGAAAGGAGACTAATAGGTTAGCTGGAAGAGTTTGGCTTCCTTTTGTGTAAGTGGGCATTACTATTGCATTTAGACAGGCCTCAGGAAGAGTGCCTGAGTTGTTCACTGTGATGAAGAGTGAAACAAGAAGAATGGCCCACCAATTAACTCAGCAGTTAGGATTTCAGGGATCACTGCATTTGCTCCTGCTACCTTTACAGAAAGTAGATAACAAAGTACAAACACCTAGTTATTTACAGGTTGCCATTCTCCCTCATATCCATTCACAAAATATAAAACCCCCAATGCATTCAAACAGCATTAGATGCCAATCAATAATGCAATAGGACCAGGCTTACAAAATTAGAAAATAGTGCAGACAAAAAGGTATCCATGGCATGATAAAACAGTTAACAGAATGTGGGTTAAAAACTTATGTAACAATAAACACTGTAGTCAACTACAATTCTAGTTCTGGTTCCTTATAAAAACACTGTCCTGACTGTTCCTTTATACTACAGATATTATACCTAAACCCTTTATAAATATACTCCCCAGAACATTTCTGGTTGGCAAATTTTGTAAAATGATAGAAGTATGGGATCCTTCCTTAACACTTCAAAAGGCCATTGCACAAGGTGGGAGCCACCACAGAGAATGCACATGGATAAGTTGTTGCCAGCCGCATCCACAAACCTAACTTTGTTCACTGGCATGAAAGAGTGGGGATTTTTAATATTAACCAGGATTGTTGAATTACTATAACCAGGATTGTTAATATTTCATTTAAAAGCTTCTGCAAAGACAAGGAAATAAAAGGAAGTTGTCAGTAAGGTACAAAAGGAACAGAGTTTGCAAAAGTAATTCATGCAAATAGTCTTTCATCAAAAATAGGAAGTATAAAGGACTGTGCTTTTTAAAAGTTTAAGAGTGCTATACAAACAGTTGAAGGACTGTGAAGGGTTAATTCTTCACAGAGTATTGAGTGACAGGCTGCTCCAAGTAATCTGATTGGTTAGCTTCAGCTGCACAGAGAAAGTCTTGAGAGAGCTGTATCCTGAGGAGTGATTCAGTCAGATTTCTGCCTTGAGTTGATTCTGATTTTAGCTGTACCTGAGAAGAGTCGAGTACTGGAAGTTTCATAATTCTGCACTGACAGAGAACAGTTTGGCACAGACTGGGGAACTGCAGAAAGTTGGTGGTAGTTTGGGAAGTAGGCAAAGACTCCCAAGTCAGGCCAAGGAATTTTCTTCTAGAGAGAGGAAAATTCCCCACCCCATCAAACAGAAAGTTTGCTCTGAAGACCACAGATTCCTGGTCTAGTTATTAACTGCCTATGGAAACTAGGTATGTATGTTTTTTCAGTTGAGGTCTGTTGGACCCCACCCCATATATCAGTGTTTCCAAAAAAATCCTGGGCCCGAACATCACTATAGTATTAGGATTAGGGCTGGGTACTTCGGCCATCAAAGCAGCCATTCACGCCCAAAGCAGCCAGCACCGCGGCACAGGGGGGGGGAGGGAGGACAGCACAGGTGTGCAAGTTGGCACACACATGCAGGTGCAGAGCCTGCATGCGTGCGACAACTAGCACGCCAGCACCCATGCTGCCCCTCCACCCCCTCCCACACCACTGGCTGCTTTGGACGCGAACGGCCACTTTGGCGGCCAAAGTGCCCAACCCTAATTAGGATCTGGGATTTTTCAGAAATCCTGAAGGGGGAGGGAGCAATAGACCCAAGAAGAAAACAATTAAAAAATCAGCCCAATTCAGCATCTGTGTGCAGTGGGGAGCTCTCTGAGAGCCAGCTTGGTGTAGTGGTTAGGAATGCAGACTTCTAATCTGGCAAACCAGGGTTGTTTCTGCACTCTCCCACATGCAACCAACTGAGTGACCTTGGCCTCGCCACAGCACTGATAAAGTTGTTTGAACCAAGCTCTCTCAGCCTTGTCTACCTCACAGGGTGTCTGTTGTGGGGAGAGGGAAGGGAAGCTGCTTTGAGACTCCTTTGGGTAGAGGAAAGCGGCTTATAAGAACAAACTCTTCTTCACATGCACACCTGACTAAAAGAAGCACACAGACCACAGAGGTTCCCTGAATAACCTCCCTCCCCCCAAAAAAATAAGAAACCCTGCGTTTATTTAGGATCAGCTATAACAGTAGCCAATCAAATCAGAAAATCTGTAATCATCTTTAAAAAATACCCCCAAAATGCCATTAACGTATTTCTCAGATAGCCGAGTACTATGTTTGAGGAAAACATGGACTAAAACCCTCACAACATACTGAAACTCTTAAGAAACCTAAAACATTAGAACTAAACTCTGGGCATATACTGATTTTACCTCAGAAATTTTCAACCCCAGCTTTCACCTGACCTTCTAGGTTGAATAAAATATTTTTGTTATTTTTGAATTTCAAAAAGCCTTGGAATGCTACTTTAGTTCTTCAGATTAAAGTGGGCTCCTGATCCTTCAGGCAAAATATCCTATTATGCAAGCGTGGGACAGCCAGAGTTCTTCAGCAAAGAAGAAACACATTACTAGCACAGGTCAGTCATTAAAAGGAACAGAAAACTAAAGGGAAACTCTGGCCTCTGAGGGAAGGAAGTGGATGGACTGTCATAGATATATTGCATGAATCAGGAAATGCAACATTAAAGTGCCTTTTCATTTTTCAGTAATATGAAAACGTAAGCCAGTTTAGAATCGTGCGGCCCTAAAGTATACTCCACCGCAGAAGCAGACCTAAACATATTTAAGACAACTTTAACCTGCCTTTTTCCAGTGGAGGATTGAGGGCTTAATCTAGGAATAAAAAACTAAAGGGTGCAAAGCTGGAATCTTAGAGCGTACAAATAATTTGTAGCTCAAGTCTTCCCTTAGAAGTAAAAGAAGAAAGATTGCTTTCTAAAAGGTGGACGGAGATCCTTTTCTGACTGCAGACTTTGCCTTTCAGCCTTTGACGGCGGAGCTTTACATCTTCGACTTGCGACGCCTCGGAAACTCACCTACCAAGTTTATATTCCCCGCCCGAGCTTCCGGGGAATCCAGAGCGCCGTTCTTCCCCGCCCATCAGAGACCCACCCCTGCCTTCTGCGAGACCCCCAGGGGTTTCCTCACACGCCCCCACTTCCCCCAAGGAGCGGCGCGAGCCCCAAGCCCCGCACGCGCGGGGAACCCCTACCTGCCAAGAGGCTGGCGACCTCCTCGGGGATGACGGGGGAGCTGTGCATGTCGAGGCAGGTGGTCGCGCGAGGGCAGCTCTCCGGGCAGAGGGAGGAAACAGCAAAGCCCCGCCCCTTTCTGCCCGGCTCCGGGACGTCAGTGAAGAAACCTTCCCCGAGAGGCGGAGCTACGGGGCGCCGCTCCCTTTACATTGCTCCGCCCATTAAACCGAGCTACGAAAGCGCGTTCAGCGTGCAACGCTATACCAGACTTTATGGGCCGGCTAACTGGGTCTCCCTTGCCTACGCCGGGCGGTAGCGGTCTTCCCTGGCACGTGACTCCCCCTTCGCTGACGCCATTTTTAACGAGGGCATAACATCGCTTAGCCGTGAACTGATCTCAGGCTTAGGTTCCAATATAAAACATGGTGCCTCAAGCAACGCGGCTGTTCCGGGCGAAGGATTCCCTCACTGGATAGAGTCGGATTCGAATCGTAGAGTCTTCCACAACCTTGGTTACCACCAATCACAGCCTTCTTCTCTTCGGCAGCTTCGCCTGCCCGCTTTAAAAGACGGCCAATCAGCCGACGCTTCCTGTAGGCAGAGAACGAAGCAGGAAAAAAGAAAGGCGAGGGAGGGCGGCAGCGGAAGGCACTCCCCTTCCTTTGTTTTGTGTTCCCGAAGTACTTTTCCTTTCCTGTAATTCTGTTCTCAAGCCAGGGAAAGGTCTTATTCACATCTTGTGACTTCAAGCTATTCATCGGGTTAGATTGTTTTCAGGCCCCCTTTCTTTCTTCCACCCCGAATTAGCATTCATACGTGTAGATGCAGCGGGAGTCCCGTGACACCTCGCAGTCTTTAAAAAGCTTATTCCAGTTCACGCTTTCCTGAGTTCGTGAAGAGTTTATCCTTAGGGCAGCTGCATCAAAAATGCAAAGGGAGACAGGCCAATTTTTTAAAATTTCCAATCAGTAATCAGTCAGGAGTGGGTAAGGAAGTCTACTTCTAACTGCCTGTAGACAGGCAAAGTAGGATTAACATCAAATAGGCTGCGTGTATTTTATTTCTGATGACTGTTCCTTTAATCCAAGCCACTTGCCTTGAAAACTTTACAGTGTGGTCATAAGGCAGCTGCAACTTGTTAACATTTTTCATTATCAATGTAATGTAAAAGGGGGGGAGAAGGTTGTTACTGCAGCTCCACATATGGGACTTGACATATTAAACTGTTTCTATTTAAAACTGTACCGCCTTATTCTGATGCTTAATTACAAGATGCCCTGACCTGGACAGCCCATGCTAGTAAACACTTGGCTAGTGTGCTGATGGAAGACCACCAAGGAATATCAGGGTTGTAACACAGAGGTAGACAATGGTAAACCATCGCTGATCATCTTTCTCCTTTAAAACCCTACAAGCGTTTCTGTAACTCATCTATGATTGGACAGTTAAAAATGACATACAGATCCAATAAGAAAAGTGTACATCTTTGAGTAGGTAGGATATGCTAAACTAATAGGACTTGTAGCGATATCAGCACATTAAAAGAAACACAAGGCAGAAGAGAGAAATGCCAGCTGCTTCTTAAGACCTAGTGGAGGAAGGGTGCTAATAAAGCAATTTTGCACTGCATTCTTGCTTTGAAGTACTTCTAGGTAGGAAGGGCCCATGCAAGGATGTGCACCTATCCACCCTGGATGGTGTGCAGCTCTCAACGGCTCGCTCTGCCAGGATCCTGGGCGTGATCCTGGATGTTGGATGTTTCCCTCACAATGGAATCCCAGGTCACAGAAGTAGCATAGCTGGCATTTTACCATCTGCACCAAGCCAACTACTAGCGCCCTACTTGACCCTGGAACCCCTAGCCAATGAACTTCTGAAACTTGCTATACTTAGGCCTGCCCTTGATCCAGAACCGTCAGCTGGTCCAAAATGCAGCAGCCAGAGTCCTCACAATAATACCGTGGCGATCCCACATTCAGCCCATCCTCCATCAACTGCAATGGCTACCAGTCAAATTCCGGATCAGGCTAAAGTTTCTGGTAATATTACCTTAGAGACCATATGTGGTCAGGGTCCAGTATACCTGAGGGACCGCCTCTCCGCTTATGCCCCCCTGCTCTGTCCCTGGCCCAAAAGAAGCCCGCTTAGCCTCAACCAGGGCTGTCCTGGCCCCTACCTGGTAAAATTAGTTCCCGGAGGAGATCAGGGCCCTCACGGAAACAGTTCTGCAAGGCCTGCAAAAAAGGGAGTTCTTCCACCAGGCATTTAGTTGAGGCCAACCAGAATCAATAACATCTGCAGGGCTCCCATACACTTGAACCAAGGACCTGTTGCACTGTTATGAATCAGATTGCTACTTTCAGTTATAGTTGTTATTACTGTTATACTATAGTATAGTATAGTATAGTATAGTATAGTATAGTATAGTATAGTATAGTATAGTATAGTATAGTATAGTATAGTATAGTACAAGCCTCTTGTGGTGCAGAGTGGTAAGGCAGCCATCTGAAAGCTTTGCCCATAAGGCTGGGAGTTCAATCCCAGCAGCCGGCTCAAGGTTGACTCAGCCTTCCATCCTTCTGAGGTCGGTAAAATGAGTACCCAGCTTGCTGGGGGGTAAACGGTCATGACTGGGGAAGGCACTGGCAAACCACCCCGTATTGAGTCTGCCATGAAAACGCTAGAGGGCGTCACCCCAAGGGTCAGACATGACTTGGTGCTTGCACAGGGGATACCTTTACCTTTTAGTATAGTATAATATAGTATAGTATACAGTGCCTGTAAAACGGAGTTCTTCCGCGATGTCTTTGGTTGAGGCTGGGTTGCAGGGACAACTGCTATTCCACTCTGTGATCCCTGTACCTGTGGTGATTTGACTGTAAATTGGGGAAGGATTGGGGATTATGCCGCAGTTTTATGGGTTTAATGGTATCGGGGATTATGATTTATTTTAATGGAGTTTTAATTCTGTCTTCGTATAAGCCGCCTCAAGTCCTCAGAGAGTGATGGGATAAAAATCCAAATAATAAATAGATAATAAATATATGTTATGAAGACACAAAGTTCTATGTATTGTTTACGTTCTATGTGAACCACCCTGAGCATCAGGGGATGGCAGTATAGAAATATAAATAATAATATTGGTATAGGGGAATAGAAACATATGATTCATGAGCTGATAAAGCTTATCTGTGAAAATGAGGACTTGGATCAATAGATTCACTGGTAAGGCTTAACAGTTGTGCAACAGGCAATGAAAAGAACAAATTAAACATGACCTAGTCTACTAATAAGAGCCTCTTGTGGCACAGGGTGGTAAGGCAGCCGATATTCTGTCTGAAGCTCTGACCATGAGGCTGGGAGTTCGATCCCAGCAGCCAGCTCAAGGTTGACTCAGCCTTACATTCTTCCAAGGTCGGTGCTTGCACAGGGGATACCTTTACCTTTAGTCTACTAATAATGACTAGAAAACTTTCACTTATCCAGTAGTAAATGAGATTGCATTCAGTATCTAAACAGTGCCCCCACTCTGAATAAGGCCACTTGCTTGAACTTGATTTCTTAATTAGTTACTAGGAAAATGATTTATATAAACATGTAACTCCAGAAATGGGTTGAAGGTATGCCAGTAGTGTGAACTTCTGCATCACTTAATACTGTTTACTTATGGCATTGGTTTCGTCTCACAGGGCAAAAGATACATTACTTCTCATCTCTCATTGTCCATGTCTTACAGGTCCTGTCTTATATAATTTAAACTACTGCATGCTGAGGATCTCTTAAGAGCTGCCATAACAATAGTTTGCCTTCCTCCATATTACAGCCACAATAATGATGCTGGGAAGTAGATGAGCAGGTGATTGGCTGAAGGCCATTCAGTGAGCTTCCATAGCAGAGCAGGGATCTGAAACTGAGTCTCTCAGATCCTAGTCTAGGGTTGCCAGCTCCAGGTTGGAAAATTTCTGGAGATTTGGGGGTAGAGTCTGCAGTGAGTGGAGCTTGCAGAGGCTCAACAGACCTCAACAGGGTATAGAATCCACTTTCCAAACAGCCATTTCCTGATCTGTGTAAATTGAGGATCAGCTGTAATTCTGAGAGATCTCCAGATCCCACCTGGAGGTTGGCATCCATGTCTTTATAAGACACTAATTACTACACTACACAGGCTCTACGTTTCGTGAGCTATGCCTTGGTATTCACTTTTTATCTTTAATTAGGCAGAAAAGCTCACTTTAGACAGCAGCACTATTTTATTATCCATTTTATTGCTGGCTTAGCCAACATTCAAGCAGTTAAGTAACTGGCCCGTATAATGTCATACCATAATGGTAGCTGTGGGTTATAGTGATTTTATATTTGTCTTAATTGTTAATAAATGCCTCTTTTGTCTCTATCTGGGGAGATTTATATTGTGTTTATGTCTCTCTCCAATTGTTATAATGGCTATTAATACTTACTTTGGGTTATACAGTTTAGTCAAAATACTGTGGAAGCATTCTGTCTATACATAATAGGTTAACCATAAAATGGCATCCAGTACACTGATTTTGACCTTTGGGGCTAATCTTAATCCCACTTTATTCTTTTTAGTTTAATTTACTGTTCAGTCTTCTACTCAAAAGCCCATTTAGGACATCACTTGAACTAACAAATGCTATTTACACTGAAATTACTCTCCCTGTTGACATAATTATAACTTCTAGTGGCATGAAAGAAGGTGATCTGAAGTCAGTGGAAAACACACTAGTAAAACAGCAACTGTGCACTCTGAAATGGTTTCTGGATCAGAGCTACGACAACAATATAGTTAAGTGAAAATGCTGTGACTTAAATCGATGTAGTCCCATTGTAGTTCCTGAAACCGGATTGTCTGAAGTCCATTAAATCTTTCCTAACTTGCTTGTAGATTAGTTTGACAGCTGAAGGGGGCCTCCAAAGAGCTCCTGCTGCCCTAGTATCTCAACCATCAGAAGCTAATAAGCGTCTCGTTCCCATCTGGCACCCTGAGTTCTGTGATGGATTGGTGTTCGCTCTGTGGGTTCTTCATTCAGAGCATATTCTCCTCACAAGCCTTTCTCTGTCACTGTCCTTTTGCAGCCTGCAGATATTTTGACTGGGAGGGAAAACTATAATGATTTTCATATTCTAAATCGATTCTTATTCATTACTGGCCATAGAATCATAGACCTCCAGGTCCAACTAGTCCAACCCCCTGTACAATGCAGGAACTCAACACTACCTGGCTAACCAAAGTGACCCCAATTTCATGCGCAAATTATCCTCCCCCCACACACACACCAAAAATCTCCAGAATTCAGCCTGGCCTGGAGGAAATTCATCTACCATCCCACAGCCGCAATTAGCTATTCATTACTGGCCATAGAATCATAGAATTGGAAGGGACCTCCAGGGTCAACTAGTCCAACCCCTTGTACAATGCAGGAACTCAAAACTACCTGGCTAACCAAAGTGACCCCAATTTCATGCGCAAATTATCCTCCCCCCACACACACACCAAAAATCTCCAGAATACAGCCTGGCCTGGAGGAAATTCATATACCATCCCACAGCCGCAATTAGCAATTCCCTGGGTATGCAAGAAAGGGCCACAAGACACAAACAGTGGCACATCCTTTCCTGCCCACCCACTCGCAATCTCCCTAAGTTCATAATATCAGCATTTCTGTCTGCTTAAAAACTTGCAAAGAAAGAGAACTCACCACCTCCCAAGGAAGCCTGTTCCATTGAGGAACCGCTCTAACTGTAAGGAACTTCTTCCGGATGTTTAGCTGAAAATTCTTTTGAATTTATTTCAACCCATTTCTTCTGGTCCAACCCAGTGCGGCAACAGAAAACAATGCTGCTCCATCTTTTATATGACAGCCCTTCAAGTATTTGAAAATGCTTATCATATCACCTCTTAGTTGTCTTCACTCCAGGCTAAACAGACCAAGTTCCCTCAATTTTTCCTCATTCGTATTGGTCTCCAAACCCCTTACCATCTTTATAGCTCTCCTCTGGATGTGATCTGTCAACCAGTTCTCAATCCACCTAACAGTAATAGGATCCATACCACACTTTACCAAATTGCCAGTAAGAATATCATGCTGAACCTTATCAAAAGCCTTACTGAAATAAAGGTAAACAATGTCCACAGCATTCCCCTGATCTAGCAAGGTAGTAACTTTCTAAAAAAAATAAGAGAGAGAGAGAAGGTTAGTCTGACATGACTTGTTCTTGAGAAAGCCTTAGTAATTATAGCCAATTACAGACTCTTAGAAATTATAGCCATCCACTCTAGCTGCTCAAGGAGCAATTTTGAGTAAAGCGATACAGAGAGGGGTTTCATATACTGAATTTCCTTCCATCAATGAGCCGTATTTGAAATTCTATGGTCATTTCAAACAGTGCTGCTTTACTTCCCAACCTTTTCACTGTACATGTTTTGTTAATGTTGTTGTGTGTGGGGGGGGGGCATTCTAAATTGAGTGCTACAGCGCTAAGCCAATATAGCACACAATCGAGTGTGCCACTATATCATTGAAGTGCTATATAGATTTAGCACTATAATGCTCAACTTAGAGCACTGAAAAATACCACGAAAGATTGCATGGTGAAAGGGTGGGTGGGGAGTGGCACTGGACATTTTAAACAGCAGACCATAGCATTCAGAAATACAGCAAAGGAGTAGAAAATGGAATAAAAGAAGCGCAACCATGTTTTGCTAACTTGACTCACGAACAGGCAAATAAATTCTGCTAGTAGCTTGATCTGTCTGAAATGACAGAAAATCCATTAGCAACCAGTTGCTAAAACAGAATACAAAAGCAATTTGAAACTGACCATTGACAGTATACCATCATGTCAGAATGTTGTCTTGATAGGTGAATAGTATAGTGTTATCACTTTTGTACATATTCATGCTCAGTAGCACTTCTTTAGTTCATGAGAGATTGTAACTGGGATTTTTGCTAATAATAATACTGTACTGTCAGTGCGCATAGCACTTCATTGTAAAAAAAGACAAGTCTATGACTCAAAGACTTGATGAAGTAAAATTCAACTCAGGAAAAGAAGGTGAAAAGAAGGTCCATCTAGCCCAGCATCTTCTTCCCCCACAATAGACAACCAGATGCTCCAGAAGTCCCACAGGTGCATTATATTTCTGCCATTCAATAAACCATTAAAAACAGACTTGTTCATAGGGCATTGTTGTAAAAGGAATAAATCTATATTGCACTCAACATACATACAGCTGAACATGCAGTACAAATCCAACATTTATTCAGGTAGTATCCCTGGTTTCATCTGTAAAGTAAATACAAACATATAGGCAAGGTGTACACGTCTTCACTGTAACATGAGTAGGTCTTAACTAAGGCTGCCCAGCCTCAAAGTGCCAGCAGGGAAAATTAAATTAATTTTGGAGAAAACCTGAAAGTGCTGTAGTGGTAGGAATTATCAGTTATACCAAAGAGTTTCTGGTGGGAAATTTAAAAATTGAAAATCCCAGCAGCATTGCTGGCACACTAATAGCACTTCTAGGGAAGTGGCTTGCAAACGTATTTATTTATTTGTTTGTTTGTTTGTTTGTTTATTTATTTATTTATTAGATTTATATACCGCCCTCCCCGAAGGCCCAGTGCTTCCCATGGCCATCCACCAGCTTCTGTAGTTTCAGCCATGACTTACCAGCTCTCTTTTGCAGAGAAATACTTTTGTTAACAAAGAAATGAAATGCTCCAAGTAAAATCTTCAAAACTCAAAATGACAAAATTTGAGTCCAATGGCATCTTTAAGACCAACAAAGTTTTATTCCAGGTGCCTTTGTGTGCATGGACACTTCCTCAGACAGACGTGTGCAGACACAAGTGTACATGCACACGAAAGCTCACACCTTGAATAAATCTTTGTTGGTCTTAAAGGTGCCTTTGGACTTAAATTTTGTTGTGCTACTTCAGACCAACACAACAACCAACTTGAACCCCTCCTGACCAGTTTCCTAATAAGTCTGCTATGTATTGCATGTTTCATTGATATGATTTGTCATTATTCTTCTGTATCAGACACCAACGTTGCCCTAAATTGACTAATACCAACAATGTATGCTGTATTTTGAAGGAAGCTGTAATGTCTCCAACCGCTACCCTGTCGCCTCATCTTTTCATTACTCTGCTTCAATAGGAGTAGCCAAATCACCATTTGAGGAAACATTAAATTCTAGTTTTTCAACTCAAAATGAACCCACATGGTTGCATAAATACAGAAAGCTGTTTTAAAGCAAGAATGTGGTATTCTTTTTTTTTATGCTTACTAAAACTCTCCATTTGAGACCCATCCACTAAACTGTTAACAAAATTTGAATTGCAGAATTTGGTGACTGTCAAAAGGCATTCTGTCATTCTCAAAAGAAATCCCACAAGTATGTTCTAGTCAATATGAGTAGCAACGCTGTTAGACTCTCTAACCCCGGCCACCTCCATCACAGAGGCTCCTCTCCCAACTAATCAATGTTTATGATTTTATTATTTTGAATACTGAAAAGGCTTCCTTTATCTGGGTTTAGTGGCATTTTTTCATGACCTCATTTCTCTCTTTTATTTCCTGCTCTAAAATGCTTACTGTAAGCAGTCACAGATCATAAAGCTGTCACGAAAATTCAAATGAAGCAGGCATTCAAACTGTTTAGGTTCTGTTGCTGTTACTGGGAACAAGTAAATGGAAGCCCATTTCAGACCTCTCAGAAATAGAATCTTGCTCAAAGTGAGAGGAATGTTTATGTTTGTCCCGTAATAATTCTCCTTATAAGGGATATACTACCATCGACCTGCTTCTGAATGATGCACAGCTATTAGAAAATATTACGAGAAATAAAGGGTATTCTTTTTCCTTCCTAGTGTCATTTAATCCATTTTTGTTTTCTCCAAATGCTGCATGATTGGGTCTCGCCACAAAGAGATCCCCCTAAATTACAAATTATTGCTTTTTGAAGCCAAGGAAGCTTGGCAAACCTGTCTATGCAAATTTAGTTGCATTTATAAGTCTTCTGGGTTGTCACGTGGTTTACAGTGAGACTGTTCCATTAATAGAAGAGCTTTTCTCAGCAGGAATTTCTGGTGCAGTATCCATAAGCTATAGGTTACAAGGCTAAAGGTTTTCAAACACATTTAACATGAAAATACTAAAGGAAAACAAAGATGTGCCAAAACTAACATTTTGCCCCTTTTTTTATAGTGCCTCAGATTTATTTTGAAAGTTGTGAATATGATATATGATAATGTTCTCAATCTCTGATTACTACTTGATCTGCTTTGAAATGGGAAATACAAATGTGGGAATTGGCATGTTTTTAGTTTCACTGACCCATTATGCATGGCAGCAGCCGCACCGGGCTGCCACCATTCTGTTGTGCTGGGGAAAAAGCCATGCCGCCCCCCTATTATACACAGGGGTGGAGCTTCCCTAGTGCATGGTGGCTGCCCCAGCGCAACAGCCCCACGCATGCAATGCGGGGCCAGGAGCGCTTGGAAGTGGCGGCGGTGGGGGGAGATCGGGGGCATGGTCCCACCACTGCATGATGGTGAGGGAGCAGCATGCTGCTCTCCCACCATAGTGGGGGTGGGGGGATCACCCTGTCAGCTCCGCAGAGCCACAGAACTGGTAGGAGCGAGAGGCATCCCTGCAGGGACACCATAGGTCAGGGGAGGCACCGGCATGAAAGCCCAGTTCCTCCAATTATGCACAGGGCCGGCCCGACCCATCCCTCACCTGTGCCCGCAGCGCCCCCAGGCCTACAGAAGAATCCGCATTTCTTTAACGCAGGTCTTCCGACAACCTGGGTCGGGCCTTGGATGGTCAGGCATAATTGGGGATTTTCCTCAAAGCCCTGTCGCCAACATTTCGGGTGTTCTGGCCGGTACATCATCGGTCATTATCCTGTATGAATTTTAATTTGATTAAGCTATTGCCAAATGCTCTGTAAATAAAATGCAATAAATAAATACTCCCACAAGAGAAGACCAGGATAGGATTTAGTTTCCCTTGGATGAGAAGCCATTGGAAACTTACAGTATCTTTGTGGTGTTTGTTTTATTTACACAAGTAGCATATATTGGAAGGAATAAACTTTTACAGCAGGCAGCAAAACAGCTAATCCTATAACAGATTCCCCCCAAAGCAATTGCTGGGGCTCCAGAACAAACCACACCAGGCATTTTTTTAACAAGTTGGCTCTAGATCCCCAGACCCAATTTCCATTTTCCAATCCACACAGCAGCTGCTGGGAATGTCCGTTTAAAACTCTGTGGGGCCTGATTCAGCTCAAGACAGGAGTGTCAAGGGAAGAAGAGCTCCTGATTCCACCTCCATTTCCCAAGAATTAAATGGTCTTGTTGGAGGGATGTTATCCGTTTTGCAGATGCTTGTTCCTAAAGTACTACATGAGCATCTTCAAAGAGGGGCGAATAACTCCCCCACATCATGGTCCTGAGCCAAATCAGGCAGCTGCAGAGTTTCAAATGAACTTTCCCTACAGCTTCTGCGTGACTGCCAAAAATATAAATTGGGTCCAAATTCCCTGGAACCATGTTTTTTAAAAAAACATATTGTGTAGTCTGGCCCAAACAGTTCTTTCTGTTTGGCTTTCTCTTAAATTTCAGATGGTCTATTCTTTCACTAGGTTGGTCTGATCTGTGTCATATTCTAAAGGCAAAGGAAAGAAAAACACCAATGGATGGGGGAGGGGGAATTTCAGCAATTAAGAAACATCAACATTATGGAGGCATTCCTTACGTGGCTTTGTGCAGTGAAGTCATAATGATAGGCACATTCAGAAGAATTAAAATTAAAATATATGCTTTATGTAAACCGCCCAGAGCCGTAGGGAAGGGCGGTATAAAAATATAAATAAATAAATAAATAAATAAATAACCTATTTACCTTTATAACCTACTTTTAAAAGGTAATTCTACACGAATGGACCAACATGACTGTCACCTGTGTAAAGTCACCTGTCACCTGGAAGGTAAAGTCGCTGTGTGAATGGATTCAGGAGATGTCAGGTCTGCTTTTGCAAAAAAAAAAAAAAAAAAAGACAGGAAAAGGCCTGATATTTTTGCAAAAAAAGAGAATACAAAGTGTTTTCATACTGAACAATTCAAGAGGCTCCACCCATCAAAGCAAGTGGCTTCCCAAGTTACTAATGCAATTGTAGTTGCAAGCAAAAGCATTCTTCCTTCCACAACAAGAACTGATTGCTCTGACTTCTGGTCTTGCTTGCTTCTGCCTCTCCTCCTTTCTTCACTCCAACTAGCAGTCTTCTTATACATCTGTGACTGCAGGAGCCAGTGAGTGGCTCTCTTAGCAGGGAATATTATAGCATTTCCTTTCTCACATCTTCCTTCAGCCAAGTTCCTCTCCCTCTGGTTGCCATTTTACTTCTCATGATTGAGGCTTGGCTGGCAAGCAGTGATGTGTATGTGCCCTCTGCATATAATTTGAAGCCAACTTAATGGCATATCCTCTAATCCAGATGGAAGGTTACCCTCATTCACTCTTTCTGTTTACTTAACCTTTTTTGGAGAGCCCCCCATTTTTAATGTATTAAAATTAAAAAATATTAGCAGGTATCTATTTAAACTTCAAGGGACTGTGTTTATTAAGAAATACATTTCATAGTATTCAGTGTTCTAAGGATTGTAACTCTATTGTCTTGTAGGCCAGATTCACAATTCATTTTTTTTTAATTGCTCCTAGTCTGTGCATATAGCCCAGTACTTCTGAGAACTGTAGTGGATAAGGGGGGCAGGGGTCTCTTTTTTGCCATAGTGGAGTTGAGAATCCCCAGCTAATAGCAGCTAGAGTGGAGTGAATTTAACAGGAAAGGGAAGAGTTAGGCCTCTAAAATTAAGACTACTCATATTTTTATTTATTCCAGGATAACATTGAAACACTGCAGCTGCTGCTCTGCTAATAAACCTGTATGATGTCGGCAAAAGGAAGTTCAGTTTCAAATAAATGAAAAATTTCAGATGAGCACCGTGTCTTTAATGACTAATGGACTACGGAGTACTTCTTTGTTTTAAACAAGCATAAAGCAATTTGCCTCATATGTCTTGCAAGGCGTACAATATTAAAAGGCATTTTGCATCCCATCACAAGAGCTACTCAGTATATCAAGGAGAAGTGCGAGTGAACAAGATAAACTCTTTTAAAAAATCAATGTTTTTGCAGCGATATAGCTTTAGAAAGCATGTTGAAGAGAATCTGTCTACTATGAGGGCCAGCTATCATTTTGCTAAATATATTGCTGAGAGTGGTAGACCATTCTCTAATGGTGAATTTGTTTAAAAGTGCATGGTTAAAGGAATGGAGGAAATGTGCCCAGAGAAGGTATCTTTTGTTAGTTGTGTCAGTTTATCCACACCTAAAATCACCAGGCATATTGAAGAACTAGGGAAAGAGCTGCATATGTCACTGGTTGTCAAGACAAAAAGTTTTGATTTTTTTTTCTTTGGCATTAGATGACAGCAATGATATTTTAGACACTGCTCAACTGATTTTTATCAGGGGGATAGTTTCCAACTTCAGAATTACAGAAGAGTTGTGTGCACTGCAGAGCTTGAAAGGCATCACAACTACAGAAAACATATTCTTGAAGGTATGTAAATCAGTAGAAAATCTTGGTCTGAGTTGGGATACATTGAAAAGCATCACAACTCATAGTGCAAGAAATGGTGGGAAGTAAAACTGGTGTAGTTGCAAAAATCAATGAAGTGATATTGAAATTAAATGGTACACTTCCCATGCAATTTAACTGCATCATCTATCAGCAAGCCTTGTGTAGTAAAATTCTTCAGTGTGAAAGCGTGATAAGTATTGTTGTATCCAGCATTAATTACATCAGGCATCATGGCCTTGCTCACCATCAATTTCAACATTTTCTCTCAGAAATAGATGCAGAATATGCAGATGTATTGTACCATGCAGAAGTGTGGTGGCTTAGCAGAGGCAAACTCCTCAAATGCTTTTTCAGCCTTCATCATAAAAATTTATGACTTTCATAACAAGAAAGGAAAAGGTCAAGAAGCACTTTCTGACCCTGAATGAATTTTTGATTTGGCGCTCTTAATGGATATCATCTGAACACATTGAACCCAAGGTTGCAGTGGAAAGAAAAGCTTGGGTGTAACATGTATACTGTATCGATAGCTTTTGAAGCAAAAGTAAACATTTTTGTGAAGCAAGTTAGTGAAGATAACTTTTCAAACTTGAAACTCATGCTGCAATGGACTAAAATTTGAGAAGGATTGGAATTTACAATTAATTGTTGAAAGACACATCAAAGCATTGAACCTATTGTAGGTAGAATTTCAGAAAAGATTAGCTGATTGCCATAAGCTTGGAAAGGAAATAAGAATGTTTCAGAATCCATTTGAAGTAGCACCAGAAAATGCAAGTAACTTTTTTCAGATGGATCTCATTGATTTGTTAAACAGTGATAATCTCAGAGACATTTACAAAGAAAATAATATGTTAGATTTCTATTCTGGCCTACCTGATATATTTATCAGCCTAAAGAAATTTGCTGCAGGCATGTTCACAGTCCGTGGCACCACATAGATCTGTGGACAATCCTTTTCCAAGATGAAAATTGTGAGATCAGAGTGTAGGTCAAGGCTTACAGATAAACATTTACATGACATTTTATTTTATTTTATTTATTTAGATTTCTATACCGCCCATTTATTTGCTGCTCTGGATGGTTTACACTGAACATTATATAACTTACATGGAAGAGTGACATTAAGAGTGACTTGGACATCAGTGCCTTGGATAAAAGAAAACAGCCACAAAAATCACACTGACTAGGTCAGCATGTGTAGCTAAATAAAACGATTCCACAGTAAAATATTGTTACAAAATGGATTACATTAAAGTTAACATTTCTTCATTTGCATCTGAATGTTTACTTTTGATCTAAATAAGTAGGTTAATAATTTTGTTACATTTTGGTTTAAGATGTGATCCTCTTTAGGCACTGGGAATGCTAATGCAGCCCCCATGTGCCAAAAGGTTGGGGATCCCTGCTCAAGGGTAAAAAAGTTGAGAAAGGCTGCCCTAGGCTCTGTGCTGCTATCTGGAGAACTGCTTCTAAGAATGGAGAATGTGAAGACCTGGTCTAAAAGTAGGCAAATAAAACTTCAAATACTTAATGACACTGATATATCCTCTACAACCCTATGCAGCACAGAATTAATCACTGAAATTATTTATACTGAAAGCATTTTAATGTAAGTCTTTCCAGTCATTCATTCATTGAACTGATGCGTATGCAGCTTTGATTTCATGAAGCCAAATATCTTTTCAATGGAAGAGAACGGCCAATTTTATAGTGATCTCAGTGGAAACACCCCTGTTTTTGTATATATTGCCCTTTAATAAGATATTGTACATAGAAAATGGTTCTTATATGCCACTTTTCTGTACCCAAAGGAGTCTCAAAGCGGCTTACAATCTCCTTCCCCTCCTCTCCCCACAACAGATTCTCTGTGAGGTACATGAGGCTGAGAGAGCCCTGATATTACTGCTCAGTCAGAACAGTTTTATCAGTACTGTGGCGAGCCCATGGTCACCCAGCTAGCTGCATTACATAGATAAGTGACTATATAGAAGGACAAGAAGAGTAGGTTTTTATACCCTGCTTTGCTTTACCTTAAGGAATTTCAACGGGACTTTCAACTGCCTTTTGCTTCCCCTCCCCACAACAGACACCTTGGGAGGCAGGTGGGGCTGAGAGAGTTCAGAGAGAACTGTGACTTGCTCAGGGTCACCTAGCAGTCTTCACATGAGGAGTAGGGATTCCAACCTGGTTCTCCAGATTAAAGTCTGCTGCTCTTAGACCGTTTACGCACTGGGAACTTCACTGCCCAACTCCCATGCAGGAGCACAGATTGGGGGCAGATGTAGTGCACCAGGCCAAATACTGCCCCATGTTGGTACAGGAAGAGGTGGGGCAAACTATTGGTGCAGGAAGAGGTGGAGCAGGAAGAGGTGGGCCAAACTGCCATGACTAAAACTCCAGCCTGCAGACCAGCATTAAACCTCCAGTGCGTAAACAGTCTTAATCACTACAACTCACTGGTGGTATCTTAAGAGTCATAATTAGTGATTTTTAACAGCATGGATATACTTCTGCTTATTAATTCTGAATTTCTGTTAACCAGAAGGTAATCTCATCATGTCCTACACATTATATAGTTTTGACAGCTGATTAATGTATAATGTTTTAATTTAAATTCCTAGGTTTTGCTTATTGAGCACTTTGTGACTCAATACACCATGGGTGTGCAAATACTATGAATGCCTCCTACAGAGTAGATTTATTGATAGAAGCCTTTAAACTCATGTACTATTTCCTCTGTCACTGAATCTTAAGCATATTATATTACTATTCTAATTTACTTGTCTGTTGCAGGCCTTATAGCACAGGAGGATACTTGGCAAACCTTCCAGATAAAAGCCCATGTCCTTCTTGTTACAGTACTTCATGTAGTGGTCTAGAAAAAATATTGTACATCATCTGTCATAGCTTTGTATATGATCATAGACCAGCCTTTCTCAAAAAAAATTGCCATTGGCCCATTATGCACGGCCGCCGAAACGGCGATTTCGGGTCACATGGAAAACGCGGAGGGGGAAGACGCGACGCATACCGGTTATGTACGGGGCGGGGCGCGACGGCGGCAAAACCCAGAGTAACCAATTATGCATGCGGCGATCCGGGCGCCGCTTCAGGTTGCGCCCCGGTCACCCGGAAGCTGCGCTTTCTTCCACGTTTCACTGACGCGGCTTTTTCGGCGGCATGCACCGAAGCTGCAGCCGGTTGCAACCGGCTCCATGCGTTATCGGTGATTTTAGTCGCCGCCATTCCACCCCGAATGTGCGCTAAAACCCCCGTGCATAATGGGTCATTGAGAAACCCCTAAAACATTCTTCAGGCTTTGAGAAACCCCAGAAGTCTTGCAATCATGCATAATATGGTTGGGATGCCCACCAGGGCCTCTCCCCTTCCTACCCCTCCAGGCACATAATTGGCTATTTTGGGAGGGGGGGTCAGGTTGACATGACCATATATGATGATGTCACCCAATAAATGTTTAACAAATTTTAAAATATATATGAAAAATTAATTAACCTACACATTCAGGAAACTGTTCCAGGGCTGTCTAAAAATCCTAGGGTTTCATGAAACCCTGGTTGAGAAAGCCTGCCTTAGACACTAAAATCATATGCTTGGTGCGTAATAGTAGTAGCACATGGTTTCAAAGCAAATATATATTCCTTATGGTAGTAATACTTATGGGTATCTTCTAAGTGACTCTTTAAAAAATCTCGCTCAGGCCTGGTTTTGGAATTAAACTTGCCTTGGTCTCTTTCACATATTTATGTTCTGGCCTTCTATCTGCACTCTTGAGATGGCTAACAGTGTTCCAGTTCACAAAATAAAAATGCACAAATCTGACAAAATACTGTACATATACCATTAGATGCTCTCTGGGATAAAAATGTACATGCCTCCTTGCATGAAGTGAATGAAGATGTCCTCCGTGCCCGCATGGTAGGCCATTCTAGACACAACAGCAAAAGATACCAACCTTGCTGTCGCTGTATAGACAGTCCAAGGAATGGACACAATAAGGTGAAAGCTGTGTGAAAAATGTAACTAGATACTGGAAGATGCAGTTCGACAAGTATGTATTTCATTGATTGATTGATATTTCAATGTATATCCTGTCACTCACACACAGTGGCTCGTGGCAGATAACAATAATCCCCCAACATTAAAATCCCTATAAAACAATAATAAAACACCCAATATACAACCAAACCCTTGATAACGAAAAACTGCCACCTCCCCCCAGCTTGACAGATGTGCTGCCCTAGCTGGCCGCACCCAATTGAAGTCTTGATTAATTCACTTTTGGGTGATAAGCCAAGCCCCAATCATCAACCAAATTGCAAAGTCAAAGTCCAGTCAGGGTCTTAGCACTAACCAGGCATGTCTGAGTTCAAGGATGAGCCAAGGGGATGGTCATTCTACAAGCTGAGGTCAGGAACCAGAGAGGCAGAGTCCAAAACTCAATTCACATGCTAATCTTTGTTTATATTTAGAACTAGAATTAAAGCCCTTTTATATTTAGAAATAGAATTAAAGACACCCTGTGAGAAAGGTTGGGCTGAGAGCTCTGAGAGAACTGGGAATAGTCCACAGTCACCCAGCAAGCCTCAGGTGTCTCTAAGCTGTTTAAAATCACATTTTCTTCCTCCACTCTGTGAGGGAGGTTGGGCTAAGAGCTGTGAGAGAACTGGGAATAGTCCACAGTCACCCAGCAGGCCTTAGGTGGCTCTAAGCAGTTTAAAATCACCTTTCCTTCCTCTCCCCATAATAGGCGTCCTGTGAGGGAGGCTGCTAGGGAGGGTGGCGAGCCTAGGGGCCAGCCTAATCAGGCTGTGGCCAGTTGTTCTGGCTGCACTTTGATTGGCCCATATTCCAGGCTGGACACCCCAGATGTGCTCCTCCCACAGGAGCATTTCACAAATATATAGAGGAACCATGGATAAGGATGTGCAGTCTATCTACATTATATTGCTGTGGATGAAATATGTAATACTTGTCATACATATAAAACATGTCATAATCTATTATGTATATTTGTATGTATGTTTGTATGTATGTAAATGCTACAGTTTTAAGGATGCCAGATTGTTATTTACATCTACGTTTACAAGACCTAGGAAGATGTATGTGGGGGACATTTAGTCCGTCCTCATAGGCTTATTTACTTCCACTGCTTTTTCCTCTTTGCTGACTAAAGGAAAGCACAGACCATTATGGTGCTATCATTATAGATTTATGAGAGAAGTAAATAATTCCCTTTGACTGATTTAACATTCAATGTACTTAGACTAAATTATCTCTCTTAACCACTTGTTATTTTTCTCAGACCCAAGTGACATTGGTGTGTCATCCATTCCCCGATTCAGCAATACTTCATTTACAAGAAGTTATGCAATGTAACAGCATTTTGTTTGGATAGCTGAATATTTATTGAGTTATAGAGAACTGGGGGGGGGGGGGAGAGACACTGTTCTTGCAAGGATACACATGCCAGCAAGAGTGGTCTATCTACATTACATTGCTTTGAATGAAATTTGTACTACTCGTCATATTCATATATGTTTGTCTGTCTGTATGTATGCATGTATCTACATTAATAGATAATATGTTCAAACATACATTCAGTGCTTATCTGATTGAGGGTTATATATATGTGTGATGAAATTAGATAGGGCAATAATAAGTGTTGAGGCAAAACGTGTTTAGGCTCACTAAAGAGATTTTTGGGTCCTTGATTAATGATCTGAAAGCTGTTTCTGGGTGAAGTCCTTCCCTCCCAGGTAGACTGTCTATTCATGCAATATGGGCCTTCTTAGTCCTTTCAGTTTTTGGCTTTTGTTCTGTGATGACCACAGACGTTGACTTTAAATGCAAAACATGGAGGAAAGCAGATCTCAGCGTCAAGACGGAAATGACAGGGGGAAAATGGAGCATCATCTATGCATCTCACAATGGTTTTTCCTAGCCAGTACTCCAAATTGTGCATTGGGAAATATTCAAAAGAACAAATGTCACATCATCATTATATCTGATGGTTACTGAACCAATTCCAAACTGGATTTGAAGACCATGTACAGATTTTAGAGATGCATGTTTGTTTCCAAATTGATAAATAAAATCCCAAATCCCATTTGCTATATTTTTTTGGAAAATGGGGTATTTAAAAATTAATTAACTCCTACCCATTTGGACAACCCTTCCAGGGCAATCAAGAAACCTCAGGGTTTCATGAAACCCTGGTTGAGAAAGCCTGCACTAGACCATTTCCCAGTATGGGGAAGAAAGAGGGCAAAGTACAGAGGTTGTTTTAGACCCCACCCTGAAAGGGTCCCTATTATCAGCAAAGACCTCTACTTCTTGTAGATAATAAATTTATCTATACTGAAATCTTTGCTTTTTGGGCTATATTGGTCGAGTAGTCCACTACTCGGCCATATATAGTCATTGATCCTATATTATTGCACTTATTCATGAATGAAAGTGTGAGATAGTTTTCCCCATTGCTTTATCAAAGTCTTACTAATTATACAAGTGAAATAACATCTCTAGAGAATGTTAATTTTTATGACTCCCAATTTGAAGTTCTAGTAATGGTAGCAACAAAATATAGTGGGTCTAAGGAGATGACACACTGCTGTTTATGCCAGTCTTTTACTCTACTTCTTTTTCAGATGTGAAAATATTGTCTAACATCATGACGAGTTCTAAAGGAGATATTTATAGGTCTCTTCAATGGAATTAGGTCCTGATGAATTGTAGCATTATTTAAGAAACAAAGCTGATATATATATGGCACACAGCCTTACAGTTAGGGTGCACTGTACGAGGGAAACCACTTCAAAACATAAAAATTTTACTGGCATATTCTCATATTGTTGACGTTCACAACCCACAAATGCCCAAGTAGTAAATTTGCAAGTCGCATTAATGTAGCAGTAAAATTTAGTAGTCTGAAAGCTGCACTTGTAAAATATTTATGAATGAGCATGATTGTCATGGGGAAAAACTGCTCCATCAGCTCCGTTTCCCAACACATTCTCTTCTTGCCTCGGCCCTCCCTCTGCAGGTTATAGCCCATCAAGTCCACAGCATGAAGGCACATTATTATACTAGAAAATTCAAAGAGCGAACTCTTATTTTACAGAACATGCAGCTGCTTCCACCATGTCTAGGGTTCATTAGCTGAGACTGTGTTTGTTTAAACTCAGCCAAGAAAGCTAATTTGGTTTCCTTAATTTTTGTTGAGCATGCTTCCGTTTAATGTTTATATATCTGTTTTTTCTCCATTTCTTTCACCTTCTCAAAATTCACCAGTTCTGTGAAGCTTTTGACATTACTTCCATCTGAAATGCAGCTAGTCTTCAGTGAAACAGCCTCAGGCAAGTACAGAACCGTAGCACATTTACTTGAGAGTAAATCCCACTGAACTCCATTGATCTCTGTACAGAGGATCCTACTGCCTCTGCATATAATTGCATTACTTCATTCCACCACCCCCCCTCCTGCTAACTCTTAGTTGCTTATGACAGGGATGTTTTGCGTTATCATTTACCTTCATTCAAAAGGTATTACACATACTGATGACCCTTTGTATAATAGTAACGGAAATAAATGGCACGAGTGGGGTTATATTGCTGCAACGTTTGAAAAGGTCAGCTGTGTGGTTCTCTGAACTGCATCAAGTGCGTACAAAGAAATAATATAAGTTGGACTCCTCTTCCCATGTGGAGCCAACCATTCCCCTTCCGTAAGCCTTCAATGGGAAAAGAGTTTCTTCTTCAGTGGAGGAAGACTTTTTTCTGTCAAAGGAAGGCTTAGTGACAGGGAGATATTGGATCCAGCTTTGCTGAAAGGAGTGATTCTCCCAATTCTATGCTAAATTTAAGCATGATATTTTTTGGATAATGGGATTCACATTAGAAAATTTGGAAAATAAAAAATAACTGTTTACCCAGCATGCTGTAAAGGTCAGAATGTCAGGCTAGGATTTGAGAGATCCAGGTTCCCGTAACCATTCTGTTGTGGAAGCTTGTTGAGTGACCTTAGGCCTTAACACATTTTTAATATAACCTTCCTCAGAGTGTTGTTGTGAGAATAAAAGGAGAATACTGTAAGTAGCTTTGGATCCTTATTGTGGTGAGACGCCAGGTATATATATAAAGTAAATCAATCCAGAAAATTATTGGAGACCAAGACATATGAGGAAAGGTTGAGGGAGCTTCGTCTGTTTAGCCTGGAGAGAAGACAACTAAGAGGTGATATGATAGTCATCTTCAAGTACTTGAAGGGCTCTCACAAAGCATGGAGCAAAGTTGTTTTCTGTTGCCCCACAGGACTGACTCAGAACCAATTGGATTAAATTAATTCAAAAGAATTTTTGGCTAAACATCCGGAAGAAGTTCCTGAAAGAGTGGTTCCTCACTGGAACAGGCTTCCTTGAGAGATGGTAGATTCTCTTTCTTTGGAAGTTTTTAAGCAGAGGCTAGGTAGCCATCTGACAGAAATGCTAATTCTGTGAATTTAGGCAGATTGTAAATGGGTGGACAGAAGGGATTGTGTAGGAGCTTGGTTCTTGTAGCCATTTCCTGAATTCTGCAGGGGGTTCAACTAGATGACTGTTGAGATCCCTTTCAATTCTGTGATTCCCTGAGCCACCAAGATAAAATTGGGCCACAGCTTCCACTGAGGGGTGGAGTTGGATTTCTTCCAGATTTACAGCTGATCTCTAGGCTACAGAAATCAATTTTCCTGGAGAAAATGGCAACTCAGCTCTCTCCAGTCTCTGCCTTAAATTCTCCAGCTATTTCCCAATCCAGTTGTTGTCAGAATGCCATGCTTCTGCCATGAGTTGTGATTCTGTTGGCACGCTCTACGGTGTTGGCAACCGTAGAACATGCATTATTTTACTGTTTTTATTTTATTTATTTTTCCTGAGGTTTGTTAATAATTGTAAACCACTATAGAGGGTTCCCCCAGTATAAAGGGAATAGAAAAGTTTTTTAATACATAAATAGCACTTACAAAAATCCATGGATTATTCGCATCATTACTTCTGGACTTGCCTCACACTACACTACTCATAATCCCAATAAATTCGGCACCCATTGTGCGAATGCTCAGTAATCTAGTGGTCAAAGGGCATACAGAAATTAAGTAATATATATCAACACTTCACCAAAAGGCATGTTTATGATTCTGAAGTGTCAGGAAAATGTACTGCAAACACAAAAAGAAATTCTAAGTCTTGTTCCTAGGTTGTAAAAATCTTTACAAAATCTTTTAAGTATGTGTCCAAGTGTTTCAGAATAAACACAGGGAAAAGAAGACAGATGGAAGTAATGAACTAAAGTTCTGTGGAAGACTAAACCTGGAACCTCTATTTATGTATTTATATTGTTGTCTTTTTAAAAACTTTAATGGACACTTCAGAATGTAGGTTTGTAACCTAGTGGCTTGCTTAAAAATAAAAGGAAATAAAAATGCTATTGCTGATATTATGGCCCTGAATTGTCCATAAAGTATATTTATAATATTATAGCTTATGAATTGCATCTGCGGAAAGACATTACTGTGTTACTATGGTAATGAGTATTAATCTAGCACTTCTGTGATCTCAGTCAAAGTAATATGCAGGATCAGATAAATGGTTATGACCCTAATAAAGGCCTATAATGTAGAAAATATGAGCAAGTTAAAAGTTAGGATAGAAGTCCCAAGCCCTTTCATTGCTAAACCTTTGCACACTGTATAAGGGCAGACTTAAAAAAAAATCCTTCACAGAATGATCCTACCCTTGAGTAGGGCCAGTTCAGCCCAGGTGGCACAAGATCACAATTTTCTCATAAAAAGGTCTGCATTTTCTATTGAACTTCTGACCTCTTTATCATCCTTAAATGCAAAGAGACAATGTTGTTAAGCTGTCAAGGACTGCATAAAAGACAACACCCACCTATAAATCATTCATTCATTTATTTGCTGGCTTACTTACTGACTTACTTCTGTTTATATATCGCCCTCCCCTTGTGGCTCAGGGTGGTTTACAGAGAACCGTTCTCCTTGGCTGGATTCATAAGGCCAAGTTATAATATAAGCTTTGCTACCAAAAGAGAGAAAGGGAAAAGCATTCAAATAATCCTTAATATGGGTAAAACGAACCTCCGCAATTGATAATAAGCTTCTAACATGTGTTCACATTTTGTAGCCTGCATCCTGCTATACCTGTCACAATTTGTGCTTCACTTTCAGGTTTTTGAACAGAAAAGGTAATACCTCAGTAATCATGGATAAACCTAACTACAATGTACCTTATTACCAGTGGTAATAGTTACTTCGATACATGCTTCACAACTTTATATTTCAGAATCCATATCTTTCAGAGCTTAAAAACATGTAGTAAGTCACATGATTATTATAACATTTATATTTTCTGCTGCAATTGTAAGTGTCAGGCCGGGAGAGTGCCCCCTGTGGGATGACGGGGTGTGGTGCAAACGAGTGGTCTCCTGGAGGCCAAAGGGTGTCTCTGGACTTTCAAGGATGCACACTGACAATGGACTTTGAGTGTGGAAGCTCAGGGGGGGGGGTTCTTCCTCTTTTATTGCCAGTGATGGGGTGTTACAGAAGGCAAAGGTTGCATGGTTCTTGGGGTTTCAACCACTGTCCCTTGAACTGCTGGAGGAGTCTTCATTGCTGTTGTCTTCTGCCCCTTTCCAGGGTTTTGCCACTCCTCCTTGCCTTCATCTTTGTGCTCTCCCATCCTGTTTGCCTTTCACCTTACCCACACACCAGTCCTCCGTGTGTTCCTCCCTTTCATCCTTTCTCCAATTCCTGTCTCCTCCCCTTCCTTCCTCAGGTGAGGTTTCTTTAACCCCACCCTCTGCCTCCGTCCCTTCCATTACTCCCAGCTCCCCCAGGCCTCCATCCATGTTGTCTGCTCCTGATGCCAAACCCAGGATTGCCCCACTCCGGCTCTCTTCTCTCCCTCTCTTTGCTGGCCATGGAGGTTGGAGTCTTCCAGGTATGTCCTGCCCCTCAGAGCCCCCTCTGGCCACCACCACAAGCCTCAGGTCCCCTCCATACCAGCCACACGCTGGCCCTGGCCTCCTCCCCATTGGCCGCTTGTGCCCTGCTGGGGCTGGTGAGCACAACTGTGGCAGGGCCACCAGGTTGTGCCACCATGGGCATGTCATGGCCCTGGCTCTGGCTCTCCCAGCCATAGTTCCTGCTGTGCCCCTGGCCACCCTGCCCATAGTGCAACGGCCTGCGGGCATGACATGCAGCCACCCATCTCTGTCCCCAAGCTCCTGAGACCTGGGTTGGGGGTTTCTGGCCACCTGTCGAAACATTTGGACCCCCATCCTGGATGACTGGGAGGGCTGCCAGAGGCAAGTGGTTCAGACAGTAGGTGATGTTCTCTGGCAGCTCCATGGGGAGGGTGGGCAGGCTCCATAATTTCCTAAATAAAGTGGTTGTTTCCAACACATCCAGAACATATGAAATCTCCAATGAGCCCATGGCCCAGCTGTGTTTCTGTGTCCTGGCATTCTACACAGACTCCATGTGTATGAACTCTATTATTCCGGTAGCTATGGAGACTTTCTGCTAAAATGCAGGAAATGGATAGGACATGCTGGTTTATGGAAACACTGATTTGTAGATTAGGGTATTAGTTAAGCCTCAGCCAAAGTTACGGATGGACAGCTTTCCAAAGGTCATACATGTAGATTATTCCAGCAGCACAAGATTGTCAACCATCAAGATGAACCTTCTCTCAGTCACATACATGCTCTTGCACTGTTGAGTGCAGCCTTGACTCTGGACAGGTGCCGAAGTTCATAGCTATGGGTTAGTTCTTGTACCCAGTACAACAGGGTCTTGGCTGCTTACTCATGGACAAACAAATATATAATGGATTGGATCCAATCAAACCTTTCTGCTTTGTGAGAAATTTTCTGGTGGAAGGTGCTTTGCTTCTGCAGAGGCGATACTTGCTTCACAAAATATTTCCTCCAAAGAAGGTGAGACAAAAAGATGTCACTTTCATAGTCATTTCCATTTCAGGGAGCACACCAGTAGATGTGTTTCCACATCCATAATGGAACTGGGCTTAGATGGGACGAACTTAATCTCCAGTTGTTTCATTGAGAATTACAGCCAAAAAGATATTTTGGTTTTCTGATTCTTGTTGCTCATTGATAGCACTCAGAAAGTTTAGATGATGTGGCAGTGGTGCCCCTTTTTCAGACTCCATGTAAAGTGCCATCTGGGGTGAATTAAGTTGCTGTTCATACTCTGGGTGCTTGTACAGATGGTGAAGTGTAAATGTGTTTTACAGAATCTGTTGGTTATGCCTTTGTGATGTATACTGCTTTTATTAGATTCTCAAGCACCAGAGTCCCAGAAATATGGGAATGACAGAAAAGAAAATGCATTAGGAGCTTAAATTACAGCCACATCTAATGAACCAAGAGGTGCTTTCATTTGACTTGAGCATTGCTTTTCAACTCCTGCAGCTTAAATGGGCCTCATGACCGTAACAGTAAATATAAGCTTCAAAGGTGTCCCGGGAGGTATCATTAGTCCCATATTACATCCTTTTCTAATTTGTACACTTGCTATGTGGCGAAATTTCAGCGGACTGCTGAAACCTCCAGAATTTCATGTTTCCCTCAGCAATCTACAATAACCCCTTACTCTGAATGACATGTATTATTTCCTCCTTGAACATGTGATGTAAAAGGGTTACTAAAAGATTTATAAGAAGCTGAGAAGTTTTATTTCCAATCTAATTGAATACATCATTGCTTTATGTTTTTGAAATAATGTGTTGATGTATTATGCCCTCCCTGTTTTTCTACCTTGGCCATCTATGGCAAGAAAGCTCACTAGACAATAATACCAAAATGCAGATTTTGACATAGGTTTTTAAAAGTGTACAGTAAAATCAGTGTTGGAAGATATCTGTCATGGCAAGGAATGACTCTACTGTAATTGAAGAATTTCCTTTAAAATGGTGGTGGCATTTTTACAGTTGAAAATGAGAAGCCTGTCAGAACTGCAATAGAAAAAGGCAAGGCAAAACATGAGACATGTTGGTGGAAGACTCATGTCTTCCTGCTCTGCATCATTCAGCAAAATGAGAAGGTTATAAAATGAGAGGATAGCATGCTGCCAAGGTAAGCAAATGGATTGTACCACTACAGAAGGCAGGCTAGGTATTACATCTTCCAGGACTTCCCAACATTAAGGATTCTAAGTGGAAAACTAGCATAGCAGTGGTGAAAAACTAGGTTACAAACCTTTCCCCTAAAGCACTGTTTTTAAAAAAAATGGTATTTTAGATTAGAGAGCATTGAAAAAATGACTCTTCACCCACAGTTTCAAATGGTACAGCCTACTCTGACACCTAAGAATTTTACTGCCTCATTCTGCTGCTTACCTTACTGCAGTTCAAGTTGAAGTTCAAACTACTTTTGCACCCCAGTCAGCCTCTGTTACTAGAGCTAAGCCTACCTGAAAGGCAATTGTCTTGAAAAAGGAGACTCGGCTCCCTTCATTGGTTGCACCTCTTGTGTTCATGAAAGCAGATCGTCACTTCTTACTTTACACATAACCCCAGCAGACCTAATTGTAAACAGTCATTTCTAAAAAAAAGAAAACAGTTCCTTTTCTGAAAGTCAGTCCACAGTATAACTTACTTCACAGGAGCCCTGTTGAAATCCTCAGTTCTATTTTACTGCCACAGCAAAGTCTTCTTTTTGCTGTAATTTTCTATTCACCAACATGGGTGCCCGTTAAAGCTTTTTGTTGTTGTTGTTGTTGTTGTTTGGTATCTTTCTGTACTTTACTTGCTGCCAAAGTAGGAGCACTTCAGATTTTCAAGAGAAACAATGACTTTCTAGACTAGAGATTCCCACCCCGTTTTCAAATATCCAGTATGATGAAGAGTTCTTCACACTGTTTAGCAAAGTTTTGATTGGACCTGATAAAAGGTATTGCGTGGCTTTTGTTTTAAGGCAGTAGAAAATGCTTGTTAATTAGTTAATCACAGCTTGAACCAAACATTCCCTATTTCATGCTGACATGATAGCTTTCTTGTATTGGAAAGCTGATGAAATTCCCAAGCTAAATTAATACTGCCTAATCCGTCTTTATAGTGCATGCTCACTAGGAACTTGGTGCTGGTACTTGGCACTGTGTCCCCCTGACACCCGGCTGGCAGTCGTGTCGCTATGGGGTAAGGGTTGTTTTTTACCACCATATTTTGTATATTTTGGTATACTGTTTTAATGGGGGTTTTATTGGGTTTTATTGCAGTTGGGGATTGATGTTGTACCCCGCTAAGAGCCGCCTGTTGGGAGTGGTGGAAAATAAATCAAGAAATAAATACATACTCTGTAAATACTGAAAAAGCTCAAGGAACATACCAATATTTGTATGGTTGTATTGCTTTCAGTAGCTAGTAAAAAGTAATTTGCAGATGCTGATCCTTTTTACTGAAAACTTATTTTGAAATAGATATTTGAATTAAAGTTCCACTGAAACAATAGAGAGCAGCAAGAAGATAGACTCCAGGAGGGAAGGGGAAGGGAACTGACATTATTTTTCTGAATTAAAAATTATTAGTTGCACATTGCTTGGCACTGAATTATTTTAATATACATGCATTTCCTTTTTGGAACAAAACTGCCTTTTAAATTCTTCTCAGTCAAGTTGGTGTGACAAACTTGTCTGATGGGCATCGGGGACTGAAGCAAGCTTCCAGGGGAAAAGTAACCATCACTCATGCTTCATTGGATTTCTATGACAGAATGATCAAATTCTGTAGAACCTGGCACAAGCACATCATTATCAAGCCCCTGCTTGAACATTTCTTAACCAATCACGGATGCTAAGGTCCTTGGTGGCTCCTGTTTTCTGGCACTGTTTGTAGTTATTTGACCTTTTCTCGCTGGATAATCCACACAAAAAGCCCTAATTACTTCCCCAGCTTTGAGAGGCCCAGCAGTGTGAATAATCAATGACACTGATTTAGGAATTGCACAATCAGATGCTTCTGGTGTTTTAAGCACATTTTTCCATTGACCTGCCACAGATGTAGGACAATAAGCAGCTGTAAAGCTGCTGTTGTAATCATAAGCTGACCAAGTGACCTTGGGAGCCAGAAACTGATTATTGGGCCCATGTTTCAGGCCCTGTCATTATACCAAACATATTTTTGATTTAAGGTGACTCATCGGGTGTCAATGCAGCAAATTTTGCTATTAAAAAAAAAAGACATGGGTGTGCTAATGCACCATCTGGGCAATTATAGCAGAATAGTACGTTAACAGCATTCAGTGGAAGATAAAATTCCTAAGCTTCATCCTATTTTTATGGAGAATGTAAACTAGAGTATTTAAACAGTAACACTATCTACAGCTTACTTCAGTGAGCCAAATGCTTTGTCATAATAGCCATCTCAGATAGGTATGACTGAGAGATTTGTCCAAAGCTATCTGGGAAGTATCAGTGCCAATTGTTTTAAAATAAACCTGGAGTTTTGATAAAACAACACAATTTTAGATGCCAGTCTACCTATCTTAACTGTTACCCTCAAAGCGTAGACCCATAATGGAAGAGTGCCTCACTCAGAGCCACTCTCATGCACCAACCTCAGCACAGGTTGGTGAGTACAGAAACCGGCCTGGCAGAAACTGACTATGGAGTCAGTAGGGCCCACTCGTAAACTAGGAAAGCTATGTCAGACCTCCATTTTGTTTGGCCAGAAGTTGCCCAACTGACTTAGCTACCATGTGCATGTTGTGGGAAAGTACCCCTCCTTGCAGTAGTATTTGGAATGGCAACAGGAAAGGAATATCTCATCAGAATCCCCAGTCCTGCCTCCTGACTTCATGGCTTAGAGTGGAGAAGGCATTTAAATGCAGTAGCTTGGGGTATGCACCTGCCTAAGGGGTGTAAGGTATTTGGGGGGGGGGTATTTTTTTCAGCTTGGATTAGCTGAATGAACATCCCTAGTTCCCACCTCTTGGCAGCTCTGACTTCAGGGTATAAGGTATTTTTAAGTATTTTTGTGACTTAGATTAGCCAAATGCTTGAGGTGGTTCACATAATGAAATCATAAAGACATAAAAAGCCAATATTATAAGCATAAAAATATATAAAAAGCAGAGCATAAAACAGTTATCTGGAATTTGCTTCAACAATAGAATGCATCTAGTAGCCATAAAATATTTCCATTTTTCCTCTTGCCACTTCCTATTTCGAAGAACTATTCTATGAATGTTTCATGGAAGTCTCAATCATTACATTTAATGCAACCAAGGAGGACTTTGCTGCTCTCTCAGGGGTACAAACGTAGCTTTTCTTTTGCCTTGATAAGAATGACTTTTCTGCTAGCAATTTGCAAGACATATCTAGGGGATGAGCAAAGAATTTACTAAAGGTAGACGCTGTGAAGAATGAGGGGAAAAAAGAATCAAGGGGCACAACTGAAGCACAAAAAATCCCTTCAGGAATAAACATTTCAAGAAGCAAGATGTGCAAGACAGAAAGGTCTCTAACCAGCTATAGTTTTACATCATTCTCAGAAGGTAAAAAAAACAATCCGTTCTCACATGTTTTGACAGCAATACATGAGCAATATCTCTGAGATAAGCTCTTTGTACCAAAACTTTCTTTTTTCTTGTTTTCTTTTTTGTTTACACTGTTGTCTTTCTAACTATTTTGGGATAAAGTTCTCTTCATTATCAAGAACACAAGGAGATAAATATTTTGTGCTAAATCTGAGAGCTTCTAGCAGATTTGAGGCAACGGAGGCTCTTTTCCATATTTTATCTTGCAGGATTCCCCAAAGGCATCTGTGCGGTATGGAAAATGACAATCATTTCTGTGCAAGTATAATTGAGACTGGAATTATCATCAGCCATCTTATTCAGAGAAATGTGAAAGGCATTTTCTGATTTGTCTGTAGAGAGCCCCTTCTTTGCCTTCTCCCTGATCCATCGCTGAAGCTAACAGAATATGTATCATACATTCCACTGAAAGAGAAGCCAGCTAGAGACACTTGCATCTGTTATTGTGGCAGTACAAGTGGTATTTATTTCAGTGATTCCTGTAAGCAGCCAGATTTCAGGGCAGTATAGCATTATTTGGACACTGTATTGACACACTTCCCTCTAGCACACCATATTATTTCTACTCCAGAGATAAGATACAGTTGAAGAGTGTTTGCACTGTAGTGTACATTGTGATAAGCCTGTTGTTTCTGGTATCAAACATTCATGTAAAGTGATATACCACATGAACAGTATGTGCCAGATCAAATAAGCAGCTAACTGTTTCTAATGTCAATAAGTGATAGAGCATATTATCTCAATACAAATGGCCCTTGAGCTAAGTCTGTAGAAGTCTTTTGAGATGGATTGGGCCTGCTGAGAAATCTTCTGGGATCAGATTGTATTGAAATATGGTGCATTTTGCTTCAAGAAATATTCTGGGCTAACTCGCCAAAGGTAAACATTTGCTGGAAAATATAATATTTTTCTTCAAAGAGAATAGACATATTTTTATTTGTTTCTGGATCTTGATCATCATTACTTTGATTTTACTTCAGTCTCAGTGGCAAGTGAAATATGATATAGGCCTATGGAAAAACTGGTACTTCTATGATTACTGTAATGGCTTAAAAATGCCTTCCGTCTGAACCCTCACTGCATCTATCAAGAACCCCCACAGGATCCTTTCAACCAATATATTTGGGGGGAAATGAAGGTGTGTACCCTGTAAGTACACTAACATGATTTTAGAAGACTGAAATTTGATAGCTTTGTCAAAGCTGCCTGGAGTGTATGGCAAGGCTTGGGGAGATATATAGAACAAGCAGGGGATCTTCAAGGACTCATTTCCAGCCCCCAGACACAAACATGATTTCCTCTTTCCCTTTCCTGTAAGTTCCAATAGCTTGCCCACTTTCCCTTTGTCATTTTCTCTTTCCACTCATCAATCAAATTGCCTACTTTTTATCTGCCATTCATCATCAGCTATATTTATTATTTTATTTATACTCCACTAGGGTTGCCTGGCCACTGGCAGCAGGTGAGCTGTAATTCTGGGGGATACCTATATTCTGCTAATCTCCACAATGAGGACCTAAAGCAGCTTCTATCATTCTCTCCTCCACTTTATCCTACACCAATCCTATGAGATTAATTAGGTTGAGAGTGTGTAACTGGTCCAACACCGTCCAGTGAGCTTCCATGGCAGTGGTAGTTCAGACCTAGGTCTCCCAGATCCTACTCAAAGTCTCAAATCACTATATCATACTGGCCTTCGTGGTACGGTTGCTGCTGAACAGTGGTAAGCAGCTGGGCCTGGGTTAGTCATACAAGTTGAGTGAGGCCAAAACAGCTCTGGAAAGGTCCTTCTACCTTCATTTTACTATAGAAAAGGCTTGAAGTCTGGCCATATAGTGTGGGTGCCTAAAAACAACCATTGAGGGCATTAATTTCTTTAAAACTACAGATACTTTCCTGTTATTGGAAGATTTATTTTATTTTTAGATTTCATGATTTTCTGCAAACTTGGGGCTTTTCTCTGGCTTGGAGAAAGATCTGTACTGTCTCTTCATGGCTCCAGTCTCTGGATTTAAGAATCTGCAGATCTGCCCATGTTGAGAATTAGATCTCCTGATGATATAGAGAGATAGCAATAGTGGTATTATGAAATGCTGGTTTCCTTATCTGTGGTTATCTTGTTTCAGTGCTATTTGCCATGGTAAAGATTACATCAAAAATGAGCAGAGATTTTCCAAATCACTTTTGTGCAATTCATGAATTATTTCTTATTATTAATAAAGTAGGGGTTTTTCCAATGGCAAAAAAATATAGAGAAAAAACAAAATATTGATAGCAATTACTTTGATCCTATCCCTATCCTACCATTCACCTCCTATCTATGTATCCAAAGAGCAAAGCTATCTTACATCCTGGCAACTATCTTACACCAACTTTCATTTTTAGGGGGGGGGATGAATACAACCCTGCCATTTATGAAATGTACATGAGTTCCAAGTCAATTAGTGGAATTTCTGTGTACGTATCTCATCCATTCCCTTAACTTTGGGATTCAGGCATTGGTACATCTGAATCACAATCCCCTTAGTGCTACAGGCTTACAAGAGAATCCTTTAAAGCTGTGTATATGTAGAAACATTGCTGTTGCTTGGACATATCCCAGTTCAGGTACTTTGTCATTCTATTCCAGCATTCAATGGAAAGAAGCACTAAATGGTGTGTGGGCAGTTTTCAAAAATGCAGTCTATAACCCATTTACCTCTGTAAAATTTGCCCTATGAGCTCTAGCCTGGCAATATAAACATGTATGAGTTGTGCATAATCCAGGGGTCTCCAGTGTGGCATCTGTGGGCACAACCTGGAGCCTGCCAAGTATTTTTAGAAAGGATGCAGGGTCGGATGGGTTTTTTCCCCAGGAGGGCTTTTGATTGGCCACTGTAGATATGATTGTCTGCATAGATTTTTAAATAGTTTATTCAGCAGCTGCTGCTGCCACAGTGTCTCTCAATTGCGTGACTCTTTTCTTATTTTATTATTCGTCTTACATTCCTAGCTCCCAAAATTGCAATTCTGATGGCCTGTCTTGGAAGCCAGGCACTGACTAAGGAACCTTTACCACTATTCTCTGTCCTGAACACTTTGCAGGTACACACCAGGAAGCATCGTTGCAGGAGCATAGGTGAAGTTACCGACAATATTTAAAGGTAGTCCAGGATCATACCCCCTCCCTGCTGATCATCAAGATTTATCCACCATGGCTGGATCTGCATACCCCCAGGTACCTATACTCTTCAGACTTCTATGTCTGTGCCATGAATCCAAGTCAGCTGGACATTTTGGCCTGTATAAGACAAGGCATATCCTTACCTGAGAGTCTGGGTGGCCTAAAACACGAAATAATGTGTTTCAATATGTGACATCCTGTGAAGACTGCTACCAAGCCAAGGACCAGCCAGGGAAACAAGCAGAACTGCAATCACCTCTGCCCACACCACTGGATTCTTATAGAGCTGTGTCCATGGACTTCACAGATGAGCACCCCACTTCCATGGGCTGCAATGCCATCCTTGTCAATCTGTTCAAATGACTCATCTTCTCACATGTGCAGGAGTTCCAAAAGCAAAAGAGCATGACTGTTTCACCAATAGATCCTCTGGCTCCACAGATTTTCAGACTGTATCAGGGGAGATTGCTATTTAAAATGGAAAAATCCTTTCCATGTGTAAAGTGGAAGTGGCAGACTGACTGCAGAGAAATATTGTGTGCTACAGGTTGTTTTCCAAATGTGAACATAAAAACTGATCATAATAGGCATGCATACCTTTAAACCTTTAAAACCTTTAAAACCTTTTAAAAACGTATGATCCAGAGCTGTCTGCAGAAAGTGTATATAAGGGTTCCCATAGTAGGTGGCATACCCCCCCCAAATATGTCCCCAAATTCCTTGAGTGTGGTTGTCCTACAGTCTAAAAGCCAATCTAAAACTGCATGAGCATAGATGAATGTGGGGAGGCATATCTTCTATTATAACAAAAATAATTCAGCAGTGTTATTGAACACTAAATGTTGGTTGCACTAACTAGACTGGGAATCGAATGTGGTGACAACCACAGTTTGCAGCTAAATCCAACAGGAAGAAAGCAGACCTATCCCTCCCCAAATCTAACGGTAACAAGTAGAAGGTGATGGAGGAGGGCTAATTATCTGAAGGAAAACTAAACCACAGGGCATTTTGCCAGGCACAAGTCTGAACAGTGGAGAACCTTGTTAGGGGAATGTTCTGAATTGTTTACTTGGGGAGTCATTAAAAGCTGAAATTCTAAAAAGACCAATAACAAAAAGTCAATAAAGCTATTCTAATAATAGTAATATGAATACCTATCTGGCTTCTTTTTAGTAACTAGCGAATAGTAGCTTTGCTATTTTTATGACAAGCACAGAATGTCAGATTTTCAGATGGGTCCTGGTTTATTGGATATTTCATTGACTGTACCTTCAGCTTTAGTCAAGAGATGGGGCAGAGGGTGCAAAGGAGAGCAGATCCATTCAGTTTACTGGCATTTCCAATCTAATGAGAATGTTTGCTTTTTTAAACTCAAAATTAAAAAATCAAATTGTTTTCTTCTGCAGATAATAATTTGTATTTCTATATCATGAAACTACTGTTGCTAAGAAAATAGCTCTCTGAAAATAGCTCCTAAGTATCATGGCAGAAATATATCACATCAAATTGCACTATAGTTTGTGACATTACCCATTATGCACTTCATGGGACCACAGAACATGCCTCTCAAAGAACAATGGAAGAGCTTTGTGCATATCCGCATGATGATGGATAACCTGTGCACTGCCATTAGCTTGTTTTTACTATAAAAAAAAAAAAAACCTTCCTGATATTCATCACCGAAGCCACAGATAATAAATACATTGTCCCAAGAAACTGGGAATATCCATCTAGCCCTGAAACTTTGAAGTAGAACCATTCTGGTATTTGTACAGCAAAGGTTTGGAGGCAGCTAATAAAAGGTGGCCTTGGACTCAGCTAGATATTCAGTAAAGGTAAAGGTATCCCCTGTGCAAGCACCGGGTCATGTCTGACCCTTGGGGTGATGCCCTCTATGGAAGTTTTCTTGGCAGACTCAATACAGGGTGGTTTGCTAGTGCCTTCCCCAGTCATTACCGTTTAGCCCCCAGCAAGCTGGGTACTCATTTTACTGACCTCGGAAGGATGGAAGGCTGAGTCAACCTTGAGCCGGCTGCTGGGATCGAACTCCCAGCCTCATGGGCAGAGCTTTCAGACTGGATGTCTGCTGCTTTAGCACTCTGCACCACAAGAGGCTCTTAGATATTCAGTACATTTCCAAATATTTTGGATTCTCTTCAGTGAAGAGTTCTATAGCTTTACTCAAAGTAGCAGATTTTCTCCCCCCCCCCCCAAATGTTCCTCCGGGTATAATAGTTTCTTACAAACCCAGAAAAGATATTCCCACAGGGGTATGGAGATACGGGGGGGGGGGGGGGGATGACCAAATTTCCAACTTTTGTAAAATGTTATTGAATTCACAGAATATGCTAGGATCCTGCTTTTCTCAGAATCTCCCAAGATTCTCCTTCCCAATCTAGCGCTCAGCACAGGCCAAACATATTTCTGTACATGCTAATTGTAGCTTGCTGATAGTTTCTGCTTATGTATTGCTCACTGCAGGTTCTATCAGAGGGTCCCTTGAAAGGTTTCAAGAATAACACTTTGAACTGGGGAAGCTGCAGTAGAAGATTGTTTTGTTTGTATTTTTTTTAAGTGGCAAGGAAGCTACTGATACTGTCGTGTATAACCCGGCCTATATCTTTCGACTGGGACTGTTATCTGTGGTCCCTGAATTTATCTCCCTGAGGAGTCTATTGTATCCTATAAAGTTGACCAGACAAATGGGTTTCAAGTGTTCCTCTCCTTTGTGAAAAGAAAAGGCCATTTGATTAACTTGATTTGCTCTTTTTGATCAATGGTCTGTGTGGTCCTGAATCAGTTCAAGGTTATAAAGAGAAACGCTATTTTTACACTGTTCTTGACAAAACCATCCTAAATTGTAACAAAGGAAAGTATGGTAGAAAACAACTGGTGATAAAGACAGAGAGTATATAAAATAGATATCTTTTGTAGAGGGGGGAGGGAGTATTTATTTCCGAAAGTGCTGTTTGATGTGTATGAAAAGCCAAAAAGACTACACTGGCAGTGAAGATAATGTTCTAATAAGATACAGCTTTGGTTGCAATCCTGTACTTTCTTGCTCTCACAAGAAGTCAGCATAGCTTACCCATACTAACTGGTGACAGGATTGTATTCCTTGGCCCTCTTCCATCAAATTCCTTCACATTCTCATGGGAGCTCATACACATGGTTGTGAGATATTACAGCAGTTTCTTGCTGTGTTTGTTTCTGAAACTGGGGAGAAAATCGAGAACTTTATAAAAGGCTTCGCTGAAATCGAGGCGTATTATGTCTGTGGCATTCCCACCGCCCCAATAGGTTAGTAATCAGATTTCAAAGGTCAATAAAATTTAGTCTGACAGCATTTATTGTTGACAAATCTATGCCGCTGTCTACTGATCACTGCATTGAAGTGGGTAGCTGTGTAAAGCAGCAGGACAAAGTTTGAGTCCAGTGGCACCTTTAAGGCCAACAAAGATCTGAAGAAGCATGTGCTCATGAAAGCTTATGCCTTGAATAAAACTTGGTTGGTCTTAAAGGTGCCACTGGACTCAAACTTTAATCACTGCATTGTTTTCAATATGCTTATAAACAGATCACTTTATAATCTGTTATCTTCCCTAGTATGGAAGTTAGACTGACTGGCCTGTAGTTCCCTGAATCCTCTTTTCCCCTCAGTTTGAATATTGCCCATCTCCTCTCTTCTGGCATCTCACTGGTCTTCCACATTTTCTCTTATATGATTGGCAGAGGTTTTAGGAGAAGTTCCTTCAGTAAGAACAAAAGGTACAATTTATGTAAGATTAAATGTTCTGTACACTATGGATAATTTTATTAACCTCTAACATGTCCCTGCATAGGGTTCTTTTTCTGAACTGAAAATCCCCAAATGTTTCAGTTTGTCCTCAAAGGGAGGATGCTTTAATACCTTTCCTGTCTCTTTTTGTTCTATCTTGATGTCCTTCTTGGGATGGAGAAAGGCTAGACTGTACATGGTGCTCCAAAAGGGGGCTGCACCATAAACTGATATAAAACATTACCATACTGCCATTTAATTTTCATGGTAGGACATCTGTTACCCATGGTAGGGTAATATTAAATTCTGTGAATGAGACAAGAACCTTTAGATTTTTTCCTTTTGGATCTCGATTAGTAACAACTAATTAACAACAAGCCAAAACAACATTCATCTAAATTAGAAATGTATATAGTTTTTTTTTTAGAAATTCCAATAGTGGGAATTAAAGCTTCGTTGGGTGGAGACTTGCAGAGACTTCTGCTTCAGCTCCTACCAGCTAGAGAGTTCCTGGGTTGCTGGGTAAAGGAAGTGACATCCCATGATAAGCACAGGTGACTTTAAAAGGAACTGGACTGATTCATGGAGGACAGTGTCTACTAGCCATGGTGACTAAAGAGAACCTCCACATTCAGAGCACTGCTGCACTGAATACTAATGCTAAGAGGTGACATGAAGGAATGGCATCAGTCTCCATGTTTTAGTTGTTGGCTCTGCAGGCACCAGGTTAGCTACTTTGTGAAACAGGTGTTGGTCTACATGGACCACTGGACTGATATAGGGGGATTCTTTATGTGCAGCACCATCTATAAACAGAGCTATACTTTTCTAAACCTATCAACATCTGTTCAGTGAGCTTAGGATGCCACTATTATTTATACCAGGCTTTCTCTACCTTTTGACCATGGAGCAAACCCTGAAATATTCTTCAGGCTTTTAACCCAGAAGTGATGCCAACTGGCCACATCTCCCTGCCACGCCCCCAGAAGTCATATGTTTACAGTGTGCATGGCATCATCACTCTTAAAATAAAAGGCTTGTTAAATAAATTAGTTTCAATTTTTGCATCTGTGGTACCTTGCCTGAGCAAAACAAGGAAGCACAGGATAGGAACCTAAAAGGATGTGCAGCAGCAGAACATGTATAAATATAGAAAATTAAAACACAGGAAAGGATGTGCCAGTGTTTATGTCTTGTAGACCTTCCTTGCATACCCAGGGAAATACTAATCACCACTATGGGATGGTAGGTGAATTTCCTCCAGACCAGGCTGGATTCTGGAGATTTTAGGTGGAGGCATCACTTGGTCACAAAATTGAGATCACTGTGGGTGGGCATGTAGTTGTGAGATTCTGCATTGTGCAAGATGACATTAGAGGTCCTTTCCAACTCTGTAATTCCTTGCAAAACATAGAATTGCTGATTGCCACTATGGGATGGTAGGTGAATTTCCTCCAGGCCAGGCTGAATTCTGGAGATTTTTGATGTGTGTGGGGGAAGGGATCACTTGGACATGAAATTGGGGTCACTGTGGGTGGGTGGGCAGGTAGTTGTGAATTCCTGCATTCTGCAGGGGGTTGGACTAGATAACCCTGGAAGTCCCTTCCAACTCTGTGATTCTGTGATTCGATGATTTTATATATAGCCCATTGTAGCTGTAAATATAACGGGCGCTGGCATGGGGGGAGGGGGGAGTTTCCAGGAAAGGAGAGTGACAGATATTGAAAGAAAGTGAGGGGAGAAAGACAGGACAGAATGAGAGAGTTGTGATATGAAAAAAGCGAGAGAAAAGCGAGTGATAGGAAGAACTTTGGAGAGGTGGGAAGAAAGAAAGCAAGAGAGATCAGGGTGCAGTCTGCACAGGGCTTTTTACCCACTCCCAGTTCAAATGAATCCCTGCAGTCTACACTGAATTCAATTTCCACTTTGATTTTGGGTGCTTTAAATTTTCTCTCTGCAACAAGCATGATTGATTCATGGTGACTCTACTTTTCCCCTGCAATATCCTGGAACGGATATAAGCCTTGATATTTGAAAGACCGCCATGAGTAAATGTGTAGACGGCTCCTTTTTGTGAATTAATTTACTGCTCTGTGGCTGGAAGCAAAGGAGTCTTCCCTGATTGGCCAGGGCATCAATTCAAGGACTTCCTGGTTCCCAGTTGCAAGGCTTCCCTTAAAGTGACTGTGCTCCAGAAGCCCTAACTTCTCTCAGCAGAGATTTGCTTCTTGGATTTATTCCCCCTCCTCTGCTGTCTCCAATCCTCCCCTCCTGCTGTGCTTGCCTTCCCTCCCCATTCTGAGCTTCCCCAATCACATACAGAACACTTTCTGTTTCAGTGGGGGGGGGGGGATAGAGGAAGACCTGAGTTCAAATCTATCTGAATTCAGCAGGATCCACACCAGAAAAATATAAAGTAAGTGCAGAATCAGCCCAGGAATGGAGAGAGACAGATATTGAGAGAAAGAGAGAGGGAGCAAGACAGACAGAATGAGAGAGCTGTGCTGTGAAATAAGAGTGAGAAAAAAAGAGGGCTGCCCCCTCCTTCCCTAGAAGGCTGGCCAACATGTGGAAGGGCTCCCGTTGGGTACAAGAGGGGCCAGCACGGCCATCCTTGGCATTGCCAAGGCTTCCCAGGGCAAAGGGAGGGCCAGCTTGGGACCCACTGGGCAGTCCCCTCTCCCTCCCCGCCATCCCCAGGAACCCGCCCTCCCCCAGCAAAGGCAGAGGACTGACACAGCCTCCCAAAGCTTTGGGAGGCCATGCCAGGCACCCCCCACCCACCCACCCTCCCCCTGTAAAGGCAGAGGCCTGGCTGCCTTGATTTTATGTATATCACTCTTTTTCAATCTCTTCTCTTCTGGAAAGTGAAACATCTTTTTTATCAGCTACTCATCCTTTCCAGAGGAGATCCTATAACTATTTATTTTAAAAACAGCACATTCTGATTTGGAAGTAAGATTTGCTTTTGGAAGACAGTGGTTAAAATGAGTTGCTATCTCTTCTAATAAAGGGGATGGGTGAGATTGGAGATAAACCTGTCTCTTTGATGATAGCAAGCAACTAAAAGGTCTATGTAATTCAGAGGATTTAGGCCCCTGACTTGCATCAGAGTCAGATAAAGAAAATGTTTCAAGGCTTCTTGATGTTCATCTGGTTCATCTCTTGTCCTTCTGCATTGTTGAAAGCATGGTTTGAGATAAAACCTGGTGTGTAGACCTTTGTAACCCAATTCTCTGCATGTTTACATGAACATATGTGTCACTGAATGCTACAGAGCTTACTCTTGAATAACAATGCATAGGATTGCCATTTTCAATATCTGATCACTTCTGAGAACCTCCAAATCTAAATGCTTTATTGGTATATAAAAATAGTGTTACAGTTGGAAGTGGAGTAAATAGACATAAAAGCAAAATTAAGTAAAATACAAGGTAAATATATAAAGCCCACATGGGAATTGATAAATATATAGCAAATTGTCCTTAACAACGCTCCTGGTGCACTTTAATAGCACCTAGCAAAACTTTTGCCACAGTTGCTATTATTTCTGTGGTGGTGTTATCCAGAAGAAGGGAAACTTTAAGATGATCGGCAAGTCTATTTATCAAAATGGGGGTCAAAAATTTTCTATGAAGACTTGTGTAAAATGGATATTAGAAGAGAGCATGTGGGACAGTTTTGATATTGCTTATTTGACAAGGACATTATCTATCTGAAAATGGCACTTTCTGGAATCTTCCTAGAAGGATTGCTGAGGGCTGTTTTTGTTGTTGTCAACTATTCAGTCATGTCCAGCTCTTGGAGATCCCATGGCACAGCTGTCTCCATGATCCCCAATTCCGCACTGCCTCCTTCAGCCATGAAATGTTCTGACTGGTGTCCATTTGATTGTGTCCAACCACTGTGCCCTTTGTTGGCCTGGTTTCCTTTTTCCACTGACCAATCCTAGCACAATTGCTTTCTCCATTGAGTTGGAACTCATGATATGGCCAAAGTAAGTGAGCTAGAGTTTTGTGATTTCCCAGTGATTTATCAGACTTTATGTGCTGTAATATTTCCTTTGTGACTTTTGCTGTCCATGGAACCCACAGAAGCTTTGTCCAGCACCAGAGTTCAAATGAATCAATTCTTCTCTTGTCCGTTTTTTTCATTGTCCAACTTTCATAGCCATAAGTGGCTATTGGAAATATGATAAATCTAACTAATCTACATTTGGTAGTCAGGCTTATTTCCTTGCTTTTCCATGTTCGGTTCAAGCTCATCATCTCTGAGTGACCCAGAGCAATTCGATGCATTGAGCGTAGGGCATTGCATCTGGCCAGAGAGAAAACTATCTGATGGTTTGGGGTATAAGTAATGGGCTATCTGGACTACTTTAGGTGGAATCCCCAAATTCAGGGGGGAGCAGGTTTTATTAGCTGCACTACTACGGTTTTGAGCCTCTTCTGAGAAGCTCTAGTCTAGAACATTGACCAAATCAAACAGAATTAAATGTATAGAGGTAGTTTCGTTTAGCTATCGACTTCATTTATTGTAAGTTTTCTACATTAACAGCACATTCTGTTTAGGAGTGAGCTGTAAATGCATTCTACAACTATCAGCAGGGCCATTTGGAGGGTGTTTCTGCTATATTATTTATATGTTTAACATATTGTAGGGATGGTTATTTTCTCTCTGTATTTCTGCACACAGCTATTCCCAGTGGAGTGATAAGACAATTGGCAATGCTGTAAAAGAAACACTCCTCACTTCTTTCCTTTTGAAGTACTTAATTACAGTAGTTGGTTGGTGTTTCCCTTTCAGCTGTAGCCTGTAACTCAGCCAGCATATTTAATAGCTTTGGAATGTTAAAACTATATATGGAATCCTGGGTCTTCCCCCCACCCCCTCCTTACTACCAGATGGAGACTGAGAAATGTGCCCATACATGCTGTCATTACTGAAATGGAAGAAAAGTCTGGAATCAGAAAATAAAATGTAAAAAATGCTTTGCTGAGTGAAATGTCAAGCACATTCATGCCTTGCAAAAGATTCTTCCTTGTCCATCATCATCCAATCAATGACACTTGAACCTGGATTGACCAGGTCATCACTCCACCCCTCTTCAGCAGCTGAGAGAAATTCATAGGTCACCTCTTAGAATGACAAGTAGTACATGGAAGCTATGGTAATCTCACAAGTCTTTCAAAGGGTTTTTGTCTTTCCATGCAAAACTCTTCCTGTACTGAAGACAGAATGCCTGCTCTCTCTGTTCTTTACATGGGCACCAACAAAAGACCATTAGGAAACCATCTCCCCGGTGGCTCTTATTTAAGTAGAAAATCCTTGGGGGAGTACCAGAATGAATTCCATGGTTTGTTCTAATGCATCAAGGTTAGAAGGATGTGCTACAATCAAGACAGAGGGAGATTAAAGAAAAGGCAAAGCAGAGGGCTTTTGCATATGAATGAATGTATCTTCTTGTCAATTATCATTTATCATTTTCCCCCTTAAAGTAACAGATCTGGCAAAACAACATTCACCTCACATATTGTTACAAGGAAAAAATGCCTATGACTTCCAGTTTTTGGTTTCACACGACAGTTAATGATTAATTTGTTATCCCTGTATGTAATTTTGCTATTGCATGTAATCCTTCAGTTTGCTCAAGAGATTTCATCAAGTCCCTCACTAGATCAAAAGCTTTGGTGGTTTTGTTTGCATTTGCATGTCAGCCTCCCTCCTCTTCTCCCTGCACGAATGGCCTCAAGAGCATTCCTGAAGGCATGTAAAAGGCCAGCTGACAGAGCCTGCAGAGATGGAGAGTCTTTGAGGTGTGCATGATCAAACAGAAGTAAATTCAAACCTTTTGTTCAGCCATTTGAGGGGAGAAATACAACATCCTGCCATAGCTTCTCATCTCCATTCCCTGCTATTTTCAAGGGTTATTTTCTACAATGAGAAAGATTATGGGCTATATTTCCTCCATTATAAGCGATTTGTAATGATATTTCAAGGAGTATAGCACCGGTGCATGTGCGGGCACACACACTACAAAAGCAAAGGAAAGTGCCATTGTGAGGTACTTTATTCTAAAATCTCCATGTGTTCTCACTTCCCCTCAAATTATAGCTGTTGCTGTACTTTGATCACCGTACCATTGCTGACAACGCTATGGCTCAAATTAATGAAAAAGGCAACGTGACAATTCCCATAGGGTTCAACAGGAGTTTTACTTAAGCAAAGAATGTCTGGCAGCCTCATATAAAACTACACTGTGGATAGCATTTATGTTTTCATGTATAATTTGTGCAGAACTGTTTGAATCCACTGACTTAACTGAAAACTGCATATGGCTGTATGTATTACATTTTGCTGAAGTTAAAGGAAATGATGAAAAGCAAGGGTCACAATGCTAATTTTTTCAAAAGTACCCAGTACTCACTAATTGGGACAAATTTTCTCAGAATGTTTCCAATAAATGCAGCAATCCACAACCCAATTACTGTAATTTCTTCTACTACTACTTCTAGTGATTTCCCAGGCAATGGCATTTCTCCCTTCCAGCTGGATCCTTGCAAGGGGCCAGAAGCACTCCCAGCCAATCAATATTGGAGACAAACCCCAGAGAATGGGTTTTTAAGGCTCCTCACAGCTGCTGCTATAAGCTGTATGATATTTTCAGAGGAATGAGAGAATCCATCGACCAGGAACTCCTTAAACAGTAGTATCAAATCATTAAGTCACTCCTCTAGTGAAGGCCCAGTGTGTAGACATGTGTCTTTTAGCAAATGGATGATTGAGTCATCACATACAATCACACACACACACACAGTGTGCATGTGGGTGTGTGTATACACACACATATATTTAAATCAAATATTTTCAAAGATTGCAATGATGGAAACCTTCCTTACTATGAAAGGAGACAATGGACCTCAACAGGGAATGATGCCAGGTGCAGATTATTCAACATTAAGTAGGAAAATTATCAGTTGGTCATTATATGAATATATAAAGAAACTCATTGCAGCCAGGCTTTTTTATTTAAGCAAGCAACCAGCAGTATTCTACTGAGCCATCCCCCCCCCCCAGAAGAAACCATAGAGATTACACTGAGTGGCACCTATTTCAGTGATCTGTAAGATCAACCCCCTTTACGCATTCTGCTTGTCACATACGGAATCTTTAGGTTAGAGGGAAGACTACATTCTTTGCTAATTTAGTGCCATGACATGTAAAAACAGATGTACCAGACCTTTCAATTTGTTCTCCCTGTGAAAGCAATGATCCCTAAATTAATGTGAGAAAAACCATGGATGTCACTCACAAATTAATACAAGGGTTCTTGTAAACGGTTCTTCATCTTCTTGGAGAGGAGTGACGACTGGAGTCCCTCAGGGATATGTCCATGACCCTCTGTTGTTCAACATGTTTATAAATTAGGAATAGAGGGGGTCCTTATTAAATCTGCAGATGACACTAAATTGGGAGGGGTAGCAAAAGACAGAATCAGGATACAGGATGATCTTGACAGGCTGGAAAACTGGGCTAAAATGAATTTCAATAGTGATAAATGTAAAACTCTTCATTTAGGTAGGAAAATCATGCATCATTATAGGATAGGCAAGAGTTATCTCAACAGTAGTACATGTGAAAAAGATCTGGGGGTCTTAGTAGATCAGACACTGAACATGAGTCAGCAGTGTGACTTGGTGGCTAAAAAGGCAAACAGGATTTTGGTCTGTATTAAAAGACGTTCAGTGTTCATATCATGTGAGGTAATGTTACCATTTTACTCTGTTCTGGTAAGACCAAACTTGGCATACTGTGTTCACATTTGGGCACCGCAACTGAAGAAAGATGTAGAGAAACTGGAGTGTTTCCAGAGGAGGACTATGAAGATGGTGAGGGGTTTAGAGACCAAGTTGTATGAGGTAAGGTTGAGGGAGCTTGGTCTGTTTAGCCTGGAGAGAAGACGACAAAGAGGTGATATGATAACCATCTTCAAATACTTGAAGGGCTATCCTATAGAACAGTGGTCCCCAACAATGGACACAAACTTTGTTCTGCTGCTTTAGACCAGTGGTTCCCAACCCCCGGTCCGGGGACCAGGACTGGCTCGTGGATCAGTCAGTACCGGGCTGTGGCTCCTCCTTGTCCTCCTCCCCGGCTGCTGCCTCAGGGGCTGCCCTGCCACTCTGCCGCTGGCTCACCTTTGGTGCTCTCCAGTGGCCACCATGGCTAGGGCTCCCCCTTGGCATGGCACTGCACATCTGCTGCTGGCAGTGCCCCCCAGTGGGTGGCAGGAAGTCAGGAGTGCCGGTGGGAAAGCAAGTGGAGCAATGGCTCAGGTGGCGGTGACATTCCTCGGCAAAAGATTATCCCCCCCCCCCCCCGGGCCTCAGTAAAATTGTCAAGCGTTGACCGGTCCCCGATGATAAAAAGGTTGGGGACCAAGATGGAACATAGGGTTTGTACCAGAAGAAATGGGTTGAAATTAATTCAAAAGAATTTTCAGCTAAACATCTGGAAGAAGTTCCTGACAGTTGGAGCGTTTCCTCAGTGTAACAGGCTTCCTCTAGAGGTGGTGGGTTCTCCTTCTTTGGAAATTTTTAAGCAGAGGCTAGATAGCCATCTGACAGAAATGCTGATTTTATGAACCTAGGCAGATTGTTAGTGGGTGGGAAGAAAGGGATGTACCAGTTTTTTTCTCTTGTTGCCCTTCCTTGAATACCCAAGGCATTGCTGATTGCCACTATGGGATGATAGGACAATTTCTTCCAAGCCAGGCTGAATTCTGGAGATTTTTGTTGGAGGGATCATTTTGGCATGAAATTGGGGACACTATGGGATGGCAGGTAATTGTGAGTTCCTGCATTGTACAGGTGGTTGGAAGCCCCTTCCAACTTAGGAACAGGACTGTAATTTTAATGTCTCAAAAATTATGCCATTGTATTGCATTTTAATGCATGTAAGGGACTATTTTATTGCATTTGTTCAATTAATATTGTAATTTGCCTTAACTCTCAATGAGAAAGACCAATATGAAATTAAGTAAATATATACATTTTAAGCTCATCAATTTCAATGGATTTATAAGAGTAGAACTTTGTTTGGGAATGTACTTACTGTTCAGAGTTTTCTTGACTTTTGCAGTATAGGTTGTACCACAAAACAGAGAAAGCTTATAGAAATTCCCTAGTCCAAAATCAATCCTTCTCTTCAGCTTCAGTGTTAAACCTTGATAGCATTTCTCCCACAAGCTGACATGCTCACTTTTCATTTCAAAGCAGTCATGTACAGTTCTGATGATTTTAATGGAAGTTCAAGTCCACTGAAGAATTTCACTTAACTATCATTTATCCAGTTTTCTTTTTATTACTGACCTCCTTTTTTGAGGTTACAATTGGCTTGGTCTGGTCACCTGCTGATCAGACCATGTGGAGTGCCTTATCTGTGTTGTCGTCTAATACCAGTGACACAAATGTATTCTCAAGCCTGGCTAAGTTAGTGAAACTTGAAATTTATAGAATTGAAATTAAGTTAAGAAAACAGCATTCAAGGAATTAAAAAATGCTGCATCTGTTCAAGTAGCATCCTTAAAAATATATGATTTTAACCTTTATTTGCTATGCAAATAAATTGTTTAATTCATATCTAGTTAGATGTGAACACATTCATACTATTTTCTGGGTTTTTTTTAAAAAAAGATTAATAAAGTCCAGACTCAGTTTAATACAATGATGCATAATTTTTGTAAAAAAATATCTTGACTGAATATAAGCCAACCCCCCCCCCAAACAGCACTGAAGTTTATGTAAAATTTCATTACAGTGTTATTTTTAACTGTGATTACTTTGTATCTGATTTTAATTAGCAAGTGTTTAGTCATTTCACTATGTTCCTTGCTTAAATTAATAGCAAGGTCTCTTTTTATTGATTAAACTCGTTGCAGATTCAGGTTGTACAGTAATGTCCTAAAGAAAAGCTTGAGAGTCTCAGGATTATATTATGCAAATTGTTTAAAAATATTTTGAAACAGGCACCACTTCAGCATGTAGATATTGGCTAAAGCAAACTTAATATGCAAGGCAGGTTGTGGGATGCTTAGCTGATCCAAATGCCAGTCTATAGATCTGAAAGACTAAAGATCACATCACAGGGATGTTGACAGAAGTGACACTTTGCAAAGTGCCAATGATTTATGCCAATGTCCTGCTTGATGATCCTGTTATAGACAGCACTGTCATTACAAAGTCCCTAACCACTTCAGTCTACATTTATGGTGCACAAATTATAGGTGAGTCCAAAGATCAAAACCTTCATGACTTTTAAATTTCTGTGACCATAGAATTCTCACTAGGTTTGGTTTTGGTGAACAAATAGCATCTACTTTTATCATGAACCTGTCTCAGGATCACCAAAGAGGACAATAAGCTGCATTAGCCACAATCAGAACATTTGCCATTGAAACATTGCATAGAAGAGAACTCGTAGCAGTAAATGTGCAAGTGTGTCTCTATATAGTCTTTCATATTGAATCAGTTCTGTGGAGTCTGGTTTGCCTCTGATGAGTTTCTGTTCGAATCAATGCTTGCTACCATTTTTAATCAAGTGCATGATTTCTAAAAAGCATCTTTTGATGCCTTGGAATAAGTTGTCAGTGTAGTTATAGATTGGCCTTCTACAAGGTGCATAGCATTCAAATGTTGTACAACACAGTTTATAGTTTCGGAAACAGCCACAAGGCATAAAATGAATGGTCATAGCTCTCCCCAGTAATGGCACAATTTCCTAATGACATATTGCTGTAAAAATGAGTCAAAGAGTCCAAGCCAGCTAAAGCAAGTGTGCTTTTGGAATTTTGGAGGGGGGGGCATTAAACATTAAACACACAGAATTCATACATTCCCCTAGAATCTCTTTTTAAAAATAAACAAGCTATTGAACGATTTAGAGCTATTAGAAGAAATCCCATTTTAAAGGTTGAATGTTGATGTTTGGCCTCTTGGGAATGGCCTGAATGATCTGTTGAGCTTCAGAATTGTGCAAAGATTTGTTGGCGACTTTCAGGCATTTTTTCTGTAGGAGCACAGCCTTTGTAAAATGTGAGGATGACAAGATAAGGCTAAAATGTTCCAAGCCTCACATTCCTAGCTAGATTAAGTCAGTTCTTGAAGAATTGATTAAAAAATGAATATGGAGCTCCTGATTTAATCTTTTTGTTGTTTACTTTGATACTAGTAGACCAAATTTAAGAGCAAACTTTAAACTGCTTTAACCAAGGGGACTACTCTGTGTAAGAGACTAGAGAATCACAGCCTATGGAAACCCGATGAATCAGAAGTATAAAATCTCCAGTACTTAATTAAGGTCTATTCTATGTCCATATTTTTCACTAAAGAAAAATGATCTCAATTTAAGCAATGCTGAACTCTTGAACTTTCCAAAAGCTAAAAGTATTACATATCTGTCATAGCTGGCACTTACTGCTGATGTATCCTATAATTCTTTCCATTACAATCAATAGCATAGAGAATAAAACAGAAAATTTTATGAACTCTGTGCTGTCTCATAGGAAACATTCCTTTTCATTCTGCCACCTTGAAGCAGAGGAATACTATTGCACAAACATAAAACGGGGATTGGGGATTGGGACATTTGCAGCAGCAACAGTGGTTCTGGACCCTAAGCACATCTGCACATAATGCATTAGGGAAATTATTATGCCAAATAAGGTTTAGATAGTTTTATAACCAGGGATGTGAAAAATATGTTTCATATACTGACATGCCAAAAGCCCTGATGATTTTGGTTTCCTTAGAATAACGGAGGTGAGGATTTGATTTGCATTCTCATCCATCTCAGCTAGAAGACTTCATGTGTACGCTCTTGCTGGGCATATCCGGTTTCTGACGGGAGGAAGCCCATAACTGTCCGTTTAAAAATCCATCCTGCTAATTTTCTTTACCCCAAATATTAATTATTGGCAGACCACAGAAAAGTCTTTGTGCCCTGGCTGACTGAGAATTCTTGCAGTTTAGGAATGGTTTTTCATTGGAGCCTATACAACAACCTCAGCCAAGCACAAAGTGATGCATATTTGAAATTGGTTTCAATGCAACATTACTGTACGTAACTGTGTGATGGTTTGTGGTTAATGCCTGAAAGGAGGAAAGAATCCAAACGAGATATTTTCATAAGTGGTAGGATGCCATGACCAGCTGAAAAGACCTGCATTGAGCTATATGACCGTATTCCTTCCAGAGTCCAAAACAGGATTAGAAAGACACAATCAGATTCTTAAAACTTATATGATGATGATGTTATCTGTTCAGTCGTGTCCGACCCTCAGCGATTCTATAGGAAAGTCTTTGCCATGCATCTCTGTCTTTTAGTTGGTTCATGGTCATCTCTGTGTCGGCTTTGATCGTGTCGAGCCAGCGGATCCTTTGGCAACCACGTTTCCTTTTGCTGCTGACCATGCCGAGCAGTAATGATTTTTCTAATGAGCTTGGTCACATGATGTGTCCAAAATAAGTGAGCCTTAGCCATAATATCTTGCCTTCTAATGACATAGTTGGTTTGCTCTTATCTTGTTGGTAACTTTGACTGTCCATGGTATTTGCAGCATTCATCTCCAACACTTACAGCATTTGCTGGCGTATAAGACTACTTTTCCCCCTGAAAAGCATGCCTCCAAGTGGGGGGGGGGGTCGTCCTATATGCTGGGTGCACTTCAGTTGGGATAGACATAGCTGCCCATAGTACTGTAATGTAATGTAACAAACTCTATATTTTGAGCGGAAATGTTGGGGGGCCATCTTATACGCCCATTCGTCTTGTTGTTATGTGCGAAGTCGTGTCCGACCCATCGCGACCCCATGGACAATGATCCTCCAGGCCTTCCTGTCCTCTACCATTCCCCGGAGTCCATTTAAGTTTGCACCTACTGCTTCAGTGACTCCATCCAGCCACCTCATTCTCTGTCGTCCCCTTCTTCTTTTGCCCTCGATCGCTCCCAGCATTAGGCTCTTCTCCAGGGAGTCCTTCCTTCTCATGAGGTGGCCAAAATATTTGAGTTTCATCTTCAGGATCTGGCCTTCTAAAGAGCAGTCAGGGCTGATCTCCTCTAGGACTGACCGGTTTGTTCGCCTTGCAGTCCAAGGGACTCGCAAGAGTCTTCTCCAGCACCAGAGTTCAAAAGCCTCAATTCTTTGACGCTCGGCCTTCCTTATGGTCCAACTTTCGCAGCCATACATTGCAACTGGGAAGACCATAGCCTTGACTAAACGCACTTTTGTTGGCAGGGTGATGTCTCTGCTTTTTAGGATGCTGTCTAGATTTGCCATAGCTTTCCTCCCCAGGAGCAAGCGTCTTTTAATTTCTTTGCTGCAGTCCCCATCTGCAGTGATCTTGGAGCCCAGGAAAATAAAATCTGTCACTATCTCCATTTCTTCCCCTTCTATTTGCCAGGAATTGAGAGGGCCGGATGCCATGATCTTTGTTTTCTTGATGTTGAGTTTCAAGCCAACTTTGGCACTCTCCTCCTTCACCCGCATCAACAGGCTCTTTAGTTCCTCTTCACTTTCTGCCATTAGAGTGGTATCATCTGCATATCTGAGGTTGTTGATATTTCTCCCTGCAATCTTGATCCCAATTTGTGACTCCTCTAATCCCGCATTTCTCATGATGTGCTCTGCATACAAGTTAAATAGGCAAGGCGACAGTATACAGCCTTGCCGAACTCCTTTCTCAATTTTGAACCAGTCAGTGATTCCATGTTCAGTTCTCACTGTTGCTTCTTGACCTGCATATAAATTTCTCAAGAGACAAATAAGATGCTCTGGTATTCCCATCTCTTTAAGAACTTGCCACAATTTGTTGTGCTCCACACAATCAAAGGCTTTAGCATAGTCAATGAAGCAGAAGTAGACGTTCTTCTGGTACTCCCTAGCTTTCTCCATGATCCAGCGTATGTTGGCAATTTGATCTCTAGTTCCTCTGCCTCTTCGAAATCCTGCCTGTACTTCTGGAAGTTCTCGGTCCACATATTGCTGGAGCCTAGCTTGTAGGATTTTGAGCATAACTTTGCTAGCATGAGAAATTAGTGCAATGGTGCGGTAGTTTGAACATTCTTTGGCATTGCCCTTCTTTGGGATTGGAATGTAAACTGACCTTTTCCAATCCTGTGGCCATTGTTGAGTTTTCCAAATTTGCTGGCATTCGTCTTATACGCCGGCAAATACGGTATATGGTCACTACAAAAAAGCATTAAAAACATTGTGAGACTACATATATGAATTTCATGTGATACATACAATGACACCAAGCTTCATCTTTGAAAGGGCAAATACCTGATGTCACCATGAAAATACAATAAATATTTACTATGTAAAACTGGTACAGTCCAACTATTTCATTACTAGGGGCAAAGCCTGTTGTATTGAGGAATATAACGGGTGCTAGAGATTGGGGGTAGGAAAAGAAAGGGGAATCATAGAATTGGAAGTCACCTTCAGGGATTTCTCCTCATAATTCCCACAGCTCATGGAGGCCAAGCTTAGAGCAGGGGTAGTCAACCTGTGGTCCTCCAGATGTTTGTGGACTACAATTCCCATGAGCCCCTGACAGCAAACGCTGGCAGTGGCTCATGGGAATTGTAGTCCATGAACATCTGGAGGACCACAGGTTGACTACCCCTGCTTTAGAGGGCTCTCCCTCCGATCTGCTGACTCTCCTTTCCCCACATTCTCATTGTCTCTGGTCGCCATCTGTAGCAGGGGGCCTCACTGAGGCCAGCTTTCAGAGTTTAAAAAGCCCCTTCAAGCTTCTTAGGAGTACTTTGGGGATAGACCAGTTTTATTCTGTAGAGCCCACTTCTTTGTGTGGCTCCTTGCTGGGCAGACCTTCTGTGTAGGAGACATGAAAAAATTAGACCCCAGCAAGTTCAAGGGGGTGTGAAGGGCCAGAAGTACAGAGGGTCGGGATTATGAAAAGTCCATATTTTAGCAAGAAAAGTGCAGGGAATATTTCTTAGAACAGCTTTGGATCCCTAATGGCCCCTCAGACCTGGTTGCAGAACTGAGGTTGGAGAGCCTTGAGAGAGGAGAATAAATTAGATCAGCCCAAGACAGAGGGCCCCCACACAACCCTGGCAGCTCATTCACCAGGCACCCACCAGCTCAGTCAGCAGTCTGAAGCAAAATGAGTGAAGTTGTTGGACGCGACGATTAGGGGCAGTAGATGCAACTTGATTGGGCGGCAGGCCATTGGGCGGGTGGCCATTCAAATGGCAGGACAACACAGGAGCATTCGTTGGCCCTTAAATTATGAGGCCCAAAAGGTCATTAGGCCTTTTATTATAGTTACAGATGCAGATGACCTTATTGTGGGCAAAGAAATCATGGTCACAGGATAAAACTACACTGACTGTGCTTACCCATTTCATGCTGATGCAATGTTATCATATGTCTAAATCTGATCAGCAATTTCGGGTAGCCAGTAGAGGCAAGGGAAAAGATGCTCATTACCTTGGCAGATTTAAGAGATGACTGGCTTCCTTCATAGCTATACGCCCATTATGGTAAATGGCTATCTGTATCACAAAAAAACTAATGTAAAAATTGACCCTCCATGTTATAAGTCTTCTAGAATGTTCAATAATCCAGAGTTGGAAAAGCTGTTGAAACTGAAGCTCTAAAAATATTAAGGCTCTACATTTACCACAGTTTAGTAACCCTGGTAGTTTCAAATGTCTCCATGAAGTATTGCTACTTAGGGAACCATTCTGGTAGGAAGTAGAATATTCCTGCTTGCTTTTATAATTCTCTTCATTGTCTCCAATTTGAAATATTAAATGGTCACTGGAGAGCAATAAAGAGATTTTTACCCTTGAGGTGAAGTCCTGAAGATCATTTTTTTTAAAGTTAATTCTTTTTCTTTAGCATTCTTTCTCTTCATCATCACCAGTTATCCATTTGAGTGTCTGGAACATGAACAGGTATCCAGATGTTACCTTCTACAAGCCATTCAATCTAAACAACTTTCTGATAGCTCATTTGCTTCACTCCTGTGGTTTACAACGTCACCAAGATTGTTAAAGAAAAATAAACCTTGAAGTGTACTTTGGGGTATACTTTATTTCAGATATATGATCCTTCTGCACTTCCCTTTTGAGCTATTGACAATTCCCCACTGAAGCCACAGCTATTAACACAACACACAAAACCACCCAAGCAAACACACTAATTCTGTTAGAAAGATGAATGCCTGGAAGAACATCATCTTTCCTTTGTGTGTTGTAATACATCAGATGGCCCTGTGTCCTACAAGTCCTTCCTTTTAAAGCACTTGTTCAGGACAAAACAGTAGGTATCAATTGTCCTGGAATTATACAAATCTACTGGACATCCCATCTTCAGTTGGGAATATCTAATTTGAAAGAAAGAGAGCGCAGATAATGATAATGAACCAGGAGATTCTTCTTTGTCTGAAATCATGCTGCTCTAATTATCCTTAACTAGACTAAGGAATTAATAAAAGGAGATTCTTAAACACATTCAATGCAATTACTTTGGTTCCTTTCTAATAGTCCACCAGACCATTAACATTATGATCAGGCAACATGGTAATAGTGGTTAACAGCAGCAGCCTCTAATCTGGAGAGCTGGGTTTGATTCCCCAGGCCTCCATGTCCTTGGGCTAGTTATAGACCCGTTAGTTCTGTTCTTGCAGAGCAGTCTTGTCAGAGCTTTCTCAGCCCACCCTGCCCACCTCACAGGGTGTCTGTTGTGGGGAGAGGAAGGGGAGGAAATTGTAAGCCATCAGATAGTGAAAAATGGGGATATAAAAAGCCAATACCTTTTTTATTTTCCCTTGAGGCGTAAGAACTAGTTAACTAAAGCAAATACCATATTTACCTTAAAGGAAGATTAGGTTTTCCCCCACAAGTGTGCTATCAAGAAAAATAGAGAAGGAATTTGTATATTAGCTAAAAGTATATACAATAATCAACTTTTTAAAGTGGAGACATCTTACATTGGCTGCAAAGGAAAAGACACGCAGTAATGGGTTTAAACTACAAGTATAAGAATATAGGCTAGATATCAGGGAAAAAATTTCACAGTCAGAGTAGTTCAGCAGTGGAATAGGCTGCTTAAGGAGGTGGTGAGCTCCCCCTCACTGGCAGTCTTCAAGCAAAGGTTGGATACACACTTTTCTTGGATGCTTTAGGATGCTTTGGGCTGATCGTGCGTTGAGCAGAGGGTTGGACTAGATGGCCTATATGGCCCCTTCCAACTCTATGATTCTATGATTCAGTGTCATCTTGTTCTTTCTCTTGCCTGCTGTCTTGTGGCTGTCTCAGATAGGAATGCCAGTCAGATAGGAATATCAACATTACTTAGCTAGGATTATCAGAAGTATATGACAATAACTTTAGATTCTAATTTTACAGACCTGTAATTATTTTATGAGGGTCTTTATTAGCATTGTTCTATTATAACAGTAACTAGATCCAGTTTGATTATTGTTCTAAAAACAATATGGAAATTTTATTATTGTTCTAAAAACAATATGGAAGAGATACTACAGATGGTTTTCATAAACTGGGAGTATGTAATATTCATGTGAAATGCAAGAGAGAGATGCTATTGTTATAGCTCTGCAACTTCATAAAAGGAAGTTTCAGGCAGTTAAGTTAATCTTTGCAAGACTACAGGCTTAAAAGAAAGCTGAAAAGACCATTGAAGGTCAGAATTTACATATTGATCAAACTGTTAAGTTTATTCTCTAGCAAACCTGTAATTAATTTTGTGACTATTGAATTTTGGCTCACAACCAATTTTATTAGTCATAGTTTCACCAATAATTCCACTAGATTGAAGCATCAGTGACAGACACTTCAAACTAAACAAAGGACATGCCTTTCCTATGCCAAATAGAGCAAACGTGCATACTCCAGCCTTTTCTCATGCTTACATTTACCACAATAAACCAGGGGTCCTAGCTACTTTTTTAAAAGTTCAGAATGACCCATTTTCACTTGCAGTAATTAATTTCTACATTATAAAAAAGCTACTGAACTCATGAAAAAACATTCTATTTAAGCCCTATTGTTTGAAATGTTTCTTTCTTAGCATTTCCCATGTCGAATATGGGTATGGTTATCTGCATCAAACTTGGACTCAAGTGAAAGTTGTGGAAATGATGAAGAATAAATGTACTAGAAAGTTAAGGGCTCATCTAGCTGTTTAGGAAAAGTAGCTTAAACTCTGATATCTATTTTCTGACCCAGGAACGAACTTTTCAGAACTAGGTTTTCTTCTGCCCAAGGGTTGTGTTTCTAGAAAGGACAATAAAATATCAAGACAGCTACAAAGGTATCCAGGATGGTTATCATCACCTCAGCTGGCTGTCATGTCATCAGTACACATTGCCCTCAGCCATCATCTCCAGATCAATATGGCCATCAGTGACTTAGGCTCCCTGTTCAACTAGGTCATTCTTAGGTCACTTAGTACAACCATAACCCAACTTAGACAGTACTATTATAACAATTAAAGGGTAGGGGAGTCACATTTCTATACCCATCTCAATTTAAATCTATTTGGAAAAAGCTTAAGATACGATCTTTCTGTTTATTGCTATCATGTTTACACACCCACAGTGTGTTTCATTGGGAGGTACATCCGTATTGAGAACAAGACATTAAGAAAAATACTTTCTGTTAGAACCATTGGCTGATATGGGTAGAAACAAAATGGGTATGAGGGATTCATCTGCCTGGATACTTTTTAGAGGTGTTCTAAGAAATAACATTTCATCACATTGAATTCTAATGTAAACAGAAGTATTCTTCAGCTGTCTGCAGTACAAACCGTAGCTTACCATGGAAGCATTCTGAATAGGTTCAAACTGGAACCTTTTCTAACACTATCCTGCTTTCCAAAGCTGTACAGAAAAAGGAGCTAGTTATGCTTGATTAGGTATTCTTAAGTTGCTTAAACAATAACAATGTCAGTAGGAACTCAATATAGCAAGAAAAAAGTTCTAGGGAGTTAATTTTCTACATTCTAGAGATGGTCAATCAATCACAGCTCGATTTGGTTCTCAAGATTTCCTTTGAGAGTTCAGATATTCCAGTCACTGTAAGGTCCTAAAAATGGCTAGGCTCATCCCCAGAGGCATTTACCAGGTTCTTCAGTGAAGTTACTCACAAAGTTTATGTAACCTTCCTTTTTGATAACCCCATTTAGTGAAAATCTATGGTTTCACTTGTGGATGCAGGTTCTGTCCACCATTGATATATGGTTAGTTAAGTTTCTCCAGCAGGATTTGTCTGTCTGTTCATCATTTATCTTGTTTTCTTCATGAATTGATAAACAATCTCTTGCCTATAGATATCTTCCCAATAATAAAGAATTTTCACAGTGCAATAGGGATTACTCCAAATTTACTGGAGCATTTTGATCTAATCATAGCACATACCTTTTAAAAAATGCTTCTTCAGCTGTAATACTGGAGGGCTAGATAAGGTTATATCTGAATCTTGATACCCCCCTTCATAATGGGTTAGCTAAATAAAATGCCTTCTTTTCAAAAACTCACACTCAAGAGTGAAATCTGGTTAATGTCTGAGGATCATGCTATTTTCAAAAGGTTTTGCAGCCTCTGAAATTTTAGTAATGTAACTCAATGGCCAAAACACTAAATTGTGGACCATTCCGCATGAATTAAATGTAGCTGAAGTCTTACCTTTGGTAAACACTACTAATTCAAGATTCCGCATGACGTCGCACACAATCTGCAACACTCCTGTAACACTCCTGCAAAAAGCGCTTCATTGTAGTGCTTTACGGGAAATCCAGAAAAATGGATTCCCCCTGAGAAAACCGCTACACTTCTGTGCACAAGCTGCAACACATCAGCGAAAGGCATGTGTATTCTCAATGTACCGGTAGAAAGAAAGTCCCTCCCCCACTCTCGCCGCCAAACTTTTTTTCCCTTAGACGGGGAAAGCAACAAACGAGCAACAAACGAGCAAGGCTTCTCAGAGGCTTCTCTGGCTAAAGTCCCTCCACAGAAGTGATTAAAAGTTAAACAAGCTCCCTACTGCAAGTGTCTTTAAAGTTCTCAAGCACAATACAGGCCATAATTTCGGCCACAAATCTCGCCCATGGGGGGGGATTTTTTTTTAATTTAAGGAGCCTGTAAACGATTAAGCGCCAGCTCCTACGCCTGCAGAAAAGGTCTTTCTGATACATTGAAGGAACGAATATGCGTTGCTATGGGTGTTTTCGGGTTTTTAAAAAAGAGTTCTTAAAGGGAAACACAAACACAACAGTTAATTGGCTGTTAAGGGGCGGGAGGAAGCGTGGAAAAACATTGCCTCCCCTATTGCGATTTTGGCAAGACCAGAAATTTGTGTGTTACGAGAACAGTGCTAGTGGGAGAGCCTTTTTTCGCTAGGAACGGCTGTGTGCGTTACCGCGATCTGCCGCTTTTGCCTGCAGCACTTTTCAATAGCGCACAGATTTAGCCACATTGCCCTTTGTGCGGAATGGCCCTGTGATTTAATCAGCAATTAAACTTAGATTCCACTGATCAAAACCCTGGGGTAAAATAATATAATCTATATACATAATGTGCATGTATTTATGCCAGATAAACTAGCTACAAATCTCCCTCTGAATGCTCCTTTTGTTCCTTTTTAATTTCCTCTTTGAATTACAAACCGTTCATCAACCATACCATGATTTCAGTACTCCTAAGGGGTTGCAGTCTCTTTTCTTTCTTTCTTTCTTTCTTTCTTTCTTTCTTTCTTTCTTTCTTTCTTTCTTTCTTTCTTTCTTTCTTTCTTTCTTTCTTTCTTTCTTTTGTTATAAATTTTTATTACATTTGTATACCACCCTCCCCTAAGGCTCAGGGCAGTTCACATAGAATGTAACAGAACAATACATCAAACTCACTGATTATAATAAAAAAGGTAACAGTAATAACATTCAATCTAACAGGCCCATGGTTAGTCCTATCTGTTGAATGGGTTCAAGGGAGGGAGGTTTGGGGCCCAGTAGATGTTATTTAGTTTTAGGCAACCTCAACCAAATGCCTGGTGAAGGAGCTCCCTTTGCAGACCCTGCAGAACTGTTTTAGCTCTGTTAGGGCCCTGATCTCCTCTGGGAGCTCGTTCCACCAGGTGAGGGCCAGGACAGAGAAGGCTCTGGCCCTGTTTTAGGTCAAGCAGCCTTCCTTGAGGCCAGGGATCACTAGCCAACTGGAGGTGGCAGAGCACAGAGCACAGGGGCATAGGCAGAGAGGCAGTCTTTCATGGGCCCAGACCACATATGGCCTTGAAGATAATTACCAAGACCTTAAGCCTGATTTGAAATTCTACTGGTAACCAGTGCAGTTGTTGGAGGACAGGCCGGATGTGGGACCTCCATGGTCTTGCTGCGAGGCCTGTGACCACCACATTCTGGACCAGTTACAGTTTCTGGATCAAAGTTAAGGGTAGGCCTACATAGAGTGAGTTGCAGAAGTCTATCCTGGAGGTGACCATCATGTGGAGCACTGTGGCTAGGTGTTCTGGGGCCAAGTAGGGCGCTAGTTGTTTGGCTTGGTGAAGCTGGTAGAAGGCCAGCCATGCTACAGGTTCCTGGCAGAGTGAGCCACTGATAGCTTCATACTGTCCAGGTTGGGCAGACACACTTGGACCCTTCCTGCCCAGCCACAGGACCTCCATATCTGAAGGATTATGCTTCAGACAGTTCTGCATGAGCCACCTCGCCACTGCTTCCAGGCAGCTGGCTAATGGTTTTGGGGGAGAATCAGGGCAATCATCCATCAGGAGGAAGACCTGGGTGTCATCTGCATATTGGTGACAACCCAGCCTGAACTTCCATATCAGTTGGGCAAGAGGGCACATGAAGATGTTAAATAGGATTGGAGAGATGACTGCTTCTTACAGAACTCAGCATATGAGTTGGTGGCAGCTTGAAGATCTCTTTCCTAGTGCTACCCTTTGTCAGCAACCCCAGAGAAAGGAGATCAACCACTGAAGGGCTGTCCCCTGAATCCCGGCATCAGTGAGGTGGTGAGGTAGAAGCTTATGGTCAACTGTGTCGAACACTGCTGACAGATCTAATAATACCAGCAGCCCTGACCCGCCTCGGTCCTGAAGCTTCTTCCAAGAATGCTAATATTTGGTCTGCGACAACCCTTTCAACCATTTTTCCCAGGAACGCTAGTTGTGAAACGGTTGATAGTTGTCTGGCTCTCGTGAGTCCAGAGATGTTTTTTTCAGCAGGGGGCAAACCACTGCCTCTTTTAGCCCTTCTGGGAAGGGGCCATCCCTTTCAAGGGAGAGGTTGATTATTGCTACTGGCTGCTTATTAGTTTAGAGGTACATTGGTCTTCAAAAGGATTATTATTGTTGTTAGCATCCTGATTCATAATTAGGGTTCAGATAACAAGACGTCTGAAAGAAGAACTGAAACTTTCACCCATGTGCAGCATTTCTATTATAGAGCTGCAGTGGCAGAAAAAAATGTTGTGAGTAAACTTTTTCCTTTTCAGGCTGTTGGTTCACAATATATACATGAAATAATGATGTGCGTGGTTGCTTGCAGTTGTACAGTGACTAACGTGCTGGGAGGAAAATGGATCTGGACAGAATCATCAGTAATTAGAAAGGATCTATTTTGTAGTTACAGCCTTTATGATCTAACAAAGTGATTCTGTCTGTTCTTCTGCATGTGGAGATTTGCAATTATTCAATTACAGGGCAAAAAAGTGTGCTTGGGGAATTGCCATGAAAAAAATTATGAGCTACCCAATGGCCAATTTCATCATTTTACTATAAGATCACTTACTGCCCCTTGGTTAGTTTTTAGCAAATTCATCCAAGCCAAAGGTCTCAGGGAAAACAAAGTGTCCTTTAATCATTAAACTATTATTTGAAGGAACATGAATGGGAACAAAAGTGTTGAGAGTCTCCACTTCCATATCAATGTTCTTTGCATTCCTACAGAGTAGAGTTCACGAACTCTTCTTAACCATGTTAACAATCCACTGGGTTTCTAAAGGAGCAGCAGGGGTTAGGATTACAAGTCTCTCCCATCAGCATCAATAACACAAGCCCTGACACACTGATGGGCTTTGCAGCTTGTTCCTTGCTGAGGGTTCATCAGCTTCGGTAAGCAGTTCTCAGCAGTTGGGTCGTGCTATGCCTTGCAGGGAGAAAAGATCTAGATCAGAAGCCCCTGCCGTAAATATGAGACATATAAGGTTGCAAATATAGTTTTGATGAGACAGCTGTTGATTTAGGCCAGGAAATCAGAACTCGGTCAAGTCATTAGTGCAACGAATTCTGTTGATCTAAGGTTGTGTACCTTTTAAAGCTAGATGAAAAAGTCATATTGATGCACAACTTAGCTCATATATAATTGAGAATTCAATATTCTTCTACTGTAGTGAATGAAGAGTCCAGTGTTACCTCAGAATCTGCATTTTGATAAATATATAGAAGCAGAACCATAAAAGACAGCTGTTGTATGTAGTATTAGCCAAATGAGGGTCTCCTGTTGTAAATCTGTGATTTCACGTGAAAATGCTACACATTATTGTAAGGCTGTTGGGGCTGAAAGGCATTTTTGCTGTAATCAGTAGGAATAGAAGAAACATTTAATATCAAAGGTGCTTTGATGTTAATAATGACAAATATTCCAGAGGGAAGAAGTCAGAAATTTGTCTTAATTTTTCCTTTGTTACACGAAATTGTGAGGCTACTTCTATCCCTGGACCACCACTTGTCCCTCTTTTGTAGCTGCTTCTACTGATATAGAGTCTACTGGGCCTCGGTGAGAAGAGGGGAAGGGACTGAACACCCGGTGCCTCTTCCTCTTTACTGACCTCTGCCTCCCAGTGCTCTGAGCGTGATAGGGTAGCCAGGTCCAAGCTGAGAAAAGCCTGGAGATTTTGGGGACAGAGTCTGAGGAGGGCAGGGTTTTGGGCAGGGGATGACTTCAATGGTGTTGCAGAGCTTCAATGGTGTGTGAGAGTTTTGCCACATATGGTGCTTCCCTTTCCATTGAAATTAATCGAAAAGCAGACAACTGAATCCCTCTATTTAGAAAGAACTGCAGTCTTTTTCAGAAAGGCGCTATCAGACCTGAATCTGGCTTTGTCAGCATGACTGCTGCAAATAAAGTAGAGGGGTTAAAAATGGTTACTGAATTATACACAAAAGGTTAAATCATGGAATGGCAAAGGCAATAAGAATAATAAACATTTATAAAACTATGCAGTTGGCTGGAAGCATCTTGTCCTCTTATCAGAACGAGACAGAAAAGCTATTCTCATAGCATGCTTTTGCTGACAAGTGAGGTATGATAAGGTGCTCCTATAGGAAGGGAGATGATGTTCAAGATAGAATATAAATGAATTTTTGTCAATTTCTATGAGATGTTCTTTTAAATCCATCTATACATCTAGTTTTAATTTGTTTAACCTCTAATGAGACACATGTCCAGAAGCTGCAATCCTCAGGCCCTAAATGACATGGAACTCAATGAGACATATTTCTGTGTAGGTATGTATAGGATTGGACTGCAATTCCCAAGCTCCACTGCCAAATCTCCAGGAATTTCCTAACCCATTGTTGGCAACCCTAGCAATACTGATCCTAGGAGTACTGTAGATGAGCAGTGGGCATCCAAGGTGAATGAACTCTGTCGACTTTCCATGAATCAGCACTGTTATCAGTCGAGTGGCTAGATCATCATAAACAGAGCCAATAGAGATGCCTGTGTGGGATAAAATAGTCAAAGGATAGCTATGTTATTTACGGCTGGAGAAAATGGTACATGATGTCTACTTAGGTAACTCTGTGCCACAGTTCAGGATTCTGTTCAGAGAAAGAAACTGAAATTCTATTTGGAAACTGAAATTCTATTTGGACTTGTAAAAACTTCTGCCTAATTCATATCTGTCAGAGGAGCTACGCTTCATTGCACAGACTTGCCAAACTTCTTTCCTCCTCTCTTTAATGGACCAGGTGAATTTTAGGTGGTTGTCTTGAGCAGGTAGAGTACAACATTCCACTGTTAGGTCGATGAAACTTCAGAATCCCAGCTGCATAACAGCAGAGGAGCCAGAGGGTAAATCAACAAGAAAGCCTTGAAGAAGCACATATGTAAACCCTGCTGTTTAAACATAGTTAATTATAGGGGTAAAAATAGGCGTTCCTGATAGCTATATATAGTTGATTGACAAAGTAATCTAACCATCTCCTAAGGGCCCTGGCTGTTCCAAATCCACATGTTGGGCAAAGTACATGTAACATCATTTCGGCCAATCAACCACACACAAAATAACCCCTGATAGAGACACAAGACAGGGCCAGGAATGTAATATGACTATGCTGTTTTGAACTCGGGAGGGAAATGAAAAATGAAGAGATTTCTGTGCACTTGCCTCCAGGCACAAGTTATGCTGTAATAACATCTGTGGTTCTCTTTTTATGAGAATCAATGTCTTTCTTTGTAAAACTATAATGTTATCTAAAGCCAGAATTAGATTTTAATTTCCAAGCTCTGTAACTTCCAGTGTGAACCAACCTTTGAAGTTTTATATGATGAAGAGAAAATAATGATGTATTCATTGCATTTCCATCAAAAAACCGGCATTGAAAGCAACTTATGAAGATCCGACATCAGCAAAAGGAAAGAATAAAAGCAAAACAAGTTTTTGAAAAGAAAGAACACGGAAATAATTTCACGCAAGATTCAGATAAGAACAGCAGGGAACTATCTATGGAAGGGGCTGGGAATAGATTTTCATCAGCTGAATGGCCAAGTAAGGAGGCAAAAATATTTTCTGATAAATCACAGTGACCAGGACATTCCATGCATTTATCTGTGTCATTTATACCCCAATTTGCTACTCATATCAGCAATCAAGTGACTCACAAAACCATGCAACGCTCTAAAACTATAGAATTGTAGGCTGCAAACTGAGGCTGCAGGTAGTCTGTGTTTTTTTCTGACAAAGGGTTTTGAGGGAAGGGAGAGGAACCAAGGTTTCCAAAGATACCCCAGAACTCAGGTGGTCTTCACGATGCCCGTTAGCTGTCTATGAGCCTATTAGCTATAGCTTCTTCCCCAAAGAAAGCTCTACAGCAGATGTCAACATCACCAGGGAAGGGTCAGCTTCTTCTAGACCAGATTTCTGCCCCAGCTGACATTTTTTTTAAGGCTGGCAAGGCCTTACTCTTCATTAGCTAGATGCAGTTTCTGGAAGATTACATATCTTCTTCAAAAAGGCATTAAGCTGAATACGTCTTATATGTATTATATTTGTTAGTCATGTTCTCTGCCTGTGGACACAGAAAATAACTCCAATCTGCCTCAAACCCCAATGAGAAAAGAGGACTGCAAATGAAGTAAATAAAGAAATATGGCAATACAGAAAGCTGCAGAGGTGGCCAAACTCCAGGTCTCCAGATGTCGATGGGCTACAAATCCCATGAGCCCCTGCTGGCAGAGCGTGCGCTGGCAGGGGCTCATGGGAGTTGTAGTCCATGGACATCTGGAGACCTGCAGTTTGGCCACCCCTGGAGAGCATTAGATAGCAATATGTTAAAATTAGATTTATTATCCCTGCAAAAAAATAATATCACACTCCTATTTACAAAGTTCTCTGTCACCACAATTTGGGGGCAGTGTGTGAGGTACAGGCCTACTTTTTTATAGACCAGAGTCAATTGTGCTCAGGAGTATATAAACACTGTTCACCAGGTGCTTTTAAGATTTCTGCAGTCCAGATTCTCTAGACCTTGATGAAAAATTCCAAACTTCCGTCCTCACTATCTGCCTAGCAATCAATTTGATTGCTTAAGGAGTTTGCTCACAATAGCAGTTATGTCATATTTTTATGAGACTTTAATCCTTTATCCAAGTTTTTTTATTTGGCATTTGCTCAGACTACGAAGACAGATCTTTCATTTTTCTCTTTGATAAAGTGACAGAGCTTAACACAAAGATTTAGAAAGCATAGCATCTCAGCTGAATGCCTCTTTCTTTTTTTAAACCTTATTTCAGAAAACATATGGGAGTGAGCGGCAGTATGTTGAAAAGTCTTTACCTTGGGATAATACCCGCCTGCTTATCTCACATCTATCTGTCATACTGTCTAACTTCTGTATTAACAGACTCTACCTTTGGGCAGCTCACACAGTACAGTAGCTGTCAATCTGTCCTCACTTCTGAGTATTTACTGTAAACCAAGCTAAGGAATATTAGTGTAGCAAGCAAGACTGAGACATTTTCCATCTCTTTCCAGATACATCAGAAGTAGCCTGAAGAGTGACCCTCCAGCACTCCAGATGTTAGAGAAGACTGAGCATAACACCACAGAAGAAATGTGAGGGAGTTGTTAGAAATCTTGACAGCAGAGGCACCCCCCATCTACAGTTTACTCAAAACCTGTTGGAAATGAACTTTCATGACAAAAATGAAGCTTCTGCAAGCAAACATGGAGTTTTTCAAAGTTTACCACATAAAAGTCACTGAACTTGCATGGTTTAGCAGCCAAAACACTTTCTCGTGGCCAGCATATATTTATATAAGGCAGATTTCCCTCAACATAAAAACAATGAAATTGATAATGGTTTTATAATAATTTGGGAGGGGGAGTTATGGATGCCACTGCGTTCAAAATTAAACCCGTGTTCTAGACCTTGGTCTACCAAGGGGGCCAATACCTCACAAGCCTTGTGGACCATGGGCAAAGGGGAGGGGGGAGGGAGGCAGTCATTGCAACGCATAGGTCTTGCAGCATGCTAAGTTCGCTTGCTGCCATGTAAGGCATTGCAAGTGAGGGGGGAGGAGGCTGGGGGGAAGGTTAGCCTTTAGGGAGGCAGATTTTGGGGGAAGAACAGTTCTTGGCCAATCAGAGAAGGTTTTTTTCCTTTTTGTAAAATCTACTGTGCATGGTGGGAAACACTGAACAGGAAAGCTAAGAGAGTTCCGCTCTGTGTGTGTCCCTTTAAGCTTTAAATGGTCATCTAAAGGAGTCCCCTCCCTCACGAGTCCAGGAAAGGTAGTTCAGCTTCATGACCACCATTCTCCTTCCCGCTCTGAGCTTACCCAATCAAGTGCAGAAGGTTTTCTGTTTCAATTTGGGGGGTGAAGAAGGAGAAAGACCTGGATTCAAATTAATCAACAGTGGGGGCGAAAAGTAAGTGCAGAATCAGCCTGAAATAAACCAAATCAAATGTGAAAGATCAGCATGAAGAAATGAATCTAAGATTCCTTTGTTGCCTGTGTTTTTAAAGCACCCACCACTTTCCTGAAGGAAACCTCTTACAGACAAGCAAAAGCTGCTAATGACCCCAGTAGGGGTAACGACAGGCAACCTCATATTCACATATGAAGAAACTAAGGTGGAGGACTGGTGGCTCTTTTTAAACAAAATGAAGCACATGGCTGAGGGAAGCTGAACCACACATTTTACTGAGTCTGGCCTTTATGGGCTCCATTTTCATCAGGTTTATTCTTCCAACTAAATTCTGGTATTGTATCCAGATTAGAAGAAAAGTGCTACATGCACTGGCACAGGGTGGGAGAAGACATTGGAGGGACAAGGTTTGACTGCCACGGCAAATGCATTTTTCTTTTTTGAAGGAAAAATATCCACCGTCTACTTTAGATGTGGCCAAACTATGTGGTAGAATCTTGTGGCTATAATTTTAACCTCATCCCACCCCCCAGTGGCTATTTCAGCACTGGAGAAGGTGTGGGAGGAAACAAGAGTGCATGCTGCAAGCCCAATCAGGATCAGGCCTTCATGGCATTGTTAAACCCCTGTAAAAATGGCAGCAGTGTTGTCTTGGCAGCCCTAAGGAATCTATCACATCTAATTTATCCCTGAATGGACATACATGAGGATCATCCTATTACTAAAAGTTATTAGTGCATAATATGGACTCTCTTTTTTTGGCCTATGGAATGGGGGAGGCTATATTCAGGCTGCCTAAAATTTGACACAGAACTCCTTTGATTAGGCATTAAGTCCCTAAAAACGTCATCCCACCAGCATTGGTCTTGAACCAGAAATGTGTTTCCCATGAAATCCAATTGAAACAAACCCTATATAATATAACAAAGTAAACGGGCATGTGTAGTAACCATAATAAAGAAATTCTGAAATGAAAATGAACCCATCTCAAAATGAAGAACAAAAGTTGTATCTATCCCTAAAATCTGCCCCTGAGGTGCCTGCCTCATAGTGACCCTGCCTCTACACCCCTGTTTCCTTGTCTGTGATAAGGGACCCAGGCCACTGACGGAATCCATCAGGGACAGATCTGTTCTTCAAGCTCTCATTTAACAGCAATTGCAGTGAGCATCCAGGGCAAACCCTTGGAGAATTCAGGCTTGTGCAATCTCTGTTTGTTCTTGAATTGACAGACACTAATGATAAAAGGCAGGCTGAATACATGGCAGCAGAAAGAGAGTGTGAGAAAAGGTGAGAGAGCAGAAACTGGAGACAATTGGCTAGAGGCAGGGAGGTTTACTAAGAAAGAAAAAAGGCAGCCCTGAAACTCAGATGGCCCCCCACCCTCCAGCCAAGAATATGCTTGGCCCAATGGGAAACAAACTGATATCACAATCAGATTGGGAAAGGCTTCATTAAACCTCCTTATATTAATAGTCTTACAAGTATAGGTACAATTTGCAAAATGGCAAATGGATTGTAAATACACATTTGATATTGTAAAGCTGACCCCACAGGGCTCCCAGAGGTTTGGCCCCAGGGAAGCAAAAATATTCTCTACAATGGTGTTATTTTTATGAATATTAAATAATATCTGAAGACTTTTGCCCTTTTCTTAGCTATACACCTAGTAACATCATATAGCCCTGAGGGTAGACTATCAGTGTTGACCATCTGCCACTCACTTCTCAAGAAACTTCCTAAGACAAAGTTTGAATATAAGCATTTAGATACCTAGATACCTCCACAATGAAGAGCTACAACCCACTTATAAGAACTGGACCATCAACGATTTGGGCCTAACTTATTTTATTATTTTGTGGTGGAAATGTACTTATGTGATGTTGATAACACATGTATGTAGCCACACTTTTAGACTTCACACTTCTGATACTTCTGGATTATGTCTTGGGTTGGGGGCAAACCCTGGTCCCACTGAACCATCTGTGGAACCCCAGAATCTCCAAAACAGTGGTCACGTTGGAAGACCAACTCTGCTAAAAAGGCAAACTGAAAGAGAGCTGTGATTTCTAAAACTCAGCCTGGGTTTTGCAAGAACAAGTCATGTCAGACCAGCCTTATCTTTTTTCGAGAAAGTGCTGGATCCTACTTTGCTGGATCAGGAGAATGCTGTGAACATAGTTTATCTGTATTTCAGTAAAACTTTTGATAAGGTTCCACATGATATTCTTGTTGACAAGTTGGTAAAATGCGGTATGGATCCTAATTCTGTCAGGTGGATCGATAACTAGTTGACAGATTGTACCCAAAGGGTACTTGTTAATGGTTCAGCATCCTCTTGGAGAAGAGTGACAAGTGGAGTGCCCCAGGGATCTGTTCTGAGGCCTGTGTTGTTCAACATATTTATAAATTATTTGAATGAGGGACTAGAGGGGGCACTTATTAAATTTGTAGATGATACTAAACTGGGAGGGGTAGCAAACACAACAGAAGACAGAATCAGAATACAGGATGAACTTGATAGGCTTGAGAAGTGGGCTAAACTGAATAAAATGAAATTCAATAGTGACAAATGTAAACTTCTGCATTTAGGTAGGATAAACCAAACGCACCAATATAGGATGGGGGAGACTTGTCTTGGCAGTAGTATGTGCAAAAAGGATCTAGGTGTCTTAATACAGTGGTCCGCAACCGGTGGGGGGAGGGCGATCCAGTGGCCGTGCATGCATGGCAGGTCTGCACATGTGCATTTGAGCCATGTGCGGCCGCAAATGTGCATGTGCAGCAATTTTGTGCATGCGCAGCAGGCCCATGCATGCGCATTTGCACCATGCACTGCCGCAAATGTGCATGCACGGTACTCCTGTGCATGCACGCATGCACAAAAATGCCACACATGCACGTTTGTGGCTGCTCATGCTGCAAATGCGCATGTGCAGACCTGCTGCGCATGCGTGTTTGCGCCGCAGGCACTGCTTCCCTCCTCCCCCTCCCGCAAAAAGAAGCTTGTCGGGCCGCAAGCTAATCGGCCACTTTGGAGGGAGCCGCAGTCCGGTGGTTGGGGACCACTGCCTTAATAGACCATACATTGAACATGAGACAGCAGTGTGACTCGGTGGCTAAAAAGGCAAATGGTATTTTGGGCTTTTTCAAATGGAGTATTGTGTCCAGAACACGAGAGGTGATGGTACCACTTTGTTCTGGTTCAGCCTCACTTGGAGTACTATCTTCAGTTTTGGCACCACAACTAAAGAAAGATGTAGGGAAACTGAAGCATATCCAGAGGAGGGCTACAAAGATAGTGAGGGGTTTGGAGACCAAGATGTATGATGAAAGGTTGAAGGAGATTGGTCTGTTTATCCTGGAGAGAAGACAACTAAGAGGCGATATGATAACCATCTTAAAATACTTGAAGGGCTTTCCTATAGAATATGGAGCAGAGTTGTTTTCTGTTGCGCCAGAAGGCCGGACCAGAATCAATCGGTTGAAATTAATTCAAAAGATATTTTGGTTAATTTTTTGAGACAGAAACTAATTCAAAATGAAATCAAATATTTCTGGAAAGTACCCTTTGCATTAGAAGTGCTTCTACCAGAAGGTAGGAAAACAATAAAGATGATTTCAGAGGCACAGGAACTATTTGATAACCTATCTGCAAAAAACCCAAGAAACCCCCCAGACCAACATCATGAATAAATTAAAGATCCTATCACTGAACATAAATGACCTTAATGCCCTTATAAAGAGAACAACATTTTATAACCAACTAAAAGAAGAAGAAGCAGATATCATGTGCATCCAAGAGATTCATGTAAAGAAAAAATGAAAGAGTCCTGGAAACCAAGAAACTTGGCCAAGCTTTTATTGCTTCAGCCAAAGAAAACAAAAGAGGTGTTGTAATATACATCCTTAACCCCAACATTTTGGCAACAAAAGACCCCAAAGGACGATTCATCATCTTAAAATTAAAAAGATGATGAGGGGTCTGGAGACCAAGACATATGAGGAAAGGTTGGGGGAGCTTGGTCTGTTTAGCCTGGAAAGGAGGCGACTGAGTTGGGATCTGATAACCATCTTCTAGTATTTAAAAGGCTGCCATATAGAGGATGGAGCAGAGTTGTTCTCTCTTGCCCCAGAGGGATGGACCAAAACCAATGGGATGAAATTAATTCAAAAGAAATTCCGTCTAAACATCTGAAAGAAGTTCTTGACAGTTAGAGTGGTTTCTGAGTGGAACAGGCTTCCTCGGGAGGTGGTGGGCCCTCCATCTTTGGAAATTTTTAAACAAAGGCTGGATAGCCATCTGACAGGGAGGCTGATTCTGCGAAGGCTCAAGGGGGTGGCAAGTTACAGTGGATGAGCGATAGGGTTGTGTCCTGCATAATGCAGGGAGTTGGACTAGATGACCCAGGAGGTCCCTTCCAACTCTATTATTCTATGATTCTAAGACTCACCTATCTGCAGCAAGAGTCAAGGAGGGATTGGAGATCCTATATGGGACAGAGTTGGAGATGCTGATCAAAAGGCCAGTGCTGTAACAGCCATCCTGGGGGATCTGGACAGAGACAGCCTCCTGAGCCATGCCTATGCAGCTGTCTGAAAGTCCTTCTGACCCTTGCCTACCCAAAGAGATTCCTACAGAGAAAGTCATCAGCATCTCTCAGCCGGCAAAGATGTTAGATGGAAGGCAATGGGCATGGGCACTGTGGCTGGTTATCGGAGGGCCAGTGTGCAAACAATCCCACAAAAGGACACAGGATGAACCCAGTGTCCATTGGCATTTAGGGTGAGTGGCTGCAGGGAGTAGGTGAGGGAACTGGGCTGGACATGAACAAGGGATTAAAAGGAAGTTCCCAGAAACCAGTCAGTGAGGAAAACAGTCGCTGACAACTCTAGACTGTAGGGGAGTTGAGTCAAGTAAGGAGGAGAAGGACCAGAGGATGCAACCTCCTTCCCTCCCATTCTGAGGCCTGGGGAACTTCCCTCCAAAGGGGGTGTAAGAGTTATGATTCATCATGGATCATGCTGCACATGTGCAAATCCTTAACAGCATGCAATCATTGAAAAAAAATAACACAGATATGCCTTTTTAATTAAAAAAGTAGAATGATCGTTGAGAATTCACGTGGCAATACTTATAAAACTATTTGTGGCTATGAATTGCTTGACAGCTCTTGACAGGTCTCCAATCCTGCCCCCCTGCTCCTCCCCATGGGAACAGAGTCTCTTTAAGGCATTGCAAAAGGTTCCATTAACATTCCACGGCAGGGGAGGAGAGAGAAAGAGAGTTTACTTGGTCTTGAGAGAGCTGACCACAGCACTGAGGATATCATAAATTATCTGGCCTTAAGCAAAAGAAGCAGCTGAAATGCACAGAATACCTGAGCATGCTTGTAAGGTTCATTTGCTCCTTGAAGTACATACAGTCCCAGCAATTGTCTGCCACTCACTTATCTCAAGAAACTTCAGCTTGTAGCAAAAACAATGAGACATGACAAGACATGCTACTGAGTAATGGCAATCCGGTGCCATCTCATCACACAAAATGTCTTATTGCATCATTCAGGGGTTTGTCACAAATAATGTTTACAGAAATTTAAAACCTACTCTTCTATTGAAGAGTATACCTGGAATTCTAAGATGTAGCTGGAGAGTGTAGCTGGTGAGTCTCTTGCTCTTTTCACTGTAGGAGTATCTCAGGGCTGTCAGCTCACTACTGAGAGAAAGGAAGCTCTAATGAGTGTTGCTATGAAAGCTAACAGTACTTGTTTGGAATTAAAGGCATATAATGCAACTTAATGGGGGTCTGACAACATGGCTAGGCCACAGCAAGTGCCAGGGGCCAGGATCTGCTTAGCCTTATAAGGTCTCCTTGCCTGTCAGGACTAGTGGGCAATAAGGTTGCCAGCTTCCTGGTAAAGCCTGGAGATTTCAAGGAATTACAACTAATCTCCAAGCTACAGAGATCAGTTCTCCTGGAGAACAAGGCCGCTTTGGAGGGCGAACTCTATGGCATTGTATTCTGCTGAGATTCCCTCCCTCCCAAAATCCTCCCCTATGCTCCCCGTCCAAAAAGTCTCCGGAAATTTTCCATGCAGGAGCCAGCAGCCCTATGGGCAAAGGCTCCTGTAAGAGAATAAGAAGAAAACAGCATAGGTCTGTCTAATTATATATTTATTTACTTATTTATTTTTATTTGTTAGATTTTTATCCTGCCACTCCCCGAAGGGTCGTGGTGGGTTACAGAAAAAATACATTAAACCCCCAATAAAACTACCCCTAAAAATATTTAATTTACATCACATAGATTAAACCCCAAGATGGTTGCGATGAAACCAATTAAAAGAGCACCCCCTACCTCTGGGGCAGATATAGGGGGATGACATAAGCCGCCAGAGATGGTTTCAACAGGAGGTCAGATCTTCCTGGGAGCGCTGGCCTCAACCAAAGACCTGGCAGAAGAGCTCCATCGTGCAGGCCCTGCGGAACGCTGTCAGCTCCCGCAGGGCCCTTGCGGTCTTTCACTTTTTTACAGAAATAAGACTGGGTGGAGTGGTTGCAAAGTGGGGAGCAAGCCTCTCTTTTTCACTTTCAGATTTCAGAATTCAAGGGAATTAACATCTCCTGATGGGGAATAAATCCCAGCCCTTAAGTCAGACTGGTTTAAGAGGTTTTTACGGAAACACTGCAATATCACTATCTCCTCGGTGCCTCAAGCAAAAAGGATAATGCTCTCGGTTAATATTACATTGTGAAGGAGGTTTCTTACAAGCCACTCCTGCACCTTTATTAATGTTCTATGCATTTGATTTTTAAAAATATACCTCCCCTCTTACCATGACTACTGCTTTGAGCCGCTGATCAGCATCTCGTGGCTCACAGAGCCAGTTACATCCACCCATTACATTACAAAAATGGGAACAGCTCTTGGTAAATGTAACATGAACAGCAAGAATAGATAATCTCACGGCTGCATTAAGCATTAGTGTCAGAGGCTGGGGAAGAAGGTATTTTTGATTCCCTTCAATTAAAGGTGGAAATTCCTTTCATACAACAACATATGAGAGTACACACACAAATAAGAAATTGCAATTCTTCGAATGTGTGTACATAATTTCAAAACTATGTTTGCTCGATTAATGTCAGGGGAGGGCTGCTCATGTGTAATGACAGCCTCATTCCATGGCCACATTCACGTGCCCTTATACTAAGCAGAAGAAAGGGGAGAAGTCAGCTCTCGTTCAGGAATTAACATGAACCTGACTTAGGGTGATGGTATTGCAGATAACATTTTTGAATAGCTGCATGACAGCATTTTTGCTCCAAAAGACTGGCGGGCTCCAAAGTCACCTGCTCAGAAGCGGCAGGAAGAGATGTGTGGAAGGACAGTTTTCATTCTCTCCGCATACGCCTCTCTTTCCCATTTCACAGCATGTGTTCTGTGTTCATATTATGGTTCATCATTTTGAGAAATTATGACATGGTGACAATGTGGCTCATTACCGGAGAACAGCTTGTCTATTTCGTCTATTGTGCCATGGTGAAAACTATTTAAATAAAAACCTGATTAAGATGTGAAGCTGCAGGCCTGATATGCAGCTAAGCCCAAATGTCTATTTAATATACTAGCAAGCTCTAGCTGAGCCCATTAGCTCTTCCTGGGCTTAGACTGGAGTAACTGTTCATAGGATCAAACTGTTAAATAGTTTAAATTTATAGCTCAGTTACTAAAGATATAGTTTCATTGTTTAATGACTCTTTTATGGGGACCAGGAAAATGCAAAATATGGGGAAAGGCTTTTCCACCTAACAATGTCCTTGTTTCCTAAATTTTAAACAACTTACATCTTTGTTGGTACCTCAAAAGCTACATATGAAAAATAATTTGCATTAATGTTTTGATTCGCTAATAGGCTGATGATTGATACATTACAATTTAACCCATTGTTATACTATACATACATTTTTTTCAAATAACTTAAACACTGTCTAAGTGAAATTAAGTTCTAGCTTATCTGTCAAAAGGAATTTTTAAAAACCCTCTAGATCTATAATAATCATAAATGTAAAGTCCTGCATTTGGCTGGGAAAATTACAGGATGGGGGAGACTTGTCTTGGCAGTAGTACATGTGAAAAGGAACTGGGGGTCTTGGTGGACCAGACACTGAACATGAGTCAGCAGTGTGACTCAGTAGCTAAAAAGACAAACCGGATTTGGGGCTGTATTAAAAGAAGTATAGTGTCCAGATCACGTGAGGTGATGCTACTACTTTACTCTTCTCTCGTTAGATCTCACTTGGAGTACTGTGTTCAGTTTTGGGCACCACAACTGAAGAAAAATTTAGAGATATACTTCTAACTTAGCAGAAGAAATTTATTTGATCCATGCCAAAGATGCTACTTGTTAACAGCATGCTTTTAAAAAATGTTTTTAGATTATATAAAGGAGTCCAATTTGTACTTTGGAAGCTGGTATCACCATGAAGCAGAAAAATGTCTGCCTAATTTTTTCACTGCTATAATATTTACCTAAAAATATACTGACACATTGTTAAAGATGAATACCAAGCAACCAGTTTAGATACGACTAAGGAAAAATGCTAGCAAAACACATACAAGCATTTCTGCTTCTTTAATTTCATCCAACACAGACAAGCAACTACAAATTACATTTTTGCCAAGCCTATATCCTCATGTTGAGGGTGTTTTTCATATTGTGAACTAAGGGTTGGTGACACATGTTGATTGAGTCTATATTTCTGTGAATATCTATCTTACCAAAAACCTTCAATACACTTAGTTGCGTATGTACTGGAGTGCTCTAGAGCTAATTTCTGACTGTATAATTAATTCATGCCACTACCTTGGGGAGTGGGCAAGATGTGAGAGATACCTCATTAGCTGAACGTAGCACTAGCTAGGTAGGCTCCTAGCCAGAAGAACAAAGCATTAGATAGGAATATATTGGGAGCAGCCCTCCCCCGACACTCATCAGTGGCCATTCTTTGCCTTCTCTGTTTACTTCCATTTCTGTTCCTTTGTTTTCTTTTCTTCCTTGATCGTGGTCTAGGATTTTGGTTTCAACTGGACCAGTGTTTGTTAGCTGAAGATCTATGCAGTTAAACATCCCTTCAGAACTTTTCTTGCTGTTGTAAGATAAATATTTTTCCTGAGACATAATTAAGATTAATTAATCAAACTCTAACAAATATTATGGTTGTGAGTAAAAAGATATTTGACTGAAGCGTAATGATACTCTGGGTTTCCAAGAACTTCATGTGACTGGCAGATCTAATATCATCTTATTAGGAAGTTAATACAATCTAAAACAAAGACGGGAGCTCTTCATGTAAGCTTATTATATAGATTACTATTAACAGGGCCGTAGATGCCTAGCTTACTTTCCTGGATCACTGTTTATGTGTGGCGTCTCTAAAAACAAGTTTAACTGCATTTTTAGCAATGCCTTGGCATGTTCATTAATATAAGTGATAAATTCCTACATGGGTTCTGCGTTTTATGAGTACATGGCAGTAATGTTGTAATAAAGATTAATTACGGTAAGTTATGGTGCCTAAAATGTGTACCTTCAAGCTGTTAAATGTGTGAATGGAGATCCATTATGACAACAATGGGCATATTACTCTCAATAGGGATTATCATTATTTGCCAGTTAGAAATGTGTGCCTATATTATTAAGATAAAGGCACTAAAAGAAAATCCATTTTAAGCACCTTCTGAAATTAAATCTTTACTTAAAAAAGCATTATACCCTGATGTTTTAGTAAGCCCTTTTGTGGAGGTTTATTGTGTCATCTCACATAATAAGGTAAAGGTAAAGGTATCCCCTGTGCAAGCACCGAGTCATGTCTGACCCTTGGGGTGACGCCCTCTAGCGTTTTCATGGCAGACTCAATACGGGGTGGTTTGCCAGTGCCTTCCCCAGTCATTACCGTTTACCCCCCAGCAAGCTGGGTACTCATTTTACCGACCTCGGAAGGATGGAAGGCTGAGTCAACCTTGAGCCGGCTGCTGGGATTGAACTCCCAACCTCATGGGCAGACAGCTTCAGACAGCATATCGCTGCCTTACCACTCTGCGCCACAAGAGGCTCTTATCTCACATAATATCCTGGTGCAAATCAGATTTGAGTTATTTATGTTTACAGCAGCTTTCTGTAAGAAGTGGTTTACCTCTGCAGATACTAAATTAATATTCCAAAAAAAGCAGAATGATCTCCATATAACACAACTTCAGTGTATCGGTTGCAGTATTTAAGCCAGGGGTAGTCAAACTGCGGCCCTCCAGATGTCCATGGACTACAATTCCCAGGAGCCCCCTGCCAGCGAATGTCCATGGACATCTGGAGGGCCGCAGTTTGACTACCCCTGATTTAAGCATCAATAAAAACAAATCATTTTAAGGACTGTGCAGTTTTGATTCATGGTCACACAGCATAGCAAGGCCCAAATTTAGTTTTGAAAAGCTGGATGGATCCTTGAAATACACACAATATAATTGAAATTGTCTAATATTCCTAAGAGTAGTGCTTAGGTTAGATTTGCAAGATCAAACAGGAAAATGTGAATGGTGTGGATCTAGGTTGTACCAGTCTCTAGTGAAATGATGATGGAATATGTTAGCATACGTCCAGCTCACAAATCATGTTTGAAACATCACTTGAAAGCCACTGACAGAAGCAGTTTCTACTACAGGATGGGTCAAGAATGGTAGATCACACAAATGGTTCTCCATGTACACATCTCTGCTTACAAACTGTCTACCCATATCCTTTGGCAGCATGATCTGGCTTTTCCTCTAAATAGTTCTGTAGACCTGAATAGAACCTCATACCATTTCTCAAGATTGTGTTCTTTGCACAGTATGATAATCATCTTGTAGTTGCTAAGCTGCAGGGCTGGTGATGGCACTCTAATACCAGCTCTTTAAAACTCTGCATTGCATACCTCTCTCTCTGCCTCTCTGTCTCTCTCCTCATTTGCCTTGGAGTCCTGCAATACTTATCTCATCCACCAGTACACTGTGTGATGTGCTTTCAGGTGTCAGGCACAATCAAATACAGAGGAAATGCTGCAGAGCAGGAAGTCTTGACTCCAGCTGATTGCTCTACAAATGTTTTAATATCCCGGAAGTTCTCACTATGTGGACCACACACAATGGACAGCAATTTTACATGCCACTTCCAGGCTTCATGAGATGTGGGAGATCCATGTGGTTAGCAGCCCTTGGATGTTTTACTTGCAATGTGGATCAGATGCCATGCAGAAGCCCTTTGAGCACTTTCCCACATGGCTGCCTTAATGTTAAAATCACTTCTGGAAGACAAACACAAATGCAAACATAAGACTGCATAACCTTGGCAATGCTTACTCACTGCCTTTCAATATTTCCTCTTTCCCACCACCCCAGGAATCCTTTCCTTTAACAGTATAGCTGCATCAATGAGGCTGCATCAATGTACAGAAGAGCCAAGCATCATTTTGGAAGCCCTGCAAGCAGCCTCCTCCACGGCAGCAAGACAGGCTCATAGCCAGAAACTCTGTGAGGAAAGGGGATCTAAGGGCACAAGGGCACAGGAAGGTTGTGATCTTTGTGGAATCAATGCAGAAAAGCCAGAAAAAAACAACAAGAAGTATAATCTGCTTGAAATAATCATAAAACAATATCAGACTGTGCGACATTTAAAGTGCATGGCTAATATTTGACAGTCCACAGATGCCTTTTTATTCCATAGTCAGAACAGTAGAAGTGGGAAGCAGGTTAGCTTCTTACTGCACTATTAGTCAGAAGGCTACAGTCACACTTTCCCTTGCAGTTTAATTTTCAAAAACAAAATGGAAGCTAAAAATTCAGGCAATATACCTGGAATATTCCTGACACACACACACCAAATCCCTGGTGACTACGTCCCTGCACTGCAACCTCAAATAGGGGGGATGTAATGTGCCAGAAAGAACGAAATGGAGTCTGCTACAGTTTGCAAAATAAAGAAGTTACCCAGTAGAACATTGGAGACTCAATGACTGACTGGTCAGGATACTATAGCCCAGGAATGAATATATATATTAGAATGTCTGCAAAATCAGTTTGACAAGTGGGATGCAATGCAGATGTTGAGTAGGATGAAATAATTGAATAAGTAAACCTTTAAAAAACATTTTAATATATTCCAAATGTCTATTTAATACACCATCAATGTATTCAATTACGTACTGTCTCCAAATTAGGATATAAAACCACACCGTTCTTTTACAATTTCTCAGAGGCCAGGAAGATCAAGAGAAGGCAAGTCTATGAAAAACTGGATGGCAAAATATAATCCTCTTGCCACTGAAATGATGCTGTTGCTGCTATCAGACTGTATTTTAGATCAATTTATAAAGTATTTGTTTAAATCATAAAACTCTCTTGAGCACTATTTTTCTGATGCAATCCACTGACCTGCAAATATATATTGCTTGGGTAGAAGATGAAGTCCTCCTGTACCAAGATGCTGTTTCTGGCACAAGTCAATATTGATAAGACAGAGGGCAGTTGCAATATGCAAGTAAGTGCAGTGGATAAATCTTTGCAGCAGGTTATGAGATTACCCACAGGTTATATGATAGAAGCGTGGCCACCTCAAAGCCATCCTAATGGCTCTCATTCATTTAACAGCTTGAGACCACTTAAGGAGGTCATACTGATTCACATCTTGCCATTTTCCCTTCAGGGGTAATCTGACCAAGCCAAAATCCAACGTATATAGAAAATCCCAGCATACAGTACTTCTGTTACAAGTATCTAACAATAAAAGTCCAGATTGGGTTAATTAATGTGTATTTTTGTGCACTCGTCATGGGAGGATTGTGATATTTTAAAATATTTAAATGTATAGCCCCAATTTAAAATGTTATGGTGCATAACAGTAAGTCAGAGATAGATTTCAGGTAGGGATAATAAATGAAAGAGTTCACGTATTTAACCCCTGCAGCAAGACCACCTCCAAAAACAATTAACACTGGAGTTGAAGGACAGGCTCAAAAGAGATAGTAACAGAGCACCACTGGTAGCTCTGAATTCAAAATAGTTTAATGCATCATCAGTGACTTACAGCCTCTATTGGAAAATGACAGTTCTCTTTCCCAAGTTCCAGGTGAGCAGAGACAACCCCCCCAATCTCAAACCACTCCTCACCCACAACAATGCAACATCTAATATAAGTTGGACACTGATGCCAGAGCTTGCAACAAACCCAGATGCCAACTTTGCTGCCACATACACTCCAATGACACAATTACTGGACCTAACAACATCACCTAACAACACCATCAAAGGCTTATTCATTTGCTCATCTTCTAACACTGTAGATGCCATTAAATGCCAACAATGCCCTTCTGTTCTCTATATAAGATAAACAGGTCAAACCCTCCGCCAAAGAACCTGTCAGGCAACACTCCAAACTTCCATGACATTCAGTCCGGGACCTCTAAGTAGTTGTTTTATTGCAAAGAAACCTCAAGAACAGACTAGAAAAAGAGACACCAGAAATATAGTTATTACAGCACTCAAAATAATGGAATCCCCAGGACTCAACAAGGACATTGGTTTCTTATCTCACTACATATGCTAACCTCATTCAACTCTTATATCCAAATTTCTTACAATCCCCTCTTCTTTTTATTTCATTTGGGGTAATGACACTGTAATGGAATGTAAGTATTAAATGTAATTTAGAATCTAATGCTCTGGTCTCAGGACAGGATAACAAACTCAGCAAAGCTTGTCATTTGTGGGGATGCTCCATGCTTGGGTGGAGACAGATGGGGCAAACAACTTCTTTTCACAACTGCAAAAGTGTCTGGCATTAATCACTAACCTTAATAGTTTAATACCCACAATGTTTTTGTGAATGACATTTGAGCACAAAAGACTGATTTGCTTTTCTAGCAAGGAATTACCAGACTGCATGTTTAGAATGTTGTGATGTTGTTTACTAATTTGCTACTCATATGCTTTCTCCTTATATCTGTACTCTTAAGATCCCTGTTCCATTGTCTGAGGAAGTGTGCATGCACACAAAAGCTCACGCCTTGAATAAATTTTTATTGGACTTATAAGTAACATTGGACTTGAATTTTGTTGTCTTTCCAAGAGAGAAAGGCTTTAAGATTTTTTTGTTTTGCTTGAAACATTTATCACCAGCCATCCAAATTGAGCTAAACTAGAAAAAGTATACAAAATATGAAAGATGTCAAACTGTGGTAGGTCTCAAAGGGAAGATAGTTCTAACAACTTTGAGCAACCTTCAAGAATGCCTTATATGCCCCTATGGTCTGAACATGAAAAATAGATAATACTGGGATACCTATTGTTAGTCTAGGAAATTGTGATGGGATTTCAACAATGAGGGAAGATGTGTGTTAGACAAGATCCACAGAAAATGTATGAGTGGCCTGATGCACAGCTTAACCCTATTAAAGCAGAGTAAGGGAATTGATTATGGGATGATAATTAGTATCCCTGTGTCATCCTTGCTCAAAGGCCATGATAATCTTCGCTGTATCGTTCCAATAATTAGACTCCTGTGTTTCCTGAATGAAACCTATCTTCATGTATTTGCCAATAGATTGTGCCAGGATATGATGTCTGCAAGCAAGTTTTTACACTGCCATTATAGAATGAAATGGTTTATATGAGAGACCACAATCTTCAGAGATGGTTAGCTGATGTGGAATTGCAAAACAACTGACATCATCCCTAACGTTCTTTGAAATAATTTGAAAGGTAGGGTAATGACCTCTAAAGCTCTAACAATTTGCATCCAAAAAAATCAGAGTCCAGTAGCAACTTTAAGACCAACAAAGATTTATTCAAGGAATGAGCTTTCGAGTGCAAGCACTCTTCCTCAGACTAAGAACTGACCATCATAACAGTAGGAATATATAAGCAATGTGGATACACGAGTTACATGATTAGCATGTTAGCATGCTAGTGAGGTTAGCATAATTAGTGAGATAAAAACCCTTTGTCCTTGTTGAGTCCAGGGTATGTCAAAGTATTGAGTGTTGTAATAACTTGCATTTCTGCAGTCTCCCTTTGTAGCCTGTTCTTGAAGTTTCTTTGTAATAAAACAACTAATTTGAGGTCCCAAATAGAATGTCCTGGAAGGCTGAAGTGTTCCCCTACATGTTTTTCAGTCTTGTGGCTTTTGATGTCAGACTTGTGTCCATGAATTCTTTGGCGGAGTCTCAGAGCATGTCTTCTCCTATAGGCATACTCCCATTCATGGGGATCAACCAAGGAAAACTCTGCTGTCAGAGACAACAATGTATGGTTAAGCTGCCTAGTTCATGGAGTAGAGCCCTTTTTACATAGTGTTTGTCCATCATCTGAAATAGGGTTCCTATAAATACTTGGCATATCCCATCTTGATATTGTGGTCTAGCACTGCCTATATATATGTGTCTGCAGTGTTTTGTACCTCCTTTTACTGGTTTTGTTTGCTTTGTATTAAACAAGGTGGCTACACACCTATGCACATGTGCCTATGAATCCACTGCATACGGTTTTGTTTATTTCCAAGTAAACATGCATATGACCTGTCTGTAATGTGTGTGTGTGTGTGTGTAAGGTTTATTTTAATAGTGACATCTTTCCCAGATCAAATGTGACCCGGCAAGAGTGTTTTTGCTAAAATCAGTGTTTTTGAGGTACTGCTTTTATGCTACCTTCCAAAGCTATTATGCAAAGCAAATATAATATATATTGTTTGGGATAAAACTACAAGGAACGTCAGCATTAATAGGTGCAGATAACTAGTCAAAGGCCACAAGGGAAGGAAAGATGTATGTCCATTTTAATTTATCACTATGCATTAACTTGCTTATATATGTCCTGGGGTCCATATAATTTGTTTTAGCCTCGGGATAAAAACAAGAAGTTAACAAATGTGGTTTTCTTTACATTTGGGGCGAACAATCTTTGTTTTAAAAAATGTTTTAAAATTTGTGTACAGTTAGCTTGTCAAATGAGACTGTGTTCTGTCGTGTAGTGTTGCTCAGCTGTGATCTTATAATGTGTTTTCTGCTCCTGTCAGACATATGATACTTTGTCCCATAATAGACCAAACTGTCTCACAACCAGCTGAGCTCAGGGTCATTCCCAGGTCAGGCTGGTTAAAGATGGCTGTCAGCTCATTGCAGGAGTCACAAATGCACTCTAAATCATCTTTATCTCACTTAAAACCTTGATGCTTTCCAGCAATGACTATAGCCATAACCATAACATCGAGATGCAATTTAAGGGAAACATTTTGTGAAACCACTGAAAACCTATCCTAGTGTATGTTTATGCAAAGTCCAGTCTAGCTAGTGATAGGGTAAAGCCATGATAATATAAGCCCTTATATCATTAACAAAACAGCTACAGTATATGCAATATGCCAAAGGAACCATTAAGGCTACCAGCTATGTTACAAATGGTAAAGATGGTTTTAAGAGAGAACAATGAGTGGGATCCATCTTTTAAAGTGGAAAGCTAATTATTATTCAGACAAACGTATGTAGAGGGAAGAGTAATGGCAACAGAAAGTATTATCATCGCAGGACAGTGTCACCTGGTGTTTTTATTGTGATAAATGCTCTCTCTTTAGAAGTGTGTGCGTATCCAACTTCTCCATGTTTTTCACAAGTCTCACTGGTGTAGCAGAAGGGCAGGCCTTAATGGTAAATTTTCAGACTTTATTGTTACAAAAGGTATTTCTCTGGCCTGTCATTCCAGTTTGCTGTATTTAATCTGACACGTGGCTATCACATAAATACAGCATGTGGTTTTAGACTAGTCACATTACAATATACTCGAAGTCTGCTGCATGTGAGGCTTCCCCCCCCCCAGACACTAACAAGACTCATGATTGTAAAATCAAACTTCTTTATTAGGTAGCATTGGAGCAGCAATGTACACACTCCTTGCTTGAACTGGGGATGGGCTCCCAGTTCATGTCCTATATTGCTTTTTGGATTGCCGGCCCCCACAAGATAATGCATTGCCTTGAGCTGCAAATGGCCAGCATGGTAATGGTGGGGGCTGGTAGAGTAGATTGTAAGGGGAGGTGATAGGAATAGCTCAGGTGCCAGGCTGGCCCAAGGGGACATGAATCACAAAGGGTGTGAGAGGCAAGGGGTTCCAGCAAGAGGGTGAGGCAACTGACTGAGGGAGGTGAGTTATGTGTAGGAATCCTAGAACTGACTGGCTACCAGCTTACTCTAAACAAAAGGGGTCTGAACAATACAACAAACATTGTGAAATGGTACCCATTGTAGAGGCAAGTAATCAAATCAAACAGAATCACATTAACCATGGCAAATCCCACGGGATTTTGACACTGCAGAAGAAATGGATGGTTATTTCGAATCAATATGTAAAATTCACCCTCCCCCTGTATTTGGCATATATTGGCCAGTTAGGTTTACCACATCATGATGCTGTAGTAAGAATAAGAGACCCACAGCTGGGCAAATCCCCTGTCTGCTGAGCAGTCTTATGCCTCCTTCAGCTCTCTGGTTTATGAACCTTATGCAGAGCTACCTTTGGCCCTGATCTGGAAATTATAGCTGGTGCAGAATGCAGCTGCATAGGTCCTTACTGGCACTCCATGGAGGGCCAATATTCAGCCTGCTCTCCCATTGGCTACTGGTGGAGCTCTGGATCAGGTTTAAGATCCTGGAACTGACTTTTAAGGCTCCATGTGGTCTGGGCCTGCGTGTCTGAGGGCAGCCTCTCCCACTATGCTCCCCAGAGAGCATTGTGTTCTGCCAACAAACTGGTGGAAAGAGCTGCCAGCTGGAATCCAGACCCTGCTAGAGCTGCCAGAGTTCCACAGGGCCCTGCAAAACAGTGCTCTTCCTCCAGGCGTGTGACTGAGATCATGACTGAAATTAATTGATATAGGCCTCCCTCCTCTTCTTTTCTCTTATCCCACCTTATCTTATATTGCCTCCAGTCAGAATAATAAAATCAGAGTCCAGTAGCACCTTTAAGGCCAAGTGCTTGCACTGAATAAATCTTTGTTGGTCTTAAAGGTGCTACTGGACTCTGATTTTATTGTGCTACTTCAGACCAACACGGCTACCCATTTTGTATCTATCCGGTCAGAATAGTTGGCAAAGGGTGAGGAGGATTAATTGTGTTTTTAAAATGTTTTTATTATTGTATTTTACTATTGTAAACTACTATTGTAAACTACCCTGAGCCCGCTTGTCAGGAAAAGCAGTACAGAAAATTAATTAATTAATTGACATTCCAAGCCTTCCACTTCCTTCCTTCCTATACTAATAACCCCATACCTATTTTACTTTAATTCTACTTTAATTCTACTTCTCCTAGCTTTAATTCCTCCTTTTTTTCAACTCCATATGTCCACCCAATATTTCCTGACTACTTTATGTAGTGATTATAAAACCGCCCTATGAGATGATTAATAATTTAGTTTTTTTCAAGTATTCCAAAGTATTCACAGAGGAAAACTATTATGGCTTCCACCTTATATAATGACCTGCCCAAGGACAGAAAAGCTCCCGTTCCCTTGGCTTTCTGCAAACTATGCAAAACTGAATTATTCGAGAAAGCTTTTCTGCACAGGTAATAGGGTTGCACTGTATTTGGATAAACTACTGTGCACTACTGTGCATTGCTTCCTGTTAACAGGATCCTATCATATAGTTTTTTGCATTGCTTAATTTGTCACATTAATACTTGTGCTATATTTAAGTTCTTTCTAGTTGGTTCCAGATGTCCACGGTCCTAATGCATTGGTTATTAATTGTCTCGTGTTGTCCATTATACAGACTTGCCATGCTGTGAGAAAGATGGACAAATATGTAAACAAATGAATAAAACACCCCAATTTCATAATATTAAAGCACCCTGATGAACTGCTCCCTCCCCCTCCCTACCATTTCACCCTTACCCAAAATGCAGGTTCATGAAGGCAGAGATGGGACTGTCAGAATGCTATGCTTCTGCCATTTGATTCGATTCTGTTTATTATGTTGATCTAGCTTCCTTCCCTTCCTTCTCCCCTTCACACCTCTCCCCCCCCCCCCATCCATCTATCTTCTCTGTATCCAGAATGCAGCACCCCGCTTTCTGCCTGGTCAGTTCCCTTTGAAGAACTCCTGGGTTTCTCGGGTTCTCATGGGAGGGGGTGCAGGGGAAATGGTTATATGCTGTGCTTGTACTATTGTACTCCAGTTCTGATGAAGTATTTTTTGGGTTCACTTGCTTGCTTTAAAATAAATGCAACCTTTTGCACCAAGTCAAGGACTATGTTTTCTGAGCAACTGAAGAAACTTGACAGGTTGTTGGAACTCACACAACTTGGGCTTGTGTTCCTCACTTGACCAGCATTCCTGTGAAGGTTGACTTGGACTCCTGGTCCCAAGGGGCCCCCAAACGGAAAGCGTGGCCTGCTCACATCCCCGGCTATAATGTCTGCCTTGGAGACTGTGAAGGCTGACTACATATTCTGGGCCAACAAGAAACAGTTCCCAGAACCCCCCCCCCCTGGCATGTAGGGGAAAAGCCTGTCTTTCCACAAAACACCTTCACTGCCAGCAACCGTCCGGAAAACTGGAGCTTAAATTTGTCAGCCCATTTACAGTTTCACATCTGATAAATGATGTCACTGTTGAACTTACACTCCCTAAGACTTATAAAAACATTTGTCCTGTTTTCCATTGCAGCAGGCTCTGCTGCCCTCCGGACCCTGATGAATGGCAAGCTATCCCTGATGTTCCCAATTCTATCTATGTAAATGAGCACACTCACTACAGAGTCAACAAGATCTTGGACTCTAGCAGGCATGGGGAAAGCTACAGTATTTAATAGACTGGAAAGAATTTCCTGTAGGGCAGGGGTAGTCAACCTGTGGTCCTCCAGATGTTCATGGACTACAATTCCCATGAGCCCGTGCCAGCAAATGCTGGCAGGGGCTCATGGGAATTGTAGTCCATGAACATCTGGAGGACCACAGGTTGACTACGCCTGCTGTAGGGGACCGGGAGTGTGTGGACTCTTCCCATGTGTAGGTTCCTAAGTTGGTCTGAGCTTTTCACTCTGCATACCCTCTGAAACCCAGTGCCTTGACAGAGGGAGGATAAACTTGGAGGAATGGGATGTCAGAATGCTATGCTTCTGCCTTTATTTTGATTCTGTTTGATGTATAGGTGTAGTTTGATATGCAGATGGTTTATTGCACCCAGCTTCCTTCCCTTCCTTCTCCCCTTCATACCTTCATTTTAATCATAGTTTTCTCCACTAATATCAAGAAAACATAGAAGAAAACTGTGTCCAGTGGCATCATTAAGACCAACAAAATTTTATTCAAGGGATAATCTTTCATGCGCGAGCATACTTCTTCAGTGAATAAAACGTTATTGGTTTTCAAGGTACCACTGGACTCAAACTTTGTTCTGCTGCTTCAGGTCCACATGGCTAACCACCTGTACAAGAAAACTACTTTTCTGGGGAAAAAATCACTGCAACAGACAAGCAGAGCCAACCTTTAACATTTCGACATTCTGAGGCAAAGCAAAAAGTCTTACCAACTTTCCCACAAAATGTTGCCCTAAATAATTGTCTCATGCCCTTTAGAAATAAGGTCATTCTTGGGTCAGAAAGCTGGTTACTGTTCTTTTAAGTCATTAGAGACTTCAGTATGACTTTTTTTTCCCAGTATGACATGCATTAACCAATTAATAGTCCTATAAAGGGCAGCCTAATAGCTCGGCCTATCCTAACCTAATCTCACCAGAGCTTAAAAGCTAAACAGGGCTGGCTGCACTTTAATATTTGAAGGCTGTCTGGATGAGGGCAATGGCAAACCACCACTGGAACGTTTCTCATTTTGAAGGGGAAAAAAACATGGTTCTGAGGTCAACATGAGTTGGTTGCAGTTTGATGGCACAGAATTATTATTATCAGTCACAGATTTGTTTATAATATCAGCGATGCTATCCTAAAGAGAGTTACATTCTTCTAAGACCATGGACCTCAGGACATTTAGAAGACTATAACTTTAAAAGTGTCCACATTCTTATGTACTTTGTGGGATTAGGGCAACTGCAGTTTCAATTGGAAATTAATTTACTGCTATAATTTAGCATTGGCAATGACATATCGCTGTAGGCTAAAAATTAAAGCTGTCATTTAAAGTTAAAATGAAATGTCAACTTTATGTCCACCTTTCCATTCACACAACATGCAATGGTGCTTTAACCTGGATGTTAAAGAACATTGAGGTGTGGGGGACAATGGACCACTTATCTGCTTATGCCCCCCGCAGGGCCCTTTGCTCTGCAGGTATGAATCTGCTGGTTATCCTGGACCCCCAAGACGTCCGCCTGGCCTCAACCAGGGCCAGGGCCTTTTTGGCCCTGGCTGCAACCTGGTGGAATGAGCTCCTGGAAGAGCTAAGGGCCTTGTTGGAGTTAAAAGTAGGCTGCAGGGCCTGTAAGATGGAGCTCTTCTGCCAGGTGTATGGTGAGACCAGGGTGGTGTCTCGGTGTTACCAGCGGGGGATCCCTCAATGTCTATCAAGATCAGGACCCTCGATCCCGGTGAAAAGAGCTCATCCGACCCAGGTGCTGAATGAGGGGTTGGGAGACTGGAACTCTAATAGTACTGCCATCTGATTAATACATTTTCAGGGGGTTTATATTGTATTTTATTGTTTCATTGCAAACCGCCACGAGACAGTATTGAGGGTGACAGTATAAACATCCAAATATAAATAAATAAATGTTGTGTGGATGCTGCAAAAACATCAATCTGGTTTTGATGCAAAACCTGCACATAGAAGCATCTCTATGTGCAGTAAGTTCTCAAAGAAAATTTCAGAGTATTTATGAGAGAATACATTATTAGTATCCCATCGCCTTCAGGAAGAGTTTTTGTTGCATGTTCAATATACATTACATATACATGAGAAAAAATGGATGATCATTAAAAGGCTTCACATCCAAAGGCCTACTAAGGCCATTGTGCTGAATTTTGTGCACAATAAGCATACCTTATAATATGATGTCTCCAGTGAAATTTGTTAAACCTTGCGGTCTTAACTAAGATCAATTGTCCAGTCATACATTAGCTAGCAAGGTGAATTCAAGGTGAATACATGGTGACTTCAAAAACTAGGTCCCCTCCAGAACTCACGGCATAGCTGGATTTCTTCCCTCCTTTGCTGCCTTGGTTTGACCGTTTCCCACAGGAAATATTTCAGATGAACTTGCTGCATTTCTCCACCTGGCTAGAACCCAGCTGAAGAGCTCGGTTTCCTGTGATTTCTCTGCTCTTCAGTTCATGTCATCAGAGCTGGCTGATGGCTGGAAATATGGGAAGATGAACAATGTGAGGAGAGATGCATCTTCCTTTGGTCTTGGCTTGATGGGAAATGAAAAACATCTGAGGCTATGAAAATGTCCAATCCAAGTGTGTTTACTGAGCTCTCTCTAAATGTAATCTGTCACCGAGGAACCCCTGAAGGAGCAACTGAGTCACAAGATCCTGTTGGCTGAGGCAGTGGTGGACCGGGGGGGGGGGGGGGGGGGCGGGAGAGAAACTCTCACAATTCTGCTAATAAGTATACTAATGGAATAATGAAATAAGACAAGGAGTTACCAAGCTGTAAATGTTATGAAACTGCCAAGATCTGGCAGCTCTGAGGAAAACTACAAGTTCATAAATTGTGCAGGTTACCTTTGCAACTATATAGTGCTTTTGAAGCAGTGATACTTTAGCATTAATTGCAGTTACGTTTCATTATTTCTCTTGTTGCACTGACATTTCAATACGAGTTGAACTGTCCCTCTCTTCTGTTGCCTGAAAAGAAAAGTGGTTTCTTTTGCATTGAGTCACAGAGTAGGGATGTTGCATGTGACAGACAGCTCACCAAGTGCTCCTGTTCAGGGAGTCAGCAGTGGTCTTGCTTCTCTTCTGGGTCTCTTGTAATGCAGCCTAGAGGGAAACTGCATTAATTCAGCTCCAAACCACTAGGCATTAAGTATGTAGAAATAGGCAATCAGTAGTTCCAGCAACCAAAGTATGGTGTGAAAATGCCCTTCAAATCCCTGTAACTTTTTTATTGGTTCCTCCATGCAGCCATCCCTTCTCATTTTCATGTAGTTGAAATCAGTTTTCCCTTTTAAATCATCCTGTGTTTGGCCTTTGTAATTGTTCATGATCTCAATTCATTTCTAACAGGAGCTCCTACATCCCTTATCTGCCGTCCAGATGGAGCAACTCTTAAAAATAATGTAATCTTACTGAGTTTTTGTAAAGAAATTGGTTTAAACTGGTACTTACTAACTGGTTTGCAAATGGCCAGGGTAACTGTTGGGAACTGAAAGAGATCTGGTACCAGTAGACTAATTTCTCTTTTCCCCCTCCCTTCCTTTTTCATATGACAAGCTGACACAAATTTATCTTTTCACTTATTTATAGTCTGCCTTTCTCAGTGAGACTCAAGAAGGATTACAGAACAATTACTACAAGACATACTTCAAATATAAGCATAGAACATCCTCCAGTCTGCGCTCTCTAGTGATCAGCTCATGCTCTTCAAAACAGCGTTAAATCCAACCCTTGCTTTATGCTCATGGATCAGGAAATCACTGTGAGGCATCCCTTGGTGTCCCCCAGCTATCAAATGGGAATAGAATTCCTGATGCTGTCCTCTTGGGGAAATTCCAGAAATCCAATGAAATTCTGATGGACCTAATTTGCACCATACTGAAACACACACGCACACATATACCAATGAAATGAAGATGCAGAATTAGATTGGGGTTAAATAATTAGGAGGTTAGACTGTAGATCCCGGATCCTAGAGTCTCACAACATTCAAGCTGCTCTTTGTGGTGAGTTTCTTCCATACCCCTTTGACTGGGCAGCTTGGTCCAGATGAGAGACTTTGGTTGGGGATTTACCCTTGAGATCAGCAAGCCCAATTTAAAGCCTATCATGTTTTGTTGGTGGCTCCATGGATGAGGGCAGGTGACCGGACACACTGGTGCAATGCAAAATTTCACTCGTGATAGGATTTACCTGGCCTGCCAAGCTGTGAATGCCAGCTGGCTTCTCCAGAAGGGGGTTTCATGTCACTGGGAATCATTTTAGGTTCCCCCCCCCCTAGAATTTCCCCCAACTAGAAGAGGAGTTGGTTCTTATATGCTGCTTTTCTCTACCTGAAGGAGTCTCAAAGTGGTTTACAATCACCTTCCCTTTCCTCCTGTGGGGTAGGTGAGGCTGGGGAGTCATGATATTACTGCTCTCAGAACAGCTTTATCAGTGCTGTGGCGAGCCCAAGGTCACCCAGTTGGCTGCATGTGGGGGAACGCAGAGTCAAACCCAGCTCACTAGATTAGAAGTCCGCACTCCTAACCACTACACCAAGCTGGGTCCATGGCTGCATCCAAATACATGGCTGCATTGGAATGGAAGAAGAGCCCCAAAGTAATGCCAAAAAACTGGATTAAATAAACTAAACAGGGAACCTTTCTTGGGAAATCAAAAGTAGTTTTGGGGAGGGGTGAAGGGGTCTTTAAATTAAGAAAGAAAGAAAAGGATTATTGATTTGGAGGAATCCATATCTGGGTTCACGCTGTGTAGGTATGCATTTTTGAATGCCCTGATTTTTAAAAGCATCTTAAAACGATTTTATTTAGTGTTTTCATCACTGATTTTGAAACTCAAATGCTAAAAGTGAGTAGCGATATCCTCATATTTTAATTTTAGATAGGATTTTGCCAAACCCCAGTAGTAATAAGAGCAGAAACACTTTTGAGGACATCAGAAAAGATGAAAGGAAACTGCCCTGAAGTTCACACCTTACAGAGTTGCTTTATTGACCTAAACAGCCTCCCCATTTGACTTTCATCTTTCCACAAAATGTGGCAGCTGCTCACCTCACCTCCAGCCCTGGAAAACCAGCAGGGATTGACATGGGCATCTGACACTAACCTAGAAATTGCTCAAGGGACCCCATCGCTAAAGGCTAAGAAGCACAGAACAAATGTAGAGTCCAGTGGCACCTTTAAGACCAACGAAGTTTTATTCAGGAAGCCCTGCAGCCCTTCTCCGCCCTCGGAGTCCTCCTCCGTCCCCATCCTTGGAGATCCTCTGGCTGGCTGCCTCTGCCGTCCACCCCCCCACCACCACCACCACCACCTTGGGTCCGGCTCTTGGCAAGTTAACGGGAGAGGTCAGGAGTGGATCCGTTTTCGTGCTAGTGGATTTCTGTAGACGGGGGCTGAAAAATCCAAATGGCTCCAATATCCTGCCGCAGATCGCAGATCTCGGGACTACAAGGAAAATATTCTGGAGCAGCGGGTTTTCCTTCCTGCTGCTTCCACTCAACCCGATGCTGTATTCCTCCCCCACCCCCACCCCCACCCCCTCCCCGTGCGTTGGGTCCGCTTTCTGCATTCATTCATTCGCCAACCGGCAGCCGCATCCCAGCGTGGGGACTGGGGTCCTCCAGGCGGCCCTTATTTCTAAGCAGCCCATCGCGATCCTTCCAGCCAAGGAAACCAAGAGGGCGAGAGGGAGTCCAGTTTGCCTCACCCTCTGCCTCCGGGGCGTCGCAACGAGCCCCCTCACACTCTTTGACCCCCTCCCCCCCCCCCCCCCGCGCACCCAACCAGTGTCAAGCATCGTTCCCCGACGGACTTCCCATCCTGCTCAGGTTTCCTCCTGGCAATCCCCGGGAAATCCAGATCTTGAGACAAGGGGAAAGAACCTGGGGTCGTTTGTGACACGCTAGTCATAAAAAGGGAAATCCAGCCCTGAAAGTCGGTTAAGAAGCATGCCTGGAAGGAGTGCAGACCCCCTATGGGATATCCCGAAGTTGCACTGGAGCTGAAGCCTGGAAGCGGAGTGGAATTTGCCTCCCAGAGAGAAATGACCGGGGCGCATGAACTCCTCCCTCTGCTCTCTCTGCCTGCCGGCTCTTAAGACTTTCCGCTGCCCTTCAGTCTTACCTGCGCATTCTTATTTGGAAGGGGAAAGAATTCACAAGAAATATGCGCACTATCCCGAATATGGAAATAAACTGGTTTCCTGGGTGATGGTTTCGGCTAACCAACGCACTGATAAAAATTAGACTACCTCAAATGCAATCTGTCACGGGAAAAGGCAAATAAATTCCCATTAAGAATGCATTTATGCAGCGCTTGGGTGAACTTTGACCTCTGGAGAGTTATTGCAATTAGCCACAACGTGCCCCTCCTTCAATTGCTGGGTTTAGGTGGAGTCCCGCAGTCCCTTTCCCGGTGCTTTACCAAAGTGTGCCGGGTTGGCTGCGGGAACGCACGCCAAAGATGCGCGCACACCCACGAACTGAATTCCGCGATTCTTCTGAAGTGTCCCCCAGAGAACTATCAAAAGACAGTCTGTGTTGTTGTTTTATGTTCTGGGCGCCCCTGGTTCAAGTGAGGTCTAAGCCAGGAAGGGAGGCTGCTACCCTGAAGATGGCAACGTTATTTCCACTGACCCCGGCCGAAGGATCTGGTTTCACACCTTCCCATTTCTCCGGGTTGCCGGTCAGCTCGGAAAAGCTTGATGCTAAAAAGCCCGTGCTTGAAAAGCGAGCTGTGCTGAAAGGAGCAAGGTTTTTTTTTTCCTGCAGATGACAACGAAGCTCTAGAAATGCCTTGGTTCTTACATACAGTAGTGTTAAAAGAGAATCCGCATTGCTTTCCTTTTCTTTTTTGTAAAGCTGGTTTTGAGTTGCATTCTTACCAATGCCTGACTGAGAATTAAGGAAAGCAGGAAAAGAAGAGTTTCGCCTTACAGGTCAAGATATATTCAAATGGGTAGCCGTGTTGGTCTGAAGTAGCACAATAAAATCAGGGTCCAGTGGCACCTTTAAGACCAACAAAGATTTATTCAAGGCGTGAGCTTTCGAGTGCATGCACAACAAAGATTTATTCAAGGTGCAAGCACTCGAAAGCTCACGCCTTGAATAAATCTTAGTTGGTCTTAAAGGTGCTACTGGACTCTGATTTCATTTTTTTAAGGCGAAGAAAGTGTTCGCTTTTTAAGAGTGTGTGTGTGTGTGTGTGTGTGTGTGCGCGCATGTAAATAATTGTTGCCTTTAGCACAGAGCCGCGATAAACCGCTGGGACTCCTTCTAAAATGACCCATCACGGAATTCATTTCTGCTTGAACTTTCGGTGAACCTGAGATTAAGCCGGGGGTGAGCGGCTAAACCGTTTGTTGTTCGCTGCCTTTTCAGACTGAGTAAATATTGATTGCTTTCAATCTGATTGCCCCAGAGGAAAACACCAACCAAGCATTTCAATGTTGCCTCCAAAAATAAACTTTCAGACTGAACATCAAAAGTGGGACGGGGGCTGGAGGGGGGGCGAAGCCTCATTTGACTTTAGCGCATCAGGAAAAACCCACTTCCAAGAAGGTGAAATTAAAAATGGACTTGGCCGGGCGGGACTTGCGGGTGGTGGTATTATTATTATTATTATTATTATTATTATTATTATTATTATTATTATTATTATTATTATTATTATTATTATTACTGTTTGGCACAATTGGGAGAGAAGGGGGGAGAGCTTCTTCCAGATCCCCATCTAAAATAAAAAGGACATAATGCAGTGGCCATTGATTCTTGAATGTGATTCATCGATCGAGCCATTCACTTGCCCAGACAGAAATGTGGATTCCTTAAAAGAAACCATCTGCAGCAGAACTGCCTCGCCTTATCTCAGACAGCGCATGTCCACATCATCGGGCTTCAAGCCTGCAGTGATTCCCCCGCTCGCTTTAATCCAGGGGGATGTCCTCGGGCTCGCCCTCGAGATAGGCTCCATGGGAGGGCTGTTAACTGGCTCTGCAAACACCCCACCCGGCGCCACTTTCCTGGGGGGGGGGGAATCCCTTAGAGGTGAAAGGGAGCTCCGGTTGGGGTGTCAACAAGGGTTTTAATCGGTTGTCGACCCCCTTGAGTGCACAGTCTGTACAAGAAGAAGAAGAAGAATCAACTCTAAGAGTCTGGTTTCTCTGGTTTGACCAGGGGGTTCTCTAGCAATTCCTCGAATGGTTGGCGAACTGGCTTCGCTTCAAGTCTCCCTCCATTACAGGACAATCCTAAACGGTATTAACAGACCCACGGACTTTAGAAGAGTGCAGCTCTGTTTAGCGTTTAGACATCTATCCCCTTGAGGGAGGGAGGCAGGCAGGCTGCAGTGTGTGTTTGCTGGGAAGTCAACCCCAGTGGTAGGATATGTTGTGAGTCGAACTTTCCTAAGAGGAGTCCTAAGGGACACGTGACCTCACAGGTGGTAAGCGAAACACATTTCCTCCCCAAGAACTTCGTTCGGATCCCCCCCCCCGCCCCACCTCTTGTCTTTCCTGACGCCCCCGAGGGCGCTGGAGGAGCTCGGCCTTCCAGGGTCGGGTGGCCAAATGCCCCGGCTGCGGAACCGAGCCCGGTGTGTGTGCTAGCTTTCTCTTTTGTGGCTTCTCCTTTCGGTTTCACGAGCAACCCGAGATAATAAAATCTGGCGCAGTCAGAGGATTCGGTGCAAGCTAGATCTCGGAGCGATTCCTCTCCCCTCTCGACAAAAGGAAGGAGGATAAAAGGAGACCGGAGGGGGGAGGGGGAGGAAAGCCAAAGGATGAGCCGAAACCTCCCGCTTTGAAGTGGCCGGGCAGCCCCTTTGGAGAGAGCCCAGCCCCGCTGCCCAAGCCTGGCCCAGCTCGCTTGAGGTGGCCGGTGCGCTCGCCTAGCCAGGCCGGGCGAAAGCCGTCAATGCGCGCTCCAGGCCCTGGGCTTTCCAGGCCTCTCGCAAATGTTGCCCAGCGGAGGCTGCTGTGCGAACCCGGAGGCGATGGGCCGCGCCCTGGGAAAGGGATCACCGCCGTGTTCGGCGATGTCCCGCGCTGGCCAGAAAGGGTTCCTTTGGCGCCCGCTTCCTTTCCTTGCAAATCTATGAACTGGTTTGCAAGGTTTTTCAGTAATTCACCTGCCTGATCTTGTTTTCCATACATCGGGAAGAAATTGGCTTGGGTTGAAAGAACACCTTGGGTGCACACCTGGGAAGCAGAGTTGGGTAAACAAGGATCTCTCTCTCACACACACAGACATTCACACGCACACACATTTTACCCCGCTTTGTCCCTTGAAGATCTCAGTGACGATTTAGAAGGGATGGAGTGATGTTGGGTCACTCGGACATTACCCGAAGACAAGGAAATGTGACTCTCTTGACCGGGGCTTGCGATGTGAGGAAAGACTGGCCGAAGACAGCTTCGACTTTTGCAAAGGACTCTGTTTACACATAGGTCAGTATGCAGTTCGGGGTGAAAAGGTTAGCACTTGACCCAGGAAGTTCCCGCAAGGGTTCTTCAAAAATAGCTCGGGTTCTTCTGCCCTCCTTGTGGCCCAGCGAAGGATAAACAAGGACCTCGCCGCCTCCTGATGGATTTTCCAGCTTTGCCGACTCTCCAGGTCCTGTACACGTCTCTTTCAAAGGGAGCGAGGAATTCCAGGGGAGAGCGCAGAGGAAGGGCAACGCTTTCCCTAGCCCAGACAAACGGAAGCAAACAAGAACCTGAGATATGAATAAATTTATTACAGAGATTTTTAGGACCCGTAAAATTCTGCTCTGGATTCCAGCCTCTTTCCCCCCTCTCTCAGAATCTCAGAACTGTGAATGATTGTACAGAAAAAATCAGAAAGGTACTCCATCACAAATGACAACTGATAGAACTCAGTGTTAACTTAGTACATCAAAGCTTTGTGCATCATGCAAAGTTCCACACACGAATCACGGGAAGGGGGAAAAATACATTCGTTTGTCCATTCATCACATTCAGGAATTGGTCTGGAAAGAGATTGTTCACGGAAAAGGGGATGAGAACATAGGCAGAGGGGGGGAGGGGTAATTTTTTAAATTAATATGAACAGGGCAAGAATCACCCAGCACAGATTTGGAAGGGGGAGGGGTAAAGGGGGGAGGGGACAGACATCAAGCAAGGTTTAGAAAAACCTAGTGCAATTTCGTATTTCTTTTTCTAGCTCCTTCAAAGAAATAATAGTAGTCTATGATTTTTTCTTTTGAGGTATCTGATTCAGTTGAACCCTTTTGGTTCAGAACATTCTCACTTTTTTGGTATAAAATCGAAGCAAGTTGAGAATGTATCCACCCTGTTTAAGCTCATTATCTATCTAAACATTTATAGAAAATCCGTAAAAAGATAAATCTCTTGCACAAAAGTATTTACAACCCACGAACTCGTACACACAAGGGGGGAAAGGAGACTTTAAATTAGAGGGCGATAGAATTCGAGTAAACGCTTTCAATAGTGCATCTCTTCATGGACTTGTTGTTGTTCGGCTTCTCACCTCACTTGTCTTTGCTTCCCTCTAGGTTTCCTTCCATGATAACTTTATTCCTGTCTACCGGATTCTTAGGATTGTTCCCACGAATGGACTAGAGAGGGATACAGAAATATAAATCCTAATCCACAGGGCTTGAGGTGGAAGAATACTACCGACTACAGTAACAGGACAATATCAGTATGATAATTAGAATCTATTAAGGCTAAGATCCTAAACGCACAGGGCACAATCCAGCCAAAGCTAGCAGGAGCCAAACTCCAACAAAATAACCGGGCTTTAAGTTGACCCTTCTTCTGCATGTTCACCTGGGGACCAAGCCCCATCACAATCGACTTACTTCCTAGGTACAAAGGGTTGTATTGCACCCCCTCCCCCAATTCCACTGCTAAGGTCTGGGGCCTGGCTAGCTGTGTTTGGATTGTGTTTCTTAACTTAGAAGTAAATCCCATTGGAATCTTGAGCGGGGAGGGTGACTTTGGTGGAGTAAGCTTCAGAATATGAAGTCCCTGGAAACCAACAAGGAACAGGTGGGGGACACATTCCCCCCCCCCAAAAAAGCGATTTTGAACACAAATTGGGGTGGCAGGGCGGGCTGTACTACGCCTGAAGGGCCGCGACAGGAGAGGGAGCAGCAGCGTTCAGTTCGAGGTAGGCCGAGTGTTTGAGGTAGAGGAAGGTGGCGAGGGAGTGCAGGGGGATGAGCTGGACTTCTCTGAAGACTCCTCTGTTTTGCCTTCACTTCCGGTGGGGGTGGCCGGGGAGGTGGGCAGCAAGCCCTCCTTCTCCCTCTTCTTCTGCTTCATTCTGCGGTTCTGGAACCAGATCTTGACCTGGGTCTCGTTCAGCTGCAGGGAAGCCGCGATCTCCACGCGACGGGCCCGGGTCAGGTACTTGTTGAAATGGAATTCTTTCTCCAGTTCCGTCAGTTGCTTGGTCGTGAAGTTGGTGCGGACGGTGTTGGGCTGCCCGACGTAGCCGTACTCGCCAGCTTTGCCTGCAGACGCGCAAAGAGGAGTCATTAACCACAAGCAGCAGTGAGGGGCAGGGGGCAGTAGCCAACAGGGACGCGCGCACAGGTGCAGCCGGGGGAACCGCGGCCGAGACCCTCGTGGCCCAATCGCAAACAGGTTTATTCCGAAGCAAATCAAATGCATTTCTAGCAAATGCTCAGCGCCAATAATCACGAGTGGAAAGCTCCGCTCAGGTTAAAGGGGAACTGGGAACCGGGACTGTACACGGCTCAAAGTAAGGCCAGAATGAGCGCCCACGTAATTATTTTAAAAACAGAAAACCTTCTCCAGATGGCACCATGAACAAGTTCAGTTAGCATTCTGTAACCAGAGTAACTCTCTTCTCCTAATGTCTCTGCCCGCTCAAGTTGAAGGGCATGGACACCTGCCCATAAGGAAGACAGAGGAGAAACTTTTTGAACTCTGGCGTGACTCACCTGTTTTCGGCGGATTCCTCTTCACTCTCATCCAGTCAAAGGTCTGGGCAGGAGGGGAGGTCTCCGAAGAAGGCGAGCCGCAGGTCTCCTGGTGGCTGGCGTGCAGAGGGGACAAGGGGTGGCTGTAATTGGCGAGGGGCAAGTTCTGTTGCTCGTCTCCGTAGGAGTGGGGGAGGTACTGGGCAGAACTCACGGCTCCCCCCGAATAGCTCTGAGGGTGCTGAACCATGGGCGACGAGACGTTTCCCGAGTAGAGCGCAGGAGCGCACTGGGGGTAGCCCCCGTTAATCTCTGCTTCTTGGCCCAGAGGGTAATGGCCGTAGCTCCCCGAAACGAAATTCTGCGCTCCGTAGCTTGGCCCACAGCCCGGGTGGGAGTAGGACATCCCCAGGCTGGGGGAGTGCTGGTAAACGCCAGTCTGGGGGTGGGGGTGGGGGTGGGGGTGGGGGTGGGGAGGGCTTATCTGGACCCCCCTGCCCACCAGGAAGCGGTCGTCCCCGCTGCAGCTGTTGGCACTGACCGCGCACGACGGGAAGGTGGTTGTAATCCCATGGTCGGGGTGGTGGTGAGGGTGGTGGTGGTGGCGATGGTAGGCACGGGAGTCGCCGCTGAGCACCGGCGGATACTCGAGGAAGGAATTCATCCTTGCCGTGTCCATCTGTCACCGGCTGACCGACTCTTCGGAGTCCTGGGTGCCCGTGCCAACTTTCCCACGTCCTCCATGGGGGCCAGAAGAAAAATGATATGAATGTACAGTGAGAGGGCGGCCACGTGAGGGCGGCAGCCAATGGCTGCGCCTCCTGCCAGAGTTGCCCCGTTCCTTCCTGCTGATGGATCACCCGCGCGGTGGCATTTAAATTCCGAGCGCTCCTCCATCAAGGTGACGCGCAGCCACCGCCGCTGCCGCCGCCTCCCGCCCTCCCCCCCCCCGCCCTCCCTCCCGCCCCCGTCTTCAGAGCCCGGCCAGAGCGGCAGTGGCAGCCCAGGCGCTCAGCCTCCAGCAGCCAGCACGGGCGGAGGCGCCAGGCGCACAGACGCCGGCGGAGAGGCTGCTCTTGCGGGGATGGACGGCGGCCAGAGCCCTCGCCGAACAGGTAAGCGGGAGGCCGTGGCCAGGTTGGGCGGCGGGCTCCAGGCGACCCGTCTTGCACTTGGCCTTGCGCCCCTCCTGCCAGGCGGCTTTGGATCCGGGTCCCGGAGGTCGAAGGAGGGCCCGGAGGCACCGGAGGGGGGGGGGAGCAGTGGCAGTGGGCGAGGCGGGCTGGCGAACCCGCAAGAGTTAATGGCTCTGGGCTCAGCCTTTGGCGGCTATTTGCATGCGAAGGAGGCGCTCCGTGGCCAGGCAGCGCCATTGTGGCAGACCCGGGCGACAGGATTGCAGTAGGACAGCGGGAAGGGGCTGAGAGACGGCGGAAGGGCGACTCCAGAAGCCTCGCCTGGGGCCCGGTGGGGCGGTCCTGACTGGCGTCAGGGCAGCGGACTCGCCGCGAGATCCCAGGCAGCGCTTACAAAGGTTGCCAAGGATGCTGGCCGCGGCTCACGGCAGCCCGCCGGCGAAGGCAGCAGAGCGCCTGTGCGAACTCCCCCCTCCCCCCTTTCCCTCCCAACCTTTGCTGGTTGCAGCGGCCTCTCCTCCACCCCCCCTCCCTTTCCCCACCCGGCCTACAAACAGGAGCTCTAGGGGGATGTTCTTCAAAAGGCCAGCCCCGGACGCCATGCCCAGTGTCAGGGGGCGGAGACTGAGCGGAGGGGCGAGGGGTCCGCAGAGTGCGCGCGCCTTGGTCATTGGGGTGCTGCTCCGGCTCCCAGGCGCGGGGTGCGGGGAGGGGGAGGGGAGGGAGCCAGCCAGAGAGCGAGAGACACGGCCGAGGGGGAACGCATCTTCATCGGGCTGCTCCTGACTTCTTCAAACCCGACTGGGACGTATCAGATATCACTGGGCTTAAAACTGGAACACCGGGATCCGAATTAGAGGGCAGCCCGCAGAGAACCTGGCAATGGGAGAGGGGTTCAAATGTGCCCAGAAAAACCAGGCTGGCAGAAAAGGTGAACTACCCGGTACTTGGCACAAAGCAGACAAGACAAGAATAAGGGTTGGTGTCTTCAGGGGACTGAACTTCGTGTGTACTTGAAGTGACTTCTGCTTTCTCCTACTGGGTATTATTGCCTCCGTGCAAGATTGTGCTTACATTATGTTCATGCCTGTTCTTTTGGCCCAATCGCAGTAGATCGATAAAGGACAAACATTCTGTCCAAGTGTCCATTAAGTTATATTCAAGTGGGTTGCTGTGTTGGCCTGAAGCAGCAGAACAGATTTTGAGTCCAGTAGCACCTTGGAGTCCAACAAAGTTTTATTCAAGGTATGAGCTTTCATGTGCAGGCACACTTCCTCAGATACAATGTCATGGAATGAAAACAATCATCTATAAGTCTGAAATGATTATTTCCATTCCATTATATGGTATCTGAGGAAGGGTGCCTGCACATGAAAGCTCATACCTTGAATAAAACTTGGTTCTTCTTAAAGGTGCCACTGGACTCTAAATGTGTTCACTTGTCCATTAAGCTAGAATATTTCTTTCATTAATTTCTAAAATGCTGCCGATTTGGACCAGGCTGCCTACTGAGTTCCTTTCAACTTCCTAAGTCCTCTTTTACTTCCATAGCATCAGCAGCCAGGATCCGGTCAGTTAAACTGCAATGCTGTGAGTGTTAACTGGGTAAAAATCCCCACTGAAATCAGATCAGCCTATAAGGGTCATCTAATTCAAAGGGAGTTTGAAAGAAACTTAGCTTTGAGTCCTTATATTTCTACATTCTGGTAGAGCTCACTGACCAAGTCCATATAATTTTCATGCACGACTAGTTGGGCCTAAATTCTATAGATATTAACCGAGTCACTGCAAAATCAACAGCTTTAGGATAAGATGCTAAAATGTTATTTCTACTCCAGTATATAGACTTAATGCTTCTCTAGCGCTATTCGAGAAGCATGTTACCATGTTAGCTAGGAAATTATTATATAAATATAGCTGTTTTGCTTATCAACCCCCCTCCCCCAAAAAATGAGAAATGTATGTGAGCCGAGATGAACATCTCTGTAGCTACCCCTTCACTGCAAAACTCCCAGGGTTGCCTTCGCTCTTTTCTCCCACGTTTCCCTTCCTCGGTTTCCTCGCCATTGTCCTGCCCCTTTTGTCACATTCCCCCCTTTTGTTACATTGTCTCTTGCCTGATGCTTCGCATTCTGAGGCCAACACAACCCCTCCGCTTTCTAGAATACGAGGAATTTCTAGAATTGGGGGGGGGGCAAGGTGGGGGGGAGGTTAGAGACCGAAATGTTGCCTCCGATTTTGAGCCGCCCGAAGTTTCCATCCACCCGCCGAAATTCGCCTGTTTCCCAACCAGGCCTGTCTCTTGTTTCCCATCCCCCACCTTTCACCCTCTACCCGCCTTTGTTGTATGGGTTCATTTCGTTTTCTCTGAATCTGGAGAAGCCAGTGATGTAACCCACCTCCACCGCTACCCTGTCACAGAACATAAGGGGAAAGCCCCCCAAAATCGTCTTCTCCAGACCTTTGAACCAAGAAAGAATGGTTCCATTTTTTTGCAATTGAAATCCAGGAACATTCTAGAACGTGCCTCGCTGTAGAGGGGACATAGAGAGGGTGCAGGGGAGTGTTTGCATCTTGCTGTTTGAATACTAACCGCAGGCCACCCCCCCCCCTTCCCATGCTGCTTCCTCTGGAAACGAGAAAAGTGCCCCAAATGCCCTCTCCCCTCCATGCAACTCTATATGAAAGCAGGCGGGGGGGGGGGGGGGAGAGCGAGCAGGCCGGGATTCCCTGCGCACCTGAAGCTTAGCCAAGCTGTTGTTTTAACAGAGCAATAAAAATGAATTATGACTAACCGCCTTCTACTTAATAGTTTCAGGCGGGATCCCCAGCCCGAGCAAATACGTAAGAGGGTTTTTATTTGTGCATGTGTTCCTGCAATTGATCTCTTTGATGACATTCTCATTCACAGAAAGCATTTGATTTATGAGTTTAGGAAGAATGGCATCCAGTCCTTCCAGTTATTACCTACACCGCTCAGCGCCACCCAACTTACATGGGGTGCAAAACAGGGAAGTGAACCACGATCAAAATAAACAGGCAGGAAGGAGGGAGACGTACAGGCATGGGGGAGACGCTGCCTGCTCGCAGGGCCCGCAGGACTCGGAGAGGGTGAGGCACACAAAGGAAACGGCACTTGGGCCCTGGGGATCTCCTGAAAGCGGTTCGAGAACACGCACCCAGCCCCAGTTCGTGGCAGGGGATTCTTGGCGGCTGCCTTGGTCTCCCGAAAGGCGCTCTTGCTAGCCTAGTTCGTCCCGTCCTTAAGTCCCCCTTCCCACCTCCACCGGCTTTCGTTCTCTAATCTTTCTGCAAGAAACTGGTAAATGAAATCTCTGTTTTGTGCAGTGTACAGATAATAATAATACTTGTTTTTTTTTCTGATTTCCTCTCTCTTAGGTGTCTTTTTTCTGGATCTTTGGACATCTGGGAAATCTTTGGGGGCATTTCAATGCTGGTTCCCTCGCGCCTTCCCTCCCTCCAGAGACATGGTTCGCAAAAGGAATAGATAGAAGTTTTCATTAATGGGGAAAGACATGTGGGCATTAAAATGCCGGCTGTTTGGCACGCCCTGCAGATGCGAGCGCCTGTAGCTTACAAGGCAGACTAGCCGGCATCTCGACAAACATTCGTAAAAACCCAGACCCCACACAAACGCACAAGCACCTACTTCGCTGCAGGCAATAAGCACTGGCCTTTGTTTCTGCATGGAAAAGTCTAATGTGTAACGTTGAGCGGGTGGACCTTTGGGGGGGGTTGTTTGTTTGTTTGTTTGAACGTGAGAACTTTGGAAATAAAATATTTGCAGGTGCTTACCCCTGTAATAAATGTATTTTCTAAGGAAAAAGGACAGAGCTTGTGACCCGAATTGTTTGGTTTTATTGAGGAATTTAGACTGATGGGAGGGGGCGAGAATTCCTTGTGCATAAAGAGAAAGAGAGAGAGAGAAAAGAAAAGTGTTTGTAGCAAACAAGAATTTATTCTACCAAAAATACTTATGACAACGCATCCTAATGTCATACAAAAATAAAAAGAAAGTGAGGAGAGAGTTCGATACGATCACTTTCTTGCAGGCCTTATATATTGCTTTCACGGGAGGACCTAGAATGTGCCTAGGTTATACTGAACACAACTTTTCAAAGAAAAAAAGGAAGTCATATAGAAAAGCGGCAAAAAAAATGGCTCTCCAACACATTATATATCAAAAAGGGAAAGAATTTTTAAAAGAAAAGGAAGTACCGACCAGGAAAAGGGAAAGATATTAAATCCAACCGTCTTTCCCCCCTCCCTCTTTTCCACTCCCCCTCCCCCCACACACACAAAAAAAGAGGAAAAAAGGGAAAGAAAGATAGCATAACCCTTGGTGAGCGCAGGTCGGTCCTTTCTCAGTAATTCAGATGCTGCAAGTCAATTGTGGTGAGTGTATCTGTAAAAAAGTCAAAGCTGTCAGCTGAAATATCTACAGGGCTGTCGAGGGATCCTGGCAGACTGGGGGAGACCGCCTCGGAGAGCTGCAGGCAGGAATCCGCGGAGAAAACGCCGAAGTCCTGCAAAGAAGGGACGTCGAGGGCCTCAGGGCTGTCATTGTTCGGGCCTGCTGCACAGTTTTGCCCCATTGTTGAGAGGCAGTGGGGAACAGGGGGCGACTGGTGCTGGAAATGTTTCAGATTTTTCTCATTGCTCGTTAAAGGCGAAACTGGGAAACTTTGGGAGTCCCCATTGTGGACAGAGGGAACTTGCTGCTGGGCCAGGGCGTTCTGCTGAAAAGTGTAGCCTTCCCTCTCCAGAAGGGCGCCTGAGACATTGTTGAGGGCTTGCTCGAAGAGGGATTTCTCCTCCTCCTCTTCCTCCTCCTCCTCCTCCTCTTCTTCTTCGGCTTTCTCCGAGTCGTCTAAGCCTTTGAATTTCCCGTCCACGTTCTGGTTCTCCTTACATTGAGTCTGCCTCTTGTGCTTCATCCTTCGGTTTTGAAACCAGACTTTGACTTGCCTCTCCGTCAGATCCAGGAGGGCGGCTATCTCCACCCTTCTCGGTCGGCAGAGGTACTTGTTGAAATGAAATTCCTTCTCCAGCTCCAAAAGCTGCGTGTTAGTGTAAGCAGTCCTCAGCCGCCTAGAACCACCGTTCCCATTATCGGGGATCTCAAGAGATTCTGTGTAAAAATAACAGCAATAATAATAAATAATAATGATGATGATAATGATAATAATAATAATAGTGATAGTACTACTACTAACAATATAACAACGACAGTCATGTAGGCGCCACTGAGGGGAATCTGAGAGTTGGAGATTTTGATCTGCAGATCTGTTGCGGAAGGGGTGGTGGGAGCGAAGAGGAGGGAAGCCACTGAGCCCCGCTCTCTTTCGCTGTAAAGCATAAAAATCTCAACTGCAACAAAATGGCCGCCCTTGAATGCAGTAAACCCATTGTTTTGCACTCTTGCACGCCGGGTCCCTTGGAGCCCCTCTCTCCTGAGCTCAAGGCAACGTTTTGCCTTCCTCTCCCATCCTACCCATCCCCGAGCAAACTTTGATATTAGCCATACAACAATTTATAATTAATGCATCAGCTGCTTAGCTGAGCAAGAGCAATCTATCACTCTTCATTACTGTCAAATACCCCAACTCTAGGACAGGGAGACAAGAGGAGGTCACCTCCAACTCAAATAAATCATCCCACGCTAAACAAGTTAGGGGAAAGAAACTTTGCTGGGTGGGGGTTCGAGCGGGTGCGGGGGGGGGGCTATTCCGATTTCTCTGGCTGTGGATCTCCCCCCCCCCCAGACCCCCAGTCCAAATCGCTGAAGTTGGGGAGGAGAGGGCTAGGGTGGCGGGCGGAGGCGGGATGGGAAGGCTGGCGGTGCGGCGGAGTCTTTCCACTGACCTTTGTGGCTCAGGCAAGCGGGTCCCGTGGCGGAGGCCGAAGACGGCGGCGGCGGGGCCGATTTCTTGGAGGCTTTTTTCTCCTTCATCCAGGGGTACTCCGGAGGCTGGAGGGCGCCGGCGGGCACGGGGCTGCCGCTGCTGCTGCCGCTGCCATTGGGACTGTGCTTGGGGCGGCCGGCGCTGCTGTGGCGAGGGAGGCTGCCTGGGTTCAGGCTGGGGATGGTCTGCTCAAAAGGAGGAGGAATCAGTGTCGAGTGTGAAAGCGTCGAGTTCTTGATTGATGAACTTTGAAATGTATCACCGACAGGGGGAAAAGATGTCAGGCACTCAGCGAGCGATGGCTGGCTATTGATAAAACCAATCTCTCGCTCAAATTCGAAATTCATGGCCTTCAACTCGCAGCCCCCTTGGAGAAAAAGTTCCCTCTTATTTAGCGCTTCTGGGAGGGGGAGGGGGGAGCAAGGCCCAGGAAGGGGGGGGGAGCGAAAGAGGGAGAGAAAGAAAGAGGGAGAGAGAGAGAGAGAGAAGGGAAAGGGGGGGTATCATAGAAGATCGCTGGTGGGGTGTTTTTTTTTTCTAATTCACTGATTACAGCCGTATGGGGACCGTGCTACTATTAAACTATTGAATTCATGGAGACAAGGTTGAAATTGGACCGAATTGGCTGTCACATGATTGCCTCTGCCCAATGACAATTTGGGCTTTAATCAAAAGAAGCCACTGTCTGTTTGATTGATCCAAAAAAGTGGAGAAGGAACGCCTCATTGGGGGCCAGAAAGCCATTATTTACACTTTTTAAGGGGGGGGAGGCGGCTATCCGCCCAGTTCTCTCTCTCGTGAGCGCTCTCTCTCTCTCCCCTTTCGCCCCCTAGTCTGGACGGCTATCTGGGTGCGAGTGTGTGATTGTGGTTGCCTTGTGTTGCCTAGCTGTGCCGCTGGCGGAGACCTGGGGGACTCCCGCGTCCGGTGGGTTCCTTCCTGCTCCTTCTCCTCCGGCGCCCTCCTCTCGCATTGTCTGGGACTGTCGGGCAAGGGCTTTGCACCTCACAAATCATTTAAGCACCTCCATCGGACGCCTTGAGTCATTAACAAAGTAATCCATTCATCTTCAAAGTTTTGACACCGCCGTCCCCGCATCTCAGGCACGTTGGAAGTTGCACCCGGTCCGCGATGCCAAACAGCCAGGCTCGCTCAGATTTGGTTTAATTCTCCCCTCCTCCGGCCTTCTGGAATCACCACTTCCTTTAAAAAAAAAAATGGGGGTGGGGTTCTCACCCCCCCCCCTTTTAGCTTGCTCCCAACCCGGGATCTGCACGCCGTTCCCTCCCCTCCACTGGGTGTACAGTAGGGAAAACAATTGACCGCCGGTCCCTGCATCCCGCTATTGTGTCGGAGGAATTTCTTCCGCAGCCTTTTGGCTCCTCCGGGAAGAGCAACAGAGAGCGCAGCCGGGTGGCTCGCGACTTTCTCCTCCTGCAGTGGGCTCGACCGAGGTGGCTTCCATGCGACCCGCGCAGGGGCTGTACATTGGGGGTCCAGGGAAGGAAAAGGGGGGCACCACAAAACAACCCCTAAAGTGTTCACTGGATCCCTGGCATCCCCTGACACGCATTGTGTTTTAAGTAGCCCTCCATAAAGCTGGGCGGGGTGAGTATTTTCGATCCCAGTGAAATCTGTCAAAAGCCAATACCTTTTTCTTTAAAAAAAATGCTTTAAAGGGCTGAAAACCGACTAACCCTTTTTCTTCCACCAATATTGTTAAGAGCAAACGACGCACACCCACACCCTTGTTTAGAATGTCTTCACAATAGCTCACAAAGAGAAGGTAAGGGGAGGAAGGTTCAGAGACCCGGGGGAGAATCGCAAGAAGGTGATGGAGGAGACCAGGCAAGGTTTCCTCTCCTCCAAGGGAGAGGTCAGCAGTTCTATTATTTGGGGACAGAGCATTCTGGAAGGGGGGGAGGGAGAAGCTAAAACAATGAGGTCGCTCTATTTTGATATTTATGTATTCCAATGAAGTCAAAAGTGCATCCGTTACTTTCGAGTCTCCTTTGAGTGCCCAGATTAATCGCGAGAATGACTGGCCAGTGGTTAAAATAATAAACTGGCCATTATACCAGCGGTTTAAGTGAAACTGACTCCAAAAAACAAAGCGCCCATCATTTCAGTTCTAAGCAAATAAGCACCCACTCGTAGGCGTGGGGGCGAGGGGAGGGGCTGGGACCTCACAATATTTCTAACCTCAAATATACATAGGGTGGTTATTTAATACTGCTTTAAAAACTGGAGAGGGGGAGGCAATGCCTTGCAAATATCCATACTGTTGGCGATGTGTGGGGGGGTAATTTTCTTGCTTTTACTCCAAACAAAGCTCCGTGGAAGCCTGTGCGCGATCAATCTTCCCGGCCAAACGCTTTGACAGCTTCTGGCTCTCAGGAACACATTTCAGGCTTCTTGCTCTTTCCTGAAGCAAATGTGGCTGAGAAAGAAGGGGGGAAAGAGAGAGTGAGAGAGAGCAAGAAACGCAAGTAAACAAGGGCTGTTTCTTCTTTTCCTCTTCCCCAAAAGGGATTCTAGGATGGGGACCTCAGGCCTTTTGGATGGCCCTAAAACAGCCACCACCCTGGATTCCCACCTCCCCTTTTTATTTATGCCTGGAATATGAGGGTTGAAAGTGCAATGGAGGGGGGGGGGTAACCCAAAAGAAGGAAAGGCAAGTAGGGAGGGGGGGGTCCTTGGGTTCAGTTCAGAAATCCTTTGTGAGTTAAATCCGTGTGGGAGGGTTATTCCGAGCATTTTGTGGTGGGCTGACTAATAGAAAAAACACCTGGAACAAAGACTCCCCCCCCCCCCATTGGGGTGGTTAACTAAGCTAAACCAAACCCAAAAAAATCATGCAGAAATACATTCTGAGACATAAACAACGGTATACCTGCCTGCAGGGCTGCGTGAAGAAATCTTTTGGTGTTAAAAAAAGAAAAAGACGGATGAAATATTTGCTGCAGGGAAGGAAAAGGCATCTAGAGGTGCCTTTGAAAGGAGACAGAAAGGGGGACGCGGCTGCCTTTTCCTTTTAGGTCCTCTTTGGAAGGTGGGTGTCGGCTCCCAAACCAGCTGGTTACTCGCTCATGATGCCTGCTAGAAGGCACCCTTTTTTGGCATTCCTTTTGACTAGGAACGATGATCTGCCATCATCCGCTTTGGCGGCATCTTTCTCCCAAAAGCGACATCCCGGAGCTTCACATAAATTTTTTCCATCATAAGCCTCTTTTAAATATGATCGCGTTTTTTTAAGGTTTTGGGCAGCCCGTTGCTGCTTTGGCAGCGGCAGATATACGGGGATCTTCCTCGGAGGAAGCAGGAGGGAATGTATAGAAGGCCAGAGAATGCCGGAAAATGTGTATTTGAACATTACAACTCGATTTCGGTCATGGAGTGTGTGATATTATTAGAACATGAAACCAGGACGGTTCTTAGGCTGAGGGAAAAGAGGACAGATCATATTTCAAAACGGGAAACCAATATGGCGACATTTTTCTCCAGACAACAACAGCAAAAAAATTAAAGCATCCGCAAAAGAGCTATAGAACATCCTGCATTCCAAAAAACAATCGAGATTAAGAAATAAACTCCAGATCTTAAAAACCACGGGTCTCTTTTCTATTTGTTGCAAAACGAAGAACCCAGTCATTTTCGAGCCTTAAAAATTATCTGGTTGGAAGGTTTCCTTAACGCCGATCGGAGCCTGGGGGTCCTTCTGGGAACAATTTTCTAGAGATGCAACCAAAGCCATTAACCAAGTCGCTGTTTTCTTCATTTAAAAACGAAGGGGAAAGCCACCCCCCAAATCTCTGCCTCTCGGGGAGTTCTCTCCCCTCCCCCACCCAATGCCGAAAGAAGGGCGGGTGGAGAAGCGGCCTGCGAATTATAGGAGCAAAATGTGCAAAAAAAAAATTATTATTATTTTAAAGTCTCCTCGGTTTCGGAATGGACGAAAGCAGCGGCTCAGTCTCTGGCGAAGAGCACGGGAGCAACCAGGGGAGGGTCCGGCTCGCCTCGCGCCCAGGCCTGATTTATGACTGCCGAACCTCTTCCTTCACTATGCAGAGACGTCCTGAATTCGTGCCACCCCAAATAGGGGCCTACCCGGCTTTCCTTTGTCCTGCCACTTTCTATTCGTTAATTTCACTTTTTAAGAGAGAAAAGAAAACGCTCCGTCCTGGCCAGCCGTCCCTGAATGGCCCGTTTTGGCCGGGCCGGGGGGGGGGGGCGTGGGTGTGGAGGGCGCCGGGCCTTTTGCAGAGGCGAGCCGAAGCCGCTTCCCGGGGTCTCCGGGCCTTTCGCAGGAGAGAGAGCCCAGCATGGCGAAGGGCGACAACAGCCTGCGAGCGAGACCACCGGGCTCCGGGCCGGCTGCGGCCTCCCGAGGAGAGGAGACTCCCTCGCCTGCGCGACGGCACCTGAGCTCCTGCCCCGGCCCGCCTCGTCTGGGGAAAGGCCAAGAGGACCAGCTGAAGACGCGGCGCTGCCTGGCTGCCGCCGGCCCGCTTCTCGCCTCCCTCCGCCTCTTGCAGCTTTCCCGGGGCCGCCGCCTCGCCCCCGACCGAGCCTTCGGGACGGCGGGGGAGGCCAAGGCAGGCACCGGGGAGGGCTGGAGAAGCGCGCAGGGGGCGGATTGTGCATTCAGAAGCCGGACCGACGGGATCGGCCGCTGCCTTCGGTTCGGGCCTCTTCTTTTAAAGGCAAAGGATCGTACCCGTAACTCTGTATTATTCAGAATAAAAACTTTATTTTTTTTCCCCAGAATGTGAGCAGCAAGGAATGTATCACTTTCAAAACAAATCTAGGTTTGTTTTTGTTTTGTTTTTTAATATTCACGTTTACACATTTCTCATTTACTTTGATGTTACAGATGTCCGTTATTTTTTTTGTTTTGTTTTGTTCCTATGGCAGCTGGTTGTTTGCTTCCCAGATTTTATTGCATTTTCTTTTTTTTTTTAAATAAAGGAGTTCTCATTTCCTTTTCAAACGATATACCCTATGCATGTTAACAAACAGTCAGGTAAAAGATCTCCTGAATATTCAGGGTACAGCTTTTTCAATATCTTTATATATATAAATATGAACTGATGGGGATAAATAAAAAAATTAAACACTTAGATTATTCAAAGTTTGCAAAAAAATATAAATAAATCTGAATGTTCACCAGCATACACACGTATTGAAGACATACACGTATTAATATTTTCACCCAGGGAGCCCCTGTTCAAGCGCCTTTGATTTCTCTCTCGCTATTTAAAAGAAGTGCAATTAAAATAAAAAAACGCTTCCCCAGTTGGGATCGATCCTGTACGAACAAATTCACATTTAAGAACCATCTGGATAAGAAAAAAAAAATTGTTCGTATACCCTGTTTTGATAAAAGAGTCGATGTGAAAGTACAAAGCCTCCGCACACTCTCAAAGCGAGGACACGAGGCAAAAAGTTCAAGGAGATAAATATTCACTATATTGAAACTAGAGAGCGATTCAAGCAACCAATATTGCTACGTCACATAAACTAGAAAATGCTTCTTTACCAAAAGAAAAGGGAGAAAACAAGATAAAATAGAAGGGGGGGAGTATTTTCTTTTCTTAAAAAAGATGGCAGAAGGATTTTTTTTAATGATTCACGTAGTAACTGGTGGCGATATATTACAGATGGGTAAGTTTGGGAGCTTCCTGAATTCTTCCCTGAGAAGGATGGTGAGAAGTAAGATCTGTGTAGGTGGGGTGTGGCTCGCAAGGTCCATGGTGATGATTGTTGCCCATTGGCCCACTGTAGTCCATATTGGCTGAAGAAGGATGAGAGAGGTGAGTCAGACCAAAGATGGAAGGCCCCGTATTTGCCATGGTATCCACATAATTACCCCCAACATAGACAGGGCTTCCCTGTATGTGTGGATTGCCATAACCATTGCCTTGAAGAGGATGAGGGTCATATTCAGGGGTCACGGCTGCAGTTCCGGTGTATCTCTTTTGTGCAGGCGGGCAGCTATTGAGAGGAGCCGGATATGACGTAGGGATGCCATAGGCATTCTGGTGAGGCTTGCTGAAGGATGGAGGTGACTGGGGCTCATAGGGGACACTGTTCACTAAGGAATGCATAGAGTTCAGGTATCCTCCAGCAGCCGGTGGACCAGGACTTCTGCTGGGGGACTGTCCTCCAGAAGAGGTCATCATGCCTTTCCCCTTCTGATCCTTTTTGTACTTCATCCTGCGGTTTTGGAACCATATTTTGATCTGTCTTTCTGTGAGATTTAGCAAGTTAGCCATCTCTACCCTTCTTGGCCTGCAAAGGTATCTATTGAAGTGAAACTCCTTTTCCAGTTCTACCAGCTGGGCACTTGTATAAGCTGTGCGGGCTCTCTTAGAGGAAGCTTGCCCAGGGGGGCTTTTATCACCAGCACAACTCTCACCTATGCAAATCATAACAAAGAACAAAGTAAGTATGGTGGCACCTGACACGCAACAAAGAATCAACCTCTGCCATACTTGCAACAACCTAGTTCAGGGCCAAGGATTAGAACTGTTTTTGTGTCCACCGAATGCTCAGGTGGTAGTAACTCAGTTAAGAATTGTATACAGATTATAGGTGTCATTCTAGGACAGGGGTTGTGAACCTGTGGTCCTCCAGATGTTCATGGACTACAATTCCCAAATGCTGGCAGTGGCTCATGGGAATTGTAGTCCATGAACATCTGGAGGACCACAGGCTCACTACCCCTGTTCTAGGACACAAGATATAACTCTTGAAAGCCAATGGGAATGCAGCCCCATAGATACTTATATTTAAAATATAAATGCAGTAGGATGCAAAGGTATAGATTTTGGGGTTACACACTGTCAGTCCCCAAACCACCAAATCAAGAGTTATTTGCTATGTTAATTGGATTTCTTCCAAGTCATTGAAAAATGAAAGTCTTTTTGAAGTCTGTAGGTTGAATTTAGGGAGAACAATACTTGACCCCTTAAAATCACATGTAAAGGTCTCATTGACCTCTGTGGGTTCTGGACATTGTACACCTGATTCAGATCAACCCAGAAGCCCTCAAAAAGGTATTTTTCATTTCTCACACTAAGATACACTGGTAATCTAAACATAAGACGCCATGATAGAAGCCATTCTCCAAAGATTTCTTTCTCCTGGGGCTTCCAACTGCCAGTTCCACAAACCAATAATGGAGAACAGGTGGGTTAGAGCTAACTGTGGCCCATGGGCACACACAGGGCCTGTTCTACCAGGAGCCATTGCTGTGTACACTGCATAGTGTATTGCAGGGGTAGTCAACCTGTGGTCCTCCAGATGTTCATGGACTACAATTCCCAAATGCTCGCAGTGGCTCATGGGGATTGTAGTCCATGAACATCTGGAGGACCACAGGTTGACTACTCCTGGTGTATTGTTTTTTCATCACCATGAGAAAGGGGGCACAGCCCAACCATTGCCCAACCCAACTATTTTTGGCCTTGCCATTGTGCACTTGTCAGAGAAAGCTAAACACATCTGAAAGTCCCATTCAGCCCCAAATATTCTAAGCTCCTTTGGAAGTAAATACCACTGGGATCCATGCAGGTTTAACATCAAGCCATATGCATAAGTTGCATAGAGTTTCATGGGACAACTTCTCTAATTGCACTTCAGCCCCGATAAGACCTAGAAATTTGAGTAGGATTCACCTCCAAGGTGACATGCTTAGGATCAGACTGCCACCATTATTATTTAGACTGAACTAGGTTACGAACAGGGGCAATGCTCAAAATACATAGCTTAGAGCACTGTATGTATGTATGTATGTGTGTGTGTGTGTGTGTGTGTGTGTGTGTGTGTGTGTGTGTATATATATATATATATATATACATACACTTAATAATCAAAACATGTCAGTGTTGATTTTCCACTATAACAGCATTAGAAACACATCGAAGAAAACATTTGCCAAAAAATTAGAATCTATTTTCTCAGCAGAAGATAAATTGAAGAAGTAAGTGGTAAATAGAATCCAAATGCCTGGGGAGTCTGAGGCTAATACTTTCCCCATTGATTTGAGTTTTCTTATGGAATAACACCATTGATAATAAACACCATAATCCTCCCGTAATGTATTTATGGACCTGTCTGCAAAGTTCTTGAGGACCCTAAGCTTTGTTTACTACTCTTCGAAGGCAGCAGCCAGTCTGTGAGCTAACATCAAAAGTGGTTATGAATATCAAATCGAGCATTGATCCTGACTGCACACAATGATGAGCCTCTATTACTCATGTTACACTTCAGCTAGGATAGGTCACTGTCTTGTGACTGTAAGCGTGGAGTCCCCCCCCTTAAAAAAAACCCACACTCAGATCCTGCCACTAGCTGGAAGACAGGCCTAGGCCTTTGTATCTTGACATAGTTTAAAGCCAGCGGAAAGGGGAGGGGGCGGGCTTGGCTATGGAATGTTGAATGTGAGGGTCCCTTCCTAGTCTGCAAAGAGAAGAGCTGGGGAGCATAGTAAACTTAACAAGTCAGGTAAAATATCCTGCTGTTACCTGACTCGGTCCCTTCTCCTGAGATGGGCATGTTTGGGTAGGGTAGGGTTTAACAAAACAACAACAGAACCCTGAGGACCTCAAGAGGCTAAGCTTCCACACGCAATATGTGGGGGCCCATCCCAAACCTGTCTTCCCACAATCAGATACCTAGGAGTGAAGGATCCAGAGAACTGGGTGGTGGAGTTCATTGTCTGTCTGTGTAAGTACTTCCCTTACTCGAGAGCAACTGGCCTCCCCTCCCCTCCCTACCCCCTTCCTTCCCTACCTGAACTGGAACCGCTGTTCTTCTGCTTCGTGTTTTGTCGAGACTCTTTCATCCAGGGGAATATTTGCTTGGACATAGTGGGCGAGTTCATGATGGAGCTCTTGGTAGTGCTGGCCGGGGTGGCATTGGTGCTGGCATTGGGGGGTGGTGACACAGAGGGCGGTGGCGGTGGTGGCGGTGGAGGGGCCTGTTGGCTGGGCGGCGGCTGTTGCTGGGTGTGCTCTGGAAGGACCTGGGGCTGGAGGGACTGGCCGGTGATGGTCCTCATGCAACTCTCATTGATTTCATTGGCCTTGTGGTGGGACACGCTGCTGGTGCCGCCGGGGGACTGTAACGAGCAAGCCGGTCGATGGTATTCAGTTTCCCCCAGTGCCGAAGAAGGAGGTGGAGGATATTGCTGCTGACTAGCATTGTAAGCGAAACCATTTGCTCCTTGGTAGGGATAGCCGCCATAGATTGCAGAGCTGTCGTAGTAGGTCGCTTTTTGCATTTCGTTGTTTCCCAATATTTATTTCACAAACTGACAGGGTCTTGACACCCTTAAAGAATAACATTGGCACCCCTCTGTCACGTGATGTTTCTCCTCCAATGGCCCCTCCTGGTAGACCTAGGGAGTAGGGAAAGTACGGGAGAGTGAAGCAATCGTAGAAATCCATCTTACTTTCAATAGCTAAGTGACATGAAAGCCATAACAGAAAAAGTGGTCAGCAATATTTAGCAGCATGACTTGGCCTGAGGCAAGGAGGGCTGCGATAGAAAAACTGCTTGGATTTACTGGCAGCCAAGACTGTGTGGAGAGCCAGGACTGCAGGAGAGATGGGCTTTCGAGGATTTCTGAACTCCTCCCTCCCCCACTCGCGCACTGGAAATGTTTTATCGTTTCTCAGAGGAAGGAACTCCTTGCTCCTGCAAAACCAACAGGGGTGATCCCACCCTGTTATTCCTAGGGCGTTCATCGGTAGATCTTTCCTGCCATATGCTTATAGAAGTCATAATTTCGCTTCCATTTAAACAAGTGATCCAAGCGTAATTACAGCCCTGAACACAATTTCAAGTCAAGTTTATTTATACGGCCGCAGACCAGAATGCATATAACTGAACATAATTCACTTCAGGGGGGAGGGGGGAGCAATAAAGGCCCATGTAATATTCACAATCCATGGGCAGCCCCAAATTCTTTCAGCCGGCGGGATTCCAACTCATAAGATAGTTGCTCGGAAGCAACATTACAGCATATCATGACACTCGGGTAATGAAACCGCTGATCAGCTAGGGATATCCCCTAACTTTGCTCTTTCATAACCAGCCAACTTCCTGGGCATAAATTAGGCTTAAATGTTGTGACTGTACCCAGGGACACGAATTTGGCCTCGCAGATCAAAACAAGGCCAAGTAGCCAAGTCTACGCATCTGAGGGCAATCTTCCAAACCCCCATTCTGTGCGGATTCTGTGCGGAAGTTCCTTTCTGTACCTTTGGGCCTGTACTTCGATTACTCTCTGAAGGAAGTGAAATAAACTGCTAGGGAGTCCATCAAACCCACCTTCATAATGTTCTTGGAAATCTCTTTCCCTCTCCCCAAGTAAGATTCTCCGAATTCTACCTGTTCAGACATGATGGATTGGGACACATACACGCACGCACACACACACACCAGGAACCTAAAAAACCAGCGTTCATCTCCATGACCACGGCTTGAACTTTCCTACCAACTCAATGATAATAGCTTCTGTCTTTGGAACTGCTGTGTAATTTGATGTATGGGGGTCATTTGGCTGCAGAGAAACGAATGGACACACAAAACCGCAGAAGGCTCCTGCAGCCCAGGCAAATCTTTCCTGCTCACTCAACAATGTTTACCTGTCTGAGCATGGCCAGCTAGCTAGAGATGGGTTCCCATTCACAGAAACCTTATCTAGCATCTGAGAACTTTGATAGGGTCACCAGCACCAGAAATGAAACCCGTCTCTCCACACCTTCCTTTGCCTTCCTTGCCTTCCCACTCACACTGCCCCTTCGGCATTCAGTCACACTTCCCTGCCCAAGGCTCACTGCTGGAGGGGAAATGACAGGATATCCTATTCTTTCTCTGTGTGTGTTTCAAATTAATTGTACATGTTTGCGGTTTGATTCAGAGCCGTTTCTTCGAAAACAGGGCACAATACAAGGATGAATTAATTTAATTGCTCTTTTATATCTGGCTGTGATTTCTTCATATACAGGAAAAAAGAAACCAAGTATTTGGTGGATATTAGGCAAACTGACCAGTCAATATGTTAAACAGTTAAGGACAACCCCAAATCACAGGTGCTGGACTGAATTCAATTTTGTCCTGTTGAAAATTAAATTGATTTAAACAGAAGTGCTTTACTTTTAACACAGTAGTGGGTCCTATTGTTGTTTTCTTTTCCTTCCTATTTCTGGGCTTTTGTGTGGGTGAGTCTGGCCTGTTGACTTTTCTGAAACACAACTACAAAGTATAAAACTGGTGATAACCGCTTCTATTAACCCATTTTTCCTAATAGACCACATAATCCCTAAGGTTTCATGACTTTCTCTACAATCATAACTGGGGGGGGGGACGCTAAAGAGTTTCAGAGGGTGAGGTAGTGCTATTCCCCTGCTTAACAGCTAACATGACCCTTACAAGGATTTAAGGGGTTTAGGAAACTAGGAAAGGAGACCAGGAAGCAACTAAAGTCAGTGACAAAACTCTCGGCCTACATTAAATTGCACCTCCCAAGGTAAAGGAATAACTTGCTTCTTGCAGATACAGCCCAGCTAGTCTACAGCGACAGAGTGGAAAGGGGAGGGGGCCTGATATCAGCAAATAAATAAAACTCTTGATCTTTTATCAAAGGCCAAGAGATTCTGACTGGTAAGAGATTCCCCTGAAACTTAAAAGGTAGGATCCTGTTTACCATGAAGCAAGCTCCATGAAGCATAAAGGGATTTACTTAAAGTATGTGTGTGTGTGGGGTGAGCAAGGTCTACAGTGTGTCTTGGGGTGAGCAAGGTCTACAGTGGCCCTTTCACAGAAAGGCTCTGAGTGTGTGTGTGTGTGGGGTGGGGGTCCCCGTTCCTTCAGCATACCTAAACACCCCGCCCTTTCTCCCTCTGTTCCCCCTGGATTCATGTCCCAGGACAGACCAGGACGAGGTGAGCTTGAGGGTTTCCAAAAGTTCAGGTGCCAGTCCCTGGCCTTCCTTGGTTTGTGGACCGGCCCTCAGGCTAACCCAAAACCTGAGCACTGTCCTCTCTTGCCTTGGCCGACCACCCTCTCCATTCTGAAGGGGACCCACGCCACGCCGACACCCCTTTCCCGGTTGCCCCCTCTTCCCCCGCCCCTCACCCCCCCCCTTCATTCTCCCCGCAAGCTCCCCTGCCCGAGAGAGGCGCGCGGAGGGCCAGGGGCCAGGGGCCTGCACTCGATGTGTAAAGGATCCATCCGTCACTGCCGGGAAGGAAGCGCCCGCCTGTGAACTCTTCTTGAACCGACATTTCAGTCTCTGGTCATAAATCACCAGGACATAAACTCCGCCATTCGCCACTGATAGCTGCAGCAGCAGCAGCAGCGTCTTTTGTGGCCTGCTTACCTTAACTTCTGACGACTGAGGGGGAAAGCCAGGCTTTGCTCGGTGGAGGCTCGGAGACAGTCGCTGGCTCCCAGCCGGCCCTGGGGGCAGGACTTCCCCTCCCCACCCCGCCAAAGCCCCTCCGCTCCTCCGGGATAGGGACCAGCTCAACGCATCCCCACCAGCGGCCAAGACAGGAGGAGGAGGAGGAAGAGGAAGAGGACACGCGAGGAGATCTTTCTCCGGCTGCTCTCGGACCGACAGGCCCCCTCCCTTCTCCCTTACCCCGCTCCAGCCCCTGTCTCCGCTTCCCCACCCCTCAGGCCAGCTGCGATTAGAGCGACGCCACCCCCCCCCTACTAAGGGAGCAAGGTCTCTCCCGAAAAGCAGGGGCTGTTTCTTATATGTGTGTATATATATGTATATGTATATGCAAAGCCCATGCATGCCCAAGGGGTCTTCCTTGGGGGAGGGAAACAGCTGCCTCGGGAAGTCCGGGGAAAGCAGCCCCGCCGGCAGACTCGGGGTGGGGGAGAGAGACGCAGGGAGCGAGAAGAAAGAGGGCCAGGACGAGGGGAGCGCTGGGGCGGCACGGGGGGGGGGGGGCTAAGGGAGGTATGCTAATGAAGACAAAGGGTCCTCACAAAAGAGACCTTCTGCCCGGACCTCGTGCTTTCCTACAATTATTGTGGTGAAGATAGGTTCTTCTGGGTAGGGGCGAGGGCTGAGACCGGGATTTCTCCTCCCCAGGCTCCACTCGGAACTCCTTGGCCTTTCTGGCTCCCGGGCTACGCAGGGCCACCTTCTCCAAGGGTCGCAGAGCGAAGTTCGGGCTGGGGGATGGCGTGCCAGAGGCGCCCACTGCCAGATGCCCGGGTCAGAGCTTGGGCTTGCAAAACCTTTCCCTGGGCATCTGACCCGCACGCACACCTGTGCACACCACGCACACATGATCAGCATACATGTGCAGTGCCAGTCTCTGAGGTCGAAGCGAGGCATTTGCGTTGAGTGCCATCCCTAGCAACAAATGCAGGAGGCCTTTACAGCTGTCAGACCCAGCTCCACCGAACGGCATTGCCTTTTGTCTCCAGAGCAATGGGATTCCGGGTACGACAAACCTAGCCTCTCGAAACAGAACGGAAATCCACTCAGGAAACTAAAGGAGGGGGGGGGGGTTGCTTGCGAGTAAGCCCTAAGCTCAACACCCGAGAAGGCAGCTCCATGTGAAACCGATGGCCCCTCGACTTCGTTCTGACCTGGGCTGTGACTCGGGTTGGCCAAGACCCTTCCGCAGCTAGACAAGCCCCCAGACTTCTTTATACGAGAGACAACCCGTCAGAAGGCGCCATGAAATATACTCACAGACATAGGGGGAAGGGTGTGTGCAATGTTGCTGCTGGGGTGGACGTGTGGGTTTGGCGGCCTTCGACGTTCTCTCCGTTTCCTTCTCCTCTTCTTTCCCATTTCTTTTTCGTTCCATCTCCCCCCCCCCCAAAAAAAAAATCAACTCCATCCTTCTACCCCAGTTCCCCTAACACCGGCCAGCGGAATGCCTCTGGGTCCCAAGGAAGCCGCGCCCCGGTGGCGAGGAGCCGCTTGGCCCGCAGGACGTTCAAAGGAACCGCCAAATAATGCCTAGGTGTGAATTTGTCAGGACTTCGTTACCCGAAGGTGTTAAAAATACAAAGTGTCTCTGGCAACCGCAAGGTCCCCTTAAAACCGAAACAAAACCAAAGGGAGGGAGGGAGGGGACTTCAGAAAGGGGGAACTCACAAGTACTCTAAGGCCGGGGAGACCTCTTATGCATACCAATGTTTTTTTTTGTCATTTATGGCTCGGCAAGATTTATGACTTCACGCAGCCAAGCTGTAAACAGAGCGCCACAACAGAAACACTTGCTCCTCGTAGCACATTGCGCTGTCTCAACATGAAAGGAGAAGCAAAGCAGCGTAGGAGGGGGGGGGGGAGAGAAGGGGCCAAAATCCACCGGTAGGCATTTTTGCTACAAACGACCCCTTGAAAGTTGCGAGGGATGAAAACGCCCCTTTGGTCAATAATCAACCCCGCACTTCTTCTGAAAATTGCTGATGTGACTTTCTTCCTTTTCAACACTTGCCCCCCCGCACCCCCCCCCCGCGCCTAAAAAAAGCAAGGAGCCGGTTCAGCAACCCTGAAAGGGGCGGGGGTCCCTCTCCTGGGCGACATCCGAGAGAGGCCAGCGCCTTCCAGTCCCCCAGCGCCCGGGACCACAAGCGCCTGCGATGCCAGGCCGCCGGAGCCAGAGGGATTGGGGGGGGGGGAGCGGGAGTGGGGGGAGACAAGCTGTCCGAGGGCGCTGCGTTGCTGTGTTAGGAGTACGTCTAACGTTCTGGTGCTCAGATAAGGTTTGATTTCCCCCCTCCGAGCAAAAGAAGGTAGACAATTTGTCGCTTTTAGGAACAGGCATTTGTAAAGGCCAGAGTTTCTTGCAATATTGCTGGGAAGGGACTATCCCCTCCACACCCTCTTCCTGTTTTAGTGTCGAGGCTTCTGGGGTCAATAGAAGGCATTGGTCTCTTTTCTTAACCCCCTTTGACTATTCTTTTTGGATTTTAAACCAGGGCGCCTCCGCCTTACTCTGTCCCTCTAAGTAACTTAAGCTATTGGATAAGGGGACGTTTGAAGCCAGACTGCATAGATCCAAGGGGGTTCCATTGAAGGGGGATTTGTTATTCCTTCCTGAATCTACCCCTTCCAACCTTCCTTTCTGTGACCTGGGGGGAGGGCTGCTCTACCAGTAACCCCCCCCCCTCCTATCGCGCGTGTTTTGATTAAATAATGAAGCCTAACCCCTTCAATTCTGTTCTGGGCTGAAAACCTTCAAATTCCGCTGATCGTCGCCAACACTGACAGGACCCGTGGTGCCGAAAATGGAGGGAACTGCTGGGAAGAATTGGGAGAGAAGTAGGCGGTGGGGAAATTGTGTAGAGCTAGCATCCTCACAGGGAGAGAGAGGAGCCATGAGAGTGGCAGAGGTTGGGGCTAGAATGCCAGCCCCAAAGGGCTCCAGGGCCCACCTCGTTTCCTCGGAAGTAAGGGCCCCTGGATCCAGTGGCGCTTGTTTCTCAGGAAGGGCCTTCGGGTTCGCTGCTAGAACAGTCTTGGCAGGAAGCAGGCTTTGTCCTGACCTCGGGTTAGTTTCCGCGGTCCCCACCAGATTGCCCATGGCACTCACTTTTGGGATTTACACAGCTGTGGACTCAGCGTTTGCCCACGATTTCTTATCCACCTTCTCCCACCGAGTCTTTCCTCCCCCGCCCCCCCTCAAAGCTTCGGAGAGCAGAAGATCAGGACATTCTCATTTATGGCTGTTTTAACTGGGTCAAAATGCTCCAGAACTGGGTCATAAATCATAAGGAATGATGACAAAGTAATTGAGCCGCAATTAAAGCTCGCACTATATTTTATTTGTTTCTAAGCCCGGATCGGCCTAGCTGAAACCTGGGGTTTCCCCCCTCCAAAAGCATGTTTTAATGCCATATTTAATTATATTTAATTGCAGATTTTAAAAGAGAAGAAGCGATTCCTTTTTAATTGCCGTTTTGTTGGGTTGCCTGATCAGGGGAAAGGGGGGCAGGTTCCTTTTGCAGTTCCGCATTAGAGGAGCTCACAGAAAGCTCCGGGATTAAACTGCCATAGCATTGTTGGCGAGGAAAGTTTTATTTCTAATAATTCCAACCTTTTTCTCGAGCAGTCTACTCCCAAACTGGACAATTGCAATTGCCCGGTAATTTGGAAAGAGGACAAAAAAAAAAACCATCAAAAACCTAGGCATAGCAGCGTGTAGGCGAGAGCTCTGCCCCCAGCCCACCGGCCACATAAATCAAAAATCAGCACTCTGACCTTTGGCAATGCCAGGACTCAGTGGTGGATGTAATTTTATATAACATTTGTCTTCTTGTATCTCACAAGCAGGGCTTTCATTATTTCCCCCCTCCCCCCGTTATTGAGTGTAGCGGTCGTCAGATACTTTTAAAGGCAATAAACAACACAATCCGTTATTTAATGCACATTTCCCCCATAAAACTGAAGAGATATGATGATCAGTACAGGAAACCTAAGGAGAATGTAGACCTTTATGCAGGGGGGGGGAGACGGATGGATGCGCCTCTTTCCTTTCCATGTCCCTGACTGTACAAACAACAATAACAACAACAACAACAACAACAACCAGTATCTCGTGGCTCATTCGGGGCTTGGGGGGACGCTTTTATCCTGGTCTCCAAGACATTGAATTTTAGCAAGCAGAAATAGGGAGAAATGGCCGTTTGTCCACCGGAATTGTCAAGGTACTGGCGGCGTACTTAACTCCCCCCCCCCCCCAATATAGTATAACGAAGCATCATAAATAAAATGGAAGCAGAATTGCAGGCTCATCGACCTGGCACTTCGATCTGGCACTTCTGGATCAAAGCAAACTAGAGAGCCTGAGAGAGAGAGAGAGAGAGAGAGAGAGAGAGAGAGAGAAAGAAAGAAAGAAAGAAAGAAAGAAAGAAAGAAAGAAAGAAAGAAAGAAAGAAAGAAAGAAAGAAAGAAAGAAAGAAAGAAAGAAAGAAAGAAAGAAAGAAAGAAAGAAAGACCCGATCCGGTTCCAGTCCCAGTCCCAGTCCCAGTCCCAGTCCCAGTCCCAGTCCCAGTCCCAGTCCCAGTCCCAGTCCCAGTCCCAGTCCCAGTCCCAGTCCCGTGACATTTCTCAAAATGCATTTTGGTCAACATTTGAGGAATATATTAAACAGCGACATAAAAAGCGACAGAATACCCGCCCTGCTAGGGAAACAAGAAGCTCGCAGCAGCATGAAGGCAGAATGGGAGGCACAAGATCAGCGCGCAGAAACGCAAAAACCGTACGAGGAAGGGGGGGGGGGAGAAGCAGCTATTCTATTTGTTGCAAGCCCCCCCCCCCCAAGCACACTGAAACAAAGGGGGAAACGAGGCTTGACTGGTATCCACATACACCCTTAAGCCTTTTCTCCTGACCTTTGCCTCGGCAAGCAATAAGTCACTCACGTAAATGAACAATCAGCGGAAATACCTTAAAATAAAATCCATCGTTTTTAACGAAGCATCGCGTCCTAACAGCCCGGCAATAATAACCTCTCCATAAAGAGCGAGCGCCGTAGCCCGACTGGAAGCTCTCCGAGGGGCGAGCGGGTTGGTCTCTTGCAGTGGGTTGGGGGGGGGGGCGGATAATAGAAGGCAGTTCTTGCTCTGAACAGAAACTGGAAAAGCGTAATCACAGGCGAAGCCAGTCCCGGTCTCCACTCCAAATGCCACAATAATGCGCGGTGTTATGTGCTCACGTGGTCATACGTCAACTTAAATCCTTTTATTTGAAACAGGGAATCGCTGGAGGAACCAGGGTTCGAAACGCGAGCCTCGGGGTTTAAGCTGGCTTTTGGGGTTGTTGTTTAAAAAAAAAAAAAACCTTCGCGCCAGTGCGTTAAAGAAGAGAAAAATCAAGAAATGCAGATTACCCCCCCTGGCTTCTCTCACATTGATATTTCTGTGCACAAAACGCAGGCGGAAAGGGGACTGTGGTGACACCGAGCTTGGAGGCTCGTCAAGTGGCCCTTCGGAAGGCGACTCTCTGGTGACCCGGCAGGCGGAAGGGGGCAGGTGGCGCCATCCGAGGAGAACTTCGACCGCCGCTCTCGCCTTCAGGGAGCCCCCTCAGGACCACGAGGATCGCCCGCCAGCCCACGGTCTCCTCTGTCCTCCTATTGAGCGGAGCTTGCTGAACACCCACAGATTACATCAGAGCCGCTGTAGGAACCCCCAAGACCTGCAATTACCTGACAAAAGGGGAAGGCGCCTGTGGCAGAGAGAGGCTGCCGGACTTCTGTCCTCGCAGCACCCTAGAAGGAGGAGGAGGAGGCGGAGGCGGCGGAGGACGAAGAAGAAGAAGAAAGCGTCATCCCGCTTTGTGTTGGATCTGAATTTTGCAAACTCTTTGGGGACCTTCTCGTTCAACCTGCGCTTACGCATTTCCTATGCAAGTCCTTGAGTGATGGACAAAATTATAGGGTTCTCGAACTATGAAATATTCAGGCGGGGAGAATGATCAACAGTCCAGAAAGGGTGGGCTCTTTTTTTACATAGGGGGGAAAGAAAGACAAGAAACTCAGGCAAGTTCTCTAGTGACTCTAAGAAAATAGTTGATCTCGACTCTACATCCAGTTCTAAGAGCTTCTCTGGTACTACCGGGCCCTTCTCCCATCCTGCCCAATGCTTTGGAGAGGAGGCTAGAGAAGATAGTTCATGCCCAGAGTACATTATATAGGCCAGCTGTGGTTATTTTGGTCCCGAATGTCTTGTCACATCTTGTCATTTTAGAGCATATTGTTTCCTTCAGATCTTTTCATTCATGCACACACACCCACACACACCCACACAAAGAAAGTTTTATTCTCCTTCTTTCAACACTTGCTCTAGCCTCTTTTTAACTCAGTGTGTGAGCAGATAAAATGTGGTCTTCCTCCGGCTCATTGTCCAAACCTGAACAGTCTTACTTGATTTCAAGCCTCTGTGGGACTTCAACCACTCTCCCAACCCTCTTCCCCATCCATAGCCTTGTTCAGACAAGGTGCAGAGATCTTCCCCCTTGTCATCCTCACGTCATACTACTCCACAGAGAGATGGGCCAGGATTTTTTAATGCATTTTTTCCTGCAATGACCTCCTACTCCTAAATGAGAACTTGTTGCTACAGTCTTTTTCTCAATTCCTCTTCCTCTTGAAAATCTATAACTGAAGCTCTGCAAAGCTCCATACTTGCAAAGGGCTTCACTAGTGTGGATTCCCTTTCAGATAACTGTTAGTGGAATCCCAGCCTCTTGGAGCCCTTGCACAGGAACAGAACCCAAAGACAACTTTCTCCCCAACAACTTGGGCACAATAATTTAGAAAACTCTTCCTTACTGTAATAGACATCTACAGGTCACCCAGCACTATGTGGGAACAGCTTCATTGACAGTACATTGGGTACAATACAAACTGGATTCTTGGACTCTGAAACCACTATGTCCTGGGGCCAGTCAAAAGAGGCCTGAGGCTAGTTAGCAACAATGCAACTGAAATCAATGGATAACAGAGCCGACCTAGGAAAAGGCAACTCAAACCTTACTGAGCCTCAAGAAAAACCTTGTCGACTGAGCCAAAAGCAGAGAGATGTTTTAGCAAACCGAAACTACAAAGCAAGACGTCACACTCATAAATCTGGGGGTCCAGCAGCAACTTACTTGCCTTAACACTGTATCGTCCTGGAGGTTCTCCTTTTCAGACATCCCTCCCCCAACACCCCTTCTTTTTAGCACTAACGATCAAGTTAATGTCAAAACTGCAGTTTAACTATTAACATGGCATTTAGTAAGGGGGATGAACCCGTTTTGAAGAAAAGTCAACTGCTGGGTGATGACCCCATTTCTTCCCTGTGAGGCCAGGACTACAGAAAGTTAACTTTGACTGATACGGAGTCTGGGGTCTCCGCTGAATATTAAACCAAATCAGGTCCTGGAATTCATTGGCTTTGATCGAAACTTCAGGGATTATACATTTCAGTACAAATGCGAATTGACTTCAAGGCTGCCGCTCTTCGATTTGCGTCGCCACCCATTTTGCTTCGTTCAGGGAGATTCTCCATGCTTTCATTTGCTGTCTCGAGGGCAGAAAGGTCTGTAACCTTCGGAAGGACTAAAATGCTATATTTTATTTAGGAGGTAAGGAAGGATCCCCCCCCCCACACACACACACACACTTTATGCGCGGGGCAGTCCACTCTGGGGATCCATTGTGAAGAAACAAGGAATAGACCTGAGGCTGAGATCCCGTCAGAACTGTAGCTGAGAAGGAAGGAGTGGGTGGGGGGCTTAGTGGGCACTTGAAAATGCTTGAGGTATGCAGTGGTCCGGGAAGTTGTAGAGGGTCTATATTCAGGCTGCAGAGTCTGAAAACCTCCCTTAGCCTGATTCACACAGAGGTAAGTCCAATGGGACCTTTCCCCCCAAGTAAGTGCGCCGCAGCCTAGGCAGTCAGCCGGCCTTGCTTCCGAGCAAAGATGCTTCTGGTACCGCTGGTACCGCACTGACAGTAGAGACTGAGAGAAAGGGGTTTCGGAGCAGATACCCGTTCAACTCTCTATTCCTTTCAGGACTGTTTGGGCCCCTGAAACACAGTCATTCCATTGATGGCGTGACCTGTGAAAACACTTTCCGCTCAATTCGATAGACGTTTACTTGAAAGAAAGTCCCACATAGATCTAAAGGGCTTGTGCCTCATAAGCTGCAGCATTTGCCTAGAGCTTTAACAGAGAGATGAGTGTAGAATTGTTTATGCTTTTAGGTGATTTTCTGCATGTTTGCTTAGTTTACTCTTGGGTGCTATTCTTGCATTGCATGGTAGGGATTTCCATCTAGGCGCTCCCTAAGCCAGGTTTGTTCACATCCCTAGGGGAGACAGCAAAAGACTCTTGCCTGTTTTCCCTCCAAATGAACACGCATTGAAATAAAATAGTTAAGAGTCAAGTTAGCAAATATTGCGGAATCTATCTACTGCTAAGACGCTGGAAAATTTTAAAAAAGTTTTAGAAGACGGCTAATTTTAAATCCATATCTTGTCTTGAAACTGCTTAAAGGAAGCCGTTCTGGATAGCCCTTTTTTAGCAGGAAAGATTTCAGCAAGAAGCTAAAGCCAAACAACAAGCCTCCCTCCCTCGTTTTATGTCCACCTTTAAAAGGGAGTAGAAATTGATTGTACTTCCGTCGGGTAAAAGCAGGTAGTTCTAGAAGTAGTTCAGCTCCTCTTAGCCTTTGGTAGTTACCGCTGCTGCTGCTGTTTTAAACATCCACCTGGTAGAGCTTTAAAGTTTTCATTGATTCTAAGGATTCAAATGGGGGGGGGGGGGAGAAGGCAACGACATTAAACTCAAGCGTCGCTGGTCAGTCGCCTTCAATGGGGTGCCCACTCCGCCGAGAGGAGTTTAAAACTCCGCGCTCAGGAGGGGTAGAGCTGGGATGCGCCTGAGATGCGCCTGCAGTCCTCTGGAGTCTGGATTCTAACGGGGGGCTTATTTTTCCGGATTCACACAGTAAACGCGGTCAACATTTTAGAGGACCTTGGAGAGCTACAGGAAGCAGGACGCCACCCCGAGAATCCCGCAAAGAAATCGCCACCCTAATCTGAGACCTCAATTTTAATGAGCCAACCGAACTTTTCACCCAAGCCTTCCTCAGCCTCTCAGGTTCCCCGCCTCCCCCCCCCCAAAAAAAACCCAGTCCCCTCTTCCCAGAGTGGAATGGCTCTTAAAGACCCGGCCCTGACTTAGGGTCCCCTCTACTCTTTGTTTGACAAGAGGCACATTCTCTCGGCAAGGAAGACGAATCGACGCAGCACGAGGGGGGGGGGGGGAATGCCAAGCGATATAGCGATTTATCAAGACCGACGAATCTCGCGGCAACTTCTGTAACAAGAGCCCGCAAAAACCCGGACCTGCAGCACGAAACTCCGTGAAACCTCACGGCAACAGAAATCCAGCCACGGGGTTCTTCTTACCTCCTTGTGCTCCCAGCCACCCAACGGGATCCTCTCCAGCCTTCTGGCTTCTCGGGAGCGTATTTTGCGGTGCCCGGGAGTGCTGTAAACAAAGAACAGGCGAGAGCGGAGTAAGAAAAGGGGAAAGAAGAGGGGTTTAAATCTAGAGCCCAGGCGGGGGTCAGCTGCGGCGTTATCCTAGGCGGGGTATGTCATCTCGAAAACGAAGCTGTTGATTCGTGTCATAAACGTGGAACAACATGGCCCTTTTGCATTCGGGTATGAATCGGAAGCCCCCTTTTTAATGGGTGCTGCGCCGCTTCTTTAGGACATATATGCCTTTTATATGGAAGGTAGGCTCGATACTCCTCGGGGGAAACGTTTGTTTAGCATCATTTAGTCAAATAAAATATATATATATATATATTCAATACAACCGGGCGAGGGTCATCTTTGAGGGCTAGCAGACAAATGGGTCTTTCGGCACGGCGCAAGGCACAGAATGGACGGGATGGAAGGCATACTGGAAACGCTTGGGCCTGGCCGCTGACCCTCTCTGGTTGTCTCCCAGAGACTCAGGTCAGTTAAATACACACACACACACACACACACACGGGGGTGCCGAGACTTTAGGGAAGGGAGTCAATCGGAGCATGTTATTGTCCTCCACAAAGTGACCCCCCTCCCCCTTATATCTATCATCTATAGTAATAAAGAGCCGTCTGCCTGGCTCTCCTCGATCCTCTTCAGGCATTATATTCAGGCTTTTTTTTTCTTTAAAAAAAAATCCCATTCGATTTGTCTTCACGGGGCTAGTAACAGTGACTGCTAATAATGCTAAGTGCAATTTCTTGGAAGAATGTCGCCAGAGTCTTGCAAAGTCTAAGATCCATCTTGGGAGAGCTTTCCATGATCGAATTTGGTGGTTGTAATTGGCTCGTCCGATAATTGCGACCATAATTTTACATTTGGAGCAAAGAAACCGTCTCGTGCAAAAGAAAGCGACGTAATTACGAGGCATCCTAATCGCTTACTGGGGTGTTTATGGCTTATGGAGAGCTCCGATGGCGCAAGCGGGCAGCCGGTCTGGCCAGGCAGCTACTCCTCGGGAAAGGAGCACTAGAGGCGCGGGGATTAATCCTGCCTCTTCCTCCTCCTCCTCCTCCTCCTCCTCCTCCTCCCTTGGCTCTACCCGCGCACCATCTCGGGGAGCTCCTTTGGCGGGGAACACTCCAGCGCCCCACTTGCCTCCATAAAAAAACACGTCACGTTGCGAGCAGCCAACGCGGCCGGCAGTGGGGATCCGCTCGATCGGGCGGCCTCCCTGCGCGCTTATTTATTGTTTAGAGGAGCATCCTGGGCGGCCAGAAATGGTCCTAGGTGTATTGGGGGAGCGATTAAGCCACACGCCGAAATAGATTAAACTGCCAGAGCTCTGGAGGGGGGAGGATGCGGGGCGGGCGGGGGGGGGGGGGTGAAACTGACACCCGGACGAACAAACACGGCCCTCCTTTGCTGTCCCCAGAGCTGCCAAGAAGTCACGAGCACGCAAGCGCCACAGGCCCGCGAGAGAAAGCGCGGTCCTCGTCCTCCACCCTCAGAGGAATGGCGGGGCTTTAACTTGGCCCTAAATCCCTCAGCTTATAAGGAGGAGTTATAGAGGGGCATTTTCCCTGCGACTCCCTCTTGTAGTCCGGTGCCCCCCCCCCCGGCGACCCGGTCGCCAGTCACAACGCTGGCCGCTGTCTTTCGAGTTCCTTCCTCGTCCCTGCTCGAGGCGCGGTGATTTATGAAGGCCGGGCAAATTGGGGGAAGGGAGGGGGAGGGTAGAGGAAGGGACTCCCGCTCTGGGGAAGGAAGCTTCCACGGGGTGACTGAGGATCGGGTCGCTACGCAGGAGCTGCGCCCGGCGTGGGGGCTTCATCCCCCCAAAGGCAGCTCGCAGGCACAGAGACCCGGACAAGCCAAGCACGTGCGGACCAGGAGAAGCGACCCAGGCTCACGACTGCTCTGTGCATACTTACCGGCCTCGCTTGCTGGCTTAAAGAAGTTTTAGGGGCTCTTGCGGGGGGAAAATAATAAATCAGGCAGGTTGGCTTTTGTTTTTGGGAAAGTCGAAAAAAGAGGAAGTCCCCTTTCACGTCGGAAAGAATCACTCCTCCTAGCGAGAAGTGACGGCCACCGATCCATTCCTGACAGGCGGTATTAATTATTTAATAAGTCACGTGACCCGACCCCCACCTACCCACCCATCCCTTTCTCCTAGATAAAATTCCAATATCTCCCCGAGAACAGACTGCAGCACCTGGCAGTGGTTCTCTCCTGGTTCATTTAACCCTCATAATCTCGGCGGATTTTGAGAGCTTTCCCGTTGCAGGGAGATCATCGTCTGGACATCAATATGGGGGGGGGGGATTCGCCACTGCACCTGGCAACAGGAGGGGCAGCCTCCGAAGGGTCTTCATAATTCCGGGTCATCCAGGGAGGTCCCTTCCAAGGGCCTAAACGTTTCGCACCTCCAGGAAAGCCAGAGGGTAACTATGGGGCTTGGAGGCCACCCTCTGGAAAGAACCCATTTCATTCCATGAGATTTAAAGCCGTTTAATGTCTTATCATTTGCTTTTCCTGCGTTTAAAGAACTTCCAAAGAGGAATAGTTCAGGGACCTCAGCATATGTCCCGGAGAGGTCCCCAAACAGATGGCCTCCATGTCTCATTGGCTGGATCTCCCATAGCAAAGCTTCAGATCCCGGCGGGGGCTGGATCTCCCTCACCTTAAGGAGCTTTCCCCACGGAAGGCCTAGAGCTCCCATGTCTAGCCTCATCTTGAAACAGAAATGTAAAGAAAAGGCAACTCTTACTGACAAACCCGGAACTTTGGAGGGAGGGGGGTGGAAGGAGAGATGATTCTCCTCTGCACATCATAAATCACCAGAGAAACACTACTGATTCTTGTTTATTGGTTTTCGAGTAGGTTCACTCTAAGGTTGCCCCGTGGAATGGTGTCACCGAGATATTGATCTCCTCTGTATATTTCTGTAGTGAACAAACGAAGCAAGGGGGGGCGCTTTCAAGTGGGGAAAGGCAGTCTTGACTCATGCCAGGTCGGGGTCCTCTGAAGGCAAGGAGAGTAAAAATGTTTGAAGGGGCCAGTCAGTGGCTGAGAAATGGTCAGTGCTTGGAAATACAGCCGGGAAGGAAGGTGGGAGGGAGAGAGATAGCCCAGGGTGCCCTACAAGGAAGGCCGCAGTCTCCCAACCCCACCTCCCCCATTCCTGTTTACAAAACTGAAGGAACTCTTGTAAGCATTTATAAGTAGCAGGCAATTTGTTAGGATATCAATCCAGATACAAGTTTCTAGGAGCCTCTTCCTTCCCCCCCCCCAGCCCCAAATTCTTTCATGAAACAGACCAGATTGGAGCTCACAGTCTAATAATGCAAAAAAAAAAAAAACCCCAAACCCCCAAACCCTCAAAAAACCAAAAAACCAAAAAACCTGGACTTGTTTTGACTGATCATGAGGACAGAGGTGCCAAGACTGCTTTCATGTGGCCTTTATCTGAAATTTTAAAAACCGTTAGAATCTGAAGAAATCCCCTTTATAGCACAGGGTCTGCAGAGGTTTGTATAAAAGAGGTAGAAAGTGTGTATGTGAGAAGGGGAGATTGTGGGGTCATGTATGTGACAGACTTTGTGTGGCAAGAAAGCAATGTATGAGTGCATGTATGAGGGGAACATTTAGGTTCGAGGGCCAGATTTAAAAGAATACTGTCTTTAAAGGTCAAGGGTTTGATGGGTCAGTCGCCTTTTCTTAAAAAAACAATTAATGGGATAGAAAATGTGTCCTTTCAGTGAACTCCCTTGGTTGCCCTAGCAGAGGTAGGACAATGGTAGAGTTTATTCTCCACTGTGTGGATTTCCAACTTATTGTAACATTGATTACGGCAATCTAGCACTGACACACTCATATCATAGCAAACTCTACTGAGAGAGAGAGAGAGAGAGAGAGAGAGAGAGAGAGAGAGAGAGAGAGAGAGAGAGAGAGAGAGAGAGAGAGAGAGAGAGAACACATTACCTTGAATGATGACAATCTGCCATATGTATTTTTCAATGCGCGCTCCATTCTCCACCCAGAAAGTATACATTTTCATCGCACAGCCCAGCAACTGTGTCTTTCTACGTGAGCACATTTTCCCCTGGAAAATCCTTCGCATCTCCTCAGACCTTTTCCAAGAGAATGCCTTTCAGAATCGCTGTTGAATTACAAAGAAGTATTTATTGGAGGAAGTGATTAATGATTCCCAGTAAAATTGCTATTTTCAGCATGATTTCATTTTGCTTTTTTTTTTTTTTTACAATAGGAAAGAGGGAGAGGGAAGGGGAGCTTCAAGCATAAGACGGCGGAAGTTCAAGAACCTCATGGATCTCTTTAAAACAGTTGATGTAGCATCTTGAACATTCTTGTTAATGTTGGAGCTGCACTAAATTAGCAAAAGAAGATTCCCCATGCTAAGCCTCACAAAGACTTTAGACAAAGGACTCTAGAAGGGGGCTGGCAGGAGAGGCAACCCCCCCCAAACCTATTCTCTTTTATTTTTAAACAGAATGGAAATTTTAAAGATTCCTAAACACTGAAAGGAAACCTCTTTAGTTGTTCAACCTGGAGACAGGATAGTGAAGTAACAGAACAGGTGAGAAAGGACTCCTGGGGCCAACCAAAGGTATACTAAGAGGCTAGATTCCCACCCACCCCCCACTCCCAAAAAACGTTCTTTGGAACCAAGGAGTTCCCTGTCAGTCCAATAAATCGTCATACTTTGGAACCATTGGGGCAGTGGGCTGTGTTTGCGAATGGTACTTACCAAGTACTCCACTTAATTAAATAATTTATTTCAAGCCCCCCAGACAAGAACTCTGAATTGTGGATATAAATGTATATAAGGCCCCAGGATCCATTCCATATCAAAAGGATCACCCTTTATCATCAGCACATACTGCAAAGTTTGGACAAATATTTCAGAAGACTTCAGATAAGGCCTCAAGTCAAAACCATGTTCTAGATCCCATAGAACTCCTTACTGGGCCATAAAGCTTCCAGTTTATTGACACCCCTCAAGAGAGATGTGTTATTCCAATGTGGCCATCTTATCCCTTCCAAAAGTTGTGACCTCTGTTTGAACAAGAAAGGAAGATGTACCACAGAAGTTGCAATGGAGTCCAACCTATGGGTCACACAAAACAATGATCACTAGCACCATAAGCATAAGAAACACTCTGTTTTATTGGACTAATTGGAAGATCTCTGTTTCTGTTCACAGAGGGCTGGAATTTTTTGTCTGTGCTTTAAATTATGATCACTGGGCATAAAAACAAACCAAAATGCCTTCTTTCATACACAGTAAGCCATTGAAGTAATAAGAAGGAGGCAAAAGCAGGGCTGATGCAAAGTACTTGGAATACGGCCATTTTACTCATTGTTTTATTTCAAGGGTAGGTATTTGCTACCTGTCTGGTTTCAAAATTGGGCTTCATCTCTATGTGAAAACCGGTTCCACCTTGAGCAGTATTAGCCAAGCTTAGTTAGAGACCTCAGCAAAGCTCAGTTTGGGCTTCAGCCCTTGTTCTCTGGCTTGCCACAGAAATGGGTTGACCTCTGTGTGTGTGTGTATCTGCGGGCAAAAGTCCACTCAAGTGAATCTTCCATTTTTCACATCACAGAGGGCAAAGTGATATGCAAAAAGCGCAGCTGCATGCTTCTCATGGTGCCTCTAGTGCTTTTAATTTTCCCTCCCTCTGCATGGAGTATTTATTTCCAGCACTGGATTTATATACATCACACATTCACAACTGTATACACATAGAATCCACAAACTGTACACAGACTTCGAGGGTAGCGGGATAAGAAGACAGAAACAACCCTTAATAGCAACATTGGCCTACTTTTTGTTTTTCCTTTAAATAAGTGCAAGGGGAAGCATGGAGAGAAGAAGCACACTAAGGAAGCACAGTTACAGCAGAGACTACACTTTTCAAAAGTTACACATTGTTCTTGGCACATAGAAAACCTATTTTCTCTTTCCCTAGGGGGGGCGTGGTCTTGCGATGTTTATCCGACCCAACAAGGTTCTAAAGGCTTCCATGAAATGTCTGGTCTATCTATGCTTGAGAGTCCATGAACATTCCAGGGAACAACACGGGCCTATGGTTCACACACACACACACACACACACCATACACACTCACAAGGTCACTTAGAAACATCACTGACTCCCGGACGCATATATACACAAAGGGTCCTTCTTAGGTACACGATTCATCCACAGTCCTTTAGTATTGCAGGCAGACAGTATATTCCATAAATTAAAGGAACAAACACGATGGGAATAAAGCCTAGACAAGCGCATTGTTCAAGGATGCTGTTGTTGGTTTTTTTGGTTTGAACGCCTTCCTTCGAAGGGGCACCGGTTCCTGCTCTTGCACTCCCCCCCCCCCAGTTCAAAGCAGTCCTCTGATCCCCAAGCTGAAGGAGACAAGGCGTGGGGGGATTGGGGGGGTCCCTTGCTAATGGGAGCCATCATAGTGCTGTTGCATTGGGGGTCAGCCTGCCCTGGCTCTGCTGCTTCTGCTGCTGCTGCTGCAGCTGTGCAGGCGCTTTAGTTTGCTGGTTGAGGCCGGAGGGGTTGGAGGAGCGCATCTTGGTGTTGGGCAGTTTGTGGTCCTTCTTCCATTTCATCCTCCGGTTCTGGAACCAGATCTTGACCTGGCGCTCAGAGAGGCAGAGGGTGTGCGCGATCTCGATGCGTCGCCTCCTGGTCAGGTAGCGGTTGAAGTGGAACTCCTTCTCCAGCTCCAGGACCTGCTGTCTGGTGTAGGCAGTTCGGGATCTTTTGGGCTCCGCTCCGTTGTAGTTGGGGTTGACTGAGTGGACCCAGGCAGGAGGCACACCGAGAAAAAGAAGAAGGCAACGGGACACCGTCATTATTCTGTAATAACTCGACAGAGGGGTTTGGATAAGACACAGGGCAGGGGAAATGGTTCAGCGCCTGTGGACAATAGGAGCCAATTGGGGAGCCATAAAAAATGGTGATGGGCCTTTGGGTTCAAGAAATGCTTCAAAGAGGCCCGACCCAGAGCCACTGCCAGGGCCATTAAATTTATGGGGGCTGTAATTGCTGCCCTATGGTTTGGTGCCTCGTAAATCTCTCGATAAAGAGCCTTCCCCACAAAAGGTTTCTCACGTTTTCTTCTTCTCGGGAATCTCTCTCTCTCGGTCACAAAAGAGGAGCGGCACGCCCCCCCCCCCCAACACACAGGGACCCACCCCGCCAGGATCCCGGCTCCCCTCGGCGAGGGTCAACTCACCCGTGTTCACGTGGATCTTCTTCATCCAGGGGTAGACCACGGGCTCTTTGCCTTTGAGGCCGGCGAGGCTCTTGTCCGGCAAGAGGGGGCAAGCGGGGCCGCCCGTCCCCGGGGCCGCTTCGCAGTGGCGCTGGGGGGGCTGGGGCTGGGGCGGAGGGCCGTGGCCTTGGAGCAGGGACTGCTGCGTCGGGCCATGGGGGCCTTTCAGGGCAGGAGGCGCGGGCGCCGGGGGAGGCGGCGGCGGCGGGTTGGGTGGTGGGGAGGTGCCCAGGGGCGGCTGCTCCGGGCCCGCGCTGGCGCCGAGGCTGCCGTAGCTGTAAGGCGACTCGGGGTAGTGGGCTGGCTGCGCGGGGTAGAGAGCCTCGGGGGGAGGCGGCGGCGGCGGCGGCGGCTGCTGGTATCCGGCCTCTCTGCTCGGCCGCGGGTAGTAGTCGCGGAGCGGCGGGCCCGGGTGCTGCGGACGCAGGTGCTGCTGCGGGTGGTGGTGCGGGGGGTGGTGCGGGGGATGCAGGGGGTGGTAGGTGCTGCTGCCCCCGCCGCCGCCGCCGCCGCCGCCGTGCTGCGAATATTCCTCGCAAGGAGGGAATTTGGGCTCGATGTAGTTGGAGTTTATCAAAAACGAACTCATGGTCATTAATTTGTGAAGTGCAAAAATACTAATTTTTCTCGCGTTGTCGTTTTTCTGGGCTCGCCGAGGCCCCTCCCCTCCTCCCTCCTTCCCGCCCTCCCCCTCCCCTCCCTTCCCCTCCACAGGGCTGCTGTTGTCAAGCGGAGGCGGCCAAAGTTTGGGCTCCCTCCCCTCCCCTCCCTCCCTCCCTGCAGTTCCCACCCCGAGACGGCGAGGCGCACCCGCATCCCGGTGCCACCCCCACCCACCTGACCGCACGAGCCAATTGCCGCGCGGATGGCAGAGCCCGGATCAGGAAATGCCGGGCGGGGGGGGGGGGGGAGACCGGAGGGCAAGTCCGGCCCGAGGAGCAGGAGGCGGAGAACCCCTTCAGGGGGCACCCCAGAGGGCCCCCAAGTCCACTGGAGGAGCCCCAAGGTGGAGAGCGGCGGAAGGAAGGCTGGACTCTGCCGAGCCGCTTCTTTGACCTGGTTGCTCGCCCCCCCCCCCGGCCCCTTCCCCGAGCTCGGTGAAAAGAGCCAAAGATGCGTCCTTGACTCGTGAGATCATCCAGCGGCACTCGCCCCGACGAGTTAGCTCCCTCCCCTGCCCCCCCTCGCACCCGACTGGAATTCGGTAGTTTTAGGGGCCCTTCCCCCCCCCCATACCTGCTTCTGGACGGGGCGGACATTTTAATCCTGAGATGGCTAGAAGAGAACCGGGGCCGGGGGGGGGGGGGGCTTATGCGAGATTGTGACGATTCCCCTCCTCCTCCACCCCTTCCTCTGGAACTGGCTGGCTTAGAAGTAGGCAAGGAGAATAAGAGTGCTGATTAATGTAGCTAAAACAGGTCGGCCAGCGCGGCGTGAGTTTGATTCTGTCTCCCGCAGACTTTTTGAGGATTGGCGAGGCGACTGCCAGGATGGGCGACAACTTGGTGTTTTCCTGCGTATAAGGAGGTCGCGCCGTGCAGCCGCTGGACGGAGAGGGGTCGGCAAGAGGGATTGGACCGTGTCAGCGTCATCAATGCAGTGACTCGATCCTATGAAGCGAAGCGAGGCACCTAAGGGCAGCCAGCGATTTGTTTCTCTCTGATATCTCTCCAGGGCTTTTAAATGTTGCTCTTTTACGGTCATTTAATTATTTTTAAATCCTCCATCCCTTGGCAAATTTGGAAGCGATGATGGTGACATGTAATTAGACAGAGAAACCACTATGAAAGGAAATTAAAACGATATTTGAACCTTGCAGTGGATCAGAGAAACAGTTTGGTCATACACATTCCTGAATGAATGGATGAATAAACAAATGCCTCTTTGTAGGGGCCAGAATCAAATGAGACTATTTCCCTTGAAGGGAAGATTATTTTTCATACTTTTCACTGTTTTAATAGGTCATTGACTGTCCTCTTTCATCAGCACTGTAAATGTTGCAGTTAGGAAAGGTGAATAATCTCAGAATTGAACTGCTAGCCGGCAGGAAGGAAAAGGAAAACACTGCATGACCTAGGCTAATTGAAATCTGAAGGCTAAAACTAGACCCCTTTTCCTTTAAAGTACCTATTAATTTAGTTTTCTGGTGCATCTATTGAACTTTTATCTGCTATTTGAATACTTGAAACGTCGAAGCACATTAAAAATGATCAGAGATGTCAATATGGAAGCCCCACATCAGTTCTGATTAAATGATCCACTTGCTTCTTTCAAGCCACCATTTGAAAAATCCAAATAATATGGCCACCCAAAGGTGAAATGTTTGACTATTGTGATGACCTCAAATGTGGAAATGGATAAAATGTACATCTCTATTAAGCACCCGCTTAATCCACTTGCAAATGTCTGTCACCCTGCTGATCATATTTATATATAATTTTATACCTATGTAAAGCCCCTTTGCCGTTGATGAAGGCGGAGGGAATCCCCTGACACTGTCCTGGCAGATAAACTGAAGGGATGGTATCATCCTAAATATTGCAAACCCTTCTGCCCGAAAAGCAGCAGCTTCCGTGTGTGTGTGTGTGTGTTTGGGGTTTTGTTTGGTTGCTTGCTCGCTCATCTCTGGCGGGTTGTGCCGGCAAGGCTCTCTCTGGTACCTCGCACAGGGGAGAGCAGGTGTGCCATCGCAGTGCAAAGACAGGCCACAAAACTGTGAGAAGCAGCAGGGAGAGCCAGCGCGGGGGTCGGCTCCTGACTCCTGGTGCAACCCCAGGTCCCCTTCAGCCTTGCTTCAAAGGAGCAGTGGATCCCACCATAAGGGGTCACCAGCACACACGCACGCGCACCGCCCCCCACCCCCGAATTTGCCCGGCCCAGATAGCAGCCTTCGTGCAAGATGGGTTTAAAAGCTTAGTCAGGCGTAGTAGTTCGTGTCCCCCCTCGCACTCCCCCCCCCGAACAGATTATCCACGCTGGTGTCCAGTGGAGCCCTGTCCTTAAGACCCAGTAGCTGCACCCATCTCCGTTAAGATAAAGGGCGCCCTTGGATATGAAGGCGGTCGTAAATAAAAGAGAACGAGGATGCGTCCCAGCCCCCAGACAGGCCGTTTGGGAAAAGCAAAGCAAATAATCTTTTTTTTTTTTTTTAAGCATGGAAAAAGAGTACCTTGGCGGCGGGGGGATGGGCGGGGGTGGGGGTCTGCTGCGGCTGATGACCTCCGGAGACGGCTCCGTACTTATTATTAGCGCTCCCGGTCACTTCTCGAGGCTGCGCCGGCTTCCCGGGCCTGCTTTCCTCTCATCGGCTCCGGTGGACAGCAATGAAGACCGGCGCGGCCCTTGGAGGGCTGTCAGTCTCCAAGGTGACCTCCGAGGCAGCCGGTCTTCCTGGGTGCTCTGCCAGGCGGCGCAGAGGGGCGGCGGCGCTTGCGTGTCATGAACAAGAGATCCCTCCAGACCACCAAGCCTTATCTCGCCGGCAGGCCCGACCGGGGCTGCCCCTTCGTCTCCCCCCCTCGCCAGCGATTTACGGCTTCGCCGAGCGACCTACGAACCAACCGACACCGAAACCTGGCCTCCGCAAAAGTCAGAGCGCCCCACACCCTTGGCCAAAACGCACAAAGGGCCCCATTTCAGCAAAGGGGGGCTCTTTCCTTTTCTAACCCCCAAAGCAGGCCTGGAGATTCACGGAAAGGCAACCGGAGAGCTGGACGCCGATCCCTTCTCGGACCCAGCCAACGGAGGGCTTAGCCCCCCTCAAACACACACATACACACCCGCCTTTCCTGTTCATTCCGCAGTGAACAAATAACATCGATTTTCAGAATGGGGCTCTATGTGTCTGTGCCGGTGTCTATCCAGAAGATAGAGACAGAGACAGAGACAAAGAGAGAGATATTTTATGTATTTATGTCTATATTTATATGGGATTCATTTAAACTTTTCAACTTGTCCACGCGCTTGGGAGACAGGGAGGGAGAAACGGGGGGGGGGGAGGGGGGACGAGATGGGAAGAGGGGAGCCGGTGGGAGGGTGGGGGGGAGACACCGGGCAGCCTGGCCTGAATTTGATTTGCAGCATTTTGAATATAGTTAACCCAGCTTTCCCTCCTGAATGCAACTCTGCCCCACGTTTCAAAGTGACCGAAAAGTGACACCGGGCGCATTTTGTTTCTTATTAATCTTAAACATTGACAGTCTTTGTTAAATAACAAGGCGTGCCCTTCAGCAAGGGACATTTTCATATTAGTTAGACGCGCTGACCTGAAGTTCACCTCGGCCTTGGACTTAGGGTTCGCCCCCTTCCCCTGCAAGGTCTTTAAAAGTGTCTTTTAAAAGATGGGGTGAGAGAGAGTGCCTTGCTCAGGTCCTTTACTCGAAAAGGAAATGGGAGATGTGTGTCTGTCTGTCTATCTGTCTCTGGCTTCCCTGGAATCGGAAAGGAAAAAATCCCTGAAATTAAACTCTGGATCCTGCCTCTCTCTGAATTCGCTATTGCTTTTTTTATAACTGTGACTTCCCAAGTACTATATTAAACACACACACACACACACACACCAACACGTAGCCATTCAGAGGGGGCTGATTGTCCAGGATTGACAATAAACACACATCTGAGGAAGAAGGCGTGGGTGTGTGAAAGGGTGGGGGGGGGGTTTGAACACGGTGATCCTTTGAAGGACCATACCTTCCGCAGAAGGTAACACAAGCCCAGGCTGCAATTTAGAAATGGCGATAAATGTAAACTTGTTAAAGAGAAGACAATACTTCTTGAGATGGCTCTTGAAAAAGTTCTTGAGCCAGGAGGGGGAGGCCAAATTTCCCTTCTCTCCATTTTACACAAGCCAGATCTAAACAGACAAGTTCGCTTCCAAACAGATACACAGAGGAATATGATATCAGTGCACGGGTCGTGCGGTTTCTGTATATACATAGTGATATTTAGCAACACATTCCACCATGTTATTTAATGATTCATATCATTAAGATTTTGTGTGTGTGGCCAGGCAGACATCAATTTTACATTCCACGCACAAGTAATCTACATTATCACTGTGTGTTGCAGGTAATATCTCCTCCACTGTCTAGCTAGATTTATGTATTTATTTTTAACTCTAGTGCAAATATAGAAAAGGAATCTGGATATTCCGAGGCTATATTATACAGCAAAGAGAAAAGGATCACAATTTTTCTTTATATTCTGGCTCTTTAAAGTGCAAGTGGGTATAAATAATGGATACATTTTTAAAAAGCGTTTTCAGGTCATCCCCCACGTTTTATTATCTTTTGATGATGATTTGAACGACCCCTTGGATATATTCACGTGGCAATTACACCGTGCACCGAATCTCTCTATTAAATATTTTGTATTCCTTACAAGGAAGCTTGTTGAAAGAAAATCCCCCTCTAGAATTCAGAAGCAACTGTTAAAAAGCCCTGCCGATTTGTTCAAACAAACAAATTCCTGTTTCTTAGAAAGAAGGGATTTTCCAAATGCCATTGTCCTTCGGTTTTTAATGACCCCAGAGTTCCATAGCAACCAGAAATTACTGCCAACAGCATAGTTTGCACAGGATCGGGAGAAATTGTTTCCGAAATTCGAAGCAGAAGAGGCTTGCTCTTAGACTTGTTTGTTTTCCTGGCGATTGCATTTTATCTTTCTACCCTATTCTAGCGGAAATGGACAATGGGGTCCACCCACGTAAGTTGTCAGTTTTTTGTTCTGCAGGAAAGGAATTTAGAGTGCAGCTGAAAATGCAATGGCCAATGCGCTCAGCTCTATGAAAATCCCTGACCTATTTGCTCGGATGAGCATTGCACTTTTAAAAACTATATGTGCCCGGCTGTGTAAAGGAAAGGGAGAGTGGTTGTGTGACACGCGTGTTCACCTGATGCATATTCAGGGGGGAAATGCTGTTGGCCATTCAAAATGAAATACAAGGCGTATTAATGTTGAAAAGAAGAATTTCTCTCTCCCCTCAGTAATTGAGGTCATGCAGCCCCTCGAGTTCACCTGGAGTCCATATTGTGATGCCTGCCTTCTGAGCTATTTTATCTTTTGTGTTGATGATAGTCAAGATCTTGGCTATAACATTGACATCAAACTCTGTCTGGGCGCATGACGAAGAGTGGTGCAAAACGTAAACTTTTGACCCTCAACTTTTTGACCCGAAGTTGTTACGCCCCAGCCACAAAGATACACAAAGGCGATGCAAGCTTCTTTGAGAAGAGGCTGGTGCTCTTGCTTGTGTCCGTGGCCTTGGTGTTTCCTTTCCCCCCCTGAATTTCTAAGATGTTTGTTATTTTTTTATGTAGTTTTTTTCTAAATCCAGCGCTCTGTAAAATCAGTTTTCCAAACCCCAATGAACCAACGCTGGAGAGGCTAGCTTTAAACACCAAGGATCACTAAGGTTGCCGTGGCAGGTGGGTAAGTTCTGGACGCAAAGGTAGGCATTGCCCTTATGGTCTTTTGTCCATTGAGGGGCTAGCAGGACTTTGCTTGTTCCTCCATGCTTTGTGTTTTATGAAATTAAAAAGCCAGGGACCTCAGGGGCTTGCGAAGCCCTCGCTTAGGGTGAAGAGAGTTGGCTGTGAACTTGGTCTAAAGCGAGCTCTGCTGGTGAGTCTTAGAGGGTGCAGATTTATCTTCCTTCTTGCATTTACTTAACCTGGCAATGAACTGCAAGGGCTGCGATTTATTATCTAGAGACAGACTTCACCTCGAGCAAGGGCTGTTTCACAAAACTGCAATAATTACCCAATAACCTTCATAACAAATATTATTATTGAAAAGCGATTTTGGAAGGGAAGAGTGTGCTGGGAGAAAATGGGGACAGATTCCTTGTATTCCCTGGAAAAGGACATCTTTTCACAGTAGGCCTACGACTTGGTTTGCATCCCCATGAGCAGCAAAGGTATCATCTTGTGTGCGTCGGTGTGCAGCTTTCAGCTGAAATACTAGGGACAGCTGAAGGAAGACAACTTGAATTGGGGAGATTTTATATATATTTCGGTCACTGCAAAAAGAAGCATGAGTCTTGTGAACACTGTATGATCAATGTTAGTCAAAAGTCCAAACTGCGCTGTGATAAAGGGCTTGAAATGAGGGAGAGGAAAGGATAGCTGTACAGTCTGACAATGCTGGGCTCAATACGCCTTGTAACGCTAAAAAATGTGGTGCCCTATTCTCGACAGGCTTGCCTTACAGACCGTAGGAAGAGTGGGTACTGCCCACTTTTTAGATAAGGCACATAGGCAGAACTGGGAATTTTCCCATGAGGCTTTGTTAAGGACAATTGCAAACCTACCTACCATGGGACTTTCAAAAGCCATTTTAGACTTTAGAGAAACTGGAACTCTCTGTCTGTCTGGAAACAGAAACGTTTTGTTAACCTATAACTAGTCTGGTTCTAACTCCTGGGCCACCAACCTACATCTGATAGTAGCAATGCTGATTATTTCAGTACAATGAACCATCCAGTCATCAGCACAAAACAACTTTCCTCACAGTAGAGCTAAGTAGATTATTTTTCAAATACTTCGTTTGGGAGAAATGTAGTATTTTGATGTCTGTGTGAGTTATTCATTGTTAGTGTGTTTTGACTGGAAAGACAATGTTACTATGACATCGAAAACTGATATTTAGTAGTGGTTTTCCAGATATTTATTTGGGGGGAACTGCATGGCTTGGGGGGGGGGAGTACAAGCGAGTACGCCACCCTTTAAGAAACTACAGTGAATTGTTCTGTGAGTTCCATCTCTCTGTTCAACCATCCTACCACCTCTACAATCAGATAAATGAATGGGACAGAATGCTAGGAATCAATAGGCAGGTAGATTGATCGGATAAATAACCAAAATTTCTAGTCAAGGAACTGCTGTGGAAGCTCAGTTGGATATAATATTGCTGTATTGTACAATGGGCTGTATCAGTCTCCTAAGCTACATTCATTTGAACATAAACCCAAATGATTTAACCAGGACTCACTTCCACAAAAGTGTGGGTCATGCTTTCTCAGTTTGGATGAGGAATAAATTAAAATCCTGCCCCTTTAAACTGAAGTAGATTTGCCATTCGATCAAAAGAGCTCCCCATTTTACTTGGAGGTACATAACCTGGGTTTCCAGACCACTGGTTTTCAAGCAAGGACTTAAAAAACCCAGACACGGTCTCATTAATAATGATGAAATGAGATATATTTAAATCCAGGTGTTATTCAAAAATTAACTGGATTAAGGTGCCAAGCTTCAAGAGTGGCTTGACTATGCATTGCCTCAAAAGTGTTCCTTTGTGTTGGGAACCCCACCGGGCCAGTCCTTCCTGCCGCTGCAGCATTCAGTGGTTGGTAGACTTTTTGCAGTCTGGATTGTGCAAGATACAATTCCAGCCACTCCTTTCAAATAGGTTTATTGGCTTGGGTGCTCCAGGAAAGCAGGTGCCAGTGACAAAAATGCTTAAGATTAACTTGCATGGGATTCTGCAATATAGAGGTATAATGTGCTGAAATTGCCCTCGGCTATGTGCTATATATACTCCAACACTCTCTTCGGTGTTCAGGATGACACTAATAATCCAGGGAAAGTGGGATGGTGGGGAAACCCTTTCAAAATGGCAATTCACTTGCTGTGAGACTCTCTAGAAATATTGCAAGGAACTTTCTTAACCTTCAAATGGGTTTAGGAGGCAATGCCTAAAAGGAGGTTATTTTATTCCAGGGTCCCTGGGCATGGAGGGCCTTTAAAATATAAGCATTTGCTAGGTTGTCAGACTCCCTTCAGGCCTTACGTGAGGCAAGAAGACAATAATTAGGAGGAAACTGAGTGGAGGGGGACCCACTTTGCTTGAAATATTTCACAAGTTTTCTAGAAGCAAATCCTAGGGCCGCTAGTTTGCTTTCGATCAAAGATTGGCTGCAAGATCTTGTAAGGGGAAGAAGACTGTTTACCAATAGGACCAAATAGAACTGTTTGCCAACAGGACAGAATTAGAGTATACCGCTATACAACCAAGTTCTTATAAAACTCAGAGGAAAGCCACCATTTGGAGCCCCCAATATTTCAGCAGCCCAACCACAACACTTTGCAAGCTAGAGAATCTATCAGTCCACGTACCCTTTCCTTTCAAGCAGTTAGGTTTGGGTCATACCATGTCTTAATTCACCTGCATAGAATTTAATTACTAGAAAATACAAAAACATTACTGGCCTGCCTAGGACTGGAATGAGTAATAATTTCCAGGAACCAACCCTGATGAGACTAAGAAAGGAAAGAAGGGAAGAAGCTGGGGGTGGAGGGGGGGATGCTGTTTTGTGCTTTCTTTCAACCCTGCAAATTCAAAGACCTAAAGTTAAATCCGGCCATAAAGTTTATTGCTGAGTAATCACACTCTGGTGAGAGGAGTCTACTTAAATAAAAAGAATGTTGATAATAAACACACAGCTGGGGCCTACCCTGCAATTGCCAGCCAGTAAAAAAATAAAGATATCTATATAAAGGGGGGTTATTTACAATCGCCCATAAACCTCGGCTGTCTTTCATAATTTCAAGTACTCTAATGGGATGTAGAAGCGCCTGTTAAAATTACAGTCAATTTGTTCCTTCTGGAAGAGAGAAACTGGTGAAAATACACTGACATGGTGAGAAATCAACAGTAATTGTGTACACACCTAGCGGCAGTACTGGTTCTGAACATAGAAAAATCCAAAATAATCCAAACACATAACCCACAGTGCCAGGAATGACTCCCATGTTCTAAGCGACAAAAAGTTTCTCCAGTTCTAAAACATCTTCAAAAAGAGGGATGCTCGTTCTACAAATAGCCTGCTGTAGCCATTCTTTTTAAACCCTCACCTGCGGTTCTCTGATAAACAAAATCACTGGAAACTGGGAAGTCCATGAAGCAAAGGAAGTCATTGACATTTGCTGTAGTCAAAGTAATTAAAGCTAGGCCTCAGAATCTGTCTCTGCCGAAGTAACACTGTGGATTTCTCAGATGTGATTGCTAAAAAATACTGAGTCAACTAACCGCTGAGCTTGAAGAATGAAAGAAGAGTGAAGGAAAATTCTTCTCCTCCAGTATAAACCTGGGGTCTTCAAAAGAGACCCTTTAAAAATCACAATGTTCATTAAGAATCCCAGGCAAGGAAAGGCAAGTTCTCCACCGTACAAATAAACTTAAGGAACTTGTGCACAAAACTTACCTTAACTTGCCCGGAGCCATTTTTTCACAAAGATATCGAGAACTTGGGCAATAGATACTTCTGTACCTAAACCTGACAATTGGAATGACCAGGAGGCACCCGTAGCCTGCAAAAGAGTCAAATGAAGTCCAGCATCAGTGAGATTATATGTTATGTGGCATATAATGTTGGATGACAACTCCCCAAAACCATAAAACTTACTTTAATGGCACCACGTGACTTTTTATAGCCAGTGAGCCTATCTGTCTGCACTATGGATGGTTTTACGATCTAATTCATAGACAAAACCCTATTCATTTGGCACCAAATGTCATCTAGCCGGAACTGGGGCTTATAAAGTATATTGTTTTATAACTTCTAAAGGAAGACATCAATGTACCCCGTCAGTAAATGTGCAAATCTTTTAGTTGCTCTTAGAAGCTCAGAAGAGTTAACCATTCAAGCCCTGGTGGGGGTAAGTAATGTTCCATTTCTAGCAAAACTAGCTGTAGCAAAATGTAATAAGGCGAGTAACCCATCCTGAAATGTTCTAAGGAGAAAAGTGGGGTGGCTAGAGGGGTGGGTGGGTGTTGCAGGGACGGGTAGCGCTTTCAGACTGGCAAAGGTTTGGAGCACAGATTTCGTAAATCTATAGGCACAAGAGTAAATCTGTGAGGAGGCAAATCTCAAGATGCTGAGCAAAGCAGGGTGTCTTTCCCCCAACAGTAGGTGAGCCAGCCTTTAGCTGGTTTCTCCCTACTGACAAATGTGGACACCTAATGGCATGTTCCATCCAAGGAGGAACTGGGAGTATGCTGGGCAATTGCACTTGGAGGATCCGCATGAGAGAGTTTCTTCTCCAACTTTGCTCTATTGGGATAGATAGAGGCACAAACCAGAGCAGGCGCGAAGGGGGGGGGGGAGAGAGAGAAGAATGGTGGGGAAAACTTATAGTAGGAAGTTTATTTGTCCAGTCAGTACTTAAAAAAAAAACATGGTGCTTTTTTTTTTTAAGCCAATCACATTTTTGCTCAAACAGCCAGACTGTGACTCTATTTTTAATTCCGTTCACAAAAAGAAACCAAACCAAACCCAAAAAAAAACGAACGAGACATTACTGTAGCTGAGCTGCATTGAAGCCACCTCAAAGAGTTCGTGCAAAGAGTCATATACAAAGGCACAGCAAGGACATACTGTCTGGAATCACAGTTTTCGCCACAGATTCACTAAAATTCACTACACGTTAGGACACGTTCGGTTGTATTTCATCATTTCACCTCTACAACAGCCATTAATGAGACAGGAATTTAGGTAGTTTTGGACTGGAAATGTTGCCCACAGCTTGGAGCTATACAGACACGGACACTTTTTTTGAACACACATGCACAGTTAAGCACAAGCGAGTGCAACACAGAGAGAACAGGGGGGGGGGACAAACAGGAGGGGGGAGAGAAGGGGAGGAGATCTCTCTCCTGGCCTTTTTCTGTCTGGGTGTGTGTAGGTTACTCACCCCCCCCCCCTTAAATTAAAAAAACAGTTACTTCAAGTAACACAACTCGCTTCATCGTCATCATCATATAAATAAGTTAAAACATGTACATTTCCCCGCAAGACAAAGCCATTCAAGACAAAGAAATGCACGGGGGAAGCAGACCTACTGGTAACACGCGCTAGGGAGGCTCAATTAAACAGGCTCATGATTAAAAGACGACGGGGAGCTTCTTCGGCGGAAGCCGCCCCGGGAAGTTGGGGGCAAGTCGACGTCAAAGGGAAAGGGAAAGAGAAAGACAGGGCAGGCGGGCGGGCGACATTCCGCGCGGGGTCGGCTCGTCGAAGGCGGCTCAGTACTTTAATCCCCCTCCTCCTCCTCCTCCTCCTCCCTTCCCGGGGAGGAAGAAGCCGGGCCGGGGTCGCTCTCAGGGGCGAAAGGCTCCTCCTGCCGCGGCCATGCTCATGCTCTTCAGCTTGTTATCCTTTTTCCATTTCATGCGCCTGTTTTGGAACCAGATCTTGATCTGTCTCTCTGAGAGGCAAAGAGCATGTGCGATTTCAATTCTCCTCCTGCGGGTCAGGTATCTATTGAAGTGGAACTCCTTCTCCAGCTCCAGGGTCTGGTAGCGGGTGTAAGCAGTCCGAGCCCGTTTCCCTTCGGGCCCCCCTATGTTGTCTGCAACAGAAAAGGGAAGCGGGTGAGACTTCGGGCGTCAGGGTCCTTTCCCTTTCCTTGGCTCTCGCTCACTCCCCCCCCCCTCGGCCTTCTCTGGTGCGTTTTATTTGCGTTTACTTGGGGAAATGCTCAACAAGTACCACTCCCCCAGCCCCAGCCATCCCGGTCCCCTTTTTCTTTCTGTAAATAATCTTCAGTACGGCCAAGTCGAAGCAGTCTCTCCCCCCCTCCACCCCCTCCCCAATCAGGCGCTGGTGGGCTACAGTCCGGGGGCAATTGAGGCATAGCTCGCAGACCCTCCAGACATGGCTCCTAGCAAGGAAGTGGCCGATGCCTTCGAGGGGTGCCCCCCTGGCGGCCTTCTGCTTTCTGGACCTGAGTTCCCTGTATGCATCTGAGACCAGGTCCCCACACGGCCGCCCCCAGCCCCACCCCAGCACCCCAGCACCCCAGCACCAGTCCCAAGGCGGACCTCGGTTGGAAGTCAACCTCGGTGAGAGGGGCTTCCAAATTCGTGGCGACTGCAGAACCCCCCCTCCCTCCCCCACCCACCCACCCAGCTGTCTCTTCCGAAGTTGCCTTCGACTTCCTTTCCTCCCAGAGCACCCCCCACGCGCTCGCTCGCTCTCTGCTCAACTTCTTTTTTGATATAATTAGTAACGCTGTTTCTCACTGGACCGTCCTCGCCATAAATTACGGGCGCCTGACACGCACTATTCAGGTCCCGCTTTCTCTCGCCCCACCAGGGCAAGGACACTGCACGGCCCCGCCGGGACTCGGAGAGCTTTTCCGAGCAGGCTGCCTGGCCCTGCCCTGGCGGGCGCCCCGAACCCCATCTCCTCTCCCCCCCCCCGCCCAGAGACCCCCAGCCGTCCAGGCGCAGGCAGCTCTCCCCGTGGCCGAGCCGGTCCCCTCTTGGCCAGCCAAACCCCTCGCCGCCCCTCCCCCTCCCCCGCCGCCGCTGCGCCTCGCCGGGACGCGGGCGTGCCTTTACCGTGGCTTATGTGCAGTTTCCTCATCCACGGGTAGATCTGGGGCTGTGGCGGCGGCGGGGCCGGGCTCTGGTCGTTCTGCAGGGGGTTCGCCTGCTCGCTCCCAGCCGGGGCGTCGTCTTGGGTGCCGGGCGACGTGCTGAGCCCGTCTCTGCCTAGGTGGGCGCTGCCAGCGCTGCTGCTGGCGTTGCTGGGGTGGCTGGCGCTGCTGCTGCTGCTGGTGCTGCTGGAGGCGGACGAAGTGCTGCTGCTGCTGCTGCCGGCCGAGTTGGCAGCGGAGTTTTTAACGCCGCCACCGCCGCCGAGGAGAGCGTCTCCGCTGACAGGCGAAGCGGCCACGGCGGCGCAGGGCACAGGGTCAGGCGGCGGCGAGTGAGTCGACGTGGCCGTGGCCGCCGGCCGGCTGGCGTACCTGGCCTCGGGGGCGGCGGCGGCGCTGTTGGCGGGGTAACTGGTGCGCGCCCTCTCCGTGCCCCCGCCTGCCGCGAAGTGGCTGGGAGCCGAGCGGCCGACGCTGAGATCCATGCCATTGTAGCCGTAGCCGTACCTGCCGGAATGCATGCTGGCGGATTCTCGGAATTGCTCGCTCACGGCACTAGGATCTCCATAATTATGTAACGGGTAGTCCGGGCCATTTGGATAGCGACCGCAGAATGAGTTTACAAAATAAGAGCTCATTTGTTTTTTGATCGGGGGGCTTGATTTGTGGCTCTTTGCTTCGTTTTTTGGTGCGTCTATAGCACCCTTGCACAATTTATGATGAATTATGGAAATGACTGGGACATGTACTTGGTTCCCTCCTACGTAGGCACCCAAATATGGGGTACGACTTAATGTCACGTGCTTTTGTTGTCCAGTCGTAAATCCTGCCTGATGACCTCTAGAGGTAAACTCGTGCACTAAATGGGGGAGTTGGGTGGATGCTGGAGCGGAGGGGCGCGTGCTCGCCGCGCGAACCCGCCGCCAGCTCCGGACTGTCAGCCGGCCTCGTGCGCCACCCTCTGGAGACAAGCGAGATCTTCAGCCTTCCCAGCCGGGGGCTGCAGCAAGGCTGGGGTCGAATCGAGGTTACAGCCCATTATAGCAAAATTATAGCATCTCTCGCCCAGTTCCATTAGTATTTACCAATTGCGAAGGGCTATCGGCTGTAGGTCACAAAACCGGCAAGAATGCAGAAGTGAAGGGGAAAATACATCCAGCCTTTCTTTTCAGTACGATTTCTTCCTAAGCCTTTCATGGATTTGGGGAGGGGGTATTCGGCTAGAGACAGTAAATTCAAAGCAAAATAACTTTAGCGTGTTTAATTTAGGATTTTTGGGGGGTAAGAGGGAGGGAAAAAATACATTTCAGCATTCCCGCATCAGGTGCTGAGGCAGCGCTTAAAAATGCGGAGGGGGGATGGAGAATCGATTGAGCAGTGTTTTACAACTGCATGGCGACTTCAGCCGAAGTGCCGCCTGTATACTTTCACAAAGGGCGGAAAATCTAATGGCATCTCACCACCAGCACCGCTGGACCCCCCCCTCCCATTTTCTCAGGGGTTCAATATAATGGATCTTTTAGCTAAAAGACATGGTGTGCGCCTGCACTTTAAAAAAATATTCGTAGCCGGTGCCCAAATGGAGCACTCTGCATTTCAAGGAAGATCTTCATGTTTCTGTATATAGATGTACATATTGGGCACCAGACACACATGCATGTACCTATGAAGCAAGCGATGTCTCCCCTGCACTGCCGTGAGAAGGGAGCTGTGCCTTCTCCTTCCACTATCGAGAACAAGCTCTATGAAATCCTGTAACTGAAGCTGCGTTTCGAAATTATTAGGTTCTAATTTATTATTATTATTACTCATTATTATTATTGTTATTATTATGGAATTCAACAGAACACGAAGCACACCGTTCAATATTCTAGCCATTTCCCAGCTTTTCTTGCAAACGCCACTCCCAAAACTGGGGCCGGGTTTTTTCCCCATGTGCTCAATAAACACCTTCTCTTGAGTTCTAGCAAGAACTCTGCAAATGGGCTTCCCTTGAGACAGTTTCCCCTCCTACAATTTTGATTGCAGTGTTGCCTTTTTTTTTTAATGGATCTGGGGTATTTTTTAAACTTATATTTTGACAATGCAGCTGGAGAATCAACTTAAAAAAATATTTTAATGGGGAAAAACACCGTGGACTGTTCTTTTTCGCTCCCCTCGCCCGCTTTTCTTGTCCTGCTGTGTTCCTGTGCACAAAGGAAGGCATTTCCTGAACATTCTGGTGCTGTCCAGATGCCACGGTAGACCCGTGGAAACCAAGCGGTCCCATTTCCGGGGAAAAAAAGGGTTTCAGGGAGGAAGCTAAAGAGCACCGAGCAACGAGCGAGCAGCACATTGTCTCAGGCTGGCAGCAAAGTTGGCCAAGACGCCCGGCCATGCCTGGCCATCCCCGGGGCTGGGGGCTTCCTCGTGTACAGGCGCATGGCTCGGGCGTTTTGGCTGCTAGCTCTACCAGCCAGGTGCTCCGTCTGCCTTGAAAAGGGGATTGTGCTCAGCTCTGATGCACCTGAAACACAACCACCTATAGTGTGTGTGTGGGGGGGGGGCGACACACTTGGCCACGCACATTGCTCATGTCTACATTCAATAATTCTATTTATCAAGAAATTCACAGTTAATTGCAAATATACCTCTATATAAATATGCCTATATTTTAATCAATCCTTTCAGAGCCACCAGACTTTTAAAAAACAAAGAAACAAAGAACGCTAAAGGGAGGGGAGTTCAGCGGACCGAAGGGCAGAAGGGGAAAAGGAAGGGAGAAGGGCGAGGTACCCCGGCAAGGTCTGTGAATGTCGCTTAAGCGCGGTCTTACTCCCCTGGCTTCTCCTCTGTCTCTTCGCCGGGCTGTGTGGAATTGATCAGTTTGCTTTCCTTTTTCCACTTCATGCGTCTGTTCTGAAACCAGATTTTAATTTGTCGTTCAGTCAGGCAGAGGGCGTTGGCGATTTCAATCCGTCGCCTCCTGGTTAAATAGCGGTTATAATGGAATTCCTTCTCTAGCTCTAAGGTCTGGTACCGGGTGTAGGTTTGCCTGCCCCGTCTCCCGTGTGTCCCGTAGACCGTACCTGTGGAAGAAAAGACAGGAAGCTCTCAGTCCAGCAGGCCCTAAGGCTCCGGGCTGCCTAGCACCAAGAAGCGGCTCCCATCCTGGGAACTAAAGTCCCCTCCCCCCCCTACAGGCGCCATCAGAGAAGGGGAGCTCCTAAGCATCTTGGCTTTGGGGGAATTCATATTTATAAAGGCCTCATTTAGGAGCAGATTTTGGGGACCCAGGTGAAGGCAAGGCTAAATTTCTCACCGAACTGAACTGAACACAGGGATGTCCCAACGGCATACGCACAGGCTGCTGTGGCCTTGTGTGTTACACTGAGTCCGGCTCTCTCTGGGGGGGGGAGCTGCAAGCACCAGGAGGACTACTCGGGCACGATCCAGTCCGAAAGAAATATCTTCAAGGCCCGCTTTTAAAAGTGGGAGAGCCCAACAAGTGCCTGGGCTAGCCCTTTCCCCACCAAACCCACAGTGACTTGAACTTTGACGGGAACATTGGCCTTTGTAGAAAAGGAACTTCCATAAACCCGGAGCCTAAATACATTGCAAGTTTCCTTGACTACAGCAAGGACAACTTCCAAGTGTGTCTAGAGATGAATTAGGCTGATGGGGAAACATTTGGTCGTGTATTCTGAAAAGGAGAAATCTTTCCCAAAATTGCTACCCCTCTGAAGTGTTGTACCTTCTGAAAAGACTGTAGCGCCTTCAGTGTTGTTGGTTGGCTTGTTGTTGTTGTTTTTTTATTGAGACTTGTAAACAATGCATCTGCAGTTTAAATTTTGTCCTGCGCTCTCTCTCTCTCTCTCTCTCTCTCTCTCTCTCTCTCTCTCTCTCTCTCTCTCCTATTGCTAGCCATTTTTAAACTGCCACATATAAAAGAGGGCGAAGGATGAGCCCCTGACCCACTGAAATCAATGGGACTTTTGCTATTGACCTGATTTCTTTCTCCACGGCCATTTGTGATGTGTGTGTGGCGGCCCATTTCATAGAAAACGTGCATTCGATAGCTAGTCCTTCCACACTGATCAGAGGGTGACGGGAGGGGCGCGAGGCAGAGTGTGTCTTGCCAATATATGGAGTCATCCGCGGAGAGGGTCCGGTCTCTCGCATCATCCTCTGAGTCGCCTAGAAAGAGGGCTCTGCGTGCTGTCATTGTGGCTATGAATCTCCCTTCCTACAGTTCATCACTGGGAAGTCAGTCCGGTCCATTTAGATGCATCTGGCTCCCATGGAGGTGTATTTGGGAACGCAGACTTCCTCTATGGATTTAAGCTGGTGGCATCCCCCCGCCCCCCCAAAAGAAAACCCGGTTTTCTTCAAGGTAACTCAAGTATCCAGTTGGAAAAGAAGGTGGGGGAGCGTCTCAGGTTACCCATTGGCTTGTAGGTGTCATTGATCCTCAGAGACCGCCCGAATAAGTAGGGCATCCATTTCCAGCATGGAGAAACACGGGCCCTTTGGCCCCCCTCCCCTCCCCTCCTCTCCCCCCTCCGCGTTGGCTGCCCCCTGACTCACCAGCGCACGAGTTCATCCTCTGCATCCAGGGGTAAACAGGGCTGGGGTACTTCCGGTCGCTGTCTTCGTCATGCAGAGCTTTGGCCGGGCCGCCGTCGGGCTTGTACTGGGGCTCCGAAGCGAAGCAGGGCAGATAGTCCCCAGGGTGGCCGGCCCGCGCCTTGCCGCTGCCCGCGGGCGACGAGGAGGCGGCGGCGCCCAGGTCCTTGTCGCCGTAGAAGCAGGAGCCGCCGTAGTCATAGGCGGCGGCGGGCCGGTTGCAGGCGAGAAGCGTGTTGGGGGACTGTTGGTAGAAGCAAGGTGAGGCGGAGTAGGGCTTGTCGGCCCCATAGGAGGCGGGGAAGTGCCGCAGTGCCTCGTAGCCGGCGGGGTAGAGAGGCAGCTGCCCGAGGAACGACTCCTGTCCGCTGGGCAGGCTCCCCGGGAAAGAGGGATTCACGAAATAGGAACTCATGGGCGCTCCCCAGACCCCGCGCCGTGATTTGTTGTGTATTAGTACATCTGGCTATAACTATTAGGAGTCATCCGAGTGGTTTGTTTCTAGATGGCCGAGCGCCAAAAGCGACAGCAGCAAATAGCACCAGCTGACGGCCGGGCGACCAATGAGCGAGCGGCGGAGGGCCTTCTCCCCTGGGATCCGCCGCCACCGAGCCGGCAAAGTTACAAACAACAGCCCCCCACCCCCACCCCGCCGCCGCCGGAGCCCCGCAGATGGATGGCAAGGTGCAAGCCGCCACCTTCCCAAGCGCCCGGGCAGGGAGGGGCTCGGGGGGGGGGGGCGAGATGCGTGGGAGAGAGGGAACTGGGCATGACAGAGACCGTTTATCGGGAGTCCCAAGGAAGTGACGCGGGGGGGGGGGGCTCAGGACCTCGGGGAGAGGGGTCGCCTGGCCGCTGGAATCCACGGGAGACTTGTGCAAAGTTGGGAGGGAGCGACTGAAGGAGAGTCAGGGAGCAGCTAGGAAGGCCCCCTTCCCCCTTCGGACTCCTCTTTCTCCCCCCCTTCCCCCCATGAAAGCACTTCGGCAATCAATCACCTCAAAGCCGCACGGTGAGACCTTGAGGCTTTTCTTTAAATAATTAAAAAAAAAAGACGGTCCTAAATATCACTAATCGCAGCCGCGCTGGGACGCACCGTCAGGAAGGGACTCCCTCTTCCGACGTTCCCTTCTGCCTCCTCAAAGGCCTGGGCTGCTCTGCCCGGACGCTCCCCCCCCCCCCCGCCGCCTCCATTTCCTTCCAGTGGGCCCGGGCAGTTCCGTTGCGCAGCAGGAACCCGGCAAGGAGCCGAAGTGTGGCCACTTCGAGGGGGCAGCTCTTCCTGGGGCTTCTCCCGAGCCACCCGCCCTTGCGGAGAGAGGAAATGTCACCGGGAAGGCCGTCCAGGGTCGGCCGCCTTTCGTACTTGATTGCTCGTGGGAGCCGCCAGAAAAGCCAGCGAGAGGGCCGCCTCTTCCTCCACCCTCCCCAAGCCGCCACCCGGGCGTCCCTTCGGAAAAGGCTGGCTCCTTCGGCTCCTTCCGAGCATTTCTTTAAGCCGGGATTTTTTTCCATGTTCGGACCAGCCGCCCACCCTCCGACCGGGCTCCGTCGTGGCAACTCTTGGCCGGCTCCCTGGAGCCTGCCATCCGGGCCTGCAGGCAGAAGGCGCCAGGCTGCCTTGTAGTCCGCCCGCCGCTCAGCCTCCGGGTGCCAAGGGACGGGAGCTCCACACTGGCCCGGACTGCCTGCTTCCCACCGGCCCGGGGGTTTGACCGGGCTCTGGAGCCAGCGGCCCTCAAGCGGGCTTTGGGACCCGCGGGGGTTGCTTGCGGTTACCGCTTGGCTTGGATTGTTTCATTTCCGGAGCTCGATATCTATAAAACAGCAGTAAGTTAAAACAGCCCTTTCTGCCTGCCTCCCTCCCTCCCTCCCTCCGTAACAATCGTGCGCATTGTTTGTGCCCACCCCCGAGGTTTCACAGAGAGCTCTCGATTGCCTCCAATAATGGTTTTTCCAAAGGCTTTTTCCCATTGTAAACAAGGAACAACTAAAACTTAACCCATAACTGCAATTGACTACGCAGGGCGGGAGGGGGATACGCATCGATTTGCGAACAGGAAAACTACCATGACTGAAAGTAAAAAATAAGTTGCCTTTCAAAGATTTCTCTCTCACTCTCTCTCACTCTTTTTTTTTTTTTTTTACAATGAAAGCAGAACAAAAATGACTGCTTTGAGGGAAGTTTTTATAGGAATCGGCGGCGAAAGAACGGACCAGGGGAGGGGGAGGGTCCCCGCAGTCCAACAGCAGCGCCTTATCTCCACTTCTAGGGGCCGATTTAGCACAGGCAGGCATTGACTACTTCTTTTGAGCCCGAAAGATCCCTCCCCCGGCAGGAAGCATGAACAGGGGGCTTGGAAACCTAAGACCGCATAGGAAATAGACGGCCAAACGAAGGGAAGAAGCGAAGGAGCGCCTTGCGTGTGCTTGGAATTCAGTCAGTGGCGAAATTGATCAGAATAATCCAAGAGAAGGTCCGTGCGAAGGACAGGAACAGCGGCTGGGTCTGAGGAAAGTGGGCGATCTAGCCCATGATGACCCCCCCCTTCCCAAGATCTTGGTTTCAGTCCAAGGAAGGAATAACATCCACGTCTGTTGTGAGTCAAGCTTCCCTCCCCCCGCCCTCAGCAGAGCCCCGAGCCCCACATCTGCTCAACAGCCCCGCTGCCTTCTCGAATGTGCGGAGGCGACGTCTGCCGGGCGCAGTTCCCGAATGGGAAAAGGTAAAGTGGCCCTACCATCAGACCCATGCGAAGCAAAACATTTTGTGTCACCTCCCCCCACCCCCCAAACCCAATACTCTTTAAATAGCAATATTCACTTTTTTATTTTAATCTTTCTTATCAGGATGGTTCCCCCCCATAAGTCAAATCAAGTTAGAATACAGGTGCGCAGGGAGGAGGGGGGCAGTTCCCCTCTTAAGCTTAAAAGCCCCCCTTTCCTTTAAGGTACAAATCCACTTACAAATCCGCCTCTTTTAGCTAAGAGCCGCTAATCCAAACAGATCTCACAATCCCAGCCATTGTTTAGGTTGAACGTGTATTAGTCACCCTCAGCGTTTGCCCTTCAATAACAGAATCCAAGGGTGTCCCCCCCCCCTCCCTCACCTACACACATAACTTTTAAGTCAGCTGTGGATAAATACCATTTAAGTAGATAAGGTCAGATGAGACACTGAAACCCGATTAAAAACAAAACAAGCGGGAGTTGCCAAGAGTAAGCAATCCGCTCTAGGGTGTGCTTTAAAAAAAAATTGCTTGCCTTTGGCCCTCTCTCCTCCTAGTACCCACATCGGCCACACCATGGCAGCACTGAGTACAAATCTCTCGGCAATAAATAATCCGACATTCACTGCAGTTGCAGTCGAGCAGATACTGCAATGCAATACGCACGTAATTCTGGCCAGCCCGGAGAAAACAGAAGAAACCTTTATTTTTGGACATGAAAGACTCTCGAAGCTTACTCTTAACAACAGTAAGGGATGTCTGCTCTCACCATTATAAATATTTTCCGCCTCCAATACGGCTTGAACAGCAATACAAAATGGGCAAACCACATATTATGAATCCTTAGAAAATCTTACGTTCAGCTCTATTAACACATCCCTCCAGAGTTTTAAACATAATATTTTCACATTTCCTCTCACTGTGTATTCACACCCCTCCCAAAAAAGGCAATGTGGAATATGGTCCCCTATTGTATTTCAGCCTTCAGTATCATTAGCGAATAAAGCACAGTTCCAGACTTTGAAAAAGTCCACAATACTATCCAGGTTCCAAGCTGCAGCAGAGTCACCATCAATATTTTTTAGATCAGTAACGATGCATAATATACAAACAACCCCGCAGTGATTAGATTCTCGGGTGTTAGCCTATTGATTTCCACCTAAAATGAGACATCTATCGAGGATTTTATTGACCTTGATAATATTATATAACCACCATTTTTAAAAACACGCATTATAAACGACAGACACGAAATCAGCATGAAAAGGGAGGGGGAATCCGGCTAGTTGACTCTAAGAATGATGCCTTTAATTCGGTGGCTCGCTCAAGCCCACCAGTATAATCTATTATTAGTAAACAAAATGCCTGATTGACATTGTTAAAATGACACCGAACCCGGCTCGTCGGTCTCCGTCCCCTTTCTGCACTCAGCCCAACTCGAGCAGCGCGAGCCTTCCTCCGGCGCGCAATTTCCTCCTCGTCTGACAAACATTCTGCCTCGATTGCCGAATAAGCGTCAACAGAACAAGCGAGAGGTTGTACGTTGCAGGCTGCATAAAGTGGACCCGCTTTGCTTGCTCATTTCTTTGCATTTCTCACCTTTAGGTTCTGGCTCGACGGAGCCCCGTCGACTTTGACAGCTGTCGTTTTGGCTGTAGCGGAGACGAATCGCCCTCTTTTCGGTGCCAGAAGAAGCCGGAAATTAGCCAGGATGCGAGCTGAAAATCTGCCACTCCAGCGTTTTGAATCCAATATGCCACACCTTCCGGCGGAGGAGCTGGAAATCGCCATCCAAGACCCGCGTCCTGGGCGGCTGCTGAAGCCGAACCTCCATCCTGCCCGGCTCCCCACTGACTTACAAAGGCTTCGTGAGAACCACCGGGGGTGGGGCGGGGGACGGGAAAGCCAGAGAGATCCGAAGCAGGACAGAGCCGAGCAAAAGAATGCAGCTCTATTCTCGCCAGGGAAATTATAAAAAAGTTCATGTTCACGGTTACCATCCACATGACCGCCGGCGACCAATGGAGGAACGGAACCACTCATAAAGTTGTATTGCAAAGTTGTAAATTTTCATAAACAACAACGGATTTATGGCCCTTTCCTCATCACTAAGAAAGAGGCAGGACTTAGAGAGGCGCCATTTTACCAGGGAGGCAGACCTAGATTTTTAAAGGACCCACCGTCTGGACTCCCTTTTCATCCTTAGTAGGGAAACTGCGCTGACTGCATCGAGAATACCGGAGCCCGCAGTGACGGCTCTCCCCTCTGCCCTCTTCGCCTGGCACTTTTGCGCATTCTTCTTCATAATTCCACTGTTTTAAATAGTCCTATTTTTAAAACACACACACACACCCAAAAAACCCACAGCCCATCTGCCCCACTAAAAGAAAATAACTGCGGGTATGTGAAATATTTGGCAATATGAGCTTTTTTTTGGGGGGGGGGGTGTAAGCCTTACATATGTATGTATGTTTATATGCGTGTATCTATACAGTTCCCGCATGCGGCTCTTTAACCCTCCGATATTCATGCATTTTATCCCATAAATTTCTCATCGCCATAGGCCCCAATGCGGATTCCTGTTTATGCCACAGAAAATGGCTGTTAACTCCCCCCCAACCCCCCCCCCAAAGCCTTCTTATATTTTGAAGGCTAAACGGAGACCCGACTCTTATGCCTATTTTCCAAGAGGCAATGGTCACCGAACGGAGGGTAAGGTCTGTGTGGGAGTCGGCAGATTTCTTGCCATTCAAGTGAACAAAGGTTTTTAATGAATATTTCCGTTTTCTCTCCCCCCAACCCCAATTTAGACGAAAAAAATCACTCTTGGAGTTTAGGAATGTCCAACTTAGAATGCCCAACTGTAAAACACTGAGAAATGCCCCGTAGATCCCTGTTTGTGCGCGGCCGGGGACACATTACAAGGAAGTATATTGGATCATTACAGTCCCCGCTTGCTTGCAAGTACCAGAACGGGTAGGGAATGTTTCCGGGCATGTGCGCACCTGTGATATTTGTGTGTTTGTGCACACATGTGTATGTGTGTGTATTCACACACTCAACAAAGAAAGACGATTCACTGTCAACAAGCATTTTTATTCCTATGTAACATAAAACACACTGAATACACAAAAACACTTCCGAAGAGAATTCACCCACATTCAATGCCCCCCGCCCATTTTTTTCTTTTAAAACACGAAATACCTCAATGTTCACAATGAACACATCGAAAAGCACATTGTAACATACAATTTATGAATAAAGTTTAGCCAAAACTTTCCCAGGCGCAATTTATTTATACAGAGTTTGTCAACATGGCATCATGCTACAAAATCACCCCCAATTCAGTACAGATCTCCCAGCTTTTGGGTGTGATGTAAAGTCCGAGACAACAGAGACGGCCGCGGAAGTTGCCAGCCAACAGATAAGGTGGGGAGTTCACTATTCGCGCAGTTTCATGTCTATTCCATTCTGATGGGACAACTCGGAGAAAGGTGAGGGGGAGCAGGTATACGGCCCGGCTGCCTGGATTCACAAGACAGCTGTATCAAGCAGAATGAATTATTCAGACCTATATATCTAACTGGCTGCCCAGAGCGCAATACAAAATGAAATACCGGCGATGAAACCGCTTTATACAACATTTGCGAGAATTTCTCCAAAATTCCTACTGGAGAAGACACGAGCAGATAGTTTTAAGTTGCAGCATATGACGTAATAACAGACTTGGAATAAATATATTATTATTATTTTTTTACTATTTTTAAATTATACTCCGCAATACTCGGCCTCAAATCCTCTATGAGAGCTTTGAAGGCCGTCCCTTTCTTCCCCTGCCTCCTTTTGCCTCCTTCTCCTCTGCCTGTCAGGCCAGAAGCGCCAGCGCAACTCCCTTTCCTCTCCTCAAGAGTAAAACACAGCAGAGCTTGGGAGATAGGCAGGAGGAGCGCCTTAATAGGTAGTTTTGAAAATAGGTAGTACAAATGACTGCTGCGGTGAGTCTAGTGGTTCAGTCACTGTTTTTCAAGGATTGTTCCCCCTCCTCCTTTCAGTCCCACCCCGCTTATTTTAACCACAAACAAAAACTGCCACCCCGCAGCAAAATGGAAGGGCGTCACCCTCCCCCGTCTAAAATTAGGTAGTTTGCAACTGATCCTAACACACCCCCGCCCCCGAGGGCCTGATTGGGACCAATACAGTCAGGTAGTTTTACCTGGAAGCCTTAACTTTCGTCTGTGGGGGTGGAGGGATTTCTCTCCCCACCCCCAATGTGCAAGTAACCAATTCTCTCCTCACCCCCCCCCCCCCAAGTCAGCAATAGCAGTAACACGTGTTTTTGAAATGGAACATTTTAAACAGAGGCCTGGAAAATCCAGGCCCAAGTGGTCCGATGGTGGAGTAGTAACTCCTAGTTTGCACAGGGCGTAATCGAGGGTGCTCTAGGGATGTGGAAGATATTGGTGCTATGAATGGCTGTGACAAGGGTCTTCTTTTGCCAGGATGATACTTTTTTGTGGTTTGATTTCCGGCTGCCCCGTGCAGGCAGGAGGAAGGCTCCGGGCAGCTACTCCTCGTCTTCCTCCTCTTCCTCCACTTTCTCCACCGAGGCCGTGGCTGATGCACCTTCATGGTCGGCGGCGGCGCCCGCCCCGGTCCCGGTCCCCGCCCCGGCCCCGGCTCCGGCTCCGGCCCCGGCCGCGGTGCTCTCCTCTTTATGCTCCTTCTTCCACTTCATGCGCCTGTTCTGGAACCAGATCTTGATCTGCCGCTCGGTCAGGCACAGGGCGTGCGCGATCTCTATCCTCCGCCGGCGGGTCAGGTAGCGGTTGAAGTGGAATTCCTTCTCCAGCTCCAGCGTCTGGTAGCGGGTGTAGGTCTGGCGCCCTCGCTTCCGATCCGGACCTGCAGGGACTCCCCGGGGCGGGCAGGGGGCCGGGAGGGGGGAGAGAAGGGAGACGGGAGGCAAAGTTGGAGAATCAGAGAATCCTGGCGGGAGAAGGCACAGGAGGGTCGCGACCGGCTCGGGAGGGGAACGGGCTCAGCCTCTGCCCCCTCCCCAGCACCTAAAAATGCATCTCAAGCCCGGGTCAGAAAACGGACCTTCACGGCCCAGTTTGGAGTGGGTCGGCTGGGAAGGGAGTCGGTGGATCGCGCCCACAATGCCCCAATGAAAGGCGGGGGGGGGGGGGGGGAAGGTGGCTGGGCAGCCCAGAATTATTAGTGACTGAAAAACCAGGTGGATAGAAGGGGGGGGGGGCGGCAGCACAGGAGTCTGGAGCCGGACTGCCCCGCATTAAGGAGGGCGCCCACACCCCACCCTTTCTGGAGCTCGGGGCTCTCCCCCCCCCCCCGGTCTGGACAGCTTGTTTACTTTCTGTCCGAGCCGAGCAAGGATGCCTCGCGGCGCCCCGGAACACTTTCCCTTTCTCGTATTTATAACGGATCATACATCTCTGGGAAGGAAAGGGAAAGAAGAAAATAGCTTTTATTTTATTTTTTCTGCCCATGCTCAGACTGGGAAGCTTCCCACCCCCGCCCCGCCGCCTCTTCTCTCTCTCCCCCACATGGGCTTTGCAAGCCGGCCCCACTTGTCCACCACGACCCCCCCCCCCCCCCGGGCACCTTCCCGACGCTGCCGAACCGCCCGAGCCAACCCAGCGCTCTGCTTCCCCGGCAAACCCGGAGTTAGATAAATTTACGAGGCCAGAACCCATTAATTGGGCAATAAAAAGTTTTATGAGGCTCATTTACATACAATGCCACAGGCTCTCCGCGCAATGGCGCCTCTGCTCTAATTAAAAGCAGGCAGGCAGGCGGGCGGGCGGGCGCGCTCCTTGCGAGGAAGTTTGCGTGCTCCGCATTGATTCGCCCGCTCCCCGCGGCCCCCCTCCGCCCTACCTGAGGACCGCATCCAGGGGTATATCCGGAAATTGCTCTCGGCCGGGCCGTGCAGGTTGCCTTCCTCGGTTTTCTCGCAGCTGGCTTTGGTTAGGTCATTGCAGAGGACCGGGATGTTCTGGTCGAAGGAGGAGCAGTGCAGGTTGTAGGCGTCGGAGCCCAGGCCGTACCCCGAGGAGAAGGGGCTCTGGTAGAGGGGGCTGTTCACATTGTACAAGCCGGGGACGGAGGCGGTGAAGGCGCTAGCGCTGGGTCCGTAGCCGCCTCTCTGGGAGTTGGTAGCGAAGGAGCACGACGTAGGCTCTGCATTTTGGAAGAGAGAAGCAGCCCCCGTCGTATATTTGCTAAAAAGAGCGTTCACATAATACGAAGAACTCATAATTTTGACCGGTGATTTGTTGTCCGGTAGGCTTCGGTGTCGGTTTTACGAGGTAGCGTGATATATGATAACATTACACCCCCAGATTTACACCAAACCCCATTTTCTTTTGGACGGAGCTGCCTCTACCACGTGACCAGTCATGTGACCCCGTCCTCCAATCTCCTCCTGCATCACAGGTGGGAGAGATCAGGGTGCCTCGCAGGACCCGGGAATGGACGGGCAAGAGGAGCGGCTGACAAATTACTCGGGCAGGGGGCGAGGAGGGGCTTCTGGCGGCAGGAATAACGAGGCGCCTCGCTCTGGCCCCGAAGGGAAGCCCGGCGCGCTGCCGCGGAGGGAGCTGCCCCTTCTCTCGGGGTGGGGTGGGTTGGGAGTGGGGGGCACGCTCCTCTGCCGCCGTTGCCCCCTCCCGCCTTGCAGTTCGGTCGCCAGGTGACCCCCCCTTAGCCCTTCCCCCCCCCCAAAGACTGCCGCTCCCGCTTCCGCCTCCTGGCTTGCTCCCCTCATTTCTGCTGGTTGCAAACAGGGAGGGGGGAAGGAAAGAAAATATGAAACACCCCCCCCATACAAAAAAAAACAACAACCCTTCCTGCCGCTAACTAAGAGCACCGGATAGGCTTATCAAAAAATCAAAGGCGGTCGCCCAAGCGTTCCTGCAAATCATGCTTGATTTTTTTTTCCTGCGGGAAAGGAAATCGTGAAATATTTATACGGGAGGTCTCCTAATTTGCTAACAGATTTATTAAGATGCTGACATTACGCAGTCGGCCAATATCTCCGGGCGAGAGGAACGGCGCTTCGGGGGAGCCCTCTGTCTGCCTTGGCTCGCTGCGAACCACTCGGCGCCCGGGGGGGGGGGGCTCCCGCGACGGGCCTTTCCGCGCCTCTCCCCCAAGGGGCGAACCCTCTCCCTGGGGTCCCTCGGCCGCTCTCCCGGGCAGCGACTCGCAGAAGGGATTGGGGGGGGGGGGGCTGGCCAACCTCCTGGGCGCCTTGGCTGCCTCCTGACCGGCAGCAACGTCATCCCACCTCCCCCCAATATAGATATATATTTAAAGAAGGGAAATAAGGCAAGGATCTTGAGCCCCTTTCCGAAGGAGACTGAAAAAGGTTTTGCCCCCTGACTGCTATCAAGTACCTGCGTGCTAGTAGCCAAGACACCTCCCCCCCTCCCGTTTTCCCCGAGCGCCACTCCGGCTCCTGCATTTCTCCGAATCCCCCCCTCCACGCCCCCCCCCCACACACACCCCGGCTGCTTCCCCTGGAGGAGCCTGCCTGCCATCTTTCCTTTAAAGAGATCGTAAAAGTGGTTTCCTTCCTAGGGGGGGGGGGTTGTAAGCTCGGCTTTTACTACCCCTGCTCGATTGCACCCCATAAACTGGAAGGAGGACAATGCGATTGCTCCGGAAATCCTCCCTCTTCAATAGTGGGATTTGGTGTCCTGGGTGTACAAAGCAGTTCTCGCCAGTGGAAATGGGCCCTGGAGAGATTTCGCACGGAATCTTGAGGAGGTACATTGAGGGGACCCACTGAGAGAGTCTGTGCCATGGTGCCTTCTGGACCCACAGCCTGGGGGCTCCATGGCGCTCCACCTTGCCCTGCCCGGTCACCATAAAGGTGGAGGAGAACTTGTCTCAAGGGCGTCGGGGCAGCGGAAGGGTGCGGAGGGAAGTCTGCCAGGAGAGCTGCTTCTGGGCACAGAGATCCCTCTCAAACCATAGGGCAGGCATGGACAACCCCCGGGGCTGCTGCTGCTGCTGCTTCTGCTGGGGGAGGCAGCGGTGGGAATCCCCTCCCCAATAGAAAGAAAGAAAGAAAGAAAGAAAGAAAGAAAGAAAGAAAGAAAGAAAGAAAGAAAGAAAGAAAGAAAGAAAGAAAGAAAGAAAGAAAGAAAGAAAGAAAGAAAGAAAGAAAGAAAAGCTAAACCTGCAGAGCCCGAGATCAAAGCGGCTGCAGGAGACGGCATCAGACCCATAAATTGCTGCGGGTGACACAAGATGTGTGGAGGGCGCAACAGCACCCAAATGCGCCAGTCTAGACTTGGGGGTTGGTAAAGTCAGGCAGGCAGGGCCTTAGAGATGCCCCTGGAAAGGGCCCCGTGAAAAGCAAAGGCCTCCCTAGGCCGAAGGGCAGGAGAGGCGGCGGCCCCCGGACCGGGCTTGCTTCCTATTAGCTCCTGATTATGGCCCCCTAGAAGTCGCCCTCTTGGAAGCATTGGAAGCGTTAGGGCCCCTCGTTGTTTCGACCAGGAGAGGGCCAAGGGGATGCCAGGTGGCCTTTGCAAGAAGCCCTTCGGGGCCCTCCTTGGCGGGGGGGGGATCCATCCCACGCACCTCCTGGGCCTCTGCGCAAAAGGGGCTCAAGCCAGGCCGCGCTTTCCTGGGAATGACCCGGGGATGGGGAAGCGGCCTTCAGCTCGGAGAGGGCTCTATGAAGGGACACCCCCCCCCAAAAAAAATTGGGGTCAGATTTCTTTCCAGTCCAGAATTGTAGGCAGGGACACCAGCGAAGCGGCGTTCTTTGGCAATTCCGAGCAGCTCTTTGGGTGCCGAGCAACCCAGTGTCTGAATGCACGTGGGATCCGCAGGGTCATTTGGGTCTATCCAAGAGCAAAGGCACCACCGAACGTGCATTTCATTGCAGGCGAATGAGGAGCGGGCAGCCTCGCCAGACCGTGTGGAAAGCGCCCGTTGTTCGTTAGCAGGAATTCTCTTTGGACTCTCTCCCCGCCAGGAACCCTCGTTTCCAGTTGGGGCCCCGGACGGAGGTTCAACCCTTCTGCATCCTGCCCCTCCTTTATAATAATACACTCTTTTGGGATTCTTTCCTCCTGTTTCTCTCCCCGGTGCTAAAATAGAATAGAATTCTCAAATTCCGTTTTCCCTTCAAAAGATCCCTGTGCATTTCTTTTGTAGCCTCTTTTATGTTTTCCTCGCATAATATTATGTTCCCCCTATTATTATTTCTGCAGTATTTCCATACTTGTAAGCCCAGTAGTGCCCGTCAAGCGGTCAGTTTTCTGAGGAACGCCCGTTCTCTTCCTCCCCTTTGGTGGTGCAGTTAGATCCATACAGTAGCTCTCAACCCAAGAAGCGAAGGTAGGGCTGTTGTTTGGATGAGCGAAGCCGTAAAGAAATAGCGGGAAGCCTTCCGGAATGGATCCGGGCAGACATATCCCTGACCCCTGCGGTGTGTCAGTCTGCTGGCATCTGCATCCCACCGAGGCGAAATGGCTTGGGAATCCAGCGGCGCCCTGAACATCTGCTGAAGAATTTCAGTGGCCGGTAAATAATTTTCACATTAAAATCTGCAAGCTGGCCGCTAATGCCAGCCCTTCTTGGTGTTTCTCAGAGGATAATTGGCTCCTTGCGGGATGAAATTGCTTCAAGAGAGTCCTCTGCTTCACCAGGGACTGAATACCTTGCAGGGGATCGAGTCCTTTCCGTGTTGCAGGATCTTTCCCGGTGGTTCGTTGCCTCCTGCTTTGTCGATGACCCGTCTAAGCATTATTCTCACCGACCCGGGATTTTTTTTTTACAGCATTTTAACGCACCCACCTGGTTCTGAACAATTTAGGAATGTTTTCTAGAATCATCGATATGGCATTTGAAGCTCCATTAGGCTTCCCCATTCCCACTTATAAAATTGCTCAAGTAACCACAGTAAAAAGGATAAACAGTTCACTTGGCCGCAAGCGGGTTAGTGAAAGTGATTAAATTTCGTGAATATACATAGATAGCTGTTGACACACAGATAATTGCATTCTATTTTTGTGCATATGCACATGTTGTTGTTTTTTAATCAGCGCCCCAACCCACTTCGGTTTCATTGTATTTTGCACTCATACCCCATACATTCGGTAAATAGACCATATATGCACTGTTGACCCACATATATAGGCTCAGAAAATGGGGCTGGCTGGCCATGAAAACACAAAAACGGCAATATACAATATACAATCCTTGAAATATTTGTAAAGACGATACCGATGGATAGATACATATTTCCACACTGTAGATCTAATGACATACAGATAAGAAAAGACAAGCAGGAGATTCAGGGCTCATTCGTTTGTCGGAGGATTAACTAATGAAACATTTTCAGAGCTGCTTAAAAAACAAAACAAAACAAGGGTGTAGGGAGATCTGAGTTTATTTGCCGAATCTGATGTCAACAAGATGACATTTTAAAAACAAATAGGAGATGTAGCATCCATATACATCCACTGAAGACTCTTGTCCTTTGTTTTAAAAGATCAGTAGTCCCAAATCCGCACATGCTACGAGAAGTCGACATTTTAGAAGCTTTCTATTGATTTCATGGTGGATTAGTCCTTGTTTTCGTGGACCAACAGTGCCATCTGCTGTTCACATTCGGTCATTGCAGGCAATAAAACAGGCTCAGGAATCCTTCAAAAGTGCAAACGTAGTGGGTGTACACAGGAAAGCTTATAGCAGGAATAAAACTTTGTTGGCCTTAAAGATGTCACTGGGCCCAAACTTAGCTCTGATACTTGGTTTCTGCCACAGCAACTGGTTCAATAATCTTCCTGTGCGATGAAGGAGCAATTACAGAAAAAAATCCCAGCTGCAAATTCATTACAGATAAAGTCCAGCCTACGTTTAAGAGGAAAAGGGGATCATAAAAGCAAGCTATTTCCGCACAGCCGCTTTATCTGAAACAGCCAGACAAAATAAAATGAAAGGGCTTTTGTGGGAAATCTTAATTGTGGCTGGACAGTTGTAAACTCATTAAGGGCCGAATTCCAGACAGTTCGCAGACCCGCCATTTATTACGCGCTCCTAGCCCTGATTCTTTGAAGTCCCCACTGTCTGCAACAACCGAGGGCGTCCCAACATCCAAACCGTTGGAACAGGCATCAATTAGAGACCTCGCCCCCCCCCCCCCCGCCCTCCAAGAACTCTTTCGCCTTTTGCTAACGCATCTAATTTCTGGATTCTAAATAAATAAATATATATATATAAAGGAAAGAGACCGAAGCCAGAGAAAAACCTGAACATTGAAACTTTGCAAAGTTCTTGAGGTTCTGAACGTTCTCCTCTTTACGCCTGCGGCATTTTACACCCCATAAAATGTTACAGCCGTCATTTTCTTTTATGGCGGTGCACGGCTCTGAATTTTCCTAAGGGCGCCTTGAGCCAAGGCTTGTTAGCTGGAAGGGCGCGGGCTTGTTTTGGCTTTAAAAAGAGACCGGGCCATTCATTCCTTCCTTCCTTCATTCATTCATTCGGCAAAAGCGTTTCTGTTTGTTCTTGGGCACAGTTCGGCTCCGGTGGGCGTTCTGGGGCCGCCGCCTCCTGAGCAGATAGCCGAGAGCCGGGGCCAGGAGCCGCAGTGTCCCACTCTACCGAACCAGCATTTTTAGGGCTCAGCCTCTGAAGCCAAATGCTTAAATCCCCGGACCCCTTTACTCCGAGGCCTTTAGTATTGGCCCCACCCTTCCCCAATTTTTTCCCCATTTCTAATTCGGATTGAAATGATCGCAAACAAAGCCTCCATGAATATTGTTTGAAGGCGACCCGCTTCCGCTACATTTCAAATGCTCTGCGTTTATTTGGCTAGGCGGGAGAAGGCAGCTGAGTCGGGATCTGCGGGGGTAGGGGCGTTCTGGGCCGGCAGAAGGTTGAAATTTCCTACCGGAGGCTTTGTTCGACTGACTGGCTGCCTTTGGTGGAACCCGTTTGTGACTATTTTGGCTGGGGGCTTTCAAACGTTGGCTGGGGGGGGGAAGCAGCCCCACCTACATCTACCCCTCATTTTCCCCTGCCTCTCACTTTAAGGCGGGCAGAATACCTGCTATTCTTGGCCTCAATATGGGGGGCTTGTAACCTTATTGGGTGTTCTCACTCTTTATGGTGAGTGATAAAAGAAATCTGGGATCTGATGCCCCTCAGATCTCTGTCCCTCGGGGAGCAACATTGCCTGGGAATCAGCCCCATGGAAAGGATCAGGACCTCCCTTTGAATAGCTCTGTGGAGGATCAAGTGGGCTGCTGGGTTGGTCTGAAGGAACACATTTGAGTCCAAGGGCACCTTTAAGACCAGTAAGGATTTACTCCAGGCGTGGGCTTTCCTGGGTGCCGCTGGACTCAGAATCCAGGTTCAGTTCTCTTCCCAACTGCCGCCTATCTACTTGGGCCGGGCATTGGTGGGCTAGCGGCCTCTCAATAATCTTAAAACATCACAAAATATTAAGAAGAATCAATATATACTTTATTTTGCAAAAAAAGTTAAATATCATTTGGACACAACTATTTGGTCAGTAGGCCATGAGGTAACTACGGCAAAATATACAGTGTAGATTCTGCATAAACATAACTTCCAGGATTTAATTATTTTTTTCGTAATAATTGATACAAATCTACAATAACCCAAGGTAGGTTTTTAGAGCGTATAATTTATTATCAATAAAATTAAATTTCATTACAATAAGAATCAAATTATTTGATTAAACTTAAAAACGTAAACCATAGGTAGTTACCTTTTTTCACATATATGTATAGCTCCAATAGCCAAAAACTGCTCACGGGTGCAAAAACAATATTCAAGCTAATCTGATTATTAAGGGTTTCATCTTTAATATATAGATAATATATATACAGCTGAAGGAGACAGTACTATATATAGAGATATATAGATCAGTGTTTTCTGTGCATACTAAGATGACTTGCTTTAGAGGAAGGGAGAGCTCCTGATTTCTTTTCAGGCTCAGATCATGGCCCCCTCCTGTTTTTTAAAAGTGGGGGGGGGAGAGGGAGAAAGAATATTCTTTCCCATACAATCCAAAGTTAACTGTCTAATTATACAGAAAAGACTTCTTACACTACAGAGCTATACTCTATGCAACTTTTATAATAAACAACCTGAGTTCAAATTGAATTCTAGCTTTCACAATCACATCTGGTACAGCACCCAAGCACAAAAATTGAGTCACAAATATCATTACCACGATAAAACACAGTGTTCAAGTATTAGAGCAGACCCCTCTCTGCCACGCAAAGAGCAAATAAAATTAACTACTTTGACTAACCTATACAGTCTGTAAAGAGTTGTGCATTAAAAAGGTAGTTTTTCTTTCTTTCTTTCTTTCTTTCTTTCTTTCTTTCTTTCTTTCTTTCTTTCTTTCTTTCCTGACAGGTAGATTTAAACAAGCCAACAAATCAGCTTTGCGCATTAATAATGCCCCCTTTTCTTTCCTATGATCAGACAATGGGGAAATCGTGGTACCTCCTGAAGAGCTCCAGGGTCCATCCACCCACCCTGTGCTGTGCTGGCGAGGTACATTAAGCACGGAGTTGGCAAGGACAGAAATCAACGTGGAGGCCTGGCCACGGCCAGGGGTGGGTGGGCGGGTGTGATGGGTGTGTGTGTGGGGGGGTTGCATTGGAGGAGGAGAATTCTGCTGCTGGAGAGAAACCCCTGCATCATCACTCGTCCTTTGCTCGGTCCTTGTTGATTTTCTTCATTTTCATCCTCCGGTTCTGGAACCAGATTTTCACTTGTCTCTCGGTTAGGTTCAGCAGCCTGGCCACTTCATACCTCCGGTCCCTGGTGAGATACATGTTGAAGAGGAATTCCTTCTCCAGCTCCAGCGTCTGGTGCTTGGTGTAAGGGCAACGTTTCTTCCTGGTGGATCTCGCGTGTAACCAGTTTGCAGAAGGGTTATCTGCAGGGAAACCATGCCAAGCGGTTAGGGGAGAGAAGTCCCTCCAAAACAGCCTGCAATCCTGGCCTCCCTTGGCTGCGCCCTCCTCCCCTCCCTCCCGCTCAGACCCCCACTTCCTTTAGAAGACAGGAGGTGTCCTGATAAGGGGTGGGGGGTTTACGAGGTCCCTTTTATTGGGAGTGACACCCACGGTGGGTCAGACACAAGGGGCAAAACAGCCCCCCACGAGGAGAGGTCCCTTAGAAATTCGTGTAGAAAACCGTCATTGGCCCGGTCCTCCGCCTCCGCTTTCTCTGCCCTTCATATTGTTTACCTAGCCTACACTTTCGAGGTCGGGCTTTCCTCTTGTGCCTCCTCCCAGCCCAGCCTCTGATTCTGCCCCCCCCAGCCCCAAGCACGCTGGACGAGCCAGGAGAAGAGCGAGGAGGGGGCTAGCTGTCTCTATGCCGCGTGCTGCTGACCTTCCCCTGTCCTGCATCCGCCACTCGAGCCAGGAAAACAGCCAGCGCTAGCGGGCTCCTGACCCTGATCAGCAGGGCGGCGTCCTTTGTGGCCGCTCCGTGTCCCGGCGGTTCAGTCCAACACAAGATGGATCGAACGGAGGAGGGGTGGAAGAAAAAAGGTCTCCCCCCCCCTGCCCCCATCTGCCCCATGTAGCTTGGGTCTCTTTCTGGGCAAGTCATTTGTCACAAAGGGCTCAGATTCACATCCAATGCTGGGTTTGGGCAGAGAGCATTTTCTCTCCCTTCTCCCGCCCCACCTGTCTAAGGCTACTGGCCTTCTTGAGGCCCCCTCTCCGCTTCCCCCCCCCTTCCCTCTCTGGCTTTGGAGCTCGAGTATCGAGCCCAGGCCGCTGGACGCCCCTCGCGGCTCCCCGGCGGCCTTGCGGAGGGACTTACTTGGGTCCAGCTGGGGCTTGTCTCCGTTGGACTCGCTCTCGCCGTGGTTTTCCGCGAAGGGCCCGTCGGGGGCTGGCTTATCCCTATCAGCTGGAGGAGAACCACAAGCAAAGTCAGTCAGGGAGAGTGCGTGCGGGTCAAAGGTGGTACAGTCACCCCGCCGGGCCGAGAGCGGTTCCGGTTTAATGCCGTAATGCCTGCTGGCGGGCAAGCCGGGGAAAGAGAGGGAGCCCGGCAGGGGCTCGAGCCACGAACGCATGTACCTGCCGTCGGGCGCTGCCATGGGTGCCTGGTGGTGCACGTACGGGTGGTACACGGCGGGCACATTGTTAGCGCTCGGCGGGTGCGCGGCGTTCCAGGAGGCGCTGAAGACCGACGCTTTGGACTGGAAGCTGCAGGGGGCGAATTCGGGGTGCTCGCCCAGGCTCGCCTGCCGGCCCGGCTGACCCAGCGGCGCAGCGCCGTAGCGGGACTGCACCAGCTCCTCGCTCTCGTGGATGAGGAAGGAGTCCACGTAGTAGTTGCTCAGCGCGCCCGAGGAAGACATGGCCATGCCGCCCGGCCGCGGCGGCGCGAGGAGACCCGGGGAAATTAGGGCACGGCGGATTTCATGACACAACTTGGTCCTGCCGAAGAACTACAGTCACCTAATAAGTTGGCGGCTGCCCGCCCGCTCATTGGCTGCCGCGCATCACGTGGCCGGGCAGCAGAACAATAACGTATAAATCAGTCCGCAGGCTATTAATGGGTCGGTGTTTTCCAGTCATCATTTTTATAGCAAAGCCATATGCCTTTATGCAAAGGGATCCGCAAAGTTTGTTTTAATTGTGGCCAAACGAGATTAAAAGATCAGGAATTCTTTTTCTGGGGGGGGAGGGGAGCCAACACCCTTTGGAAGCGGACTATTTTATATCATAATTAATCATCCTATCAGTGGTCCGTGTGCTTTGCACGCGCGCGCGCGCGCGCACACACACACGCACACATATACACACACACAAGCGCGCGCACACACAAACAGCCAGACCGTCCTCCTTGGACCGGAGACCTTCACATAAAATTATACAATAATTGAAGTAATAAAAAAGACAAAATAACACTGGCGGCCTACTGTATTTAAATATATATTTATTATTATATTTCATAAGGAGTTATTGTTTCAGGAGCCACGGGGCTGTTATTAACTCTGCCGCGACGAGCCCATTCATTTGCATCACCGCGTCTCGCAGCAGTAAAAATTTACGAGTGCCTGGAAAGGTTAAATTAGACTATTGTGTTTAGTTTGGGAACTCACTGTAAATAATGGTGCGCCGCCGCGGCGTTCGGCGGGGAACGGGGCTGGCTGGCTGGCTGGCTGGCGGGGAAAAGTCAAATCCAGCCCGGCGCTCCTTCCGAAGGGCAACGCGCCCCCTCCGCCTCCGCCTCCGCCCGCCAGCCCCAGCCCAGCAGAGGAGGCGAAGGGAGCCGCATCGCCCTCCAGCCTTACCGCAGCACCTCGATGGGCACCTCCGATCTGGGAGTGCCCAAAGCCACGGCTGCCCACCCGGCAGAGTCTCTGTCTGGGGCCCCGGAAACAACTCCGCAGCAGGCGGCCGAGACCGCCCTCCCCTCCCCACACCCTTCTCAGGACTTGCCGCCCAGGTCCCCTCCACCTGCATGGATGGCGGGTCGCTTGGGGGAAGGGGTCCTGTTGTTTTTTTCCAGTCGTGGTTCTGCGCTCTCTGCCCTGGGACCTTGTCGCACGCGGACAGCCCTCCCGCCAAAGGTAGCAGGGAAGGGACTTCTGCAGGAGGAAGAAAGTGGGGTGAGGCCCCTCGATCAAGTTGACTGCGAAGCGGATCCTGCCCTGCCCCCTCCCCTCCTGGCGCGACGACTCCCCCGTGAAGTGTAACTGTGCATTCGCTCGGGGAGGGAGAAAGAACTGCCGCGACCTACTGTACATTGGAGGGGGGGGGGGGGTGAGGGAGAGAGTTTTCTTCCTTCATTCCTTCCTTTCTCTTTGGCAGGACATTGAATTTCTCGGTCTGCGTGAAAGCGAAAGGGGGGCTCCGTCTCCCCGGGCGCCCGGCTGGAGAGGCGCCGTTGGCCCCGGCAGGGCTTGAACACTCTTCCTTCCCAGCCACCGGATCGGAAAGCAAAAGGTGTAAACCGTTATTTACTTTCTGGCGCCTTCGCCGTGCTAATACTGGGGAAGGTTACAGCCTTCTGCGGAGGGGGAATAGCCGGTGATGTGGCCCTCAGATCAAGTCCAGTGCTGCGAATTCAAGGAGCCGTTGAATGCGGATTGGAGCTGACATTCGAATTCACTTCTCCGGAGGACCCTTGCTTCTGTAGCTGTATTTGAAAAGAACTCAGACCAAAGATTGTGAGGGGTGGGGGAGAAAGGGAATAATTCCTACAGTTTCTTTCTTTCTTTCTTTCTTTCTTGTTCTTTTTCTTCTTCTTTTTTGGAGGGGGGTCTGATTCGAACTAGAGACTGTCAAAGCAGAGGGAAACCACGGGGCTAATTCAAGGCATGGATGAAGACCCTGCACGCGAGGAAGTCTGCTTCTCGTTATGCGTCCCTGGCTGCTGCCGTCCCGGGGTGTCGGGACACGTCCACATTCCCAGACGGACTTTGCTTTCCTTCGGCCGGGCTCTTCCCGCAGAATCCCGGATGCAAACAGGAACGACCCCGAAGAGCGACCCCCCCCCCCCCGCAGCAACGGAGCTGCATCAAAATGCCGACAAAGGTCTGGCTGAGGGGGCTGAGGCCCAACTCGGACTCCGCTGCCCCAGAAGCCACGTCTCCCTCTTCTCGGTCCCGCTCCTTCCCCGGGAAGAGGGAAGCCCTGCGTCATTTTTTGTTTAAAATCTGGAGTCAGCTGTGTTGAAATATGTCGGCGGAACTTCCTTCCTTCCTTCCTTGCTCCTCGAAGGAGAAAAATCATCCGAGCAGCAGGCCTCCAGGCGGTTTTCGTTTATTACATTTCGGGTGGGGCCATGCGGCGGCTATTCCATTTCTGATCAGGCACCCCTGAAAAGAGCAGCAGCCCAAGAAAAGACTCTCTTTACGCCGGGAGAACGTAATTCCTCTCTTTTGGGGGACAAATCCTAGCTGGGGAACAATGGCCATGAAAGAGCCTTCGGTGGGTGCAATAAACCGTTTGGGCAATGAGGGCGGGGGGGGGGTCCCTGCAAGGCGCTGGTGTCTGGCCCCTTGCCCTCCCCCCCCACATCAGGCCGCGGTTTCCTTGCGATGCCCGCTCAAGAATCGCGCCAGACATTCAGGTGGGCCAGGGCTTCCAACCGCCGCTGCCGCCCGCTTAAAATGCCCGGCGGCGGCTCCGGAGCAGAGCACGGCTGTCTGTCGCCTAGCGTCTGGAAAGGAGGGCCCGTCTCGCTCCCCGCGAAGGAAATGCGCCTGGGGTCTGGGAGCTCAGGAATTCGGCGGGCTAGACTTTGGCCCCCATCCTGAACCCAAAGGCTTGGGATTTATTTTCAAGGAAGGGCGGTGAGGATTTCAGCCTCGGGAGACGGTTAATGAACTCGGCCAGACTTCCCCGCGATCTATTGATCCCACCTCGGGTTTTCCTCTCGAGTAACACACGGGTGTGTCGAACGAACCCTTTAAACCATCCCTGGCAAAGACCCGAGGACAGAGAGAGAGAGAGAGAGAAAATACAAACGAGGGTTTCAAGTTGCGTTTTTGTTTCCTTTTTCGCCGCTCTTGACCAACAAGGCCCTCTCCCGTCACAGTCCCCTGGAAATCTCCCAGTTCAATGGAAACACATCCCCAGACTCTTGTTCCATATTTCTGTGGATGAGACCATTCATCCGTTCCTATTTAGCTGGTTGTTTTGTGGTGTTTTTGTCCCGCTTCGGGCATCCCCAGCACCCCCAAAAGCCTCTTTTGGAAGAAATGGCCATGGAATTAAATTTGGAGGGGGGGGGGATGAACGATCAAAGAATCAGGATGTTCCCCATCACAATGCCGAGAAAACCCAGAAAAACAGACCCATTCCGGGCGTTTCGTCAGTGTGTCCCGGTCCCCCGCTTGCCTCCCCAAGGTGTAGCCATTGTAGTCTTCTCGACCTGGAGAGAAAGAGAGAGATCCTGCAACCAACAGGCCCGCCTATACGGCCAATGTAGGCCCAGAGGATCCTGCCAGCGTCTCTCCTGTCGCTTCCGCTGAAAGGCTGAAAACAGGGGAAATGCCCTTCTTGCCACCGCCACCCGAAAGGGACCGTAGCCAAGCGCCTTCCCACCCCCACCCCCGCATTAGGTACAATGGTACACGGGCTAGTTATGAAACGGCAAACATCTTCCTGGGGTGGGAAAGCCAGGCAGGCCGTCCCCCGGGCCTGCCGCCTGGCCAAGGACAGCTCTTGTGCATTTACACCAGCGCATGGGGAACAGTTATGGGGCCGGGGCGAACGAAGCCAGCCGAGGGTCGGCGGAGGCCGAGCGCGGTCGCGGTCGCTGGTTGCGCCTCACTGGAATGCGGGCGCACGGCTCGCTCCATTCATGGTCATAACCGAGGCCTTGTGGGCCGGAGAGGAAGCGCGGGGCTTCCGCCGAATTTTCTCTCTCTCTGGCTTCCCCTTGGCCCTGTCGCTGCCGAATTCATTGGAGAAGCCGGATGGATTTGGGGCGAGGGACGGGGCGGCCGAGAGGCAACTCCTGAAAGCCACCACTGTAAGCAAAGGGGGGAGAGGGCGGGAGAGGAAGCTCTCTCTCTCTCTCTCTCTCTCTCTCTCTCTCTCTCTCTCTCTCTCTCTCTCTCTCTCTCGGTGTGTGTGTGTGTGTGTGTGTGTGACCGACCTCGTAAGACAAAATAGCTCAATAAAATAAAAAGCAAGCGGCGAGCGAGAGGCGCGGAGAGCAGCAAGGCAGCAATCGCTACCATATTGCCTCTTTACCCAGCTGTGAAGTGAGACCCCGCGCAGAGGAAAACGATTCCAGGGCCGACCGGGAAGGTCGAGGGAGATCCCCTTTCGCTGTCATACAAAACAGAGCATCCCCTGGCGCACAGACAGCGAGAAGATTCCTGTAAGGCAAAGTGGCCCTGACCTTGAAGGAATTCGCCCCGTCACCCCCCCAGAATCCCGCTCCGCGCCTCCTGCCTACCGGCCCTACCGCGCCTCCCCGCCCCCTCTCTATTCCTTCCTTCCTTCCTTCCTTCCTTCCTTCCTTCCTTCCTTCCTTCCCACAGTCCCCTCCTCCGCCCCGGCAGCGGGCTGAACCGGAGAAAGGGCCGACGGAGTGGAGTTTTGCAGGCGCCCCAAAGGGAACAATGGCGTTGGCCCTTGACGCCTGGAGGAAAGAGCCGCCTTCCCACACCTCGTCGGCGCTTAAAGGCAGATGGGTTGGGTTGGGGGGGGGCGCTTATTAGACCCGCTTGATGAATACAAACTGAAGTAATGAAGGCAGTTTCGTGCTGTCGAGAGAGAGAGAGCTCCAGCCCCAACAACATGAAACTACCTAAATCACCGACCAGTTCTCAGCCGCCTAATTAAGAGGGCTCCCCATGGCCGCTCTCCTCAGGCCAAAGGAGCCCGCCACAAAGAACAACACAACAAACGCAAACCGGCAACGTGACTCCGACACCCCCTGGCTGCCGCCGCCGCCCCCCCTCCACCCCACAGCACTCGCCATTCCCTTCCCCCTTCTTGCGTTCCTTTTTTGCTTTCCATGTACTGTTTCAGCAGCCATATCCCTGACATTCAATTTCTTTTTTTGGGGGGAGGGGGAATCCTCGTGTAGCCTTAATAATAATAATAAGAGAGAGAGAGAGAGAGAGAGAGATTTAAAAGGCAGGTGCTGGCCTCTAACCGTGATTGCCAGCCGTCAAAGACTCCTAGGGAAGATGGCCGGGTTCAAAGTCTACTCCTTGCCTGAAAGATGCCATTGGCTTGGCCACTGAGGCTTCCATTTCTCCCTCCCTCCCTCCCTCCCCCCGTCCCTCCCTCCTCCTCCTCGGTCTCCCGTTCGCCTTCGTGCTGGGCTCTTGCTACGCGGGCAGCGCTGCAGCCCCTCAAGGCGACTCCACGCTGCAGGCTGCCAGGTAGGAGACGGACAAACATGGCCGACAAGCTGGGCAAGAAGGCTGCGTTCCCTCCCTCGTGCTCACCTTTTCTTCCCCGACTTCTTTTTGAGCCCTCTCGGTTTTCCTGTGGAGGTGGGGGGGGGGGGGAGTAAACGACGCGAACAGGCCAGCCCAGCCACCCCTCTCAAGGCAAAGGCCCTTGGCTGCCCGCCTGTGCAGCGTCGCCCTCTCGACTGAAACGGCTCGTCCAAGACAGCCCCAATCCAGAAATGCTAGCAAGCCATAAAACGGAACAAAAGCCGACAAACCTTACAGCACCATTGCTATATGGCCCAGACAAATTACGACCGTCTAGGTCATATTTAAATAGATTCCTAAAGTAATTGCAGGGGACTCGGGCAAAGGATCCCTGTTGTAAAAGTTCTTGGAGATCTAACGTAGGGACCTGAGAATAAACAGTCACAAAACGAGGGTATTTTTTTTCTTAAAAAAAGGGGGCTTGGGGTTCATTCCATTTCTTTTATTTTTCTAAGAGAACAAAAACAGCATCTCCATCGTTTTGTGGTTGCGTCTTTCGTTCCACGCACAGCAGGATTACAATATTAATTTATTTCCGTTTTAAGAACGAGAAAGAGCTAGCGCTAACATTCAGAATAACGATATAGAATGCATTTGCTTCCAACAGTCTTGACATTTTAATAATATTAATAATATTAATAGACATTTGTACATATCTGTATTTATAGATATTTTCTTCTTTCTTTTTGCACTACACGCTTGACCTTCTCAAGGCGTGTAACTTCACAGTATCAAAGGAAAATCGGTCACCCTTCCCCTGGCCGAAAATGCTTCTGGTACACCAGAATACACACCCTCACAGGACAGAAGACAGCGATTTCTTGTCTTTTTCCTCCAAGGCGTGGCAGATGAGTCTTTAAACATTTTTCTTTCCTATGTGCTTGTTGAGCATAACTAGGGGTCACCCCACCTATCCAGAATAAATCCCCCCCCAGAAAGTGTAATTATTTAGCCAATAAAAAGACAAAGTTTTCCCTGTCTTTCAATGAGGCGGAGAGTTTTAGGGACTGGCATTCGGGGAAGCTGTAATGTCAAGCATTTGGGGGGCAAGAAATCCACACTCTGAGCTGGCTTTGCTGCTGGTCATCCTAGGAAACCCGAAGTGGTCGGCTGGACGTGCTCTCGATATAAGCTGCGACCCCCCCCCCCGCCCCCCACGAAAGCAGCGGCGGGGACCCAATTAAAAGACCGGAACCCAGTCGCACATTCGTCTTATTTGCTTTCCCTTAAGTTTGGCTCAGTTTTCTCAAGGGGGGTGGGGTGGGGGGAGACCATGGTCCAGAGTTTCTGAGCTTCAGGATCCCCCAGACCGGGGAACGAAGCAAGGGCTATCCAAGGCGCGGGCCGATGTGCATCAGTATGGCTTTATCCCAACGAAATCAACGACCAAGAGGCCCTGGGGAGGCTGAGGGGGGAAACCCAAACAAAAAAACAACTGTAAGCGAAACTTCTAAATCCACACAGGCGCGAGTTCGCAAAAGCCTAAAGCCAAAGAAACCAAACCAAACTCCCGAAACGTTTCTGGCTCTTGAACTCAGGGAGGGGCGCCCGCCGGTTCATCAAGAGAAATTGAAGTTGGCTGTGAGCTCCCGAATCCGATTCTCCCTGTTCATCTTCTTCAGTTTCATCCGGCGGTTCTGAAACCAGATCTTCACTTGTCTGTCCGTGAGGTGGACGGTGCGGCTGATCTCCAGGCGCCGCTCCCGAGTCAGGTACATGTTGAAGAGGAACTCCTTCTCCAGCTCCAGCGTCTGGTGCTTGGTGTAAGGGCACCGCTTCTTCCTGCCGCTCTTCGCCGTGAGCCAGTTGGCGGCATTCTCACCCTTGGAGTGGCCTGGGGTCGAGAAAGGAAGAACGGGGCATTAGCAAGGGACACCGGGAAGGGGGAGGGCAGAGACCGGCCAGGCGCCAAGGCCTCTTAGAGAGGATTTCGCCGAAAGCTTCCCACTGCTCAGGGCCCCTTCCGAGTCTCTCCGGAGTCGCAGCCTCCCAGCGCCACGGTCTGGACATGCCCATCTAAGGATTTGGTTCCCCTGCGCTCGCCCTGGAAAACTCGGTTTTGGAATTGACGCCGATCCTGGCGGGTGCCTTTGGCAGTGGCGTCCTGCCCGTCTGCGATTTCCCTTTCAGCGGGAAGCTTTGCTCCTCAGGCGCTTGATTCAAGGCAAAAAAAACAAACAAACAACAAAAAACCCGGAATCTCTGGGTGTTTATCAACCCACAGGCGCTACTAAATCAAACAGCGCTCCGCTGATAATCGAAATCTGACCAACGCCGAGCCAATCAATTAAAGCTGGGATTTCAGGTGCCCCGGCTTACTCGGGCGTGAAACCCGTTTCCTTCAGCAGGATCTACCTGCAGAGAGTCATGTCCGCTGGCGGGCGATAAATCCCCTTCGTCTCTATCGTGACTTTTTGGCCGTTTAGCGGTAGGACAGTGAGTTTCCATCAAGCCACGCTGAAATCTCCCCGCTTGCACTTCTACGTGTGCGACAGATCCCAGCCCCCATCTTTCCATAGAGACCCAATGCTTACCCAGGTCATCTCAGAGGGACAGACGCGTCCCTCTGTTGGGGCACCCCATTCATGGAAGTTGGCTTTGGTATATCTTTGCCTGTAAGGTACTAGTATATTTTTACTCCTGGCTTACACTAGTTATAGTCTCAGAATCCCGGGTAAGCAGAAAACCCTCCCTGGAGACAGGTTTGGCTTTCTTTTTCAGGGGGAGGGGGAGGAATAATGCACCGGAAATCTTCTCCAGCGCAAGCCCCACTGCCCTGGGTGGGTGCTGCCGAACGACTCCCCACGGCCCCAGCGCAGGAGGTTCCCGAGCGCCCGTATTCATCACAGCAACCCTCGTCGTGCCTTGAAGGACATCCGCCCTGCCTGATTTGATAGCATTTAATAGAAGGAGGATTCCGGCCCAGCTGCTTTCTTTTCAAAGAGGCATTCAGGATCGTAAACTAGAACTTAGCCTGTTAATGGCGTTATTTATTGGCGCTGGCCTCCTGCTTACTTTGGACGCTCTACAAACATCTACGCTATCTCTGCAGGCCCCTCTGCCGGGCTCGGGGCGAGGAGGGCCGCCTCCCACCCCCACTCAGCTCTGCTGCGCCCTGTTTTCTCCCCGTGGCCCAGGGCATTAAGGGTTAGGGGGCCCAAGGGCCGGGCGTCAGCGCCGAAGCCCCGCGTAAATGTGCACCCATCACCTCTCCCGGCTCCCAGAGAGGCACGGGCAGTTCAGGAGGTCAATTTGTCGGGCTTTGTTTGCGAGGCGCCGACGCAGCGCCCGTTCCACGGCTGACCGGGTCCGCCTCCGGAGTGCTTTCCTTGGCTTACCTAGGCTTTCCTTCTCCGGGGAGGGCTTGCTGCTCTCCGAAGGAGCCGGGGAGAGCTCTTCCGCGGCGGAGGAGGACGCAGGCCCTTCGTCCTCCCCCCTCTGGGAGACGCAAGCCAAAGTGGCCGGTGGGGAGGACTCTTCGCTCTCTTTCCTCGGGGCTTCTGGCCGTGGGGCTGCAGCAGGCAGGGCAGGAGGCGTCTCAAAGCGCACTGGGGGCTGCGGGGCGAACTGGGAAGCCACCATTTGCCCCGGGTGCTGCTGCTGGTGCTGCTGGTGCTGCTGGTGATGAGGATGGTGGGGGTTACTGTTGAAGCCCCCGCCGCCGCCGCTGCCGCCCTTGGCGCTGCCATAAGCTTGAGAGAGGCGGAAGTAGCCTGGCACGGGCACCCCGGCCGTCACGTTGTTCATGGAGCAGACCTCCGGGTTTAGCCTGGGGAAAGTCGAGAGGTCGGTGGCCGCCGCCTCTTTGGGGCCTTTGTCGGCGTCATAGAGGCAGTAGGAGTTCTCCTCTTTAATGCTGGGAGCGAAAGAGCACGAGGTCGCCTGCGGGCTTTCCGGCTCTTCCATGCGGCAAGACCTCGGGGGGTCTAGCCAGACTTCCATCCCTGACATGTAGGAGTGAGAAGAAGGGACAATGCTTGGAGGTGGGCCCTCATTGCGTTTGCCCAGCACGGAGAAAAGTCCGTAGCTTTGCAACCCATAGGACAAATCGGAGGTCTGGGGCAGGTAGACACTACTGTTGTTGGGATAGTAGCCGCCGCCGCCTCCGCCTCCTCCAGCGCCGCCGCCGCCGCCGCCTCCACCACCACCACCACCTCCTCCTCCTCCTCCACCACCGCCTTCCCCTCTGCCTGAGGCTGAGCTGATCAAGGAGTCCACCAAAAAAGAGTTTGCAGCCGGGCTCTCCGAGCATGCCATTGTCGGGGAATAATTTGGCGAAGAGAGCGGATGGCCCTTTCTGGCTGACATTTCTTGTGCAAAACATGCTGAATATGATTAGAGAGACCCCTGCGCCACGGCGAGTGCGTGCAGCCAATGGAAAACCGGCCTCCACCAGCAACCCCTCCCAGTTTGGTTTCGTAGGCACTGAGCTGCTCCTCAGGGCGATTTCTGAATTTCCAATATATCTATATCTGGGTATTATATAGGTGTGGGTACAGGTATATTCTGTGGAATCGATGTTCCTGCATGGTCGCCGTGGCCGCCTGCAAGGGAGGGAGGCAGCCGGGCGCCTGCAGCCGCACACCGATCCCAGACTGGGGGAGGGGAGGGGGACAAATCCGAAAACAATTTGCTTGCTTTTAATGGGACCCATAATTTAGGGAGCGCCTATTAGCATACATGCTAATGTAACAATGTGAAAGAGCAGGACGGTTATTCCGTTTCTGTTCCCCACCTTGCCAGCATTCTTCGCGGTCTTTGCACAATCCATGCCTTGAAGACTCCAAGCCCCAAATACCTTGGGCCAGGCTCTGGGACACGAACTTCTTTACCCACTGGAGCTTTATGGCGATGGCGCGGGTGGTCCTGAATCAACCTGGCCTCCTCAAGAGAGCTGGGGGGGGGGGCAATGGGCATCCTACAGCCCCTGAAGGTCTCCTCCAAATGTCATCTACTGTAAGGGTGCGGAAGCGCAGGCTTTTCAAGGCGGGATGGCTCGGGAGTCCTTATGCCTGTTTTGTGCATCTGTAAGTCTCACCGTGTTACTCCCCTCCCCTAACTTTGCGTAGAATTGCGGCCTCGGAGGTGAAGTACCTTTGAACACCAAAATGTTGAGCAACAAAGAAACAACCCTGCCTGAGGCCGCAGCAGGAATATGAAAGAGCGCAAATGGAATCTAGCGGGATGCCTCTTCTAGGCGCCGGCGCACACAGTGGGGAGTCGGCAAATCCCCCCCCCCTCAGTTTGGACCATCTCTCATCCAATCTCTTCTGCCCTGCCGGTCCGCAAGCGGCTAAAGAGCCCTGCTAGAGATGCCCGGCTTGTGTCCGTGGCGAAAGTACCAGACAGCCAGCAGACGGCCCGGGGAGTCGGCAGACGGGCAGACCGATTTTCTAAGGCGGAAGCGAAGGAAGCAGGGGCTGTGATTCTGGTGCCGCACTGAAATCCTCCGCACTGTCCTGGAACAATAGCGCCGTCTCTCCGTGTTCCAGACAGACGTGCCCGTGAAGCCTGAGGCAAGACTGCAGATCCCCGCCTGGCAGGTTCCCCTTCCCAACCTCCCCAGCTTAAGAGGATGGCCCGCCTCTGCTTCCCAGCGAGCAAGGAGGGGTCTTGCATCCATGCAAGATTGTCCAGTCAAATCTCCCTCCGGGTTCCGTTCCGGCACCCTGGTCTCCTGCCAGTCAAGCCTTCCGCAGGGGCACCGGGGAGGCTCGCCTTCCGCCCCAGCCTCAGCGCGGACGGAACGGCCTTTCAACCCCTTCTTTCCTCCGGCGTTTACCCTTGGCGTTCAAACAACGCCGCTGGCCGGGAGACTCCTTAGGGCCCTCTGATTCCGCCAAAAGCCACCCCGCGCTCACCACTCTCCGTCTGTCACGCTCAAGGTGGCTCTGGCCTTGCCTATAGTCTGGACCCCCCTCCCCCCCCCCGCGTACCGGTTGCCAGTCTCCCCCAGAGGGTGGCTCTTCTCAAGGAGGAGAGGGGATGCAAAGGGGAGTTTTCTCCAGGCCAGGCAACCAGGGCAGGCCCCCTTGAGGTTCGACGGTGGTCGGACAGGAAGCCTGGTTGAGGTCGGGGCAACTTTTGCCGGCCTCGTAAAGTCCTTTATGGAAAAGGAAAGCCCCTCGCTTAAACTTGGACCTCTTTTCTGCCCCTCTCCTCCACCGCCAGCCTGCCAAGAACTCAACCACTGCCTTGAACATCTAAAGACTCCCAGCCGAATGTAACCAGCCAAGCCAACCAGAAGCAGCTACCCAGTAGCCTGTAGAAACAGTTCTCCATCTTCTCCCCCCTCGCGCCCCCTCCTTGTGGTAATATTGTTTGTATGTCCCCAAGCTCGACTTACCATACCATGTGTTAATGTGCAGAGCACAGCTCCTTATCAGATTCCTCGGAGGGCCGTATCAGCCGCTAACAAAATGAATGCCGTATAAGGAACCATTTTATTGGCTAACAGATAGATGGGAGCCCTATTATCAATAAGCTTCGCGTTATAAATACAGAAATAGAATGAAATCGGGCTCCGCCCTCAGCCCAGTTTCGCCTTCGCCCTCTCGCCTGGCATCAAGAATATCCCCAAAAGTTCCCCCTGGGAGAAGCCCACTTCTTGGCCCAATCTGTTTGTTTTCCATTGGCCGGATCAAATAGAAATGAGTCGCAAACTTTAAAAATCTGAAGGGAAATCCTTTCCAAGTTATTCAAATGATGCTTTAAAAAAAAAAAAACCCTTCACCGGCTACTTTGTACAAGGAGGGGCTTGTGAAGCTAGAAAGAGAAAAGGTGAAGGGAAAAAAAAAAACCCGTCGACGTCTGTAAAACCCTTCCCCGCCTAAATAAAACGATGGCGAATTTATAGACCCTGCTGGAAAAGCCTTTAAAAGTATTGCGGGCTGGAGGGAAGACACGAGAGGCGGCGGATGGGTCTATCAGTGGCTAAGAGTCACACATCTTGGAACTGAAGCCCCCAGAGACGAACCTCGGGATCCTGGCCCGTTCTGGGGGCGGGGGGGGGTCATTCCAACAGAAGCCCAATGATCAATAGGCTTAGACTGCAGTTACTCAACATGAGATTGGCACAGAAAGTTCTGGGCCCGCTGGGCCGATCCTGCCGTGCTGCACAATCAGGAGGGGGGGGGGCGGACTCCGAGCAGCGGGTGTTGCATCAACTCTCTTGAACCTCCGCTCTTTCCTTAGAGGAAGCCGCAGCTCAAGATATATATATATGTATTCCTTCGACGACAGGGGATTGCTTTTATGAGCACCGTCGTTCTTGTAACCCGAAGAACGGGGGCCGCAAACAACCGGCCGCTCCCAGCCAGGGCATTTTGGATGGCTGCCTGGCTGGGAGGCCAGAGCCTGGCTGTGCTGATGGTCAAGGCACTCAGGGCCTGATCCAGGACCCGAGGAGGTCAGTGGGGAGGAGGCTGCCGGAGAAGGAGGCGTTTTTGGACCGGGCTGGGAGCTGGTGGACTCGGCTTGGTGCTTTCTTTAATTGCTAACAAGGCCAAGGTGAGCCAACAGCGACCGGCATCATCAAAGCCAGTGAAGTTAAACTAATAATGTGCACTTGATTCTTAACTATAAAAGATAATGGTCAATCCTGGAGCAACTAAGCTACTTTGGCGTGCATTGTGTGCAGCGGCTACATTTTAAACACTTAACAATGTGTCTCGGACATTAAGCAGAGCTTTATAGCATTCTTTAGACTATTATGCTGGGCCCAGAATGAGGGATCGCTGCTTTTTCATTTGGCCCCTGCCAACACACTCGGCTGGGGGGTGGGGGGGTGGGGGGGGAGGGAGGCGATAAAGTCAAAGGCCCGATCGGCAACCACGTTGCCCCGAAGCGCTGAGGGAGCGCCCTGGCACCAGAGAGGAGGTTTTGATGGCAAAAACGCCTTTTCAAGTGGATGGCCGAATCCTCCATCCAGATAAAACTTTATTGATCCATGAGAAATATAATGGCTATAGTAATAGAGTCGTTAAACCGTTTTATGAATTCGGACTAAATAAAAGAAAACAAAACCCAAACCCCAAGAGATAAACCAGATCTCATCCTAGAGCTTGTTTAGATTTCTTTCTTTCTTTCTTTCTTTCTTTCTTTCTTTCTTTCTTTCTTTCTTTCTTTCTTTCTTTCTTTCTTTCTTTCTTTCTTTCTTTCTTTCTTTCTTTCTTTCTTCCTGAAGAGCGATTTATTCATTTATTATTTCCTCAAGGAACCCAGAGGTCGAGCATTGTTAATCAAGGGACCGCCGTTCTGCTTGTGTGCTAATTAAGACGAGCTTTATATTTCTGACATGGGCAAATTGAGGTTTGGTGGGGAGGACCAAGCAGGGGGGGGGAGTGAAGGAGGAGAAAGGAAGGGAAGGATATCAAAGTTTACCACGGGGCTGTGAAGACTACAGCGGCAGATCGCATTTTGTCAATCCCAGCCCAAATTAATGCAATCAGCGAGCACTTCTCTAAGATCGGACGTGTCACTTGTCAAGAATGCGACCGCGTGCCAAGCCAGTTTTCCCTCTGGATAAATTCCCAAACAGCGGCTTTCCATCAGGCCGTTTGAGAAACGCATCTCTGTGCCAAGGAAGGTGACAAATGGCCATCCCAGTAATTTTTATCTTCGCTTCGAAATTCTTTGGTGGTAAAAAGGGGAAGAGAGGAAAATCGGAATGACCTACAGTCGAGTTTGGAGAGATTTATACCCTTTCAAATCCAGTCTGCCTTTGCGTCTTCAACCCCAGCGCCCCTGGCAGCCTGAATTCTGGTCTGGCCGGATTCCTGCGCGCCGTTCCTGGTGAGTGAGTTTCCCATTTGATATCGATGGGATTTATGAACGGGAGACCAGGACAGGATCGCTGCCAGGCTTCGGCGGGCTGAGGAGGCTGATGTGGAAGGAATTCAGGGGAGAAGCTCTTTCCCCGGTCAGGGCTACATGGCCTTGGGTTCGTTCATGTCCATTTACTTGGACGTAAATTTAGTTTGAAGTCAAGGGCACCTCTGCCAAGTAAGCCTGCAAGAGAGCGCTGAGGCCAGGCCAAGTTTCTCAGCTCGAAGTTCCTGAGCATGTGAAAGTTGCTCTGAACTCCTGCAGACTTTGTGCTGGTCACAGCTTAAAGAACTTTTAAAAAATAGCGTAAGCTTTACTGGGCAGACCGAAGGACCCCTGCTTATAATGAAAACCTGATCCTCTTTCAGGGACCTCAAAACTCAGATTTTAGGTGCTCCAAGACTCTACGCTTACAATCCGATCCTACAGCGAATCAAACCTTTCTAAGGCCATAGACGTCAATGGACTTCTGGACTTCAAAGGATTGCTTAGGATCGCACTGGTCACGCGCTGAGCGCTTGCCCGCAGTCTCCAATGCGTGGAAATAGGCTGTTACGTGGGACTAAACCTATGAGTGAAATTTGCAGAATGTATCGACCTGTATGTATCGACCTGAATGTAAATACCTGTATATTAATCCACATGAATCCATTGCGAAGCATAGAAAACTAGATTATTCGTTTTTTAAAAAATTGCGCCTACTCTTAGCTATTTTTTGCTTTCAAGGCTGTCTGCCTACGATCTCCTGCTTCAGCTGCAGAGACAACCTCCGCTCATGAAAACACGACCCTTCTGGCTGCGAATTCCGAGCTCATTTTTTGGAAAGACAATCCGGTCGCATGCAACAACTTCCAGACGGGAAAACAAAGTTGGCTTTCCACAGCCTTCCCATTGTCAAAAAGAACAGCCAAAAAAGTGGGGAGGGGGAGCTTGCCCTGTGCGGGGCTCCCCACTCATGCCTGTTTGCTCACACGTAAGCCTTTCCCCAGGGAGGAAGTCCTATCGGATCATGGGAAACAACATCGCCCGCTCAGGGAGAGAAAGAAACAGCCAGGAATTTCACATTCTCCGCAACCCAGTTCAGGGGACACCTGGATGGGTGGGGGAATCCCGAGAAGTAGGCGCTTTCTCGAACAGCCACAACAGCTACAAAAGCGTCTTTCTGACCGAGTCCTCTGAGCAAGGATCTTGTAACCGGGGGCTTCTTCAAACCCCCGTGGGTTAAACATTTACCTCCTGAAAAGAGGATTCGACATCGGAAAATATAGGGACCCCACGACACCGGTTTTTTTTTCGGGGAGGGGTTGTTTTTGCAGGATTATTGGGGCATCATTTTCTAAACCTCGTACTTCTCAAGCACCCTCAATCACTGATGACAACCCACGCTGAGGATCAACATCTCGAAATTAAACTGTGATACAAACACAGGTTGGTGGTTGCAAGCCCAAACAAATAAGGGATCGGTTTCCTTCCCCTAGGAAAGGCCGGCCACAAGTTTCAAGAGCCCATAATAAACCTTTAGCCATCCTGTTTTACAGAGACCTTCAGAAGAAAGGGGGCTTTTAACATACCAAATCACTTGATCAAAAATAAAAATACAGGACTAATACAGGTTAAACCCAGAGGAGCCGAGGGCTTGGGGAAGGCGCTCTATTCTCTCTGCTTGTTGATACATCAAGGCCTTTTCACAAAGTTAGCCCCTTGCTTCCCTTCAGAGGCTTTCCTTCCAGGTTTCGGTGGCAGCATTGTTCTCTGCATTTGGTATCCTTATCCTTACATCCCTGGCAATTAAACCCAGGAGATGAAGGCCACTGATCTTTGGTATCATGGGGAGAGGGGAAGGAAGGAGGGTAGGAACCGAAAGGTTTAGGAAATGGGGGCCTGTGGGGCTTGCGCTGCATTTTGGGTGCTTCAGCCTACAGCTTTAAAAAGGGAAGACTTCACTTCCCTGAACAGGCACTATGGAAGGTTCATCAGAGATGAAGACCTGTCTTCAAGCTGGGGATGCCAAGCCCCACGCCGTTGTGGTCTTTCCTGCCGGCGTCACTCTCGAAATACTTTTGCATAAACATCCATGGGATCGATAGAGATGCTTGAAACCCCAGCCTCGAGCCAAGCACTGACTGCAATTGTACATTTCTTGTTGTGCCAAAGAGACTTTCCCTCCAGAGTCTAAGCATATCGATTTCCACCTTCTGTTTGGAAGTGGGGGGGGGAGGGGGAGGGAAAGTGACGTTGGCCTCAGAAGAAAAAAGGCTTTTAATAAATGCTGCTGTTAACCACACACTGACAATCTTTGCCAAACCGGAATGAGTAACCTACAGCTCAGACTCAATAAGGCCATCAAAATAATCTGCCAGTTTCTGTCTTCACTCCTATAGATCTAGTTGATAGAAAACACCTCTTGCTCTGCACATAAACGTCAAGATTCATAATATTTCCAGTGATGCAGTTTTTATAAGGATCTCACCTTCCTGGCCTAGGTTTGTTTTACCAGCACATGGCCTGAGCAACAGAGCTCTACCTGAAGCCACTCTCCAGGTTCCCGCTTTGCAAAGACATCTAGACTTAGGAAGCCTTAAAAAAAAAGAAGAAGAAGAAAAAGAGCCTTTTAAAGACCTAACAGAAAGGACACCCGTGGCCTTCCCCTTCCAAACAGGCTTAGTCAGATCTAAAGATGCCTCTGTCGGTACCTTATTTTGAAGGTCCTTCCTCCTCTTTCCACGCTCAGGCGCAAAGGAAATACTCACAGCTCTGGAGCGCTCGCAGCTCGGGAAGTCAGTCCTGGATACAACTTCTGGCCTCCCGCTCTATTCTCCTGGCAGGAATGCTCAACAGCCTTCGTCTTACCTTAGCAAATCTGACGGTGCAACGCGAAATAATATAATGTGCAACTCCTAGAATGTAAAGGGAACAAAGGCCAAGAATCTCTTTCTCCCCCCCTCCTTCTCCCGCTGCGGCTTTGACATTGATCTGAAGAGCGCCATCTTGTGGCGATCCTCTTCCAAAGCAAGGACTGGCCTGCCAACCAATTCCCCTCGAACGCAGAGACTCCCGCTCCAGACAATTGCCCTGCACAGAACAGCTACGCGACTGCTGTGAATCTTCGCCCTCGTTTATAGGCTTTCTTTCAAAAGATGCAAAAAGGTAGGTCATGGGCACTTTTATGACTGCCTTGCCCCAGAAACGCACGGGATGTGCTTAAAAACAAAACAACAACAACAAAAAGCCAACACACACAAACACTGCGACACGAAGTGGGCCAGGAAATCGCCACCACCGTCTCCTGCACAGCCTCGAGAAGCTCCACGGTTCAGACTAGCCATGAAGAACCAGTTAATTTTTAACTAGCAAAGGAAGTGGCTGGTCGGACGTTTTATGGCCCCCTGTCTATTTCTCTGCGGGTCTGTCTCTTTCTCCATCTCTCTATCTCCCGCTTTAAAGAGCTGCATTCCTTTGTAGCATGCCAGCCAAATAAACAAACAAACAAGTCCCCTCTTCGCCTCCCTCCCCCTCCCTTCCTCTTTGTACATTTCCTCTGGCCAGACACTGTCTGGCTTGGAGGGGTTGTCAGCAAAAGCCCCAAGCCAGTTAGCCCTTCACCTCAAGGTTATGGGTGATGTCCAAAGCAATACAGAAGTTCAAAGCCAATAAACAATAGGAAAAATGGAATGTGCTTTCTTTCCTGATTAAGAATAAAAGGGAAGAATTATCAATCTCACGTCATCTCTTCACGGATGTCTCTGGGGTTTTTCAGCCCCCCCCCCCATAGATCTCTGAACAGCATTTTGGTTCCAGTCACATGTCTCCAAAGAAAACCGTTTTCCTTGGAGTCACTCACAGCTGTCTCCAATAGGGCTAAAAATGCCATTTTGCAGAGCAAATTCCACCAAACATTGCTTATACTTCCAAAAATGTATTTAGACATATGATGCCTGAAATAACCAAGCACACGTAGAAGCCAGCTAATACATGAGCTTCTCTAGTGTGTTTTACATATGCTAACAACCCCCCCCCCCCCCCGCCGGCCTGTAATTTTCCATTATTTTGAAGGACTGATCCCCCCCCTGCAAACCAGTAAAACCTGGCCTCATTCTAGTTGGAGTCCCCCTACGCATTCATGAATACCAGACATGTTGCTCTCGCCTGTCCTGAATGACTTGCAACAATAGGTGAGTGGAATTTTTGCCCAAGCATCTCAGCTGGTCAGATTCAAAACCTCAGACCAGATAAAAGAATCTCCATGAATGTAACACAAGGGATAAATAAATAAATAAATTTCCCACATATTTATTTTAGTTGTGCACCATTCCACTGTATACATGCAATCCAAGACATCTGCATATTAAAAAGAAAACTGTATATACAAATATGACGATACATATTTCAGACAGTGATGGGCTATAAATGTATTGCATTTTGTGAACTGTGTAAAGAAATTGCATCCATCTTGGAGGCTGGTGATTTTTAAAAACAACATCACCATAGGTTTCACATATTTTTTTTAAAAAGGACAAACCCAACGCCTTTTTAAAAGTATACCAACAAAACATCGTTTTTAAAATGTACAAGTCTTGAAAAACATCATTCTTGTATGAAATATACATTCAGATATTTTCAACAGCAAATGACCCTTACAATAAAACACATATTCTTTGTAAACTGATATAGAATTTTAAGTAGTTCTTTTTAAAATCACGGCTCTCTCTCTTTCTCTCTCGCTTTGGTTCCTGCTGGCAAATATATTTCTTTATATATATTTAAAATAACTCCAAGGAACTCCATTCTTTGATTCTGCCATCTGAACAACCAAGTAAAACTTTAGACATTAACGGTGGACAGCAAAGTTTGAAAACAAGTTTCATCCTATTTACATGGTGGGCTTATCTGCATTCAGGCCTGGCTGCAGGGCCTTCTAAGGAAACCTTCCATAGTTTAATGATCTGATCTCAGTGCACTGGATACATCCAAAGTCAAATCAAGTGTCGTGTGGTCTTTGCCAAACTGTCGTCACCCACAGGTATTTCCTGGAGAAAAATCATGGGGCACAAGGCAAGAGATTCCTTAAACTGACTTACCCTTTTGCAAGTATTAGATTAGTCTATCCGTGTCCCTCTCTCTCTACCACTCCCCAGGGTTCAAGCATATACATACAATTTGTATCAAAAAGGGTGGCCATGTTTCCACCTTTGTTACTCATTAAAATGACGACAATTCGAATTGTTAGGAATTTGCCTGGGCAGTGATTGTTTCTTTACCATATATGGCAAAGGGATACCTGAAATCATTTCAAAAGGAGCTCACCAAGGCTTGTAGGGCATGTCTCCCTAACACAGCACCGTTAGAGTAGCTGTGGGTTCTCAGCAGACAATTATGATTGGCCTTGCAAGGAATTAAGTATTTAAAAAACAACAATTATACTTTAATTGCTTAGGAGGGTAAACTTTCTTGTGGAAGATGAGGGAGGGAAGGGTAATGCGGGGTAGCAGTTGTGCATCTGCAGCAAAATTAGGGGGGGGGCTTTGAAGACTCCCTTTTTTGGCTTGATTTTTTTCATTAATCCTCAAACTCGGATGCTGATGTACATGTCCTTCCAGCCAGTCTTCCACAGTGAACCAAGTTAATGTAGTTTAAATGCATCCTGAAGCCAATATTTCACTCCCCATGAATCCCTAACAGAACTGTGGAGTCTGGGGGCAAGAAGTGGAAATTGCACACGGATTAAAAGATATTGGGCTCCAAATTAATTCCAGTTGATACATCAAGAAAAACTTCCAAAAGAAAAAAAAACCTGTACTTTTGCTTTAAAATAAACATGGAGGGACACCTAGTTTTTCAGAGTCCTCCATCATCTTAGAAAACTCTTTCTCATAGGTAACCTTGTGGCTTGACCTTGTCAAGGGCGAGATCTGAATTTAATCTCATTCTGGAAAATGCTACGAGTTTTAAAGTAGTGGATTAGCTGAGTAATATTGTAATCGGTCCCTGTTAATTTTTTTCTCTTTCATTCTTCTGTTTTGAAACCATATTTTTACTTGACGGTCGGTCAAGTTGAGCATTCGGGAGAGCTGGAGACGTTTCTCTTTGTTTATATAGACACTGAAGAAGAATTCCCTTTCTAATTCTCTAATCTGATATTTGGTGTATGGGCATCTCTTTTTACGGGTACGTTGTCCACCTGTGAAATGAAAAGATAAAGGCAGAAGCCAGTGAGTCTGGAACCATAAGAACGAAGGAGGGGTTGCGGTTCATATTTAATCCAGGGACATTGGGCTTATTACCTGGCTAGTTCTCTCCTACTCAACATTTATGCACATATTAAGTGAATCTTGTGCAAAGAAAAATCTCCTCATGTACATGCCACAGGGAAAGTTCCAGGGCACATCCACTTCAAACAACAGACCCACAGAGTCATCCTGTGCACGCTGTTCCAGGGTGCCATAAGGGAGCAAGTGTGCACAGGATGGCCTCACAGGGATGGACAGGGAGCCCAGTGCTCACAATGCTTGGAAGCACAAGATGGAAGGGCCAAACGCTGAAAGCGGAATTCAACCAAGACCTGGGCTGGTGCAAGAAATCTGGAAAGGCCATAGTTCAAGATGGGTCACCCAAGATGAGAACCTCAACCGTGTCCTGCAGCCTAAGGACCCTACTGAAATTTTAGCTTCAGCAATCACGGCTTGCCATCCTAAAAACACTTTGCTAGAACAAACCCCGCAAAATAACATGGGTCTCATTTTCAGATGGGCCATTTTAGGAGCAGTCCAATGATGCCTTCAAAATGGGTGACATTCCCCTATGCCTCCCTACTTGTTGGGGATGCTTCTCCTGTTGTTGTTTTTTTCTGTGCTTCCTTTTCTTTCTTTTTAGAAAATACCCACCCCCCTGCATATGATCACTAGTTGTTATGTCCACAGCATAGTGGGCCCTACTGTTTGGTTCTGAAGCCCCCCCCCCTCCAATTCCGGTGGCTGTCCCTCAGTCCTGGCCACAGTGGCTGTTATGTTTTTTAAAGCAAATGTAATCTCCTCTGAAGCCCATTTCTTTGTCCCCCCCACCCCCATGGCTTGTTACTTTAAATATCAGTGCCACCTTCTATTAAAACAACAACAACTGCAACAACTACAACATCCCCCCTTTCCTAGTGCATCTCACCCGCAAGGGTATTTTTCTGCTCTTGACTTTTGGGGTAGGGTGGGGAGAGGAATTAAAAAACAAGAGAACCCAAACCGGCTTTGTAGACTGAATAACAATTGCAAGGAGCAACAAACTGTTGGACAGAAGGCAACACGCAATTCCCCCCCCCCCCCCGTGTCTTAGGAAAACGGCTTCCTTGAGACAAAAACGGGGGCAGCCTTAGGTTGGTTTGGTTGCTTTTAATATCGCACAACAGTGCAGGCGGTTACGATAGCTGTTCGACACTATTCTCGTGCAATCGTTAAAAGCAGGGATGGCTATGAGTCCAGCCCTCTAACTAGACTTCTGGGGCAGCACATGGCTTTTATAAAAAGCAAAGAAAAGAAAAATCACAGGATTACATGGATATCAAAGGAGTCTGAAATCCCCTTTTGGGTGAATTTTACAGGCGCAAAACGTGCATTATTATATTTTCAAGACTTTGACTACAGAACCTCACCACCTCCCACCCCCCCTTTCCCTTCTTTATTCTTCTTTTTTATGATTTAGGGGGGGGACCTTTTTTGGCACAAAAAAAAAGGCATCCATTGGCCGGTGGGTATTTCACGGCCAATTTCAGTCCTCGCCACGTGATCTCGCCTTTTATAACAAAGTTTTGTTGGGGGAAATCTAAAGGCCCTTCATAAACCTTATATGCTTATAAAACAGCATATAAAAATTTAACAGCGGCGGTGCGCTAAGATTTCCAAGTCCCTTTCATAAAAGCGCTAGGGCGCTGCCTTAATACGTACTGGAGCTGCTGGATTTCTCCTCATTGTTGCCGGAAGACGAGCCCGGGCTGCTACTGCTCTCCAGCCGCCGCCGCCGCTCCTTCTCCTCGGCCGCCGCCGCCGCCGCCGCCTCCCTGCCGCCGCCGCCGTCCGAACTTGAAGTTGCCGCGGGTGCGGCGGCGGTGGCGGCGGTGGCCGGAGCGGCTCCCGGGGCGGGCACTTTGTCGGCGCTCTTGTCTCCGGCGTAGTCCGCGTGGTGGTCGGCCGAGCCGTAGGCGGTCTCGAAGAACTGGTCGAAAGCCTGGGGCAGCACGCCGTTCCTGCCCACCGCGCTATAGAAGCCGGCCGAGGCGCCGCTGCTGCTGCTGTTGCTGCTGCTGCTGCTGCTGTTGGCGGCGGCGGCGGCGGCGGCGGAGGGGTGGTGGTAGACGCTGGCCGGGCTTTTGCCGAACATCTCGCCCATGCTGGCCGCCGCCGCCGCGGCGTTGCTGACCGGCAGGCAGTCCCTGTGCATGATCTCCTCGGCGGAGTAGCAGTGGGGGAGATTGTTCCGGGGGTGCCATTTACTGGCTGGATCGATGGCGTATTCGCGGAAGGTGACTTCTCGCACGGGTTGGACCTGGGGAAGGTTGGAGGAGTAGGAGTATGTCATGGGGCGAGAAGACGGGGTCTGGGGCAGGAAGGAAGGGAGGCTGGAGAAATCAGGACCCGAAACGTAGTAAGTACAACTGGGCAAATACATGTTAGAGGAACAAGGAACACGCTCATCAAAATCCATCATTAGGCTACCTCGGGCTCTCCGCATTAGCCGAGCTTAACATGATTCTCTAATGCAGCTGCCTCTTTGAAGCAGATCCGTGAAGTAAGAAATTTGGAGACGTAAGCTGACGTGGAAATCTATCCCCATCCTTAGCAGGGAGGCGCTGGTCATGTGACCCAATGTTGAAATTGACAAGCTGCGAGTACGGGCCCTCTCTCGCCCCCCCCTCCTTCTCCTTCTTTGTAGCCATCTCAAGGGAAGCAACAGATCGTCACTTGGGTCTTTTGGCCAAAGCCAAGAAACCTTAAATGTAACTCCGGCGGACCTTGCGGATGAAGGGGGGGGGGAGGCAGACGCGTGGCCCTTCTGTCTGTCTGTCTGTCTGTCTGTCTTTCTCGAAGCATTTTCCTTTCTTTCCCGTTTCCTCGCTAGCTCCCTCTCCTCCCCCACCCCCATCCGAAGATCTCGCGCCCATTAAGCAGGGGATGCAATTAGAAACGCGCGCGGACCCCCTCCCCCCTCCCCGAGCTTGTGGAAGGGCTCCGGCGAGGTGCCGTGTAATTTCGTAATTCTGCCCAGGACTGACTTCTGGGAAGCCTGCCTCCGACGGCGCCCGGGGCCCTGGGACGTGTTCCCGGCGAAGACGCTCTCCAGGCCCCACAGGCTATGGCGGAAGACGCGGTCGGGAAGAATGTTCCGGGGTCAAGTCTGAGCCGATTTCCACGGTGGAGGGATTGCATGGCTCGCCTTCACGTTCATTTCCGAAGCGCCGGGCGCCCGCCTCCCCTTTCGCGCGGGTTAGCCTCCCTCGCATAGCCCGGGTGGCTGCATCGCCAGGCTGCGCACTCCCACGTGCCTGGTGAAAGCCGCTGGCTTGGATTTCACTGCTCCTCGCCATGCCAGGGAACCTTTTGAATTACAGCCCACCAGGTAAAAGAAAAGCGCATGAGCCCACCGCAGTGCAGCGAAATGTCTGAGAAGCCAAGGGCAAGTTAAAAGGATCCACCCGTCACGCCGATCCTGAAGCGTATTTCTCGGGAGTCAGTCCCCCTGTCTGCCCTGCGCTCACTGCAAGCCAGCAAAATCTCCTTTCTCAGGAGATGCCGGTGAAAAAGCACAGCTCGAGAGGGGCGCGCCGCCCTTCCCAGCAAAGCTGCAGGGAGAATTTGGCCTCGGCTTTGGCTGAGGGAAGGGCAACCCTGGAGAACAAGCGCTTACTTGTGAGTAAGATCCGCTGAACTCAGTGGCCTTTGCACAGGGGCACGCTGCACAAAAAAGCCTTTCGCCGCCAGGAAAAAGGGAGCGCCCCGCAACCAAGAGACAGGCCAAGGAAGCAGACAAACAGCAGAGGCCCCCCCAGGAAGGCCGGCCCGCTCTTCTGCCCCGATGTGCGGCTAGCGGGATTCTCTGTTTGAAGGGAAGGGAGGCTGCTTAGCTGGATCTAATTATCGCAAGAGGAAAGACCGCAAGACAGCGGATCCTGGGCCTGGCGCAGTCTGAGAACCAAGCAGACCTCCTGTCTTTTGGGGTGGGGGGAGGGAGGGGGAGGGAGTGGACCTTTCAAGAGCTATGGAAAGGAAACTTGGGATCTCTTTCAAAAAAAAAAACGGACTGCTGTTCCCTGAGATGTGATTCTTTATTTATATACCGGCGAATAACTGCCTTACTGTACATACAGGAGATTCTCGGGATTTAAATGTCAGGATCGATTTGTTTATTTATTGCTGATCTTATCCTAACTGACTCAATAACAAATCTAATCATGTTGGATCCTAAGGAAAAACCAAACCCTCTCATTATATATTTTCCCTATGTTCTGTTCACTGTACTAAGCTGTAACTATCAATATTATGAATTATAATTATTCGTAGTGGAGTAAACGAATGTATTAGCATGTTTATATGCCTTTTACCCCCCCCCCCCTTCTTTCTTTCTCTTTCTCCCTCTGGCTTTTACAAGGGCTACCGATCACAAATCAAAGGCTTTGGACATATCCCTTTAATGAACTCTTTATTTTGGATCGCTGCAAGAACTTTTATGGGCCTTCAACGTTTGTGAGCTGAACTTGAAATTATTAATTAATCTCTTCTGCTTGTCCTATTTGCCAAGAGAGTGGATGAAAACAGGAGATAAGCGGGTCATCAAAGGACTATTTACAGATTGTTCGGGTCTGTGTGGGACTATAAAATGGTTTTATTTCTTTTCTTTGGAGGGTAGGGGGAGGGAGCAGAACTATGCGACACTGATGCGTGCCAATTGGTTTTAACGAGAGCCTTTTGCTTTTATTTTCCGTTTGCCCTGATTTTTTTAAAGAAAAGGTTCACGGGAACAGGTTTTTTTTTTTTTTTTTTTGCCCATCCTGCCTTCACTTCAGTCCCTGTTCTGAAAAACGGATGCATCCCCCTCCTTTCCTTTTCTCCCACCACAAGGGTGAATCTCTGAAGGATTCTCACCCCCCCCCCCCACATAACAAAGGCGCCACCATTGCGCAGACTGGCCCCGCCTCTTCTGGCCCCAGCGAACAACTTTCTTGCACTTGTGGGGAGGGGGGCTTTTTCAAGCTAGGAGAACCGACGCCCTTCTAGACTGGCTAGGGTGGGGGTGGGGAGGGTGTTTATGGCACTTTTGGCAGTCAACTTCAGCTTGTCCTGGAGCAGTCAACGGCAGAGCTGACCAACGGAGGACAGGAGAGGAGACGCCACCAACGTGGATTCCCTCCTTGCCTTCAAGCCTTCCGCAGCCGCCTTGGGCATACAGTAAGGGGGAGGGGGGCAGGTTGGAGAGAAGAAGGACCGGCCTCTGGGGCCCTTTGGCTGGCCGCTTTCCTCGCAGCCCTGCCGGATTATCCCTTTCAGACAAAGGAGAACATGAAGGCTCGCTGGGGCGGGTGGGGAACGCCAGCGAGGAATGAATGCGGGCGCGGGCGGGGCGGGACTGTCTGCAGCCCGAGCCTCCTTCTGTCTCCCGTGGGTTATAGGTTGTGGCTTTTCGGAGGTTTTGCAAACCTGCCTTCTAACGACAGGGAGGGAGAGAGAGGATGCCGGGGCCCCGGCCAAGGGGTTGCATTTGCGGAGCCGTTCGAGAGCATGACTGAAAGGACCTAAGGGTGCCTCTCGTCTGGGAAGCAGGGGGCACCCAAGGCACCATTCCTGTTCAGGGGAAGGCAGCTCACGCTCACCCAAGCCTCCGAAAGGGTCCGTGACAAGGGCGAGTCCGCTGCGAGGCTGCTGTTTTTGAATGCCATAAGCAGGCTATCCGTGTGGTTTCTCCTCGAAAGCCTCCTGTAACGGAATAGTTGCGACTTCCTGGCTGGAGAGGGGGGTGGCGGAGGAGGGGGGAAGAAGAGGGAGCATCTCCAGCCTGGCGCCCTCCCCACTTAGCTAGGTGAGACCCGCGTTAATAGCAGCAGGCAGCTCTATTTGGTTGCATGTAGGGCGGGGGAGGGGGAGGAATAAAAGGATTTTGCATCGGGAGTCTCAGTTCAGGGAGAAGGTTGCTGATACCCAAATGGGGTTGTTTGCCTGCTGTGCCAACGTCCAATGAAGGACGCAACAGGGTGGCCCCAGCAGTAGAGAATTCCCTTAGAGAGGCAGGACCAGTGCCGTTAATGTTTAGTGGAGGCTATAGGATGCCACAGAAACAAAAAAGGGGCAAGGATATATTTAAGGGAAGAATAGAGATGATTTTGCCTTTAAAAAAAATTGCACAGTTCATACTGTTCCCTTTGTTCCCCAAGAGCTCTGTCCCATAATAAGCAAACGCTTCTTCTTCTTACCTTCAAGGTGTTCTGAAAGACTACGAAAGACTAGATGTTCATGTATATGCCACAACATGTTTGTGGGAAAGCAGATTATGACACTACTTCACCATGTTACACACAAAAAATCTACCCGAAATGTATCCTCCCCTTCTAAATGTAAGGAGTGGAATGTCAAGGAAATTATTTTCAGTTTAGGTTTAGGGGATTTGTGATGCTAATCGGTTCAATATGTTATTAGAATACACGTGTGAGCCCTGTGGTTGCCTTATGTGTGATATGTCTAATCTCTAGATATCTTGTGTTGTCACAAAAATAAATACAAGAACTTGAAAAAAAAATTAAAAACCCTTCTGCAATGTAATGTGTTTAGGCAGTGTGTGTATGTCAAGTGCAAGGATCCAAACAAGAAATAAGAAGCGATTTTAGAAATCCATGACTTTTCTTTTGGAATGAAAGCAGTGATGGGCTATTGAGACACAGTTTGTCAAATACAGATTTTAATTAAAATGTCCTCAAGCCAATTTTTTTTTATCCACTATTTTCACTGTGCTGCTTTATTACTCTGAAACGCATTTTTAAAAGGTGAGAGGAAGCCTGCTCATGTAAATCTATTAATAAATTCAGCTGGAGGGCTCCTGCCAAGTGAAACGGATTCCAGTAGGTCGGATTTCCACTCCTGATCCCATCTCAATCTATGGTATTTAAATGCCATTCTCACCTTTCCAAAGTTATTATCTTTTTGAAAGATTATTAAAATAGTTTCTTCTTTCCTATGTTCCTAGTAAGTAATTAATTTTAACAAAACACAATAATTGCTTCTGATATCGGTTGCCTAATACATTCAGATTCGAAAAGTGTGCATATTTAATTCCAAAGCCCGTTTCTGTTGCTTTCTGCCGTGAGGCCAATTTATTCTGAAGGTGTTCTTATTTATCCAGAAGCAAGCTGTTGATGGAGGTTGGATAGTCAATTAAATATTTGCTCTAGATTCAGTCTTAATAAGAGGGGAAGAACACACCTTGAATGTCAGAGGACATGATTCTAGTACCACTAGCTTCACTAGAACAAATGTAGGCTGAAGCGAGCAGGACTTACATGTGTTCAAATGTACCTGGATTCTGTCCAAACATATTTTATTTCAAGCATGTTTTCATATTCGGACTGTTAAGAGAAATAAGTGAACCGTTTTAACCTCCTAACCTTATTTATCAAGTAACAGTAATTAAATATGATGTAATTTTTCATTCATAAGCGGGTGCTAATCGTCTGGAGATCCCAAGAGAGTTGCGCCTAGCCCCGACCTGGTGGAATGAGTTCTCAGAAGAGCTGAAGGGCCTGCCAGAACGGTCTCAGGTCTACAGAGCCTGCACAATAGAGCTCTGCCGCCAGGTCTTTGGGCGAGGCCAAGGCACTAAGGCACGAATCTGTGAGCTGAAGAGTGGGAATTTCGGTTTGGAGGATGGGCAATTGGGTTTTAATGGGGTTTGGGATTTTTTAGACTTTTACGGGGCTTTGTTTGAGGATTTTAGATTGTAACCTGTCAGGAGCCTCTCAGTGAGAGTGGCGGAATATAAATCGAAACATAAAATAAATAAATAAAAAACAAGGGTGGCATATTATTTTGTGACATCTTTATCCTATATGTCTGCCCTTTCTAAAGCTTTTGTGGAATAAGGTCTTATAATTTAACCTCCCACATCCTCTAATTTTATTAGTCCCTCGTCCCAGTTTTAGAAGTCCCATAACTTTGAACTTTTACATTCAGGTAACCTCACCACTCTCTCCTGTATTTCTTTTTATTCCTTTTGGGAAACCCATGTGATTGGCTGACATCCTTTGCGCTTCTAGCATTTTAGTACATCAGAACCTTTCCATCTATGTAACATAAATGTAATAAAAATTATATATATATTTTAAAACCAGTATATCTTTGTCAGATCAATACCACAGGCGTTCCCCTGTATCCTGCTCTTCAAGCCCAGCTCTACATCTATTACCATCACAGCCATTCCCGACCTCAAGCGCACCTGCACTTTCTGCAGAAGACCTGCCCCCTGGCAAATCCTGCCTGATCATTAGCACTTGGGGGCCACTTGCAAAGAAACAAGAAGCAAGAAATGGTTCATGTGGCTTGGGATTGACTGGGACCCGGATATTGCGCATACTGTTCCCCACGCTTCCCCCATTATCTGTGGTGTTCTCACCGATGCCACCTAGGAAAATAAGAAAAACACGCACAATATTTGTGTATATATCCAAATACAGGTGCAGGAAGCTAGGGTGTCTAGACCAGCTGATTGAGCGGGGCAGAAGAAGCCAAGATTTCCGTTCCAATGAGCCACGCACACATCCGCCAAATTTCTCCCATGTCCATTGCCACCGATCACGACGCGCACCAGTGGACTGTTGTCCTTCGAGCAAGGCCACACTCCTGGCCTTTTACGCCGCTGAAACGTTGTTTGAGTCCCTTTCAAGAGCGCTTCCGCCTCTCTCCAGAACTGCTTTCGGAAAGACTCGTCAGGATTCCTCTCCGCAGGATGTGCGGGGACACCCCAGTGAGAAGGCCAGGCTCGGAGAGGAGAGGCGGCGGCGTTCTGTTCCAGCGCTCCCCTTTCTCTATGAGCAGCAGAGACAAACCACGAGACCCCATGCCCGGCACGACATATGTAGAAGTATTTTCCCAGGTGATGCCTTGAACTTGACCTTAAGTTTCTTAATCAACGAAAGGGGAACAAAACCTTTCCCTACAACGCTTGTGCCGCATCTCCCTTCCTCTTATGCGCGCGCTTCTGCCCGGCCGGTTGGTCCGCTGCCTGCAAAATCAATTGCTAGCGCCGGAACAAAGTTTGCTCATGTGGGGATACGATTGTGCCACCTGTTCGGAAAGCAGGCACACCCCCCCCCCCATTTCAGTCACCGAGCAAAGGCACAGGTACTAACTTCGATGCATTGCGGATACATGCCAGAAGGCCTTGCGTAGCTCTTCCCTTTTCCATTGGGGTAGCTCTTCACAGTATCACTCAATTACTCCAGACAAAATACAAAAGCCAAAGCAGCGACGCAGCATTAAGGCTGTAATCCTGGGCGCATTTAAGAGGGAGCGATCTGCAACGGCCACAACGGGAGTCAGTTTCCAGAAGAGGCGATTACAGTTATTCTGTTATTGCACTCCTATGTACATTTACTTGAAAGTAAGTATCTCGGGGCTCGTTCCATACACGCATTGGATGGTAACAGCGCACAGAAAAAGCCACTTTCGATGCATAGGGAAATCCAGCTGACAAAGCACATCGAAAATGCACTATTCAACGTATAGGGCAAAGGTGCCCCTTACTCCTGAGTAAAAACCATTTAGGATCGGGCTGCCCATGGTTTCTGCTTAGATTTAGATACCTTGCGGGCCTGGCCCCACGTGGATGGTAACAATGAAGGAAGGGGATGGATGAATTCTATATCCATCTCCTGTAGAAAGTGGGGGACATTGCTACAACCCGGTGGGCCGCCCTGCGAATCCGACGCCGGAATGGAGCTCTGTGCGTTGGCTGGCCATCTCCTGCCTTGTTAGCCTCAGTAATGAACAGCCCAGAGACCACAGCGATAGGGCGGACAACAAACGCAATTAATAACCGATAAATAGTTATCATATAAGGTAGGGGGCAGGAACCGTATTTAAATCCAGGGCAAACTATACAAACACCGGAAGCATTCCGAAGGCAGGGTAAAAAAAAAAAAGGCATTTATAACACCACTTGGCACCTTAAGACCATTCTGGACAGTCTATATTAACAAAAGGAAGTCGCTTGAGCTCAATGTGTGCGCGCGCATGCTGGCGAAGGTCGTCTCCTAGTTTCTCCTACGATCGCTGAGTTGTCTCCAAGTCGTTCATAATATGTAGGCTTCACTCATCTTTTGAGGTTTTAGGTTGCCACCCATTTTTCAAATAAGGCGGGGGAACCAGGCGCTGTGTGTGTGTGTGTGTGTATGTTGGGGTGAGGGACACACACACACAACAGACGCCGAGGCAACCTGACTCTTTCTATTTGACAGCGATTTGAAATGGGCCGGGGGAGGAGAATTCAGTTGCCCTACAGAAACCTAGAACTGTATGTGGAAGGATGGCAACAATTCCATTTGCGCTGTTTCCCCCCTCCCCGTGTAAGCACGTTAAAAAACCCATCGCATAACCAAATCCCAGGAAAACGTGAAGCTTCTTTGAGCCTTTTGCTTTGGCAGCTCTACCAGCTCCATTTTGTGCACCCAACAACCTTTGACGGTGCAATAGATGCCTTTTGGTCAGGATCCAGATTTTAAAAGGAATCCCGATTCCTCACGTATTAATCCTATAAACCTACGAACCCCAGTATGCCTGGAGTGAGGAAATCGAAGTGCTTGTGGGAGTGCGTGTGCGTGCAGGGGGGGGGGGTGAACAGAAGCTGATAGAAAGGAAGTTCAAAGGCAGGATTTGGAGAGACATGGTCGGGGGCGGGGGACAGAAGTTGCTCGAAAGCGACTTCAAAGGACACCGTGGTAGAAACCTTGAGCCTTGAACGATTTTAAATTCAGCAGGGAAAAGAGATGACGCGGGGCTCTGCCACGCTAACCGGAGGCGTCGGAGTGAGGGAACAGGCTTACCCCAGGCTCCGCGGTCCGGTGTGTTGGCGCAGAACATGAAAGGGCAGGCTGGCCCAGAAGCCTCCGGCTGGCCCCCACAGCTCCTGGTCTGCTCCAGTTGGGGGGGGGGGGCGGGAGGGATAGACCCCGCTGTCAATCAAGCATTATCGAAGCCCATTCATCGCCCAGAATCAGACTCTCCCGACGGATCAGCCGAGCCCCCCGAGGGTTAAGCCTTCTCCTCGCTCGGGTCTCTCTCCGGCCGGACGTGCCCCGAAGTCTCCCGCTAATGACCGCGTCTTCCGCCAAATCCCGCGGATTAAAGTCCCGGTGGCGGCGCCTTATCAGGGGGAACGAGAAGGTGAGGGGCATCGGGCGCAAGGGCGGCGTCATCCCGCGTTATCCCGCGTCTGGCTGCCGGGGAAGAGCCGAACGTTTCTGAGTGCGGGACAGCCGGGCGCGCCCTCCCCAATTCACCGAGGGCCCCCGTACAGTAATGACCGTGGATCGTGCGTTGTAGGACTTGACCTTTGCGACGTAGGAGAGCGGGCGAGGGCGCTTGCTTTCGCGCCGCGGGAGGGGGAGGGGGAGGGAGGAGGGGGAGGGGGCGAGCGAGCGAGCGCCAGGGAGGCAGGCGGGGGACGGGATGCTCTCTTCGGGGATCTTTAATCGGAAACCGGAGGCAGGAGCGGCAAATGCCCCTGGGTTTTCCTGCACGCCATATTTGGTCTCTTTCGCCAACGCAAGGAAGGCACGTCTCCCGCCTCCCCCCTCCCCCGTCCTGGAGATCGTCAAGCGGAGCAAGACGGGCGAGAGAAAGGCGCCTAGTCCTCCTCCCCCCCCCCCATGGTCGGCCATTGATTCGAGCCTCTCCGTCCAGTCTGCGGCGACCCTCCTCCTGTCCTCGCCGCCTCCCTCCCGCTCGCCGGAGAAAGAAGCGCAGGGGGTGGGGGTGGGGGGTGGGGGTGGGGGCGGGGAGGGGGAAGGAGGCGAAAGTGAAACCGGGAATTGTGGCCCTCAGACGGCGCCTTTCGTTCTCTTCGGACTGAGAGGAGAGATGCGTTGCGGCCGTGGCGCCTTTCTCCTCCTCCAGTAGGGCTCGCTTTTTAAAAAGCTCTGCCCAAGAAGGGCCGCATTTCAGATTGACCCCGATCCACCATGATGCGGCCTCTTCAGTGTAGGCCTTCTGCGTGCTCTTCAGCGAGAAGGCCCACTGGAGTGTTAAAATGGGCCTTGCATTCAGCCAGGGCCATTTCTAAGTCAGCCCCCACCCTCCGGAAGGTGAAATAATTGCCGATGACTTTTCCCAAGCCATTCACAGTAATTTCCCCAAAAGCTCGTTCACGTCATGCCCCGGTCATTAGTCCCAATGTAAGAGTCTTTTGGGGGCAGTGGGGGGAAAGGCAAGGAGTGACATACTGATTCTCAGCTACCCTTGAATTCTTTCAAGGAAATAAACCACTGTCCAATGTTATTTCCTGTTGCAAAACACCTCTGTTGTTGTCCGGTATATATTTTTATACTTACCAGTTCCTTATGACCACTAGTTAGCTCCTTTCTGCTTTTTAGAAATTCCAAAAGGAAATGAGCTCTAAGAATTGCCATTATTTCCTGGGCTGGCCGGGATTTCGTCCTTCCCTGAGAGACAGAATACGGCAAAGCTGGCGGGGTGTTTCAGTGGGCTTCATGTTTCTCCGTCCCAAGGAAAAACTTTCCAAAGGGGTGTGTGAGCGCACTGGCCATGCTTTACATGCCTTTGTACAAACAGCCATACAAAACAGAATTATTATTAAAATAAAAATCAATTCAATTTATTCAGTCCTTGCTATTTTCCTGTGTGTGTGCGCGTGTTTTTCAATTTCTTTTGCGAGGGAGTGGAGAGCCATTCAAGCGCATGAAAGGTGAGATTCCCAGCCTCCCCCCTTCTGGGCCATTCCTGGTGGCAGGACCTCTGCAGTGGCAGGACGGGTTTCGTTTTTTGATCGATGCTCTTATAACGCTGATATTAGGCATATATTTTAAGGAGGAGGCAGGCAGCAGATGGAGGAGAGGGGAAAGCGGTGATATGACAGCAGCAATTTGTACTGGGAAATATATGTGCCAGCAGTTTAAAAGTAAATGAAGGCTATAAATAACAGGCACACCCCCTGCACAAGACATCTACAAGAACTGCTGGGCATTTCTAGGATCGAAGCAAAAGGCGGGGGAGGAACGGAAACCAAGAGCAAGAAGAACGCGGAGCCCTCTGTGTAGAAGCTCAATCTCCTCTCCCAATCCTTAATTTGGAATGAAGAGCTGCAATCTGATGTGCATGTCCCTGGCAGGGATATGCTGCATGTCTGGCTTTCCAGAAGACATGCTTTGACTAACCTTTAGGATAAATTCTACTATAGGTCGTATGGGACAGAGGAATGACAGACTGGAATGGGCGGGGAGGAGGGCATTGTGAACCCCATCCATGAAACATGGAGTAGAAGAAGAAGAAGAAGAAGAAGAAGAGTTGGTTCTTATATGCCGCTTTTCCCTACCCGAAGGAGGCTCAAAGCGGCTTACAGTCGCCTTCCCATTCCTCCCCCCACAACAGACACCCTGTGGGGTGGGTGAGGCTGAGAGAGCACTGATATCACTGCCCGGTCAGAACAGTTTTATCAGTGCCGTGGCGAGCCCAAGGTCACCCAGCTGGTTGCATGTGGGGGAGCGCAGAATCGAACCTGGCATGCCAGATTACAAGTCCGCACTCCTAACCACTACACCAAACTGGCTCTCCACTGGTAGTCCATTTTAAATATATTTCAGCATAAGCCAGCCATCTTAAAATAAGTCAGCATCAGAGAAATTCTTATTTTTGCTGCAATTAGTTTACTTAATGCCTTTAAGAAAACTATGCTGTAGCACCTGAGTAAAATTGACTGGTCTGTTTAAACTGATGGTAGACTTACATTGAAGGAATTATTGCATACATTTCGTGGTCCCCCACCCAAGAAACCATACACAGAAGCCTGTTTCCTCCTTAAGCAAATAAGCTCATGAAATGTTAAATTAACACACTAATAAACTCTGTCCCTGTGATCGGAAGCCATGTGAGCTATTTTAATCAAGCAAGAAAACTCTTGGAAGTGAATGTTAGACTACTAGTATGATCCTGTGTAGATTCCCATGAAAGTAGATCCAATTGAAACTACTTTCTTCATAGATTTTTGGTTTGGGATTAAGAAAACCCATTCATGTTCTGCAGGTGCCTTTTGGGGAGGTTCAGAATCCAAACCCAAAAAGGAAGAGGGCTGTTTTTTTTTTTTTTAAACTTGTCCACTTGCAAAATCTGATTCAGTTGTAGTTGCTGACAAAAGTTCCATTAGGAACATTGGAATCCAGACCAGAACCAACATATAGTGCACTCAGTAAGAATTTTATGATTGCTTCTGTAATCTAAGAAACCAGAAGTTTCTGGTTCTGGCTCATAAATATATTTCTAGAATGTCAACAGAAATAGCCCTCTGCAAAAATGTTTTGAAAAACAAATCAACTGACTGAATGGACTTTGTGCACGAGAGGACTCATTCTTCTAGGTGAGCCAAGGGGGCATTTTATAATACCCTCTTTAAAGGTAAAGGTATCCCCTGTGCAAATGTGGGGTCATGTCCCTTGGGGTGACGCCCTCCAGCGTTTTCATGGCAGACTCTATATGGGGTGGCCTTGCCAGTGCAGTCATTACCGATGGAAGGCTGAGTCAACCTTGAGCCGGCTGCTGGGAATCAGAGCCCTGGTTTTTCTCCAGGGAAGAAGTAGTATGTTAAATACAACCCTCACCCCAACCAAAAGAAAAATGTCATTTTGGTGAAAGGAGAGCCGAACATCTCAGCCACCATTGTTGCTACCGACCACTGCAGGGCCTGCTGCTTGCCTTCTGCTCCTGTCCGCCCTGCACTCCTTGCCCTTTCATAGACACACCTCTCTTAGAGCCAGGCCACTGATATACATCCACACCCTCAAATGGAAATGAAAAGAGAAGGAAGAATCTTTCTTTAAAGATGAGTCTTTCTTCTGTCTATAGACTTTTTAATTCATAAGACCTGAGTTCAAAAGTTCCTTTTAACTTTTATGCAGCATCCTATTCACACTTTAAAAAAAATCAAGGAAAAAAAGTGATAATATACATTTAGCCCACCAACACCCTGTCATAGGTAAATCTTTGCAGTATATTTTATATGAAAGAGGGCAGGAATATATATTTTTAATATGTGTGTTCACACATATCTATCTAATATCGAAATCTCACCCATCTCTCCACTCCCTTAAATCCTTTATCTAAAAGGAAGCCTGGTTGGTTTCTACTGGAAGGAGCTGCACATGAAGAGATTAACATGGACCCGAAAGTGCCACAATATGGGCATTCCAATGAGCTCAGGCAGAAATGTCATCAGAACCAGACTGCATGTTCTTTCTGCTGCATGAGCATATATTTCCACATCCCAAACAAGATTTCTATACCTAAGTATATATTTCCATATATAGTATAGGCAAGCTATGTTTGGTGTAAACATGCATAAGCTGATTTGCTAGCTGCAGAATTTGCATGGCTTTCTTGTAACCCACAACTTGCTGTATCCCTCATCTGGTTACCTGGCCTTTCCTGGAGGGAGTTCAGGGGAGCACAGATACTTCCTCCCACTGTCATATTTTCCTCACAAGAATTCTGTACAAGAGGGTAGACTGCAGGTCACCAAGTAGGCTTCATAGCAGCAAGGACTGGTGCTCAGATCTAGCATATAGATGCTCTGCAGTACTCAACAAATGCTCTCCATACATATTTGAAATGGTTTAATGCTACATATACAGATGCAGAATAAGGTAAAGGTAAAAGTATCCCCTGTGCAAGCACTGAGTCATGTCTGACCCTTGGGGTGATGCCCTCCCGCGTTTTCATGGCAGACTCAATACGGGGTGGTTTGCCAGTGCCTTCCCCAGTCATTACTGTTTACCCCCCAGCAGCAAGCTGGGTACTCATTTTACCAACCTTGGAAGGATGGGAGGCTGAGTCAACCTTGAGCCGGCTGCTGGGATTGAACTCCCAGCCTCATTGACAGAGCTTTCAGACTACATGTCTGCTGCCTTACCACTCTGCACCACAAGAGGCTCATAGATGCAGAATATGCCCCACCATATTGTCTGGCTATGGCTACTTTAGTCACAGGAAGTATGTAATGGCTTGTTGCCCACTATTTTTGCTCTTGTTTCAGCTCCAAGTGCTAAGCCCTGATAACATTAACACAGCCTTTTCATTCATTGAAGGTTTGAAAACTACAGAAAGTAAATGTCATTTTATTTATTTAACCCTCCCCCCTCTCCAAAGGGCACAAGATTTGATTGTGCTATAGGTTATTCTGGCTGGACGGCAGAAAGGGTCAGTGGAATTCAGCTTCGGAATCCAAGCAAAGCAACTTGGATCAATCCATTCATTAGCAGAGGCCATCACACGATCCACGTAAAGTTATTCAAGAGCATTGTGCTTTGCATTTATTTGCTCCAATACCTAAAACTTTCAGGTAGATGTGGGCAACAAAAAGGATAAAGAACATTTGGAACAGGTGAATGTTAAACCTGTTTGCCTACTTCCAGAGAACTTAGAATACACCAGTTACATTTTTCTTGGAAGATGTGTTCTGAAGTATAGCTTGAAAATTGAAGTATAGCAGATGTCTGATCATGCAGTTTTAGTCAGGAAATAATTGTTGTGCAGGTTCTGAGAAGCAAGATGGGAAACACCTTCATTTCTCCTGGACTTCCTCAACAGTTTCAGAAGTTCAGTGTCCTGAAACCTTTATTTTGTGGGTCATGTAATTAATCAGACTCAGTAGATAAGTGGCAGGAACCCAGTCCAGCATTTACTAAGAGTAAATGGGTATAGATATGATCAATGACTGGATGGTAGGCCTCAAGGGAACTATAGGTGCCTCACTTTGAGTCCCATGAAGAATAGAGTATAAATGTAACAAAGCAATACATAAAATCTCAAATGCACCCAATAGCACCAAATTCCCTTCTTTTCCTCAATGGCAGCATCTAAATATATTGCATCCTCTGAAAGGACTGTGTCTACCTAAGCAACCAAATTCTTATTTTAAGTTTCCAAAGTAGTCCTATTGTTAATATGTCAGTGACACAATAAATACCTAACCCTTGAACAAATTTTAAATATTAAAGATATCCACAATTTATCTTAAGTGCCTACAATTCAATATTTGGGAGCTTTAACTTGATAGAGCTTTATGGAAATCAGTGGATTTCAATCCAGTTATTCAGTGGCTGATGGAATGTAGAGGAAACTTTTAGAAAGTTTTAGAATGTTTTAGAAAGTTTCCTCTTATATTTTAACTAGCCTGACAGGCTATTCTCCAAATGCACTAACATAGCCTTTCAATTCATTAATATCAATTCATTAATTACCAAAGGAATCCAGGAATCAGCTTGCTCTCTAAGAGACTGTCCTTATTATTCTAAAATTGTGATTTCCCCACCTGTTCCACTTTCCTACCAAACCAGGTAAGCTCCTACCATATAACACTGTGGCATTTATATTGACCAAGGCCTGGAATTCTGTATGGTAATTCAAGAAGACAGAGGTGTAGAATACCCCGGGTTGCTTAGAAAAGGAAAAGGAAGAAAGCAACTGGTCTTCAAAGTTGTCCAGTAGTTCTAATTAGAGTAGTAGTGCAGAAGACAGGAAGTAAAGAGTTCCTATGGATATTTCTCTCTCTCTTTGACAGCCCCTTTCCGCACAACTGCTAAACTGTTCTCAGAGTCAATGCCCCAAAGAATGTCTGGTCACTCCACGACCATCACTACAACTAATTCAATAGACAAATGTGTGTCTTGGGCCATAGATCAGAATCTACACAGGCTGGGGCTCTTTCGGCAGTCTTGATGAGCTCTGCTGACAGCTGCCTTGTGAAAAAGGCCCAGGTGACCACCCTTCTTTTACTTCCATCTTTAGTTTCAATGAAGGTAAAGTTGAAGTGAAAACACAAGGTGGCGCCCTTGATCTACTAATCCAGAAAAGACCATTCATGAGCTGTCAAAGTCAAGGTCACAAATTCTCTCTTTTTTTATATATATAAATCAAGGTCAAGGTTTAAGGTCTTCCTAGTCCTGTCATTTCAACAAATACCAACCCTTTCCCCCAACTCTTAACCAGTCCTGCCAATAAACCTTAAATACGACGCTCCTTCTGCATTTGTGGCCTAACAACTGTTTCTCATTTTCCTCGAGGAGCTCCTGCCCTGCTTTTATATCTTCTTTTCCCTGTTCAAAATACCTGACTTTTTAACCTTATTGAAACATTTATAGTTCAGCAAAGCTAGTTATCATGCACTCATTCCCTCTGCACTATAATTTATGGGCAAAATATGGGCTATATCAGTAATTTAAGAGAAGAACTTATTAGGGCTACAAGAGAAGTACATTCTTCATGAGGTACATGTAAATATGGAGGGAGAATAAAAGAGGGTTTAATCAGGTTTTATTACAGTGACTATTTTATTAACAGTATTAACACTAATATCTATCTACAGCTCTTAGATTTTAATTTTCAGTAAAAATATAAAAAAGGGGTGCACAAATACATTTTCACAGTGCGCTGATTTTTTAAAAAAATATTTACAAAATAGCATAATCTAGTGAACAGGAAAAATGTGCTGGTTGAAATAATTGTTTTTGTTAAAAGTGCTGTAAAATGCATTCTTACACTTTCTAATGCGGCCTCATAGGGAAAGGAAAAGAAAGGAATCCCCATTAATTTTTCATAAATCAAAATATAGCATTAAAATAAAAAAAAAATATCTCAGGGAAACAAAATGTTTCCGCTCCCCATTATGGGTTATTTTGAGATTGCTTCCTCCCACATCACAATGATAACCTGTATGTGGCTGTTTGCATTCCAGCAAATATGCCAGCTCCTTGGATTTACACGGTTTGAACACTGATGAATGCTGTGGATGTGTACAAACTGCAGAGGCTCTTTACAGGAACATGGAGCGCTGAGCAGAGTATCGGGAAATCATCTGCTGAAACATGATCTATGGACATTCCATTTTCACCCCAATAAATCTAAACTTTAGTTGCCTCTCAGGATCAGTTCTCCACAAAGCTCCCTTCATTATTAATATTTTTGGAATCTTCATTCAGTACCTTCCATTTAAAATGAAAACACAGAATGCATTACTCAAACATACAGTAATTGTACATTTTGCACAATATTTACCTGAGCAACCAGTCAGCATGTAGATGGGGGGGGGGGTGTTGCCAACCCACATTGCCTTTTCAACCAGTTTCCAGATTACAGTCCTAAATAGTGTATAAGAATAGTCACAGTAATACTTACACGATATGGACAAATGTGTATCTGTCTTAACTGAGACTGAATCTTTTTTTCTGCTTTAGGGGCTTTTGGACTCTACAGTCAGTCATTGGAATAGCCTCTTTTAGGATTTCAGGGAAATTTCAGCCTTAAAAACCTTTCTCCTAGTCATACTTTCACAAAAGTCACAGTTCCAAAGACAGAGTTCTTGTGAAAGAAAAGATTCATTGTCTTTTTTTAATTATTATTATTATTATTTTAATCTGGATAAAAAAAAAATAGTTCTTAAAGCTCTGAGCAAGCCGCCTCTGTTTCAGCCATTAACTTGTCGTCTTCAATTTGTTGATGACTTTTTTCTCTTTCACTCTTCTGTTTTGGAACCAGATAGTGACCTGCCGCTCCGAGAGATTCGTCGTGGCCGATATCCGTCTCCGCTTGTCTTTGGTAATGAATTTATTTGTAGCGTATTCCCTTTCGAGTTCTTTTAATTGGACTTTCGTGTAGGGCACTCGCTTCTTTCTCCCGCGCCTGTAGGAGTTGGCATCCGAGGGATGGGAAACCACGTCTAAAGCAGGCAAACAAACACAAACAGGAAGGCACGCATTAAAAGCCGGGCGTCATCAATTAAAGACACATCTTTGGGACCCATCTGGGCCGTCTCCCCCCCCCCCCGGGCAGCGCAGCCCTTCGCGGGGACGTCTGGCTCTCTCACGTTAAGCGCCCTTTCCGCCAGCTCTGGAGAGCGCGAGCGGAGCCATCCGTGGAAAATCTCCGTTCACCGCGAAGACTTAAGCGCGGGCAGCAGACTTCTTGCGCCTCTTTCTCTCCTCGCCTACAGCAGAATTGGATCATGCCCAGTTCCCTATATTCCTTCCTGCGACGATGCTCCTTGCGAGGCTTAGGCCTGCTCGGGGCGGGGGGGGGGGGGGCTGAAAGAGGGCGACCCGAATTCTGCAATCGCCAAGCGAGTGGCATGGGGGACACGACGGCTGCGCCAGCGACGGGAAGAGGGCTGAGAGTAGGAACAGGGTCGTTACCAGGACTTAGCGTAGCGGGAGAGTATTTCCGAGGGACTTGATGCCGTAGCAACCCCCTCCGTTCACGGCTAATGTCTCTGTTGGCCACAGAGTAAGGAAAGAGGGCCGGGAGAAGAAGTGTAATAATTCTCAGACCCAGGCCAGTAGCGCCCTTAAGGCCAAGATGGCTGATGGTGCCGCCGGCCACACGGACCCCGGGAGGGCAGCATCCAGCGTCCCCCAGGATAAGGCGGCGCCTACACTAAGAGGACCGGGCTGTAGCATCAGTGGGTGTTATGAACACAAGCGGAGGAAGCTGTGGCCAAAGAGCTAAATGCTGAAGAAATCCCCCATGAAAAGAAGGAGGGAGGGGGAAGCCGAGCGCTCAGGCGACCCCACGGGAGCCAGCCTCGCGGAACTCCAGCGGACCGGCGGTCACCTGAATACGCCTGGCTGCGCCAAACGCACCCCACGCCCGCCCGCCCGCGCCTTGGGAAAGGGGCGCCAGGCGAGCCTAGTTGCCCAGCCAGCTTGCGGAGCGGGAACAGGGCCGGCGGGAAGCCTCGGAAGCGCGCCCCGAGGAGCCGCACCTCGGGGGAAGGGCTGAGGCCGGCCGGATCCCGCGCAGAGCCGCGCAGGTGCATTACCCGGCAGCGAGGACTTCCAGAGGTGGGGCGGCTGGTTCTGCTCCTTGGGGCAGTAGACCTGCCCGTTCCAGCCGTTGGCGAGGGCCCAGGGCTGGTAGCCGTCCATGGGCAGGATGGAGTCGTGGCGGGGCTCGCCGGGCCCTGCGATGGAGGGCACCACGGGCATATCCAGGTAGCCCGGCACGGGCTGGTAGGGTCCGGCGGCGTAGCCCTGGTAGAAGGCGAACTCCTTGGCGCGGGCGGGGAAGTCCTCGCCGGCGGCGGCGGCAGCGGCGGCGGCGGCGGCGCCCGAGGTGTCCATGTACTTGTCTGCGAAGGCGGCGGCGGCGGGCTGGGCGCAGGACTTGAGGGGCGCGTTGTGGTGGCCCATGCGGCACGGGTAGTAGCCGCTGCCGAAGTAGCCGTAGGGCAAGGCGGCGGGGCCCGAGGAGCTCTGCACGGCGGCCGAGCAGGGGCTGCACTGCTTGACAGCGGCGGCGCTGGGCTCGGCCATGCCGGCGGCGGGCGCCTCGGGGGAGGCGTAGGCGGCGGCGCTGGCCGGGGCGGCGAGGGGCGCGGGATGCGCCATCAGGTTCCGGCACTGGTTGGCCGCCGCGAAGTTGGGGCCCGCCGCCGCCGCCGCCGCCGCCACGGCCGCCGCGTGGAAGCCGGCTTCCATGTTCTTGTTGATCTCCTCCAGGCTGTTGTCGTAGAGGAACATGACGGGCTCGATCCAGCGGGGATGGAGGAGCACGGAGGCTGTCATAGCCCGACCCGCATGGAGACTAGTGGCTCTTTTTTAAAAGCCCCAAAGACTGAAAAAAGAGATACTAAATCTCCCAGACTTGACCAGGGCTGACGCGCCAGTGTCGCGCCAGGACGGCGCTCATTGGCCCGCCCGCTCCCACGTGATATGCAAAGCAGCTGATAAACATCTGAGGGAATAAAGTGCAGATAATTAAATAATGTCCTAATCGCGCCGGGGCTGGAATCCCAGCAGCGGACGGGACTGGCGCGCGGCGGCCCCCATCCACTCACGACTTTGTGTGACAAGCCAGACCCGGGCAGGGGTGCAAAAGAAGAGCAGGTATTTCCACCCCCACCCCCCTCCAGCTTACCCACCCCCTCCAAAGCTCGATCCTCCCTCCTTTCCTGCAGTACATTGTCTCTAGGAAATTCTTGCGACTCAGTTTCCACGGTCTTGTCAAGATCACTTAATTTCAAAACCTTCTGACTCCCCGGATTTGGCGTTCTGTCCAACCGGTGGTTCTTCCACCGCCACCCGGGGCCGTCCTACCACCTCCTCCCATCTCTCACATACCAGGCTTAAATTTGTATTTTCTCATGGAACAGGACTGCCAAAGCCCACGGCTTCCATAGGGAGGCCAGGGCAACTGTTTTTGAAACCCACCCGCATTTGTCATCATCTGACATTCTCCTAAACCGAAAAAGTTTTGACTCTTATCTTTGAACAAAGGCTCCTCCAAAATATTTTATTTTCTGGCAAAATAGTCACCAGAATTTACCCTTGAGACGCGGTTCAGAAGGGGTTAAGTAGACCTCAGAACAAACCACAAGACATTATTTGTTATTGCAACAATTTTTAAAAATGTTGCCTACCATTTTTGCATGAATCATCCCCGACTATAATAATATTGCGTGGGACGTTTTTAAAGGTCCCTAAGTGGCGTCAGGGACTCCCCCTATTAATAATTTTATTAAAAATCCCTTTCACCGAATTTCTCAGAGTCGCACAATGTCAAAACACACATACTAGGATTAAGCGTGGCTAGAGAATCTTAAAAAGAAGCCACCTATGACCATTTTAAAAGGCTAAGTAGGGCAGCCGTGTCACATAGCCAGTGCATATGGGGATGCTATTGTTTACGGATGCTCACGGAATTAATGCAAAATAAAAGAATAGCGTCACCAAAAGAACAGTGGAATTTATTGATCGGCTCGAAAAGCAGAGGGAAGACTCCTTTTCAACCGGGTGTCCTAAGGATGTATACATAACAGGTATTTGTGCGCTGCTATGTTAGCCGTAGGCTAATTGTTTTTTCCACATTGTTTCCTCCACATTGTTACACGGATGGAATTCTAAATCGTGCATTGTTTGAGGACTGTCTTTTCCTTGTATGTCAAGGAAGGGACTGATCTGTCAGTTCGCCAGTCCACCAGTCTGGCTCTTTGCTGAGAATGGCATGCCGGACAGAGAATTCTTGTCATCGAACAATATTTCAGCAAATTATCTTAATTGCAGCCAATAAACATCTCCCTTCCTCTTCATCCCCTCCTCTCCAGCTTCCTCCTGGATGATCTTTTCCACATTCTTTCTAATAACCAAAGGCAAATATTTATTTCTAGCATGTTTTCATTTTTTTTAAAATCCTTTTTCCAGCTTTAGAGTTTAGAGAAATCTTTCCATTTTAGGAGGAAGGAGCAAGGAGGAAATATTCTCTCCCCTTTCCATTTCCATGGCAGCGAAGCCAAAGTGCTCCCCTCACACCCCGCTTATCCAGCCCGGCCCTGCACCCGCCCCTCTAAAGGGCTAAATGGGCAGCTCTGTTTCCCATAAGGGTTAGACAGGACTAGAGGCCAAGGTCAAGTTGAAAGTTGCAGACCAGCCAATCCTGGAAGTGTCATTCCGTGTCCAAGGAGCTTGTCTGATTTGCTAAAAAGGAGCAGCCGAGAGAAAGCTAATCACCCTTTTCCGAATTTCATCTCCCCCCCCCCCCCTCTTCTCTGACTCCGGTTTCCAGGCAAGGAAACTGCCCTGGAGTTATGGAGAAGCTGTGTGAAATTGTGGCTTTTGAGACACGATCCCAGCTAGTGGGCATGGCGTGGGCATCCGGTCTGCTGTTTGTGTTTACCCTTTGGCTTCCTTCCAATTTTAGGGGGGGGATAAGGAAGGGGGGAGGGAGTCGATCCTTGTTCCCCCTCCCGAGGCTTCGTTTGGAGAGACCCGAAATTTTTTAAAAAATGAAGATTTGTTCTGGGGATGAAACACTCGCATTAGCATGACTCCTGGATTCCGGGTTCCTGCAGCTCCGTCTCGCTTGGGCTGGGAGCGCGAAGCAGAAGGGTCCAAAATTATATTTAAAAAAAAACCCTTGTTAAAAGCAGGAAACAAGGCCACGAGCATCATCGGCGAAGATGGCTTCTGCCGTCTGGTGTGACTCTTGGGCTGGTCTTCGGATGGTCTGTTTTCTAGGAAAAAAGCGGCACGGTTGGGACAGGGACACACTGCCGGTTGCTCGTGAACTGGGGGTGCGAGCGGAGGACGACCGAAGCTTTCCTTCTGCTCCCGGAAACTCTCCACAGCTGGACATTGGGGTCGCTCTCCTAAGGCCCAGCTAACTGGAACAAAGACATGAACGGAATGGGCGCGTGTGCGTGATATGAGCCGGGTCTCCTCCTCCAACTGGACCGGTGTGGACTTCTTATCTGAATGCAGTCCATATGCAATGTCCACAAATTCGCCCCCCCCCATCTGATTTGTATGTAATGCTCTGCAGAAAAGCACAAATTATCAGGGCCAGGCTCTATGGGTCTACGTCTGTTGGCAGACAAAGCGAGAGAATGAATATTTTGCTCATTGTGTTTATGTGAGCAGGGTTTTAATGGCACGGGATGAACAAAATGGGGTTTAATCCACGCTTTGTTCGGCGCTGCCCTGAACAGATGGAAGCCCTTCTAAACACATGGACTCCAGTGGACTTCGAAGGACGTCTCGTCTTGTGCAGCTCCATGTGCAGCTCCAGTTCTTCAACCCAACCCAACCCCTTCCAATGTGCAAGGTAATAATGTCTGAAAGGGTTCCCGAATCACATCATATAGATCCAACGTAAAAACTGCATCCCTTGTTCATGCTTATCCTGTCTGATTAGCCATTCAAGTGAAAATCTAACTGTATTCCGTGCCATCGACGGGTTGAATAACTTGACGGAGGTGGAAGAGCGATTCATAAGAGGAAAGCCATGTCTTTCAGGCATCTTCGGCCTTCTGAACTTCTCCGGAGGGAACCAAGGAGCTTTAAGTATCGATGGGGGAAGTTTTGCGGCATCCCCACGTGTCATCCATGGAAGGTGGAGACAGTCTTGTCCGTGAGGCTTTTTAAACGATTCAGTCCTAGGCAAGGAAGGCTGCGTGTGATGTGGACACAAGTCCTACGAGGAGGGGGGAAAAATCCTCCACTTGTTGCCAGCCCATAGGTACTGAACCTTAAACGCACACAAACAACCCTAGGATTTCCCCTAAAACTAAAGAAAATCAAGGCTGGGTCAATACCTCACCCCCTAAAAACCTAACCCAAGAAACGATACAATAGAAATTACAGAGGTGTGCAGATGGAGTACTGATCCCAGCTAAATATTTAAAGCCTCGATCCAGAAGACGTTTCTTCCTCCACACAATCTATCATAATCAGCAAGAATTAAGTCAGACTAGCTGACTGGGTCTACTGGCTTCAGTGGCCTAAGACGTCTATGAAGTCAGTGGGATTTACTTCGGTGTAAATTCGCATGAAATCGGGCTGTAAATATGTCTGGCCCACAGACGATAATGGGAGTAAGGGGGGGGGGGATCCCGGTCATTTGTAAGCGACCTGAGTCCTCACCAGCCATTGTTCGTAGATCCAGAGGACAGGACGACTCTTCTACTACCGCCGACCACAACTTCAAATATTAATTTGTTGCTGGGCGGGGGAAGGGTTCACAAAAGCAATTCTCCCACCGGCCACAATTAATCCTTGAAAAGATGTCCATTCTCCAGCCACTTAGTTAATAATACAGCCCTTAAGACTCGAGAAAACCCAAGGCGACAGTAGATGCAGCCCTTTAATCGGATTTGATTTTCATGAGCAAATTTAATTCCCCCTCCAACACATTCATTTGGGGGAGGGCTGTCAAGGCCCGCTTCTTCCATCCTCCCCCCCCCCCACACATTCCTCTGCCCGCTTTAAGGACACTTTGGATTTCAGGATATTCATGTGTTTCTAATGTAACCAAGCAGCTTTACGATCAGTGCTTGCTGGACATCCTAACTCTCTCCCTCCCACCGGGCGCGGCTTTTCTCTCTATTTAAAAAAGATAATTAGAAAATAAGGATTTGTTTTTTCCAGCAACGAATGCCAAAGAGGCGTCAGCCTTGGAAGACTAATGCAGAGATTAAAAGTGCATTCCTCTTTCACACGAGGGTCGATATCAGGACACGCACAAGCCATTGTCAAACCAGTAGGTGCGTTTCTGTCATTTACTTTGTGCTCAACGGTTAAATGGTTAAAAACACCAATCACCTCCACCATCACCGCTCCTCTGTTCGGATACCAGAGATATTCAAAAGAGCCAGGAAGCATAAAATGAATCCAAGACAGACTAGAGATGACTCAGGGCCTATAATGTGAGTACAGTGCATATTTACAGTATACTCTTCTCTTGTGTCCTTTATCCTGTGTGGAAAATTTCTAACGGATCCTCTCAGGGGTTTACTAATTCAACTATAGTTTTGGGGCAAAGAAAGAAACAAAGATATACTACAGCTTGCTTTTTTACGTAGGTGAAGATGGTCTCTTCTTAGATGTCAGGCCTGTTCCTGAGTGTGTTTGTGTGTGTGAGGACCCTAAAAAAAAAAATCAACAGCGTCTGAAAAGTTATTAGGAGGAGCAGATTTTATAAAATCACAGCATGGAAATTCTGAAGATAAACAGAGGGGATGAGCCATTTTATGTCTGAAGTCGGCCTGCTTCCAGAAAAAAATATTTTAAGAAACAGAGCCAGTAAATATCGTCTTATTCAATAAATACTTTGTGAAATGATTTTTTAAAATGTGATTTCTTTTTCTTTAATGATTTTTTTAACAGACCAATGACTAATCTCGGTTATGGGGATTCTAGCAAGAACGTGCAACAGAAGAATCATATTATATTTGCTAGTTTGCCACCGTTTTTGGGGGGAGGAAGTAGAGAAAACAGGATACCGAGATCCTTTGCCAGTATCTTTTCACTTCTGCCGGGAGCTTAGATTAATTGCTACCACATGATTGCAAGTCCCCCATTGTTACAAATTAAACATTGCTCTGAAACGCCACCCGTAAGTTCTTCCTGCGCTCCCAGCCTATTCTAACACTTCGGTCCATTTCAGGAAAAAAAGACTAGAAGTCCAGATCCCCTCCCAGCCCTTTCACAAAGCATGATGAGAGAACTGGGTCCCCTAAACCTCGGAAAACAATCCATGCCACATTCCTTCAGTGGAACTGGATTCACAGAATGTCTCATTCCGACTGCCTAGTAAGAAACAGGAGGAGATTTAATTAGCAGCCGAACAAATTTATACGTCTGAAGCCCATTCTGAAATCAACATCGTCACTTACTTGAACAGAGAAAGAAGTTACGGAAGCTGTAAGTCACAACTCACTTACTCAAAGGGAAATCTATTATGTTCCATTCAGCTCCCTTGGATCCCCCCCTTTTTTTTGGGGGGGGACGATTCAAGATTGGATGTAAATGTAATAAGTAATAAAGAAAAAAGTGGGAGGGGGATTTCTTTGATTTATTTATTTTTAATCAAAGTGAGAGGGTACTTCTACTATAACCCCATTTGGGCTGGATACGTTTCCCTGTCGTGGGTGTGCTTTTAGTAAAAAGGGGTGCATTAATATTCTCACTTTGATTTACTCTTTCAGGAAGCACCTCTATTTGGAAGTAAGGCCCATGTTATCCAATGGGTTTTATTGCCCGGGAAAGTATCCTTAGGTTTGCACTATTATAGAGCAGTCCTAAGCAGTTCTACACAGAATCCCACTGGGGTCTGCTCGGTGGGATCCTTCTCAGGAGGGGGCTGTCCCAGCGAACATCATCATTTAAAAATCCCTCTCACGCATTACATAAAAAGACTTTTTGCATTGATCTGGGTAGAAGTTGCCCCCCCCCCCCTTAAGACAATGAGCCACCTGAGGAAGGCAAACAATTCCTCTTTGGAGATCTACTCAAGTGGGTAGCCGTGTTGTTCTGAAGCAGCAGAACACATGTGAGTCCCAAGGTGCCTCATTTTGTCCTCTGGAAATACGTGAGGACATCCAACGGAACCTACCAGTTTGACTGCAGGCTCTACCAAATTTGGGTTGAACAATAAAATCAGAGTCCAGTGGCACCTTTAAGACCAACAAAGATTTATTCAAGGCGGGAGCTTTCCAGTGCAAGCTCTCTTCCTCAGACTAATTTGGGTTGGTTGAAGAAACATTATTTGGTAAAAGTACTGTTCTGGATCCCCGAACACTGCATTTGGACATGTCCCTTTTGAATCAACTTCTGACACCGCACCCCACAGAGAGCCTTGATCCGTGGTTCTCAATGCACAGGGCCTGGGGCTTTGAGAATTACCTTGTACAGTTCATGTGCCTGAAACAAATCCGCTCACAGCTCCCCGAGGCCAGGTTTGTTCCAGGTCCACCCTGCAGCTTGTGGTTTGGCCAGACCTGGCAGCAGGGAGCTAGCGGCGTCCCTCCCTCAGGAATGAGACGGGACCTCGGTCAGGCCACGGCACTGGCGACGGCCAGGGAGTGATATTTGGCCCAGGGGCATGGATTTGTTTCCCAAGGCCAACGGGGCCCCCATACGCCTGGTTCCCAAACGCCTGTTTTCCTCTTTCCTCTTGTTTTTCTGTGGCTCCAGTTTTACTCGCCTCCTCCACTGGATTTGGTCTTACGGAGAAGAAATTGGCCCTTAGTTCTTAAACCCCAGAAGGTCAAATGTGTCGTCATGGGGTATTCATGAGCACATGTTCAAGGAGACTTTCATAGTGCTATGGCTAAGTGAAACAAACCGCCACCGGCTGAGGGAAACAGACAGTTTCTCCTTAAGGAAAAGACTCTCAGAAACACCTTAACAAATCTCTGGCGCTCCATTCCCCCTCATAGAGTCTACCTTACAGGGCGATGGTGGAGAAGAATAACTTTATTGCCATGATTTACTCGCTTACTGGGATAGAAATGATTAATGGGCGGAGCTGAGTCCGGGCACATTTTGAGGGATTTCGGAAACTTAGTTCTAGCAGCTTTGGTTTGCTATATCAAACCCCCCCCCCCCCCCCAATTCCTGTCACACCTGACGATCTGAATCCAGATCGGAAGCACGAGTAAATTCATGCCGGATGAATGCACTTTAACGAGGAGGTAAGGTGCACTGCGAGCCAGCAAGACTCGCCTCTGCGGAAGCTTTTCACTTCGACGTATCTCTTGAGTCTCAGAGGAGCTGAGGGTCCACCAGGGAGTACAATTCGTCCATTTCTGTAGGACTTACACGGTTTGGCAGTTGCTATTTTATTTTGGTTTTAACTGAAATTGTATTTAAGTATTCCTGTTAAGCCACCTTGACCTACCAGGAAAGGCCGGAAATAGATGATTAGATAGATAAAGAAAACAAAACTTTTAGATTTGAAGTGGTTACCTAAGAGACAGAAATCTTTTGATACTGATAACCAGTTTAAAGTCTAACCCTATTAAATACAGTTTTAAAAAACTGCTTAGGAGTAAGTGACCTGCTCTAAGAGAGGTTTCCCTGGGAATGAATCAAATGGCATGTAAATAAGATCGGTGGAATTAACGTGCGATTTAGATGTTTTTGGAAGTGCCCAGAAGAACAATCACAAGTCAAGCTCATCCTGACCTTGACCATGCGACAATTATCTCTTTAGGGGAATCTCCCCCCCCCCCAAAAAAAAAAGAAAACCGGAGGTAAAGAAAAGTGTTATCCAGACTGCTTTAATAAACAGGATTAAAAACAAACAAACTCCGGGATGTCCTGGTGTAGCCACTTGCTATAAAGGAGTTGCATCAGCAAGCCAGCCTTCCAGAGTGGGGACCTTTTAGTGACCCAGCGCTTCACGAGGAATGGTGCAGAATCTCCATCGAAGATGACCAAGAGTGAAGTCTCCTGACCATCTTGTGGAATGCTTTAAGCGATGACAAACATGCCCTAACCTACTTTCCAACACAACGACACCCCCCCCCCCCGCAAATATGCTGAGTCTCACACGACTCCGAGTCTTGCGATGTTCTGAGGGGCTCTTGCGTAAATGGTGTAAAGACTAATAACCGGAAAGGGGGGGGGTTGAATTAGTCTGTTAGGGAACAATTTAGAGATGTGAAAAGGCGCACGGTATCCTTGCCCAAGTACAAGCTGAGTTTGCGTCTAAAGTACCATCGTTTTCCTCCAGGTAAGAACCTTGGACTTGGTGCCTAGTTGGGTTGTTTAAATTCCTTTCATTACACTGTGGCTCAAGCATTTTAAGCTAAGCAGACATTCATCCGGGATGAGATCTCTGGAAGCCAAGGCCATAATATTTTCCCCAACCATGTTAATTGGAGATGGAGATGGGTAAACCCATGAGTGGGTGGATGGAGAGTGACGTTAACTCGTTGTGTTTGTGCCCAACACTAGCTCGCCTTTATTAATGGATCTGTGAAGAAATAATGATGGCTAACTCTTGGCTCCCATAAGCAACTTCTCCTGCAGTGTCTGGAACCGTAGACTTCCTGTTGCCTTGGGAGCTTCCACTCTAAAGGAGAGATGCCGCAGGCTCCATTTTCCACTACTAGAAGGGGCGGGATCATTTTCACCAACCCCCTTTTCCTGCTGCCAAACTACCCTTGCCTTTCCTGCTGTTCCTGAAGATCCTGGGGCTACTAGAAGTAGCATTTGGGTGGGCGTGACTTCAGTCATTCCATGGACTATGGAAAAGAGAATTGTTTAGGAAGCCATTTTGATAAAAGTGCTAGTTTGAAGGAATAGTTCAGGAAAGTGCTTTGGTCTGAACCACTATGTATAATCTGCATGCTCGGTTGTATGTAGTATCCTTCTGTTACTGTCATGTTTCCTACTTTCGTAACACCATTGCTGTTTGGCATATGTGGCCCAGTACCTTCCGCTTTCCTTCCAAAGTTTTGTAAATCCTGTTACACTGCTTATTAGTACTCTGGTGTACACTGATTTACACTGCCTAATCCTCCTTGAGTCTGAGTTTCAATGAGAAACACAGGCAATAAATAAACACTAGGCACTCTTCTTCCATCCTAAGGACACTTCCTTCCCTTGAACTGAAGAGAGGCAAATTAACCTGGAGGAAGGCTTCAGGATTTGCCTTGTGGAGTGGTCAGATACATCCCATTTGGCCTACACCAGCCCTGAATGAGAAGCACAACATATGTGTCCCAAGGCCTAGCTTCCTCAGGTAAAAGGGGAAGTTCTTCTAGGTTCAGCTTCCAATTTGTTAGTCTCTGAAAGATAACAATCTGACAGGAGATACACATCTGCAGAAAACACTACTCCAGTCTTCAGAAGGACAACAAAATGGCTGACCTTTGGGTGTCAGGGGTAACATTCTATTCCACCAACAATGCAAAGCTCAAGAAAATCTCTGGAGCTGGTCTAGTTTATGTATCAGGGAACAGAGAAGTCAGTTCACGATGGTAGCCTCAGTGGGTAGCTGTCTTGGTCCATGCTAGAATAGTCAGATGGGAGTCCAGAAGCACTTTAGAGACCAACATGACTGAATATAAGCTTTGGAGAGTCAGCTAATGAAGATGCTGGTGTGTTGGTGGAACATGGGGGTTATTTCCTTAATGGAGCCACTTTCAGCTTTATGGTCTTTATTCAGTATGGCAGCAGATGTCCAGTGAACCCCCCCCCCACACACACACACACACTGGTTAGGCTTGGGAGTGTGTCTCATTCACTTTGGAGCTCCAGGCCTTCTAGGGCCTTAATGAAGGGACTCCTGGCTTACCAGGTTAATCAGAAATGGCGGGTCAGATGAAAGCAAAGGCCCTGTAGCTGAATGTTGCATATACTTATTATTTAAATAGCAGGGGGAAGCATAATTTATAAGAACAGACCTGCTGTTCTCTGCTTTGCCAATAGCTTTATTCAGCACAATAGTGCAAAGGAGTTGATTTTGTGCCAAGAACTCTTGAAACCCTCCTCCCACCACTTTATGACCCCCACATAATTAATTAAAACAAACATATATATATGGATAGCCTAGAGTTATATGCAACCAATAACACCTTAGCACAGATACCCAACAATTTCTTTTTCAAGAAACCTAGCTGAAGGGCCTTCTGACCTGCAGATTCCTCTGTGGTTGTACCAGTGGTGGAATAGACACTGTTTATTTCTTACTGTGGAATATCCCTTGGAAGCCTGCTAATAATTAGTTGTTTTCACCCACTTTTCAAAAAGCCATCTATTCTAAGGGTTTTCCCCACTTTGGAGACTGGGAGTAGGGGGGGGAGGTCAAGTTATCTGTGATCACTTAATGCTGGCATAGTTTGATGTAATCAAAAACAATGGCTCATTTGTCTCACTGCATCTAATTTGCTGGGATGCTGGGACCCAGCAAAGAATTCATTAGCATCATCAGCTGATTTTGTTTAACTTATGGGCAGGTCAGCAAATAACTTTACATGGAATGTGTAGATCATATCTTATTGTGAGGGAGGGGGTGGCTGCTGGCTACATGTAGCCTGTCGGTTTGGTTTCTCAGATCTAGAACAGAAAAGGTCAGTTGGTTCACACACTCACTGAGAGAGAGAGACAGAGACAGGCAGACAGGCAGACAGAGACAGAGACAGACAGACAGTGAGAGAGGTGTAGTTCCTGAAAAGTCAACCTGGACACATGCACACACAGAGAGACACAATATGCTGGGAAAGTTTGACTTGACAGCCTTTCAACTTCTCAAGGGCTTGGCTCTTGCTCAATATGGAAGCCAAACTCTCAGGCACTTCTTGCCATAGAACAGCAGCAACAAATGTTTGGCTCTTAAGCCGGAAGAAGCAAGACCTGGTATGTCAATATCCCTTTGAGTAATGGTTGTAAGTATGCATTTTTGTAAAATTGTTGAAAATGTAATCCGTTACTGCCAGGGCAGGATGGGAGGGGTATAAAAGTATTTGGGAAAAGGGACGGCATTCGTGCTGATGTCTGATCAGCCAGCACACCAATTTCTTTAACAGGATATTGCATAAGTTAACCCTTAGTCTCTCACGGATCTTCTGTGGAAAGACATAAAATTCCTGCTGACATTTAAAAAAATGGATTTCCTTCATTAACACACACTATTTCATTGATCAGGTTAAGAGATAATCAGTCCTCAAAATGCTGTGAGAAACACCAGGAATGGCAGAATGTAGAAATGCATGTATAAGGGAATAAGAAAAAAGCCATTCCACCTTTATTTAAATGCTTCTTGAAATGATTGTTGGCACCCAGTCTTGGTGAGATACATTGATTTTAGAAGAAGAAGAAGATAAGAAGAAGAAGAAGAGAGTCAGTTCTTCCAGAAGGAGTTTCAAAGTGGCTTACAATCACCTCAGCCCACAACAGTCACCCTGTGAGGGTGAGAAAGCCCTGATATTACTGCTGGTCAGAACAGCTTTATCAGTGCTGTGAGGAGCCCAAGGTGGCTGGCTGCATGTGGGGAAAGAGCAGGGAATCAAACACGGCACACCAGATTAGAATTTGGCACTCCTAACCACTTCAGCTACTCCATTTTAAATGCACAGACTATTCAGGACCTAGGTGCCTTGCCATGATAGCAAATCTTTAGGAATCAATTGTCTGTCTTGACCCTCGTATTCCTGGGTCAAGGTTTGCTTGTTTGCTTGCCTCCTAGTTTAGGTTTTTACCTGAAACACTTATTTATCAGAGCCGGCTCCCTGGAGAGCTCCCGCAGTCAGATAAAAACAATTCAAGCAATTACGGTTCTGGTGTTCTGTCTATTTTTGGATTGATGTATTTATTTGTTCCGGCTTTATAATACATTCATATATGAAAATCGTCATCAAATATAATCAAATATAATTCAAATCCTAAAGCTTCCTGTAGGAGCCTGAAGGAAAAGAATGATAACTGAGGTGGGAGAAAGAGATGAAGAGTAAATATTGTCAGGAGCTGAAAAAGGAAGTGTTTGGAAAAGGGAGGAGGGGAGAATAAACAACAAAGGCACCACCTTGCTTTCCCTTGTCTATTGCTCATTGCTTGCTCCATCTGTGTTATAACTAAGCAACGGTGTTGCCCGAGCAAATGGAAAGCTGAATTCAAGAGGAACAGAACACGTTTAACCCTTTGTGAGTGGGGGTTGTGTTGCTAATCGAATGCCCGCAGATCCTCGTCAACAACAGGTGGGGAGAGAATTAAGCACACAAATGGAACTGGATCAACAGATAAGTAGGGTACAGAGCCCGATATCAACTGCAAACTGTCCGAGAGGAAGCCAGAGAAAGGCGGACATGGAAAACCAAGGCAAGCTATTTAAAAAGTTTGTTCCCATAAGGAAAAAAGCATTACTGCTGGTTGTAATAGAAAGAAACGAAGAGATACCTTTCTGAGAATGTTGGATTCTGGTTAGGCAGATCTCACTTAAAAGCATAGTCCCTACCTTAATGATGCTCAGGTGGCTTGCACTCTGGAGGATCTCTGGTGAAGTCAAATGTTTCCTAGACTCTGATTTAATGAACACTCCTACCGTTGATTGAGCACAATAGTTCACATAACAACAACCACACTGGGGTAACTTAATAGGTATGACTATGTGTCAGTCTTGCAATGCACATGTGGTTTGTCTAGTGATTTTTGCGCCTGAATATTAATTGTCCTGGCTACAAAATCAAACCAAGCATATTTGAAACTACCTTCCTTCTTCAACAGTAATTCACCGGTATGATCTGAATAACTTTATCTGAATTTACTATTTACACCAACCCTATGAGGTAGTCCCTACTTAAGCTATGGAGTTCTCTAAGAGACCTTGCTTGCTTCCATCTCCAATTCAATGGGGCATCGTATGACATTTTCTTTTGATTTTCCCCCCTGGACACCGTTCCATCTGTTTGCTTTACTGATCTCATTTCTGGTGCTTCTTAACTTCTCTGTACACTGCAGTGACGTCACTTCCTTGTGCAAGGCCCATGTGGCTACTCCTGTTTTCCTTTCCCATCTAACAGAGGCAAGCATGCTGACAAAAGAAGTGCGTATAATCTGACCCTTAAACTGTATGCACATTTCAAGGTCCATCTGAACAAATCTATAGCTAAGATTAGTTCTAGGTCTATTACTTCTGGTCTATGAATAGACTACCTGCCAGATGGACATTGCCTCAGGTTCTCCTCTCAGAGGGTTGCACTTGAAAGATTACAGGCACAGCTGTCCCATCATATCTCCTCGCTTCATTATTAGCACCAGGATAAACAGTGGCATTTTGCCCTTAGGGGAGAAGAAAAATACCACCACAGTCCTTTAGACAAAGATAATATAATGTTCATAGGTTATATCAGCCGGTAAACTGAGACTTCAATGATTTAATCTACATAAAAGGAGGCAAGCAAAGTTGGATTCCGCCTGCGTTCTGGACCTTTAAAAGCACTGGCCTAGGGGGAGTAGCCTATCCATGTTCACCTAAGTCAATGGGCTTAGAAGGCGACCGTTATGTTAAGCACAGGGAAAAGGTCAGCACAGACTTAGATGCATTCTTCCGGCTCGATAGCAACTGTCCCCTGACGGCCAAGGCTGCTCTGCTCCTGTGGAAGTCGACCAGGGCAGTTCAGAAGGGTGGGGAGGAGGAAGCTGTGCTTGTGATCGGGGTGGCTCCTGCAAGGAGGGGAGGGGTCTGAGCAGTTCAGGGGACAGGCTGGTCTCCAGTCGTCTGATGGGAACCACTTACAGGCCTTCCAGACACTGCGGGACATGGTGGCATCAGTTCATGCCAGAAAGTGCTTGTTCAGAATGGGAAGTAAATCGACAGCAGAAAGGAGCAGAGAGGGAAAGAGAGAGAGAGAGAGAGAGAGAGAGAGAGAAAATCCGCGCTCCCCATTTTTCCGGGGATCATCTTGACCCTGTGGCGGAGCTGTAATTACAAGACGTTCCCACTAGATGTCTTCCCAGTTAATGATAGTGACCCGGCTCTTTCCTTCCCAACTTCCGATCGCCCCCTGCCCCAAGTCCGGGGTTCCATTGGGAGACGAAACACGTCTCTTTTGTGCTTTCATCAGTTCCTCACGTTAACCGCCCCACGCCCGCGCGAGGATATCTGCAGCTGAGACCAGACCATTCAGCCTGGATTTCGTCGCAGCCACGTCTGCCTCCGTGCTGCCCTACTCACGCAATCGGAATACTTTTATTACTTTTGATGGTGTTTAACTAACACTAGGAGAAGCTGAGCACACACGCCGGATCACACTTTAATCAGCTGAAGTCAAGGACGCCCAGGTGGTAAACGCGTTTACTTTGCAATTCCTACTTCAGGACAATATATGGTCCAAGGTTCAGCTCGCTTCCAGAGACACGCCGTGTCCTTAAAACCTCAAACAGGAACTCACCTCCGCGGCCTCGTCCGCCTGCCTGTTGCCAAGATCGTTCTCCGGAGGGAGCACACTTCTAATTAAGCGTGGCGCTGATGTACAAACAGACACGGAAGCCACTTCCCAGTGGTTTGCTGACGGCAAAGGCACCCTTAGCCTGACTATAAAGCAAGGCAGATACGCAGAGACGGGCAATTAGCCTGACGCAGGGATGCGGGAATACATTTTATATCGCCCTATGGGTGAGGAATACATAAGTCATATTCATCCTCACTCTGCTTTCGTCTGAAAGTTTAGCCTTCAGTTATAGAACACCAGGCGATTGCAAAGGATTTTGAATGGCCGGGTAGTAACTCACTGTGTGTGCGGGAACGGGGGTACGCATGAATGAATGCACAAATGCGGATTTAGATCTCCCTAAAATATCGTGCCTGGAGTGCGGGAGAGGGATTGTGGCATGCTGTGTCATATATAATGACGTTTCAATAATATGCAATTGAATGCAATATATGCAATTGCAATTGAATTAAGGACAATTGATAGGAGATGTTTTCAAGAATCATTTGCATTTCTGTGTGCTTCTCAGAGGCACTTGTAGCCTTATATAGTTTAATTGCCTGAAAGACATTGAGCTCAACTTGTGAACGAGTATGTGGATAGATATGTGCTTATTGAAAACTGTCCTGGGTTTCAAAAGAAAAAGGCCTCTTCAAGTTTGAGAATTCTTTAGCACGGCAGGTTCCCCCCCCCCTCCCAGCACATTTAAGTAAACATTGAGTCGTTTGATTATATGTAAAAGTTTCTGGTCTTTCTGTATATGAGTCATTACAACATTACCCAACTTGAGCGACCACTTTTCTTTGGCAATAAATGATCTTTCGCTATACAAATACAACACGATAAGGAAGGAGACTCACAGACATTACAGAAAAAAAGGACATTCAAAGACATTGTCAAAAAGACGCCGAACAGAATTTATTTACCACTTGGCCAGATGTCCATGAGATTATTTTAGCTCTCCAAAAGAATTCAGAGAGATTCAGCTGTTTTACTGTGGCCTAGTTATTTTTGTGCGGCTTAAACAGGTAAACGGCTCCTTGTTATATTGAGGATCTGGAACGGGTTAACATCCCTGTTTCACTGGGTAAAAATTATATAAAAGGCTTTCCAAATGTTTGACTCCTAAAGCCTCCACTGGCCATGGCAGAATTCGACCCCCCCCCCCCCCAAGATGCAGAGTGTCACCGCCGCAGAAGGCACCGCCAACACAGCCTTTTCGGGACGGGGGGGGGGGCGGCACAAGAGGGAGAATCGCTTTGGCCGCGCCCAAGTCCACGGATGGACGTGCTTCCCATTCAGCCAGAAAAGGTCCCCCTCCCCCCAGGCCATCAGCCACCAGCAAAGGTTACCCCCTCCCCTTCTTTCTGTAAAGCCCTCGCTCGAATCCTTGCGTAAAACCCGGCCTCCGAAAGGGAGGAGAGATGAATCAAGGCATCCACACGAAAACTATGGCGAAAATGCCAGTCCCCATATTGGGTTCCGGCGCTCCGCGGGGAAGCTGCACGGCCTGTCTGCGGGCGGATTAGTGCTCTGGGCCGTTGCCTTGGCCCGGGACACGCCCGCGGCGGCAGAAGCAACAAGCACCGCCGGCTGCATCATCAGTGGAGCCCTAGAGCACCCGGGGGACCCACAAGGGTTGGGGAGGGGTAGAAGCTTCCGAGAGGCCGCCTTCCTTAGCCGGGCAGAGGCACTCTTGTGGCTCTCTCCAGTGGGGCTCCAGTATGACGGTTCTGCCGCAGACCAAGGCGGACACTCTCTCAAAGGCTCCCAACTCCCGGGCGGGATCCCCAGCCACGTTTAAGGCCATGTCATTTCCAGAGATTGCAATAGGAAGCGGAGGCGCTCGAGCTCTCCTAGGGGAAAGCAAGGGGACTTCAGGGCGTGCAATGTGAGCTGGGTTCCCGGTAGCGCCTGCATGTCACCCACCGGGGATTTGCGTGGGGTGATCTGAATTGGTTTCGCCCCACCGGCTTTCAGTGGAGGAGACGAAAGATCCTTCACAGACGAGTCGCGAAGCGGGCTGCTTGGTTTGCATTCAACCTCCAAACGGGGGTGGGGGGAGTGGGATATCTCATTTTAACCGGCGAGCCACCAGCGCTGCCGCCAGAAGCCCACGCTGCTTGTCAGGTGAGGCGTCCGCCTCGTCCCCCAGCCTCCGCCTGGACGCCCCGGTGGGCTCCTCCGGTGCCGAGGGAAGGGTCCCAGTGGAGCGCTGATTCTTTCAGTCTCGCTTTAATTAATCCGCCTGCCGGGAAGCGGAGGGGGAGGGGGGCGCTCGGGATCCTGCGGTTTACAAGGCGCTCTTCTGAAAACCCGAGCGCTGATACGGGAGTGGTCCCCCCCCCCTCTGCCGTTTGCAATTAGGGGCTTTAACGCTGGCAACACAGACTCCGACTTCAGAAACACGCTTGGGGGGGGGGGGAGGAATCTGGAAATAATTAAGCCGGAGAGTCGAGAACATAACGCTGCTTGTGCTGCTGAGGTGTCCTCCCACCTTTACAAGGCCTTCTGGCCGGCGAGCCCAACAGCCTTGCGACTGTTACGAATTCCGCACGCTCGCTCCATGTCATCTTTATGGAGCCACGACGGATGCAGATTCCTTCGGCGGGACTGTGATTTCTCGCCCTCCTTCCCTCCCGCCCCCTCTTCCTCGGCCTTCGCAGAGCGGCTCAAGGAGACCTTGGGAGGCCACCGGGGGCCCCGAGGCAGTTCTCGGGATGGCCACGAAGTTGTGGGATCTCCGCTCTCCTTTCGCAGCCTTCTCTTGTTTCATTTCAGCGGGGCCTGCGCAGACCAATTTCTCTGAGCATTATGATTTAGGTTTAAATACAGCAAATGGGGTTGAGACCTTCTTAGGAGAGCCGAGAACATGGTCACGCAGCGACCCCACCTAGCAGACTTTGATTCAGCAGGCTGAGAAAGCCCCGAGAAGGGATCAAGGGTCTGGGTTTGATTTTGTTTTTGTTTTTTAAGCAACAACAATTACTATTGTAACGCCCCCCACCCCCCAGAAGAGAGGTTTAGGGTTCCTTTGTTGTTGTTGTTGTTGTTTGTTTGTTTGTTTTGAAAAGTCTGCTTCTTCACAGGTAGGATATCCCCGTGTCAGCCATCCGCCGTCCTGAGTTTTAAAAGGTATGCGTTTCTAAGTCGTATTAATTTCCAAAGGACGTTAAAAATGTTTACAGGGACCGGGAATGTTTCAAGAAATCGTCCAGCAAGTCTCTGAAAGAAGTTATGTTTGGGACACTTGTATAAACTCCACCAAATGAATTTGATTTACATTTCTTTCATATCCTGAATATGACGTCAAGTCGTATTAATACTAACCTGTATATCACGTCTGTCGACAAGACGCAGGAAAGATGAGGAGTTCTCTCTTCCTGTTATGGCATCTCAGGTGGGAGGGAAGAAGACCTCCAGAGAGGGAAGCATGTGGAGCAAATGCTGCAGCTCATACTTCGGACTAGGGTGCACGGAGAAAGGAATGAGGTCATGAGCTGACTGCAAGAGGGCGATGCCGGCCATCATGAATGGAACCACGAGAACAACGCCTTGGCCGCCCTGGCAGTCTCTGGGGATGATCAGGCAGGGAGGTCCCAGACAGTTTTAAAGACAACGTCCTTCAGGGATTTCCTGACAACACCTGGAAAGGACCCATGGAGGCCACTGGGCAGTCCTTTAAGAGGGAAAGTGTGATTGACTGTTGGATTTTCAAAATCCACTTGCATCCAACTGCTCATTGCGTGGCCAACACAGACCTGTCCTACACAGGTCTTTCCGAATTTACTTGCAGCAGTTCTGCTTTTGTCTAGGTTGATATATTGTCTGGTGCTTATTTTCATTTTGGGTCTTCAGTCTTTGAAAAGCAATCTCATGAGGAAAGTCTGCTCAGTTACTGCTCCAGTTTTCTCCCAACTTCACCCTTCTTTCTGACTTTTGAAGCATCCTGTTTTTGGTGGGTTTAGGTTACCTTTGGAGGGGCCTTCCCCCAACTATATATTTGAAACACCTGACAGAACAAGGGAAATTTGTTGGCCAGTTCTCAAAACCAAGAGGCTCAACTAAGACTTAGTTTGTTAGAAGTTGGCATCTGGGTGCTATCAGAAGAACTGTTTTTGCACCCCACTTTTTACTATGCAAAAGAGTCTCAAAGCAGCTTACAATTGCTTTCCCTTCCTCTCCCCACAACAGACACCCTGTGAGGTAGGTGGAATGAGAGAGCTCTAAGAACTGCTCAGTGAGAACAGTTTTAAGAGAACTGGCCCAAGGTCACCCAACTGGCTGCATGTGGAGGAGTGGGGAATCAAACTCTGTCCCCCAAATTAGAGGTCGCCACTCTTAACCACTACACCATGTGTAATCAAACTGCGGCCCTCCAGATGTCCACGGACTACAATTCCCATGAGCCACTGCCAGCAAACGCTGGCAGGGGTTCATGGGAATTGTAGTCCACGGACATCTGGAGGGCCGCAGTTTGACTCCCCCTGCACTACACCATGCTGGCTCTCTAAATAGATTCCAGAAGTTTTTTTAGGAGGGGTGGGGAGGGAATTCCACCATCTGCATGACCAAGGAAGAACCAGGAAATAAATTATTTGGTTTTGCTATTAATCCATGCCAGCAAGACTTCTTTAGTCTAAGAAACCAGCCAGCGCAAGCAGTTCTGACATCCATAAAAAGCTGGCTCAGGATACATGAATGGAGGATGTAAAACACACCAGCCTTGAGGTATTTACTCAAAACGAAACTGCCTTTAAGCTAATTATTCTGATCCACTTTCTTCCAGGTGTACCACTTTCTTCCAGGTGTACTTAGCACCTGCTTTCAGCTCACGTCTATTTTCAAAGCAGAAAAGTCTCTGGAGGAGTTAAATGGCATCCTGCCCCCGATACTGGGAATATCTCACTAGATTTAAAAATCACATATTTGAACGATCAACTGCCGGAAGAAAAGGAAGGGTGGGCAGGAAGTGGCCGGCAAAGGGCTGATTCTTCCAGTTGGTCCTCTCTGCCCAAGGCTGAACCAACTGCATCAACATCAACCTGCAGGTGCGAGAGGCAATGCCATCTTAAGAGGAAATAAGGGGGGGGTCTTGGCCACAGAAAAGGCCAAGGGGTGCAGCTAGTCAGGTATTTTCAGCAGCACTTTTCTCAGCAACGAGCAAAACCTTCTTGCAAAATTTTTGTATCTGGCGTTTCTTCAGTGGCTATTTGTGTCTGCGGTTTTACTTAAAGAAAACCAGCCCTTGGTGGATTCAAGTGGGTCTCCATGTAGCACAACAGAATCAGAGTCCCATAGCCACTTTAAGACCAACAAAGATTTATTCAAGGTGTGAGCTTGTTGGGCCATGGAGGCCTCACCTCGTTGGGGGCAAAAGAGTGCAGGACCCATCCTTCCTCCAGTAGCTTTCAGTTTACAGATGAACCCCCACCCATGAGTCTCAAAGAGTTTCTCTGGCCCCACAACTGGATTGAGGGGGTGGGGAGAATGTGGCCTGCAGTATGGTGCCAGCCAGCCAGTGGCCCATCAGACATGGAAACAATGCTGGAGTCCTCCCCACAACACACGAGGCCATATTTCAATCCTTTCTCCTTGACCTTCAGGGAAGGGACAATGGAAGGAAAGAATACCCCCCACCACCATCAAAAAAAAGAAAACCCTTTGCCTTCAACCCTGTGAATGCTGAGGCCAAGGCCTTCTCAGCATTGACAGTCAGTTGTGCCTTATTAAAACCTGCCCTTCAGGGCTTCTAGGAGGACAAAGTGAAGCAACAGCCCAATGGATGCCCTTCCCCCAAGAAGGGAGGAACACACAAGAGATTAATGCATGATAGGCAATGATATTTTAATTCTCAGAGTAGGGGAGGAAAGAAAAGCCAATGTGAGAGCCAGTGTGGTATAGTGGCTAAGAGTTTCGAATTTGTTTCTGACAGAACTGGGTTTCAATTTCCACCTGTGCCATGTAAGTCTGTTGGGAGAACTTGGGCCAGCCATGTGCACTCAGCCTAACCTACCTCACAGGGTTGTTGGATGTTTTGGGTCCCCAATGGGGGAGGGGAGAGAAATATTATATAATAACAAAGGCTTAAAGCAGCAAAAGGTTCCTCAAGACACTGGGGTGTGCCTTGGTGCTATCTTTGGCAGTCCTAAATCTTGGGAGATCTATTCAGAAGTAAATTCCAGGATGCTCAGTAGGCCGTATTCATCGAGTGCCTTTTGACCCAGCCCTTCCTCTGGAGCCGCTCTGTCAGGCACCCTTGATTCTTGCCACTCAGGACAACCTGCCAAGTAGGAGTGTCAGAGACAGAGAGAGTTTAATGGGAAGTGTGAATCTGAGTCTTGCTCTCCCAAGTCAACACTCTCCCCACTGCACAGGCCTGTCTTTAGCACTGGACTGCCATGATTCTTTGGGATCATGTAAACTCAGCTGGCAGGCAAGAAGGGGTGAGAGGCTGGTTAATCCATGGGAGCAATGCCTTGTCCTGCTATCATGACCTCAGCTCCCCATGAGACACAGCCAAGGGCCCGGACCAAACTCCTTAAATCTGTGCATTAGGGAGGATATCAAAGAGGTCATTTACTCACAAATTACGTAAATGCCTGATAAATGCAAAGGCTAATTGTTTTTACTTTGCCTTTCCTTTCCTGGTTTTACTGAAGAGACGCCCCTCCCAGAAGCCTTGTTGGGCAAAAAAAAACCCTTAAATTGGGGCCTGATGGCTGTAGGCCACTGACTGAATTCATGTATTATTACTTCAGCAGAAGTGAATAGATATATTTGCATATATCCACACAAGTGAGTCCCATTAATATCAGTCCCACTAATATGGCCAGTTAAACCTTGGCCACAGTCTGGACACCCCAGACACAGACTATAGACAGCCCAACCCCAAGTCCCTGCTACCAGCATGCTGCCATTCCTGGCATAAGAGAAAGAAAAAACCTATCCCAAGGCTAATATAAATGTTACTAATATTATTACAAAATAAATGAAGTAAAGGGTTCTTCGTTCTTGTGTGTATATTCTTGTACTAGTAGGCCATTTTAAAAATGGGCTTTGAAAGAGGCAGCAGGCAGGAGGGTGTGAGAGGGTGGCCATGGCTCCCTTTGGCCCGCAAAGCGGGCTAAAGGGAGTGGGAAGCTCCCCCCCCCATTGGCGGCACTGGTGCAGGAGGCTCCCTGTGGCCCGGTAAGAGCTCTCTATGTGGCAAGAGCAATTCCCAGGCTAAATGGAGTGGAACCCCCCCCCCACCAGTGGCAACTGGGCTTTGCTGCCCGGAGGGAGGCTGCAAACTACCCCCCCCCCCGGCTCACTCCCAGCAGGAGCGTACCTGCGGGCTGCAAAGCCCTGTCCCTGTCTCTCTCCTCGTGGGCGACAATGAAGACCACAACTACAAGGCTTCTAGCAGGCAGGGAGGGAGGGTGGGAGCTGGAGGGGGAGGGCCAATCATGGTGGACCTGGACAGACAGGGCCCTGGAGAGTCTCCTCCCAGGAGGCTGTTTCCCAACTATATAAGGGAGCGAAATAGTGTTCAGGATAGGATCCAGCCAGAACAGTTTCTAGATACGTCCCATTTTCAAATGGAAATGTTCCTCAATGGTTGTCCGTTGAATGTAAATATAATGAATATCCAGATTGTGAAATTCAGACTCTATTGAATAATATAGCGCAATGGTCCCCGACCTTTTTATCACTGGGGACCAGTCAACGCTTGACAATTTTACTGAGGCCCGGGGGGATGGAGTCTTTTGCCGAGGAACATCGCCACCGCCTGAACTCCTGCTCCCCTTGCTTTCCCACCGCCACCCCTGACTTCCTGCCGCCTGCTGGGGGGTGCTGTGCAGTGCCACGCCGAGGGGGAGCCCCAGCCATGGCGGCTGCTGGAGAGCACCAAAGGTGAGCTGGCGGCAGAGTGGCAGGGCAGCCCCTGAGGCAGCAGCCAGGGAGGAGGACGAGAAGGAGCTGTGGCCCGGTACCAAATGATCCACAGACTGGTACTGGTCCCTGGACCGGGGGCTGGGCACCACTGATATAGCATATATGTAAACATTCTAAAATGTTTTTTGTAAACCACCCAGAGCCGTAGGGAAGGGCACTATAAAAATCGAAACAAATAAAATAAATAAATAAATATATCGGCCTTTGGCTCTTCAATATGGGTATGATAGTACTACCAACTGCTCCCCAGCAGGAGAGTCCACACGGGATTCAGTGGTATGTGGATTTCTCCCCCTGAGAACTGTTGGAATAGACAATGTCTGGCGTACAAAGACAAGAAGAGAGGAAGACCCTGAAAGGGGCAGCAAGAAGACTGTTAGGTAGGTCAGAGAGTTCAGGTAGGTCAGAGTTTCTACCCTTTTAAGTGTTGATTCTTGTCTGTCCTTAGATTGCTACTCTTAGGGCAATATCCTCCTTCTTCACAGAAGCTTCTCTGTCTCTTCTACTTAGGCAGCCATGTAGAGCAGATACCTATCCTATCCCTCCTCTGCACTATCACAGATGTCATTCCATAAATAAATGCCTTTACCTCCTTTAACCTAAAACACAATGTGTACATATCATTGACTTATTTTCCCTGCTAACAAGAACACCACAAATTTACCTCAGAATAATGGAATGAACAAGAGCCTCTTGTGGCGCAGAGTGGTAAGGCAGCCGTCTGAAAGCTTTGCCCATAAGGCTGGGAGTTCAATCCCAGCAGCCGGCTCAAGGTTGACTCAGCCTTCCATCCTTCCGAGGTCGGTAAAATGAGTACCCAGCTTGCTGGAGGGTAAACGGTCATGACTGGGGAAGGCACTGGCAAACCACCCCATATTGAGTCTGCCATGAAAACGCTAGAGGGCGTCACCCCAAGGGTCAGACATGACTCGGTGCTTGCACAGGGGATACCTTTACCTTTACCTTTAATGGAATGAACAAGTGGCCTGCTAGCACCTTTTAAGTATTATTATTATTATTATTATTATTATTATTATTATTATTATTATTATTATTATTATTATTAGACACTTACTCGCTGCTGCCCAAAGTTTACAACCTAAAAGTCACCACATAGGAGCTACAGAGAGGTGGGGGAGGAGGATGGGGAAAGGACATGAATTCCATGCAGTGAAAACTTCTGATGACTTCTGAGTTGACTGTTGTTGGAACCTAGTCAAGCCTAAAGTCCTTTCGATGAACAAAATCTGAGTCCAGGGCTGATTCTGCACTTCATTTATTCTGTTGTGGATCCTGCTGAATTCAGATCGATTGGAACTCGGGTCTTCCTCTATCCCCCCCCCCAATTGAAACAGAAAGTGTTCTGCATGTGATTGGGAAAGCTCAGAAGGGGGGGGGTCAAATGCAGCCTCTTTCGTTCTTTTCTTGAAGGAGGGGGGCTCAGAATTGGAGACAGCAGAGGAGTGGGAATAAATCTCTCTTCTACTGAAAGAAGTTAGGGCTTCTGGAGCTTCTGCTGAGAGAAGTTTGGATTTACCCTTTAAGGGAAGCCTTGCAACATGGGAGAAAGGAAGTCTTTGAACTGGCCAATCAGGGCTTTTCTACAGCATTGGCGGTATCGGCAGCAAGTTATTTTGGGGAAAGCAGACAGGCTGCATGCTTAGCCATGCCAGTTTTTCAAATATCGAGGGTTATATCCACTCCAGGATATCACGGGGGAAAGGTAGGGTCACTCCACATCAATCATGCTTGTTGTAGAGGGAAAATTTAAATCACCCAAAATCAAACTAGAGATTGCATTCAGCGTAGATGGCAGGGATTGAATCAACCTGGGATTGGAATAAAAGCTTTGTGCTGATTCAGCCCAGGAGCACCTTAAAGACCAGTCCAAATTCCCCAGCTATTAGGTTCAAACAGGAATTATTGTCAGCCTTTATCGACAGGTCCAAAGGTGGGAAGAATGTCTCAAAGAAGGAAGAGGAGAAGCTGACTTTTTATACCCTGCTTTTTATTACTCAAAGGAGTCCCAAAGTGGCTTACAAACCCCTTTTCCTTCCTCTCCCCACAACAGACACCCTGTGAGGTAGTGGGACTGAGAACAGCCCTAGGGGAACTGTGACTAGGTCACCCAGCTGGCTGCAGGTGGAGGAATGGGGAATCAAACCCAGTTCTACAGATGAGAACCCTCCACTCTTAACCACCCCACAACACTGGCTCTCCCCTGGTACCTTCTATCCCAAGCGTAAGTGCTTTATCTTCATTGATATTTATATTTGATTATGTAAGCTTTGATTTATACCCTGGGGAATGTTATTGGTCTTTAAGGTACTAGTGAACTTGAATTTCGTTCTACTACCACAGATTCACAGGGCTCCCGACTTGTATTGTTTTTATTGTTTTATTGTGAAGAGCCTCTTGTGACGCAGGGTGGTAAGGCAGCAGAAATGCTGTCTGAAGCTGTCTGACCATGAGGCTGGAGTTCAATCCCAGCAGCCGGCTCAAGGTTGACTCAGCCTTCCATCCTTCCGAGGTCGGTAAAATTAGTACCCAGCTTGCTGGGGGGTAAACGGTAATGACTGGGGAAGGCACTGGCAAATCACCCCGTATTGAGTCTGCCATGAAAACGCTGGAGGGTATCACCCCAAGGCTCAGGCATGACCCGGTGCTTGCACAGGGGATACCTTTACCTTTATTGTGAACTGCTGTGAGTCTCTTTGAGAGCAGAGGTATACAAGTCCAAAAACAAACAAACAAACTCCCTCAGAATATCAGTAGCTGGATAAGGTAGCCTGAACCATTTAATTTTATTGTACAGGGCAACATCATAAAACATAATAAAATTATGCACCCTGGTGGCAAAACTAATCTCCCACCCTGCTCAACAGGCCTCCAATAACAGGCCTCCTTGAGGTATAGATGGTAGGGGAGTGGCAGCTGTCCTTGCCGTTTCCAGGACCTCAACCACAGACCCAGCTGAAGAGCTCTGTCTTGAAGGCCTTGGGGAACTGCAAAGTTCCAAACAGGGCCCTCAGCCCTCATGGGAGCTCATTACGCCAGGTTGAAGACAGGACAGAAAAGGCCCTGGTCAAGGCCAGGCATGCCTCCTGTGGCAAAAATGTTGTGTAGGACTTCATTGGCAATGTCCCACAGATTTAAAGAGAACCTCCTTTCCTAGACAAATTCTACGGAAGTGATTTCTACCAAAATGTGAATAGCTTTGCTAACCGAGAGACTTTAATGGTTGGGTTTGTCATCACTGGTATGAAGTACTTCTTCCTCTACCATGGATATTAATGGGACATAGTATGCAAGCCTGTATATGCTTCCTTGGAAGGAAGTGAATTGATTTCTTCAGTAAATGTTTCTAAAAATGGTCGTCCTAAATGTGCTTCACTATTTGACTCGGTTGTTCTTGCGGCCCCAACCCATAACACACTTGCAGGGCCATTTACTGGCTGTAACAGCCCTTGATGCAGCAGGGCTGGTGTCTCCAGACCCGGGAAGCCCCACCCTGCTGAAAGCCAATAGCAAACAAAAGCAAGATTCCAGCTAGCAAAGAGTGTTTCTGGTGGCCGATTATAGGGTTTCTTCTACATGTGACATTTGCAAATCTCCTCTGCCTCCTTCCCCATGGTGCACAAAGTAGGGTTAATGATAGCCCCTCCCCCCCAAATAAAGGAAAAACTAAATCTTTCAGGTATGGAAGACATTTCAGGAATGCAGATTTTTGGCTGGGTTGTTCTCTCGACTCTCCGAAGGATACATTCGAAGGACAGCAGTGCTTCCATCAGGGGAGCAGTTCCTTGTCTGGTTGTGGGTGGATTTCTTCTCCTGGTTTTTGGGTTTTGTTTAACTTCCACACACCAAGAAGTCTTTTCACTTAAAGCCAGAAGCTTTGGACATGCTTGGCTTTCACCCTTCGGTGTCTCTGTCATCTTTTGTTAATTGGAACCACGATTTTATTATTGTTTTTTTTAGGTTGCCTTTTATTGTTTCAGAGTCTGCTGAACCTTTGCATCCAGGAAGGCCGGAGGGTCGGAAGAGTTCCTGCAATCTCCTTGCCTTTTACAAGTCTGTCTTTAGGTTCTGTAGTCTCCTTCCAAAAACGTGGGGCTCCTTCTCTAGATGTTTGCCGTCTTCAATTCGTGGCGATGCAAGAAACACACAACGTTAGTGGTGGGGGAGGGGGAGGGGGAGCCTGGCTAAGGGCTGTACCTTGAGGCTCAGCAATGATTTCGCTTTGATCTGGTTTCTAATGAATCTCTTTCCTTAGCCAAAGCAGGACAGCTCATTACTTGGGGCTCTTGCCTTTCAGCTCTACCAAGTTTTGGAAGCCAACCAAAGCGAAGGACCTCCCCCGCCCCCCGCCCCAACAGTCTGATATCCAAGAAGGGAATATGGTCTCCTACTAAAAATGGGCGTAAAGAAGACAGCTTGTGGGCAGGAGAGAGAGAGGTAGGAGCAGTGAACACAATTCTTCCTACTCCTTTTGTGGACATTTGTCTCCCTCTGGCATAGTAACAACTAGCCGTCGGTATTTCACCTTTTAGAAAACGACACTTACATCGCCGATCTCATGTTGGCTGTAAAGGTGAAACTTTCCCCCGGTAACTGAGGGCAGCAGGAGAAGAACCGACGAGAGGCCAGGCGCCTTCTCCTTCGGTGGCGCATTAGACACACACGCACACACACAAAACCCGCCTGCCCCGCCGTTCTTTGGCGGGGGGGGGGGGGGCTGAGTGGGCGGGGTCTGGGCAGGCAGCCTCTGCAATCGCCTCGCGGGAGAATCCGCCTCGACGACGAACGTTGGCAACTGGAGCTTAAGCTGCGCTGTTTCAAGGCGGGGCCGCGTTGTCGCCGTCTGTTTGCTGACAAGCCCGCTTCTTCTCTACCTGGGAAAGTGTGCTCGCACGCCTTGGACCTTAAATAAAATTAGGCTGGTCTTACAGGTGCCGCTGGACTCAAACATTGCTTCAGACCAACGCGGCTACCCACCTGAATGTATCTAGCAATAAAAGGAACCCCCGCCCCTGCGATGGAGGGCCGGTGTGGTGAAAGGGACGAGGCTCGGGGAGGTTCTGGGTCCAGTCGCCGTGTCCCTGCACCCTGGTGTCTCAGGTAGCAGTCAGACCCCAATGCTCCTCGGAAGAAGAGCAAAGAAACTCAGCTTACTATCCGATGAAATTGGTTGATGGCTGAAGACACACACACTCTTTCCTGGACTCCACTTTCTCTTCTGTCCACATGGTAGGAAGAGAGAGTAGCCCTGTTCTCAAGCTATAGTGAACCCAGGTGCGCTGGATTTGTGTCTGTGTGTCTGCCTTGATTCATTCTCCTATGATATTGACCGGGCATGATTTACACTCCATATTTATCCGGGTTTTGCTTGCAAAATGAACTGGTGCTGGCTCCTTCTTGCCAACAGAGGTAGGCACAGACATGCAATAGGTAAACAGGGCTACACCCAGGCACAAGTACAGAACTTGGTCGAGCCAAAAGCACCCCGTGATCTTTAGTATGTAGGCTGAAGAATTAAGTGCTCCTGTGTCGTTGGGCTTTGTGAGGTATATGTGTCTTGGATCAGACTAGGGGCCCATCTAATCCAGCATCCGGGCTCACGTAGCAGCCAACCAATAACTCTGGAGTACCAAGAACAGGGCGTAGAGGTCTGATGTTTTTTCCTAGTTTTGGGGAAGTAATCTTTAGTCATCATCTTTTAGCCTGATAGCTCTATCCTCTGCAGAATAGAATTAAAGCCAGTTTGGTACTTCCAATCTGGCAAACCGGGTTCGATTCGGTACTCCCCCACATGCAGCCAGCTGGGTGGCCTTGGGCTCGCCACAGCACTGATAAAACTGTTCTGACCGAGCAGCAATATCAGGGCTCTCTCAGCCTCATCTACCTCACAGGATGTCTGTTATGGGTAGAGAAAAGCGGCATATAAGAACCAATTCTTCTTCCTCTTAAAAGCTGGTTAGGAAGTATTTTCTTTTGTCCCACCCGGATCTGCTGCCCCTCAGTTTCGTTGGACGCCTCAGCTTGGGAGAGAGTTCTCTCTGTCCACTTTCTGCACGCTTCATGTCACCCATAGTCACCTCTTTTCAAAACTCTTCATTCTGCCCTCATAAGAAAGCTCTTCGCTATCCCGGGTACCTTCTAGATGGGAGACTATAAATGTGAACCCCCTCCATTTTGGACACCCTCTGCCTATAAATAATTCTTTCAGCAAGGGCGGTGGGGTAGCTTTCCAAGGAGACACGCCGCTTGGCCACGCCCCTGGACCGGAGAACCTTCCGCACGTGTCTGGCTGCGCTTCCAGACGGGCTGGCTGCGGCTATTCCGCCCACAATCAGAGAAAGTCTTTCTGCACTTGGCCCAAAATCACCCTTTTAACAAGATGCCAAATGAGACCTACACCTTCCTTTCACTCACGGTCACTGTTTCATGAACGTTGGGCTGCCAGGTCGCCATCTTTCAGGGAAAGCTCCCCCCCACCCCCATTGCGTCTCCGATGAAATTTCTCGCAGCAGGGAAATGATATTTGTGTTCAAGGATGGGAAGTGGCCTCGGGGAGGGGGAGGGGGAGGGGGAGGGGGAGGGGGAGGGGGAGGGGGGGGAGGGAGGAGCTCCGAGGCGCTGTAGGCGAGGAGAGATGTTGGGGCGATCGGCGGGGCAAGGGGGTGTTCAGACTTCTGGGCGGTGGGAGAAGAAAGTAGCAGAGCCGGGACCCCTCCTGCTCAGGCAAGGTTTAGCAGCCGCGAACAATGGCCATCGCCGAAGATAAATTCAAATAAGCAGCCGTGTTGGTCTGAAGTAGCACAATACAACTGTTGGTCTTAAAGGTGCTACTGGACTCATCGCCGAAGAGGCAGGGTACAGACGGAGAAGCAATGAAGGCACAGCGGCTTGTTGGTTTCAAGGAACGTTCGTAACAATCAAGGGCCCAGGAGAGCCTGTTTTGACTTGTGGGTCTGTACTGCGGCATAAAATTAGGGTTGCCGACTGATGGGGGCGGGGGAGTCTGTCGTGTGACTGTCTGGAGAACTTAACCGTGGTCGCTTTCCACAGAACAGAGCCAAATTCAGGTGGGGAGCCCTGTTGGTCTGCAGAGGCAGAGCAAAGTTTGAGTCCAGTTGGCACTTTTAAGACTTTGAATAAAACTTGGTCAGTCTTAAAAATGCCACTGGTTGCAAACTCTGATCCACATAACAGAGACAAATAGTCTCTCATGCCATGGAGGCACATCAAGCCGCTGAGAAAGGCGCAGCAGCAGTTATCTCTTGAAAAGCTGGCAACTCTACTTGCAGCTTCCCGTTGGGCAGAGTCTTTGGTTCCCAGACGCAGCAGGAAGGGGTTTTTTTCTTTAAAAAGAATGACTCTTTACATCGTTAGATTCAAATGAGTAGCCGTGTTGGTCTGAAGTAGCACTCCGATGCGTGCTTGCCCTCGAAAGTTCACACCTTGAATAAATCTTTGTTGGTCTTAAAGGTGCTACTGGACTCTGGTTTTATTTACATCGTAGAAATTCCATACCAGAAAGAAGTTACTTCAGCCAGCGAACAGTTAAATTCACCATCTCCATGCCAGAAAAAGCTGACAATCCTGTTCACAAAGCAGGCGTGACCCCTTAAAAATGGGAATATTTTCTCAAGAAAAAGACAAGTAGCACATCTCTCTCTCTCTCTCTCTCTGTATGTGTGTGTGTGTGTGTGTGCCTTTTTGTCAGTTTTCTCTCCGGGGACATTCCAGGTATTGGTGCAAAGCGAACAGGTTTCACCTCCTGTCTCTGCCACAGACTCTCACCTTCAAAACCAACTAGGTCCCACAGTTCCACTTCTGTTAAACCAAGATGATTTCTGCATGCAGGGCTGATGGAAAGCAGGTGGGAAACTGATCCTAGTCGCGAGAAAATCTGCCAGTGAACTCCAGAGAAATTTTAAAAATTCCTTGTTTGTGACCATTGTCTGAGGAAGAGCGCTTGCGCACGAAAGCTCCCGCCTTGAATAAATCTTCGTTGGTCTTAAAGGTGCCTTTGGGCTCAAATTGTGTTGTTTATGAAAGGATTTCAGACAGACTATGGGTGGCTCGTGGGGCTACCTATCCCTTGAGAAAAGCGGATCTAAGCGCTTTCCCACTCCTTTGAGGGGCGAGGGAGGAGGGCTCGCCTATGTACTCGAACACCTCCCGAGGCTCTTTGAACAAATATTTAGTTTCCAAGTAATAAATTCACGTAATGCAAAGAAAAAGCTTTTAGGCGCTCCGGTCGAGACTTCTCCCTCTTCGCGGTAGGCGCTCAGAACCACCAGGTTGGTAAACTCGCCTTTCACTGCAGTGGTAATTTAAACCAGGGACAGGCAGCCAAAACAGATCTGACCCTACCGATCGGGGAGCTTCCCCCCACCCCCTAATGTTTAACTTCGTCGCGGTAGAAACTTTTAACTCCGCTTTGGTGGGTCCCCTTTGAAGGGAACTCCCTAGCAGTTCAGATAGCCGAGCGTGTCTTTAACAGTGCAAAAGGCCTCTCAAAAATCAATTACAGGCGGCCATAAAAGGTCATTTGGGCGGCATTTTATCCTCTTTGCAGGAGAGGAGAGATTTCTGTGCACCCGTGTCCCATCGCCGCCGCTCATTTACCCTCCTTTCCCTCCAAACCTCGCGTCTCCCTTGCAGACTGTAAGACCTCCGGGCAGGGATGTGTCATCTCCATATTCCGGGCACTTTGTACCATTGGGGCGGGCGGGAGTGTGTGTGTGTGTGTGTGAATCTTTATCGGATAACTGCAGCCTGCTTCTGTCTTGTTTTAAACCCGGAGGGTCATCGTTTATCACATGTGTTTTGATTTTGGAATAGGAAAGGAGGTTGAGGAAGTAGTGCCTCCCTTATAGGATTAAGTAGATTTAAACTGGTCTACATGGAAATAAGTTTTTAGGATTGCACTGTGAAAAGCAAAGAAAAACAAACCTCACCTCAATGAGTTGGGGACACTGGTAGAGGCAATCCAAGAGGTGTTTCTTTTAATTTATGCATTTATTTTTCTCCCCAATGGGGACCCCAAAAGTCTAACAACTTTGTTCACCTCCACTCCATTTGATTCAGGGCTTGATCCTAGCAAGTTTACCAGATAGGGGGACCGAGTATTTGCTTTGCTTGTTGAAGGTCTCAGTTGATGGTTCAGTCCCTGGTGTCTCCAGCTTAATGGATCAGGTTGTGAGTGATGGGAAAGTCCTCTGCCTGTCCCTGGAGAGCCTCCTCCAGTCTGAGTAGACAAGTCCTGACCTGGACGGACCAATGGTCTGATTCATATAAGGCAGCTTCCTGTGTTCATGGCGAAAGGGGGAATATGAATACAGGTTTCCCACAGTCTAGTCCAACCCATTGCTCTGGATGAAAGGAGTAATAGACAGCATTAATAGGAGACACATTCCATATCCATGCACAAATTTCAGACGAGTTTATGGCAAGTGTGGCTCAATCTCTCCCTTGTTTTTCTTTAAGTCTGGCAGAGCACAGCTAAAATGCTACTGACATGCACTCTGTTGCGCTAGATAGTGGAAGCACTCAACACTAGAAAGACTCTTCTACATGGCACAGAACAGTTCAATAGGTGAAGCTTTCAAAGTCAGATGAAGCTTTACATGCTAGATTTCTGACTGTTACATTGTTGTTAAAAGTAGAGTAGCTCCACAAGGCAACCCTGGTTGCCCCCCCCCCCACACACCTCTGGGAGCTTAGGGCTGTTTCAGGAGAAGTCTTAGCCCAAAAAGACTTTGAAGTTTGCTCCAAGAGACTCACTTCTTCCTGTTACAAGAACTCCAGCCAATGCAGGAGTTACAGCGCTCTGATGGGCGAGTAAGAAGGTAGCTGAAAGGTTTCACATCACTCCTGCAACATCCATCCACATTTATAGGCTGAATGAAACAGAAGGTGAGACAGGGCTTTCTAAAGGAAGGGAGCTTTCAGTAGAGCCATCAAGCTGTCACCACAGTAATAAAGGTGTGACACATAAGGAGGGACTAGAAAGAGAATGAGTTTAATTTCCTGGCTCCAGACAAGTTACACTACCAGAATTTCCCCTGCTCGTTAAAAAGTCCAGCAAAACCATCAAGCAGAATCATGGCTTACAGAACAACCGATTTCATGTTGCAGGGGTGGGGGGACTCCCCATATAGTTCATGTATATCCAAAAATAGCAACTTATGGAAATGATGAACTCAGATTGTTCCTCTTTAACTAGTGAGGTTTGCATGTGTGTGCGTGTCTGTCTGTCTGTCTGTCTGTCTGTCTGTCTGTCTGTGTGTATACACACACGTGTGTGTATGCACATGCATGTACACACACACACACACACACACCATCAAAGCTTCCTCCCAGAATAGCAGGAGCTGATATGCAAAGACCTTTTCAACCACCTTGCCCAAAACACACATATTTCTGGGCAAGGTGGTTGACATGGCCTCTGCACATCAGCTCCCGGTGTTCTTGGAGGAAGCTTTGACACTCAATCCATACCAGTCGGGGTTCCATCTTGGCCACAGGGTGGAGATGGTGTTAGTTGCCCTAATGGATGACTTCCAGTGTTAGCTGGATAAGGGCGATTCAGCTATTATTATATTAGATCTGTTAGCCATGTTTGATATGGTCAATCACAAGCTCCTAGCTTGATGTGGTCAATCACCACCTCACTGGGACTGGGATTCATGAGATAGCCCTTAGTGGCTGGTCTCTTTCCTTCAAAACCGGACACAGAGGCTGCAGTGGGGGAAGAGTTCTACAGGGGGCGGTTCTCTCTCCCAAGCTCTTCAACATCTTCATGTGCTCTCTGGCACAGCTGGTCCAGAATTTGGGGCTGGGCTGTCATCAGTATGCAGCTCTATCTCCTAATGAACAGCTGCATGAACTCCTCCAGAAACATTTGCCAGATATTTGGAAGCCATAGCTGGATGGCTCACCTGAGACTCAACCCCTTCAAGACAGGGATCCTGTGGCTGGGGAGGAAGAGGGCAGATCAGGAAGGCAGCAGATTAGCCTGGCAGCTTACCATCTCACCCTTTGCCAGGAATTTGGTCATGATCCTCAGTACCTTCCTTTCAATGGAGGCACAGGTCATGAAAGTAGCCCACCGAGCATTTTTCCATTTTTCCATCTTCACTAGCACCCTACCTGTCCTCAGAACACCTAGCTGCAGTGATCCATACAACTGTCACCTCCAGGATTGATTTCTGTAACTCGCTCTATGCAGGCCTTCCTTTGTCCTTGACCAGAAATTGCAGCTGGTACAAAATGAAGCTGCTAGGGTTCTCACTGGAACATGTTGGATGACCCATACTTTCTAGTTTCTGCAAGGTCTGCAAGGCCGAGCTCTTCTGCCAGATCTTTGATTGAGATCAGAGCAAGGAAAATCTAGTGCCCCCTCCATATTTAGCTACATCCACATAGCAGGCCCCCATACCCCTGAAGTACTGGGTGGGAGGTCAGGGTTTTTAGCTTGCTGATGGTTATTGTGGGTTTTAATATTGTTTTACTTTTTACGTGGGTTTTTAATGTCTGTAACCTAACATGAGATGGTTTCTGATAGCAGCAGGAAACAAATCTAAATAATAAATAAATAATACATTTGTGTGTGTATAAAAAGGTAAAGGTCATGCAAGCACCGAGTCATGTCTGACCCTTGGGGTGATGCCCTCTAGTGTTTTCATGGCAGACTCAATACGGGGTGGTTTGCCAGTGCTTTCCCCAGTCATTACCGTTTACCCCCCCCCCCCCCCGCAGCAAGCTGGGTACTCATTTTACCGACCTCGGAAGGGTGGAAGGCTGAGTCGACCTTGAGCTGGCCGCTGGGATTGAACTCCCAGCCTCATGGGCAGAGCTTTCAGACTGCATGTCTGCTGCCTTACCACTCTGTGCCACAAGAGGCTCGTATATGTATATGTATATGTATATGTATATGTATATGTATATGTATATGTATATGTATATGTATATGTATATGTATATGTATATGTATATGTATATGTATATGTATATGTATATGTATATGTATATGTATAATATTGAAAGAGTCCAAAAATGGTACTAGTATATTTTGTTGCAACCAATGAGAAAACATAACACATCACTGTAATTTTGGTAAGTGCAGAACTCACCTGCAAGGATGGAAGTCAGTCTATGCCAAAGATGAGGCAGGATGGAATGTGAAGCTGGTGCTGAACAGATTGGTCAGAGGGGGCATGAAGTGGAACATGATGGCCCCACTGAGACATCTGGCCTTCAAGATCACCAGAACAGAGTTTGATATTCCTACCTTTTGATGAAACACATCCCATTCCCAGTTGTCCTAACTAAAATCACTTGTTTTCAGCAGAAGCCTGTTTGTGAGGCAGTTTATTCTTGGCAGACATTTCATCACAGGACACTTTGTCTAAGCCAGGCTGTAGTCAGCCTTTGTAAGGTTTTTGGGGAAATTTTTCTATGGGCTCTTGCAGTAAATTTTATAACAACTGGAGTTACAGGACTGTTTGCAAAGTTATTTTAATTTTATTTAGAATTTGGAGTTATTTTAAAGAGTAGAGATGGTAGATTAGCATAGTGGTGGATATGTATTGATATCTCTCTGAAAGAAAAGTTTTGTTGCCACACCCAAATGGGAATACTTTCAGATCGGCTCTGAAATGGTATTGCCCACATTGCTACGTTTGGTGCCTGGTTATTGTGAGAAGCAAAGGCAGTTTAAGAGCTGAGATATTTTGCTGCTGTGGCCAATTCCACACCAGCTCAGACGCTAACAAATTAAAGCTTATATCTTCTATACTGTAATCTAGACCAGCTGGTAAAATTTCCCTCAGGCAATTACTGCAGCCAGGAATTGCAAGGGTGTCGGTATGTACTGGCTTTACTTCCTTTTCCATAGACACATTCACCCCCTCCTTTCTCTCTGACACATATACAAACACTCTGCTGTGGGCTAGACGCCCATATATCAGCTGTGCTCACCTGAAGATTTCCTCAGGAAATTATGTGGGTTGGAGAAGAGTATGTGGACTTTGTTTATACATCTTCCAGAACAGTTTTCTGCAAGAATACTAGTGTAACGTTCGACAGAGTTGAATATATGTCTGAAATCTTATGGAAAATTTTGTTTTCTTCCCTTTGGCTTCTTGGGGAAGTGCTATGGGAGGGCAAACCAAATCTACCAGAGGTCTAGAAAGGGATGGGCAACTATCCCTGCCACAGAGGGCCACCCTTGATGTGTGTTCAGAAGGGGTTTGCAGCACATGCCTACCTTTGAGAGAAGAAAGATGTGACTGTGAATAATTTCTATTATTGAATACTTTTACAGATATTCAAAGGTGATTTATTAATTTTATTAAAGATATGTGTTCTGCCTTTGTACATTCAAGGTGCTCTGCGTACTTTCATAATGGCAACCACCAACAAATGTGAAATATAAGCATTAAAATATACAGCAAGTAAAAAAAAATATATTAAGGCACAAGCCCTAGAAATTTTTTTAAAAAATGATTCCAGACAGCAGTACCGTTTCCCAAAACATAAGAAAACATCAAGTTTAAAATTACTTTAAAGAACAGTGCAAGTTACAGATGTTTAAATGTTATTTTAGTTTGAACAGCCCCTCCTGCAGTCTGCAGATTCAGTTTGGCTATTTGGGGTTTATAAAACCTTCTGGCTGCTCCATGTACAGATTTTCCTGGATTCCCCCTGTGAAAAAGTGCTGTCTTTATCTCTAGATGTTTGACCTACAACTTCTTGAGCACTGCTGTGCTCAAAACTAATCTAATTGCACTGTGTTACAGCAAGAGTGCAAAGGTTTTTATCAAAGTGTGAATGATCCATGGGGATTCAGGGTGCCACCTTTCAAGGGCTGCAATTCTTTCTCTAAGGGCGAGGACAGAGGGTGATGCAAAGAGAGAAAACCTCCCAGTGGCATGTCCTAATATGAGAGGTTCTTTAGGAAGCTATACCTACTCTGATGTTGTTTAATATCTATATTAGTCCAGAGCAGGGGTAGTCAAACTATAGCTCTCCAGATGTCCATGGACATCTGGAGGGCCACAGTTTGACTACCCCTGGTCCAGAGTTTCAGGCTTGGATGTCATGAATATGCTCATGATACCCAGATATGCCTGTTGATGGGCGTTCATCTTTCTTCACCCCCAGATTCCTTGGCAAAATGCTTGGAGGCTGTGATGGACTGGCTCAAGTACAGTTGACTGGAGTTGAATCCAGCTAATACAGAGAACCTCTGGCTTGGTTGCCCTGCCCCAAGTGAATTGGTGCTACTCCTGGTTCTTGACAATGTCCAGTTAACAACCTTGTCAACTGTCACAGGCCTGAGTGTGATCCTAGATGCCTCATTCTTTATGGAGTTCCAGGTCACAAACATTGCCTGCCAGGCATTTTACCATTTTCACCAGGCATGTCAACTAGCACCTTACCTGTCAGCATTCAACTTAGCCACAATGATCCACACAACAGACACCTCCCAGCTAGATTCTAACTCACTCTATGCAGGGCTGCCTTTGAAGATGCTCCATAAACTTCAACTGGTCCAAATGCAGCAGCATGAGTCCTAATTGGGATCCAATGGAGAGCATGTATACAATTAGTGCATTCCCAGCTGCATTGGCTCCAGATTAAAGACCAGATCAGTTCAAGTCTTGGTTATTCAAAGTCCTAAACAGTCTTGGTCTACCCATGGTACTGCCTCTCTCATTATGTCCCCTAGAGCAGTGGTCCCCAAACCTTTTATCACTGGGTACTGGTCAATGCGTGACAATTTTACTGAGGCCTGGGGGGGGGTAGTCTTTTGCCGATGGACATCGCTGTTGCCGCCTGAGCCCCTGCTCCACTTGCTTTCCTGCCAGTAACCCTGAGTACCCACCGCCCCCTGGGCGGCGCTGCCAGCAGCAGCTGTGTAGTGCCATGCCGAGGGGGAGCCCCAGCCATGGTAGCCGCTGGAGAGCAACAAAGATGAGCCGGTGGCAGAGTAGCAGGGCAGCCCCTGAGGCAGCAGCTGGGGTGAAGGACAAGGAGGAGCTGCGGCCCAGTACTGAGTCATCCATGGACTAGTACTGGTCCCCGGACCAGGGGTTGGGGACCACTGCCCTAGAGTAAAGTGACTGTAAAGTGACCAAAATCTATTTAGGATCCCCAGCCCTAAAGAAATAAAACTGTTCTTTTCAGCCTAGGCCCCAGCCTGTGGAAAGCTCAGCCTAATAAAATCAGAGCTCTGCAGGACCTCAAATAGTTCCACAGGGCTTTCAAGACAGAGCTGCATGCCTATGGCTAAAGACTGAAGATTACATCTAAATTTCGTTGGCCTCCCTGACTGAACTCACCCATTTATAATGATCAAATATTGTATTTTATAACTTGTTTTCCCCCATTTCCTGGAAATAGGAGATGAACGGAGCAGATTGGTGACATTTATTTTAAAATAATTATACTTGTATTTTAAATTTTATATGATCTGTATTGTATTTTATTGTATTTTAACTTTTGTGAGCTGCCCTGAGTCTCCAGGGAAGGGCAGCATCTTACTACAATAAATAAATAATAAATGTTCAAAACCTGGCCTCAGTTCATATATATATATGAGCCTTCGGGGAGGGCGGTATATAAATCTAAATAAATAAATAAAATAAATAAAATAAATATATCCATTTCTGGTTATCTGTCTAATTCCTTGCCTTTCTCTTTTGGTTTTTAGTCCTCAGGATTCCAGCAGTCTCTTTTGCTTCAAGGAGTATATGAAATCTTTTAAACCAGCGTCTATAGTTCTCAGCAGTCAATTTTGTAATCTCCAAATATCTGCTTGATTCAGCCATCCTTATCACAGCAATTTGGAAAAGAACAATGGGAAAAATTTAATGCTCAAGAATGAGGATCAGCTAATCAAAGATTTAAGTTCTTTTAAAACATTTAGCTTAATTTAAGATTCTGATAAACTCTAAGCCCATAAAAACTGGGTTAAATGTAAAAAAAAATTGCCTTGGAAGCACAGAACCTTTATCTTCAATCCTCTATGTTTCTCAGTCAAGGGAGAAATGCTGTTCAAATAAATTATAAAAATGATCTACCTCCAATGGTAAGAGAAAGAAATCTTACTTCCAACAATCTCACATCTTATATGACATATTTATGTAGGTACATTTAGCTTACTGTGAACAGATTAAGTTCAGAAAGGTTAACTTGCTACAGCTCCATGCCTAGGTAAGAGAGGGGAAAAGGGAGGTCACATATAAAACAAAACAAAAAGCAAGCACTGACTAAAGAGCCCAACTGCCAAGTGTACACAAGTGGGAGAATTCTTTTCAACCTTTCCCTCCCAGATCCTCTTGCATGCACAGTTACAAAAGCCTACATTTAGGGTTAAACACGTTAATATAGGGTGAGAAATCTGTCTCTAGAGCAAAATGTAGTTCAGTACATAACTAAATATAGAATCATAGAATCATAGAGTTGGAAGGGGCCATACAGGCCATCTAGTCCAACCCCCTGCTCAATGCAGGATCAGCCCAAAGCATCCCAAGGCATCCAAGAAAAGTATGTATCCAACCTTTGCTTGAAGACTGCCAGTGAGGGGGAGCTCACCACCTCCTTAGGCAGCCTATTCCACTGCTGAACTACTCTGACTGTGAATTTTTTGTCCTGATATCTAGCCTATATCGTTGTAGTTTAGACCCATTACTGCATGTCCTTTCCTCTGCAGCCAATGGGAACAGCATCCTGCCCTCCTCCAAATGACAACCTTATGGTTGTTTTAAAAAAGAAAAATGAACCTTTTAAGTCAAGGAAGGGAAGTTAAGGGGAAGGCGAGATGTTAGAGTGGCCAATTGGTGAAAGGAATGTTGGGCAAAATTTTTATGGCACTAAAGAGTTTCTTAGAGATGCTTTACAGGAAGGGAAATGATTGAGATGAACAGGAGCAAGTAATCCAAGTGCAAACCATGTACACATTTATGCCAGTACAGTAAAACAATCATGTAAGTGCTCCTGTGTTTATTTATTACTTACCGTGATGCTTGGTGGACACTTCCTAATAAAGAATTTGTATCAACCAGTATCTGGGCTGAGGAAATGTTGTAATTATTAATGAACATATCAGTTATCAGTAATGTTAAACTGTATATTTTCAGTAATGCAAATACTTGTATTTCTCATAAAGGCACTCTGTTGAGCTCTTGCTCTGAATGTTGGTATTTTGGCTTTTTAATTTGTAAAGATTGCTGCCCCGTGGGGATAATCACATAAGTCCACAGTAGAAAAGTCAGACAGAAGTCCACTGGCACATTCATTCCACCCAGAGCTTTGGTGAGTCATCAGAGTTCACTAATTCAGAAGCTGGGGAGCCAATCATTTATTCCTTGGTGATGTTTCCTTCTTCCTACTTCTTCAAGGATAATTTTTCTTGGTGACTATGAAATAGTTAGGTGGTACCTAGGAGGACAAAAGTAGATTAAAGATAAATTACATGAAATTACTTTGGAAAGACGCAGTAGTAGGTAAATGATGTCTTTGGGCCTGCAGATTTCCACTTATTGAATACTGTTGTGACAGGGCGACAAAGCTTGCCTTGGGCTCATGTAAGTTTAAAAAAATGCTAATACAAGATTTTGTTATCATTTTCTTAATTATAAAAACTTGCCCCCTTTTCATACAACATTCCCTTAAAGTACCTTAAACAATAGACAAAGACAGTAAACATTAATGCAAATAACAACAACAACAACAAAACAGAGTTCAATGCCAATAAAAATCTAGAGCAATTCATACAGCTCCAGTAACACAAAAAAACCTTTATTTATAACTGTTGTTATAATGTGATCTAGCAGTCTCTGACAGAGCCTGGGTACAAACTCATAATGGGGTTTGTTGTTGTTGTTGTTGTTAAATTGGGTATATCGCTTGTCATGAAATAAAGCTTCATTCCCAGGAATTTGTGTACACAATTTTCATCTTTGTGAGGTAAATGTTTAACTCACTCTTTAACATTCAAACTTTGACAAAATCATCTTCTGCAAATTATTTTAGTTTTCCCCCCTTCCCCATCTAGCATAAACTCAGTAACACGTGGAGGATTCAGTTGAATGTTAGCATGAGGTAGCCAGCAGATCAAAAGAGCTTTTCCAGAGGCACCAGGATTATAAATAATTAATGAATTCCCAGGGAACTTTCTGGAAACTGAAGACTTGGGATTTCCCATCAGGTGGTATGTGAGGAGTCTGATGAGCATTAAAAAAAGAAAGAAATTTTTTTTTATCCTTTGTTGTAGAGTTAGTTTATCTGTTTGATTGGCGGTGAAACAAGAGAAGAGAACTTGAAGTTGATAGGGGAAGAAGATTTAGAATGGCAACATTTAAGGAGCATGAACTACTGGAATGAAAGAACCTGGGAAACAAGAGTCCCAAATGTGTTGTGTAACACCCATCTGGCAACTTCATTGCTTATTTTATTTTCCATTTCCTCAGTAATTGTTACATCACCGGCTGCTCTACATGTACTTTCCCTTTCTATAATCAATGACTGCAAATATTCAGACTTCCATTCTGGCCATGGAGTGGAGACCACACTGGTCACCTTGTTGGATGATCTCCAGAGCCAGCTGGACAGGGGCAGTTTGGCTATCCTTGCATTATTAGATCTTTTGGCTACGTTTGACATGGTTGACATGAGCTGTTAGTCTACCACCTTGCCAGGACTGGGATTTGGGGGACAGCCTTGCAGTGGCTGATCTCCTTTCTCCAGAACTGGACATAGAGGGTAGCGGTGAGGGAAGAGCTGTCTTGCCCCTATCAACTCCCTTGTGGAGTGCTGCAGGGGGGGGATACTCTCTCCCATGCTTTTTAACATCTATATGTGCCCTCTGGCACAGACAAAAATAGAAAGTCTTGTGTCCAGAAAACAAGAAAAAAAAGTGTGACTTCAGCCCCTGTAGTGGGGCTGACAGATTTCAGTGGGTGTTATGTGGAGTAAAACTGGAGTGATGAAGTCATCTGCAGAATCCAGAAATTAGAACCAAGACCAGCTTGTTCAACTGAGTGCATGCAAACACACTTACACACACACACACAGAGAACACTGCCAGAACAGGAGAAGAGTGACAAGTGGTATTCCCCAGGAAGCCGTCCTGGGGCCTGTGTTGTTCAACATATTTATAGATTATTTGGATGAGGGATTTGAGGGGGTACTTATTACATTTGCAGACGATACTAAACTGGGAGGGTAGCAAACACAACAGAAGACAGAATCAGAATACAGGATGATCTTGATAGGCTCGAGAAGTGGGCTAAACTGAATAAAATGAAATTCAATAGGGACAAATGTAAAGTTCTGCATTGAGGTAGGAAAAACCAAATATACCAATATAAGATGGGGGAGACTTGTCTTGGCAGTAGCATGTGCGAAAAGGATCTAGGAGTCTTAGTAAACCATAAATTGAACATGAGACAGCAGTGTGACTCAGTGGCTAAAAAGGCAAATGGGATTTTGGGCTGTATCGAACGGAGTATCGTGTCCAGATCATGGGAGGTTTTACTCTGCTCTGGTTTGGCCTCACGTGTTCAGTTTTGGGCACCTCAATTGAAGAGGGATGTAGATAAACAGGAGCATGTCCAGAGGAGGGCAACAGAGATGGTAACAGGTTTGGAGACCAAGACATATGAGGAAAGGTTGGGGGAGCTTGGTCTGTTTAGCCTGGAGAGGAGATGACTGAGAGGGGATTTGATAATCATCTTCAAGTATTTAAAAGGGTGCTATGTAAAGCAGTGATCCCCAACCCGCGGGCCACAGACTGGTACCAGGCCATGAAGCCCTCGGTACAGGGCCACAGTGGGGGTGAGGGAGGCATGGGCACACCAGTGGGTGTGCTTCCCTCCCCCCTGCAGCGTGGTGCACTCGGCATGTTGTGTGGGGGAGAGGCGCGGAACTGCCGCACTCCCGGCGCAGTGAACGCTGCGCTGTGGGGGGGGGGGAGGCGGGGTTCTGGCGTGCCGGCACCCGGGCCTCCCTCCCCCTGGTCCCTGGGCCTCCCTCTCCCCCCCCCCTGGTCATCAGCCCGAAAAAGGTTGGGGACCACTGATATAGAGGATGGAGCAGAGTTGTTCTCTCTTGCCCCAGAGGGACAGACCAGAACCAGAGCGGTTTCTCAGTGGAACAGGCTTTCTCGGGAGGTGGTGGGTTCTCCATCTTTGAAAATTTTTAAGCAGAGGCTGGATAGCCATCTGACAGAGAGGCTGATTCTGTGAAGGCTTAAGGGGGTGGCAGGTTACAGTAGATGAGCAATAGGGATGTGAGTGTCCCGCATAGTGCAGGGGGTTGGACTAGATGAGGTACCTTCCAACTCTATGATTCTAGATGCCTGAGTGGCCTGTTTTACCATAGCCCTAGTTTGGAGGCCTGACATTTCTCCAATTTGCTACTTTTATGTACATTATGGTTTCATTGAACTGAAAATCTCTAGAGCTGCTTTCCCATAGACTATAATGTGGAGCTAGAATGCCGAACCTGGGGAGGAATATGCAGATGACATTCCTAGAGGAAGATAGACACATGTTCCTTCTGTTACCCAGACTGCTTATTAATATTAGTGGGGGAAGTTAGCTTAGTTAGCTTAGTTAGCTTAGGATAGCCAAAATCTTTTACCTGTGTATATGGGAATCCAGTTCCTGGATTCCCTTGAAATAGGAAACCTTGAAATAAGCAGACCTGCTTTGTATTTTGTTAAGTAACACAGACAGAAAAACACACACACACACACACTAAGTTCTACAGGGGGGGGGAAGTTAGCTAAACATGGAAATAAATATATACTGGAGAAGGATGAGTTCAGGAAAGCAAAGACATGAGACTAGCAACATGTCTGGAAAGGGATGCCAGGTGTAGAGAGATCACACCATATTGAGAGAGAGAGAGCCCTGGCTCTGACAGTTAAGGGGTTTGAAATTGCTGGGCCAGCCCACAGATGGGCCTGCAGAGTATTACTGCATGATGCAGTTATAGGCAAATCTGATAGGTGAGTTGGCACATGAGGTAACTGGAGTGGGAGGTTTAGGATCAGATCGAACATGACCTTGGTTGAACATATTCCGAAGAGATTAAATGTATCCGTGGCTTGGAATCCAGGGAATGTGGTTATCAATTCTCTGCCTAAATCCATTTAATGGCCCATATTATCAAACCAGGAAAGGTTCCAGGATAACACAAAATGGATTGTTAATGCAAGGGAGATTCTGCTAGACAAAATAAACAGCTTGAGGTAAGGAGACAAGACTGGATAGACAAACAAAAGAGATTCCAGTTAGTTCCTGATGTGATATTAGCATTAGCATTCGGGGGACCATGACTGGAAGGGTTACTTTTCATAATGTGCTCATTTTAGCTAAGTCAGTTGGGCAAGTTCTGAGAAGGAAGAGAAAGAAAGAGAAAATATGTTTGATTCTGGTCAAGAGGGAATGTTGATATACTGAACGATAGACAGCTTGGGGTGAGAAGACAGGACATGTAGTGAACAAAAGAAAGTATGGTTAGCCACTCCCTTCTCTAGACTGTCTGATGGTTCTGTCTGGGAGGGGCAATGGTCAATTTAACTGCCCATTTAGCTTAAGGCTGTTGGAATAGCCTAAAGAAATGGAGGCAAAAGGAATTTTTCATCTTCTAGCAATTTTAGACAAGATGAAGTCCAGTCTGAACTCCTTGATCAAGAAATGAATTCAATGACTTTCCATATAAAGCGGCTGTTCATCTGATTCCTATGTACACCAGTCTGCACAGTGCCCAATATGTGTCAGACATATGGAGGTGCCTTCTCAAAGACTGCCTTCTATAACGGGGGCTCTTGCCAGGGTAACACAACACACCAGTATACTTTCTTTAAGTATTAACAGACTCTAGCCTCTGTCTAAACACATTCATTTTGAAACCCTTCTGGTTTTAAAAGGCAGTCTCTAACCATACAAGACCAGCAATCTCTCCACTCTTCAGAGTTCTCTCCCTGTAATTGGATAGAGAAATTATTGTCTCTCTAGAAGATCTGTCCCCTTTTCTTGGCCTGAATGGGGGTCTCTGTCTAACTGCCCACTCTTCCTAGCCAGCCTCCCCAGTACTCCATGTGTATTAAAATGCTCTCAGTCAGAGCTGAATTCTCCTCAGTATTCAGTTCAAAAGTCTTTCTGTGCTCAACTGATGCTACACAATCATATTCCTTGGAGCAGCCTGTCGCTCAAGGCTCTCTGGCTCTGTAAGAGCCATTCTTACTCCAAGGAGGTCAGGGCTGCCTATATGGTTCTTCCAGATCCTTACAACAACACTGTAAATTAGATTAGGCTAAGGCAGAATAGTTGAGCCAAAGTCTCCAATAAACTGCACATCAAATAGGGCCTTGAACCATGGCCTTCTCAGGGCCAGTCCAACTCTCTATTATACCCTTCAAATGTGGCCAGTGAAATAATGTGACTTTGTTTCTGTTTTGTAAAGTATCCAGCTGAATTATCTATAGTTCTTCTATGCATCCTTGTGGAGACCACTCCAGGGTAGCTGCATAATCTTTTCCCCAGACTTCATCAATTTGATTTCATCCAAATTCAGATAGTCAGACCTGAATTTCCTGGAGCTGAAGGGGTTTAGACACAGCAATTACTGACCAAAGATTTCCCACAATTGCTGAGCTTAGGCCCTCCCCCCCCCTTTTTTAATTTTACCTTCACTTTAGGTTCATTTTTACAAGGCTGGCAAGATCAGCTTTTTGTGGAGTCCCTTAACCTGTGGTATCCAAAGGATGCCAGGGACCACCTGATTGCCTAGATTCTAGATGTCCACCTCTCCAGTTCCCACCCAATCACAGGAGCGCAACAGCAACCGCAGCTTGCCTTGATTTTTTTAAAACTTCATTTTATGTTAGGATTTGACTGGCTACCCGAGACCCATAAATCTCAAACAGCGAGGCAGTCCTCAGAGTAGATTGTGGTGATATTGCCAGAGGGAGTTGTGAAATCACTGAGGATTTGTGCAAAGCAAACATAGCCGTGTTAACATGTCAGTTATATAGAAATTCATATATGATTTTATTTTATTTTTTTATAAAAATGACTTCCTCTTCGCTGCCTTTAACGTTTGGTAACTGAGCCTATGATCCAGGATTCAGGGTCCCTGGAGACCAGCAGGGGTGGTTTTCTGATGGCGTCGATTTTCCACTGGAAGAGGTTCTCCCCGCAGCAGGAAACAAGTCCCCTTGGAGCAATAGAAGTTGTTTTCTTCCCAGCTGTATTTTGGTGTGTACCGCTTCAACTCACCAGGACGGGGTCTCTGCTCTGGCCCAAGGGCATCTCTTGACTGCTCCAGAAAGAGCTCCGAAGAGCAAGCAGCTTGGCCAGGGATCCTGCCAGCGTTGGGAGAGTGAACAAAACCCCTGCCCTCCCCAGCTGCTTTGATAATGTGCCTGGATTTCGACCAGCAACGGGCTTTCTGAGTAGTCTAAAGGCCCCTCCTGCCCATGCCAGCTCGCCCCTCCTTCAGATCCCTCTGTTGAACAACCCCCTGTGGCTGCTGGTGATCCCCCCCCCCCCGCCCTCACCCCCAGGGTCAACTTCATGCGCTTTTGCCAGGCTTCCCCCATCCCCGTGGACTCTTCCCCACTTCTTCCTTTTGTCGTGGGCGCCTAAACTCATCACAGGCAGGGCGCTGGCTGGTGGCGCGCCCCAAGGACGAAACTAAGCGACGCCGACTGGGGCCGGATCAGAATCGGGGGGACTCACCGCCACCCTCCCAACTCCTGAGCTCCTCTCCAGCCAGTGACGGCGGATGCAAGGGCCGCGCGCCTCTTTGGGTTATGGTCGGCCGAGGGGATCTGCCGCAGGGAAAGCCTTCCTCGCCGCGCCTTCCCTCTCGCAGGCGCCCGCGGCTGCACCGCTGAAGCGACGGACGCCGCTGCCCACTGGCTCCTGCCGGGACCAGGCGGCCCCTCGACCCTGCTGCACATGCTCAGTGGCGCGCCTCTCTTTCCTATGGGCACGAGCAGCTTCCTGGGCACACCCGGGAAACCCGTAGGAAGCGGAGTGCGCCCGGGGGCGAGCGAAGAAAGAAAGAAAGAAAGAAAGAAAGAAAGAAAGAAAGAAAGAAAGAAAGAAAGAAAGAAAGAAAGAAAGAAAGAAAGAAAGAAAGAAAGAAAGAAAGAAAGAAAGAAAGAAAGAAAGAAAGCTGGAAATATAGAGAAAAAAGCTGGCGCCTAAATGTGCCAGACAAGCTCGTCTCCTGAAACGTCGGTGTTTTTGTTTGTTTGTTTGCATCTCCAACGGGCCTGCTGCTTAGCGATATTTTGGCTGCTTCTAATAAAAAGCAGGGTGCGACTTTTGTTCCGGGGCTCCTCCAATCCGACCCCCTTGCTTTCCGGTTCTAGTGCGAAGAAGTGGCCGGACGGCAGTGCTCGCGGCTGCCCCGGCTTGTGCCTTCCTGCATCCTGGCCGAGCCCTTCCCTGGGAACCGGCGAATTGCCCGACCTGCTTGGGAGGTCTCCTGGGCGCAACGGGCGTGAAATGGACCGGGTCTGGGCAGCTGCGCTCTCGTGTTACCGCGGGTGCTTCGAGACTGGGGGACGAGGAAACACAGAAGCACACACACACCCCCCTCTACACACGGGCACACACTGAAGCGACACAAGCACCCACGGGCTCAGCCTGGGTGTGTCTGTGGTGTGGGGACTGTAGCAGGGAGTAGATTCCACACTTAGATCCGGATCAAAACACTCCGGCCTTCCCTTTATCTTAAAGACAGAGAGAAGTGGCCCGATTCCGAATCGCGACCCACACTGAGTATATCCTGCTTAAAGGCGCCTGTATTTCGGGAAAGGTACAGGGTTGGAGGTCAGTAGGGCGGCCCGTGTGCCTGCCGCGCCCATCCAGGTGGCTAGCCTAAGGGCAGGCACACCGGTGCGTGGCTCAGGGGTTGCCCGTCCTGGTCTGGGATCCGGCTGTGCCCGACTAGGCCGCTGCTTGGGCCTCTTGCCTTCCGACAGCGGGACTCTCAGAGGACTCGATCCCTCAGGAGGTTGTCCTGTGCAAAAGCAGCCACCCAGTTCCCATTGATTCCCCTGGCCTTGCCCAATTTATATTTCCCACGGGTTGAGACTGAGCAAGGCTTGGAGGGAAGCTTGCAGTCCGATGAAGACGGGACTTCCTCACCACGCTGAGTGACCCCCACCCATTCGGGGAGTGGGACCCTCATGGGACCCCAGCCTCCAAAGGAGAGGCAAGGCAGAAAGAGCGCGAGGCACAGGCCACGAAAGCGCAGGGGGGTCTGCACTTCCAACATCACTTCACTGTGTGTGTGTGTTTTTCGGGGGGGGTATGCCCCCCCCAACACCTTGCAGTCCCCGGGGAAGAAAGACGTCAGGAGCAACTGCTGGCTTTGTTAAGGTGTGGGAGACTCCCGTTCTTTTTTCTAATGCCCCGAATAGATTAATGTGGCAAATCCAGGCATTGAGTATGGGTTGCTCATACTCCCGAGAATTTACATGTGGCTGATTCTGTGTTGTGGGATTGGGGAGAGGGGAGCGAGAGTAGTGGTCTGAAGTGAAAAACAACAACTGAGAAACAGGGAGGCCACCAAAATAAAGTCCTAGAAAGGCGACCTGTGTGTGCGTGTGAGAGAGAGAGAGCGAAAGAAAGAAAGAAAGAAAGAAAGAAAGAAAGAAAGAAAGAAAGAAAGAAATTTTCTTCCATAATAAATCCAATGGAACTTTAGAAGGAGAAGGTAGCTTAATCATGATGGGATAAACCAGGAAGGTGATCTTCTGCAGACGGAGTTTCTTGTTGAGGGATAATTCTAAAGATGCCAGAATCCAGTCCGCCAATCAACCCGGTACACTCAAGCTCCGATGTCCACATGTCCACAATCGCTTTTTCCTGGTATGTTTTTCAACCGCTTACCTGCAGGTCCTATGGCTCAGGGGGAGAAAAAATTCTCTCTCTCTCTCTCTCTCTCTCACCCCCACCCACACACAAACCCCTTTAGGGGGCAAGGAGTAGGTCATATGTCTTGGATTGTGGCAGCGAGGGAACCTGAGGCTCCCCTAGGCTAAACCCTCACCACAGAACCCCTGGAAAGATAGGTCAAGCATATCTCCGACAATTCTCACCTGAAGTCATTATATTAAAGGTGTAAAACTTCAGAGGTTTTGCGAACTTCTGTGTTCTTGTCTGATTCAACTCTGGGAAGGTTACCAGAGGCCTCCAGTTTGTAAGCCTGATTCATAAATTAATAAACATTATTAGTTCTGTTATATGAGTCTCAGCGATGGCTTTCTGAAAGAGAAAGTGGAAGTTAAATTTCAATTTAGATCCAGTCTTGGAACTCTATAGCAGCTACAACCCGTGCAAAGATTTTCCTAACTTCTTGCTCCCTTTCCCCCGGGACCTGGAGGAGGGAGCTCCTATTTAATCCGAACACACAAAAACAGAAGTCAGCTAGAAGGAGGAATGAGCCAGCTTCGAATAAACGCCTCTCATGTAAAATGGAACCGTCATACACAATTAGTTTTCGAGGTTTGTTTAATAAATTACCCTAATTACCAACAGTAAAACAATAAAAGAATTATTAAAATTGGCCATGAGAGTTTTAAAAAGCAAGCACACACACACAAGGTTGTAATTTTTTTCTCTCTAAAGGAACTCTGGTTAAATAAGTGAAAATTAACAGCGGTGGTGGTTGGGGGGGGGGTGCGTGGGGGAGATTTTATTTCCATCCCATAAAACGAAACCCATCCATGTACTCGGGTCCCTTCCCTCCCTGAAGCCGCTGAAGCCTCAAATAATACTGGTCAAAGTTCAGGGCTTCTTCCCACCTCACTCATTTCAAGGGAAGGGCCCTTCCTTCTGCCTTTGGAATCAAGGCACCCAGCACCTCTTTTGACAGACGCCTGCGAACCCACAGCCGACTCGGTGTATCAGTCCTGGGAGCCTGAAAGACGGAGACCATTCATTCCCCTTGTCACAGAAAGCACACCGAGGCGTAAAAGGCCCCAAAGACCCTAAAGGAGCTGATCCTGCTGAAGGCAAGTTGTAGGGTGGGGGCCCTGATCCTTTCCCTCTCACCCGTTCCTTCAACTCCGTTTCCAAACTCGCTATGCTGGAGAATTTGGCTAAACGGAGTTGAAGGAACGGGTGAGAGGGAAAGGATCAGGGCCCCCACCCTACAACTGCCCGTCCGCCCTTAACTCCTTGTCAATCGGCACACCGCTGCGTCCCTGGCGCTCTACGCCGGCTGGCTCAAGAGGACTAGAACCTCCTTCGACTTTGGACATTCGAGCGGAAATCCTCCCCTCCCCTCCCCTCCCCCCCTCCTCTGCGTTGGCGAAGGCTCAAATCGCAAATCTTGGGAGCCCCCAACCATCAAGGGGTTGCTTTGTTTTCGGCCTTTCCTCTATAGCTCGAAGCGGATTCGTAAAGCAGCCGCTTCCCCGGAGACCTCAAAGGCAGCCGCTTAACCCTGAACGGGGCTCTTCGGCCACCAGCGCCCCGCCGCCGCCGCGCGTATTCCTTTCCTGACGACGCGGGGCAGGAGGCCGGCCGAAGATCTAAGCGCGGGCCAGCGACGCGGCCTTTTCGCCCGGCCGAGGCACCCTTGTGGACGGCAGCGCTCCCGGCTGGGAGTGAGACGTCACCCTTTTTCGGAGCCAGCGAGAGAGGAGGCGAAGAGCGCGGGAAGAGATCGCGGCCGAGGGCCCAGCTGGTGCCGTGGAGAGCCGACGGGGCAGGCACGAGGCGAAGCGGAACCGCCGGGGAGTCCCGAGAGAGTCTGGTCCGGCCCCGGGAGAACAAAGGGAGCAGCCGTGGAAATCAAAGGGGCCTTGAGCGCCGCTGGCAGAGGCCGCCGTCTAGCTTCCTTTGGGGCTGGATTAGCAGCCCCTAAAAAGCTCCAGACAAGCCCCCCTCCCCGTTCCTCCTGACAAGGAGGGGCATCTTGAATTGCAGAATCTTCGGGACCCCCACCCGAGAACCCCCGTCGCCTCCCGGCCATGTCCGGCACCTCCAAGGTCCCCCCTGGCGTCCGGAACGCGCTACCTGATCTCCGCGGGGGCGCCTCCGCCCCGTCGCCTCCTGCCTCTTCCCGCCGCAGGTTGCCGGAGGTTTCCAGGCGGGGCGCGGAGAAAGAGCGCCGGGGGAAAGACCCCCCTTTCGGCGTGGTCGTCGTCGGTGCCAGCGGGTCGGGAGCCCGTAGACAGCGAGGGCGGGCGGGACGGCGGGGCCCTTTCATCTCTGCGGCTCCCGGGCAGTGGGGGGCGCAAGAAGACAACAGTTCGCAGCAGCCTTTGTGCGGAATCGAAGGCGGCGGCGGCGGCCACGTGGAGGGAAACGGGGCGGCTCCCCTGGCGGAGCGGGAGAGAGTGTGTGGGGGGAGCAACCAGAGGGCTCCGCCTCCCTTCCCTTTCGCCTCCGGGGAGCCTCGCGGATGCCGCTGCCCAGAAGGGGCTTTTTCTGCCGCCCGCAAGCCTCGGGTATCCTGCGTCCCTGTGAGCCTTGGCGGGTGGGAGAACGCAGAGGGCGGCAAGGTCCGCAATTCCGGTCGGTATGCCGGGGGGGGGGGGGAGCCGGCCGGTTCCCTTCGTGGGCACGGGTCGGAAGTCACACCAGTTCGTCGGAAAAGAGATCGGGTGCGGGGTCAAATGCTACTAGAATCCCTGACCCGGAGGCGCCTTCCTCTATTAGCAATCTGCAAAGGTAAAGGGGAGAAGGGGGACCACTCCCTGAGGGCTGCCTACTGGGAAGACTGGGCTTGCCCCCCGGTTTGAAGGGCAGGCTGCTGGCTCAGAACAAGTCCTCGAAGCAAGCCCCAGTTACTCGCTTTTCCTGCAGTCTATAATTATGGAGCACCCTTTTCCACCCTCTCCGAGAAAAGTTGGGTTTCCAACCCCTAGCTCTGTGTCAGAGAGATTTATGACATGGCCATAAGAATTGGCAGGGGCTCATGGGAATTGTAGTCCATGGACATCTGGAGGGCCACATTTTGACTACCCCTGAGCTAGAGGATCCAAACTCAAAGTCTCTTTATAGAAAGCACTGCATTCTTTCACAAACCATCTTTTTCTTTGAGAAGAAATGCATGGCAAATACTGGCAGGGGCTCATGGGAATTGTAGTCTATGGACATCTGGAGGGTCGCAGTTTGACTACCCCTCCTTCCAGCCTCCTTCCACCGCAGGATTCATTGGGGGGGGGGTTCTATCCATATAACATGCCGACTGGTACATTTTGGACTGGAGGCAAGCACTCCTCCCCCTCCATCAGTAACCAGTATTATTTTTTCAGTAGAAGATTTGTAATTATCTGTTCAGTTATTAGACCTGTCCCCTAGGGATTTATCCAATTGTTCCACAAAGTTACCAGATTTTGTAGTAGTAATGCGGCGTTTCTCAAACTGGTGGTGAGAATCCTAAGGAGAGTCTGAATGAGTTCCTCTCACACCCATCCAACTAGCAATGAAGACAGAGTCACCATCCTTTTCTAGGAATGCAGGCAGGGACCTTCCACCTCCGGGAAAGGGACCAAATCAGCTCCCCCTCTATCAAAGCTCTGGTAATGTCAACACCACCTGTGGTAGCCAAATGGGCTTGCCCTTCATTGGTATGATTCATTTTACTTCTAAATCCTTTTGGAGCAATATCTAGAAAATGTGCTGATTGGTTGCCAGGATACAACTCAGCTCTAAAAGCTAATTAGTCCTGTGCTATGAAGGAAATGCAGTCGTACCGTAGTCCATCATGGTCACTTCAGGTTTCAGATTCAGCTTCTAACCCTCTTTTCCAATACAAAGGATTTCACTATAGAGACAGTCATATTGTGTTTATAGAAAATGACAGTCAATGGCGGGTGTCAACCAAATATCTGATGCTTATTTTTTATGTGACACTAGTTCTTTTCTCTTCCTATGAGCAGCGCTTGAAAATTTTCCTGGCGTCCTTCCCATCTGTGTCCATGGTCTCTAGTTAGAAGTTATTAACCAATAACAAAAATGGTTGCTGTCTCCAGCACAAAGTTTCATCCAGGAGTTATCAGAATTTGAAAATGCCTTTTGATCTGTGGCTCTAAAAATTCAACTATTTTTGGAGGCTGGACCTTTTCAGCTATGGATGAATAACAGAAAAGTTTTATTTAAACTTACTTTTTAAAGTGTATTGCATTGTTCTGAAGGTTTAAGAAGTTGGGAGCCCAGAGAGGATTTAGAGGAGAGTGATGAGAATGATCTGGGGCCTGGGGATCAAGCCTTATGAGGAGAGGCTGAAGTGTAGCCATAGCTATTGTTCAGCCTAGAGAAGAGGAGGTTGAGAGGGGACATGAATGCTGCCTTTAAATATCCAAAAGGTTGTCACTTAGAGGAGGACAGGGAAAACTTCTTGTTGCCAGCAGAGGATATGACCTGCAATAATGGGTTTAAATTACTTGGAGAATAATGTTGGCGGTAGATATCAGGAAAAACTGTTCACAGTCAGAGTAGTTCAGCAGTAGAATTAACTGCCTAAGGAGGTGATGAGCTCTCCCTCACTGGCAGTCTTCATGCAGTGGTGGGACAGATACTTTCCCTGGATGCTTTAGGCTGATTCTACATTGAGCAGTGGGTTGGACTATATGGCCTTCTTCCAACTTTATGATTCTATGATTTTTAAAAATACTTTTATTTACAAAAGGTCAACATAAACCTAACTAAAACATATAAGACATGATAAATGAAGATACAAGACAAATATAATATACTAGGGGCAAAGCCCGTTGTATCGAGGAATACAATAGGGGCTAAAGCTTGGTGATGGGAAGAGTAAGGGTATGAGTAAGGTTGTCCCGTCTGTAAGGGCATGGGGTTGAATGTGGGTGTTGTGGTGGTGTGCTGGCAAATGAGAATACTCATTGGCTTTGGTCACTGTCTGTTGCAGGGAGCCTCACTGAGACCAGCTTCCAGGGTTTTAAAAGCCCCTTCAAGCTTCTTAGGGGGATGTTGAGGACAGGCCATTTTTATTCCGTAGAAGCCACTTCTTTTGGTGGCTCTTTGCTGGGCAGACCTTCTGTGTAGGAGACATGAAAAAATTAGACTCCAGCAAGTTCAAGGAGGTGTGAAGGGCCAGAAGTACAGAGAGTGGGGATTATGAGAAGTCCATATTTTATCAGGAAACGTGCAGGGAATATCTGTTAACATATTCACAAAACTTGCTGACATCTTTGTTAGAATAGCTTGGGAGCCCCAATGGCCCCTCAGACCTGGTTTGTGCTTGCAGAACTGAGGTGGGAGAGCCCTGAGAGAGGAAAATAGATTAGACCAGCCCAAGCTGACGGGCCCCATGCAACCCTGGCAGCTCACTCACGAGGCACCCACCAGCTCAGTCAGCGGTCTGAGGTTGTTCGACATGATGGTTAGGGGCGGAAGATGCAAACTGATTGGGCAGTCAGCAATTGGGCAAGCAGCCACTCAGATGGCAGGATGACACAGGCAGGAGCATTCACTGGCCCTTAAATTTTGAGGCTCAATAGGTCATTGTGAGGTCCAAAAGGTCATTAGGCCTTTTATTATAGTACTAGTAATCAAGCCCGCTGCAGTTAAATGCAGCGGGCGCTAGGCACTTACTGTGGGTGGGGGTCTTTCTGCGGCGTCGGTCTTTCAGCGGCGTCGGTCTGATGGGTGGTGGCTGGTCTGGGCGGCGTTCTTTCGGCCGCGTCAGGCCACCAGGCAGGGAGCCCCCGGCAGCTGCGCTTTGCGCGACTGCCGGGGGCTCCCTCGGGCGTCAGGCCGGGAGTAACTGCGAGCCGCGCACAGCGCGGCTCGCAGTTGCTGGGGCTGGGAATCGGAGGGACCAATCGGATTGGTCCCTCCGATTGTCTGTCGTGAGGAAGGGTCCAATCCAGACCCTTCCTCATCACGGACAAATCCCACCTCAAGACCCCTTAACCATTTATTTAGTCCGTGGCACCCGTGGCGCCACGGGCGGTTTAAAGATAATATATAATTGCCATATTATACATTAAAGCAGTAATTTTAAACAACAGGGCATCACCACCGGGTACGTAAAAAAAGAGCAGATAGTTATTCATATAACCAACATACATACGAATTACTCACATACATTTTGTTTGATCAACCCAAGTTCAATATCATCCTTTATCTATTTCTAAACATGGCTCCCATGCAGACTGATAAACCCAGAGAATGGGGCCAGGTTTAGATAGGAGGTATTCTTCTGCAGACTAGGGGGACCCATGGGCTTGTATATAAATGAGAAAAAAACCTAATAGGAGGGGGGATTTCAATTCCCCAAAGAGAATACATTGTCTGTGCTTGCACACACATTGAACAGGAGCATTCCTGAAGACTGGAAGTGAGTGGAAGGGGGAGTGGGGCCACCCCCACTTGACCTGATCCAGTCTGGTAGAAGGTCAAGAGCGAGAGTAAGCCTTTGCCAGGTAGGAGAGGAAGAACAGGAGCCACTCATGCTCCAGCCACTCAGGCAAGAGGGCAGCTGAGCAAGGAGGACAGAAAGCCCTCATTGCTGCCACTGCAAGTGGGTAGGCAGGAGGTGAAGCCTTTGCCGCTGCCCTACTGATGTCCCCCCATCTTGAAGGTGGCCAACGAGGAATAGAAGCCTCTACCTCCATCCCCTGCCTCTGTGAACTATGAGTGCAAAGGCCGAAGTGGAACTGGATGCTCCCCCCAACACAAAATCAGTTGCTGCTGCCCTGGGAAATGGGTAGGTAGAAGCAGCGGCACTGCATGTGGACAGATTGGCTGGCAAATGACCATTGGAGCAAGAAAGGGAAGTAGCATTCTTCACCCACAAGTCTCGGATGTCCCCACTTTTAAATATTGGCATTATACTTCTTAGAACAATTCATTTCCCCACCCCCATTTAATTTTAAAATAAAATTTGTGGTTTAATATTGTTACATATGCCCCATGGAAGCTTCTTTGTTTATTTATTATACAGTCAAAGACCCGCAAGTCATTACATTCGACATCAAAGATTTAGCTTACAATGTTAGAAAAATATAGCAGACTCTGTTTAGTATAAAAGCTATAAAATCGTTTGGTAAGTTTAAAATTATATAATTTTTATCCTGAGCCTGAATTCACTATCAAACAATGGGTTTTACAACCTATAGCAAGAAATTTTGCTGCTGGGACTGTAAATGGCCGGTTTCAGTAACTGTCTGGTATTTTCCAAATTTGAGTGATGATTGCCTACTAGAAGGGTAATTAGCTTAATGTGAACTACCCCATAGAAGCTTCCTGTTGGAAACTAATGTCTCGTGTACAAAGAAGAAAAGAAGAAGACCCTGAAGGGGGCAGCGAGAAGACAACTAGATAGAAAATTTAGGTCAGCACCTTCTCTTCTCTTAAGTGTCATTGCCTATCTCCAGATTGCTGGTTTTAGGGCAATTTCCTCCTTCTCAGAAGTTTCACACTTGGTCTTACTCTCTGTCTCTCAGCTAATGATATAGTGAGAAACCTATCTTTGTCTCTCCTCCTCTATCAAGTATGTTAGTTCCTACATAAATCTTTGTCTCCTCTTTAACTGGGTTGTACACCATTGCTGTGTTAATTACTCCATGAATATCTCAACCCTCCACAAAGGCCTCCTGATACCAGAAGCCTCCTGGGGAGCAGCTTGTTTTCAACTTTCTCTCCACTAGCAATGCTGATCAATTTTTCTTCCTGTACATGCAGTGATGGATGCTGGTGTATTGAGCAGATCTCAAAATTTAAAACAAAATCTAAAATTTTGATCCTCTTTCCAATCTTATTCAACATCTTTACATTCCCTATGGCCCAGCTGGTATGGAGGTTCGGGCTTGGGTGCCATCAATATGCAGATGAGACCCAGCAATTCCTCCTGATGGATGGCTGCAGAGATTCATGCCCAGAATCTTTAGCCAGATGTCTGGAAGCAGTGACAAGATGGCTCAAGCAGAGTTGCCTGAAGCTCAGCTTTCAAAGATGGAGGTCCAAGTGAGGGTCCAAGTGAGGAACTGCGATTGCCCAACCTCGATGGGATGCACCTGTCAGTGGCTCACTCCACCAGGAACCTGGGTATGATCCTAGATGCCTCCCTCTCTATGAAGACACAGATCACAAGAGTAGCACAGCTGGCGACCTACCACCTGCACCAAGCCAAACTACTAGTGCCCTAGTTGGGCCCGGAACACCTGGCCACATTGATCCGTGCAACGCTCACCTCTAGACTGGATTTCTACAACATGCTCTACACAGGCCTACCCATAACCCCAATCCAGAAACTACAACTGGTCCAGAATGTAGTGACCAGGGTTCTCATGGGAACACCGTGGAAGGCTCACATCTTGCCATACTCCCAACAGCTGCAGTGTTTACCAATTGAATCCCAGAAGAAGCTTAAGGTCTTGGTAACCACCTTCAATGCCATATGTAATCTGGGCCCAGGCAGGGGTAGTCAAACTGGGGCCCTCCAGATGTCCATGGACTACAATTCCCACGTGCCCCTGCCAGCATTCACTCATGGGAATTGTAGTCCATGGACATCTGGAGGGCTGCAGTTTGACTACCCCTGCCCTAAGGAAATACACTGGGCCTCAACCAAGGCCAGGTCATTCTGTCCTGGCCCCTACTTGGTGGATTGAGATCCCAAAAAGGAGATATGGGCCCCGATAAATGAGCCTCTTGTGGCACAGAGTGGTAAGGCAGTGATATGCTGTCTGGAGCTGTCTGCCCATGAGGTTGGGAGTTTGATCCCAGCAGCCGGCTCAAGGTTGACTCAGCCTTCCATCCTTCCGAGGTCGGTAAAATGAGTACCCAGCTTGCTGGGGGGTAAGCGGTAATGACTGGGGAAGGCACTGGCAAACCACCCCGTATTGAGTCTGCCATGAAAACGCTAGAGGGCGTCACCCCAAGGGTCAGACATGACTCGGTGCTTGCACAGGGGGTACCTTTACCTTTACCTTTAAAGCTAGCACAGTTCTTCTGGACCTGAAAAATGGACCTCTTCCACCAAGCATTTGGCTGAGGTCAGTGAAACCAACAACATAGAATCACAGAATCATAGAGTTGGAAGGGGCCATACAGGCCATCTAGTCCAACCCCCTGCTCAATGCAGGATCAGCCCAAAGCATCCTAAAGCATCCAAGAAAAGTGTGTATCCAACCTTTGCTTGAAGACTGCCAGTGACATCTATTGGTCCCTCCAGGACTTCCCTTCTGATCTGACCAATCTTCAGGGTTATGATGGAAATGTTAATAGTCAAACAGTGGAAAATCAAGTATTCAATGTTCAATGCTACTGATGTTACTGTTGTTGTTGATTAATGCAGTTACTGAATTCACATTGTATATGCCTAATTGGTTTTCTTGTTCCCTGTGAACCACTCTGAGCTGCAAGGGAGGGCAGCATAAAAATGTAATAAACAAACAAATATCTGCAGTATATGTTATTTCAAACCAAAAACCCAACATGAAACTGAATCACTGAAATTATTTTCTCTTAGCTTCTGTGTTTTGTATTAACTTAACTAAATTGAATTCTACTGGAGCTTTACCTTCTCTGCGGTTTTAATTTGCAGATCAACTGACTCATCCTTTGCTTTTCTCTGCCCATTCCTGTCCTGCAAAGAGTTCTGTTTAGTTTGATTTATTTCCATTTCTACTAGCAAGTTGATCCTAATTTCAGTTGTATTGTCTAGCTGTGATCATGTTTATATACAGAGGCAGGTTCTCCTAGATGTGACCATCACCCCCAGGACTACACAGCATGCACGAGCAGCAGGGCAACAGAAATCAGACACTACAGCTAGACCTTTTATTATATTTATTTATTTGTTTGTTATATTTCTATATCACCCTCCCATAAGGCTCAGGGCAGTTTATGTAAAACATCGGGGAGTACATTATAACCATAATAACAATAATGGTAAGAACCAGTACTGGCTAACAATAGCATAACAATTAGTAATGCAACAGAACTTTCCAAACAGAACCCATGGGAGGTCGGGGGAGGGGGGTCAGTTGGGTTCAGGATGGCTGTGATGTCCAGGGAGGGGGGGGGGAGCTGAATGGTGTTAGGTCTCAGGCAGTTCACCTATTCATCTCTTTTGAGCCTGTTCATTGATGAAATATCCTGTAATATACCTACAGCAGCCCTAAATCAATAAGGCAGACCTCCATGTAAAAACATAAGATGGCAGACTAATTTGAAATATCCCCAGGGAATAGTCTTAGAAGAGTATAACTAAACAGAGTCATGCCATTCTAAGACTATTGGCTTCACTGGGTTTAGGTGAGTGTAATTCTGTTTAGGATTGCCCTGTAGCACATTAATTCTGTGAAAATGAATGTTATAGCTTTCAGTCCTAAACAGATTTACTGTCAAGTCACTAGCACCTGACTTGGAAAGCGTCCTGCTTGATGGATCTTGTCAAATCTTGGAAACCAAGCAGGGTTGACCCTGGCTAGTGTTTGGAAGGGAGACCGCTAAGAAATATCAGGGTCATGATGGGTGGGCAGGCAGGCAGTCGCAAACCACCTCTGAGCATCTCTTCCCTTGAAATCCCCATGGGATTGCCATGAGGCAGTTGTGAGTTGATGGCAAAAAAAAAGCACCTCTACCCACTTGCTTCAGAATGGCTTCTCAAATATCGTTGATGGTGTCAGAGAGAGATGCATTAGTCTGTTGCAGAAGGAATAAACAAGAGTCTAATCATGGCTCCATAGAAACAAACACATATTTTTGTGGACTAAAGTCCTTAGCTGTACTTTAGCTGTACTCAGTAACTCCAATCTAGGAGGGTGACTGGCTGGGGAGGACCCATTAATTGAGAGTCAGCTTAGTGTAGTGCAGTGGTTCTCAGCCTTCCTAATGCCGCGACCCTTTAATACAGTTGCTCATGTTGTGGTGAGCCCCAACCATAAAATTATGCCAGTGTTCTTTCACAGAAATTAAACCGAAACTGACCAATGGTGTAAAGATCCATTGTTCATTATTGTATATGAGTTGGGTTTTTCCCAGGGTTTCTCAGTTCAATTCTGCTTCTTGTCCCGCCAAGCCTGGAGCACCTGGCAGGAGACTGTGCTGTGGTGGAGGCACTGCTGGAGCGGCTGGCAGCCGAGCACGGGGGCCTGCAGGAGGAGCAGCAACAGTGGCAGTACCCCCCCCTGGCCAAACTGCTCGCCCTGCCACAACCCCTGTGAAAGCATCCAAAGGGGTCCTGACCCCCAGATTGAGGACCATTGGTGTAGTGTTTAAGAGCAGCAGCTTCTAATCTGGAGAACTGGGATTGATTTCCAGCTCCTCCACAAGCAGCCAATCACAGTTCTTTTAGAGCTATTCTTTCAGTGCAGCTCTCTAAGAGCTCTCTCAGCCCCCCCCCCCACCTCACAGAGTGTCTGTTGCAGGTAGAGGAATGGGAGGTGATTATAGATTGCTTTGAGACTCTTTTGGGTAGTGAAAGCCTCCGAAGAGGTTTGTGATGTAATAAAAGGTTACTGTCTTCAAGGTGCCCCTTGGAATAAGCACATGGAGGATGCATGTCCAGTTGAAATTCCCTTTCATTAACTAAGGATAACTAACATTCCAAGGCACATTTGGTTGGAAAACAAATTCTCCGCTGAAGCCAAAGGGGTTGTTTTCAAATACATGTATTTAGAACAGGCTTTCTCAATCAGGATTTCGTGAAATCCTGGAGCTTCCCAAATGGGTAAGAGTGAATTAATTTTCAATTTTTTTTAAAAAAAAATAATTAATCGTTTATTGGGTGATGTCCAAATATGGTCATGTCAACCTGCCCCCCCCCCTCAAATGGCCAAAGGTGGGCCTGGAAGGGGTGGGAAGGGGAGGGCCTCCAGGTGGGCATGTACGCAGCTATGCTTCTTGACCATAGTCTGTATGATCTACTTTTGGGGTTTCTTGAAGCCTGAAGAATGTTTCAGGGGTTTCTCAACAGTAAAAAATGTTGAGAAAGGCTGCTTTAGAATATTATCCCTGAGCAGGTTGAATGAGGAGACAGTAAAGGAAGAAGAACATATGAAAAAGACTGAGCAAGTTGCTGTCTGGACCCGTGAACCAGACCTCTTCTCTGGAAGGCTTTTTGTTCCTTTGAGAACCCATCACACAATGCCTCGTGGAGCCACCTACAACCTGCCCCTGCATGTTTTGAAAGCCATCTGCAGTCTGGCAGAATTGAGCCAAGCCCAGTCTCCACCTAAATCAAAGGCAAAGCTCTCGCTATGAAGGATGTTTACGTCTTGAGTCAAATCTTGCTGGTGTTAGAGATTTGACCTCAGATGGCCTGCAAGGGCTCTGCAGCCTGGCCTGCAGACTCGACCTTCATAAACTATCATTCCTATCTAGGGGACCCTCAACAGCAGGAAAGAGACGTGTTGTTAACAACAAGAAGGCAATCTCTTTTGAAGTGTAGCCATAGCTGTTGAATCCAACTAGAGTAGAATAAATCTTGCTTTCCTTACCCCTTTCTCCATTAGAAGGACATTCTGTTCAAAAGACAGTCCACTCAACTTAAACTAATTCCAGGTGAGTTCCCTAAGAGCAATCTTGTTTCAGTCAGTATGTACTTCAGCTTTACTGATTTGCATACTTCAGCCTAAGCCCCTGCAACATCCTCTTCATCATGTCTAATGTGGCTTATGGAAGATAATCAGATATACAGGGCTACATCAGTAATCTGTGTCAGCAAGAATCAAGCCAAATATACATCTTTCCCATTGGTCTCTTGGGGACTAAAGAGGGTTGAATCCAAACCCTGGTTTCCATGGAGTTTTGGACCAGTTAACCAGTTGAAATAACACAATAATTGTGAAGATATACAGCATATATATGTGTGTTTGCTAGATCCTCCTCCCCTAGCTCTCGGTGCTGATCTGACAATTGCATAGTATTTTTACTTCTAGAAAGGCATCCATTCTCTTTGCAGAGAGACCTGATCTGCAATTAAAATGCATATGAACAGACCTCAGAAACAGCATGTCAATTTATGGTTTGTTTTTATACTTCCACCAACCATGGAATAAACTAGATGTCTTAAACCCTCCAGTCCTGTAAATTATTCCCCACCCCTTGTTGTTGTTTTTATTTTTTTGAGTGGTAAGATCTTCTTGTATTATTTAGTGCTACAGTTTCTTAGGACAACGTTCTAAGATAATAAATAAGACCCTGAATTAAGACATTTTGTAATATTGTCAGAGCTTTTGCTTAAAAAAAATAACTTCATGTGTGCTGAAGTTTTTTTAATGACAGGAAAAATACTGTTCACGTCTACATGACCACAGAACTGAAACGTTTTGAAAGTGGAAAAAAAGAACATGTATCAGCAATGATTTATAACTATGGTCCAGGCAACCTGCTTTTATAAGCATATTGTTCCTTTTCCTCAACTTAAAGATTTGTCTCTTTTTTAAAAAGCCCTCTGAATTTATGAGCCTCTTGTGGCGCAGAGTGGTAAGGCAGCCGTCTGAAAGCTTTGCTTATGAGGCTGGGAGTTCAATCCCAGCAGCCGGCTCAAGGTTGACTCAGCCTTCCATCCTTCCGAGGTCGGTAAAATGAGTACCCAGCATGCTGGGGGGTAAACGGTAATGACTGGGGAAGGCACTGGCAAACCACCCCGTATTGAGTCTGCCATGAAAACGCTAGAGGGCGTCACCCCAAGGGTCAGACATGACTCGGTGCTTGCACAGGGGATACCTTTACCTTTACCTTTACCTCTGAATTTAGCATAATACATAGTTGTTCATGACCAAATGTCTTAAATATACTGACATGGCCTGGCTTCATAAAAAAATACTATAGCTCAGGGGTAGTCAAACTGCGGCCCTCCAGATGTCCATGGACTACAATTCGCTGGCAGGGGCTCATGGGAACTGTAGTCCATGGACATCTGGAGGGCTGCAGTTTGACTATCCCTGCTATAGCTGCTTAAAGGACCATCTTATACTGGAACACAAAAATGAAGGACAGGAGGCATGTGACGATTGTTTACCTCCCCTATCTAAACATCTATTTGATGCAGAGTGTTCTTTTTAAACTGTCTGATATACAGTGATGCAGAAAGTAATCTCTTTTACACTAATATTTAAAAAGGGACAGGGAACAATCCAGCCAAAATCACATGCTTCTTTGTCCATCACACGAATTTGCAGGGCTATTCTGAGCTGAGGTGCCTTTCAAAAGACTTTGGCTACATAGGATGCAGAATATTGTAGCTCTGCTTAGGGTGGTGCCGTTTGTGCTCCTGCTGTTTATTCTGCACACAGAGCTGAACAGAAGTGTCAAAGTTTAAACCAGTTCTGTGTAGATCCAGTTGAGAGTCAACTGAGCTGTTGGACACTGGTTTGTGTGTCTATTTATCATTTATAGTAGTTTTCCCAGAGGGAAACATGGCAGCTCCTTACCAGAGACATAATAGGGGTTATTGTATTTCATATGTGTAAAGCAGAAAAGCAGAACTCTGCTGTTTCTGAATGGACTGGCTCAAAATGATGTAATCTGATTGCTTTGAACCGGTCATCACAAACACCCTCAATATTACCAGAATCTCTTCCTCAAATAATTATAATTTGCAAAATCAGTCGTCTCTCCCTCCTGCCCCCCTATCAACATATCTTACATTAAATGTTGTATGAATATGTCAGATGTTGCATTTGTCAGATTCCCAGCACATTCCCAGTTCTTGTGTTGTTTTCAAAACCTGCTATTTCCAGGACAGTCATGGAAGCTTGATAGAACCTGGGGTGATATAGCTCCCATGCAAAAAACTGTATCCAAGTCCTACCTAAGTACCCTAAAAGGGGATTAATGAAGGCGTATGGCCTCCTGTACTGCTAGCTCTTATCCTATTCAATGGCTTTTACAGTTTACTTTCTAGAGAATTGAAGAATGATTGTTCCAGTGGTTTCCTTCATTGCAGCCGTTCATCTCAAACAGTGTCATAAAAATACTCTTAATAAAACAGCGATAATTACATCATTATAGTTAACAGCATCCATTAACAAATGAGCCTTTTTTTTGCTTTGCTAATCAGTTGTGTTGAGAAGGGAAATCTTAATCGCCTTAAAATCAAGCATATTCAGCCGTATTGTCTGGGGTCTTCTACTTGTCCTTTGTTGTTTTTAAGAAAGATGCAGATACAGAAGTCTTTATTGGCAATTAAGAACAAGATATATAGAATATAGACAATGATATTGTTTTTTTTATAAACAGTGGGAAGGGGAAGAGAAATCCAAATTAAATTATTGACACAGACAAATACAATGAATGATTCAGCCTCATAAACCCTTTGGTAATGTGCATGGTAAATGTGAATTACTGCATTTTGTGCAAAATGAATTATGTTCAAACATGAAAGAAAATTTTACTAAAAGGAAGTGTTTGTCAACAGGTTCTGAATTACTGGAACTTTTTATTCCTGTGTGGACTCCTGGGGAGCAGAAAAGTCATACTTCTTCTTTTGTCTGAAACATTTTAGTGCTGCCTTTCCTTGGGAGAGACTCCGGAATTTCTTTTGGAAAGCTTCCCTCCTGGATTTCCATGACACAACGACTAGGACCAGTGGCATGGAAAACAGTAGCTCTGAAAGCCTTGTGTGAACACAGAAGTGTGTTTTCAAAAGCAGAGAAACACTGACCCCTTGGAACAGACCTGAAGTCCATCCCTCTCAAAAAGTTGGGTGAATCTCCATCCTGACTCTAAAGAACCTCACTTGGTTGTTGCAGTGTAGATAAATAGTGAGAAATCTCCATGTAGCCAACCTCCCCCCAAAGGCAGAGTGCTGATGCAACAAAACACAAACATCTCCAAGATGCAGTTTAAAAAAAATCAGCTGCATTAACTATCCAAGACTTAATGCAAAACTGAACAAAGTTCGAATCCAGTGGCACCTTTAAGACCGACAACTTTGTATTCAAGTTTGTGCAGTCATGCACACTTCCTCAGACACAATTAGATGGGAATTACCAGTCTATGCTTATAGGTGGAGGGTATATTTGCAATAAATTACAGGCACACAAAAGCTTCTATCTTGAATAATATGGTGTCGGCTGTCGGCTTAAAAGCTGCCACTGAACTCCAGGTGACCCACCTGAATCCTACACACAGTTATCCCTTTCTATAGCCATCGAAATCAATGGGTTTTAAAAGGTATGACTCTCTTTAGGACTGAATTCTAGAAAGACACCCCCTCCTTTTCCATCTCCCATCTGGGCGTCAAAATCAAACGGAGAAACCCGGTGATTATGTAGTTTTTGGTGTGGTTTTTAGTTTCGTTTTTTTTTAAGGGGACAATTCCCGTCAAAGGGAAGACACGGCCTCCTAGGATCGCCCTCCTGCTCTTCCTGAATCTTAGGTGAGGTCGGAGAGTCGCTTTTGACCTTCAGCGACTGGGAAAGGTCAAGGCGAGCTCTGCCGCTGTTTGATCTTCGCCGGGACTTTATAGGCAGCGGCGGCCGGACGCTTTCATTTCGACGCACGCTGGTCCCCGGCCTTCGGGACCTGGGCTGGGGGCACGGGAGGCTTATCGCGGGGCCTCATCTCCCTCTATACTATAAAGCCCGCGGGGTCAGAGAGCAGCTCTGGTTAAACTCATCCTCCAGAAGGATGGGTCTCACCCCCTTCTTCCCCGGGTAGTGCTTGGGGCGCCCCAGCAAATATCACGCCCATCTTCGAATGCCCTAGAGCAGGGGTGGTCAAACTGCGGCCCTCCAGATGTCCATGGACTACAATCCCCATGAGCCCCTGGCAGCGAACGCTGGCAGGGGCTCATGGGAATTGTAGTCCATGGACATCTGGCGGGCCGCAGTTTGACCACCTCTGCCCTAGAGAGAAGGGACCAGCTCGGTCGCTGGCAGCAGCAGGAAACAAACCGCTCCTGACTCCGATTTGCAGATGGCCAGAGCGAGGCCGGGACTTGCTCTCTTCTCGGGCCACGCAAAAGGCGGCTCACAAGCCCCGCGACGGCCGAGGTGAGTTTCAATCGGAAAGGGGTTATTATTATTATTTTGAAATGGCCCACTCAATACACCCGCATTCCCTGTATCTCTGCCCAGAAGTAACCCCAGTGGCAGTGAAAGAAGCGCAGTCTGGATCCCTTGATCCTCCTTGAACCATCGGTGTGGCAGGTAACCCTCCTTGAGGACTTCGGCCACTCCCCAACTATGGGGCTCCGCTGAGATGCTGGGACCCATCTGCCAGTCCTCAACTTGGGCTGCGCCGATCTCCCCTTTGCGCTCCGCCCGGCCACGAACACGCATCGCAGGCAGGCAGGGAAAGAGCGGACCTTCCCTTCCGCAGCCTGAGGGCGGCCAGGAGGGCTCTTGAGCAGAAGGCCCGCGGAGGCCCAGCAAGGCCTCCATGGAGAAGAGACCCGACTTTCTCCCGCCCACAAAACTGAGCCCCCAGCCCCATGAGCCTGGTCGTGTTCCTAAGGCCTGGGGGAGGGGGGGGGATTCCGTAGGCTCGCCATGAACTCGGCTGACCAGCCTCGGGCTGCTTACGGAGAAGACTCCTCCGTGGGAGCGTCCTTTCGACCGCAGCTGCCCTTCGTCGGCCTTGGAGACAGCGGAGGCGACCAGGAGGGTCGCTTTCCGTCCCAGCCTCCCCTGCTGACTGCTTCAGCAGCCCCCAGACCCCCGGGCCCCAGCCACTAGACTTCCTCGGCCGGTTCTCCCGCGCATCACTGGAGGCGGAGCCCCCCAAGCGACTCCTCCCCCGCCTCTCTCTCTCTCTCTGTCTCTCTCTCTGTCTCTCTCTCTCTCCAGATGGTCCTCTTCTGCCAACAGTTAGTCGGGCGTAAAGGAGGGTCTGCGTGGGAAGGATGGAGAGGGCTTCTAGGGAGCCTGGGTGTCTGTGGGGGAAAGAAAAAGAGAAAGTAAGGCTCTTACTCGCTTTCTGCCCTACTCCGACCTCTCTTGTGGGAGAAACAAGGCTATCGCTCTTAGAGAGCAGCAAGTAAAGAAAAAAGGTGTTAAAGTCAAAATAATAAAAGGCCCCCCTCCCGCAGACACGCATGCCACCCTCACCCCTTTTAGTTTGTTCAATCCCAAACAACACCCGCTAGGAAATAAATCGTTTCACCCTTTGTGGGCATCCCCATACTTCATACCTTCCTAGGTATGCCGAGAGTTCCGGAGGGCTAAACGGGGATCCCCCCCCCCCGTGGGGAGTTAATCTTCAAAGTCACATTCCGAGCAGTCACTGAAAAAACGGGAGAGGCATTTTATATTATATTATCCTTTTGCTACTCCCAATCCACAGCCCACTTCAAGCAGACCACGGACCTTTAGGCCAGTTTTGAAACCTGCGGTTCGAGGGCAGGGCCTGCAACATGTTTAGGATCGGAATGCTGTTCCCCACCCCGGGCTGCAGCTGGAGGGGCATCGAGAACCCAGACAGAAGTGGGGGTTTCATTTTAGTAAGCAGGTTTAGGATTGCTGCAAGGTGCCCGCCTCTGACATCTGTGTCCAATTGGGAAGGAAATGGCATCCTTTTAACCAATTCCCTTCAGTATTTATACCCCGCTTTGCTCCCGAATGGGGACCCAAAGCGATTTAACAGCCTCCTCTCCTCCTCCGTTTTTACCATTGCAGCAGAAGCAGCAATCAGTGGGTGAAACTGGGTGCTGACTGGCTCAAGGTCACCCTGGCAGAAAAAATGGGCCGGATCTGGGTTTCCCAAGTAATTGTCCTCCCCCCCTCCACCTTACCCACTAAGAGATCCTGTATTGGGGGAAAGACCTGGGCCAAGGAAGGAATGATCCCTTCGCAGCAGGTAGAGGCTATACTTACCGTGGCTCTGTCCATTCACTTCCCCAGGGGGTTTGTTTTCTGTTCCGGGGAAGGAGAAGGCGCTGGTAGAGCGCCTGCGATTCCTTTGCTGGCCGACTTACCAAGGTAACCATGTCGCTTCCCCCTCATCCCCCCTGCAGGTATTAGAAAAGGGGGGACCCTTGCCTTTACAAGTGCAACTATGTTCCCTTCCTTTTTCACTTCGTGCAAATCCTCAAAAATCCCCGTAAATTCTTTACCAGAATGGAAAACATTATGGGGTTGACTTTGGTAAGCCCAATATGACCGGCATTCCGTGAAACAAGCGTAATCGAGTTACCAGTGACGGCCAGAGCACTTTTTAACAACAACGAGTCTATATTCTACTGTTAAGATTATTTCTTTCCAGATCGAGAATGGATTTGAACAGACACCACAGAGTCCGACCCCTATCCAACATTGCCTGTCTTGTTCTGAAATGTGAGGGATGCTGCATCTGCAGCCGGCCGACTTGTTTCTGACCAGCAGACTCCTGAAAAGCATCCTCGGTTGAAAGGCCTACCTGTGGAAAGAAAACAAAATATAACACCCCCTTTGAAGCAAGCGATCGGTTGGAATATACGGTAGGAAGGTGGGAAAGGGGGGAATTTACATCCAAGAACTAGTCCGTCTGTCTCTCCGTCTCCTTTGCTGGCTTGAAAACAACTCTTGCCTTTAAGGGGAAGAAAATATTAATCAGGAGGAACGGGCAGATTGTCAGGAACCCTCATTTCAAAGCAAAGTTTACAAACACAATTCGAAGGGAACCCCTCGCAAAGGGAGGAAGGGCAATTCAGAAGGGGGGGGCAAGAGGGTGTATCTTTCTCACACCTGGGAAGCGCCCCGCCGAATCTTCTCATCCGCTTCAGATCAAAGTCGTAGCTGTTCAAAAATAAAAAATCAAAAAAAATCAAAAGGTGACTTAACTGTCGCCCGGCAAAGCTTTCTTTCTCATGGGGGAACTCTCTGGTCTGCTGTCGACTCCCTTCCGCATCTGGCTTTTCACACGTCCCTCCAGCATCCTTCCCGGGGGCTCCTCACACCTGGGGCATCTCCTCCCCCCCCCCCGCCCGCCCCGGCTCCGCTCCGGCTCTTCCTTTCATCTTCCTGGCCGGCAGACGTTGCTATTTATCCCCCGGCCACGGAGTGAGTGGCGTCACCAGCGGCCCTGTAATGACGATTGCACCATTAAGGGATGACAGCTTTAGAAAGAAGAGGGCAACGGTGAGATCCCTCCCAGAGCCGGCGCTGCACACTGGAGCGCTCGCATCACAAGGTCACCCCCCGGCTCACCGCCGGCTGCTCTTCGCTGCCTTGGTCTGCTGGGAGGGGAGGGGGAGCAGAAGCGAGCGGGTGGATGGGGGCTGGGGTGGGGTGGGGGAGAGAGGGAGAGAGGGGGAGAGAGAGGAGCTGCACTGTCTCGGGAAGACGAGCAGGATGGAAACCAGGAAGGAGATGGTGATGTTTCTGGAAGGAAGTCCCCTTGGCCCTCTGGTCTCCAAGAGGGCTCCCGCTTTGGCCGAGAGCGGCGCCAGCCCAGGGAAGGAGCCCCCGGACAAGATGACCCACCGGAGCTGCCTGAGCCCCAGGTCCGGCGCCTTGTCCTCCCGGGAACCAAGAGGAGGAGGAGGAGGAGGAAGGCTGGAAGTGGCGGCGGAGGAGGAGGAGGAGGAAGAAGAAGAGGAGGAGGAAGAGGAGGAAGAAGAGGTGGAAGTCCTGCCGGGGACAGGGACAGTCCCAGAGAGCCGCTCTGCCGCCGCGCTTCTCTCGGCTGGCCAGCAACCCTCTCACCCCCGCCTGGCCGCCAAAGGCCAACCCAGCAGCTCGGACACCGAGTCGGATTTCTATGAGGAGATCGAGGTGAGCTGCACCCCGGACTGCGCCACCGGCACCGCCGAGTTCCTCCAGCATAGCAAAGGTACCCACCCCTCCTCCCACTGGCTCCAGTTCCCCCGGGCTTGGGAAGGCAGGCGCCGCGCCTTTCGGGGAGGGGGAGGGACTCCAGCTGTCGTGGAGGGGGAGGGAAAGGGATACCCGAAATAGGGGTGGGTGACCAGAAATGGGGGTCTGCGAAATTCCGGGTGAGAACTGAAGGCACGTGATTCGGTTTAAGTGCTTTGTGGACCCCAGCCCGCCCCCCTCCCCTCATATTGCACTCCCCTGAATCCATGGCTTGGCTTCCCTCTAAATGTCCACAGAGAGACAGATTCAATACCCCCCCCCCCAAACACACATCTCCCGCTTTGAAGTGTAACGACGTGTTAATGGGGGACATGAAATCGCATCCTCGCAGAAGCGGCGTGTTCTGACCTCTGCAGATTTCTCCCCCTGCAGTCCAGACTTTTGTTGTAATACTGACCCCCCCCCCCCTCCCCACATGCCCCGATGCTTTTCCTGTTCGTAGGCATCAGACCGCGCCTCCTCGGGATTGCAGTGCCTGCTTCCCTTGCGCTCAGAAGAGGAGGGGGGCCCGAGGCAGCTCCCCCGGGCTGGAGCAAGATCAAAAGAGGCCGAGCGCCCGCCCGTCCCGGCTGGCCACAATCTCCGGGGTGTCGTCGGACTGAACTGTGCCTGGATGAGCCCGGGAGAAGCCCCCCCCCAGCCCCCACCCCGGAAGACTGTAAAAATCTCCGTAGAGAGCTTCGGCTGGCCAAAGGACTGGCGTCGCCTTTGCACTTTGGTTCGAAGTCCAAATTGCCTTGTCACTTCCCTGTCCCGGCGGCGCCAGCTCGGGAAATGGTCGCAGGGGCTTTAATGACCCTCGGCCTCATTCCGGCACAATGAGAGCTGGCTGCATTTGAAAGCCAAACGCCGAAACGGGGGGTGGTGGGGTGGGGTGGGGGGTGGCGCTTTCTCACCCCTCCCACCACCGCTCACCTCCACCCCCCCCCCCCAGCCCTAAACTCTTCAGAGCGGGAGGGGGGTTGGGCGCAACAAAAGCCTCCTGGCCTGGCCCGGGAGGGGCCTTTCATCTCCATTGTCAGAAAGGACAATCTTCTGTCCTCCCCGCCGCCAGCATTTCTCCACCCCAGCGGCTCCTCTGAAGGGCCGGCGATTATCATGCGCAACGTGGCCACGGCAGGGTTTTTTGGCAATGCCGGGCCACTCACCCCCCCCCCCGCGCCAAAAGTGCCAGCGGAGGTCCTCCTCTTGCCATCTCTGGCGCCCAAAGAGGTTCCCTTGGGAATGACAGCGCAGCCTGACCTCCAGTAGTCTGAGAAGGGGGTCCCTCTGTGCAGCACTGCAGCCCCTGCGCTGGAAATGCCCGGGCTCGGTTAGGATCGCGGCTCTTCTAATCTAAGGGCTTTCCTGGTCCGGCGGGTAGAGTGAAGAGCGCCAAATGCGTCCTGGGGCGAGAAAGGGAGGGTGGGAAGAGAGCGGCTCCTTGGTTGCTGCCAGTTCCTTTCTATTTCACGTGGGCGAGCGCTTTCACTCGGGTCAGGATCCGGGCTTAGAAGGGGGAAAGAAAAACAAACAAACAGTGGGAAGGATTTCGGCTGCGGCCTCGCTCCGAATACCAAAGTCAAAGGCGCCTGGGCTCCCGGGGAGCTAGGTGACAGCCCACCAAAGAAGCCAGCACCGGGAGCCGAAATCCTTTTAGGATTGTGGACATCCGGCTTGGAAGGAAACGGTGATCGGGACAGGCCTCCCTTGGAGGCCCGCAGTCCACAGAGCTGGCTGACCTCTGTCTCAAGGAGGGCCCAAGTCCAGCCCTGCCAGCTCCCGGAGGCCACGAATGATCTCTGGAAAGCAGGTCCGGAGGGGACGTCCTCTCGGGAAGGCAGCGTTGCTTGGCAGAGCCTGCCACTGAGACGGATGGACAGGGCTTCCAAATAAAGCGGCCTAGGCTTGGCCTATCGGTTTCAACCCGAGCCGGAAGGTTTAACCCGAATACTGTTTCCTCTGGGTCAAGAGATCTGCTCCTGACCCCTGGCCATCCTCACCAGCCCAAGGGATCATGTTGGGATCTGCGGCCTTCTCGCCCCTGCTGGCCGGCGGCTCTCGCTCGGGTGGCAGCCCCCCAAAGCCACCCCCACCCCACTCCTTGTGCCTCAGGAGGTCTCCCTCTCTGCTTCCCCACGCAGGGCAGTGCTCCGACACCTCGGCAGGCAGCCCAGGCAGCGGGGGCGACCCCCCGAAGAGCGGCGGCGGCGGCGGCGGCTCTCAAAGCTCGCTGGCCTGCAGCGCCAGCGATCAAATGCGCCGCTACCGCACGGCGTTCACCCGCGAGCAAATCGCCCGCTTGGAGAAGGAGTTCTACCGGGAGAACTACGTCTCCAGGCCCAGGAGATGCGAACTGGCGGCCGCCTTGAATCTGCCGGAAACCACCATCAAGGTAGGCTGGCAGCCGGGGCTGGGGGGCTCCTGCTTCCAATTAGCACGATATAAACCTCCCAGGGCGGGGCTTCCGGCCACTGTGCCAGGTGCCCCCGGGAGGAGGGGGGGACTTCCGTGCCTGCGGCCCGAGAAAGGGGCCGCCAGTGACCCGCAGCCCTCCGCACGCCCCTTCGTTGCCTTGCAGCCCTCTTGCGAAGGACGGGCCCAAGACGGGAGCTTCCCGCCTTTCCTGGGGTGGGGGCTCCGAGGAGGTGGGGTTCCCAGTCCGCAGGGAGCCTGGTCGTTGGCCCAGCGGAGGGGCTGCGGGGCCTGCGGATTAGTCAGTTCAAGTACCCGGGAAGACTGGGGGTGCCCACCGCGGCTTAGGAGAGCTGCAGCCCTCTTCCCGGGGAGTAAGCGCCAGGATCACTGGCTGCCAAGAGAAGGGCGTCAGCGCTAGAGGCCTCGCTGCGGTTGAAACGGCTTGCGGATCCAGCTGTGGGTGCCAGGCGGGGCCCTAAAGGACAGAATCTGAGAAAGCTCCCTAGACAGGCTGCTGGGAAAGTGGAATGTGTGTGTCTCAGTTTGAACAACGCCCAGCATCGACGTTTCCGACTATTTTAGTGGTTTCATATTAAACCACCGGCATGAAATAAATTTCACAGGCCAAGACTGCCGGGATACCAGCCGGTATCCCCTGCCAAGACTCTCCCATTCACTGCTGTTAGGTGTAGCCTGCGCCTACCTCGCTCTGTGGACAGGGACTGCTTGCAATAGATCCAAAAGTCTCTGGTAGACATTTGAAGGTGGGGAGCCGGTAGGATGCAAGGCAGGAGAAGCAGCCCTCTGCCTTAAACCACAGAGCATTTAGCCAGACATGCCCTGGAGCTGGAGGGGGGGGGGGGGGGTCGCCAGCAACTGGATTCCAAGGACGGTTCTTGGGGAAGCTGGTGGGACAAGGGGGTCGTGGGAAGCCCCATCACCACTGGGGAACGGTTTATGCAAACAGATAGGTCCCAGTCATTTCAGTGCGCTCTCTCTCTCTCTCTCTCTCTCTCTCTCTCTCTCTCTCTCTCTCACACACACACACACACACAAACACACACTGTATTGTAGACCCTGCTTTTTCTTTCAGGCAGGTCTCAAAGCGGGAATAATCATGTAAATCTGGCAGCTAGATTATGAGCGGGGATTTAAAAGGAGGCCAAACCCTCCCTGTATCAAGAGAAAACAGAGGCCAGACACGGTCTTTTGTTCCGTTGTCTGCGGGCCGCAATCCTAGGCTGCAAGAAGGTTGCCAATGGGATGCATGCTTCCCTGAGAATAAGCTTGACTGGAAAAGGCCCTGGCTTCCGCATCAATATCCCTCAAGCCGAACCGTCAGATGGACGGGAGGAAGCGCCTGCTGGTCTTGTGGGCGTCTACCAGTCGCCCTGCCCAGACTGACTGCAGGTCAGTCCCCACAGCTTCCCTGAGTGGGGATGAGTGGGCCGCGAGGGCCGCCTTCCCCCTCCCACTGGGTTGAGGCCCTCGCTGTGGTTTCTTCCCGTCTTCTCTGTCGCCGCCAGGTGTGGTTCCAGAATCGCCGCATGAAGGACAAGAGGCAGCGCCTGGCCATGACTTGGCCCCACCCGGCCGACCCGGCCTTCTACACCTACATGATGAGCCACGCCGCGGCCACGGGCAACCTGCCCTACCCCTTCCCCTCCCACCTGCCCCTGCCCTACTACTCCCACATGGGCCTGGGGACGACATCGGCTTCCGCCGCCGCAGCAGCCGCCGCCGCCCCCTTCAGCTCCCCCCTGAGGCCGCTGGACACCTTCCGGGTGCTGTCCCACCCCTACCCCCGCCCGGAACTGCTCTGCGCCTTCAGGCACCCTTCCTTGTACGCCGGGCCGGCCCATGGACTGAGCGGTGCCGGGGGCAGCCCGTGCTCCTGCCTGGCGTGTCACGGGGGCCAGTCCAACGGGCTGCCTCAGCGGCCTTCGGGATCGGACTTTACCTGCTCGGCCACCACCAGAACGGACTCTTTCCTCACCTTCACGCCCTCGGTGCTGAGCAAGGCCTCTTCGGTCTCCATGGACCAGCGAGAAGAGGTCCCCTTGACCAGATAAGAGGCGCCGCTTCATCTCAGGTCGTCGCCGTCTCCTCTGCTCTCCAAGAGACCGGCCGCCAGTCCCAGCCAGGGGTCCGTCCCTCTGGACTGAATGGCGCTGAGCGGACCCCGGCGGGATTCAGCGCAATCTACGAGCGATTCCGACTCTGCGAAGGAGGCCGGTCGGTGGCGGGCAGACTCGGATGGAGCCACAAAAGCGGCTGCTGGGGGAGGAGGAGGACTTGGCCCAAGCGGACAGTTAGGAAGGCGACTCCCCCCACCCCGTCCCGAAGCAGACAAACACTGAAAAACATTATTTTGCACCATCAAAAAAGAGCTTTTGGTTTGGTTTGGGTTTTTTTGTCTTTGAAGGACTTCTCTCAGCCTCAAGGGGGGAGGGCGGGCGGCCCCCACCACCCGCAGCAGATGCATAACCTTGTATGTGACTAAAAGGCAAATCTGAAATACTTGAAAGGAAGGCATTGTCTCTCTTAACAAAATGTATGCTTGATGACAGTAAAGATTTATTCTTTGCCAGATTAAAAAGACAACGTGGTGGGGCTATGTGGATTCGAGGTTTACACCTTAGTTATTTCTATGTTTTAAATGCAATGACATGGGGGGGGCAGTCCTATTCGGCACTTTAGTTTTGGTGGGTGTGCTTTACCTTTCATCAACTTTCTCCCGTGATCCTTTGTCTCTTGCGCGTGCGAGAGTGAAATTGGCAGAAGGAAGCCCAGAGGGGTCAAAGCTATTTGTCCTTTAAAATAACAGCCTTCCATTGTCAGTTGCTGAATTCTGACCGCGCCGGCGAAATTAGCAAGCGCTGCTGTCTATGCAGGCGAAGCTTTTTTCAACGTGCGGCGCCTGCCGAGGATCCTCAGCCCGCAGCCTGCCAAACGCTAACAAGCCGCCAAGGGAAGAGATTAAATGACAGGGAGCCGGGGTCGGCCCTTCCCGCAACCGCCGGGCTGCAAATGAAAGCCACGGAACTTCCCTCTCCTTCCTGGTTCACCTTCAGTCCTGCCGATTTACATCCTCGCCTTCCTTGGACTTGACTATGCATTCTCCTTCACCCAGTGAGCCTCTGCCATCTTGAAGGGGTCACCGCCCCGTATTTACAGGCAGACCCCCCCACCCCCCGCAACACGCAGCCTCAAGCGTCAGGAAATGTTCCCGCGGAGAACAACCCCCAGTTTTGAGGGGGGATCTCGCCCTCCCTCCCTCCTTCCTCTCCCCGTCTCTATGTTTTAAATGCCTTGCCATTTAAGGGGGAGAACCCCATTTGGCATCTCCCCCCCCCCTTCTCCCTCTTCCCTCTTCCATGAAGTGGACTGGCAAATTCCTCTTCATCTATGATTGTTCAGATGGCCACTTCACCCAGGCCGCTTCTCCAATGTTTGTAGCCCTATTAGAAAGAGAAGAAAAAGCTAGAGGCGTGCAAAACAAGGTGCGAGATTTAAAAGCAAGTAATCAAGAAAGAAAACATGTTTGTATTTCATTAACTTATTTATTAATTAACTTATTTACTTCTTCAGACATTGTCCAAGTGACACTCCCGTTAACTTGTCATGGCAATAAGGGGAGTGGGGAGGAGGGGAGAAATTGTTACAACTTCATCATTAACAGCCTAAGCCCAGAATCCATTAAACCGGAGTCCATCTAAAGTATCCCGTTTGAATTATGTAGTTCTTTAAAAAATGCATATGGTTCTTCTCCAAAGAACGTGAAGGGATTTAAATTGGGTCGTGCATACACGGAAGTAATTGACATCCAGGGAATTTTTTAAAAAATGAAATAATTGTAAGACGTTAGAAAACGCGTTTGCTGCCTTGATGGCAATGGAATTTCATGCTGCTTCCGTTCCAAGCTCCCCTGGTTAAATGGCTCGAAGATGATCCTTCGTCATTCAACCGTGGATCACCACTGCTGGGACAGTTCACCTGCGCATGCCCTGTTGAAGTGAGGAAGGCAAAACCCACAGGAGACTCCCGGGCAGGCGCTCTGATCCCCTTCACTTCCGGGTGGGTCTAAGCAGCAGGGCGTCCTCCAAGGTTGTCTCCTGCGGACCGTTTCTGAACCACCTCCGTTCCTGCACTAATTGTTTATTCTCTGAAGAAGGAGAGAGGCAGTTCTCACTTTTCAAGAATATGATTTCTCGGTGGGTGCGAATGTTAACAACCCCTTTAGGTCGAGCTCTAAAAATGGAACATATGCCTCAGTCCAAAACCAAGAGAGAGAGAGAGAGAGAGAGAGAGAGAGAGAGAGAGAGAGAGAGAGAGAGAGAGAGAGAATGCCCTTATGTAAACACCGGTCATTTTGGTATTGCTGTTTAGGGCTCCCAATGTGTTACAAATGAATAAAGAAACAGTACAATACCCTTATAGTGAACTTAAGCCACAATAAAAATCCCATTAAAGTCCCAGCCACGCCTATCGGGTAAATCCCCTCGAAATCCAGAAGTTTGTTTCCGCATAAATCCCTCTGCCAGTGAAAAAGACAAAGGGGTGAAATCACGTGGGACTCCCTGTTGAACAAGCACGAAGGACACCGTTCCCACGTCTAGCCTGAAGCCTTATGGACACAGGTTATAACAGAGAAAAATACATATTTTCTCCAGCCTAGGTTTTTGTTATTGCTGGTTGGCTGGTTGTGGGGGTGGAGGGCATGTGCCTTGGCAGTTCCACACTTGGGTGGCGGTCTGATCCGTTGGCCCATTGGCTTCCGAGGGCGTTTCATTAGCTAAGAAAAAGAGTGGCTTCTAAGTCGGACCTTATTGAAGTCTGCAGTAAAGGCGCTCGTCGATACAGACTGCAGGGAGACGCCCCTGTGCCTCGAATTGGTGCGGTCCTGTTTAAATGCACGAGAATTTATATCGAAGTCGATTTCCCTGGGGAGACTTGGATGTTTGGGTGTCGGTTGCACAAAAAGCAAGTGCTTGGCGAATCCGGACCGGGGGCGTCACGCTCCCGCTGGACTGGAAGCACATCCCTCCGACTTAAAGCTCTCCAAGACTGCCTTCGTTGTTTATCTCGCCTAGACTGCAGTCCTGTGCAGAGTTCCTCTAACTTAAATGTGCCGATTGCTGAAGAGCTCTAGCTAGCATTGCGTGGTGACTGGTATGCAGCGCAAGTTGAGCAGCACAGAACAGAACAAGGCGTTTGTGGAGGGTGCTTGTCCTCTTCCTTCCAAGGGACGGGATGCCCTGTTAGAAAGAGACTAAGGGTGCACGCTTAGGGGCACTGAGGCATTTAAGTCCCTAAATGTTCCATTGGCACCAGTGGGGCTCAGTTCTGAATTGCCTCGGATGGGTCTGGGAAGGGGGGAGGCTGTTAGAGAAGCGCCGAGATCTTCTCCAGGAACAAGTCCCACACCTCCATTTCCGTCTGCCGGGGACACGGATGAATTTCTCTCGCCCCCCTCCTTCCTATCCGTGTCTAGTCAGTCATGCCCAACCACGTTCCAAAGGGCCTCTCGTCGAGGGAGAGCGGGGCTTGGGGAATGGTTCCAGAGGATATCAGCTCAGTGGACTCGGTGGACAGGTGCAACCCGGCTTCGGAGGGCCCTGAACAGGTCTGGCCAGGGAGGGGGACGCCAGGCTTCCAAGCCAGATCATTTCTTGGTCGCAGTTACAAAGCACATGTGCTAGAGCCGTGCCTGGGAAGACCCCCGCCCCTCCCGCCCCTCCCGCCCCAGCCCCACATCCAGAATCACATCCGAAGCCGCTCATAGAGAAGGGTTTTGAACCGAATGTCACTTTTCTGGGAAATGGATGGAGATGTCTGAGGATGGACCGACATTTCATACACGAAGCCGCGGAGTTTGACACCGTCGGGAAGGAGGTTCCTCCCCTCCCTTCCCCCGTTCATTCAAGCCACCCCACCCACCAGTCCATCCCGCCCTCTCGGCGGCCCATTGGGAGCCATTGTCTTTCAAATGGGCTTTCTCCGGCGGTTCCCGCAGCCCGGAGAGGCCAGTGAATTTTCCCCGCGGTTCGGTCATAGGGCAGAGATTGCCTGCGACAGGTAAATAGGCTGCGGGGCTGCGGTAATGCCGAGCGTATTTCCAGTTAATAGGGAGGGAAAATGAGGTGTCTGGAGCGATATTGGAAAGTACAAGATCGATGATCCGTCTTCGTGTCCAATCAGCAGCCTTTAATTGACTGTATTTTCTAGGTAATTGAGCCACTCTGCCTCCAAATTGAAGCGGGAGATATAACCATACATCTCGCTGGGTGGAATTACTCAGGGCTTCATAATGAAATCTTCCTTTGGCTAGGGAGTGGGAGGGTTGTCGTTGCTTTAAAGAAACATAAAAAAAACACAACGGAAAACCCACCAACCCGCCCCGTTTGGTAACAGCGGGGGGGGGGGGGAGAAAATGATCCGAGGAGGACGGGCAGGGGCTGAGAAAACCTAGGCGGGGAGGGCGCCGGGAGCCAAGCCGCTGCGAAATCGATGGCGCGCAGTCAATGCAGGCTGGTCCGCGGCCTCCTTGTGTTATCCCCTCGGAGGAAGCAGGTTCCGGGATCTGCTGCCTGGTGGCCAAACAGCTCTCCTCCGACGCCCGCGGGCCACCCGCCAGCGAGTCCTGCTCAGGCAGGCCACGGGGAAGGGCATGGGCCTCGGGCGGCCCTCCCCCAACCCCTCCCCCAACCCCTCCCCCAACCCCTCCCCCAACCCCTCCCGGCCCGGTTGGCAGCCGCCAGCGCCCGGTGTCTCCAGGCCCCAGCGCAGCGCTGCTTCCCACCCGGCCGATTGGGCTCCCCCAGGCCGGCGGCGGGTTGTTAGCGCGTGATTGATTGCCTTATTAAAGCGTGTTCTTGTAAGTGTGACCGAACGAATTGCCTTGCATATGTTTGGAATCATGCTCATTTTAGGCTCCTGAAGGCCGGGCGATGAGCGCTGGAGGGAGGGAGAGCGCAAAGCGGATCCCGCCGAGCAGGCCTGGAACTCGGACATTGCATAGCTCCCTCACAAGCAAATCCGCTCCTCCTTCTTTCCTTCTGCAGACTGGCCCTCTTCGGGGTGCCTCCCTCCCCCCTCTCCCCCTCTCCTTTCTCCACCCCATGAAAATGCAAGCCCCTCCGAATTCCCTCCTTTTCACCTGTTGAAGGGTTCCTGGTTCACACAGGTTTAGGAACAGTTCTCTCCAGAGTCCTTTTGCGCCCCAGAAGGGGCTTAATGCAGATTAATTGTCGCAGTTCAGTGTGTTTATTTCTTTAGTACATTTGTATCCTACCTTTCCGTCAATGAGCTCATTTCACCAACCCTGTGGGGTAGGCAAGGACAGAGCAAGATTTTGACCCGCATCTCCTGTTTTCGTCCAACGTGAGCCCTCCCCACACACACTCTGCATTTCACCGGCCTCAGGTCCCTTCCCCCGGACAGTTGTCTTGGAAGCCCCTGGACCAAAATGCAGCTCCTCCTGATTTCCACTCCACTCCTTCAGGAAGGAAAAGGCATTGCTGGGGGTGAATGGACATGGAGCATTCTGGAATAATGAAGACGGGCTTCTTCGTGTCCAAGAAGGCCCTACATTTATGGCAGATACCCTTCAATCCCTTCCTATAGATATGTTCATAACTTTAAGGCTTCCAGGCCAAATGGCCTCCTTTCGCCCCTCCTTCCGTTCTTTCCCGCCCCGCCCCTCTGTGGAACACTCCCTGGCCTCTGCTGGACCTCGAGCGGCTTTCCCGACGGCACCTGCGGGTGAGCTCTCCGTCGGGAGAGTCCGGCCAGGGAAGCATCCAAAGGGGTGTGTGTGTTACCTGTCCCCATTTTTTTCCTGCCCCCGCTGGTGACATTATTTAAGCCACGGAGTCAAGCCCCAGAGAACATCCGCCACCATATGTCAAGCCAAACAACTCGGATCCCGTGAGTGACAACGGTGTCATCGCGGGGGCGACCACGACGTCAAGCTCAGTTGACCTCTGTGGGGCAGGATGGCTCAATCTTCTCTCTCCACTGCAGGAGACAAGAAGGGGCTAAGGCCAATTTGCTCTGCGCCACCTCCTTCTTCTAGCTTTGATCCTTCCCACCCCCACCCCCATCCCAGCTTGTACTCCGACATCTGAGCATCCCTTTCACATCCAAGGACATGCATCCGTGTTTTCAAAATCTGTCATGTCCCCGAAAAGTGCAAAGAAGCAGCGGGAGTGTGGGCAGCCCAGTTTTCTGCACAGTTACCAAGTGGATTTGACTCTGGCATTATTTGGGTCGGGTCATTTGGGTAATGACATTGGCAAGGTTGAGCTTAAGAGCTTCCTGTTGAATTCTCTTTTCTCAACAATATGCTGCACAATATGATGGGCTTCGAGGCCAGGTTCTCAAGAGATCAACTGCAGGAAGGATGCGCATTCCAGGTCAGGCTCGGTAGGGAGACCCTGAGCTTCTTCATCAGGTGCTCAAGGAGGACCTGTCCAAACCACCAAGGTTGCTTGCATGAAAATGGGACCATAAGCTAAATGCTCCCTCCCCCCCCACTCAGTTCCCCCAGAAATAAATTGGATGTGAGCAAGCCGGCTGGCAAGACAGGCTTAAGTCCATGTATGTTCAAATAGATAATGGGCCTGGCTGCCAAATTTAGCTACACACCTATCAGGGCAATGCTTTTGTATTATCCCCAGAAAAGGAGGTGTGGGGCCACCTGTTTACCGTTCACACTGCACTTTAGAACATTTGAGCCTTTAAGTCCAACAGAGTTTTCTATAAGGTCTAAGCTTCCATGTGCACACCATCTTCCTCCTTCAGGGGCCCCTGCTCTATTGTGCTGCTCCCCATCTGAAGTTATGGGCTGGTACAGGAGCCTGTGTTCCTTGGGATGGATGCAGTCTTAGGTTCTTGAACAAAAAAATCTCCTGCTACTTCTGCTTAAGCACCTCCCATTTGAAAATAACTGGGCGCCATCTGCCCCACTTTCTCTTTCTCTCTCTATGTTGCCATTTAGTTGCCACCTCCACCGACTACACTCCTTAGCACTAAGGCAGTTTCTTGATGTCAGAGATGCCCCTCCAGCATCTCCAATGGGCCCCTGCACCATCCGCTCCCCTGTCCCTGTTTGCTTGCTTGTTTGTTAAGGGAGAATCATCTCCAGCCAGGCTGGGCCTTTTTAACCCTTCCGAGTAACCACCAAAGCTTTGCTGGCTTGGAGATTTCCCCTTCTGCTCTTGCCAGATGCTGTCTCAGTATAGCACACCAACCTCCCCCATCCCAACAAAAACTACACACTTTGTTACAAAGGAAGTCTGTAGTAACCTGACAGCTTTCTAGAGCCACAAAGCACAACTCTGCCCCCCCCCCGCACACACCCAAGCAGAGGCAGGGTGGGAGAGCTGTTGTGCTCCTCGATTGCCACTTAAAATGTAACATGAAAGCAGTAAGCAATTATTTAAAACAAGGCTGTTTAGAAAAATATTTGTATTTATTGCAGCTGCTCGACTGGCCTCGTTAAAGCCGGAGAGCATTTAAATTGTGTTACAATCTCATTTAAATCCAGTTTCGTTCCAGCAGGATGAGGAGGCTGAATAGACCAATCACTCCATAATGATGATGAATGAGAAATTAATTCAGATACAAGCAAGACAATTTAGGCCTTCATCTGTTTAAATAGCCTTTCAAGATTATTCGCAATTGCAGGTCACAGATTTAATCAATTGTCCAATCTTGTGAAAGTCATATCCCTTTGCATCTTCATCGGGATTATTTATAGAGAAATGGAAGGCTAGTAAAAAACAAAATTAAAAAGGTAGGCACCGTTAACGGGAACAATTACCAAATGGGAAAGCGCTTGCAGAAGGAAACAGAAGGCCTTGGTGGGCAGTAAACGACCAAACACTTTGAGAGCACCACTTCTGAAGGCCCAGCGGAGACGACCCAGCTTCTAGAAGTCCCCTTGCACAGACCTAGCAGGGTTTAAACTATCCTCTGTTCACTTGGAAGTATATTTCCACATTGCTCCAATGGCTCCCTGTTCTTCAGTTGCAAATGTACTTGGGATCCAAACGAATTTACTCCAGAGCAAATGTGCATGCCGAACATCAAAGACAAGTGCTCACCATCCAGGCTCACCTGTAGGATGAGCGGGGACTAAAGGAAACGTAGCTCTGACCTCCCGAACCCTATTCCATGGGGCATGCAGGGAAAGATGAGGTGGGATTAAAATTCTGGTCCCCTTGCTCCCCCTGGGGTCCCATTGAGTAGGGCAAGTCCTATATTTTCTGTGAACTTATGTTTGGGGAGGTAGGCAATGCGAGTCCTTGGGTGCCCATAATGGCTCTTGAGCCCTGAGTTCAGAACTATGCCTAGTTACTGGGAACTTAAACCCATTACGTGTATCTAAAGATCCTATACATACTTCTTGGAGAATAAGTCCTGGAGTGTCGCTTAGAGCAGTACGCAGCAATAGGACAGGGCAGCCATTTTAGAAGAAGAGCTGGTTTTCATATGCCGCTTTACTCTACCAGAAGGAGTCTAAAAGCGGCTTACAATCACCTTCCCTTTCCTCTCCCTACAACAGACACCCTGTGAGGGAGGTGAGGCTGAGAAAGCCCTGATATCACTGCCCGGTCAGAACATCTTTATCAGTGCTGTGGAGAACCAAAGGTCACCCAGCTGGCTGCATGTGGAGGAGGAGCAGGGAATAAATCCCAGCTCACCAGATTAGAAATCAGAGTTCCTAAACACTACACCAAGCTGGCTAAACTGGAGATCTAGTGCAGAAGAAAATCTCAGGTGCATCTAGGGAACTTATCCTAGATACGACAAATTGGGACAAAAGGACTATGATCCTGTTTCTTTAAAATCAGTATGCCAGCCTAAGCATACATCCAGGGAATATATATATATCCCATAGGTATTACTTCTGAGTATGCCACTTAGATTTGCTCTGTTGAGTCTCCCTGAATAAATACTGTCAGTACCATACCAGGGCTGCAATGCCATACTTACTTGGGAGTACCTCCCGTTAAATGTATCAGAATTGACTTGCAAATACCCATCCACAGGCTTCCACTATAAGCTCTTCATTTGGCAGTGAAGTCTACTGAAATCCGCTAATTTTCTTTACAGGAATTTGGGATCGGGACAGTAGCTGATGCAGATCAGGATCCCAGTAGCTACCTATGATGCTGAAATAGATCTCCTGTTTTGGCTCCCTTTAGGAATCTGAGCAGTCAACACAAAAGGGTGGTTAGAAGATATGGGGTAAGCAGTTGGCCCTGAGCACTGCAGACATGTTTTGGGATTTCCAGAAGAGGTAGTGGGGGCCACCACAAAATGGATGTAATGGGGGGGGGGAGCATGGCCAGTCACAAAATGCCTAGAAGTTCCACATCAAGAGTCTTCCTCCAACAGAGAAAGTTGTTCTGGGCTCTTTTGAAGCCCCTTCAGCTCCCCTGAGGTGACGGAAACTCAGGACAGGTTCCTTCCTTGTGGGAAGAAGGAAGTGGGTAAACTAAGCAGTGCTGGAAATGTTCACTTTACTTCTTGTAGGCTTGGTATGAGTTCTTATGAAGGCCAGAGATACTTTCCTTGGGTCTGAATTGAGAGATGTAAGATGTTTTCAGCACCTTGAAGAATACCTGAGGCTTAAGGAGAAGGCGTATTTATGCATGTACTTTATTTAGAGAAACTTTCCGACTGAGACTCAAACTGGAATACAAAATCTAACAATGCAGGAGGTGTTCTTTCCTGTACTGATCAACCAACCAGAAGCTTGAGCATCACCTTAATCATTGACTCCCCAGTATTCCAATACTGTTCAAAAAAAAGTCACTAACTGATGTCCTTGGATGTGGATCCTGCCTGGCTGACCTCACAGAGGCCTGGTTTATGGTGGCCACCTTGCCAAGGTAAGCCAAACTTGTTCTTATAAGCTAGAGCTCTTCAGTTTTCACAGGTCATCTAGTGGTGAACAAGTCTTCCCAAGACCTTCTGCTCTCAACCAGGAAGATGCTCCTGCTATTTCAAGCTATCCCTTCCCTTCATCACCCAACCACTCATGATTTTTCCCCACAGAATACTTGGTTGAAGGAGACCATTTCTGGGAAATCACTTCCCAAAGCTGCAAGGTACCCGAGCATGTTTTTTGCGTGTATACCCACTCTCTTGGAGAAGGCACTGGCAAACCACCCCGTATTGAGTCTGCCATGAAAACGCTGGAGGGCATCACCCCAAGGGTCAGACATGACTCAGTGCTTGCACAGGGGATACCTTTACCTTTACCTTACCCGCTCTCTGCTGTCATGAGCCTGCTCAAGTCCTGCAGCTCTCTTTCAGATAATCACCACCACCACCACCCTGCATTGTGCAATGGGTTGGACTAGATGACCCTGGAGGCCTTTCCCAACCCTATGATTCTATGATCTATCAAGCCTACCCATTTCCATGATGGGGATATTGGGAATTTGCAGGAGAGGAGAGGAGGGAGCGAACGGCTGGGCCTGGGAACTATTTGCAGAACATCCGGTGGAAATTTGGGGAAGGCTCAGCCCTGGAATGGAGGGCCTTGGGGCAGCTTGCGAGCAGCACATGCTGCTGACAGGACAGCTTGCTGGCCCAGGAACGGCCCCATGCCCTTTCCTCTTCCTAAAAGGCCGACGTAGGGAATGGAAAAGTGCTCAAACGCAGGCCGTTCTTTGTGGGGTCAGGAGGGTTAGAGCAGCTCATCCGGAACAAGTGACCCTCTGAGAGGCCGGCAATTAAATCGGAGCGTCTTGACTTCGGAGGGAAAGGAGTGTGACCAAAATATGGCCTGATTGCGGCAGACAGCTTCCCGGGCCAGGTCCCGGTTTTTTTTTGGGGGGGGGGAGGGGGGATGCATGGTCTTTCTTCCAGCGGGACTCAAAGGGCAGGGGGGAGGGGGCTTGTGACTTTTCCTTGGGCCGACCCCTCTCCTCCCCGCTTGGGGTTCGAATCCGTCCGTCTGTCCGGCATCTGGGGTCCCCGCCGCTCGGTTGGTCTGCCTGTTTCTCGCCGACGGGCTGGACCCGGCCTTGGGCCCCGGGAGTCCTGCGTGCGAAGGGGACGGGCGTGTGGGCGGCTCAGCGTCTGCAGACAAGCAGCTCCCTGAAAGGGATTCCCGAAGCTCGGCGGACGCCCGTCTCCGCGGCGACTTGGAGGTGTCGCTGTCCAATTAGCGCCTCTAATGGACCTCCTCGGGGACCCATAAGCCGACCCGGGAGGAACCGGGCCCGTCAGCCGCGGCCGGCCGAGTCACTGCGCTCCCCCCTCGACGACGGTGCTCTCGTGTCGCCTCCATGAGAACAGGCACCTTAAGGACAAGCGAAGTCCCTCCGTAAGACATGCTGGGGTGGCAAACGGGCTACTCAGGCATTTGGCACGTCCAGGGACTGGGCTGGGCTGCCTGGAGTGAGACACAACACGGGTTGCTCTTTCCGACTCTGAAGGCAGCCGGGCATTCTTGAGAGAAGCATGCCCATAAAATCCAAGTGTTTTTAAAATTATTGTTATTTATTAGATAATTTGTATAACCGCCGCTCTCGGAGAACCGGCTCACGGAGGTTTACAATATTTCATACACAGATCAATACATTAAAACATTAAAACTCCCAATTAAAACCCTCCCCACAATAACCAGGCGGGTCTTTCAGTTGCAGTGGTCATGCAAGGGTTAAATCCCGTCCTCTGCATCTCTGTCTCTGTAGGCCTCTCACCACATACATTTTCATCCCACCCTTCTTTCAAGGAGCTCTGGGAAATGTGCAAGGTTTTCCCCTTCTCCATTTATCCCTGTGGAGTAGATTAGGCTGAAAGGGAGCAGCTACCTCAAGACCACCAGAAGTGTGGTCCAATACAGTCCAAGGTGATGGAAGTCAGTGGACTTAGAATGGAGGAACTTTGCATAGGATTACAGACCAAGTCCAAATAGTGCATAAAATGCATAAGTGTGTAAGATGTGCTACCCAATCCAGAACAGAATCCTCTGGTGGGTTTGGGCACGACTCAGCTCTGCAGAAGCTTTCAATCCATGACCTGTCATAAACAAAACTGTAATCTTAAACCATTCATGTTTTACTGAAGTGCCTTTAGAATCAGACGTCTATAGTAGCACTTTTAAGATCTGCCATTGGCTTCAGGATGAATTCAATATTCTTTGAAGGTAACTGTAGTCCAGAAAATGGTTGTTAAATCAACACTTCGGTTTTTATAGTTCACTTTTGCAAATCTACATTTCCACTATTTGTTATGTACTCTTTGCTGTGTGTTTTAAAGTGTCTTCATCACACACATCACACAGAACACAAAGGAGATTTAAACACAAACACATATACATCCTTAGTTTCCATGTAGTCAATTCCCATAAACCTAAAATGCACACTCTGCCTTCTGTTGTGCTTTACCTTAACTATATCGATAAGGAAGTGGTATTCAAATTGGTACCTTTATACAGCAATTAGTAGGTCATTATTAGTAGATCCTAAGATTGCAGTCCTCACTTTGGGCCATCAGGGTAAATTCATTAACTTCAAAAGGTTTTTGAATCAGTCTCAACACATCTTAAACCTTTAATATATAATGACATATTATAATTCCTATTAGTAGTGTATTTCTAAAGACACTACTTTTTTATCTTTTAATTTACTTTTAACAGTCATCATGAGGAAGAGTTCTATGTACCTTGAAGCTAATGTGTATTATGACTTGAGTCCAATAGCGCCTTTAAGACCAACAAAGATTTATTCAAGGTGTGAGTTTTGAATGGAACAAGGATAATTAAAGTACAGATATAAGAAAAAAGTAAATTAGTAGCAAATTAGTAATATGTGTTTCATAACATCCAAATTATGCAGAATGATAATCCTTTGCTTAAAAAAAGCTAATCAGTTCTTTGGGTTCAGTTGTAGTTCACAAAAACATAGGCAAAATAAATATGTCAAGATTCTTTCTCTAATTTGCTACTAATTTACTTTTTACTTATATCTCTATTCTTATGATTCTTGTTCCCTTGTCTGAGGAAGAGTGCATGCACTTGAAAGCTCATGCCTTGGACAAATCTTTGTTGGTCTTAAAGGTACTGCTGGACTCAAATTTTGTTGTGCTACTTCAGACCAACATGGTTACTCAGTTGAATCTGTATATTATGACTGGTACTGCTGACTGTTATTAGTAAATTAACTTTGTGAATTAATTTAAATGGAATGCATCCTCCAAGTGCTGTGTGTTGAATGAGGTTACTGACTATAAGGAATGCACTGGGGGAAAGCTAACTTTAGTAATATGTCACATTTCAGAGACTCGAGTAGTGAAGAAAATAAGGGAAAGCAAATTCAGATTTGAGGTCTAGTAAAAAGATTATGAGAATCTTGAAATAAACTTTTGCTCCAAAGCCTCAGTTGCAACATTCCCAATCAGAAATCTCTTCCTCCCGCTTCAAGTTGTTTTGTTACCCTTCAACACCAATTTAAGCAGGTAAGTGGCCATTTTCTGAAAAGAAAAACCACACACTGTAATTTAAAATCTCCCTCACTGGTTAATATATCTGTCTTTATTCCGTAATGGCTGTATATTAAATGGTGCCACATACTTATCCACGATCAATTGCCATAGATATAGTTTTTGTGTTGCCTCAAACTATGCTTTTCAATGGACCCCATTCACATATGCTGCTGAGATGCCAAATTGTGAGAAACTACGTTTATATCTGACGGGTCCTGGAGAGTGAAGGTGGATGTTTTACACAGACAACTGGAGCACTTGATGAATTAACCCATGTTCACGATGACTGAGAGTCTGAGTATTCTTAACTTGAAGATTCAGTTCTTGAAAATTGACAAACAGAGATTTAGGATCAGCCCAGAATGGTCTCTTCTGCCCCTCTTTTTCCAATGAAACCAGCATTAATTGTAAACTTCCACTATGAATCTCTTGATGTGTTCTCTCATTAAGACAATTTGCCAAACAATTAATGATTGGTCTGTGTTAATTTGTCAAGAGCATTGGCTGTCTTCATCAAATAATCTGCAAATATCATTTGTGTAGATATACTGTACTATTAGTTTTAATTAGCTGTTTCATTGATTGCTGGGTTAAAAGCCAGACCATTAATTGACTGGTACTTCAGCCCAAAATCCATTTGCAGGAGAGTCTCCTCGAATTCAGCAAAGCTTCCTTCAGGGTAAGGCACACAAGCTGCAAAGCCTCTTTTATACTACTATGCCTTGAAGTCTCAGCAAATGACATCTCTAATTCTGAGCAAGTGAGATACAGAATTATTTTTCTATATGCTTGCTGTTTAGTTTTAGCTGTGTGAAAGCATGTGAGAGAAAACTCTAGAAAGTCCAGGAAGAAAAATTATGGTTCTTTTCTGTCCCTTTGAGGTTTAAAATAGGAAAACAATTGTGTTGTGATTTTTTTTTGAAAATCCCTCTTGTGAAATAGTTTCTTTCAGAATGATGAATGAAATACTTCTCCGAGCTGTGCTTTGCAATAATAATTATATCCAATTAACACTGGTGTAATTTTTTTTAGATACAAGGTTCAAAGGTAATGATAACAAAGGTAATGATAACTGTTAGTTTCTGTGTTTGTGCAATTAAACAAACATTTGTCTTGCTGGAAAGAGACTTTCAAATACATGCAAAACACAAAATGTCTTCAGAGATTTGGTTTAGGTTTGTACAACATAACCTGAATTTCTGCTTCTTCTTATTAGCTGTTTGAAAACACTTATAGGCGAGGGAGTAAACTAATATTGTGTAGCCTTCTTAGTACTTTCTGTTTTCTGCAATCTGTGAAGCTCCGAAAAGAAAAAAAATGAAATGAAAGAATGGTAAGTTATGGATTCTTCTGTCACTTATTTTGACTAGATAAATAAACATGAATGTTTAAAGAAGTTCAAGGATATGGATGTAATCACTATACAGGGACTACAATGCTATAATCCCACTCATGCAAAGAGATTTTTCAGCAGCTCCCTCTTCTAGTGGCATTTCTAGGGATGCTGGCCTTCAGGTGGGGCCTGGGGGTCTCCCAGAATTACACATAATTGCCAAGCTACAGAGATCAGTTCCCCTGGAGGAGATGGAGGCTCTTGAGGGTGAACTCTTATGGGACTGTACCCCACTGAGTCCCTGTCCAGGCTCCATTCCCAAGTCACCAGGCTCTTCCCAACCTGGATCTCGCACCCCTATCCTCTTATCCCCTGTCAGTAGCAAGGGAGCACCTGGCAGCCCTAGGCTAGAAGGTTAGAAGCAGCACCCCTGAGGTGTGAGAGCCTGTTGCCCAATGGTACTCACTCATGGAAAGCCATGTTTACAATTACCATCCACCCAGAGTGCCACATTTATTTCCATCCTTGACTGTACCTCAGGGAGTCTTGAAGCTTACTCGTCCCCTGGTAGGGAATGTGTGAAGGTGGGAATCACCTGCCAAGTACAAATCCCACCAAGAAAGGACTTTGCCCACATTCCTGAAACATGGACAGCCACTGTATTGGAGATCAGTGGATCAGAAGATCCATAGGTGGCATATCAAAGAGCTACATGGTATATTCAGTTATTGTGCAAAGATTTGGAAGCAAGCATCACTGAATGCACAGGTCTGATGGTTCATGGTGTATAATGATGATGTTTTATTGAAGGATTCAATGTTGTTACAAAGTTTTCCTAAGCACCCAAATAGACTCAGGCTGAGTAGCTGTGTTGGCCTGAAGCAGCAGAACAAAGTTTGAGTCCAGAGGAACCTCAAGATATTTATTTATTTATTACATTTATATCCCGCCACTCCCACAAGGGCTCGTGGTGGCTAACAAGATAAAACCCCAATATATAAAAACCCCAATAAATAACAATTTCGATCAAACTAGCCAATCAACGAAAAATCATCCATTCATTTGGCAGCCAAAATCCCATACTAATCATTATTTAAAAACCTCAGGATGGACATAAGCTTATATATAAAATACTCCAGGATGGATATAAGCTTATGTGTGCAAGCACACTTCATCAGACCCCTTGAATAAAACTTTGTTTGTCCTAAAGGTGCCTTTGGACTCAAACTAAGCATCCAAAGGTATTGTAAATGCTTTAGCTGCACTGTAGCTTGTTTTCAAATCCATTTTTCCTAAATAACGAGGGTTTGTTTGTATATGGTACTACTGACATCTATGTATTGTCTTTAAACCTTGATGATAAAACATTCTTATAATTTACTACATGACTGATAATTCACTTTTTCAACATTTGTATTACAGTTGTCTTCCACTGGCAAAACATTCAGAGCTACTGACAGGGCCCTCCTAGGCAGGTCAATTCAGAAGTCTATTCAATGGGGTTTACTCTCAGAAAAGAGGACAGCACTTTTAAACTAGCCCATTTTAATGTGCATATTATGCCATCATTGTAATATCGCAACATAATAAAAGGGGTATGGGCTTTTTGTTCACTGCATTTCATTTTTTTTTAAATTGCTAAGGACGTGTTTCATGAGGCCTGTAGGCAATGTCAAGTTGATTTTGACTATCAGTCAACTTGGAAATAATTTGGTCCCTCTTGCATCAGCAAACTGCTTAAACTTTCATGACTTAGCTTTATTATGAAGCAGCACAACACAATAATAATTTCTCCTGGCAGCTATGAATGTGTATAGAAGATCTTTAGGAACAGTTTTGCATGGATTAGTGATATCTCTACAATGTGGTCTCTCTCAAAGTTCAAACTTAATGGACCATACAATTTTTCACACAGATGTAATTCCGTGTCTCTAATAACTCAATTTTTTCTGACATATCTCTTATTTCCGTTAGCCATATTTTGAGAGTAATAGCAAAAAATTCTCATGTCAAAATGATGTGAAGTTCAATACCGGCAGAAAGATGTGAAACTCTGGGTGAGAGCCTACAGTTGATCTATAGTATGACTTCTCAGTAACCTTTCCTTTCCTTTTATCATCAATAGCAAGTCAAAGTCATCATGTGTGACATCTCCATCTTGAACTGTTAAAGTCATAGGAATTCTGCCACTAACTTCAGTGGTGTCAAAACTTCTCATTTTTCTTCTCCCCGCTCCTTTTCTTTCCAAGATAAAATCCCATATACCTTCTGAAGTACCAGACTCACTGTAAGAATTTTTTGTGGCATTGGGGAAAAAAGTGGATTCTGGTCTCTTTCTGAGATCAATACAGAGCGCAGGTTTTGACATACAAAACTATTAAGAGGCTGGAAAGAAGCTACCTTAAGAATACTGTTGTCCCAGTTCACGTTTAGATTAGTATCAGAGTTCTGTCTTCCCATGCCACCTTCTAGGCATGTGGCAACTTGATACAGGATCTCTTCTCTGGTGTCGCGATGACTTTATAATACTTTCCCTAGAAAAATTCACTTGGCACTCATTTGCCTTATTATTTAGACAACAACCGAAGGTCATCTGGGTGTCTGTTTTAATCTACTTATTGCTGCTTTTAAAGCTTTGGTAAGGGCTGGTGCAATTTTGTTTTTATTTGTAATTGTAAGTTGCTTTGAGCATTACCAGTAGAAGAACAAGACAGCAATCCACCAGTTTGTATGTTCCAATGCAGTCCATCCGCCTTCTCTTGCTCAGCTCTTCTCACAGAAAGGAAACCATGAATAAGTGCAGTTTCCCTACTCGTCAGCAACCAGGGGCTGCCCTCTCTGAAACTTCAGTGGGGTAATGTCTACCCATGACATTAAAAGTCTGAATTTTGTTCTTGTGAATAGGTGGAAAAAAGACCAGAGATATTTCTGAACTAGTAGCAAAGAATGGAAAGGAACACAGACTTTATGAGTTTTCATCGAAAATTCTCTACTCTCACGCTTCTTCCTAAATAAAAGAAGCAGAGAATAGATTTGAGAGACAGCATGGAGTTAAGAGTAGCAGCTTCTAATATGGCAAGCCAGGTTTGATTCCTAGTCTTCCACATGCAGCCAGCTGGGTAACCTTGGGCTAGTCACAGCCCTGATAGGGCTGTTCTGACTGAGCAGTTCTGTCAGAGCTCTCTCAGCCTCACCTACCTCACAGGGTGTCTGTTGTGGGGATAGCGAGGGAAGATAATTGTAAGCCACTTTGAGAGTCCTTTGGGTGGTACAAAGTGGAGTGGGGAAGCATCAGTGACTTTCTGACGTGTCACTGGAAGGACATTTCAGTGATCCATTGCCATGGGAAAGGTAATAAATATTCAGAACATGAATAAAGAGGGCCTGATCCTGGAATGACAGCTTCCTAGAAGGGGGGGAGGAAGCAAAATGTATCCTCTGCACTATGCCAAGAAGCTGTCCAATACTGGCAGACCCTATCAGTCCCTTCTTACCTACCTCGCAATTAAAGAAAGGGGGCAATAATGAGCCCAGATAAACAGCAAAGGTGTGCACATGGAGTTGAGCAATTACTGGCATGACTACTGTTCAGAAATCCAACTGAATGCTGTGGCGAGCCCAAGGTCACCATTTCTTGGCGAGTTACAATCATACAGCATAGATTCAAATAGTGTTGGTCTGAAGTAGCACAATAAAATCAGAGTCCAGTAACACCTTTAAGACCAAAGATTTATTCAGGGCATGAGCTTTCGCGTGCAAGCACTCTTCCTCAGATTCATACAGCATAAACCCCCAAATCATAAAACATAAGCCCCTTAAATTCAAACCCACAATTGCATATTGAATAACTTGTTGGACAGACTAAGGGACAAAATGGAAGAGAATTTGAACTAAACCTGCAGGGTTTTTTTGCTTGTAAGTTGAGTGTTAGGCACAGTAGTGCAATTAGCAGAGATTCCCATACAAGAAGGCACTGAACTAGGTGGCGGAGTGGGTATAGTCTATGAATGCTGGGCACGCAGTGCAGTGTCATTGTGTTTTACTGTGCCATTGGTTTTATTGTCTCCTTTGTCAATGTAACCGCTATTTCCAATAAAACTCTCCTTTGATTTAACATAATCTTATTTAAAGTATGAGAATTCTCCTTTCAATTTTTTCCAGGGGCAAGAAGCAACAGAACAACAAGGAAAAGGCTGCAGCTTCCAGGTAATATTTCCGTATGAACAGACAATGTGAATCCCGTCTTTTACACTGTGCCTTGCTCTGTGTCTCCTACTTAAGTTAATATTCCTTGCTAAGACATTAGATTAGATAGCTGAAGACTAAAACATTTCCCCCTAACATTATTAACATTTATCTCTCATCAGAGAAGATCAGAGTCTCTTAAGAGGAACAAGGGAGAGATTTGTATAGGCTAAAAGACATGTACTGGAAAATCCTAGAAGATATTTCACACAAGGAAAAAGAAAAAAAGAAACACCCAGAGAGGCAATTCTTCAGTATGCCCAGGAGTTTGCTACATTAGCAGATGTTCCTCTTTTAAATAAAAATGTGCACATAAGAGCTCTCATGAGAGGCTACAGTTATCCAAATTATTAAAAGGCATTTTGATTTATATTATTGCACCACTTGAATCATTCCCTCAGCAACAGTCTCACAGAGGTACTTTGCTTAAAGCACATTAATTCCATTTCTTTATGTTACTCACTTCTGTCAAAATATGTCCTAGGCTGGTTTGTGGAATACTAAATATTTTCAGGAAAGACATTTATTCCAAGACTCTTCCTGTGTCTTTGTGGACACACGAGGATTAATAGTACCTGTGCATAGCTGTTAAAAAATGGTTTCTCCTGTATGTTCTTCAAGATGGAGTTGCTACAAAATGGAAAATACTCAATGATAGGGATGTCATCAACATGTGGGAGTAAAAAAAAAAGGAACTGCATGATCCCTCTCCTCCCAAGCAAACATTTCCTAGAGTAGGACTGGGGGAATCATTGGAGAAAGGAACGAACTTGTCAAGTCACCTATGTATTGATGCCACCCATGTATTTAATTTTCTAATACCATGCTAGGAGATCAGCATGGCAATAGAAGTGTTTCCCACCCTCTTACAAAACTGTACTTCAGGTTAGGCTGAGAGATGATGACTAGTTCAGGATGACCCAGTGAGTATTGTATAGTTCTAGAGAAAGATGCAGACATCCATTTGTTATTCAGTTCTTGAAGTGTGATACCGAACATTACTGACTCCTAATGCAGCCATGTCCAGCAAGAGGTACGAAAGGAGAAGCTGAGGCATAACAATGAAAAACTATTAACCCTGCACTCCTTCATAGATAGCTGAACAAATTCAACCAAATATTCCCTCATTACATTTTTCGATTCTACTTCTAGCTGAAATTTGGGTTGTCAGCTGACGTGAGAGAAAAATGTCCTCTGCTTTAATGGAGGCTTGTTGTATAATCAGTTGAAGCCTTTCAAGGCATAGGCCCATTATGCATGGCGGCAGCTACTCCGCAGTGCCACCGTGCCATTGCGTCCTGCCCCACCATTCCCCGTGTATGCATGGGGGCGGGGCATGCAGGGCTGCCCCGGCATAGCGTGCGCACATGTGCATTGCACCGGAACCAGGAGGCCCGGGACACTGCTGGCCACGGTAAGTGTCAGTGGCCAGGGGGGGAGGTGGGGAGGGGTAGGAGAGGAGTGGGGGGCTGTAGTGACACTGTAGATCGGGGCTGGGCGGGCTGAAAGGCTAGTTTAAAACAATAATCTCTTTTCAATAATTTATAACTCTCTCCACATTGTTTTATGAATGTGACTCATTCCTAATTGGCTTAGATATGGAAAGTATCAATCATCATACCTTTTATTTTGTTGCTAGGGTTAGAGTCTAGACACTATTGCCTCTTGAGAAGCAAATTCAAGACACATCATTTTAGTTAAACACCTCTGAATTGTCTCAAAGGGTGCTTTAATGGCATATAGAGATTGTTCATTAGTGGAGAAAGGACAGCCACACTTTCACCATATGAAAACAAAATGAACAATGTGTAACACTTTAGATGAAATTTCTTAAAATATAAATGATCATCTGTCAAATGTTAGGTGGAGCCCATCAATCATCCCATAGACCTTACAGGGGAAGATGATGTTTAAAACTATGGCACAACTTGTTATTTCATCTTGGCCTCTATCTGCCAAATGAAAAGCCAGTTTAATTCCAATTATTGCTCCACAAAAAGCCCATCAAAGTATAATTCAAGCGAAAGACTCATCATTTAATTTCATCTGCATCTGCCTTCTTGGTCCAATATCATCCACATGCCACTGTGTAATTAAAGGCCTAACTGCCAAGTTCTCTTTCTGAATCCTGCATCGCTCTTCTGCTTCTTGACTTGAATATTAATATCATGCTGGAAAATCTCAGAGAACTGGGAAGGTCTGGCAGTTGAAATCAATGGCAGTGCTCCCCCCTGGTCCAGTGGGAGTTGGATGGATACACAACCAAAATCTGCATGCAACCGATACACTTAGTTGGTAAAAGCAGGTATCTGCAGATTTTGAAGGTAACATCAATATCTTAATTATCTAGCCCTTTAATTATGGCTAAATTAAAAGAAAACGGGAATCAAAGTGATGGTGTTATTTGTTATGTATGGTAATCTACAATGGCCAGAAAATTAAGGCCTATTAACCTAAAGCTGTCAGGTCTTATAAAAAGGATAACAATGTCTAATGCTAAAAGCTGGACAGAAAACCTATCTCTTTTCCCTGGGGTCGCTTCTGTCTCTTATCCTCCCACCCCCCAACCATACCCATATAATGGAACACTGTGTTTTTATGTTTCAAATGTACCATATGGCATGATGGCAGTGCAGTTTAATTACACATTAGCATATTCTTACGGCAAGGGCTGGCTGGTGAAAGCAGCTTGACAAAACACGAATGTAAAAATTATCCACACAAACCCCTATGCAGTAAGCCAGCCTTGGCTATTGTTAGTATGTTTTTAATCTGGGTGTGTGGCGAACCCACTGATCCATTGGCAATTGGAACTGGTGTTCAAGATCAGAAGTCTACAGCTATCTGGAAATTTATGAGAACCAGAGAGTTTCCTCCTTCAGTGTCATTGAAGAAAGCATGCGGGATAAATTTTGAATGACTCTAGCTTTTGTTCTCATTAGACGTATTTTTGTATTGATCCAGGTCCCTGTCTGTACATCTTTTCCTCATTTTTGCAAATGATCAATGGCATCACTGCTCCTTTAAGAAGACCCAGCAATTAGAGGCAAAATGATAAGAAAGGGCTTGTGAACTCAATTCTTCTTTCTTTGCCTCATCTTCAGTTCTAGAAAAGTATTTTCTCCTCAGACATTCTTCTCCATGTTTTGTTTCTTCTAATTGTCAGCTCATAATTTTATGCATCTTGGTAGCACTTTGCAAACTGAAGTGGGACAGAGAATCATAAAGTAGTCCAAGCCTGTGAACCAAGAAAGTACAGCAGAAGCATTGATGCTGTTTGGCCATGTGAAGGTCTAGATCCAGGTTCAGTGCAACAGCTCTGGCTGCAACTCACAATATTCTCCTAGTCTCTACAGTAAATGGCCTTAAAGGCCACTGTGCAAACACACAGCAATTATTAATAGCCTACTCCAGGCTTTATCAACCAGGGTTTTGTGAAACATTGCAGTTTCTTGATGGCCCCAGAAGAGTTTCCCAAATGGGTGGGAGTTAATTTTTTTATTTTTTTTTTAAATATGGTCATGTTGATAACTCCCTCTCCCCCATGACCAGTGATAGGCCTGGAGGGGGTGGGAAGAGGAGGCACCTTGGGTGAGTGTGTACACATCTAAGCTTCCCAACCATATTTTGCATGAACACACTACTTCTAAGGTTTATTGAAGCCTGAAGAATGTTTCAGGGGTTTCTCAATGGTAAAAAAGTTGAGAAAGGCTGGCCTACTTTGATAAGTTAGTAGGGAAGGAATGGGCTGAATCCCTTCATTTGCCATTTGTCCAGCCCTGCCCTGCCTCCCAGGTGGGAGACCGGACTTACAAGACCCCCCGTGTCCAACAGACCAGACGGGCCCTAAACACACTCACCCCAATGGCCCAAGACTCATGCACGCCTGCTCGTCAAATGACCCAGCTGTCCCACAGAAGCACCCCACCCAGCCTCTACAGCCCTGCCCATAGTGTGCACCGGCAATGGTGGCCAGGCAGGCAGAGTTCTACGCTTCCCTGGCTGGCACAACAGCAGCCTGCCCCCCCCCCCAAGCACTCGCCCCAACACATGGGTGAAGGAAGAGTGTCAGGTACCCGAACCCTGCTGATGAGTTCCCAGCCCACCAACTGCCACAGAATGGCTGGATGCCCCAGCAAGTAGGCAGTGTCCAGCAGTGGTGCTGCAGTGCCACAATGCCAGAGGCAGGGCAGGCCACAGCACACAAGATGCTGGTTAGTGGGCGGAGTTTTTGAGACTTTGAGGGGAGGGACCTAGGCAGGGCATGCTGGGAGGCTGGGGAGGGATAAAAGGGAGATAGACGGGGATATGGGGGTCAGATGCAAGGGAGGAGGAGGAGGAAGCAGAAAACTAAAGGGAGAGAGAGATAGACACAGAGAGAGAGATAGAAGAGAAAGGGGGAATAGAAGGGATAGGGAAAGGAGAGGATGAGAAAAAGGGGGAAGACCACCCCAGTCCACTGCTGGGGATTGCTGGTCCTGGAACCCCCTGGAAGAGGAGTCAGACTCCAAGAGCTCTAATTCTGCTTGGGACAACCTGTCCCCACTCCTCTTTTGGCGGCCTCTGCCTGGAGATCCCAGCCCGCAAGGTGCTGGCCTGGCCACCGGTGGTGCCCTAGTGACCGTTCTAGGGGAGGAACATCACACCATTGCATAGCTTCCTATGGGCTAAGGTGAACAGACAGACTATAAGTGACTAGATAGTAACTTTAAGGGATGTGGGACAGAGGATCACTATCAGTCAGTTGGGCTGGGGAAGACAATATAAAGTAAAGTGGTCACAACTCTTTGCCCAGTTGGGTCAGCGAAATTTGTCAAGTTTCTTATGTTATTGGTTAGGGACCATAAAGCTTCTGAAACTTTAAATAGCAGCATTTAGTAGCTTTCTGTAAGCAGCACTTTGGGTCTAGGCCCTGGATAAAAATAGAATAGTAATGAATCAGCCCCTATTGATGGTTACTTGCCAAGTAAGACTGAGTTAAGTCTTAACCTACTTGATTGTTTGGTTTGGCTTTTAACAAAGAAACCTGGGCTGTCGAACCCTTTGTTCCTGATGTCCTTCATTCTGATAAGTCTGCCAGTCATAATCAGGGTTGCAGGGAAGAACACAGATGGTTTTCATGACTATGTTTTGGATTCTTCTGAGCTTCCTGGGATCAAGTCATTCATGAAAACGTAGATGTGTTATGACCTCTGGGGAGTAGAAGAGATTTAATCTGTTTCATGATCTATCATGTATGAACTTAATGCATTTTTTCTTATCCTGTTATTAATAGATTACAGTTCCTCAGAAATATATTTGAGACAATATGATAAACTGAAAATGAAGGCATCCCTGAAGCTTCCCAGAAGAGACCAGAATGTTGTGCAAACTAAGACATGGTATTTTTTTATATCAAAGAGCACAGAAGCTGGTTTCAGCTGGTTGATGTCTATAGGGCCAAGATGATCTATGTAGTATGCTTCAGAAAGTAATTGTCTTTAGAACAATTGTCTTCAACCTTTCCAAGTCCAGGAATTCTCTTTAATGCTGAGGCAGTAGCATTGCATCCACCAAGCTGCAGGCAGGTGATGAGAAGTCATAGAATCATAGAATCATAGAATCATAGAGTTGGAAGGGGCCATACAGGCCATCTAGTCCAACCCCCTGCTCAATGCAGGATCAGCTCTAAGCATCCTAAAGCATCCAAGAAAAGTGTGTATCCAACCTTTGCTTGAAGACTGCCATTGAGGGGGAGCTCACAACCTCCTTAGGCAGCCTATTCCACTGCTGAACTACTCTGACTGTGAAAAACTTTTTCCTGATATCTAGCCTATATCGTTGTACTTGAAGTTTAAACCCATTACTGCGTGTCCTCTCCTCTGCAGCCAGAGTCCTATGACAGAGTCAGATGTCCTGTGACAGAGTCAGATGACAGAAAGAGAAGTATCAGATCTGTGACCCTCACTGGTGGAGTAGGAGTTTCTGTACTCAAGGCATATGCAGAGCGTGGTTGTCAACATCAAGATGGTAGCTGGGGTTCTCCTGCTATTACAACTAGCCTCCAGGCAACAGAGATCAGTCCCCCTGGAGAAAATGTCTGCTTTGGAGAATGGACTCTATGGCATTACATCCCACTGAAGTTACTTCTCTCCTAAAACCCCATCTTCTTCAGGCTCCACTCCCAAAATATCCAGGTCTTTTCCAGCCTGGAGCTGCTACCCTTATGAAGAGTATTGAGAGATAGATTGGGGAGAATGGGGAATGATCAAATCATAGGGAAAGAGGTGAGTCAAAAGAAAGATGTGTTGTGGGGGGGGGGAATGAGTATCTGAACCTGTGCTTTCAAAGCCCATGCTTAAGAAAAAAGAATGATCTCAACAATGGAGTAACTTTGCCCCTCCTTCTTAGTGTTCTTCTCATCATATATTTGAAGAGAGGCAGGAGGCATGCTGCCATTTCTCTCCACCACATGTTCTTGCAATTTTTTTAAAAAAAGGGTGTGTGGGAGAGGCAGCTTTGTAGGAGCTTGCAAACTACCTGAAAGTCCAAGCTCAGGAGTTGAAGATTATGCTCAAAGACCTAGCAAGATCTTTATGCTCTCAAAAAACAAAGGTGATGCTATTTATCATTTTAAAAACTCTTGTATATTTTGTTGCTTAGTAGAGAAATTCCTACTAAAATGTCATATATTGGCTACTAATATCTAAATAAAATAGTTGTCACATTGCCTTTTTGAGGAAAAGTTAATGTTCCTTTCTTATACATAAGCATATGGTTCTCAAACTTTTTAAAATACATATAACAAGTTATAGCAAAGTCACTTTTATTCTTGCAGATACAAAGGTTGAAATAAATGGCTTTAAAATTGGCTTGTTAGAGAATGGAAGCTCTTGGTTTTTAAGTACTGGTTAAGATCCTGAAAATTGTCATAAAGTACAAATGATAATTGCATAGGTTTTGAACCCCATCTAGGTTACTGGACTGATGATTACATAGCAACACAGGCAAACAATATAATCTCAAGAAGCATCATAATTTCTGGAAGTGACATGGCTTGCTCCAGGAGGGATTTTTCTAGCACCTCTTTATAAAGGAACACTTGTGACTGATAGTTTACATCTGGCATCAGAGGAAAAATGTGGATGATCAGATGAGCGGCACCCTCTGTGCTCAGCCTTTGGGGCTCTGCAGTTAAATAGAAGCCTCTCAGGATTCTGTTTTGGAATAAATGTATGCTGCATTCACTCTTAAGTTACAGGATTCCCATTTAGAATATATTATTATACTCTCTGCAAAATGATAATTTAGATCTATGAGATATGTAGGGTTCAAGGCTTGTGCAGTTTTGATTGACAAAGACAGTTTACGTACTGGGAACTGCACTGCCCCAGCTCCCGTGCAGGGGCCCAAATCGGGGTCAGATGAAGCGCACTGGGCCAAATGCTCCCCCTTGTGGGTGCAGGAAGAGGTGGGACAACCTGCCACGACTAAAACTCCAGCCTGCAGCCCGGCATGAAACGTCCAGTGTGTAAACGGTCAAAGGGAGCAAATCCCATTTTACTCTGTGGTGCTTACTCCCAAAAAAGTGTTCTTACGGCTGCATCTAAACTTAACTAGGCATTGGTAAAGGTCACCTAGCTAGATGTCAGATTAGCCACGTTGTTTCACTTTTGTCCTGTGAGAGATTCCCCAATTTGAATCTCTGAGTGGGATTGTGATATTTGATGATGTAATGGGTTTTTGACCTTGTATACAAATTCTCAAAAGGCAAAGTCTCTACGTTGCTGATTTGAATTTGGTTGGATAGACTTCTGATTTTTTTTTGCAATCTTCAGTCTCCAGTTGGTGCTGGAGCTCATACAAATACCTCTCGAGTCATTAACATGCAGGTCTATGAGCAACGACCTACTGAGAGACCTGATGCTATAGAGGCACCACCCACAGGCCTTACCAGGCTAAGACTGACCCAGGAACATGAATTTTGAAGGGAGTCCTTTAAATTTCAGAGCAGATTAGGAATGATTGGATGTGAATGAACAAACAGCAGGGTAGAAAGTAAAGAGCTGGGAAGGTCAGTTTTAGATGGTACAATGTGAGGGATGGGGGAGACAATCTGGACTGCAGCCAGTGACTTGAGTTCAGCCTAGCCATGTGGTGAGTTTATTTTTGTGGATGGAATCCCCTTTCATTTTAAACACTTGTATTTCAATGACTTGTAAAAGTCACATTTTTAGGTGTTCCAAGCTTATCAGGCATCATTAGAGCTTTCACTGGGCTGAGAATGCAATATTTTAAAGGGTACGTGAGATAAAATACATACCAGCCTTAGCCATTTAAACAAGGAATTAGTGCGCCTGATAACCACCAGTCAACAGAAGACGCTATTTTGATCTGCCATGCAACAGGATATGGAAACTCTTCGCCACAAACAGCTCTTTATTTCTATCTTCCTTTCAAAGAGATATGTTGTGCCATGCAAATGAAACCGCTGGGTCATACATCTTTCCAATCTGCAACATATTTTTTTTTACTAAATTGCAAGTAAAATTCCTCAGAAATAAATTTAGGGAAAGGCAGAATTCATATTATCCTTTTGCAGGACATGAAATCTAATCAGTATCCTGGCAAAGGAATCCAGTGAAACAGACATTGTTTATTTTTGTCTGGGAACTATGGAAATGTACTTTTACAGCTTTATTCAGAAGTTTGCAGTGATAAATATTCTATATAGCCTCCCGTTACTGCCTGCAAACTTTTTAGTAACAGAAGAAGGTATTTACAGTGGATATTGCCAAAAGTCAAGCCCCCATATCCGAATGATTTGTTTAAAGTCTAGAATGCATGTATGAATTCCCATCGCTGAATTTATCGACTGAGTTTTTATGCAGGATCATGGATAATGGCTCCTTTGCAGAGTCCTAATATGTGCCAGCATTTTGGAAGATTTTCAGTCCTTGATCTTTTTGACGTCTTGGCCAGATATCTCTCCAACACAGTTTATAAAATTAGGCAGCCTAACACATGCTTAGTTTTCAGGTAACCCATGTAAGGTCATATGGAGGCTTTGCTGAGAACTCCAAACATAATCTGTTATGGAAACCAGGTCCAAAACCATGCAGCAGATCCACGTAAAGCAAAGACAATTGGCAGCAAAATTGTTCATGGGTTAGGATTGATGCTGAGGTTCCTTATCCAGGGAGGCTGGATATGAATGAAGGAATATAACAAACAGAAAAGAAGGAATACGGTCTAAGTATGAATGCAGTAGAGATAGGCAAGAACAAGAAGATCACAGCAAACAATCCCTATATTAGCTGAAGCCCTGCAAATAAACATCAAAACCTAAACCATCTTCCAATCAATCTCAATAACCTATATTGGCATACAAGGCCATCATGTCATAGGTACCATCTTCCATTTCAAGGTGATGCCAGCAGTTATAGCTTGTTACCTCAAGAGTGAAACATCTCACTAACACTCTGAGAAGCTAGTAAGATACTCTTTTAAATGCAAATGTTGATTTTGCCTTCAAAACATTGTCACTAGGTGTTAAATGTGAGTCATATACTTTTATTAAGGGAATGGTTGAGGGTGAACAAATTGAAACTCAGTCCTGACAAGACTGAGGTAATGCTGACTGGAAAGGCTGAAGTCTTGAAGGACATTGTGCCTCTCACTTTTGTTGAGGCCTAGCTCACACTTGGTGACTTGGTTAAGATCCTTGGGGTCATACTGAATCCAGCATTATTGCTGGAGAAGTAAATTATCTCTGCTGTGGAAGTAGCATTATTCCATCTTAATTTACACTGGAAGATGGCCATACCCTGACCTGGCCATGTAGATCCATGATATGGTTTCCTCAATGCTAGAGGTAATGGTAATGCACTCTACATGTCACACTCCCTTGAAAACTCCAGTTAATATAGAATTGCACAGTCTGGCTACTATTGGGTACTAAACAGAACACGTATGTTGCATCTGTTCATCATCCACTTAATTGTTTATCTATTAACTGTTCAGTTCAAGATTCCAGTTGTCACCTACAAAGCCTTTCATAGGACATTTGCCCTAATGCCTACCTGCAGCCTTTCCAGGTCCTGGGGTGAGGGAGAGGCTGTCCACAGAGTTCTTCCACCACCACCACCACCACCACCACCACTCTCGTGCCTGTTGTGTCCCTGATTGCAATGGGCTTGACCCCTAGTATTAAAATAAAACTTGGTGCGGTAGAAAAAAATATCAGCTAAATTCATACTTTCACTGCGGTTTTACTAATATGCTAATGCCTTATTTCATTCCTTTTATTTGGAATGCTTCAGAGCATTGCTTCTAATCATAACTAATGCCTGTTTGGTGTCTAATGGCTCAGATCATCTTATCAGATAAGGCATTAAAAACTGTGCAAAACCCATTATGGAAAATGCAGTACAAATGTGAAATATCAGCAAGAGTTTAAATGTAATATTCTTTCTTTCCTATTACAACTTACTGTTTTAGCAATTTCACTTCAGTAACTGATAAATCCAGGAGATCATTGTATAGTAGTTACAAGAACTCTGTCAAACTTATAATCATCCTTCCATCAGAGCAACAAGACCAAAAGCATACTTCAACCAAAGTATGTACGTGAAAAGGTATGTTCTAGTTACATTTCTTGGACCCACAGGACAGTATTACCACAGAGCTTGATGGAACCTTCCCTATCACATTTTCAGTTGGCATTTGAACACATGCTGTTTACAGAGATACGTGGCACTATGTTTCCCATTTAGCAATGTTTCTCTTCTTCCAAAGCATCCATGGGAAAACAGGCAAAATACTTTTTGGGAAGAGGTGTAGCAACTTCTGGTTTTAAAGAAGACAGTTTTCTGCACTTAAGAGTTAGCCAAGCAGAGAAAGGGAAAAATTGTATTGAATGCGGTGCCCTACAAACATACACCTATAGCTCTCCTAAGTTTCTGTAGCTCTTTTTGCAGCTGGTTCTATTCCTGGTGGAAAATGCTGTCCAGTTGTAGCTGGACTTATGGCATATCAACCTTGGACTTTGTGGTGGTCTCACATCCAACTATGAACCGGGGCCAACTCCCTTGGTTAGAAAGACTTAAAGAGATGGGAGTCCAAGAAGGCTGGGAGTTTCTTAAAGTGAAATACTGAAGGCTCAATCACAAACAATTCCCTTGAGAAGAAAAGATGGAAGGCGTCTAAGGGAGTCAAGGTGGTTCCATAAGCAGCTGTCAAATGATTTGGGGAATAAAAAAGAGTCATTTAGGAAATGGAAGGAAGGCTTTATTACCAAAGATGAGTATAAACAAATAACCAATGATTGTAGGGAGATTGTTAGAATAGCTAAAGCTGAATATGAGCTTAGGCTATCATGAAGTGCTAAACATAGCAAAAAAGGCTTCTTTAGTTATATTGCAAGTAAGAAAAAGAGTAGGGACACTGTAGGACCACAGTGAGGAAAAGAAAGTGAAATTATACTGGACGATGAAGAGAGGACTGAACTGCTCCGTCTTCGTGTCCAATCAACAGCCTTTAATTGACTGTATTTTCTAGGTAATTGAGCCACTTTGCCTCCAAATTGAAGCGGGAGATATAACCATACATCTCGCTGAGTGGAATTACTCAGGGCTTCATAATGAAATCTTCCTTTGGCTAGGGAGTGGGAGGGTTGTCGTTGCTTTAAAGAAACATAAAAAAACACAACGGAAAACCCACCAACCCGCCCCGTTTGGTAACAGCTGGGGGCGGGGGGGGGGAGAGAAAATGATCCAAGGAGGACAAGCAGGGGCTGAGAAAACCTAGGCGGGGATGGCGCCAGGAGCCAAGCCGCTGGAATTTCTCCTCAGTCTTCTCTTGTGAGGGAAATAGTGCTCAATGTGGCAAAAACATATCACAACAGGGGGGCTGGGAATTGTGGCCTAGGATCACGGTGGGGGCAGTCTATAAACACCTAGTTTCTTTAAATGAAACAAAGTCTTCTTGGCCAGATGAATTGCATCCAAGGATACTAAAAGAACTTGCAGGTGTCATCTCTGAACCTCTGTCCATTATTTTTGACACTTCTTGGAGAACAGGTGAGATGCCAGATGATTAGAGGCGGGTGAATGTTGTCCCCATCTTCAAGAAAGGAAAAAAGGAGGATCTCGGTAACTACAGTTGGTCCTTTAACAGCTGGAACAGAGAGCTGTGATTTCTAAGACTCAGCACAGGTTTCACAAGAACAAGTCATGTCAAACCAACCTTCTCTTTTTTGAGAAAGTGACTACCTTGTTGGATCAGGGGAATGCTGTGGACATAGTTTATCTGGATTTCAGTAAAGCTTCTGATAAGGTTCCACATGATATTCTTGTTGACAAGTTGGTAAAATGTGGTATAGATCCTAATTCTGTCAGGTGGATCGAAAACTGGTTGACAGATTGTACTCAAAGGGTACTTGTTAATGGTTCAGCATCCTCTTAGAGAAAAGTGTCAAGTGGAGTGCCCCAGGGATCTGTCATGGGGCCTGTGTTGTCCAACATATTTATAAATGATTTGAATGAGGGATTAGAGGGGGTACTTATTAAATTTGCAGACGATACTAAACTGGGAGGGGTAGCAAAGACAGAAGACAGAATCAGACAGAGTCAGAATACAGGACAATCTTGATAGGCTCGAGAAGTGGGCTAAACTGAATAAAATGACATTCAGTAGGAACAAATTTAAAGTACTGTATTCAGGTAGGAAAAACCATATACACCAATATAGGATGGGGGATACTTGTCTTGGTAGTAGTATGCGTGAAAAGTATCTAGGAGTCTTAGAAGACCATACCTTGAACATGAGTCAGCAGTGTGACAAGGCAGCTAAAAAGGCAAATTGCATTTTGGGCTGTATCAAATGGAGTATCATGTCCAGATCATGGGAGGTTTTACTCTGCTCTGGTTTGGAGTGCTGTGTTCAGTTTTGGGCACCACAGTTGAAGAGGGATGTAGACAATCTGGAGTGTGTTCAGAGGAGGGCAACAAAGATTGTGAAGGGTTTGGAGACCAAGACGTATGAGGAAAGATTGGTGTAGCCTGGAAAGGAGACAACTGAGAGGGGATAAGATTGAGCTTGCCTGGGCCATCCAGATCAGTGTGGTTTTATTGTGATCTTTAACATTTCACAGGAGGAAACTTCCTCTGATTTTTCTTTTTCCACTGGTGTTTCCTCAGTTTAAGTATTTTGCTGTTATCTCTCTATGCATTGGAGTGGTGGTAGTTTCATCAAATTTCTTATCCCGTGATGATACCTGTCCCGTGGTGATACCCAGCTCTTCCTTTCTAAAGTATCTTTCTTCCCGCATATACACGCACACATACACACACACACATCTTCAGTAGCCTTCTGTTTAGGTTTCTAAATTTCAGAATGTATAGTCAGTCTATTGCCGAATAAGATTATTGCTCGCTGTGTGAGTATGTTAAGTGTCAAATCACTTTTGATTTATGGTGACCCTATGAATTAATATCCTTCAGAACATCCTAACATTAAGAACCTTGCTCAGGTCTTCAAGCTGGGGGCCATGGCTTCCTTTATTGGAGTCAATCCATCTCATGTTGGGCCTTCCTCTTTTCCTCATGCTTCAACTTCCCCTAGCATTATTGTTTTTCACAGTGACTCCTATCTTTTTGTTATGTGACCCAAGTTCAGTAGCCTTAGTTTAGTCACTTATAGGGAGAGAAATAAATAAATATTTCTAGGGATGTACATTTAGATATTAGCTAATAAAAAGTAAAATAACCTAGAAAGCCTCTGGGTTAAGGACAGACAGTTGTTAGAAATAATCAAAAGTGAAAATTTAACAGCTGCTAATATTAGTTTTTAATCAATTTATTATTATCCTAAATATTTCAGTAATTTATGTATATTTAACTCGTATTCACATCAACCAGCCATGTGTAGAATGTACAAATGGGCAGGACCCCTAAAATCTGAGCATGTACTGATTTTACCTCAGAGTTATCTATACTGAATTCCCTCCAAAATGTTCAACCCTTGATTTCACCTAACCTGCTTTTATGTTAAATAAAATATTTTCTTATTTTTGAATTTCAAAACAACTCAAGTGCCATTTAAGTGGTTTAAGGTAAGGGGGTTCCTGACCCTTCCATCAGGTTCCTGGTCTGAGCAAACAGAAAACTGGGATGAATTCAAAATAATTTTCGGCTAAACATTCAGAAGAAGTTCCTGACAGTTAGATCGGTTCCTCAGTGGAACAGACTTCCTCAGGAGGTGGTGGATTCTCCTTCTTTGGAAGATTAGATAGATAGCAGAGGTTAGATAGTCATCTGATACAAATGCTGATTTTTAGGAACTTAGGCAGACTGTGAGTGGGTGGGCAGGAAGGGATGTGTCAGTGTATGTCTCTTGTGCCCTTCCTTGAATACTCAGGTAATTGCTGATCACCACTGTGGGATGGTAGGTGAATTTTCTCCAGGCCAGGCTGGATTCTGTATATTTTTGGTGGGGGGATCACTTGGGCATGAAATTAGGGTCACTGTGGGTGGGCAGGTATTTGTGAGTTCCTGACTTGTGCAAGGGGTTAGACTAGATGACCCTGCAGGTACTTCCAACTCTTTGATTCTATGATTCTAACAACAAAAGTATTTTTATGACAGGGTATGATAGCCAGAGTTCTTAAACAGAGCACATATTTCTAGAGTGGATCAATCAGGAAAAGTAAAGGAAGGGAGGTGGACAGGGGCACACAGCAGCAGTTATTCAGGGATTTACTTGCTCTAGATGTGATGGTTCCCTTTTAGTCACCATGGCTGGTAAATAAAGCCATTTATTCTCATGTCCATAATTGGGGCCACTAGTGGTGAATTTAATAATGCAATTACACATTGAGTAAAGAAATATTTCTTTTTATCTGTCCTGAATCTATAGTCAAACAACTCTGTTACATACTCCCCTGCATTTTAGCATTGGGGGGAGGGGTTCACCCAAGGCATAATTTTATAAACTGCTGTTATGTCTCCTTTATTCTTTTTTACTAAACTGAAAATACTCTTTTGCCTTTTCTCATAGCCATTACACATGGTAGAATCAGTGAGATAGGGTGATCAGCATTTGTGATCCTTTAGGTGCTGAGATTCCTTGGAAGAAGGGTAGAATAAATATGTAGAAATCAGTAATATCATTCTAGGGCATCACAATGGGTAGTGGCAGTCAGGACTGACAGATGCCACTTAACCATTTGCCTGCACTCGGTGATATTCACTACTTCCCATTGTATGCATTTTCTCAGCAGTACATATCTTTTGGCTCTGTGATCTAAAGGAAATTAGCATCCATAAAGAGATATTAAAGTGCTATAGCTCCTCCGACTAAAGTGGAAACTGAGGGTGCTTACAAGCAAGGGAAGCAAGAGGCCCACTTTGCTATAAGTTTACTCAAGAAGGCAAAGAAAAGAAAAGAAGGGTGTTGCCTTTGTTGCCACACTCATCTTTTACAAGGGTCCTAATGAAGGATTAGTGCCATAAGGGGAACAGTAGTAAGTAAGGCAATATTGACAGAGGTCCCTTTCAAGAGTGTGTTCGGAAGGCATCTATATTCTGCTAATATCTCAGGCATTGTCTCAAAAGAAAACCCAACTGTGCAATGCAAATTTTTGTGCACCTAAGTCATATGTGCTCAGAATAGTGATTGGCTCCCTGTGGCATAGGAGAGAGGATGGAAATTGTAGCTAATTAGGTACTCTTATAATAAGAGGATTTAATTGTTTGTATGATACCACCGAGTGGGGAAAGTTCTTCATTATCATACATTGCCATTCTTCATTGTTATGCCAGAGCGATCGCTAATTTTATTTTCAGATCAATAGTTTGCTTGTTGAGTTAATAAGCAGGAAATAGTGATATGCTCTTAAAAAGCAATTTAGGCCTCATGCTGTGATTATAGTATACATGAACCATATATGGGGACAGGGGAATCACACTGTTCGGAGAAGGGTGTTTCCTGTTCTTTTGGACAACTTTTTTCATGTTCAGGCAGGCCTCTCAAAAGGGACCACAATATTTTTTATCATGTTTGCCTAATAAAAAACCACATAGAATTCTGTAAAGTGTTTTCTTAAGAGACCTAATGCCTATTTACTTTCTATCAGGACAGTTGAACCAACAATGATAGCAATCAATAAGTAAATCTTTTATCGGTCCAGTTTTATTGTTCTTGGTCTTCAGTTACCTAATGAACTCAGCTTCATTTTGCAGATAGTTTCTATGTTATTCCTTATGAAAACTTTTAAAACTTGAGCACAGAAATGGTTAAAGTCAATATATATAACCACAGAAATGGTTAAAGTCAATTGGTACTAGAAGACAATTTTCAGGTGAATCTGCCTCTACAGGCTGCTATTGCACAAACTTTGGGAGACTTGATTCTAACATGCTTTCTGATTGCATAGTGTTAAGCCACACCTCAAAGCAACTGAATTTTCTTTTTATTCTTACCAGACCTCTCCACAAAGTAGCTGTAAGATTTATACCGAAATCCCCTGGCCAAAGTGGCATTAAAAGCTCCCTGATTTTGAAACAGGAACAGGAAAATTGTTTCTCAGTCGACTTCCAACTGACTTTGCTGTTCTTGCCTTCACATGCACAGTTATCAGTTTGAATGCTGACTTGGCTTATGTAAACTCAGTAAACATATTTTTACCATGAGTTGATGGTAATTACTTCTGCTTCTGTTTTACCTTGTATCTTTTAGAAGGATGTTAGCCTGGTGGATCTGAGGATATTTATTGTCCATTTATAAATCAGCATTTACTCTAAACCATCATGTAGAACAGTGGTTCCCAAACTTATCTGGCCTACCGCCCCCTTTCCAGAAAAAATATTACTCAGCACCCTGGAAATTAATTTGTTTTTAAAATAGTTATTCATCGCCCCCCAAATGCACCTGTGGCCCATCACCGCCCCCCCTGGATCGCTGCAGCTCCCACCAGGGGGTGGTAGCGCCCACTTTGGGAATCACTGAGAGTTGGTTCTTATATGACACTTTTGTCTACCAGAAGGAGTCTCAAAGTGGCTTACAAATTTCTCTCCCCACAACAGACTCCTAACCACTAAACCAAGCTGTAGCAAACTATGGAACATGACTTCCAATTAAAGTTCTGGTAACATCTGTAAATCCTTTTGTTCTTCTGGTTCTTTGAAAAGAAACACCCCCACATCTAGGGAGGTCTGCTCGGGGGGTGGGGTGGTGAATTTTATGGTTGCCAATCTTTGTGGTTGCAGGGGGTCTTAGGGCTCCTGGATACATTGAGTTTTATATGGGGATTTTCGGAAAGCAGCAGGATATAAGCTTAATAAATAATAATTCAGCCCACACATGAAATCTGCAGCAATACAGACAAGACAGCTGGATATTTAAAATTTCTCAGAACTGGCAAAAAGCCCACTTTTCTCTATTAAATGATGGGGAAAATAGCTAACCATGGTATGAACCTCTGTATCCCGAGGCTATCCTTCCCGAGGGGGGAAGGTGCAATAGTCTCTGTTGCATTGTGCCGCACTTGCACCTGCCCTCTCCTCTCCATTTCCTGCTCCAAGAAATTTTTTTTAATGGCACCATCTGCATTCCTGCGGGACCACAAAGGGACCACAAAGCTACTTTCTCAAAGGTAAAATAAAACCTTCTGTAAAGTATTCATGGTCTTTTTGGGATCAGGCAGGCAAAACACAGTCCTTTTTGTGTTTTCTGGAAGTGGGGAATGGACAGGGAAGGGGGGGCATGTTATGAAGCAGCCCACTCATGATCAGCCAGGCATCTGTGCACTTTGTTTTTAAGCCCAATGTTTACACAAAATCACTCTTTGGGGTCCAGTTACCATTTCCAGCCTCTCACAAATTTACCCATACATTGCCTTAAAAGGCAAATCCTCAGCATTCACTTGCATGTCAGGAAACCCATTATGAAAAGGTAAGTGCCAAAGATGGGAGATACAGTGCAGCTGCTCTGATGTGTGTACTGAGCCTTGAATGTGCAGGTATTCATGAGCAGGAACAACTGAGCCAGTGCAATAAGAAATAATTGCATATTCTCTCTCTCTTTCACTCTCCAATATGATGTTTTATAAAGCTGTCAATACAGTTTGTTGGACACCCTGAAATCTAAATCAATATATTGTAATAAACAACAATGTTGTGGATTTCAAAGACAGGACATCCTGGAGGTGGTAAACTAAACTGCTATAATCCTGGTACTATTGTCTTAATGCATTTTGGGGTGGATCCGGTGAATTTGAATAAGTTCATGGAAGCCAGATCCTCCACATCTGTCCTAGCAGCCCCATTTACCAACATCCTTTGTAAAGCTACTGGAGTTTAGGGAAACCCATTGACTGTATTGACTAATACACCATACTGTAAGGTAATGGGGTTGCCAATTCCTGCTTGGGGAATTCCTAGATAACTGGGTGTAGTGCTTGAGGAGGGTGGAATTTGGGGAGGGGTGGGATAGCCAGGGTGCAGTGCCATAGAATCCATACTCCAAAGCTAGTATTTTATCCAGGGGAACTGATCTTTGTAGTCTGGGGATCTGTTGGAACCCCAGGGGGACTCCAGGCCCCACCTAGAAGTTGGTAATCCTAACAATAATCAGATGGAATCATGCCTTTGCTCTTGAGTAAGAGGAATGGGCTTTGCTCCTGGTATTCAGGGATGTGCTTATGGAACTGCGCTTGATTCCTGTTATTCAGGGATGTGTTTATGGATGCCACTTATAAGATCTAGTCTCGTCTTCATGAGGGTTTATGTTTAGTTGCCATACATGTTAAAATATTTGCCCTGATCCAGCAATGGAGGTTCACATGTCCACAACGCTTCCACATAACCTTTATTTTCATTGAATGAAAACAATGGGTGAAGACTTAATGTGCATCTGGAAGTGACACATGAAATGTACCCCAATCACTACATCCACATCATGGTATGCCACAGTTGCAAATTCCTTTCTGCATCATAAGGCAGGTATGATGTCCTGAGCTACCCAAGTGTTGTATTAAACTGTAGCTGGATTGGAGGAATCCCTGAATTCATGACAAAAGAATGGTTATGTTTCTTTGATGACTTTCAATCTCTCCTGAACTGGCCTTAAGTGTGAAATCTGGCCATGTGGCCTTTGGGTCTTAGAGTAGATGACCTCCTCCAGCTCAAAAGTGAGAGTTGAAAAGTAAGCCCTCTTTCTAGAATCTAGAAGAGACAGGGAGAGAAGCTGAAGCCTACAATGCTGAACCATCTCATTCCTACAGCATCTCTCTCCCCCCAACATGGGATCTGATGTTGCCTTGCAGAATTGCCTGCGTGCTTGCATCTGTACTCAACTTGTACATATGTAAATAAAGCAAATGTAACCCAAAGCATCATAAATATCCTGTCTTCCTTCTCCAAAGGGAATCAACCCAAGTGATTGCAATCCTGGAAATTCTCATCATTCTGGGAACATGTAACAGATTGATATTCACACCAACCGTTTTTCAATGAAATGCCTCAAGCAATTTTTCACTGAATGTTTACTGTACGGACGCTGTCTTTTCTCCCTACATATAACTCCCTGTGAGAATATTAGCTGTCCCGAGGGGGTGGGAGGTCGGGTATTCACTTCTAATGGTGAATGCTTTTTGATGATTTTCAAATGTGGTCTGGTTCTGAAACACCCCAACAAAGCTGCTTAGGTCTAGGCAGCTGGCAGACTTTGATCCAATAAAATAGATCTCCTTACTTCCTTTCTTCCTCCCAGCCTGAACTCTGCAGCCTCTGTTTTCTCTTTTCATCAGACCTTCAACAATGCTACTGCAGTATCTTTAAAAAATAAATGCCAAAAGTGCCTCTGTAGTTTGAGATTAGATATTCTGCAAGTGATCCCTGCTGACCTTGAGCCACTGTGAAGCTTTCTGTGCCGGAATGTGGCTGACATTAAAATGTAACACGTACCTGCCGAGACCAACATTATACTATTTATGAAACCATATTATTTTAATAACCACACTCAGCAAGATTTTTATCACTCTCCACCTGTAATTTAGAACAGCTGACTCATCAGCCCATAATTGCCGCTTGCCAATGCTGTGCTTCACTAAAACAAGCAAAGTGGTGCACTATTCCATCACCGCTGCATAAGCACCCCGCCATCTTTCATTTGTCTCCAAAGGAACACTCTCCTGAGGGTTAGAGTTAATTAAGAGATCAGATTAATGCAAATATGTGTGTGTGTATTAAGTGACAAACACTCCACTACCTTGCTCATTAGAAAGATCTAGATTTTCAATATCTTCGTGATAAATTAGCTTTCAATAATATATTTTGATTTTAAAAAGACACAAGCTTTTAAAAAGACAGTGGGTAATCTTACTGGGCCGCTGGGCAAAGGATTTCATCTATGTTCTCTGAATTTTTTTATCATGTGTTTATGCTATACTGATGGCCCAACTCTAAGAGTCACTGTTACAGCAAAGAAGTAATTAGGACAAACAATATTAACAAATGCTATGTGTGATGGTGCCAAAAATCCAACTTCAAGCACTGGACTACAAAAACTTGAAGTGAGGATAAAATATCTAAATTCTACATACAATAAGGGACAGGAGCTGGAAATGCTGCTAAAGATGATTTTTAAAAATGTAAGTTAAGGATATCCTAGTAATTATGTAGAGTTTACAGAAACACAGTAAGGGAGATTTGTAGCTGTATGCCTGCCTGGAAATCTGATTCTTTTCCTGGCAACAGAAATGTAAAAATTAAATTATTTGAAATTTAGAAGTCAGTCCAGACAAATCCCATCAATAGAACAATCAGAGTGAGACAGGACAAGAAGTTATATGTGAGAGTGAACATTCTAACCGTAGAATCATATAGTTGGAAGGGATCCCCAGGGTCATCTAGGCCAACTCCCTGAACAATGCAGGAACTCACAACTACCTGCCCGTCAACAGTGACCCAATTTTATACCCAAATGACCATGCCCAAATCTCTAGAATTCAGATGGCCTGGAGGAAATTCACCTACCATCCCACAGAGACAATTAGCAATTCAATGGGTATGCAAGGAAGGGCCACAAGAAACAAACACTGGCATATCCCTTCCTGCCCACAAACTCACAATTTGCCTAAATTAAAAAAAAATCAGCATTTCAGTCAGATGACTATCTAGCCTCTGCTTAAAAACTTCCAAAGAAGGAGAACCCACCACCTCATGGAGAAGTCTGTTCCACTGAGGAACCACTCTGTCAGGAACTTCTTCCAGATGTTTAGCTAAAAATTCTTTTGAATTAATTTCAATTCAGTGGTTCTGGTCTGACCCTCTGGGGGGCAACAGAAAACAACTCTGCTCCATCTTCTATATGACAGCCCTCCACATATTTGAAGATGGTTATCACATCACCTCTTACTTGTCTTCTCTCAAGGCTAAACAGAATAATCTCCCTCAACCTTTCTTCATACAACTTGGTCTCCAAATCCTTCATCATTTTCGTAACTCTCCTCTGGACACACTCCAGCTTCTCTACATCTTTCTTCAGTTGTCGTGTCCAAAACTGAACATAGTACTCCAAACAAGGTCTTACCAGAGTGGAGTAAAGCGGTAACATTACCTCATGTGATCTTGACACTATACTTCTTTTAATACAGCCCAAAATCCTGTTTGCCCTTTTTAGCTACTGAGTCACAATTCTGACTCATGTTCAGTGTCTGGTTTACTAAGACCCCCAGATCCTTTTCACACATACTACTGCCAAGACAAGACTCTCCCATCTCATAGTGATGCATATGATTTTTCCTACCTAAATGAAGAACTTTACATTTATCCCTATTGGAATTCATTTTAGCCCAGTTTTCTAGCCTGTCAAGATCATCTTGTATCCTGATTCTGTCTTCTGGTGTGTTTGCTACCCATCCCAGTTTAGTGTCATCAGTGAATGTAATAAGAACCCCCTCTATTCCTTCATCCAAATAATTTATAAATATGTTGAACAACACAGGGCCCAGGACAGATCTCTGAATCACTCCACTCGTCACTCCTCTCCAAGAAGATGATGAACCACCCACCCCCCTGTTTAGTCTATACTCCCACCATTTTCCTCCCAACTCGGCTTACTACTGGTATCAGAGCCTGGCGGTGATACAAATGCTGGGGTGAAAGCCTATGAAAAGGCAAGTAGGGAATTCAGCACCATCTGTACTCATTTTCTTCTTATATTTAGTCTGCCATTAGGGTATTAAAAAGGTTCAAATCTTCCATCATTATCTAGGTTGGTCTCTCAAGTGCTCTTAGAGCCTAAAAGACAGCAATGAATTTAACAATGTAATAGAGTTCCACAAGGTAGCTGAGGAACATTTGCTATGTTTTCTTCATCTGTTACAGGTCTTTGGCCACGGTTTAGTGTCAACAGAAAGAAGCATTCCCAACAGTTCTCATGAGCTTGGTGGAATGGATGGAATCAGGTGGGGCAGGCCAAGTAGTTATTTTAAAGGGTGACCCCAGATTATCTACTGTGTTTGCTTTTTGTCAGATTACTTATAGTGACCCCATAGGATTTCAAGGTGAGAGATATTCAGAAGTAGATTGCCATTGCCTGCCTCTGCTTAGCAACCCTACTATTCCTTAGCGGTCTTCCATCCAAGTACTGACCTGGGCATATCCTGTTTAGCTTCTGAGAGTTGATGAGATCAAGCTATCCTTGGCCATTTTTAATTTTGAATAAAAGACTGTATACACACATTAAAAATATTTCACTATACACACATTATAATAAAAATATTTCATGATAGATACATTACAAATATTTATATTGACTCTTTATGTTTCTGATACTTGCAATTATGGCATATTGTGTCCATCTGGATTATGGTATCAGATAGACAGCAGTAGCTTTCTGTGGAGATTTACCTTCTTCTTGAGTCAGAATTCAACCCTTGTTTTTTTCTGAACTAAAGAGCACAATAATATCCATGCTATGACACAGCACAATCTGGAAAGTGATTAAAAATCTAACCACATCCCTTCCCCCCCCCCACCCACATCTCTAGTCATAAGAGCATTCTTGATGAATGGGTTGAAGTACTTTTGTAAAAGAAAATTCTACTTTCTGGAGAAGATAACTATTTTCAAAGGCAGTAAGTTGTTCAGCTTGTATGGTGATCTCATGAAAAGGGAGGACGCTGTCTCATGTAGCATCAGGTTTTCAAAATATTTCAGTGTTAAGTTCTTTTTTTAAAGGTTAGCTCCTGTTTTCCCTGCTGTGACAGTTTCCATAGAACAATTTAAATCTACAGAGTAGTTTGTGTGTCTAGGCTTTAATGTTATTTCATGTGGATACTTGCAGTTCCAGAAATCCACAGGTATATTGGCGTTGCAAATTCTGTAGTACATTATCTGAACAAATTTTGGAAACCACTCTTTGAGCAATAAACTTTGTATTTCCTGTGCATACTTGTGGCCCTTAGTCTCCAACTACGCATAAGATGATGGATTATTCCTTTGGGTACATATGAAATGGCTTCATTATATTCACAACTCATAGCACAGTCCTAAGCAGTACATTTTTGCACATCCATTGAAGTCAAGGCAGCTCTAATAAGGATGCACTGTGGTTTTTCATCATGATAAGGTTGGTTGTACTCTTTTGGATGCCTTTATTTCACAGCGTCTTCTTTTCTTGCCTATTCTCACAGTTATGTCTTGCATTACCTTTTAATGAAATGGATGCATAACAAGTATTTAGGGTTGCCAGCCTCCAGGTGAGGCTGGAGAGAGACCATCAGTCTGACAAAGATGTAAACTGAGAGAAGAACTGACCATGGCTGTTCAATAAAATCAGTTTAGTGTACTTTAAGTATCTTCAAATCAGTGTTTTAAAGTTGGTAGCCAAAACAGGTACCTAGGTTCAAATCACATTTTCGGAGATCCCCCTTTTTCAATGGGTTTCCTTCTAATTGTTGTTGTTGTTATGTGCGAAGTCGTGTCCGACCCATCGCGACCCCATGGACAATGATCCTCCAGGCCTTCCTGTCCTCTACCATTCCCTGGAGTCCATTTAAGTTTGCACCGACTGCTTCAGTGACTCCATCCAGCCACCTCATTCTCTGTCGTCCCCTTCTTCTTTTGCCCTCGATCGCTCCCAGCATTAGGCTCTTCTCCAGGGAGTCCTTCCTTCTCATGAGGTGGCCAAAGTATTTGAGTTTCATCTTCAGGATCTGGCCTTCTAAAGAGCAGTCAGGGCTGATCTCCTCTAGGACTGACCGGTTTGTTCGCCTTGCAGTCCAAGGGACTCGCAAGAGTCTTCTCCAGCACCAGAGTTCAAAAGCCTCAATTCTTTGACGCTCGGCCTTCCTTATGGTCCAACTTTCGCAGCCATACATTGCAACTGGGAAGACCATAGCCTTGACTAAACGCACTTTTGTTGGCAGGGTGATGTCTCTGCTTTTTAGGATGCTGTCTAGATTTGCCATAGCTTTCCTCCCCAGGAGCAAGCGTCTTTTAATTTCTTTGCTGCAGTCCCCATCTGCAGTGATCTTGGAGCCCAGGAAAATAAAATCTGTCACTATCTCCATTTCTTCCCTTCTATTTGCCAGGAATTGAGAGGGCCGGATGCCATGATCTTTGTTTTCTTGATGTTGAGTTTCAAGCCAACTTTTGCACTCTCCTCCTCCACCCGCATCAACAGGCTCTTTAGTTCCTCTTCACTTTCTGCCATTAGAGTGGTATCATCTGCATATCTGAGGTTGTTGATATTTCTCCCTGCAATCTTGATCCCAATTTGTGACTCCTCTAATCCCGCATTTCTCATGATGTGCTCTGCATACAAGTTAAATAGGCAAGGCGACAGTATACAGCCTTGCCGAACTCCTTTCTCAATTTTGAACCAGTCAGTGATTCCATGTTCAGTTCTCACTGTTGCTTCTTGACCTGCATATAAATTTCTCAAGAGACAAATAAGATGCTCTGGTATTCCCATCTCTTTAAGAACTTGCCACAATTTGTTGTGTTCCACACAATCAAAGGCTTTAGCATAGTCAATGAAGCAGAAGTAGACGTTCTTCTGGTACTCCCTAGCTTTCTCCATGATCCAGCGTATGTTGGCAATTTGATCTCTAGTTCCTCTGCCTCTTCGAAATCCTGCCTGTACTTCTGGAAGTTCTCGGTCCACATATTGCTGGAGCCTAGCTTGTAGGATTTTGAGCATAACTTTGCTAGCATGAGTAATTAGTGCAATGGTGCGGTAGTTTGAACATTCTTTGGCATTGCCCTTCTTTGGGATTGGAATGTAAACTGACCTTTTCCAATCCTGTGGCCATTGTTGAGTTTTCCAAATTTGCTGGCATATTGAGTGTAGCACTTTTACTGCATCGTCCTTTAAGATTTTGAATAGTTCAACTGGAATGCTGTCACCACCACTAGCTTTATTGTTGCTCAGACTTCCTAAGGCCCATTTGATTTCACATTCCAGGATGTCTGGCTCCAGGTCAATAACTACCCCATTGTGGTCATCAGGGATGTTAAGCTCGCTCTTGTATAGTTCTTCTGTATAATTTTGCCACCTTTGTTTAATCTCTTCTGCTTCTGTGAGGTCCCTACCATTTTGGTCCCTTATCATACCCATCTTTGCATGAAACGTTCTCTTCATATCTCCAATTTTCTTGAAAAGATCTCTGGTCCTCCCGATTCTATTGTTTTCTTCTATTTGTTTGCACTGTTCATTTAAGAAGGCATTCTTATCTCTTCTAGCTTTTCTCTGGAATTCTGCATTCAGTTGGGTGTATCTTTCTCTTTCTCCCTTGCCTTTCACTTCCCTTCTCTCCTTAGCTATTTGTAAAGCTTCCTCAGACAGCCATTTTGATTTCTTGCATTTCTTTTTCTTTGGGATGGTTTTAGTTGCTACCTCTTGTATAATGTTGCGAACCTCCGTCCATAGTTCTTCAGGCACTCTGTCTATCAGATCTAATTCCTTAAATCTATTTGTCACCTCCACTGTGTATTCGTCGGGAATATGATTTAGTTCATACCTGAGTGGCCTAGTGCTTTTCCCTACTTTCTTCAATTTAAGCCTAAATTTTGCAACAAGAAGCTCATGATCTGAACCACAATCAGCTCCTGGTCTTGTTTTTATTGACTGGATAGAACTTTTCCATCTTTGGCTGCAGAGCACATAGTCAATCTGATTTCTGTGTTGACCGTCTGGTGATGTCCATGTGTAGAGTCGTCTCTTGGGTTGCTGGAAAAGAGTGTTTGCTATGACCATTGTATTCTCTTGACAAAATTCTACCAGCCTGTGCCCTGCTTCATTTTGTACTCCAAGACCAAACTTGCCTGTTATCCCGGTTATCTTTTGGCTTCCTACTTTAGCATTCCAATCCCCCATGATGATAAGCACATCATTTTTGGGCGTTGCTTCTAGAAGGTGTTGTAGGGCTTCATAGAACTGATCAACTTCATCCTCTTCAGCAGCAGTGGTTGGGGCGTAGACCTGGATCACTGTGATGTTGAATGGTTTGCCTTGGATTCGAACTGAGATCATTCTGTCATTTTGGGGATTGTATCCCAAGACTGCTTTTCCTACTCTCTTATTGATTATGAAGGCTACTCCATTTCTTCTGCGAGATTCTTGTCCACAGTAGTATACCTGATGGTCATCTGAATTAAATTCACCCATTCCTGTCCATTTTAGTTCACTGATTCCTAAAATGTCGATGTTCAGTCTTGTCATTTCTTGTTTAACCACGTCCAGCTTGCCTTGATTCATGGATCTGACGTTCCAGGTTCCTATGGAATAAAAATCTTTACAGCATCGGACTGTCTTTTCGCCACCAGTTACTTCCACAACTGAGCGTCCTTTCGGCTTTGGCCCAGCCGCTTCATTCATTCTGGCGCTACTCGTACTAGCCGTCTGCTCATCCCCAGTAGCATATTGGACACCTTCCGACCTGAGGGGCTCATCTTCCAGCGTCATATCGTTATGCCTATTGGAACTGTCCATAGAGTTTTCATGGCAAAGATACTGGAGTGGTTTGCCATTTCCTTCTCCAGTGGATCACCTTTTGTCAGAGCTCTCAGCTATGACCTGTCCGTCTTGGGTGGCCCTGCACGGTATAGCTCATAGCTTCACTGAACTACGCAAGCCCCCTTGCCACAACAAGGCAGCGATCCTTGAAGGGGGTTCCTTCTAATATTTCTCATCAAATCCAATCATGTGGGATTCGCCAATATGATGATTGTGTTGCCTATGTGATACTGTGAGAATAGAAAATCCTTTGTTTCACCCTATTGGATTTGATGAGAAATATTAGAAGGAAAACCACTGAAAAAGTATCCTCTCCAGGGTCCACTCCCAAAATCTCCAGTTATTTTCCAAACTTTAGTGGGCAACACTACTCACATTTGAACATATTTGCAAACGTTAACTTGAGTTGGCATGCCATAAAATGGGTTTAGAAAGGAAGTCCATGACTGATAAGTCTCCAGATTTACACCTGCACTTCTGTCCAGCTTAGCTGCACATACCTTCAATTGTTTATCACATTTGCTCTCATTTTCTAGAAACAGGATCAAGATTGCCCTCCATCACTGGCATTTAATGGGAGAAGGGACTCTCCATAGAGTGGTTCCATAATCATGCTCCTGATCTCTGTGCTCTAAATGTGGCTTTGGAGACTTTCAATAAAATCCTAATCACAATTACTTGGAAATTGGTTCCCAGATGTATGGCAAAAGATGCAAAGGATTCTTTAATCTGTAATTCACTGCACATGAATGCTACTCTAATGCTGGAAGAAAGAAGAGAAGATTTTAAAATATCAAACCAACAAAAGCTTGTTTTTAATTAAATTAAACATCTCTTGAGGAAACAATCATGCTGAATTGATAAATTGCTGGATCGGTTCTTTAGTCTCCCCGAACAGATTCTCCCTGGAAATCTCTGATCCGTTTCCAGTCAAAGTACTGGGCTAAATGAGCCAGTGCTTTAGCAGTGCAATACTAGGCAGAATTACTCTGAACCCATTTATTTCACCAGGTTGAGGTTGCAAGGTGTTATACCCTACCACTCACAGTTGATTTCTCCTGCACTAGGAGATGTCCATGGACAGAAGAGGCTCTAGAACTAGAAGAAGGCTCCTTTTACCAGGAGAAGGTGACACTATTAATTGAGTGATAAGAGGACTGTATCTGACAAATTTTTCTAAATGTGAAACAAAAATCTATACAGGATATCATGGGACCAATGTGGACGAAAGTCATGTGTGGAAGGAAATTGAGTGAGATGAAAGGAAATTGAAATAAGGAAGGGAATTGAGTGAGATGGCTGGATCCAATCCATAATCCTTAGTATTGTCTTGGGAATGGTGAAGCACTGCAGTCATGTATTTGTGTGTGGTCTTTTTTGTTGCCATACTTGGGGCATTGCAACAGGACTACTGCTGTGTTTAAAATCTGATCACCTGGGGACTCCTCTTCAGCCCTGGAAGGCAGATTCCTTAGAATCTGTGAGCATCTCACAGCAGAATAACAGAAGCCCAACTTTTCTTACAAACAGCCCTCAAATAATCATAACTTCATGGCCTGAAATTCTCAGTGTTTAGATGACATCAGTTCCATATTGCAACTCACTGCATAAGAAATGGCTGGAAACATATTTTATTAGTTATTTCAGGTAAATGCAGAGAATGCACTGAAACAAAAGACTTCACCCTTCATTTGGATTCCTTTAGATGTCTTTTTAGGCTGAATAGTTAATAACATTAAGGAGGAGATGTGCAATAAAGATATGGGAGCAGAGTTTATTATGAGAAAAAGCCCACTTTAGGAGTAGTTCTCTTCCACCACTTAGCTCAGTTCTTTGTGTACACATCCTTCCATTCAGAATATTTATTGCTGTTTGCCTAAAGGAAAAATGAAAGGCAGCACATTCAAGAATGCAAGTGGGGAACCCAGACTACTTCCCAGCCCTCTACGTGTGTGGGTCCAGGTATTGCTCATAATCTGGCGGTGTTCTGCCACTCACATTTGCAAGCCCTTTACTCAGTGAAACCCAATACTTCCTTTACAAATAAAGCGAGTCGTCTGACAAATTGTCTTCTCCCCAGATTTTGTGGGGTTGGTCCATGACTTTATTTTACTGAAGGAACAAGGAGAAGTTTATAATAGGATCAGTTTTGTTTGCAATTTGTTTCTAATAGATGCCAATAAGACAGTTAACTAGGCTCCAGTTAATGGAAATTTTATTGTTTTTCCTCCTGCAGTGCACATGACCTTTCCTTATGAACATTTGTGATTCTTGAAAACATGTATCTGCTGCTTTGCGTCAGCCTTTCTTGCAGCAAGGATATAACCACTGACTCTTCTGAACTTGTATGCCAACACTTTTCTGGAGAGGAGGGAAGGAAGGAAGGAAGGCTCTGATCACCCTGTCAGTGGCAAATTTACAGTGACGATCTGGCTTTAGTTCCATGTGTATTTCTCCAAATATAATATCTCCCCCAAGAAATCAATGATAAGCTGCTAAACTAAAGAGCATGGTAGCATCCACAGAGCAGTAAATTAATGGTCTTTCTTGGATAGATGGTTACAGATTTCATCATAAAAAATGGATAAAAGATTACATATCACACAGAGCGAAACTTTTAATAACTCAACATGACTTTACTTAATGGGTTTTATTCATTTTAATCATTATAGTGTCAATGATGATTATAGCCTTATTAGATTCCAGTGATTGAGGAGTCTGTTTATGAGATATTGAAAATCTGAGTCGGCACCAGTCTGCAGCCTCAGTTAGTCTGATGTGCAACTTCATCTGGAGGAGCAAAGCTTGTCTGAAGGTTTCAATTTAATATTTTTACAGAATTGCTCCTGTCTTTATTGACCTAGGTCATGGATGACTTAAGGATTCCACAACATCAGCTTCTCCAAAAATGTAGATCACAGGCAAAGGATACATCAGAAAGGAATAGCTGGTTGTTTCGTTGTTGTTTTTCTTTAAGAGTTAGAAGAAGAAAATCTTAGCATGAAAGTGGGTTGCTGAGTATGCAGTCTTGATATTTATTAATTAAAATATATTCTATTTTTGGGGTCAGGAAATGTCCTCAAAGAAGCATCTACAAGTCTTGTATCTATATCTATATCTATATCTATATCTATATCTATATCTATATCTATATCTATATCTATATCTATATCTATATCTATATCTATATCTATATCTATATCTATAATCTATTATCTATTATCTATTATCTATTATATATATGCATAAAATTTAATCTAACAACCTTAAGATTAATAAAAGAACAGTTCAGAATTAAAAAACAAACAAAATGAAGGAATAAAATTGATATCTATGCAACCAAGCAACATCAATCAACTAACCCAAAACATGGCATACACAAAAAATATTTTTTATCTGCTCTTGAAGACAAGAACAGAAGGTGTCAATGCTTTTATTAGGAGTCAGAGTTCTATCTATCAATCTATCAATCTATCAATCTATCAATCTATCAATCTATCTACCTACCTACCTACCTACCTATTTCATTTGTAGACTGCCACTCCCAGCATAAGCCATCTCGTGGCGGTTTATAATTTATAAAACCAATAAAAATTACAGAATAAAGCACATAAAACCCTCATCACAATTACAAATTATGGAGGTGTAACTGGATTCTTGTTCTCTCCTGGATCCACCACCCCACTGTTCCTAGTCTTGTTTCTTACACAGATGACACTGGGTGATGTTAACCCACGGGTCCCCAATCCTAAGGAGGTAGGGTGGGATCCTCAGATTGGTAACTCTGCCCTGGCTTCAACCAAATGCTTGGTGGAAGAGCTCCATCTTTCAGGCCATGTGGAAGCCAGAGAACTCCACCAGGGCCCTTATCTTTTCCAGGAGCTCATTCTACCAAAAAGGCCCTGGCCCTGGCCCTGGTCGAAGCCAGGTGAATTTTGCAGGGGGCAGGGCAACCAGCAGATTGAGAGCAGAGAGCAGTGTAAAGAACTCGGTCCATGTATAGCCTTAAAGGTCAAAAACAAAACCTTAAACTTGATCCAAAAGCAAACCAGCAACCAATGCAGCTGCCACAGCACTGACTGAATATGAGCCCTCCAAGATGTCCTAGTGAGAACCCTCGCAGCTGCATTTTGTACCCGTTGCAGTTTTTGGGACAGGGACAAGGGTAGGGTGTGTTACAGAAGTCTAATCTGGAAATGACTGTTGTATGTATCACTGTGGCCGAGTGTTCCAGGGACAGGTAGGGCACTAGTAGCCGCGCTTGGCATAGGGGGGAAAATGTTGTCCGAGCTACTTTCATGATCTGAGTCTGTACCTGTTGTAGAGAGAGGAAGGGGAAGGAGATTATAAGACACTTTGAGACTCCTTCTGGTAGAGAAAAGTGGAATATAAGAACCAGCTCTTCTTCTTCCTTAGGGTCAGGAACCACCAACTGTTTGGTGTTTGCAGAGTGAAGTGCTCTTTGGGGGTGTAGGTAGATAGGATATCTTTCTGATACACAGGGTCAGGCCTATGAATAGTCTTATAAGTAAGTAGTAAGTAATGCAGTTGCCAGAGCACAGGTTGAATATGTGCCCTCCAGGAGGTTCGTGTAAGGACCCTGGTGACAGCATTGCTGCAGTTTTCAGAGCAAAGATAAAGCCCGTGTAGAGCGAGTTACAGAAGTCCAGTCTAGAGGTGACTATCACATGGATAACTGTGGCTAGGTGTTCTGGGGACAAGTAGGGCTTGGCAAACATGGAGAAATGCCCGCCATGCTACCCTTGAAACCTGAGCCTCCATAGATAAGAAGGCATCAAAGGTTTCTGGCTGAGAATGCAACCGACAGCTGTACCCCACCCAGGCAGGGCAAGTGCACGTCCTCCTTTGGTCCCTCCATACCCAGTCACTGGTCTCAGTCTTTGAAAGGGTGAATTTCATACAACTCTGCTTAAGCCATCCCATCCCTGCTTCCAGGCATCTGGCAAAGTTGTTGGGGGGTGAATCCAGGCAGCCACCCATCAGGAGGTAGAACTGGGTATCATCTGCCCAACCCCCCTGACCAGCTGGGTAAGAGGGTGTATAAGGATGTTAAACAATGTTGAGGAGACAATTGCACCTTGTGGCACCACGCATTGAAGGTGGTATCAGCATGATTGCATTTTCCCCATGGCTATCCGCTGCCCATGACTTGAATGAAGAAGATCAGCCACTGGAGAGCTATCTTGGCATCAACGAGTCAGTAAGCAAAAAGCTCATGATCAACTACGTATGTTGAATACTGCTGTGAGATCAAGTAACATGAGCAGTGCTGCCCTGTCCTGATCTAGCTGTCACTGGAGGTCGTCTGTCAGGGCATTTCTATCCCATAGTCAGGCTGGAAGCTAGAATGCAATTGGTCCAAGACTGAAGCTTCATCTAGGTATGCTAGAAGTTAGTCTGTGGCAGCCCTTTCAGCCACCTTTCCCTGGCAGGCTAGATGCAAAATGGGGCAGTAGCTGGGAAGGACCCATGCATCCAATGATGGTTTCAGTTATAGGTGGACCACGGCCTCCTTCAGCCACTCTGGGAATTCCTCCATTGGAAGGGAGAGGTTAATAATCTCCCGGAGAGGGCCAAATATCTTCTCATTGCTCATTTTAAGTAGCCATGAGGGGCAGGGATCTAGGGGGCATGTGACTGGCCTTACCAAAGCTAGAAACCTAACCACTTCAGTCCATGTGAGCCACCTGAAGCCATCAACTACTCCCTCCAAAGGCAGCCAAGGGGCCTCTAGTTTCCTTAACTGTATCAATAGGTACGGGAAGGTTGTGGTAGAATGTCAGATTATTATTATTATATTTATATTTATTACCCACTGCTCCCAGGCTAGCTAGCTCACAGTAAATAACAAGATAGAAGCTCCATATAAAAATCAGTGTGAAAAAGGTGCTGAAAAACTAGGCTTATACGCGAGTATATGTGGTATATTTTGTACACCTTTTATTAAGTTGCCTCCTAATGCTGTATCTACCCTTCCCCCTGATTGTTGGGATCACTGACCCCCTTGAGCCCATCTCTTAATCAACGCCCCCCCCCCTCCGTTCAACTAACTCAAATCCTTCCTTTTGGCCCAACATCGCCACTTTGGCCCAACATCACATCATTCTAGTTTTTATTATAAATATAGTTGGCTTCCTATGCTGTTATTCTGCTAATCCTTATAAGCCCTACTCTTTCTCACAGAGCTCCCATTTAACCTTCTAATCTTGTTTTAGGCTCCTTATTCCTATTCTAATGTCCTTTTCTTAGTAAAACACTTTTTCCATTTATCAATTCCCATTCTCTCTCTCCTCTATCATCAATATCCATTTCTAAGGAGGTAGCCCACAACCCAGGGTTTATAGGGTCTGATATTTTGTGATTGGTTCCTTGAATCATATGCCAGAACCCAAAAAGGTACTGTCAGTCTTAGAGTCATAGAGTTGGAAGGGACCTTCCAGGGTCATCTAGGCCAACACCCTGCACAATGCAGGAACTCACAACTACCTGTCCACCAACAGCGACCCCAATTTTATACCCAAATGCCCCTCCCTCCCCCAATTTCCACAATCCAGCCTGGCCTGGAGGAAATTCACCTACCATCCCACAGCAGCAGTTAGCAATTCCCTGGGTATGCAAGAAAGGAAGAAGTATCCAAAGAAGGAGTATCCACCACCTTCTGAGGAAGCCTGTTCCACTGAGGAACCGCTCTGTCAGGATCATCTCCCGGAGGTTTAGCTAAAAGTTATTTTGAATTAATTTCAACCCAATGGTTCTGGTTTGACCCTTTGGGGCAACAGAAAACAGCTCTGCTCCAATTTCTATAGGGCAGCCCTTCAAGTATATGAAGATGGTTATCTTGGTGATATGTTTTTATAGAATCATAGAATAATATAGCTGGAAGGGGCCATACAGGCCATCTAGTATAAGCCATCTAGTCCAACCCCCAGCTCAATGCAGGGTCATTATATGGAGGTTACAGAAACTAAGTTTGTGGCACAGGCTAGAAGGCCCTGGGCTTGTGATGATATGTTCAAGCTCCTTGTCTGCCATTTTGTGTATGCCTGAGAATTTTGTTTAGCACAGGCCTTTAAGTCATTCCTGGCACAATACTTCCTATATAACTATTGCATGGTCATCAGGATGCCTAAGCAGGACATACATTAACAATGAAAGCAGGCCTCAGTCTGGATGTGCAAGTAAATAAAGTGTTTGACTTGGCACATAGAGAGGCACGTAAGCTTTCCTGGCAGATATGGCCATATTTATTTGGGAGTGCCAAAATGCTTCAAGTGCATTTAGTTCTTACAAGGAATGTAGAAGGCATGAAGAAGACATGTGTCAGATGCCCTTTACAAACCAGCCTACCTGTGAGTTTTATCAGCTCTGAAGATGTGTATTGTGTATATGTTATACATATCAAAAGGTTCTACATATGGACTTACTAATGTTCAGAAAGCAGTCAAATTAAGATTTGGCTTATCTGGCCTAGTCATTGCCTGGTCCACATTACGCTAACTGCTGTATTAACAACTGTTTGGGTTCACATTACAGCTTTCATCCTTAGCTGCAAGGGAGATGAGTGTAATTCTAATGGAATGGAAAACATTGCTTGCATAGATGCCTTTCTAATGGAAAAAGCAGTCACTGATGGCTAGTTGACACTTCATTGAGCTGTTTTCCTAAGAGCAATATTCCCTTAACAGCTTTAAGTCACCCAGTACTGTACAAACTGCAGGCAAGAAGCCTTTGGATTCGAGGCACACAACAAAGGTGCTACTTTTGGCAAGCTCCTTTTTCTATTTTGATTAACAAGGATTGCATTGTTTCCACTTTGTAAGAGCTATATGCAGCTCCTCTGGAGATGCCTCCCCCTTTCCTGCGTCTGTGGTGCATGAGTGGCTTATAAAACACAAAGAAATAAGCAATGTTCCCTGTTAAAGGTTTGATCAATAAGAACTGGAATCTAGTGCATTTAGAGATCCAGAGAAAGCCATTTTTCAATATGCCTGAGTAAAAAAACAAACAAAAAAAACCGCCACAGCACATGGCTGTACTGAATTTGCCAGTTAGGTCTTCTGGAAACAGCATGCATGAGCATTTCCACCCTCAATTTTCCACTTCATTATTTGAATGTTTTAGCATTCTTCTGTTAAACGTTGTGGTTTGATTGCCTTATCATTGGCATACATTTCTTTTACCGCTTCATAATCATTGTTTCTTACGTGTGCAACACTTCTGCATTTCCAAGGGAGTCTTCTGCTGCCCCCAGGCTCCTCCCCCAAATCTCCAGGAATTTCCCACCTCTGGGTTGGAAACCTTATCTCAAGGTAACAAATATTCTCTATCAGCCATAGTGTCATCACATTCTAGGGTTGAAATGGGCCTTATTGGCCAGCCCCCTGTTCAGTGTACAACTTCACAGCAGGTAGATATTTGCATATAGTTCAATGAAAAATACTGAACAGTCCTCAGATTCCTATGAGCTTTATGAGCTTTATAATGGCTTTGTCTTAAAGAATTTAATTTTTAAAACATGTCAGTTGTCTTTCTAAAATACGTAATCTTAGGTGAGACTTGTTTTTAATGTCACTGTAATGGCCTTAACGGGTTTTAATGCTTTGTTTCTTCTACCTTGTTGCTGAATTCATGCAGGGTCTTATCCCTGTCTTTACCTTTTCACCAGAAGCTTTATTGCTGCTCCTGTGATACTCAGTGATATTAAGTAATATTCAATGCTGTGACTCCCCCTGTTTAAGGCACCCTTACATAAATCCACTTAACTTGCTCATTACTGATTTGCCTGATAAAGTTTCAAACAGAATATAAACTATCCCCTCACTTTTATTAGCAAGAAACCAAAGGTATTTACTTAGGACTCCATTCATTCCAGCTTCTATTGCTCTACCTTCTTATGCCCAAATTCAACTGGGGGAAAAAAATGAGCAAATCCACTATAAATGAGTACTGTTCAACTTCAAAGCCTACAGCTAAGACGAGGGTTGGTTTTCAGTGAAGAAATGACATATCTGAGCACTGATCAGTTGAGCTCTCCAGGCAAGTCTATTTAAAAGCACTTTCCATTTTAAATATAGCAATAAAATACCAGCCTAGCAAACCTTCTTGATAAGGCTAAAAGCAATACATCCAAATCCAATCTAAATTTGACATTGCCTAGAACAAGAATTCACATTGGTAAGTCAGGACCTGTTTACAGGGCAATAAATGGGTGAGTAGCTATAATATGGATATTAAACTTGTAAAATATATTGATGGCAAGTGAGGGCTAAATAAATAATTTACTACGAGAAGATTGGAAATCTTTACATGGTACTTAATTGACCATTTGTGCTCCCATGTTCTTGATGGCTTTCTATTTTGCATTTTCTTCTCTCTTTTTTTTTCAGGAGCTCAGCTTCCCCCCATGAGTATTTTATTCCCAACTTTGGCAAGTGAATGCATTTCTGAAAGCAAGTCCAGTTTCCATCTTGGCTTTATCAGTCAGTTACATTGCCTCTCACACTCCTTAGCTTGTAGGGAAGAATGAACAAATTTCCTGCATATGAAGTAGATGCTTCTGTTCCTAAAATCATAATGCTATTGTTTGACCATTACCTGTAAAAGGCAATGAGTCCCTATGCACAGAGATCAACTGAAGTGGCCCCCCCTTAGTCTCAAGTGCATTAGTCCAATGTAGTTCCTGTGGATACCTGTTGACATCTTTCTGGGTACCTGCTTAGGGTTTTTAGAAAATGGGTTGAGACGGTGGAACTAACATCCATTAGAGCTTCTTACTGACCATGAGAGACTGGATTGGCTTTACAGATATTTTTATAAATCATTTGGCCACAGCACAAGGATCTTCCCTTTGTGACTGAAGGTAAGCTGTACATGTGCAAGGAAATAATGTCCATTTAATAAGACATCTTGTTAAGCAGAACTTCTGCCTGAAACGTTGAAGAGTTACTATTAGAGTTATATATGACTTCACTCCCTGACTTTTGTGGTTGGCTCCACTATCTGAGGCAGTCATTTTGACAGAATTTCAAATGTGCCTGTAGGCTCAAAAAAGTTGGGAACCTTCATTGTAGTGACTTCTGCAAAAGGTTTACAGGACTGTAAGAGACACCAGGTTGGAGATTGCGAACTTTTTAACTAAACTTGCTCAACTCTTCTCCTTACTACAGCCCCCTATTCCATATGGCTTTTGTATGTGTAATCTCATCATCCCCAGCACAGCCTTTTTAACAGGGCTGCCAAGAAGGAAGGAGGCAAAATTCCCAGGATCCCACTTAGCTGGGAGCCTTTAAAGTCAATGCCATCATGCTGTATCCAGCCCCCTACATTTGCTTTTTTAATCCTCTGATACAGTTCTTCCCTGCAGTCACTAGGGGCACAAAGAAAGCTGAGCACCATAAGCCAGAACTGTCAATTTCAAATGCGTCTTCTCCATTTCAAGAGATTTTTACTTCCCTCTTTGCTGGCCTTCCTTTTTGTTTCCTTCCCCATTTTTGCACAGTGCTTCCAAAATCCCCCCCCCATACACACACACCCTTTGCTTGAATTTGTTGTGATTCTGTGGTTTGACGTCAATTATGCTGACTTTTGCACCACCACAGTGGCACTGGTTTTGTGGGCTTGCAAAAATGCTCCTCCACCTTCAGTTTCCACTGCAAAGCTTCTCTTGGTTTAATGTTGGTTCTGTTGGGCTTGTTGTTTGTTCTCAGTGATTGCTACTTGCAAACATGTGCTTTTTGCCATGGAAGCGGTTTGAACTCCCCCCCCCTCCGCACAAGAAATATTAGAGAACGGCTGAGGGCACTCTATTTAGGGGGTCACAAAATTGGACCCATTGGTCCAATAGACTTGGAACTTGGAGGTTATTTAAAGGACAGTCAACAGCAGCCCCACTTTTTGGTAGTCAAAGGGAACTTATGCCCACCAAAAGAAAAAAAAACTGTCTGGATTCAGCCCAACTTTTAAAGGAAACTTAAATACACAGGAGACAAATTTCTTAGGTTGCATAATGGGAAAATTTTTATGTCCTAAGCATTGCTTCCAACATGCATCACATCCTTTTCCATTGCAGGGTGTTCTTCTGATGGCAGACATTTCTGCTCACTCAAGACTGGTGTCTTTGAAGAAGCAAAAATATGTATAGTGCCAGAGGAATTCTCTCTGCAGTGGATAACTGACTCCAAAACAGCAGGAACTGAAGGAAGCTGAAGGATAAAAGTCAAACAACATTGAATGTGGCAGAAATACCACTTAACAACCAGATTAAGACCCTGGTCATTGGATTCCGAACAGAACACTGGAACTGCCTGCATAACAGAATGTCATAATTATCATGGGAGGATGCAATCAATAAGAATCATTCTGACCAGACTTTGATTTGGATAGGGGTTGTGCCACATATTTCTGTATGCGGAAGGCCTTAGGTTCAGTTCCTGGAATCCCCAATTAAAAGGTCTCAAGCAGAAGGTTCTGAAAAAGGCCTTGACTTTCTTGGATGCTGGAAAATAGTTCAGTCACAGCATACAATAATGAGCTTAATGAGCTTGATAGTGTCATGAGGCAGCTATACATCAGAGTTCTCTTTGTATGCTACAACCTGTACAGATTGCTGGAAACAGATAAGGAGGGAAGTGTTATTCAGAAGGTATAACAAATCGGCAAATTAAAAAGTAGGATCACTTCCATTTTTAGATCTTGGTTATTTAGGAGTTTAAAACTCCTCCTGAATATTCACAAATATTATAACTAGCGGTATTCGTTTGTGGATACACAGGTAGAAATAAATGAATCAGGTTTCAGCATGGCTTGCTGCTACTTTTAGGGGATTTCTGCATTTGATAAATATAGTGAAATGTTTCCCTAATGTAGGCATTATATTCCGGCCATTCCACATGACGTTGCCAACATCCAGCGTCTAGCCAGCTGAAAATTTGTTACATCCTCCATTTTAAAATGTGAGTTGGGGTATCACATAAAATGCATTCACCAACCTAAAAAGCGTGGACAACCAGCAAGCAACCAGCAGAAGGAAGTTATGGAGGCTCAAATGCACTAAAGTTGCCTGCTTTGTCCTGCCCTCACACCCGCCTCCCTCTCTCTTTTCCCTGGGGATGGGAATTTATTTTTTAAAATGGCAACATGCCTGGAGCAACGAATAGGCGGACACTCATGTAGGAAATTCCAGAAATAATTTTTTTCCAGTATTGTAACACAAAGCGAGTCTCTTGAAAGTTTCCTCCCACCCAAAAAAATCAGGAATGATTTTAATTTATTAATTTATCAAAGGTCTCATTATCCCATAAGGGGTGGCATTCAAAAAGCACTATGCAACTATTATTCCATGCATAAGCATTGCAACAGAGAAGTATGAATTAAAGAAAAAATTAGAGGGCATCACAGGACCTTTAAACTGAGTCAAAATATAGAGGAACGGGATTGGTTGCCTGAACTGATTGAGAGACGGAAGCATGACATGTATAAGGCACATTGCTCTCTTCTGCCATTTTAAGCAGCAGATGTGGAGGGTGAGATGCGCAGAAAGGTGGTAGACAAAAGCAAGACAGCAAAAAGGTGAGGAGGGCTTGGGAAGTGCAAAAAATGTAGTGCTTTGCCATTCCACTGGCATAAGTCTATTTTTACTAATGTGCGGAAATGGCCCTAGAATTCATCTTCCAGCACACTTGGCCTTGACCAGGGCCAGGGCTTTTTCATTCCTGTTCCCAACCTGGTGGAATGAGCCACAGGCCTTGCGGGAGCTTTCTGCTTACCACAGGGCCTGTAAAATGGAGCTCTTCCACCAAGTCTATGGTTGAGGTCAGGGCAGTCAGGTAGATCATGCCCCCCCTCCCCAGGGCTAGTGCTAGCACCTGGGTTGTTGTCTGCTAGGGCCTCCCTCTTCCTCTATATTAGGTTATTAGATTGCTGGATATGGGGGATTGAATTGTTTTATCACTTTGTTTGCTATGTTTTTATTGTGTTTATTGTATTTGGAATGTCCTTTTAATGGGTTTTATTGAGGACTTTGTGACCCGCCACGAGCCATTGGAATGGGAGTGGTGGGATATAAATCACATAATAAACAGACAAACAAACAAATGAATGAATAAGTAAATAAATGTGTGTTGTTGTTGTTTACTTAACAGTGAGTAACCATGATCAGCTCATGAAGTCAGGTGGAACGAATTCCAGACCCAGCCTGTGATCAATGACATTCAAAGGAGACCTGTGATAGTGTATCACTATGTATTTGGAACCAGGGTGCTCTGGCGGTATTTATTTCTAAAGGATGCACCTTTATTTCTAAAGGATGGGCCTAAACAATCAAGATGCCTGTATAGTAGTTTATAATGTACCCACAAAGCTGACTTATATTGAATCAGACCATTGGTCCATCAAGGTCAGTACTGTCTACTCAGACTAGCAGTGGTTCTCCAAAGTATCAGGCAGAGGTCCTACGACCTGATTCTTTTGACTGGAGATGCTGAGAGTTACACTTGGGGCCTTTAGCATGCCAATGAGGTGCTCCGTCACTACTAATGGTAGATACTGAGCTACACCAAGCACTAGTGTGAAATTGTAAATGTTTTATTGTCATCTTTCAGCACTGTCATATTCTTTACCTACTTGTTTATGGGAAATTCATAAGACACAAATAGCTACTCCATCCCTACGGAGGCTATGCAATGAATAAGTATAAGGGCCAGTAAGATTAACATTTCACTTGGTGTTTCCATAAAGACAAGAATATTTTCTCCCTTGGCACCAGCTCACATTTTAATAGCAGAGCTTTCAAAAATGCTGTAGATTTTTTTTTGTTTTTTTAAAAAGTTGCCCATACTAGGTTTTCTAAGTGCACACAAAACATAACAGAACTAATTGAACAATCAAAGTGAAGGAGGTCAAAACCCAACAAACAGTGTAGCATTCATAATGGCCCTAGAGAGTTTTAACAGATGGACACTTGTAAATCTAACAGGATTCCTACTGGTGAGGATGCCGTAGGTAAAATTCAGAACATCTCATTAAACTGTCAGCCAGATATGGGATGCCACTCATGTGGATCATGCCAGTTAGACATCTGCACAGGACATACATATATCCAGATATTAGGGATGGGCTTGAGCAGGAAAACTCATGTCGGCATCCAGATTGTCCCTTATAAAATTAATGGATATTCATGCTGAATGCTCAGTAGAGTGTGAGAACTAGTAAAATGAAAACAATATAGGCATAGACAGGCTTCTATGCACTGTAACAGATACACGCAATGTCAGTTTTCTGTTCAGCGGATTTGTCACATAACCATACATGGAATGGCCTTTTAGAGGTCTAAGGTAAAGCTGGCCAAGAGGTCTATGTGGCAGTGAACAAGAGCCAGCTCTTGTTTCTCATACTTACTGTGCAATCCTAAGCAAAGTTACACCCTTCTAAGACCATTGATTCTAGTGGATTTAATTCTGCTTAGGATGGCCCTATTAGATAACTAGGCCTGACAGAAGTTTTTGGGGTGGGCTCTTTACACCAAGCCATACAAGGCGCTTTAGATTAACTTTTGACACACTCAGACCCAATACTTGTTATTTTGAATCATTTCCTTTTAAAACTTCTGCTGATTTACAAACTCATCTGAACTTAAACCCTGAATACCAGTGGGGCTCCCTTAGCAGATGGAGCTCTGTGAGCATACAAGCTTCCCTTCACTAGCTGCCTGTGGGTGCACACATGCCCATGGGCTATGGGCTATCTCTAGGCTCCAGAACAACAGGAAACAATCACTCCAGGCAGCAGGTCCCAGAGCCTTGAAATTGCCTGAGATTAGCACTACCTGTTCCTGCTGACAGGACTGCTTGCTGTCTTTGTTAGTGGGATATTTTAACCCAAAACAGGAGGGTGAGGTGTAGTTAGTGGTCAGACCCCTCCTCACTGAGTCTACTGCCTGTCAGCTTCATTGAGCAACTGAAGATGGAGTTTTTGATATTTCATAATGTGTTCCTTCACCTCACCTCCTGTCTTTTTCTGAACTAAATGGTTATAAATATTATAATATTTCTTTGAGAAGGCACCCCAATCCTTGATTACTGAAATTCCTCTACTTTTCTAGGTCTACAATATATTATTGAGACATTTTTTTAATCAGGTTACTCGAAGTAAGTAAAAAAGGAAGGAAGGAAGGAAGGAAGGAAGGAAGGAAGGAAGGAAGGAAGGAAGGAAGGAAGGAAGGAAGGAAGGAAGGAAGGAAGGAAGGAAGGAAGGACCTTCAAGATTAAGAAGAAGAGTTGAATCTTATATGCCACTTTTCTATACCCATCCCTCTTAGAAGTCTAAAAAGCTACTTTATAACTGATTTTCCCTGCTTCCAGAAATGCTGTTGATCAGGCAGGGATAAATAGCATTTGATATTGCAGTGTGAAAAATTGACTTTAAAAACTCTGTGCAACAAAAGAAAATATGCCTTGTTAAGAAGAAATATGTCTAGGAGGGCTACTGGGAACAAAGATTATCCTCTACGGTGAACATTGTTTTGAGATTTTGTTAAACAAAATGGGAAAGATTCATTTTTGAGGGGGGGGGAAGTGTAGCACAGATAAGAATGTAGTTAAACAGCAGAATGAGATTCCCCTCTCCCCATTCTGAAAACCAGAGAAGTGCAATTGAATGGCTACTGCTTGAAAGACATCATATCCTGACAGCTTTAATCAAGTAAAGCAGCTTTTTAGTATACTTTTTTTTAAATGGTAGTGCTACATATTGCCTTGCAATTGCATAGGACTTATTCCCAGTGACAATTGTGTAGAAAAGAAAACATACTTTGATCTAAACTTGCAAACTGTACTCTGGACTCCTGCTGCCAAAGATGCAGGCAAGCTTCATCTTGGATCAAACCAGGAAATCGTATTAGGAATTAGTTGCAACAAATGCAGCCTTGTTATACATTCATTTGCAGGGGCTGTGACAGGTGGGCATCAGTACCTGGCTGCTCTGGCTGCTACTGCATTCTTGGCCCTCCTCACTGATCTCAGAGGACAGGACTAGGGTAGCATCCCCACCCTGCGAATAACCTGCAGGTTAGAGGGATATTGGTCAGGACAATGGGCCATGGTTGGATGCAGTAGGTGGCAAGACCTCATCCCCATAGCTGGCAACCATGATGCTCATTACACAGGGCCTCCACTTTATGGCCAGCCATAACCATGGGGGGTATCATCACCGGCATGATGGCTTTTGATCCAAGCAGACCCTCCTCCACTGTTCACTCATAAGTTAAGTTGTGCTGTCCACTGCTTCAGTCTTTCTGATCAGTGTTATCTTAGACAGCTGGATTCATCTACAACTTGTTTGCACTCAGCTACTTGGTCACAACTGCCAGGCACTGGCTTAGGACAGAGGCATCTGCTGTTGCTGTCCACACACACATTACCCTTGTTGTATTGGGATGAATGAATGTCTTTACTTCCACGGAACCTGATCTGACAATATATAAGGGAAAAGAGGGAGAAGTACGGTCATTCTGAAACTGTAGTGTCATCACATTCCCAGACAAAGTACAATACTTACAGGGAGAGTGTCCTGTATTCAGAACTGCAAAGTCTCCTTAGAGTTTCTGCTCAGCTGAACCTATTACACTATGTGAAACTTGCAAAAATTGCTGATTTCCATAGTGCTGACATTGCAGTCTTTTAAAATCCTGGGCGTGAAATAAATATCTGGATCTTAATAAATGTCTCATTTATATATGGTTAATATATTTAAATGTGAGAAGATATAAATGATATATTTTTATGGCAAGTCTTGTTACCTTTCTGTATTGATTCAGATAAATGCAAAGTTAAAAAAATGGCAAGGGGCTGCCTAAAACAACCTCCTGTTCCCTTAACATAAGTTACCCATTGGAACAAAAATGTTATTATGCAACGTTTTTAAGATTAAGTAGACTGTATCAATGCAATTAACATCACATCTTGGGAGTGAGGCAGTGACTCTATCATGTAAGGGTAGTGATAAAAATTGCATGGAGAATGAGATTGGAATTTTACAGCACAGAAAAGTAGTGTTTCTTTGGCATCTTTCATGGTTATTCTTCACTTGATGAATTGCCTTTGTCAATATTCCACTTCATAGCTGAGAGGTGGTCAAGAAAGATGAGATAATTGTAACATATTCTATGGGGAAGCCATTCATGGGACAATGAGATAATTGTAGCATAGTCTATTGGGAAGCTATTCATGGGACAATAAAAACATCTAACAAAATATATTTGTGAAATATATGCTGTCAAGACAATGGGGTGAGGGCAAAAGGAATGGTTATGTGTCCTTTTAAATGGTTGATTGTGAATAACAGACTGCCATCCCCACCAACTGATCACTACCTCTGTCAGTTAAATCTGTGGTCACTTATTCTGCATATAATTTCTCAAAATAATTTTATCTTTTCTTCTGCAGAATTTTCTGTGCCGTTTTCATCAATTTCACACTACCCCCCCAAAAAAAAATACCCCAGACATTTGAATGTAGATCAATTCTACCAAAATACCTCTAATGTATGTTCTGAAATTGTCTCCTTTTTATTTTATTTTATTGTATGTTATTTTACTTTACTGATTTCTATAGAACCTTCTTTGTGGTACAATAGTAACTGTGCTATATTACAAGTCCACAGCCAAAGAGGGTAAACCTCTGACTATAGACATTGCTTATTCTACATCAGTGTGCTATCTATGAAGCACAGTGATGAGAGTAGAAAACACACAATTCATGAACATCAGAGCACATGAAGTTATAGTGAGTGAGACTGTTCATCTGTCATGGTCAATATAGTCTATTCTGCCAGGTTATGAACAATTTCCACAGTCAGGAGTAAAATTCCAAAACTGTCAGTACTCGTCTCCTCTTGGCTAGGGCTGAAATCAGACTGAATTCTCCTCAGCATCCAGTTCAGAAGTCTTTTTCTGCTCAACTGATGTCAACCAATCAGATTGCTTTCTGACTTTGTGAAGAATTAATCTTTCACAATCTTCTATCTGTTTCTACAATACTTCTAAGCTTTTAAAATTGCAGTCCAGAGACAAAACATATTCATGAAATCTCTCTTTTTCTGTAGACAGATTTGAAAAGAGTAACTGCTATTTTATTGAGTTGAAAAGTTCAAGAAATGCATACCAGGAATAAATCTGCTTAATAGTTATAATACTACATATATCTGTATTAAACTTTGACTTGCTAAGTGGATTCAAACACTGAATAGGCTTTGCAAACTTATAGTTAATCAGTTCAGACAATGAATCTTTAAAACAACCTCTCTGAGGACAAGCTCGCTTAACAAGGATATGAAGTGCATATGTTCTTATTAGTCATCATTAATAAGGCAGACAGTCCAATTCATAGTAATTTATTTTATAATAGGCCCAACCTTATTAACAGACTTGCATGGAAAGAATCATGGCCAATGTTTACATTTGTTTATCTATCTTCTTGCACATAATAAAGATATCATTAAATCAACTCATATATAGATCAAAAACAAATGTATTTGATCCAAAACAAATAAACAAATTATTAAACAATCCTGAGACATTTTTTAATTTACATGTTTATTTTATGAGCATCTTCTTATTTCATGCTTTCTCCCCACCTTTTGTTACTCTCACGTTAGGTATGAGAGCATGGATATATACCCTATGTTCCATCCATTTTCTTTTTGCTGTTACATGTCAGAATGCTATGCTTCTGCCATTTGCTCCATTTGCATATGCGTTGGAGGGTAGTTTGTTAAATGTGTAAATGAAGCAGTTTTATTGTGCCCTGTGCCCTGTCCTTCCCCTTCCTTTTGCTTTTACACCTCCCCCGCTTTCATCCATCTCCTCTGTCCGCTTTTCTCTTCTGTGTTCTCTCTCTGTGTGTGTAGGGGAGTGCTACACAACCCCCATCCCACCCCAAGCAGTCTTTTCCTCCAGGGGAACTGATCTCTGCAGAATGGAGAGGAACATTCATTCTGATGGTTCTCTGGGTCCCACATGGTGGCTGGCATCCCTGAACAGTGCAGGGATGCTAGCCACCAGGTGGAACTTGGAGATTCCACTTCTGGGGTTTCTTAATTGTTTGTTAGTTTGGTCTCTTATCACTCTCGGGGGGGGGGGGGATATTTGTAAACTAGATCTTAGCTGTGAGACATTAGCAAGCTTTTTCACAGATAAAGTCTTATTGCTCTACCGGGACCTTCCTGCCATGGTTGATATGGATAGGGAACTGGAGACCTGTTGCTCACTTTTGGAGGTGTCATTTGATGGCTTCAGGTGGCTTTCATTAACCGAATTGGACAAATTGCTGGGATTGGTGTGGGCAACCACTTGCCCTCTAGATCCCTGTACATCTTGGCTGCTCAAAGAGGGTGGCCAGTGGATAGGAGGTCAACTCAGGGATATTATCAACCTCTCCCTGTCCACCAGGGAGTTCCCTGCATTGCTGAAGGAGGCGGTGGTTTGCTAAAGAAGTCATCACTGGGTCCGTGGACCTGTCCAGCTGCCGCCCAGTCTCACATCTTGAGTTTCTAGGCAAGGTGGTTGAAAGGGCTGCAGCAAACCAGCTGCTGGTATTCTTGGAAGACAGCCTTTTGCCTTATGCCCCCTGCAGGGCTTTATGCTCTGTGGGTTCCAACTTGCTGGTGGTTCCTGGCCCCTGGGAAACCCACCTAGCCACCTAACCAGGGACAGGGCCTTTTTGGTCCTGGCCCCAGTCTGGTGGAATGAGCTCCCAGAAGGGTTCAGGGCCCTGCGGGAGCTTGCTGAATTCTGCAGGGCCTGTAAAACGGACCTCTTCCACCAGGTTTATGGTTGAGGCTGTGGCATGGAAGATCATGGGTCCCTCTAGGAGGGACTCCAGGAGAGTTTACATTAGGCCAGACTATCACCAAGTTGAACCATCACCATCCATTGATGCTCCCATGGCACACCGTGAGGGGATTAGTTGTGGGGTGACAAGGTAGTTTTTCACTGCCAGGGTTTGTGTTATATTTGAATAGGGTTATATGATTATTTTATGTGGGGTTTTATTCTGTAACCCGCCGTGAGACAGTTCACCAATAGCGGCAGGTAAGAAATATGATGATGATGATGATGATAATTTAAAAAGCCCCCAATTTGACCTACATGATGCTGAGAGGTTTTTCTGGCATGGTGGCCATACGCTATACTAGAGGTTTAGGTCAGGTTTTTGCATTAGCAGCAGTGGTGCCCCTGTGCTGTGAAGATGGAATGGCACCTTACTTCTACACCATTCCAGTTTGGGAACCTTATTTACATAAGCCAATGTGGTGGCTTTTTGAGAAGTGTGGAGTGGAAGTGTGAAGTAAGAAAGCTTGGCACCCATCTGATCCTTCACCAGACAAGGGCCTTGTGGCACCTTAGATACTAATTGTAGTAATCACTTTTGTGTGTCTGACAAAAGAGACCCCAAAGGCTCATGCTACAGACATGGTTGCCTTTCTGTTGATTTTGCTGTAGTATGACTAGCCCACTAGAATTTTCATATAAGGTCCATTGTTGTCAGCAATCAATCAAGTGTGACTGTAGCTCTTATCAACCTGGCCAGGAAGGTCTACTGAAATGAGGAGAACTAACTTTAAAATATGTGAGAACTAACTTTAAAATATCACAAGATGTCATAGTCCCATTGTATACGGCACTGGTCAGACCACACCTGGAGTACTGAGTGCAGTTCTGGAGGCCTCACTTCAAGAAGGACATCGATAAAATTGAAAGGGTACAGAGGAGAGCGACGAAGATGATCTGGGGCCAAGGGACCAAGCCCTATGAAGATAGGTTGAGGGACTTGGGAATGTTCAGCCTGGAGAAAAGGAGGTTGAGAGGGGACATGATAGCCCTCTTTAAGTATTTGAAAGGTTGTCACTTGGAGGAGGGCAGGATGCTGTTTCCGTTGGCTGCAGAAGAAATAACGCATAGTAATGGGTTTAAACTACAAGTACAACGATATAGGCTAGATATCAGGGAAAGAAATTTCACAGTCCGAGTAGTTCAGCAGTGGAATAGGCTGCCTAAGGAGGTGGTGAGCTCCCCCTCACTGGCAGTCTTCAAGCAAAGGTTGGATACACACTTTTCTTGGATGCTTTAGGATGCTCAGAGCTGATCCTGCGTTGAGCAGGGGGTTGGACTAGATGGCCTGTATGGCCCCTTCCAATTCTATGATTCTATGATTCTATGATTCTAATAAATAGGTATATGATTTGATAAAAGGCCGCCTAGATTCACCTTCTAGTATAAGGCAAAACCATTTATACCACTATTTCTCCTTTCCAGCATGGCCAAACTTGGAAATCCCAAGAAACAACTGTATAGTTTCCCCATTATTCTTTCACCCATTTTAGTTTTAGTCAAACAGACTGTGAAATATCACTGTCTCACATATGACTCATGAAAAACTATCTGAAACAAGTATCCAAGATTGTTGTGTGTAACTTTTAAAATCTGGGGTATTACAAACCCACAAAAGAATCTTATTTATTACAGTGAAAGCAGACTGGGGCAATAATCATCAAAGTTATATTTACCCCTTAATAACTGTCTATTTTTATACTGGTGTTAGAGGTTAATAGCAATGTTATTTACTCCTCTGTCAAAAAGTACTGAAGGATGTGAAATGTAGCAGTCAATAAAGCAGAGCCATCAGATAAATAACATTCATATTATTCTCTGACAAATTCTTTTGCAACACAGGGATATAAATAACACTAAGAAAGCAGTTTCTGCATTACAAGTTTACTGATGTGTAAAATGTAATTTTAAAAAGAGCCCAAAGCCCTAGGAGCATGACGCACTGCAACATGATATATCGAAGGAGAGGTATGGTAAATTTACCACCTGTGAGGAGAATATCCTGGGAAAATAAGACATCTTGCTAAAGATATTTCAGAGGAGGAAAAGTGTACAAAAGGAGATCATGTTGATGGCACTTCTTCTAGCCAATAATGTCACAGAAATGAAACTGAGGGCAGTTTAGGGGTTGAATATTGTCTTAAAAGAACTTCGTTGAGGTATTTGCCACCACACTAGAGAACAGCACTGTAGATGATAAAGTGATCTGATACTAAGGGGTGGCCAAATCTCCAGATGTCCATGGACTAAAATTCCCATAAGCCCCTGCCATGTCCCCAAATGCTTGGGCTGGTTCCTCCATTGTTGGATGCTATATAGCCATTTTAGGATGAAAGAAGCTGTAAATAGAAAGGGTAGTGAAAAGATCAGCAGATCAAAGCAACAGATTAGTCAATCAGAACTTTCAACAGAATAGAATTATGTTAGTGGGTATTTTTTAAATTGTTCTTGTACTTTTAGTGGCTTTCATGTTTCCATAAGCAGAGGTCCTGCCAATTTTTCATTGCCTAAGCTAGTTTTGTTCTTTGGAATTTGTTTTATTTTAAACCAATTTTTGACAACTTCAGGTTATTTTTGTTGCTTTTATGATATATGGCTAATACATTCATTTTGATTCTTTCCTTTGGTGGTCAATTTAAGCCTGCCTGTCTCTTTCTGTCTGTTACTGATTATAATGCTACAGGTTAGTGAATATGCCTTTCTTCTCCATTATTAGCTGCAGGGCAAAGAATAATGTTTGCATTATTACTAAAAAGTTCACCCACTTTCTTCTGCTGTGTCAGCTTCAAGATATGCAAATAAAATGTCTCCTCCTCTGTCCTTGTGTACTTCTGTCTGTACAAGGAAAATACCTGCCTCTGTTTTCCTCTGCCCCTGGGATGTCAAAAGCAAGCCATTCTCTGCTCTGTCCCTCTCTAGGTGCTGCTTCCTTTCTGGGAATGCCAAATGTCTGTTTTCCGCCATTCTGCCATAAAATAATCTTTTGGATGTATGAATGCTTCATCAACATTTCCGGGTAATAGAATACCTAGTGAGAGGAGACCCATACCTTTAGTGCCTAAAAACTGGGAGACACATATTCTGTTGAGTAAGGAATGCAATACAGGAAAATTTCACCCAGGAAGAAGAAGAAGAAGAAGAGTTGGTTCTTATATGCTGCTTTTCTCTACCCAAAGGAGTCCAATTGCCTTCCTTTTCCTATCCCCACACCCTGTGAGGTGGGTGAGGCTGAGAGAGCCCTGATATCACTGCCCGGTCAGAACAGCTTTATCAGTGCTGTGGCGAGCCCAAGGTCACCCAGCTGGCTGCATGTGGGGGAGTGCAGAATCGAACCCGGCATGCCAGATTAGAACTCCGCACTCCTAACTACTACATCAAACTGGGTCTCAAGCCAGACAGAAAACAAAAATGTTACAACCAAAAATGTATTTCATAGTGAAATGAATTACAATGAATGTGCAATAATAAAAATGACAATAATAAATGTTACACTTTAGAAAGAAAAATAAGATTTTAAAATAATGCAAATATCTTAATTTCAAAGATATTTGCAATATTTTAACTATATCTTATGTATTGCTTTTTCTCTTGAGGAAATTCCTGTAATTTCTTCTGCAAGACATATTTATGAGGTAACTAACAGTAGTTTAAACTAATCCCCCAATTAATCTAATTAATTGATGCTAGTAACTCCATCTCTCTTTAATCTAAATGGTAGCAGATATACTTAAGTAAAATTCAGCATATATAATAATGTAACTTTTTTCTTTAAAAAAAAGATAGTTATAGATTCTTTTGATCTAAAGTTCCTTAAAATATCTTTTAAGCAGTCCTTTTATCACATTTGCTGGCAACACCACAATAGAATCTCCTCTAGCCACTCAGGTATACTTCTTGATACATTAATGATGATGGTGAAGTGGGAGGTTTGGAAACAATCTCCCTAAATCAAGACACCGTAATAATCCAATGACAAATTGAACCCAGCCACTTTCCCAATTCAGGCCTCATTCTTATTGGAGTTGCTCATTTAAACTGATTTGGTGTCTGTGATGTGGGGTGGGGTGTGTGCTAGTATTCAGGGAAGCTGGAATCATGGGAAATGTAATTCCAATAGTTCTTGATGTCTGTACTAGGTTTTGTTGTTCTCTTGATGATATCTCCAGCAGTGTAATGGATTTGTAAGATTTCTGTTTTGTCTTCAGGTGCCCTTCCTTGGAAGGGATAAGACGTGTGAGGGACTGGACCCATTTGTGTGCATTCCTCATCTAGTGGGGTTTCTGTTGAAGGACAGGGGACTTTTACCTCTGCTATCTGGTATGGGGGAAGAAAGGAAAGTATGTGAGTCAAGTGAAGAATTAAAACTTGAGAGAAAAACTGGAAGAGGAAGAAATGGGAAGAGGGTGTGATTGACAGAAGACAGGAAAAAGCAGAACAATACTGTGAAAAAAATCTAAGCAAATACACCAGAGAAGTCCACAGGTGATTGTGAGCCACAACACGCAGACTGTGGAAAACAATTCCCCCTCCCTCTGTTCCCCCCTCTTATTCCCCTGCTTTGCTGTAAAAGCCAAACCAAAAGCAGTAATACAAGCAAATAAGCCGCCCACTGACAGTTTAGGGAATCTTGCTGCAGTTTCTGATGTTCTTATAGATGCAGTGTGATTTCTAAAATGCCAAGGGCCCCTTCACCAATTAATAATATCTGCAGAACAAATCCTACGAAGTTAGAAATCCCTTCAACTGTGGAAGTTAACAACCAAAATTAACCACTATGCTTTTCAAATTCAAGAAAGCTTTTATATAATTTAGAAGTTGTTCCATTTCTACAAAAATAACTGTTAAATGTGTAACATAATGGGATAGTTTAGGCTTGTCTTTTTTATATAATTGGAGGAGAATGCAGATTCTTTATTTTGAATTCTGCTTCAGAAGAGAAAGTGATGAGTCCATAAATATCTATTTAAGCCAATTTATATCTCTATCAGTGAGTTGAAACTGGCCCACTTTGGTGTAGTGTTTAGGAATGTGGACTTCTAATCTGGCATGCCAGGTTCAATTCTGCGCTCCCCCACATGCAACCAGCTGGGTGACCTTGGGCTCACCACGGCACTGATGAAACTGTTCTGACCGAGCAATGATATCAGGGCTCTCTCAGCCTCACCCACCTCACTGGGTGTCTGTTGTGGGGAAAGGAATGGGAAGGTGGCTGTAAGCCGCTTTGAGCCTCCTTCAGGTAGGGAAAAGCGGCATATAAGAACCAATTCTTCTTCTTCTTCTTCTTCTTCTTCTTCTTCTTCTTCTTCTTCTTCTTCTTCTTCTTCTTCTTCTTCTTCTTCTTCTTCTTCTTCTTCTTCTTCTTCTTCTTCTTCTTCTTCTTCTGTTCACTTCCTTGCTATAGACTCCTATCTCACTATTTTTGTCTGTCCCAGAGCCATGATCCTCAGCATAGACTTTTTGAGTGATCAAAAGGGGCTACTTTTCACCAGCAGAAAAACTGGTTATATCCAACACTATTTTTTTCTAATTGCTACTCAGGGTTTAGGGCTAGCTAATTTACTGAAAGCATGTTTCATACACAGTGGCTGCCATAAGCAAAAGAGAGAATTTTTGCAAGCATTATGAATGGGGAGCCAAAAACAAATATGCTGTAGACCCAGCTTTTGTCATAGATAAATAGTTCTTTATGTAGTGAGCCCAGGAGTATTTAGAGCAACCCTGCAAAGTCCAATGAAGTGTCAGCTTAAGACGGCAGCATGATCATTTATTGTCAGCAAGAACCTTCATCATTTACAGCTATCATTGGAAATATTGCTGATGATTGATACTGATGGCAATGATGATTACTCTTGCAATAAGCTTAATTAAAATAATGAAGTGCTGTTGCACAGAACTTGGTTGGTTCACCGTCAGGATAATGTATAAGCTGCACAGGGAAGTCACAAGCTCACAGAGCAGTCATATTTTACACCTGACACAACCGAGGCACCAACACGGCACCGTGTGTTATTTCCAGGCATTCCTCCATATGCATATATGTAAACATATAGTTGTGTCTGCTTTTGATCTGGTCATTTCCTTTCGCTTTCACACTTCTCCCCCATCCCTTCCCCATTCACGTCCATTCACCTCCGGAATGTGGTCTTGGGCACTACCTATCTGGCTGTTGTGACTGTTTGAAGTCTTCCTACTTCTCATGAATTCTCATGGGGAGGGGTGCGGGTTGAGAAGTTATATGTCATGTTGGTTTGTCTGTGTTTCAGTTCTGACAAAATATTGTTGCGTTAACTTGCTTGCTCTGAATAAATGAAATCTTTGTACCAAGTCAGGAAAGGTTTGGATTTCTGGCTCATGGTCTACGATGTCAATATGAGGGGCTACTATCAGGAGATAGTGTGCACCTCACAAGGGACGGAAAAAGTATTTTTGGGAGAACCCTTGCACACTGGTGAAGAGGGCTTTAAACTAAATCCAAAGAGGGAGTGAGAAGTAAATTCAGAACATACTGTGATGGCAAGAACTGAAGATGAGAAGATTGCAAATCTACAAGGAATGGCACATAAGCAGGGAACTACTAACTTATAAGGATGTTCAAAACCCAAAACTATGGGGCACACAAAGGATGGATTACGATGTCTCTACACTAATGCACAGAGTATGGGAAACAAGCAGGAGGAACTAGTAGTCCTAATAGAGGAAGGGGACTATAGGGAGACAGCGGGGATGTCAATGGGTACAGATGAGACATCAGGGACCTCTTTAGAGGCTGCTGCAGCATCCATTGCTACCACCATGGCCCCTCCAGATGATGGGAATGCTGCTGGAGCAGTGGCTCCAAACCCCATTCCCAGGGATTCCCTTGATGCAACCCTCGATGCAGCCAAGGCTGACTATAAACTCAGGGCTTGTAAGAACCTCCTGGAGCCCCTGTGGAAGGTGGAGGACCCAATGTACCTATCCACAAAACACCTCTGTTGCTAACAACCCTCCTGCAGACTAGGGCCAAGATTCATGGCCCATTTTGCCTTTACACAGCTCATCACTGACGTCACTGTGGAAATGTCTCTTCCTAAGACTTATTTAAATGGACACCCTGTCTTTCATTGCAGCAAACTGCACCACGCTCCTGAACTGGATAAATTGCACGCTGCTTCCAGTGCTCCGGTCCCCATTTATGTATATGAACACATCCAAGAAGTCAACAAGTTCTTGGACTCCCAAGTGCATTGTGGCAAGCTCCAGGACCTAGTGGGCTGGAAGGAATTTCTCATGGGGAATGGGAATAGGTGTTCCAGGGCTTTCACTCAGCCTACCCCCTGAAGCCATCCCCAGGATCTGTGTTGGTGGTGGTGGGCTAATTTTGGAGTGGCAGGATGTCAGGAATGCTGTGCCTCAACGATGAATGCAATTAAGTTTTAGATCCATTAGCATGATGGCCGTTTGGCTATGTTTTATTCTCTTCGTTTTGATCTGGCCATTTCCTTTCATTTTCACACCAAAATTGCTCAATTGGATATTAGCTGTGAGGTTTTAGTGAGCTTTTTTGCTGAGAAAATCTTGCTGCTCCACCGGGACTTATCTGCTGAGTTTGAAATAAATAGGTTACTAGAGGCCCCTTGGCCATCTCAAGAGCCTGCTTTGGACTACTTCAGCCTACTCGGCAGATGTGGATAGAACTCTGGCAGCTGTTTGGCCAACTACATGTCCCCTTGACCCATATCCTTCATGGCTGGTGAAAGCTGGCAGCAAAAACATAGGTTCCTCTCTGGGAGATTATCAAACTGTTTGTGATTTCAAGGGCTTTCCCAGAGAGATTAAAGGAAGCTGTGGTTAGGCTACTTTTGAAAAAAAATCAGGACTGGACCCTCCCAGCCCAGTCAACTACCGCCCAGTTTCACATTTGCTGTTTCTGGGTAAGGTAGTTGAGCAAGTGGCCACAGGACAGCTATAGATTTTCCTGGAGGAAATATCAGTTTGTGATCCATGCCAATCCAGCTTCTGTTCATGGGGTGGAGACATATCTGCCCTCACAGTTGCTCTCCAGAGGCAGCTGAATCTACTTCGGTCAGCACTGCTGTTCTTATTGGATTTGACAGTAGCATTCAGCACTAATGCCTAGCTGAAATGGGAATACAAGGGCAAGCCTTAAAATGTCTTTCTTTCAAAGCAGAAGATAGAGGGAGGCACTAGGGGAGAAAACCTTCAATTGGTATCTAATGGGCCCCCCTTCAAAAAAACACCAATCGGGTATCATTCATTCATTCATTCATTCATTCATTCATTCATTCATTCATTCATTCATTCATTCATTCATTCATTCATTCATTCATTCATTCCATTTCTAGCCCGCCACTTCCAAAATGGCTTGTGGCGGGTTACAACACAGATAAAAAACCCAATAAAACTACCCCTAAAACACCAAACTACTCAATAAATACACAAAACCAGTACACAAGATGTCCAGAAGTGGCAGAGATTATATATAACTAAACCTGAAACTAATAGATCTATTCAAAGGGATGGAACTAGAAATAATAGCTGTAATCAGTGTTGCTGCTAGTTATGGATATTTTTTAAATGGTTTAATGTGTTATTAATTATTCTAATTATATTTTTGTTTTCTTTGATGTTGTACACTGCTTTTAGCTGGCCTGCCCTGAGGGTGGTATATAAATAGAATGAATGAATTGATAAGCCTTTGTCCGCAGCATCCCACAGGGATCTATTCTCTCCCTGATGTTATTTAACATTTACAAGTGCCCCCTCACCCAGCTGGTTCAGACTTTTGGGCTGGATTGCCATTGGTATGCAGATAATACCCATCTATTTCTATTGATGGGCAGTCATTGGTCAACACCCTGAGATTCTTTGGCCAGATGTCTGGAGGCTATGGTGGACTGATTCAAGTAGAGCTGACTGATGTTCAGTTCAGCTAACATGGATGTCTAGCTGGGCTGCTATGCTGGGCGGGAAGTAGTGCAACATCTGGCTCTTGATAGGGTCAATTTAACACCTTTGACCACTTTCAAGAGCTTGGGTGTGATTCTGGATACCTCTATCCATGGAGGCCAAGGTGGCAACCATCATTCATCAGGTGTTCTACCACTTTCACTAGACATGGCAACTGGCACCTTACCTCCTGGCACCCTACTTAGCCACTGTGTTCCATGGAATGGTCACTTCCAGGCTAGACTGTGACTTACTCTATGCAGTGCTGCACTTGAAAATGCTTGGGAAATTCCAGCCGGTACAAAACACAGCAGCCTGAGTCCTCACTGGGACCCAGCATGGGTCCTTACACCTGGGCTCTGTCAACTGCACTCCGGATTGGATACCAACTCAGGTTCAAGGTTTTGATTCTTATTTTCAAAGCCATAATGATCTGGGACCTCTGTATCAATAGAACTGCCTCTTCCTCTGTGTCCTCATAAGATCACTGAGGTTGAGTGAGCAAAATCTGCTCAGGGTCCCTGGTCCTAAAGAAGTAAAACTGGTTTTGGCCAGGGGGTTTTCAGCTCTGGTCCCAGCCTGGTGGAATGCCCTCCCTAGTGAGATCAATGCCTGCTGGGACCTTAAACTATTATTCCAGAGGGCCTATTAGACAGAGCCGTTCCGCCAGACATGCAGCAGAGGCCATGAAATAGCACCATGAAGATGCTGGCCTTCCTGCTCAAGAACCCACTCAACCTTCACAAATTAAGCAGAGAATAACCCCTCAGAAAATGTAAAACTGTAAAGTGGGTTTAACCTAATTTTATATAATTTTAATAATTTTTAAATTTAAATGGATTTAATTTTAAATTTAAATGGATGTAATATGTATTCTATTGTTTTGTTGTTTTTAGCTGATGTTGCCCACCCTGAGTCAACTAGAGAAGGGTGAGATAAATTTATTATTATTATAAATTTGAAATCCACCCTGATGATCTGTTATCTACTATTATTAATTTATAATGTTTTAAATCGAATGTGTTTATATAACAAAAAGGCTGATCATTCTTACAACTATTTTTAAATCTGGGAAGCTCCATGATACATTCTTTAATATACACTTGCTCTGTACCTTGATTTTCAGTGTGACTCTTACCCAATAATATTTTTTAAAAAATCAATATTTAAAGTGGTATATGTAACAGCCCTAGACAATTGTACATTTATTAGCTTGACAGTGCTCAGAGACCAAATAATTGAACAGGCAAAATGAGAATCAATTGTTACAGAAGAGTCAACTCATTGAAATGCAATTCATGTCAATCTGCATGGTTACATGGCTAAACAGAAATCAAACAGAATATTAATCCCAGAAAATAACTGTGCGATGTTCGGTTTTTAAAAACATATTGCTAATGCACAATCATTAAAGCTTGTTACCAACACTACAAAAAATGTGGAATGGGCCACCCTCAACAAGGAGCATTATAGGGGAATACTAACAGAACTAGTTCTCAAACCATCTTGACTTGATACTTATCAGGAATCTAGGATCGGGTTTGATATGCACTATAAATGGAAATGGGGAACTAGTCCCAAGGCAAGGTTATACTTACTGACCTGTGTAATATGATAAATTGTCAGTAGCAACACATTTAATAATATGTAATATTAATTTATGAACAAAAGAGAAAAATCATATTTACCTACACTATGCCCAAGAAACAGTATTCAGTAGGAAACAAATTAGACTAAGGAGAATCAGGTTCAAATATCTGCTTGCCATGAAACCTACAGCTACTTTCTCACCCTAACATGATTGGTAAGGGAAACATGGAGGAGGCAAGAACCTTGTGTGCTAACATGAGCTGTGGGAAGAAGTCTGGGTTTAAACTATGTTGAATTCTTTAGAAACTTGATTGGATAACAAACTGAAAAGAAATTAATACAATTATTTAGAAATAGCTTCAAAATCAGTAGCAGCACTACTGAGTATTCAAGAAAACATCAAGTGTCATATTTGTACTCCCATGACCCTGAATGTGTTGGTAGACTATGAAAATGCTAGAGAGAACAGAGCACTAGGCTGCTTTGAAAAAATTAATAGTTTTTTTTATTGTGAAGAGAAACAATTATGTATAGAACTATGCAGAGTTCAGCTGCTATTCTGGAGGCAAGAAGAAAGTGGACGATCCCAAAAACACAAGAGAGGGAAAAAAAGAATCTGTCCAATGGCTTAATCAAATAATATTCAAACTATAAGAGTCTCTGTTATCTCTTTATTATAATTTCCACCTGGACTCAAGCCAGTCTAGATGATTTTTCCGTTTTCAATTCTTTCCTCAGTGGCAATAATGAATCCTCCACAAAGTGGTATTAATATATTCAGTGTATTCCCTCTCAAGGTACTCTGTCTCTTTTTAAAAATATAATTAGGGCAAATGATGCTCACATGTTACGGAGTGCCAAGGCTGTAAGCTCCTGGTCAATCAGGACACTAGAGGAGATAATTTGAAAAATATCAGGAAATTTCAAATATACACATAAATGTATTTCAAATATATCAGGAAATGCCAAATATACATTTCCTCTGACATCCCCTGCAGGACATTCTTTATATTCTTCTCAGTCATGCATACTGCAGATCTTGGATATTCCAACAGAATACGAGGTAACCCCGCTGCTATTTAAACAGGTTACACAGAAAAAGTTTCTTTCTGTAGATACCTGTAACTTGCATTTGAATTTAAGATTTTCTCTCAATGCCATTTTTTTTCAACAACACTCCTGATTTTTTAAAAATCATATCTTTCTTTTATGAAGTAATTAATTGAGATCTTTTCCCAAAAGCGATATGGTTTGTGATGAATTTCAGAACATAAAACAGTTTAAAAAACAATTTAAAAATGTGATCTGTTATTAAATAGAGAAATCCCCCCAAGTCATCAGAAGGTAGCAATACCTGAACAACAATATGACCCCCAAACAAGCCCTGTAACCGCTGGAGATCAACCAAGGCTGTTGGCTTCCTAAACAGATAGGATGGCATTTGGCAACCAGAAGAGAATGATATGAAATCAACCACCAGTTTACTCTGGAAGTGACTGTACAGTCAGTGAAGCAAAATTATGTCTCACTTAAAGAATTAGCACTACTGTACTATCAGGCATGATACAGCAGAGCCTAACTAAATAAAATCTGCAGGTCACACACGGTGGCAGAATACAAAATAAAAGTGGATAATAATGGATTTAACTTCACATATGCTGGAATTAAATTATATTTCTGGTTGCATGTGCCTGGGGAAAAGAGGTTGGCAACAGTGAGCCACAGAAAGCAAGGAAGAAAGTAGGAATTGTCTAGCACAGCAATTTCCCCCTTCAGTGTCTCTTGGAAGAGACTAAGAATAGGCTTAATTACCACTTCCTGCCCACCTGTATCATTCTTTGAAGCCCCAGGTTTCCATTAAATACCATGTATTCCCTCTTGGCAAATTGAGGCACAAAATAAGTGGTTATGAATGAACCTGATTCTCCAAATTTTTAACCATTATATTCTTCTAAATTTTACTGGCACCAAGAATAAATGCCACATCCATAAACGGAACAAAGTGACACCGCTTAGATGAAGACACCTGATGTTTCTCCTTAGCAGGTTCTTTTGCAGATCCCTGCAGTTTTTACTTTCTCCCGTTTTGTATTAACATGCCATGTTTGTGTCAGAAGACGGTGTACTCTGCAAGTGGTACAGGCCAGTTAATACACCTTTCAAGCACCCTGAGTGTTGCTGGCAGCATCTCTTGAAAGTGTTCAGAAAAAAAAATATTTCATCTTGCAAGCTTGTCGGCATGCATGCTGGGAAACACGTTTCCATCCCAGAGCCTCCTAAGCCAGTCTCACTAGAGAATGGTTTAATTGGTCAATCATATAAATTACAATCACTTAATCATTTTAATCACCTGCAGCCAATTAGCTTAAAGTTATGGGCACTGAGGTAACACTTATGCAAATGTTTGCTCCACTGCAGGCCATTAGCAACCATATTTTCCAGATCAACTTGACAATGACTGATTTTAAGAGGGAAGCTATGGGAAGCAGATAGTTGTTGGATGAAATAAGCAAGGCCATTGGGGCACCAGTAGCCCTGAGGTATTCATGAAATGGTTATTCTGGACTGCTTGATGTGAGATTTGATGCGCACTTTCAAGTGGCAATTTGACATTTCAAAATCGAATGGTAACTTCCCTTCCGTTGTCAAAGATGGTGAAGTGAAATGTAAAATATATGATAAAACAACATCTAAGTTGAAGCTGGTTACCCATCAGTTTCTGAGCATAATTTAAAGTGCTGGTTCTTTCTTTTAAGGTCCCAAATGGCTTGGGACAGGGTCCCTAAAGGATTGTGTGGTGGCACATCTAGGGGAAACCAAAAGTGAGCATGCTATGCTGCCCTAGCTGGCCACACCCAGTGGCAGGAGGTTCCTGGGCTGCAGAGCCTAGCTGGAATCCACACCAAAGAAAAGTCAAAGTCCAATCCAAGGCATTAGGAATCCAAGCAAACAGAGTTAAGGGCGAGGCAAAGGGTAGTCAAGGGAAAGCCAAGGTCCGAGTCCAGATAAGCATATTTTCAACAAATCCAGTCCAATTACCAGGTGCATAGTCAAAAGCCATTTGCCAGTAGTCACAGGAGTTCGCAGGGCCAAAGAATCGAAACCAGACGGGAGAGTCTCCGCATGGATTGTACCCACACTGAAGAGCTGCTGCTGTCTCTCCTAAAAGCAGCCCAGCTAATTGGCTGCACCTGGGGGAGGACTCACTCATCCTCCTGGGGGAGGACTCACTCATCCTCCCAGGAGCTATCCCAGCTGTGCCCCATCTACTTTGACAGCGTGCCTGCAGTCTGTGGCTCCTTCAGCGTTCAGCAAACACCACCCTTCTGCCTTGTCTACATCGCTCAGGCGAGCTGTCAGGGCTGGAATACATCTACGGCTGCACCAAAGATGCCTCTTGGGAAGAGCCTGGCTGACTTGTGCTGCTTTCCCCTGCTGCACATTCAGAGGCCCCTCCCTCTTCTGCCAGAGCTGCCTCAGCTGCAGGCCCTGGTTGCTGTGGCAACTCCTGGAAGAAGGGAGGTGGCAGTGGGGGCAGTGGGGGCATGACACCTGCACCCTTCTAGGAATCACTGGAAATGTTGTTGTTTTACCATACCATTCCCAGCAATTCTTAGAGAGGTGAGATGTTACTTCTGGGTTTTCCCATTACCAATGGCCCTCTCATCCCCCTGCCCCCCATCTTCTTCCTATGAGTTGTAAATATCTAAAGTGTGACCTCTCAAATTGTAGGCTTTGTTTTCTGGCTAGGCTATGTTTTCCTGTTTTCCTGTAGGCTTTGTTTTCCTGTTGACAGAGCTGTCACTGGCCAAAAGGCCACCTAATTCAGCCTGCTGTTCCTAGAAGAACCATTTTTGCATCACAGCCATTTTTTGCAGCTAGCACCTCTGACCTGTCTTCTAATGCAGATCGGACTGAAAGGCTATGAGAAACAGCAAAGTGTTTCTTCTTTACTCCAGCTATAGCTTGTGTTTATGGAACATCAGTGCATGAAATGTCTTAAGGACTTCTTCATTTATTTCAGAGGCTCAGGGATAGATGTTTGTCAGCAAATTCTTATTTGTTGTAATTGATGGGAAAAGGGACTCCTGTAATTTTCATTGATGTTTCATTAACATCTATCTGCCTGTCTGTCTGTATAGACAAACAATGTTATGTATAGCGTATCAGGCTAGGATCAGCCATGGAACTCATGGGATGGCTAGGTTCCTCTCACTGATCTCTGTGTTATAATCTAAGTACCACATTATTAGAGGAAGAATTGTAGAAGTCTTTTGATAAAATGTTTTAAAAGGTGATGTTTGTTTTCCTGAGTTGCAGGATTAATTTAGTCTTGAGTTCTTGGCCTTGCTAACATGATATCTCCACATTTAGCTATTCTTTCTCACACAATTAAATTGTTTAGTTAACTTTTCAGTTGTCATATTCCAAGCATTTTGGATGCAATCTTATTAAATAGTTGTGCCACTTATTATTGAAAGCTTTGACTTCGCTACATTTGAATTCAAGATAATTTTAAATAAATGTCATTCACTTTAATGAATTTTAGTTGTGACTGAGTAGTACCCTTTCTGTTCTCAATAACTTCATCTAATCAAACCAATTTAATGCCTTCACTACCTATTTCTAAAAGTTTCCCTCTCTATATTCCCCCATCCTTGAGCTGCTGACGGGACCTTTTTGGTGGCAGCACTTCAGTCACCTTGATAGCCTCTCAGTCCCATAAAGTGTTGAAACTTTATTTAATTGCTGAATAGAGCTTTTTATTCATTTAATATTTCTCATTCACATAAAGTTTCTCATTCACATAAAGTGCACCATGAAACTCTTAAATCAGCATTGTCCCTTTGCCTCATGCTGCTGAGTAGAATTTATCAACTTCTGTAAATGAGCTAGTCAGTAACTGGCATAACAAGATGCTGGTTGCCATCAACTAGATCGCCCCCTGACACCCACTCCATCCCCATCGAAAGCGAGCCCCTTGGTATACTAAGAAGTTCCACAAATTAACACAGGATTTTTAGATGGCTAGAGTGAGTTTGAAGGAAAACTCATGACAAAATGTTGAGAACATCCTACAGGGCCTTTATGAAAACCTATGAGATGGCAGTGAAGTCAGAAAAATGCAATTTTTACTCGGCTTCCATTGCATCTGTAAACTCTTGCCCTGCACAATAGGGTAGCTCGGTCACTAACCACCCTCGAAGAAGGGTACCAAAACAGAGTCAAATTGGACATCAACTGTGAGGTATTTGAGAGCCACTTTATGGATAAAGTCTCAGCACTCCGCCACAACCTTCCACCAACTTTAGATACAGAAAAGGAACTAGCAGCCCTTTGGTAGCCTCTGAAGGATACATTACACAGCTTCAGATGTCTCTCACTGACCAAAGTGGACAGGATACTGACTTCAATGAGACCCACTACTTGCCCCCTAGACCCCTTCCCCTCATGGCTTATCAAAAGGTTCGATGCAAGGATAGGCACCCCCCCCTGGAAGATAATCAATCTCTCCCTCTCAACTGGAGAATTCCTGGAGGGGCTGAAGGAGGCAGTGGTCCGGCTTCTGCTGAAGAAACCATCCCTGGACCTGTGGGAGCCTGCCATGGACCAACTGACAGCATTCCTGGAGGAAGCTTCAGTCCTAGATCCTGCCCAATCAGGATTCCAGCCTGGCCATGGTCACCCTGATGACCTGTGCTACCAACGGGACTGAGAGGGTTCAGCGCTGCTAATATTACTCAACCTCTCAGCAGCATTTGACACAGTAGATCACACGCTACTAGCTCACCACCTTGCCAACACCAGGGCAGAGTCTGCACACATAGGATAATGCACTTTCAATGTGCTTTGGCAGCTGGATTTTCCTATGCAGAATAGGAAAATCTACTTCTAAAGTGCATTGAAAGTGCATTATCTATTGTGTGCAGAATCTACCCAGAGGTTCAGTCTGGGATGCCATCAGTATAGTGATGACACCCAGCTTTTCCTCATGATTGACAGCCACCCTGACTCACCCCCAGACTCATTAGCCAGATGCCTGGAAGCAGTGACAAGCTGGCTCAGGCAGAGTCATCTGAAGCTTAATCCTTCAAACATGGAGGTCCTGTGGTTTAGTAGGAAAGGTCTACGCGAGGAAACATGACTGCCTGATCTGGATGGGGTGCAAACATCAGTTACACACTCAGCCAGGAACCTGGGCATAACCTTCAATACCTCCCTCTCTAGGGAGAAGCAGGTCACCAGAGCAGCACGGCAAGCATTCTTCCACCTACACCAAGCCAAGCTACTAGTGCTGTACCTGTCCCCAGAACACCTATCCACAGTGATCCAAGCGACAGTCAGGCTTAAGGTTCTAGTAATCACCTTCAAGGTCACATGTGGTCTGGGCCCTAAGTATTTGAGAAACTGCATCTCTACCTATGCCCCTCAAAGAGCACTACACTCTACCAACACCAACAAACTGGTGATCCCTGGCCTGAGCGAAGCATGCTTGTCATCAACCAGAGCCAGGGCTTTCTTGATCTGGGCCCTCACCTAGTTGAATATGCTCCCAGATGACATCAGGGCCCTACCAGAGCTAAAGCAATTTCACAGGGCCTGCACAAGGGAGCTCTTCCACCAGGCTTTCGGCCAAGACAAGTGAAACAAGCCATCAACCAGAACCCAGAGGCCCCTCCCACTATCAATTTCACTCACAGCCACAGTGCAAAAACAGAGTTGTTGAGCACTGAATGTTGTTGTTGTTGTTAGGTGCAAAGTCGTGTCTGACCCATAGCGACCCCATGGACAATGATTCTCCAGGCCTTCCTGTCCTCTACCATTCCTCGATTTAAGTTTGCACCAACTACTTCAGTGACTCCATCCAGCCAACTCATTCTCTGTTGTCCCCTTCTTCTTTTGTCCTCAATTGCTCCCTGCATTAGGCTCTTCTTCAGGGAGTCCTTCCTTCTCATGAGGTGGCCAAAGTATTTGATTTTCATCTTCAGGATCTGGCCTTCTAAGGAGCAGTCAGGGCTGATCTCCTCTAGGACTGACCCGTTTGTTCACCTTGCAGTCCAAGGGACTCGCAAAAGTCTTCTCCAGCACCAGAGTTCAAAAGCCTCAATTCTTTGATGCTTGGCCTTCCTTATGGTCCAACTTTCACAGCCATACATTGCAACTGGGAAGACCATAGCCTTGACTGGACGCACTTTCGTTGGCAGGGTGAACACTGAATATTGAATTTTAAATTATAAATTATTTTATTCAATACTTCTTGTTTATGATGTTATATATTTAAGTCAGTCAGTCAGTAACCTTATAAATTTAAGTCAAGATGTTTACTGTATGTATTGTTTATGAGAGTTCTAACATAAACCCTGAGCCGAAAGGGATGGAGGTATATAAATATAATAAACAAACAAACATTTACAGAATCTTTCTACTTCAAGTGCATTCAGTATTGTATGGCGAATAATATTTCTTGGTGGTTTCAGATTTATAAACAAGACTCACTTGCAACCCAAGCCAGAAGCAGGGTGGTAGCCAGATATTTTGGCAACTGCTGATGTGCTGCTAAGCGTACAGTTTTAATGAGAAATTAGAACAGAAAGCAAATCAGTTCTAGGGGAACAGCAGGAGCAAAGTGCTTTGATTTAGTCCAGGTGACCTTTTGTGTCTCATTTATTCATGCGCACACACACACACAAACTGGGAACTTTGCTGCATTGGTTCCCAGGTGGGAGCACAATTCTGGGATGGATGAGGTGCACTGAGCCAAATGCTCCCTTGTGCGGGAGCAAGAAGAGATGAGCAACCTGTCCTGGCTCATACTCCAGCCTGCAGCCCATCTCAGAGACTCCACTGTGGAAACTATCTGTGAGAGTCAGACTCACCGACTCAGGTTCAAACCCCTACTTTGCCAGGTGATCTTGAGCCAGTCACTGTATCTTAGCCTCTCATGGGGTTGTTGTGACAATAAAACAGAAGGAATAATGATGTCATAACCTGCTTTGGGTCCCCATTGGTGATAGGGGATAAATATCTAAATAAATTAAATGTTAGATCAACAGTGGCAGCAGCTTCTGAATGAAATAGTCCAAGGGGGAGGGGGGGGGGGAGAAAGGGAAGGAATATCCAGACTGAGGCCATGTGACTATTTGATCACAAACATGGATTCTTCCTCCTGACTGGAGTCCTTTGTGCAGCACAAATGTGAACTGGTCCAACCAGCCATTTCAATGCAAGAGCCTTCCTAGTATACTGATACGTATGCTATACATACCTTCCCTATGAAGGGCATAAAGGGAGTTATACATCCCTTGGAAAGGCAGGGAATAGTGAATTGCCTTTTGATAGCTCCCTCCCCAATAACTGCGCTTACCAAGTCAAGTGCTGTTTAAGTGCTACATAAATTAAGACAAAATCACAGTTGTACTGTAGAAGAAAATTAGAAATGGGAACGACATGGTTCAATTAACAGGGCTGTTTTTTGTTGTAAAGACCTGGCAACAAGGAATACAAGCCTAGTCTAGGCTGTGAAAGTTAAATGCAGCAGTAAATGGGTAACATTAAAAAGTATGAAAGGACCATTATAAATGCTTGATTGGGTTTGCTTAATAAAAAAAAAAACCCTGAAAGCTGTCATTGCCTTCAGCAGAAGCTGTTGAAAGTTGTGGCTGTGTTAGTACAGGCGGTGATGAGGAGAAAGAGGAGGGAGGCAGAAAGGGAAGCAAACCTGGAAAGAACAGGTGTGAGTTTTTGCACATGTTGAGATTAAATAATGAAGGAAAGATAAACATTCTCCATGCAGACAGAGCTAATGTGAGCCAAGGGTCACTGCAGCGCTAATCCAGAAGTGGGCTGAAAATTCTGCACTCAATCCTGGGACAGGTAAACTAATCATTGCGCCCTCCTGTTTGCCTGTTTCCACAGCCCTGTTTTTGCTCCCTTCCCAGAGTTACTGGCCAGATATCTGGGTTGAGAGAAAGGGCTCCAGAACAAGGGCTCCCAAGCAGTTTTGAGCGCCAATACCTTTTAAAATCCTGACCTATTGTTAGGGATGGAAGGCTTCCTCTACACAGAAAAAGAATATTATCAATTGTTAATTGATTTTCTGTCATATTTATTTTTAATGACATGATCTAGGTGTTAGCACATGATATGGTTATGATTATGAATTTTAAAAGCCCTGATCAGTTGCTGGGGGTGTACATACATTTTCAAAGTGAATGGAGAACAAAAGCATCTGAAGGGAATTTGGGGGAAGCAAAAATAGGAACAGGGAACAATTTTTAAAAACCTTGATTGTTGCTCAGTTGATGGACATTGCCAGTACAAAGCAAGACAAAGGAGCCATTTTGCATTGATGCATTGACTGGAATGGCATAAAGAGGTCATAGAAAGGTTACAAGGAGGCAGGAAGAGTACAATCACCGTGTAATTCAGTTGCACTCAACCTCTGGTAGCTTATAGCCCACCATTTCAGACCTGCTCCTGTGCTCCCTACCATGTTATCTACTTCAATGGACTGAGAAGAATGTAACCCGGATTAAGATAGCACTATATGTCTCCCGTGTGTGTGTGTGTGTTAGCTGTGGCACTTCTAATTGTACCAGTGCCAGTCTTTCATCACAAGTGTGCTACAACCCCTGACCATAGCTTGGCTGCTGCATTTTGAGCCAATAAATGTCAAAGGGCCATGAAGCAGTCCCCAGTACCACATTTTTGTACAATATGTCCTATGTGAGAATTTAAGAACAGAGCAGAGAATTTATTTCCCCATAATTGGATATAATGGGGCCAGATGGGGACACTCTCTTTAGGTGCCCTTAGAATTGGACCCTCTGGTCCAATCTTCTTGAAACTTGTGGGAAGGTCTTTAGAGAAGAGGGTCCTCAAGCTCCACCAAAGCCTCTAACTCAACCCCTACCCCTCCACTCCACGGAGAAGACAGAAACTTGAAAACTGCCATTGACTTTAATGGCGCCCATTGATTTCAATGGCTGAAGCATTCTGGAGAGCTCTGAAATGTTTTGGTCAGCTCCAAATCTGAAACAGCTGTTTGGGATGGGCTTTAAACACCTTCCCTAGGAAAAAAATGCTAAACATATAAGTGTCTTTCACTCCAGCAGGGGGGAAAATGTAAAGGGAAAATGATAGATGCTTCAGCCTTTCCTCATCAACCTCTGTTACCTGGCTGTGGGTCACCTGGCATCTCTGTATTCATAAACAACTTCATTTTGTATTCTTGCAGTCTAATTTAAAATGGCTTTTGCACACTGTGAGTACCTCCCATGTAAGCTGAAAGTGATGCAAGTCTTTAGAGGAAAGCTGCAGAAATTGCAGGGCCAAACAAGGACACTAGTGTTAGAAACTGCCAAGTAACTACACAGAATGCAGTCAATGCAGCAAGGAGCTGCATTTCAGGTAAGGGCTGTAATGGTCTATTTCTCTCTTTTGCAAATTTCATTAGCATGGATTAATGCTTATGATTGGTTTTATAATTAGGCCGGTTGGCCTCTGGGGAATTCAGGGACTGCAGCCCTTTCTTCTATAAGTATTGCAGCAATCGGTTTGGCAGCCCTGATTCCAGATTTATGGTACTCCATTAAGGAGAAATGCATTACACTCTGCAGCTGTCCCCACCACCTTGATGTCAATGGAAGCACACTGCATGGGCTGGCCGACTTGAATGGTGAAACTTCATGCCTCTCTCACACACTCTGATAAGAAAGGCAAGCATCCTGGAACCCAGCTAAAAGCAAGCTCTTGTCCACTTTCCCTGCCTTTGCAGCCTCTGAGAATGAGCCTCGCATTTTGCTTCCGGTTTGCAAACGTCAGCTTTTTCACAGTCTCAAGTAACAAATTCTCAGCCAGATCCACTGGTGACCCAGAAGTGTCGGTGCAGCTGCTCTTGCCAAAATGCCACACTCCTGCCCTTGCTTCAAAACATACCTAGAGCTCCTGCATAGACAGAGCTGATTCTATTAATTCATGATATTTTCATCATGTTTTCCCTAGATTAAAAACTGCCTTAAAAAAAACAGCAAACTGGTAAAATAAATATTCAACAATAAAAGCAGGGACAAAGACCCAGCTTCAGGGAAAATCAGATTTGTGCTTGCAAAGGCATAATATATACTTCTGCTGCCTCCTTCCAACTGAAGGGGCAGCCTGTGCAAGGAAGACTGTAGGTACATCTTGCTATGTGTCCAGTACATTTCTATCCTGTCCAGGACAGCCTGCATGCTTATTCCTTTCCCTTATTTCTATATCACAACAAACCTGCAAGGTAGATTAAGGTTGAAATAATGTATATGGCCCTCCTGTATCCTGGCAGGCTTCAGTTCTCTTTGTTTTATTTTATTTACTTCCTTCTATTGTTGAATTCAAGGAGGTTATATCTGAGGTTCTCAGGGGATTGCTCACCCAGGCACAGATGAGTTCCAAAGATTGTTGTAACATACTTACCAATCACATCTTGGGACTTTATGGAATTAACTCCACTAAGCAGCAATTAAGAAATGTGTCAAAGATTTTATAGCTCAGGGACAACCTGAAGATAAGGGCTTTACCAGTCCAACTATGGATGAAGTCTGTTGTATTTGCCTCAAATATAGCCTGAGAATTTGGAGTTATGGGACAAAGTTGCATTCTTTCCCCCTCTGGAACAAGCTAATTTCATAACTTTGGGATTGAAAAGTAAGAACATCTGCTATACAAATGGCTGATTGAAAAATTGTGGGTTTTATCTGTATCCCACATTTTATTCCATACTGTCTATGTGTTGTTCTTTCCATTGACTGGCAACCCAATTTATTTTCATTCCCCTTTGTGAAACATAAGAATTGTTACTGCAGCATAAAATTCTAATCATTAACGCATAAACCTGGATCAATAAATTACATTAACAAATTTATTGTTCCCATCATCTCCTTAATTTCTTAAGCTCCATCAGTAACATAAAATATAAAGTGAAGTATAGATTTGAAATGATAACTGAATTACGGCACAATATGGAAGAGAGTTACTCAACCAGTAATGTTAGCAATTTATACAGGTTAACTATAATCATAATGAAATAAGAATAATAGCACTGTTCAAGGCTGCAGCCCTCTGCACGCTTACTTGGAAGCAACTACTTTTGCATTCAATAGGACTTCCAAATAATCAGGCTGAGGATTCAGTTGCCCGTGTGTCAAGTCAGCAGACCAATAAAGAAGCCCATCAATACTGTGTTGCACTACCAACTTCTTAATCCCAGTTACTAATGTGTAATAGATGTACGCAACAGGCAGAAGATTTGATCAGCATAAAATTAGAACTGAAGGCTACACCAGACTCAATAAAGTTTATGAAAATGGATTTAGAAAGGCATGCATATTTATCACTTAACTATCGATTAGTCATGATCAAGTTGGAATGCTACAGATGTTCTCAATACTACTATGGGTATTATTACCAAAATCCTTTAGTCGGTTGTTTGACTGCAAGATATTCTTCAGTATGGTGGAGAATTAACATAGCCATTTAGCTTTCCTCTTTTAAAGAAGTGACAAAGGTTTCCCCCAGCCCAAATGACTTTGTTTCAAGTCCTCTCTCACATGTCCCACGATTTCAATAAACATGGAGTTGGCTTATGGAAAAGGCTAACTGCCTCAAACCATGACCAGGCTCATGTGGGCGTGGATGTTCCCACAGGTGCCCAAGTCTACATCACTACTTTGAATTGGACCTGAAAACAAACAGGGAGACAACCATAAGGATAGATTCAAGTGGGTAGCCATGTCGGTCTGAAGGTGCTATTGGACTCTATTTTTGTTAGGGAAACAACATAATTGCTGCAGACTGGGAGAAACACAGTCACCATGGCAACTTCTATTGTAAACCACCCTCTCACGGGATAGAACAGTTAATAAATACAATTCTAAATATTGAGGAAGGCACTGGCCAACCACCCCGTATAGAGTCTGCCATGAAAACGCTGGAGGGCATCACTCCAAGGGTCAGACATGACTCGGTGCTTGTACAGGAGATACCTTTACCTTTAAATAAATGAAGTTCTGACTAAAAATCCAGGCTACGGCATTCTGTGTCAGCAGGAATTTCTAAACCAGCCAGCTCCATATAAAGCACATTATAATAGTTTAGTGACAGGGGACTGTATGTCATTTCCAGGAATGGTTACAGCGGGTAATCCAGTCTAACTTCAGAAAATAAATTCATCTGTAGGGATGCTGGAATATCTGCCAGTTAATATCAGCCGTGCACACCTGAACAAGCTGGTCCCAAACCTGGGTAAATGGGGAGTGTTAAGGAAAGACCTGGCAACCTACCTTGTAAAAACTTTTACAAGAAATTCTATGGTAAAGCCCTCAAATGATTTCGATACGGTGCCCAGTGGTTAGGTCCTCAGGCCAGAAGATACCTAACAAGTGACTAAGAAATAACAAGGATCTGCAGCAATTAGCCCTGGATTTTATGACACGCCTGGGGCAAATCCAGCAGGAACCCCAAGTGCTGATGCTGCCAATGGTAAAAGCAAGGATCTGCCCTTTACGAAGATGCGCCAAACAGCCACTTGGAATATTGGAGGATTGACTCAAAGAAAATTGGAAATTGTCAAAAGACAAATGGTCAGACTGAGGGCCATTCCACACCAGGATCTATGTAGCAAATTCCTTGCGGAACGAAAAAACGCCATTTTAAATAGTGGAATTCGTTGTTATGCATACCTGCCTTTGTAGTGGAATCCAGTTGTGTTTCTATCGTTTCCCACAGGTTTCCGGTCTCGGCAAAAATCGCTAGCCAGGAAGCAATATTGCCGAGCTTTGTCCTGCCCCTGGCCGTCAAGCAGCCAATGGGCGGCCGTTATCATGCTCCCAAAAAGCCCCTTTCCCTTTAAGGAAGGTTTAAAAAAAAACACGTTGCAACGAATCTGTGTTGATTCGTTGCAACGGAGAGACCCATCTAGCTAGCAGGTGGTGTTTGAGCTGCCGTTTCATCGTTGCCACGCTCCCCCCAAGTAAAAAAAAAAAAATACCCCCCCCCCACATGGGCGTGATTTTCGGCCGAAAATACAGTGGAAAATAAAGGGAAAATAAACCAGCAAATAGGGCTGTGTGTTGCTTCGTGCTTGGTGACTTAAAACAGCTCTGGGGACGGACTGCAGCCAGGGAAGCCTCGCTGGGTAAACGAAAACTCGCCGGTGCGTTGATCTCCGCTTGCTCCGAGAAAAAAAAATGGTGATCACTTCACCGGAAGATCAGAGGAGACAGCCAGGGGGAGGGACTTTACAGAAACCGCAACAATGGTAACGCACAGAACTTTCCCGCTAGTGTTGCAGATTGGTTGCAAGAGTGTAGCGCTTTCCGGAGGGTGAATCCACTTTTTGGGATTTCCCTGAAAATGATACAACGAGGCGCTTTTTGCGGATCGGTTTCAGGAGTGTTGCAGATTGTCAACGACGTTGTGCATAACAGCAAAACAGTAGTGATTTCAATTTGCAACCATTGTGCAATTTTGAACGAGTGCGGAATAGCCCTCAATATTGACCTCCTTGGCATTAGTGAATTACATTGGATAGATGATAGTTTCTTTCAATTGGAGGATTTCCCCATCTACTATTCAGGAGATAACTCCATAAAAAGGGTCTGTCTGTCTGTCTGTCTGTCTGTCTGTCTGTCTGTCTATCTATCCTCCCTCCCCTGAGGCTCAGGGTGGTTTACATGTAACACAGGAAACAAGAAGGTAAGTACATTATAATTCAGAGTAATATCAAATGAACAACAGTAGTAACAGTGGTTGCATAATAATTCATAACTGATATAACACAGTTAACATAGCAACATTAACATATTACCTATAACCCCAAGAGTTGGTCAGTTCAGTTCATGAAGGGGGGAGGGCTCTGGGGGGTGTAATACATGGTTGTGGGTTGATTGGCCTCAACCAAATGCCTGGCGGAAGAACTCCATTTTGCAGGCCCTGTGGAACTGAGCAAGCTCTTCTGGAAGCTCATTCCACCAGGTGGGGGCCAGGACAGAGAAAGCTCTGGCCCTGGTTGAGGTCAGGCATGCTTCTTTAGAGCCAGAGATCACCAGCCAGTTGGAAGTGGCAGAGTGTAGAGCTCATTGTGGGAAATAGACAGTGAGGCAGTCCCTCAGGTACACTGGGCCCAGACCGCATATGGCCTTAAAGGTGATTACAAGACCGTAAGCCTGATCTGGGACTCCTGGTAGTCAGGGCAGTTTTTGGTGAGTAGGTTGGATGTGGGATTCCCATTTTCAAATTTCTGCTTGTTTTCAGATTTCTGAAATCTAAATCTTTTTGCTTGTTTACTGACTGTCCCATCCTGTTGATAGTATTTGTCTTATACTGTGGAAGTCACCTTGAGTCTCAGTGAGAAAGGCAGATTATGAATAAAAGATATAAATAAAAGAAACAAATCTAGTAAATCTGCAGACTTCCAAAATCTCAAACTCAGAAGGACAGTTAACCATCGGATTAGTATGGACTAATCATACAAGTGCCTTCATTTTGGAATTAAAAATGGCAGATTGTAGCCTGTAATATTTCTGCATTCTAAGCTGCAGATACTGAAAGGAAAACCAGCATGTTCTGTGAAAAATAAAACCTGAGCCTTGTGTCACCTTAAAGGCAGGCAACATTGATTTCGTTATGAAATTCCACATTAGAATAAATTTCACAGTGAAGTAAATGTTAGTCTTTAAGGGTCCACTGCACCTTTGGTTTATTTTGCTACAGCATACTGGCATGGCTACTCCTGTGCAAAACCCATCTGAGTAACTATCCTGGTGGAATTGATTGTCTATTTTGTATCAGGCCTTGTCTGTTGTTATCCCTCCTTACTGGTTAGAAACAATCAGGCATGTCAGTTGTATCTACTGGTTCTCTTTTTATGTCTGCTGTACTTGATTATTATATAGGTGGATGCCACTGTAATTAATTTAAGAAACCCAGTCCAAAAATCTCATTGCATTGTAAGTATCACAAGATGGGAAAGTCTGCATTCCAACAGCTGTGTTAGAATTTCATCACTACTGTATTTTGTATTTCAGAACCTAAAAGGGCAATGTTGACTTAGGGAATAGGAGGGGAAAATGCAATATACAGCCCTGAAAGAAACTCTGTTGCAGTAAATACATCACGTCTTATGGCATCTTGCAAGCCACTGCCAATTACAATAAAAAGTGGTTGCTGCCCAAGAATGTGTATCTGGCTTCTAATTTATGGCTGTTTCCTGTATTATCCCAAACAGCTCTCTCTCTTTTTCTCTAGAGCTCCGTTCAAAGGGGATTTCCCCGATGAGGAGGCCTGTCTTTGGGCAGATTTGGTGTAGCATCTTTTTGTAACAAGAGGGCTAATTACCCTCTTTCTGGTAGGTGTGATGTCAGCTTCTTGGCTGATTGCCTTGGCTGTCTCTCAGCTTTCATCAAGAATGTGTCTCCCTTCTTGGGCTTTGAAGCTGGGCAGCCGACCACAGTGATCATCACAGGCGGCATGAGCAGTAGATTCAGATGAGTGGCAGATTTAAAAGCATTAAAGGAAAACCTGTAAGATACGTATTTGTATTTCCTGTTTCTATTGCTGTTAGATTTATCCTTGTGCTTCAGTGTTTTTTGTGCCCCAGCAGGGAAACTACTTCAGGCTATTCTGTTATTTTTACAAATCTCTAATTAGGGCTCTATCTGATTTAACAAGAACTCTGTTCTGTCCCAAGTCATCTTGAAGCTCTTTAAAAACTAAAGGGGGTTGGGAAGAGAGAGGCCACTTCCCTAAAGCCCTCTGAGACAAAGGAGGAAGTGTCTGTCTGCCGTTTCCCCGCTTCTTCTTCTTCTCTCTCTCTCTCTCTCTTTTTAAAGGATTACATATAACTTTAACTCTCCACATGAGCACATATAAGGTAATAAACATTACATTAGAAATATCAACTGTAAGTTAATTATGTCAGGTACCATGAAGAAAATGTTCAGTTTTTCAATTTAAATTATCTGAAGTATTTATTGGAGATTTTTTACTCACATGTATTAACTCAAAAACAAGACCACCATTTTAACAAGAAAGGAAAACCACTGTTTGGGGTGTCATACAGTTCTACACTTGGTGACTTCAATCCAAGTATAGTAAAGATGTCCCACATCCAGCTTTGCCAACTCTGACTTGGTTGAAAAATCATATTGATCATTGACTGTCCAATCTCATGTTGAATAATGCCTCACAGATTTCCTACAAAGGCTTTTAAAGAAAACTAAAAGGATTTGTAGGCCTCCATTTTTTTCTCAGTTATAGCTTGGTAGTATATTACATGCACATAAAAGATGAGTTAATGCTAAAGTTTGACATCTGGCTGAAAGCTGCAGCACTGAATTACCCATTGGAGAAAATGTACAGGTGAAAACTTATTGTATAGCAGATTTTCATCCCAGTGGGTATGAATGTAAATGGAATTTGGAAGAGATCATTACCTAGACATCAGAACTATAATGAAGAGCTCTTGGCTGGCTGTATTTAAGACAATACCAGTATTTATATTAAGTCATCTCTAACTACATAAAACAATAGGCTTCTTTTGCATTACATTCCCCTGGAGAAACCTTACACAGCTGCGACATATGGTTTCCAGCACAGGTGACTGAAACAAGTTAGCTTGAATTTTCATAATATCATTTAGTAGTCTGTCTTGGGCAGGGAAGAATATTTTCTGAACTGTGAGACATGCTTCCTGTGAGGTGAAACCATTCCAGCCAAAGGGTTTGGTATCATTAACTATTCTTCAGCATTATGCAAGATACTAGGAAAAGAGCCCATTGTAAACCAAATACAATGGGCGCTAGAATGGGAAGGACAGGGCAGCAGGGAGGAAGGAAGCAAACCTTAAAGGAGCTGTTGTAGAGGGCGGGCGGCGGCAGCGAGCGGCAAGGGACTCCGATTGTCATTCCGGCGGCAAGGGACCAATCGCGAGCCCCCCCCCCATCGCTGCAACCTCGCCGCCGCCATTCCTTCGTACGCTGGCACCAGGAAGATCGCCGCCGCCCTCCGACTTGAGCTGGCCCAGCACCAGCGCCTGTCGCACCGCGCCCTTCACTGATTAACGGCTGCTGCCGCCACCCACGACAACTGCGCGCGGCTGCCTTCCTGCTCCCGCCCACTGCACAGCGAGAATACTTTTGCCGACCTGTCCTGGAGCACCTACAATGCCCACCCCGCCCACACGCCGCCCAAACCTCGGCCGCACGCCCTGAAGGACCTGCGCCGAGGCTGCTGCCTGCCTCCTGCCCTCCGAGCCCGCAAGCTCCCTACCAGCCGCTGCGCGTTCCTTCCTGACGTTCAGACAACAGGTACGCCGCGGTCCGCTGCTGCCACCACTTCACGGGCCGCTCACTGTCCCGGCTCCGATCCATCTCCGTGGCGCCACAAGACTCCAACGCTCCGCTAATGCGGGCGGCGGCGGTCGGCGGGCGGCCATTTTTGAAGCGTCTTCGTCCTAAGGGATGGGAGTCCCCGGCAGCCGGCCTGCGGGCGGCTGCCCGGGACACCGTAGCCAGCCGCCGGGCAGGGAGCACCCGGCAGCCGCGCTCCGGCAAGGAATCGAATCCGGCGGCGGTCGGCGGGCGGCCATTTTTGAAGCGTCTTCTTCCTAAGGGACGGCCATTTTTGAAGCGTCTTCTTCCTAAGGGATGGGAGTCCCTGGCAGCCGCCCGGAACTCGGCCATTTTTGAAGCCTCTTCTTCCTAAGGGACGGCCATTTTTGAAGCGTCTTCTTCCTAAGGGACGGGAGTCCCCGGCAGCCGCCCTGTGGGCGGCTGCCGGGAACTCCGTAGCCGGCGGTCTGACGCGGCAGGAGGCGCTTCGCGCCTCCCGCCGCGGCATGCCGCCGGGCAGGGAGCACCCGCCAGCCGCGCATAGCGCGGCTGTCGGGTGCTCCCTGGTCGGCGGCCTGACGCCTCGGGAGGCGCTTCGCGCCTCCCGAGGCATCAGGCCGCCGGCCAAGGAGCAACTGCGAGCCGCACTGCGCGCGGCTCGCAGTTCCTCCGGCAAGGAATCAAAGGGACCAATCGGCAGGCGTGAAGCGCCTGCCGATTGGTCCCTCCGATAGTCTCTCCGGGGGAAGGGGCCAATTGGCACCCTTCCTCATCCCAGACACAGCCCGCCTTCCACGGGCTTACAGCTTTATTTAGTCCGTGGCGCCCGCGGCGCCACGGGCGGTGTACAGATAGCCTCCATCAAAGCTCTCTCTGCTATATTCTTCTTATAACATTAACGTCCAGTGAGGTTTTACAATATAAAGATGATAAAAACAAAATTCTGTCATTCTGTGTTTTCGGTATCATATACAACAATAAAGAACCTTTGTACAGAGATGAAGGTGATCCAATGGTGCTCTGTTTCTCATCAAGAATGTTCTGGAATGGAGAGAAGACTGGTATTCTGAGAGGTTCCTCTCTGAACCAGGTTATCATCTCCCCCCACCCCAGTCTTCAACATTAAGGCATCCTAGAATACAAATGGTGCATTATTTTTCAACCACTGATCTGAGCCTACTTAAAACCTGTTGAGTTGCTCTGATCTGCCCATAGTTTTTCTTAGATAACGTATCATGGTATGCTGAGTGGAGATGATATAGTATACCAGTACCCTTCACTATTCTTGGAAGAACTACAGTTTAAACTGATGGCTAAAAAGCCAAATGGGATTTGGGGCTGCATTAAAAGAAGAATAGTGTCCAGATCATGCAAGGTGATGTTACTGATTTACTATGCTCTCATAAGACCTCACATGGAGTACTGTGCTCCGTTTTGGGCACCACAGCTGAAGAAAGATATAGACAAACTGCAGCATGTCCAAAGGAGGGCTACAAAGAGTATGAGGGGAGAGCAAGATGTATGAGGAAAGGTGGAGGGAGCTTGGACTGTTTAGCCTGGAAAGAAGATGACTTAAGAGGTGATATGATAGCCATCTTCAAGTACTTGAAGGGATGTCCTATATAAGATGGAGCACAATTGTTTTCTGTTGCCCCATAAGGGTTGGGCCAGAAACAATGAGATTAAATTAATTCAAAAGAAATTTTAGCTAAACATCCAGAAGTAGTTCCTGACAGAGTGGTTCCTCAATGGAACAGGCTTCCTTGGGAGGTGGTGGGTTCTCCTTCTTTGGAAATTTTTAAGCAGAGGCTAGATAGTTATCTAACAGAAATGCTAATTTTATGAACTTGGGCAGATTGTGAGTGGGTGGGCAAGAAGCTCTTGGCTGGCTGTATTTGTCTCTTGTGGCCCTTCCTTGCATACCCAGGGAATTGCTGATCCCCACTTTGGGATGGTAGATGAATTTCCTCCAGACGAGGCTGGGTTCTGGAAATTTTTGGCAGGGGGATCACTTGGATGTGAAATTGGAGTCACTGTGGGTGGGCAGGTAGTTGTGAGTTCCTGCATTGTGCAGAGGGTTGGACTAGATGATCCTGGAGGTTCCTTCTACCTTTGTTTCTATGATTCTAAGTTCTAGACCCAAGTGAAGGAGTACTCTCTAGTCCATGATTGGTAACTGATGACAGAGTTATTTGAGCAGCCTCGCCTCCTCAAAAATGCCTGTGGGTACTCACCAATCATTATTAATTTGAGCAAAGCATGAACTGTTCCCATTCACCCCAGCCAGTTAGCATAAGGCCTAGTTATAGGACTATTACCCAGCATGAGAAGTGGCAAACTAAGGCAGGTACAAATGAATCCTCACAGCTAATCAGAAAGATATTTTTTTAATTCCTTCTCCAGCCTGAAGCAACTGGCTAATATGACCTTGCCCAGTGAACAGCTCCAAATGGAAAGTTACCCATTCCACTGGTGAATGTGTGTGGTGGTGGTAGTGGTAAAGCAAGCATATGAAGTCCTCTTCTCTCTCTCCCTTATTGGGTAAGGAAGCCATTTTCCTCAAAGAAGAAGAAAAAGCAGAAATTGTTTAAACCCACTTTTCTGTGTACCAAGGAATCTCAAAGCAGCTTGGAGTCACCCTCTCCGGGTCCTCTGCTGGACTTTTCTTATGTTCAGATACAAGCCAGGAAATTCACCTACCGTCCCACAGTGGCGATCAGCAATTCCCTGGGCATGCAAAGAAGGGCCACAAGAGACAAACACTGGCACATCCCTTCCTGCCCATCCATTCACAATCCACCTGTCTGTAAAATCAGCATTTTCATCAGATGACTATCTAGCCTCTGCTTAAAGTCTTCCAAAGAAGGAGAACCCACCACATCCCAAGGAAAGCCTGTTCCAGTAAGGGACTGCTTTAACAACACAAAAACCTCACAGAAGGAAGTGGTGCAGATTATTGTTCCCACCTTTACCCAGTCAGCTTGCTAGCAGAAAGAGGTACAAGGTGGTCATTTTATCTGGTTCCCCATTTAGATCAAAAGTCTAAATGAAACAGGGGAACCAGGTAAAATGGCCTTCTTATGCCTCTTTCTGCTAGTGACTTGTATCAGCAGAAGAGGGAAAAGGACCTGATTTTAACTGATTACCCCCCCCCCTCCACCCCAGCACCCTGTCCTGGGGTAATTTTTGCTTGTGAGGCTTTTCTGACTCTCAGGGAGGTTAATTGAGGAGATGTGGCAGGTTATTTGAGGGATGGGGAAAGACTGTCCCAACTCCATCCATTAGCTTTTTTTTTTGAGTCTGACACAGTATGCAAAGCAGCCTTTGATGTTATTTTACCAATTTAGAGCCAAAGAACCGTGTTCAGAGAAAACCACATCAGTGAATGGACATCACAGAGCTAATACATAGCTGGGACATTAAACCCAAGAAGGGAAATGAAGAGAGTTGTCTTCTCTCTAAGCTAAACAGACCAAGTTCCCTCAACCTTTCCTCATACGAGTTGGTCTCCAAACCCATCTAAAGCAACAAAAGAGGGAACGAAGTGACCCAATCTGTGTACACAAGCTGGGAGCCTAAGGTTGAACAGCAACAGAATATGTATTAAATCTTAAAATGCAAATATTTATTTCAATACATGTGCACATATAAAACTTAAAAACATTAACAATTAAAAATAATCACGCACTACTGCACACATCCAAGACATTTTGACACATGGATAAATGACAAGAAACCAGTTAACCAAATGCATTTCAGCCCCCCTTGGGGTCTTCTTCAGTGGTCTAATATTTAAACACACTGATGTCGTGTAATAATGGGTTGGCAAACAATATGAATGGAGAGACTCCCAAACTAAGTCTAAAATAGCAGACCCCTGGTTTCCCCTTCCACTTTCTGGGAAATGAAAGGAAAGGTGGGGGGTGGGGGGGTGGGAAAGAACTTTTCTTTCAAAGACCATAAAGAATTTGAAAATAATAAAAAGAATCTGATTGTCAAAGTGCCTGATAGGGAGAAAAGAATGTTTATTTCAGGCCATTTAGAAGAGACATAGATGGAAATGCTCATTTTTATTACACTTATTTAATTGATTTAGAAGATTTTTTAGAAGAGCCTCTTGTGGCGCAGAGTGGTAAGGCAGCCGCCTGAAAACTTTGCCCATGAGGTTGGGAGTTCAATCCCAGCAGCCGGCTCAAGGTTGACTCAGCCTTCCATCCTTCCGAGGTCGGTAAAATGAGTACCCAGCTTGCTGGGGGGTAAACGGTAATGACTGGGGAAGGCACTGGCAAACCACCCCATATTGAGTCTGCCATGAAAACGCTAGAGGGCGTCACCCCAAGGGTCAGACATGACTCGGTGCTTGCACAGGGGATACCTTTACCTTTACCTTAATTGATTTATCTACTTTATTTACTGATTAATTTCCTTTCTCTCCAGTGAGGACCCAGAGTGGCTTATATTGTTATCCTCTCCTCCATTTTATCCACTGTATTTTATCCTTGTAACAGCCTTATGAGATAGGTTAGGCTGAGCATATGTGGCTGGCCCGAGATCACTGAACAGAACCACAAACAGAATGGGGATTTGAACCTGGACCTCCCATTTCCTAGCCAGACCCTCTAATCACCACATCACATTGCTTGGGATTTCAAGACCAGAAGTGGGGTTGGTGATACTTATGCTGGAAGAATAGCTGAAGATTTTCTTCAATGAATGAGACTAACCAGTGAAAGAGGGGCAGGTTGTTTCCTGCAGTAGCTGTATAAAAAGGAGACAACCTGAGCTATTTCTAGTCACCTTTGACAGGACTGCTTAGAAAGAAAGTGGGGGAAGGATTGGCAGGGCTCCTTGATGTGAAATATAACCTCCCTGAACTGAATTCAAGAACCGAAGGAAGAGGGGTGCAGTCTTCCTTTCATGCCCCACCATAGATCCAGACACTTCAAAAGCAAGGACTATTCTCAAAGTCTAAAGAGGAAATCTCCCCCAAACACCTATGGAAATTGGTTTATGTGAACCTCTGGCATGCGTATTGACTAAGAAAGTGACAGACTGCAGCTGCCTGCTGTGAAGTTGCAGATCCTTTTCTTTCTTCTTAATTTACTAGCCATTAATTTCCTCTGGCCATCTCATATTCAAAAGTAAGAAACTATTAAAAGAGAGGCCTTGAACACAGACCTTCAAAGGAAAATTAGCATCCAATAATCCAGCAGGGTGTAAAGAAACCTTCTTGGTTAATGTGCTATTATCAGACATTCATAGAGCTGATCAATCCAGCATTGCCAGGGTTAAGAAATTATATATAATTGTTACAGGAAAATGCAGATTAAAAAGAATCAGTAGAATAAATAAGAAATCAACTTTTTAACTAAAAGAAACCCCTGGAAATAAGAGCTGATTGAAGCATCACAATGTAAACGTCCTTGATGGTTGCCTTACTTCAGAGTGCTGGTGGAAGATCAGAAGTCTAAATGCAACTCCTTGAAAACATGGCCTGTTGACAGAAAACAAGTGCATTGTGGAAACATTTGACACTCTCTCCTTAGACACTCTCTAAAAATGCATATGTATTCTTAGAATCACAGCATTGGGAGGGACCTCCATGGTCATCTAGTCCAACCCCCCTGCACAATGCAGGAACTCACAACTAACTCCCCCCCCCCACAGTGACCCTAATTTCATGGCCAAGTGATCCCTCCATCAAAAATTTCCAGAATCCAGCCTGACCTTGAGGAAATTCACTTACCATCCCACAGTGGCGATCAGCAATTCCCTGGGTATACAAGGAAGGGCCACAAGAGACAGACACTGGCACATCCCTACTTGAGCAGTACATGTCTTGGACCATTTACGCACTGGGAACTTCACTGCCCCAGCTCCCATGGAGGAGCACACATCGGGGGTGGATGAGGCGCACCAGGCCAAATGCTTCCCCCTGTGGGTGCAGGAAGAGGTAGGGCAACCTGCCACGACTAAAATTCCAGCCTGCAGCCCGGCATGAAACCTCCAGTGCATAAACGGTCTTGGAGACCTCTCCAACAGAATTTTTTTTCAATGCTGGGAAGAAGGTCCTATGCATCAGCCTTGTGTAGTGTTTAGAGTATTGGAGCTGGTTTGAATCCTCACTCTGCCATGGAAGTTCAGTGGATGATATTGGGCTAGGTACTGTTTTAGTCTAGCTTACCTTGTTGGGTTCCAGTTAGAGGAAGAGAAAATGTGTCAAGCACCTCTGGATCCCCATCAGGGAGAAAAGCTGAATATAAAAAACCCAAAAAAGAACTCTAAGACCAGATGAAACATCATTTTAGTGCTGCTGATCTCTGTAGTCCAGACACACACCTTTCCAATCTACTCTATTACTGTGCTAGTCCACACAAGACCAGAATGAAATGAGCAATGAACTATATATTGCTTACTTGGAACAGTCATATGTGCCCAAGGAGGCTTTTGACCTATGTTGATATTGTAATGTAAGGAATCCGTTTTCCGGGGGTTAGAAGAGACTGTGAGAGATCGGGGGCATCACATGCAGTATGCTCATGCCACTGGTTGTTCCACTGGACTGAATCGGTAAGTTCCCTTTTAAAATATCAACAGAGTTACAGTGGTGACCAGCATTACTAGCATGTAACAGTTTTTAGCATTACTAGTCCCTATCAGACATTAGTCATTTTTCATCCCAGTTTGTTATAGCCTTTACAGAAGATTGAAGAGACCCTGTTTTAAATAAAGCAGAGTTTAGCTAGGATTTGAACAGGTTTTAATACAGGAGACTAAGTTTAGTCGTTAAAAGGATCCAAGTGAAAACAATGTATAAATATTTGAATAGTCATGCCTAAAAACACCCTTAGAATACCACTGTGCTTAGGATACCACTGAATTTGCTCAGCATTTCATCATAAGATATATAACTCCATTTCCAGCTCTCCCATATTTTCTTAGAATAAATTCTATTGCCTAACAATGACACTAATTGCTACTTGAAATGAACTGAAATGGGATGGTAAGAAGATGGGCATCCTGAACAAATGTCGTTTTTAAATATATTATGCAAAATACTGAATCCTTACATATTATGAGAATAGCTTGAAGGACATGTGCAAACTCTGGTCAGATATGTACTCCTAGATCCTTAAATCAGGAATCTTTTGTCTTGCTTGAAATGAGTGCAAACATGGGCAAATACTTGTGATTTAATCTTCTTGGAAGTTTGGAGATTAATCCAACTGCAAATAAAGGTGTGCAAGCACCGGGTCATGTCTGACCCTTGGGGTGACGCCCTCCAGCATTTTCTTGGCAGACTCAATACGGGGTGGTTTGCCTGTGCCTTCCCCAGTCATGACCGTTTACCCCCCAGCAAGCTGGGTACTCATTTTACCGACCTCGGAAGGATGGAAGGCTGAGTCAACCTTGAGGCGGCTGCTGGGATCGAACCCCCAGCCTCGTGGGCAGAGCTTCAGACAGCATGGCGGCTGCCTTACCACCCTGCACCACAAGAGGCTCTCTAGCATAAATTAGAGTAATAACAACAAGCAAATCAGAAGATTGCCAGTAGAAGCTGTCCCAGATACTCAGTGGGTGTTCATCCCTCAGGATAGTCCAAAGACTCAGAAGCTGCCCTCTAGAGTGTTCTTAAGAGTATCCAGTGTCCTCAGAGAAGTGGGTGGTAGGACAACAGAGGATGCAGGTTCTCTCTGAGCAGTGCTTCAGAGTGACATGGAAAGAAGGAAGAGCAAGATATTTAAAGGAACAGAGCAGAAATGTTGCCCGACGCAGAAGTTTTAATATGACTAAAGAAGTTTAAAGTAACAAGGAGAGAATCCAAGTAAAAAGGGGAGGGGGTCTCTGTGGTGGAGGAGCAATTGTTGGGGATTTTCCCCTTGGTGAGGGGGAAAATTTCCCTGTTTTCCCTTTGAGTATATACTACTGGAGCCAGCTTCCACTTTCTGCAACCTTTCTGGCATTGGATTATGTTTACAGAATTCTGCCTGATATTGGTACATTTTGGGGGTGATCTCTGATTGGAGGAATATCAGTATTTCTGTTCTGATTGGGGAAAGCCAGAATCTTTGATATTATTGGTTGGCTTGGATTTTTATAAAGCTAAAGCAGAAGATGGCCAAAAGTGATAATGATGGGGTGAGGGGGGGGGATGTTGTGTCCAGGTAAGACAATGGGGGAGGTAAGATGATTGAGCCTCCAGGGTGTGATGACTGAGTCACCTGAGTGGCATGCCTGGCTAGGAGGTGGCAGATAACCCTGGCTTCACTCATGATTAGCCTTTCAGGGAAAGCTACCTTGACAGGCAGATCCCTGGAGGGTCCTAAGAAATGGGTTACTGTATAGCAAACCACATGGCCTGAACTTTGGTGAGCCCCAGAAAGCTAAAGGCCTCCGTCTGAACCATCTGAACGAGGTGGGATGGGATAGATTATTGGTGTTTTGACCACTTGCTTGTTTTATTGTAAATTGGGGGTTTATGGGTTTTTATTGTATTTTTATACCGCCTATTCTTTAGGGCTCTGGGCAATATATAGCTCCACTGTCAGGCAGAGTTGACCCTCTGTTTGCCAGAAATCACCATCTCTTTTTCGACTCTCTAAAATAGTGTCTCCTCCAGCCTGTGTCATCATCTAGCCCATGACAATGGCTTTACACAGCTTCTCCTAACTTCAAAGCAGAAAATATTTCCAGTTCTGCCCCATAAAATGTAACAGGTGGATTCAGCTTCACATTTGAGATAAAAAAATTCTGAACAAACGGCCAATAGCTAAAGCAGGGGTAGTCAAACTGTGGCCCTCCAGATGTCCATGGACTACAATTGCATTCGCTGGCAGGGGCTCACGGGAATTGTAGTCCATGAACATCTGGAGGGCCACAGTTTGACTACCCCTGAGCTAGAGGATCCAAACTCACTGTCTCTTTATAGAAAGCACTGCATGCTTTCACGAACCATCTTTTTATTTGAGAAGAAATGCACGGCAAATGATGCCTTTAAAAAAATGCAACTGTTTTTCACTGCAACTTGATCTATTTGGATGTTCCTGTTGATAGAAGCATGGTAGCTTTCCCGCAATGAGAATTTCCATAGTTTTTTTAATGCTGGCAATGGGACCCAAACAGCACAGGGTTATACTATGCAAATTAGGGCTGATGAGCACTTAACTAATCTGTTTACAAACCAGAGCAGCTGGGCAGGCCCGGGGTGATTTTCTATCAAAGCAAAGTACCGGATCTTTATAGGCATCTGGTTGTTTCTGAATAGGTACTTTAAACCTATACTCAGTCTTCAAAGAAAGATCAAAAGATTTTATTACTTCTCAACCAGTGCATTATTTCCACTTACGACTTTATTGTTTGTAAATTTGCATTATTAATAGCACAGGTGCCAATTTACTTCTTGGTTTTCTCATTTCCAAAATAAAAAAAAAATACTCTTTAAATCTATCCTGAGATACCTTTATAGTATGTTACAATCTTATCCTTCATTCACTTGAGATTAAACGCCCCTGAAATCAGCGGATTGAAGCTGGCTGAATATATAACCATTTCTCTTAGCTAGGCTATGGGTGAGGCTGCAAGTGGCCATCAACAAGAGAGATGGACGGTAGATAAGAATTTCAAGTATAATAAAGAGGAAAAGTAAAAACCCATGCATGCAGGATTTGAGAAGCTAGCCTAAAGTTCATGTTAGAGTTGAGGTTATTTTGAACATGTGCATTTTTCACAGCTTTATGGTTACTGTAGTACCCTCACCACCTCCTGTGATGGGGGAGGGGAGGAAAATTGATTTAACCTACTGTGCAGATAGATAAAAAAGAAAGAAATTCAACTCAAGGTCACAACAACAACTGTGCAGCTGTAAGGCTGTTTGACTACTTTTTAAGATGGACAGCAAATAGGTGAACAGATTTGAGACTCAGCTGATGAGTGATTGTGGTTGCTGAATTTGGTAGGTTTGCTGTGACGTTCACAACATCCTTAACTTGAGCAAAATAGAACTGCAGTACCCCTTCTTTTCATATGGTGTTTTACTGAAACCCAGCTAGCCAACATTGGTCCTGACATATCTTGTTTTCCGATTACCAGCTGGACTCAAACTTCCATTTCTATCCCCTCATTCAAGGCTTGCCAGAATCCAGGCACCTTTGATGCTGAAGGATCATCTGTCTTACCACAAAGAGTTTTCCTTATGTTTCCTTCACTTGAGCAATCTGCTCCAACTCAGTATGGCTATCCTATTTCAGTATCTAAGTCCTGTTACAAGACTGCTTCAAGTGAGAATGCACATGGTCATCTGAATCGATATCACATCTACCAGCAATATTTTACCTTGGGAGGGGAGGGGTGGGAGACAGGACTTTTGGCTTGCTATGGACGTATGGAAACTTGTCCTGCTTCTGTATTGTTTTTTGGTGTACGTACTGGAAGTTAAAGTCCTCATGAAAATCATGCCAACCCGTACATCCAACAACTATGCAACTGATAACTGCAGCTCTTTATACTGAGTATATCAGTTACATCCTACATAAAGTATACTAAAGCATTTTTGAATGGTTCGAGAACAAAATGAAATAAGTATAAATTCTGAAAATATGGATTTCCTCTTGCCAAAGGAATGGGATGCAGTAAATGACTACTTTTGGTTTTATACTATAAAAATGCAACTTCGAAATGCTGATAACCTCATTGCAAATCTATGTTACATGCTGGTTTGCATCAAATCTGGTTTTCTTGACCTATCTTTATATAAACAAAGAAAGTAATCTGTGCACGTCTGCAAACCCAGCAAGCATTCCCAAACCAATACACTGTGTGTGTGTGAGAGAGAGTGTGTTTCTGGCAAGCCTGAATGCCCCCTTCCCATCTTCTTGGCTCACAAGCTATTGAAAAATCCAACATGACTCTCACAGCCAGGGTAACACATTAAACATACACTTGTCAGCTCAGTTGTGTACATATGCAAAACAGCCAGGTCTAAAAAGCTTAATTCAATCCAAACTGGAAACCTATAGTTGAATTAGGCCATAAACAAAAGCTGAATTTAAGCAAGCCACCAGGTTCCTGGCAACCAGAACTAAAAACTGGACAATGCTGCCAAAGCTGTAGCCTCAGGGGACTGCTCCGGAGACTGGAAATTTTGGCAGGATCTTTATTGCTCAGACTTCTGTGCTACATTTTGCAAGAAAACTTCCTGTTAACTAAAATGTGTTCACAAACAAAGTTTGTTGGAGACTTTTTGCTCTCGTCAGATTGTGGTTGATTCACGTTAACTGGTTTAAGGTAAAAACTACATTAATTGGAGCACTTGGCTCTAGGCACAGTACGTTTCCCTTTCTTTCCTGCTGTGGGTAATGAATTGTGAGCGAAGACAAAATGAAAAGCGGAGCTCCCATGCTCAGTAATAGATGAACAGGACATATGGAAACTGATTCACAAGGGAAAATAAATTTGTTAGCATGAGTTCTGCAGAAAACTGATATGCTGCAATTCTAGCTTTCCTTAATAGTTTTCTGCTGAGTGAAATTGCTACTTGGGTCAAAATTAAATATAATGTTGTGGATCTGTAATTGGATCTCCTGATGTGTTATTTAGCTTCAAAAACCTGAAGGAGAGACCAGATGTGGATAGGGTTACCAAGCTCAAGGTGGGGCCTATATTTCTCCTGGAATTACTACTGATAACCAGTCTACAGAGACCAGCTACCCTGGAGGAAACAGTGGGCGGACTCAGTGGGTGTTCCATAACACTGGGATCCCTCCCCTCCTCACATTCCACCTTCCTCAGGCATCTCTCCCAAGTCACCAGGAAGTCCCCACGCCAGAGTTTATTTATTTATTTAGATTTTTATACCACCCATTTCTTTGCAGCTCTGGGCGGTTTGGCAACTCAAGATGTTGAAGGCATGCCTGTTAATTCTTGCCTATGTACCATTACCTTAATTAAGAGAGACCTTCTAGGTTGCTTTAGACCCTGGTAGACAGCAAGGAAAAAGACAAGGCAGGAATGATATATATGCTTGTCTTTCCATTCCACAATGTCAGGAAGAGTGAGAAGGCAAGGGAGAGAGCACAGGGAGTACTACTGCAGAAGCCTGCTGACTGGAATCTAAATCTAATCATTTTGAGGGGCTGTAGCTCAGTGGAAGAAGCTCTGCTTTGCATGCAGGTCTGTAGGTCCAGTTCCCAACCTCTCCAGTTAAAAGGCAACAGGTGATGTGAAAGATGAGACACTGAGACCTGAGTCCATGGAGAGTTGCTGCTAGTCTTGAGTATACAGCATTGACTTTGATGGGACTGTTGGCCTATTTCTGTAACAGGCAGCTTCATGTATTTTCATGGATGTGTCCATGTATAGTGTAGACTAGAAAAGGATGACTACATTGAGCTACTCTGAAATAGCACAGCCAGTTTTATTTACCTAGATAGCACAACCAATTCTAAAGAGTGAGGCTGGAACCTACCCTTGGGATCTTCTCATTAGGCTTTAAGACAAAGCTAGTTAAAAGAGCTTGGACACTATAGATGACCTCTGTCTTATCAGTTTTAACGGTGTATTTTAATGGTTTTAATAGATAATTGGTTTTGTATAGTATTTATTGTGGCTATTTGGTTGTAAGGAAGAGTGTTTCTATGCATATGCAATACAATGGTTTTACTAGATCATTGTTTTGTATAGTGCTTATTGTAGTTTCTTACTTTGGGTGCTGTCAGGAGACAAGTGAGATGTATAAATAGCCCAAATAAATAAATATTTACTGTTAAATAGTTGCTTTAACAAAGGTGTTTGTAATACCCCCACTTTTGTGATGATTAGCTGGCATTTGCAAGAAAATATGCAGAATAATAAAAAAAAGATTATGTATTCTCATTTACTCCTAACTCAAAGGTAAAGGCTGGTAACTGATAACTACTGCACAACAAGTCTTCCTGGGATATGTAGTTCAGCAAACCTAAGCATTTAACAAGAAGACAAAACTAATTACCTCCAAATTCTAAAGAGAGAGAAGTCTCGAGATCAGTGGTCCCCAACCTCTGGTCTGGGGACCAGTACCGGTCCGTAGATCAGTCGTACTGGGCCGTGGCTCCTTCTCGTCCTCCTCCCCGGCTGCTGCCTCGGGGGCTGCCCTGCCACTCTGCCGCCGGCTCACCTTTAGTGCTCTCTCTTCTCTCCTTTATTTCTGTCTGCAAATATGCAGATTTCAGCCTAAAATTAAATAACCCTGCTTGATTCAAGAAACTAAAAAGGCAAAGAATTTTTGATATGTTTTTGTATGATTCAATTCTAGTTTCGCTCTCAATATACTTACACACTTACTTCCCTTGTCATTTTATTTCACCACTAAATTGTGCTGGAATAGCCAATTTCTGAATTGTTGGGATCAGATTTTTTTAAAAGACTTCACGGTCATGGAGGGAAGCATACACATTTCCCCAAATTAGAAAATTGAATACATTTTATGTATGCATATAGAATAGATAGATATGGGATGGAATGGATTATATTTTTCTTAGCTGGGGTGGTATGAGTTATGGAAAATGGACAGAAAAGCAAGAAGGTGGTTTTACTTCCTTGGACATCTACTGGTATTTTGCCCTTGTGGACTGTTGATAATCTATGCTGACATTTATAAACATCACCATCAGACTATGAGGTAATCAAGGATATTTTCAGCAGGCATTAAGCAACTCAAATAGTTGCTGAACAAATTTGTACTTGCCTGTTGGTCAGAAAACTTGGGGGAACCAGATAAGAACTTGGATTCTGATCTGCCAGCCCTTCCCTGTATTTTAGACTCATTGTACTGGAACACAGAAAAACTTGGGAAGGAATCGGAAGCTGACTCACATCTTATGAGTGATTAGCTTGGAAGGAACTTCTGATCAACAACCCCAGAAAAATAGCTACTCAGCTGGGGATGAGAAGCAATCCCAGCTGCAAAAGGAAGGAGAAAGAGGTTGTTTCTCTTTCCCCACTCCAAGCTACTGGCTTGTGAGCCAGAGAAAAGGGGGAAAAAATAGTTGTTCCTCTTCTGTGAGCTCAGAAGAAGCCACCTTCCAACTGATGACCATGATCTGTCCACCCCTAACAATTTTTTTTGTTGGGTTCAGAGCAAAAATTCCCCAACAGGATATCAGAAACAGGTTCCTCAAAGCTACCTGGCCTGCTCCTCCACATAGACAGGAATTGGTTGTAAATAGCCATTCATTCATTTGATTAATTAGTGTTTGAATGCCACTGGCAAATGAGATGGAAGCTGAACTGGCAGGTTTTTGAACAATGTATATGTGTGCAAAAAGTAAAACATGGAGGCCCATTTCACAGATGAAATCCAGGAACCAATGGCACTTATCAGAGATGAAGTAAACCATTCATAGCAGATAGATGGGAATACTTTTGCCTTTTTCTTCAGTATACATAGAAGATCAATTTGTTAATTCAGTTAGTGCATTTGCAAATTATTTCTATAACAATCCCAGGAGGAGGATATCAGAATCCTGTATGCTGTATACAGCGAAGGCTGATTCCAAGTTCATGATTAATCAGTTCTAATATAATTTTTTCTCTTTCAGTGTACATCCATATGGGGGAGAGATTCATGATATTAAAAAATCAATGGCATTTACACACTTACTCTGGTACTAGATTATGGTTATCAGGTTTCATACTGGTGTATTGCCTTATCATTTATACAAATAAGTAGGGAAAACATAAAAAATATACCAGTTTTTATACTCTTTGCACTTTTCTATGCAAGGCAGGTTCTTGCTTGCCTGAGCTCTTATTAGTATGTACAGAATTTAATAATACTAAAAGCAAACATGTGCACACACACACAACTCACAGTGGTCATTTGCCATCTTAAATTTTATTGGATTACAAAGAAAAGAGGTTGACTTATTTAGATTTATAATAATGCAGTAGTTGCCTAAAACAAGTGTGTATCAAGTGAGGTTAGTATACATAAATATCTTGAAAATGTGATAAGGGTAAAAAAATGTACAAAATTAGGTTAGCAAAGAATAGTGTAGAAATACACACAGAGATACAAGTGTTTTTAAACTATGCCTGCTATTTAAAAACACACGGATAAGCAGTTTTTCAATAAACTGGCATACATTTCTTAACATGACTTTCCACCACTATTCCCATGAGAAATTCACAATTTGTAATTAGGCCAACAGTAGGTTTTAAAAAAAAATCAGAAAAATTCTTAATCACAAGAACCTTCTCTCTTTCTCTTTTTAAAGGTGAAATGTTTTGTAAAACAGGAAGCTCATTTTCCAGTCTCCTTAATCACAGTTTGGTCTCCACAGCTGAAAATGATGGCGCCAGTTTTCTGTGCAAATGGTGTGCTTCTTAATGACTGGATTTTGTTTAAGACCGACTATGTTTTTAAATCAGTTATGTATACATTGTTGTTAAGCAAACTTAAAAAAAAAGACCTTTCTAACAACCCGTTGCTTCAAACAATAGATGTTAGATCCAGAAGTCTGCAACGGGTACGGGTGAGATCATGATCTTTGGACTATACAGCGTATCTGTTGAATAATCATAAGGAGGGTCCAAAGACAACTTTGTTTCTATGCATGTCCATTGACAGAAAAGGACTCACAAGCTCTCCTCCTCTCGTAAAAACTGGAACACAGATGAGAAATCTTTCTGGGCATAGCCCTTGGCACACATGATCCTGTAGACTTGGTGGGCTAGAGATCCAAGAGGGACTGGTGTCTTTGTGTTGGTAGCAGATATCTGGGCCAAACCAAGATCCTAAGATTTAAAAAAAAGAAGGGGTGGGGGAAAGAAAGTGTGAGTAGGGGAAAAAAACTTTCAAAGAAGCTGTTGCTATTACCCTATAGCAAAACTACAACCAAATATAGGGGTTGGCTTATCATAAAATCAGAGTGCTGCAGAGGGCCAAAGAATCAATTAATTAAACTTCAAGGTGACACTACAAAGTTCAACAATCCTGCACTAATCTTATGGAAATTCTGTCCATCCCTCTGGAGACTTCAAAAGTTTTAGCCCTTACCCTGTTTGGAAATATAACTTTCCTTGGGCGGTATTTGTGATGGCTGTTATAAAACTTGGCCTTCTCCATTCTTGTTGGCTCTACAGTCTTCTAGAAAAATGAAGTGTAGCCTGATGTGACATCACTCTATTGTGGGTTTTATAAACAAGGCAGAGTTGCCAGCATTTGGGAAAGTATTTACATGCACAGAACTGTCTTAACTATATTCATCATATATGTAAACGGAAAACAAGCTTTCTTGACTCAGTTCAGGCCCTAACTTAGACGGATTATCTTGCTAGTATTGTTCTTAGGATAGAAATCAAAAACAGGCTCCCAAAGACCTGGAGGTGCAGCAGAAAAAGTGTACATGGGTCCAATGAGAGGCTACTTTTTGTGGTTTGTTAGGGTTCCCCCCCCCTGCTATTTCTATTTGAGCTATGGCAAAATATATACTGAAAGACACCTGGATCCAAATTACATACCATTTGTGAGATAAAATGTGTGTGTTTTTATTACAGATCTATTGCACATATACCCTATGTAGGTGAAATTCAGGAAAGAAGATTTACAAAAACGATTTGGGTGAACGGAATTGTGATGTTCATTGTATTTTGGTTTATTTGGTTCCTTTTGCCCCCCTTAAAAAAGCACAGGTCATTCTTTGTGGTATGGAAGCAGCCAATCACTAGCTGGACTCATGCCCATCTTGTCTAATGAAAGCTTGTCTGGAAAAACTGGCTTGGATAATCAATACATCACTGAAGAGCAGAAAGAGAAACAACTTCATCTGTGATATTACAGCCCATGTTTAGGAACAACTTTAGTAAGAACTCTTCCTACCTGCAACTAAGAACATTCTTTTAAGCAGGGGTCAATTAGCTATCTGGTTAATCTACCTGCCCTAAGATTTTCATCCAAGCATTGTTCAGAGTCTTTAAGCAGCAGTCTACAGCAAGAGATTCTGTACTAATTTTGTGGGGTCCTAAAAGTGACAGGACTGAAATTACATGTATGTCTAAAATAAATTCAGTGAAATGTATCAGTTCAGAAATGGGGAAAATATAACAAAAGAGTTTCTGAACAATAGTTCTGTCATGACTCCTCAGAAGAGCAGTTCAAATGGGGCACTAGAGGAGACTCAGCAAACAAAATACAAAGAGGTGGCTTTCTAAAACAGGACTTGTGGATTGCAAACTTTCTGGATTTAAGACTTTGATATATTAGTTAGCTAATATTTATTGAACTTGGGATGGAAACAGAAGAAATAATATGTTCCATTGTATTTGTAACATGCTTTTATGGACAATTTTCAGTGTACTGTTGTTAAACCTTCAGGATTTGTAACATTAACTGTAATCTAAATAACTATTCATATAGTTTTCAGTATTGCTAACCAATTTCATGTTACTTATCAAGAGAAAAGTTTGGTACATGAAAAGCCTGATGTTAGAACAGTCCAGGAGGAAAATATAATAAAATATACTTCTAATTTATTCTATCAAAAAGCATCAATATTTCTGTACAGGCACATTTATTACTATCTATATAAGTGTATAGATATACATACCTTGGCCATGAGTGTTGTTCCAAAGCCACCTTGGTAACTGTTAGCAGAAGGTACACCTTCCATTACTCCCGGCACAGGGTTGTATGTATCGCTTGACCAACAACGGCCTGAGCTCATATTTAGGATTTTGGCCAGTAGCTTTGGGTCAAGACCTAACCTGCCAAAGGTCAAAGAAGAGAAGTGTTCATGTCAAAATGTGCTCGTCATGGGTGACTTATTTTTATATGTTGTCATCTCTCTACCTTTATGTTAAGGATTGAAAAATGATCCACAGCATGGGGTGGGGGAAGGAGGAAGAATCGTCCTTAAATTAAAGGTCATCAATTCTTGTATGCTTTTTGTGTTATTAGTTTCACCTAGCCATGTCCATGGAAAGTAGAACGCTCTTCAGAATGGAGGCATGTGCATTCTTTTAGAGCTTTGAAAACACAAACTCTTAAAATTCAAGTAGCCTTGGAAATTGGCAGAACTATTTTAATACAGAAAAGTCTTATTTCAAATTAAATATATGTTTTATATTATTTTGTGAACCGCCGCGAGCCAGCTTGCTGGGAGCAGCAGTCTATCATTCGAATAAACAAACAACCAAACAAACAAATAAATGAAAGGATAGAGGCAAGCTGCACAGCAGGAATACATCTTGGCCTTGCAGGACGTTTTGCAATTGCAAACTTTCGTTTTTTTTCAAATAAATCTATTTTCAAAATTAAATCTGTTTGGTTTTCTTTTGCTCCAGAAGCAAGACTGCACAGCACTGTGACATATGCTCCCTCTGTATTCAGAGACACGCATGATAGTTCTGGGTCAATTGTTGAGAAGGTTACTGATCCTGATAAAACAAAGCTTGTCGAAGCAGAAACATCATTTGTTCTATCGCCATCAGTGAAGGGGGGGGGGGCACAAACTACCGTTCTGTCGAGGGCAGGCTGTAAAAGAAGGAAAAAATGTAGCAAAAATATTTTAATACTATAGGCTTTTGAAGCTAGTACGATCCTGCGGTTGTTGCTAACCAGTTGCAAAGTGCCACTTTATAGCAATTATACTGGCAACTGTAACCAGAAGCAGCAACTTTCAGAAGTTGGTTTCACATTTAAAACTATTAAGCCCTGCTGTACAAATATTTGCATAACAAGGGATAAGAAAATAAGCCTTAGAAAAGCAAGGGATCCGCATTTATTGTAGTCACAACACAACATGCTAATGAGGAAAAATAAGAGCAGGGACTATCTTTATAACACAGCGTCCAGAGTGCTTTTCACTGAGTAGAACTTCTTGTGCAAGCAACATTTAGTTTTAAAAGACTTACTAGGCCAATATATTGCTTGTAATAAAAACAATATTTTCCTTGCTATATAGCAAGCAGTGCGGCATGGAGTAATGTATTTAGCATGCTATGTAAAATCACACAGGAAAGGAAGCCTTCTGAAATCATTCCAGGGCCAAGCGTCACAGGCACTCTTATCATAGAATCATAGAGCTGGAAGGGGCCATACAGGCCATCTAGTCCAACCCCCTGCTCAACGCAGGATCAGCCCAAAGTGAGTACCAGTGAGTACCTCTTTTTTATTATAACATGGCCATTTCTGATGCTCCCCTATACTTTCCCAATCTTTTATCATCATCCTTAATATTTTAAAAATACCATAGCTTGTTATCTGACTTACTCTTTTCAGGCTAGCCTCCAATCATAGGGCTGAGCCACTATTAACTGGAAGTTACTTTTCTGTCCTTTTGTCTTTTCAAAGGAGAAACGTTTGGGTTTTGAAACAAAATATAATGTTTTCTGTTTTATTTTTCAAGTGATCCACAAAGACAAATAGCCATGGTTGTTGATAATTTGATGTACTTGAAATGGGGGTGTTTAACACTACACTGAAAATCATGGCCACATGAACCTGCCGTATACTGAATTGAACTCCATCAAAGTCCGTATTGTCTACTCAAGAGTGGCAGCAGTTCTCCATTTCACATCACCTACTGCCTTATACTTTACAGTGGGGATGCAAGGGATTGGACCTGGGACCTCCTACATGCAGGCAGATGCTCTACCACTGAGCTACAGTCCTGCCCCTCATCATGTTGGGTACCCTAAATCAGTGGCCCCCAACATTTTTCCGGCTGGGGACCGGCGGGGCAACTGCCCCACCCGTGCAGCGCGCATGCGCAGCTGCACCCGTGCATGCGCGATGCGTGGCCCTGATTCCCTCTCCCCCCCTCCCGCAGTAAGAAGCTTCCCGGGCCGCAAGCTCGTAGCCCGGGGAAGTTTTTTACTGAGGGGGGGGCGGGGAGAGGGAACCGCGGCCCGGTGCCCTGGCCTTCGTGGCCTGGCACCGGGCTGCGGACCGCAGGTTGGGGACCACTGCCCTAAATCAGTGGTTCTCAACCTTCTTAATGCCGCGACCCTTTAATACAGTTCCTCATGTTGTGGTCATTCCCAATAATAAAATTATGTAAGTGTTCTTTCACAGAAATTAAACTGAAACTGACTAATGGCATGAAGATCCATTGTTCCTAATTGTATATAAATTGGTTTTTATCCAGGGATTCTCAGTTCAGCTCTGTCTCTTGTCCCACCATGCCGATCTTGCTCTTTTCCACTGCTCCAGACAGACGAATGCTGTATCTCAATCTACCCCGCAAGGATGTTGTTTGGATGGCACACCCTCCTGGCCAAGCTGCTTGCCCTGCTGCGACCCTTGTGAAAGGGTTGTTTGACCCCCAAAGGGGTCCTGACCACCAGGTTAAGGACCATTGCCCTAAAGCTTTCACATCTCTTGTTACTGGTCAGTACATGTAGATGCTATCATTATACTGTCCTCCAGAGCAAACCTTCCTTGAGTTACATTGCTCATCATTCTGATGACTTCTAGCAAAGCTTATTCCACAGATCAAAACTGGACAAAAAAAAAGTGCCCCTTAACACTGATTTCCAGTCCAGCTGTGACCAACTATTATGGCAGGATTCTCAGGGCCTTTTCGCACAGGGATCTTTGTTGCAAATTGTTTGCGGAATGAAAAATCGCCATTTAAAATAGTGGAATTCGTCGTTATGCATACCTGCCTTTGTAGTGGAATCAGTTGCGTTTTTTAGCGTTTCCCACAGGCTTCCGGTCTCGGCAGAAATCGCTAGAAAGGAAGCGCTATTGCCAAGCTCGTCCCGCCCCTGGCCGTCAAGCAGCCAATGGGCAGCCGTTAGCATGCTCCCAAACAGCCCCTTTCCCTTTAAGAAAGGTTTAAAAAAAAAAAAACCACCCATAGCAACGAATCTAGGTAGATTCGTTGCTACGGAGAGACCCATCCAGCTGCCTAATGTGAGCTGTCGTTTTATTGTATGATCGTTTGCACGCTGCCTCGAGTGATAAAAAAAAAATCCCCCCCCCCTCTCACGGGCCCGATTTTCGGCTGAATTTATTTGTAAAAAATAAAGGGACTTTATTTCAACAAACGGGCTTTTCAGTGGTTTGTGCTTAGTGACTAAAGGTGAAGGACTGAAGCCAGGGAAGCCTCTAAACAGAAAGAGGCTCGCCGGTGCGTTTATCCCCGCTCGCTCGGAGAAAAAAAAATGGCGATCGCTTCGCCGGAAGTTTGGAGGAGAGAGCCAGGGGGAGGGACTTTGAAGAACCAGCAACAATGGTAACGCACAGGTCTTTAGCGCTACTGTTGCAGATTGGTTGCAGGAGTGTATCGCTATCCGGAGGGTGAATCCACTTTTCTGGATTCCCCTGAAAGCGCCACAACGAAGCGCTTTTTGCTGATTGGTTTCAGGATTGTTGCAGATTGTCTACGACGTCGTGGGTTATGGCAAATGAGTAGCGTTTCCAAATAGCAACCATTGTGCTACTTTGAAGCCGTGCGAAATGGCCCCTATACAATGCCTGCAAAATCAAATCAAACATATTGTAAGGCGCACCCAGTTTTCAGATCTGGATTTTGAAAGAAAATGTTGAAGTCACCCAATTTTCAAAATTATGCACTCTTACGCACTATGCAGGTTTCTTCAAGAGACTAGAGACTCCCCCTCCCCAATCCTTCTCTTTTTATTCCTTGCAGCAAGTATATCATTAAAAAGAGCAAGTTAGAGGTGTTTTGCATTTCATCTTCCTGAGGATTCATCTACTGGTGCATAGACAACTGACAGCTAAAATTAGACGTGTATTAAAATCAGTTACTGAAGAAGTCTTCTGTCTTCTACTGTGCCCAAAGCTTGTAATGGTCTGAAAGCGGGTAGAATATACAGTAATTGTCATTCAGTAAGAGTCTATCCTAGAAAGTCATGCTTCAGTGGAGAAGACTGAGTTTCCATTTGAAATCAACAAATTAATCCAAGACAGGTATCTGAAAGGGCAAGTTTAATAGGAAGCAGCTACTGGGCTCTCAACCATGATAAAATGTTATTGCTGTTTCCCTGTAAATTGGCTTGGAACATATGATACTTTCTGCATAAGAGCTCTATTGCTGTTCAAGAGATATACTGCTCAAGCTATCAAAACGATGACAGTCTGTCAGTCCCCATAATAACTTGCCACCGGACATGGCAACAGAATGTGCATGTGCGCATGCATTTAAAATTGCGAAGGTGTTCCACATGGGAGGGGAAGGAAGAAAAAAGCACCAATAAACCAAAACTATTTATGTTGCACCCTTTCAATAACTGGGACAGGCATACCTTCTCCATAGGCTAACAGGGAATCAGAAAGGACAAAACTAGTCATGATAAGGAAAAGTTTAAATGTTGTTGAAAATGTGAGATAACTTCTAACTACCTGAACTTGAAGGTTATAATAGATTTTTCAGGTGTTGGCCTGGAACCAAAAAGTACAGAATTTATGACTGAAATCTTTAAAAGAGTCTTAAGTTTTTAGATCTCTCTGATTTAGAGATCTGGCTTTGGTCTTCTCACAGCTTGGATAAGTAGCTGCACAAGTATCAGTGCAGCTACTAATCTGAACCAAGCTGCTAGGATAAATTAATTTGCCTTGCAGGGGAATACCTTTTGCCACAAAGACACGGACACCTTCTCTTTGGCTTTTAAACAGGCCACAACTTTAATAACAACCAAAGTGTTGGAACGCAATGGGGGGGGGGAAGGAACCAGCTGTCTTGTGGCCCTCCAGCCACAAGGTAGCCAACAATTAATCCAGCAGGCATGTACGGGGCCCTCCGGCACCCTGGCCGGGCTTCCCATGCCCCCAATGACCTGCTGAATGCCAGGGAGGTGACCATATTTTGGAACTCGTTGAGGCGTGAACCTCTGCCGAGTTCCCACGCCACCCAGAAATGCGGACTTTGCCTTCAAGGCTCATCCTCCATGAGCGATGGCCACCCGGCTCCGCTTACGCACAACCTCTTACAGAGGTCCCCTCACTAGAGCTGTCCCTTGTTAAGAATATCATCGTGATCATTTGCAAAAGAATATTTGTTTCAACATAATTTGCTCTTTAAATTATAGGTCACCTGAGAAGTTCAACTAGCCACGCCTCATGAGATTTGCTTGAAGCCAAAACTGGCATTGTTATATAAGTGGCAAAAACACCTAAAAGATTTAATTGCATATGAAGGTATCAAAGCTCAAGAACAGACCACATACTTTGCATGCAGTTCAGCCTGAGAAATTTCAGGTTAAGAGCTTCACAGGTACTAAGAACTAGGTAAGAGCTTTCTATGTTTGAGACCCTGGGGAAGCCATGTCCGGGTAGAGGTAATACTGAGCTAGATGATGATTCATTCCATAAAGCACTCAGTTGAACAGATGGGCCAGCAGGAAAGGCAAAACAGAAGCACATTCATATCTAATGAGTTTCAGGTTTTTTAGATACTACCTTTAGCTCTTTAGATTTGAAATGTAAGATCATAGAATAACAAGAGTTGGGAGGGATCTCCTGGGTCATTTAAGTCCAACCCCCTGCACTGTGCAGGACACTCATAACCCTATCACTCATCCGTAACTTGCCACCCCCTTGAACCTTCACAGAAATCAGCCTCTCTTTCAGATGGCTATACAGCCTCTCGTTAAAAACTTCCAAAGATGGAGAACCCACCAGCTCCCGAGGAAGTTTGCTCCACTTAGAAACCGCTCTAACTGTCAGGAACTTCTTCCGGATGTTTAGATGGAATTTCTTTTACATTAATTTCATCTCATTGGTTCTGGTCCGTCCCACCAGGGCAAGAGAGAAAAACTCTGCTTCATCCTCTATATGGCAGCCTTCTAAATACTTCAAGATGGTTATCAGATCTACTCTGTCGTCTTCTCTACAGGCTAAACAGACCAAGCTCTCCCAACATTTCCTCATACGTCCTCATACGTCAAACCCCTCACCATCATTGTTGTCCTCCTCTGGACACACTCCAGTTTGTCTACATCCCTCCTCAACTGGGGTGCCCATAACTGAACACAGTACTCCATGTGAGGCCGAACCAGAGCAGAGTAAAACGGTACCATCACCTCCCATGATCTCGACACAATACTCCACTTGATACAGCCCCAAATCCCATTTGCCTTTTTAGCCACCGAGTCACCGTGCTGACTCATTTTCAGTGTATGGTCTACTAAGTCTCCTAGATCCTTTTCGCACATACTAGGCATCTGCTTGTTTAAACCTTTTTACAACTTGATAATTTATTCTTAAAAGCATACTACAGAATAAAGAATAGTAATGTTGCAGATGCGATTTGCAACCTATAAACTGGTGGGTTGGGGGGCGCTGCAGGGAATTACATGGAGAGGGAATGACAATTCGGAAATTCCCTCTCCCTCTCCCTACCTTGTGCCTTTCCAGAATTCCCTAAGCATTCAGGATTGGATTTCTCCTTCCACCCCTCTTCTTTTTATCTGCTCTCAACACCCTATTCTTTTGATGGGTGGTTCCATACTTAGGCTTTTCTTGGCAAGCAAATCACTGCTATTCCAGTGTTAGCTGCATGCAGAATTACCATGGAGGACCCACATGATAGTGGACACTGGTGCCATTGAAATGATATATCTCATAAAATTTCCCATCCACAGAGGGAGTTTCGTTATATTATCATCATAAATCCGCTTTCCTTGCTGTTCACTGATCCTTGCAGAGAGAGACCTCCCTTTTCTTCCCAGTTTGAGTCAATCAACACTATTAAATCATGACAGCATATCATGACTTTCCTATTCCCCTCTGCTTCCCCACTCCTCCATCAAAATGACATGGCGTTATCATGGATTCCACCAAGGTTCTCCAAGCTAGGCATATATTTGCAGCTGTTGTGCTCCAAATGCAGCACCTTATCCTTGATGTGACACTCCATACCACTCTTTGTATGGCCCTGGGTAGGCATTTCTTTGGAGATATAATGAAAGGAATCCATATTATGGTGACTGTTTCAAAGCGGCTGCTGAATTTCCTTCTCTCCCCAAGGGCCGAGGAGATCTACAACTTCCAGTGACACAAGAAAATACCTTGCCTGGTATTTTCCTCATGACACAACTTACAGGAGTATCTGCTAATGGCATAAATAGAAATGGTACCAGTTCTCTACAATGGATTGTGACAATATTTTGAAAGCAAGCAGTTCAGACATTGACTGCCAGAACTACGCATTTATGCCATGCAACCAAAACATGGGGCAAAAAGTAGCACAAAGACTATACTAGGGGTAGTCAACCTGTGGTCCTCCAGATGTTCATGGACTACAATTCCCATGAGCCCATGTAGTCCATGAACATCTGGAGGACCACAGGTTGACTACTCCTGGACTATACCACAAAGGTTGTACAGCTATTCCACTCAAATACAAAAGTATCATAACAAATCAAGTCTTAGAAAAATTAGGATGGCAACTGGAAAGGAATGGAAGAACAGTGATGAACTCTGTTTTATGAAGGATGGTTACTGAGTCTTTGTCAGACTTTAAAGAGTTCCCTCTCACAATTTTGTTTTGTTTAAATGAATGAGTCATTTCCACCCGTACCTGGGGAATATACCAAATAAGCAGAGCCCCTATCTTGTCTGTGGGAAGACTCATTATGTGACTTTTATCATGTACATGAGAACCAGGGTAGTGTGGTGGTTAATATCGTCAGACTCTAATCTGGAGAATCGGGTTTGTTTTCCCACTCTTAAACATGCAGCCAGCTGAGTGACTTTGGACTAGTCACAGTTCTCTTAGGGCTAATCTCGCAGAGCAGTTCTGTTAGAGCTGTCTCAGCCCCACTTACATCACAGGGTATCTGTTGGGGGGAGAGGTAGGGAAAGGTGTTTGGAAGCTGCTTTGGGACCAGCTCTTCTCTTGTGCTTTGACCACCGTCAAGAGTCTGGGTATGATCCTGGATGCATCCTTATCTCTGGAGACCCAGACCACAGACATTGCTCACCAGGCATTTTGTCATCTACACCAGACACAAAAGAGTGCACCCTACCTGTCGACATCTGACTAAGTCACTGCGATTCATGCAACTGCCACCTCCAGACTAGACTTCTATAACTTTCTCTACATAGGGCTGCCCTTGAAGCCGCTCTGGAAACTCCAACTGCTCCAGAATTCAGTAGCTGAGGTCCTCATGAAGTCACCATGGAGAGCACGGATTACCCTTGTGCTCTCCCAGCTGCACTGGCTCTAGATTAGAGAATGAATCAGGTACAAGCTTTTGAGTCTGGGGCCCTAAATGGTCTGGGGCCCTTGTATCCTCAGAACTGCCTTCTCCCTTACAGCCCCCAAAGAGCACTAAGATCAAGCAGTCAAAATCCAGCCAGGGTCCCCAGCCCCAAGGAGATAAAACTGGCCTCAAACAGGGCCAGAGTTTTTTCAGCCCTAGTCTCAGCCTGATGGACTGCTGGGCCTGAAAAGATCAGGGCCCTGCAGGATCTTAAACCATTCTGGAGGGCCTGCAAAACAGAGCTTTTCTGCCAGGCCTATGGTCGAGGACAGGAAACAACTTGGGATGCTGGCTTCCCTGCCTGAAAATCCCTCCACTGCCAGAAAACCCCTCCAAGCTCTGTTCAACCCTCATAGTCTTAAGTCATAAGAGGAGATGGTTTTTATATTAATGTTTTTATTGTTAATAATTGTTTTAAAGTCTGTTGTCAACCACCCTGAGCCAACCAGGAAAGGACAGCATATAAATAAAAAAATTATCATGCACCCAGCCAATATATTATTAGATACAATAACAAGGTGGAAGCCTGAAAGAAATCAAGGGAGATTAAATAACAACTTGGAAATCCTCCCCACCCTTCAAACCTCTCCCTCCAACACCACCTAAGCTTTCCTGGGTTTCAGCAAGCTCATTTCTCTTTTTATAACGGCCAGTCAGATTATTGCAACATTTGTTCCTTTTATCTAGAGTATTTCTTATAGATTTTAGGATCTAAAAAAGTTTAATTTACAAAATCACTTTCCTACATACTTGGGAGGTCCACCGGACATACCTAGGCTGCTCCCTTAACTGTGGGTGACTCCACTGTGCTGCTTTTGACATTTCATATAGTGATACTTTGAGGAACGCTTTAAAAGTTTGGCATTAATGGGTGAGGATTTGTATAGATATCCAAGGATATGATGGAACTGGTGGCTAGGGATGAGCCAGGAGGACAATGAGCCATAGCCTTTTTTCTTGCAGATCAAGTTGTACAGGTCTAGAAACACAGCATTCCTCAACTAATAATCTAAAAAGTGGGCAACAGTTGTGAATTATCCAAGGCATATAGGGAATCCTCCTGTACATGCAACATCCTCATGATCTTTTATGCATGCAGAGTTAAGAAACTGTAGAACCTCTTTCTTCAGGCTGAACTGAATATTCTTTTTGCACCCAAAAATTGCTAGTGCAGAATTTTTATACTCTCTCACCTAAGCTACTGGGGGCAGGAGGAGAGGAAAGAGGTGGGTGGGTATGGCTGAGAATAATTAGCACAGGATTGTTTTACCAAAGAACCTGAAACAGTAGATCTTCTCTCGATCTATCCTTTTGAGGCTGAGATTCCTGGATGCCAGTGGCAAAGTTTAAAGAAAGTTTTTGGAGAAGGATGCTTAGGGCAGCAGATTCCATAAGAAAATTTGTCTCTGCCCTTCTTTTCACAGCTTCATTCTGGCATTCTGCTGCAGTGCAATTCATTAATTTGCAAAGCTCAGCCGCAATGTAGAGGAGAGGAAAGCCGGGATCATCTCTAGGACTGCTGGATGACATGTGGAGTAAGCTTCTGTTCATTTTTGATTTCAGGGACTGAGCCTGGGTATGGGCAGAGGTGTGGCTTTATATGGAATTATGCCAGCAGGATTAGCGCGGGATGTGGCATATTATGATGTTTGGTTTATGTTTATATAAATTGTATTTTTGTGAATTTTATAAGTGTCTTTGGGTCCCCAGTGAGGAGAAAAGCAGAGTAAACAAATGCATAAATATGCTGCATCAAAGAATTGAGGCTTTTGAAATCTGGTGCTGGAGAAGACTCTTGCGAGTCCCTTGGGCTGCAAGGCGAACAAACCAGTTAGTCCTAGAGGAGATCAGCCCTGACTGCTCCTTAGAAGGCCAGATCCTGAAGATGAAACTCAAATACTTTGGCCACCTCATGAGAAGGAAGGACTCCCTGGAGAAGAGCCTAATGCTGGGAGCGATTGAGGGCAAAAGAAGAAGGGAACGACAGAGAATGAGGTGGCTGGATGGAGTCACTGAAGCAGTAGGTGCAAGCTTAAATGGACTCCGGGGAATGGTAGAGGACAGGAAGGCCTGGAGGATCATTGTCCATGGGGTCACGATGGGTCGGACACGACTTCGCATCTAACAACAACAACTTGCTGCTTTGGCTGGCATCCCACAGGACTTTCTCCTGACTTCCCCGTTCTGTCGCACTGCAAAATGCCTTCAGAGATGCTGTAACAGGGGGTGGGTGGGAAGGGACCCCCAAGACCCAGTAAGGGGGTTTGGACATCTGTTGTTGGAGGGGAGTATTGGTGAACATCTCCTTCCCCCTTTCTCAGGACAATTTTGGCAAGATCCAACCCACTGTTAATATGGCTCTTCTATATCCATATGCAGCTTTCGGGAGGCTTTTAAAAGAACTGAAATAGATTGCATCATTTTGTTCAAAGAATAATTAAAATGGTAACAAAAGCAATTCATTAAAATTAACTATGCACAATAGCATAGTTTTGATATTGCATCTGCGGGTGCTAATTTGCTAGCCCTAAGGAAGCATGCCTGGCCTCGACTTTCATTCCTGGCCCAGAGCTGGTGGAATGAACTCCTGAAAGAGCTAAGGGCCCTGTTGGAGTCATCACAGTTCTGCCAGGCCTGTAAGATGGAGCTCTGCCACCAGGTCTTTGGTTGAGGCCAGGGCTAAGATCAACAGGGCCACTCCTCAGGTTTAGGTGGTACGTTAATATCTGCATACTCCGCATACACACCCCAAGGTGGCTTGCTGTGGGGTTGAGTGGGGATTTATGCTGCCAATCTTTTTAAAATAGTTAACAGGGTTTTACGGGGTTTTATTCATTTTATGTATTGTAAACCACCACAAATCTTTTTTTTTAAGTACATAAGTGTTCTGTTCCAGTACAGCCATTCCACTGTTTCCATATCTAGTGGTAGCTTCCTATGTCCACAATAAGCCTCCCCCCCCCCCGAATCCTAGTCACTGTGTTTTTCCATGAGGGACTGCTTCTGGTTATTCTTTTGTCTTTCGCACACCTGCTTGTATGCTCCCCCTGGTTTTGGCCAAGACAGAAAAGCAGGGAATTAGATCCTAGCTGTAGTTCTATAGTTTTCATGTTGCCTATTATACATCTCTTATTCCTCCCCAATGCGTTTTCCATAAAAATTGAAAGCCACTAAAAATGAGACAGTTTCCTAAGTAAATCAAGATATGACCACATGAATGTTAAGTTAATTATTTACCAAGCCCATATTCTGATCAGAAATAGTCTATTACCCTGCTTTTTAATAAGCATTTTTTTAATCTGAAGATTTAACAAAAAATGGAAAAAAGAATCTACCGCATGCTTTAATTAAACATGCCGATGACATAAATGGAATATCAATGCGGGTACATCATGATAATATATGCTGCTGGGAAGAATTTACTACAAGGGGATTCATACTTGATGATACAATTTTTCCACCTTGCAAAAGCTCTATAAATTGTAAATGCTATATGTATTTTATTAGGGAACAATTCTGTCACTTCAAAAACACACTTGTCAACCCAGAGGAAATTGATAGCAGAAGCATTCATTTTTAGTGGTTCTAAACAACTTGAAGAGTGTGTGTGAGTGATCACTTGCAGGTATGTGTGTGTATGGATGCACAAGAAACTAAACTACTCTATTTTGTTAGCAAAGAATGCTTGCAGTAAAAATTTAAGACTACAGGGATTTTCACGCATCAGAAGAAAATTACATGCTGGATGCAGATTCTTTTCTAAACACAAAAGATAATGGTATGCATAGTTTACCCTTCTCTGTTTTTGACATGGCACCATTCCTTAGCATTCGAAAGCACCATTTTAGAATCCAGGCTTAGGTAGTAGCACTGGGAACTAAATTAATTTGCCCTGGCAACTGGATTTGGATATCATGGCAACTGGTGTCTGCTTTCTTGCTCCATTCAGGGAAGGCAAGAGCAGGGAGCAGCATGGGTGTTTCTGGATATAATAAACCACATTTGTGTCTGTCATGGCAAAATGGAATTTGTGGATTAGCCTGACACTTGAATGCTACCAAATAAGAGAGTTCTGTGAGAGTGCAAACAGAAAGTTTAAAAGGAATTAGAAAATAGTTCCTTCAGGCTGTGTCTTCCTACATTCCAAGTGGCTCTTCTTCCTATGAAAAAGCTATTTACATTGGAATACTTCAAACTTCATGTACAAACTTCATGTTTCCACATAAAACCATCATTCTGGGCCACTGGTTATAGTAGTTATAGTAACAAGCACAATTACATTTGAAAAAAAAACAAGAAAAATGAAAGTGGGGGCCTGAACTTAATGGAATATTTTCATGGATACAAGGATTTTGGTCTTCTGCTTCCTCTTCCTGTCTGAGATGCCCTTGAAATCCTGTTTCTGGGGAGAGGGAACTCCTAGGAACAGGATTTTAAGATGTATTATTATCTATCATGGGGGGTGAGAGGGAGAACCATAAAGTCAAACACAGTAGACCAACATCCTTGCATTCTGGAATGCTGCACTGAATCCAATACAGAGTCCAAGGCATCCCATCCCAGATCAATGTTTAACATTCAATGCTTCTGTATTTTATAACCTGAAGATGGCTGTTCCAATATCTGATACCCTGCTACGAAGCCAGCCTTCCACAATTCATCTTGTGGGTTGGAAACCAAGTGGACTTCCACTTTTATTTGTTTCATGAGAATATTAAATGTGAAACATCAAACTAAGTCCAGTGATGTCGTTCTTCTTGCACAAGAGTTTGTGCAATGTCTCACAGACACACAAGAGATGCCAAATAAACTACCTATTATAGCACTAAATTAATTATTGTGCATGCTGTTTTACAAACATTTACTAAGTAACAGTAGATGTTATTTTTCGTCTTTGGAACCCACCCAAAACATCATTCTGGCAGGACAGTAATCTTTTTGTAGGAAAACACATTTATTGTATGATGAAAGCATGATGAATGTGTTTTTCCATATGAAAGTAGGTGGACGGAGTGGGTGATGCATATATTCACAGCTATGTGTATGCTTGCATTCCAGTTCCCACTGAAGCTAGTCATGTTCTTCTATTCATTTTTTGGGCCAAGAAGCCAGCATTGGAAAATTCATAACTCTTCAGGGAATTTTTTTTTAAGTAGCAATATCCCAACTTTCATCAACAGACAGAGGACCTCATAAAGAGCAAGATGAATTGCTAACAGATTTCATCCAACTGCTACAGCTGTTGGTGCAGCTTTGTCTACTCAAGAGAGCTTGCTTATTTCTGAATATACATGACTCGTCAGAGCAGATGACAGAATGACTCTACAATATGGCAGCCAAACAGAGACAAAAACATGACCCACCTTGTGCAAGCCATTAATAAGCTCAGCTAATGGGTCTCAAGGACAATGGCCAAAATCCAGCAGGTGAACACTAGTAGGAAGTATAACCTGGGCTTCTGTAGTGTTGGCTGTGGCACAGATTTCAAAAGCTAGTTGCTTCCTTCTGTGGCCAATAATGGCAGCCAACTGAATCTGTATCTGGTTTGTTACCAAGATGAGTGTTTGATGGGTATGGGAGACAGCTGACACTTAGTGTTTCTCAAAAAGAAGAAAACTCCTGTCTATTAATGAAAAGGCTGAGTTAGAAGTGCCAACATCCATTAGCCTGGAACAAAAATGACAGAAACAGCAAGCTTGGTGTAGTGGTTAAGAGTGGTGGCTTCTAATCTGGCAAACCAGGTTTGATTCCCTGCTCCTTCACAGGCAGCCAACTGGGTGACCTTGGACTAGTCACAGTCCTGATAAAGCTGTACTCGCAGCACAGTCCTGTCAGATTTCTCTCATCCCTAAAAAACAGTGTATCTGTTGCGGGGAGAGGAAGGGAAGGTGATTGTAAGCCACTTTGAGATGCCTTTGGGTAATAATTTTTTTTTTAAACCCAGTATTTTCTTCTTATTTAGCCAAATATTTCACTTTTATACTTGTGCCCTTAAGGAGTCTGACTACAAAATCTGATTTCGCTTGGAAAAAAACTCACAAGTAGAACATCAAATATCAAATATATGGGGATAAGGCCCGTACAGCACATGCCACTCCTAATCTAGGCATCAATCAAAACTATCAAGCTTTAACACAACCCAAATTCATATTGCAGGGTAAAAAGAAAAAGTTAAACCTAGAATATGAAAATCTAGCAATACTTGTATAGTATTGCTAGTGTAGTGGTTGCAAATACCAGTGTAGTGGTTGCTAGTGTAGTGGTTGCAAATAGTGTAGTGGCTGCAAATACCAGTTATGGCTGAGAGTATTGCCAATGATGGGGGCAGGTACTGCCGTATCCCTAGCTAGCTGAATTTTTTAAAATACAGAAAATGAGGTTTTCTGCTTGAACCATACACAATGGAGTCATACATGATCGATTTTTCATTAAGCAAACCATGACTTAAAACTGTGATACAGCTTTACAATCCTCAATTACAACCATAGCATGCAATCTTAGGGGTTTTATTATGGCTTGTTAAAGATATGCTTCCCTATCATGCAGATGCTCAATTTTAAAATGTAAATGGTACAAGATATTGATAAACCAATTAGCACTGATGCAAAGCAAATTCCTCTTTTATCTCAATTACAACATGACAACTTAATAGGTCAAGATAGTCTAACATCTGAGACAAGGGCAATTCAATAAAACAACTGTATCTTGATACGATAATTAAGAGGAAATGCGAATCTATTAACCAACCTTTTAGGTTCACATGTGCTTTTGTGCACAAACACACAATTATGTTTTTCATTACACCTAATATGCATATCAAAACAGCGATTTATTCTTCAGGATCAAGACTCACAGATAGTTATAGTGTGTGGCTTCTAGAGAACACGTTAAAAATGTAGCAAAATTTATTACTCGCCACAAAATGGAAAAATGAAACAAACAGTAATTGGGAGCAGAACTACTAAAGAATTAATAAAGTAATAAAGCCTACACAAAAACACAGAAAAACAGAAGAGATGTAGTGCAAATACTTTAAAGCAGGATATACTAACCTTAGCCAGGGTGTATAACAAAGAATTTAAATAAGCTTCTAAAAATCTCCAAGTATTAAACAATTGCTTGTGTCCATATTTTTAAAACCAAGAAACCAGGACTGAATTGTGCTGTTAATGTCCAACATGCCTATAGCTATATACAGCATATTAGGCATGCACTGTGGTCTTCTACCAGGTGGTCGATAAACCTCTGTTTTGTCATTCAAAGACTTAAAAATAGATATGTCACAATACATATTGGCAAGCCACTGTACATTCTGTAGTTGCAAGACTGAAAGGATTCTCTGAGCACAGGGAAGGCAAACTGAGGAATACTGGAGTGCTTGGTTTACAAAAGGGTGATTATTTATTTTGCATTGAGGATACAATGACACATCTGAAAGGAAAAAAATGTCAAATCCTAGACCATTAACACTTTCTTTTCCAGAATCAATTGAAAATGCTGATCTTGACTACTGAATGACTTGAGACCATGGTACCAAAAAAGACTGTCTCATCTTCTAACAACCTGGCCATAATTTGAGATTGTAACCTCGTGCCCTGCACTCTGTGCTGTCAATACAGAAACCTTGATTGGGGCCCCGAATCAAAACACTTCCAGAACGCTCACTATAAAGCTATGAGCTTCCTTAAGCTTTTGTAAATAATGGTTTCAGAATAGCTAACATTGTACTCACCTCTACCCCTCTCCCTCACCTACCTATCACAGGAAACAAACTGGAACAAATGGGAGGGTCTATACAGCTGCAACACCAGCTACTATCACCACAGCAGTATAAGACTCTTGAGCAGGGGTAGTCAAACTGTGGCCCTACAGATGTCCATGAACTACAATTCCCATGAGCCCCTGCCAGCGTTCGTTGTAGTCCTTGGACATCTGGAGGGCCGTAGTTTGACTACCCCTGCTCTTGAGGAACACAATACTGGGTGGGGATTATTTTTGTTGATTTTTAAAAAATCTAGATGCAACTCCACTAAACTGATGCAATTGATGCCGTATTTATTAAATACCTACTGAAAGCTTTCATCATAATAGGCCAGGAGTGGGAACTCCTTTGTTCGGAACTTCTAACTGCGGGATAATAGCAGTGCTATCCTAAGCAGAAGTCCATTGATGTCTATGGGTTTAGGATTACCCTACAAATTCCACAGCATGTTCCAAAAGGTGGCTAAATACAGAAGAGATCAGAGACATGCGACTAAAATATTGGATGAGACAATTCTGTATACCTCCTCCCCCTTATATTTTCAAGCCATTGCACTTGAAAATCCCTCTAAACTGCACATTTCATCTGGAAATAAGAAGAGGGAGGCACTATATATAATGTAACATGCACAAAGCACAGTTTTATTTTATGCCCTTTGAAAAGAATGTCCCGGCTCCCTGAAATCCTACACTAGATTAAACAAGCGAGGCTTTTTGTAGCATTATAATAATGAAATAGGACACTTTTGCAGCAGACAGCTGTTAATCTACATCTCTGAAACGTCACTCTTTTTCCATAGAAAAGTCAGCCAGAAAAATACACAGAAATGGCTAATATAAAAAAAGGATCCCATAAAATCCAGCAAACCTGATTCCAAGATTCATGGTCTCAGCAGTTCCAATCATACTGATAGCTAAGAGCATGTTATTGCAGATCTTTGCAGCCTGAAAATAAACAGAATACTTAATGAATTTCTTCAGTACTCTGAAAAGTATCAAACCCAGAATCTAATGTCACTGTAAATGACTATTTTCAACACCTGCTCCCGAGGGCAAAGAGCAACAAGTTTTCATGACAAAGGTCAAGCACCACAACACATTAGTTTTGGCACATTTGGTGTACTTCTCATATAATTACTACTTTGCCTTAGAATAGATACTGCCATGGCATTCTCAGTGCCTGCTCTTCATTGACCCTATTATCTAACCATATTAGCAGATTATGCCATGCTAAGTGAACCTTATACTAGAGTTGTTAGTCCACTGCAACAAAGAGTTCCAAGGCAGAAATTTTTCACACTTTAAAGACATGAGCATTTTTCACCAGAGCCATGAAATGGTCTGAAAATGTGATAGGTACATATTTGTGGGTTGCCCTACACATAACAATGATTTCATTGTTTTCAGATTAGATTGGATAACAGGTGTAAGTAAAGTTCTATTTGTTCAATGGGGGGGGGGGTTCCTACCTCCTCCTTCCTGCTGTGGCCCTTTGACATCTAGAACAGTGGTCCCCAACCTGTTTATCACTGGGGACTGGGCAACGCTTGACAATTTTACTGAGGTCCGGGGGGGGGGGTAGTCTTTTGCCAAGGGATGTCGCCACCGCCACTTGAGCCCGTGCTCCACTTGCATTCCCACTGGTGCCCCTGACTTCCTGCCGCCCACTGGGGGGCACTGCCAGCAGCAGCTGCGCAGTACCACGCCGAGTGAGAGCCCCAGTCATGGCAGCCAATGGAGAGCACCAAAGGTGAGCAGGCAGCAGAGTAGCAGGGCAGCCCCTGAGGCAGCAGCCAGGGAGGAGGATGAGGAGGAGCCGTGGCCTGGTACCGACTGATCCATGGACCAGTACCGGTCCCTGGACCGGGGGTTGGGGACCACTGCTCTAGAAGACACTTGAGACTGGCATGGGATGTGGTTTAAGGAAGCACAGCCATAGGTGGAAATTTGCAAACATCTCTTGTGTATACCAAAGTGCCTGCACAAGAGGCTTTATAAATTGAGCCTATCATTACTTTTCTCCTTAGTCGTTTGCTTATCCACTCCACTCTACCTCACTCCATGCATCTAGTGATGCAGGGCTTTACCTATAAAGATCCCATGCTGATCCACATCAGCTCATCCACATCCATCACCAGAATCTTCCTCTAACAATCAGTTTAAACTGGAATATTACTGTAAATGTGAAATTGCCATGGGACAGGAAAGAACCTTAACAGTGTTCCAAAAGAAGAGAAAAGCTAAAGTGGAATGACTATGTAAACAGCACCTGTCCAGTTCCAACTTCCCCACAGTAGATGACATTGGAACCCATGCATGTGAGTAGCTCCTTTGCAGCGTCAAACTCTTGCTCCACTCCCCCAACCATGAAAGTAAGGTTTCCTGCACGTGCTGCTCCAACACCTGAAGGTAAAAAAAAAAGAAGAAATTGAATATACACATAGCTTCTTGGCCTTTTGGCTAAGATCAAGAGGAGAAATTAAACACACCAATGTATGTAACTAACTCTTACTCCAATCCCTCCAACCATGAATGTGAGGCTCCCTGCACAAGCTGTCCTGACATCTGAAGGTAGAACAAGAAGGTGAATATACAAATATATGTAGCTATTCATACTTTACTTCCTTTTAGGTCATTCTGTTTTTGAGGGATGGAACCTGAAGATGATCCCTTTAGGTCTGCTGTGGAGAAGCCTTACAGTCTTCTCAGTTCAACGGGAGAAGCCTTATAGTCTGATATAAGTGTCACCAGAGTCACTGAGGTTTATTCACTATGTGTGCACAGGACTGCAGTGCTAGGGTTGGATCAAGAGAACTGCAAGCAGAGCTCTGCTCCCCTGCTTCAGCCCTCAGCACCCTCCCAAATGCTCAGGGACGTACTGGAGCAACTGTGAGTGAAATATAAAAGTCTGCAGGGTTTGGGTGGAATCAATGAAATTTCACTCTCTTCCTCCAGCGCAAAAGGAACAGTACATCTAACCATAGATCTAACAATCAGTTTTAATGGGAATCTTAGTGTAAATGCTTATAACAAATGCTGCTAACAATGTGGAGTCAGAATCACAAGTCAGTTTTAAAATCCAGGTACAACAATTTGATTAGAGTTGATCTTATTCCACAATTTTTCCACATTCAGAAATTTTGAATGCATTAGTTTGCTCATAATATTTAAATGAACTGACAGATTTTGCAAAGCAAGTTGGTCCCTGCAAGAATCCACTGAAACCCAAACACCCAATTCATTGTGCAATACAGCCATCTGTAAAAAAAACAAACAAAAAAAAACAGTCCAATCAGAAAAGTGAGCCATTTATAGCGGCCTGCTTTTGATTCTAATATATGCAACTACTGTCAACGTGTTTACAAATGGAGGGTTGAGACCTAGGTTTTTTTTTACTACCCATTCTAGTGAACTGGAACAACTGCTTAAAATGTAAGCAGTGCATGTCAGTCTTATGCAGGAGGTATGTTCATGGAACTATGCATATAATTTCTTCCTTAATTCCACCGTCCTACTGTTTACTGTGCTGAGAATCTGCAAAATTTATTATATGGTCCTTTATAGATATATCACCAAGCAACACTGGGTATTCTAAGGTTACTACTTAGAGTTAACCAACTTAGAGTTAACTACTTAGAGTGGACCTAGTTGGGCAGTTAGATCCATAACCAGAAAGACAGGAACTTCTGAATACAATGTCACTAACTGGAAACAAAAATATTCTAAGCAAGTTCAGAGAGCAAGGGTTTATTTAATGAAGGGCTGAGGGGCCAAACAGAAATTCATCAAAATTAGTTGCAGAGTAGTTTATTGAAACTTAATTACTTGTATATCGTGCTGTTACCTGCTCTGAGCCAACCTGAAAGGGCAGGCTATAAAAATAAAGTTGTGATGATAACAACATTGGAACTGCAGTGAGTGATATAAACATTGTACCTTCAGATCATGTACAATAAGACAGAAAAGGCTTGCCTTGGGCCATTTGAGAAAACGTCAACAACACCCTCTGGCTAGCTGGGGTGGGGTGGGAAGACGGGGATATAGTTTGTATTCAGACAAATTAAGGAAGAGACCTGTGTGCTGGCTGATACTGAAGCATCACTTGGAGCCTAAAGTAGAATAATGGAAGGACCCTCCAGGGTCATCTAGTCAGACTCCTTGCACCATACAGGAACTCATAACTACCTGCCCACCCTCAGTGACCTCAATTTCATGCTCCAGTGATACCCCCACCAAAAATCTCCAGAATCCAGCCAGGTCTAGAGGAAATTCATCTACCATCCCACAGTGGCTATTAGTAATTCCCTGCGTATGCAAGGAAGGGCCACAAGAGATAAACACTGGTACATCCCTTCCTGCCCACCCACTCACAATCTGCCTAAGTTCATAAAATCAGCATTTCAGTCAGATGACTATCTACCCTCTGCTTAAAAACTTCCAAAGAAGGAGAACCCACGACATCCCTGAGCCTTCGGGGAGGGCGGTATATAAATCTAAATAAATAAAAAATAAATAAATCCCGAGAAAGCGTTCCACTGAGGAACGACTCTGTCAGGAACTTCTGGATGTTTAGCTGAAATTTTTAAAAATTAATTTGAACCCATTGGTTCTGGTCTGACCCTTTAGGGCAACAGAAAACAACTCTGCTCCATCTTCCTCTAGTCTGAGGAACAGTGCAAGCACTCGAAAGCTCATGCCTTGAATAAATCTTTGTTGGTCTTAAAGGGGCCATTGGACTCTATTTAAAGGGGCCATTGGACTCCACCCACTCACAATCTGCCTAAGTTCATAAAATCAGCATTTCAGTCAGATGACTATCTACCCTCTGCTTAAAAACTTCCAAAGAAGGAGAACCCACGACATCCCTGAGCCTTCGGGGAGGGCGGTATATAAATCTAAATAAATAATAAATAAATAAATCCCGAGAAAGCGTTCCACTGAGGAACGACTCTGTCAGGAACTTCTGGATGTTTAGCTGAAATTTTTAAAAATTAATTTGAACCCATTGGTTCTGGTCTGACCCTTTAGGGCAACAGAAAACAACTCTGCTCCATCTTCCTCTAGTCTGAGGAACAGTGCAAGCACTCGAAAGCTCATGCCTTGAATAAATCTTTGTTGGTCTTAAAGGGGCCATTGGACTCTATTTAAAGGGGCCATTGGACTCCACCCACTCACAATCTGCCTAAGTTCATAAAATCAGCATTTCAGTCAGATGACTATCTACCCTCTGCTTAAAAACTTCCAAAGAAGGAGAACCCACGACATCCCGAGAAAGCGTTCCACTGAGGAACGACTCTGTCAGGAACTTCTTCTGGATGTTTAGCTGAAATTTTTAAAAAATAATTTTAACCCATTGGTTCTGGTCTGACCCTCTAGGGCAACAGAAAACAGCTCTGCTCCATCTTCCTCTAGTCTATGGAACAGTGCATGCACTCGAAAGCTCACACCTTGAATAAATCTTTGTTGGTCTTAAAGGGGCCATTGGACTCTATTTTTGTTGTGCTACTTTAGGCCAACACGGCTATCCACTTGAATCTATCCATCTCCTATATGACAGCTCTTCAAGTATTTGAAGATGGTTATCATATCACCTCTTAAGTCATCCAGTAGGATTAGTGGTTCTGCCGTCTGCTGAAGGAGCCAACTAGTTTCCAATATGTTCTGCTTTTATATTTCTAAACAAAGTATTACACAGGTATAGTAAGTCTATATTCTTATTTGAAGGAAATTAAACTCAGTAGAACTGCACTGGAACTTCTGGAGTATGAAACAATATGATCATCTGTGATGCCAACCGAGATATATTTGTCTAGAATAAAACATACATCACCAACTGAAAATATAGTAGAAAAATACATTATTATGTGTGAGTATGCTAGTTCTGCCTTCACAGTTCAAGTTACAGGGGCGTGCATTCATTAGTCTACATTACCATCTTAATTAGATGTAATAATCTAAATACTGGTTCTCTTTCATTACTGGGTGATCAAGAAAGGCATTTTTGGTCAGAATAACAGCCCCACCCAGCTATGGGAGTAATCCATACTGCCAACTTCAAGATCTCACAGTTTTTCTTTAGGAGTTTCATCATGCTCCTTAAAAAAAATGCACACAAATGCACACAAATCCAATGCCCTAACTTCCAGCAAATTAAATAGCTATTCTAAATCAAAGATTTGAGCCCCGCCTCCCCATCCTTGTCCATCATAGGTCAATAATTTGGTTTCAGATTACAGATTGCTAAATAGCTTCTGAGAATCAATTATAAGAGCAAAATTAATACTGACAATAGATTTCAGCTGGTTAGTCTTTCTGACAGCTCACTCTCTCAATTGTCTAAACCTTTAACATTTCAATTATGGAGGATATACAAATAATAGAGGGGCTAAGAAAACAAGGGTTTTGCTTTAAAAGGCAGAGCCTTGGAGAATTCTGTACTTTAAAGCAGGGGTAATCAACCTGTGGTCTTCCAGATATTCATGAACTATAATTCCCATGATGCCAGCAAATGCTGGCAGGGGCTCATGGGAATTGTAGTCCATGAACATCTGGAGGACCACAGAATGACTACCCCTGCTCTAAAGTACTTTAGTGGGTGATAGGCCTACTTTAGTAAGTGGTGCACCCCCCCTCCCCGAGGGCAGGAGGAAGGATCCAGGGAGGCACTGAGAAATTTTGGGGCAGCAGGAAATTTGGACCAATAGAGGGGCAGCAGTCTGACTCTTCCTATTACAGCTGCATTCTCCTGGTGAAAGACATCCCAAGGTGGCTTGCCATGGCCCGTATTACCTCGGTGGTCTCCCATCCCAGTGCTGACCAGGGCCAACCTTGCTTAGTTTCCTGAAAAAAACAACACCTTCAGAAGGTGGGCTGGATGGGTTCGCATTACTGCTGAGCTCTTTCCGATACTTACTCTATCCTTCCCAGGCTCTACCTCAGATCTCCAGTGATTTCTTAATATAGGGTTGGCAATCCTTCCCCCAAACTCTCCATGTTTGGGAGGCTGGAAAAGCCTTCTCCTGCCTGCTCCTGGCCATGGGATTGCTTGTCTGTCTGTCTGTCTGTCTGTCTGTCTGTCTGTCTCTCTCCAACCAGCACCTGGAGACTGCCACCCCATCCATCTTTATCCCCAATAAGGATCCAAAGTGGCTTTTACAAATGACTTTTACAAAGAACTTAAATATTTCTCCCAGATTAAAATATAACCACTGCAAAACAACCAAAAAAAGAAATGTAGGCAATGTAGTGTTTTAAATTTGCAGTAAACCTAACACCAGAAAAGAGGTGTGTTTTTGTAGGTGGCGGTGGCACTTGGGATGTGGCCTGAGAGCCAAGGGGGCGGCAGCTCAAGAAAGTTTTGGAACCATTGCTTTAAAGTGAAGCAGATTCCCACTGTGTGTGGCTCTTGTGCACATCAAATGAACAATCTGGAAAATACAGAGCTTTAATAAAAGTTTCATTGCAAGGGTTAACATTGAGAGTAGATGTGCCTAATTCAGGGCTCACACTTACTGCATAAGAAGCAGCCAAACTTAACTCCATGAATGCCCCTGACACTCAAGGATACCTACAGCAGCCTTGCCTTAGAAGTCCTATTTTGTGGGAAAGAAATGCTGCTGTTTGGTAGGTTTCCCCCAATCCCTTAAATTCTAGTTTTCTAGCTCAGCTCATGTCAACAGTTGGAGGGGAGAAAACCAAACCAGTAGTCCTGTGGGGATCCAAAAGGCTGTATTTTGTCCCTGATACATTTTTACCTCCTAAATGCAGCTGTTAGTTGTGACACTCAAGGGGAATTTAGAACACAGGGTCATCAGAAAGTTACTTAAACATGTCATTATGATGCTACCAAGAAAAGTAGCAATTACAACTAGAATTGTACGAAGCTAGAGGCAGCCAGCGCCGCAGAGAGGATGGGATGGTGCTGCTGGTGGCACGCCAGCTGGCGGCCGCATGGAGGCACAGAGCTCTTTGCTGGCGCACCGCCGCCACCCCTCCCCTCCACGCAGCGGTGCTGGCCTCCTACGTGCTGCCTTGGGCTTCGGTGATCGCAGAGAGGGCTGCGCCGCGCTGAAGTGCACGACCCTAATTACAACCCTCAAGCAAATGTCTGGATGCTGTTGTGAGTGATATACAGGACAACCAAGTGGAGGTGCAGCCAAACCGTCCTGTGGTGCTGCTAGGTGGTGGCTGTTGGCAGGGAAAGTGGGACTGCCTGATCATGTCCTTCACAGAAAAGTCAATTTGCTGTCTGGGTGTGGTCCAGAACCACGTTTCACTACAGCAGCCACAGGCTTCCTATGGCAGCTTTAAAAAAGTATCTAGCCATAGTCACCTATGATTCACAATGGAAACAGAAAAACTCCAACCAATTCCCTCGGCTCAAGAAGAGAAGCAGATAACAGACCTCTCAGCCTGAAACTTCTTTTTCTCTCATTGTTATCAATACTATTTTGTTAATATCCAGTCCGATGACGTTCTGGAGAATTTGAGAGCTTGCATACTGTTTTGTGCCATTTCAGCTGTTCTCAGTAAAAGGTACTGCATGGATTTCATATTTCTACCAATATGGCCACCTGGGACCTCAGTCACCCATGCCTTCGTAATATTTACACATTAGGTCATTCTTGGGGTTCACTTTGGAGCATCGGTTGGTGACTCAAAACAGAAATTGATCTCATTTTGCACACTTGTACAGGCGATCAGTTTGTTTCAGGGGCTCCTTCAAAGAGTTGACTTTTACTTTAGTATTACATGGCCTCAGTGTGGCTTTGTCCAGAAAGCAGGTTCTCCCTCTTTCAAGTGAACCAGCAAGAAACAATATTAACTTGAAAAAAATACGAGCCTAGGTTTTTCAGTGGTGCACTATTTTATGCAAGTACCTTCCCAAGACAAGTAATTTTATTTGGCTGTTGCTTGGATTTATAAATCTGTATTTACACTATTGTTGTGGTTTGTATTATAATCAGTTATAACCAGGACTGCCAAAGGAGGAGGGCGTGAAAAGCTGAAATGCCAAAAGCCTGAGGACCTCAGCAACTGATGCAATTTGCTTACAAATGACGTTTGGATGGGTCTGGGTAGTGTGAAGGAGGTGGCCCTGAGAAAATCGTCACCTGGGGGCTGGTAGTTGTTCTTGGGCTCCCTGTGTATGACAGCATGCAATTGCTATTCCAAAGATGGCATCTAAAGGGGAGAAAAACAACTCTGAAATAAGACTTATTATTTCTCTTCACAAATGCCTTACAAATTTATATTACCGTAGTTCTGAACCTAATTAATTTTTTAAACCAGAACTGCCAAGGAAAATACAGCTTAGATTCTCTCTCATTTTACATCATCTTCGAGTCTGCATGCCCCATCCATCCAAATGCAAGAGGCTCCTTAATCCTTTTATAAAAGAGACAGCAAGGCCTCGGCACCCATAGAAATAAACAGCAATTTTTCTTAAGATTCTACTTCTGAGAATTTCATTGTTTAAAAGAATTCATCAAAATTATTTCTAGCTTACATGACATATTTTACCATGTGCAGTATGTCCTGTGAATACTAAAGCAAATAAATATATCAAGTAAGTTTTACTATGCTGTCAGTGTTACCTTATTTTTTTTTAAATTCCTTTGAGGTACTAAAATCCAAATTCAAAGATTAAAGTCTACCTTACATATTAGAAAAATGATCTCATGCAGCCACTGAGAAACAGCCATTTTATTTCATTTAATATCAAATCTGTAGAGAAGGACAGAGTCTAAAAGGAGCACAGGTACTATTTCAATATATGCAGCACCTAAAAACTGAATTATTCCACTGAAACCAGTAAATCACTTAATTTACTAAAATACACTTAAATGTTTAACCAGTCTCCCATCAAGCGAGATAAAGAAGAGGGCCAATGGGACCAGGCTGCGATGTGAACTGTCTTTAAAATGCAATTGTTTTAATCATTTTCTACAGATGCAGCCTCACAAGGGTCTGCTGTCACAGGGACCATTTACGACTTGTTATGGTGTCTCTATTGTTTACCAGCGACATTCAAGCTAAAAAGGCGACAGCTGGGACAGAAAGCTGCTACTCAACCGAACAATATAATCCTGTGAAAAGTAATCAACAAATTTAAGGGTGTTAATTAACTTTACACTTTATCATGTTCAATTAGTTGTCCTTTCTCAGAAAAGATTGCCATGCACAATCGGTTTAGAGCGTGCCATGTTTGATTTGTAAGTGATCACTGTTTCGGTTTCAGAGTCGATGTCAGATGTTCTCTTGGGTCTTGGTGACACAGATGAATGGCTCTATACATGTTTCGGGGGTGATCTGGTTTAACATAAAGTAGCACAGTGTAACCTCTCGTCAATGTATTGCTGGTTTTACAAAGAAGAAAAAAACGCAGAGTGCTCATGCACAAACGCACATATATTTTCACACAAATAACAAGCAAGACAGGTCTGCACACAACAAAATAAAGTTTATCTTTTTCTAGAACACAAAGAGACACTTAAATGCATCATTTTTCATCATTATTTCTTGAGGCAAGTCTTGTCTTTTAGGGGCACATTTGGGATCATTTCCTCTCAGCAAGATTTCTGGTTCTGCTGAAATAAGCTCCATGCGCAAGCACGCTCTTACATTTTGGCTAATGTGCATAGCCTTTTATAATGGCATCCGAAACAAATGTTGTGTAGTTGCTGTAAGTACAGGCACATAGATGAAGACTACAATGAGAATTCTTGTGTTTCTGAGCTATATTTATAGCCCTGGAAATTCTATAAGGTAAGTTGGATCCATCTATAATTACAATTTTTCTTTACCACCTTCCTCTAATACATGCTTCTTGCTTGCTAATGGGACAAGGCGAAAGATGATGAAGTGACAACGCATTCAAAGTGCATCTTAATGACAAACACTGCAGTTTCTCCATTCTGAAACGGAGCGCTCAGGAGCACAGTATTCCTCTGTTACCAGCAGCCTCAAAACTAAAAAAGAGACAAAACAAAACTCACCAACCCAGAAGTTGAGATCAGATTTGTGCAAACGTATGAATATTCATCACAAGTGGGAGCTTATTATTACAGCGGAAAACTCAGTAACCAGGGGGAAACATTTAGAACACTAATCTACTTCTATCATTAATGGAACTATATGCAAAGAACGGTAGCTGGTTGAATACACAAATTATGACATACTGCAATAATATGCAAAATGTACAAACCGAATGCACAGTTATAATTGCTAGCCTACTCTTGTTCCTACAAAGTAATAAGCAATTTTTCAACCAGAAAAGATTCCCCCGAAAGCTAATAATGAGCTCAGTTAAATATTAAGATGGAAATTATAGGGCATTTCTACAATAGCTCAAGCAACAACAAAAAAGAACAGCAGCAGAAAACATCAGATTTCTGCAGATCTTCAGGGAGAAAAGGACGCAGTCAATAGATCTTTAAATTGGTAGAAATAGCGTTCTTCGAGCCCATGTTGGCAGCTGCTACATTTGCAGACCTGGTTCATTATTTACCCATAATGACCATCAAGCTCCAGTCAAAGTCAGATCACAACAACTGTCAGCAGCTCTTTTAATTAGCCTTGTCTGAATTCAAATAAGTATCACAATGGCCCAACTTCTGCTGAAGGAGCAACAGAAAACTGTAAAGGATGAGCTGCTTGACTTCAGAACTACCCATATGGAGAGAAAGTCTGAAGAGCTGTGCTATACAAGCATGTTTTAAAATGTACATGTACCTTTAAAGGATGTGTGAGCACCTGGGACTGTTTTTCCCAACAAGGCTTCCCATTTTATGCTTCAGAAAAGGTTTGTGCATCAGTGTTGTTGCTTTCTTAAAACACACCTACACACTCTCCCCAAATATTCTGAAATACAAACACATAAATATTTTGTTTTACCTCGTGTCGTTCAAACCATGTATTTACCGCCAATATTACTCAAGAACATTCTGTAAAATCCAGGATTAAATCAGATTAGCCTCTCACCTAATTTTGTCTCCTTTAGTTTGTTTGTCCTTGGGGATCATAATCTTCTATTGCATTATCAGGCCCCTCTCTTTGTACTCCTGTCACTAGAATAATGATCTCCTGACCCAGCAGGGACACAAATCAAAACCAAGAGTGATTCACCACTGGGACCTACCGGAAACTAACATTTGCATAACAGTGTCATATGCGAAAGAATACTACTACATACGATAGAATCAAATGGGTAGCCGTGTTGGTCTGAAGTAGCACAATAGAATCAGAGTCCAGAAGCACCTTTAAGACCAACAAAGATTTATTCAGGGCGTGAGCTTTTGAGTGCAAGCACTAGTCTGAGGAAGAGTCCTTGCACTCGAAAGCTCACGCCCTGAATAAATCTTTGTTGGTCTTAAAGGTGCTACTGGACTCTGATTCTATTGTCCTACTACGTACGAGTATGCTTGCATGGGGGCATTCATTAGATTATCTCAACTGACATGTGTTTTCATTTAGATCACAATTATAAGATAACCAGAGTAGTTCTGTCAACACTAGGGTGTTTTCAGTAAAAGCTTGGTGCTTTGTTCCCCACTTTTGGAAGCTCCAGCTGCTAGTTAAGGAGTAACTCACGACCAACATCACTATGAAACAGTACACTATGAACCATCAGAAGAAAGGAAAACAACAGTCTTTGGGCACCTAAAATACTAACATTTAAGCAGAAATGTTTGGGATCTATTTGATAAAACAATCTTTTACTTATGAAACCCTACACTACCAAAAAGAGGATTAATCTCTAAAGTGCCACAAGACTAGTGTTATATCGATTTCTTAGTCATGGTATACATATTAAAAGGCATCAGAATGCTGGAAAAAACATTAAATTGTATGCATGTAATTAACAAAGCATTGCTAAATTTTGCCAAAGCCAATACAAAAATGCAATGGTGAATGCTCCTAGAAAGGACTCTGTGGTCTATTGCCCTCTAAAGCAAATAGTGTTCAGCATTTGTTGAACCTAAAGATACAAAATTGACCGTATCAACAGAAGAGAATGAAGTGGGGCAGTACCAACATTCACAGGTGCCTGTACAGATGGGTTCAGATGGAGGAAGGCCCAAGAGTGACATTATAGTTCTAGAAAACTCCAAAACTGCATGTGTACTGTTCCATTTTGGAGCTGAAGTGAAGCATATAGACTTCATTGAGGAAACCCACTTATTGTAGTTAGAAGAGTAGTAATTATATGTATGGATAGTATTGAATAAAATTCAGAGCAGGGTCTAATCAGGGGGCCTGAATGAATAGGAAAGTTTGCATAAAAGATGGGAACATGTGACATTTTGGTTTGCATGGCCAGTGTGACTGGTAGGACTGCCTGCATTGGCCCAGCTATGCATGGGCAAAGCACCATTGTGTGTATAGAGGTAAGGTTCTTGATCATCAGAGTAAAGCCTAAAGTTTACATGTCACATACACAGGAGATCATCATCATCATCATCATCATCATCATCATCATCATCATCATCATCATCATCATCATCATCATCATCATCATCATTATTATTATTATTATTATTATTATTATTATTATTATTATTATTATTATTATTTCGATTTATTTCCCGCCACTCCCAAATGGCTCGCGGCGGGTTACAATGTCTTTAAAAAAACCCATTAAAACTCCCATTAAAGGACTTTAAAATGTCACAACATGGCAGCACAATAATAAGATCCCCTTCCTACCCCCATTCCTAAAAAAGGGGGGGTGGAGGAGAAGGAGGTCAACGATGTCAAGAAGCCCGGGGGAGAGCAGTCGATGTACCCCAGCAGCCCCAGCCTCAACCATAGACCTGGCGGAAGAGCTCCGTCTTGCAGGCCCTGCGGAACGTTGAAGGGTCCCGCAGGGCCCACAGCTCACCCGGGAGCTCATTCCACCAGGTGGGGGCCAGGACCGACAAGGCCCTGGCCCTGGTCGAGGCTAGGCGTGCTTCCCTAGGGCCGGGAACGATGTATCCACTTGTGTGGTGAAACTGAAAAGGGGAGGGGAGACCAAGAAGGTCAATCATAAGCAGAATATGGAGATAATGTGATTATTTCTACTGGCCTTGTACCCTAATAAGTCATCTATCCTGAGCTAATGCAACCATGTATGAAAAGTTAAAGGCCCAGAAAGAACTGACATTCATGGCAGTTCATATGGGAGTATAAGCAACAGCCTGACCCACAGAGCAGCATAATTAAAGGATTTATGCTTCCAATAATGTACTGAGTGGCCACAGGGTTTAAAGTGCTTGAACTTCACCATAGACATGAGTGGAAGAAAAACCGATAAAACTACAAAGGAAGTTTGATATATTCTGATACCTGAAACACAAAACATAAATATATAATGTACAATGGCAAATATAATGAAGGGACTGATTGTTCTTAATGCTTAATACACATTGGAGGGCATGCACTGAAAGCCCTTAACACACATCATTTTATGTCTGCTAATCCCACAGGAGCTAGAGGTTCACAGAAAAATACACTCTAGCTATTACAGCTTCTACAAAAAAGCCTACAAGGTTAAACAGACTCAACAGATGCAAATTATAAAATATGCTCTGTCCTGGTCACTTAACAGCAAAGATATGTTGCAGAACTTGAAAAGTTACTTGGTAGGGCAAGAACAGCCATTCTTACTGTGGCAGGAAAGCATATAAATTACAATGACATAGTAGAGAGGAAAAATTTTTTCCTGCTTAGCAAGATTATGTAAGACATGCTTCCTTGGCATTTAGCCCCAGTACACTCCTCAGTGTCAGAAAACCACACTACTCAACTTTCACTTCTTCCATTCACTCCAAATGTACAGGTAATCAAAATCGGGACAGTTGTTCAAGGAGCATATGGAAAACGGAAAAACCTCCCCAGAATACCACGTTTTTAAACTACTGATTTTATATACATGAGCAGTGATCTAGACCCATCCAATTCCAGATGGGTAAGCATATTGCTGTTCTCTCACCAGTTCCCTTTGCAGTATCAAATCCAATGAATGCACAAATGCTTTTTAAAAGGCAAGTTAAAAAGCAGTTCAGGGAGGGGCTGAAAGTCCAATAGACAAGAGAAGTCCAGGTATGAGCACATGCCCAGACTGCTTTGCTTCAATTGGAACCACAATGCTGAGGATTCCAAGTGTGTCTGTCAGCTGGCCAGCAGCAACTTCAACTCTCTTTCTGGTCATTATCTATCCTTTTATGCCCCTTCCCGACAAGTTCCCCATAGAGTTTAGAGAATTCAGGCGGCCCTCTCATTTAATGCCAGATGAAGGAGGTAGAATCCACCCCTACTCCAAGTTCCAGGTATGTTCATGGCGCCAGTGGAAAACACCTTATTGTGTGCCAGCATTTGGAGACAATCCAAAGAAGCAGGAATAAATCTTGCTGCTTCTGAGCATTTCCAAGTGTGGTAGGAAGGGAAAAATCAATCCAGCATTCTCCTACATTGTCTCCACCAGCCTCAGGACTTTGGGAAGAGGAAAAAGATCACTGGCTGTCACATATGATGACTAGTAGCCGAACAGTCGATTCCTTCAAATAATGAACCCAAACCAAAAGGAAATCTGTAGGTTAAATATGTTTTCTAAAATATTTATTCATTTATTTCTTCTTTGTTATTTCACAATTTTAATCAACAGTCCCAAGAGTTCTATTGTCATATTTTCCATTTCTTAAATGTGATCAACAATCAAAATGGTATCCCAGGTATTCTGCCCGTTTTCCTGCACCTTTGTCAGTGATTGTTAATCTTAATACTCAGTTTTATTGGCTATCACATTGGCTTCTGCTCATAAATTCCTGCCTATAAGTATTGGGGTCGTACCATAAACTGGCCCCAGAAGCCTATTTGATATCCAATAAAATTGAGTATTAAGATTAACAATCACTGACGAAGGTCTAGGAAAATGGGCAGAACACCTGGGATACCATTTTGATTGTTGATCACATTTAAGAGATGGAAAATATAAAAATAGAACTCTTGGGACTCTACCGATTAAAATTGTGAAATCCTAACAAAGAAGAAACAAATGAATAAATATTTTAGAAATTTTATTTAGCCTTTTGGTTTGGGTTCACATACGATGACTAGGCCAGCCATTATTTGTCATCTGACTGAGCAATGTAGCATATATTGTGCATGCACGCACACGTATTAGCATATGCCCACTCTAGGCTGCTTTTCCTGCTGTCGTTCATTCATGCTGAATAAGATAATAATTTCAAATGCGCATCCTGATTGCCCATTTTGTTTTAATATGGAAATAAATCTTAAAATCTTACTTTTGAGGTAGGTTATGTCCACTTCTTTTCGGAAAAGACAGTAAACTCAAGAAACCTAATTATATCTACTTAAACTAAAAGATCACATAGAAAAACAATTAAATTGAAACGCAAAACCACCTGTTTTAGGATACAAGCGCAACAATATGTAAAATGCTTTACAACATACTGTAACAGCACCAATGTGCTATCTGTATGCTAATACATTTCTCTGTATCAAAAGAGAAAGAAATTTTAAACATAATGTTTAAAAACCAGGATTGTACAATGGTGTCTCCAAAAAGTGTCCTTTGAAATGTAAATGAAACACTTCAACAAGAAAAAATACTGGTAAGACAATATCTTGGTCAATGTAGAACCAGAAGACCACCTTGGATAGGAAAGAGAAACAACTTATCACTATGGAATTTGGTGAACAGGGAATCATATCTAAGGGCTCTTAGTTTCGATAACTCTGCAAGCTGATGTGATTGTGACTAACAATGCTGCTTTGCAGGACACCAAAGTGATGTCAGCTGTCACTAAAGGCTCAAATGGTTTGCTCATCAGAGCTGATAAAACTAGGGATAAGGTCTATTAGGAGGTTAGAGCAGTGGGTAGTGATTGAAAAGCCCTCTGATCAGCCTCCTAGATCAGGGGCAGAGAAGACAGCACAGCCATTCACCTTTTCGTGGTTGGCCGAGATAGAAGCTAGGTGCACTTTACTGAAGGAGACTGATAGGAGACCTTACCTCTCAATGTCAACAGGTAGTCAAATACTAGTAGCACATTTCTTAAGTTTCCCCTTGAGGCTGCTACAGTCACTTCTATTGACGTTTGATTCCTGCTTAGAGGGCGGCAGACAGATAGGTGATACATGGGTGATACATTGAGGGAGATTGTCAATCTCTCCCTTTCTACAGGAGAGTTCCCTCAGGGGCTCAAAGCGGCAGTGGTTCACCCCCTCTTGGAGAAACCATTGCTGAATCCGCGAGACCCCACTGCTACTGCCCAGTATTGCATTTTGTGTTCCTGGGCAAAGTAATTGAAAGGGCCGCTGCAGACCAGCTCCTAGTGTTTTTGGAACCTAGTTTTGGTCCTAGTTCCATATCATTTGGGCTTCCATCCTGGCCATGGGGTGGAGACCGTGCTGGTTGCCCTGATGGATGATCTCCGGCATCAGCTGGATCAAGGCGGATCGGCTATACTCATGTTATTAGATCTTTTGGCCACATTTGATGTAGTCAATCATGAGCTTTTGATACACCGCCTCAGTGACACTGGGATTGGAGGGGCCGCTTTAAAATGGCTGACCTCCTTTCTTGAGAACAGGTCACAGAGTGTTATTGTGTGGAAGGAGATGTAGGCCCCCTTTGCAGTCCTGTGTGGGGTGCCTCAGGGGGGATACTCTCTCCTATGCATTTTAATATCTATATCCACCCTCTGGCCCAGCTGGTCCAGAGCTATGGACTGAGTTGTTATCCGTATGCTGATAATACCCAGCTCTATCTCCTAAGAGCTGGCTGGCCGGATCTACCTCTAGAAACATTTGCCAGATGTTTGGAAGCAATGGCTGGATGGATTAGGAAGAGCCGCCTGAAACTCAACCCTTTCCACAACAGAGGTCCTGTGGCTGGGAAGGAAGGGGCAGGAACAGGAAGCATGAGTCCCCTGCCTGGATTGGGTGCAACTGACACCTGCACCCACCCCAAGAATTTGGGAGTGATCTGCAATGCCTCTTTATCCATGGAGGCTCAGATCACCAAGGTAGCCCAGATGGCGTTTTATCATCTACACTGGGCCCAGATAACTAGCGCCCTACCTGTCTCCTGAACACCTAACCACTGTAATCCATGCAGCCATCACTTCCAGGGTAGACTTCTGTAACTCACTCTATGTGGGCCTACCCTTGTCCTTGACCCGGAAATCACAGTTGGTACAGAATGTGATGGCATGGGTCCTTACTAAGTTATCTTGGCAGACCATGTTCAGCCACTGCTGAAACAACTGCACTAGTTACCTATCTACTTCTGGATCAAGTTCAAGGTCTTGGTTATGACCTTTAAGGTTATACACAGCTTGGGGCCAGCCTACCTACGCTTGCCTCCTTATGTCCCCTGCAGGACACTTCACTCTGCGAGTATGAACCTGCTGATGGTCCCAGGACCCCGGAGGCATGTCTAGCCTTGACCAGTGCCAAGGCCTTTTCGGTCCTGGCCCCTACCTGGTGGAATGAGCTCCCTGAAGAGCTGCAAGCCAAAATGGACCTACTGAGGTTACGGAGGGCTTGCAAAACAGAGTTCTTTTATCAGGCGTCTAGTTGAGGTTGGGCTGAACTCCTGGGGTTTAAGAATGGGCCCCCCTTCCCTCCAGGTTTAGGATTAAGTACTAATCTGTTGAGCCGCTATAAATCTTCCCTGTCTACCATCTTCGGCCACATGTACAATCTGTCGCCAACTACTAGAAATGTTGAAGGGAATTTCTATAAATTCGTACCACCATTTTATCATTATTATTGTTATATAAATATTGCTAGTCTTTTAGGGGAACTTTTAACTAAGGATGTTTAATTGTTGGGATATTGTTTTTATGATATACTGTGAACTGCCGTGAGCCGGAAAATACTGAGAGTGGTGTTATAGAAATATAATAAACAAACAAACAAACAATCATGTGACCTTCCCATCTGCCACTGGTCACCCTGGCAACAGAGCTAACTTTATGGTTATGTGAATGGTAACTGCCCCTCTGAAATACATTTCCTCTAGCAGAAGCTTTTGTTTGCTTTGCGCCTCTTTGCAAGTTAACTTTGTAAGCAAATGCTGCTGACAAATCCCCAGCTTCATTACTTACTTTCAACACATTTCTGCCTTCAATTTCATCTGACAGCATTTCTACAGCTTTATCAAAAGTAACATTGTTTTTCTCCTGGATATGACTAACTATGGGATGAAAGCTAGACAGCATTCCTGATGCAATATAGTAAGCTTTGTTATGTCTCCTTGAGTCTCTCCAGAGCTCTCTAGCTTTCATCTCCAATACATATGCACCAGAAGACTCTCCTTTAAATGTCATGTTATGCAATCACTTAACAAGTCCAGAGGAATACGTCCATCCTCGTTTGACTAGATGTGATCCCAACAACTTTAAAATTTCATAGGCTGACTTCAGACTTAGTAAATCTGGATATTCTGATGTATTATACACAAGAGATTATCAAGGTTGTAACTTTTCCATGATTTTGCTTCCATTCTTTAAATTTGTTCTTGATTGCCTCTGCGGCTCCTTCAGCTGGGCCGGGGGGGGGGGGCATGATCTTCAGCCATGATCTTCTCCAAATCTTCCTCTTCAAGATCTATCATCAGGCATCCCCGCCAATCATGGCAGTTTTCCTTCCTTAAATGAACAAGGCAGGGTTTCATCTCAGATATACTGGATTCACCCATGGTGGAATAACAATAGAGATCAGGCTGTGCTCTTAAAAAATCAGAAAGGTACACTGATCTTTCTCTCTGCCTTGTGATAATCTGCCAAACAAGCTTCTAGATGGTTGAGCTGAATGGAGTTCACAAGTTACTCAAAGTTTCTCAGCCACTTCAAACAAGTCTACCTGCCTTTTAGCAAAAAATCATAAATTCATAAATCATAAAAATATGATATTAGCACTGGGCCAATAACCTGAAGGATATTAAATGCTGGTTGACTTGTGGTAAAGTCTTGGTATCCTGAAAGTTAGCAGAGTGCCTGCTATGGCTGGTAAGTGCAGCATGAGAAAACAACAAAGAAAAGCACATTCTCCAAGGTTGTACTTACTTAATATAGTATTAGTGAACTTAATTCTACACATTTAGAGATAAAGAGAAGATTCCTATTCTAATCTAAATGGTCAAACTGTGGCTCTCCAGATTTCTATGGACTACAATTACCATGAGTCCTTGCCATAGACATATGAATAGCCACTGTTTGGCCATCTCTGGTCTAGAGGAATATATGTATGTATCTGATAATGTGGAATGAACCATGTTCATAGCTTGTGTACTTATCATACTGATCATTGATCCTCTATACCAGGGGTAATCAACCTGTGGACCACAAGCAAATGCTGGCAGGGGCTCATGGGAATTGTAGTCCATGAACATCTGAAGGACCACAGGTTGACTAACCCTGCTCTATACCATTAAAAGCAACTTAAACAGAATGTCATATACTTGCATTTGATTGAATAGAGTGCAAATTCCTGCATCTCAATTTCCTACTGAGACCCTTCAGTCAGCCAGCCCCTTTTATCATTCTGCTCTTTAAATTGAGCTTTACAAACCTATCTTATCTTGTCTGACAAAGTCAGTTTTGAGTTCTCAAAGACTTATGCCCCCAAACTATTGTTGGTCTTTAAGGTGCTACTGGACTTGCATCTAACAAATCTACCAAATCTGCTTAGAGCCTTCAGAACAATCACTGTAACTCCATAGTGTTAGAACCCAATTATAAGGCTGTCCTGTTAGGATGGATTTAGAAACAAGGATTTTTCTTTAATATGAGGGCTTCAGCCAAAATAATTGGTCATCTGAAGTCCTCTAAGGTTGGACTCCTGTCTGACTCCTAGTGTGTTTAGAGATCCTACCCCTGGCAAGGCCAGGAAGAGGCATCCCTACCTCTCCAGGCAATTCAGGTGAGCTCTTTGTGATGTCATGCCAGTTGGTCTCCAGTTTCTCTCTGGAGGTTGGCCCCCTGTCTGATTGCTAGTGTGTTTAGAGATTCTCCCCCCCCCCCCAAGGCCTGTAAGAGGTATCCCTTCCTCTCCAGGCAACTCAGGTGAGCTCTTTGTGGTGTCATGTGAGTTGGTCTCCAGTTTCACTCTGGAGGTTGGCCGCCTGTCTAACTCATAGAATCATAGAATCATAGAATCATAGAGTTGGAAGGGGCCATACAGGCCATCAAGTCCAACCCCCTGCTCAACGCAGGATTAGCCCTAAGCATCCTAAAACATCCAAGAAAAGTGTGTATCCAACCTTTGCTTGAAGACTGCCAGTGAGGGGGAGCTCACCACCTCCTTAGGCAGCCTATTCCACTGCTGAACTACTCTGACTGTGAAAATTTTTTTCCTGATATCTAGCCTATATCGTTGTACTTGAAGTTTAAACCCATTACTGCGTGTCCTCTCCTCTGCAGCCAACAGAAACAGCATCCTGCCCTCCTCCAAGTGACAACCTTTCAAATACTTAAAGAGGGCTATCATGTCCCCTCTCAACCTCCTTTTCTCCAGGCTGAACATTCCCAAGTCCCTCAACCTATCTCCTAGTGTGTCAAGTCCAGTCAGAGGCATCCATTCCTCTCCAGGCAACTCAGGTGAGCTCGTTGTGATGTCATGTGAGTTGGTCTGACTCCTGTCTGACTCCTAGTGTGTCAAGGCCAGTCAGAGGCATCCCTTCCTCTCCAGGCAACTCAGGTGAGCTCTTTGTGATTTTATGTAAGTTGGTCTCCAGTTTCTCTCTGGAGGTTGGCCGCCTGTCTGACTCCTAGTGTGTCAAGGCCAGTCAGAGGCATCCCTTCCTCTCCAGGCAACTCAGGTGAGCTCTTTGTGATGTTATGTAAGTTGGTCTCCAGTTTCTCTCTGGAGGTTTGCCCCCTGTCTGACTCCTAATGTGTTTAGAGATCCCCCCCCAAGGCCAGTAACAGACATCCCCTCATATTCAGGTAACTCAGGTGAGCTCTTTGTGATGTCATGTCAGTTGGTGTCCAGTTTCTCTCTGGATGTTGGCCCCCTGTCTGACCCCTAGTGTGTTTAGAGATTCCACCCCCCCCCCCCACCTAGGCCAGTAAGAGCCAACCCTTCCTCTCCAGGCAACTCAGGTTAGCTCTTTCTGATGTCATGTCAGTTGGTCTTCAGTTTCTCTCTAGAGCAGTGGTCCTCATCCCCTGGTACAGGGACCGGTACCAGTCCATGGATCAGTCAGTACCGGGCCGCGGTTCCTCTCATCCTCCTCCCCGGCTGCTGCCTCATGGCTGCCCTGCCATTTTGCCGCCAGCTCACCTTTGGTGCTCTCCAGCGGCCGGCATGGCTGGGGCTCCCCCACGGCATGGCACTGCACAGCTGATGCTGGCAGTGCCCTCTGACAAGGCCAGTCAGAGGCATCCCTTCCTCTCCAGGCAACTCAGGTGAGCTCTTTGTGATCTCATGCCAGTTGGTCTCCAGTTTCTCTCTGGAGGTTGGCCCCCTGTCTGACTCCTAGTGTGTTTAGAGATCCCCCCCATGAAGGCCAGTAAGAGGCATCACTTCCTCTCCAGGCTACTCAGGTGAGCTCTTTGTGATGTCATGTGAGTTGGTCTCCAGTTTCTCTCTGGAGGTTGGCCCACTGTCTGACTCGTAATGTGTTGAGAGATTTCCCTCACCCCCCACGCCAGTAACAGGCATGCCCTCCTCTCCAGGCAACTCAGGTGAGCTCTTTGTGATGTCATGTGAGTTGGTCTTTGTGATGTCATGTGAGTTGGTCTCCAGTTTCTCTCTGGAGGTTGGTCCTCTGTCTGATCCCTAGTGTGTCAAGGCCAGTCAGAGGCAACCCTTCCTCTCCAGGCAACTCAGGTTAGCGCTTTCTGATATCAGGTCAGTTGGTCTCCAGTTTCTCTCTAGAGCAGCGGTCCCCATCCCCCGGTATGGAGACCGGTACCGGTCCATGGATCAGTCGGTGGGAAGTCAGCGGCATCAGTGGAAAAGCAGCGGCAACGTCCCTTAGCAAAAGACAACTGTCCCCCGGGCCTCAGTAAAATTGTCAAGCGTTGACTGGTCCCCGGTCATTAAAAAGTTGGGGATCACTGCTCTAAAATAGTAGATTTTAGATCAGAGGCACCTATTAAAATGTGTCGCCTGCACCCTCCATTCTGGTGTCAGGGGGCATTCCAGAGCCAGAGGATCTCCTGGAAGTTCCAGGAGACCCAGCTACCACAGACCAGAAGCTCCCTGCTCTTCTGGAGGACAATCAGCCTGGTGCCAGCCAAGATGAGACCCGGCCCTTCAATGTGAAACCCTGGGACAAATCACCAACCAGCCTTGAAGACTTGCTGGATGAGTAGCACTGGCCTTCCCAGGCCAAGACCCTGGCAAGCCCTGAATGGCAGCATTGACAAAGGAGATTTACTTTCAAAGCTGTCAGAAGATTGGCATGAGTAATGACCCTCACTGTCAAGGTAGATGGAGCCCAGCTGCCCTTTCTTCCTCTGATGAGGGTTAGGTCCAGGTGCAAGTCTCCAGGCTGAGGGCTGCTTAACCCTGCTCTGTGCATTTCAGGAGGACTTTGCCTCAAGGTCCTTTGTGGGTGCAATGCGTGCATTCCCTGCCTGTCTTCCCAGACAACTCCTTGCTCCAGTTAGCTACGGTGAAGCTCTGCCTGACTGACTCCTGGTTCCTTACTTCGACCTGACTCTTGACTACACTCCCAACTCTGTTCCTGTTGATGCTCCTGCCTGTAGACCTATGACCTGACATCATCCCTGACTTCTGACCATGGTATGGCTTTGACAGTTTATCTGACTCTTAACCCGGGGTTGGCTTAACTCCGCTCCCTACCCTGCTTGCTCTGTGAACTTTGGCTCTTGACCTCCCAGACTGGACTTTGGTCTCTGGCTCTCGCCCTCCTGCCTTGGCACAACAACCTGGCCAAGTAGATGAAGCCTGGTGGACAGCACAAAGTGTAGCCATTTGGTTACTTGACTCCATCTCTATAGCACACTTACATGGTGTTAAGTCCCACTGAACTTACTGAAACTCACTTTCTTAATGCATCACACTAATGCATCACATTATGCTGACTAAAATAAAACTCATTGGCTAAATCACATCTAGTTACTCAATTAGCTTGCAGTACATTACAGAAAATTTTATATACCATATATGAAATTCTACTTGTTTGTGAAGCACCACTGTACTTCAGAAGTCAAAGTATTAACAAGGACACAGTTTATAACATTTTTAATTGTGTACCTATTTATTACCTTGTACTGAAATTGCTTTCTTTCATATGGAAGTGGTAATCTATTTCTTAATACAGAAATCAAAATGTGCCTTTAAGTAAAATGTTTTATTATTCTGTCTTCAGGGGAGAAAGGATTGTCTTTTGCCATGAGGAGAATCAAGAGGGTAACTAAGTTAATTATTTCTCATAATAAGTAATTATGATTAGATATGAGTCTTCCGTAACGACCTGTTCATATGATGGAAGACCTGCATTTCGAGAAATATAATACATGAGCATAACAGTATATGCAAAGTACATAGAACTACTGCCACAGATAACTTGTCAGTGAATGATTAAATAGGAATTCATAATTAGAAAAATCCACAGCATTATTTATTAGCGTTCTCTGCAGTTCTGGTTCATTAAGGGTTGATTACCAAATACTGACCTCTAGTGGCACGGGAGTCCTACAAACCAACTTGTTTTTCTTATTGAGAACGTGTGGTTACATTTTAACCTCCAAAATGAGTCAACTTAAAGAGTTATATCTGTATGTTTTCTTTCCTACTGTCCAAGCCAATTCCCAAATTATGAATTATTCAGTGTCACACATAGCGGAGGGGAGGGAAAGTCATTTATAAAAATGTATTATTCTACCAAAAACAACGTATCATGTACCATTTTTTAAAAATTCTTCCTGATCTGCCATTGAGGCTAGTTTGGAAATGTATTTTTATGTGCAAAGTGTAGGGACCCACAACGCTTTCTGAAATTTGTTTGTATACTTCAGCTACTTTATGTTATATACACATAAAATCCATTTATATTTGGGGTCATAAGAAAATGTGAAGTTCATCCCTGAACATAAGCCTGAATGCAGTAAAGATGTCTGTGGGTGTGCTCATTTCTGATCACAATGACAGAAAGGGAGAAACGTTAATGGAAAATTTGAGTCAAAGTTCAAATTATTTTCTTGTATGAACTTTATGCACAGAGTGTCCTTATTTCTTTCAAATGGCAGTTTTTAAAAAGGGCAGAAATAAATCCTGTAAGAATAGAGGACAAATCTACCTTATTCAATGGGATTTACTCCCAGGAAAACATTCTGAGGACTGCAGCCGACATCTTTAAAATGCTGCCAATATCTTAAACTATTGAAACCATTCAGTTATAGTTTATGCATCTCGCCGATCCTTGAAATGGTTAAAGGGGGAGGGGGTGCTCAGCCAAAGGATACAAAAAGGGACATCTACCATTATGGCCTGCTCTGGCAGCATGCAAAAGTTCCTGGTGTTTGAGGTGATGATTTAATACAGTGGCTGAATAATGAGTTGCACTTCACACAGCAAGTGAATCACCATTTAATGCTATTATCATTAGTTCATGACCCACCAGCACGAAATGTCAACCTGATTAATCTAAGCACAGCTGACCTCAGAGAAGGAAAGCCACCCTGCTGTCCAAATATTGTTATTAATGGCTATTTTGCTTTCATTTTTTTTGCTAGTGTTATCTATAAAAAGGTGGTTTAAGAAATTTCATAAAATAAAAATCCATTGCATTCATTTCAGTGTTGTCTCAGAAACCTAGCAAGCCGCAGCTAAAAAAATGCCATGTTCAAAAAATATTACTCATTTAAAAATGTTAAAAATTGTACCGCCTTTTTATTTTTCCCTCTACAATATTAGAAGCTTCTAAAGCCACTGTTGGTAGAACATAAATTCTGTTAATGTTTTCAGGTAAAGTACATAAAATGTACAAATCTCAATCACTGGACACTTTTTAGATAGTATCATACAACCAATTTACTGATACTCAGTTGTGCAGGATCCAAGCTTTTTAGGGAGAGGAAAGGTAGCTTTTCACTTGATGGGATATCAAGAAGAGTTGATATTTTATATCCTGCTTTTCACTACCTGAAGGAGTCTCAAAGCACTTTGGAGTCTCAAGGGATGCCAGCCTCCAGGGGGAACCTGGAGACCTACTAATATGACACCACATCTCAGAACTACAACAGAGAAGAAACCGGACAGACACATCTTTACCTAAGCAAGGCATATCCGTGTGACAACAGTATGCCAACAGCACAGCAGATCATATAAAGAAATACCGTTGGGGTTTTTAAGCGCCCCACTAATACCCGATTGATTAGTTAATTCTAATTTTTTGATTACTTGGGAGAACTTAAAAGAATCATCCACAAACACTGGCATCTTGTCTCACAAATTCCTGGATGTAGTGAAAAACTATTTTTGGCATGGCACAGGAGTAGGAACGTGAAGGAATTATTAAGACCTAAACAACAACATTCCTCCCTGCCAAGCGGTAATCACAAATGTGGAAGAAGTTGTGTATGCGGGTATCTGCAAGAAATCGATCGTTATACTGATAATAATGTTTTCAAAGTACACATGAATGCTTTCATAAATTGTAATACTAAATATGCGGTATATTTAATCTTATGCAAATGCAATTTGGGATATATGGGTATGTCGGCATGAGTGCTCAAAACCAGAATCCAGGAGCATATATGTCGCCACAGAAACAGGGTACTGGATGCCCCCCTAGTCCAACCCTGGGTGGAACAGAAACAGAGATTGGAGGACTTTACTTTTTTTGGACTGCAAGCCTTAAAGCCAAGTCTGGTGGGTATGGAGTCTCAGACCACACTCCAGCAGAGAGAGAGAGCTTTTTAATGTATCATTTGGATACAATTCCCCCCAAATGGATTTTACTTGCTTCTTGTAGACCCTTGTTGCTCCCTTTGCCCCTTTAAATCAGCACATTACCACCACCTGGGTTGTCAGTGTGTGCTTTAAATGTGAGGTGGGCGACAAACAGGTTGGGCACAATTGAAGAAGTGACCCCTTTACTGAAGAGCTAATGCTAATGTGATATGTTTTACCTTAACAATTGAAATGAATACTAGTGATGTTGAATCTTTATATTAAAGTAGGTTGACTGTGGATCCTGACGTATTTTTGTTTATAATTTATTTAAAAGTGACAGGGTGTGCTTAACTGGTTACAGATGAAGGTATTAATTGGTTACTTTAAACAATGTTGTCGCTTTATTATAGACCATGACTGCAACCACTAAAGAAGAAACAGAAAGCGGGATTTGTTTGCCTGTATCCCTGTTCTGGTTGCAAAAACATTTAAACCACCTAGGACTGCATTCAATAAATTTCAAGAAGATACCACTTTTTGCCTACTGGTTGCGTTTACTTTGGGGTATAACAGCACAGCAGAAGCAAAATGCCTGAACAGCCCATCATGCCTGGTGTGCAGAAAGGCAATCCATTAGCCCCAGGCAACCATGAGAAAGCAAAGGGGGGGAGGGTTGTGTCATGTGAACACCTTCTTCCTCCTCAGCAGGATCAGCACATGCACCTACCCTCATTTCCCCAGTGGAGGAGCTCTGGGTGGCCTAAGCACTCAATCCATGCTTCCATCATCAAAGGCTCTCCCTTCCAGCCTCCCCCCTGCAACTAAGAAGGGAGAAGACTGGGTGGTTTTTATACCCTGCTTTTCACTACTCAAAGAAGTCTCAAAGAGACTTACAATTGCCTTCTTTTCATCTCCCCACAACTGGTGAGGCTAAAAGAGGTCTGATTGAACTGCTATGTGAGAACAGCTCTGAAAGGAGTTGGAGAAAGTCACCTAGCTGTCCACACACTGAACACTAGGGAATCAAACCCAGCTCTTCAGATCACAGGCCGCCAATGCTGCCTTTAACCACTACATCAAGTGCTCAGCTTGGTGTAGTGGTTAGGAGCACAGACTTCTAATCTGGCAAGCTGGGTTTGATTCTGTGCTCCCCCACATGCAACCAGTTGGGTGGCCTTCGGCTCACCACAGCACTGATAAAGCTGTTCTGACAGAGCAGTAATATCAGGGCTCTCTCAGACTCACCTACCTCACAGGGTGTCTGCTGTGAGGAGAGAAAAGAGAAGGCAATTGTAAGCCACTTTGAGACTCCTTCAGGTAGATAAAAACAGCATATAAGAACCAACCACATCTTCCTCCACCTCCTCCTCCTCCTCGTGGTCACTCACCCACTATCCTCACCCCTCTCTCCGATAACATCCATAACTCCTGCCCCCCCCCCCCGAGAATTGATGGTTTCTTGTGTTTAACATAAGCATTAAAGCTCACTTATTTAGGAGAGATTTTTCCTTTGGGGGAGCTTTCAGTGACTGAGGGGGCTAGATTTGATCTCTAGGACCCTCTGGTACTGTTTCCAGACTGGTAGCGGGGATTTGGGGAGTAGGGGTTATCCAATCAAAATGGGCAGTGATGGCCCTGCCACTTCTGTTTACACGACTTTAAGCATGGGGAGAAGATTTTTCGACCAGCTCTTCGAAATAACAACGCTCGGCATTTTGGACTGTTTTGTGCAGTTTAGTGCCTGAAATAAGCCTGTTTTGGGTGCTTTTCAGCCGAAACAACCTGAAATGCACATGACTAGTCTAAGCCTAGTCTAGTCTAAGGCAGCTGCATGTGTCCAAAAGCTGCATGTGTCCACCTATGATAGACATTGTGACCAGCAAAACAATCTTCTTTAGTACAACAAGATTTGCTCAGTGCTTATTCCAGCATGGCTCAGAGTTTAGTAACACAGGGCTGAAGGAAAGCCTTGAAATTTTTCACAGTGCCTACGAAGGGATTTGCTTTCCGCTATTTTGTCTCTTTGGAATCCCTACTGCAGAAGTAGCATGTATCTTCACAAACTGTTTTTTTTTTTCGGGGGGGAAGGATGGAAAAAAGACACTCTTTTGGCAATGAGATTAACTTTCCAGACTTCAGCAATAAACAGGAAATCATATTACTGACCCTGCATCCAGGCTAGCATTACAATATGGGGCGCTTTGTTGCTTTTTTTAAACAAAAGGTTGTTTTCTTGTTTCTGGAAAAAATATTTTGATGTCAAATGAGTAGATTAATGCAGTCAATTTCATCTCAAATCACAACTGAAACCAAGGGTTTACTGTAAAAACTAGATCTTCTTTTCAACATACCATAATCTTTCCCTCAAAGAATATAAAACCCCAGATTACATTTAAACAGAACTATGAAAATTATCTTCTATGACTCCTGGACGACATACACTGCAGCTTATTTAGCCCCTTTGGGCAGAGAATACAAACTTCTCACAAACAACTACCATGACTGATGAAAAAAGGAATATAATTTTTCATCTATGTCAGTAGAATCACAAGATTTCAGCATCTTTAGCCAGTTAGCAGCCATGGACTCAGGTACCTTTTAGTTCTTTTAATAAGAACAGCCAAACAATAAAATATAGAACAACTTACATTCAGTTAACACAGCATAAACAACTTCATACAACAACTTCTTCAATTTGACAAATTGGCCAAAGAGGTATTGTTACATAAAATTCCTGTAATGCAAAAGAACTGTCCCAGACTAGATGGTTTAAAGGAACAGGTTTAAAGGGCCCCAAGGCAGCATGAAAGTAACAATAATTCCTTTCAATTAATTCCTGCATAGTACAGGAGGTTGGACTAGATGACTAGATGCCCCTTCCATCTCTATTATTCTATGATTCTAATTCTAGCAATGGCTACTGCTACATTTGGCTGGGGTTACATTTTAGATCTGGCACAGCAAGTTAATTAAGGTTGCCAGCTCCAGGTTGGAAAATGCCTGCACACTTTTGGGAGTGGAGCCTGAGGGCAGAGTTTGGGGAGAGGAGGGACATCAGTGAAGTAGAATGGCATACAGTCCACCACCCAAAGCGGCCATTTTCTCCTGGTGAACTGATCTCTGTCACTTGGAGATCAGGTAAAATCCTAGGAGATCTTGAGCCACCACCTGAAGGTTGGCAACTCTAGAAATAATATGTCCTGACTTTATGCCCATATTGCATAAGGGTTTTAAATATAATGGCTTATAGGTACAGCAACTGCAGCAAGACTAAATACACTGCAGAGTTCCCACAAGCAGTTGTCTTGACACCTAAAGGGCTAGCATGAATTTCTAAATCTAAAATTCAAGCCCATTTAGAACTCACAGTGGGATAAACACTATGAAACACAAAACAGGTGCAGGAATTTCTTAATACATTTCTTCTAAATTGTACCATTCCTGAGAGCAAAGCAACACTGCTCAGTGACCATGTTAGGATACATGCAGGCAAACACAATCCAGTACAATGTTTAATGTACTTTACCCTACATTGCCATTGGAAGAAAGAGCTGAACAGTAGTGAAGGTAGTAGGAAAGACCCATATTGATCCAATGTGAAAATGTGAGAAATGCAATGATTGAGAAATAACTGGAAAGAAATCTGAAAAAGAGTAATCACTGGATAGAAAAAGTGTTCAAGGGTAATTTAATTATTTTTTTAAAAACCCACTAGAAGTCATTTATACAGTGAATTAGTTAAGAAGCATGAAAAAAGAACTAAACTGTTTTCACCTATTATGATGCCTGATAGCTATCACATGACACATGTCTGGATTGCTGAAAGGAAGCAGCAGGGATTTACAGTAGATGTTTACACTAGACAACACGGAAGAGAGAAAAACATAGTTTAATAAGAGACAAAGATTGAGACGCTGATGAATGGGAAATGCCTTCAACTGACAGCTGACTTATGACGCCCCTTCATGAGGTTTTTCAAGGCAGGAGATGTTCAAAGGTGGTTTGCCATTGCCTGCCTCTGCATTGTAACCTTGGACTTCCTTGATGGTCTCCCATTGGAACACTGACCAGGGCTGACCCTGCATAGTTTCCAAGATTTGATGAGACCAGGCTAACCAGGTCAGGGCAACTGAGAAGCCAGAAGTCAGGAAAAAAATTGAGGAAGTCTAAATGGATCATCTAGTCAAGATCCGGATAAAGGCTGATGAAATTGGCAACAATTATTCTGTGCTATAACTATCTCTTCAATGGAAGGGACAATTAATATATTACACCAGCATATCTGTATTTTGCACAATAAATTCTGTTATCAGGCTTATAGCTTTCAAATAATTTGGAATTTTGTTATCACCGAGAAGCCTTGAAACAAAGTCAGGGATGAAGACTAAATTCAAACAGAGACTATCTACAGAATTTGATGTTTTGGAGCAACAGAGGAGAGCGACGAAGATGATCTGGGGCCAAGGGACCAAGCCCTATGAAGATAGGTTGAGGGACTTGGGAATGTTCAGCCTGGAGAAAAGGAGGTTGAGAGGGGACATGATAGCCCTCTTTAAGTATTTGAAAGGTTGTCACTTGGAGGAGGGCAGGATGCTGTTTCTGCTGGCTGCAGAGGAGAGGACACGCAGTAATGGGTTTAAACTTCAAGTACAACGATATAGGCTAGATATCAGGAAAAAGTTTTTCACAGTCAGAGTAGTTCAGCAGTGGAATAGGCTGCCTAAGGAGGTGGTGAGCTCCCCCTCAACTGGCAGTCTTCAAGCAAAGGTTGGATACACACTTTTCTTGGATGCTTTAGGATGCTTAGGGCTGATCCTGCGTTGAGCAGGGGGTTGGACTAGATGGCCTGTATGGCCCCTTCCAACTCTATGATTCTATGATCTTTAATGTAGTAACATTGAATTCAAACTTCCATAACAATAGCCAAAATGGCAAACCAATGATCAATTATTTCAAAATAATGAATTTCTTACATAACATAAACATAAATTAGCATATCACATAAATTCAAGGGGAGAATGCTAACCTATAGCAGCGCTACATGTATATCACTGAGCAGTAATAAGTATAGAAGGCATCTCAGTTGACTTTCTTAAGCAGTACATCTTAAACAGATTTTTAAAGGACAGTTCTGCAATAGAAAAGAAACAAAAAGCTACTAGCACATATATAATTCCAAGTGGAAAAGGATTACAGGTAAAATTTATGGAAGTTTATGTAGTTTAGGCAACATTTTAAGTTAATCATAAAGATAAATGGGTTGAAAGTACTTAACTTCCATTTAGAAGTTGACAAATTGAATGGGATAATAATTTATGCAAGCAGCAGCCCTATTACTTGTAATTTGATAGAAAAGTTATATAAATTTTCACTTTGATGGAACCTATTATACTACTTCCATATTACCATCTAATAAGCAGTTTTGAAGAAAAATGCAATGCATCAGAAAACCTTGAAGATATAATTTAGCCTGCTTCACAGTATAAAAACACTGCCAGAATACATTAACTAAAGGTGAAAAAATTATGGGTATCGAGAATATTGAATATTTCTGCTGGGAAAATGGTTTTAGGACTAGCTAATGTAGGGATTTTGAATGTTAACGTTAAGGCCACAATATATTATTCCTCCTAGGAGTAGATATTACTGCAGGAAGAATATCAAAGCTGAATATACTTGTTAAGACTTCTGGTTACCTAAATTGATTATACCAGACATACTGAAACATGAATGATTTCTATGTTGCACCATTTGCTTGCTGAATCTGTAACTCTAACTCTGGGCACCATATATTATTATTATCATTGTCATAATAATAATTATAACAATTATAATTTATTTATTTATATTTATATACCGCCATCCCCGAGGGCTCAGGGCGGTTTACATAATAACATAAGAACAATACATGGAACAAATTATTATTATTATTATTATTATTATTATTATTATTATTATTATTATTATTATTATTATTATTATTTAATTTGTTACTCGCCTCTCCCTGTAGGCTCGAGGCGAGTTACAGCGGATAAAAGCCCCAATAAAATAGAATTAAAACCCACAAAAAAAGAATACACACAATTAAATCACAATACCAAGATGAGGGGAGAACTTAAGCCTTAACTAAACCCCCTTCAATACCCCATCCTGGGGGGGGAGGGAAGAAGAGATTGCTGATTGATCTTTGCTACTGCTGCTATAAGGGGGGCCAGATCGTCCTTGTGGCCCGGCCTCATCCAACGACCTGGCAGAAGAGCTCCATTTTGCAGGCACTACGGAATGCTGAAAGCTCCTGCAGGGCCCGCAGCTCCTCCGGGAGCTCATTCCACCAGGTTGGGGCCAGGACCAAAAAGGCCCTGGCCATGGTTGAGGCCAGGCACGCTTCTCTGAGGCCGGATCAAGTACAAGGGCAGACCAGCGTAGAGCGAGTTACAGAAATCTATTCTGTAGGTGACCATTGCATGGATCACTGTGGCCAGGTGTTCAAATGTCAGGTAGACCAGTTATGCACTGGAGGTTTTATGCTGGGCTGCAGGTTGGAGTTTTAGTCGTGGCAGGTTGCCTCACCTCTTCCTGCACTCACATGGGGGGCGCATTTGGCTTGGTGCACCTTATCTGCCCCCGATTTGTGCTCCTGCATGGAAGCTAGGGCAGTGAAGTTCCCAGTGCGTAAACGGTCGTAGGGCACTAGTAGCCAAGCTTGGCGCAGATGGAAAAAAGCCTGGCTGGCTACCTTCTTGACCTTGGCTTCATGCCACATTGTTTGGAAAAACCTGTGACTTTAGAGATTAGGGGGGCTGATGGTGGGGGGAGAATTCAAGGAAAGACCGAATTTCTGTTTGTATGAATTTGGATCCAGCTCACTGCCCTCATATATACACTTTAATCACATTAATTACTATACCAAGCCTGCTATTTTCATACATGTGTATGCATTTCTACGCTACCATCAGAGACAAAGACTCCATGCCTTCTCAAATCCAGCAGAGCAGAAATTCTAAGGTCTTTTGGTCAGCACAAGGATTCAGGGAACTTCTGTCTTAATTAGAGAGCTGGCTGGAAGATGATGCACTTCAGCAGATCTCTTCAATTCTCAATATGGTACAGAACCTAGACTGGTTTAAATGGCTTCTAAAAATAATCGCATTCCACAGACATTATGACCATCTCTAAGCAATAAGCAAAAAACAACCTTGGCAAGCTCACTTTCCCACTTGGGGTTTAGATCCATTTTCATTCAAGCAGGGTGGGCAGTGGAGCAATTGTTTTGCTGCTGTCCACCTCGCACATCATTCAGCATGTAATGAAATGACTAAAATTTACTCACCCTTAATGCATACAGAACAGCACAATGGGCAAAGAAACCAACCACTTTCCCCTGCAACCTGCTTCAATAAGGGCTGATTCCACCCATGGCCAGGTCATATAGGGATTATTTTCTAACTAGTACTGAATTATGTAGAAATAGAGACTGAAGTGATACAATTCTGGGCCCTGTTTGAACTCACTCAGTTCCACAGGGTCTGCAAAATGGAGCTCTGCCACCAAGCATTTCATTGACCCCGGGCCACCAGAACATCAAGAAACCTAGAACCCTCCCCTCCCCTCCTCTCAAAGTGCTCTCCATAATATCTGGACCCGACTTATAATATGGAAAGAGGCTCAAGAAGCAAGGGACGTCGATATTGTTTTAATGGATTAATTATTTTGGTTTAACTCTGTTTTTTAAGCTGTTGTACACCATCCCGAGATGGCTGGACCGACAAACTAGATTAACGAAAATTACTTGGTACAGCAGCTACTCCCTTTTTGAAGTAGAAAGGCATTGCCACAGCCATCAGGTTGGATTAACATAATACATTGTTCTTGAGGTTGCTTTTGCTGCTTAAGAGGGCCATATTGCAATGCCCATTTTATGATCTCTATATCGGCTTCTAGCCTGTTTCCAAGTGCAACTCAAAAGTACAGGTTGTATCTAAGACAGCAATAAATAGCCTGGGTCTAGGAGATCTGAGCCTGAGCCTCTTGTGGCGCAGAGTGGTAAGACAGCTGTCTGAAAGCTTTGCCCATGAGGCTGGGAGTTCGATCCCAGCAGCCGGCTCAAGGTTGACTCAGCCTTCCATCCTTCCGAGGTCGGTAAAATGAGGACCCAGCTTGCTGGGGGGTAAACGGTAATGACTGGGGAAGGCACTGGCAAACCACCCCGTATTGAGTCTGCCAAGAAAACGCTAGAGGGCGTCACCCCAAGGGTCAGACATGACTCGGTGCTTGCACAGGGGATACCTTTACCTTTTTAGGAGATCTGAAGAATATCATCTACCTTGTGAAACTACCTGTTCCTTCAGATATGTACCTGTAGTCTTTGCTTAGTCGCTTGATCAGCAAAACTGGATGGCCAGGACATAGGGAAATGGTCTTCTGAATACTGTATGTATGTACGTACGTACATATGTACATGTATGTACATATATGTGCAACATGCTTCCAACAATTTGCCAGCCCTCTGACTGGTCCTTGGGCAGGGGTTCTCTGCCTGGGGCCACTCACAGAAGCTGGTGCACCATTAGGAAGCTCCGCAGAGCCTCTGATTCACCCATTTGGAAGAGCACCCTCCCCCATTTAGCACCTCCCACGCGGGACCAGGACCCCATTGCACTCCTGCCTTCTGCCCCTTCTGTACTCTGTCCTGGCACTGCTGCCCTCCTGGCTTAAATGTTTAAATATGTTACATTTGTTAAACATTTATTGGGTGATATGATCTTATAAGGTCATGTTGACCCACTCCCAAAATGGCCAATGATGGGCCTGGAGAGGGTGGGAAGGGAAGGGACTCCAGGTGGGCATGTACATAGCTATGCTTCTCAACCATATTCTGTATGATCGCGCAACTTCTGGGGTTTCTTGAAGCTTGAAGAATGTTCCAGATGTTTCTCAATGATTAAAAAAAGTTGTAAAAGGCTGGTCTATGCTTAGAGTTCATAAAGCAATTTCAGGGCTAGGCATCAAAAGGTTCAGGCACAGTGCAGGCAATACTCACAGCTTTCAGTTCAAAGGCAAAGCTAAGTACAAGGATATGAAAGTACAGACCCTAATGGCTCTACTATGGGGTCAGTGATGAAGTCAACCCAGAACACAGGCAGCAAAGTCAGTAGCTAATAGATGACTTGCTTCCACACAGCAACTTTCTTCTCTGCTGTTTTTAAGCACCATTCTGTTTGGCGTTCTGTACCTGCTGGCTGCCTCAGCCCTGCTCTTGCAAGCGCTCATCCTCACTGTTGGTGCTTGGCCGATGCTGCCAGGTTAGCACTGCACCTTCTTTTCCGAAGATCTCTCTTCAGTTTCTTCCTATGGCATTCCTGAGCCTCTGGTGATGGCTGTGCGTGAACTGACCGGAAGCTTACTCTGTTACCAGCTCAGGGCTGGAGGTTTAAGGTTTGACTCTATTGCCAGCTCAGGGCAGGAGGGCTTAAGGTTTGACATGGGTCTGACCCTGCAGAGACTGCCTCCCTCTGCAGTACTTCTGCCTGCGGCTGTGGCCTGGGGTCAAGTCCACTGGCTGCCTCTCCCTCAGAGGCATCTTCAGTATCTCTTTGTTCTGCTGTGCTTATGGTTCTAATGGTTATTGAATGGTTGTTTTGAAATGAGTTTACATTATTTCACTGTCCTTTTTACAGTTTAGTGTTTTCATTGCACAAACATTAATTTGGAAACAGAATCCAGATAAGACAGAGTTTATGTTTTATGCTAGTTGTTAAGGCTGATGTTCTAGATGGGATTATGCTACCTGCCCTGTGTGGGCTTTCTTATCATCAAGGCTATATAAAGCACTTGGACCGACTGCATACATCTGAAATGCAAGTAAGTCCACTAGCTCCAGGCTAATCTATTTCAACCCTTGCATAATGCAGGATATTCACAACTACCTGCCCAACTTCAAAGAAAACTTGGACATTTTGGTTAGTTTAGAACACTGTAGCCCCATGGATGGTAGTCAATTTGTTCATGTTACTTCAATTCTGAGTTTTTTGCCCCTGTGTTACTAGGCTCAGTTGATGGTTCTAGTTCTTTTGTTGAAAGCTTTTCACAAGCTAGGCCCCACATAGCTGAAGAACTGCTCCCCTCAGTAATCTGTGCAGCAGCTCCAATTTTCTATCACCAGGGTGTTAATGGACTATTTCTGTGCCTGTTCCCACACTGCAGAAGAGTCTCCTTGACAGAATGGCACTCAGAAGGATCCGTAAGATTGACTTATGCCTAAGAATGACTGGGGCTCTTCAAGCACCAGTTCACGACTTCTCAGGTGTCCCAGTTTTAACTGCATTGCAGATTTGTCCTTTTAACTATACTGGCTTTATTTTATTTTTTTAGTTTAATTGCTTTGGGTTTCAAAGCAAGAAAAGGGCTGATAAATATTTTATATACACAAATATACAAATATACACATTAGATGTACTCAGCAGGCTTCCTCCCTGAAGCCATACTAAATGTAGAATGATGCAGGTGTTTGAAATACCCAGTGCTGGCATCCTACAGACAACATTTTCATGGTCCCTAAAACATTTCCATGCGTAAGGCATCAGTGAAACCATGCAACTCCTAACCTGGATATCGGCCGGCAAGGTAATCATTGAAGGAAAGGGAAAATTAAAGAATGGCTTGAAAAAGACAGCAAGGCGGAGACAGAAACAGAAGTACTATAAAGTCAGAACAGGACAAGGCAGCCTTCTGAGAAAACGCAAGACAAACAGGATGAGACAGCAGTAAATCTAAACCCAAGGAGAATGGATTGGAAGGACTAAGTGGCCAGCTAACATCTCTCCCTAGTCTTATCCTCTATCCCAGGGGTAGTCAACCTGTGGTCCTCCAGATGTTCATAGACTACAATTCCCATGAGCTGGCAGGGGCTCATGGGAATTGTAGTCCATGGACATCTGGAGGACCACAGGTTGACTACCCCTTCTCTATCCCTGCACCCATACCAGCTTTCTTCTGTCAGCTTTTCTGAACTGTTCATGACAAGTGACTACATCTACAAACATGATATAGTTGTTAGTATCAGACAATGATCTGGGGCTTGAAACCACACTCTCCCATTGAAAGGGAGGATTACCTGGATAAGAACATGGCAAAAATAAAGCAAATAAATGAAATATTTTATCATAATAAAGTCCACTTAACCCAAATCTAAAATTTCACAAAGACATATTACTTTAATAACAGGAAATTGGGTGTAGCCACAGTATACAGCAAGTTTAAATTTACTCCCCTTACTTTGTTAGTGTACAACAGAACAGATGGCCAAGTGGAATGAAGGCACATGGATCTATTCCTTGCATTTATAGCACTGCTCATACCAGTCATTTGTATGCATTGTAACCCCGAATGGAACACACCCAATACCAAAAACTTTGGAAATACAACTGCAAAAGCATCTCACTGCTATGTCAGCAAGACCAGTCACGTTAGGCTTCAGTTAACACTGGCTTTGTTTGTGACACAGTAACTGGCAGCGGGGGCATCAATCAGTTCAAAATGCTCTCTCCTTTGGTGATTCATTTTGTTGACTGCTTATATTGAAAAGCCTCTAACTATACATTCAGCCAGTTGACCTGCAATCTACACATCTTATCATCATTAACCCATTTAAGAAAACCAAATCCCCCTTTTCAAATTCAAATAGCATAGCAGAATTAAAGTAGGAATTATCAGAGAACATGCAGAACAATTCCTACAACACACACAAGGCCCATATTTCCGTTCTATTTGTTCAAGAACTGGAAGCATTTTTGGAAGATTATATCTCCAGAAATAAAGCGGCGTCCACATAACAGAAACCCATTTCTCAAGCTCTTTAACAATTCTCAGAGGTAACTTGTTACATTTGCTACCAGTAGTCCCTGCAGGTCTAGTAGGCTGACAAGTAATACGAAAACTCCAGTAAACAGGGATGTAGGTTGTCAAAAGCCACCAGCTGGCCTGCCAGGGCTCTGCGACTGCATGGAGCAGCTGACAGCCTGGGTGTTGCTGACCATGCTGAGAAACGTGCCACCCAGCTGCTGTGTGGTCACATCCATCTGGAGATCTCCAGCCAGACAAATCTCTACGCCTGTCAGATCTTTCCAGTAAGCCTTGTTATGCAAATTCAATTACTCAAGTGTACCCCACTACTACTGGCTAACTGCTCCTTGAACCAATCTCACACTGACAGCCGGGCTCATAGTTTTTACTTACCCACACCTTATTTATTCCTGCTTAACTTTTTTTAAATTGTATTTTTAATGCAGAAGAGCTATAGAAGTGGATAGTACTATAACCTTTCTGTGCTGGGCAACAGTTCTTTGGAGAAAGAACTTGGAGAGAAATTCATTGAAAGGCACCTTTTCATCACACACGATCTTGTTTAAGCCACTGTATCTGCACAATCTCACTGATTATTTTAACAGAAAGAATATGTGGATTTAAGAAAAGCTTGTGTGATAACCCATTAGCCTGACACTAGAAATTATGTGAATATTTTGAATACTCACCTAATCCCAAACCATCTTTTCTGAACTGACAGAACTTTAGAATTAATATATATATATATATATATATATATATATATACACACACACACACACACACACACACACACACACACACGCACACCATCCACTTTTATCTAAGCTCCCATGTGCTTCTTAAACATTCATCAGAAAGAGGAAATTCACTGGTTGGGAGGGGAATACAAAAACACAATAAATCTTTAACATACTGCCATCTCCAGCTTGGAAAAGAAAAAGGAGCCATTCCACACAACAAAATTATGCAACAGTTATTCCCTCTATAAAAGTGTGCAATATTTACTACACTTGTAACTTGTGAACATGGAAATGTGAGATGACAAAACGTTCCCAGTGGACTTGTAAACCCTCATATTTGCCCTGCTGAAGGCACTTGAAAAAAAGAAAAGCCAGCTAATATCATTAAGATAAACTTTATAGGCAACAAAACAGAACAAACGCATCCCTATCCCAGTTTTCAGTATTTCCATACTGTCCCGTTTCAATTGACAGTTAACATATCCAAAAGCAACATTCCCCCCACCCAAAAAAACACACACATTTACAGTAAATGCTCCAAACTGCTTGGTTTTAAATACTATGGAAACATGCTAATGATCTAGAGCAGGGGTAGTCAACCTGTGGTCCTCCAGATGTCCATGGACTACAATTCCCAGCATTTGCTGGCAGGGGCTCATGGCAATTGTAGTCCATGGACATCTTGTGGACCACAGGTTGACTACCCCTGATCTAGAGGATCATGAGCTGCCCTCTAAAGAGCTAGAACCCACAAACACGTATACTGCTATGAGAACCAAGCCATATTTTGGATGCCATCGCGGCTGCAGTGCAGGGATGGAAAAATATTAAAATTCTAAATTAGTGTGACAGCAGAAAAAGAACAGGGAGTGGCTGGGAAAAACTATATCATACTACCAAAAAACAAACAAAAACCTCAAGCGCATAGGAGAAAGAAAAAGCAGCTGGGGTAGCTATAGAAGGGAAAAGTTCCAAACAAGTCCCACATTTTTTTCCTTTGAATCACAGTTCAGCATTTTATACATTGATGGTCACTTACTGCCATCGCATAATTTTTTCAGTTTATTATTTATTTCATTTACAGTACACCTTTCTCTTTGAGACACAAGGCAGATCATACAGTTCAAAACATCTCCAGATTTCCAAATTGTGTAGCGGGCTGGCCTTCTGAGTTGAACTCTCTTGAAGCTCAGGCTTGGTTGAAGGTTTACACCCTTAAAGTTAAAATTATACACTGTGGAGGGCTACCTCAGCTTGATCAGAGAAGATTCTTATGCTTCCCACTGGAATAAATTTCACAATCTTTCCTTGGATTCTCTTAATTCAGTTACCATACAGAAAGTTATGAGAAATGATCAAGAAACATCTATTTAAGTATTATTATAACAGTACAACTTGTACTGTTTGGTCTACTCAATTTACTGATATTCTTCCATCCCGCAAGCTCCTGGATTACTGTTGAGATTTGACTGTTCCTTGGTACAGGTGTGCCTTTATGTTGGTTCACTTTATGCTTTATCCTCTAGATTTTGTATCTTACCATACCATACTCTGATGTATGCAACTGCGGTGTAGGTAATGTCAACACCATGTATCACATGACCTTTGAATGTAATTACATTTCTGAGCTAAGAAATCTTTTAATTCTTCCTTTGCTCCAAATCATGGAGATGTTACCACTTTTATTATAAGGCAATAGTAGACCTATCACCTTCAGCTGTGAACTTTTATGCATTTGTGATAGATTTTTGCAGCCGTTCAAATGTGGTCTAGCTGGTTAGATTTCAGTAATCTGCTTAGAACTAATACATTAGACAGTATGAGGCAGAGATAACAATTCACCGTTCTTTCTGAGATGCAAGGTGGATCATATGGTTTAAAATAACACAATAATAGAAGGCTACAATCAATACTGATTAGAATTGGATTTAAAAAATAGAGAACGATTAATCAAAAAACAGTATAATACATACAAATAGTGTAACAGAACTGAACTGCAAAACTGGAAAACAATGCAATACATAATGTAATATATACAAAGAACAAAACAATGAAAAGTAACTGATGTTAAATCACCTTCCTCCCTATTATAAAAATACCCTCCTCAACAATTCTGTTTTACACATTCCATGGAATGATAAAAGCATGGTAGCTCTTCCTGACCTCATCAGACAGACCACTGCACATGGTAGGAGCCACAACAGAGACTGCAGCAATCAATGACCTGATGCCTTCTTCAGAAGGTTTTGATCAGATGAGTGAAGCAGCTGCAGTGGAGGATATTGAAATCGATGATCTTGTACTGGTATTTGGGCCCTGGATTTTTTCAGAAATATTGAAATTTTGGGGGGGTCCAATAGACCCAAACCAAAACACCCCCCCCCCAAATTTGTTTTTTGCACATCTCTAGTTGCTGCACAAACACATGCAGCTGCAAACCACCCACGGATTTCTCTTGCCTAGAAGATTCTGTGGGTTTTCAGTTGCCACTCAATGACCGTTTATGCACTGGGAACTTCACTGCCCCAGCTCTCATGCAGGAGCACAACGGGGGCAGATAAGGTGAACCAGGCCAAATGCTCCCCCATGTGGCTGCAGGAATAGCTGGGGCAAACTGCCACAACTACAATTCCAGCCTGCAGCCCTATGTGAAACCTCCTGTGCGTAAACGGTCAATGGCACTTTTCATGGCCAATTACAAAGCCGGTGAGAATTGGTATTATCCCATCCTGAGAGATGGCACAATTGATCTTTCATCAACAAACTTAAAAGTACCTTTTGCACAAGAGCCTAAACACAGCATGTTCTCAAGTCTTGATCTTTACTTACTCCTATAAAAATATATTGGTGTCACAAAAGTAGATCATATTTCCATGGCATAAGCAGGTTAGTCTATAGTGGCGAAAACATGCACTGGAGCAACATTATCATCATCATCATCATCATCATCGTTTAATTTATATCCCGCTTCCCCCTGGAGGCTCGAGGCGGGTCGCATAAAATGAGTAATATATACATAATGATTAATATATTTATTGTGGAGCAAGATTTTGTGTAAAATAGACTTAAGCTCACAAAAGTTTATGTGACATCATTAGTGATGCCACAGGGCTCTTCTGTTTATGGTGTTATCTACATTGTATGGTGTTATCCTCACTTGAAATGCATTTTGAAGCACTGAGTACACTGTGCTCCCTGGGGTATTCACATTATAATTAAGTTTCAGTTAATGAATTACAAGTTCCTTTAGGATGAGGTCTTCTAGTTAAGAAATGGCAGCAGAAGTCACCAGGGGCAGGAAGTGAAACTGACAGTGTGTCCCCATACACAATCATTTATCCCAAGTTAATGAAGACCTACCATTCAGTCCTACATGAAACAGTGCTGCACTATAAGAAACAATATGAAGGCCAAATATCTGCCATCCACCTCTCTAGTAGTAGCAGTAGTTATAGTTTATTTGGTCATTTGACCCATATAAATGATAATCCACCCCTCTAAAGAAAGAACAATTTCCTTTTGGTGAATTTGAATCACTCTGTATTGGAAAATACTTTCTTGATTCAAGCCAACTGAAGTATTAAATGGTATTGTTATTAGGGATAGGTATGAACTACAAAAATACAGTTCAGGGTTCATGAGTGAACCCAAAACTGAACCAAAAACCCAGTCAGTTTGCATAGGAGGTTCATGAGGTTTGTGCTCAAAACAGCTGGGCTGTTGAGGCAGCCTGCTCCCACAGCTCAGTTATTTCAGCCTGTAAACAGACAAGCCATGATGGCATGATGGCTCAGATGTTTCTGATCTAAACTAGGGTTGTGCGCGGTGGCATCCGAACTGGCCGTTCCAGACTGACACAGCCAGTGACACACCGTGGGGAGGGAGAGGAGGCACGGGTGCCAGTGCGTAACTCAGCACACGCACTGACACCTGCACCTCCCCCCCCCCGCGACATGGCACTGGTTGCGATTTGGATGCCACCATGCACAACCCTAATTTAAACAACTGAACCATGGGGGCAGTTGGCTCTATGAGGCTCACCTATTTAATAAACAGGTTTTCTTGGGCAGCCAGATCCAGGCTTGAAGTAATTTAAACCCCTATGCTTTGTTCCCTGTGGCTTTTCACAGGAAGCAGATTGTAGTGGTTTAAATGGCTCCTAGTAATTTAACCCAAACAGCTCACACTGCTCAGCTGTTTTTCTCAGCCAGTTTATGTCCATTAGTACTTGATAGACTGTCATGAGAGAATCTTCAGGATGTGCCAAATGTAACCTCCACTTTCACAACTAACAGCCTTTGTTTTCACTATTAACCAATCATGTTGGCTTGATTGCAAAAGTAAATTTTGCAGATAATTTTCACAACAGGAAATATTACTTTCACTCAACCGGATCACAGAAAACTTAGAAGTAGCTGATTACTATAGCCATACAAACGTATTTCTCCTTAGAATCTATTTGGTTTCTTTCTTGTAATAGCCCTTTAGGAAATGGACACTTTACTATGTTCAGACCAACCAAAGAAATCTCATACCCGTGACAGGTATTTGCCTTTTTTTGCCAACTTGTAATAAAATTGCCACCTCCAAATCAAAGCCTCATCCCACTATTCAAGACTAGAAACTCTTTTTTTCTTGTGTGTCTTTTCATGCAACTGTAGACTTCAGTGGTTATAGCAATTGATTCCATGGGGAGTCTACAAGAAAAATTAGGAAGAGATTTTCCTTGTTGTTGTTGTTAGGTGCAAAGTCGTGTCCGACGCATCATGACCCCATGGACAATGATCCTCCAGGCCTTCCTGTCCTCTACCATTCCTCACTGCCACAAAATTAAACATGCTTTCTGTTTGCATGAATTTCCCTCATGCTTTTGCTTTGTACCCCTCCCCCCAATATTTACTTCCGCAATCATACAGACTCTTCCGTGTTAGTTACAATTTTAGTAATCATGCACTATTATATACATTACTCTTTTGGTCTCATCTTCTAGCCATCAGAACTGAAACTAGGACAGCATAGATTAAAGCATAGATTCGCTAAAGACTTTCTTCATCTTTATCATTTTCTTTTGGTGGTTTAGAAACTCAGACAACATGCCTGGAAAAACTTCAATAATTATTTTGGATTTAAAAGTACATAGCAGGCTTTGGAAAGTCTCTTGGAAAAATTAAGAAAGATGTGTGTGAAACTGTATCAATGCTACCCTTGCTATAACAAGCTCTATCTACCTCTCTCCTTCAGAGGCAAGATTTTCTATCTGATTTTCTTTCCTTTTCCAACTGAACAGCCCTAGTCGTCTGTTTTCTGAAGAACTTTGGTGGCCCCACCCTGTGTCAGGATGATATTTTACTGCTGACTCAGCTCAGCAGCCTGAGGTAAGTGTCAGGATCATCATCCTTTAGCATAAACCATGGAAAATGGCACTTCTGTCATTTCGATGCTCAAAATTAATAAAATATTTTATTCAATGTAGATGGGAAGGTCAGGTGAAATCAGGAGTTGAAATTTCTGATGCAACTCAATGTAGATAAATGTAGATGAAAACAGTACATGAATAGACTTCAGTTCTTGTATTTCAAGCTAAGAGTTTCTTAAGCTATTCATCTTTATGCTTGAGTGGTTTTTGTTCCAGTGTTTTCCCAGTCTTTGAGAACTCTGACTCTTTTGGTTTCCAGGAGGTTGGTATACACTTACCAGCACTTGATCTCTGATTCTAACAATACCAGACCAGGGATCTGGTAGGGAAAATTTCCTTGTAGATCGGGAGAGAGAGATCTGGAGATGGTGACCAGCACCTTCTCCAAGAGATAACCTTGGGTGCCCAGAGTATCAAAGGCAGCACACTGATAATATGCATTTGGGGGTTGCCCAAGAGTCGATAAAATGTTTGAAATGTCCAGGCCCTCGGACTGCCCACAGGTACCGTGTGATGTAAATGATTGATGTTTGGTTATGACTTAAAGACAAATCTGATAGGTGCATTGGCATGTTATGTAACTAAAGTGGGAGGATTGGGATTGTGTCCTGTACGTCCATTAAGTTGAACAATACCTTGGCTAGGTGGATCCTGAAGAGATTAAATATATCTATAGAATCTGAGGAATGTAGTTACAAAAATTTATTTATTTATTGGATTTATATCCCATTGCTCTCGAAACTAGCTTATGGCGGGTTACACAGAACAATCCATACAATAAAACACAATAAAATCAATTAAAACCCCAATTTCTACAATACAGCAGTACACAAATGTTAAAAAGAGTAGGAGAGAGCACCGCGTCCTGCGGAACTCTACACGGGAATGAACAGGAGCGCGACAGCTCATACCCCCAATGAGAGTCTTTGCCCACTTCCCAAATGCACTTGTCAAGTTCCCCCCCAGGTTTTCTGTGTTAAACTCCTCTCAGCTACAGGTGAAATCAATTCTACTCAACATTCAATTCAGAAGTCTCTCTGCTCAGCTGATGCTAACCAATCAGATTTCTTGGAACAGCCTCTTCATAACCCCTCATAGACCTTTATCTGTTTACACAGCACCTCTAAGCTTTTAAAAGTGCAGGCTGCCATACTTGCCTACCAGAATCATAGCAATCAACCACCACCTAATTTAAAAGAGCACTAAGAGGTATCATAAATAAGATGCTAACAAGGAGCAACCTACAATACTTCCTGCCTCCTTCTCTCCATCCCATCCATCCATCAGCCAATCTTCTTTTCTCTGACCCCCCATCTTCAACTATCCCTCCTTCCTGCCTCTTGACAGCCTCTACCCAGTAGAACTATGGCCAAGCTGTACTGTCCCAGTTGCTGTGGAGTTCAGAGCCTTCAAGAATTCATTTTCCCATGCATCCCCGTCCCCACACTTTCCTTTTGCCTGGCAACTCCTCCATCTTCACCTTTTCCTGATTCTTTCAGTTCTTCCTACCCATCAACCAAAGCTGTTCATCACTGTTCTTTCCTCCACTTTATTCTCACAACAACCATATGAAGAAAGTTAGGCTGAGAATATATAACTGGCCCAAGGTCACCCAATAAGCTTCTATGATACAATATTTTAACTTAGATCTTCTAGATCCTAGTCAGAAGCTCTAACCACTATATCACACTGGCTTTCATTAAATGGCTGCTGTTGAATAATAAGAAGCAGATGGGCCTGGGTAAGTCATGCAAGTCAGGTGGTAGCAAGTCACCCTGTGGTTGCTGCCAGGCCTGGCTATGGTAAGTCCTCCTCTTAAAAGGACTCCTTCCTGTTTTTCACCGACAGAAGGCAAGGCTTTAATTGGCAATACTGTTGTGGTTGCCTAGCAACAGACACTGAAAGCATTAGTTTCTTAAAGCTATAGGTGCTACATCAATCATTTGGGTTTTTAAAAAACTCTCCCAATGTATTTTCTGTCAATTTGTACAAAGAGCTATCTAATTTATTCAACCTCCCCCCCCCAATCTCCAGATGTAAATTTCCATAGGTATGGCCATGTTAAGAATTAGATATACTGATGTGATGATGTGTTATTCTGATGTGATACTAGGAATTACATCAAAATAATTCTGTGAGCAATATAATTTGGAGCAATGACAGGAAGAAGAGGTAGAAGTAGGGAATCTATATAGGTACATCCATAGTTTGTGTCTGCAGTTGTGAACAAAGCATACTTTTGATCTCAGTGCAATACAACACTAAAAGCTGTAGTTTTTTTTTAATTAGTAGTTTTAAAATAGATACACTGACTCATTCCCCTTCAGCAATTTTTCTTAACTAGGCTTTATTTCCTACTGCATCTGTGTCAGCTATAAAATCAGTTTTGCAAAGCAGGTCACATGAATGTCTTATTTTGTTTATTACTGGTTCTTCTATACATCCTTTATACATTCTTCAACAGCATTTCCATATACAACTCACAGACTGGTGATCCCATGACAACTCTTACTCTTATTAGATTTACTAACATTACACTTGTTAGATTTGAACTCAAGAATTATATAAATAAAGATTTAGGAACCTTTTTTATAGTGTTTAATATCTTCTCTTATTTCATGTAACTTTTAAATCTTAAAAAAGATCCCCAATCATATTCTTTCAAATCATACAATATGACAATTTTAATTGACTAAGCCATCAATTGTAAGCTTCGTCAGAGGACCACATAACGGAAAATATTGACCTAAATAGAAATTCATGGACATATTTTAAAAGGTTTTATAAACTGTATATACTGTAGAAATGTTTTATTTAAATATAATTTTAATCCTTAATATAAAATGTAGTAAAAAGTCATTCTCCAGCTAAATAACAATATCAGTCAAAATCTTATTTCCTTGGATACAAGGCCATTTCAAAAATAAAAATAAACAAATGGTCATATTACAGCACATTATTAATCACCATTGTTTGAAGACTATTTTCTTGCATAAATGTTCCACCCAATGTTCCACCCAATTAATGCATATTTAAGTAAACTGCATCTATAATTCAGAACAATGCTATGCCTACAAAAGTCCTCTTACAACACATTTTATAGGATTTATACACCTTAATGATTATTTCATCAAAGTAATTTTCACACATCATGCAAAATAACAGTATTTGCATTTTTAAAAAATTGCTATATTTATTTATTTGTTAAATCAAGAAGAACTCAGTCTCACTCAAGGAGGAAAAAACCCTAACTTTTAAATGATAGACTTTCCCCCATTCCAATAACCTGAATAAATACATTTTATCAACATTTAAGATGACAGCCATTATTCCATTTTCCTCTAAGTCAAGCCTTATTTTCATCTTTGTGCAGAGGTTTCCATAGCAACATTCACTAGTAATAGGTGCCATTCTAAACAGAATTTGTGTATAATATACTGTACTTAAGATTTACTTGTACTTTTAACTTGGTGATTTCCCCCCTCAATTACCATTATTTTTAATGAGGCTAGTTTGCTTTTGGAATCTGCAGAAAACACTCATTTACTCCAGACCTAAAGCAATGTCTGCACACACACACACACTCCACCCCCCCCCCCAAAAGTGTGAAAATACAAAGATTACATGCAGTGTAAAAATCTGCATGTGCATGTCATTACTCCACAACATCATTAACCGTGCCAAGAAAAGGCCCAAGCTGTTACGTTTGTTAATGAATTAGCCAGCTACTCAACCACAGTCTCTGCTGCATCAGATCTGATAAAGACTAGTGTGTTAGATTCTCTCACCAGAGCCCTTAATAAGCAAGACCTGAGCTCACACATTTAAACAACGAATGGTTCCAGGGCCACAGGAGGCCATTCCAGAGCACAGGCATAATCTATAAAGGCAAACTACCACAGCTTTTTGATGTTAAACAAGTAGTAATATCAACACACAACAAAGCTTAGAAGCAGGCTGTTGTATCAAATTTAAAAGTGTAATGCAGAAGGTCAAAAGTCACAAATACTTGTATGACCTTGCTGCTTACAAGCAAAATCTGTTTGTTTTCAACAAGTGGCATTTGAAAACCTAATGATGTAAGTAATAACATGGCTTTCACCCCACACACCCTTAAGGTTTTGAGATATAAAATATCTCAACTACTCTTTATTCAAGTAGGCCAGAAGATATATGCTTGGCCTTAGGACAAGGTGGGAGGTCACAGACACTTACTTTGAAAGCATATACATTTCTTACCAGATTATACTTGAAGAGAAAGAGTAATGGTGTAAGATGAATGGCACTTCATAAAACTGTTGCTAAATTATCACCTTGGTGAATTAAGAAAGGATAAAAACATAAGCAGTCTAAAATACCTTCCTCAAATTACTACTGCCTGATCTACTTCAATAAATATGCCTTTCCAGAAGCAAAGAAAACTAACAAAAATATAGTTTCTTCACTATATCCCAAACACTAAGATTTTGCTTAACGTATGTGCAAGAAACAGCTTAATCAAGAAAATGCCATTTTAGGAAACAGAGAAAGAAAGAATGCAATTTTAAGAGGTGCAGAAAAAAAAGAGGATTGTATCCTCGGCTACCAGAGAAATGGTAATGATTCCTATACAATTGAACTAGAAAAAGTTTAATTCAAATGCCTTGAATATATCTTTGTTGGTCTTAAAAGGTGCTACTGGACTCTGATTTTATAGAAAAAATTAAGACTTTCCAGTCTGAAAGAATTTGTTTGGCCTGATCCACTTGTAGAAGATTTTTTGTGAGGCTTAAGAAACAACAACATCCAGTGGAAAATCTTCCAGGATCCACCTTGCAAGGCAACAGAGAGAGAAAACACTAGTTAGGTGGTATGTGTATATCTGAACCCTGACAATTGGTACCCCTTTCTGCAAATGATTTGCCCAGGTACACCCGTATTCGCTGCTGTGCTGACTGGCATGGGTGAAAGACTGAAAATTTCTGTTCTGCATAAGGCAGTCCTGTTCACATGACACAGTAAACACACATCCATCCTGTATATATGTAAGCAGATGTGTTTAAAAGAAAGAGCCAATGAGCAATGATGCATCTGGGGTTTGTAACACATTCAGCCGTACATGTACTGACTATAACATGAGAAGTACCAATGCATAAAGAAAAATCAAGTGCAAATTGTACAAATTTTGTATGTGCATTCACTGTAATGTACATTCATGCACTTACTACTATGATTTTATTTATTTATTATTATATTTATATTCTATGCCGTATGGAACATAAACAGTGTTTCACATCCAGAAATCTTCTATTATATGCCTAAATTTCCTGTGGGGTTAAGCAATATTTTTGGGAATACACGCAAAAAGACAGAATTCGTCCTCCAGTGATCAACAGACAGCTAGATTAGTATGGAAGGAAATTAACATTCCATATCAAACCACTTCCAAAGTTTTTCATGCCAAAGCCATGCTCTCATACACCGTTGCCATGATTATCCCCCTTCAGGCAGCAAGGTTTTCAAAAAGACATTTTCAACAAAGCCGAAACTGAAATTAAATTTCTAGGCACTGCAAAGTAACCTTCTGGCCAGATCCATTGACTATTTCAATTCAGCTTGGTTGCAATGCCACCTGGTGGTGCAGAACGCAAAGAGATTCCATTTCAAAGGCTAAAAAGGTTTTGGGAGAAATATGCATTTGTTCTGTAAGAATTTTCGGTACACTATCTAAATTGCATCTGTTAACAGACCTTTTAAAGGGGTCTGTTATCCTCATTGCACGCAGTCTAATAAAGTACCAACCATTTTGCACATAGGGAAGAAACTAAAAACGGGGGATTTCCCAGTTGTTTCAAGCCTTTGTAAATCGAATGCCTGGATAAATTTATGTACACATCAGGCTTCTTAACATTAAATAATCCCCCCCCTTTTTTTTGAAGAAAAATGACATGTTGCTGAAGCCTTAAAGAAGGGTTACTGAGCTGCTTTGTAAAATTACACTGTATAATTAATTCCATGGTAAGAATGTTTTTATGGCGTGTTTTGGTGACCCTTTATTACCATCAAGTTCACAATGCTGGTGGGCTGCCTTTTAATCCCTCCGCAGACAAAGACCCTAAATAAACACAGATCCCTTCCTGGGAAAAAAAGTCCACTCTGGTTAAATGGTAAGGAAATGAGTAAATCATTAGTAATCTTTAAAGCCAAAGCTATAAACTCAAGTTACCTTAAGTTAAAATGAAAGTGTCCTGCAAGAGTTTCAAAGTTCTGTCACAGATAGACATCTCCAGCTCTTGACTCCAGACTAGGCGCCAGCTGATAAACAAACAATTTAAGTCAAGAACTGGAGAATTCCCAGCTTTTTGGTTTAATGGCTTTGACCAACAGTATTTATTGCCTTCAGTTATATTCTCACTTAGCTCTAAGAGGAAATTTAAACTCATCATTGTCTTAAAGCTCTATATGGGTCACAGTCAATTCACCTGATATAGCTTCTTTTACTCAGAGTACATTTTAGTCTCCCCCTCCCCCCACAGATGTGAAGTAATAGCGCAAACCAATTAACTGCAGTAAAGATTGACTTTTTAACTGGTTAAATAAATTGTTTAAAATAATTTATACTCTGTCAAGGCTGAAAAGCATAATTTTACCATTTCCAGTCTAAGTACTAGTAGCGTACTTCCATAAAAAGTACTAGTACCGTACACCTGTAAAAACACAGTGAGGTGCACGGAAGAAGAGTATTGAACTAAAAACTTACTATGCAAACATTTGCATACAGACAACAGACTGAACATATCAAGATCAAGGTGGGGCCTACTGACAATATCCTTCCTTCCCTCTTGTTACGCATACTCACACTGATGCCTGGGAAACTAAATTTCAAGGAGTATAAACATAGCGTTCAGAAGTAAGTATTAAGCATGACATATAGAATTCAACATCGAATCTTCTAGAGAGCTGCACTTTATAAAAAGAATGACTGTGACACAAGTCAACCGAAAGTCTATTTTCCCATGGTTCAATTTAATAAATAAATTGCTTCTACTAGCGGGGAGGGGGGGGGGGATGGCCAGGATGGCAGTGGTCTCATCATTGCAACTGAATGAAGATTTGATCCTGGGTCTGCAAAATGTGTCTATATCATACTAACAAGAACTTCATTATATTTTATAGTGCAGAATATTCTGCATTTAGGGCTGTTCAGGAACTTCTCCACTTCTTATGGTTTTGGTATGTTTGCTCCAAAGTCTTATCCATGCATAAGCAAGTATCACTAACTTAGGTAACTCTTACTCAGTAGTATGACAGTTTAGAATTGTGGCATTAAACTGTCAGCCCATTGACATAGGGGCCCATCACTTACCTTGTATTAATTAAACATGCACATAATAAGCTCATGTCAGTCCATTCATTTATAACACCCTACAAAAATACAAAAAGTTTTCCTAACAAACATTTGTTTTACATGCACTGAAGAAAACTGCTTGTAAAAACAGTTTTCTTCTCTAAGGAACAAACAACTCATTTTACAAGCACCAAGTTTCTCTCTTCCCCCTCCAATTCTTTTGAAACCTTCCTTGGCTTGGCTTTGCAAGACTCTATGAATTAAATTATTCCACTGCCAAAGCCTTCCTTTAAGTACCTTATGATATTGAAGATGTGGTAATGCTGAAAAATACACTTACACCACTAGATTACTGTAGAAATGATTAGGAAACGAGCTATGACTAAAATAAACTAGGAGTGTGTGAAAATGGACTTCAGTGTACATATTATCCAGTTAGATGGGGAATCAAAGATGTACATAAACCCCTTCTCTGATCCAACAGCTGCAGTTGCGCATGCGCAGCTGTCTTTAAAAAGAAGCAAAAATCCCAATCAGCTCATCAAAAGAGCAGAGGGAAGCAACTGTATTCAGCCTGCCCTTAGTACAGGCTTTCTCAATAAGGCCTTCTCTGGTTGGGTGGGAATTAATTACTTATTTTTAAAAAATCAAAATTCTCAGGTGATATGACCATATATGGTTATGTTAATCCCCCCTCCAAAATGACCAATGAAGGGCCTAGAGGGGGTAGAAAGGGAAGTGATTCCAGTTGTAAAATTTCTTGCTGGCTAAGGCTTGTTGCACATGGTAGTGACTAGAATCCAGAGAGGTAAGTACTCTCATTTTAACTTAACTGTATTGGGGGGGGGGGGTTGCAGGGGGCAACATAGCAGTAGCCTGTCCCAGTGGAGTAGGCTGCTGGGCCAATTCTGGCATCAAGGAGGTGACAGAGCATGATGTCACATGTAGTGAGAGTTTCTTAATCATAAAAAGGTTGAGAAAGGCTGACTAAGCCTGTCCTCCAATAAATCCTTAAGCAAGATTTTAACTTTTTTTGAAAACCTGAAGGAGTATAGCCTAGATATTCTACCTGTGCTTCTGGATTTGAACTAGTGGTTTGTACTTTATGATTCTGAAGGAGCCACTAGAATGGGAGGAGAGCGTTAGGTTCATGAAAGGCTTGAAGCTGAGCTGAGTGGTAGAATAAAAGACAATATATTTAATATGTGCATATTTTTTAGAAAACTAAACAAATCCCAAATCTAATATTTTATTTAGGAAATGTTTCAGTTAACATTAACTAATTTTAAACTCCAAGAACCCACTTCCAAAGGTTCAATCTTTATTTTGGTCACCATCAACATTTGATATCTAGTAACACATGAGATATTATAGAACACTCTGCAAAGCACTTAGGCCTAGGGACCAAACAGCGTGGGAGCCATTTAAATCAGGAAGAACACTATGTAACTTTCAACCATGCAATAAACCTGGAATTACCACACACATTTCCTCAGATTTCCAGGCATATACTTATGCAACATATTCTCTCCTTCCCTTTATTTGGGGACATAGAGGTTGCAAATTTAATTAAAATTATAAATAAACAACCTAGCTAATAGCTAGAAGTGCAATTCGAAAATAACTTCAGCACATCTCCTTAGAAGACGGGTCCAGTTGAGGCTATTGTAGGAAAGAGGTTGCAGATACAGGAGCTCTCAGCATCTTCTTGCAGTAGTGAATGAATGTGGCTTTGGATATTCTTGCCTTTTAACAGTCCACTGTTGCCTGTTAATGATTGCAACTAATATGTATGTTGCTTTTCACCACCAGATCTACAGCATAACACAAAATGTTAGCCAAATATCATCTTACAAAATACCTGCAGCAAAATAAGTATTATAATAATCTGAGAAATGTAAGAGGAGAGCTGATGTTTAGTTTTACAGTGTGATTTTATTGCTTTTATAATCTAATTCCTATTTATCTAGAAGGTCTTTATGTAGAAAATAGCAGGTCTTTATGTAGAAAATAGTATCAAAGCCCATTTTAAAAAAAATTTTTAAAAATGGGCTTTGAAAGGGGCGGTAGGCAGAAGGGCGTGAGAGGTGGCCATGGCTCCCTTCGGCCCACAAAGCGGGAACCCCCCCCCGGCGGCGGCTCTGCCACAGGATGCTCCCTTTGGCTCAGCAAGCAGTCTCGCCGTGGCAAGAGTGCTTCCCAGGCTACAGGGAGTGGAAAGCCCCTCCCCCGCTGGCAGCGACAGGGCTTTGCGGTCTGCAGGGAGGCTGCAAACTCCCCCCACCAGCTCCCTCCCAGCAGGAATGTGCCTGTGGGCTGCAAAGCCCTGTTGCTGCCTCTCTCCTTGTGTGCAACAATGGTGGCCGCAGCCACAAGGCTTCTAGCAGGCAAGGAGGGAGGGTGAGAGCTGAAGGGGAGGCCAATAAGGGTGGACCTGGACAGATAGGGCCCCGGACAGTCTCCTTCCAGGAGGCTGTTTCTCAAATATATAAGGGAACGAAATAGTGTTAAAGATATCAATGTTGACTTAATTGCAATTTTTCCTGCCACTGCTAAAACCAACTATTGAGCAAAGAATAAATGACTTTAACATTAATGGGAAGCAAGTCCCCCCCCCCACCCCGAAAAAAGGCTATCTGTTAGGAGCTTAGGATAATAAGACATACAATTTAATACTAGAGGAACAGTGGAAATTAGTTCACAAAGATGCAAGAGATATTGGAATATATTTTAAGTTTAGTGAAGTTTCTGATGACTAGTTTTCCTAATAATAATCAGTAATCTACATAGACTGTACACAGTCACCTCAACCAGACATTATGTCTTGGGAAAGCACCATGTTGTTTTATATACATGCAAAATTAGAAACTAGTTTCATAGAATCATAGAGTTGGAAGGTACCTCCAGGGTCATCTAGGCCAACCCACTGCACAATGCTGGAACTCACAACTACCTGCCTGCCAACAGTGACACCAATTTCATGCCCAAGTGATCTTCCAACCCCCCCCCCCCCCCCCACAGCCTAGCCTGGAAGAAATTCACCTACTATCCCATAGTAGTGATCAGCAATTCCCTGGGTATGCAAGGAAGGGCCACAAGAGACAAACACTGACACATCCCTTCCTGCCCACCCACTCACAATCTGCTTAAATTAATAAAATCATTAGTCCTGTCAGATGGCTATCGAGCTTCTGCTTAAAAACTTCCAAAGAAGAACTCACCACAACCTGAGGAAGCCTACCTATCACCCATCCTATAGTGATGCATATGATTTTTCCTACCTAAATGAAAAACTTTATATTTATCACTACTGAAATTTTAGCCCAGTTTTAGTTTAACAGTTTTGAAAGAGCCAGGGATTAGTACATAGTGCAGAATTCATATGGGCAAACTGGATTAAACTAATTTAAAGGGATGGACCTAGATGACATTTTCCATCAGTGGACTAGAAGTTTCCTGTCCCCCTCCTAATTGCAACCTATTGATCTCCATGAATGGCTGTGCCTGAGGATCAGGGAACCCAAGAAACAACACAAGGAGGTTCTTCTGCAGTGGGAAGTGGAAATTATTTGAAACTGCCAATTTAACCTGAATTCAACCCAAAACTTGGTTCTACCACGCAATACCAGAGCTAATTCTGAGAACATCTCTTGACATTTTTCTCTATAGTTAAATGTTGAACATTTTTTGGCTGAACGCCAGTAGCAATACTGAATTTATTGCACAAATTAAAGCTATATACTACTTTTCTATGCAGTTACAGCTGCCATGTGGCAAACAAACAGCTACTGCATAGACTCTCCTATTTAGGTCCAAGGATAGAAGAAGTAGTTTACCCAATTTTATTTCTATTAATTCAAGACTAAAAATATTAGAAACAGCAGAAGAGTTGGTTCTTATATGCCACTTTCTCTACAAGAAGGAGTCTCAAAGCAGCCTATTATCGTCTTCCCTTTTCTCTCCCCACAACAGACACCCTGCGAGAGCGGTGAGACTGAGAGAGCCCTGATATTACTGCTCCGTCAGAACAGCTTTATCAGTGCTGTGGTGAGCCCAAGGTCACCCAGCTGGCTGCACGTGGAAGAGTGGGGAATCAAACCTGACTCCCCAGATTAGATGCTGCCAGTCTTAACCACTACACCATGCTGGCTCTTATAGGGATATGCTACTATGTTTAACACCCTTCTGAAGAGTTACAGCTATAACTTGGTACCTCCATTTTTAGGCATGAGGTTGCTCTCACTGAGTTAATATTTGATTTCAGGTTCTCACACAACTGCTATTCCCAATATAAACAGATTCAAAGTTGCCCAGCCTGAATTTTACTTCTGTTTTATAATGTAAATTTATATTGCAGGTACAAGAAAATTAATCAGTTCATTGATCTTTGCCACTATATTCCAAACAGTTTTCCGGTCCTAGAATAAGTATGGAAGAGTGAAGCCATAATCTTGATGCTCAGTAAAATTATGTGATACTAGTAAAAAAAGCCCATTTTATTTCTTAATAAAATGGGCGCTAGACTGACCTTGTGGCGGCTCCGCGGGAGCGGACGTCTTCTGGGCTTGTCGGGGCAAGGCGTGCGCAGCGTGCAGGAGAAGGCTGCAGGGCCCCAGCCCCGCGGCGGCAGCCATCTTGCCGAGGGTTTCTCTTTAAAAAGCCGGCCAGGGAGGTTTCTCTTTAAATAGAGAAGCCGGCTCGCTGGGGTGGCGGCCGAGCTCCACGCGACTACCCGGGGCTCCCTCGGGCGGCGGCTCGACGCTTTGCGCCTCTCACCACGTCGGGCTGGGGGCTCCCTCGGGCAGCGGCCTGACGCGGCGAGAGGCGCAAAGCGCCTCTTGCCGCGTCAGGCCGGGAGCAACTGCGAGCCGCGCTGCGCGTGGCTCGCAGTTGCTGGGGCTGGGAATCAGAGGGACCAATCGGCAGGCGCGGGCAGGGAGCCCCCGGCAGCCGTGCTCCGCGCAACTGCCGGGAGCTCCCTCGGGCGGCGGCCTGACGCGGCGAGAGGCGCTTCGCCTCTCGCCGCGTCAGGCCGGGAGCAACGGACCCTTCCTCATCCCGGACACATCCCGCCCCAGAAGGGCTTACCGTTTTATTTAGTCCGTGGCGCCTGTGGCGCCACGGGCGGTGTACAGATGGCGCCCGCGGCGTCACGGGCGGTGTACAGATAAGCACATTCAAAATGCAAACAGGACAAAAATGAGTTCTTCCTCATTTTAAAAAAGAACCAACTTGGAAAGCCAGCAAATCATTAAGTCGTGTTGCAAACCAGCCTTTTACTGGCTGTTGCATTTCATAACAATTGTGTGTCATCAAACTGCAAATTACATATGGTAATAATTGTGTGCCATCAAATCACAATCAACTCATGGTGATTCCAGAACCATAGGTCTTCCAGGCAAAAGATGTGCAGAGGTGGTTTGCCATTACAAAGTGTTAGCTAGAAAAGTCCTTCATTCGATGGCTAGATAAAAACAATTTGTTCTATGGCCAGTGAGATCATGAGAATGAGCTATGATATTTACTTTAAAATGCCTAGACTTTAGACATGTAAATTGGAGGCTTAAGGGGAAAAAATCACAGAGATAAACAACTGGAAATTCACACACATGTACATGCAATAGTACAAGACTGTGAAACAGATGTGTACTAGCTCTAAACACTGGATGCAGATTTTGAGCCTACATAATGTAGAAAATCTAGAATTTCAGAATATCAAGAACATCATTAAAATTTATAGGAATTTCAGTTTCCCACTGATTGCACACACAGGGGCAATTTTTACAGTTTTCTTGAGCCTCAACCATCTGACCCTTTTCCATGTCTCTGTCCGTCTCAAAGAGTTGGGAAGATATTGCAAATGCATGTAGCAACAGCCACATGACTGCAGTGTGGGCATGAACCCTGAAGAGTTCAGATTCCATTAGGGCACAGCCCAGTGGAGTGATTGACATCTGGTGCTGGAGACTAGGCAAACCTCCTGGGCAGTGTTGGCAAGCAAACTAGAGCAGCAGACATGATAGACAACAGTGGGTGGGTGAGAAGAACTACTCCAGCAGTAAAAGGCACAGCACATTTGACTATATGAGGACATGCATGCAGCAGCTGTAAGAAGGGAAGGGTCAAGAGGAGGCAGTAGACTCAAAGTTGGTATACCCTGCACGCACTGTGGACTGGAGTGTCTGATTCTCTCTTACTCAAAGGGCAACCTGGGAAGTCCACAAATTTTCCTCATTTTTAGCTCCCTACCACCACTACCAGTATCTGATTCAGCTACAACATGGAACTGCAAGTGAATTATGTAACTGGCTATGGCTGCCTTTCAAGTTGGAAAGGACCAATATGAAAATACCTTTTGTGCCTGCTTCAGGATGTCATAAGAGCAGACAGACTTCACAGGCATTGCTCTCATTGCATGCCCCACCTCCCTTAGAAAGACCATGACAATACCAATCAGGGGGCACTGAGCTCTACTAGCACTACAGCTGGTGCCAGAGAATCTGGGGAACATTTCAGTTTCCTCTCTCAAGAATCCAGACCAAGCTGGTTTCTTCAGAAACCATCCTAGCGTACTTTCTTTAGGAGTCAATAAGCCTGCAAATATCAAGAAAACCCCCAATATATCCAGAACTATGACATTATGCTTCAAAATGTTTCATAAATATTCCAAATATGGCATTTTTCTGTGCTCCAAAATCTGATCTGCACATTTCTGCTGCCGAAGTCCAGAGAGAGATGTTTACGTTTCCACCAACTTAGTCCTGAAACTTAGCAATGCACTACATCTCACTCATCTAGCCAAAAATCTTAGTAGTAAGGTGCAGAGAGGAAGGTATTTTTTCTCTTTCCACCAGGGTTTCCTGACCAGTGCACCAAGAAACAACAGTGTACCTAGAGAGCCCCTCAGATGTACTTTAACACAGGGCATCCCAAGATGATAAAACCATATTGGGAGTTCAAAAGCAAATATCACATGGAATTTGGTCCTAATAAGCCTTCCTCATCACAATATTCATGTCTTGAGGGTAGTTTTTACTACTAAATATAAAAGGATAGAATGGAATTTAAGGAATGTTCAGTGGATGTAGAAGAAATTCAAAAACTGACACCACAAAAATATCAAGAATTCAATTTGGTTCTTCAACCAAAGTTTCATGGGAAACAGTAGTTTGAGTTACAGTCAGAAGATAAAACAGAAGGTGCTTCCATTGGCATGCTGGAAAGTCAGAGAGCCCCTTGAAAACAACTAATAGCTGAAGAGATTGACAATAAATTAAGGACTGGGTGGAGTAAACTTACCTCGCAACCTTTTCAATAATTGAAAATTATTACCATTTCATCAAAAACATTTTAAAATGAAATTTCAACAAGTTTTATGCAATAAGACCACAGCATTTCTATTAACTTGTGCCAGAACAAACTCTGACAACCGCCAATCTCATTATGTGGCCAATGTGAAGGTTGTAACCAGGCAAAAATTGAACGTCACTAAAGTTTTCCATTCTTGCATGCCTTCCTTAGGTTTTAGAGATCTCAGTGCTGCCAACTCTAATAATTCTAGGAGTCTTGCCACCTTTCATGTTTTTACAAAGAGTCCTTAAGTCATGCAATTAATGAAAATCTTGACTGGAAGAGAAGTGCTGGTAAATAGATTAGAGATTGAAAGTAAACAAAATAACTCAAAAATTGCTTCAAAACAATTTTAGCATATTTATTGTTTCTTTCCTTTTTAAAAAGGGATATCCCTTCTTTTTATGGCCTACAAAAACAAACAAAAGATAGTGTTTTTTTTTTAATCCTGGGAATCAGAAGCACAGTTTATAAGTACACATTATTCAGTTGGCTTGAGTCACAATCAGCAGCACAGGGTAGGGAGTACAGTATGGTCCAAACCATCTGGGAAACATGGAGCAGCTGGGAATGGCAACAATAAACATCTTTCCTAGTCAGGAACTTTCCCTGTAAGACGGAACTCTTCTGCCAGGTCTTTGGTTGAGGTCAGGGTGCGGAAGATCTGAGGGGCCCCATCCAAATTAGACGTCTAAGATTTAACTAGACAACAATAAGACAACAGCACCCCTATATTCTCCCTGAGACACTGGGGAGGGGTGGCTGGAAAATGAGGTGGAGCTGGGAGGGGGGGTTGTTCTTTTTTGTCACCAGGACTTGTCTGTAAGGGGGAGTTGAAAATGTTTTTAATTTTTTTTAATGTGGGGTTTTATCTTTTACGTAACCTGCTGCGATAAAGCGTACTGACAGCATCCAGGAAGACAGCCAAACATAATGAAACATACGCCTGTGTCAGACACTAAGGTGCTTCAAAAGTCCCATCATCTCATTTCCTTTGGAGTCTCTAGAGCAGTGGTCCCCACCCTTTTTATCACTGGTGACTGGTCAACGCTTGACAATTTTACTGAGGCCCGGGGGGTGGTGGTAGTCTTTTGCCAAGGGACGTCCCCGCAGCCTCAGCCCCTGCTCCACTTGCTTTTCTGCTGGTGCCCCTGACTTCCCACCACCCACTGGGGGGTGCTGCCAGCAGCAGCTGCGTAGTGCCATGCCGAGGAGGAGCCCCAGCCATGGCGGCCACTGGTGAGCACCAAACGTGAGCTGGTGGCAGAATAGCAGGGCAGCCCTTGAGGCAGCAGCCAGGGAGGAGGATGAGGAGCCACGGACTGGTCCCGAACCCAGGACCGGGAGTTGGGGACCACTGGTATAGGGAATAAACAAAATATACAGAGCCTTTCCCTCAGAAATTGTGCAGAACGAGTAACAGAAACAAGGGCACATTTGTAAATTGTCCTGAGCCTTCAGGGAGGGCAGTATACGCGGCATGGGTCCTACTTACCTGTGGGACTGTTTGGTTGCTTATGCCCCCCGCAGGGCTCTCCGCTCTGCGGGTATGAATCTACTGACTGTCCCGGGCCCCCGGAACTTTCGCCTGGCCTTGACTAGGGCCAGGGCTTTTTCGGCCCTGGCCCCAACCTGGTGGAATGAGCTCCCGGAGGAAAGTTATAGAATAGAATGCCATCTTTTATTGTAATAATGGGGTATTTATGGGATTTTATGTGATTTTACTTTGATTTTATATTTTATTGTGAACCGCCGTGAGACCTTTTTGCAAACGGCGGTATATAAATCCAATTATAAATAAATAAAAATAAATATAAATATAATAAATAATTTTAGATGCCTGGGTAAATAAAAACAGGCAAGTGGAGAATTCCATAGAGGAGGTGTCACCCTGTTTCCTGGAGACACCTGCCTCATTGCCAAAGTCTGGGGACACAGAAACCGAAACATTGGACTGACCTGAAAGTTTCTTCTCTTCAGTGAGGCGAAGTCATGCAGAGTGGGGTTAGATCACGCCACTTCTCGCTCCGGTGGGGCATTCTTATGCAGATTTTTCAGGCCCACTTCCTGAACGACCCGAGCCTGACCATCCAGTCATGCCCAAGACCTGCTGCTTGATAATTTGACATCTTCTAGGAACCATCCTTTATTTCTGTACTTTTATTTTTTCTCTTTCTGCTAAATTAGTTATTTGAGATAATGTGCCCCGACCAGTGCCTTCCCTTGGGTGGGAAGTGGATTACTTAGCCCCACTGAGGAGAAGAAATCTTCAGGTGAGTCCAATGTTTCATTCTCCTTCGGTGGGTGAGAAGTCATCCAATGTGGTTAGCAACACCCAAGCTTCTCACCCAGGTGGGAACATGTACCTGCATTCAGTTGTATGACATCTGCTACAAACCGCCGCAACTGAAAACTGCTTCCTTGGACCCCATCTAGTATTTGATAGAGGTAGAAACGATGTCCAAGTTGCGTCTGTACTGATTTCTGCCACTGGACTCTGGTGGAAACTACTGCTGCTGATGTGGCCGAAAAAGCAGAGTGAGCCACGAAGCCATCTAGTGGAATCTGGTCTTGTGACTGCATATGCCTTTGAGATGCAATGCTTGATTCAGGACTCTATGGTATATGTGGATACCTTTCCCCCTAGGTTATGAGTGTTGTGCAATGCGAATAGGATGCCTTCAACTCTAAATCCTTCTGACCTTTATGCTCAGCATCTCTGTGTATGTCTAGGACCTTGTTCTTCTTGAAGACAGGTTGCTCCAGTCTAGATAGTGATATCAACTTCGGGATGAAGCTAGAATCCATCCCCAGTGTAACAAGGTCTTTCTTGACAGTGTCGAGTTCCTTCCTGGTTGACAATGCCGCTATCTGCTGTACATTTCTAGCTGTTGTTATGGCTGCCATGAAGGCCACTTCTGCAAAGTATTCTGAGTTCTGCCCACCTGATGAGCTCAAAGGATTGTGCGATGGTAGCTCAGATCCCTTCCAAAGACTCCGTATGGGGAATCAAGGTTGAACAGAACTGCATGACCCCCTTGATGAAGTGGAGGATATACCCATTGGTCGAACAGGAGTTGGTCACCCTCAGACCCAAGGTGGCATTACTTGCTGCTGCTTGTATTTGCAATATGTTTGCCTGAAGCACTGTGTTCTACTTTCATATGGGGATGTAATGGTCCTTGTCTGAGAGTGAGCTGGACCTACATGCTGCTCATTACACATCTGCTGAACGTTCCACATGTAGGATTGTATATCTGTCTGACTGAAAACCACCTAGCTTGTATCGTCACATCCTCTGTGTCTGGAAGAAATCCCAGATTCCGTACTATGAGGCGTTCAGTGTCCCATTTGTCAGCTGCCTCCAGTGCTGGCACCGGTTGATGAATCCCTGATGAAGAAGGTCCCTTCCCGGACAGGAGGAACGAGGGTTCTGCATCTGACATTTAGACAAGCTTGGTGGACTGCAGGTGCCCAAATCAGTGTCTGGTGATGAGGATCACCATGGTGTCTTCCCTCCTGATCCAGTTTAATAGTCTGCTAAGGAGTGGTAAGAGGGGGAACGCGTCCAGCAGAGATTGCAGTTGCCGTCAGGATAGGGCATCCTTGCCTTCTATCTTGTCATGAACCCCTAGGTTTGTGTTGTCTTTGAGGTTGCTAACAGACCTATCACTGTAGTCCGAAAATGGTTGTGAATTGGATAAAAACCTTTTGATTTGAAGTCCAGTCTCCTGGTTCCATACCCCATCAGCTGAGCCGGTTCACTTGGTTGTTTGCTTTACCTTGCTGATGCTCTGCTTTTAGGCTCACCTGATGCCATTAAGCCTAAACTAGGGAGAGACAGACCTTGGAGAAGGGGGAGTGGGATCACATCCCTTCTTTCCTCTCAATGTGTGCATTTGATGACATGTTGTCCATATGGACCACACCATGATTGGTGCATATTATGGGGAGGAAGGCCTGCTAGGCTAGCTGCACTACCCATGGTGGGGCAGTGGCCTTACATGGTTTGTCCTTTGCAATGGGCATCCCAGACTCCTTAAATGCTTTCAGAGTCATGACTACCCCTCATGTTGGTTGCAATCAATCTTTATTTTGTAGTCATTCAGACCAAAATTCAAATATACTTGTAGTTAAAAACTGAAGCAATTCAAAAAGAGAGAAAGCAATAATAGTATAAAGGATTGAAAAGTCTGACATCACATGAACCTTAGGGTGTTAAAATCAATATTTAAAATATTCTTTAAAATACCAATGACAATTGGATCTTTTTAGTATTTAAATCAAACATACTTTCTCATCCACATACATAGAATACAATTTAATAGTGGCAGTGGAAAATTTAGTAGTGCAAAGAGTTATTTGCCTGTTTCATCTTGATGCAGCATTTTAATGACCAAGGTTTGATTTTTACTCTCTGCTGTGTAGTGGAGGGGAAGTGGCCTGCACCTCCCTGGCCTGATCTTCCACACTCACAAAGAGTTATGAGACATCTGCTTGTCCTCCTCCTCCTCTGCCTCATTCCATCTACGATGCCCATGCACTGAGGCGGGGTTTGGCCCCTCCCGTTCCAATAAAGGTGATTTGTGTGTGGGTGTGTGTGTGTGTGTGTGGGGGGGGGAGTCAGTTAGCCTCTGGATCTGCTATGGCTTGTATAACAGCATGACCTGTCTGCCACCCACTGGTGAGAAGGGAGCAGTGGAGCCAAAGTGACTAAATATATGGAGGCCACCATCTTGGATACATGGGTCTGAACACACTTGGAAGGGAATTTTGTGTGGGCCTGAGCATGCTTGGCACTGGGAATTACATTCTGGAGCTCTGGGCTACACCACCCACTTCTCTCTGAAGATCATGGTGCTCCTTGGAGACCTGGTATTGGAGGCTTACCAGAGGGGCTTACTGGCCCTGCATGACTCCTGCGGCAGTCGGGCAGCTGTTCCTCCAACTTGCAGTGAGGATCGAAGACAGCTGGAAGGCACATTGGCGCTCTGGAATGCCCCGAGCCGCTGGCAGAATGAAGGTCCCAAATGGCTCCAGCCTTCTTGCTGGCACTGAAGTTTGCAGTACAGAGGAAGCTCACACTATTCAACATGACTCAACCTCCTCTAGCTGTTAGGACTTGCTTTCCCTTCCTTCTGGCTTTACAGCTGGGGATGGGGGATGCTTTGCGGTCATCTTGATAGAGTAGCGAATGTTTGGGGCTCCAGACTGCTCCTTGGGCTACAGCAAAAGCCTGTGCCCCTTCCATCTTCAGCATATTGGAAATTGCTCTCCTGCAGCTGCTAACATCCTGGCTTTTGCTGAACCCAGAATTGAGGAGTGAAAGGGCAGGGGGTGGATTGCTTCCCTCTCACTTTGTCTTCCTCTCAATCTTTCTTTTCTTATTTTTCCTTTGGAAATGTACAGACAGCAGGGTTCGGAGAGCAGTAGAGCATTTGTAAAATGTATGGTCAGACTGAGGTCACTTGGGAAGTGGCTCTGAAAAACCTGCACAAGAATGCCCTACCTGAGCAAGCAGAGGCGTGACATAACCACCTTGGATGACTTCACATTCACTGAAGGAAAACAGGATTTCTGAAGAAAGCCTGATTAGACAAATTAATATGGGGGCAGGGATTCCTTCAGATCCCCCTGTCTTAAATTGTACAAGGCTTTAAACATAAGAATCAGCACCCTGAATTGTGCCTGTAAAACTATTTGTAGCTAGCATACCTCTTAGATACAGGAAAGACAAACATACCAGGTTCCAATTCTTCTCAAGAAAAAACAACACCCCCAAAAAATTATCACACAAAGGATCAGGATGTGCATGCTTGGGCATTTTAGTAAACTGAAAAGAATTTGGAAAGTCTCTTAAAATCTCCTACTATTTTATTTCACCACAGTTTGAGCAAATATAAGAAACCCCAATTAAATGTTATGCCTAAACTATACTTTGCTTACTAGGGCTCAATCATAAATAAATGGCTGACCTTATTTAAATGAATTTTTGCAAAAGGAATTTGAGCTTTGACAGAAACAACATATTTCAGCCTGAAGCAAAGTAAAAATGCCAAGTTATAAACTTCTCCAAGGGAAGATTTATAATGGAAATGCCAACAGGCTCTTAACTACAGTGGTGCTGTTTTGTGCCAACATATAAATAATTTTAGTTTTTGTGGTCACATCATAAATTAGGAACAGGGCTAGTTGAAACAGTAGGGTTCTGATTCAGTAAATAGAAAGAGCCAGAGTGCATGTTTGTATTTTAAAGACAAGTACAGCATAGACTTGAAGCTGGCTCTGAAATGAAACCTATAGGAGGGTTTAGATTAAGAAAAAAAAATTAGTAGCCAAGTCATACTCTACATTCTTCAGAGCTTGTAAAATAACACTTTTAACAAGCTCCAGTGCCTACTGTTTCAACCTTCTAAATTAGCCAAAATGGTTCCATTCAACCTTGTGTTATTTTCTCCATTAAGGAAAAATGCACACAGACACACATGCTCTACAATCTATAAAGGACACTTCAGTTTGACACTAGCAACTGCTGCAAATGCCAGGTGAGTGACAAAGTGTGGACAAAAGAGACTCTTTATGCGTACTATGAACACATAGGAATCACTTTCTTCATTCCCAGTTTACACTTGTCACTACAGCATCAATAAACGACTTAACATATTCCAGTTTCCTTCAGGCGTACATAGGCAAGATGCTACGGAAGGGGCAACTCTGGCCAGGCAACATGGAGAACAGCAAAGTACACTTCACTGCCAAGGTCTGCTGCTTATACAAAAGTTGATAGGGAGGGTAATGGAAAATGAAAAGATCCAAACAGTGGCAAGCAGGGCGCTTTTGGCCTTTCCAGTTGCTCTCACATATTTTCACAAGAGCTGTTAGCCTTTGAATTTTGCAAGGACAGTGCTGACAGATTTGCAGCTTATCCTTTGTTGCAGTTTGGTTCTGTTCTGCTTTCAGACTTCTGCCATCTAAACCTTATTGCATTGTTTGCTGGATGTCCCATTCCTACTGATCTAAATTGTCACACATGTCTACTGTATCCTTTAACCAGTGTTCCCCAACCTTTCTATCACCGGGGACCAGTCAACTCTTGAGGCCCGGGGGGGGGGGGGTAGTCTTTTGCTGAGGGACATTGCTGCCACCTGAGCCCCTGCTCCACTTGCATTCCTGCTGGCGCCCCTGACTTCCCACTGCCCGCTGGGGGGCGCTGCCAGCAGCAGCTGCGCAGTGCCACGCTGAGGGGGAGCCCCAGCCATGGCGGCTGCTGGAGAGCACCAAAGGTGAGCCAGCGACAGAGTGGCAGGGCAGCCCCCGTGGCAGCAGCCAGTGAGGAGGACGAGGAGGAGCCGCAGTCAGGTACCGGTCCCTGGACCGGGAGTTGGGGACCACTGTTTTAACAGTACTCCCACTGACATATACAATAATATACGATATAATCATTATGTTAACAATGTAGCTATAAACTTTTCATTTAGCAAAGTACCACTGCACATTTAAGGTTTTCTGTTTACCACTGCAAGTTCTTTTAGTATGCTTGGATGCAATTCATTTGGCCCAGAAGACTTTGTTTCATTTAAAGAAACTAAGTGTTTATGTACTGCACCCACAAATGATCCTAGGCGACCGTTCCCATCCCACCCCTGTTGTGATACGTTTTTTCTACGTATTTCCCTCACAAGAGAAGACTGAAGAATAGGATTTAAGCAGTTCAGCCCTCTCTTCATCATCCAGTATAATTTCACTTTCTTTTCCTCGCAGTGGTCCTACAGAATTCCTACTCTTATTCTAACTTGAAATATAACTAAAGAAACCTTTATTGCTATGTTTAGCACTTCCTGCTAGCCTAAGCTCATATTGAGCTTTAGCTTTTCTAACACTCCCTACAATCACTGATTATTTGTTTATCCTTGGTAATGAGGCCTTCCATTTCCTAAATTAATATTTTTTTATTCCTCAAACCACTTGACAGCTGTTTATGGAGCCAACTTGGCTTCCTTAGGCTCCTTCTAGGTTTTCTTCTCAAGGGAATTGTTTGTGATTATGCCTTCAGTATTTCACTTTTAAGAAACTCCCAGCCCTCTTGGACTCCCATCTCTTTCAGTCTTTCTGACCACGGGCCTCTACCCACTTTGATCCATTCCAAATGCTTCTCAAACAGTCCTGTACTTCACTGAATCCTTTGGCTTGATCCTCCAGCGAAGAGCCAACAGCCAAGAGTCCTTTAGCTCTTGTCCTTTGGCTCTTACAGAACCCAAGAGTCTTTTTGTTTTTGTAGTTTTGCATGTGCTTCTGGCAAGTAAGAGCATTTTATAACACAAAGACCCAGTCAGCAGAGGGCGGAGCTAGCAGTCAGCTCCTGAGATGCTACTTCCTCATTCTCCCAGCTCCAAGTGTTGCTTCCTCTGACAAGCAAGAGCCTTTTATTGCACGTTGGAGGTCCCAGCCTTGCACTTCATATGCCTCTGCAACACATGGCTTGAGACCTTTTCACCTAAAGGCTGTGAGACACAGAGAGAAAATCCTTTGTCTACTATTTACCATCCCATCTAATTAGATACACAGAACTCTGCACATGTCTAGCTTGTGTCAGACTCTTTTTGGGGTATCATGGTATTGAATAAAAGGACAGTATTACCAACCCTTGGTTAACATAAGGGGAAAATATTTTTGCCACAAAAGAAGGATCCCTCCGGGGTACCATCAAGACCTTGTGAATTTTACATAATTCCTCCCTGGCCAATAAATCCCCTAGTTCAGAAATTCTTCTTGCAGAATTCATCTCTGCAAGAATAGGGATGTCTTCCAAGAAGGAAACTTTAGATTCTGAAACCTTGAAAAGATAAAATGGAGGTTTGCTCAAGGCCTATAATAATTTAGAAATGTTCCCAGTAGCCAATTTATACCTAATGCACCTCTGTATACACCCCACTAACAGCTCTACACTCTGCCACCTCCAACAGGCTGGTGATTCCTGGCCCAAGGAAACATGTTTGGCCTCAACCAGGGCCAGAGCCTTCTCCATCCTGGCCCCCACTGGGTGGAACGAGCTGCCCAAGCTCCACAGGACCTGCAAAATGGAGCTCTTTTGCCAGGCATTTGGTTGAGGACCAACAGAAGCAACTAATGTGCCCTTGGAACAAAGAAAAGGGCAACCCTGGACTGACCAACCTACATGATTCAGTTAGTTGGAAATATTACTGTTAATGTTCTAGTTAAGGAAAAATTGTTATCACCAACTGTTCCTGTTACTGCTGTTGTCTTCCTATTATTATTGAACTATGTTGTACCTGTATTATGATTCCCAAGTTTTCTGTAAGCTGCCCTGAGAGGTGAGGGGAGGGCAGTATATATATGCAAATAAACAAACAGTATCCCAAGATGCTTTGATAAGGCATTTACAGTAGTCTCAGGCAAGGACTTACCACCAGAAACAGGAGCATCCATAAAAACAGCTCCCATTTTTTCAGCTTCTTTGGCTAGTTCTTTTGAAACTACAGGATCAATAGTACTGGAGTCTATTAACAAAGATCCTTTCTTCACTTTCCTGAAACAAATTAAAAAATAATAACAGACAAATACTAACAATGAAAATTAACACCATTTCTAAACAAACAGCCTTGAATACTGGGAATCCAGCACAAACACACATAAGCAATAACATGATTTAGAGGAGCATATGCATTTGTGGACCGTTTCATCAGACATATGCAGCGGGAAAATTATACATTTGTGCCCCTCACACGTTAACATTCATACCTGCATACTGATGATGGGTCAGGTCAGCCTTTCTCAACTTTTTTACCATTGAAAACACCTGAAATATTCAAGCTTTGAGAAATCCCAAAAGTAGAGCAATCATGCAGAATATGGTGGGGAAGCATAGCTGTGTACACGCCCACCCGGGCTCCCTCCCCTTCCTACCCCCTTCAGGCCTATCATTGGCCATGGGGGGGCAGGTCAACATGACCCTATATGGCCATATCACCAATAAATGCTTCACAAATTAAAAAAAAATTAAATATTAACTCCCACCCATTCAGGAACCCTTCCAGGGCCATCAAGAAACCCCAGGGTTTCACAAAACCCTGGGTCAGGTACAAGAGTAGCAAACTCACACAGTTCCTTTCCTCACTTCAGCTCCCCATCACATATGATAGTTTTGCCCATACAAGTCCCCACTATCTCTGACATAGCTCCCATCTTATGCCAGCAGACAAGTTGGCAGGATCCAATCAATGTAAAAAAAATTAAAACACTGGAGCTAGAAGATCATTAGTGCCAGAATAAAGTATGCAACATTTCTATGCAAAGCTCAACTGTTTAAAGTAATTACAGTGACAGTTTCCCAATCAGTAAGAACCTGACCTTTCTATAATTGTTCATTTTAATTTTATTATTTTTAATTGCACTTCTATGTATATTTCACTGTGAGCAGCTTTGAACAAATACTAATATTAACTAAAATTGAACAAAAACTAACATTAATAACATAAATAAACAGTCTGGTGCTTTACAGAATCACCAGAAGAGTAGAAGGCTACATTCTTATGCTAACAATGCTTCATGCACAAGCGTGCATTACCTAGCCCAACACTGCTACTTGCATTGATTCACTGGGCTATCACAGATGAAACAGAGTGCTCTTTGCACATACAGATAGCATTTGCTGAACTGAAGCAAGCATTTTCCAAAATAATTATTGAACTAAGAAAATGAATGCAAGTGATAGGTAAAGGTATCCCCTGTGCAAGCACTGGGTCATGTCTGACCCTTGGGGTGACGCCCTCTAGCGTTTTCATGGCAGACAATACGGGGTGGTTTGCCAGTGCCTTCCCCAGTCATGAACGTTTACCCCCCAGCAAGCTGGGTACTCATTTTACCGACCTCGGAAGGATGGAAGACTGAGTCAACCTTGAGCCGGCTGCTGGGATCAAACTCCCAGCCTCATGGGTAGAGCTTTCAGACTGCTGCCTTACCACTCTCCGCGCCCCAAGAGACTCTTGCAAGTGATAGTTCAGGCCAAATGTAATTAAAAACAAGAATTAAAACATCTGTATTTCAGAATTAAAAGCAAAATAGGTAGTTAAGAAGACGTTCTTACTTCAGAATTCCACTGTTCCCTGTGTAAACTTCTATTGCATTAGGATTAGATGGAAGCATTGTAATAATCCTGTCAGCTCGTTCTGCCACATCTGCTGGGGAATCTGTCACCTTTCAAGGAAAACAAAAAAGAGGCAGTAATCTTACAGAAGTTATAATCCTTTTCACATCTAGTGCTTGAGCTTTTCAGCAAGTTCCTACAAGGACCCAGTGTGATGTAGAAAAAATTGAAAACCAACAGAAACATAACAAAGCAGTGAAATTTTGCAGCATGATACAGCTACTATGAATGATAGTAACAGGAGATGTTACAGAAACATAACAATGGAAAGGCAAAAGACCTGTCCACAAATTAACAGTGAATGCAAGTACAATCTGGGCACACTGCACACTTGATTATTCTTTGTATGGATATCGAGCAATTCTTACATTATAGTCAATGAATGTACAGGTGAACATGTGTGATACGAAACCCACATTTATTCAGGTGCTAGTCTCAGTTTCATTTGTAAACTGAATATACATTGTTTATTACTAACATCTAGAACACAGGGCTAAAATGAATAAAATGAATTTCAATAGTGATAAATGTAAAGTTCTTCATTTAGGCAGGAAAAATCATATGCATCTCTATAGGATGAGTGAGACTTGTCTTAGCAGTAGTACGTGTAAATAGGATCTGGGGATCTTAGTAGACTCGACACTGCCTCGGTAGCTAAAAAGGCAAATGGGATTTTGGATATATTAAAAGAAATATAGCGTCCAGATCTCGTGAGGTGATGTTACTGCTTTATTCCACGCTGGTAAGAACTCACTTGGAGTATTGTGTTCAGTTTTGGGCACCACAACTGAAGATGTAGAGAAACTGGAGCGAGTCCAGAGAAGGGCTACGAAGATGGTGAAGGGTTTGGAGACCAAATCGTATGAGGAAAGGTTGAGGGAGCTTGGTCTGCTTAGCCTGGAAAGAAGGTAACTAAGAGGTGATATGATAACTATCTTCAAATACTTGAAGGGCTGTCATATAGAGGATGGAGCAGAGTTGTTTTTTGTTGCCCCAGAGGGTCGGACCAGAACCAATGGGTTGGAATTAATTCAAAAGAATTTTTAGCTAAACGTCTTGACAGCTTATTTACTCTAATTTACAGTTAGAGCAGTTCCTCAGTGGAACAGGCTCTGGAGGTGGTGGGTTCTCCCTCTTTGGAAGTTTTTAAGCAGAGGCCAGATAGTCATCTGACAGAAATGCTGATTTTATGAACTTAAGCAGATTGTGAGTGGGTGGGCAAGAAGGGCTGTGCCAGTGTTTGTCTCTTGTGCCCTTCCTTGTATACCCAGGGAACTGCTGATTACCATTTGGGGATAGCATGTGAATTTCCTCTAGACCAATCTGGATTCTGGAAATTTTTGGTGGGGAAAGGATCACTTGGGCATGAAATTGGGGTCACTGTGGTTAGGCAGGTAGTTGTGAGTTCCGGCATTGTGCTGCGGGTTGGACTAGATGACCAAGGAGATCCCTTACAACTCTATGATTCTATGATATATGCATGGCAGATTCAGGTGGGCAGCTGTGTTGGTCCGAAGCAACAGAAAAGTTTGTCCAGTGGCACCTTTAATATCAACAAAATTTTATTTGGGGTTTAAACTTCTGAGTTCTCATAGTTGTTAACTATTATATTTGTATGCCAATTTATTGCTGTTCGCAGGACTTAAAAACCTCTTGAATCCAGTCTCAGCTATACTTACCACTCAGTTTCCTATGCATCTGACTCTAAAGAGCCTTTCCTGGCAAATCCCCCCTTCTCAATGTATAAGGCTTGTGGAAAACTGTTTCCTTGTTTTGGATGGAGCATGCATGCTCACAGAAGCTTATACCCAGAATTTAACTTTGTTGTTCTTAACTGTTCCACTGGACTCAAACTTTGTTAGATATATGCATATACAGGCATATATGTGAAGCTTCTGCAATGTGAACAGGACTAACAGAACTCCTGAACAACTGATGATAAAAAAAAAACATTTTAATTTGCCAAAGTTGTATATCCTCGCTGTTACCTATTAGCCTGTTAACCAATGATCCATTACCTTATTTGGCAACAGAATTTTGTGATGGTCTAGTTATTTATAGTTTCTGTGCATTTTCCAAGAACAGAGCTGATTTACATCAGTTGTGTGTTTAAAAAAAAAAAATACTCAGAGACAGAGTGGAAAGAAATGAACTTACATCTCAAAGTCAAGCCATGACGCTGTGAAATAAACCTTTGGGCTAAACCTCAGTTTGTCCCAATCACCTATTAAGCTTGTTTGAAAAGAAGATGCTTACTATACCTGTGCACCCACGTCTTGAAATTCTTTACAGGCTTCTGGAAATACATCATATGCAATAACAGGATAGCCATTTTTGATTAGGTTTTTTGCCATTGGATTTCCCATGTTGCCCAAACCAATGAATCCAACCGGGGTCTTGGAAGCCATTGCCCTGGAAGACACTAATTGCAATACAAAATCTTCAGTCTAAGAATATTTAACAAATATATATTTTACTGATCAGATTTAAGAAATAAACTGCTAATGTACAGCCTTAACATTTAAATTTCATCTCAAATTCAATTCCACTCTTGCCAATCTTGTTATTTTTTAAACATAGTTTATAACCCTGCCATACCTAAAATTAGAGCCTCTTGTGGCGCAGAGTGGTAAGGCAGCTGTCTGAAAGCTTTGCCCATGAGGCTGGGAGTTCAATCCCAGCAGCCGGCTCAAGATTGACTCAGCCTTCCATCCTTCTGAGGTCGGTAAAATGAGTACCCAGCATGCTGGGGGGTAAACGGTAATGACTGGGGAAGGCACTGGCAAACCACCCCGTATTGAGTCTGCCATGAAAATGCTAGAGGGCATCACCCCAAGGGTCAGATATGACTCAGTGCTTGCCTTTACCTTTACCTAAAATACCTTTACCTTTACCTAAAATTGCAATGTATGATCTTCAACCCAAAAAACTGCAAGAAAACTATAAAGTTAAATATATGCATATATGTTTCAAAGCATTAAATTACAATTCTAGTAGTGTTCATGGTCAACCAATGAATGCTTATTAGGAATTAAGTTTTGGTGTGTTCAATGGGAATTATTGTTGTTACTAGCAGCAAAGCCCGTTGTGTATAACGATACAAGAGGCGCTAGCCTCCCCTGCTGCCCCAGGACAGCCTGCAGAGGCCTCAGCGGTTGCTTGGCGGGAGAAGGCCCAGCAGGTAGCTGGTCCCTCCCACTACCATTTGCAAAATGCCCACTGAAGCCTGGGCAGGCGTGTGGCAGGACCGGGGGGGGGGGGAGAAGCACCAGCAGAGGGCTTGGCAGGCATTTGGTGGCACAGGGCAGGAAGGGCCTGCGGGGACCTTGTGGCTGCAAAAGGCATGCTGAGCCCCATGGAGGTGGTAACTGGGCTTTGTGGGGGAGGTGTTGGCAGGCAGGGCAGCCCTCCTCTTGCCGCCCCTGCAAGGCTTGGCAAGGACAGGGCTGGAGCTGCTCGAGGCAGCAAGAGCATTGGATGGGGCCTCCCCCCCCTCAAGACCACGACTGGCTGGCTCTGTCATCTAGGGGCCAAGTGCCCTGCCACCAAGCCTCAGGGGCTGCTGTCCTCCCGAGCAGAAAAGTCAGAGGCAGGTACAGCTCTCATGGGGCAGGGACCTGGAGCCTTGGATCCTCAGAAGGAAGAGCAAAGAAAAGGTCGTGGTCAGGGGCAGGGGAGGAAATTGGCTGCCCATTGGACGGACAGACAATCCAGTTGAAGGATGGGGCATGCAGGGGCGGGACAGCCACCCTGAGTGGCAGTTAAGCCATGAGACCAACTCCTCCCACCAGCCCTTACCAGAAATAAATAGCGGTACAGATACAGATGTATGTTTATGATTGCCATATGCTGTTGCAGGATTATTCTGCAAGTCTGCTATTCACTTGCAAAACAGGTTTGAGACAAATAATGGCAAATATTCTCTTATTAATTAATTAGACTTGTAGCTCTCCATTCCCAGTCAAGCCAGCTCATGGCAGGTAACACATTAAAAAAAAACCCACAGGAGAAACTCCCCATAAAACTATTATCCCTCTCAGTGGCAATAAAGACATTTCCCCCCCTCCCCCACTCAATGGACTGCCAAAAGCCATGTACATCAGGGGACAGTTAGAAGCGGGAGTTCTAGCCCTTTCGGAGGGGTGGGGCAGATCTAAAACATTCTGGCCTCAACCAAAGACCTGATGGCAGAGCTCTGTCTTGCAGGCCCTGTGGAACTGAGAAAGCTCCAACAGGGCCCTTAGTTCTCCCAGGAGCTCATTCCACCACTGAGAAGACCCTGGCCCTGGTCGAGGCCAGGCATACTTTCCAAGGGCCAGGAATCACAAAAAGATTTGTACCTGCTAAGTGAAAAGCTCTGTGGAGAGCAAAAGGAGATAGGTGGTGCCGCAGGTATGTGGGGCCCAGACTTCAAATCACCTTAAAGGTCAGAAGGCAAACCTTGATTCAGGCTGCAACCAGTAACCAATACAGCTGCCTCAGCATCAGCACCAGGTGGATGGGGCCTCCAAGATGTTCCTGTGAGGACCCTAGCAGCTGCATTCCATACCAATTGCAATTTATTATTATTATCATCATCATCATCATCATTATCATTATTATTATTTGGATTTCTATGCTGCCCTTCCATTTGGCTCAGGGCAGTTTACATACAACATCATGGGGGATACATGGAACGAATATATAACAAACAAATACAACAACAACAATAATCCAACAGTGGTTCTAAATGACACAATTTCAGTGATCTTAAATAACAATATAACAGGAACAGGAACTTAAGCTAAGGCCCTTAGATAGGTCAGACTGGTTCAGGCCATGGAGGGGATGTCTGAGGGGGGACCTGTGGTCGGTCTCAGGTAAATTTCTGGGTAAAGGACAAGGCAAGAGCAAGTTACAGAAGTCAATCCTGGAAGTGACCGTTGCATGTATCACTGATTTTACCATCTCTACACCAAAGAATAAATTGGCACTTCCTGTTTTTATAACACAGCCCATAAACAGCAGGTCTTTCAACATACTGGTGAGTCCCCGGGTATGCAGAAAGTAAGATTTTGTAAATTAATCAGAATAAATGAGCTTGATGCCCTTGAAATTTTAAAGAACCCTAAAGGGAAGTTTAGATGCAATTCCAAATTGCAATCCATAAATTATCTTATTTTCTTGCTTGTCATCCTACCACAATTTCTTGCAAGTTTGTGTAAGATACAAACAAACTAGCATTGTTGGAAGTGCTTAAGGCTATGAGACCCCAGTGACAATTGCACAGAATCCAATAGACTTCTGGCCTATCTGCACGAGCATCCATTGGCAAGGGACAGCATGCCTATGAGACCCATCTTATGTAGCACTAGAAAGCTATTCTTCTTTCCAAAGCCAGGCAGCCCTTATCTATTTTACAATAAGAAATTATCATCAAGTGCAATGCACAAAGGAATTTTAAAATTATTTCCCAAAAGTGTATTAATAGCTTCACATTAACTAGAGCATTCAAGTTCACACACCACAAAACTACTTATTTCATGAAAGAATGTTGGAAGTTTCAGAGATCAGTATACAAAAGCAGCTGTTCCATGGTGAAATCAACTATTTCTATAATTAAAAAGTCGTTTTACAGAAATCGCAGCTACAGTAAACTCTATTTTGTATCATCCTGCCCAGGCCTGGTCACTAAACATTGTGCAAATCCTTTAAGATTTAAAAAACAATTATAAAATTATAAAATAGATTCTGCTATTTATTTTGGATTTGCCATCCTATCATTTCACTTAATTGCTCTTTATGCTTAAGTTCCAAAGCAAAGAGACTGAGCCTAGCATTGTCAAGAACCGTTGTTCAGATGCCACACATAGTTATCCTCTTTCCTTTTCCTGTCTACCAATGTAGCCAGTTAACATTAACTGTAAGTATACAGGCAGCTGTTCACTTGAAGCAAAAATTAATGCAAACTACTATCATATGGCAATTTTGCCTTCAGGGCCTAAGGATTCAGTTTTAAAAGGCGTAATGGAAACTTAAGCACCAGTTATTTAATCCCTCCACCCAGCAGTCTACAAGCTATTCTCCAGCATGAGTAGAGAATTCATGTAAATTAGAACAACGACAGACACTTAAATGACAAGAGAAGCTGTCAACTACATATGAAACTATAATATGATATTATCAATTAACCTGCACTAAGAATGTAACGCAGGGGAAACTGTACTCAAATCTCCTCTGAAATTCGATACAGAGTCCTCTGAAGATTTTTTTTCCTAATTTTGTAACTAAGACCAGGTGACCCCATTTTTTTTCAGCTTGTAGGCATCTTTGGAATTTTGACACAGGGTGCAGCTAGCAAAAAAATGTAACAAAGGGAGGTTATGCACTACTCTATGAATAACACAGCCAATATTTCCGGCAAAAGCTCTGCTTCTCCCTTTAAAAGGAACATACTGTTTAAAAATAGTTTCTTGCACAGCTCACCTTTGCCACACAGGGAAGACCTTTCTGCTCTGATGGCAGCTGCTGCACAAGGCAAGTTAAAATAAACCCTGCCCAGCCAATCAAACTCAATCAGCTCATTAGAATCCCTGCTGCGCAGAAGCTCCACCTGGCATTGCCCACTTTCTAAAAACACTTGGCAGGGGCCAGGAAAGAGGCTGGCAGGCACTATGGAGTCCATGGGTGCCACACGAGGGACACCTGATTTAGACACTAGTAGCACTGCATGCAATAATGAACAAATATTAGGTAACCGTACAATCTGGAACAGAGCAATGACCGATATTTTCCTCTTATAAATATAACCCTAAATTTAGGGCCCGAAATGACCATCTGTTTTTGTTTCATTGTTGGTAGTAAGACACACTTTTTAAAAAATGGCAGTAGAATCACCCTGGACATATGATTAAAGACCAAATTTGCAATTTACCAGCTACAAACGTTCAAGAGCTTATTGAATGAAAAATAACATTCATTAAGCATCTGGAAGCAATCAGACATTGTATGCAAAACATCCTCCTTGGCTCAGAAGCACTTAGAAACCATGTGATTATGAGTTCCTTTCTAGCCCCCACAAGATGGACATATCCATTAATCACACAATAATATAGCTGGTGCCATGATCAACCAACACCTTACACTTGGACACCAGTTTAACAGTCTTAACTTCAATGACAAAGAAACGTCATAAATTGTAGTTAGCCAAAAGCAAGACTGCCATAACAAAAGAGAGATAGCAATTTGATTGTATCTCAGTACTTAAATTAATATAATTTTCCTGCTATAACTGTAGCTAAGTGAGAAGGAAGAAAACACCTTATTAACTTGCAAAATAACAGCCGTGTGGCATCCCAAAAACTAAAGATCTATGAAGTGCTACATTTGTACAGTTGTCAACTTCTAGGTGAGGGCTGGAGCTCTTCCAGAACTACAATTGACCTCCATGTTACAGAGATTAGTTCTCCTGGAGTAAATGGTAGCTTTGGAGAGTGGAATCCATGACACAACATCTCCAATGAGTTACCACCCCTGATCAAAATGCTCCCTCAAATCTCCAGGAAGTTTTCAAGGTGCAGTTGATCAACTCTTTTAGGCAGAAAGATACTATGAACAGCAAAGAGAGGTCAGTGAGGAAAACAGGTTGCATTTACCTGTAACTGCTGTTCATCAAGAGGTTTTCTGTGCAGGCACACGTGGGTACTGCACAATCACAGGCCGGCCACAGAAGGAGAATTGCAAGCTTTTACTATAGAAATCATATCTCCCAAGAGTGATAGTCCCTCCTCCCCCAACAGGGGGAGATTTTCCCACCTAAAATTACATGACCTGGGAGGGGTTAGAACTCCTTCCTCAGTCTGCTGCCAATCTTCGTGGGTATAACTGAAGCAACGAAGGAATGGCAGTAAGCCCACAATGGGGCAAGAGGAAAGAATGTGTGCCTGCACAGAAGACCACTCGATGAACAGTAGTTACAGGTAAGTGCAACTCTGTTTTCATCATTGTGGCTTCTGTGCAGTTCCACATGGAAGAATAACAAGCATAAACATCTGGAGGAGGGTGTGGGCTTACTCAGTGCAGCATTGACTGTAGTACAGCTGTTCCCACAGGTAGTACAGCTGTAGTACAGCTATTCCCCCTCTGCAGTGTTGATGTCGATTGAGCAATGTCAGACGAAGGTAGACAGGGATGGCCGTGTCCTTTAAGAGCACACCAGCCATAAAGGTGGTAGAAGATGCTTGGGCCCTTGTGGAATGGGCTGAGAGTCTAGCTGGATAACAATATCCATCCAATGTATATGAGTGTTTAATGGTCGACACAGTTCAGCGTGACAGCGTCTGAGCTGAAGCATGCTTCCCTTTGTTATGGCCCCGGAAACAAATAAAAAGGTTGTCATCTAACCTAAAACTGTGTACCCTGTATAAATAAAATAGGGCTCAATGCACGTGTCTCATGTTGCTACTTGTCATGGTAGACCCAGCTCCCAACACACAGGCAAAAAGTGACTTGCAGCAGGTTAGAAGAAACAGGAAGATACAAGTAGAGAGGAACCATGCACAAATATTTTGCCAAACTGGGCGCTCTTCATTTCAATCAACTTTCACACAGAAGTGTACCTGTGCAAGGGGACAACTTACAAAAAAAAACTTATGTGAGCCAGTGTGGTACGGTAGGTAAGAGTGGCAGACTCTAATCTGGAAAATAGTGTTTGCTTCCCAATTCCTCCACATACAGCCAACTGGGTGACTCTGTGCTAGTCTCAGTTCTCGTATGCCTTTCTCATTGAGCAGTTCTGTTAGAACTCTCTCAGCCCCAATCTACGTCACAGGATGTATGTGGTAGGGAGAGGAAGGGAAAACTGTAAGCCACTTGGGGAATCCTTCAGGCAGTAAAAAGCAGGGTATAAAAACCAGCTCTTCTTCTGCTTCCCTTCCCTATTTACATGTTTCATTGTTTATGTAAGTCATATAACCAGCTTTCTCATTGTCCATTTTCCCAAACCATCAATCCTCTCTCCTGACTTTACGCTTTACACAAGTGTGCGTAGGTGGACCACTAGGAATATTGACATTTATCACACAGAATATGATATTATTCTGCGTGCACATATTATGCAGCCTATGCAAAGTAAACCCTCATGGTACAGCAGGCATCTTGAGCCACAAACTCCAAAACTATCCACAGACACATGTCCAAACACAGATGTCTTGCAAACAGGGAAGGAAAAATAGCAGTTAACATTTCACACCCCAGCTGTACCTTTTTGTTAGTTCATCTGCTCCTGTGTACAAATGTAGTCTTTTCCATGTTTCGCCGCAACCTGGATCCTGATAAATGGCATGTGGCACCTGATGCTCCAATTCCTGTCTACATAGATGAACACATCTGCTATGAGGTCAACAAGATCCTAGATTCTTGAGTGCATCAGGGAAAGCTGCAATACCTTGCAGACTGGAAAGAATTTCCAGAGGGGAAAAGGGAATGGGTGGAAGCCGCCCATGTTTCGGCACTAAGCCTGGTCTGGGACTTTCACTCTGCCTACTCCCACAAGCCTTCCCCAGAATCTGTGGCAGTAGGAGGTTGATTTTGGAGCGATGGGATGTCAGACGTGCTGAGCCTCTGCCACAAATATTAGCATCTGATACAAGTGTAGAAGTATGAGCCTCTACCTGTCTTATTTCCTTTCATTTTCATACCTCCCCCCCCCATCCATCTCCGTTTGCCTCCAGAATGCAACGCTTTGACTTGGATACCTGGCTATCAGAATGTTTTAGCCTTTTGAATATTTCCCACATTTCACTGGTTCTCATAGGGGGAGTTGGTTGAGGAGTCAAATGCTGTGCTTGTTTTGCTATGCCTCAGTTCCGATAAAGCATTGCTTAAGTTAACTTGCTTGTCTTTATTAAACTTGATCTTTCACACCAAGTCAAGAATTTGTTTGCGAGCAATCTGTAAAAACCTGACAGATTTTAAGGATTTACTATTGCCATGTAGTTATTAAAATGCGAACCGCTTTTATTCATATTATTTTTAATGTATCACAAGCCACTTCATGCTATTTCCTGGAGAGGTGGCTAAGAAATAATCAGTGCCTTTTCCTCCCCAACCTTGCCAGTTCCAAGAAATCAGTCTTATAAAAATACTAGCAAAAAAGCCCATTGTAATTAAAAATACAATGGGTGCTAACCTTCCCTCCTCCACCACCCGAGGCAGGCCCGCTGAAGCCTGGAGAGGCCACGGCAGGCCTACGCGGGGTGGGAGAAGCACTGGCAGGGACTCCCTCTCTCCCACCCTGGGCAGGCCCACTGAAGCCTAGAGAGGCCACAGTGGGCCTTTTGGGGGCAAGGGGGCTCCCTGGTGGGGGTCGTTGCCTTCCTTGCTCCCCAATGCACTGGCAAGGCCAGGGTTTACCACCCTTCCCTCCAAGGCCCTGGTTGCCAGCTGGGCAACCTTCTGGAAGCCACCAACTGCACTGGCTAGGGTCAGGACAGCCTACCTGACTGGCCGTTTGTTAGATGGACAGCCAACTAGGTATGTGATGTCCCAACTCTTCCCACCACCCCTCTCCCGCTTTATTTATGTTACAGATTGTGTACAGATCTTTGCATGTCCTGACCAACAGGTTGCATGAACACAACTTTTCAGTCAAGAGATAGCCAGTGCTGTCAAAAAGGACAACATCTGCTCAGCTCTCTATTATTACTGCAGAATGTTATTTTGTAAACCATGCTGACTGCTCCTTTGGGGGAAAATGTGGGATACAAAGCTATCCTTTAAATAGGTAAAAGTATATTCATAACATCAAACCAGAACAAAAATGTTTCAAAGAGTTCGGCAACCTACACAGAGCAATTCTGAAATACCAGTCATTAAAAAAATGCCTTAAGAGTATTTAATTCCTAAACTTTTTGTTAATTACCATTACTGAATCAGGAATGCAGATATGACAGATTTGCAGGGGCTTTCTCTTTCCATCCAGGTTTTTGTATATTAATCCTAGTAATGATCTATTAATGCAGACTCTATGGAATATGCTGAAGTTTCTAGGCAACCTAGAAGTTAAGCAAGAGGATCTATTTATAGCTGAAATCTAGTAATATTATGTTAGTCTCATTGATTCTAAGAGGCCACCTGTGAAGTTCAATTACATTAGCAGAATCTTCAAGTGGGCAGTCTTCTTGCTGTGAGACAGAATAAAGAGATTCAAATGTAAAGTTCCGAGATTACAATGCTACTTCAAGCAGGGCTCTATAATACTATGATATCCCTCCCCCCAGAAATAGCATAAACTCTTACTTTAATATTTCTTTGTCACTTGCTTATTCTGTACTATTGCACCTGGTCTGAACAATCCCATGTTCAAGAGTTCACAGAACTAAATCTTGTTACCTGATTATGAAGTGTCCTAAAAACCCAGCAGGGTAGTAAATACCAGAGACAAAGGGTTGGATCTTACCCCTCTGCTCAGGTAAGCATGAAGCCTTCCTCCAGCAGAAGTGGCTGTTCTTTTAGTGGAATATCGGAGAAAAAGCTCCAAACATACCTGACCAGAGGGGATGCTACAACCTAGTACGTACAGAAACAGGAGCCAAGCTTCACAAATATTTAACCAAGCTTCACAAATATTTAAACTTAAGTGGAGCTGTTTCAATTTCTCCCAGTGTGTGAAGCTGAAAGGAAATCAATAATGATTCCAATCTTAATCAAAGTTCTAGAAAGAATGAACACCTGTAGAAGACTATATACTTTCTTTCTCATTGATAATACCAGTACTAGAGCCAACTTGGTGAAGTGGTTAGGAGCACAGACTTCTAATCTGGCTAGCCAGGTTTGATTCTGCGCTCCCACAAATGCATCCAGCAGGGTGACCTTGGGCTCGCCACAGCACTGATAAAGCTGTTCTAACCAAGCAGTAATATCAGGGCTCTCTCAGCCCCAGTTACCTCACAGGGTGTCTGTTGTGGGGAGAGGAAAGGGAAGGTGACTGTTAGTCGCTTTGAGACTCCTTCTGGTAGAGAAAAGCAGCATAAAAGAACCAACTCTTTTTCTACTACCACTTAGTGCTGCCCTTAGTAGGGAAATACACAGTACTTTTGCCATAACCTAATGAAAGACTTCATAGAATCCATTCAGACAAATAGTGATGGCACTGATCAACTGAAAGTTCTAAATTTAACGTAACAGTTACTAAGAATTCCAAAGCAGGTTTCACAAGGGGTTGAGAAAGTTTTGTTCATCCCAGTGATTAACTGCCATTATGAAAGAAATTTAAGAAAATATTCCAGTTCATTGTCAAGATAAAAAGGGGTGGGTGGGGTAGATGGACACATTAATAAGAACATTGCCATGTTGACTGCTAGTAGATGCTTGCAACATGGATGCTAAATGTGAATTTTCAAAGTAACTTGTTATAATAAGTTTGCATGGTAAACCAATATTATTATTCCTGTATTAAAAACAAGTTGTCAAGTTCTCTACCTAAGATGGCATTTGAATTGGGGCACATTGGCTTATTTTTACAGTAATTCTACAGACATTCATTCTGTTGAGGGAAATATGTCTACTTTCTTAAAATTCACTAGCATGTAGACAAATTTGGCATTAAGAACAGGCAGAATTATAAAATAGGAAACCCATGGTACCTTAAAAATAATATGGATTTGGTTCATGTTATTTGGGATCAAATATTAATCTAGAAGCAGATGCTAACAGTATATAATTCTATAATGGACCATGGATCACTTTTGTAGGCAAAAAATGTAAATAACTGTTAAAATACACAGTGGTCCTTATCACATGCAACATAAAACATAACACACCAAGAATATCTACAGACAGATTAGTAGGCTGTAGGCTTTTTCTTCTACAATAATAATTTAGGGTACAAATTGATGTCCCTAATAACATAGTCCAGACAATTGCCAGTGCCTCTCAAAGATGAGCAACTAGAATTAATTTCTGATAATAAAATCCATTAAATTATGTTAAATTCTAAACATTTGGATAGGGTACATGTTTAACAGAGCAATCACACTTGTATAGTTTATTACACGTATAAAATGTTCAGGATCACAGTCACAAATAAAACAGCAAAGCAAAGTTTTAGGCTAGGAAACCCATCAGTGTTCTGGGAAAAGTAAATATGAGCATAGATTGTGGGTCCTGTTAACTTGATGCTTTAGGTCACCAGCGTCACATAAACTTTTGTGGCCTGTTTTAACACCACATGTGTTATTTTAAGTAAATATGTGAAAATATTTATTACATTAGGCTTCGCTTAAGCTGACATAAATTCTGATATTAGCCCAATATAAATTTTACAACGTGTGCGAATTTTAACAGCATGTACAAAACTTGTAAAGGGCACCAAGCATAGGTCATAATCATTTCCTTCTACAAGGGTATTGATCAACAACACCTTGAAGCATGCCAATACCTGCTCCAGGTGAGGAATCACAAAACTGTCAAGCATGGAAGGAACATGCCCCCACTCCAATACACCAAAGTAACAACTGAAACAAAATTGCAAGGAGGTGTATCTACCAGCTCTCTCCTCCAACACTACCACATGTCACCATTTCCGGGTGCTCATATATTAGTTCCAACTATCTGCCCCGACCCTAACTCATAAATCCTCGTAAGGTGACACACGGGAGGAGAGGAGAAACCAGCAACAAGACTGCTGCTCCTGATTTTCAAGGAGGCCTGGCCGCTTCAGGGTCGTGCAAATAGGTTGCAAACCAGTTCGAGTAACCCAGCACACTGACACCCGCCCGAGAGCCTTACCCATTGCAATGCTGCCTGCATACACCCTCCTTTGCTTAGGCAGCAAGCTGACGGAGGCTCTGAGCATTAGCGCTGCTGCCATGCTGCTCCCCCGCCTCCTCCACCACGACCTCCGCTTAGACACCACCTCCTTCGCTCTCTGCGCTTCGCTCGCCTGGAAGCACGGAAGAAGGCGTGGAAGGGGAGGGGCGGCCGAGCCAGCCAATGACGGCTGGCACTGGAAGCCAAACACCAATCAGAGCGCACGTTCCCCTATCGGTGACCCGCCGGCCTTACATCCCAGGACCCAATAGTAGGCGGTCGCGGCAGATCTAGCGAAGCTCGTTCAGCCAGGGTCTTGCCTGGGCGGCTTCTGCAGAATACATGTGGCAGTGGGGGTGCTGGCTGTGCACGGGCTTTCTGCGACGCCTCACCCTTCCTTGTTAGCCTGGGCTACTTTTTAAACTGTGCAGTCTCCTTCAAAAACTCCTCAGTCGAGCTGCCAAAAAGATTTTCCGCTTGATTCAGTGGAATACTTCCAAACAAACGTGCGTGAGATCGAGTAGCCATTCTTCGCGTTTCTGCTGCCAGCGCCAGCTTTACTTGCAGGACTTCAGCTGGATGCGGCCGTGTTTACTTTAGGTGACTGCAAGAGTAAACCTTAGCCGTATTCAATGGGTGCTGAAGATCACAGCCTATTAAAGTTGGCGTTTCTAGAGGATATAGATTCAGGTTGGGTAGCTGTGTTGGCCTGAAGCAGCAGAACAAAGTTTGAGCCCAGTGCCAACGTTAAGACCAACCAAGTTGTAGTCAAGATATATAAGCTTTTGTGTGCAAACACATCCCTTTATTTATAATGAAACAAAATTTCCTCAGCCATACATATCGGGAGGGGGGGGGGGAGAGAGAGAGAGAGAAAATGTATGTGTGCATGAATTGCCAGGAAGGTTTAGGGTTTAGCTAGAGTTCAGATTCTGAATTAATTGGGCATTATAGCTGAGATGGGATTGAGGCAGTTATCAGAGTCTTATGAATGGCTGTGAATCAGCATACAAGTACAAGAGTTGAGTTAGGAAGTTCAACCCTGGGTGCAAACAGGATCTGAGAGACTAGTATGTACAGCTGTACACTCCTTCAGTTAAATGTTAAACAACTTTCCTTAAATTCACATATAGGTCAGGCTAATAGAAATGTTGAATAAGGAGCCAGGCAATAAATACAGCTAAGATTGGAACTGCACATTTAGTCAGAGATTCTAAGCATGTTCTAAACATTTTGTACTGAAATGCTAGGGTTTTGTGACCCATACCATTCTGATTGTGATTGTCTGAAAACAATAGTTACAAATACATATCTTATTGGGCAAATGTTATTTTATATTTCCATAGTAATCACTTGTTGCATTGACATTAAATACAATGGCTTGTGATGAACTAACATAGAGGTTGATATGCTATATTTGAATTATTAATTGCTTTATGAACCTCTTGGTGGCATTCTGTTAATAAGTAAGCAGTCATGAAAGCTTACCAATATGTTTAACTCAGAAGTGATTTATCCTTGTAGCACATATAGCACGTGCTATGGTCTAGGGCTCCCACAGTGCTGTATGTTTTGGGGGTCTTCATACTTATACAACTTGCAGACTGCAAAAATTTTAAAAAGTCCATATGCCTCATTGAGATATATGCCTCATTGAGCATGCCTACAGACCACAAGCCACATAAGTTTGACGGTCCCCTTAGATATTGGGGCATTACATTTGCATGTCCCACCAAGGTTTGAGAAATGTTTTCATTAAAGTGAAGCTGTCAGTTGCTTTCAAAGTTCCAACTATCCCTTGAATCCTTAAACCGGGCTTGGTTTAATTGCCTGTACATAAAATGCTTCAAAAGAGTTAACTAAGCAGCAGCACAAGGTTATCACGAATAACACAGTCCAATTAACAGATTTCTGTGTGTTTTCAGAAAAGCTTGGATATTTAAAATGAAAACAGGTGCATTAACTGCTTGTTCTGGAATTCTATATATTATAACTTATTTCGTAACCTCTGTATTAAATATATGGGTACCTATGAGATTTAAAATGCCTTTCAGTTTGAAAGCAAAGACTAAGAACGTCTATAAAAGAAGACTTCAAAATACTCATAAGCACTTTCTTAAAATGCATTATTACAATGCAAATGCACCACAAGAGTGAACTGTTAAGTTAACAAGCATTACTTTGCCAGTAGCAGGACTGCTGCCAACCTTTAATTGGTTTGAAAGCTACTCTTCTGTCAATGGGGCATTGTGTCTTCAGGGTAATAATCTTGACTTTATGGTTTGGGTTTGCAAAACATGTTTAAATATAACATGTGCCAAATATCCTCTACCGCTTTCCCTTAATGCCATTTGTAATCATTTTAAATAAAATGATCAATCTGCAGTAACGAGGAATGTTAATCTTCATATTGAACTGAAATAATCCACTAACTTTTAAGCTACAGGAGGGATACTTCTCATAAATATGTAATCCTGTCTTATTGAATTAAATATTTTAAAAATGTGATTCTGATTGATTCAGTTATTAGTCTACGTCAGATATTCAAACACAATGGATGTGTGTTTTCACACATCCTCAGCTCGTGTTTTTTACTCAACAGAAATTCTCACTTTCTTCACTTGTGTTTCCCATTGCATTTGTAGGCTTATAAACATAAGGGCTTGCTACCCAAAATAAGGTTGACTCAGCCTTCCATCCTTCCGAGGTCGGTAAAATGAGTACCCAGGTTGCGGGGGGGGGGGGGTAAACGGTAATGACTGGGGAAGGCACTGGCAAACCACCCCGTATTGAGTCTGCCATGAAAACGCCAGAGGGCGTCACCCCAAGGGTCAGACATGACCCAGTGCTTGCACAGGGGATACCTTTACCTTTATCCAAAATAAATAAAGCCATTGTTTGTGGATACTGTGTGTTGGAATATGCCAGATTCAGGATTCAACAGCATAAGAATATCCTGCAGGAGATATTTAATTAGCTTAGTTAGATTAGGAACTTCCTGGTATTCTTCAAATAGTCTCTTCCAGTGTCCTGATTGGCTCACTTCCTCCCTGCTTGCCTCCATAGGTGAACAGACTGAATGGAGAATAGCAGAACAATTAGTTAAGTATCTCACCCTCCTCTCTTTTTATACAAAGTTGTTTATATAAATAAGATTGCCTTAGTCTTTTAAGCAGCCTGGTGCTCTGTCCTCTTTGGAAATCTTAACTATGCCAACCTTTACGTAAGCTGAACCAAATATCCACATTTTTGTTTGTTATGGAAGCCATTGTACTTCAAGACATTTGTGCCACCTCTGAGTTGTTGGTCCCCATCACATAGTACTTAGAGGTACACTGCCTCTGAACATAGAAGCTCCACTGAGCTAATATTCCCCAAAATCTATTTTTTTTAAACCTATCTAAGCTATGCCACATCTTAGGGCACAAAAATCCTATGTTGTTTCAACATTTTGAATGTCTAGCCAATAATAATTTGATCTCATTTATACTGGAAAAGAACTTAAAACAAAAAATATCTGCTTTTTACTGCTATGTGAATCTGACTTTGAAGTTGACTCATTGTTGTAGCCAAAATCCATTTGGGGAGACATATAATATAATGCTTTTTCATTGTAAAAGTGGGGGCAAAGAGAACAGGCAGATGCATTTGGAAGAAAACTCGAAATGCAAAGGGGAATTGATGCATATTTGTTTTTTTTGGGGGGGGGGGAATTCAGGCCTGAAAATTAGGTTAGAACACTGTGAAGGCCCAGATAAAAGCCTTGCTCAGTTGTAATCATGCTATTCTAAGCAGAGTTTTATCCTTCTGAGACCATTGACTTAGAAGGGTATAACTGTGCTTAAGATGGCACTGCAGAGTTCCCTGAGTAATATTTGGGGCCTTTTCGCACGGGGATCTTTGTTGCAAATTGTTTGCGGAATGAAAAATCGCCATTTAAAATAGTGGAATTCGTCGTTTTGCACACCTGGCTTTGTAGTGGAATCAGTTGCGTTTTTTAGCGTTTCCCACAGGCTTCCGGTCTCGGCAGAAATCGCTAGAAAGGAAGCGCTATTGCCAAGCTCGTCCCGCCCCTGGCCGTCAAGCAGCCAATGGGCAGCCGTTAGCATGCTCCCAAACAGCCCCTTTCCCTTTAAGAAAGGTTTTTAAAAAAAAAAACAGACCCATAGCAACGAATCTGTGTAGATTCTTTGCTACGGAGAGACCCATCCAGCTGCCTAATGTGAGCTGTCGTTTGATTGTATGATCGTTTGCACGCTGGCTCGAGTGATAAAAAAAAATTCCCCCCCCCCTTCTCACGGGCTCGATTTTCGGCTGAATTTATGTGTAAAAAATAAAGGGACTTTATTCCAGCAAACGGGCTTTTAAGTGGTTTGTGCTTAGTGACTAAAGGTGAAGGAATGAAGCCAGGGAAGCCTCTAAACAGAAAGAGGCTCGCCGGTGCGTTTATCCCCGCTCGCTCCGAGAAAAAAAAATGGCGATCGCTTCGCCGGAAGTTTGGAGAAGAGAGCCAGGGGGAGGGGCTTTGAAGAACCAGCAACAATGGTAACGCACAGGTCTTTAGCGCTAGTGTTGCAGATTGGTTGCAGGAGTGTATCGCTATCCGGAGGGTGAATCCACTTTTCTGGATTCCCCTGAAAGCGCTAAAACGAAGCGCTTATTGCTGATCGGTTTCAGGAGTGTTGCAGATTGTCTACGACGTCGTGGGTAATGCCAAATTAGTAGCGTTTTCAATTAGCAACCATTGTGCTATTTTTAAGCCGTGGGAAATGGCCCTTGGTAAATCACTGTTGCTTATTCTTACTTGCTGTGTGAAGAAAATGGGCCGACTCAGTGACTCCCCTGACCTTGCTGCAGGAAACTTAAGGTTACCAATTTAACAAATGAAAATTTGATCAAACCCTGAGATAACCCTTTTGCATAATTCGATACTGACTTAACTGATGCCATATTTGTCTGTCCTTAAATACTGCACAAGGAAAACCAGAATTTGCTGCCAGCGCACAAATATTGTAACAAGAATGCTTGTGAATAAAACCACTGAGTACTTTTGTGACAAAAGTGATTTTAAGAAAGCTCCTGAATATTCTGAATTTTATTCAGCTTATTACATTTTATAGGCTATTAAATGCCAATAATGCCCTTCAGTTCTTTACATGGGGCAAGCAAGTCAAACCTTACACCAGGGGATAAATAGACACAAAACTGACATCAGGAATCACAAAACTGAGAAACTCAGGCAGATTACGCTGTGCTGGGCCGCCGATGGGGCATTGCTGCGGAGCTGCATATTCTGCAGCGGTCTCTGTCCATATGGTGGACAACTGGTGTCTTGCTGAAATGTGTCTCCCGGGGAAACAAAACGGTGGTGGATTAGTTCTGTCACGCAAGGGGGTGGGCCGCAAGGGTGTTTTTATTTTGCAGGAGGGCTGTCCTGCAAAATAAAAATGGTCTGCCCTGAAGCATAGCAAAATGCTGTGAAGCCAACCGGGGCATTCTTTGCCCCTTCTGGGCCACCGTGGGGCTCTGTTGGCCCCCACAGTGGCTAATGGAATGCAGATTCTTCCGTGGTCCCTTAGCCCAGTCCAACTGAAGGCCTGATCTGTGGCAGGCCCGGGAAAGGGAGTGACCAGTGGCTGTGTCAAATGGAAACAGGGATTTGCATTAGCAATACTAACCAGGCCAATTCTACTTGCCTTCCAAGATCTCATGAGATCAGATTAGCCATTCAGATCAGGGCTCTTACAGAATAGCTGCCAGTAAATATGACATCCACAAGTCTTTCAGGCATGGAAAGGCTGGATCTTAAAAAGAGGGAGGGGCAGATCCCTGGAGAGTCTGTTTTGCAAGGCAGGACCTCTGAGTGTGAAGATAAGTAAAGGGTAGTGCTCAGTTACACAGACCCTTGAGGATTGCTTTCACTGAAGACTGTATTTTATCTCACTTGGCTGGTTTAAATTGTGAAAACTGACAGTGCTTACCTACGCATGGCAATTGGCTAAACCTGTGACTTGCCATTTATCTCTTAGGTGAAGGGCTCATGGGATCCTTGCAGATATAGATTGCTGTGTCTGTGAGAAGGTGTGCCAGAAGTAAAAATAATCTGTGTGCTATAAATAAGAAATGAAACACTCACTCAGACATGGCACTCGGAGGTACACATATTAATTACACACCAGAGAGGCAAACTCACAGTGTGTTCAAGCACTTAACTCACTATTTGTATTTATTAAAAAACATTCCATTGCTTTAACAATACAGTCATCCAACTGTGAAGTAACAGCAATCAAGATGCAGTCACTGACAGAAAATGTGGTTTCTTATGCCCATTGTACAGTGTAGGCTGCCAAGTTTCACACCTTTGAAGAGGGGTCTTTTTTCCCCTCTTCACTCACCCTCGCATACACATATGCACACATTCACACACACAATTAACATGTCTGGTCTCACCTATAGTCTTATGGGGAAAGTAACCTGTTTCCTCAGTCTTACTCTTACTGATTTAAATAACCTGGCAACCTATGAATAGTTTTAGTTCATCAATTCCAATTAAAGTTTGGCAAATAAATCCAGAATACACATAGGACTTTTGACAGAGAATTGCATTCTAGCAATAAATTATAAATTATTTTTAATATAGTCCAAAAGGATGGCTTAGAGATATCTAAGCACCATGATTAGTTTTAGTACTCAGGAATAAAACATCATCAAATGATGTACAGCAGAAATATAATTTATAATGCAGGACTAGTGCTGCAATCATTATTTTTCTGGCATATAGTTTATATTAAGAAGTTATTTACAATGTATATAATACAGTGTGAGAAAATGCTCATTTGTTGATGACTGCAATATGTACTTTTCATATTTCATAGAAGCCTTGGACTTCCCTGAAAAATTGGTAAAGTAGAAAGGATGAACCCTATAGCAGTACTGCTGCAGCCAGTTCTTCTGCTTGCTCTAAGTCCCTCTGTGGAGATGTAAGAAAAAAAGACATAGCTTTGCAACAGAAGGGTCCACAGATTTACTCTTGAAAACAAATGGAAACTGGGAATTCAGTGATTATTACAATACTAGTCTTCAAATCCTGTCTATAAGGACAGGCTTTGAAGGGGCTGGGGCACATTGTGGATGCTGCGAGCCTGCTCCAAGGGCCGCAGGGAAGGCTCCACCGCCCGCCCCCTCCCCTCCTACCCCGCTGCTTGCCTGCAGGTCTTGGAGCAGGCGCAGCACATCAGGGATGCTTTGGGCCTGCTCCGAGGGCCGCAGGGTAGCCTCCCCCGGCTGGCCCCCTCTCTGGCGATTCCCCGGCTTCTCTGCGAGCCTCAGAGCAGGCCCTCATGGAAGCCTCCCCCTGTGCAGCTGCCTACCTTCTGACTCCCCGGGGCCACGGTGACCTCCAGGCAGTGGGGTAATGGGCCAATCAAAAGGCGCTTAGCCTTCTGATTTGCCCCTTGGGGTTCTGTATCCCGGACACCTTGCCCCCCTTAACCAATTATTTATACTGCTCCTCAAGTGGTGTACAGATTTAATTGTAGAGTTGCTAGCTCTGGGTTAGGAAATATTTGGAGACTTTGTGGGGACAGATGGGAGTGGGCAGCATTTGGAGTGGTGAGGGACCTCAGTGAAGTATAAGGCTTCTCCCTCCAAAGCAGGCATTTTCTCCAGGGGGACAGATCTCTGTTGCCTGAATATGAGCTGTAAAACCAGGGGATCCACAAGTACCATCTGGGTATGAGGACTGCCCCCCCTCCTCACCCAGTAGACATTAACATCTACATGATTGTAGAAATCAGGTTCTTTATTGAAGCGGCAACAAACACACGCTTTGCTTGAACCGAGAAGGGGCCCTCAGTCTAGGTACCATATTGCTTTCTGATTGTCAACCCTCATCCCTCCCTCCAAAGGAAACACATTGCTTTGGGGGCCAATCACTTAGCCAAAGGTGGTGGGGATGGCCCAGGTGCCAGGCTGGCTCGAGGGGACGTGAATGACAAAGGTGTGGAATGTAGGGGGCCCAGCAAAGGGGCTAGGTAACTGACTAGGGGAGGTGAGCTACCTGTGAGGATCCCAGGACTGAAGGACTGCCAATTTACTTTAGTCAAAAGAGGTTGGAGCAAAACAAGGAACATAACCACATGGTAACCATCGTATAGGCGAGGAATGAAATAAATGAAATCACATTAAACATGGCAAAACCCAAAGGCTTTGACAGTGGGGACTGGCATCCCTATTTAACTGCTGTTTTTTTTAAAAAACACCTGAAAAATCCCTGAATCTGTGAGGAAATCTGCCATATGGAAACCCTGTGGTCTCTGTGCTTTAATGGCAGCCAGAACAGCAACAGGTTGTCCTCACATGGAAAATACCTTACATACCAAGGATGAAAATACCTTATATTGTGTGAAGGGAACTATGCCTTTTACCTATCAGTTCTATAAGAAACCAGGGCTAGTTACAATTTCCTATACATGCAATCAAAAAGATGTGCATCCCCATCATCATATATAAATAAATATAAATTTATGCTATAATAAGTGTCTTGCAGGCATTCTTCCAGCAAGATTTATAGTCACAAAAGGATCCGAACCTGAATCTCACCCATATTGGCACTCACATGCTAATGCAGTTGATACATAATAGTATCAATGTGCACGGTTGTGGTGACAAATTTGCAAACTCACCCTAAGTTTGAAATGATTATATATGTAAAAAATCCACTGGCTATTCACATGGTACAACAGAGGAAATTGTTAGCTGCGACTGTGTGTGTGTACTCAGTGAACCAAAACACATGTCATCATTTCAAAAGTGACACAGTACACTTGCAACCGGTAATGAAGCAGTCAAAATTCCAGATTAAGTCAATTTCCTGGTACATTTACTGAAGGGTAAAGGCCCGTCAAGCCACTTCTCAGAAGTTGTATGTATTTTTTAAATTGCATATTCGGTATGAGACATTGAACTGGGAAAAGAAACTTGGAGGAAGTCTTGTAACCCAAAGCTATGACTTAATTATGATTTTTATCCCACCCTTCCTCCAGTACCCTGGAAGCACATACAATCCCCTCCCTCCATTTTTAAAATTTTAGTAGAAATATCTGATATAGTACCTTAGGCTGAAACCAACAATTTCTTTAGATAGATTTATTTGGGTTCTAACGGGTGCCCAGAGACCCTTATAACATAATTCTCTCTTCCTCCACTGTATCCTACCAGCAACCCTGTGAGGTAGGCAGGAGCACGGTCACTAAGCCAAGATCTCCCACGGAGCTTTCATTGGCAAGACTGAACCCGCCCGAGGCAACCTAATTTTACATCCCAGCCACCATAGGCTTTCCCCAGCTTCAGCGTCGAAGGTCTGCCTGTAAATCAGCCGGTCTCCCTTTAATTAGAACAGCCAGGCGGCCGCGGAAGAGTAGACGAGAAAAAAGGGATCGGAACGTCACCGCCCCGAGGACGCCACGTCAGACACACGCACTCCTCGGCCGTCTCGTGTGAGGCAAAAGCCTCGCTCTCTCTCGGGGCCGGAACTGACGGAGAGGGGGCGGGCCTTGGGTGTTGATGGCGACTGCGGATTGATGCCGTCGACGACTCCTGAGCGTCCCAGGTAAGAGGCCTGCTCGCTTCACGGTCCCAAGAGGCTGCCGTAAACGTCAAGCGACCCCCCCCCTCCTTTCCTAGCATTGGTCCTGGCTGTTTTCGCGACACTCCCCCCCCGCCGCCACCGGTGGGCTGGACTAATCCTCCTCTACCACCGTTGAGTTCAAGGAGAGGCGGCGAAGGAGCCCGCATGGAGGTGACCCAGGAGGGGGGGGCGGGGCCTGGGGAGGGGGCGTCTTAGGTGGCTACGCTTACCTTGGCGGGGGGCGCGAGAGGAGCGTCATCAAAGGCTTGGAGGTCCCTTCGGGTTTGCTCTCTGGCGCCGTTACGCAGCCCGCCAGGGGGTCAGAAGCAGGACCGCTGGACTGGCGAACAAGGCTAGGCCGAAGGAGGGGCCGCCAGGGTGAGGAGAGGAGAGGACGCCGGGTGTGCTGCTGGAGCGGGCAGGGCAAAGTCTTTCGGGGCACGTAGAACATCCCCCCCCCCCCCTTAGTGAGGCGTGTTGAAAGTTTTCGCTGCCTCTGGAAATGTTTCAAGGGGGCTAGCAGCGCCATCTTAGTCAGGTGGTTTCAGGTGGGGGGGGCCCTGTTGGGTCTGCAGAAGGAGGACTGGATTCGAGTCTAGTAGCACCTTAAAAGAGCAGCAAGCTTTCCAGGGTATAAACTTTCCAGAGTCTCTGGCCAAGGGACCAAGACTCTCGGGAGCTTATCCTCTGGAGATCTTGTAGGTTTTGGAGTCTAGCTGTCCTTATTCCTTTCTAAGCTGATTGATGGTCGTCTGAAGCTGGTCATTTGGTAGAGGGTTTCCCCATTGTTTAAACAGGAAGTAAACGTTGAAGAGTGGAACAGGAAAACGGGAAAAAATGTACACCTCCTTGGTAACATTGTTCTCTAGACTAGCGATCCCCAACCTGTGGGACCTGAAGGACGCCTTCTCTCCCCCTCCCCGGCCCTTTACTTCATCCCCCCCCCCCGACCCTTTACAACACACTTCATTGTTGTGGAGTGTCTGTATCTTATTTTGAACGGATGTTTAAACATTACAGTAGCGATCAGAGAGTGCTAGGGCAGTGGTTGAGAGTAGAGGAGTAAACACCCCCCCCCCACCGGGCCTCAGTAAAAGACGTTGAGTGGTTCCTGGTGAGTGGTCCCCGGTGATAAAAAGGTTGGGGACCACTGCTCTAGACTACAGGTCAGCCACTCCCTTCAATTCTGCTCATCCTGAGCTGGATAAACAAGAGGCCTTCTCTGTTCTGAGCTGCTTTCACTTCAGCCAGCTGTAGCAGATCTAGCTGCTTGCAGACTTTGCAAAATATTTTTGTGCTTATCAAACACAACACTAGCAGTTTTTTTTTTTTTTGCTGACATGCTTGTGAGGGACCTTGTCCTGTATAGGTTGTGTGTTAAAAATTATTGATTTAAATGCTATGAAAGGTCACAGTATCTTTTGTAGGAAGTAGATAAATCTATGCTGCAGTTCTTATTTGTGAATTAAAGGAACTGTCAAGCTAATAGAATTTTGAACCAGCTTGCTGGAATGTTGTATATAAATTGAATAAATAAATAATATCAAGTGCTTTAATCATAATGTCATGCAGTGTAATCTTGTGCACATATATGTTGTATGTCCGAGAATCTCTTCTGTCTGCCTGCATTTCCCATTAATCTTGTATCAGGCTGTCTTTCATTTAACATTTTGATGACCATCCTTACATTTACATTTAGGACTTCCATCTGATCCAGTAGGGCTGCTGTTGCATAATTTGGATGGTAGGTAGTTAAAATTCCTGCTCACAGCACTGGCTTATCCGTTGTTGTGGGTTTTTTTTTTTTAGATTCATGGATTATAACCACATCAGGAGTTTCAAAGGGCAAGGGATTTTCTGGTTTTCTTGTTTATTCTGATATGGAAAAAGTGTAATTTGAAATGCAAGAGATTCAGCCTCTATGTCAAACTCAAATGATATTAGAATAAGCATAGTATAAATTAATAACTACATTTATAACGAGTAACCCAGTATGCCTATATTTGCTAATTTTAACATCTGAAGTGAGAAAGAAAATACTAATTTCTGTTGAATTCCCTAAATAGATTTGCTGAAGTCTTGTGTAAGGGTAGTGTTTTCCACAGGCAGTGATTTTCAGTTGCAGTGTTTCTTGAAACCCACCAGTTTCTTAATGTTGCCACTTGGATGTGACACTTTGTGTCTGATTGTTTTGTATAGAGACCAGTGTAGTATTGTGGTTAAGAGTGGTGGAAAATCTAATCTGAAGAATTGGGTTTGATTCTCCATCCATTCACATACAGCCAGCTGGGTGACCTTAGCCTAGACAGTTCCCTTAGAGGGCTGCTCTCAAAGAGCATTTTTGTTAGAGCATTTTTAGTCCCATCCAACCTCGCAGAGGTGAGGAAGGGAAAGGCGGAGCTCATTCTTCCAGGTCAGGGTCAGAACTGAAAAGGCCTGAGTCGAGGCCAGGGGTATCTCTTTGGGGCCAGGGACCACTAATAGATTAGTACCTGCAGAGCGAAGAGCCCTGTGCGGGGCATGAGCAGACAAGTGGTCCCTCAGATAAACCGGGCACAAGCCACGAATGGCCTTAAAGCTCAAAACCTTGAACTTGATCTGGGCCAGGACTGGTAACCAGTGCAGCTGCCTCAGCACTGGCTGGATATGTATCCTCCAAGATGAACCATGAGGACCCTAGCAACTGCACCAGCTGGAGTTTCTTGGTCAAGGACAAGAGTAGGTTAGTGTAGTGTAAGTTACGGAAGTCCAGTGTAGAATTGATTATATTTAGTTAGATTAGATTTAGTTAAGTGATTATATTGAGTGCTCTGAATGAAGAAGTATGTAGGTACTTACAGTGTATCAATATATATATGAATAGCTGATGTTTTGTAATTAAGTGTTAATGTAATATTAATTTGAAACTGTAGGGAAAATATAAATATAATAATGTAAGAAATATAAATATAATGTATAATGATTAATGTAATACATGAAATCCATTGACAGAAAATTCAAATGTCTACAAAACAAACACTGTGCATGTTCCAGTTCTGTATCAAGACCATGTGAGAAATTATTGTTGTTGTTGTTGTTATTATTATTATTATTATTAATTTGATTTCTATACCGCCCTTCCATATGGCTCATGATGCTGACAGTAATGACAGCCGCATTTCAACCTAAACGACATTGTCATTTTCAGGGAAGACAAAAGTCTGATAGTTCTGGGATACAGACGAATATTGAAAAGTAGGCTTGGTCAGTCATGTATATGCATCTTGGCTATTCCAGGCTAAGTAAGGAATGCAATTATATATTCCATATATACTTGCGCTGGCTAGCATAGATTGCAGTGTCTGTTTTACTGAAAGTGAGAAATTTTACCACTAATATATAGTAAAGAAAGATGCTTGGAAGAAATAGTTATGTTGTCATTATGAACAGTTGCCCTTGGGCAAAATATGTTGAAAATTCATATTATTGTATGTTTTAACTTATATGTAAATGGCGTTGAGCCCCCAGGGAAGGGTGATATATAAAATATTAAATATAAAAATGTAATATTTGCAGAGAATTCCACAATTCTGAGATACACAGCAATTAGAAGGAACAAAAAGCACAGGGGTACAAGATCAGTGACATTTATGAATCACTTTATAGACCACAAAAATAAAGAAAGGAAATATAATCTTCGTAGTCTGACTTTGTGTTCCTGTATTCTGTGGATTGGAAAGTGTTAAAGAAAATGAGGCTGAGGAAGTCTGTATCATAACAAAAGGGGAAAATACCCAACCAAAAAAGATAGGATGAACTGAAATTTGACAAAACAAAGTAACGATATTTGATACAATATACAAAGAATGACTTATTTTGTTTTTGTACACAGATAATTTAATAACAATTCTCAGACAGAATGCAGACATCAACAAGCAATGTGACAAAGCAAAGTGCCATACTTATTTCACCAAACAGCCTTTATCATCAGCTTACACAGTAAGCATAATTAGTTTGGTCACATCCCACTTAACACAGTAAACAATTATAATAAACTACAGAGACCAGTTCAATGACTCAATTAAAAATCTGCAAAAATGAAAAGGACTTTAAAACCAGTAAATAAATGGCAATCATTATATACCTATACTTGGAATATGTTATGAACTCCTATAACAAATTACTAGGCTTCAATAATATTGTTTTGTAGGCCACTGATGAATGCTGTTTGTATGGCACGTTGTTTTGTTTCACTGTATATGGGTGTTTGTATTCCTTTGTTGAATTATTATCTATCTATATAAGTGCTTTGTGCATACAATTGATTTGGTCATTACTTGTATGTTGTATCATATTAGTAAGTGTACCCATACCCCTATTCTCTAAAAATCTCAGCGATGACCTCCCTCCCCCGGCCAATCTGGAATGGTATAGGATAAAGGAATGTAAATTGGTATGACTAGAGCATGCTTTCTCAAACAGCGTTTTGTGAAACCCTGGGGTTTCTAGATTACTCTAGAAGGGTTTCCTGAATGAGTGAGAGTTAATTAATTTTTAATATATTTTTAGAATTTATAGTGATACATGGTCATGTTAACCTACCCTCCCAAAATGGGCAATGATGGGCCTGAGGGGGTGGAAAGGGGAGGGCCATAACTGGGCATGTATACAGCTACGCTTCCCAACCATATTCTGCATAATTGCACCACTTTTGGAGTTTCTCAATGATAAAGAAGCTGAGAAAGGCTTGACTAGAAGCTGTAAAGGTTTCTTTCTGGTTTTGATTTCTATGGTTAGTCATCCAGTGACATATTTAAAAATGTTTTGATGTACCATTATGCACCATATATGACAAGTTATATACATCCATAAGATTTTAACATATGAAACATATTTTTCTTATTGTTACTGGGTGGGGGTGGGTGGGAAAATGAAATTAAACCATCCTGGGCCGTATGGGAGGGCGGTATAAAAATCTGAGAAAATAAACAAACAAATAAAAAATACTAAGAAAGCACGGCAGCCTAGATCAGCATCAGCAGAAAACATAATATATGTGCTTATAAATGCTGAAGTAAGAAATCATTTTCTCTCCAAGGATTGAGCTGACTCTTAGGCATTTGGAGGGGGGGAACGCAGTTAATGCCCAGCTCTCCCAAAAGCTTACCTCTGAAGCAGAAACATTCTGTTCCATTTGAAGTCCTACTGGTCTCTTTCCAAGGAATTTCTCTCCTGTAGCCAAGCTGCCTGTGGCTTTTGCCAGTCGTATCTTCTCATGTTCATACATAATTACAGTTGACATCGGCACTTACAGCCAGGAATTTGGGGGTGATTTTTGATGCTTCCTTATTGATGGGAGCTCAGATCATCAAGGTAGCCACCCAGACAGCATTTTTCTACCTACACCAAGTACGGCTACTAACGCCTGGCCACTGTGATCCATGCAATGGTAACCTCCAGATTAGATTTCGGTAACTTGCTCTGCGTGGGCCTACCCTTGTCCTTGATCCGGAAACTACAGCTGGTGCAGAATGTTGCTGCTCGGGTCCTCACTGGATCATCTTGGAGGGCCCATATCCAGCCATTGCTGAGACAGCTGCATCGGTTGACAGTCTGCTTCCAGATCAAGTTCAAGGTATTGGTTCTGACCTTTAAGGCAATACACGGCTTGGCTCCTACCTACCTGCGGGACCACTTGTTTCTTTATGCCCCCCACTGGGTGCTTCGCTCGGTGGGTATGAATTTGCTGATGGTCCCAGGCCCCCTGGAAGTACCATTTTGGTCCTGGCCTCTGCCTGGTGGAATGAGTTCCCGGAAGAGTTGTGGGCCCTGTCGGAACTCTCTGGGTTTTGTAGGGCCTGCAAAATGGAACTCTTCCACAAGGCGTTTGGTTGAGGCCGGGTGGACAGAACTGGGGTGATAAGGTGGGGTTACTCCTCCCCTCTAATTGCTGTGGTAGGATACTACTAATTGAGTTTAGATGAAGAATTCAATCTGAAATGAAAAGAACTTCACTGTCTCCCTTTTCTAGCCTTTAACATTCATGCTAACAGAAATTTAATATTATCTTTCAGATAAACAATGTCATCCTTTCAAGAAGTTCCGTCATCAAGCAGTGCCCTGCAGACTTCGAATTTTGCACATGTAATTTTTCAAAATGTAGAAAAAAGTTACCTTCCTAATGTGCACCTTGAATGCCATTACACTCTGACTCCATATATACGCCCTCATCAAAAAGATTGGGTTGGTATTTTCAAGGTAAGCAACCTTATAACGTGTTCTAACATAAGTCCTATTTTTTTCTGCTAGTGGTTTTAAATTAAGAGTACAAGATGCTCCCCTGTGAGATGGTATTAATACATTTCTGCTTTAGGTGCAAAGATAGTTATATGGCCATTTTAATTATTGTACTCAAATTTCTGTCTTTTTGAGGTAGTAAATTATAGACTAAAGAGAAGTCACATTCTAAAGCAGTTTGCAACAGCACTCCCCCCCCCCCCCCACCAATGTCCAGGCTCTTTGGGTCTTTAGCTAATCTGTGAGGATATTACTTTTCAACTCTTGCATGTGAAACAAAACTCATCTGCCTGTTCTCCCAAAAATGTTAGAAGGTCCATCTAGTCTAACGTCCTGTTCCCCTTGGGGCCAACCAGATTCCCCAGAAGGCCTGCAAGAATTGTATGGAGGTTAATGCTTTCCTATTCTCCTTCAGTGGGGCCGATGTCATTCAGAGTGGTTAGGTCACGCCTCTGCTTGCTCAGTTAGGGCAAATGTAATGCAGATTATTTGCAGTAGCCCATCTGATGACCAGGAGCCTGACTCTCCAGTCTGGATTGCCCTACTGCTCAGAAAGGAGATCTGAAACCCTGCTCCTGGACTAAGTAATAATTATTTCAAGTGACTTCAAGTCTCACTGGAAACTACGGAGACAGAATCTAGAAAGCTACCTTGTTCTTTCCTGCCTACCAGCTGAAAGTCTTCAAGGACCTCATGGCTTCAACAAACCCCAAATCCGGTGGAGCTGTGGCTGGTCCCCTGGCTCTAGACCACCAGGCAGCACTTGGCACTGAGGAGACTGCCATGACTCTGGAGGGGCGGTCCGGGGCTCCAAACCACTGTTCCTCCGACAGAATCGCTAGATGGCTGGGCAGCATCGTGGTGGACCCACCGCCCTCCCTTGCCGCCAAGAAGCCAGGCCCCAAAGAGAAGAAGATCGCCTGGAAGAATGAGCCCACCAAGGCCGACGGCTCCCACGATGTGGCACCCACATAGCCAGACAAGAAGAGGAATCAGCAGCAGTTGCTCGCCTGCAGTCCCGACCAAAGCACAAAGTGTTCCGGAGCTCTGGAACGCACAATTGCTACATATGCTCACCAAGCCTTGGAGGCCAGCCCTGATGAACGCTGTGGGAGTCAGGCGGGGCCAGTTAGCCCCGCAGGTGAACACAGAGCATTGGCCTCACAGTCCCCCTTGTGGTCCCTGACAGCTGATAGAGCCATGGGCATCCTGGAGGTCTGGGTACAAGCCACAGCAAGTTGCTTTCACCGCCCCCGCCAGGGGGGCCACCACACTCCCAAGATGGTTCCACTTGGATGTTCCCTGCCATGGCACCCCCCTTCTCCTGGGAGTGCACTGCAGTCTGGGAGATCTGCCTGGCAGATGCCGGGATCTGCCCTTTTCCTGTTGATGGAAACTCCCCCACTCAGGGTCAGTTGTGGCTTTTGCTCTGGATTCTGCATTTCCCTCCCCTTTAGGCCTGCTTTGAGGGAAGACTTCTAACAGCAAATGACTGAGGCGAGAACATGTTTCATCTGGGGAGCTCATCTTTATAGTCTGGGGAAGAACAGTTATGGTGGAGACAAAGGCTGAGGTGGGGCAGAGTAGTGCAGGTATATCCCACCTGGGCAATGAGCTCTGGCCAGCCCTTGCCAGCAACAGTCTCCTAGAGCCCATTGGGGTTTTTTATTCAATTGATGTTAATACTTGTCCCACAATATGTAATGTATAATGGTTGAAGTCTTGTTTCACTTTATCTGACTGTATCTGATCATGATTGTCTAAATAAAAGGAGTAAGGGGTTATGGGATGAGTTTGGTGTTAAGGGTTATGGGCCAGTCAGGTCCATTATTGGTGCCTGTATGCCTCTAATTGGCCATCCACCCACTGGCTGCCCAATCAAATTATAACTTCCGCCTCCGTCTTCCCACAATTTTCCTGCTTCTTCACAATGTCTGGCCCCTCAGACGCCTCTCCTGAGGCGAGTAAGCTGACATGGGTGCATAGGGGCTGTTCGGCTTCACTCTCCTGAGGCAATGGCTCCTGCCTACAGAGGTTAGGGAAGCCAGCCTGTATCTTCTCTGAGGGGCAGCACTTGCCCCACCACCACACCAACCGCCATCTTCTCCCTCTTATGTACCCTGGGGCATATCAGCCGCTAGGCTGTCCCTCATGCCTGCCTAACATGGAGGCCATCAACACGTGCCTTCCGCTAACTCTGAGGCATGCGTGCAGGCTGAGAAAAGTCCGACAGCCTGGCCTAAACAGCAAACAGAAGGGGAGGGCCAGAGGGAATGCTAGGAAGAGGGGAGGGCCCCCAGCTCCCGACTAAAGAGATCAGTTCTCCTAGAGAAAAAAATCAGTTCTCCTAGAGAAAATGTTTTGAAGGGGGAACACTGGTACTGTAATTGGGGATGCCAGCCTTCTGTGAGCTACGGAGAAAACAATTATGCAACAGTTGCCAATGTTGAGTCATCACCAACGCCAACAAACCATCACACTTACTTCACACCCCTGTCTACCCCTCCACACTCTCATTTGCATGCATGTCACCACAACCCCCCCCACACACACACAAAAGAACCCTCTCATCCACATGCACCCACATGTAAGCCTACCCTGTCCTTCTACTTCCCACCCCTAGGCTCTAGCACCTGTTGCATTCCTGGATACAATGGGCTTTACCCCTAGTATCTTGAATAAAACTTAATTGGTCTGAAAAGTGCCTCTGGATTCAAAGCTGAAGTTGGGGTGGGGGTGACGGAGAAGCATAGGTCTGCCCTGGCCCTGTTTCTGGTGTTGGGGTGGGGGCAACAGAGCAGCATAGGTTTGTCCCGGCCCAGACTCTTCAGACTCCCACTGCCGGCTCCCTTGGGTGAGGAAGAGCAAACTGGTAGCCAGCTCAGCGCAGATGCTTGCAATAGTTCCTTTGCAATCAGAGACCTGTAGGGAAAGCTTTTAAAATGTATTTAACCCAGAAATTTAATTTTAAATTTAATATAATATTATTAAGATTCTTTTAAGTTTAAAAATACATGCTTTTCTTTTGGTGCAATGTTACTTGTGGCTAGATAGTTTAGCCTAATGTAGATGCTAGTACATTGCCAGCGATAAATTGGAGAACAGCTATGTGTTTGAGATACTTACATTTATTTTCATAAACATGTTCAGTGATAGCTAATTGGGCATTAAACCTGTGGTTTTGTGGTATGATTGAATAGTTTACTGTTTACAAAAAGCTGTTTTTAGTCCTTATTTAAAGTTCGCTATTTTTAACATTAGGTTGGCTGGAGTACTGCACGGGATTATTATACATTTGTTTGGTCCCCTATGCCTGAAAATTATGTGGAAGGATCGACAGTTAACTGTGTGCTGTCTTTTCAAGGTAAATAGATTGCTTATTTAGTTTGTTATTTGCTACTTATTTTAATACTTCAAAAACTTGCTTGTTATACACTTTTGAAATGTATACTGTGTGAAGAGGCTCAAGCTGTGCTGGACTGCTTGCAAGGAAGGGTGGCAGTAGAAAGGTGGCTTGGTGTGGCCGTGCAGGTTACTGGAGTGGAAAAGGAAGGAGCTGAGCCTGGAAGCTAGAAAACTAGTAAAAATGAAATTTATTGCAATGTCTTTAGCATGTATGTATGTAAACTTCATTGTGTACAACCGTAAAAATAAAATACGTTTCCATAAAAATTTAACACATCAAAAAAGAGATATATACAATATGCAAGGTACCTAAGTAAAATAATATATCTAAATTAAGATTTTTTACCAAACATATTCAAAGTGGCTAAACCTGGATGGACTATGGCTATCAGTGGCCCACTCTGGCAGCAACCTGGGGGTGATTCTTGATGCCTCCCTCTCTAAGGAGGCTCAGGTCATGATGGTAGCGCAACAGGCATTTTAACACCTTCGTCAAGCCAAACTACTAGCACCCTACTTGGCCCCAGAACACCTAGCCACAGTGATCCATGCAATGGTCACCTCTAGACTGGACTTCTGCAACCAACTGTACACTGGCCTGCCTTTACCCTTGATCCGGAAACTGCAGCTGGTCCTCACAGCAACACCTCGGAGGTCCCACATCCAGCCCATCCTCCAGCAGTTGCGCTGGCTTCCGGTCAAATTCCTGATCAGGTTTAAGATTTTGGTTATCACCTTTAAGGCCACATGTGGTCTGCGCCCAGTGTACCTGAGGGATAGCCTCTCTGCCTACACCCCTCAAAGAGCCTTATGCTGCACCAGTTGCAACTTTCTGGTGATCCCTGGCCCCAAGGAAGCCCACTTGACTTCACCCAGGTCTAGAGCTTTCTCCATCCTGGCCCCCAACAGGTGGAAAGAGGTCCCAGAGGAGATCAGGGCTCTGATTGAACTTGAACAGTTACCAGTCTTGGTCCAGATCAAGTTCAGGGTTTTGGTTTTGACCTTTAAGGCTATACGTGGCTTGGGTCCTACCTATCTAAGGAACCACTTGTCTCCTTATGCTCTCCGCAGGGCTCTTCGCACTGTGGGTATGAACCTACTGGTTGTCCAGGGCCCCTGGAATATCTGCCTGGCCTCAACCACTAGGAGAGTCAGCTTGGGGTAGTGGTTAGGAGTGTGGACTTCTAATCTGGCGAGCTGTGTTTGATTCCACGCTCCCCCAAATGCAACCAGCTTTGGGCTCACCACAGCACTGATAAAGCTGCTCTGACCAAGCAGTAATCTCAGCGCTCTGTCAAACTCACCTATCTCACAGGGTGTCTGTTATGGGGAGAGGAAAGGGAAGATTAATATAAGCTACTGAGACTCCTTTGGGTAGAGAAAAGTGGCATATAAGAACCAACTCTTCTTCTGGAGTTTGGTTGAGGTCAAGAAGGAATGTCCAGAGTTACAATTTTGGCGTCCCTAAATGTTAGGTGTCAGATCCAACACCAGGAAGATCACAACCATAGAGACACCATTGAAGCCACGTTAGTGGCTTGAGGTTGGAGGAGCGAAGTTATGTGGGGTGTTCTTTTCTCTTGTTTTTACTGCCATTTTGTTTTTAGTTTTTGATGTTAGTCTAACTGAGGATGGATAAAGTTTTAATGTTATATAGTAATTTATTGGGATATAAATTAAAAATAAATAAACAAATAAGGTATGGAAAAATAAAACTCTTTTATGTTGGATTTGCACCATGATTATATTGCTTAATTCAAATATGTTTTAGTTTAAGCTGCTATCAGAATAAATTTTGTTTGTTGTGAATAATAAGTGTTCATTTTTAAAGTGTTATGTATTTATTCCTAAGGATACTATCTTCCAAACGATGATGGTGAATTTTACCAGTTTTGTTATGTGACGCATAAGGGTGAGATCCGTGGAGCAAGCACCCCTTTTCAATTTCGAACATCTTGTCCTGTTGAAGAACTGTTAACTATGGAAGATGAAGGGAATTCGGATATGTTGGTGGTGACTACAAAAGCTGGACTACTTGAGGTTTGATTTGGAAAACTTAATATTTGTATATACCTCAACATGTATTATTTTCCTGTAGGGTGCCATGTTTTTACATTGCAATTTTTGCTGTCTCTGAAGGATCCAATGATTATTTATACAACACTGACTATTTCCTGTATTTGAAATGCAGAAAGAAAAATATGCAAAAACGTAAATTTCTATACTACATTTTGCAATTATACTTGTTATTAATTATTATTAATCCATGGTAGAACAGCAACTTAATGTAGAAGTGGAAGTAAAGATGAAAAAACAGGGCAGGCTAATACATCGATTCTGACTTTTATTTTTGTGCATATGAGGCTGCAAATGGGAAATAATGAAGATTAGTTTGTTGCTATTGGTATTGAGGTATAAATTGCCAGGTAATGTTGGACTTTGTATTTTTAGTTCAAAATTGAAAAAACTATGAAAGAAAAAGAAGAACTGTTAAAGATAACTGCTTCACTTGAAAAGGAAACTTTGCAACTCAGAGATCAAGTTGAAAGACTGGAGGAAGAACTCACCCGTGAAAAGGAAAGATGTGATCAATATGAAGCCCAGCAAACGGTCAGTCTGCAGTTGATATTTTCTGAAAGTGTTAAGGTTTTGGAAGCCTAGTGAAAATATTTCTAAAAATAGCCTTCGGGGAGGGCGGTATATAAATCTAAATAAATAAATAAAATATGGGGAGCAGATTCAAAACACACTATATTGCCTACACTTCTTTTTTGTTGGTTGTGCAGCAGCCATACTTTAGTCTGAAAAAAATAAGTTATTTGTAAATGGCATTTGTAAAAACTACATTAGGGCCTCTATGGGAGGAAAAAGAGATTGAAGCAACCAGTGTAAAATTGCATGTCCAGGAGCAAGCAGGAGGAGGCTTTTCTATCCTCCCAAAGTTGGAGACATTTGAGGAAGGGTTGCCAACACTGGGTTTAGAAATTCTTGGAGATCTGGGGTGCAGCCTGGGAAGGACAGAGTCTGAGGAGGGGAAGGAGCTCAGCAAGAGTATGAAGCAGAAGAGTTGGTTCTTATATGCTGCTTTCCTATACCAGAAGGAGTCTCAGAATGGCTTCCCTTTGCTCTCCCCACAATAGACACCCTGTGAAGGTAGGTAAGGTTGAGACAGCCCTGACATTACTGCATGGTCGGAACAGCTTTATCAGTGCTGTGGCGAGCCCAGGTTCACCCAGCTGGCTGCATGTGGGGGAGTGGGGAATAAAACCCGGCTTGCCAGATTAGAGGTCCGCACTCTTAACCAGTCACCAAGATGGTTCTTATCCTATCTCATCCAACTCACATTCTGAAGCTGTCATTTTCTTCAGAAAGCTAAACAGTTGGCCCTCGTCAGCACTGGGAAGGGAGATCACCAGGGAAGTCCAGGCTCATTACTTCCCAGAGGCAGGCAATGGCAAAAACCACCTTGGAACATGTCTCAGTAGGAAGACGCAGCTGCAACAGGAAGAGTCAGACTGCTGCCTCCCAATGCCCAATAATTCCACACTGACCTCTACTTAGCCCAAATTCCTCACCACCTCCCTGAATCCTTTCACTGCGCCAGAGGGGGGGAACCTGTATTTTAGATGGGCTTGTCCAGTTGTAACTAGGGATGGACATGAACCAGCTAACAAATGAAAGTTAGCCATAAATTTTGGCTCTTTCATGCCCCGCAAATGAAGAGCCACCATGAACTTCCATAAATGTTATGCAGTTCACTAGCAAAATAGTCCGTGGTAATTTAAAATACAGCAGGCACTAGTGTTCTCTCCCCCCGCCCTAGGCAGGCCTGGAGAGGCTGCAGTGGGCCTTTGGGGGGGGGGGAGTGCTGGTGGGGGTTACAGCCTTCCCTGATTCCCCACATAAGCGAGGCCAGTCCCCGCTTCCCTTCCTTCCCAGTCCCGGCTGTGGTTTCAGGCCCTCTCCTCTCCTTCCAGTTCACGCTCGCTGGCTGCCTTATCTCTTGCAGGCAGTCGAGTGGAGCAGGCTGGCAGTGGATTGGGATGTGGCCAGGGGCAGGATATACTACCTGATTGGCTGTTCATTGAGTCCCAACTCCTCCCACCATCCCTGTCCAGCTTTATTTATGGTACAGATACAGATAGTGATTCATGAAAAAAAAACAAGTGATGGAAAGCTCCCTGCCACTCAGCTGTTTGGAAAACCCTGCTTTCTACTCCTGATGGCTTTTTGTGGGGAGCAGAAAAAAGGGTTAAACTTCAAATGGTTCATGAATTGGTACGAACCAGGTTGACTAGCAAACTAACCTCCCAGTTTATATGGATTCATGATTTGTTTTGTGGTTCAGCCCCAAACTGCAGCAATGCAGCTCATGCCCATCCCTAGTCCTAGTCGCAACAGTAGCCTCTTGTCCGAAGTTCAGTTTTTTTGTGTGACAAAACAATCAGTTCTTGTGGCATGTCCCTTTATTTTTAAAACTGCCTTCTATATTAATCTCTATAAGAGGCAAGTAGACTTCCTTCTTCTGATATATTCTCAGACGTTACTCTCTGAAGATCCCTTACAGGCTGTTGCTTGTCTTTCTGCAATTTATTTGGTGGCAATACCTTGCTGCACTAGCTGGTATTATTATTGTTGCAGTAGCAGCTCTTCCAGAGCAGGCAAATGGGTAGCCTCCTTCCCAGCTGACAGCTCAGGGAAGAACAAATACCACCACAAATACCACAGCTATATGACAGGGTGAAGTGAAGTATTGTCAGCTGCTGCTGAAGGTGCATGAGCTGCAGTGGAGGTACTTTGCTTGCCAGTAATGTGGTTTCTGGTGAAGGTATTAAATGAGATGATCAGTCTTTATTGATCAAAGGGGCCCCGATCCTTTTTTTCCCTCATGATAATCTCAACAAACATTTGAATTTCTATTTATGTCTTTGATAGCAATAATTTATCAAAGTTAGACCTGCTATCGATTACAAACAACTTGCCTATTCTCGATGTGTTCATTTCTAAGCATAAAGTTATATTAAACATATGCCTGATATGCTCTAATACGGTAAGCTGCATGTTGCCAGATTTCGCCATTTGTAGCCTTATGTAGTAATTTGTCTCCCTCTCGTGACAAAATAATATTAGTGTACTGGATCAGACTGAAATGTTTCAGTGGTGACAATTCTTAATTACTGTCATAAATACCTAACTAAAATCTGTTATAAATCTTTCTTTAGTAGGCCTCTCCTAAGTTCCTTTAAACATTAGTATGTCTATTAATACAGATGTAAAGTGGACCACTTGTAGATTTGTTGATTTAATGCATTTTATTTCTTTCAGAGGGTCTTTAAAAATTAACAGGGTTTTTGGGGTTTTGTTGTTCACAGTTTCAGTTTTGAAGAGGCATAAAAACAAATGCATTTATTTCACATCAACTTCATTTATATACAAAGGATATATATGTTTGAGTTGGTTTCAGCTGCTTGTTTATTTATAGTTGCTCTGTCTAGGAAATGATAGGAAGAATATTTTTGCTCATATAAGGGAATTATCTGACAGTTATAAAAGCACAATATAGGCTAAAATAGAATATTTAGGGTTTTTCTGCATGCCATAAATATAACAAAATGTTTACCTGGTGAAGATGCTACATTTTTGGAGAGTCCGTCTTATAGGATATAATGGAGAATATAGGATATCATTTGTGAAATCCTGAATAAAACTATTCATCCGCAATTTCCTCCTTACCCAGACACCTCCTCTTCCCCACAAACATGCATATGATATACATATAATCTGTAGATACTGAAAGTCTCCTCAAAGAAATTGAGCTCCCAATTGCTTAACACTTACTTAAGGTACAATAATAACTCATTTGTTCATGTACCCTCTCTTTTTTCTCTTTTACTGAAGCATAATTTTGAAACTGTAGAAAGTCTCAAAACTGAAAATGAAGAATTCAAGAAAAAATATGAGGAAGCCATTTCAAAAGTTGTCCAACTTGAAGAGGACATCATGACTGTTACTCAGAAAGCAATTGCAAAAGAAACAGAGTTAGACAGGTATGCATCTAAAATAATCCTTTATTTTCCATCTAGATTGGAAAAAAATGAAATAATTGAATGCCTTATTTCTTATAGCCTAAAAGATAAATGCAAGAAAGTATCCCTTGAAAAGGAACAGCTTGAATGCCAGTTAAAGACAGAGAAAGATGAGAAGGAACTTTACAAGGTAACATATCAGCCTGTATCATTCAAGATTTGCATTCCTATATTTCTGTCTATAACAACATGAAGTTTGAATTCTATAAAGTCTGTTTCCCTCATCTTTTTGTGTGTTTGAACCTAAGCATTGATTTCCTTTCTTTTAATCTATTTAAAACTCCTTGACTAAAAATGCTGAGCAATAAAAACTCTTCTGTGAGTTTCCATTCCACATACACAGTTTTTCTGAAACATATTAAATAAAGTACCAATGCACTTAATCTCTCCCATATTTCTTGATGACAGAAGCGGCTGTGGCCCTTGGGCTGTCCAAAGATTGTATGTGTTTGTATTTTGCTGTGTTCACACTTTGATGACTGTGCACATGGCAAAACTATTTGACAGAAATATTTATACACAAGTAAATTTTCTGGCCTTCGTGTATTTTCATGGAGGAAAAATTCTTTTGTAATTGGTATCTTCTGAAAAGCCTCCCCAAGTACCCCAGCTCAAGGCTGCACAATTTGAGACGGGAGAATACTAAAATCCTAGATCATTCCTTTTATAAATTAACATTAGCACTGAGAATGATACTGGAAATATTCCATTGTTTGGTTGCTGGCTTTAGATACAGAACTTTAAAAAATATTTACAGTAATTTGTATTCTCAGCTGCACAGTATGTGAGCTTGGTTCAATAACAAACCAATATAATAAACAGTCAGCCAAAATTGCTTAGTGGAAGTTTGCAAAGCTGACAAGTTACATCAAAGGGCCATAAAAACTGAGATAATACAAATGATTTAGTTGAAAGTGATGTGATTAATAATCCTGCCAACAAAAACTCATTAAAGCCCAAAGCAGCACAAGCGACTATGAGGAATAATGAAAGGATGAAATCCACCAAAGGTCTAGGTTAGAATCCTTACATGGTGCTGAAAATTCATTAAGTTTGGTAGGTTGTGGGGTGGAAATTTCAGTTTCATTGTAACATCAGAATGTCCCTGATAGCCATCCAGGTTATCTAGCTACTGAGAATGTGTGGTGTAGGGCTTCTATAATGATGGGACAGGCATGCATGAGTGTTAATGGTCCTTTAATTGTGTCTGGGTTCATCTAATCAGATGCTTTGAGAGGCAGTTTTTAGAAAGGTAATATGTCACTTTATGTTTGTCATGGTGTCACTTGATAGGGAATGCCTGGTAGTTGGCCAGAGGTTCATATGGTCTTGTGGTTGATCTTATCCATGGGTATATGATTCTTGCTTTTGGTCTTGTGATAACTTTAAGTGGCCTGTTAAAAATTTTGGCTAGTCTTATGACCAATATAATCCTTAAATTTTTGTGAACAAAAGATTCCTCACTCTTTGTTATCTGTTTCTTGAGTCTGTTTGGATAAAACATTAAGAGAATAATATGAAATTTCAATTAGCAGAGGCAAGTCTGTTGTATCATTGCAAGGTTTTTATCATTGCAGATACATTTGAAAAACACAGAAATTGAAAACACCAAACTAGCATCAGAAGTCCAGTCACTAAAGAATTTGGATGGAAACAAAGAGAATCTGATAGCTTATTATAAAGAAGAGGTTGGCAGATTACAGCTATGTGTGGCAGAAAAAGAAAAGTTGAAGAGAGCTTTCTTGCTTACTTCATCAAACAAGGTAGATATTATAACTGTAATTTGAGATTAATTAATATCTTTGCTTGTCCTAAGTATTCAAAATCCCACGTTAAACTACTCAACAATATAAAATTTGACACACTTTCTTAATTCTTTAAAATGGGAAAACTTGAAACCTGTGTAAGAGATACAAAGTTTTGCTTACACAAATCTGCTTTATTTTTACATTAATGTGGTTGGAGATGTAATATGTGATATTTCCCCTCTTAGGTCTTCAACACACTTTACTGTTGAACACATCTAATAGTGATAGCATTTAAATTAGTATACCTTTCCGTTTAAAGATAGCAGTACTCATTCACTGTATTTAATACTTAATTCCCCTGGTTATTCCTCCTTTCCAGGAAGAGGCAAGCATTTTAAAGGAACAGCTGCGGAAAGCTGAGGATCAGATTCAAGCTAGTAGGCAGGAAGCTCTGTTGATGTCCAAAGAACTCAGTGATGCAGTAAATGTGCGTGATAAAACCATGGCAGATCTTCATAATGCCCGACTGGAAAATGACAGAGTGAAGAAGCAACTTGCTGATGCTCTAGCAGAACTTAAAAAAATCTCCCTTGCGAATAATGAACAAGTAAGAGTTCTCTTTTTGTATACATTTTGTGTAAAACATCCTGAAGGACAAAAGTTGTTTGTATAATTACTGATTCTCACCCAGTTTCTGTAGTAGTCTTGATCCATCTCTTTCCGCCCCCTCACCCCCCACCCCCATAATTTTAATGGGATTAAAACTGCAATAATGAAAGTTCAGCCTTGAGCGCTTTTATTGCTGCTTGTATTATTGGAAAATTTCCCTCATTCTGTGGTGTACTAGTGGGTTATGCTTGGCTCAAGTGCTGATTTTCAGGGAACTTTCAAACTTCTAAGTCAATTCCGCACCCGATAAATATAGCAAAATGCTTTATGCCGTTTTGCACGATGTTGCCAACCTCCCGTGTCCATCCAGCAAACTTCAAGCAACATCCTCATTCTAAAGTGCTAGTTGGGAAATCGCATAAAGTGGATTTCCCAACCTAAAAATTATGAGCTACAGGAGAGCAACCAGCAGGCCACATGCTAAAGAGATGTATGGAGGTGAAGAAGTGCTATCTCCACCTCCAGTGTCTCACCCAGCAACCACCTCCCTCTCTCTTCTCCCAGGGACGTTTTATTTTTATTTTTTTAAGAGCAAACTGCCTGGAGTAACTAATAGGCAAAGCCAAAATGAATTTTCCCCCAAAGTTGTCACACAAAGCATGCCTTTCTAGTCCCCCCCCCCCCCCAATCAGGAACTAAATTAATTTTTTAAAGATTCCAGACTCATGATTTCATAAGGGCTGGCATTATAAAAATCACTATGCATCTATAATTAGAAGTTATATTTAACCCCCCCCCGGGCATCACAAGCCCTGATTGACAGGCGGAAGAGAGTTGCGTGTAAAGCACGTTGCTCTCTTCCACCATTTCAAGCAATGCTTGCGGAGTGTAAGAAGTGCGAGAAGGTGGCAGACAAAAACAAGAGAGCCAGAAGGTGAGGAATGGCTGGAGGTGTGATCATTTTTAGTGCTACATTTCACTGGCGTAATGCTTATATTTTCAATGTGCAGAAGTGCCCTTGTTTTTCACATTTGATGGTCATTTTAAAAGGTTTTTGCTATCTAGCCATGGGGGTAGAATATATCTCTAAACTCGGTGTAATATTTTTGTCCCAGCCATAAGGGAAGCTTTGTTTAGATAGTGAGTTGTAAGTTGGTGTTATGTTTATCTTGTCCAGGCCCAACTTGATCTGCTTAATTGGGGGTCATAAACTGTTGGCAGTCCAGTAGTCAATAATGCTAATTGATTGCAGCAGTTCTTTGTGGTAGATGGCCTTAAACTGAGCCGATAGAATGTTATGGTTGTAATTTTACACTAGACTAGACGCATTCATGTACATTTTATTAACAAACATCTATTGTAAATGATTCCGTGTTTGCATGATGAAAAGTAAAGGTTCATTTGTAGCTTATACTTTTCTGTAAACATTCAAATAACCATATACCTCCCACCCTGTACAAATCCCAAGAAAGTGAACAGGGTTATTATCCAACAAGGTTTCTGGTTCTTGGGTGGTCCCTACCTTGATTGCTTTTTGATGGGAGCTGCAGCTCCAGGCTTGGCTAGTGGGCTTCCCCCCCCTACCTTGGCCATTGTTTGTAGCTTCTTCCATGTCCCTTGCCCATCCTTGGTGTGCTCATCTCTCTTTTTTGCCAACAGGCACCCTGGGCTATGAAGAGAAGCATTTCACTTCTTCATGGTTCACCTGGGCAGCTGCTAGGGTCACAACGAGGTGACTGAGGCCACCTGACTGGGGGCAAAGAAACCCCTGTTTCCATTATCCTCCCATCTTCCATGAGCCGAGCTCCATGGGGGACTATAGGATACTGTCTTCTCACAGGGCCCAGCTTGCTCCTGTTGAAGTTCTGGAAGGATTCTGCTACCTGTGTAACTCCATGAAGGAGAAATCAAACCCTCCTTCCTTTACCGAGCCCTGATATCTCTCCTTACTCTTCTTCTTAGCAACAGCCTTTATTTGGCATAATAGTGCCTTTACTCATTGCTATTGGGCTTTGTGGAGGAGATAGAAAGTAGTACATATATGGGCCGGATAGCTTGTGAGCTTGTTAATGCTTACATGTTTAAATGACATTTTTGGTAGTTTAAATGGTTACTTTGTTAAATTGTATTTGTATCCCTAACAACTGTAATTTCTGAATAGATCTGAGCATCTTTAAAAAAATCCTTCAGTCTGAAAGAAGATATTTAATTTCCAGAAGGAAATGGTGATGTTTCCTATACTGAATTGATCAAACAGATGAAAGTAGCCATAAAATAGCTAGAATGTGGCATATGGCATCCTAACAGTTCAGATGAATATGTGGCTTTTGAAACAAGCCAAGCCCACTCAGACCTGAGCAGTGCATACCTCAGTTGTACTTCTTATTTATTTCCTGGTCTAGAAGAGAGCCTTTTGGCTGATGGTATTTTAGTTGAGTGAAGAGTTTAGGATTGCTGCAACTAAATGGTTTGGTTGGTGACCATATGGAAGATTACGAGGAATTCCAAATAAGCTAGTCTGTATACTTTCTAAAAAATGAAGCCATTATATAGGAGTATTAATAGAAATCTTGCTGGGGGGTAAATGGTAATGACTGGGGAAGGCACTGGCAAACCACCCCGTATTCAGTCTGCCATGAAAACACTAGAGGGCGTCACCCCAAGGGTCAGACATGACCTAGTGCTTGCACAGGGGATACCTTTACCTTTAATAGAAATCTTATTCCACCACAAACCACATTTCCAGTACATTGCAGTAGAAGTGGCTGTTCGCATCAAGCAAACAATTTTGTTTTTCATTTCTTCTTAATATATACATTATCTGCTTTAAAAGTTATCACTAAGTTCTTTTAAAGGGTAAATACATACTCTTTTTGTCAAAGGAAGCATCAAATGTTGTAGAAAAAGAACTGCGCAGAGAAGTTGAGGACTTAAAGCTCCGCCTGCAGATGGCTGCTGAACATTACAAGGAAAAATTTAAGGAATGCCAGAAGCTGCAGAAGCAAATCAATAAACTTGTAGACCAGACAGTAAGTTACATTTTTGGCTTCTTTGCTTCTGATAGCTTCATAAAATCAATTAGTTGAATTGTGGAGTATAGGTTTGCTAATATTTTGAAGTAGAATGACTAGATGGAATAAAAAATGAACAAATCTAGGTTTTATTAACACTGTTCAAAGTGTTTTGTGAAGCCACACAAATTTAGTCTTGAGGAAGCTTCAGTGAGAATGGAAGACAACAAAACTAGATCTGCCCATATCATGTGTCTTCAATTCTTGGGGTATGTCATCTACTCAGTTCATATTTGCAACTTCTTGATGACTCTTATCCAGAACTATAGTACCATAATGGAACCATAATGTTACTGTAGCATTCATTGTCTTCTGGTTATGTGTATATATTGTGATGTCTGTTGAAGCATTAGATGCTATGAAAAGACTGTGTCTCTGCCACCCAGATCTCCTCCCTCACACAGAGATCACTGAAGTTTTTGAATCCATAGTTTGTGGGGAGAGTGTTTCTTAGCCTAACAAACTATTTTGTGAATGTTGGTTAGGTAAATTTATTGTATTTCTATACCAACCTCCCATAAGGCTCATGGCGGTTTACATAAAACATAGGGCTATACATTGTAATCATAATAACAACAACCATAATAGTGGAAACCAAAATTGAGTAACAATATTATAACAGTTAACAGTACAATATTAGCTTTCTAAACAAGAACCCGTAGGGAGGTAAGCTGGGATCAGGACATGGAAGTGATGTCTCGGGGGCCAGCATGTGATGAGTCTGCCAGCCTTAACCAAATGCCTGGTGGAATTGTGAAAGTTCAGGAAGGGCCCTGATCTCTTCAGGGAGCTCATTCCACCAGGTGGGGGCCAGGACAGAGAAGGCTATGGCCCTGTTTGAGGCCCGACACACTTTAAAAAGTCAGGGATCACCTTGAAGGTGATTACCAGAACCTGAAGCCTAATCTGTAATTCAGCTAGGAGCCAGTGGAATTGTTGGAGGGCAGGCTGGATGTGGGACCTCCACGGACTGTTTGTGAGGACTCTGGCTGTGGCATTCTGGATCAGCTGCAGTTTCCAGATCAAGGTTAAGGGAAGGCCTGTGTAGAGCGAGTTGCAGAGGTCTAGTCTAGAGGTGACTGTTGCATGTATCACTGTTTGCATGGATGGCCACGTAGCATAGATCAGTCGTCCCTAACCTTTTTATCACCGGGGACCGGTCAATGCTTGACAATTTTATTGAGGCCCGGGTGGGGGGTAGTCTTTTGCCGAGGGATGTTGCCACCGCCACCTGAGCCCCAGCTCCGCTTGCTGGTGCCCCTGACTTCCCGCCGCCCACTGGGGGGCGCTGTCAGCAGCAGCTGCGCAGTGCCATGCCAAGGGGGAGCCCCAGCCATGGCAGCTGCCGGACAGCACCAAAGGTGAGCCAGTGGCAGAGTGGCAGGGCCGCCCCCGAGGCAGCAGCCGGGGAGGAGGATGAGGAGCCCACAGTCCTGGTACCGCCTGATCTACGAACCGGCACCAGTCTCTGGTCCGGGGGTTGGGGACGGCTGGTATATATTACTGTTCTAGGACCAAGTAGGGTTCTAGTAGCTTGTGTTGGCACAGATGGCATGAAGCCTGCTGCACTACTCTCAAAAGAGTGTGCCCATGCCTCCGTGGAAACGGAGGCATCAAGGATCACACCCAGGTTTCTGGCAGTCTGAGCTACAGATAGTTGCACTCTATCCAGGTTGGGTAGGTGCACTTCCTTACTTGTACCCTTCCTGCCCAGTCACAGGAACTCCGTCTTTGAAGGGCTGAGCTTCAAACGACTATGTTTGAGCTACCTCGTCACTGCTTCCAGGCATGTGGCTAAGAATTCAGGGGGAGAACCAAGGTGGCCATCCATCAGGAGGAAGATCTGGGTGTCATCTGCGTATTGGTGACATCCCAGCGTATAGGTAACCACCCGAGGCCAACACATTCAGTTCCTGGAACTGACAGTGTGGGAAGTGCTCTGGAGGAAAAATCCTCACGCATTAGGATTGCCACTCCTCCTCCGTGACCCACAGTCAGTGACTGATGGTGGACAGAAAATCCACCAGGGGCCAGTTCTTTAAGGGAGACTGTTTCACCCTCCTTGGTCCAGGTTTCCATCATGCAAGCCAGGCCAACTATGTGCTCTGCAAAATAAGCTTGCAGAAAGTAGACTTTGTTGTTAATGATGCACAGCATCAGTGTCGGAGGCAGGTTATTCACCTTTACTGCCACCCTAGTGACCCAAGAGGTGGTGCAGAGATTAGAAGGGGTTCGAACATGGCCATAGACAGTTGAGGTGAAGGTGGCTGGCTGTCCACACTCTAGAGCAGCCTTTCTCAACTTTTTACTATTGAGAAACCCCTGAAACACTCTTCAGGCTTCAGGAAACTCCAGAAGTGGTGTGATCATTCAGCATATGGTTGGGAAGCATCACTGTATTCATGCGCACACAGAGACTCTCTCCTCCCCATCCCCTCCAGGCCCTTCACTGGCCATTTGGGGAGGTGGGGTGAAGCAGTGTGACCATATATGGTCATATCACTCAATAAATCTTTAACATTTTTTTCAAATATATGAAACATTCATAATTAACTCCCACCCATTGTGGAAACCCAGGACCCTCAAGAAACCCCAGGGTTAACCAGAACCCTGGTTGAGAAAGCCTGCTCTGGAGCCATGTGTTATGGTAAGAGTGTTTGAGAACAACCTTAATACTAACTGGATGGAAGATATCAGCAGTAATAGTCTTGATCAAATTAGACTTTGTTTATGCAAAAAGTCTATTGCAGCCTTCTCAGCCTTTTGACTTGCTGAGCTTCTGCGGTCCCTGCATGACTCCCCTTCTCCTCATACTCTAGGAGTTTTCCTTGATCCCGAAATTAGTATCCTAGTAGGAAACCTACTTTGCCTAATACTCTTCTAATCAGTTCTAGTGTGTTCATGGACTTCAAAACCAGATGCTACATGAGAAATATATATTTGTTTATAGTATAGTAACTGTTTATATATAATAAAATAAAATGTGACTCAGAAATGGAATTGTTAGATCCATAAAATACGTACACTGCGTTTTCTTACGGTTTGGATTTTTTTGCTTTCTGTAACTAGAACATAATTGTGTATAGCAATGATTTGTACTCATCTTTGGTGTCATTTTTTTAAATAAAGAGAGTTGCAGAGAAGCAACCGAATTTGACAGATGGCTCAAAAAGTACAACTCCTGTGGTCGAGACTGGAGGTGAAAAATTGTCTGCCTCTCAAGGTATCAACTATTTCTAGCTGACTTACAGACAACCAGACAATGTATCAGTACTAGAGAAAGAGCAAGATTCCAAGGATCACATTCGGCTTTTGCTGTTCCTTTTCCAGTAGGAGTCCCCTGAAGGGGAAACAGAGTCTGGTGGAGCTAGGGAGGCAGACAAGTGATTCTGTGCAACATGTTTTTTTGGGGGGGAAATCAGTGGTTTGGCAACCCAACAGTTTCATGTGCATGCTCAGACTTTTTTACAAGATACCTGTATTTGTGTTTAAATTTATGTCTGTAGTCAGAAGCAAGTTGGAAGCAGCATGGCCCATGAAGAAGCAATAGTTATGCTAGTAAAACTGCTACTTTATTGCTTTTGAAGTATTTAGCTTATTTCTGTTTCTGTCCATTTGGTGACCTGTAACACATAGTAACTTGAGTCTAAAATTTGTCTGCCTTTTCATAGATCCAATCTTGCAGTTGTCTTGTTTCACTATCAGAGTTCTCAGTGAGTGTTAGCTTCCAGCGCTACAGGGCAGTGTTAGCAACATATGATGTGTAGGATGCCAAGACTTTGCCATGGATGTGGCAAGGTCTGCTGGATTTTCCCACTGTTGCTCTTTGCCAAGCTTTGGGTGACTGAGGATTTAGGGCTGGATTGAGACCTTGACCAAATGCAGCTTGCAAACTGTATATTGACTGCCCTGACTCAATATATATTAGATAATTCCTGTGGCCTGTGGTATATATTTGTGCTATTTAATTGTATGAATGTGGCCTTTTGTTCTTAGAATTTCACAGAATAATAAGTAACATGCATTTGCAGAACTTTTTAGTGGGGAAAGTGGCATGAATACAAAATGTCCTACAGGGAACTGTCTTAATTTAGCTAAACATAGACATTTCTAGATACGGGGAAAGAACATGACTAATTCTCTTTTTCTAAAAATGAAGGCAGTTGATGACATTCCCTCTCAAATGGGAGTTCTTAACATACCGTTTGCTTAAATCAGCCTTTCTCAACTTATTTATCACTGAGAAACTCCTGAAGCATTCTTCAGGCTTTGAGAACCCCCAGAAATTGTGTGATCCTGCAGAATCTGAGCTGTGTACATGTCCACCGGGGGACCCTCCCCTTCCCACCCCCTCCAGGCCCATCATTCATAATTTTGGGAGGGGGCCAACATGACTATATATTATTATATCACCTGATAACTATTTAACTAATTCAGTCAGCTAATTTATTAATGCCCACCCATTTGGGAAATCCTTCCAGGGCCGTCAAACTCCAAGGTTTCATGAAACCCTGGTTGAGAAGCCCTGGCTTAAAGCCTCTCTTCTGTCTTGGAATGCGGCCATAGTTTTGTATAAGTATCTGTCTAGCAGACTGGAGATCTTTTAGCATTGGCTGGACAGATACTTATTGTGGATGTTTTAGACGGATCCTGCATTGAGCAGGGGGTTGGACTAGATTGCCTGTATGGCCCCTTCCAACTATGGTTCTATGTGGCCATCCTGGAAACTTTCAGTGCATTTGTACAAAAGCAGAGCGTAGTTATGCACAACTGAAATATGGCCTTTTCAAGCTTGTTTTTACTTAGTTTATTGAAGAGCACAAAAAAGAAGGCAGATGAGCATATCTTCAGTCGAGTGAACCAGGTTTCTGCTTGTGGTTTCTGTATTGATCTTGTTGCCTCAAAAAAATTTTTTTTTAATATTACTACGTTTATCCAATATATATAGTTGGCTCCATTCCATCTGTTACAGTTTTGGAGTTTTCAGAAAAGGAGCAAGATCATGACAAGAAAAAAGAAACTGCTGAAAAAACAGAAAAATATATGAAATGCAAGGAGATGTCTGTAAGTAAGAGGCTAATATAGAAACAAGAATTAGTATTAGGGAATAATGGCAAAAGTATGCTTTGACTTTAATCTCTCTTGAAAAGTTGCTGTAATGTGGTACATATAAGCTTAGTTAATTCTTAAGTCCATAGTCCCAGTTCAACTAAAGTTAGTTCTAAGTGACAAATGAAATCAGCTTGTTACAAGTAAGTTTAATTGATTTCAATAGAACCTAGTTTTGACTCAATTCTATCTTAGGATACAATTTTGAAGGTTTGCGTTGTGTAGAATAATTGATTTGGAATGAAGTTTGAATATGAATGTTGTACAAAGCAGATAAGAAACAAGAACCTGAAGTAGGCAGATGAAATACAAAGCAGATTATATAAAGCCAATAAGAAACAAAAAACTGAAGTAGCCAGATAAAATACTGGGTTTCTCTTGTAAACAGATGGGAGCTTTAGTTAATTTACATAAATAATTTTTCATTTGGTATTGCCTAACTGTTTTCCCAAAAAGCATGTTCCAACATCCGTATGTATTATTCCTCTGGCAATGGCTATCATTCTGATACACAAGTAGTTCTGTTCCACATTGAACCTAAAGAAGCATTATGTTTGGTCTTCTGGATGAAGGGTCTTCCAGGTAGTTGCAAAGCTTCATGGAATGAGTACATGGTGGACCCCCTCCCCCCAACAGCTGCTTTTCTAGGGTGAGAACAGTGGCAGCATATAAAAATAATTTCAAATAAACTGCGAAATAGTCAGAAATATTTTCCCCATTGCTTTAGGTCTTTAGGTTAATCAGTAATGGGAGTCAACTTGATTAGGTTGTCAGCAGGAACTTGGCAGGTGGCAGTTCTTTGAAACAACTGTGCTGCACATGAACCACTTATGTTTATTGAACAATTGATAGTTAATAATTTTATTTGTAGGATGAAAAATTGAAATGCAGTGTCTATGCTGATGAATTAGCTAAGCTGGAGCTGAAGTGGAAGGAGCAGGTAAAAATTAATGAGAGTGTGAAGCAACAGCTAGCAGCGGTAGAAGACCAATATCTAGTAAGTTTGACTGTTTAATATTAACACTTTTAATTGAAGCTATTTAATTACATAGAGTAATAAAAGATCTGCCTTCTCTCATAAGTCAGGTTTATGTTACTACTGCTTAAATCAATACTCCTCAATTAGAAGTTACTTTGCCAAGTCCAATAATTTCATTATCCAGTCCTCCCGAGACAGAATCTCATTTGTTTTCCAGACTTTTGCTACCACCATTCTGGCTGCTGTTAAAGCATACAGCAACAATACGTTTAGTTCTTTAGATATTTCTTCACTCATTATGCATATAATAAAAATAATTCTGGTTTCTTTTTGAGGTTAACTTTCAACATTTTCTTAAGTTCTGCATATATTTTTTCCCCAAAATTTGACCATCCTTTGACCACATGTGGAAAAAAGAACCCTAATTTATCCTACATTTCCAAAATCTCTTGTCTGCATTTTGGGATCATTTTGCCAATTTCACCGGAATTAAGTACCACCTGAAATACGTTTTATAGAAATTTTCCCTCAAGTCATACCTAACTGAAAACTTGATTTGCGTCTTCCACAAGTGTTCCCAAGCCTCCATATCTATTGGATGACCTGGATCTTTGGCCCATTTAACCATAACTACTCACCATTTCAGTATCCCATTCTAATAACATTTTGCTGCTGTTATGGTTGTTAGGTGCGGTGTGCGACCCATTGCAACCCCATGGCTTCTATAAATAACATTTTATATTTCTATAAATAACATTTTAGATGCCTTCAAAATAATGGTGATTATTTTGGAATTATACAGGAAAAATTATGTTAATCTGGACTGAGAAAACTCGGTTGAGATTTCAACAGTTGGTTCAAGATTTGTTTATATGAACATATCTCAGTGTGAACCTTTTACATTAGTTTGTATGATGCACTACTAGAAGTTTAAACCTTTTGGACTGGTAGATTATGAGATTTATGTTAGTTTGGAAATGTATTACTAATAAAGTAGTATTTAAAAAGTTACTTTTGCCCCTCTGAGCTCAAGAAGTACTTACTCGCTTCATGGAATAGTTCTTTTAAATCAAATGTCTATTATGAATTAGCTCTACTGGAACACTCCTAAACTGAACATACTAGTCCTCTGATGTCTGAGGCAGAGAGAAGCTTATATTTTTTAGGCTGTGTTCAGATGTGGTTTAACATATTGGATTTCTGTCTTGCCCAGAGCTAGGTTTCTACACCAGGGTTTGGAATATCAGGGTGAGGATGAGAAACAAATTGCATTTTGTATAGTACCTGAATTCCGACATCACAACAAATTGTGGCTTGATAAAAGACTTAGTAAAACATTATTGGATCTGTGCACAAGAAGGGGAATCTAGGGAAGGAGCATGAGGTGGAGCTCATCATGAATAAACCAGAGTTTGTGGATTGTTCCATAAGTAAACCATAAAATGGATTGTTCTGTGCTCAGTTGGAGGTCAGGATTCTGTTAATCAAACATGAACCCTGGTCACTTTTCCAGTTGATACCAATTTTGTTCACACAATGGCACTTTTAGTGCACCTATATATAGACTAAGAACTGACTGCTTTCTTCATAATATATGGTAATGGTCTTCAACCTTTTTAGATGTAGGACCCATGAGTCTGCAAGCTGAGTATAAGAAGTCATGAGGTAGGAAGAAGAGGGGCGAGACATGTGATCTTGCCATTGGTTAAGGACCATTTTTTTTAAACGAACTTTTCCAAAATAGATATGAAAGCTACGTCATTACTTCTTGTAAAAGAGAGGCAGTTGTCCAGCAGGAGAACTGTAATTGTAAGCTTCAAGGAACATTAAAAACCTGAAAAATCTTTTTATTATGTTAATTTCATTGTAGTTACAATATTGTTACATTATGTTCATTTGCTGAACAATTGGATGCATGTGAATTGTCACCATATCTAGGAACTGTTTTATGTCCACTAATGTGGCTGCTGCTTTGAACTTGTGTTTTAAATAGGTTCAGCTGGCGGAAAAGGACAGACAGATAAATGAGCTGACATCCCATTTGGGAATCCTCAGCAATGGGAAGGTACTGAATAATTGCTGCATATTAGTGAGCCACTAAAATCAAATTTATGCTGATGTATTCCTTCGGATGCCGCTTGAGTGCAAAGAACTTGTGCCACAGCTGCTTAAATTTTAGAATAGAAGTAGTTGGGTAAGAATGGAAACATACCATGGGAAATCTGTGAAGATGAGCTTGATTAACATATGCTCAAATGCTGGTACTTTCCTATCGAATATGCAAGGAAAAAGTGCAAATGCTGGCATTGCTCCCATGTGAAATCTAGTTTATAATACTCATATTATCCACAATCCAAACTGCAACCATCAAATTGCTGTGTGTGTTTTTAGAAAAGGCTACATCTTGTAAGATTTCAAAGTCAGTTGGAAGTCAGAGAAGAATATATCAAATATTCAGCCCAGCGACAGTTAAGCACTAGATTGCATTGAAGTACTTGGAATAAGCGTGGTTCTTATAGGTAAAGGGCAATATCAAAAAGCAGAATCTCAAGTAGTAGATGAGAACTTCAGCTCATAAAGACATTTTGTGATCTCTTTGTGATGCCACTTTGCGCCACATGTGCTGAAATGTTCAGATACTTTTATGGGGCCTTTGGGAGCCTGGACTAAGTTTCCTGTAGTCCAGTAACTTGTTTAAAATTATTTTTGCATGAGGAAATTACAGGTTTAATGTTAGACATCTAATGAGGATCTATGTTAAGTCTGACTTCAACTAAGGTTTAAAGTAGAATGTAGATCAGATTACTATATAAATAACCTTTATACCCTTTATAAAGCCTATAAACTGACCTATTTATGGTTGCTGAAAAATCAAAAGTTCTATGATCTATATGTTTAATAGATGTTATTAAATAATTTTGTATTTTAATAAGTATAAAAATACTAGTGCTGTGAAGTAGTTAATGTTGAACTAGGAACACGGAAACCCATAGGGATGCCAACCTTCAGGATGGACCTGGGGATTCCCTGGAATTACAGACTGTAGAGATCATTACCCTGGAGACAATGGGTGCTTCTGGCAGGGGCTCATGGGAATTGTAGTCCATGGACATCTGGAGGGCCGCAGTTTGACTACCCCTGCTTTAGGCTTTGTCACTGGATCCCACTATGGCACTGAAGAAGAAGAGGAGTTGGGTTTTATACCCCATTTTTTACTACTCAAAGTATGGCTTACAATTGCCTTCCCTTCCTCTCGCCACAACAGAAACCCTGTGAGGCTGTGAGAGCTCTGAAAGAAATTGCTCTTTGAGAACAGCTCTAACAGGACCCAAGGTCACCCAGTTAGATGCATGTGGAGGAAGGGCAGGGAATCAAACGTTGCACATCAGATTAGATGACGCTGCTCTTAACCACTTCTCCAAGCTGGCTCTCTCTTCCTCATTGTGGCCCCTGTCATTTCCAGACTCCATTCCCAAAATTCCAATACTTTTCCCATCCTGGATCAGGCAACCCTAGAAACACAGATTCTAATCTGTACCCAGCGCTGGACATATCTAATAGAGCATACAATGGGGGAAGGGAGTCCTTGGAGAAGGGGTAAAATAAAAAACATAATATGCTTAAACGGCTAGAAAGGAACATTTTTAGCATGATCGATGGATTGAAGTTTGGAAGCAGGTGCTAATAATGAGGTAATATGGTCCTTGAACATTTTGAAAGCATAAAATATAACAAATGCATAATTATGTAGTTACAATGGAGCGTGTATACAGTACAGTCTTCATAGTGTTATTAAAATCTCATTTTTAAACTTCGTCATAAAATAGGCCACATGTTTTTATATAAAGATTACAACTTTTTAATGTTTAATTATTCCTTTGTTATGAAAAGTAAAGGCTCAGAATTTTTTTTTAAATCAGTTTTAAACCCTGTAGATCTAAGAAATGTTTAGGCAGCATTTGTTTAAAATGTTCTGGCCCCTTTAATCTATCATGGCATTCTTTGGAAGTTTGGACATGGGGAAATAAAACAGCTGTGCCTCCCATGCATGTTCATCTGTATCTTTTTTTTCTTGTTACACTCAGCTAGGGCTAAACTTTAAACATTATCTTTAAACAAAACAGTTTGTTTCTGGGGTGACTCCCAAGAAGTAGCTATCTGATTGTGACAAAGTTGTTTTTGAAATGGGAGCCAAAATGAAGAAATGAAATTTTGTGGTGATACAAGTGTTGGCAGCTTTCCACAGGAAAACAAAGCAAATTGAGCTTTGCAGGCCTTTTGGCGAAATAAAAGACTGTTCAGGCGCTGGAACATCACTGTGATTCATGTTGTATTTGTCTTCCATTCTGCAATTTTCACTGTCTACCTATAGCCAGTAGAGAGCCATCCTTTCACAAGGTTTCAAAATGAAAAAGGCAAAAGATCTCGTCAGTGGTGAATCCTGTTACGTGAAAAGCAGTGTTAATGTTTCATTTCTGTTCTGGTCTGAATTTTTCAGGCCTTCATATTACTAAGAGCTAAATATTCTAGAAACCATAGCTTCTTAAACTAGCCTTCAGTTTAACATCAGACCAATAATTCAGGTTTAACCAAGGGACAGTAAAGCATGACAGAGGAAAATATCAGAAGACTTGTAAAATCTTGTACAAATTTTAGCAGCGTACAAATGTTGAGTGTTGTGGATTTTTTTTTTTTGCTGCAATCTTAAAATGACTGGCTTCTGCCTATGCCATTGTGTGCACGTGTTTGTTTGTTTTTTTTTTGTCTAAATTTTATCTTTTCCCCAACCTGTTCTATAGAATCTTGGAAGAAGACCGGAAAACCAAGCAGAAAGAATCACTGAAGGACAGATGTCTCAGCAAGCATTATTTTTTCTCAGTTCTGATACTGATGGACAGCTGCCTGCTGTGCCTCCTAGACTACCAGGGCTTCAGTATGGCAACCCCTATACAAACCAGGGAACAAGAGGTTGGAAAATAATTTCTTCAGCTTTGGTTTGCTGGAAGATTCCACAGAGATGCATATCATTATTTATTTTCTGAACTGAAACCAGTGGTGTATAATCCTAATTCATTTTAGAAAAAAGCCAGGCATGTTAATGGTTCTGTGAACTTTCACAAGCAGGCCATTGAAGATAACTGTTTAATTGAGTAAGCTCCTGGTGGAGAGTTTCTGCTTGAATATTTGGCATATTCATCTTTCTGTTTACTTCAGCAAAGTCTCCTGATTACTATTGCAGATGGGGCAGATGGTGCTTTTTACCCTGATGAGATTCAGAGGTCGCCTGCACGAGGACCTTCATGGGAATTAGAAGGCAATGTAGTGTGCAGTCAGCCTGCTCGGAACCTCAGTCGGCCTGATGGCTTAGAGGATCCCGAAGATAGCAATGTAAGTGGGTGGTATCTTCACACAATAGCATTTTGAATTTCTTAAACTTTAAGCTGCCAGCTGTACTCCATATCATCTTCATTAAGAACATTTTCTTGCAGAGCAGCTTTAATATTAGCCAGTGGGGCACCTTATAGCCATGACTGGATTATACCGATGACCGCAAGCATACTGTGGACATGTGTGGTCCAGTCAGACCATTTGGGCTGGGAAGCCAAAGGAAGAAACAACCAGGATCAGAAGTCTGGGCAGGCATCTATTACAAGTGCAGTATCTCGTTGGTTAGAGATAACCGTATGGAAGCAACAGTGGCTGAATTCATGCTACTAGAACATTGGATTTTCTCATGTTGTTGATACACGTTTAAGAAATAGAAAGGCAACTCCACATGCATATGTCAGGTTTCTAATACATGAAAAACAGGTTTTAAATGCACTTTAGGGAGGAGAGAGCCAGTCAGGGAGGAGTGAGCCAGCTTTGGAGCTACTGGTGAGTTTTGCTTTCTTTCTTACAGTGTGTGAGGGTATATAGGTTGTAAGAGAGTGGGGACTATGTGAGTGTTTTGTTTTTGTTTTGTCTATTCCTTGCCTGGATGGTGGGTAAACTACAGCTAACTGCATTAGCTGATTTACATTGGGTAGCAGTTTTGCCTGGGTCTGACTGCTAGCTCTAGCCTCTGCTGGGTGGGCCTTTGTACTACAAAAGGCTCTTGTTCACCAGAAGCAGTAGCACAAGCAGCTGGGCAGGAAGAATGAGAAAGAGCTGGCTTGGGAGCTACTGGTGAGTGCTGCTTTCTCTCTTGCAATGTGAGGACAGTGTGTTAGCATATATAAGTTGCAGGAGAGTGGGTGCTGTTTGACTTTTGTTGTTTTTGTCTATTTCTCTCTTGCAATATGAGGACAGTGTGTTAGCATATATAAGTTGCAGGAGAGTGGGTGCTGTTTGACTTTTGTTGTTTTTGTCTATTTCTTTCCTGGGGCTACAGCTAATTGTATTAGCTGATTTGCATCAGATGGTAGTTTTGCCTGGGCCTGACTACTAGCTCCAACCTCAGTTGGGTGGGCCTTTTTATTATAAAAGACTCTTGTTTGCCAGAAGTGTGAGGAGAAGAAGGTACAGAAGCTAGAAGAAGAGTTCTTGGAAAGAACTCATGGAACATTTCTTGGAGCGCAATTGGGAGAGATGGGAAAGATCCCTCACCAATTAGAGGAGAGCCCAATACAAGAGGATAGCAGATGGAAGAATGTTACCCAAGGTTGAGACTTAAGGAAATCTTCTGCTCCTCTGATTCATAGAAATCATTTCTGGGCTCTGCCTGTAGATAGTGGACCATAGGAACAAGGACTATTCCCCCAGCTCCCTCAAAGCTCAGAATATGTTTCACAGGACCCTGCAGATGAGAGGACTAGCTCTTGTTCTCCCCAACATATTAGGACTAGGAGACATGTGTTAGTAATTGGGGATTCCCTATTGCAAGGAGTAAAAGTCAACATGTGTTGAATGAACTTGTTGTCTCGAGAGGTATGCTGTTCAGCTGGCACAAGATTCAAGGATGTCACGGGAAGGTTGGAAAGACTTGTAAAGACCAAGGACAGATATCTCTTCCTGCTCATTCATGTGAGAACAAGTGATACTGCCCAGTGCAGTATGAAACGAGACTACATGGCTTTGGGGGAGAAAGTGAAGAACTTGGGAGCGCAGGTTGTGTTTTTGTCGGTTCTTCCTGTTAATGGCTGAGCCTTAGGAAGGGAAATAAATACAATGCAGATAAATGACTGGCTATGTCATTGGTGTCATCAGGAAAGGTTTGTATTTTTGGGCCATGGATCATGCTACCATGATGAGGCTCTTCTATCAGGAGATAGTTTGCACCTCACCAGGGTGGGGAAAAATGTCTTTGCAAAGAGTCTTGTGGATCTGGTGAGGATGGCTTTAAACTAAATTCAGTGGGGGTGTGAGACTTACATTCAAAGTGTAGTTCGATGAAGATGGGAACACTGCAGATTTAAAGGGAATGGCATATATGCAGGGAACTGTTCATTTACAGGAAGGTTCAAAAACTAAAGCGGGGTACACGTATGAAGGATTACGATGACTCTGCACTAATGCGCAGAGTATGGGAAACAAGCAGGAAGAATCATGGAATAATAGTTGGAAGGGGCCTCCTGGGTCATCTAGTCCAACCCCCTGCACTATGCAGGACACTCACAACCGTATAATAGAATTGAGGGGTACAACTTAATTAAAAGGAACAGTCAAATACAGAAATACTATAAGTTAAGAATATATATACTTTGGAGGAAATGCATGTGTCTGAGCATGAGAGTTCAGCTGAAAGTTTGAGTAAAAATAAAAGGAGTAGGAAATAATAATGGTATTATGGTGGGGATCTGCCATAGACCACAATGCCAGGCAGAGGACTTGGATGAGATGCTCCTAGACCAGATTATAAATTTCTCAGAGAGGTGGGACCTAGTGGTCATGGGAGATATCAATTAGTCAGTTATTTATTGGAATACCAGCTCTCCTAAAAAAGAAGTCCAATAAATTATTGACTTGTCTTGGTGACAACTTCATTACCCAGAAAGTGGAAGGGGCAACCAGGGGGTCCACTATTTTAGACTTGATTCTCACCAACAGGGAATAACTGGTTCACAAGGTAAAAGTTGAGGGCATGCTTGGTAGTAGTGATCATATGATTTTGAACTGGGGGAAGAAAAATCTATATGTCATTACACATACAGGCTGGACTGTATTTCAATCTTTTTCACATGTGATTTTTAGTCTGAATTTAAGGCAGAGAGTCTTGTGACACCTTAAAAACAGTCTTTAACTGAAGTTTTTTTGGATTACAATCTATTAATTGATTTCTCCCCCCCCCCCTTTGCCACAAATATGGAAACCAGAAAGGGCATAGGGGTTGCATTTCAGTTGTAGTGTTCCTTAAGCAAACGAAGACAGCTGATTTTAATTTCAGAAGATACTATTTACCAAGAGATAGAAAAATGTGTAATGCCTTCAGATATTTCCAATTATCTGTAATGTTAAAATGCTGCTGTATATTAGCTCCTTTTTAAGGATTAACTGTCCTTAATAGTAGATGTAGGCTCTTGTTGCCTGTGTAATGTGTAAGAATGGTTGGGGTATGCAGTAAAATACTGTGCTATTATGTGCCACAGTTTCTTTGCACCCTTTAACTTTAAGAAACATTTTAATAAGAAACATTCCTCTATAAAGCCTCGTGCTCTTTGCGAGTGTAGTGGTATCATGACCTGCTTCTCATTTAGTCTAGTTTGCCACATTTAATTGCTATTAACCTTTGCAGAATCTGATCAGTGTTCAGACAGGCATGATTTTAGCCCTGGTCCTCAGTACCTGTAATGGAGAAAAATGTATCTCTTTCTTCTGCCTTTTGCCCTCTTCATCCATTACTGTGAATAATTAGGGGACCTGTCAGAACTTCTGCAGACTATTTTAAGGTCTTGAGTGTGAGCCTAGTGCATTTGCCTACCTTTACTTCACATTTTGCATATTTAATCTGATCATTCTTGGCACAGACGTTACAGATGACAAGCCCTTCTCCTCCTTAGTCATCTGCTGCAGTTTAATTAGCAGAGTGTTCTTTCTAATCTATGTGCTTTGCCCTCTCACAAACCCAAGAGAAACAGAGCTAAAGTCTTGTGCTCATTTGCTGACACAGCTTAGATTTTCCTAATGAGGTAGCAGGATCCTAATCTGCTCAAATGGGAACCAACTTTGGGCTAGTGTGTTCCTGTTTTTCAGAAATCCTTTCTTGTCTTACAACAAAGAGACATTTTAACATGTTCTCTTCATAGTCATACTTGTCAAATGAAAACAGCTTAATTGTTCTTGGGTTGAAAATGTACTTATAAAGAAATAGAATGATGAATAGCTTACACTTGTGCAAACTCTGCTACACAACTCTCCTTGGCAGGCATCCTTAGATTCAGCAAATAAAACCAAGGTACCTCTTTAAAAGTAAGAAAAAAGAATCTGAGGGATGAAGAAGTCCTCCTTGTCCTATGTGTTCACATTCAGTGTAATGAACCATCATCAGAGATCAGATGAAACTGTTGTTTCCTTCCTTTGTATCGATTGGTGTGTGGAAATCTGGGTTTGAACTATCAACAAAAAATTGTTATGTACAGTTCTCTTTCTGTGGGAAATGGAATAATTTTATTCCCAACTCCCATGTCTGCCTTGTCAATTAAAAAAAAATTAGGCCATCGCTGGATATAACAGGGAGCATCCACATGTTTCTATCTGATTATTTTTACATGCATAGAGGAATTAACAGCCTCAACTTTCACAACTTGATTTTTGACGCCATCAGATCTGGGGTGGGAGAAAAAATGTGGGGGTGCCAAATCAGCAGAATGGCAATGGGCATGGCTTTTTGTCTGTCCCCTCCTACATCTGTGATAGGCTGCTCACTTTGAACCCAACCAGTATGGCATTTGGGGGAAAGCACTTGAAGCAGTAGGAATGTCTTGGGCCAACCCTTATCCACCCTCCCTTGTATGTATTGTTTACTTTAAACAAAACACTTCATTCTCTGGCCTCTAGGTGAATGGGAAGGGAAAATGATTAAATTCACACACAACGTAGGAATTATTAGAAGATCAGAATTGTAGAAACATTCAGAGGTGCATTCACTTGATTGCTGTGGGAAAAAAGTGAGGGAAAGAAGTTTTTTTTTGAAAATAGAGATGAAAGTAACATCCCATGGGATGTTCGCCTGGCCTCAACCAGGTGCAGGGCCTTTTTGGCCCTGGCCCCTGCCTTATGGAATGAGCTCCCAGGAGAGCTGAGGGCCCTGATGGAGCTGTCAAAGTTCTACAAGGCCTGCAAGATGGAGTTTTCAATTATTATTTTAATCCTTTTTGTAAGCCGCCACAAGCCAGCAGCTCTGGGAGTGGCGGATAAGAATTTTAATAAATAAATATTTTTCAAGTAATGGATGTGCCGCCAGATGTACAAGACAAAGACTAAGACACTTTGGTGAGCTAGTAACTTACAATGAACTGAATTTGGAAGGCTGCTTTAGTTTAATAAAATTGGCATTGCAAAACTTCATACCAGTCTATTAACTGGCAGAGTCAGTAGAAGTAATGAGAGTATTCATTAGCTGATCATGTAGATAGAACTGAACTTTGTGGAGCAGTGTAAATCTTTCAGTTCTGGAAATAAATCTATGGCAAGAAACGTAATACCAAGCATTAATTTCTTGGCTTGGGTTTCTGAAGATTAACCTACCTCAAGAATAGCTTTCATTCTCTGGCACATATTTAAGAGTAGCAAGCGGTAGTCTTTGAATCTCCTCAGAAACATTCTGCTCTCTTGTGTGCTACAATTTATAACTAATAAAATGTTCTCGCATAAGACAAGTCTTTTAGATTGCATTTACAAGGCACCAATTAAAATATCATTGTTTTAGGAACAATAGGGATGTTCTGATACTTTCAGAAAGTATTTGGTCCTCTGCTGAAGATTTATTTAATATTATATTTATAGACCACCCTCCCGCTAGATGCTAGGCAGAATATCGGTTAGGTAAAATGAAGGAAAATAGCTGGTGTAGATGTTTTTTTTGGCTTATTTCTATATAGCTTAGCATCCTGAAGGTAGAATCCAAGGAATTCACATAATGTAATACCAAGTGCTTTAATGACTCCTGCATGAGATTGGGCAGCTTTTTGCCCAAACAAAATATTGTTGTTATTATTTAAATTCAGTTTTCTTTTTCGTTTTCAGTGTTTTGGCACAAGATGTAAAGAGGACTTTCCCATGCATGTGAAAGGGTGCCTGCATATTACTCTGTCAGCATTACTGTAGCATGGATCCTACAGTAAATTTCCACTGATGGAAGGAATTTCTGCCAGCAGACTAGGATTTCCTCACCTCATCTCCCCCCCCCCCTTCAAATGATTCTATAATTCTGTTTTTGCAGGGTGGGAGATTCAGAGGGGAAACCATTTGCACACACATGAGCTCACTGTAGATAAGGGTTGGGGGTCTATATTTCCAACAGGAAAAAAAAATCCCAGTATATTTATATTTTCCTCTTGCTTATGAATGTAAGTAATACAATATATAACAACCCCAATTTTTCTTTGCAGGATGATGAAGCAAATGCACCTTCTGCTCCTGCTCCACCAAACCTTCACTTACAGGAGCGTGGAACAGGTTTTTGTTTTGATTCCAGGTAAGGTGGCAGTCTGGACAGTTTTTATAAGCACCCACTGTGAGTAGTTGTGAAACAGTATAGGGAATGTCAAATGTTAAAACCTAAAAAGCCCAAACTTCTACTGGAGGCTCTTTGAATCCGAGGTTTTGTACTTGAAAAATTATCTTCCCATCCTGAATGCATTGGTTTAGTGATAGCCATAAATAATGCCTTTTATTTGTTCCAGCTTCCCTAATGAACAAATACCTGTTTACTGGCATAATTCAGTCTCCCAACCTGGCAAAACTGATCATCATTCTATGAGTTCCCTTGTCACCCATCTTTTAACATAGCAGTTTTCACTCTGTCAGGAATAGCTCCCCCTCCCTTCCCCTATACAGTCCGATTCTGCCTTTGTCACCCTTCTCATAACACCTCAAAAAGTGTCTGTTTTCATGTGGCCTTTATGAACGCTGGCTCTATCAGGAATCTCACATTCAGCTGTGTTGATATTTAATCTCAAAGCCATATCAATCAGTTGCCTAAAGATGCAATGAAGGGTTGCAATCCTAATTTCTTTTACATTTTGGACCTCTGTGTTGTCCCTCTGGTAAGTTGCAGGGCACTTCTCGCCATAGCTTTCTCCCCATCTCATATCAAATGGACAAGGGATTTCATGCTGTGGGCATTAAAGGAGAGATTGCATTGTTCTGACATAAAGACTAAACACAGTGTTGAAATACTTGTATATGTGGGAAGGCCTCTACCTCTGATACCCAAAGTTTGCACCTTGTCAGTCCCATAGAAGATCAGTTGTTGGTTCTGGCCTTGCTCTAATTCAGAGTATATTTAAAATACCATTAGGCAATGCATGTCAAGCTTGGGTCCCAACTTTTTATCTATCTTAAATGGTTGCTCTTTCCTCTTTTATCTCTTGAGCTTCGTGCACATCAAGAAGTGCCCACTCTGCGAAGTGATGTTTCCTCCTAACTACGATCAGACCAAGTTTGAAGAGCATGTTGAGAGTCACTGGAAGGTGTGTCCAATGTGCAATGAACAATTCCCTCCTGACTATGATCAGCAAGGCTTTGAAAGACATGTTCAAACACACTTTGATCAGAATGTGTTAAATTTTGACTAGGTATGGGCAGTTCAGCTTCGATTAGAACTCAAATGAATGAGTTCCAAAAACCCGCTAGTATAACTAAAGGCAAGCTTCTTATTTAAAGGCTACTGTCAGTGAACAATTGCTGTGCATTGCAGTTGATTCAAAGTAAACTTCTGGCCTGTTAGCAAGTATTGGATCAGCCTTCTTAACACCTAGCAAACACCCAGATCTCTTGTGGTATTTCTCAATATTTATTCCCTTGCTAACATAATGTAGAACACAGGAAACTGACAGACTTGTGCAGAAACTTCAGAAGTCCCGTTGGTAGGAATAGCAGGTTTGCTAGAATGATGTGATCTTTACTCTTGCCTGTGCTACTTAAGAGTATGATTAAATTTCTCATTCCATAATAAGCCAGCCTTCATCTAATTGTTGACTCTGACAGTTGCATAACTTATCAAATGAAATAAGTTTTTTCATGTATTTCAGAAGTCTAGTTATGTTGAGATTTACATGCTTGCAAAACTTCCTTATAGCAATGTCCACATAAATATCCCTTCCTGCAAGTGTCATTTGCTCTAGACATTTACCTATTATATCTTCTGCACTTGGAGCTATTACAAAATAAATGTATAAAAATTGCTACCCATTTGGCTTCATTTGTACACGTAAAAGCAGCTTTTTTTTCATTCTGGCAGGTTATGTTCATAGGGACTAAAGTTTCTGGAATCTTCTGCATTCTAATTTTTCCATCCCCCCCATATCATATTTGTGATGTGTATCTAAAACACTATATTTTTAGAGAGTTAATCTTTGATTCTTTTGGATAAAATTATTCACTTTTCATCAGTTGTACAATAGTAAAATTAAAGACAAACACTAAATATTGTCTTTGTGGCTTTATTACTAGACCCCTTTGCATGTATACATTGCATTACATAAAATCATGGTTGCGATTTTCCAGAGAAGCTTTGGTCAGGGATGGTGCAGAATTGGTTTCCCTGCCATGCAAACAGGAGGGTGGTCTTGAACTAAAAGATCTTTTGAATCTTCTGTCTTTAATTAGAGTGTCAAAGTAAATTATAATAAAAAATGCATTAATGGGGCTCAAATATAGAGTTTCCTTTCTATATGGAGTTTGACTTCTTGATTGGTCTAGCAAATTGAGCCAGCAGAAATCTAGAACTCCTGGTCTGAATTCAGATGTAATAGCAAACTGCTTGGCCATTGAATGGAATACACATTGGAAGGTTTGCGGCCTTGTGTTATGCTACTTATATTTCTTTCTATCTTCCCAAATCTGTTTGAAGGCTAAGGAAAGAAATAGTGTAGGGATAAGTGGTCTGAAAAGTTCAGGGGATGTACAGGCCACCACCCCCTTCAACTTTGGGGCAGCCCTGTCCACTGGAGAGCCTCCTTCCCTGCTTTGATGGAACTACAACAGATATATAATACAGGCAAAAATACTTAGACCAGCAGCATATTCTGTATGTACACATTACAATCTGATTTAGAACATCTGAGACATGGTGCCTTTCTAATCTCTATAACCTACAAGCCTTCCAAACAAGGGCTGCTGGTATTCTAAATTGGGTACAAGCATGGTCAGCTGTCATGCAAGTGCTAAGGTCATAGTTCTTATGGTCCATGTTTCAGTGTTAATATTCCTGTAGTTATCAACCCTGACTATAATTGTTAGTAGGCACTGAATGTGGAGTATCTGCCTAATATGCATACATAGTATGACTGGTGGTCATCTCCACTTTTTTGTGTTGCTGCATGACGCGACAAGCAAGACTGAAAGTTTCTGTTTAACACTTAAGACAATCCTGCGTGTCCCGTTCTCTGCTGGTGAGGATTCCTTGGCACATTTGTGACCAGCCAATTATTGCTGCGTCTTCCTGATAATCTCAGCCTATCCTGTAATTTAAGACTTAACAAAGTTTTATTCAAAGCATAAGCTTTTGTACGCAAGCGCACTTCTTCATATAGAAGTGTGCTTGTACACAAAAGTTTATACCAGTCTTTCTCAACATTTTTAGCATTGAGAAACCCCTGAAACATTTTTCAGGCTTTGAGAAACCCCAGAAGAGGCACAATCATGCAGAATATAGTTGGGAAGCATAGCTGTGTACATACCCCATCCCCTCTGGGCTGGGTGGGTGAATGGAATTTTGGTCTGTCCTGGTGAGGGGCCAATAGGAAGGCCCTTCGCGTGCCTTCCCATTGGCTGCTTGGCCCTGGATGGACACTCGGAGGGCCCAATAAGGAGCCGCTTTGCGCCTCCTGATTGGGCCTTCTGAGTTTTTAACCTGGACAGGGCCCGTCCTAACTCCTCCCCAGGTGGCCTTACCCTTTTATTTAACCGCAGGAGCGGTTAAAGATATTTTGTTATATTTTATATACGTATATACTGTTTAATGTCTTAATTGTTTGCTGCTTTGAGGGCCCTAATTGGGTGGGATTGGTTGGAGCTGAGTGAAAAGGTTGGAGAAAATGTTTTAAATAACTCGCTTTATTCAAAACTTCTTGTTCATGTGTGGGGCTCATGCCTAACATTCCTGAATAGTGATCAGGTATTTATGTTTTTTTTCTCTTTTGAATCAAACAGTTTTTATGATCACCGTGAAAAAAATATAACAAGCACATTTTCCAGGAAAAAAAAGTGTATTAATTAAAACTTCCAAGGAAAAAGAACCAATTAAAGTACATTCAGGCATGCCTAGTTCTGTTAGTGAACAGGAAGTCATTTAGCACCATGGAGTGTTGGAAGCTGCTTTTAAGACAACCAAAGAAAGAAGGATTTAAGGGATGGGGGAAAGAAAGAAACAAACAGTAATTAAAGGCTCTTCAGTCAGATTTGCTGCAGAACCTATTACTTCTCTGCTTCCCTAAAAATAATAGGTGTGCAGTGCCTTGGCAGAGCTTTGTTAGGCCACATGTGGACATTTAATGGTTCAATTTGTTAAATTAATAAAAAGCTACAAAGTGATTCTGAAGGAAGATACCAAAAAAGACAATTTGGTCTTGATTCTTTCTAGACAATTATTTGGATCTAAACATTGTGTTCTGCTAACCATAGAAACTCTCTTCTGGAAACTGTACATTTTTAAAACAATTGTATCCTGACTTTTCCACCCCATTTGGGCCTATAAAGGCAACAAGTAGTTTAAAAACATTAAAATCAGCCTCAACAATTAATATATAAAAATGGGAATGAGTGTCAGTAAGGGAATGATTAACAAAACTTCACCTGCTTGTGGAACGTAACGATATGGGAGAGGAGGACAGATGCTTTTCCCTGGGGAAGGAATTGTGTATTCCAAAGATACCTTCTCAGGTTACTATCCATCTAACTTTAGAAGATAGGGGACACTCCAAGTAGGACCTCCTAAAATTGACTATAATGATCATCTGGGAGTAGAGTCAAAGAGACATGTTACTCCTTCCATTAAAACAAATGCCAATGGGGGGGCATTTTGGCTCAAACACAACATAGCTCTCAGCACAGTGTAGAAAGGTGTGAGACAATAAAATGGCATCCCAATTTGTCTTAGGTCAGAGGCAATTTTTATTAAGTAGGATTCAATTTACATTTATAAGCAGCTTTTATTGAAAGAAATTTTGATGCACTTTGTGGTGCTCAGTTCTAAAACAAACCTCCTGTGACAAATTAATGAACTTTGTCCCCAACAAAATATAGGAAAAATATAATTTAAAGCACATTTTCACACACAGTACAATACATTCACTATACACAGTATAACAAAATAGTCCCATTTTTACCTGTTTAATACTGTCACAATGACTAGGTAAATCAAAACTGGATTTTAATAGTGAAAAGGGATTGACATGCAACAATGCTAATGTAGTCTGCTTGCATTTTTTCACTGAAAGCAGAAAATGATACCAAAATAATTGGAAGATGGGCTTTAAGTATAAGAGTCTTATGTCTGGATCATTCTTGATACTAATGTTGACACGTGCGCTACAAGATGTATCCTTTTGTAAGATGGATCAAGGGTGATTTGTTTAAAAGATGCTTTATTTTAAATTTCTTCAGTCCTCATTATGAGGCAGTCAGTTCAGAAAAGAAAGCTTAGAGAGAATCCTTTCCCCCTCAATCTTTATATATTTTTAAAAGAATGGAGACTTCTGTATTTCCTAGGTCAGGTATATAGGTTATATATTTATATATATAAATACAAAATACAAGAGGATTACTTGTAAAATGTCATTTGGGGGGGGAGACTTTCCCAGTTTCTATTAATGTAACTCTTGCATATTTTGTAAACTATTAACCTTAGACTAGCACTTACACAAGAGGAGAAGACTGAAGGCAGGAGAGCATCAAATAAATGAAGCATTCAGGTATGGTCCAGACACAAGCAACTCAATGATAGTTCTGACCTCAGGTCTATCTTTTGAGTACCTGCTTCAAGAAGCACTTCATTTCAGTAAGGCTCATGATGTCTCATAGTTCAGAAAGAAACTTTTAATGCTAAATTTGTGGAATGCAACAACCTATGGTTAGAAAATATAGATATATACATACAAAAATCTGAAGGTACAATACACATAGAACTAGAAACTCCCTCAACATACCCTCCATAAAACATGCCTAGAATTTTTATTTGCAGCCACTGGCACGCACTAGTACCCCAGTTGCAAGAATTGGCAACACATAAAACATTTAAATTTGTTGGCAATAGAGAACTACAAAGTGCTTTAAGACCTCCATCTAGGATGAAGATAATTCCTTTCAGACTAGATTTGCACTTCATTTCCAAGTGTCTTTTAGTAGTAGGTAATTGAGGAGCAATAATGGGACCACAGCAATTTGCTCCTCAGGAGTCTGATGGGTCTTTAACATTATATAACGCCTGTACATGTAGAAGTAGAATTCTACTGCTAGAGTGATTATTCAGCTAGTTCAAATGGCAAGACATTTCAGAGGAGAAAGAGTTGCAGGATAATATAAAATACAGCAAGCACACCTTTTATGTATGTTATCTGAATATGAAAATATTTTTAGCATATGTTAAAACATTCTCTTATTTATAATTTCAATACCTAAAACCTTGCTATTCCACAGATCTCTTACATAAGGCATATATTAACCAGGTGGATAATGGGGGGGGGGGGGGTGTTTTGGTTTTGCAAGCACATGGGAATGGATGCACTGAATTTCTTCAACCACATTAACAATCTTGACATTATCTCAGTGCCAAGCTCTCTTCTCCTCCCTTCCTCTTACTCATTTAACACTGAAAAACAGATAAAACATACATTATCCCCTAATTCTCTTTTTTGGGAGGGGGAGGAGTGATACTTTCAAGAATCTGTACCTTTTAGCACCTGAATGCAAAGTAATGTATATGGACATGATGATTACATGTGCAGATGTACAAAATAATCCTACTAAGATAACATCATTCCAAAATTACAGGAAAAAAATGATAAAGCATGCACTAAATTCTTTAAGGGATTGCTGAGTGCTTCCCCAAGAGGAGGTGGCTGTCTTCAAAATCAGCAACTGCTGGTGAGGATTCCTTGGCACGTTTGTGACCAGCCAGTTATTGCTGCATCTTCCTGATAATCTCAGCAGACACTGGTGGATGGAAATTGATTGTATGGTGCCGCAGACCCTGAGCTGTCTTGTAACTCTTTCCACAACGGCATTTGAATGGCTTCCGCACACGGATCTGCGTCCTGTGCCCATTCTTGGCATGGTATTTTATCCCATTAACATTCTGTGGAAAGAGGAGGGATACATTTGAGAAAAACAGCTGAAAACAGTTAGGTGGTAAAAGCACAATGGCAGTGGACTGTAATTATAAAATACTTAAGGAAAACACATAAATCAGGCACTAGGGTCTACATCTAAACATGCCAATATGCAATCTTAATATACTTAAACTGGTTTTACAAATCTGTACGAATAAAGAGAACTAAGCAACAGAAAACTCATCATGGACACACAAGGGGGAAAGGCCCATTTCTACTTCTGCCCTTCTGGAGCCTGAGGCCTACTGCTGGCTACTGCCCAATGTGGTTAGCAAAGATTGTCTTCTCATAGACTAAATTGGAGGTTGGGGAAGACACCTTACATTTCTCAGTGCATTCCTCAATTTCACATTCTCGGGATCAATGCTTTTGTGATTCAGTCTCTGGCTTTAAAGGTACATAAGCAAAAGAATAGCCAAGCTGGATCACACCAATGGTCCAATTGGTCCAATATCCTGTTTCACACAATGGTCAACCAGATGCCCACAAAATGCCTATGAAGCAGAACATGGAAGCTATGCCCTCTCCTGTTGTTGCTCTCCAGGATTAGCATTTAGAATTTACCACTCTAAACCTAGAGGTTCTTTTTAGTCAGCAATGGCTAGTAGCCACTGATGGACCTATCATCTATGAGTTTCTTTCCTCCCTTTTTAAAGCTAACTTTAAAGCCATCATGGTGCCTAGTGGCCATGAATTCCACCAATTAATTACGGATTACTGGAGAAGTAGATCTTTCTTTCCATATATAGCTTAGTATGAAATAAGACACTTGGCTTTCAAAGAATTTTCCCAAAATAATAAACTCACCTTATATCGCTTTTTACACCCAGGTACAGGGCAAGCAAAAGGTTTTTCGTCCCCTCCATTCATACACATGGAACTTAGGATAGCTTCGGAGCTGATGGCACTTTCTGTGGTCCAGGATTCATCACTGTCTGAATCTTCATAATCTACTTCTTCCTCATCATATTCACTACCTATTGCAGGGGAATAAAATAAGAATTAAGTTACTATAACGGCACGTTCCATGTTTATTACTACCCTCCATATTCTCCGTCTCATCTGCTCCTGTCCTGGTTCATTTGGCATTGGACAGGGAGCTTTAATTATTATAAAAATGTTTCTCATTATAGCCAATACTTCATAAGACTGGCAGCCCTACAGTGGCTGCATAATTGCTGCTAATATATTACATAAACTATTTTCTGTAGCTTCTTTCAAAGTATTGATGGAAAGAGATAGTTTCCTGACAGACAAAGAAGGGGAAGTCTGTATATGTTGGTGTGAGGGATAACTAAACACTTTTTAAATTAATCCCCCTGCTAAAACAGGTTTTTAAGGCTTTTCCTTTACACAAGGAAAGGGCGTAATTCTTGAGATCATAAACAGTGTAAAATAATACGTTGACAAGTCTTAATACATTTACTAGCCCTCTGGAATTAATACAAATTATAGCACAGCATTAATAAGAATTATATTGTAGCAATTGCAGCTGTGAAATTCATTCCCCCAGGTGTGAGGATAAATGGCATTGTGTGCTGCCCTAATTCAGCATTATGTTCCAGATAAACTACAGCAATCTTCTGAGGACCACGTGGTCAGCTTTTTAATTTTATTTTTTAAAGTTGCAATAAATATTAATAAGATGCCACGTGAGGGGCACAGTTACAAAAAGGAAACTGTGAGTAGCAAAGCAGGCAGACTTGCAGTGGCTGCACTAAGAACACATAACAAGAAGCACACACACACAGAAATTCACTTGTCTTAGCCAGTGATGTAGGTACTGCTGGGTCTTTCTGCCCCTTGTCTTGTGTCCTACTTGTATGTTCTTACTTTAAGACTTCAAATAATTTCAGATCAGAACCAACAGACAGATTAGAAATATGTCACAAGCTCATTAGGCACTTGGCAGGGGTTATGACATGTGTTGAAAGAACTGGATCCCAGCAAACCAGGAGGTCAGAGCCGAAGTCCCCCTTACATGCTCGCAACAGAGGGGAGCAATTTCTAACAGTTCTGTACACATTCTGATGTGTATTTGCATAGAGTCCACACATCCATTCCTTAGTACATGTCAATTCGATTCTTAGAATCACAGAGTTGGAGGGGACCTCCAGGGTCATCTAGTCCAATGCCGTGTTCAGTGCAGGAACTCACAACTACCTGCCCACCCACAGTGACCCCAATTTCATGCCCCAATGAACCACCATCAAAAGTCAACAGAATCCAGCCTTTTTTTGGAGGAAATTCACTAACCTTCCCCCGGTGGCAATCAGCAATTCCCTGGGTATGCAAAGAAGGGCCACAAGAGACAAACACTAACTCATCCCTTCTTGTCCACCCACTCATAATCTGCCTAAGTTCATATAATGATCAGAGGACCTCTTCCACTAGAATGAATGAGGAGATGCTTCAGGAAGGGAAAGCTCTGTGAACTTTAAGGTTAACACAGCGATTGTGATATTCTTCATTTGCTCCAAATAAAGCAAACCTTGATGAAAGGTTTCATTTATTAGAATAAAGCAAGCTGCTACACCAAAAGCAAAGTTAACATTCAAACGACAGGTCACTCATATAGAGATCAACAGGGCCACTCCTGGGAACATTGAACAGATGCCACGTGTTTGAAGTTACAATGTCATGAGAACAACCCCAGAGTGAGAACGGGAGGGTATGGGTGCAGGAAGGGGGAGAAAGATGTTATGGGCAAGTGGAAACTACAAAGACTTGTCCTTGGGATGACATGAATACCTAAGCATCACCCCTAGATCAGAAGTTATATATCATGGCAGAAAGAACTGGAGAGGTTTCTGACAGTCATAAGCCATGGTTGGATTGACTTTTATCGTGACTAAGCCATCTTCCGCAATATAGCATTAACACTGTAATGCCAAACAGGTATACCTTTCAAAGCCCATTAACTTCCATGGCTTTAGAAGGCTGTAGCTCTGGTTAAGATTATACTGTTAAGAGTTGTGTTGCAAGAGAAAAACAAAAGAACCACCAGTAGGCTTAGTGCAACGGTTTAATCTTAAACAAGAGTTTAGTTTCTCAAACTTGTCTCATTTCTATTTGGAGTATTTTGCCATGGTCACCCATTGGACATCCCTTTTCACATGCTCAGGTTGTAATACAAATGCACCAACACGTAAGCAAAACTTGAGGAATATTGACAATATTTGATAGAATTAATCTGTTCAGTGATTCAAATCTCTTTCAGGGTCATGTACACAAAAGACATTCATGCTTACGTAACTAGCTCTCCTTCTTACATAGGCAGGGAAACTTGAGATATTTTAGTCAAAGGCTTTGCTCGATGATATGCTTTCACTTAGCTGTGTATTTAACCAGGCTCTGTATTGTTGAGACTGTGCCATTCTTTAAATGTCCACCTGTCCTGACATGGATGAACCAGGATCCATCTAATATTTGCCACATGTCCAAAAATATTTACCAATATTCAGGACGTATAGGGTTGCCAACCTCCACACAATGCCTAGAGATCTCCCAGAATTACAAGTGATCTCCAGACTACAGAGGTCAGTTCCCCTGAAGAAAGCGGCTCCTTAGATGGTGGACTGTGGCATTATATACCACTGAGGTCCCTCACTTTCCCATAACCTGGCTTCCACCCCCAAATGAGCCAGCTTGGTTTAGTGGTTAGGATTGCAGACTTCTAATCTGGTGATCTGAGTTTGATTCCATGCTCCTCCACATGCAACCAGATGGGTGACCTTGGGCTCGCCACAGCACTGATAAAGCTGTTCTGACTGAGCAGTAATATCAGGGCTCTCTCAGCATCACCTCCCTTACAGGGTGTCTGTTGTGGGGAAAGGGAAGTGAAGATGACTGTAAGCCACTTTGAGAATCCTTGGGTAGAGAAAAGCGGCATATAAGAACCAACTCTTCTTCTTCTTCAAATCCCCAGGCATTTCCCAACCTGGAAACTCCACAATTGTATGGTAACCATACCAGCAGTGGACCTAAATCTCATGGTAGGGTTCCACAGTTCACATCCTCTCCAAAATTGTTCCAGTTGTCTATCTTATGTAGATGAAACAATTTAATTAAACATTGTTATTTTTTATTCTCCCTAGAGTTGCAATAAATTACTGTATCAGGTGCGCAAACAAATGTCAATTCATGAGCTGGTAGCAGGCCCACTGGTGGCAGACTGAAGGAGAAGTTCATTTTGGCCAAAATAGACAGCTTTCATTTCGGCTCTTTAAAAAAATAATAATAAAAGAGGAAATTACCTCAAATGAAACTCGGCCCAGACATTTGCCAAGTCAAATGCCTCTCTAAATCAGACTTTTAAAGCAGCCTGTTTGGAAGGTACTTGTCCTATGAAATCATGACGTGTCCTTCAAGCAGACAACAAGATGTTCTGTTGGCTAGAAATGCCCTCAAGAGGAATAAAACAATATTATTGTTGGAACATCCATGGCTTATCCATGAGATATTTTTTTTATAATACTTAAATGGGACTAAAAGCCAAGTATGCTTCAAAAAGTCTCTGTTCGGAGGGAAGCCATTTTCAACATTAAGATTTGGATCCAGCTAGTTTTCCTGGTGGTAAAAAAGACGAGGTCCTCTGATCATAAAAAAGAATCATGGGACCTAAATCTATATAAAAGTCCTTGTGCAACTGGAAGGGTGCACCTGGGATGAGTGAAAAAGTTTGCTGGATCCAATGCTACATATGTTAGATGTCAGTGGAAAAAGGGCATTTCTTGCTATGAAGGCACAACTTCTAGGAAGTCGTTATATAAATGTACATGATCAAAAACAGAATAGTCCATAATCTAAAAGTTTACTTTCAGTAGCTTTCTAAACAGGTATTCCAGTAACCCATGTGTTTCAGTGAGCTTCAGCAGCATTAACTCTGAATAGAAAGAGGTGTGCTTATACTGAGATTTAAACTTCATTTATATGAGATTTAAACTTCATTGGTCTTAAAAGTGAGATTTAAACTTATACTGAGATTTAAACTTCATTGATCTTAAAAGTGCCACCTTTGTTCTTCTGTACAGGATTGTACATTTAGGCTCCTGAAGGAATTTGTGCTAGCTCAAATACTTTTCCCCTTAAACAAATGTTCCCCTGCCAGTGCCACATGGTAAAGTGTTTTTGCAACATGCCACAATTGGCTGTGAAGATCAGGAACCTCCGAAGCCCCTTTGGTTAGCACACCTAGGGCCAAGGTTCTTTGGTTCTGAGCCACTGGTTTCAAATCAGGACTAGTGACAGCTGGTTCTGCATGCTTACTCTATACATCAGTTGATTTGCTCATGTAACTTTCTTCTCTGGATCACTTGACAAAGGTTCTTTTCCCCACTGGAGGAGTCAAACCTCTTGCCACCTCTCTTAACTCTTCTTCTAACCATCATCATCATATCTCTCTCCCCCTCCCCTACTTTATTCATTTTGGATGACCAGAACTGGCTTTCAAGCAAACATGCCTATGACTGCCGCCTCAGAGTAAAACAAAACATTTCCTTCAACTTCAAACAATCACTCATTTTAAAAAACACACACACATAGATTTGCATTTTGTGTGGGACTTGCAGATTCATAAAAAAGTTTTATGAGGGCACTTCTCACTTTAAGACAACCAATATATGGATATTGAAGCTGCTTCCTTGAAATAAAATGTGGTAAATTAGTTTTATGGAGGTGATTTCTATCCAACACTAATGTATTGATTTTTACCTCACATACAATTCCCGTGTTTATTTGTTGTAGACAATGGATCCATGTGAGTGAAGATCAGATAGAATGACACATTCAATTTGCCAGAGAGGAACAATCTTCAGAAGTTAAGGGGGTGGGGCTCACAGAGGAGAAATATTTCCCAAAATCAGAATTACAGCTTCTACTGATATGCTTGATGACACCAGATATATTAAGTAAAAAAAAAACAAAGAGAGACCTTCCACTTCTCTAACATTACTGCCTGGCTTAGTGGGCAAGCTCCAGTTCCCTGCCATATTCTTTCCTCTCCAGCCTGCACATGCAACCTTCCCTCCAACCCCATGGGCACCACTGCTCCCTCCTTTTTGCCTACTGCAGCTACACTGACGCAAATTAATTCCCATTTTTAAATTTTTGGTTCTAGGATAAAGAGCAATCTTACTGTATTTGAGCTGGTAATTTTTACTGTATTTGATCCGAAGGAGCTTTTCCGGATGCACAAGGTATCTTTCAATAGCAAGACAGCTGCTTTACAGGTTGGAACACTTATAGATACAGAGGAAGTATAAAGCTAAGTCCACTAAGGTTCTTCTCCTTGTATGTACATTTACAGAACTTCTTGCACAGAAGCCGAAGGATGAGGCTTGCATAAATCCTTGCGGAATAATGCTAGTAGCTATCCCCCACCCCCTTCCATACACCAGTCCCTAGATCCAACTCAATTGAGGTGGGTGGGGAAGTTTGTTTATATTTTCCATTAACTGTAAAAACAGCAACTAAACCCCTGAACATAAGCACAGACTCATGGGAAAAGAAAGCAGTCCACTGGTACCAAGACCTGTTTCAATAGATGTGGCTTGAAGGCTGCAGAGGTGCTATGTTACAATGTTAACATAGAATGTGCTCTTGACATTTTACGGGCACACTGTGCCCATAGTCTCAGGAAGTTATTTTGCATTCTCATATAAAGATTTTTTTTTCCTCCTGTAATCTTGTTTCCTACAAAAAAGACCTTTCAGTCAAGTTAAAGACTTTTTGCTTTTTATATGCAATACAGGAAAACAAGATCAACCCGGTCTCGTAGTTGCTGCTTTAAAACATTCTTCAGCAGCATTTCTGCAGCTTCATGGAAACAAATGCCATTATTAGCTGCTTAGAACACAAGCCTCCTGCCATTAAACAGCGACGTCTTACAGTGCAACTTCTTCGAAAAAAGACAATTTAAATAAAAGAGCAAATAAATGCATAAATAAAACTGAACAGGTCCTTCCCACTAAAGTTTTATCCTGCAAATTAGTTCAAGCATCATAAAATCTCTGCCATCCACAGTTCTCTCCTTTCTCTGGACAAGGTACAAGCGATAAGAGCAACTATGTCAGTGAAGGAAAAAGAAAGTGGATGATTTTCCATTCTCTGCTATAGGCATGTTAATTGAAGATCTAAGAAAGTGAAAAATAAGAACCAAAATCTGTTCCTAGGGATAAAACATAAAACATCGGAATTCAGCAAAAGAAAAAGAAAATAAAAAATTAAAAGAAAGCGTTCCTAATTGCTATTATTTTGAGATTGTGTTAATAGATCCTGCAATTTTAGAAAATGAAGTGAAAGTTGAACTCAGAGCAAGTGGGAGAAACAAAGCCACAGGAGTAGAAGGGTTATCCATAGAGTTTGAAATGTGCTAAGAACGGAGGCCATTCTGACATTCTTCAGTAACTCAACTTTACTGTAACTCTCAGCAGCAACAGCAGAGCAGAACAACCCTTTATATAGGCTTAATTCCCACTTACCTATCTATCTATCTAGATATTAATACCGCCCTTCCATACCGCTCTGGGCGGTTTACAGAAAACATTTTGGAACATTTACATGGAACTTGACATAATCCTGTAAGGATTGGGGGCAATATCAGGGTATCGGAGAATTACAGCAATTACCTGTGTTTCTATTGCTGGGGCATTTTCTCCGTGCCCAGCCCCACAGTTCCCAGTAGGGGATGGTGCACCTCCTTCATTAGGGGCTTCAGTTTCCCCTGTGTTTAGGGGCATCTCCCTTGTTCCCCTAATCCCCCAGTTTAAGTGGCCCCACGCTCACCACCCTCAGGACCCAATGGTACTCATCGCTGCATTTGATTTTATATGTCTCCTTAGAACCTGCTCCTCAGTTGTGGGCCGTTGTGACCGTTCTATATGAGACAGGTCCCATGGCTTTTGCTACTACTGCTGGAGCCCAAGATAGGCTGGCGCCATAATTTCTAACATATACAAGATCAGTATCTTTAAATGCTTTTGGCCTCCAATTCCCTTCTGCCTTCTGTTCCTGTTGTGGGGAGAGGAAAGGGAAGGCAAATGTAAGCTACTTTGGGACTCCTTCTGGTGGAGAAAAGTGGCATATAAGAACCAACTCTTCTTCTTCTTCTTTATTTGTGCTGCACAAGTAACAGAGTAGCAACCTTCCCAGAGATAGCTTGGAACTTTGGAAGCAACTGATACCTTCACTTTGTTGAAAACATTTACTAGTATTATCACGAACTCTAAACTTCCTTGGCTAGAAAACCTAGGTTTTTTTAAAAAATTGAGTACACAAAGCGGGACTGCCAACCTCTTTGAGGACTGTAATGACAGTTCCAGAGCATTAATCCCTCTCCCAGGGATCCTTTTACATGTGCCAGCTACTCACTGTAGTTCAGAGGACACCCTAAGGCCTCAGCTGACACCAGCTCCAAGCTGCTGACCCCCATCCACTCTTTATAAAATAGAATAATTGAATCATAGAGTTGGAAGGGGACATATAGGTTATCTAGTCCAACCCTCTGCTAAATGCAAGATCAGCCTAAAGCATCTATGAATCTTAAAGCACCCATTAATACCATCAGGGGCCAACCCTGGAGGAATGAGAAGCAGCTCAAGGCTGTACACCTCAGAGGTACAGCCAACAGAGGCTAGGTGATTGGTCAGAACCAAATGATCTACTGTGTGAAAGACAGCAGACATATCCAATAGGATCACTAGCGCCATCCCATCTGCATCAAGGTGCAACTGGATATCAACAGCCAAAGTCACCAGAGCTGTCTTAGTTCTGAACCCCATCCAGGAGCCAGATTGGAAGGGCTATAGGGCAGATGTCTCATTCAGGAATTCCTGGAGCTGTTCTGCTTGTTGAACTGCTTGTTCAATCACCTTTCTCAGAAATTGTTGATGAGAAACTGGGCAGTAACTGGGTCTTTTAAATCAATAGGACAATGTGCTAACTGAAAATGATAACATCTGCTTTCAGTCACAATTAACAAAAGAAATAAATATATATTATTATGCTGATATGCACAGAAAAATCATATAAAACATAAAAGCCATGCTGGATCAGACCAAAGGCCAATCAGGTCCAGAATTGTGTTGACATATCAGTCAACCAGCTGTCTCTATGAAGTCCACAAGCAGGATAATTGCAACAGCATCTCCTTGTCTTTGACTCTGGAGAAAGTATGTATCTATCATGATTAGTAAGCACTGGTAGCCCCATCTTCCATAAATCTGTCTGCCTCCTTTTTAAAGCCTTCCAGGTTGACAGCCATTACCACATGTAGCTATTATACATTAGCCTTATATTGATATTACAGTTGAATTGATGTGGATATTATAGAGGAATATAACTCTGTGCTGATCTATATATTAAACACATTTGCTGCACTGGAAATAAATAACTGGCCATAGATAAATAAAATACTGGAAACTGAGAAAAAGCACTGATATGCATGCCAAATGAATATATATATATATATATATATATATATATATATATATATTCTTGAATGAATGATATGCATGCCAAATGAATAAGAATATATATGTATGTATGTGTGTGTGTGTGTGTGTGTGTATACACACACACACACATATATATATATATATATATATATATACATACTCCTGAGGGCCACTCAAAAGAGTACAATGCCTCAGCAGCCACCCATCCATCCAGTTATATAGCACCAGCTGGCCTATTTCAGGTCAAGAGAACACTGCAGAGAGGAGATAAGGTTGTCAGATAGGCATAGGTTCATGTTCAGGAATTCCATACTACCTTGGTGTGCATGAACCTGACTTGGGTCAAGACTGCTGTGCACAGAGAGACCTCCTCTTAGGGTTGCCAGCTTCCAAGTGAGGCACAAAACCCATACCAAACCATGAACTAGCTCTTGTTGTATTACAGCATGCAACGGGCTTTACTACTAGTATATAAAATGGTAGGCCACATCAGCAGCTGTGCCATGTACATATTTGCAAGGCCCGTTAAGACAAAAGGCAGTATTTCAGCCACTGCTTTGTAGAATGGAAATCACAACTAGTGATGACTTTATGAGCCTGGTCTAGACAAGGGGGGTTACTTTTTGGTAAAATTGCTCCTCGAGTCCTTGGGGAGGTTACTGTGAAAATTCCCATACAACTAATTACTAAGCCACTGGGGCTTGCTACCGGAAAAAAAGGATTTGGCTTTGAGAAAAGCAGTTACTGGGAAGCCTGCAATGTAGCAGGTCTTGTCATCAGGGCACAGCAAGGATACTATAGACACGGGAAAGAGAAATAACGATACAGGGCAATAAAAAGGGCAGGCTCAAATAAGAAAACTGCCGCAGGCACAGCAGATAAGAGAAGGTTGTATACTTGGAACTGTTTGATGCAGGGCTTCCTCTGGCTCAGTTCCTACAAACTACGATTCCATTCGGCTGGTGTGTGGCCCACCTACCAGGCAGCAGGAAACCTAAAGTTCCAGAATCACAGGAGGTTTATGTACAGCCAGGCTCCACACACGTTTCCCATCAGCATTTTAACAGTTTCATGGAATTAGGCAAGATACACCAACACTATTAAGACAAAAACAAAATTAAGAAGAACAGAAACTTGATTTTTTCCAACAGGAAAAAGATCTAGGATTAAGTGCTTTCTAGGAAACACTGACTGTGTGTACTTGATAGTTTGTCCCATATGGCTCCAGACAGAATTAATTGCTGTGATCTGCGTTTTACTGACTACCTTTTAACGTCACAGCAAAACGTTGATCTGTTGAGACAAGCAGAAACATGGCATATGTTTGTTGTGCCTGTGGGCTCCATCTTCTTTTCAAGAGTAGACAGTAACTGAAAGCTTCTTAGTTTGGTTAGATTTGAATCCAGTAGCACCTGAGAGACCCACAAGACTGTCAGAGTATAAGCTTTCGAGAGTCTGATGAAGAGAGCTTTGATTCTCAAAAGTCTATACTGTGTAAAAGGTGCTACTAATCTCATACTTCTAGTGCAGACCAACCCAGAAATTCTTTGAAACTAACTTCTTAGTTTAGGAAGTCTATCAAACTCCAATTTGCTGTAGTATCCAAATGTGAATAACATAAGCAAAGTGACATGTGTTGCCTCTCCACAAACTGAGATTTTCATCAAGGAAATGCACACCAATTTGCCCCACTGCCTGCATTGCATTTTTATTTTAGCAAACTGGATTTTGATTGAAGGTTTCCCCAAATATGGAAGCTTTCAGTCATGCTCTGTGTGTGGACAAAGCAAACAAACTGTATTTGCATCTGAATGCAACTGAATGTAGCCAATGTTGCTGTCTTCTGTTGCCCAAAATAATTACTTCCCCCTGCTACTTTCTACTGCTAAAGAATTAGACAACATGCCTTACTCTTCTCCAGATTGTTGGTTCATCCCAGTATTGTCTATTTTGACTAACTTTCTAGGCAGGGAAGGGTCTTTCTCAACATCTACTGCCTGAGAACCTGAGTACTGAACCTGAATCCTTCTGTGTGCAAAGCTTATGTTCTTCCAAACCTTCCAAAGAAAGAGAATCTACCACCTCCTGAGGAAGCCTGTTCCACTGAGGAACCTCTTTAATTGTCAGGAACTTCTTTCGGCTAAACATCCAGAAGTTCCTGACAGTTAGAGTTCCTCAGTGGAACAGGCTTCCTCCAGAGGTGGTGGGTCTTCCTTCTTCAGACATTTTTAAGCAGAGGCAAGATAGTCATCTCACAGAAATGTTGATTTTATGAACTTAGGCAGATTGTGAGTGGGTGGAAGGGATGTGCCAGTGTTTGTCTCTTATGACCCTTCCTTGCATACCCAGGGAATTGCTGATTGCCACTGTGGGGTGGTAGGTGGGATGCTAGGCCAGGCTGAATTCTGGAGATTTTTTTTGGGGGGGGGGGAGTCGGGCATGAAATTGGGGTCACTGCCTACACACAGTGATCAACTCTTAAATTGTGTAATAACTCATCCAAAGTCATTTCTGGAAAAGTTTCTTTAGACCCTAACTAACGGAATTGTAAACATTGTTTTTGGGGAGGAGGGAACTGAAGATGTGTGAATATTGCAACTAGAACTTCAATCATCACAAATATTATTAGGCTATTTGATATCGTTTTCAAATATTTTTAAACAGATCTTTAACTGTACAAATGTGGTTGGTTGGTTGGTTGGTTGGTTGGTTGGTTGGTTGGTTGGTTGGTTGGTTGGTTGGTTGGTTGGTTGGATGGAAGGATGGATGCATGGATGCATGGATGTCAATCACTGACTCTTGTATTTAGGGATTTCTGATTTCAAAGTTCTATAAGAATATGACTGCATATCCAAATGAGTATTTGAATTGATATCTACAGTTCACCATGCCATGGATAAGTGATAGAATCATAGAGTTAGAAGAGATCTCCAGGATCATCCAATCCAACCCTCTTCACAACTTCGGATGAGTTAATACACAATTTATGAATTTGAGGGATGTGTGCAATCAAAACAAACAAATAAAAATACCAACACACTTTAGTGAATTTCAAAAGCAGATTGTGAAATTATATAAAAGCCAAAAATAAACATTCCAGGTCCCTGAATAAGCTTAAGCAGCTTCTTGTATCCCAGACTACAGTTCTACACATATGGATAGTACCATTCTGGAATGTGTCAACATTTCATGGGATGCAAGGCATAATAATACTGTTCAATGTGAAGAGTACTTAATTGTGGGAGAGAAATAAAATTCTAGATGCTTCTGTGGCTTATCAAACCTAAACAGATGATCCAGAGCTCCTTTCAATCTCTTCAGGTCCTGTCAAATTTGGCATTTCCATTTTATTAATTTTGTAAGTCAGTTTGAAACTAGAGACTGTGTCATGAGCACTGCAAATAGCAAGGTTCACATTCCCTCCAGGTAGAAGAGTTGGTTCTTAGCATCTAGAATTTTAGCATCTAGAATTTTATTTCTCTCCCACAATTAAGTACTGTTCACATTGAACAGTATTATTATGCCTTGCATCCCACGAAATGTTGACACATGGTTCTTATATGCTGCTTTTCTCTACCTGAAGGAGTCTCAAAGAGGCTTACAATCACCTTCCCTTTCCTCTCCCCACAACAGACACCGTGTGAGGAGGGTGAGGCTGAGAGAGCTCTGATATTACTGCTCTGTCTCAACAGCTTTATCAGTGCTGTGGCAAGCCCAAGGTCACCCAGCTGGCTGCACGTAGGGGAGCAGGGAATCAAACCCGGCTTGCCAGATTAGAAGTCTGCACTCCTAACCACTACACCAAGGTAGTGCTGGTCTTTCATCTAAAGCTGGGGGGGAGAGAGGAGGCAGGCACAGAAAGCAAATATATCTGGGTTTTGAATGCAGATGTATTTGTTCTATGTGGCCCTTCCAGATTATATATAAAAAATAATTAAACATCTAGTTTCCTCAGTGTGAATTGTCCCAACAGCATAATATTTTGCTTCTGTATTGTGACCCCCTAAACAACAAAATGCTAAGAAGGATTAAAGCAAGCCTCCTTGCAAGAATTCTGTTCCCATGCAAGTTATTAAAATAGCAGATTTCACTCTTCAAAGCATACCATACCAACCAAAAAAGATTTTAGCTTATTTTTTATGCTTCAGCTTGTAGTAACAAGAAGGCTTTCAGCATTTTAATTTTAACAGAATACTGGAAATTAAATCTCAAGGAATCCAAATATTACACTACTTGCCTCGGTTTTAATGGATTAATTTTATACACACATTTTTTGAATGTATAACATGGCCAATGGTCTTTTTCTTTCAATATGGGTCAAAGGAGGAGTGCAACAGAAAACTGTGGTCTACAATGTTATGTGGTTTACATTTGAAACTAGAGGTTATGGAGCCAATATGTTACACCTACACTGACTAACCACATGTATGTTTTCAAAATAATTTCTTTTGGCTACAACACATGCAATTAGTTTTGATTTAATTTGCTTTGGATAGCCAAATAATAAGCAAGCACGAGCTCCTACCAGTGCAATTAAGGAGACGGCTTCATGGCCATACAAAACATTCACCCCCCCCCCCGCTCCCAAATCCAAGTACAACTTTGTTAATTCACACTTTGGCACACTCCATAACTCACCTGCAAAAATGGCATCCAGCCCAGCTCTATGCAAAGATTTAATAGAAGAACTGTTTAATGAAGTCTCGCATTACTGCACTCTTATTTCGAGTACAAATCGTTCTGTAGGAGAGCACCTAATTTAGTGAGCTAGCCTACATTAAAAATAAACACTACTTTGCCATGAAAATTAACATAGGGAGCTCATTTTTTACAGTGTAGATGTCTAAAGTCATCTTCTTAAATAAGATCCTGAGAAGCCAGTCAGGTACTGCACTAACACAGCACTGAACATTCTGACTTTAGCTGGGTCGTTTTGGTTTATTTTAAGGACTTTATTTATGATACAAATTTGGGTATGCTTTGCAGGGAAATATAGATTAAAATTTTACATCAACAGCACTGGAATTCTGATCATGTTCATTTTCGTTTTAAAGCTTGCCAAGATTTTTTTTTTGAAAGAGTGGAGTGGATAACATTCCCTTAATCCTTATAACCTTATATGGGAAGAACAGTGTGGCTTGGATCCAGCAATGTACAAGCCTGGTTCTGCTTGTGCAAGATCTTGTGTAACACCTGATGCTTCCTTCTCAGTATATTTGAAGGCTCAGAAACTGGCTGCACAAGCTCTTCCACAAAGCGGAAATGCACTGAAGGAACAAGAAGCCTGGCTTAGTGCAAGCAGCTACCACTTTCTGCTTGTGCAGAAGCTCTAGAACCAGCAGAAATTTTGCACTGGATCCAACTGTATATGTCCCAGTTACCACTGCAATGTGGTAACTTGGCCAAAGCTACTTTTGGATTTGCCCACAATCTAGGTCTAACCACCACTGGTTAGGCAACATTGCCAAGCATCTATCAGAGGCAAAACGGATGTGACTCTCATCCCAAGGTCTCATGCCAAGGACTACCACCCAAGGTTTCTCTCTCCATTACATAATGTATCTGTTCATTTTGCAGTAGCTTGTCTTCCCATGAGCAGCAGCAGCGTGTGAAATGGCGTATGGACTCAAAACACATCCTTAATACAATGTGTAACTCTGGATACTTTAAGGAAGGAAGTGAAGACTGATGAATTGTCATTAACATTTTTCATATCGTACAAAAGCAAAGGAAGGGGGAGGGGAACAGGGATTCACTGGGACAGCTGGAGTATAAGCTTCTAGATACCAAAATCATTACAGAGTGATACACTGCTGAGCTCTCCTTGTATGGGCTTGCCACATGAATAGTGCCAATAAAACAATGTCCTATGGAATGTGGCCCAATCAGACACTTTGGTTTGTGGGGTTCCAAGTCAGTTAGCTCAATGAAATTGAAGGAACATATTGTATGGCTTGTTTTAATAGTGACCATTCTTATGATTTTATTGTATTGTTCTAACTTTGTGAGCTGCCTTGAGCAGATATAAAAGGCAACATACATTTTCTGAACCAAGAAATCAGTAAAAAAACAAAAAGAATGCAGTTACAGAAATTTGGTATAAAGTAAATTACATTTGGTATAATTAGATTTTTTTGCTATAGAGTGACAAAAGGTTTATAAAACTGGGAGCCAGAGGCACTTCCTCTTGGCCATGAGATAGACATCCTTTCCTCTTTTCACACATCCTGCCACTGAATCAACTTCTCTCTCTTTCTCTGCCCCCTACGACTTGTCTAAAGTAAAACAAAAACTTCTGCTTTTGAAAAATGATGATGAAGGCATGACTAAAAAAAAAAATCACACTTGTCAAAAATCATATTTACTTGCAAAGGAGCACTTAGCCATGGCAGCATTTACCATATTGAACCAAGAGAAATTTACATTAATAGTATGTTTTTAAAAATATTATTGTTTTAAACTGAATATTATTCATTGTTGGTATGATTTCAAGTAAAATGATACAGAGTTGGGATTTCATACAGTGAATTTCCCTTGTGGTAATTTCAAACAGTGTAACTCCTCCCTCTCATTTCGCCATGTGATCTTCCTTGGAGGTTTTTTTTTTATGTCCTCAATTGAGTGTTCTAGCACCAATCCAATACAGCATTTCAGTGCTATAGTGGCACCATTGAGATGCCTTTATGGACCACACCAGACCAATGGAGTCAAGGCATCTCACTGGTACCATTATAGAACTGAAATCCTATAGCACTCAACTTAGAATGTTTTTAAAAATGCCAAGGTGAAAAAGGGGAGGGAGCAGCAACATTGCAAGAAGCATTATGGACATTTTAAACAGCACACACAGTGATTCACAAGTGCAACAAGTGGGTAGAAATGAGAAGAAAGCCATCTCCCTCAAAAGCAGCTAAACGGACACAAGTGGGTTTGTATGAGCAGGTAAATAAATTCCACTAACAGCCGGTTACTAAAACGGGTCTGTCTGAAATGACTGGATAAAAATCCATTAGCAACCAGTTACTAAAACAGAATACAAAGACAGTTTGAAACTGCCAATGTCTTTATGTCCTTATTTAATATTTTCCACATGTACTGCAATGGCTAAAACAAAAGGAAATAGTACATCTTACCTGTAGGTGTACTGCTACGAAATGAAGAAGAAGGGGTTATAGGTGGCGTGACTGGAGGTGTAAGGCTTCCACTGCTGTGGCGTGGAGGAGTAGATACATTCCCACGGGACACGGAACTTGATAAAGTCAAGGCGAGTTTTGGCTGAATTTTTTTCTTTAGGGATTCTTGTTCTCGACGAGCTGCATCAGTCATAAACCTTAAAACAAAAGGAACAGCAGTTGTAAATGAAGAAGAGTTAACCAGAGCATTGGTCAACTATTTCAGAAAAACACTTAGGGATGTCAGTCCCAGATGGGACCTGGGGATGCCTGGGAAATATAACTCATATCCAGGTGACAGAGCTCAGTTCCCCTGGAGAAAATAGCTGCTTTTCATGTATCAGAATGCTGGATTCTGTTTGCTGTGTAGATTGAATTTGATGTGTAGAGCTAGAGAGTTTATTATACCCAGTTTTCTTCCTTCTCCTCTCCCTTTCACACCTTCCATTCATCTTACCTGTCTCTGGAATACAGTGCCGTGGCCTTTATCACCTATCTTCCTGGTCTGTTCCCTTTGAAGATCTCCTGCATTTCTCGGGTTCTCACAAAAGGGTGTGTGGATGAAATGGTTATATACTATATCTGTTCTATTGTACCCCAGTTATGACAAGGTAATTGTCAGGTTAACTTTCTTGCTTTAGAATAAACACATCTTTTGCACCAAGTCGGAACTGATCTATGTCCTAGTTGGGGGAAGACTTGTTCTCTAAAGCTCACTTCGTGCCCTGACTCTTTCTGCCCATGGCCCAGAACCTCACCTCTCTCTTCATTCAACACATGTACAGGTTGCAGTTTGCCCCACAAAGCTGTCCAACTGTGGTTCTCAATTTGTTGCCAAATTCTGGTGGGAGTTACTAAAACTTCTAGGGGTCAAGAAAGCCCTCAGTTCTGGTTATCACTCTGAGACAAATGGCCGAATTGAGCGGGTGAACCAGGTTCTCCAGCAATACCTTGGTGCTTTGTTAACTATCAACTGGTTGACTGGACCAACCTATTTCCTTTTGCTGAATTTGTTTAGAATAACTGTATTTATTTAAAATTATGTATGACCGCAAACATATGGGTAGCCCCAAATATATATGTAGCCATTAATTAAGTGGATGGAATTAAATGTTTAAGAGTTCTAACATTAAAAAAATTACAATGCTGAATATATTACACAGGCCAGATTATGTAACTATCAGATCACCTATTAAACCAACACCTAGTCAATTGCCAGAAAAACAAACTGGCTCCAATAATGAGAAGTCTACCATTATTTTTGTGCAATGTTTTCCCCACCTCTGCAATGACCTCTCTAGATTTCTTTACCAAGTATCTTTACCCTTTCAAGCATGTCCTCTTACAGAGTTAACTGCTGTCTGTCTACCTTTTAGCAGTTAATTACCAAAACTCATCATTAATTACTGACAAAAAACAATTTTCAGAGGGATAGCTGCATAAACCAAAAGAAATGCCATATATTCTGTTTGCAGCTACACTGTTATTAGCTTGCTCAGACTAATTTTTCAAAAGGCTGCATAAAAATGGGGTAATAAACCACTGAGTACAGTTTAATGCAGCAATTATAATCCCAGAATTCACCTTCACGGCAGTTAACAGCTAGCTTGTTAGGGCATTCATCAGCCTTGCTTTTGCTTTGGGTCATTAATTAACAAACCAGTCATCACTTGCTGCTAACAATACAAACTTGATGTGTTACTGCTTAATCATAGGAAATAGCTTTATGGATGCTTCTATTTCATCTCACATCCTCTGGGTAATATGGTTCACATCCTTTACAGTATTGTACAGTAATTAAAAAAACCTCTAAAAAGCTATAGTGCGCATTATTGGATAAGACAGTGTCATATCTCTTTAATAAAATTAATTTATGCTGTATTTAAAACATATTTCGAAACAAAACATTGATTTATTTAATTTATGCCACACAGAGTTTATGAAATGACACAAATGCACATGGTAGGAGGCCTAAAGCTCTCCAGGGAAAGGATTTAATCTTTCTCCACCCCCCAAGTATTTGTGGAGGAAGTGATTAATAGGGAGAAGTGCCCACCAGGTAGACTGTCTGGAAAGGATCCCTTACAGAAACAACTAAAGAGCTATGATGGTCCGTAGAGCCACACTCAACAAAAGGAAACATTTTTAAAAAATTAAGTTTGCATTCTGCTTTGGCACGACAGTACCTGCCTGATCCTGGAGCCGTAGGAAATACACAGGCTAACCTTTCCACATAGTGACATGAAAGAGTATTTTCGCTCAGCAATAAGTAATCTAAGAGGTTTAATTCAAATGAAAATGTAAGATCTTTTGTTTTAAGACCACCATTCTTGGAGCATAACCATTCAAGCTTTGTACAGGCTTGTAGGAGTTCCAGCACAAGTAGGGCTTTACTTTGTCTTCAGTTTCAAAGAGAAACATGCCCTACGCTAAGATTTAAGTTTGCATTGTTGTAAAACTGATAGCCACTACTATATTATGTGGATTTTTTAAATGCCATTTTATGGGACATTATATTTTTCTAGAACAATGGGGGGACATTAAACTTTCAGATTTGTGAAAAAAATGTGTTTTTTTCTTTGAAGGTTTGAAATAAGCAAAGCCTTCACTGTAAGTTTTAGAAAAAATCTCTCTGGGCAGAGAACAGGCAGGAATGGGGGAGAAGCCAGTTGCTTTCCAGACTCATCTAAGCCCACCTTCATACAACTGCTATAGGGATGGTCAAGCTTCCCCACCCCCCAGCAGGGAACAGAGATCTGGAGGAATTAAATACTAGGGAGACTTCAGGAAAGAAATGTCTCAAGATTTCAGAAAAAGCCTATCTGACCCAGACTGACCTGGTCAGTGGGTTGAAAAAAGAGTGGTGATAAAACTCAAGGGAGCAAGAAGGAAGGTCTCTTTTGTGCTGAGTCCCTCAGAGCATACTGAATTCTTAATCATAAGCCATGTGTTGGCCTGGACATCTGAAGAAAGTTTCAAGGTAATGCAAACTCTGTAGAGATCTGCAACTCCCTAAACTAAGGAGACTGTCCTATGTTTTAATATTTGATAAAGGTAAAGGTATCCCCTGTGCAAGCACCAAGTCATATCTGACCCTTGTGGTGATGCCCTCCAATGTTTTCATGGCAGACTCAATACAGGGTGGCCTTTCATAGAGAATGTATATAAAGAGGGACAGAGGCATTATGTTTTACCCATGTCTTTTGAGTCCCTTGCTTCATTTGCTGCTGTGCTAAAAGTATGCTTGTGAACATTTTCTTTTAAATAAATACTTTCTAACTTTTTTTCTCGGCTCTATGATCAATCAAAGTAGTGGATGCAGCTGTGAAATCAAACGGCGAATAACACAGAACGCAATGTTAGGCATGAATCGAATATGGAAAAGTAAGGATATCAACATTAATACAAAGTGCTAGCAAGTCAACGCCATTGTCTCCCCCATAACAATCTATGGATGTGAAAGCTGGACCCTGAAGAAGGAAAACAGGAGGAGAATAGATGCTTTCGAATTATGGTGTTGGAAATCAATGTTGCGAATACCATGGGCAGCCAAAGTTACCAACAAGATAGTTTTAGAGAGGAGCAAACCAACTAGGTCATTAGAAGGCAAGATGTTATGGCTAAAGCTCACTTACTTTGGACATATCATGCGATCAAACTCACTAGAAAAATCATTAATGCTCGGCATGGTCAGTGGCAAAAGGAAACGGGTCACCAAAGGATCTGCTGCCTAACACGATCAAAGCCGATACAGGGATGACCATGAACCAACTAAAAGAAACAGTCAGAAACAGGGGTGCATGGAGAAGACTTTCCTATAGAATCGCTGAGGGTCGGCCACAACTGAATGCATGACATCATCATCATCAACAAGTTTTGATGCTGGTAGTAGTTCTCTGTACCACTTAAAGCTACTATCTTGGACACGGTATCGTAAAAGGATGCTGGCAGTTGGTATGTGACTCCAGGTGCACACAAGGTAGAAAACTGTCCCCAGGTGCTGAGCAACAGAAGACACAGAGGCAAGGCCTCAGATGTGGAAAGAGTAGCTGGATGTTCTGACCTTTCCAGTAGGCAATTTGTTACAAAAGTCATAGGGTGGTGGTGGTTTACTCAAAAGAGAAAGAAAAGCCTCTCCGGGCAGGGTGAAACAGGGACTGCATGACAGAACAGGCTCATTCTGTCATAAGGTTGAATCATAAGGAGGAATAAAAAGACATGTCAGCTATATGTCAAAGAGGAGAGAGAGTTGGGAAATCTAGTTAACCAGAAAGTATACTTAAAAAAAAACATACTGTCTAATTTCTTTTACATTGTCAATTACCACACTCTGCTCTAAACCTTCTGTTCATAAGTCATCTGTCTGTTAAGAATTATTTTTTTTACTGTAAAGGAATTTTGTAATATAAAATTACTTGCCCCTGATTTAATCTTACTAAGTATGGAATGATTCTTTGTCCATATTCAGAAGAAATGGAAATACACGTGAGTGTATTGTTACCGGAAGCAATAAAAATTACATTTTAAAGCAGAATAAGACAAATGCAATCACTTCTAGTAGCCAAGCCAAAAGTGCAATCACGGATTAACTGAACTGAGATATGACACTGGCTGGTGCTCACATCAATCTTTGTCACAAGAATTCAAGGAGGTGCCCTTTCATTGGCATCTCTTATGTTTAATGCCATGAATCAAGTTTCCACATAGTCTTGCATCCCCCTTCCCACAGTGGCTGAAGCCTGGGGAAGGCCTACAGCAGGGACATTCTGCTGCTTACCCAGCAAACGGCATTCAGAGATATCTGCCTTCCAAAGCAGTGGTCCCATTCAGCCATCATAGCTATGGATGTGCTTTTCATCTATTATTTGTCTAATCCCCGTTTAAAGTCATCTAAGCTAGAAGAGCACCCTGAGACACCAATTTACAAAGGAATTCATGTAAGTCAGCTGCTTATCAGCTTTCAGCCAAATGGGCATGAGGAGGATGCCCCATGATCAATTGAACTTCCAGCTCCTGTATGGCATGTGGGGGAGGGCAGGGGAGATGATGGTGCAGCTCAGCAGCACTTCTGTATACAATTATGTGCAGGAAATAAATAAATTAGGTGCTGGTCTCATTTGATTAAAAACAATAGTAATTGATAAATAACAATTTCTCTCTAAAAACTGCGAGGCAGGCAATTAAATTCCAGGGACCGAGACAGCACTTTTCAGAAATTCTTCCTGGGGAAAAAAGAAAACAAGCTACATCCCGGGGCACTGAGTTTCACAAGTTCATTATGTGCTGTGTGAAGAAATGTGGCATCTGATGCATTGCTTCAAGCAAGTTATTCTCCCTCAGACTCCTCTGCCCACTTGCAAAAGAGACCTACTTCACCACGCAGCTTTGAACGCAAGCCCAATAAAGCTTTTATAGCACTTTGCTTTAAAATGATAAGTAGCAGCAATAGGGGTGAGTGAGACCATTTTAAATTTGCTTTTAAGTTGTGACTCCTTGGTGTCCTTGAAGGGATAAATTATTCTGCTGCTCCCCACTTCCTCTAGAATTACTGGAAGGTGGACATGATAGACTGTGCCATGATAGGAAAAGACCACCACTTGAATAGTAAAGAATCCACAGCCTCTGAGGCAGACAGCAGGAAGTTGCTCAAGCATTGTTTGATCTGCTTCGTCATCGCTGTTGCACAAACCAAGGTTATTGGGGTTTGTTTTTTTTAATTAGCTGGAAAAACAGGTCAAGAAAAAAAGGCAAAACCTAGTTTGCTAAACCGAAGTACAAGATTGTCATACTGCAGGGAGAGGGAAAACATATTGTTTAATTTTTTTTTATTTAAAGAAAAGGCCTAATTGCTTGTGGGAGGGAAAGTATAAATGGCCATCCTAATTAATTTCCTAATGTAAATCACAGCTGTAGTAATGTTGGCAAGTATCGCCCGCCTTTACGGTGTTATGTCGGGTAAGTGAAATCATGCCTCTTAATTGGGTCTTAATGTACAAGGCTACATTTTATTTACTTTCAACATTACAATATCAGCATTTTAAACTAGTCACTTGCCTGTGCAAACAACTTTATTAATACCTCTATCTGAATACTCTAATCTCATCTACAATGTACCAGACTGAGTTTCAACGATTAAATGGCCATTTTTTTGTGGACTCCCGCTGCTATGTGAACTAGCTGTAGGCTATTAAAATAATGAGTCCGGACTGAGTCATCTGATCTCATGCTTGGTGCAAAGCCTGAGGAAAAGGACTTTGCCCACAATTCCTAGCCTGTTTACCAGACTAAGCCCAGACTGTTGGAAGTTTTGTGTGTGAACTCCCTTCCCCCTCTCCTCATCTGCTCTAGCTTCATGCAAAATATGGTATAACAGAGCCCTCTGCAGGTCAGCATCATTGCTTAGCTCACCCATCACTAAGGTTATTTCATCTTCACCCAAAGGATATTGACCATCCTCTTCCAGAATGTATTATGGCAACTCAAGATAAACCGAGTCCCCGCCTCATGCAGAACAAACACCCTCCTTGAGAAGATTTATGATCCGTAAATATCCTTGACTTGTTTGCGTGCACAGAAATAGAAAACAAAAGTTCAGTGGCACCTTTAAAAACTGGCAGCATTTCTTTCAACTGTGCTACTTTTCCATACCAGGACAAACTGATTTCCTGAAGTTGTCAGCACAGATGATGTAGGTCACAGATGGTCAGGGGCAGATTACAGTTAGACCAGAGAATTCTGGATAAGAAGGAATATTCTTTGTTCTGTTCAAATAATGACAAAACTCTCAGGAAAGGAAATGCTTTCCTTGCATTTGTCCAACTAAATCAGCAGATGGCATTTTGTTTGAAGGAAATATCACACCTTGATGTTAAACATATAATCCTCTTGTTTTCCTTTTGCAGCTTCAGCTGAATTGCCAGAGATGCTTGATTTCTAATGAAATGCTTAGATGAAAGAAATTAGACGGTGATGTTTAAAATTCTACATGCCTTGTTCAAAAATACATAATGTTTACACTGCCATCAGATATATAAGCTCAAAATGATTATTGGTAAAACATATAAAAATTCATAAATGAGTCTCATACTAAACATGAATGCCAGCTTGGTGTAGTGTTTAGGAGTGCAGATTTCTAATCTGGTGAGCCAGGTTTGATTTCCTGCTCCTCCTGATTTCCTGTACATGCAGCCAGCTGGGTGACCTTGGGCTTGCCACAGCACTGAGAAAGCTTTTCCGACCAAGCAGTAGTATTGGGGCTCTCTCAGCCTCAACCACCTCACAGGGTGTCTGTTGTGGGGAGAGGAAAGGGAAGGCGAATGTAAGATGCTTTGAGACTCTTGGTAGAGAAAAATAGCATAAGAACCAGCTCTTTTTTTTTCTTCTTCAAATATTTCCACAGGACTTTTCCTCCTTGATATTTTTTGGAAAATACAGATTTATAATTTTAAATTTTAAATTCTTCTTCATAATTTTAAAAGCTATATGCAAAATATCCTGCTACCTTAAAAGCTTTTAAACTTCAGATCTTTCAATAAATCTCTCAGACTGATTCCACAGTTATGATTTATTGCCGAGGGCATTTCACCATAGCTGCCCAGCCCTTTCCAGATTACTTCCAGAACATTCAGATTCATGCACACAAATTGTAATAATGATGACGATACAGAACTTGTCTAATAGCCAGGAAAAGCAGAGCAAAATAAATATTTTGGTAAGTAGACCTGCATTGAAGTCTTCTCAAATATCACCAGAAATTAAAAACAGCAAACAACACCTTTTGGATAAAAGATCTCGAATAATGACTAAAAATACCCTAGCACTTCTGAGGAAAGGAGACGATCCAAATGTTTTGATACATTTTGAGCCAGCCAATAGCAGCAACACAGAAGCTAGATCTGAAAGCTCTGGCAATGCTATTTCCCACCCTTCTATTTCTCATATTCTTTCTTTGGGGCAGCAGAGCTTAGTTCTCAAGGTCAGTAGCAAAATTCAAACAATGCACATTGCTTACCATATTACCCACAGCAGTGGGAGAAAACAGGTGACAAGGATTAAGAGCAAAATTAAATTTGCATATCTTCAGCACCACAGTGGGAAATTAACACCAGTGTAACATGATTTCATGGCAGTAACATGGCAACAAAAAGAAAAGCATTAAACTTAAAACCTGTCCTGCTGAGTAGTGAATATGGTAGATAAAGTGGAGGAGGGGGAAACGACTCAGTACAGTTCTTGGCAGTGATAGGAGGACAAGTGCTAATGGAAGAAACAGGCCCCACAGTTAAACCACCTATATGACATCAGGCTATCAAATGTTAACAGCTCACATCGTTCTAGAAAATCTCTCCAAATCCAGTTTAAAAAGTGAGAAGGCCACTGAAACAAGAAAGCACAATGTAGAGGCCAATTCGTAAAAGAAAACAGTGTCCTCCATAGCAATTAGTAGGTTAAAATATTTTAAATGTTTTCTTCATTGTGCAATACTCCTTTGGTTCTTTTCTGTCACTTTCAATAGGTGGTATCACTTAAGATTGAAGTTCGATGTCTTGCTGCTCATTTGTTTATGCTAGTTTTTCCTAATGTATAGAGATATTTCCTAATAATGAATATATAAGAAGTTTAGTTTTGCTAAAGGACAGTTAAGCTGGTACCAGATCTATATCAAAACAGCCCTAAGTGGAAAGCCCAACAAAATGTGAGTCCAAAGGCACTTTAAAGATTCTCTGGAAGGTTGTTCAAAGATTATTTTCCTCAGAAAGTCTGTGGTTTGCAATCATAAGATAACTAGGAACATTGATGGCATAGGGTCTCAGAACAGAGTCCATTTAGCCAGTGTTGATAGCCACATTTCCCTTGATAACCTTGGTTTGAATTCACTTAGAAACTTGTATGGCTAGAAGCCATGTCCCCCTGCCCCCCTTCTGCTGTAGACCTCCAACTTTTCTCTCAAAGGAGTAGCATTGGGGGGCTATCAAAGGAGTAGCATTGGGGGGCATGGAAGGGAAAGGCAAATATCTCTTGCGGAGGGGCTGTGGCTCATTGTCAGAGCCTCTGCTTGGCATGCAGAAGGTCACCGGTTCAATATCCATTTAAAAGAACCAGGTAGGAGGTGATGGGAAAGTCTTTTGCCTGAGACCCTGGAGAGTCACTGTTCATCTGAGTAGACAATACTGACTTTAATGGACTAATCATATGATTTCATGCAAGGTACCTTCATGTGTTCATTTTTGTTCATGTGTTCACTGGACATTTTGGGGGATGCAAGGCATAATAAAGGGTATAGTTCAATGTGATCATTACTTAATTGTGGAAGAGATATAAAATTCTAGATGCTTCTGTGGCTTATCAAACCTAAACAGATGATCTAAAGCTCCCTTTAACCTCTTCAGGCCCTGTCAAATTTGGCATTTGCATTTTATTAATGTTATATGTGGATTTGAAACTAGACTGTGTCATGAGCATCAATCTTATTCACAAGATTTATGAAGATTTAAGTCTGGAAGATTAAACATATGTATATGAATAGTTATATAAATTCTAAAGCTTTGAGTGCCACATAATACCATCCAGTCCATAATCTAACCTAGTATGCCTAATAGCACTTGCAAAGGTTGTTTGTAATGCCAATCAAAAAAGAGAACCATGTTTTTCCCCACTAAAGACATGAGATTCTGGCCAGAGGAGACTGGACAAGCAGATCTGTTGCACTATACAAAGGGACTCTGATGTTTATGGATTTCTCAGAAAACCTGTCAATCAAGCCTTTTTCATCATGAAGTTTATTTATTTTTCACATTTATATACCGCTCTCCCCGAAGGCTCAGGGAGGTTTACATAAAACTGAGAATTATACAAGAAACCATATATAGAAATAACTATAACATTAATATTATATAACATTAATAGCAGGGTAACAGTATAACATTAAACAATAATAATACAAACAGGTCCAGGAGTCATGATGGACTTTTGGGGGGGGGGAGGACGGGAAGGGGGCAGATGTTGTAGATTGTGCCTGGCCTCAGCCAAATGCCTGGCGGAAGAGCTCCCTTTTGCAGGCCCCATGGAACTGTTTTAGTTCTGTCAGGGCCCTGATCTCCTCTGGGAGCTCATTCCACCAGGTGGGGGCCAGGACAGAGAAGGCTCTGGACCTGGTTGAGGCCAGGTGGACTTCTTTAGAGCCAGTGACCCCTAGCCTGCTGGTGGCGGTGGAGCGTAAAGCTCTTTTGGGAACATAGGTGGGGAGGCTGTCCTTCAGGTACACTGGGCCCTGATCGCGTATGGTCTTGAAGGTAATTACCAGGACCTTTAGCCTGATCCGGAATTCAACATTGCAGTTGATGGAGGATGGGCCGGATGTGGGGTCTCCACGGTGTTTTTGTGAGGATCCTGGCTGCTGCATTTTGGACCAGCTGTAGTTTCCGGGTCAAGGCTAAGGACCCAGCCATAGGACCACCGTCTTTGAAGGATTGAGCTTCAGACGACTCTGCTTGAGCCATCTCATCACTGCTTCTAGGCAGCTGGCTAATGTTTCTTGGTGAGAGTCAGGGCGGTTATCCATCAGGAGGAAGAGCTAGGTGTCATCTGCATATTGATGACAACTCAGCCCAAACTTCCATACCTGTTGTTCAAGAGGGTGCATGAAAATATTGAATAGGATAGGAGACAGGACTGCTCCTTGTGGGACTCCACAAGTAAGTAGTCAGTGGTATGATGTTTTCTCTCCAATTGCAATCCTCTGTCCATGACCCCAGAGGAAGGAGATCATTGAAGGGCTGTCCCTCATATTCTGGCGTTGATGAGGCAGCAATCTAGTAGCTCATGGTCGACTGTGTCAAATGCTGCTGAGAGGTCTAGCGGTATTAGAAGTGCTGACCCGCCTCGGTCTAAATGGCCACGGAGGTCGTCTGTTGAAAGTTCAAAGTTCATAGCCTAGTTAAAACTGAACTGGGAATCCTGCATCAAGCCTGAGCTATTTCATGATGGAATGCTTTTCCATTTAATTAAAAAAAAAACCCTTCACATGTTTGAGAGATGGTTCCATACTACTTTTGACACTTTTCTGAGTCCTTAGAGGTTTTTTGAATGAAAGAGTGAACTTCCACCTGCACTTTGAATTACTACTACTTAAAGAACGGTGAGAATAACGTCCCTGTCTGATTCTTTTCTTCATGTATCTGTAATACTGTCCAATCTTTTTGATAAGATGGCCATGCAAATTTTGCTACCCTGATTAATGATAGACTCAATGTGGAACAAGGACCAGTCTGTACAAACATTGTCTGGATTGGAACAAACTGCCATGTGTACTTCTGTCCTTGGTGGTAAGATAAACATATTCTTCAATGCTTCTTCAAGCAGGATAACCATATTTACAACATTTCTCAAAGAGGCTTGAGCTTCGTTACATCAAGTCTCTAAAAAAAGGAGACTCCAAGGTGTGTGAGGCAACCACCAAAAGCACTTGTATAGATGATCTGGTTGTACTATTGCGCAGAAAGTAAAGAGGGATTCTCAGTCAGGACATGTGGGAGTAAGAACTTCCTTCGTTTTAAAACTGGGGTCCTTATCCTCACAGATGAGTTGTGCAGTGCTCTTCACTACAGCAATAACAAAGGGTCCAGTTTCCTGCTCTATGTATGAAGCAAAGTTGGACCAATTTTGTTTGTCTTCTCTGACTGGTGTTCATGATCACTCCCAAGCTTGGTATCAGACACTTTTTAAGTAGTGGTGTGAGGCCCTGGACCTAGAATCTTCCATATGTAAAGTACATTCTTTTTCATTGGACTATAGGAAAGAGATGGCAGCATGTCTTCAGAAGAAATTCTCTGCCTCCCAGTTGAGCTTTATCAGGGAAGTGGCTGCCTTAACAAGTTCTTACATTAGATCATGAGTATTTAAAATAACTCAAAATGAATACTTTTTGTAACAGTTTTGTTACACAGCCCTTCCACTGGTCTCTCCCACCTCAGACCCCATGCAGACTTTTATTACCTGTAAGGATAAGGATCACTTTCTGTGTTCAAAATAATAAGCTTACAAGTCATTGCCGCAAACTATTTTAAGGTCAAACAAATAACCAGAATTCTTGATGCTTTCTTTCAAATGATAATGCTTTGATACTAAATTTATGACAAGTAATCTCTTGAAGATTGCTATTAATATGCTGAATAATTTGCTGACTTTTTCTTCCAAGACACTATTTGTAGTCTGTCAGTTGTAATACAAAAATTACGAGCCTTATTCACCTATAACAGGATAAAATGAAATCTCAAAACTGACATTTATGAAGAAAAATATGGAAATCCTTTACACCATGATACCAGCTGAAATGGATAAAATTCACCTAATGGTATACAAAGCACTAGGAGTTCTGGTATTTGGTGTACTAAAACCATGAATGAAAAATATGAAAATCTAACTGAAGCCTGACCAGTCACCACAGCTGTTGCCTTGCATATATGTGTGGGTTTTACTTTATTATTATGTATTATGCAGAAAGATGTTCAGGTTACATTGGTTATTCCTCAGTTATTGGTTATCTTTTGGTACAAATGTAGCACTACTAGTAGAAATACAGGGCTGCCAAGAGCCACTATGGACCCCCATGGAATTTTCCTTTGAGCCTCGCTCACAAGTCTTACCATTTGTCTACAAGTGGTGGGTAAACCTCCACCCCAATCTCCCACCCTCAAGAAACTGAGGATCAGAAAAAAATGTACAGAAATGACTGTTACCTGGAAATGATGTCATATCCTCCCCAAACTGCACTCTCCCCAGGCACTGTCTTGAAAAATCTTCCACTTGCCAAGGCTGTCTTTGCAACCCAACCCATACACAACAAAATATTATAACTAATGACCTTGTGTAGGCCAAGAATGCCGATTCCAATCCCCTCCCTCACAGTAGCCCTGTAGAAACATTGGCAAGTGAATGTTATCATGATTACACTACAGAAGAAACGTGAATGTATATAATTTGCTCTGTAGCCCCACCTTCTTCCTTTGTGTCCTTATATATTGCTTTCTTCTTTTTATGGATAATAATAATGAAGAAGAGTTGGTTCTTATATGCCACTTTTCCCTATCCGAAGGAGGCTCAAAGCGGCTTACAGTCGCCTTCCCTTTCCTCTCCCCACAACAGACACCCTGTGGGGTGGGTGAGGCTGAGAGAGCCCTGATATTCCTGCTCAGTCAGAACAGCTTTATCAGTGCTGTGATGAGCCCAAGGTCACCCAGCTGGCTGCATGTGGGGGAGGAGCGGGGAATCTAATCACCAGATTAGAAGTCTGCACTCCTAACCACTACACCAAACTGGTGAAAGGGATTGTTGGGGAGAAAACTCTCTTCCTGTTATAAACTATCAAATATAAAACCAGAAGAGAGTATCCTTTCTCCTCAACACGCCCTTCATTATAATCCTCAAAACATTCTCTACAAAATACAATATTTCTTACCTCAGACATTTTAAATTTAAATTCATTATTTAAGAACCAATATGTTTTACACCTATATTATTATTTCATGATTACTACATATTCCATATTTCTTCAAATTCAAATTCAAAAACCTTTAATGGCATATAAAAAACATCTAACCCATATTTCTTCTTATCTACATATTTGCCACAGCTGCCAATATAGACAGTTTCTAAAAATGAATCTATTAATCTCACACTGAAAATCACAATTCCTTCTGTTGTTGCACGAATCATACGTTTGAGTTACACAAATGTTTGATGAGTCCAGTTCTTGACGCCTAACCAGACAGAGGACTCATTGCTTTGCACAGTTTGGGTAAGCAGTAGGCTTCATTTTACAACATCTTGTTTATATCAGGGGAGCTTTCTCACACAGAAATGCATACCATGTGGGCTACCTGCTGCGTTTTGGCAAGACTGGCAGACTACAGGACATAATGGGGCAGGCAGTTGCAGTGAGGGGAAAGCACACCCTGGGAATATTTAAGTCATGAAGAAAAGGCTATTTTTCTAATGCTCCTTCCTGCAAGCTGGCAAAGAGAAGAGAATAGCAGGAAATGAGATATTAAAGCCAGGCTCTTTCAAAAGGGGACACTGCTATGGGACTACACAACAAGATTTCTAGGATTCAGCATTCATAATGACCACACAGGAGCTGTGGATGGATAACTATTCAATATCTGATTGAAACCTGTTTGGAATCAAAAACGTCTAAATGAGATTTTTTTAAAAATCTGAATTCGGAGATGGTTTAATGGTTGAGAAAGTACTTCCCATGGAGATCTATTCTCTTCCTTCTAAGGTTCTAACCCATGTTATTTCCCCCACGTGATGTGGACTATCCAGAAGGTTTTGCACTCTATTTATGGAGGATTATAAAAACAAATTATACATGAGAGACAACAAAAATAGATATGATATGCTATAAACAGAAAAAAAGATAATAACTTTCAAAAATACTCAACCAGGTTTACTTCATACATTAATGAAATCAAAATTTTAATACTTTAATGCATTTTTCATTTCAATATTTTGGCCACCTTCAAATTCTTTGGCCACTTCATGAGAAGGAAGGACTCACTGGAGAAGAGCCTAATGCTGGGAGCAATTGAGGGCAAAAGAAGAAGGGGACAACAGAGAATGAGGTAGCTGGATGGAGTCACTGAAGCAGTCGGTGTGAACTTAAATGGACTCCGGGGAATGGTAGAGGACAGGAAGGCCTGGAGGATCATTGTCCATGGGGTCGTGATGGGTCGGACACGACTTCGCACCTAACAACAACAACATTTCTGGAAAAAGAAGTCAGATTAACAATTTTATGTTTGGTTTAAATTTGATCAAGACCCCAAACAGATCAGTGGCCTTCATCCGTAGTATGGATGATGCAATTAAAAATGGGCACAATCTCTAGAACTTCATCTTAGGGTTGCCAACCCTTAGGATGGCAATTAGGGATCTTCTACTATTATATCTGATCATGAGATGAACAGGACCAGTTTCGCTAGAGCAAATGGCTTCTTTGGAGGGTGGGATCTATTGCACTATATCCTGCTGAGAATCCCTCCTCATCCCAAATCCCATCCACTTCTGGCTCCACCCCCAAAATCTACAGGTATTTCCAAATTCAGAGCTGGCTGTCCTACCTCACCTTCTTGTCATTTGACTCTATCAAATGGCATTCACACTGATTCTGCCTCAAGAACAGATTACAATGTTTTATTATGGTAATATCCAAATGGGTCTTATACAGGAGATGTTTCACCAGATTTTACCCTATTGCTATAATGGTAACTATTCATATTGTTACAACCATTGCTGTGAGTACTTATATTTCTTTCTTTTTTAAAGAAAAGGCTCAAATTCCTAGTATGTTATTGTCAGGGTCATATTTGAATGCTGGGACTTTTTAATTAACTGAAAGCCATTTGAAAGTGCCAGAAACCACTCATGTGTGAACTTATCAAAGATAAGAGAGTCACACTGAATTCAAAGTGCAGTAGCTTACTAATGCTAACAAATTAGTTCTGCTTTCAAGAAGGAAGACTTCTTTCTTTTCTGTGTCAACTTATTACTGAGGAGCCATTACTGAAAGAACAGTCATACTAAATCAGCTTTTCAAAATTGATATTCTTTTTGCAATCAATTACGAATAAGCTTTCAGCCTCAACTAGATGCTGAACAGACATCCCAGCTCAGTATTAGCACCTCGTACACAAATGAGCTCAATGCAGAGACCTGATATTTTTGCCAATGTTGTGTCAAATTATTAAGAGCAAGTGTTGAATTGAAACGATTCATAGGTACTGCTCTGCTTAATTTTGTTTCGGGGCACAGTTAATCTTTATTCATCTTTAATGAGTATTTATTGTATGACCCTGACAGCTTGATACTGCTGTGATAAATTATCTGACTCAAGTCTGATTAAAAATGCAACCCCAAATGCTAATTATCTGAACAGACCTGCTTAATAATAGCATTTCTTGTCAATTATGGAACCGCAGAATGGGTGCTGGTTGTTACATGCAACAAAAGCTCATTTTCAAGGCAGATTTCCCAGAATGCTTTGGCATCTGCCACATGGAAATCCATGATTTTGTACTGGTGATGACCTTCTTATTAGTGAGCTGACAAAACGATGAAGCTAGAACTCCAGCCACCAGACAATTATGGACAGCAGCTGCCGGCAGTGGGAGATCAGCAATACATTGTTAGTTGTGAAACATTTTATTACATCTTTTCACTGGACCTCTTCATTTCAGTAACCACCCTTATTTAGTAAATTAGAGAATAGTGGCTGAATACATAGCTCGGCCTTCCTCAACTTTTTTATTGCTCAAAAACCTCTGAAACATACTTCAGGCTTTGAGAAACCCCAGAAATGGTATGATCATGCAGAATATGGTTGGGAGACATAGCTGTGGACATGCTCCCCCAGCCCCTCCCCTTCCCACCCCCTCCAGGCCCATCACTGGCCATTTTGGGAAGGGGAAAATGGGTCAACATGCCCATATATGGTCATATCACCCAATACATTTTTAACAACATTTTAAAACATATTTAAAAATTAATTAACTCCCACCCATTAGGAAACCCTTCCCAGGTCATCAAGAAATCTCAGAGTTTCATGAAACCCTGGTTGAGAAAGCCTACCATAGGTAGATAGAATGATTACATTTCAGTTTTTGTCAAGAGAAGAACAAGAGTATAACATGAAATGCTGAATTAATATTTCTCAAATGGCGGTCTCAGAACCCATAGAAGTCTGCAAAAGTATTCCAGGGGCACAAGTCCTTTATTTATTCATGCCCTGACTTGCTCCAGAAGGGGAATCTAGAGTGGCTTACTATAATCTGTGAGGTAAATTGAGAGCATGTGGTAAATTGAGAGACTGAGAGCATGTGACTGATCCAATGTGTGACCCAGGTCTCCCCTATAACTAGGGTAGCTAGCTATAGGTCAAAAATATCTGGAGAGTTTGGGAGTCCAACCTGGGGAGGGCAGAGTAATCAGCACCAGCAGTGTATAATAAAATACAGGCCATTCACCAAAGCAGCCATTTTCTCAAGGAGGATTTATATTGGATATCTGGAGAAGAAGTGTAATAGCAGATCTTCGTCCCACATGGAATGTGGAAACTCTACATATAACCAATGGAAAAGCATCTGGTATGTGAAAACCTGACTGTAATAGACAGTTTCTCTGCAGTTACACAAAAAGCTCACACAATACATTTGGTGGAGGGGCAGATGACACATCAAGTTAGGCACTGGTTGGAAGGAATTGTGGGAGGCTTACGGAATACAAGTTGGGAAGACAGTAGCAGCATATTAGAGGAGGCAGGGCTAGAGGCCTCTAAACATTATTTCCAGTCAGTTCAAGAACCTTTACAGGTTTTTAAATGTATAATAAAATAAATTTAGAGGTGTAGCATTTTATATAACAAGAGAACTCCAATTTTGCACATCAAAGCAACAGGGCTGATTCAGAGTTGCATAATCCTTTCCCAATATATAACATATAAGTAGATACCTGCAAGGAACTTGTGGAAACAGCCATCCCATTTCTCTCTCTTTCTTTCTCTCTCTCTCTCTCCCTCCCCCTCTCTCTTTCTCCTTCCCTCACTCCTCTAAATTTAAGGCCATGTGCAAAATGTAGCTGGACAGCCTCCGAATGTTGGTGGCATATTCAAGTCCCTCCACATGACGTCGCCAACATCCCGAGGTTGTCCAGTAGGTGGGTCATAATTTGGCCATTTTTAAAGTGCAATGTGTTACATCTAGAGGGCATTTCTGCACATTAGTAAAAATTGTGTCACGCCCATGGAATGGCAAAATACAACATTATATTGTGCCCCCCCCAGCCCTCCTCACCTTTTTGCTGTCTTGCTTTTGTCTGCCTTTCTTTTTGCACATCTTACATTCCTCACCTGCTGCTGAAAGAGGCGGGAGCAATATGCCTTATACACGTCTCGCTTTGGCCTGTCAATAAGTTCAGGCCACCAATCCCTTTCCTCCATATTCTGACACAGTTTAAATGTCCCCTGATGTCAGGTAATATTTAAAAAAAGACTATACCTCAACCCCACCCCCAGGCCCTGGGAAAGGTGAGAACACCGACATTCCCATTATAGTCTATGGCACCATTTAATTCCATGGGTGCCAAAGCCCAAGTGGCTGAGTCCTTTGATAAATAAGTAAATTAAAATTATTCCTGATTTTTTTTTTGGGGGGGGGAGGAGAAAACTTTTGAGAGGCACGCTTTGTTGAATGAAATATTCTTTTATTTCTGACATCGCCTACATGAGTGTGCACCTATTTGTTACTCCAGGAAGTCTGGTATTTCCCCCCCCCCAAAAAAAGGGGGGATGCTGTATCATTATGGAGCTTCTCCATCGCAATGGGGGCAGTGTTGATTTTTATTAAAGATGCATATATGTTGTGGCATTACCACATAGCAATGCAGAAGTGCCTTATATATATATATATATATATATATATATATATATATATATATATATATATATATATATATATATATATATATATATATATATATATATATATTAATTTCAGGGCCGGGGTGGTGGACAAAGTTTCAATCCACAAGAGAACTGCTGTGTTATGATTGGTGGCTGGCTGTGATTGACAAACCAAGGAGAGGAGAGAGAGGATCACCTTGTTTCCCTTGTAGCCTTGTTAGGAGGCAAAGAGCCACAACAGGGGAACTAGGCTTGTGCTATTCGGCTGCTTCGGCGGCCATTCCCACCGGGCGCAGCCAGCGCCGCGCCACAGGGGGGAGGGCGGTGCCGGCAGTGGTATGACAGCAGGAGGAATTCCGCGCCTGTGTGGTTGCGCCTGCTGTCATGCCGCTGTCGGCACTGCCCACCCCCCGCGGCGTGGCGCTGGCTGCACCCGGAGGGAACGGCCGCAGAAGCGGCCGAATCGCACAACCCTAGAGGGAACTCTCCGTGAGTAGGGCTGCAAATGTAAGATTTACCATCCCACATTTGCCACAGGAAGCCACTCACATTTTATCCCTCCATGCGGAAATTCCCTAAGCAAACCTGTGTTTCTCTTTTATCCCTTTCTCATACCTATTGTTACTTTCTTCGTCTCCCACTTTATTTTCCTCCCATGCCCACTGTCACTCCTCTCTCTTGTGACCTGGTAGTGCAGGAAAGCCACTCCTGACAGTTACATCTGGATGTGGCTGGATCTAAAACAGTCCCCCCCCCCCGATAAAGGTGGCACAGCCAGGATTGCTGGGTCTGTCATGCTCCTTCTATCACATGAAAAGTGATATGGCCAGGGCAAAAGGTGGTGTGGCTGCTATAACCTCCAGCCTTTCCTCACACAAAGTGTGAGTGTGATTGCTGTGATTCCCAGACTCCCCACCTACCAAGGACCACTGAAGCCCCCAGACAACCCCCCCCCCTTTATGTAAGGTGATGTGGCCAGCGTGCCTGAGGCTTATGGTCTCCTCCCCACACATACACACACAAAAGGTAATGTGGCCCAGACTGCCACAGCTCCTTGCCTCCCCCTTACTTCTAAAAGAGGATACACAGACAAAACTTTTCTTTTCAGGGGATGTAGCTCCTTCAATGTTTTGCATAACTTTTCAGATTTTTCTGCAACCTTTGGTGGTCCCACAAGTTTTTAGAACTATCTGTTTTCTTCTTGTGTGGCCTTCAGCCACAGAAAATAGATATATAAATTGTTGTATCACCACAAATAGCAGCAAAAGGATATTAAGGGGGAAAGTGACAGCTCAGTAAAATAAAGGATGGAAAGATCTGTTCCAAGTTCCAATTCTTGAGAGGTGACATTTCAGAATGCTGTTTTCTCTTCTTGTAAATGAGCTTAATGGAATGACCTGATCTTTGTGCCAATATTATGTCACATTAGTACTGCAAATACTGAAATCAAATGTTTCTCAGGTTCTACATGGCCTAATTTTTCATTCAGGTTGCACTTAACCTTATCATTTTTTCCATGAACATCTACACTCTTATAAGGCAAAATGCGTGACTGCTTTTTACAGAATTTTTGTCTGTATATCAGTTTATACATACACACATGCACAAACATACATATGCACACGTACACACAATAAACTGAGCAACTGTCTAGTCAAGTTTGTATGATCCATCCTAAAAGATTACTTCCCAGAAAGATTAGGTCCCAGAACTGCAAAACATAAAAATGGTATCTGATACAATATTTTATTTTTCTTCATTTTTCTTTTACTAGAGCTTCCTCTTTTTATGAACTTTGAGCAGTCACCAGCTGCCTTTCAACTTAATTATATCAATTTGCCTTCAAGAAGCAACAATATTTTACTCTTGAAATGGCTTCTTGCAGTAGTGTTCACTCACAGAAGCAATCTAATGCTGCACATAGCACAGTGCATAACAGAAAGTCTGACCCAAAAGCTGACTCATGGCAAAAACATTTTAAGTGTGGTGGATGTGGTTCAAATGTACTTTAATTACATCCCAAGGCATTTGTTTTCAGGACTGAGCATGGGCATTTCAAACATTTCTGTCACAGAATGCTTAATTGTCTTAATTCTAGATGTGAGAGATGACACCCTTAGTATAGAAATGTGGAACCTTGCAACTCTGAAAGACCATATATAATTTATACTCCAAGCCATGGGTCATGCTGATTCACAACAGAGTTTATGAAATAATAAATGTGAAACCATTGTTAAGGTTTGGTAGCACATTCCTTTTAATTCTCTGCTTAGGGCAGCTATTCTCTTTTTTACCATTGAGAAACCCCTGAAATATACTTCAGTCTTTGAGAAACCCCAGAAGTGGTGTGATCATGCAGAATATGATTGGGAAGCATGTCTGTCTACATGCCCCTCCACCTCCCACCTCCTTCAGGGCCATCTTTGGCCATTTTAGGAGGGGAAAATGGGCCAACATGACTATATACAGTCATGTCACCTGATTAATGTTTAACAAAACCCTTCCAGAGCTATTAAAAATACTAGAGTTTGATGAAACCCTGGTTGAGAAAGCCTGGCTTAGGGTGAAAGTAAGTGAGATTCTGGAAAATCCACATGCAGAGAGAGAAATTGCTGCTCTGGTTTGGGAAAGATTTGTCAGTTATACAAATTTGCAGAAGTGACACCAAGATTTTCCATATGGTAGACTATACATTTAAAGGTAAATTATATTAATTCAGATCCATCTATACTAAAGTATAACTGTCTATTCCCAAATCCCGCACTAAGGATGGATAATAATTTAAAGAGGTCTACATCACCCCTTTCTTTGTTAGTAAAATGTAGAATGCAATAGGTGAAAAATGGGGCAAAACCACAAGCTTACTCTGATATTTATTCAGATTATTATTTCTGAAGTTTACATGGTCTAATTTTAGTCCTGTTTATATGTTCCATATGTTCAAGCCTATAAATGCCTTTTTCTTGATAAATTACAAGTTTGTGGAACCAACAAATCCATTTTTTTTAATTACTGGTATGCCAAGGATAAGCAATTTCAATCATTTTGCTGAACTTTTAATCACAAAGTTACCATTTAAAACAGAGATAGGTTGACATCTAACAGCTTATACTTTTGGTATAGGCAATAAGTTCATAGAAACTATGCTGATTAACTAATGTAGCTGAGCTTGCAAAAAGGTTTGGAAGGAATTTCACTGGAAAAATTCCTGGTCTCAATAAAAAAAGATCAAAAATCTTTTCCTCAAAAGTTATTTTGCACCTACTGAGATATGTGGAAACAGCATTTGCCTTAGGCATGCCATTGTTATATTCAGCAGCTACCAGCAGAATATTTACCATGTTAGCAGTGCAACAAAATTAACCGTTGGTACTGAAAACTCTTTTAGTAGGGCCACATGATACTTCATCCTTACATTAGTAAAATAAGAAATCCATTTCTGCACATGTTACCTACTCTGTATTAGGCGCTCTTAGGAAGGTTTCCCCACCTCCCCCATAGCATTATAGGGAACTGGCACACTTCTTAGTGTTTTCCCCACTTTTCCTCAATCTTCCTCAAACCTGATTTAATGTAAAGTTCGTGGAAATGTTGTAGTAAAACTTAGATGGCTGCCAGATTTCCCCACCCACATGGCAGCCATTTTCTTTGACATTGTCCATGTGGCAGACATTTGGTCTTTATCACTTTTTAAAATTCACTGTTGGATATTGCTATATTAATATAATGTATAACACATTCTCTGAATTTCCAGCTTTCATTAGGGAAAATGTAAGTCTTTCTAGTTCCCTCCTTGGTGGAGATATAATGGGAAAGTAAGGTTGTCAGGACGAAACTAGCAACCAGTGGGAGACTCCCCAGTAAAGTGAAGTCACTGGGAGAGCAATGACATCACTTTCAGCATAACTGGAAGTGATGGCATTACGTGTCTCTCTTTCCCACCAAACTGTCTTCACTAAAGCATTAAAGTGGCCATCCGTTCCTCCCCTCCCCCTTGCGCTGCGGTGCTGGCTGCTTCAGCCGCCGAAGGGCCCCACCCTACTTTTCACTTGATAACTGATATAAAAAGATTCTTGGCAAATTGTCTGTTTTCAGCAAGGAAAATTTTGGTAGGAATGTTTTTTGTTGTTCAAAAGATTTTTAAAAAGCCTCATATTTCATTTATAAGATTTCTTTATAGTTCTCTGGAAGTATAGGTATACCCATACACTTTTATTATTTCATTTCATTAATTTAAAATGTTTTTGAATATTCTATTTTATTAACTGACAATAAAAATGATTAAAAGACATTTGGGCCAGCCTCATACAAACAACAAGCTATTCCTCTGAGTTTCAAATGAATTAATTTCTGAGCATGTTGTTTGGATTACCATCTGAGGTTTGTGTTGTTCCCTCTCTACAGCAAAACTGTGTAGGGGGATACGAAGATATCATTATATGAGTAGAAACACATGATCCCAGTTGGCCATTGCCAACATAAAATAACATAGAATCATAGAATTAGATCCTGAAAAATAATCTGCCAAGTAACATGTGACTTTGATCCAGTTATTGTACTAAGGACAGGAAGGCCTGGAGGATCATTGTCCATGGGGTCGCGATGGGTCGGACACGACTTGGCACCTAACAACAACATTGTACTTTGTCACAAATATTCACCCCAGCATCTACTGTAGATGTGAACACTGCAGATTTGAAGGGAATGGCACATTTGAAGGGAACTACCTAACAGGCATTACAGAAACCTGGTGGGATAACATTCACAATTGGAATAAAAGGACTGAGTGGTACAACTTGTTTAAAAGGGACAGACAAAGAAGGGGGGAGGAGTGGCACTATATGTTAAATGAGAAAATAAACTTGTGAGAAAATACATGTGTCTGAGCATGAGGGTTCAGCTGAGACTCTTTAGGTAAAAAAAGGAATTAAGAGGGGCATTATGGTGGGGTTTTCTATAGACTACCAGGCCAGGCCAAGAACTGGGATGAGATACTCCTAGACCAGATTACAAAGTTCTGAGAGACAGGAACTAGTGGCCATGGGAGTTTTCAATTACCCAGATATCAGTTGGAAGATACCTTGGAGAGATTCTTTCCCTGAGTTGCTGGGGGTGGGGGGTCAGAGTGGGGGGATAACTGGGTGCGGGTCTCCCTTTTATTTGCTCTCCATAAATAAATGTAATATGAATTATTGGATTTTTTAAATGGTTATGTATTGGGGGTTTTATTGTTATTGTAACCCACCTGCAGGAAGTTTATCAAGAGCGGCAGGTAATAAATCCAAATAAATATATAAATAAATACAGACAAACTCTGCTAAAAGTGAAAAGTCCAATAAATTCTTGACTTGTCTTGCTGACAACTTCATTTCACAGAAAGGGAAGAACTGTTTGATGGACTGGTAAAAGTTCTGGGTGAGCTTGGTAGTAGTAACCATGTGACTTTGGACTTCATGATCTTTGCGAAGAGAACAGCTGTACATAATCACACATACAGGCTGGACTTCAGGAGAACAAATTTTAACAAATTTAAAGTTATATTGGGTAGAACCCCATAGTCAGAAAAATGTAAGTAGGTGGAAGTCCAAGAAGCTTGGGAGTTTCTCAAGTGTGAAATACTGAAGGCACAATTGCAGACAATTCCCTTGAGAAGGAAAACTGGGAGGAACCTAAAGAAACCAGGGTAGCTCTATAAACAGCTTTCAAAAGAATTGATAATAAATAATTTAGAAAATGGAAGGAGGACCTTATAACCAAGTAGAAATACAAACACATATCCAATGTTTGTAGAGAGGGTGTTAGAAAAGCTAAAGCTAAAAACAAGAAAGGGTTCTTAAGTTATATTCAAAGTAAGAAAAAGAATAGGGACATGGTAGGACCATTGCGGGGACAAGAAACTGACATTGCAACAGGTGATGAAGAGAGAGCTGAACTGCTCAATTCCTACTTCTCCTCAGTCTTCTCTTGTGTGGGGAATCGTGCTCATTCTGGCAAAATCATTTCACGTGATGAGGAATGGGAATTGTGGCCTAGGATCACTATAGGGGTTAGTCCATAAACACCTCATTCCTTTGAATAAAACCAAATTCTCTGGGCCAAATGAATTGCATCCAAGGGTACTAAAAGAACTTGCAGATGTAATTTCTGAGCCTCTGTCCATTATTTTTGACAATTCTTTGAGAGCAGGTGAAATGCCAGAAGTTTGGAGGCGGGCAAATAGGGATTAAAATAGGTTAATACAGGAAATCATGAAATGCATTGAGAATCCCAAGCAGATAAAGATGGGACCCCAGTCAGACTTCATTGAAAGAAGAAGAGAAAAAAATAAACACATCTTTTGTACCAAGTCAGAGACTGTGTTTTCTGGGCAACTGAAGGAACTTGACAATAACTTGGTTTCACGGGTTAGCTGTGCTGGCCCACAATAGAACAGTCAAGTCTAGTAGCCACTTATAGACCAACATGTGTTTTTTGGTATGAACTTTTGAATGTCAACAATGCTCCCTTAATCAGATAGAAAGATCTAACAATGGAAACCCAAAAATCTTGTTGGTTTTTAAGGTACTATTGGACACTTATATTGTGAAAATAAACCTGATTTCACAGTTCCTTGAAATTCTTGGCAGTCTACACATTTCAGAATTCATGGCAATAAATCTCAAAAACCATAAAGGCTCATATCTATATACAAAATCACTTACCTATTAATGTAACTAAGAGCAACATAGGTTGGCTGTTGTAGTTCTTGTTTCTCTAATACACGTGGGTCCGTATCTGTAATCAAAATGCATAAACAATTATAAGGATCCAGTTCATGGGAGGGGGGGGGGAAATCACATGAAGAAACATTGCATGCAACTCAAAGCCATAACAGGATGATCTTTCTAGCCGTGTTAGTCTGTTGCACCAAATGAAAACAGAAGTCCAGGATGCACCTTGAAAGTTAACAACGTTATTCCAGCACAACCATTCATGAGTAAGAGCTTATTTCATCAGACCCTAAGGCTATCTGTTACACCCATTTTCGATTTTCTACAATTTCACTGCTTCAGTAGCAAAATGCTTCCTTGTGAGCCACTCACTCAAGTCACTGGGCAATCAAGATAACATATAGAGCCGTGTAGAAACATCAGTGTTGTAGGCCTGAAGCAGCACTAATACTAACCCCATATTTGGAACACGTACATTGCACAGAGGCTTCAGTGATGGTAAGGCAAAGGTAGAAGCAGATAGGATCCCAACAGGGTTTCTCCAACTCTTCTAGAGTACTAGTAAAAAATCCTGTGCTGTTTCAGATCAGCTTTAGCTTCGAGGGCTTTAACTGGCAAGAGTTCCAAACAGGCACATCAGTCTGCTCTTGCTCCAGTAGCACACACTACTATTTTTTACCATTACAGCTATGACAGGATTACCTTATAATTCTCATGACGGAATTATCTTAAGGGAGATTCAGGGTCAAATGGAAATATTAAAAGGGAAATACTTTTTCAACCAGCAACCTTGCCAAGCCATTTTGCATGTTCCATTTTTAAAGTAAAAATACAATTTCAGAGTCTACCGCTAAGAATAAACGCCAGTCTGTGCTTTGCTTCAGTGGTCTCAAGTCTACCCTGCCGGCTTCAGCTAAGTTCCTGTCATAAATTCTTATCAAAGCACATATACAGCACAAGTTTACTATCATACTGCCACTAGAAAATGAGGAAGAAAAATTTCTAGTCAGAATGAAAAAACATTGTATTAAAAAGCAAAGCAAAGGTGCTAATTTCATCATTTTGCTGCATTAAAATAGAACTGATTATCTGAACATATGAAGCTGCTTTAAACTGAGGCAAAAACATTAGTCCATGTACAGTGCAGACCTAATGAGGGTTGCCAACTGCCTGGAGAAAGGACGTCTATTTAATGGAGTATTGTCTACTAAGTGTGCCTTGAGATATGGCACTGGGTCTCCAAGGTCTCTGGTGATATTTCTAGCTTTGTCCCTTTAATTGGAGGTGCCAGAAACAGGTAGGAGGAAACAGGAATGACCTGCCAGGATAGCTTGGAAACCAAGAAGATGAAGATGCTGGCCAAAAAGCTACATGTAGAATCATAAAATCTAATATCCTTTAATTCAGGTTGTTTGTAAAGGTATCCCCTGTGCAAGCACCGAGTCATGTCTGACCCTTGGGGTGACGCCCTCCAGCGTTTTCATGGCAGACTCAATACGGGGTGGTTTGCCAGTGCCTTCCCCAGTCATGACCGTTTACCCCCCAGCAAGCTGGGTACTCATTTTACTGACCTCGGAAGGATGGAAGGCTGAGTCAACCTTGAGCCGGCTGCTGGGATTGAACTCCCAACCTTATGGGCAAAGCTTTCAGACGGCTGCCTTACCACTCTGCGCCACAAGAGGCTCTTAGGTTGTTTGTAGAATCACTCAAATAAAATGTGTGTAAAGATGCCAGAACGCGTACCCGTTATAAGCATATTTTCAAAATTTCTTTTTCCTCAGTGACTTAGATAATAATAAAAATTTTAAAAAATCTGCTGAAGTCTGCTTGTCTCACTTCTTCAAGCAACATGCATTAAATCAGTGAGGCAGTCAAGCAATTGTCATTCAACTGTGTGACTGGTATTTGAAAGTAAGAACAAATATTAATGCTGGCTTGTTTTGGGTCCTAAGGACTTGGAACTTTGTGATTGACTAGGCCTGCCAGGCCTCCTGCCAGCTTCCCACTGCTGCTTAGAGTGATGGTGGTGGGGAAATAAAATTTCAAAAGGCAACATCATCTGTGCTGCTGTCACTTCTATAAAAAAAAAAACGGAACATGGTATGGGGCACAACAGGGTAGCTCTAGGAATCAATGGAAACATTATGTTGCTTCCCCAGAAGTGACCAACATAGCAGTACAGATATCCCTGCCTCCAACCCTCCCACTGGTTGCCTGACTATAAATGTTGGATTTCGACAGCATTTGAATCTTGTCAATTCTGCTCTTCCTCCAAGCAGCTCACGGTAGTATACATAATTCGTTCACCAGTCATACATCTACTATTTGTGGTTGGAGGGTGGGGAGAGGGACAGAGCCCACATGACTAAACCATGCTGACTCTCAATAATTTAAACTGGTTTCAGGCATTTTTTTTCATTCATCATTTGAAAGGTTTGTCAATAGAGTTTGGGGATTTTCCACCATGATAAAAAGCAGTCTTAAAACTTGAAGTAAAGTGGGTACTTATGACATATGTTGCAATTATTTATTATGTACTACACATAAATCAGATTAAAAACACTATTAAAAACATAAATTCTCCTTTACATCAACCTATAAAATGTTACACATACAATTTCTCATATTAACCTCAATGGCTACACATGATACTACCAATGACCAGAGGTGTTTCGGCCCTTAGGGTCTCCTTTAGTGTAACCATTTCTGTTTACACCCTGCTTAGACATCTAACTGCCAATCATGTTTGAGGAGTCTGTTTTATTAGGAAACTCTAAATTCTGAAGCCTGCATGTTCACATTCTGACTAGCATGTGCAAAACCTGATATGGTTGACATTCGTACCCAGTTTTTAAGCATAATCAGCATAGCTGGCTAAAGAGCTTAGCATCATTCTGGTACTTTGTTTAGGCACATTCATCAGAGATAACAAGGCTTTTAGGGTTTAAAGGGAAGTAACCTTCCATGGGAAATACTAGCAAACTTCTTGGGAACCCTGGACAACTTTCTTGGCTTCTTGCTTCCTGACAGCACAGTTTAGGTGCTGCCTCCGCAGCAGACAGCTGATCAGAATGCCACAAATACCCATCTACCTCCCACTCTCTCTGCAGCTGCCTGTTTTCCTTAAGTATCCTTTACCCTGTGTTGGCTCATTCACACATTCCCCCTTCCCCCTTTCTTTGCATCCTGTTTTCCTGGTCACATTCCTTGTTCTAATTTGTCATTCTCTTCCAGATATACCCTTCAAACCAGCTCTGTTCCCTATCTGGATGCCTGTGCATTGCAATCCCGTTATCTCTGTGGACGAAGAGGCCAGCTATTGGGAAGTGCTTCAGAAGAGATATGGGCAGGGGCTTAGTAAAGGAGACAAGGGCAGGCACATAAAAATGCCAAGGAGAGGCTTTCAACTTTTCTTCAAGCATTAGCAGGGTAGTAAAATGAATGAAAAGTAGTCTAAACAGTTTCACATGGAATACTCAGAGTGCCTTAAATGTATCTGCAGATGACGAATGTTTCTTGAAAAATCATTCAACACTAAACTGCTTTTCAACTCTGTTGGTCCTTATGGGGGGGTAGGAGGGAATAGACATTAATGCAGCTACCACAAACCAGCGCCTGTAAAACAGCCACAGCTGTCATTTATTCTGAGCAGATCAGTTCTTGGTCATGTACAAACATCACCTTAACCCACTGGCTTCCTGAGTTAGTGTGTGGTACTAATGACTCATTATTTTATTGCTTTCATTGTACAATTTAGAACTTCACAATTGGTATATTCTCCCCCCTCAACCACCAATGCACACACGTTTCAGTGTTCACTGCCATTGGAATGGAAGCCATGTTTTGCTCAGGCACTCAAGACAACAGGCAACAACTGAACCAACCATTTTTAAACCTCCTTACCCTAGGCGCTCAGAGACATGAAATGTTGAAAAACTGAAAAGATAAGTCAGCTTACAGAGAGCCACAGTTGCAATTGCATCCCAGCAATTTAAAGGGCCACATAGTTACTGTATGTCCTGGGATGAGGATGCAGAGACTGCAAAGAACGGTTTGTACATGGAGTGGATTTCCATTGCTTCCATCGCTGCCATGAAGCTCACTTATCCTGCAGTCCCACCACCAGCTTCTGCCTCAAGTTGGGCACCACCTGTCAACTACAAACCCTACCAAGAAATGGCCTTACCCACTAGCCTGGAATGTGGGGTCACTATCATGTTGGGGAATGGTGCTGAGAAAACCCACAGATGGCATGTCAAAGATCCACATATTGCATTGGAGCAACCATCATTAAGGTAAGATAAACAATAATTTTACTGTCAAAAGCCCATGATTAGGAGAACCATTAGCAGACCTGTAAAGAGCCTTTTAGGAGCTTCCAGAATAAAGGAAGTAGCCTCTTTGTCCCATCTGAGGATTTAAATAGAAGCTGATGTAGACATTTAGCAAAAACCATGGCACAGTATTTATTCTAATAGAGAACTCCATGTTTATATGCTCACCTCAACATGAATGTAGAAATCTAGAAATCGAGCATCTTAAAAGAGAATTTTGTATGAGGGAGAAACAATCCCAAGGCAGTTCTGAGCCCTGGCCAACTAGACTGCACCATCCTTACATAGCTGTTCTGAATCAAAGGGTTCATTCATGTGAATGGTATGTTTAGCAACCCAATTGCTTCAGCCAAGATTCTCAAAAATAAACATTTAAATTGGCTTCTTCAAAATTTCAGGACTATTCCTAAAAGGACACAACATTTATTACATTACTAAAACCTCAATCAAAGAATATCTGTTAAACACTTAGAATTTAATAGTCCCAAAGATTTCCAAAATGGGAACACTAGGACAGGGAATATGATGTCATGTGGTACATACTTATCCCATTGTAAAAAAACCCCCAATATCCTAATGTTATTACTATTTTTCCTGCTGTGAAGGAGCAAAAACTCACTAGGTCACATTATATATTTTAGGACTGTTTAAAGCCTTTCATAATTTCCCAAATAAGGGAATTAATTGCATGACCAAATCGCCTCTTGAATATGAACACTGCAACCACCACAACAAAATAACCTTTGAAGCTTGTACTGAATCTTCATGGCTGCAATTAAAGTGAAAAATGAAAGAAGGTACATAACTTTTCAAAACTGTCTCATAAATATAAATAACATTGCATACCACAAAGGGCAGAACAGGAAGAAGATCTAACCCCAACATTTGTTAAGCCAGTCATAACATTAATTATTTGGTTGCTGAGGAATGCCCTTTTCTATCACTTCAGAATTCACATGGTAATCTGAAGACACATTCTCCACCCCCCGTTTTTTCCCTGGTTAAATAATAATATTTGGATTTACATTAGGGATTCACTGGCTGCTAAGGAAATAGAGTTTTATACCATCTATTTTATTACACTTTGCCTAATGGCTAGCTTCCCAACGCACAGGCAGTTAAAAATGTATTTACCCAACACATAGATCAGAGATCAGTGATCAGATGAGCACATCAGTCTCTTGCATGTGCAGTAGAGAGGAGAGCATCATACTTTTCAGCAGAGGAAGCCATGCTTTGATCTTTGTCACCCACAATGGCTTTATACTTAATGTAAAAGGTCTCATTAAACCCTAAACAGACAATTGGATTGTTATCCAGGCAAATTAAAATTCCATAATTAGTATTTTACCACTCTTCATTATACACCATCTTCCTTGTAACATAGTGTCTGTGTATCACATTCAGTTATCTCATTTATCAAATATATTTGTATAAATATGCTTTTAAATAGTTACCCATACAGTAGCTCTGAATGCTTGCCATTTGTAACAAAAGAATGCCTTTCCATAAACACTCACGAAGAATTATATTACTTGTACTATTCTAAAGGTAAAGGTAAAGGTATCCCCTGTGCAAGCACCGGGTCATGTCTGACCCTTGGGGTGACGCCCTCTAGCGTTTTCATGGCAGACTCAATACGGGGTGGTTTGCCAGTGCCTTCCCCAGTCATTACCGTTTACCCCCCAGCAAGCTGGGTACTCATTTTACCGACCTCGGAAGGATGGAAGGCTGAGTCAACCTTGAGCCGACTGCTGGGATTGAACTCCCAGCCTCATGGGCAGAGCTTTCAGACTGCATGTTGCTGCCTTACCACTCTGCACCACAAGAGGCTCTTTGTGGAGGAGTCTTGAAGTTGGACACTGGAACATACCATGTTATTAAATCTTTCCCTCCCGCGAGCCCAAATTTCTATACTGTAGGTACAGTACAGCCAATAATAATGGACTTGAGACAGCCAGATTCTAATCTCCACTCGAGTATGGGTGGCTTCAGGCAAGCCACTATTTAATCTATCTAATGGTGTGCAACCTGCTGGAGATATAAAATTGCCATTTATTTTATTCTCATTGATCTTCCAAAGGTAGTCAAGTACAAGTTCATTTCACATGCTATGGTGATTTTGTGCTTATTATGTTAATTTTTATATGGAAAACATCATTATTGATGCAACCCAAGGCAATAATTAATGGCTACCTTCTGTGGGTAGAATATCCATTAATCAAATCAGCAGACTAGAGACCTCAACAATTATGCAAAATGCATTAAGGATGAAAAAACAAAATGAATCTAGTGAGACAATTTAACAGCAAATAAATACAGTTTAAAACTATTCAGTTAAGAAGCTCATAAAGGTAAAGGTATCCCCTGTGCAAGCACCGAGTCATGTCTGACCCTTGGGGTGACGCCCTCCAGCGTTTTCTTGGCAGACTCAATACGGGGTGGTTTGCCAGTGCCTTCCCCAGTCATTACCGTTTACCCCCCAGCAAGCTGGGTCCTCATTTTACCGACCTCGGAAGGATGGAAGGCTGAGTCAACCTTGAGCCGGCTGCTGGGGTCGAACTCCCAGCCTCATGGGCAAAGCTTTCAGACGGCTGCCTTACCACTCTGCGCCACAAGAAGCTCTAAGAAGCTCATATACCATGCTTATCAAATGTTGGGGTGTTTCAATGTTTACAGAGTACTAAGTATCACAATGTTTGTTGTATTGTTCAAACCCCTTTTGTTTAGAGTAAGCCAGTAACCATTCAGTTCTGGGATTCCAACACATAACTCACCTCCCCCAGTCAGTTGCTTCACCCTCTTGCTGGAACCCCTTGCCTCTCACACCCTTTGTGATTCATGTCCCCTTGGGCCAGCCTGGCACCTGAGCTATTCCTATCACCTCCCCTTACAATCTACTCTACCAGCCCCCACCATTACCATGCTGGCCATTTGCAGCTCAAGGCAAAGCGTTACCTTGTGGGGGGTGGGGGCTGGAAATCCAAAAAGCAATATAGGACATGAGCTGGGTGGGTTCCTACTTCAATGCTGCCTAATAAAGATGTCTGATTTTACAATCACAAGTCTTGTTAGTGACTACCGGGGGTGGGGGGGGCAATCCTCACACTAGAATCATAGAATCATAGAGTTTGAAGGTACCTCCTGGATCATCTACTCGAACCCCCGCTCATTCACTGTAACCTGCTACCCCCTTGAACCTTCACAGAATCAGCCTCTCCATCACATGGCTATCCAGCCTCTGTTTTAAAATTTCCAAAGATGGAGAACCCACCTCCTCCTGAGGAAGCCTGTTCCACTGAGAAACCTCTCTAACTGTCAGGAATATCTTCCAGATGTTTAGATGGAATTTCTTTTGCATTAATTTCATCCCATTTGTTCTGGTCTGTCCCTCCGGGACAAGAGAGAACAACTCTGCTCCATCCTCTACATTGTGGCGCTCCCAAAGTCTCGCACCCAGAAACAGCCTGGGCAACAAGACAAGCCCACCTGCCAAGGCTCCTGCCATGGACCACCATTTCCCTTCCCTGTTAGCTCCTCGCCCCAATGAGAACACACCAAGTGTGTCACCCTCTGATGCAGCTCCCGCTCCAAGTGTGCTGGACTGACAGATGAGGAACGGCTGGCCTCCGCAAGTCCCTTTCCCACCGATGCTGCCACGACTACTTGAACATGCAACGCTAGCCCTGCCAACAGGGAGGCTCTGGCCCACCCTCACTCACCTCGCTGTCTACCCTGCACGCTCCTCGCTCTCCTCACCCTCACCCCGCGAGCGCCCAACAACCCATGCAGCTGCTTCTCCACCTCTTCCGCACCACCAGAGACACGTCCTGCCGCTGCTCCCCACTGCTGCCCCAAGGTCTTTCGTTGCAGCAAGCTGGCCTGCTGGGGGACTCCGCCTGCCCCCCCCTGATCACTCACAAAAGCTGTGTCAAGAATTATGGGGCCTGCATGAACAAAAGCCCTATGGTTCTGTAGACAGGAAGACACTTGGGTAAGATTGAAATTGGCTAGATTTTCAAAGTAAAACCAATTAGTGCTAAGGATGCATTACACAATTCTTCAGTTGCCCAGTAAGTATTTTTAAACAATCTAGTTTAGTATCATCTGTAAATTTAATAAGCACCCCTGTATTCCTTCATCCAAATAATGTATGAATACGTTGAACAACACAGGGGCCAGGACAGATCCCTGAGGCACTTCACTTGTTTCTCCTCTCCAAGAAGATGATGAACCATTTAATCGCTTGATCAATACCTATCCCATCAAGAACCTATCATATCTGCATGCTTTATTCTTTGGGAAAACAGATCCACTTAGGAGGGCAAACAGTTACGTGGGAAGCGCAGTGTTTATTGTGTTCGTATGCTGAAAGTCTCATCTCTGGCATCTACAAGTAAAGGATGTGAACAAGTCACAGGTGATCCAAAAGATCTTTCTGCCTGAAACGAGCTGGGCCAGAGTGAAGAAGAAGATGTATGAAGAAAGGTTGGGGGAGCTTGGTCTGTTTAGCCTGGAGAGAAGACGACTGAGACGGGATTTGATAACCATCTTCAAGTATTTAAAAGGCTGCCATACATCTTCAAGTATTTAAAAGGCTGGGCTGCCATACATCTTCAAGTATTTAAAAGGCTGCCATATAGAGGATGGAGCAGAGTTGTTCTCTCTTAAGGGGGTGGCAGGTGACAGTGGATGAGCGATAGGGTTGTGAGTGTCCAGTAAGTGCGGGGGGTTGGACTAGATTAGTGGTAGTCAACCTATGATCCTCCAGATGTCCATAGACTACAAGTCCCATGAGCCCCTACCAGTGTTTGCTGGCAGGGGCTCATGGGAATTGTAGTCCATGAACATCTAGAGGACCACAGGTTGACTACCCCTGGACTAGATGACCCATGAGGTACCTTCCAACTCTATTATTCTATGATTCTAGTTGTTTTTATACCTCACTTTTCAGTACTTGAAGGAATCTCAAAGAGGCTTACAATTGCCTTCCCTTCCTCCACTCACAACGGACAGCCTGTGAGGTAGGTGTGGCTGAGAGGACTCTGAGAGAACTGTGACCTACCCAAGGTCACCCAGCTGGCTTTATGTGGAGGAGGAATGGGGAATCAAATCTGGTCCACCACTCTTTAATCACTGCATCAAACTGACAAAGTACAGAATTCTGAACTTGATGGAATTGCCATAAGGCAAGCTTGTAAACTGCCATGCCATTTAAAAACCGCTGAAAAAGACGAGTGGCTCTCAAAGCACAAAGAAATATCAAAATTGTCTTGAACTCCATTGTGTCCCTTTTTGATAAATGCTGTAATGAAAATCCCTCATGTTGTAGTGCTGCCTGTGTTTTTATGGGCATTTTGCTATCATGTGTAGCTTTGCAGAGTTTGTCACCAAATTGGCCATCAACGAAAAACTGCCTGTATGTACTTGTCTGTCTTTTCAGCTATTTGCCTAATAATGAGTTTTGCCACCTACTGGCAGATAGGGGGGACTGCAGGTTTAAAACGCTGAAGGTAGCTGCTGCAGCTCCACAAGTACGTCAAGGAAAAAAATGCCCTAGAGATGAGGCATACAGCCCTCTCTGCTCTTCTAGCTTGCTAACAGGGATGTGGGAGTGCTTTCAGCATTGCACGTGCATAAGCTGGCTGCTGTGCCCTTTCCCTCTTGCATGGGAAAGCAAGCACTGGGAATCCAGGGTTACTAAGTCCAGCACGGCTGAGGTCAGGCAAAGCGCTCAACACGTTCCTGGCTGTTGATGTGATGTCTGGTGAGAGTCTTTTCCAGGAGTGTTGATCCTCGCAAGTGATGATATTTGCTGGTTAGCATAAAGGATTTAAACAGGATTACTTCAGAAACAGCCATACATTCAGACCCTGTTTTTTTTTTTTTAAGATAGTTTGAAATTAGAACTCTACAGCCAGTTGATACTGAAAGCTTCCTTTCTTAGGAACGTAATGAAAACTGGTGGAAATGGGAAGCCACCCCAGAATTGCCAAGGAGGACTTATTTTCATGAGCTAATCTCTCACTTGAAATGAGGAATTCTCCCTGTGATGATGGCAGCTTCTACACCAAAGCTGAGCTGTGGATTTATTGTGGGGCAAGTTCTGAGGTGGACAGAAAGCTTCACAGAACTGCCTTTGGTATCAGGAGCGATGGCGGCAGAATGAGAAAGGAAATGGACCAGGAAGGTGGGACAGAAGTGCCTGCTGAGAGAACACTGAAAAGAGAATTGGATTGTAAACATACACTCCTGAGTTTCCAAGTCAACACACATTGCCAGGGCATGGCTAAAATCCCAAACCGGCAACTAGACACAAAGCGAGACGATCCTAACATTGAAGATACGGTGAGGACTGATAACTTTTTGTTTGTTTGTTTTGGTGTAGCAGCACAGAATTTCTGGCAAAGATTCAGTTACACATGTATCAGCTTATGACTGTGTACACTTTCCCAAATGTTATATGAATGTTTTGAAAAGTTAGCCAGCCTTAAGAATCACTGATAGAAAGGCTTTAGGTACCTCAAGGGACCACAAATTCAACTGGTGCTGGTACCACACTGCCATCTTGTGGCCACTGCTTTCACAACTATGAGACAAAGCATGCCATCCAAGGCAAGGAGAAATGCTTTCGGATTAGAATTTGTGCTGAAATTACATTATCCAAGACAATTTTGCATTTTACCTGTTTCCAGTGGGAGAAATACTGTGCCAGACAATTTAGAAAGCATGGAAACAGCTTTTCAGTGATTAAGAACCTTTAACAGTAGTTTTACACGTAGTTAAGTCAAAGTCAAACTTTATTGCACTAGGTCATAGGCCAGGGGTAGTCAAACTGCGGCCCTCCAGATGTCCATGGACTACAATTCCCAGGAGCCCCTGCCAGCATTCGCTGGCAAGGGCTCCTGGGAATTGTAGTCCATGGACATCTGGAGGGCCGCAGGTTGACTACCCCTGTCATAGGCCATTGCAAGCAGAGTTAAGTCAGTTGGAACAATCTCACTCCACTGAAGAATTAGTTAAAAAAAAAACACTTTTAGTTTGTGGCATGGCAATTTCTATTTGCATCTTTTAGAAGGAAAATTTCTGGCTGCAAAGAATGTATCTTTAGCTATCAGTGATGGGGAACATGTTGAGATACTTAAAGAGGGTAACAGAAAGCTCTACTGGCCCGTTAACCCAGATACTGGCTCCTTCCTGACTACAGTATTAGTGCATCCCTTTCACTCCATGCAAAGTGACTGGAGAGGCAGTTGCCAGCCTCCAGGAGAGACCTGGAGATCCCAGGGAATTACAACTTATATCCAGATTACAAATATCAGTTTGAGTGGAGAAAAGGGAAGCTTTCAAGGGTGGGCTCTCTGGTCTCTCATGTCCCTCCTGCTCAAACTCTGCTCTTCCGGGGCTCCACCCCCAAATCTACAGGAATTCCCCAACCAAATGTTGACAGCTGTAATGGGAAGGGTTGGAAATGGGCATATCTGAAAATGTTGTGTCATGGAAATGTTATTGTGAGCAAGGCCCCCTACTTAGAGTATTCTTGAGATTTTGATATTTTCTTAGTGGAAGAGATCCAAGAAACTCATGCATTCAGAGATGAGGGACTTGCACATTTCCCGTTTTGGCACAGGGGCTTACCACACAACATGTGCAGGTAGCTCTGTCTACCATCTGAGTGTACCATTTCAGAATTTAGATGGGACACTACCTCTTTAAATGTTTCTGAGCTCAGCCTCTCCTTAACACAAGTCATTGTCTCCCATGTATGTCCTGATTTGACACTGGTGTGTTGAGAACTTCATCAGTATCAGATTAAAAATCTGAATCATCTAATGATATTGCACAAATCAAGAATAACAGAAAGTATAGCAGGCTTATTTTGTTTGTGGTTTTTAAATTCCACCCAAACACTATACTCAGTAATGCTTCCTGTAAAAAAAAGAAAGAAAAGAAAGAAGGAACAACATGCTCAGAAATCTTTCTGTGAACAAGTACCAGCTTTAGTTTAGACTGGAATTTAGTTGCACACATTGTCTTGACCTGGGCTGTCGCAACATCTCAAGATGATTCAGAAAAAGGAATCAATGGACTTTCCATAATAACATAAAGGAAACCATTCTACATGTCACTCACTTGAAGGTTGAGAAAGCCTGGGCATTTTGGAGCATGCAAGGAAATGGGGCAATCTGAGAAAGCTGAATAAAGAGCAGGTGAACATTTGTCCTTCCCCCATTTTATGCAAGCACCTTAAAGCCTAAGCTTGGTCAGATACATGAGCTGAAAAGTTATACTGGGAGAAGCAACACTAGCCAGGACATCCCTATGGCTCCTCACCTCATTTGTGCTGGGAGCTGGGAGCACAAATGTGATTCAATTTGCATAGTTGACATGCCTTTTATTTTGTAAGCTACTCCGAGCCCCCAGCGTGGGAACAAATGAGGATAAAAAAATTAAATACATAAATGGAACAAGATGTGCACACTGACATGTTCCTACCTCAAAGCTTGTTTGAGGCACTGCTTAAAGTTTTACAGGCCTCCAAGAAATGGAAACTGTTATGTCTGTGGGCGTTTGGCCACTGATGCAAATGAGGGCTTCTGCCAGCCTAGGAACTAACCAATCAAAGGAACCTGATTGCTCTGCAGAGAAACAATTCTAACAATGAAAGACCAACAGTTTTGAATGCTTTCCACTGCTGAAATAACTTGACAGCTATCATGACTGCCAAGGTGACATCAAGGAGCCTTCTGTTAGACAACTTCCAATTATAGGGCTTTAAAATATAGAAAAGATACAGGATGCCTTGATGAAAAAAAAGTGTATTATATAGGGATGATTCTACACCAGCGGCCTGGGGCGCCACCAGTATGTTGCAATGGAGAAGCATGCCCTGTTGCTTTCCATGTCCCCAAGGGGGACACATTTTGTTGGCGGACACTGCCCACCCGGAAGAAAGGTTATGCTGCGTGCAGGGGCGGTGGTGTTTTTGTTTGTTTGTTTTTTTTACGGGAATGTCCTAATTGGCCCCATGCCACCAAGAAGCACCGTGGAGCCAAGTGGGGGCTTTTTTCTTTCTCCCTCCGGATTTCTGTAGGATGAGGAGGAGCAAGGTCTGGAAGGCTCTTCCCATCCACATGGGTCTCTGCTGAGCTAGGCCCCACTGGCCCCCAGAGCTCTTAAGGGAACATGGAAAATCCGTGTTCCTTTAAAGCGTGGTAACAGCAGCCTCACGCCGGGCCCAGGAGAGGGCCAGCCTGGTGGCAACATCATGTGGAAGCAGGGAGTCCATATGACTCTCGGCCTTTCCTGCTATTATGGAATCGGCCTCAGTGAATCATCTTCCAGCTGTACGGACTTGTTATGGATATGCCTGCCTAAGTAATGGCTGCTATTGCTTTCAGAATTCATTTTACATATTTTGCAATGGGAGAAAGGAAGATGTTTACATCTTAAATTTCTAGACTTTGCAATGTGGTGATGTACTCACTGGCTTGCTTTGAAAAAAATACTATTAAGTAGCTATCATTCTTTTTGGACAAGTGACGTTTTTCTTAACCTATTGTTGTTTTTTCCACTTTAATAAGAAGCTGTTAAAGAAAGAGAAACCCAGAACATGGCATTGGTTCCTAACTATGGGGCTGGTTCTCCCGATAGAAGGAGTGGTGATCCATAATTCCACCTTCCCTATCATTGCCGCCCTCCAAACCTGTGTGGCTTTTTTTGCCTGTGAAGCTTCCTACGCTTTTCCCTAATTGCAGAGCTACAGACAGCAAAAGTTCCCCCTTGTCAAAGAGTACATAAGCAAGTAGTAAAGTTTTTATCTGATGATGACGAGAGCTTGCTATATTTACCCAAACTTTCTATTTCTCTTGGGAGCCAATGTGGGGTTGTGGTTAAGAGTGGGGGGTTCTGATCTGGAGAATATGCCTCATTCTCCGCAGGGAGCCACTGGGTGAACCTGTGCCAGTCACAGTTCTCTCAGAGGTCTCTCAGCCTCGCCTACCTCACATGGTGTCTGTAATGGGGAGAGGAAGAGTAGGTGATCGTAAGCCACTTTGAGACTCCTTCGGGTAGTGGAAAGTGGGGTGTAAAAACCCAGCTCTTCTTCTTCTTACAGTAAATAAATAACACCCATAAACAGTGTTCAAAGTGTTTCATTTATTTAAATGTACTTGTCTATTCAGCAAATTTCTATGCATTATGTACTCATGAAGTCACAGCCTCAGTGTATACCTTAGCACGTATTACCTCTTCAGAAGACCACAGCTAACAAGCCACTCTGCTAATCCTGGGAAAACCCAGCCGCATTGTGGCCATGGTGATTATGGCTACTCCACACATTGATGAGCACTTGCTTGGTACACTAATGTCCCACTCTCAGGCCTGGGTATCTCCTGGTGGGTCCCAGAAAACAAGAATTGGGGAAGTTTTTCTAACTGAAACTCTAGAGCAGGGGCAGTCAAACTGCAGCCTTCCAGATGTCCATGGACTACAATTCCCGGCATTTGCTGGCTTGGGGCTCATGGGAATTGTAGTCCACGGACATCTGGAGGGTCACAGTTTGACTACCCCTGCTCTAGAGAGCCAGTCAGAACTGACAGTATAGAGCTAGATGAACCAGTGGTATGACTCTATATGAGGCAGTTTTAGATTTTTATGTAATATTTGATTAATAATTGTGTTTATAAAATAACAAACAACTTAAGCATAACACTGCTTAAAGAGCAATGGTTCTTTCAGGATCTTCTGTTCATGAAGTTTTCATGCGCTGGGGGAGGTGGAGCTTTCACTCAGGGGAGCAACATTTTGTCTGAGATACAGAACAGGCAGTTGAGGTCTATGTTTACCTCTAGGGTAGTTTAAAGTCTGCTGTCAGGAGCTGCCTATGTGATGAGTTCAGGCTAGGTCACTGCTAAATTGAAGATGATTTAACAGGTCTGTCCTGAAAGCATCTGGGATTCATTGGAGGCACCAACAGAAGTTGGCTTGAACAGGTCAAACGGCACAACTTTGAAGAGAGGCAAATGCCTTTCGATAAAAACTAAGAAGGTTTAAAAAAAATGTGGAGAGAGATATGAGTAACCCTGGACGTGACCGTGATGATAGCCTTGAAGTCACAAAATGATCCGTTCTTGTGCCTTTCCAGAATGTCTCTGTTTATCCTACCAGGGATAAACGTTTGCTTTAATAATGTGAATTAACCAACTTTGCATGCTTTGATTTGAACAGCTTATTTGCATTTGCTTCCTGTGAGGCTGCTGGAATATGCAAGGTCTGCAGTGTGCATAATTGAGCAGAATATAAAGGGTGTCCTGCAGGGGGCATTGGAGATGTATATTCAACATAGTTACGATAGTAACTTCTTGATAAGTTTCAAATGATCGCTTCCAGTGCCCTGATTGGCTCAACAGGAGACTTCCTGCTTTTTGAGACCATTTCCTCCCTGCTTCCCTCCAAAACAGCAGTTGAACCACAGAAGAATGACTGCAAGAGGCGAAATGGGGGTACCCAGCATTAAGCTATACTATCAAGTAGCAGTCCTGACTTAGGTAGTAGATTGGAATAAAAATCCAGAGAAGAAGATGGTAAAATTTGATCAAAAATGGCAGTTTGGTGTAGTGGTTAGGAGTGCGGATTTATAATCTGGCATGCTGGGTTCGATTCTGCACTCCCCCACATGCAGCCAGCTGGGTGACCTTGGGCTCACCCGCCACGGCACTGATAAAACTGTTCTGACCGAGCAGTGATATCAGGACTCTCTCAGCCTCACCCAGGCTGGTGTCTGTTGTGGGAAGAGGAAAGGGAAGGCGACTGTAAGCCGCTTTGAGCCTCCTTCGGGTAGAGAAAATTGAAATATAAGAACCAACTCTTGTGGCCAAAAGAAAGCTTAAAGAAAGAACTATGATATATAGATCACAAAAATGAAAAGTTGGCAAAGAGGGGAGAGCTGTGGACTGGTTAACTTATATGCAATGGGCCTCAAGGATGAAAAAATAATTGAAATACTTTCACGAAAAACAAAAATTTAGTCTACTAGCACCTTTAAGACCAACAAAGATTTATTCAAGGCATGAGCTTCCGTGTGCATGCACACTTCTTCAGACAAAATGGAACAAGGATCATGAGAGTACAGATATATAGACAATACAAATTAGTAGCAAATTAGTAAGCTCTGTCTCCAGAATTCTTTTTTCACGCAACAACAGCAGCTATACTCATTATAGCTTCCGGATGGAAACAACAATATGAGCCGCAGGTGGACCTATGGCATGAAAAACTTGCCAAGAGAACTTGCCAGGATAGCAAAGTTAACAAATACAGTAAACCAAAGATCAATTGAAGAATTTCAAAGACACTAGGATGAATTTCTTAAAAGTTCATAAAATCATAACTGATTTCTGTTCTTTCTTTTGTGCTCTATGTTTACCAGATTTTTTAAAAAAATATATATTAAAAAAGAATGACTGCAGACAACAGCCAGCTAGATAGTTAGGTCTCTTTCTCTATACAGTTGTTTCTCTTCTGAATAAAAACTATTTTATTCTTTAAGCAGCCTAGTGCTTTACTCTCTCCGTGTACAGTAACTCTACCGACATTAGATTCTGCACATAGAAAGCAACAAGATATGGCATTTGTGTTCCTTGATGCTGAAAAGGCATTTGATAATGTTTTGTGGAATTTTTTACGAGCAACATTACAAACAATGAGCTGTGGCAAAAGATTTCAGACATTGATCCAATAAATTTATTCTACTCAAAAAGCAAGAATCTTGGTCAATGGTGGGGAATATCCAAATTATGGTGGGGAATATCCAAATTAACAAAGGCATGAGAAAAGGTTGCTCCCTCTGTCCTTTATTGTTTCACTTGGTGTTAGAAATTTTAGCAAATAAAATCAGATCAACAAAAAAACTCACAGGATTTAATGCTGATGGAGAGGAATTTAAGCTGAGAAGTTATGCTGATGATGTTGTATGTGTAATAATTAAACCTGAAATGTCTATTTTTATGTTATTTGATATGTTGAAAGAATTTGGGTATAAAATTAAGAGTTGGTATATAATTAACAAAAAACAAAACAAAAATCTTTATTTTAGGGGTACCTGACCAAACCATAAAAGACGTACAAACTAATTCCGGGTGTGAAGTTAATCCTCCCAAGGTAAAATATCTTGGTGCGGTAATTGATAAAGATATTTAAAAATTATTTGACAACAACTATCTCAAACTATGGAAGGAGATTCAATTGGAAATCTCAAGATGGTCTAAGTTCAAACTATCATGGTCAGCACAGATAGCCACTGTTAAAATGAACATTTTACCCAAGTTTAATTTCTTGTTCCAAGCACTACCTTTGCAAATTAAAGACACTATCATTCATAAATAGCAGAGTGAAATGTATAAATGTATTTGGAATAACAAGACCTAGAATTGCTTTCAAAATTCTACAGAAAAAAAAATCTGTTTTCTGTACTTTATTATAAACTTTAATAAAAGAAGAATATCAAGAGAAGAAAAGAAACGCTGTCAACAGAGGCATGGTAAGTATTGATACTCTACTTCTTCACAGCCTAGACTCTCACAGCCTCATAGTCTTATTCAGTCTTACTGAACTCCATCTCTGTCTTAATTACTGTACCAAGAATTGGTGACACCTGCTTTCATACCTACCTTCTCAGTACTTGAAGCTGTCTTTTAAAAAGCTGAAATTCTTACCCAGTGCTGATTTGGTATTTTCATGGTGCAGTTGTGGAAACCCAAATGCAGGTAGATTGTGAAATGAGACAATATTTTGCTGCCTGAATTGGTTTAAAGTGGCACTGGATGGAAGTCAGGTCCTCTGCTGAAAGAATGCAGTGTGGATGTTTTCTTAGTGTGAATTAACTATTTGAAGACGTTCCATGTTAAGCTTTTATCATGAATAACAGCTTGGAGAATGTAGCTTTACAGCTGGTGAAAGTGTCAGGTGAGGTGTGCAAGTTTATGTGGAGGAAAACATTGAAAGAGACAGGGACAGACACAGTGAGTTGAGAGTTGGTTAAAGTTCAGCCACTGCAAAAGCACAGTAAATATTTTTTCCTCCTGCCTTTTAGACTTCCAACGGATTAGCATTGGACTTATTCATTTGCATATAATTCACCATGTTCATTTTTCTCATGTGTATGTAGCAATTCGGTAAATTGCTATACTAGTTGTGATTAATGGTGTTGTTGTCTTTATTGTATATCTTGTTAGAATACATTCATTATTTTCAATTAGTGGGCTGAAGGTGGTTTCACTGGATGTTTTCCCACCCATATGTTATGTTTTAAAGTAATATTTTAAAATATTTCATTCTTGTTTTTATGTTTTTTAATGCTATTTCACTCTGGTTTAATTGTTTTAATTATATGGGTTTTTTTGTTTATTGTTTTTTAACATGATTTTATTATATATGTTTGAATTTATTAAGGTAATCTCCAATCCTGGATAAATAATAATTTGGATACTTTAGAGACATTAACTACAGATCCGTATATGTTATAATATGGCGAGGTGGTGATAAAGATGAGGAAGAGGTAAAATCCCCATTATTTCATTTTTTTTTCAAATCAAACATTTAGTGCATGCATTGTTACCAGACTATCAAAGGGCTAGTGAGAGTAACTTTATGGAACCTGGTTTCTTGATATTGCATATTATTAATTCTTGGAATGAAAAATAAATGAAAACATATACCCATTTGCTTATTATGACTTCTTGTAAAAGTACCTGGGAATTTTTTTTGTGCATGTATATGTATGAGTATATGTACTGAGTGTATATTTGTCTTGAAATAATAATATATTTTTAAAAGACTTACATCCATAATGTAGATGGGAACAGGTAGTAGGATTTCCAGGCTCCAGATGGGCCCTGGGGATATCCAAGAATTACAATTGATCTCCAGAATAAATATCAGTACCTCTCCAAGATATAAATGTGATGCTCCTTTCCAGTTTTCCTGAGCTCCTACTGGTGGAAAAATAGTGGATGTGAGCTGAACAAGAAATTAGCTTCTGTGTAGAAGTAAGAGATGTGATTTCCTAACAATTCTTGGGGGCTCATCCAGGATTTAAACTCCAGATCTGCCACCGATCCTCCTGGTGATAAGGAAACCTGAAAGGTGCACCCCTCAGATTTCTGTGTCTGAGCATGAGAGTTCTCTGAAAGTCTTTGGGTAGAAATAAAAGGAGTAGGACAAAATAGTGGTATTATTGTGGAGGTCTGCTATAGACCACCAGGCCAGGCAGAGGACTTGGATAAGATGCTCCAAGATCAGATTTAAAAGTTCTCAGAGATATGGGACCTAGTGTTCATGGAAGATTTCTATTACTGTTAGAAGTCCAGGTCTGCTACAAATGAAAGTCCAATAAATTCTTGACTTGTCTTGCTGACTTCATTTCCCAGAAAGTGGAAGGGGCAAGCAGGGGGTCTGCTCTTTTAGACTTGATTCTCACCAACAGAGAAGAACTGGTTGATGAGGTAAAAGTTGTGGGTGTGCTTGGTAGTAGCGAACTTGTGATTTTGGACTTTATGATCTTGGGGAAGAGAAGAAGCTGTACATAGTTACATATACAGTATGGACTTCAGGAGAGCAAATTTTAACAAACTTAAAGTTATGTTGGGTAGAATCTTGTAGTCAGGAAACCTTAAGGAGATGGAAGTCCGAGAAGGTCGGGAGTTTCTCCAAAGTGAAATACTGAAAGCACAATTGAAGACAATTCCCATGAGAAGGAAAACTGGGAGGAACGTAAAGACATCCGGGTGGCTCCATAAACAGTTTTCAAAAGAACTGAGCAATAACGAAGAGTCATTTAGAAAATTGAAGGGAGGGCCTTATAACCAAGGAGGAATATAAACAAATAACCAGTGCTTGTAGGAAGACTCAGTATGAGCTTAAGATAGCAAGAAATGCTAAAAACAACAAAAAAGAATCCTTTAGTTATATTCAAAATAAGAAAAAGAATAGGCACATGGTAAGACCATTGTGGGAACAAGAAATAACAGCAAATGAATCAATTGAAGCAGTGGTCCCCAACCTTTCTGAGGTTGGGGACCGGCAGGGCATTGGGGCGCGGCCCGCGGCCTGCGCGGGCCACACCCACGCATCGCCCGCACCCGCAGGCCATGCCCACGGGCTATGCCCGCGCATCGGGCCGCGCCCCCGCACGGGCGCGGCCGGCCTTGATTCCCTCTCCCCGCCCTCCCGCAGTAAGAAGCTTCCCGGGCCGCAAGCTTGCGGCCTGGGAACTTTTTTACTGCGGGGGGGGGGAGAGGGAGCCGCGGCCGGGCGCCATGGCCTTTGCGGCACCGGGCCGCGGCCCGCAGGTTGGGGACCACTGCATTAAAGAAGTAATTCTAATTTTAAACAGTTTAATCCAACAGTACCTTTCTGAAACTTAAGCTATTCTAAAAGTTGTTGGATGAGATAGCACATGTCTCTGAGAGTTGGGAAAGTAATCAGAAATCTATTGACAAGTATCTTCATCATTATGACATTTGCCAGTTATCCAATAAATTCTCATAAACCTGGGACAATATTTACTACTAGAACTTCTGGGCCTCAGTACCTTTAGACAGACTCATAAAGTTTAAATTTTCCTATAGCTATTAGCCACGATGACTTAGTGGAACCTCCCAGTTCAAGACAGAATGCCACTGTGCATCCAATGGCAGGGTTAAAAATAGGGAAAGACTGTTGTTGTCTTTGTGTCCTGCCTGTGGGGCTTTTTAAAAGGATTTGGACAGTCACTGCTGAAAATAATATGCTAAACTAAATAATCTCTTGGCCCAGCCCAGCAGGGCTGTGACATTCTAATAGTGGGAACATCCTGGAAGTAATCTAAAATAACATGGTAGATTAATAAGAGCAGCAAGCCAACTAAGCCTTCTGTAATCCACAGCAGCCATCTCAGTTGATGAAAATCCAACTGCTGTGAGTATGTGAGGTGAATCATAGAGCAGTAGCTCTCCCAAGGAAGAGACCTTGCAGACAATGGTGTAACTTTGCCACCCCTCCTGCAATTACTGTGAAAGAGCACCACAGTAAGGGCTTAAGTGAAATGTCAGATATGAGCAGCGCAATTTAATCTTCCACCTGCAGTCCCTTTCATAGCACTTTAAATCACTGTGAGTAAATTTACAACCTGTCATCCTTCCGCTCAGAAGATGCTAGCCTCATCCACCCATTTGTCAACCTCATAACTACCCACAAAGAGCTAAAGCCATAAAGTACTGCCTTGAAGTGCTTGACACCTAACTCTGCCACTATATCGGTGTGCATGAGGGTGGTAGACACTCCAGGCACTCAAACACTGTATGTCATTGCCTCTTGACTGTAAACTCCCTGGGACAGCAGACTCTCAGATTTCTTTCTGCCCGGTGCTTATACCAGGCAACATAGTTCTGGAATAATCACCAGCAGCCATTTTAAAATTCTTAAGAAACTGGCTGAAGAAAACCAGCTTATCTTCACGATGCTCCCACCCTCACACATTAGTTTTTCAGATAATAATAGAGATATATTTGTGAAACCCAGAAAAGGCAAACAAATGAATGTTCAATCAGTGTTGTAGAAATAAATAGAATACGTAAATGAAAAATGGAGTTAATTGACTAATGCAGCAGCTCTATAAAAGGGCCATTGTTACATATTAAAGACCAATGAACATACTGTGTGTAAACACACACACACACTTTTTTGTGTATCCAATCCATGTTCGGGACAGCCAATGTACCAGAATGAGGTGGGTGGTACTGACCTGTGTGTCCCACCTCTGCCTGTGTGTGTGTAGGGGTGGTGGATTGTGCTATTTTAGATGTTATATTGAAGTCAAACTGAAATACATATTTGGCTACCATCCTGCAAATAAGTTATAGAGCTGAATGTTAAACTATGGCTTACACTTCCTTGCAGTAATTGGCAAGCAGGGGAAGGAGAATATTTTAAACTACCAGATTACTACCAAAATAATACTGAACAAGATAGGAAAAAATACACTTCAATAAGGTACAGATGACATGTACAAAGGACATGTTTAGGGTTTTCCATGTGAGTCAGATCACTGCCTTGATTGGATAGGTCCCTTAACAGTATTAAAAGGCATTCTAATTGCATTCTTCCAGCCAGCTGAAGACTGACAGCCTCTGCTCTCCAGTCGCTATCACAGCACATCAAGGAGTCCTGTTATAAGAGCAGCACCTGGTCTAAATTTATTTCAATGGCCCAGAGCAACATGGGAAGGTGCTTCATGTTCAGGCAAAATGGTGACAGTTTTACGAGACATCGAAGGTTCAGAAACAAACAAATGAAAGGTTTTGAAAGGTGCGTGGATAGAAACAGTGACAATAAAAATTCAACATGAATATATCACATTTAAAACATATACCACCCAGGATCTTTGAGGGGCAAGGCTAAAAGTTCAATACTGGCAATGCAAAAATAAAAATCCATATATGCTTTAAAAGTGTTCCATAATTTTAAAAGAAAATCAATATTCACCTTCTTTACACACAAGTATTTTTACTTAACCGGATATATTTGTATTAGTCTCTGATTAAAAAAAAAGTACAACTTAAGAACACTGAACTTCACTAGTTTAAGAAAATAAGAGAAGTCTCATCAGTGCTATCATTCTTATCATTCCTTCTACAATACTGGATTAGTTCTGGCGGGTCTGTTCCATTAGTGATGTGTTTTTTTTCCTTCTGGCATAAAGAGCGTCCAGAGATAAGAGTAGCTTGCCTCTTTCATCGTTGCCTTTTTCAAAGATCCTTGCACCGCAAGAAAGCTCCACTGTTTGCAGAAAGGGTCCAAACCAATATCTTTAACAGCTTCCCTCCCATCATCAGCATGTTGAAAGAAAATGTCATGTGCCGCATTATGCCATATTTACCTCCCTCTGAAAGCAAGACTTGGGGCAAACCGCAGCTGCAGAGCTGTGTACTGAATTTATGTACCAAATTTCATTGCAGGATCTCAGAGCTCACTGGAACACTATGTTGAGTACAAATTGGCAAATGGAATGCAAAACAGTAAACTTAAGCTGAACTCTTCAAGTTGACTCAGTGATGTGCAAGTTTATAATCTCAGAATCCAAAGAACTATGGAGCCAGTTCCGTAAGCCTTAGGAGGTTTTAGACCTCCCCGCAAGCAGCGATTCTACTTCCAAACATTGAAAACTGCTTTTGAAACTGGCAGAAGTTGTAAAAGCAGTTAGTGACAGGGCAGGGAATATTGATTAGTCCAACAAGCTTTTCTACCATGCTTTCAGTTGAGGCAAATGAACCTATCACCAATTAGAGCCCAAGGGCCCCTCCCACCATCAGCTGCACCCACAAAAGAACAAAACCCAAAGTGCAGCAAAACTGAATCAAATATTCATTGCTGAATGTCAAACTGGATCAGCAATATCAAGATGTCCTATACATCAGTGGTCCCCAACCTGCGGGCCGCGGCTCCCTCTCCCTGCCCCCCCCCGCAGTAAAAAACTTCCCAGGCCGCAAGCTTGCAGCCCGGGAAGCTACTTACTGCGGGAGGGCGGGGAGAGGGAATCAGGGCCGGGCCGCGCCCGTGCAGGCCGCGCCCGCTCGGCCCGAACCGCGGGCGCGGCCCGCGGGCGCGGCCCGCGGGCGCGGCCCGCGGGCGCGGCCAGGCGCGGCTCGCTGGTGCGGCCCGCGGGCACGGCAGGGCGTGGCTCGCGGGCACAGCCCGATCCGCGGGCGCGGCTCGCGGGCGCGGCCTGAAGCATGGGCGTGGCCCGCGCGGGCGCGGTCCCTGCGGGCGCGACCCAATGCCCTGCCGGTCCCCAGCCTAATAAAGGTTGGGGACCACTGCTATACATTATGAGTTCTTACTATTCTTAATTGTTTTCACCGTTAAAAACCTTATGTATTCAAATCAAAGTGTTATACTGTACTACATTATGAAAGTTGGTGATCCCGGCACCAAAAATTTCCAAAATCCAGCCTGGCCTGGAGGAAATTCACCTACCATCCCACAGTGGCGATTAGCAATTCCCTGGGTATGCTAGGAAGGGCCACAAGAGACAAACACTGGCACATCCCTTCCTACCCACCCACTCACAATCTGCCGAAGTTAATAGAATCAGCATTTCTGTCAGATTACTATCTAGCCTCTGCTTAAAAACTTCTAAAGAAGGAAAACCTGCCACCCCCTGAGGAAGCCTGTTCCACTGAGGAACCACTCTAACTGTCAGGAACTGAAATCAGAGTCTAGTAGCACCTTTAAGACCAACAAAGATTTATTCAAGGCCTTGAATACATCTTTGTTGATCTTAAAGGTGCTACTGGACTCTGATTTTATTGTGCTACTTCAGACCAACACGGCTACTCATTTGAATCTGTCAGGAACTGCTTTCAGATTCTTTTGAAGTAATTTCAACCCATGGATTCTGGACTGGCCCTCTGGGGCAACAGAAAGCAATGCTCCTATATTAAATATCTCATTATTCAGGCCTAAATACAGTCCTCATCTGTGTGATCTGTGAGAGCCTTAGTCTGAGAAAGAGTCCTTGCACTCAAAAGCTCACGCCTTGAATAAATCTTTGTTGGTCTTAAAGGTGCCACTGGAGTCTGATTTTGTTTTGCTGTGAGACCCTGAAAGAGATAGTGGTTAATGGTGGTGGACTCTAATCTGGAGAGATGGATTTGATTTCCCACTTACACATGAAGCCTGCTAGGGGACCTTGGGCCAATCACAGCGCTTTCAGAACTTTCTCAACCCCACCTACCTGGCAAGGTGCCTGTTGTGGGAAGAAGAAGGGAACATGATTATAAGCCGCTTTGAGACTCCTTAGGGCAGAGAAAAGCAGGGTATAAAAACCAACTCTTCTTTTTCATTTTTTCTCTTGATACTTTGATTATTCCCCTAATATCAGAAAATGATACAAATGATTAGCTGCATAGGCGTTTAAACGAAGAACTATTAATTTTTAAAAAATTGGCGGGCATCGCAGGACCTTTAAAAAAAGGAGAACGGGGATTGGCTGTCTGGCTTGATTGACAGGCGGAAGAGAGTCATGTATAAAGCATGTTGCTCTCTTCCACCATTTCCAGAAGCACTTGTGGAGGGTGAGAAGCGCAAAATGGCAGCAGACCACAGCAAGACAGCAAGAAAGTGAGGGATGGCCAGGAGGTATTTAGCGCTACGCCATTCAGCTGGCATAACGCTATTTTTAGCAATGTGTGGAAATGCTCTTAATGTTTCCAGTTTAAACATTTTCAGGTATAAATAACTTATCTTTTGTGCTTCAGAGTTGCTGTTCGAGAGCTTGCTCTAATTTACACGAGAATAAATGGGGCTACTCTTATGTGAGGAAGGCAGAGAGAATGAGGCTGCTGAAATGCTGAAATGTTTCAGCACCTGTGCTTTTTTTAAAAAAGCAAAAAGATCCCAGAACAGAGAGAACCCATGAGGGGAAATCTGAACTGATCCTACCAATAGTGTGATCATCAGAAGTAGCACATGTGCAAAAATGTCAAAGGGTGGCTGCAGCCTAAAAAACAACAACGATATTGGTCAATTTCAGTTCAAACCAATTGGATCCAGCAGTTGGGATCCAGCCATGCGTTGGCCAGTCACAATAGCAGGATTACGATCCTGTCTAAGATCTCAAGCATAGATCCTCAGCAGGTCTACATACACAACACTCCTCCCCTTTAGACTGTCACTAAGTAAGTGATGCACGAAGTCCTGAAGGCACCGGGGTGCAGACCAAGTCCTTGCAGACCTCCGTAGTTCCGAATTGAGGGCAGGTCCAGCAGATTCCTGGGATGCTGGTGGAGCTGCCAAGAGGCTTGGCACTGGTTTGGTGACCTTGTGCTCCTGCGGGGCCTCAGCAGGTCTACATTCACAACACCTGCTATAAAGATGGTCACTTTCCAGAATGTTAGCAAGGCTTGTTTGTAGCACTGGTATTGCTAGTTTCATGACAAGCCCGATAAGAATTCACGAGAACTTTCTGTCTCTCCTTGCAGAATGTATTTGATATTCTGTGCCATCCTACCTACGTTAGAAATGGCAAGATTATTTACCTGCGCAGGGTACAAAATGCAACGCCTACCTAACTCTAATTGATGTAGTCACATAATGAAGTCTCCATGCTTTATTGCCTCTTGCTCCTCCCCTCCACTTCTTTCTACCCTACAAGTGTACGAAGCTGCAGTTTAGCAAGATGGAATCTATAACAGCAGACAGCATAATTGGAGCCAGAGATTCACAGCAATAAGATGTAAAATTTGTAGCAGAACTAGCATAAAGAATATTTACTGTTGCCCATTTTATCATATTAAATTGCACTTCTGCCATCTCATGGGATCCTCACTGCTATTCTGCACGGTTGAGAGGAGAATAAGACTCAGAGAGCCTCATGGTTTGCGCTTCCATCCAGTGGTCCCCACAGGTATCAATCACTGTCATTCTAATGGTAGCTGTGCTTGGTCAGTGACATCAAATTGTAAGTTGGGAAAGGCTCTTAATGCTCTTCACAGTTATAGTCTGACTATAAGGATCGCCACAATAAACAATATTTTAAACATTTATGTGTGAGGTTTTCCCATGCAAGTTTTCATGTGGGTTGGATTATGTTACTCTTCATTTAACCAGAAACATTTGGCAGGCAGACATAACACTGTTAAGGCTTAAAGATATTTTACAGCTCCCTTTAAAAAGATAAAAGTATAGACAGGAAACATTTCAGAGACCGTCAGAGTTTGGGCGGGTTTTTTTACTCAAAAGAGGCAGTACTGCGTCAAGATGGCTATAAAAGTTTCACAGTGGCCATTCCCATAATGTGCCTTCTCTGAAATTCCTTATCCCGTATCTCCTATTTGCTACAATCCTGCACGGAGTATATAACTCTTGAAAAATATAACTTTACTTCATAGGCTTAGCACCTTGAATTAGCAACATAGAAGCACTGATATTTATTTTGAAGCAAATCCTGCTGTTTGGAAGGTCTGAAGCACCTCCCCCACCCCCCCATGCTGAACTAGCATCTGTCAAGTAGCACTAATTGAGGCAAGGTTGCAGACTATAAAATACCTTTGAAAGACTAAAAAAATGCCCAATGGAAATGTTGTGAAGGTTTCCTAGCCTTTCAAAAAGTATGACATTGGTCAAAATAGCTGGCACGTTTAACTTTTAAAAATTCCACGAACTCACGTGAGTTCAAAATTTTAAGGACCATCTTCTAGAAGGTAAACTACCAGGAATAAATTAAAATACCAATATTTATAGTATAATCCCACCCAATGCATTTTAAACATATACACTGTTTGGAAGGAGCTGTAAATCTTTTTTTTAATTACTTAGCTTAGTAAAAGTGAAGCAGAACTCTATGTCTGTCTAGAGAACTTTTCCCCTCCCTTGTGTACTAGGTCCTTATTTATTTTATTTTAAACATTTTATGTTCCTTTTCCACTTAATCGGGGTCCGCAATGTGGTGACCATTTATATATTTAAGCAATTCAAATGTTAAAAACATAAAATTCAATTGAAAGCACATAAACAAACTACACTAGAAAGAGGGTATGCTGGACAAAACCGAAACATCTTCACCTTCTAGAGAAAGACACTGGAGGGAGAAAATAAATCTCCCTGGGGGAGGTCCAAAGTTCTGGTGCCATGACAGAGAACGCCATTTCTCAGGTCATCACCCATATAGTGTCAAACATCATGAGTGACCAATGCACAGCCTCCAAGGATGACCAGAATGAGCAGGGAGGTTTGTACAGGAGAAGGCAGTCCTTAAGGTATGTCAGTCTTAGGCCTTAAAAGGCCTTTAAAGGTCTTGAACTGAGCCCAGAAGCAAACTGGAAGCCAGAAGAGTTGGCTGGCTTTTTTCACCAAGGGAATAGGCATGAAGAATAAACATTTTAAGTATGGATTTTGGCTACTGTGTGACACAGATTGTTGGACCATTGGATGAGCCATTGGCCTGAGCCAACATGGTTTCTCTTATGTTCTTAGTATTTTATTCTTGCTCATTCCCATTTCCCAGTGTATTTTTTCAAATTACCCTTGTCTTAAGCTCTAGAAATGTTTTCAACTAATGCTAGTAACATTTACAAAGTCCCAAATATGGGATTTAATGAATGAGAGGAAAGAGTGCATGAGCAATGATAGAGATGTACAGGGGAGAGGTATCAGGTAGATATTAGGATTTCTGGGTTATCAGTGTTTAGACAAGGATATGTCTAGGCAACATAAGACAAATGTCTCCAAAGCAGTTAAGAGATACAGGGTTAGCCAGACAACCATCCAATTTGTGTAAACATAAGAATAGCTAAAGCACTTTAGGAATTAACAAAATGGCACAATATCCAAAAGTACAGGAAAATGAGTTTTATACAACTCAAAAGTTTGCTCAAACAGAGCCCAAAAGTTCAAACTGTTCCTAGCTGTACTTTGGAGGCAGTGATTTCCCTGACAGAAAATCATGTGACTATAAGGCATTTTTAGAAACAGCAATGGCAGAAAACTGTATTTCATTTCTTCTGGGAGGTTAAATGTAGCAGGTTAATCTATCAGGAATAACATTGCCCTCTGGGAGAAAAAAAAACCTCTCAGAACTTGAAGGCCAAAGTAATCAGAGTAATCAATCTCCTGGCCTAGCTTCTTCTGGCATCCTGGAGAATAGCATGCTTCATGAGAAAGCACGCCAGATGTAGTCCAATATCTCTTTCTATAGTTCTTTTGATAGACAGACAAACAAAAACGCCAAGCAGAATGCCGATTAATAGATTTAAATATGTAGCCTTTGAAATTAATGCTGAGAGCAGCTCAACCAGAATTCTTATTTCAGCTGTTTATTAAGTCTTTGGGGAAGAAGGGGGAAAGATGAGTTTATATTCCCCGCCCCCTCCAAGTGCAGTTTGTGATCAGCAGAGAATTGTTTTTATTCACATCATTATTAAATGCTGGGGTATTTTGAGCAGCTGCAACCTGAACTGCTCAACATTTAGGATGAAAAACAGCCGTTAATCATATTCTAGCTGTCAATGGTTTTAGCAAAATCAAAACCAGAGTAACATCTCTTGTGATGGCTATAACATATGGGGAAAGTAAGCTCAGAAACATTTTCTTCAGAGCCAACAGGAAAGTAAATTGCACACCATGAAAATTTTTGAGTTAAGTTACTAAGCTTTCAACATGCTTAACATCCTAATTCATGAATGAGAGAATTTGATTTTTAGTGCGTAGCCCAATCTGATAATATACACTTAGATATAAACTGAATTCAATGAGGCTTACTCCCAGGTAAATGAGGTAAATGAGCATCTTTGCCTCCTCTGAAAGTCCATTTGTGACAACCTGGTGGGCTTTTCAAGGCAAGAGATGTTCAGAGGTGGGTTGCCCGTGGCTGCCTCTGCATGCAGGGTTGTTGTGCAGATGAAACTGGATGCTGTTGCGGAGGTTCTTTTGCCTCCTGTTTCATCTGCACAACAACCTTGTGCAGTATCCCTCAAGTGTTTCATCTCCACAAAAACCTCCATGGGAGGCATTAAATGTTTCTTCTGTACAACAACCCTGTCCACCCTCCAAAGCAGCCGTTTCTGCCTAGGGAGCTGATCTTTATAGTCTGAAGATGAGCTGTAATTCCTGCCCCCACCTGGAGCTCTCCAGGCTCCACTTGGAGGTTGGCTACCCCTGGGTTGGAAATATTCCTGGAGGTTTGGAGGAAGGCCATAAAATGGTACAATGTCTCAGAGTCCTCCCTCCAAAACAGCCATTTTTACCTGCAGAGCCGATCATTATAATCAAGAGGTGAGCAGTGATACCAGAGATGATGGTAGAGGCTTGCAGGCTGAGAATGGAATGGGGATGTCCTGCCTGGGCTATGGGCTTTGGCCAGCCCTTACCAGCAACTGTTTGTAATTTGGGGCTCAGACAGACAGACAGACTAGCATGGGTCCTGCAATTCTGGAAAGTGCAGGAAGATCTAAATAAAAGAATATTTAGAGCCTGAAACTGTAAATGGTGAACAATTAAATGTCTGGAGAGACATAGGAAGTGACTTTTCTCAAACTTGGCCTGGTAAATAAAAATCAGTATTTGCCAGGAAGGCCCTATGAAATCAAAGGCATACGTGGCCCAGAATTTCAAGTGGAGTTAGCTTTACAGGAAAGTAGACAGTGAAACTTTGGGGGAATCAGATGATCCACTTTTATTAGGCAATGACTTGGCCTTGCCAACAACAGGGACTTCAGTTGCCAGCAGTAGGCCTCAGACAACAGATGCACTAGTCAAGGAGTGTTTGTGGCCATGTGCATTCCTTTTGAAGAGGCACATGTGAAGGGGAGAGCTTTCCCTTCAGCCCAACTGCATGGAGATGAGCTGTATTTCCAGGGGATTCTCAGACCCCACCTGGAGGCTGGCATCTCTAAGCATCAGTGGGGTGCAATGCTACTGAATCACCCCTCCAAAGCAGCCATTTTTGCCTGGGGAGCTGATCTTTATAGTTTGAAGATGAGTAGCAATTCCAGGGGATCCCCAGACCCCCCCCCCCGGAGATTGGCTGTCCCTGGTCTGGAAGTATTCCTTGAGGTTTGGAACTGGGGCCTCAAAAGTGTATAATGCCTTTGCAGCCACCTAACCAGCCACATAGTACCCCTTTCAGGTCAAGAAAACATTGTAGAGAGGAGGTAAGGTTGCCATATTGATGTAGGTTTGTGTTCTTGAATTCCATACTAACTGAGTGTGCATAAACCTGACTAGGGTCAAGACTGCTATGCACAGAGAGACCTCCTCTTAGGATTGCCAGCTTCCAATATTTAAATGATATGAGCCAGGCTTTGGTCTCCGCATGATTTTGACCCAGTTCAGCACAGATGGAAAAATAAGCAATGCATTTAGGGGCTCCCAGTTTTTGTATTTGACGCTGGGTGGGGTGAGTAGTTTAGGACAATGGTCCCCAACCTTTTTATCACTGGGGACTGGTCAATGCTTGAAAATTTTACTGAGGCCCGGGGGGAGGGTAGTCTTTTGCTGAGGGACGTTGCCGCTGCCACCTGAGCCCGTGCTCCACTTGCTTTCCTGCCCGTGCCCCTGACTTCCCACCATACGCTGGGGAGGGCGCTGCCAGCAGCAGCTGTGCAGTGCCATGCTGAGGGTGAGCCTCAGCTATGGTGGCCGCTGGAGAGCACCAAAGGTGAGCCGGCGGCAGAGTGGCAGGGCAGCCCTGAGGCAGCAGCTGGGGAGGAGGAGCCGAGGACCGGTACTGACTGATCCATGGACCGGTACCGGTCCCTGGACCGGGGGTTGGGGACCACTGGTTTAGGAGATATTCAAAACTCATTAGCAACTTTCATTACAGACCCATGCAATCTATTGTATATGGAAACAGCATAGGATACGCCAGCTCAGGAGGTTGGTATAGAAATCCGATAAACAACAACAACAACAAACATTGTAAAATATGCGTGTAAAAAAAAATAGATACCAGCAATGAAAATGAGTGGGCCAGAACTATATGGAAACCAAAAACTATGGCAAATGGGGCTATTTATTCACTCCCTTTGATTCAAAATTATGCTAGGAGCTGCCCTGAGCCTCTAGGGAAAGGCGTGGCATAAATGTAAAATAATGATGATGATGATGATGATGATGATGCCAAAAATGGAGTTGAGTCCGAACACATTGGAGACCCGGAGGACTATAAACTGTGCCCAATCTGAAGCACCATCTCATAATGATTGCCTCATCATATGGACATGAACCTTTTTTTGAAATGTATACATATGAAAATATTATGATTAAAGTATCCTAGTGGGTTAAGTAGGCTTGTGGATTCTCAAGTGAATGTCTTATTTCATTTACAATGCATGGTAAATATTCCAAACCTATGGTTCCAAATTGCTTTAAAAACAATTTCAATATCTGATTATACTTGTGCATTTCTAATTATCACTGTAGCAGTAAAGAACTGTGTAAACATTTGGTTTCCCCAGCCCCTTTTTCAACTGAAATTCAATTGTGCTGAGTCCAATGATCCATTTGTATCATCTGCTCCACAGTCTCTCTCAAATATGTTGTTAGAATCAAAATTTGTAAACACTAAGGCTTGGATCCCACCTATAGTTTCCATAGACAGAATGATTTCCATCCATGGAAGAATGTCTTTCCCACCTCCCCCTTCCTATTTCCCCCTTTAAAACAAACTCCCAACTTTGAAAAAGAGTTTAAGTCAGAGTATAAGAAAATAATTTCTTCCTGGTTGCCCATCCCGTGATAAAAAGACAATGCTGCACTATAGCTTGTCCTATGTACAAAGCATGTACAAAGCAGACTACATGTTGTCTTTCTCCCATGTACATCCTGTATTAATGCTTCAGCCTGTTTGCTTAATATGTTTCTCCTTGATCCTTCCTTCTTGCTCTTGGACATGTGGGTCTGGTAAGGAAGTGCTCAGTCTCTATCAGTATGTGATATAGGACTGTCTGTTATGTGTATGCAAAGTTTCTATGAAAGAAAAACATTGTTGAGTTGACTCTCAAGATTTGAAGGTGCAACAGTGCATCATTCCAACAAGAGTAAATCCTGTTGATGTGGACTGGATTGTGCTTTGTTTGATTCACCACTGTTGCACCATCCTGAGTAGACATTCTAGTGCTGTAGTCTAAGCTTCTGCGATCACACTTACAAACGAATCCATGCACCTGAATCTACCTACTTTTCATGGCCTGCTGACCAGATTAAGATGATGGCAAAGCTCAAGTATTGCTTAAGCATCATAATTCAAGCCATAATTCAGTTGACACGTTCCTCTTGAACCAGGAAGCAAGGAACAACGAGCAAAGACTCTAAAGGATGCAACCTTACATTTGAAGTGTTCTTTTTGTACAATCTACTGGCTTTTTATGCAGGAAATTTCCAGGTACAAGGCAGTCATTTATGATCCTATATAAATCAGGTGAAATAAAACTGTTAAGTATTCAGAGCTTACAGACCACATACAGTATAGGAGGACATCATGCTGACCCAAGTTTTGCTAGTGCTACCCCACAATATAACCAACTGCCTATTAAAAACCTGAAAGCTAGAACGCTAAGCTCTGTTGCTGTCTTAGGCAAGAATGGCCTCTTTATGGCGTGTGACTGCTGCCTTAGGGGGTGAAGGAGATCTGTGTAGAGCAAAGCAAAAATCCCAGTATCAATGTTGCATTAAACAGATGTCTTTCTCTGCTGATTTTATAGCACATGCAGAGTCAAAAGCTGTCTTATCTGGCCAAATGTTCAACTACTGACTTTGGAGCCAATTAAAATGGGTTTTAAGAAGACTTTTAAATTAAGGCTTTCTAGCTACCTACCAGCCAAGTAAACCATGAGCACCGGATGCCCCACTTCAAGAGTTTTAGTGTCTGCTTTTATGGTACAGTTTTACTGGTACTTACTGGTATTTAGCAGGGTGAGGCTTCAAGAAACATTACTAGTTCAAATATTATCAAGGATTCTGTCAAAGGATATTTACAAGAATATAATTTTGAAAATTCTGAAGGGACCCTTCAATAGTACAAGGAGAGAAAACAATTTCCTTAACTTATTATCACCAAATAAATTTAACTAGACACCTTAATACTCAGCAATTCACCTATTAGCATTTCTTATATAATAATTTATTTTAAAGTTCTTTTATCTTATCAAATATATATCTTGTAAATTTGTTTTTTATATTGTTATTTTATAAAGGTCTATGAACATATGCAAATAAATCATTACCCTAGGAATTTCTGCAACAGAGTAAGGCTTGAGTTTGTATATGAACTGTTAAAACCTTCAGGATACTTGATGTGAAATCTGTGGACAGTGAAAATAGCAAAAAGGCTCAAGTCACATTTATATAAAGGTCATATTAACACAGCAAAGTAGCTGAGAACATATTAATGGAATTTGAATGGTATTTGAATACTTGTTCAGTGAAATCCTGATCAGAGTTGCATCCTTGGAAGCCCAGTGAAATCAACAGGCTTAGAGTTGTGTTACTCATTTTAGGACTGCACTGTGAAGTTTACATAGGTTTACAATGATGAATGAATTAAATCAAAGGAATTTACTTCCATGTTGCATGTTTATGATCAGTTATCCTGTTCAATGAAAGACTCCATTAAGGTCTCAACACTGTGAAGCTTGAGCACAAGAACTACAGATTCAGTGACTTGGTGGAGGGGCTGGCAGAAATCATGGAATAGGCAGTCAAATAGTCCTTGAACAGTGGCAGAAACGGAGCAAGAACTCCCACTTTGATCTTTTATGGTGTTGTCAACACACACTTTTTGGATTTCCTCACTTTTAAAAAAGCCTACTTCAAAGGATCCAGATACTATTTAGCAACAAGACCAGCACTTTCATAGTAACCCAGTCCAGCTAATCAGCGAGAAGAGTTACCAACACCATAAAATTAAGGTTTGAATCCTTAAGAAATACTTACTTGACTTGAAGTCCTACTGAAATCAATGGATTTTCAAAAAGTTTTTGAGTCACAAAGCAGTACTGAATTTCTACGACTGTGTATTTGCAATCTGTGAGGCAAGTTTAAAGGGTTATATCAACAGACTTAAAAGTTACCTTTAAGTAGGCAGAGGCTGGATACTAGCTGGTGCGTCTAATATGTCTAGTGACAAGTCCTTCAAGAACTACGAGCATCTTTACATGTCATGCTGCTGTTGTTCAGGGGTGGGATTCTAATAAATCCAAAACATTTAATAAAATGACATACGTGGTTCTCTGTATGATGTTACAAAATGAAGCCTAGCTTGTAAGTTAAACAATGTCCACTCTACAACGTTCATACATTGTCAGACAATTAAGATTTTTCACAGTTTTACCCCAACTGATTGATTTAATTAAAAGCCTGCAGGCTTAATTTGTATTATCATCCATTCAACAATGTACACATGCGCCAGCAAATTCTGCATGTGGGTGCTCAGCAGGAGCATCTCTTGGCACATATGGGATCAGATACAGAAATACTATCCATGTGGGAAATTAGTTATTCGCTTACCACCAGCACTTGCTGGATTGCTGATTAAAGCATAAAATGAAAAGTGCATCGGCTATGTTCTAGAAAGAGGGATATTCATATTTTATTTAATGGTTGTTGGAGGTAGAAGCAATTTTAGAGTAATTACGAGGGTGTCAGTCAATTTTTTGTAAAAAAAAAGTGATATGTTAATTTTTTGACACTCCTGTGTGTTCAGTTTATTGTTTGCTACATCTGTTTAAAATATTAGCTTCCATTCTGAAGGGCTATCAGCTAAGTTTCATCACAAAGTGAATTTTTATGACCAAGTTAGAAACTCCTAAAAACAGGGTTTACAATGGAAGTGCTGACATAGCTAACACAAGTGGAGCAAATAGGGCCTTTGTAATCAAGGCACATTATATTTATGAGGTAAGTAAAGTCTGTTACCATTAATCACTCGAGTAATATTGACAGATTCCAAGTTTCAGATCCAACAAAATTGATGTGTCCACTTTTTCACACCACTGATACCATAAGGGAGAATTCCCAAGCATTTTTACAGCCCTTGGATTTGAGTTCTTTAAAGAAATCGTCAAGAGTTGTGTTAATGGAAAAATTTATTAAACTGCTGCTCTCATATGCCTATTTTTTTGCCAATGAAATCACAAAAACAGCTAACTATAACTTTATTTGCAACGTTGTGGTTTAATAATGGATTATTACAAACATTAATTCTATTTGCATCCAAACAGACATTTAGAAAGCAACAAAATAGAGATTAATCACCCAAAGCCGATACAACTCCTAAATTATAACTCAACGTACCTATATAAAGCAATCTAAAATGTCAGCACCTCCATCTTTATGATATCACACCATTCCAATAATTCTGTTTTACAAGCAAATTCCTATTATACATTAATAAGTGCCGTTGGTGGCTAAAGTTTATGCCTTTGAGTAATGACCATGTTGAAGGCAATTAGGCCAAGCCAGGTGCAGCTGAGCTGGATCCCAGTAAAAGTTTTTAAATTTTACTATTTCCGTTTGGATTTTGGGGGTGCATTCCAATCTACACAAATTAAGAGAGGAAATTGTTTCCATGTTTTCAGCAGCTGGATAATCTGATCTGAAAGCCTAGAAACTACACTAAGTATCAAGCATTATTCCATTTAAAGCCTGTATATGAGAAATTATTAAACTGATAAACTGTTAAAAACTAACTTCATGCTGCAGTAAAGAACGCAATAAAAGATGCAACAGTGCCTGCTTTCTTTGTTGATTTTCTGTGTCAAGAAAAATGTTTAAAAATACAAAAGAAAAGACCAAAGCAAAGAGGGAAATATCATCTGAGATTATGTAATTAAAATAATTGCATATAAAAATATCTCAGCAGAAAGCAAGATATGTCTGTAGCAGGAGTCTCCCCTCATACAAATTTGACATTTTGTAACTCAGAAAAAACCCCATCACACCTAGCACAAAAATTGTCTTCAGACTTCTTAATATTTAGAAAATAATATGGGTAATGTATTACACTATTTTGTGTGGTAGTTAAAGGGTTAATTGAAGAAGAGTTGTTCCCACTCACAGGAACTTTGGACAGGAAAACTGACTATACACGAAGTTGCTTTAAGTTTTGCTGTGTGGTTGTTGAATAAAGATATTGTGTTTGAGCTGATTCCTGTCGTGATATATTCCACTAACAGCGAGGATTGGATGGCGGCACAGGGGCATATACAGGAATTTGAACCCTCTGATCCCAGCAAGTGGGGAAATTATGTGCCTTGTTTCGAGCTCTCTGATACAGCAAATGGGATAGTTGACCCAGCTCAGAAGCCAGCGGTATTCCTGAGTGTGTGCGAAGCCCGCATATTCATTTTGGCTAAGGCATTATTGGCTCCAGCCCAGCTGAATGCAGCAAACATACTAACAGCGCTAACAAATCATTTTGTCCCCAGACCGTCCAAAGTGTCATGCCTTCTATGGGAGGAATCAGAAGCCAGGCAAAAGTGTTACCTCATTTGTGACGGAGTTACGACTGTCAGCACAGCAGTACAACTTCCCAAATTTGCGCGGACTCCAAGATGAGGCAACCCCAAAAAAACCCTGTTTGCCTGCTAGGACTTAAATTTTCAAACAGCTTTCAACATTGCCCTGGCAGAAGTTGTGGAGGTGAAAACATGGACAATTGTGCAGACATGCATGACAGTTGTGAACCAACAGGAACCTGCAGCACTGTCCGAGGTCCACTGGGTCAGCGCCACTAGTCCACCACGAAGACAGCCACCGAGTGAGCAACCTGAGCACCGTGAATTGGGGCCAAGGTGTGTGAGTTGCGGGGGGCAGCGTGAATGGCTCACATGTCAGTTTAGAGATGTGTAGTGAAGGCCTGTAAAAAATGGGGCCACATCGAGAGAGTAGGCAGAGTGAAGTGAAACTGCCCCCAGCATGGCAGGCAAAGGGGTTGGTGCTCAGAGGCCCACAATGAAAATGAGGTCTCCAGGACAATAAGATTATGATGGTGCACACTATGCGTGGCTGAGCAGGACAGAAGATCACCAATAAGACCTGAATCCAAGGGGTCCTGTATGAGATGGAGATTGACTCCAGAGCAGCATTCTCCATCATATCGGAAGAGATGTTCCAGAGGATCCAATGGCTCAATTTTGTGAGACCCTTATGGACTTCCATCACAACTGTGTCTTGGTTTTAGGCACAGGGATTTTCCACATACAGTTCAAAGACTTTGACAATCTCATCCCTGTAACTGTTGTGCCTGGCCACCACACAAACCTTCTGAGGTTAAATTGTTTCATCCCCCTGGGCCCGGCTTTTACTGGCGTAAACCAGGTGAGCCAATGTGGTTACGAGTCCCTCATCTGTCAGTTTCTGGGGGTGTTAGGTGGGGGCTTAGGGCAGTACCAAAATCCCCCAGTATCATTTACCTTAGAACCTGGGGTGCCACTGATGTGTTTAAAAATGTGCAGAGTCCTGTTTGTGCTCAAGCCACAAATAGATGCAGAACTTGATAAACTGGTGGCACAAGGAGTTTTAGAACTGGTGGCCTACACAAAATGGGAGGCACCTATTTTTACTCCAATTATACCAAGCAGAGGTATGAGAATCTGCACAAGGGCTGGATGAGCAGTTACTCCCCTATGCATCCCACAGGCATGAAATCAGTGTACAAGGGGTGTTTGCTGTGGGGGTATAATGGTGCCTTCCATTCTCCACCAGTGGATTCTAAAAGCCCTTCATGTGAATCATCCTGGGGTGGTGCAGATGAAGGCATTAGCCAGATGTTATGTCTGGTGGCCTAATTTGGACAAGGAGATAGAGGAATGGGTACGCAAATGTGAACTATGCCAGATGCCCTGACTGGCAGACCCCTGAGCACCAGTACACCCATAGGAGACAGCCATGGACAAACCTTTCTCATAGTTATAGATGGACTTACCAAATGGCTGGAGATTATATCCATGGTGTCTATGATGTCAAGGATAGTCATTAAAGAACTTTGTTGTTTGGTTGCTACTCATGGCCCAGCTGATGTGGTGGTCTCAGATAACAGGGTCCAATTTACTTCTGATGACTTCAGCCCCTTTCCATCCTTTGGACAACAAAAGAGGCATTGTCTCACATTGTAAGGGGGGGACTGGTTAACAAGTTTCCTCCTTGCCCAACATACTACCCCCTTGTGTGACTATGAGGCGCAGCCTGGCTGAACTTTTAATGCCAACTACTTTAATGGACTGCCTTCATCTGGTCTTTGCTGACAAGACAGTGATTGGCTGGGATGTGAGAGAGGGCCAACAGCGGGTTTCTAAACTGGTGGATTCAGTGTTCATCAGGAAATACAGGGCGGGGGCTTGCTGGCTACTGGCCAGTAAAGCTGAGGAGATGTGTTCTGTTTTTTACAGGGCCACTACCCATGATGGGCGGGTCATCAGAAGACATGTCAACCAACTGCACAGGTGCATCCCCCCCCCTATTGAATGGGCAGAGCGGTGTGAGCAATCCGGTGGTGGAATTTATCACTGATGTGTCAGAGCAACAAGGCAATCCACAAAGAGAAATGGAACGGCCGTCAATTGTGGATCCAAAGGAGTCACATGATGCGCTGGTCAGAAGGGCAGTAAAGCTGGACCCATTGGTAACCCTGCTCCACTACCAACTGCAAATGCTGCTGATCGACGTTCAGACTGACAAAGGTCCCGACTGGTGTAATTACTGAACTATGACATGTAAGAAGAAAGGAGTGTAATGTACTGCGGTATTCTGTGTAATAATTCAAGCGTTAATTGAAGGAGCGTTGTTCCCACACATGGAAACTTTGGGCGGGAAGACTATATAGAGAGTTGATTTCAGTTTTGCTGTGTTGGTTGTTGCTAAATGTGGTGGAATAAAGACGTTGTGTCCAAGCTGGTTCCCGTTGTGATATATTCCAATATGCATGTGGCAAAACCAAACATTTCATTCGGATTCTATCAATTTTTTTTAAACATTTCTACGGATATATCTTAATATACATCCTAAATATGCTTAAGAAAAAATTGAACTCAGCAGGATTTTTCTTCCAGGCAGACAAGCTTACATACCAAGGCTTGCTTGCTTGTATTTTCATCCTTTCCCCCCTCATTCCAGTTTATAGCCACAGGGTGCAGGAAGCATTGTGTGGTCCTCCTAAGAAGTTGTCAATTCAATTTGCAGCAGCGAAAAGAGAAGCTGCGGGGAGACGCAGGGGTAGTCAAACTGTGGTCCGCCAGATGTCCATGGACTACAATTCCCATGAGCCCCTGCCAGCTCATGGGAAGTGTACTCCATGGACATCTGGAGAGCCGCAGTTTGACCACCCCTGGACTAGGGTTTAAAAAAAAGAATGAGCTGAATGACTTATCAACCAGATCCTCACGCTCATTTGCAAGGCTTTCTAATCTACTCTCTACAAATATACAGATGTGAAAAAGAAGAATAAAGACCCTAAAGACTCTCTTATCATTATCTAAAAGATCATGGCTTCTGTGGAGGGGAGGATGTCTTGCAATTTAGCAATACCTTTATAAACTGGAGGCACTGCCATTTCCCTTTATCATAATGACAGAGTCTACCCACCAAAGCAGCCATTTTATTTAGGGGAATTGATCTCTGAAGTATGGTTGTAATCCCAGATCTCCAGATCCCATCTGGAGGTTGGCAATCCTATCTACATGGACTGACTTTATTCCAATTTGCCATCATTTCAACTTTGCACTGCCAAACCCACCACCACATCGTTTATCTTGGTAAGTCTATATAGTGCACTCTGTACAGAAAAGCTCTCTAGAATTGTGGAAGACCAGCAGGAGAATGGAAGCTTTCTGGAGCTCCTCGCGTTAAATGTACAAACTTTTCATACTATCTGGAAGCATGATATCTGAAAACTGTCACATGAAAAGTACAGCATGATATTTCATATTCAAGTTTATTTTAGAAACAACATAAACCTTTGGGGTAGAGACAGTCAAGGTGTGAAATGCAGTTTTTAAAGAGTATTTATGAAGTACTAATAACAAAGGAGGCTTCTACTCTTGCTCTTCATTAAGACCTTTTGTTTATTTATTTGTTTGCCTATTTCATTGATCCTCTACTTTGCTTCTCAGTGGGGTCACAAAGAGACTTGCATTCATTTTATTGTCATGAAAACCCTGTAAAATAGATTAGCTTGAGACAGGCTGGGGTTACTTGATGGCTCTGGAAGGGTTTCCTGAATGGATGGGAGTGAATTAATGTTTTAATATATATTTTAAATTTGTTATTTATTGGGTGATATGACCATGTATGGTTATGCGGACCCCTCCTCCCAAAATGGCCAATGATGGGCCTAGAGGGGGTCGGAAGGGGACTGGTTCCGGGTGGGCATGTACACAACTATGCTTCCTAACCATATTCTGCATGATTGTGTCACTTCTGGGGTTCCTCAAAGCCTGAAGAATGTTTCAGAGGTTTCTTAATGGTTGAGATATACTGGCCTGAAGGTATGTTGACTGGCCCAATATCACCCAGTAAGCATCGATGACAGAATGGGGATTGGGACCAGGGTCTCCCTCATCCCAGTCCAGCACTAGACTCAAGGAATTGCAGCTTGTGGGTTTCATTCCTGAGCAAGAGTGTAGAGGGCTTATCTTGGGCCTTAAGGAATTAAATGTGTATTTCACCTTACAACTCTTGAATTACTTGTGCTAAAATTAATAACACTATTAACAGGAACACATTCTTTAGCTATGACTAATTGCCTAGTACATTAATTTGTTTTCTATCAGATACAGTGCTTGCTTTTATTATAATTAATGGCATAACTACTGTTGACTTCGGTACAAGGAAAGGTAGGCCTTTAAGCTGTCAGGGCACCACTGAACTGTTATCAATGTTACCTTCTGTCTTGTGTTGATTTATTACATCGAAGCACTGTGAAATATGACAATATAGTTTTTCACCCTGAGCAGTTTACTAAAATTTAAACAATTTAAACAAAAGTCATGGAGTGTTTAGGGAATTAATGTTTTCAAATTAAAATGGTCATTCAAACTGTTCTCTTACAAGAATTTGTGTTTTATACTGAATTATTGTATCATTTTAAATGTCTTGTTTTTATGGTATGCTGTCTTGGGGAACCTGTTTGGGTATAAACACATCATAAAATTGTTTTAAAATTTTAAAAGTTTTTTTTAAAAAAAGTTCCCGTATCTGAAAAGATTTTGCAAAGCTGGAACTTCTACACAACCTTGTTGTTTTTAGCCAAGAGGATGGTTTGATGGTTGTGTAGAGTTCCTGAAGACTAAGATTCAATATCTAGTTAACAAGGCAATGTATGCTTTAGAAGCAACAAATCAAAATGAAATCCTAAGCAGTTACACCAATTAAATGAGTTTAGTCAACAACTCCTGCTTCAAATGAGAAAATTATATTGCCCATATAGCAGTATTAAGGCCTGGGCCACAGCCCGTTAGGCTTCCTTACCTGCAGTTATATGCAGTAGAAAGCTGGGGACAAGAGTGCAATTATTTTATGCCATCACAAAACCATTTGTTATTTGAGAGTAAATTTCATCCTCCACCACCATCGTTTAAAGCTCCAGATCCAGTTTAGAAGAACACTGAATACAACTGTACAAGAAAACAATGCATAGTGCATTGACATTAATGAAATCATGATAGCTGAGCTGCTACAACTGGATCGAGGCGGGTCAGCCATTCTCATGTTGTTAGACCTTTTGGCCGCATTCGTTGTGGTTGATGACGAGCTCTTGGTCAAATGCCTCGCTGACACAGGAATAGGAAGAACAGCCCTTAAGTGGTTGACCTCCTTCTTTAAGAACAGGTTGTAGAGGGTTGCAGTGGGAGAGGAGCTGCAGTGGGAGAGGAGTGTCCTAGCACTGCCATGTGGCGTGCTGCAAGGGGCGGTACTCTCTCCCACTTTATTTAACATCCACATGTGCCCTCTTGCCCAATTTGTCTGGAGCTATGGTCTAGGTTGTCACCAGTATGCAGATGACACCTAGCTCTATCTCCTGATGGATGGACTTCCACCACCACCCCAAAAAAAACATTCACCAGCTGTTTGGAAGCAGTAACTGGATGGATCAGGAAGAGTCACCTGAAACTCAACCACTCCATGATGGTGGTCCTCTGGCTGGGTAGGAAGGGGCAAGATCAGGAAACGCACCTTCCCTGCTTAGATGGGGTGTAACCTCAAGCTAGGAATCTGGGAGTGATTTTTGATGCCTCCCTAGCTCAGATGGCATTTTTCCACCTGTGCCAAGCCTGGCTACTAGCGCCCTACTTGTCCCCGGAACATCTGGCCACTGTGATCCATGCAACAGCCACTTCCAGATTAGACTTCTGTAACTTGCTCTATGTGGGCCTAGCCTTGTCTCTTACCTGAAAATTGCAATTGGTACAAAATGCAGCAGAACCAGTGCTTATCAGGTCTTCCTGTTCAGATGCTACAAAAACAACTCCACTGGTTACCAATTTGCTTCCGTATCAGGTTCAAGGTATTGGTTTTGACCTTTCAGGCTTTATACGGCTTGGGCCCTACTTACCTACAGGACGACGTACCTCCTCGTGCCCCCCGCAGAGCACTCTGCTCTGGACACTATGGACCTTAGTCAATTCTGTGGACCAGAAGACCAGATAAAACAAATTGAGGCCTCTAATGTTTCAGAAGCAGGCCCCGGTCAAGGTAACGACTTTCAGTGTCCAGTGTCATGTAGGAGAAAACTTTCGTCCAAAGTATGATGCATGTTTCAGGATTCAGGTGTAATCTTGAGGTGCTCCTGGACCCAGGCCTAATCCTGGATAAGTAGGAGGCAACAGTAGTCAAGAGTACCTTTTACCAGCTTCAACCACTTAGCTAACGTAGCCTTCTTTGGGCAGAAAAGATATGACCACTGTGGTGTATTACCTGGCTAAATCTAGATTAGATTACTGCAATGTGCTCCATGGGGGGCTGGCCTTAAATAGTGTTCAGAAACTTCAATTGATATAGAATGCTGCAGCCAGGATGTTGACTAGAGTAGTCGTAGGGACCACTATCACTCCAGTCTTGGCCTATCTATACTGGCTCCCAATTTGTTTCCAGGGACAATTGACCTTCACAGCCCGAGGTAGTTTTGAACCAATATACCTCAAGGGCTGCACTAATTTCTTATAGAACTGCCAGACTGGTACAGTCATCTTCAGAGGCCCTGCTTCAGCTGCCCCCATCTTCTGGCAACCCAGGAGAGAGCATTGTCAGTCATTTATTTTATTCATTCAATTTGTATACTGCCCCTCACTACAATGTCTCGTGGCATCTAGTCTCTGGAAAACTCTCTCCAGATAGATTTGTCAGTCCACTTCTGTTGCCCTCTCCTGACAGCAGTGGAGGTCTATTTTGTTTGGCATTCTCTCGGTGATCTCTCGCTCCTAATCAGTATTTTGTGTTATATATGTATTTTAAATGTTTTACATGTAATTTAACTCTTTAACAGTTAAACTGTTTAAACTGTTCTTAAAGTTGTTTGGGAGGGGATATATTTTAATGCTTTATAATGTATTTTATTATGTATGTTCTGAATCGTTAGCCATCTTAGAGGCCCTTGAAAGGGGAGAAAGGTGGGATAATAATCATAAAATGTATGTGGGTTAGTTGCCATAGAGGAGACAGTCTCAGCAGTGCTTCTAGTGCTTTTGATAGTATGTTCTATGCTCATGAATGCATTAGCAGAATGGAAGTGGAGGCAAAAAAGGCCTACGTGGCAGCAGATCCACTTCCTCACATCCTCAAATCTTGCATCCCCAAAGGGCTCCAGGCACCTCACACCACTGTCTGCCTGCCTCTGTCTGTTGCAATGGGCACCTCTTCGACCGTTTATGCACTGGAGGTTTCATGCTGGGCTGCAGGCTGGAGTTTTAGCCGTGGCAGGTTGCCCCACCTCTTCCTGCACCCACATGGGGGAGCATTTGGCCTGGTGTACCTCATCCGCCCCCTATTTGTGCTCCTGCATGGGAGCTGGGGCAGTGAAGTTCCCAGTGCATAAACGGTCTTCCAGGTGCTCGGACAGAGCCATTTCCTAGCAGTTCTTAATTCATTGAGCAGATACCGAGAATTGTTAAGAAGCATTACCACTTCTTTGGCATAGGTTCTTGCTTGTCCAAGCCTACAGGACAGAAAGGTTCAGAAATTCCAAGTGTGTAACATTAGCTTTAATCATTAAAGCAACTAAAGGCAATGCTCCATAAATATTGAGATAAGATTTAAAATAAAAATTGCAAAACCAAAAAGGGAGTGAAAACCCAACCTTAACAAAGCCAGGAACTCAAAAGTTGAGCTATAAAACAATATAAAATTATTTATTAAAGCGCACCCATATTAGGTTAAAAACAAAGTAAAAACTATATAAAAACTAAACAGATCAAACTGCACATGAACAGAACAAACGCATTTCAACCCTACTGGGTCTTCCTCAGTCGTCAATATTAAATAATGTACTCTTATCTAAAACCAATTATCTAAAAATAAAAAATGCCAGAAACATTCCAAGACAGCAATGTCTTTATCAAAAGAGGTTTTAAAGTGAGGTTTTTTTTTAAACAATGTATAATATCATGTTTCTCCTCCAGTTTGAAGAAGAAAGAAACCGCTCAGGCAGCAAGGACATACTTACTGACCTACACTGCCCTCTGCTGATAGAACTTCAGAATTCTCATACACTATTGAACTTTCAAATAACGTGAAAGAAGGTGCCCAGTGGCAATTTTGGCCAAGAACATTTCAATTTAATGAGCAAAAGTTAGTTGTGTAAAATAGTGCCAAGAGACTGAATTGCCACCTGCATCATATCATGAACACATACTTAATGAAACGCTGTAAGTGTGCACTAATGTAGCACCACATCTGCTGCTTACTAATAGATGTTCTTATGCCAACTTTCCTCTTCACTATAAATGAACCTTACAGTTCCTTTAAGTACATTCTAACTAGCCCTCAAGGGAAAACAAACAAACAAGAAGCAAAAACCTTATACAAAATGTGGAATAAAATCTTATCACTCTGTTGCCAAGGATAAATACAGTACAAGAGCCTGGTTACCAGGATGTTCTACACAGTCCCACATTTCTAGGGTAAGCATTAATCCTTAATTCAAAACCACTGATTTAATCTAAGAAGAGTATTTTCTAAAGAAGGCTCTGAGACTCTTAGTAGGACATGGGTAACTATGTATACATTTAATGCAAAATAGACTGAGAGTCTCTGATATCAACCCATAAAGAGGGCATGAGTTTTGGGCCAAAATAGGTAGCACAGGGGGGGGGGGGGGAGAATGTTCTCAAACTGCAGACTTTTGTAAGACTGGCACCCATTATGCATGGCAACAGCCATGTTGGGCTGCTGCCATGCACTTCCTGAGTATGCATGGGGGAGGGAATCCCCATGCGTATGCGGGCTGCCTTGGAGTAGCACACATGCAAAACGCCGGAGCTAGAAAACCCAGTAAACTGCCTGGAGGCAGCAGCAGCGGGGAGGAGTGGGGGATATGGGGCCCACACCACACGATGGCAGGGAGCAACATGCTGCTCTCCCACCAAGGTGGGGGTGGGGGGACAGGGGCATGCAGTGTCCCTGCAGGGATACCGTAGGTCGGGGGAAGGTCTGTCAACTATGCATGGCGCTGGCCTGACCTAGCCCCTGCTGGTGCCTGCAGCATCCCAAGGAATGCGGAAGATTCTGCATTGCCTTACCATGGGCCTTCTGAGGCACTTTGCCAGGCTAGGGCTGGGATGGCGGCAGCATCATGCACAATCGGGGCTGCCCTGCTGCCGCCACCTTAGATTACCTGCCCTGTGCATAATCGGTCTGGTGCATAATCGGTCTGGCTCCTACTAGTGTAGGAGGCTACACTAGTTCTTTATCTTCATAACATGAAGATGCCAATATTATAACCATTCTTCAAAATAAGATGCCAGAGTTTTACAGTTTGACATCCAAATGTCAAACCCGCTCACTCCCCAAACACAGGCATGATGTGGGATTAGTATACTTAATGTGCTAGAGGCAATAAACTCGAATAGCAACCGGAGACTACACTAGCGAAGACCATGAGGTGCGCCTCTCTTCCCTCTCTTTCCTTATGCTTTCTTGTTGAAGGTTAGGTAACTTCTTTTTTTTACTCTTGAGCTGGGACTGCCCATGGCTCAGCTCCAGAATCACTGTCACTGTCAGGATCGAGCTTTCAAACACACAAATCTGTTGTATTAATAACAGTAGGTGTGAGTAGAAGAAATAAACTTAGCAGTGTTCCTTTATAAAGTACACATCTAACAAGAGAGAAGAAAATGGAAAATATCTCCTAATATAAAAGTTACTACCAGAGTATCCATTCTGGCCAACCCCAATAGAAAGGTCATCAAATACATAATATGAACACAAGATTTTTAGTATTTTACAGCTGTACAAATATATCAATATATGAAAACTTGGGCTCATGTATACCCCAAAATTTCAGATGAAAACACTTAATATGGCCAGGTAGCATCATGTCCCAGAAATTCAGAGTTGCCAGTTTAGCAAATCTCAAAAGAATTTGGGGGCAGTGCCTAGGGGAGGTGAAATTTTAGGGGATGTGACATTACACCCTCTGTGATGCTCTAGGAATTCTCACAACCTTTATGATAAAAAACACAGTGAATGGGGAAATTACGAAAGCATCATGGAATTTGTGATGTGACTTCCAGGTGATGTTCTAGGAATCCTTCCAACAGACTGAGGAAATATTCAGACCATCAATTTTATAAACCCCCCCCATTTTTTCTCCTCAAATCATCAAGTTTGGAAGACTGTGAGCAAATGGCAAGCCTACCCAATATGCACGTTTTTCACTTCAAACTGAATAATCATACCTGTAACTATTACAGTCTTCAAGGTTCTTTTTTTGGATTATCTTTGTTATGCACCGATTCATTCAAACAGAAGTTTGCGACCACTGATATTCAAAGACTGAAAACAAGCAGGGGGACTGAGACTGCATTTTAATATCATCACATTTGCTGAGAACTGCAACTTCAGAGGACACCAAACACCCCTCAGTTCATTAAGCAAGATTTCTAAGCAATTAATCTCAGCATTTAGCCACAAAAGAATAATTCCCGGATAAGAACGTGGCACTAAAGAGGTCCTCGGTTTAGAATAAACTAGTGTGGACAGTTGTAATGTCATGCCTAAGATCCACTCAATAAGGTAACAAAGACTGCCTCCAGCACATTTTCTTCCTGCCCAGAGACTTTTCCTCTTTCCTGATTTGGAACTTGTATAGAACCTAGGGCCACTATCAGTTTGTTTGTTTTTGTTTTTTGGTTAATCTCGTAAATCACCTGTTATATTGCCTGGCTCTAGGGTTGCCGATTCTAGACTAGGGAAATCCTGGAGATCTGTGGGTGGAGTCTGGGAATGCTGGGGTTTGTGGGGGGATCATAAGCATGGTATAATGCCATAGAGTCCACCCTGTAAAGTAGCTATTTCCTCCAGGGGAACTGATCTCTGTCATCTGGAGATCAGTTGTAATTCCAGGAGGTCTTAAGGCCCCATCTGTATAGAATCATAGTTTACCTTACTGAAATCAAGATAAACTATGTCCACAGCATTTCCCTGATCTAGAAAGGCAATAACTTTATAGAAAAAGAGATAGTTAGTCTGACATAAGTTTCTTATTCTTAAGAAAGTCATGCTGACTCCTAGGGCCTTTACGCACGGGGATCTTTGTTGCAAATTGTTTGCGGAATAAAAAATCGCCATTTAAAATAGTGGAATTCGTCGTTATGCATACCTGCCTTTGTAGTGGAATCAGTTGCGTTTTTTAGCGTTTCCCACAGGCTTCCGGTCTCGGCAGAAATTGCTAGAAAGGAAGCGCTATTGCCAAGCTCGTCCCGCCCCTGGCCGTCAAGCAGCCAATGGGCAGCCGTTAGCATGCTCCCAAACAGCCCCTTTCCCTTTAAGAAAGGTTTTTTTTAAAAAAAACAGACCCATAGCAACGAATCTACGTAGATTCGTTGCAACGGAGAGACCCATCCAGCTGCCTAATGTGAGCTGTCGTTTGATTGTATGATCGTTGGCACGCTGCCTCGAGTGATAAAAAAAAATCCCCCCCCCCTCTCACGAGCCCGATTTTCGGCTGAATTAATGTGTAAAAAATAAAGGGACTTTATTTCAGCAAACGGGCTTTTATGTGGTTTGTGCTTAGTGACTAAAGGTGAAGGACTGAAGCCAGGGAAGCCTCTAAACAGAAAGAGGCTCGCTGGTGCGTTTATCCCCGCTCGCTTGGAGAAAAAAAAATGGCGATCGCTTCGCCGGAAGTTTGGAGGACAGGCTCAGGAGGAGGGACTTTGAAGAACCCGCAACAATGGTAACACACAGGTCTTTAGCGCTAGTGTTGCAGATTGGTTGCAGGAGTGTATCGCTATCCGGAGGGTGAATCCACTTTTCTGGATTCCCCTAAAAGCGCTACAACGAAGCGCTTTTTGCTGATTGGTTTCAGGAGTGTTGCAGATTGTCTGCGACGTCGTGCGTTAAGGCAAATTAGTAGCGTTTTCAATTAGCAACCATTGTGCTATTTTGAAGCCGTGCGAAATGGCCCCTAGTAATTACAGCCATCTACTCTAGCTGCTCAAAGACCAACAGTTTGATGATTTGTTCTAAAATTTTGCCAGCTTTAGATGTCAAGCTGATGGCTTGTTAGTTATCCAGATCCTCCTTTTTCTGCTTCTTAAAGATAGGGACAACATTTGCCCGCCTCCAATCTTCTGGCACTTTACCTGTTCCCCAAGATGTAGCAAAAATAATAGACAGAGGCTCAGAAATTACACCTGCAAGTTCTTTTAGTACCCTTGGATGCAATTCATCTGGCCCAGATGATGTGGTTTCATTTGAAGAAACTAGGTTTTTATAGATCATAGAGTGTGTGGTGATTTCTCCAAAAGTGTTTTATGGCTATTCTGTTTAGATGGGCAAACTATTGAACATAAAGTAAAAGGAAACATGAATTAATTCCTAGCTGTATAATAATGCTACACTTACATGGCAATTGGAATGCTCTAATGGCTTAATATGCATCCTTTTGTTTAGTCACAACAGCCCTGTAAAGTTGGTCAGTCATATTAGTCCTTTCTTACAGATGAACTGCAGCTGAAATAAGTAGTTTGTTTAGTGTCATTAATGGCAGATGTGAGATTTAAATTAGAGATATGTAAAGAGGCAAGGAAAGGGAAGAAAACAATCACAATAAAGAAAAATACATGGCCAATTTGCAAAAAACTAGAGAGTTTTCTAAAAACAAACTTCTTTTGAGCTGGAAAAAAGTGACTTAGAAGTTTTGATGGATGAAATATGAAGGCTGACACTGGCAGCATTACATGGAAATTTAATGTTCAGGATATGAGTGCACAAGCTATTTGACTAAGGCTTTCTTTGTTATTCTAACGCTACAGAAATGTTTTTGTTCTCATTTCTAATCAGAGAAGTACCTATTTCTCATATCCATTTTATCTCCAGCCATGAAAGCCATGTATAACCCCTTTGGCCAATGTGGTTTAAAAATATGGAAGTCAGATCAAGAGTTCATAAATCTCCTTCCATCAGCAAAATCTTTTCAGAAATGCTAACAACTCAAACCAAATCAAGGTCCAGATGCCAACTTTTCAAACTCCCCCCAACTAAATAAAGTAGCATTTTAGAAAATAGTTAAAATATTTTTATATCCACATTCATTCAAAACTATGGGCTTAAAGCAACACAATTATTTTATTCTTATATATGTTTTCAAGACAAATTACAAATCCCTCAAATGTAGAGTTTATAATGGAAGCGTTGACACATTAGCAATAAAAGCGTCAGCATTCCATTTTCTTCCCAGAAATGCAAGCATATTAACAGGGGGGGAAAGGGCAGGGGGAATCATTCAGAAAGAAGGACAAAATTCAATCTTTTTCAATTAAGTAGAGCAAATCTTAGGCATTTGCATTGATTGATGGCAGCTGCTAATGTACAGCTTTATCTCATACTAGGGGCCAAGCCAGTTGCATTCAGGAATACAATGGGTGCAAGATTGGGTGTGTGGAAGAACTCTGTGGACAGTCTCTCCCTCCCCACAGAACCCCGAAAGACTGCAAGCAGCTGTTAGTGTGGCATGTCCCTGGTCAAGGCTGGGTGGCTCCATCATCTAAGTGTGAGGCACCCTCCTGGGGAGCCCCAAGGCCCAGGGGCTGGAGGCAGGGAACTCACCAGCAGGGGCAGCTCTCATGCAGCAGGGATCTGCAGCCGCTGAGCCTTGGAGGGAAGTGGAAGGAGGAGGGGGTGGTCAGGTGGAGGACGGAAGGCAATTGGCTGGCTGCTGGATAGACAGGCAAGCCGGTTGGAGGAGGAGGCATTCAGGATCAGAACAGCCACCCTGAGTGAGTGTTAAGGGTTGAGTGGCACTTAAGCCACAAGCCATGCTCCTCCTCCAAGAACTATCAGGCATAATGGACAGAGGCTCAGTAAATCCCTCAGGGAAAAGCAGTACTGTTCTCAGACCAGTCTCATCTTAAAGCATGTTCTCCCTTCAGGCTTCAACTTTGGTAAACTAAGCAAGAAGTAAGCTGAAGCCACTGATTTCTCGTTTGCAATTTCAAGAATATAGTTTGGATGCTGATGATTACATTTTCTCTTGAGTTGGAAGCTCAAGTCAAAAGATAGTTTGATCATAGGACATAGGAAGTTCAAGACAGGCACATGCATTTCAGTAAATTCAGTTCATTTTTAAGGTGACTCTGGACAGCACATTCCAGATAGAAGCCAAGCCTCCCCACCCTTCATGGGTTTCTTTGTTCTTCTGCAGTATAGTTAAACTAATGTTCCATACAAAGACACGTTCCAAAGGAATGTCTACCTCAGTGCCTTAAAAACAATACATTGAACTTCCTAGTAATATAATACATTGCTTTCTTCAAAATCAATTTGGCTTCTGACCTGTATGGCCCAGGGTCTAGATCCAGGACTTTTGTAAATGGGATGGGATCTGCTTCAATAGGTGATGGCTGAGATTTCCCAGAATACATTAAGCATTCAACTGTAAAACACAGCTGAAATACCACCTCCTCCTTGTATTTGGGCATCAGTCCTCATTATGATATTCAGATATTGGCCTCTGTCCATCAAAAGCAGAGAGAGTATCTGTACTCTTTTACTGTCATTGCATGAAGGGCAGCCTCAGTGTGCTGTGATATAAAAGGCATTTTTAACTCCCACTGCGTTTTAGAAGCTGCTTGTAACCCTATCCCAGTGAGAAGAACTAGGCAGTCTCAGGATCAACTTTACTTTGTTTAGTTTCCTAAATTCTGAATTCCAGTCTTTGCACAAATCCTCTACCACCAAAACTATAATTAATAACATTAACACGTATAATCAATGCATACACTAAAATTTTACATAGGCCATTTAAAATCTAGACAACCCTTCCCACTCAGAATACTTAAAACAAAAACAAAAACAGGGAGTTTAACGTACAGGCAAGTCTTTCTTATGAAGGGTACACAGTCTTCATGTTCATAAAAGTGAATCTGAAATAAAATGTCATTTAAAAATCATTTTAACTCTATGATTGATGTGGTAGCTTCACTGTAAACGAAAGTAGCAGAAGGTGGTAGCTTAGTGTTTATTTAATAGTGAACAATGTTCCTTCAAGAAGAGCAAGGACAGGCTCTTAACACTGAGCACAAACAATGATTTTGTTAATTAAATCACACAAGAAGAACCTGGAGTTCTCTTTGCTTCCGGACTAAACAAAACCTGTGTTATACCTAATGGTCTCATATAGAAAATGAAGCCCTGACTTACATTAAGCAAGCAAGTAACTATAAAATACAGTGCAATAAATAATTTGTGTTTAGAATCATAGAATCATAGAGCTGGAAGGGGCCATAGAGTCCTTCTAGTCCAACCCCCTGCTCAATGCAGGATCAGCCCAAAGCATTCTAAAGCATCGTAAAGTTTCTCTATCATTGAAATGTGTCCCCTTCTTCATAACTACCTAATAAGTGGCACACCAACTTTTGTTGTCCTTCATTTTTTAGTTCCCAGGAGAGATTATATACGTATGCAAAACTTCTAACATCAGCTTTTGAAATTGCAATACAAAAAGAAGACCGTTTCAAGGTTGCCATCCTTTCCCTCATGTCTATAATGTATTTATATATGTATAGACTTCACGGTCAGCAGCACTAAGGCTGAGAAAAGGAGACCATATATTTGAAAGGGAACTTAATGGGTTCCCTACTAAGAAAACCAGTCTGGGCAGAGAAGCTTTCACAAAGACAGGTCCCCACCCCCACCAATATCAGTTGCACTCGTCAAGACTCCATGCATTCCAGAAGAGGCCCAGAATCTTATTTATTTATGTATTTATGTATTTATAATTTACATACCGCCGCTCTCAAAGACCCTTTACGTACTGGGAACTTCACTGCCCCAGCTCCTGTGCACGAGCACAAATCGGGGGCAGATGAGGCACACCAGGCCTAATGCTCCCCCATGTGGGTGCAGGAAGAGGTGGGGCAACCTGCCATGTCTAAAACTCCAGCCTGCAGCCTGGCATGAAACCTCCAGTGCGTAAACGGTCGAAGACTCGTGGTGGTTTACAATAAAAGAATAAAACAACCCAATCCATAGGGCCATTTCGCACAGAGCTCAAAGTTGCTATTTGGTTGCTGTTAGCGAAATTGCTACTTCAACTAGCGAAATGTAACTAGCTGTGCCCGTAACGCACAGCTGCGGTTTTTGCGGAATTTAGCACTTTCACTTCTCGTCACTTTCGTAACCCACAGGCTTCCGGTTCTCCGTCTTTTCGCTACAAAGGAGGTCCCTTTTTAGCGCTTCTGGCCTCCCGTGCCCGTCAATCAAACTGCGGGCACACCTTTGACCTCGACCCTAAAGCCGGACTTGTCGGGGTCCCCTTTTTTTTAAAAAAACCTTGGGAAACCCGTAGCAACGCGTTATCGTCAAATCATTGGCGCCCTTGGAACGTGTTTTCTATTGTTTTCTATGAACCAGAGGTTGATGCATTGATATGTTTGAAAGGTTAATCCCCGCCCACAGTACACGCCCACAGGTTACCTGCTTATATGCACCTGGGCAGACACGCGGTCGGCCTCTCTTTGTTTGCGTAGCCTACTGCCCGCAGCACAGGTTAACGTTGAAATGGAGAGGATTATTGTTCAATTGTTGGCTCGGATGATTGCGTTGGTCCAGCGTGTCCGCACCACTGTGCAGCATAGGAGGGCTGCTTCAGAGGAATACCGAGAACGTATTGCCAGAGCGATGACCAGCAGCACAAGACGTTCTCAACGGGCAACCATGGCGGCAAAGAGGCACTGGCAAGCTCTGGCAGAGGTCCGGTTCCCCCCCTGGTTCTGGGCGGACGAAAGATCCTCTGACTGGTGGGAAAATTTTGTGTGGGCTCGCTGGGATGATGACCACTGGATTGCCAACTTTAGAATGTCTAGGGGGACATTTTTTGAACTCGTGGAGGCTCTACGTGGACGCATGGAGAGGCAAGTCACTGGCATGCGGCGCCCCGTGCCAGTGGAAAAAAGGGTGGCGGTCGCATTGTGGTACTTGGCAACCCCTCAGTACTTCCGGACAGTAGCCCAGCAATTCGGACTCGGAGTCACTACGGTTGGCGATATCCTTAAGGAGTTCTGCCTCGCCATGGAGGCGGAATTGTTCAGCAAAGTCGTGTGCCTCGGAGACCGGCTTGGAGCGGTGAGTGTCATTCGATCCCCTTTGCCCTTTAAATTTTTTTTCTTGTTTGACAGGTCAGCAACGAAGACGCGATACACCCCACGCTGACATGCCATGGCTTATATTCTTTTCTTTCCCTTATTCCAGAGTATGGACGGGTTTGCCAGGCTTGGATTCCCGCATTGTTTTGCGGCCGTCGATGGAAGCCACATCCCTATCCGTGCCCCCGGGGGAAGCATAAAGGAGTACGGTAACAGGAAGGACTTTTGTTCTGTTCTCCTGCAAGGAACTGTGGACTTCTCCGGCCGGTTTATCGATGCCGAGGTGGGGTGGAGTGGCAGGAGGCATGATGCCCTTGTTTTCAGGGAATCCAACCTCAGGAAAGCCATGGACGAAGGGGTCTTTGTTCCAGGAAACCCCACCGCCACCATTGAGGGCGTGCGTGTGCCGGCGTTGGTGCTCGGTGACGGAGCCTACCCATTACGACGCTGGCTCATGACTCCATACAAGCGGCCAAGGACAGACGTGCAGAGCCACTACAACCTCAGTCACTCCCGGGCAAGGAATGTAGTGGAGCGTGCCTTTGGACGTCTGAAGTCCCGGTTCCGTTGCCTGATGTCCCGACTCCATGTGCATATAGACAATGTGACTCCGCTGATCATCGCGTGTGTCATTTTGCACAACATATGCGAGGACAAGGGACATAACATCCCCTTCCCTGTGGATGAACCTGATCCTGTGGTCCTTGAGGACACTCAAGACATCCCTGAAGCAAGGAGAAAAAGGATCTATGCTGAGGGGTGCAAGGTTCGGGACGCCATAGCCACCCACATCTACAGAAACAGGAGGCGTGTTTAATTGTTTTTCCCACTCTGTTGTTGAATAAAGTTTTGTGTTCTTTCTTTAACCTTGTCTTGTGCGGTTTGTGTACTTTGCCAGCAAAAAAACGGGGATTCTCTGGTCCAAAAGCACTTTGACAGCCCTAAATGCTAACTCCCCACTGAAATTGACACACACAATACGGAAGCGCTGAACGGGGAAAGTTCGGGGAGGCGGGTAGCCAGGAAGTATTGGCGACCCCTGTCAAACCGGAGGATCAATCCACTTATGTTCCAAGGAATAATTTTATTGGTGGGCAGCTTTGATACATTTAAAAGTAGGGGTGGTCGATCGGAGCAACGTACGTTCGTTCCCTAACCGTCATTCCGAAGATGCCGAAGCCACGGAAGGGCTCCTTCTGGCAGCGCGCCGAGGCTGAGGCACTTCTGGAGCTGGTGCTCCAATCGAAAAGTGTTGGCCGCCTTATGGCCAGCACCCACTGCCACACCAAGGGTGCTTACCTGGTGTTGGCATCGAAGCTGAGGGAGAGGGGCTATGTCCGGACCTGGGAGCAGGTCCGGACAAAATTTAAGCGAGTGAAGCTGGACTTCCTCAACAGTCTGGAGCAGGGGGGGGGGGGTCCCGCAGCCAAGCGGGAGGACGGTCTTCCACGACCAGATGGTGAAAATATGGGAGAAGGCTGGGAAGCCCCCCCTGGAAATGAGGAGGCATATGGGTAAGTGCTGCCCTCGTTGTGTTTTGCCCTTAAACATGCATGGCATGACTAGCTGCCTCTTTCCCCTACTGTCCCCAATGAAATTCGAGAAAGTACTTAGATGCTGTCAACCCCCTCTGACTTAGCCCGCCAGTACTGTGTAGAACCACTTTGGTTATGCGCTTTGACTCTAACTGTGGTGTGTCTACCAGCTGTGTTTCATCTCTGTTTTGTGTGCTTTTAATTAGGATTTCTCTTTTTCTTTGCCCAGCCACACAATCACCATCCAAGATGGCAAAAGCACCTGAGCTTGAGGAGGGGGAGGAAGAGGGACCTTCCACCTCAGGACAGGCTGCAGGTGAGAGTTTTATGTCTGTGCGGGAGACCCATGTGTGTGTTCCCCCATGGAGCAATATGGGAGCCTGCTGTGATGCTTCCATTTGAAGTGCTATTAAATTCTTTGTTTGATTTCTATAGCAGAAACTATGGAGGCAAGGCTGCGTGCCATGGAGGCCAGGGTGACTGCCCTAGAGGCTGAAGTGGCAGACCTGAAAGGGGAGTTAGAGCAGCAAAGGCAGCAGAGGGAGGCGGAAGAACGTAGGTTATGTTCCCCACTGCCCAACTCTTCTCACACTGTGGCTAAGGCCACCAAAAAGTGTATGCATGTAAACTAAAAAAATTGGAAAATATGTGTGTCACTAATGTGTACTTTTTCTCCCTCCCCACACAGTTAAGAAGAAGGAGGACGAAGACCTCTTCCGCCGCAAAGTGCGGGGGACCATGGGACGGTTGTGCAGGAGAGTGAGGGAGCTGGAAGGGGCTGGGGAGGGGAGCGGTGGGACCTAAGTTTTGTTTTCTTTTTGTGTTTTGGGGTGGGTGGTGTTGGGGGGGTTCCCAGTTACTTTGCCCATTTTTCTATCCCTGTTAAATATTTGAATTTGTTAAAAAAAAGTTGGCTTTCTTGGAGGGTGGGGGTGGTGGTGGGGGGGTCCAAGTTACATTCCCTTGTTTTTTTCCCCTGTTGAACTGTTTCTGAAAATAAAATGTTGTTGTAAATTTCCTGAAAAAGACTCCAGTGTGACTCCTTACACTCGCACACCTTTCACCCCAAACTCCTAAAACACCTTTAACCTTTAAAACACCCTCCAACCTCCAACCCACACAACGGTGCCAGAATAGGCACAATCACTAGAGAGGGTACACAGAGACAGAGTCAAAAACATAAACTTTATTGAACAGACAACAGCAAACACAGATAAACAGACAAAATGGCCCAAACTAGGAGGGGGAGAACTTGTCCGCGGGTTTAACGACTCTCTTCCCGAGAACAGTCCTCCTTCTCGTTTGGGTCGCGGCATTCTGAGAGGGGGTGGGTGGGGTGGGTGCTGGAGGTGGTGGGGGGGGGTAGGGTGGGTGCTGGAGGTGGTGGGGGGGTGTGGGTTGGGGGGGGGGACGTGCACTGTAATCTGAGGAGGGGGGGCCACCTCCATAACCGCGACCGCCCTCTCCATCAGCCTCCTTATCATTCGAACTTCCTCCACGCTTTCGCGTAGTGAGTTGTTCGAGTCTCTAAGGATGGCACGGAATTTTTTGCCCTCCTGGGCCACGAGGGAGAGCATCGCCTGGTCTGCAGCAGCGGCACGCCTGGACTCCTCCTGGCAGTGCTCCAGGATCCTTTCTCCCACACTAGTCAGGACGGAGACGCGCCGCAGCCTGCCGCGTTCCCTGGCCAGCCTCTCCTCAGCCGGGAGAGCGCCCCTGGGTGGTGAGCCAGCTGGCTCATCGTCTTCAGAAAGGACCTCTGTTGGCAAAAAAAGAGAAACAGAACTGTTAGTAACAACGAGACAGTCAAAACCCACCCTGGTGCACATGGTGGCCTTTCTTGGTTACATATTGTTAAACCAAGACTCAGAACAATGCCAGGGGAGCACATGGTTATTGTTTGTTTGCCCATGGTGGCCTTTCTTGGTTACATGTTAAACCAAGACTCAGAACAATGCCAGGGGAGCACAAAAATGAAAAGAAAGCACACAGTTATTGCACACAGACATTGCCCTGCAGCCATGGCTCGAAAGGAACAGTTCATGCACGCTCACCATCTTGTATCTGTATCCGCCTGCGCAGGGCAGGAGGTCCAGCCACCCCACGCTCCTCCTCCTCCTGTGTCCCGGGTATAAAATCTGAAAAAAGGGAAAAAAGAACATGATTTAGGACCAAAGTGTGGCAAAGCTAGCTTCAAACCCTAAAGCAGCAACGTTGAGGGACTATCTTCTGTCTCTTGGCAGTGCTGCTGCCCTGCACAAACAGAAAAGCACAAAGCAGTTAAACCCCCCCCCCTTATTGCAACTGATACTTACCAACATTTGTGGACGCCCCAGAATCACTGTCCTCTGCTACTGCTGCAGGGGACTCGAGGACCACCGTCCCAGGCATCTGTGTCTCTGTGGACAAGAGCAGAAAATAGTGAAAAAGGAGCAAGCATACAACCTGAACCACACAGCAAGCTCCCAAAGAAGTGGCTAGAGCACTGCAGAAGGCCTATGGCTGAGGCATGCAGCAAAACTGTTTGGGTTGTTGTTTAAACACAACCGTTTTAAAAAGCCACCCAAAGCAATCCACAAACATCCAAGCATAGCATGCGTTGCAACGAACACAAGGCATACAATAGTGAAAAAGGAGCAAGCACACAACCTGAACCACACATCAAGGTCCCAAAGTAGTGGCTAGAGCGCTGCAGAAGGCCTATGGCTGAGGCATGCAGCAAAACTGTTTGGGTTGTTGTTTAAACACAACCGTTTTAAAAAGCCACCCAAAGCAATCCACAAACATCCAAGCATAGCATGCGTTGCAACGAACACAAGGCATACAATAGTGAAAAAGGAGCAAGCACACAACCTGAACCACACATCAAGGTCCCAAAGTAGTGGCTAGAGCGCTGCAGAAGGCCTATGGCTGAGGCATGCTGCAAAACTGTTTGGGTTGTTGGTTAAACACAACCGTTTTAAAAAGCCACCCAAAGCAATCCACAAACATCCTATCATATTATGCGTAGCAACGAACACACGAGAAAACGATCCCCAAACGTCAGAACACACATTTGCTCAATATAAAAACAATAAAATATAAAATAAAAAGAAAATTACTTACCGGAGGCAAGGGGCGTTTGCTCAGGAACCTCCTCCGGCTCCCCAGGAGCGATGGCCATCAGGTCCACCGTGACCAATTCCGCTGGTCATTGCTGGACGGGGGCTGGAGGCCGAAAGCTGGACGAGGTGCCCTCGCCGGGATCCTCCTCAGCGGGTGGTTCCTCGACCGGGGCAGCCGGCTTCCGAACCACCTTAAGGCTCCTCCCGACGCGCTTCGGCCTGCCGGCTCCTTCCCCGTCTCCGTACAGCTGGCGCTGCTCCTCGAAGTAGGGGCAGGTCACCTTTTCGTTGCCGGAACCCTTGTTATGGTTCACGGCTCTCATGTACTCCGCCCGCATCGTTTTGGTCTTCGACCGGCATTCAAGGCCGGTCCTGTTGTGGCCCAGGGCACGCATCTTTATGGCCACTTGCTCGAAGACCTCCCTATTCCTGTGAGAGGACTGGAAGGCGTCCTGGATTTTCTCCTCCGAGAAAATCGCGATCAGGTCCCTGATCTCCGCGTCCCTCCAAGTTGGGCCACGGCCGGTTGCAGGGACGGACGAGGCTTGAGAAGAGGATTCCATGGTGCTTTCGCTAGTAGCTGAGCAAAATGGTGGTGCGAGGTGCAGGGTGCAACGGATCATATACCTTCCCGCACACAAAGACAAAGGGACTAGCCGGCTCCTGATTGGTAGAGGGCAGTAGGGGACACGCGCATTGGCCACATTAGGTCACATGTCACGTTCAAAACTCCTCGCGCGGGAACAGGATCTGCTCCTAATGGCCAGATTAGCGCCTTTTGTTTGACTTCTCGTATGCGCTGATTCGTCCACACGCGGGAAGAGCAGTTTGAACATGCAGCGGGAGCCATTTTAGTGAGATGTCCACCATTACAAAAACGCATGCCGGTGTAAAACCGAGAGCAATTGCAGTGGTACGCGACAGTTCCCCAATAATATTCACCAACCAAAGCATAAATCAATGACATGTAACTGGCGAACGTTCGTTGTCACGCTCAGCGGACAGTTTTTTAAAATGAACGGCGGACGGCGACTCCGCTTGCCGGAGGTCTAGCCGCCGATGGAAGGGGTTGTCCGCACCCAAGCACAACCACGCACCCGGAACCACACAAAGACCCACTACACATAAACCGCCCCTCATGCTAGAATCATTTCTATTGAACCCCTCTAAGCTAAACTGGAGACTGCGAGCGGTGAACGTTCGTTGGCACGCTCAGCTGAAAGTTTTTTTTAAATGAACGGCGGACGGCGACTCCGCTTGCCGGAGGTCTAGCCGCCGATGGAAGGGGTTGTCCGCACCCAAGCACAACCACGCACCCGGAACCACACAAAGACCCACTACACATAAACCGCCCCTCATGAAATCACCTCGAATCATATCTATTGAACCCCAGTAATCTAAACAGGAGACTGCGAGCGGCGAACGTTCGTTGGCACGCTCAGAGGAAAGTTTTTAAAAATGATCCCCGTACGTTGACTCCGCTAGTACTGGCCTAAGGTAGACGGGGTTTTAAGCTATGGGCAAATGTTTGGAACGTGACGGTGTGTGCCACTGTGCTTTTGGAAAACTATTGTGGTGTCCGGGCAGAATTTCAGAAAGTGATCGTGCTTGAAAGCCAGTTGCTGTCTCGTTGCCTCGTAGATCCCCGCTCGCTCGGAGAAAAAAGATGGCGGACAGTTCGCCGGAAGTTAGGAGGAAAGGCTCGGGAGGAGGGACTTTGAAGAAACCGCAACAATGGTAACGCACAAGTCTGTGGCGCTACTGTTGCAGATTGGTTGCAGGAGTGTATCGCTATCCGGAGGGTGAATCCACTTTTCTGGATTCCCCTAGAAGCGCTACAACGAAGCGCTTTTTGCGGGTCGGTTGCAGGACTGTTGCAGATTGTGTACGACGTCGTGGGTTATGGCAAATTTGTAGCGTTTCCAATTTGCAACCATCCTGCTACTTTGAAGCCGTGCGAAATGGCCCATAAAATCCCCAGTACATTAAAATATGGCTCTTCTTTGGAGTTAACTCCCCATCTCCCCTCCCCTGTCTAGCAGCAGTCAGGAGCTCTTTCCTAAGGAGTGAGGGCCTTGATCTCACTGGTTCTAAGGGTTCTGCAGATGGTAACTCCAGGACCTCAGCCCGGCACCAACCATATGCCTGGCAGAAGAGTTCCATCTTACAGGCCCTGCAGAAAGCTGGTAACTCCAGCAGGACCCTCAGCTCTTCCGGGAGCTCATTCCACCAGGCTGGTCGAGGCCAGGTGAATGTCCTGAGGGCCCAGGATGACCAGAAGGTTCATACCTGCAGAGCGGAGTGCCCTTCTACAAACGTACACAATTTTCCTGAATTGCAGAAAGCCTCCTGCTTGTGGAAGCCTCTGAAGAAGCAAAGTGACATAAACATTGACATTCAAAACAGGCCACTTTGTAAGTGTCATTATCAAAAACAAGAGCACAGGTAGAATAAACATATTACTGTTTTTGACTGTTTACCCACTGGAGGCTTCATGCCGGGCTGCAGGCTGGAGTTTTAGTCACGGCAGGTTGCCCCACCTCTTCCTGCACCCACATGGGGGAGCATTTGGCCTGATGCACCTCATCCACTCCCAATTTGTGCTCCTGCACAGGAGCTGGGGCAGTGAAGTTCCCAGTGTGTAAATGGTCCATCTCAGAAGGATAAAGAAGGAAAGGCTGAAAGCCCAGGTGTGTTTTCACAGTATTCCCTCTTTTCAATTTTCCTGCATTGCCACCCTTAAAAAGTTACACTTTCGTATATAACAGGGCAATCTAAAGCACCTGCTTAGTCCACAGAAATGACTGAGCGTGTGACTGTGCTTAAGATTGTACTGTAAATGGCATTTCCACCCCACTAGCTAATGCAGGAGAAAGCCATCCCAGGATGATGTCCCTACACTGCAACTAGACTCTGATGAAATCCCATCATGGTAGAGTTTGTGATTTTCTTTTGAAGAAAAACAAGATTTTGGCAAATCACCAAGTTATTTCTTAACTGTGTCAGTTTCACTAGGGAAGAAAGTGATGATGCTCTTCCCACCCCAGTGCCATCAATTCCTTCTCTGTGCCCATTTCTGTTGAAACCAAGAAAGGAAAAAGTTGCAAGTCTGGCAAGGTTTTCTTTTTCTCCAAAAAGATGTGCATGTTCTCAGATGGACCCCTGACTTTACCAGTTTCACAAGTAGCCAGGGATGGAGAATAAAAGAAATGGCAAAACTGCAAGCTTTTTTCACCCTACTTTGGCAATTTCACAGATGGGACAATGAAAGAAAGGTCAGCAGGACAGAAATAATCATGGGGAAAGAGAAGGCTCTGGGTAGAGGCTACAGGATACTTATAAATTGCAACTAAATGAACACTACTGCACAGAGAAACTTTTAAATCTGAAGTTCTTGAACATGTGCAACCATATGGAACAAAGGGTGAACAGAGAACTAAAACTGAGGGGAGAAAGAATGCAGGATCTTTAAAATGTGATGGTCCAATAATTGATTTTAACACCTGATGCTAGTACATTTAAAGCTGTATTTCACACATAGCCACCAAGACAGGACTCTAAAGTGCTTTGGTAGCACAGGTGAAGGTCAATCAAAGAGGCTAATAATAATATAACTAGCCACATTTATAGGCAGCCCCAGAAAGAAGGGATTTCAAATGCATTACAACTCCTGTTGTTTGTTTTGCCAAACAAACTGCCAAGCTGTATAATTCTATAAAAAGTTCAGATCTACACATGACCGACTGTTATGATATCAAAATACCAAAAATATTCCCTTTTCATAGATATGATTAGTTATCTTTTTCCCTCCCTGTGAATCAATGCAATTGTGAAGCTAATTATACCACAAGAGGACAAAAACGGGTATACAACCAACAGCCTGAGCACTCAGCAAAAGTAAGACTCAGCTGAAGGCTACCACAGCTGTGTTAGGCCATCTGAATGGAGAATAATAATCCAATCATTAGCCACTAAACAGCGAATATGCAATTAGCTTGCCGAAAGATAGATTTTCTTTAAAAACATACTTTTAAACATCAAATTGCAGATGCTATAAAGACAATATTAGCTATTCAGTAGTAGTATATATGCCTTAATAATGCAACCCAAGAGAATTAATAATACAAATAGATTTCTTTAAACTTTCACTTAAAAATCTGCACTGACAGCAGGGATGCCACAAATAAATCGAGAAAGATTTATTTGTCACAATTTGCAAAGAAAGCTGGCAACAGCTACAATGCCTGTTTAAAAAGATGGTAGACACATTAAGCCAAAATATGGAACATCAACTGGTTACCTAGCAACAGTTCAGCTAAAGTGGCTTAAGATTCTGGACAATCAGATGTAAATTTCACTATGCTATCCTCAAATACTGATTATAGTGGCTCCCTTGAGATGTAAATTTTATGGGTAAATTAAATGTAAATGTTGACAAAGCTGAAAAGAAAATCTGAAGATTAGCATAAATTGCATTGACAGAACTACAGTGTAAGACTTTCACCAGATAAGAAAAAATTGTAAATCCACATTCTTCAGTATTTTGTTGAACAATGCAGCAAACACAATTCAGACAAGTTGAAATCAAGGTTGCAAGTTTTTTAAGCACAGGAGAGACTTCTACTTTCCAAAGTATAAATGATTTTGTCAACCAAAGGAGATCACAGCACATATCCTAATTAGGCGGAACAGACAAGACCAGGAATTACACATAGAGTCATGACATAAACTAGCCTGTGTGATTGTTGGGTTTATATATTCCTCCCTCCCTTGACCCTCATACATATGCAGCTCGAAATTAAATTTTCTATTTTCACAATGAGCCAAAGTAGGTTATTTCCTGCAAATCCCAAACTACAGCATGTTCCAACATATCAAAGAACAGACAAAAGTATACTGGGGGGGGGGGGAGTACAATGATGTACTGACTTGATGTACCACATCAAGGGGAAAGATAATTACACATTCTCCAAGCCACAATGCCTTATTTCCCTGATTTGTACTGCCATGATCAACAAATACAGTATGTGACCAATGGAAACCTGTAATGCCCTCCTTGTATCAAACCTGTGCCACTCCCTTTCCCTGGACACCGAAGCCTTAGGAAAGAAGGAGGGAAGTATCATCAGTTGATCAGTATGAAAACTTGAGTTAACCTTTGGTATGAACGGGGGATCCATCCTGAGTACCACTGGTCTAAACCATCACAAATAGATATCTTTGCATCTATTGATGTGATGGAAAATTTCCCCCTGCAAGTGAGATCTCCCATTATAGCGAGAAACCTGGCTACCCCATAGTACATCCACTTACATGCAAGGGTTCTAATCTACCCATTCTACTCCACCCTGGAGTCAGACTCTTCCCATTATATGTCTGCTCCCTCTCTGACAATTTTACTTTAATCTGTTCATCTGCTTCCTCTAAGACTCAGATCACCAACTTTATTTTGGCTGCCTGCTCAATGCCACCTCTTTCAGAGAGTCAGACTTCCACTGCAGGAGTGTTAGTTTAGAGGTTCAGCGGACCTGCGGGTCCTTCACCCATCCCTAACCGCACATTCCTGCTTCTTTTCTGTACCTTCTCTCCACTATTCCATCCCAAGGGCAGCGACTATCTCCCCCGCTGCAAGGAGCTCTCCCTTATCTATCTTTGTCCTTGGTTCACATAGTAGGGGATAGAAATTTACTGCCAGAGAAATTTACTGCCTTTTAGATCAAAAGCCTTCTCTATGAGAACAATCTCTCCTGCCTAAACTAAACCCCTATATACAAATCCAAGGGGGCCACCTGTGCTTGTCTCTGTCAATGTTCCTGTTCCTGCCAAGCTTTGTCCCACTTCACCCCATGGAATCCCTCAATAAAGACTGATTTCCTTGCACCACATATGTATGGAGCAATTCTCTACGAGGGGGTCTCCTATGGTCAGCCAGACCAGCCTAGGGTTTGGGACACCTACACATCCACAGTACTCCTTCAGATCTCTGAAACCTGTTTGGAAGCTCAGGCCCTGTCATGGGATTGGTTGTTTGACAGCTAGGGGTCATCATACTTTGCTATGAAGACAGTGACAGTTTTGCAACCCTTAAACATAACAGTATGATATAATGATGGGGAAACTCTGCTAACTTACTGGTCAGCCAACTAGAGAAAGAAAGATAGCATATTAGTTTGTGTACAGATGAGGAACAGTTATTTTTTTAAAATCTGGTGGTTTATGTGAATTGGCATGATTCAACCAAACTTTGCACTGAAACCAAGGGGGACTTAAAACTGGTTAATTTTTGCTAGACTGCAAAAATATTTTTAAAATGAAGGTCACAAACAACAAAGCAACTGATGATCGCAGCAGTAAAAATTAAGCTGGGAAGCTAACATTACAGTTGACCTCACCTGCCCACATGTTTTGGCAGTTTAAAGAATTTTCCTTCCTAGCCAGCTAAAAAGGAACAGCTGCCAGCAGCAGTAGTTCAACAGTACACACACACACAGACAATTCTGAGAAGGGAATTTGTGCCCCTCATATTTTCCTACAAGCTAAATAAGCAAGTAGGAGATACAGTTTATTTGGTTTGTATCTTTCCTTGCCTATAAGGGTAGGTAACAATTCTAGAACAGGTTCAGTAAAATATTAAAGTCTTAAATCTATGGCAAATTAAAGTAATCTCTTTCCTGGTATCCAATGTAACTACCAGAAAAATATATTCTAATTTGAAGTAGAGATTGACTGAGCATACAAGACAGAAGCTACTCTCCCTTTTGTGATGCACAGCTTCTCTGCTGTCCACAGAGACCTTCCTGGGCTCCTGGTTTTATGTCCCACCACAGAAAGCTGTATTGGGCTTTCTACAAGCCTTTCTACTGCATAGCCTCTACCATCTCTTTTGATATGTGGGGTGACAAGTGAAGTAACTAGAGTGGTAGGATTGGGACGGAATAGGCATTAAACAAACAAGACTACTGCAAAAGAGAATGCTATTCTTTAACCACTTGAGCAGAGACCAGTGGGTAGATGGGAGGAAGGCCAGAACCCAGGAGGGTCACAGTACAGGTATATGTGCTAGTGCCCGTTGTATTGTCGGTTATAACGGGCTTTGCCTCTAATATTTTAGAAATGCAAAAGTGGAGTTCCCTCACTTTTATTAACCCTTTCTAGGGCAAAATGTCTCTGGAATACCCTGGTATACCCCAGAACAGGATGTAACAGACTTTAAGCAAATAATAACTTTAAACAAGTGGGACTTAGGGTTAGGGTTTTTTGAACTCTAAACACAGACATAGCATATGGTTACTTGCAGTGCCTCTTCCTGGCATATTTCATATGTGCCCAGCAAGTTCTGTGAAGCTTCGCATTCCAGGGAGAGGTGCTGTGAATCTAAAGACTCTGGGCCATTCCACACAACCACCAATGTAGCTAAATGTAAGTGCTATCGTAAAGCGCTACAATTAATGTGACTGGTCTTGATAACGCCCACAGCCATTTCTAGCAGAAAAAAGGCTCTCCCACTAGCATTATTTTCGTTACCCACAAGTTTCTGGTCTTGCCTGAATCACTATAAATGAGACATAATTTGTGGCATTTCAGCCGGCCTCTGGCCGTCAATCAAACTGAAGAGCCAATTAAATTGATATCCTAGTGCCAGCAAAAACCCCTTTTCCTTTTAATTTTTTTTTTTTTACCGAAAATACAAGTGGCAACGAATATGTGTTTACTGACTGCTCCATAGAGAGCCGTCTTTCGGTTTCTCTTCCCAAAACATTCCTTTATCGGACAAAACATGCCACGCTCATGTGTATTCTTTGACATGCATTTCCATTAAAAAAAAATTTTTTTTCAAGCAATGACTGTGGGTGACGGCGCTTGGAAAGTTTTAATACATTTGAAGAAGGGCTGCATTAGTTGTCCAGGAACTTTGGTTAAAGAAGCCGCATGCTTGCGTGTTCATTGCTATTGGCAGCTTGAAGAAAAAAAATTATATTATACAGGCAAATTATATTTGCCTGTATAATATATCAGTGGTTCTATATCAGTGGTTCTCAACCTTCCTAATGCCACAACCCTCTAATACAGTTCCTCATGTTGTGGTGACCCCCAACCATAAAATTATGCAAGTGTTCTTTCACAGAAATTAAACCGAAATTGACCAATGGCATGAAGATCCATGGTTCATGATTGTATATAAATTGGTTTTCCCCTGGGATTTCACAGTTCAGCACTGCCTCTTGTCCCACCATGCTGATCTCGCTCTTTTCCACTGCTCCAGACAGACAAATGCTCTATCTTGATCTACCCCGCAAGGCTGTTGTGTGGATGGCATCCCCTGGCCAAGCTGCTTGCCCTGATGCGACCCTTGTAAAAGGGTCATTCGACCCCCAAAGGGGTCCTGATCCCCAGGTTGAGAACCAGTGATCTATATTGAGAGATACTCTAATAAGATCACATTGTAAGAACTGAAAAGAAAATTTGTAGAGTCAATATAGACAAGACTGAAGAACAAGAAGTACCGAAGTGGAACATTGTACCTATGAAGAACATAAGCCAGTTGTATCTATTTTAATTGGAGTATAGGGAGGGAAATGAAGCACCTTATAGTCTTGGGATGTGTGAACTGCAGGATCAAATATATTTGCATCCAATTCCTAAAATAGACTTTCAAAGTATTCTTGTTATTTCTGTTCCAAAGGCAATTGTGAATTGAGCGGTGGGAGTATGTAGGCAAGGATTTCATTCTTACGAGAACTCCTTCATATTACTTTGCTACCTGAAAGATTAGCTTCCATATTTGAACAGCAGATAGGTAAATATAATTTGGAGTTAAATAAACAAGTTTTCTACCCCCAGGATCTTAGAGAGGTAAGCAAAAACTAATTATACCACCATTGTAATGAGGGCTGTGTGGACTTTAAGTTACCTCCTTTACACAAAAGATAACAACATTCTTTACAGTCAAGGTCAAACTGAAGAAAATTTAAGAGAAGTAACATTTCTGGTAGAGAAACTGTAAGAAGTTAAAGGATTATAAAGTTAAAGAAAAGCACACTACACTTCTGAGTAATGAGAACACTAGCAGTAGAGCCCGCTGTCAAAAAAATACAGCGGGCCCTAGGGGAGGGTTTGCTTCCCCTCCCCCCCATGTAGCAAAACACTCCCCAGGCCCCAGGGCTTGGGGAGCGTTTTAAGGCAGCGTGGAGCTTTGAAAAAGCTCCCCAAGCCCCAGGGAGGGCACTGGGCAGCTCAGCGAGCCGGCCAGCGGGCTCCCCGGGATCTGGGGAGCCGTTGTCGGGGCGGGGGCCAGGCAAAGTAATGGCCGCCGTGGAGCGAAGGAAAGCTCTGGTGGGGGGTGGGGCGGGTTGTTGGCCGGGCAACTGGTTGTTGGCCGGGCAAGCAGCCAATCAATTGGCAGCTTGGGGGTGAAGTGACCAGTGGAGGGGCCAATCGGGAGGCGCTTCGCGCCTCCTGATTGGGCCCTCCGCTTGTCAGTCCAGGGGAAGGGGCCTATCAGCACTCTTCCTCATCCCGGATAGGGCCCGCCTTCGGGGCCCTTACTCTTTTATTACTCTTTTATTTAGTCCGCGGTGCCAGCGCCGCAGGGCAGTTTAAAGATAAGTAGAGCCTACTGGGTTAAATAGCACAAAGCACATAATGAAAATAGAAATAGAACGAAGAGACATAAACAAAGCAAGCAGGAAAAAAATTTGGAGCTCCAGACTGAGTTGAACTCAACATATTAGCCACAATAGTAAGGGTAAATTATTCATATCTGAACCCCATACTGGCTAAATAACAAATTTCTGTGTACCCCATTGTAAACCACACATCACAATATGACCACCTCATAATCCATTATTGAAGAACTGCATGTATTGTTTTATCGTATTATTCTTGTTCTTCTGTTTTATCTTTTATTATTATGCCAATAAAGGTACTCTGAATTCTGTCTGGACTCAACAGGTTTTTTCCCCTGGTGAACAGGAAAGATGGAACCGTGTTGACAATCCAAAGGGATCATAGGACCTGCGTGCTCAAAAGCTGTAAGGTAAGGAAGAGAATTGGGGAATATGGAGCAAAAAAAAAAAAGTCCAATCCACGTTATTTTTAAGCAGTCAAGTCGGAACTTGATCAGGGCTGCAAAATAAGACCATAAGAAGAAGAGCCCTTCTGGATCAGAGCAATGGTCAAACAGTTCCCTTGCATGGCCAGCAGGGCAAAGAAGCTGAGACTTCCCCTGATGTTTCCTCCTGGATCTGGGACCTGGGGGTTCCCCTCAGTTATCATGACTAGTAGCCATTGATAGACATCCTCTATCATGAATCAATCTAACACCTCTTTACAGCTGTTTATTCTTGTGGCTATCACTACATCTTTTGGCAGTAAATCCCACTTTTTAATCACTCTCTGTGTAAAGTAATATTTCCTTTTGTCCATCCTGAACTTACTGACCATCAGTTTCATTGGATGCCCTCGAGTTCTAGTATTTTGGGAGAGGGAGAACAATTTCTCTTTCCATCCCATGGATAATTTTATACATCTCTATCATGTCCTCCCTTAGTTATCTCTTTTCTAAACTGAAAAGCTTTATACTTTTCAGCCTTCCTTCATAGGGAAGGTGTTCTAACCCCCATCATCATCTTGGTTGCCCTACTCTGTACTTTTTCCATGCACTTCCAGACTAGACTACTTTAACTCACTCTACATGGACCTACCCTTGACCATGACCCGGAAACCATACCACTATCTTTTTGTTGTTTTACTAGTGTTAGATTGTTTTAATTGTGGTTGGGGACGTTTTAATTGCTGTGATATTGGGATTGTCATTTTACTGTTTTTATTGTGAGCCGCTTTGAGTCAACAGTGCTGGGAGAGGCGGGGTATAAATATAAAAATACATAAATAGAACTGTACACCGTATTCTGAATGAGGACATATCATAGAGTTATTCAAGGGCATTACAACATTTGCTGTTTTATTCCCTATCCCTTTCTAAAGAATCCCTAGCACAGAGTTTGCCTTTTTCACCACTGGAGCACAGTGAAGGAGAAGAAGATGGTTTTAAAACTCTCCGTATCCTCAGCAAATGGTGTCTACATAATCTATTCTGGAATGCATATTGAATTTAAGTGAGCAATAGGTGTATTCCTCCTGTGTTGGATATTGATATCTGAAAAACTTCTACCATCTTAATCTCTCCCAGCCACACTTTGGGATTAGAGCTGTAATTCCAGGAGAGGAAATGTGCTTGATGCCCACTATCCAATTCACATATTTTAATGTAACAGTAATAATTCTTCAGACCACTTTGTCATTACTTGAATTATGAAAATAGGACTCTTACTTATGATTAGGATACACACAGCCTAGTGTAAAATTCCAGAGGCCTATTTTACCTTATTCAAACAAACAAAAATATGAGTGATATATGGGCATCCAATATTGTCTTAACATAACTACTATGCATCTTGCAGCATGAATACCTGTATTTCCCCTAAGAGAGTTTCAAACAGTCCACAGGCTGCAATTCCCGGTCAGGAGAGCTGTATGAAAAAGGGAATGGATTGGGGGAAAAAAACTTTAACTTTGCAGCAGCTCCATTTCAAATCAGGCTTCCATACTGGCTGCTTTTAAGGGTCAAAATACTAGTCTGGAGTTCCAATCACAAACTCCAGCATCATATACAGCTTGGTCCTAAATTCCAGGAATTACAAAGCCCTCTCCTAAAAAGAGGCAGGTTTTATTGTTTTGCTTTTTTCCATCTGATCTAAATTTAGAGAGATTTAAGCCAGTAATAGCTGGAAAACATGCTGCTACGTGATTTAGTACATAGTGAAGATGCAACTGTCTAAACCACTGCTCATCCACAATGTAGGCCTTCTGTGTGTCTACCACTGCCCTCTACTGTATGCAACCCAAACAGCAGCAAAGGGTTTTGACAACAGCAATTCTATTTGTTTGAATTAAAATGTAAGAGACATTTAAGCCCAAAGATGGATTGTTCCACTGAAGGAAGGAAGCTACAAAGGGTAAAGGAGAACCAGGGCATAAAGACAAAAACACAAAAGAGAGGAAATCTAGCTGAGAAAAAAAAATAAGGATGGGTGTGGGGGGTTGTCCATCAAAAGAAAAAGTAACCACATTATTGGAATTATTTTCTGACATTTGTGTTCTACATAATCATCATCTGTAAATTACAATAATAAGAAACAGACACTTAGAAACAAAAGTGTTCACTCTTCCTAAAAGTCTTGAGCAAGTAACTATTCAGAATGCTTTTATTTCTGTGTACAAATGTGATCCTTCTCTATTCACAGTGTAGGACTGTACCCAATGTGAATGGACAACTGCTCAAAAAGATTTAATCTATGAAAAAATTTCAGATCCTTTCCATTTCTTCTCATTAACAACTTGACTTTTTAATGTCCTTATTTGTATTTCAGGAATCTCCACAAGCCCCTTGTTATAACACAACATGGTTTTTAAGTTATAAAAGTAAAATATTTATGCAGCCAGACATTAACAAGAATATTTAGATTCCAGTCTTCCAAACTATATCTTGTGTCTGGAGGACTCCAGTAACCAGAAAAAATTTTACCTTTACATGAAAGGTGTCACGAAATGTCCCGAAATGCTCAGTACAGGCTTTCTCAACCAGGGTTTCATGAAATCCTGAGGTTGCTTGATGGATTTCCAGAATGGGTTATAGTTAATTAATTTTTATATATTTTTAAATTTGTTAAACATTTAGCGGATATGACCATATATGGTCATATATGGTCATATTGACCCCCTCCCCCAGTGACCAATGATGGGCCTGGAAGGGGAAGGAAGGAGAGGGGCCCTGGATGGGAATGTCCACAACTATGCTTTCAAACTATATTCTGTACAATAAAGACACTTCAGGGGTTTCTCAAAGCCTGAAGAATATGTCAGGATTTTTTCAACAATAAAAAAGTTGGGAAAGGCTGCCTTAGTGAATGGAAACCATGGAGAAATTAAGAAGAATACACTTATTGGAGAAATATATGAAAAGGCACCCATATACAAAACATTCTTAATTATTACTTCTAACTCATGTCCTTAAGATTATAAGTGGCAGTGGCATGGTGTGCAGGCAAGCTTAGAATGGGGATATGACTCATGGCCCAGGCCCTTTGATCTTCAGCTCACCCTTGCAAAAAGAAGTAACTCTCATCTGATTTGAGTCCCCACAAAAAATGCTAAACCAATCAATTTTTTTTAAACTGAACTTTTGGTGATTTTTGCATGCCTAGTTTGGTTTAAATATGATCTGAATGGTGTTCAGGATATCAGCTACCTTGGGCCACATGGAAATACTGAAATAAACATTCCAATAGGTTAATGGATGATCTTATATCTGCTCAGCAACAAGTAGAGGACAGCAAACGCAGGTTGTTTCCAAATTAAAGGGGCTATGTTAACCATTGAACTCAGAGAATGGGGGACATATGCTATATGCATTGAACCTACTATTCAGTGGAATGATAGAACATAGGAATAATCATTTGTTGCATGTTGTTTGTCTTTAAAATAATCCTATACTAAATCTTCCTTCAATAAAATTTAGTTTGTAAGCATATTTTCAGAACCCTTTAGACCAGAATTTCTCAATTTTTTATGTACGAGGAAAGGTTGGGGGAGCTTGGTCTGTTTAGCCTGGAGAAGAGACGACTGAAAGGGGATTTGATAACCATCTTCAAGTATTTAAAAGGCTTCCATATAGAGTAGCGATCCCCAACCTGTGGGCCGCGGACCACATGTGGACCTTCGACTAATTGGAGGTGGGCCCCGAAGGATGCCTTCTCCCCCCCCCCGGCCCTTTACTTCATCCCCCCCCCAGCCCTTTACAACACACTTCATTGTTGTGGTGTGTCTGTATCTTATTTTGAAGGGATGTTTAAACATTACCATAGTGATCAGAGAGTGCTAGGGCAGTGGTTGAGAGTAGAGGAGTAAACTACCCCCCCACCGGGCTTCAGTAAAAGGCATTGAGTGGTCCCCGGTGAGTGGTCCCCGGTGATAAAAAGGTTGGGGACCACTGAGAGCCAGTTTGGTGTAGTGGTTAGGAGTGCAGACTTCTAATCTGGCATGCTGGGTTCGATTCTGCGCTCCCCCACATGCATCCAGCTGGGTGACCTTGGGCTCGCCATGGCACTGATAAAGCTGTTCTGACCGAGCAGTGATATCAGGGCTCTCTCAGCCTCACCCACCCCACAGGGTGTCTGTTGTGGGGAGAGGAATGGGAAGGTGACTGTAAGCCGCTTTGAGCCTCCTTCGGGTAGGGAAAAGCGGCATATAAGAACCAACTCTTCTTCTTCTTCTGATATAGAGGATGGAGCAGAGTTGTTCTCTCTTGCCCCAGAGGGACGGACCAGAACCAATAGGATGAAATTAATTCAAAAGAAATTGCATCTAAACATCAGGAAGAAGTTCCTGACATGGAGGTTTCTCAGTGGAACAGGCTTCCTCGGGTGGTGGTAGGTTCTCCATCTTTGGAGATTTTTAAACAGAGGCTGGATAGCCATTTGGCAGATAGGCTAATTCTGTGAAGGCTCAAGGAGATGGCAGGTTACAGTGGATGAGCGATAGGGTTGAGTGTCTTGCATAGTGCATGGGGTTGGACTAGCTGACCCAGGAGTCCCCTTCCAACTCTATCACCCAATAAATAAAGAAAAACAAGACACCTACTGCTGATGGTAAGTAATCAAATATGAAAAACGTTTTCTACATGTTTTTGTAATGCCTAAGAATCATGGATTTGTACAGTGGTCCCCAACCTTTTTATCACCGGGGACCGCTCAACGCTGGGGACCACTCCCTGGGGACCACTCAACGCCTTTTACTGAGGCCCGTGGGGGGGGGTAGTTTACTCCTCTACTCTCAACCACTGCCCTAGAGCTCTCTGATTGCTATGGTAATGTTTAAACATCCCTTGAAAATAAGATACAGACACGCCACAACAATGAAGTATGTTGTAAAGGGCTGGGGGGGATGAAGTAAAGGGCCGGGGGGGGGAGGGAAAGAAGGCATCCTTCGGGGCCCACCTCCAATTAGTCAAAGGACCACATGTGGTCCGCAGCCCACAGGTTGGGGATCACTAGATTTGTATAATTATTCCAGAAAACTATAGTAACAATCCAAAGCAGAGATTGTGTATATTTTTGACTCAGGAATTCTAGTATGGCGTTACCTTGCAAGTGGGTCCCAGAAAGTTCAGAAAGCTTGTAAGTGTATACTGCTTCAGGAAATTTGAGAACCACTACTCTAAATTAATAGAACACAATGGAACTGATAGAGAAGTAAGTGAAGGCAGAACTGCAACTTGAGTCTCATGTTATAAACTGGCTCAGATTCAGCCAAATGTTTTTGCAGGTGAAAGAATTTCCATTAATCAAGTATGACTTTCACACCTCCCCACTCCTGCTGCATCCCCAAATGCCCCCTGAAATGTATTTCTTGGGTTCTCTGTTCTCCAGGAGCAGAACTTCATGGAGCATCCTTGAGCTACAAGGAAGGCAACAAAATCATGTTCTGTGGGTGGATATGTTCAGTTGGACCTAAGCCACTATCCAGGTAACAGATCAATACCAATAACCATTACTTATTCAAGCATGCAAAGCCATTGAATACATGGAGTGCCTAGATCCTGGTAATATAAAACATATCACAATTTATAACATAACAGTTGTTTACAGGTTTCTGACAGCACTCCCTGCAATGGAAAGACTTGCATACAAGGGTGAACTACAGTATATGAATATCCAAATGTGGATTTGCACCAGTTTGTTCCATATTGGCAGTGATATCACTTTCTGAATAATTCATTTGCTAGCAATTAGCAAATAACTGACCAGAAAATGTTTATCGTCTTCTGAGGGATTAAAAACTACTAAGGGAATATATCCAGCTTCCAAAGTGAAAATATTGTTGAACTCAGCTAATTCAGCCACAAGACATGGAACAGATATGTCATCAATGATCTAAATGCATTTTGAGCCAGATGGACAAAGGGCAGGTGTGTATGTTATCCTTATCCATTGTTCCTCTTAATATTCGTGAAACATCCCTGGGGATGGAGAGTGTCCTGGCTATCCAAGTTGGAATAGGGCCAATCAGTGCTGGCTACACCCTGATTGGCCCTGCACCTACAGCTCCTGCCCTTCATCCCTGGACGCTAGCCACTTTGCTCTCAGACACTGCAGGAGCCAGCTTGTGAGAGAGAGACACAGAAAGCCCTCCAAACCGAAAACCAGTCCTGCTTACCTGCTATGGCTCCTGCTACGAGGGAGAGAGAGACAGAAACAGAGAGAGCCGCCCAAACAAACCCTCATTCCTTGCTACAAACAGCCCTGATTCCCTGCTATGGTTCCTGCTGCAATGGGGGGGGGGGGGAGAGAGAGAGAGAGAGAGAGCTGCTGCGCCTGCCAGTGTCCCCCTGGGTCCTAGCGCCCATTGCATTCCTGGTTGCAATGGGCTTTCTTGCTAGTATTGATATATAAAAATTAATGCTTTAAAACCACAATTTTATTTAAGCATGTATGAACATTAAGTAGCATGTCAGAAAATTAGTTTTAAACACACTTGTCATATCGGGGATGCCACCTTCCACCATCCTATGGGTCTGACCCCAGAAGCCTTAGAACATAAGAAACTTTGGCTCACTCTTTTTCTCCTCCTCCTGCCTGAGTGACTCTGTTCTCCACCGTTGGATCAAGGCTTTCTTCCTCTTTGGTTTGTTGATCGAAGCTCCCTTTTAACCCACTACCCTCTTGCCCTTCCCTCTGCTGAATGCCTGCAGCTGCTGCCAAGATCACCTACATATTTTCTACAGATTGCATACAAAGCATACAAAGGTATATTTTGTAAAGTGTTAGGCCACTCCCTCTTCTACTTTAAACAGTTTTTGAAAACTACCTTCATAGAAGAAACCACAGTTTTTAAAAACTTGTTTAAAAGGGCCCCTGTATTAAAAAGTATCAGAGAAGTTAGTATTCTAATACTGCTGTATTAGAAAAGTTAGATTTCTTCATTGACCATCAGAAATGGTATTTTCAATTTGGCAGGCAGCGTTGGGATTTATACAGCATATCTGAATTTAGGGTTCAAGAGGGACTAGAATTCAAATTGCATTCCAACACTTCTGGATGCTATTGGAAGTTTCTTCCATTCATTTGAGACTTTACTTCTTAGAAAGCAGACTGATATAATCAAAATATGTGAACAATTACAAGATTCACCTGATTAAAGTCCAACAAACGAACACATCTAAATCATCTAAAAATGATAATAATGCAGAACCTATTACATTAAAATTTTACTGAAGACCTCAACCTAGAGAGATGTAAGCAACCCATGAAGGAACCAGAAAAAAGGGGGGGGGGATGGAGAAACCCATTCACAAAATGGGATAAAATGGGAGAGGAGGAAGTAGTTCAGGGACATGGACATTATTGGTAAAGATTTCCTAATTGTTCTCCATCTCCCGTAACTCCTCATGGGCCCTCAGCTTGTAGTTTCTTTTGTTGAATTAGTTAGCTATCAAAGAACATTCACTACACCAAATAAACCACAATTTAAGCCTGCTTTCCAAGATGAAGGCAAATCTTGGTCCATACCTAATCCAACATGTGTACATGTATTGCAGGAAAGCATTAAGGAACACGGGTAGCTCACTAACAACATGTACAACAATTAAGAAATAATTCAACAAGCCTATTTGCAGAGTCTTCACATATTATGGAAGGCCTACTAATTCACCATTTTTGCTATCAAATCCAAGATGACATACTGTGAACACATGGGGTTTTCAAGGCAAGAAATTTTCAGAGGTGGTTTGCCATTGCCTGCTTCTAGGTTGCAACCCTGGACTTCTTTGATGGTCTCCCATTCTAATACTAATCTGGGCCAACTCTGTTTAACTTCCAAGATCTGAGAATAGGCTAGCCTAGGCTTCACATTCTGCACCCATGCAACTTGGCAGCCACTAAACAATAACACACCCGGAGCAGCAACTCACAGTACAATCCTAAACAGAATTATGCACTTCTAAGTCCACTGAAGCCAATGAACATATAAAGGTGTGGCTTTGTTTAGAATTGCACAGCCAACTGGTTGTTGTTTATTGTTGACAGTTATCTTCTTGACCTGCATTTATTATGGATTTGCAAACATCCTGGCAACCATATCACCAGGAAGTTTAAATTTAGATACCATGTTGTCAATTACTAAATTCTGAAATGTGAAATTCTCAAACTACACTAAACTGTATTTTGGACAATGGTGAATCTTTCACCCAGCATACTCCTTGCCTTGTTCTAGTGCTTACCTTTTCCAAGTTAGCATGGCTTTGTAATTTATATCCCTCCATAATGGTACTGATAGCTGACAGTGTGAAAATAAAATATATTGCTGATTGAGATACGTGGCATAGGCCTCTTTTTGTGAAAGGCCTCTTCCATCTTCCTGAAAACCCCAAACAAAATCACTGTCAGATACAATTCTGATATATACATTTGTTTTGAACAACAGTACAGGGTGAGAAAATGTAACCTGAAATGTCTTATAGATTCCCATTTCTAATGATACTGGCAAGCTTGACCAAAAGTATATTAAGTTTCAGCTTTTTATGGATAAAGTAAAATAATTATGCTATCAGTGAATGGGAAAGGGCAACCGTGCTTTGGATTATGGAGATTCTTAGTTGAACTTTTACATAGATTGCATAAAAACAAATCTGTACCAAAGGTTTGTTTTGTTGTGTTACCTATTTATGTCAAAAATATTTCATCCTACCCAGTGACACATGTATTATCCAAATACACAACTATCTCAACATATACAAAGCTGCTATCTGGTACCCTCAAGGTTAAATTCAGGCTTACTGGAAATGTCTAAAATCAGGACAGTTTTGTTGTGTCAGGATGTTCCTTCAACAATGGACAGGCCTCCAGCATAAGACCACTGAAGGCACTTCTTAACTACATCACGGTCCCCGCCCCTGCCTTGCAGATAATGTCATTTTTGATTTTTCAAACCATCTTTGCAGTTAAAAAAATGAGCTGCGTCAAAAGCATGATATCAGTACATTCAGAATGCTAGTAGAGCTACACACCAACCTTGGCCTGGATTGTGGGAATTTCCAGTAGTAACCAACAACCTAAATCTGTAAACCCTGCAAGCTACATATACAGAGGACTGCCTCATCATACATCAATACTGAAACTATATACAATTACTCCAGTTCAAGTTAATTTATTTCTGTGGGCTCAAATTGAAGTAGCTGTGAATTGTGCTGCTAGCTGTCTTAGATGGGGCAGAGGATGGGGAGACTGGTTTCAACTGCAGCCAGGAAGGCATATATACTTGCAAAATGCAAGTTTAGTGTTAGTTATTAAAAGTCATTGTAGCACCACATTTTGCTTTATCATCACTAGATCTGATGTCAAACAATTTTAACTGATTCAAATGATAAATGGTCATCCCTGCCTGCCAAAGCCCCCCCCCCCCATACACACACACATCTCTACCTAACTCACCAGGACTCTGCCTAGAAGTGCTGGAGAAGTCTGGATTGAAGCAGACAGCAAAATCAAAACATAAAACATTATTTATTTATAAAAAAGTCCATCCAGGTGCATGTCACTTCATAAGGGTCAAGAAAACAGTTTCCTGCCACAAGAAGCTCACCATCTAAAATAGGTCAAAAAAGAATAATGCTGGTTCAGAGATGAAGCAAATACAAAATAATTCAGAATGGGTATTTTTTTTATACCTTAAATCAGCATGAGTTCTATCTCTGACCCAGTTATAATTTAACAATTATACTGCATGCACATTTTTTTCCCAATGACAGCTCAGAAAAATCTTGGTCTGGATGGTCTTTCTCCATCTTGATTTCTCATTTGAAAAAGAGGGCAATAAATGGTCAGGAGTAATTGGATTGCTGCAAGGATAGATGATAGAACAAGCAGGTGTACTGCAGGTATAGGCTATGTACAGCAGTGGTCCCCAACCCCCGGTCTGGTGACCGGTACTAGTCTGTGGATCAGTCAGTAACAGGCCATGGCTCCTCCTCATCCTCCTCCCCAGCTGCTGCCTTGGGGGCTGCCCTGCCACTCTGCCACTGGCTCACCTTTGGTGCTCTCTGGTGGCCACCATGGCTGGGGCTCCCCCTCGGCGTGGCACTGCGCAGCTGTTGCTGTCAGTGCCCCCCAGCAGGTGGCAGGAAGTCAGTGGCACTGGCAGGAAATCAAGAGGAGCAGGAGCTCATGCGGCGGCAACATCCCCCAGCAAAAGATTGCCCCCCCCCGGGCCTCAGTAAAATTGTCAAGTATTGACCGGTCCCCGGTGATAAAAAAGTTGGGGACCACTGATGTACAGCATTAAGGAAAACTTAACTTGTAGTCCAATACTGGGAAAAGTTTCAATCTGTTTTCTCTGTAGCCTAGGCCTTAGTTCTTAGAAGAGCTCCTAATTTTACCATGGCCAGAAATTTACAAGAGGAGATGTTTGCCGTTAAAGAGAATAATACGAAACAGACCACAAAGCTCTGAATAATCAAAATCTGTCTCAGCTTCTGAAGCTCCACTCAGTGCACTGAGAATACTGCAAAATTTTCAAAAGTAAAGCCTGATATTAGCAGCAAAAATACAGGTGATCCAACAAAGTTCAGAGTACCCTGAGATGTTATTCTTCTTGGCAGGGTCATAGGAAAGAGATTCTTCTGCTATTGGGTCTGTTTGAGTCAATCTTTACTAATTGCTGCCTCCATCTTCATCTCTGTCATACTTCCTGAATTCTTCAACAGAAAATCATGATACCCCACCATCAATGAAATTCTCATGTGTTACAATTACTGCAACTAGGTTTCTCCTTTTTAGAACACAAGACCTAACAAGCATGCTGAAAAAGACTTTCTGTTGATTACAACAGGACACAGGATATTCCCTCTGCACCCCTTGGGCTACCCTGATTTAAGTTTAGATGCAATTCTCACACTGCTGTTGGGATGTACACAGAATGCCACTGCATTGAAACAGTAACTTTTTTTTAGTTGTTCTTATGTTGCCGCATATGTCTTGGATACTGGACTGGATATTGTTGATTATGTATTTTGGGGGTATGTTAATGGGGAACTTTTATGTGATGTAACCTGTCATAAGCCTTCTTGGGAGTGGCGGGTGAAAAACCAAATAAATAAATAAAATAAATTTAGAAAGAAGTAATTTTATATCCTACTTTTCTCTACTTTAGAGTCTCACAATGGCTTATAATCATATTCCCCTCTTCTTCCCACAACAGGCACCTTGGGAGGTAGGTGGGGCTGAGAGAGCTCTGAGAGAACAACTCTGAAATGGTGACTGACTCAAGGTCACCCAGCTGGTTTTATGTGGAGGAGTTCTATTAACCACTACATCACACTGGTTCTCACCAAATCTATTCTCAGCAGTACATCTATACTTAAGTACCTAGATAAAACAGGGATCCTTCCAGAGCCAGCAACAAGTTTTATTGGATCACACATTGTGGCTCTGTTCCCTTCCCCACCACCCTTTGTCCACTTCCTCTTTGGGCCCAATCTGGAGGTAACACAGAGGAGCAGTATCAGTAGCTGTTTATTTTCCCTATGGAAACAACAGATAGAAGAGGGCAGCAAAAATAAGGAGGAAGAGCAGTAGCCACTGCAGTCACTATTCCACTAGGCCAGTGGTTCTCAACCTGGGGGTTGGGACCCCTTTGGGCATCGAACGACCGTTTCACAGGGGTTGCAGTAGGGTGAGCAGCTTAGCCAGGGGAGGGTGTGCCATCCACACAAGAGCCTTGTGGGGTAGATCGAGATAGAGCGTTCATCTGTCTGGAGCAGCGGAAAAAGCGAGAAAGGCATGGTGGGACAAGAGGCAGAACTGAACTGAGAAACCCCGGGAAAAAACCAAGTTATATACAATCATGAACAATGGATCTTCACTCCATTGGTCAGTTTCAGTTTCATTTCTGTGAAAGAACACTTGCCTAATTTTATGGTTGGAGGTCACCACAATATGAAGAACTGTATTAAAGGGTCACGGCATTAGGAAGGTTGAGAACCACTGCACTAGGCCTTTCCCGTTCTCCTGGATGAAGCTGTTTTCTATTGGTTGGTCTGTGAATAAAACTGATTGACTGATGAAGCTGAAGAGGAGGAGGAAACAAACCCAGAATGACTGGGCCAGGAGAGCAGCAAGGAGAAGCAGCAGTACCTGGCATCTGGCAGCAGTTGGACCATTTATGCACTGGAGGTTTCATGCCGGGCTGCAGGCTGGAGTTTTAGTTGTGGCAGGTTGCCCCATCTCTTCCAGCATCCACATGGGGGAGCATTTGGCCTGGTGTGCCTCATCCGCCCCCAATTTGTGCTCCTGCACAGGAGCTAGGGCAGTGAAGTTCCCACTACATAAACGGTCTTGGGGAGGACTGCTAGGTAGCAGGCCTCAGGGTGGCCTCTGGGATTCTGGGGTCCCAGGCAAAAGTCCAAGGTGGAGCTCCAGGATCACTGCCACCTCACTCCATCAGGGAGAACCACAGCCCAAGCCTTGGAGGGCCAGGTGCTTCTTTCCTCCATATTGGGAGATGGGCAGGATCACGGATGGATCACTCTGCCCAGGACATCTGCCTGTGGCTAAGACCACTACTGGCAGGCCCTCTGCAGGGCTTTGGTACCCAACAACACCGGCCTGAGTACAAATGACTTTGAAATAAAATGTAACACATAACCAATCTTCATATTTGGAATTTTCTGCTTTGTGTGCTCCTATATATATAAAAAAAGCTCACCAGGGAATGTAAAAACTGCTGGCAATACTACACCTGTGCCTTTTCCAGCTGTCTCTAATGAGTAAACAGAATATTCTGTGAGTGGGTGTCCTGTTCATTGTGGTGGGTTCATAAGGAGCATAAATTATTATTTCACAAATACTTTTCTTTTGGTCCTCCCCCACCCCCACATTTGGGTGTTCCTGCTGAGAGTAATAAAATAGAACAGCGTGTCCATTTCATTGTCACAGATGAGCATAAAGTACAATTTAGTTACATTTTTACTGAATCACTCAGGGCCGTACAACCAAGATAGCTGCATTATACACTTACACATGCCTGCAGGGGAGGCTTCTCGTTGAAGTAACACAACTTTTCCAAGACAAATGCTTTTAGGATTAGAATTTGACATCTTGACAATACTCTTTCTCAGTATACTGTTCAAAGTGATTTGTATGTTTCAAAATAATGCAACTTCAGGAGAAAGCAACCAGATACCGGTGATAGCCGGGCCTATCCATGCAGCACACTGAGGTGGCAATGTTAGGTCAGAGGAATGAGGTGGCAGAATGGACTCCACCACTTCAGGATGTATTGTTCAAATTTACACAACATTCATAATCTCATATAAGTGGAAAATGTAATACAAGGCTAGGCTAGGTGGGAGAATCTTTCTTTTCAGGGAGGGGACTTTCACACATAGGGAATATGAAAAGGGCAACTCTCCCCAATCTGAAGTCTGAAATGGCCCCGCCCATTCTGTTTCATGTGTAAACCAGGCCATTATGGCTTTCTCTAGGCTACCCGTGCTGTCCACTCCTAAATCACTGTCCGGAGTAGATCAGTGGCACTCACTATCAAGCACTTTTTAATGCATTTGGTTTTGGGCTCCTCCCGGGAACATCCCTGTGTGAGATGACCGTCCAACACAGCAGCTCTCTGGCCTGGCACACAATGTCGCCTTCATCCCGCTCCCGAGACGCCGCGCCCTCCTTCCACGAGTGTGGCCTAGGGATTCCACTGGGAGGGTCTCCGCCCCTTCCCCCCAACGCGCTTCGCTGGGCCTCTCCGGCAGCCCGGCGGAGGACCTGTTGATCCGAGCAGCTTGCCCAGCCCCGCTCGCGACGCCGGAGGGGGCGAGGCAGCCTACAGGTGACGCCGGCCCTGCCCGAAGGTTGCCCCGCGCATCCCCGCCGCTCAGCAAGGCTCTGCTTCGAGGCCCAGCTCGCTTGCCAATGGCAGGAGCCAGCCCGGCGGGCGGGCGGTGCTTGTCGGCCAGGTCGCGGGTGCCCAGCCCACGCCTTGAAGCGGCTCCTTCGCGCGTTGCGCAGGACCGGCGCGCCGCGCAGAGCCCTCCTCCTCCTCCTCCTCCTCCCCCAGCAGCCACTTAACCGCCGCCCCCGCTGCCGGGGCCCTCCGAGGCCAGTCGCTCCGGCCTGCCGCCTGACACAGCGCCTTCGCGGAGAGACGCCTCCGGCGCGCTGAAGCCGGCTGGGCTGGGCTGGGCTGGGCTAGGCTGGGCTTGGCTGGCGGGGAGGGGAACGCAGCGCAGGGGGACGCCAGCCAGCGCGCCATCCGCGCCTCCACACCTAGCAACACCGCTGACAGGACGCAGCCGCCGCCGCTGCAGCAACGTGAGCAGGAGGAAGCGGAATGGCTGCCGAGGCGGCGGCGGCGGCAGCTCCCCCTCTCCCTCTCCCTCTCTCCCTCCCTCCCCGCAGTCCTGACAGTCAGAGCCGGGGCGGAAGCAGCGGGCGGCGTGCTGGCCGCGTCCACCTCCGCCGGGTCCGGGTGCTCTTCGGCTGCCAATACAAACTCCGCCGCCTCTGCAACAGCCTGCGGGGGCTCGCATGTGTCTCGCCGCCGCCCCTCCCTCCCCAACACCCCCCCCTCCCTCCCCCCCTCCCCCCCTCCCCGTGCCCACCCGCCCCCTCCCTCCCTCCCTCCCTCGCCATTCATCCCCACTCCCCCTGGGCTGCAGCCTCGCCGGCTCCCTCTCGGCGCACTTCATGCCACTCCCGCCCACCCGCCGTCCAAGCGTGGTCTGGGGTCTCCCTCCGCCGGCCCACGCCCTTCCCGCCCGCGCTCACCGATATGGTTGTCCTCGATATGCTCGATGAGGTCTGCCAGGGTTGGGAAGTGGAGCCCGCAGCCCCCGAAGCGGCAGGTATTGGAGAAGAAGGAGGCGGCGGCGATGCCTGTCATGGTGTTGCATGGAGAGCGCCCCGCGGCCACCCCCACCCTGCGGTGCCGACTCTGCCAGGGCCGCCGCCGGCGGCGGGAAAGGCAGACCGGGACCCGAGAGAGGCGATGGAGAGCGGCGGGCGGGCGGGCGAGGGAGGGAGGGAGGGAGGAGGCGGGGGGCTGGGACTGGGAGGAGGTGGCGGCCGCGGCTGCAGCGTCGGGAGCGGCGGAGGGGAGGGACGGGCGGGCGGGCGGCTGGCTGGCTGGCTGGCTGGCTGGGGGGAGATGAGGCAGGCGCAGCTGGGAGGAGGGACCATCCCCGCGCTGGAACAGCTGGGCAACCCCTGCCGTCGCTGCCCGCCTCCCCAGCAGGAGCCATAGAGCCAGGGCGGCTCCGAGCACCTTCCCCGCCGACAGGCCCCGCTTGGGAACAGTTATCTGGGATGGGAAGGGCTGAGGGGGAGGCATGGAGGGGAAAGGAAAGAGGGGGGCGTGTCTCCCCCCTCCCAACTTCAAATATTTTACAGCAAGTTCGGAACTTTCTCCCCTTCTTAGAACTGAGCTGCTTTAACAGTGCAGGAGGCCCTTAATTTTTAATAAAATGATTTTGTGTACCAAGGCTTAATTCCATTGACTATTTTTGGTGCCAGAGTTTCATGACCGGTTTGCATCTACAGGACAATAAGGTAGCAGAAGTGCTGATGATGTCACTTCTGATTGTAGGTGGTGGGTTCAAGTTTTGGATGTTCTTTTGCATTAAAACACACATACACAATACAGCTAGAAGCTGCTAATCCTCTCTTTGTTTGCTGTGCTGTTTCTTGTTAGCTGGTTGTTGTGTGTGTGTGTGTTTTTTAATGTTATGCGAGGTGCATTCCAAAATGTGATCATCATTCACATGCATATAAAATATAAAGCAGTATTGTTCATTCATTGTCATCTCATCCTTGTATATATGTGAATGAGGCCTACCTCCTGGGAAAAGAGAAGTTAAGAACTTCCATGATCAACTGTATTCATTACTGCCACCAACAATGAACCATCCTCCACTCAACTGCGTAACAGTTCTTGTTCCTAGACATGACCCTCAGAGGCCCTGAAAGGCCCATATTCTGGCTTTTGAGCCCCCCCCACTCCATTTTTAATATGACACATCTGAACCATATAAATAGCCTTGGCCACAGGCACACCATGCTGACGTTTGGTTCAAGCTCAACACACACCACGAGGACACACATTCCATCTCCTTGCATGTATGTCTTCCACAACAGTACTAGGGAGTGGGTTCCTTGGAAATGTTGTGCAGACAATGTCATTGGTCATATGTACTATGACAACTTTGCTGCAGACAATGAGTGATACTGCTTGTGACTCCTATTGCTCCACACCCCAGGGGCGACAAGCTTTCACCATCTCCAGACCATCAAAGGGGTCCAATGCACCACTTTCCAGGAGGCTACCCTTCATCATGGGTTACTGAGGGACGATAACATTTGGAATGCCACCATGGATGAGGCGTTCCTCTGCACCATGCACCACCCTCTCAGGGACATCTTTGCCTACATACTCATCTTGGGCATTGTGACCAGGCCCCAGGACCTCCAACACCTATAAGTCTCATCTATGGGAAGACTATGCCCACCAACACTCTGTAGCAGTGGTCCCCAACCTGCGGGCCGCGGCCTGGTGCCGGGTCGCGAAGGCCATGGCACCAGGCCACGGTTCCCTCTCTCCGCCCCCCTCCTGCAGTAAAAAACTTCCCAGGCCGCAAGCTTGTGGCCCGGGAAGCTTCTTACTGCGGGAGGGGGGAGAGGGAATCAGGGCCACGCCCATGCATTGTGCATGCGCAGCTGGGCTGCGAATGCGCACATGTACCATGCGCGGTCGACATTGCGCATGTGTGGCACTTTTGCGCATGCCGGTCGCCAGCCTAAAAAAGTTGGGGACCACTGCTCTGTAGGACATACAGATGACTGCCCTGACTGCCTAGTAAAAACTAGGACTGCCCCGACTACCTAGGGACATTGATGACACTTATGGCTCCACGGCTCCTCCTGCTCCAAATTCAGCTTTCCCTTACCATCCACTGATCCACCATGACCCATGGAACTCAGAAATCCACAACACTACCAAGAACTGGCCCTTCAAATGACAGCCATTCTAAATGAACAGTAGCGTTCAGCCTTGCTACTTCATTGATGGCCCAGGAGGCCCAAAAAAACTTACCTGTATACAGGTCTAATTAACTCCTGTGGTGAGGTTGGGGTGGTATACTTGTGGTTTCCACAGGGATTACTAAGAATCTCCTAGATGGTGATAGGACATATTACAGTCAATTCAAACTACTCCTCCCACTAACTGAGACATTGACCTAATTACCCCAAACTCTGCTAATGCCACTATCATACATCTGGCGATGGCAATAATCTGGAATGAGACCACCATCGTGCCCCGCACAGCCCTGACAACTGTTGACTACATCTTCAAGGAGATCCTGTCTTCCAACAAACACTTTGGTGGAAAACCTATCATCTTGGGAGGTGACTTCCAACATACCCTCCCCATGGTTAAACATGGCAACAGGACTACCACAATTGAGGTCACTATCAAGTGGCACCCTCTCTGGAGATATTTCACCATCTTCAGGCTTACTCTTAATATCCAAGCACGTGATGACGCTTTCAGTGACTGGTTCCTAGGTGTAGTCTGCACGGAGCTTTTATTCCAAACCCAGGTCAATTCAGTTCCTGCCATCTCCACTGAATGTGATTTTGATTTTGTCCAATTTAAATTTTCCCTCTGCAGCAAGCATGATTCATCCAGAGTGACCCTACCTTTATCCTGCAATATCCTAGAATGGATATAACCCTCAATATTTGAAGAATTGGATTGAGAAAGCATGAGAAAGCATGTGGAGCTCTGCCTGTTTTGAATTTGTTTCTGAACTCTGTGGTAGAGAAGTCCTGATTGGCCAGGGCGTCCTTTCCTGGTTTCCAGGCTTAAAGGAAAAGCCCTAACTTCTCTCAGCAGAGGCTCCAGAAGCCCTAACTTCTCTAGGTAGAGATTTGTCTCTTGGTTTCTTTCTACCTCCTCTGCTGTCTCCAATCCTCCCCATCGTTCAAGAAAAGAAAGAGACTCCTGCTGCGCTTGGCTCCCCCTTCACCTTCTGAGCTTCCCTAACCATGTGCAGAACACTTTTCTGTTTCAATGGGGGGGGGGGGAGAGGAAGACCCGAGTTCAAATCAATCTGGATTCAGCAGGATCCACAATGAAAACAAATAAGTGCAGACTCGGGCCTACATGTAGGGAATGGTGACCATGACATCATTCCCAGCCTTCCACACGAGATAATAGAGGTCCCACAACCCATTCCTGGTGACATAGTGATGTATATAAAAACAAGTTGTGAAACTTGTCAAATGCCAAAATATTAACAAGTGGATAAGTCTGAGACTGCTTTGGCTTTGAGGCCCATGGCAAATGGACTGCTTGCCCCCTTTCCCTTCAGTGGCCTTGATCCCAGGCCTTTCTGCTTGAAGCCAGTCCAATCTAATTCTATAAATTGTGCACAAATTAGATTGTATTAGTTCAGTATTCTTATTTATTTCTCTCTTGTTTCAGGTATCGCAGCTTCTTGGAGCTTAATGGAGAATCTTTAGTCCAGATCTTACATTTCTGCATTTACAAGTTTAATTTTGTTGTAAACCAAGGGAAGGCTATATACTAGATAATCATTTTATGATCAGTGCAGGTCATGACACAAAGCATTTAATACTTCCAAATGAATGCTCATGTTTATTGATGGCATGGCTCGCAGGTACAAATGGAAATCCTTAGTCCTTATTGCAGTCAGCTAGGTGACCTTGGGCTAGTCACAGAGACGCAGGTCTCTCAGAATCATCTACCACCCTAAGTGTCTATTAAGGAGAGAGGAAGGGCAGGTGATTGTAAGCCATTTTGAGACTCCTTTGGACAGTAGAAAGTGGGGTACAAAAACCCAGTTCACCTACTCCTCTTCCTCATATTTGTAGGATGGAAATTCCATTCCCCCCCACCTTGTTGCCCACTTTTAGCAATATTCAATAGGCATGCCTTTTTGCTGATGAAGCTGCACTGTCCTCCTGATTCACTACAACAATGCAGCTGTTTAGCAGTTTTGCCATATAAATATGAGTCTGTCTTTCATAGAATCATAGAGTTGGAAGGGATCTCCTGGGTCATCTAGTCCAACCCCCTTTATTATGCAGGACACTCACAAACCTATCGTACATCCACTGTAACCTGCCACCCCCTTGAATCTTCACAGAATAAACCTCTCTGTCAGATGGCTATCCAGGTTCTGGTTAAAAACTTCCAAAGATGGGGAACCCACCACCTCTCAAGGAAGCCTGTTCCACTGAGAAACCACTCTAACTGGCAGGAACTTCTAGATGGAATTTCTTTTGAATTAATTTCATCCCATTGGTTCTGGTCTGTCCCTCTGGGGCAAGAGAGAATAACTCTGTTCCATCCTCTATATGACAGTCTTTAAATCAGGGGCAGTCAACCTGTGGTCCTCCGGATGTTCATGCAAATGCTGGCAGGGGCTCATGGGAATTGTAGTCCATGGACATCTGGAGGACCACAGGTTGACTACCTCTGTTTTAAATACTTGAAGTATCAGATCCCCTCTCAGTCATCTCTCCAGGCTAAATAGACCAAGCTTCCCCAACCTTTCTTCATACGTCTTGGTCTCCAAACCCCTCACCATCTTTGTTGCCCTCCTTTGGACATGCTCCAGTTTATCTACATCCCTCTTCTACTGTGTTGCCCAAAACTGAACACAGTACTCCAAGTGATGGTGTCCTTGTATGTAATATTAGCATAGCAGGGCCTCAGATCAGGCCACTGGAGCGCTTCCAAATATTTTATGCTGCACCAGTTAGAAGAAGAAGAAGAAGAAGAAGAAGAAGAAGAAGAAGAAGAAGAAGAAAAAGAAGAAGAAGAAGAAGAAGAAGAAGAAGAAGAGTTGGTTCTTATATACCGCTTTTCTCTACCTGAAGGAAGCTCAAAGCGGCTTACAGTCGCCTTCCCTCTCCTTTCCCCATAACAGACACCCTGTGAGATGGGTGAGGCTGAGAGAGCCCTGATATTACTACTGATCTGCCATCATAGCCTGGTCACCTCCATTGACATTTTAGGAGGCAGTTTTTAAATAGGAAGGACAAGCTACAACAACAACCAAAAAGAAGCCGGCAACCAGATTTTCGACCATTATGTGGGAATATCCCATATAATGGCCAGAGTGATGGCCGGTGTGTCCAGGCACCAGGTCCCACCCACCACATTGCCTCTTCTGCTGCCTCCTCCACCCACCCGCACTCTCCTGAGGGCAGGGGTAGACTCAGAGGACAGGCAGCAGTGGCACAGCAATTGGGATTGTGCTCTGGGGCTCGCCAGCTGCCACCACGTACGCTCTCCTGAGGGTGGGGGCAGCCTCAGAGGACCAGCGGTGGCAGTGGCTGATGAGGCCCAGAGCTGAGCCCCATTCGCTGCTACTGCCCATCCTCCAAGGCAGCCTGTGCTCTCCTGAGGGTGTGGATAGCTTTGGAGGACAGGCAGCAGCGGCGTGGCAAACGGGGCTCAGCTCTGAGCCTTGTCAACTGTCACCAATGCTTGTCCTTCCAGGCTGGCCATGGTCTCCTGAGGGTTGGGGCAACCTTGGAGGGTGAGTGGCGGCAACATAGCAAACAGGGCTCAGCTCTTGAGTCTTGGCTGCCCACACTCTCCATCTACTGGCACAGGCCCTGGGGCAGGACTATGGATGTCATGTCCATAGTTACATCCATTTCAGGGGCTGTGCCAATAGATGTTTCCACATCAGTAATGATCTCCTTTTGCTCAGTATCACGTTGTCATTATATGTTGGACCTGGCTATGGACACCATTGAAAGAAAGAGAAAGCATTTCCATCCCTGTCTAAGTTGCTGCCACTTTGTGCACATGATACATTTTTACCAGTTAGCTGAAAGTCCTTTCCAGGGTCGTGAGGTTAGTTTTTTGTATAGCTCAAGTGGAACATCTGTAGCATAATGTATAAAGGTAAAGGTAAAGGTATCCCCTGTGCAAGCACCGGGTCATGTCTGACCCTTGGGGTGACGCCCTCTAGCGTTTTCATGGCAGACTCAATACGGGGTGGTTTGCCAGTGCCTTCCCCAGTCATGACCGTTTACCCCCCAGCAAGCTGGGTACTCATTTTACCGACCTCGGAAGGATGGAAGGCTGAGTCGACCTTGAGCCGGCTGCTGGGATTGAACTCCCAGCCTCATGGGCAAAGCTTTCAGACGGCTGCCTTACCACTCTGCGCCACAAGAGGCTCATAGCATAATGTATAGCCACTTGTAAAAAGTGTTGGCAGCATAATTGGGGTTGTGGTGTACCTCGGATGAAAGGATATCTGAAACTGTTTTCTGACTATTCACAGGCGTGTGATGAAGCACAGCATTCCACCTACTAATAAAATTATGCATGTGCGCTTGCAGAATTGGGCTCTTACTACTAAATTAAATGTCCACACAGTATCTTGAAATAGGTTGCAATATGCATAGTGCAATGGAAATAAAATACTTAGTTTTAGAGTAAGCTTCCATTCTTCCAGTGATTTACCCTTGAATATATAGATATCCTTTCTAATTTTGGTGAGAAAAAATGAGTCAATCTGTTGGATCCACAGTGACAGTGATCTCTTCTACCAGCTTATTTTGAGTGTAGGAATATTTTCTTGCAAAGTACTCTGGTACATCTAGCTGAGTTAATACATTCTATAGGTGCCTTATTCACACACTATTTACAATGGCATTCTTACTAAAAATGCATGGGACTACACCAGATAAAGAATTATATTCCATGTATGTTCTAGAGTTGTGTCCAGTGCAGTTCAGCTGCCTCGGCAGTCACCGAGGTGGCCAGCGGTGTGGAGAGGAGGGGCGGTGGTAGTGAGCCAGCCAGAGGCTGCTGCCATGCCGTCCCTCCATGCCGTGGCAATGGGCTCCTACATACCGCTTCAGGCTTCGGTGATTACTGAGTCAGCTGAACTGCACCAAAGCACACAACCATGCATGGAAGCATACCCTCCTTACCCACTCCCTTCTGAAGCCATCAGTAATGTCCCTGGAAGTGCTGTTCCTGGGGATGGAATCCTTAGGATCAACAGGAGGGGGGAGTTCTACCCCTCTTGCATGTGTTTGTGTTTTTTTAATTGGATACCATCTAATGATTCTTGAACTTATTACAAATGCTTCATTGGAGAATACTTTATATCATTCCACATGGCAGTTATGCTACTGTAATGTATAACATGCTAAGGATTTATGTGTTGGTAAAGCCTGAACCTCCGGGGAGGGAGGTATATAAATAGAATAAATAGAATAAATAAAATAAAGTCTGGTTTGACCTTCCCGCCTGACTGCCACATAGAGGCTAGAAAGGCCAAAGGGCCTTTACCTGCTTGTCTGGGAATTATTCTTTAATTCTTTAATTGGCTGAGTTATTCTGTTCGTGGGAAGTTTCAAAAGGCAGAGAGGAAGCATGTGCATGTTGAGAGAGTTCAGTGTCTAAGAAGGGTAAAACTCATGTACTGATTGACGTGCAGGCCTCTGACCTTCACACAATGTCCTGCTCATGTGCAGTGACTCACAGCAGGGCATGGGCAGTTTTCTACACAATGCCACAATTATGGCTCCCCCCCCCATTAGTATAGAAAAAAATCAGCCGATCTCCATGGCCCTAAGCAGTCTGTTTGTCCTTAGCAGAGCCAACTGAGTGACACTCTCCTAAGGTCTGGTGGGCTCCAAACGGGTATAGCTCTGCTCAGCTTTAATCTGTAGTTCTGCTTAATATAAAACAGTTCTTAGGTGCTGGATTGGCTTTAACAGTGATTCTGTTGCAGAAAACTCATCGTGCCTATAAATTAAGACATGGCAAGACAGATGTCATTGTCAGTTTCATTCACCTGTCTACTAAATTCTGCACCTACCTGCCTTTCACAAGGCAGTTTCTCAGAAACAGCAGATGGGATGGCCAACCTGTATCTGGACGGGACCAAATCAGAATGTGTGATGTCTCAGCTTTACTGTTTTCCTGGGATTAAGCCCCATTGAATAACATAGGACTTACTTCTGAGTAAACCAATGAAATAACAATAATGACATAGGGATTGCTTTATTTCCCTGGAAACACTTGTGTTAATTTGCAGTATCTGAATCTATTGTGTACAAGAGAGATTTTTCCTAACTAGAAATACACTGTCTTCATTATATGTTGAACTGCCTTTTTTGTTGCCAGCTCATGTTAGTGGACAGGAAATGAGGGATCAGATCACATATACAAAACAAGCCAGACCTGGAAAGAAATTAATCTTAACATGATTGCATCAGGCCCAGAACCTTAAATGACATCTTTCCCCATCAGTCAGCTATTCACTAGAGAGGCAGGCTGATTAACTGACTTAAAATTACATTTTCCCAAGGCTCAAATTCATAGACAGCTTTATTTAAAATCAAAAAGAAAATATATGCTTGACATATGGGTTCCTCTGAATATGAATGGTCCTCCCCTTTATGAGATGTTTCCTTAAAATAAAATTGATTTGCATAAAATAGTTACAGTAAAGGAATGGTTGCAGATCCAGTATTCAGTTTCCAGAGAATGCGTTGAACAAGGGGCAGCTTCAAAATGTGGTTATGGTCTATATAGAAAGTTATTATTTGAAGTGGGGGATTAGGAACAAAAGCCTGGATAGCCTAGTTTGGCCTGAACTAAGCAGCATTGGTTACAGCCAGTACTTAGATGGGCACATACATAAGGGAGGAAGGCAATGGCAAAGCACCTCATCTGTTGCCTTGCACAAGCCATGGTTGGGGTCTCCATGAATTGGTTGCAACTCAGCAGCAGATTCTTTGGATTTAGGGAAATGATTTAATGCTCACTCTTCATCTTTGCAGGAAGAAAACTTGTGGGATTCTTCAACATTTGTCGATCCTAGCAATTGGCAGGTGGTAGGGAACATGACAGTGGTTTTCTGACTTCATTACAGGTAGTGCTGGTGTTTTAGGTAAAAGAGGAGGTTTGCTTGACTTGCTACATAATGCTTTCGTTAATCCATTTTTGTGAATAGCTGTGCATAATGAGCATTGGAAATTCTGAGCAAATCCTTATGGAATTTGTGTTACTTCCCCGTAGATATGCTCAAATAAAATAATTTTTGGGTTCTTGGCATATGTTGAACATATGTTATGGTGGAAGTGGGAAGTGCTGTGTCAAGTTGCTGCCAATTTGCATTGACCTTGTAGAGATTCAATTCACATGTGATTTGCTGTTGCCTGCATATGTATAGTGACCCTGGACCTCCTTTGTGGCCTCCCATCCATGGACAACCTTGCTTAGATTCTTGGGCTAGCCTGAGCCACCCAAGTCAGGGCAGCCATATGCTATAGAACAGAACAATGTAATATCAGGAATATGATAGCCTGAATCTCCATAGGCTTACAAGGGTTAAGCAAACCCAGCAACAAGCCCAGTTGAAAATCTTGGAGGGAAATGGAGATTTCTGCTGCCATTTTGCAAGCAGCACTAAGTTCTGATCCCTTCCAGATTGACTGCAAGCAGTTTTATTTATTATTGATATTGTGTATAAACAGTGTGATAAAGCTGTGTTCCACCCTGGGGGGAAATCCTTGTGTAGAAACAGCCTCTTTTGTATTGATCTGGATAGGGAACTGGTTAGAAAACAGCACCCAAAGCATAGTTGTCAATGATATTTCATCAGATTGGAGGGAGGTGAGCAGTGGGGTGGCACTAGGTTCAGTATTGGATCTGGTACTTTGCAACATTTCTATCAAATATCTAGATGAGGGAGTGGAGAGACCATTACATTTGCAGACAACACCAAATTGGGAGGCATAGCAAACACCCCAGAAGATACAGAGTTCAACAAGATCGGAATGTGCTAGAAAAGTGAGAACAAGATGCAATTCAAAAAGGAAAAGTGCAGAGTTCTACCTCTAGGTTACTAAAATGAGAAGCATGCATACTGGATAGTAGATGCACTTCTAGGTATCAGTGTATGTGAATGAGATCTTTGGGTGCACTTCTAGGTATCAGTGTATGTGAATGAGATCTTGGGGTACATGTGGACTGTAAACTAAATATGAGCAGATAATATGATGCAATGGTAAAGAAGGTGAATGAGCTGTATCAACAGAGGCATTCATGTTAAAATCACATGGTCCCAATGAATGCTGCATTGGTCAGACCACAGTTGGAGTGATGAGGATGATCCAGGACTGGAGACCAAGCCCTAGGAGTAGTCTCTCCCACCCCTCAGATACTTGATTAAAATGTGTGCAGTTCTGGAGGCCTCACTTCACAAAGGATATGGACAAAATTGAGAGGGTACAAAGGAGAGCAATGAGGATGTTTTGGGGCCCGGGAACCAAGCCCTATGAGGAAAGTCTTAGGGACATGGGAATGTTCAGCCTGGGGAAGAGGAGGTGGAAAGGGGGATAGAATCATAGAGTTGGAAGGGACCTCCAGGATAACCTAGTCCAGCCCCCTGAAGAATGCAGGAAATTCACAACTACCTGCTCACCCACAGTGCTCCCAATTCCATGTCCAGATGATTCACCCCAAAGAAGTCCCCAGAATCCCTGGTCAGTATGAAATTGACCTTCTGAGCCCAAAGTGGTGATCAGCATTTCCCTGAAGATACAAGAAAGGGCCACAGAGGCGGGTTCAGAGACAATCCCTTCTGCCCACCCACTTACAATCTTCCTTTTCTGTTCACAGAATCAGCATTTCTGTCAGATGGCTATCTAACTTCTGCTTAAAAACTTCCAAAGAAAGGGAACTTACCACCTCCCAAAGAAGCCTGTTCCACTGTGTAACCGCTCTAACTGTCAGGAACGTCTTCCGGATGTTAAACTGACAATCTTTTGAAGTCTACATCCATCTTTAACAGGGGTCCCCAAAACTGAACAGTACTCCAAGTGAGGCTGAACCAGAGCAGAGTAAAGCGGTACCATCACCTCCCGTGATCTGAACACAATATTCCGTTTGATACAGCCCAAAATCCCATTTGCCTTTTTAGCCATCAAGTCACGCTGCTGACTCATGTTCAATGTATGGTCTACTATGTCTCCTAGATCCTTTTCACACATACTACTGCTAAGACAAGTCTCCCCCATCCTATATTGGAGTATATGGTTTTTCCTACCTAAATGCAGAACTTTACATTTGTCTCTATTGAATTTCATTTTATTCAGTTTAGCCCATTTTTCGAGCCTATCATAAGCATCCTGTATTCTGATTCGGTTTTCTGTTGTGTTTGCTACCCCTCCCTGTTTAGTATTGTCTGCAAATAAGTAACCCCTGTAATCCCTTATTCAAATAATTTATAAATATGTTGAACAACATCTGTCCTGGGGCATTCCACTTGTCACTCTTCTCCAAGAGGATGCTGAACCATTAACAAGCACCCTTTGGGTACGATCTGTCAACCAGTTATCGATCCACCTGACAGAATTCGGATCCACACTGCATTTTACTAATTTATCAACAAGAATATAATGTGGAACCTTATCAAACGTTTTACTGAAATCCAGATGAACTATGTCCACAGCATTCCCCTGATCCAGCAAGGTAGTCACTTTCTCAAAAAAAGAGATAAGGTTGGTCTGACATGACTTGTTCTTGGGAAACCCGTGCTGAGTCTTAGAAATCACAGCACTCTGTTCCAGCTGATCAATGACTGACAGTTTGATAGAGCCCAAAATCCCATTTGCCTTTTTAGCCACTGAGACACACTCAGGGGAAAATTCACATTCGGAGTATTTCAGCCGTGGAATCAGCTACCCAAGATGGTGGTGAGCTCCTCCTCTTTGGCTTATCATGGATCCTTTAGCCTGATCAAGACTAGGTGGCTTGCCCCTTCCAACTCTATGATTCAATGATTCTAATTCCTGTAGCACCTTTCCTGAGACTTTGATTGGCTTATAAGTGCTTAGGATGGATTTCCTAAGTGCTGTTCTAGTACTACACTGCACATCAAACCAGACTATTACAGAGTTAGAATAATAGAGTTTGAAGGAATCTCCAGGGTCATCTAGTTGAACCCCCTGCACAATGCAGGAACTCACAACTACCTGCCCACCCACAATGGCCGCAATTTCATGTCCAAGTCATCCCCTCCACACACATACATACCAAAAATCTCCAGAATCCAGCCTGGCCTGGAGGAAATTCACCTACCATCCCTACCAGTTGTGTTTCTCGGACAATTCTATAGGCAACTGAACCGTCTTTTATTCTTAGGATGGAAATTCAGAACTCCTTGTTCACTCGTCTATCAGCAAAGCTGGTGTACCTCAACAGATTTCTGTTTCTAAAATTACATGCACTTGCTTTCAAAATGCTAGCCATTTTTCATGATCCAATTAGTGTGTTAAAACACAGTGTGGCACAGGTTATCAGCCCTTTCCTCAGTAGATAGCCATTGTTGGACACAGACATTTATGTAACCCATATATCCCATATCAGGTTACACTAATGGGCCTTAAAAAACTGAATTAGTCTTTGGATCTGCATGTCAATGATTGAAGTAGAGACATAATTGATATATCTGACTGTCGACAAGGATGACTATAGACATCCCATGTAATGCACCAACACTTGGTACGTTATTCAAGATTCTATGAGGTGAGTCCATAGTTTGAAATTTTCCCAATGAGTCTCATCTACTTTATAAAATAAGCATGTATCCTGCTTTCCTGCACTGAACAGGACTGGGTAAATTGATTTTTTTTAAAATCCATCATTAGAAAATGATATACTGAAAGTGTTTTTTATTGTGATGTACTTTCAGTAATTCAAATCAGATTACATTCTCTTAATGATCAGCTAATATTTTGATGTAAATCTATATAAGATTTTAACGTCCAAGTTCTTTGTGGTGTAGTAGCTTGTTCTTGGAAATCCAGCTAATGAAGAAAGGACTACACCATTTTTTACAATATATAGGCATTCGGTTCATTAGTTTCTGAGGAAATACCAGTGCTGAATGTTTGCTCTTTTTGCTTTTCTTCCTTTTCCAAGAATGTCACTGTGTATTGAAATCTTGTTTATTATAGTAGCAGTGTGGAGTGGTTATGTAGAGCTCCGCTTTCTTGCCCTGGCTGCTTTCATCTGCTATACATTGTTCATTTTCTTTAATAGCACTCATCTCCATCTTCTTTTCCAGGGCTTAGGTGGATGATTAAATAGTTTCGTGGGGTTTTTTTTTCCTGATGCAATACATGTATTGTTCAACAAAGGGAGTAATATTTAATAACCTTGAACAGATATAAGAAAGAATTCTGACCAAAAGTTGCAAGTGGTTTGAACTATAGTTTAGCTTGCTCTGGTGTCAGGTGACACAATCCAGCACCTAAATTTTAAAATGCTTTCCTGACGTTATTTATAAAGAAAGACCATTTAGACCTGGGTTGTTTGTTTAAAAAATCAGATCTGGAATTCTAAGCAATGTTTTTACTTGAGGCCAATAATATTGTTAATTAGCAGCTGTTTCCTCTGTGTGTGCCACTGAGGCTTGGCGAGAGCAGAGGCCTGTGCTTTCATAAGTAAAGAGAGAACAGCAGAGACATATTACAGCTGCAGTCATTAGACAAGAAAAAATGCATTCAATTTTGTGATATGGGGAGCCTATTTTAATCCTTACAGTAGCTTTAGGGTATCTTTTCCGCATTTCTGGTACAAAATAAAAAGAAAAAAGAAAGGCCGTGATCACTGGATCATTGATCTCCTAATGGATGGCTGCCCAGACTCCCTCCCAGATACATTTGCCAGTTGTTTGGAAGCCTTGGCTGATGGTTGGAGTAGAATTGCCTGAAACTCAACCCCACCAAGATGGTGGTCCTGTGGCTGGGCAGGAAGGTGACAAATCAGGAAGAATGCCTATACACCTTGGCTGGTGTGCAGCTTAACATCTCACCCTCAACCAGAAACTTGGGGGTGATCCTGGATGCCTCCCTTTTGATGGAGGCCCAAGTTATGGGAATAGCCCACATGGCATTCTGCCATCTATGCCAGGAGAGGCTACTAGCACCCTACCTGTCCTTGGAATACTTGGCCACAGTGATTCATGCAATGGTCACCTCTAGACTTCTGGACTTCTGTAACTCATGCTACATGGGCCTGCTCATCCTTGAACCGAACATTACAACTGGTGCAGAATGTGGCACATCTTGCAGGGCCCATATCCTGCTGGTGCTGAGGTAGCTGCATTGGCTGCCAGATGCAGCCCAAATCAAGGTTAAGGTTTTGGTATAAATTTTTAAGACCATCCGTGGTATGTGCCTCTGCCTCCTTAGGATGCTTTAGGATGCTTTGGGCTGATCCTGCGTTGAGCAGGGGGTTGGACTAGATGGCCTGTATGGCCCGTCCAACTTTATGATTCTATCATTCTATCATTCTATCATTCTATGACTGGGGTGCTGAGCTGATTTTTCTTCCAGTGGTTCCAGATATTCTAAAACAATGAAAACAAAGCTTGTTTCTTTATATGTATATTTTGTTTAAGAAATACAGTCCCCTCCCTTGACATGGGAGCTGCCTCAGCCCACCCTCCTACTTCTCAGATAGAAAGACACTGACATTCTGGGCTGACAACCAGTTCATAAATAAATTCCTATTGAATGCATTTATCTTGTCTTTCTGGGGTAGCAAAGAACTGCATAATACAAATGAATATCAAAGCTCCCAAATATTAACTTTTTAACTATAACGTAGAATAAACCAGGACACCTCTCTTCATTACAGACACTCATAGTTTAGATGGATACAGAAAAAACACATACAAATTATATATATGCTAAATACCGAGGCAATACAGTGTGGAAAATGTACCTGGTGAGCATAACTAATGTTCTTCTCAGCAAGGAGAATGTGAGTCAGCAAACTATAATTTTACGCTCACATACAAAGCACTTTTTATTTATTTATATAATTTGTGCTGTACTACCAGATTTATAGTGCTTAAAAAGGTTTTGAAGCCCCATCCAACTGCCCACATTTTTCTCATATCTAAGAAAGGATACTCAAGTGCAGTGGTCCCCAACCCCCAGTCCACAGACCCCCAGTCCGTGGATCAGTCGGTACCGGGCCGTGGCTCCTCTTCATCCTCCTCCCTGGCTGCTGCCTCATTAATCAAGAGTAACTTTTCGAACAAATATCTGTGCATTTTGTCAGATACAGCAGGAGGTTTAGATGACAAACAATGCGTGTGTCATCAAACTGATTTAGAGAGCTGCTCCTGTAAAAGAAACTACCAGCCTGGCTTACAAACTGTTAATGAGTACAACTTCACCACAGTGTTGTGTTGATCTATTCATCCTCAGAGCTTAGTCTAATTCCTATCAAGTGAAAGAAACATCTGCTTTGTGTGTGTGTGTGTGAAGAATAAAGTCTCGTCAGAAAGAAATCCAATATTTGTCTTCCTAGCTTGGCTTGTGTTGAGGCTTTGCCAATAGTGTTATGTTTAAGCCAAGTTTCATCTTGGACCACATGAGGCTGAGTGTGAATTCATTTGCACTCATCTCTCCTTGTAAAAGTAGAGCATCATCATAGCCAAGGACATCCCTCCCCTACTGTTACCCACTCCAGTGTTTCAGATAATGCAGTCACATTTAAGGAATGCAGTATGTTTTTTGGTCTACATGCCAGTTTTGTACCAAGTTTGCTCCTCATACACACACACACACACACAAACACATATCTGAAATGTTGCCATTGCCTGATGCTGGCACATTTCTAGGAGTGATTCCACTCGGGCTGTGCGCACACCTTTGGCTTTTCTTAACTCCTCTTCGGGCTGTTTCTCTCTGTCCTCCCATCTGTGTAGCTGAAATTTACTTCATTTATACCCTGCTTTTCTCCCCAGTGGGGAGACAAAGGGGATTAAACTTTTTCCCTTCCTCTCTTTCTTTTTCACAATAGGATGTGACTGGCCCAAGGTCGCTCCTCTAAACTTATCTGGCTTAGTGGGGATTCGAACCTTGGTCTCCCAGCTCCTACTCTGATCATCTGCACATCACACCAGTTCTGCCCTGTCAGGAAATGTGTACAGAGTTATCATTCCAAACACTCCCCTTCTCTGGCTGCCTTGAACTTTTCATTATTTGAAAAGCCATCAGTAGAATAAATCATCTTAATCTGGGACAACAACAAAGTATACATTTTAGCTATAAAATTTTGTTCATAATGATCTGTAGCTGTAAATATAGTTCAAGGGCAACAGGGCTCACATGTGGCAAGTGTTCTTGACTCCCACCCCACCCCCACCCCCTGTTCTCCATCATGGCCAGTTTCTCCTACATGCAAATGAAGAAAATGATTTATTTTCTTTTATCTATAGTTGAACTATCATTATAGTATTAAAAAGGTTACAGCTTTCAGGTTCTCTGCATTTCCAACTTGCTTTCCCTCTAGCTCACTCTCCTGCTCTTTCTTTCTTTCTTTCTTTCTTTCTTTCTTTCTTTCTTTCTTTCTTTCTTTCTTTCTTTCTTTCTTTCTTTCTTTCTTTCTTTCTGGGGCCCTACTAATAGTGCTAGAGCAAATTGTGAATTGCTGATTAAAACAAAATTGGGAGTGGCTGCTGTGGGGGAGTGGGGCAGGTAAAATGGGACCAATGTGGGTAAGATCTTCCCATTCACATTGGTGCTGTCCTAGCTTTGCTGTGATTTTGCCCAAAGCATCCCAGTGAAACAGTTTTGAAAAAAATTACATGAAAGACAGAGGAAATCTGGAATGTACACAGAAGTGCCACAATTTTGTGGGGAAGCAGGGTCATCTTCTGAGGCCCTGAATCAGGTGACTCTACCTTCTGAGACTAGGCAGGTGGCAATCCAGGCAGGCTCCTTCTTGGTCAAAGCACCAAATTCTAGAACTCTTGAAACTCCCCAGGGAAACTTGCTGATTCTTTCTGTTGCTGTCTTCTTTCAGTTCAGTGAAGACTTTGGGGTTTTTTTTCTATCATTTTCTTAGGGATTCCCTTCATTGTTTTAATTCTTGTTATGTTTTTGTATTTGCATTTTAGTTTGGTTTTAATTGTTTTAATGATATTGTTTAGTGTTAATTTTTTTAAGACATGCTTTGATTATGCATGTTTCAATCACTTGGTAATCTGCCTTGATGAGGACAGAAAGGCAGTGTATAAAGTATGTAAGTAAAATAAGTTATTTACACAAACCCCATTGAAATAACTGTGAGTTGCACAGTGCGAATGGGTTGTGATTAGAATTCACACTGCAGTTTTACAAAACCTAAGGACTTATGCGCAAAACATTTTCACATTAAAAAATTCAGCTTGGCAGCAAATGTATTTGATGTGCTTTGTTTGTTAAAACTGAGGCCATAAAAAGTAAGCAAACAAGAGATGCTCAATTATATCTAGGCATTACTAACAGTGCATTCCGATGTAGAAAATGCATATAAAATATATTGGAACAATATGTGAGCTCCAAAATTTTGCTTTGCAGGTACTTATATGGCACACAAGCTGGGAGGCTGGCAAGATGGAGAGCACTTGTTAAAGAACTTTCTTTTTTGTTTTTTCCAAATAAATCTCCAGACATTTTCAACCCCTCTTACTTTGCAAAGTTAAGTAAAATAATACTCTCTCTCTCTCTCTCTCTCTCTCTCTCTCCCTCCCTCCCTCCCTCCCCCCCTCTCCCTTGCTCTCCCTCTCTCTCTGAGTGAGTGAGTGAGTAGTACATTCAGAGAAAGCTGAAAGGGCAATAGTATATCACAAAAAGGCAGGATATTCTATGAACTTAGGCAGATTTTAAGTGGGCTGGCAAAAGGGATTGTGTTGTTGATTAGCTCTTGTGGCCCTTTCTTACATGGTTAGATAAATGCCAATTGTTACTTTGGGGTCATAGAATCATAGAGTTGGAAGGAAGGGCTCTCCAGGGTCATCTAGTCCAACCCCCTGCAGAATGCAGGAAATTCACAGCTACCTGTCCACCAATAGTGACCCCAATTCCATGTCCAGATGATGCCCCCTCAAAAAAACTCAGAGTCCCTGGTCAGTCTGGTCTGGAGGGAATTTACCTTCTGAGCTCAAAGTGGCCATCAGCATCAACATGGGCTTGCAAGAAAGGGCCGCAAGAGCTAAACCCAGACACAATCCTTTCTGCCCATCCATTTACAATCTGCCTAAATTCACAGAATCAACATTTCTATTAGATGGTTTTGCTTAATAACTTCCAAAGAAGGAGAACCCACCACTTCCTGAGGAAGCTTGTTCCACTGAGGTACCACTTTAACTGTCCGGAACTTCTTCCAGATGTTAAGCTGAACATTCTTTTGAATTAATTTCATCCCATTAGTTCTGGTCTGACCCTCTGGGGCAACAGAAAACAACTCTGCTCCATCCTCTATGTGACAGCCCTTCAAGTACTTGAAGATGGCTGTCATATGAACTTAAGCATATTGTGAGTGGGTGGGCAGGAAGGTATGTGCCAGTGTTTATCTCTTGTAGCCCTTTCTTGTATACCCAGGGAACTGCTGATTGCCACTGTGGGATGGTAGCTGAATTTCCTCTAGGCCAGGCTGGATTTTGGAGATTTTTGGTGGTGGGTATAATTTGGGCATGAAATGGGGGTCATTCTGGGTAGGCAGGTAGTTATAAATTCTTGCAGCGTACAGGGGGTTGGACTAGATGACCCTGGTGATCCCAACTCTATGATCATATCGCCTCTTAGTTATCTTCTCTCCAGGCTAAACAAAACAAGCTCCCTCAACCTTTCCTCATATGTCTTGATCTCCAAACCCCTCACCATTTTTGTTACCCTCCTCTGGACTTGCTCCAGATAGTCTACATCAATTGTGGTGCTCAAATATCCTCCAGGCAAATAGCCCTCCAGGTCAGACTGGCCAGGGAATTGGCGGGGAGGGCATGATCTGGGCATGGAATTGGGGTCACTGTGGGTGGACAGGTAGTTGTGAATTTTCTGTGTTGTGCAGGTGTTGAAATAGATGACCCTGGAGGTACCTTCTAACTCTATGATTCTACGATATCAGAGAGCTGGGCAAGGTAGCCTTTGGGGAATCTGTTTTGATCAAGTATCTTACATGTGTTTTTCTGAATATGAGGGAACCCCAAATATGATATAAAGGATGGAGAGGGAATTTTTGTCTGGGGACCTGTGGTAGCTAACCCTGACCAAGAGAAGTGGGCCAATCCAACGGTCTTGTTGAGATGTCCTCTGCTGGGTCAGAACTTCCATTCTCTAACTTGGTAGTATTTGATATCTCCTTGGCATCAATGTCAAACTTACAATCATTGGACTTGTGTTGGGGGACTTCCATATGAACAAATAGAGCCAACAGAAGTTTCAGTTAGTACCTGGAGGAGCCACTCCCTTCCTTGGACATTCTGACGGTCTTTGGCTGGCAGGGATGTTCTCCCATTGTGCTTCCATAACTGCCCATTTAGGCTTACGTCTGTTGTACTGGCCTAGAGGGAAATGGAGGAGAAAGGAATTTTCCATCTTGTTCTAGAAATCTCAGACAAGATGGAGTTCAGCCTGAACTCCTTGACCAAGAAATAAATCCAATGACTTTCCATATCATACAGCTATCAGTCTGGTTTCTGTGTAAACTGTTTTGCACAGTGCTAGATATGTGCCAGGCATATGGAGGTGTCTCCTCAAAGACAGCCTCCTATTTCTAGAGTAACAAGATAGACTTCTACTATGCCAAGTAGAGATAAGAATCACCTGGGATATGACCTATCAAGCTGCCTGAATTGGCTGGTAAGTGATATACTTTTAATGATGTGACTTACTGATGTAATCAGAGTTCAGGACTCTGTGCCTTTTACAAGGTCTCCAGGGTTCTTGGAGAAACCTGCTTCCCTATTCAGACTACATTCTATATTCTACCAAAGGAATTGCTAAAATGGATCAATGGTTTGTATATCCTACCATTTGATTATTTGATTAGTTATTGAAATATATATACTTCACCCTTCTTTGCTGCTCAGGGCAGATTTCAAATCATAATAGCAAACATCACAAGGCGGAGTCCAAGATCTTAATCTGCTTTGAAAATACTAATTCTACTCAATCTACTACAAGTGCATCCAGCCCTTATAAAGCGGTAGATTACCTGACGAACATCACTCAGTCTTGATTGAATGCAGCTTTTCCTGCCTTAAGTCACATGACCAACATCTCAAAGAACCAGTTCTGACATAAGGAGGATGCACCTGGCAGTATTGAGAATGGAATATAGAGCATATTGGAAGCACGCGACTCTCTTCCACCTGTCAATCAAGCCTGGCAACCAATCCCATTTCTCAATATTTTAAAGGGCCTGCAATGCCCACTATTTTTTTTAATTCAATACTTCTCTGTTGAAATGTCTGTGCATCTAATCATACGTCTATACATCTAATAATAGATGCATAGTGCTTTTTTATTGCCGCCCATTATGGAATCATAATGGGCGGCAATGAAATTTTATTGCCGCCCATTATGGAATCATGAGACTTGATACTTTAAAAAAATCTCATTCCTGATTTGGAGGGGGGCGCTTTAGAGAGGCCTGCTTTGTGTGACAACTTTGGGAGAAAAATTTTTTTGGCTTTGCCTGCACACTTGTACATATATTCATTGCTCCAGGCAGTTTGCTTTTTTAAAAAATCCCATTCCCAAGAGAAGGGAGGCGGATGTGAAGGTGGGACATTGGAAGCGGAGATAGCGCTTCTTTGCCTCCACACATTTCTTTTGTTGGTGGGCTGCTGGTTGCTCTTGTCTAGCTGGTGTTTTATAGGTTGGGGAATACATTTTATGCAATTCCACAACTAGCGCTTTAAAATGGAGGATGTAGCCAGCCGTTTGCTGCCTGGATGCTAGATGTTGGCGACGTCATGCGGAGTAGCCAGAATATAACGACTACCTAAGGTAAGGATTTTGCTACATTTAACAGGTGCAGAAAGGCCCAAAGTATTGCTTCAGAGATCTGGCAAAGAGAGTTTGGACTCTCAAAAAACTTATACCCTGAAAAACTTGTTGGTTTCTAAGGAGCTACTGGACTCCAATCTAACTGATGGAAAGTGGGAACTCTGAGTAGAAACATATCAGCAGGGAGGGTTCTGATTGGTGAGGTTTTCCTCTCTGGTGGCATCTTTGATATGCACCACACTGTTGAGTGTTCTTCCTGGAGTGTTTTTGTCCTTTGTTTCTTGTTGCACAGAAACTGAAACCAGACAGTGAGGCACCTGAATAACAGCCATATTGGAAAGATTGTGACCGCTCTTAAAAGCTGCAGGGAAAGTTGTTCTGATTTCAAACATTTCCATTATTTATGATTGGGCATAGTTTGGGTTTCATATTGATTAGTGCATTTCCACCTGCTCATCCACATCCTCCAAGATGATCTTTATAACAGGCATTGTGCATCAAATGCATGCTATCACACAACCATCAACCCTCAGAAAGCTGTTTTGAAATGGAAGATATATTTTAAAATATACATTTATTACAAGGACAATAAAAGCCACATTCTGTGGCTTACAACTGGATATTAAACACTTTACACATTTTCTGAAAAGTCTCTTTCAAAAGACTTCAATTTCAATTACTCTCAGGTGTCTTTAGGACCAGACTTGGTGTCTGAATAGGGTTGCCAATCCCCAGGTCATGGCTGGAGTTCTCCTGGGGTTCCAACTGATTTCCAGGTGACAGAGATCAGTTCCCTTGGAGAAAATGGCCACTCTATGGCATGGAAATGGGCTCTATGGCATTATACCTCAGGTTCTACCCTCAAAATCTCAGGTATTTTTCAGCCTGGAGCTGGCAACCCTACTGATGAAGGAGGCTATTGCTTACAAAAACTCATGCCAAATCAATTTGAGAAGAATTCTTTGCTTGTTTTCCAGCCTTCAGCTTCTATTCTACTTAGCAGAAATTCCTAATGAACACTATTGAGTAAAGCTTGTCAGAATCACTGATAAATTGTGCTAATGTGCTGAAGTAGAGCATGTTGCTGGGATTCCCCTCACTTGGGACAATGGCTCCTTCAGGACAGTTGACAGGACCACCACTTTGTGGTGGGCTGTCATCAATATACAGATGAGACCCAGCTCTATCTCCTCATGGATGGCTGCCTGGTCTCCCCCCCCCCCGCCAGAATCATTTGCCAGATGTTTGGAAGCAGTGGCTGGATGGCTTGAGCAGAGTTGTGTGAAACTCAGCCCCTCTAAGACGGAGGTCTTATGGCTGGGTAGGAGGGGGGCAAAACACCTGTCCTGATCAGAATGCAACTGACTACCGTGCCACAGGCCAGGAATTTAAGAGTGACCTTGGATGCCATGCTGACTATGGAGGCACAGGTCAGAAAATTAGCCTGCCAGGCATTTTTCATCTTCGCCAGGCTAGGCAATTAGCACCCTACCTGTCCTCTGAGCACCTAGGTATGGTGATCCATGTAACAGTCACCTCCAGACTAGACTTCTGTAACTCAGTCTATGCGGGCCTACCCTTGTCCCTGACCCAGAAATTGCAATTGGTGCAAAATGCAGCTGCTAGAGTCCTCACAGGAACATCATGGAGGGCTCATATCCAGCCTATGCTGGGGCAGCTGCATTGATTACTAGTTGCAGCCTGGATCCGGTTCAAGGTTACGTTTTTGACCTTTAAGGCCCTTGGCAGTCTGGGACCCACATATCTGAGGGACTGCCAGTTGCTCTATGCCCCGCACAGGGCCTTGCACTCTGCAGGTTCCAACTTGTTGGTCATTCCCAGCCCCAGGGCAGCATGCCTTGCCTCAACCAGTCTAGAGCCTTTTCAGTCCTGGCTCCTTCCTGTTGGAATGAGCTCCTAGAAGAGCTGCAAGCCCTGCAGGAGCTGTCAGCTTTCCATAGGGCCTGTAAGACAGAGCTCTTCCACCAGGTCTATGGTTGAGGCCAGTGCAGGAAGATTTGGTGCCCCCCCTTAGGACATGCCATCTGTCAGGATAGGTGTGGGAGGATTCACTGACATAGCCTCCTGCTACCCCAGAGAAGATGGGGAACAAGCGATTTTACCGCCATGTAATGTTTTTGTAATGTTTTATTGGAGTTTCTAATGGGATTTTATTGTTATGGGTTTTTATGTTGTTACCTGCCATGAGCCGGGCTACCAGGAGTAGCGGGATATACATTTAACAATAACAACAACAACAATAACAATAGCAATAACAATGTAGCATTAATCATTTCAGAAGTATTGTTGGAAGTAGTTCATAAGCAGATGGGAAATTTAGCCAGTCAATTTAGGAAGCTCCAAGATTCACTTGAGGAAATAGTAATCTAAGAAATTTGAAAGGATTTATTTAGGTCAAGCATCAAACATAAAACCTAATAACCATAAAACTATTGCAGTTGTCTTGAGGTAGAATTTGGCATTTTAATTGATCCACAAAAGGAGAGGTGCACCTGAAATTGTGAGGAGCTGAGTCATTTAACACATAGAGATTCATAAGAGGCACTATTGCTAAATTTATAGCAATGGCTTTAAACAAGTACCAAATTAGAAAATGACTGTGACTTTGAAAATTAGACTAGTCAGCATTACATTATTAGTATTTATTATTAGCAACTCTTTATAATTTTTATTTTATATTATGAAAGCATTAATTGTACTACATATAACTGGGAATCTTAACAAAATGGGACAGTTATCTAAAAGAATGTTCAAGAGCCAGCTTGGTGTAGTGGTTAGGAGTGCGGACTTCTAAGCTGGTGAGCCAGGTTTGATTCTGCACTCCCCAACATACAACTACCTGGGCGACCTTGGGCTTGCCACAGCACTGATAAAGCTGTTCTCACTCAGCCTCACCTACCTTACAGTGAGTCTGTTTTGGAGAGAGGAAAGGGAAGGAGATTGGAAGCCTTCCCACCCTCCCACTTACCTGCTCCTCCTCTGCTGTCTCGGCCCACAGGTTGCACATCAGTTGCCCAGGAGCCCGCACAGCCACTTCAAATGCCCTTGGGGTGGGGCAGCCACTTCCTTGGCCCCTTGTAGTTTGTGCAGAGACCCTGGGGCCAGTGTGGCTTCTGCTCCAGCCCCAGCAGGTCACACAATGTATGCCCAGGCCCCAGGTTGTAGTGCAGCTTCTGACTGGGCCCTCCATCTTCTGGCTCGCTTTGTGGGCGGGACAACAGACATTACATTTCCATTTGGTGAGGTTTGCCAGAAGATGTGTCCCATATGAATAACTCGTCATATGCAGATTGGACCCAAAACTCTTAAAATAAAATATGAACCATACTCACACTCAGATGTTCACCTGTGTAGTCAGCAGAAATAAATAATCTTAAAATGCAACATCAAGTTATGCCCTATTTCATTTTCCCCTGGACCTGCTTAGGCCCAATTTGCAATGCTCAAAATTCTGTTGGAGTCCTCAAATACACTATGAAAAGAACCAGCCTGAAGAAGGCTTTTAGTCAAAGCACATTTCTTGCCATTGAATTTGCCAGTAACGTCTACAATCATAAAGTATACTTTTAATTTAAAGCTGACCTCCCAGTTTTGTTTTATTTTTCTACTCTGCAACATTCACAAAGGATGCAGTGCAGATTTGAAGGCATTTTTCTTGCCTGTGAAAATGCACTAAGCTTCCGGCTGGTAGAAGGTTGTTGGAGAGACAGCATAAATGATAAGACTATGGAAAGGAGAGATAGTGTTTGTTCTCAGAGTATGGGAAAGGCTATTTTGATGGTCTTTGGGGCCAACAATGTCAGTTTGCCAAATATGTTCATTCTCCCTTATCCCTCTCGCATCTGATAGGGAGATATAAGGACTCGTACAGATGATTCTGAGGTACTACTCAAAAAGCATGCATAAGGTCCTACTCAACAAGAACACTATCTGTTGAGAACTTTTGCCGTAAATTGCAGTCTAAATTACAAAAAGAACTATGGTGAAGCCAGGGAGGTGAAGATAAAATTGTGTTATACTGAGTAGTAGTGTGAGATTTTTGTAAACATCTGAGGGCAGTTTCCTGACCTATGCAGTAGGTGGCAGTCATAGAACCTGCTTATTGGCTCTTTCTTGCCAGCAAACTGGAGGAAACCTAAGATATCCACAAGCATGAGTAAGAAACAGAAGATTTATCAGCATTCAACATGATAGTATTTGCACTAAGAAATCCTTTTTTAATTCCATTTTTAGACATACATAAATAGCCCGCACAAGTACCATCTGCTCTTCCGCTTTGGAGATTCTTTTATTCTAAATATTTGCACAGATGACTGTCCCTAATGCTTCTTGAATGGTTGGCACACTGCTGTCTAAACCTCTATTTAAATGCAAAGGCAAATCTCTTAAACCTTATTTACAAGGTAGCCCAGTGCAGAGTTACTCCAGGCAATGCCCATTGATTTCCGTGGTCTGAGATGGGAGTAACTCTGCATAGGATTGTACTGTTAGCATACAGTGGAGTTGTTCATATTCCCTTGTTCAAGAAGTTTGCTTACCCATCAAGAAGTCACCCACTCGTTTTCTGAGCGGGAGCACAGAATTTAATTCAACGATTGACTATTGAGATAAAATAAAACTTGGCATGTGTATCCAGGACATACTTCTGCATTAACATTCAAAAACTAGGCTAATCCATTCACCTGTTGCTGGGGTGACTAGAACAGACTATGACCGTTGTGGCATGAATTTGTGGGCAGTGATGGTATGAAAGTGGTGATGTCCTAGACTGTGCATGTTCTTCTAATTTTGCACTGTATGAAACGTGGGACATCTACTTTGGCGAGGGACTAAAAGGGTCAATGTGACTAGAGAAACTTCTAGCACAGATCTAGGACAAGGATTCCTAACCAGGAGTCCTGGAACCCCTGTGGGTCTGCCAGAGTCCCAGAGGGGGTCTATGGCTTTTACCTTAACGGACTCAGCCACAAGTTAGAGAACTGGCTGCTTCCATTGCTCCCCCTCCTGAGCGTGAATTCTCTTGTAGTTTCTGTGCCTGGGAGGGGGCAGAACCTGCATGCCTAGTCCTGCCTAAAACCACTTCCATTCTTCTCCCCTCCCCTCCTCAAGACTGCCTGTTAATGCAGGCGGTGATGTCATTTCTGGTGACATGTAACTTTTGGGAGTGAGGCCAGCCTGATCCTGCACCAATTTCCCCATCCATATTTTCAAAGCCTTCCATGGTCACCTTTCCTCTTACCTATCTGTTCTCATATCCCAGTACACCTTCTAGCACTACTGCTGTTATCCATGAAGATCTGCTCAGCCCTCAAATTATTCACTCCTTTCCCCCTTGCTGCCTCTTATACTTGGATTCCTCCTTGTATATAGTCAGATCCTTCTGATTTCTGCTTTAAACCACCTTTTGTGTGACACATTTGACAAAAATTTTGTAGTCATCTTTCTCTACTGAAGTGAAGTTGAAACATGCATGAATGGGAATTCCTCCCCTGTTTATTCCTACACCTACACCCGCCCCCTTATTCCTATGCTGCCTCCCTTATTTCAAAATTCAAATTATAAGCTGATTGGAAGTCTTTCTCTCTATACCCCTTAAAAATCAATGCACACTGGAAACACATTATGAATTATTTTATGATGGTTATAATGATTGAGTTGGATCCACCATTTTCCCACAGGTAGAAACAGATTATTTCCTCATTTCTTCCTTCCCCCAGCAGCCCTTTTGGACCCCTGAAAAGGATTGTGGGTAATATGTAGGCAAAAGCTTTGTGGGGTGAGAGACTGCAGTGATAATGGCAAATGCACCAAGGAAGTGTAGGTATGATTCAACTCAACACCATCACTGCCGCCACCACCACCTCCACCACCACCATCATTGTTACTGAAATAAATTGATATCCTGGTATTCAGCAGAGATGACCTCCCCCACCCCCGATCTGAGCCTATTTTAATTTTCTTTGACTGCCTGACGTTTTAACATTTTGTAAATTATTATTGTTTTATTCTCTTTTATTATTGCTTCAGGTGAGTTCTTTACATTGTAGTGCCTTGTGCTTTTATGATTCTGATCAGCTTCTTTTTTATAAAAAAGGGTTGGTTGTTATATCCCATGTTTCACTACTCAGAAGACTCTCAAAGCGACTTATGGGGTAGGAGAAGCTCTGAGAGAGCTATGACAGAACTGCTGTACAATAACAGCTCTAACCAAACTGTGACTAGTCCAAGGTCACCCAACTGGATGCTTGGGGAGGAGTGGGGAATCAAACCCAGTTCTCCAGATTAGAGGCCACCACTCTTAATCACTTGGTCACCAAGATGGATCTTGTATGTCATCCCTGGAATCTTTGAATGAAAGGTGGGGAAAATATGGGAAACAAATAAAGGAAGATTAAGGGGCTTTCCGCACTCCTTCAAAATTGCACAATGGTTGCCAATTGAAATCACTACAGTTTTGTCATTATGCACAACGTCGTTGACAATCTGCCACACACCTGAAACCGATCCGCAAAAAGCGCTTCCTTGTAGCGCTTTCAGGGAAATCCCCAAAAGTGGATTCACCCTCCGGAAAGCGCTACACTCCTGGATCCAATCTGCAACACTAGTGGGAAAGTTCTGTGCGTTACCATTGTTGTGGTTTCTACAAAGTCCCTCCCCCTGGCTCTCTCCTCTGATCTTCCGGCGAAGCGATTGCCATTTTTTTTTCTCCGAGCAAACAGAGATCAAATCACCGGCAAGCCTTCGTTTACCCAGTGAGGCTTCCCTTTATTTTTTACACTGTTTTCGGCCAAAAATCGGGCCCGTGAGGGGGGGGGATTTTTTTTTTCACTCAGGGGGGAGCGTGGCAACGATGAAACGACAGCTCAAACACACCTGCCAGCTGGATGGGTCTCTCCGTTGCAACGAATCAACGCATATTTGTTGCAACGGGTGTTTTTTTTTTTTAATCCTTCTTAAAGGGAAAGGGGCTGTTTGGGAGCATGCTAACGGCTGCCCATTGGCTGCTTGACAGCCAGGGGCGGGACGAGCTCGGCAATAGCGCTTCCTTTCTAGCGATTTTTGCTGAGACCGGAAGCTTGTGGGAAACGATGGAAACGCAAGTGGATTCCACTACAAAGTCAGGTATGCATAATGACGAATTCCACTATTTTAAATGGCGATTTTTCGTTCAGCAAACAATTAGCTACAAGGATCCCGGTGCGGAAAGCCCCCAAGTTTTCAACAAGGCATGGGCAATTTGGTTTGGATAAGCTGAAAAGTACCCAAATCAATGCTGATTTAGATACTTTCCAGACCTCCCCACCTTGCCAGTTCTAACCAAAAGTATAGCTAGTGCAGCTCTCCCAGCAATGATCAGCCACCTGATCTGCAAACATAGCATGATGAAGCTACTTGTCATTTGACCTCCATCATCTGGCTCTCTCATGCTTGGTGTGCCGCAGTTGACTGAAATAATCCCTCTGCTTACATTCAACTAAGGAGGTGTCAGTGGAAAGAAGCCTTTGGTTTGAACCACCTTGCTTTCTGCAGGGTTTCCATAGATTCCAGAGGCAAGACTACAAAAGTTTGGTATACTCTATTGTTTGAGGATTACTTTGCAAGGAGCCAAGACTAAAATCTTGGTGATGTGTGAATGTGAATGTGTATAAAAATTCCTTTCATGTTTGTAACTTCTAGGCCTTTGCCATAAGTCATCCTCAATATTTAACTATTTTTCCTAGTGCATAATCAAACCATCATCTATTATGTAACCTTCCCCCAGGGGACTTTTGAACTTTCCATTTAAATTTACAATATGTGGACACTTTTTGACTATTTTATACAGTAATCCCCACTCAGTCAGAACACAAAGTGAATCCATGTTATATGTCATTTTTTTACAATGTTTCTTTTCTTGAATGTTTCCCCAAGTCATTTTAATCGTTATAGTAAAGGCCAAACTATATTTGATGTGAGACTTATGTGATTAGTACCTTTCCTTTTTAAAAAACATTAATTAGGAGCCCTGCACAAGTGCTTTGAAGACTGAAGATGAGCTGCTGGGGGCAGGATTGTTTACCTGGATCCTCCCTTGTCACTTCCATGATTTAAATAGCCTCTCTGAAACTGTTGGCCCCGTGGGAAGGAAAGAGAGGACTTGGTAAGGCTGTGCACAATGCAATCCTATGCAGTAGGGGTCTGCAGCATTTTAAAATTAAAAATTCAGAGCAAGAGATTAGCAAAAAGCCAGAATAAGAAAAAAAAACCATTGTATCACTACAATGGTACAGCTGGACGTTACAGATACTTGACACGTTGATTAATAATCCATAAAATGTTCATATTCCAAACATTGGCTGCTGGGAATTCTTCATTAGAAAGTGGCACACATGATAACTTGCAATTTGTAACATATACAATGCACCTCTTGTGATCGAGATTTTAGATGCAGCAAGGTGATCTGTTTTCCTGCTGTTGTTTGCCTAGTTTTGCACCAGATTTTGCAGTTTTGCAGTCACTGACCTAATTCCCAACCCATCTTTTCTTCTTCTGAAGAGGTTCCACCTCCTCCCCTACCACATTGTCCTGTATGTGAAGGCAAAACTCCAGTTTTAAGATTTTACTTGAGACATAACAGTGTAGCAGGGCTAATTTTTAAAAGGACAGTTTTTCACACTGCGAAAGCTGCACAAACAACTTGAAAGATGTGTGTGGTTGTGTCTCTTTTGGGCATTCCCTTCACTGTCGTCGGTTGCATCATGCATGACCAGGGCCGGATTTCCCTGTAGGCTAACTAGGCTTCAGCCTAGGGCCTCAAGATCAAGAGGGGCCTATATTCCACATTTTTATAAAGGTTAGTACCAATCACAACATGTTTCATTTAACATATTGATATATATCACAGTAATGATGTATTTTATTATATCTCATGTAATGTACAGACTTAAAAATGGGAGGTGAAAGGGCCACATAAAATAGCCCCAGGGCCTCTTTTCATGTAAATCCAGCCCTGCGCATGACCCAGCAGAAACAGGAGGTAAAGTCAGCACAACAATGTTTTCTTTTGCAACTATTTCAGTACAATACAAATCAAGGTGGCGTTTCTGACCACCCAGTTCCTATAAAGGGAGCATATTCCATGAGCATGTTCCAGCTCATTATTTTCTCTAGGTAAGATAGGCCCTAGCAGAAATAGACACAGACTGCTGCAACTGAAACACGGTTTAACTATAGTAAATCATAAGTGGCTATCTCTGGCTGTCTATTCCACTGCGTCACGGGTCTTACATTCACATCCAGAATGAGAGCATATAATCACCACTCTCCTCCTCCTTACAACAACAATAACAAAATTAAAAGATGGTACTCAAGAGTTATATTTTCCTGAATGAATTTAATCAGGGGCATCCTCAAAAGCAGGGGTAGTCAACCTGTGGTCCTCCAGATGTCCCTGGACTACAATTTCCATGAGCCCATGCCAGCATTTGCATTTGCTGGCAGGGGCTCATGGGAATTGTAGTCCATGGACATCTGGAGGACCACAGGTTGACTACCCCTCCTCAAAAGCACACCCTACTCCAGAGTCGGCCATATGAGCTGTGTGGGTGTAGGAAAGATACCAATGGAAAAAGAGGTGGGGGGAATACTTAACCCAAAATAATTTGGAATCAAGAAACAAACAAAAAGCTTAAAGAAGTATGACATTATGTAGAAAAAATAAAAATATTAAATATATGAAAATACATGTATTTATTTACAATTACATTTTAAAAACACCACAAGGGGGTGACAGGTTACAGTGGATGACCTATAGGGTTGTGAGTATCCTTCATAGTGCAGGGGGTTGGACTAGATGAGGTCCAGGAGGTCCCTTCCAACTCTATGATTCTATGATACCATGATTCTAAGAGGAAAAAGTGAGAAGGGGACAGACTATAACTTATTCACACATTATGAATGCAATGGTAGGGTCTGGAACCCATACCCTGTGTAACAGTCAAATATTGAATTGTTGATTCTCTTCCGTTCCAGCATGCCTAGTACCTGATTGGGATGAGTACCATGGTGCACATGGAGAAGCAACTTCAGCATTCCCTTCTGTGCTCCATTACCAACCAGAAAGGCCAACAAAAAATTCTGTTTTCCCAACTGAAGAAACCCATGTACATCCCAGGAAACATGGATTTTTCCAAGAACCAAGTGGTGCCTCCTTAGCTGCTCTCTGCCTCTGTCACCTGTTTCCAACCATGTCTGAGACAGCAGGTGAATTGGGATGGGACCTAACCTATGGGGAAGAAGACTTCTGCAGTGCAATGGTGCTCTAGCCCAGGGGTAGTCAACCTGTGGTCCTCCAGATGTTCGTGGACTACAATTCCCATGAGCCCCTGCCAGCAATCGCTGGCAGGGGCTCATGGGAATTGTAGTCCACAAACATCTGGAGGACCACACGTTGACTACCCCTGCTCTAGCCTTTACAAGCCAAATTTATATGATTAAGACTATTTGGGGGGGGGGCGTCCCATCAGTAAAATATCGCTATATACCTGTCTGGATGCTGATGCCAAAGAGTGGATAATGTTAGTTCTGCAGAAAAGAGATAGTATGAACTCTATGGTGTTTCAAGATACTATGAGCCATTAACTAGCTCTAGCCTATCTGCACCGATGTATGCTGAGTGTTTATGGAAGGTCAGGTAAATGTCTGGCAGGTCACTTTCAGCATTTCATAATGTGCAGGGCATTCTGTTCCATGCCCTCCTCATATACTTTTGTACGACTGTTGGAGATAAACATTCCTGAGGCTTTGAACTCCGATGGCAGAATGCCAACTTCTTCTTCAATGACTAACCAGCTGCTTTTAGCCCTGGCAGAAGGTGTTGACACGTCTTTCAAGTGTGTGAAACACAAATGGTTTGGAGGAGTTTCCACAGTGGCCGCTGCAAGGAAATATGTAGCCGTATAGCAAAACCATGACGTTATGATTCTTAGGGTTTACTAGAATTGTGCAACATTTCTTTAAAGGCCAAAAGATGGGAAACAATGTCATTCTAACTGTATTTGTTCTGCATTTAAAGGCAGCTGCTCACTCAGCTTTGCATCATTTATCTGCTCGCGGGACTGCGGTAAAGACATGCAATGTCTGTGCAATTCCGAAATACCATTAAGGACGAAAGAGGAATTCTCTAGGTCTGTCCATCTCATGTATGCAAGGCAAAATGATTACACACACTTAGAATTACAGGATCAGAGAGTTGGAAGGTACATCCAGGGTCATCTAATCCAACCCCTTGCACAATGCAGGAAATGGCCACAAGAGCCAAGCCTCTACATCCTTTCTGTTCACCAATTTACAATCTGCCAAAATTCACAGAATTAGTATTCTTCTGGCTCTTAGAATCACGTTGAAGTCAGAACTGAAACCTGCTGCTGCTGTACAAGACAGCCAGCTTGGTGTAGTGGCTAGGAGTGTGGATTTATAATTTGGCAAATCAGGTTTGATTCCCCACTCCTCCTCCACATTCAGCCACCTGGGTGACCTTGGGCTCGCCACAGCACTGATAAAGCTGTTCTGACCAAGCAGTAATATCAGGGCTCTCTCAGCTTCACCCACCTCACAGGGTATCTGTTGTGGGGAGAAGAAAGGGAAGGCCCTTTGAGACTCCTTTGGGTAGAGAAAAGTGGCATATAAGAACCAATTCTTCTTCATTTTTGTGGATGTCCCCAATACAGCCTTCACTAGAGCCATTTGATAAGTATAATGACAGATTTTGATTACTCAGGAGGATCTCTGAGAACAAATAAGAAATCCTTTCTAAGGAAAGAGAAGCCTCCATTCAGTTAGCAAGACCACCAAGATCAGTTTATCAAAAAGTCACATGAACAGGACATCATTCCCCATATAAAAGCTAATCAGCACCATATAGAAATATTAGTCATAATTAAATACTGAATATTTATAGCTGCCTCTGAAAACATCCACATGCTTGTCAGCTGGCGCAAAAGAATAGCAAAGTCTCCAGTCCCTTCCTTATCTTCAAATGACAATCTAACAACATCCCCTGATCTTTGTGCTTTCATAATAATCCACAGGGAAGATCTTTTGGATAATGCAAATAAATGAATGCCCTTGAGCAGATCCCATTCTATTCAAAAGGGCTTGGATAAGACAACATCTGGATGGATTATATAAATTCTGAATTATTTTTAAAAAGGCAGAGATGGTCACACCCAGAACAAGGGCCTGATGTTTGAACGGCGAAAATAACTAACACATTCACATAGATCTTTAAAGTTTATGACCATTCCAGAAAGAGATAATTAAATGCTCTGCCAACAGCTATCATTCAGTTTGCTAGGTAAACAAAGCAATTTCTACCGTGGTTTTTTTATTGTTGTTGTTACAAAGTACATAATTTATTAAAACCAACTATGGTGCCAAATTTGAGGCACAAGAGAAGTAATGATTAATTTTGATAACATATTGTAAAAAGATTGCTTATTTTTATACCCTGCTTTTCTCCCCAGTGAGGACACAACATGGTACAGCATCATTCTCACTTCCTGCCTTTTATAATAATCTGGTGTTCAATCAGACAATAAATAAATAAATCTAACTGAGTCAGAGGGAATGGTGTAAGGTATCCTAGTGAGCTTCTTAGGCAAGGTAGGGATTTGAACCTGGGTTTCCTAGATCACGATCTATCTACTACACTACACTAGTGCCAGAAACTTCAGAGTCAGGTCTGACACCAGTGAGAAATTCATTAGTATGATTTTGGAATATTGCCTTTTGCCAGCTTCAGCCCCATTTTGCCCTATCATAATTATAACCATTACTATATCTAGTAGGAAAACAACAGATTCTTGAAAAAGCCCCCCCCCCTCCCCCAAGCAGGCAATGACAATAATCAGGGCACTTCTGCACTTTGAAAAAAATAGAGTTACGCCAGCAAAATGGTGTAACGCTATGAAATGTTGTCTGTCTGGGGACAATTCTGCACGGGCAGAAAAGCCCGGGGCATTGTCAGTATGGACATGGGGCATCCCCCTCCAGGGCCTGCTGCTGATTGGGAATGTGGGAGAATCTGCATTCCCTTTTCACGCTTTGGAGTCCAATGGGATGTGTCCCGCAGCAGGCTCACTTGGACGGAAAAGCTGGGCCTTCCAGTCCTGGACCTTCCTTACCCTATGGATGCTGGGAGGGGGCAAAAAATGCCCTGGTCAGCTTCATGGCATTTCACAGCATCATGGGTCAGACCAGAGTTCTTAAAAGAAATTTTTCAGGAAGGTGGGATTGTATTCTTACAAAATCCCACCTTCCCACTAAATAAATAAATAAATAAATAAATAAATAAATAAATAAATAAATAAATAAATAAATAAATACGACTGCCCCCCCTCCACATTTCAGTGGAAGACCAGGTGCGCAGCTACAGACTGCCAGTGGCCCAGCATGTGTAGAATCAGCCTGGGTCCACCACAAACTGGCACCCCCCCACATTTTTATTAATTTTCCCTTTCTGCAAACCCCATTAGATGTACAGTTCCTCCAGAGATCTGCATTTGCGCCTGGGAAATGTGTAGACTTTGATTAATATAAACTTTATTTCACATACTCCTTTCAGCACTGGTTACCATATCTTGCAATGGAAATCAAAGTGCTGTATGACATAAGTGTGCAAACTGAACAGAAACACTGCCTAAGAACAGTGCCTTCATGATGTTTACCTTTTGCTATGGTTCATTAAATCATGAGAAAAACAGACATTGTGGTTTGTTATAATGGCATGGCAAAATCAATACCGAGATCTCAATGAATCAATGCACAACAGGACCAAAAGATAATGGCTTTCAAAACCATCATATAAATCTTCACTGGCATGGTGCCTTTTTTGTCATGTTTCCACATGCTGGGATTAAATGTAGCTTCAAGACAATCCATTTGGTGGTCTAGTCTTGAATTAACACCAGATCCAGCATAAACATGTTCTCTAACCTCAGCAGCTGAATTTGTATGAATTCTTGCAGATTAAAATTCCCCACAAACTCCCTGAAGACATTAACAGAGATGAAAAATTGAAGTAAATTTTTTTGTAATGCATCAGCCTAGTTACTTCCCCAGGAATTCTGTGCAGCACAGTCTTCTTCCTGTAAAGAAATTCCAGTTAACCTCTAAGCCAGGAGTCCCCAATCTTTTAGCACATAGGGGCCGCATTAGTATGTCCAGCACCTAAAGCGGGCCACATCTTAAACCAAAAGGTAACAAAATTCTTAACCTACTTAGATCAAAAGTACACACTCAATAGTAAATGAAGAAATGTTAAATTTAATCCAATCAATTATGGAACAAAGTCCTTTTATTTAGCTACACATGCTTACCTAGTCAGTGTGATTTTTGTGGTTGTTTTCTGTTAGCCAAGGCATTGATATCCAAGTCAAGGTTTGTGATAGACACTCTTAAAATGTCATGTAAATGTTCATCTGTAAGCCTTGACCTACACTTTGATTTCACAATTTTCATCTTGGAAAAGGTTTGCTCACAGATATGTGTGGTACCAAAGACTGTGAACATGCCTGGAGCAAATTTGTTTAGGTTGGTAAATACATCATGTAGGCCAGAAAAAAAACCTAACAGATTATTTTCTTTGTAAATGTCTCTGAGATTATCACTGTTTAACAAATCAATGAGTTCCATCTGAAAAAAGTTACTTGCATCTTCTGGTACTACTTTAAATGGATTCTGAAACATTCTTATTTCCTTTCCAGGCTTATGGCAATCAGTGAATCTGTTCTAAAATTCCACCTGCAATAAGTTCAATGCTTTGATGTGTCTTTCAGCATTGAATTGTAAAATCCCATCCTTCTCAAATTTTAGTCCATTGTGGCATAAGTTTGAAAAGTTACCTTCACTAACTTGCTTCACAAAAATGTTTAGTTATGCTTCAAAAGCTTTCAATTAAATATACATGTCACATACAAACTTTCCTTTCCCCTGCAATCTTAGATTCAGTGTGTTGAGATGGTCTGTGATATCCATTAAGAAAGCCAACTCAAAAAAAATTGAGGGTCAGAAAGTGCTTCTTGACTTTTTCCTTGCTCCTTAAGAAAGACATCAGTTTCATGATGAAGACTAAAAAAATGTTTGAGGACTTTGCCTCTGAAAACATGACTTCTGCATGGTATAATACATCCCCATATTCTGTATCTATTTCTGCGAGAAAATTTTGAAACTGACAATGAGCAAGGCCATGATGCCTGATGTAATTAATGCTGGATACAACAATATGCATCATGCTTTCCCACTAAAGAATCTTACTATGCAAGGCTTGCTGATAGATGATGCAGTGAAATTGCACAGGAAGTATACCACTTAATTTCAATATCTCTTCATTGATTTTTGCAACTACACCCATTTTACTCAGTTGTGATGCTTTTCAATTTGTCCCAACTCAGACCAAGATTTTCTACTGATTTACATAGTACTACCAAGGACTCGTAGGTGTACTGTCTTACTATAAATAGCCAGATTATAGGTTTTAGGAAGAGTTGTTTTTTTTTTTTGACAGGCTGATTCATTCTCAGCTACTTTGCCATAGCAGTGGAGACTATGCAATATTTCCTGTTTGGATTCCCCAAGGGTCTCATTAGAAACAAAACTGAAGTTTCTACTGGGAGGCACACTTATTTATTTTATGTCATTTAAAACATTTCTTTGCTGCTTTTTCACCTAGCTCAGTGTCTCCAAAGTGGAAAACATTTTAAGCATTAAACAGCATTTATAGTGCAAATACAAATAAAATATCTAAAACAAATAATATATATAAACTCACAAATGCACACACTCACAAACAGGAAGGAGGGCTAAGACAATAAGAGAACATAAGAGAAGCCATGTTGGATCAGGCCAAGGGTCCATCCAATCCAACACTTTGTGTCGGTCAGTGGTCAAAACCTGGGTACCATCAGGAAGTCCACTAGCGTGGCTAATAAACTCCAGAAGCCTTCTCCCTATTGCCCCTCAAGTACCAAAGAGGTAGTGTATCACTACCCCAGTCAAAGTGCTCCACCTATACCTTATGATTAATAGCCACTGATGGACTTCTGCTCCATATGGATAGATTCAAGTGGGTAGCCATGTTGGTCTGTCTGAAGCAGCACAACAAAATCAGAGTCGAGGAGCACCTTTAAGACCAGCCAAGATTTATTTAAGGCGTGAGCTTTTGAGTGCAAGCACTCTTCCCCAGATTATGAACTACCATCATGACAGTGGGAATATAAAGCAAAAGTTAATTCTGTTAAATTAGTAAACTGTGTCACAACTTCCAAATACAACCATATGATAATACTTTGCTGCCACATACACTCCAATGCCACAATTACTGGATCTAACAACATCACCTACACTAGCGATCCCCAACCTGTGGGCCGTCGACCACATGTGGTCCATTGACTAATTGGAGGTGGGCCGTGAAGGATGCCTCCCCCCCCCGGCCCTTTACAACACACTTTGGGTGTCATTGTCTCCCATCACTCCCAGATGGGACTATCTCGTTGCAGAGAAACAAGCTCAGGGTTCCCATTGATCTGTCATTGTCATGAGTTAAAATTTCCATGAAAATAAAATGTTCCTTATGTTGTGGCGTTTCTGTATCTTATTTTGAAGGGATGTTTAAACATTACCATAGCGATCAGAGGGCAGTGGTTGAGAGTAGAGGAGTAAAGTACCCCTCCCACCGGGCCTCAGTAAAATTGTCAAGCATTGAGTGGTCCCCGGTGATAAAAAGGTTGGGGACCACTGACCTACACCATCAAAGGCTTATTCACGTGCTCATCTTCCAACATTGTATATACCATCAAATATTTGGCAACACTAGCTCCCCAATCCCTGATGGTGGCCAGGGGGGCTCTAGCAACCCTACCAACAAGTATAAGAATGACTATTCTCCACCTGAATATTGCTGTAAATCAATTACCAAAATCATCCTCTGGATAGAGAAGGCTTGTCTGAATCGTCCTAAACTTAACAGGTCAGGTCTCAAAGTACCAGCCATTGAGAAAATCCAGGCTGAACTTCCTGTCTGTCATGAAGAAAGCCATTTCTTAGCCTAGATTCAAGTCTCTGATCCTCTGGCACTTTGAAGAGCTGTGAACCATCAGCCTTTTTCAATCAAAGTCTGTACATTAAATGAAAGTAAATTTTCCAGAACTCAATCATAGCTTCATACTATTCATTTTTTGCCCTGCAGCATTTGTTCCTGAGGGATAATATCTGAGACAGTCATGCAATGGAAAGGGGGGGGGGGCATGCGTGAAGAGGAATAAATGGCCTGAGGAAGTCATTGTTGGTTTTGGTATTGTCATATTTAAATTAAAAAGGGCAGTAGTAAACAATCCACTTAGTGAGTGACTTATTGGGGGTTCAGCATAGAGAAAATGAGCAGCTAGAAAGCCGGGCTGCCAGTGTCTTTCTTTCATTTATCAAACATCGAAATACAGTTCCTTTAAAGAACAGACTCAATTCACACTGTCAGTATGAATGAAGAATTATCTCCAGAGGCCTCCCTTCTAACATAGATTCATTTCATGGCAAAAGTTATCATTTTGGATGCAATCATTGTGTTGTCTTCATTGACTCTAATTCAAAGGTCATATGAACCTTTAAAAAATAATAATTGGACTAGCTCTTGCTGTCACAGGATTTCCCAATTGTTCCCAAATATTTCATTAGTTTCTTTTCTAAAATAGTTCTTGCTGGTTATCTTGTACAGAATAAAAGAAATATATGTGAAGATTCAAAGAAGAATGTCAGGCAACCAAAACCTTGCTTCCTCTGACCTGCTTCATGTTTAATGTGTGAATGAGCTCCTGTATCCATTGTGTGTCTCCATCTGAATACCCTAGGGATGCCAACCTCCAAGTGTGACCTGAGGATACCTAGGAATTATAGTTCATCTCCAAGCAATAGAGATCAGTTTCTCTGGAGAAAATGGCTGCTTTGGAGGGTGGACTCCATAGAATCCAGGCCAAATCGGGGCTCTCAAAGTTCCGTAGGGCCTGTAAGATGGTGCTCTTCCACCAAGCTTATGGTTGAGGCCAAGGCATGCATTCACTGACATCTGTATTGCCCCCGTAATTCCTTACTCTCCTTCCATCTAAGCCTGGGTCTGTAAATCTAATTTTTAAAACTATGTGGATCCCAGGCTTTTGGGAATAGTGTTGGAGCATGCTTTTAACCAATTATTTTAAACTGTAAATGGTTTTATAGAATTTACTAGATTCAAAACCCATTCATCAGAATGGGCTTTGAAAGGCCTTCCCCCGCCGCTGCCTCCTTCCTCCCCCTCACTCCTCACCCGGACAGGCCCCGCCCACTCTCCACCCACTTAGGCCTTAGCCTTTTATTTAACAGTGACCCGCTGTTAAAGTTGTATGGGTTTAAGTGTTGTCAGCGGCCCCAAAACCTTTGCTAGAAAGGGGAGGGTTAAAAATTTTCAATGTAAAAATAAAAAAAATTATTTCCCTGACCCAAATCCTACCTACTCCTGGCTCCTGACCCCACCCCCATAGTCTCCAGGTATTTCCCAGTCCAGAGCTGGCAACCCTTTCTACCATGGAAGATGGTGCATGTCAAAAATATGCAGTAAGATTTCCCTAATCATTTCTAAATACAAGATCTCATATCTTTAGTTCATGTTGAAGCTGGGATGCTGACCTATTAGCACACAGGTTTGCAGATCAGGATATCAGCTTTCAGGTGGGACCTGTGGATTCCCTAGAGTAGACCAACAGCTTCAGACTACAGAGATCAGTTCTCCTGGATAAATGGATGCTTTGGAAGGTAGCGTCTGTGGCACTGCACCCCAAGAGGTCCCTGCCCTGTCCAGGCTTCATCCCCAAATCTCCAGGAGTTTCTCATCTGTAAAATCTACACCAATGTATGCTCAAGATCAGTTCACTTATCCTGCTTTGCACGGTTGACCATCCATTTTTTACTATTGATAACATAAGGCATGGCTCTTGTTCACCAAGAGAGTGTTCAGTAAATCTGAAGCCTACAACTTGGGAGACTTCTCTGTAGGACAAGTCCTACTTCAAAACCCTTACATACTGATGTTCATATGTTCCAGTGCAGTAGTACTCGTGTAGGAGTAGTGCAGTTCTACAGGCATAATTTCCGGTGTGATCATCCTTGGAACTAAGCCAGTAAAATACAGGTGAAACATCTAGGTTGTTATTCATAATGTTGGTTTACCTCCTTGGTAACCTTTGAACTGTAAGTGCTCTGGCTTCCCATAGGAAGACATGCAATGCCCAAGGGTATATTTCAAAGCACTATTCAGGGTCGCAAGCACATAACTCATGTTGTGGGGAAAAAAAATCACTGCAATGCTTTGAAAAACTATCCTCGTGTTTCAGTTTTCCTTTCTGGCAATGAAATGAAAAGCAGGCCTTAAAAGCTGTTATTTATTTATTTATTTTTAAAAGGAAAGCACTCCGTATAATCTGCTAGTAAATCAACTAGCTAGCAGACTTGGCCTGTCTTTCCCCAATCTTGCATTTTATCATCGGCTTGGATTTTTATGAAGGATTATGGAAACAAGCACTTTAGATGGATCTTGAAGTCCTGCAGGGAGATCCTGGATTGAGCAGGACTAGATTTTTAATAATATGTAAAAGGAAGAATTATGATTTTTAAAATTTAAGTACATCGGAACTGGCAAAAACCAAAAAGAGAGGGAGATTATGTATCTATGAGTGTTAATATCACCCAGTAATATTTTAGTGTGTGTAGTTGCTAGGGTTCTCAATTCTGGGTGAGGAAATACCTGGGGATTGAGGGGGGGTTGAACCTTGGGGGCAAGATACGGGGCGTGGAGGGACATCAGCAGAGCATTGTGCTCTAGAATAGCGATCCCCAACCTGTGGGCCGTGGACCACATGTGGTCCGTTGACTAATTGGAGGTGGGCCGCGACGGACGCCTTCTCTCCCCCCCCCCCCGGCCCTTTACAGCACACTTTGGGTGTCATCGTCTCCCATAACTCCCAGATGGGACTATCTCATTGCAGAGAAACAAGCTTAGGGTTCCAATTGATGTTCCTTATGTTCATTGTTGTCGCATGTCTGTATCTTATTTTGAAGGGATGTTTAAACATTACCATAGCGATCAGAGAGCATTAGGGCAGTGGTTGAGAGTAGAGGAGTTAACTACCCCCCCCCCACCGGGCCTCAGTAAAAGGCGTTGAGTGGTCCCCGGTGATAAAAAGGTTGGGGACCACTGCTATAGAATTCAACCTCCAACCAGCTATTTTCTCCAGGGGTCATCTTGGTCATCTGGAGGCTGGCAGTCCTAGACTAGCTGCATGTTGTTACTTTTTTGGAGGGAGGGGAGGGGTAACTTTTCTATATAATTGGAACTGTAATTAAAAAAAAACCTTTCTTCTTAAATGAGAAGAATTTGAAACTTAACCATGAGCTAAAAATAAACCCTGTAAAATGCAAATAAAAGCAGTAAAATTTCCCATCATACATAGAATAAAATAGCATATAAGTCACTTGTCTAGTTTATATTTCAGAGTTTTCAAGAGTAGTATAATTTCTTCCAGTCTGATCAGTTTTCATTATCTCTCAAAACAGTGTACTATGTATATATTGCTAATATATTTGACTAGACATGCCAGATTATCAAAAAGTTGTCTGTGTGTCTTTGTGTGTGAGTTGGTGGGTATGTGACTTACTAGAGAACTTTTCTGTGCTTTTATGCTTCTGTTTTTTAATAGCCTACTTTTCCCCTTCCACATGGGCCTGCACTGGGATAGGCCCTGTTGACACCCGAGGCAGAAGAGGGAACATGGAGACATCTGCATTCCTGTGCCCCGGGCCAACAGAAGCCCAAACGTGTGGCCCGACTGGGCTAGGGCTGGACTGACGCTGATGTCATGTGGCAGCAGGGATTAGCCCTTCTGCCATTGGGGCACCGGCCCAGCCTTATCACCCCATGCAGAATCAGTATCATTTTAACAAATCATCACAGTATAAACTGAAAGCCAGTTCTGAGGGCAGAAGATGATGAAAACATTCTGCCCTGGAATTCTCTTCCAAGTCTATGAAAACATCTACTTCATTTCATCCCTGTCAAGTGGACCCAGATGGTCATGAGGCAGGAATTGCAGGTCCAGTGACCCAAAGTCCCCTATAGACATGAATGACTGGGAGGGTGGGCCAAAATATTTCCTTCTGGCCCCAAACAGAATAACTGTCTTGTCTGTGGGGAAATGATAATTTAAATATGGCTTCAGTGTTTAGAGTGTTTCCTACACATTATCATCTTGTAATCCTGATAACAGCCTTGTAAGGCATGATAATATCATGATCCCAGTTCTGCAGAGAGAGGAGGGTTTAAAGCTTGTAAAGAGACGTTTTTTTCATAGCTGTCCAAAGCTTCCTCCCTGCTGTGTAGAGTTCTTTATTGGAGAGACTGTGTGCTTATAGGTTTTCTGTTTGTGCTTTTGCCACAGCTAAGCTCTTTCAGAGAATGAATGTCTTCCCCCATGGGGTGCCAAAAGCCAGCCTCTGTAGCCATTGTGTAATCCTGTCTGCCTTTCTTCAGATGCCAAAATACCTCCCTGTGTCAGTTCCATCCTTCCACCTGCCTTTTGGAGTTGCCGAATTCTGCCTCCACCCACTCAACAAGAGGGAGATTAAACTGTTTATAAAACAGGGCCCTTTTTTCCTGCCCTATGTGTTTTCCTCCTTTACTTTTGGAAGATCTTTGACAGATTGAAATATAACAGGTGCTGCTAGGCCCAGCATGCAGAGGCAGTAGTGGGCAAATCTGCACCTGTTATTCTTCTGCCCATTATTCTGGTTGCATTCAGGCCTCCAAGAATAAGGTAACCAGATTGTCCCACTTTTGGAGGGACATCTGGGGGCACCTGGCAAATTGTACTTATGTTGAAATTAATATATATATATATGACAATACTATTTTTGCATTCTATGCATTCTATGAAACTTTTTGTTACTCCATAGAGGCCAAATTTTTAATCAAGAACCCCCCCCCCCCGGTGAATGGTGTCCCACTTTACCAATGTTAAAATCTGGTCATCTTATCCAAGAAGCAACCTGACCGAATTTCACAGGGGGTTCAGTAGAAGCTACCTAGGTATTTATCTGGTCATATGACATATGTGTAATAAAGCCAGGGGATCTTAGGATTGTTTGGCTGCCAGGCAAGAGATGCTTGGAGGTGGTTTGCCATTGCCTGCCCCCGTGTCACGACCCTGGTGTCCCTTGGAGGTTGACCTTCCCAGTGCGAGCCAGGCTCGAGCCTGCTTAGTATCTGCGATTTGACAGGATGAGGCTTGCCTGGGTGGCTGTTTAGGCCTAGGCTCAGACATATGAACTAATAGTTTATTTTGATTATACTAAATTTGTGATGCGATGACAGGACTTGGTTCACAGTCAGTCAAGTCCTGGTTTGCCTCAAGAAGTGCTGGTTTCATTCTTTTCTTTCTAGTCAGACATTTGTGTATTATGAAGTTCACAAGGAAACACCAAGAAGCCTGGATTAAGCAGGGAAGCCCATATTTGCACATCACATGATCCCATAGTTAAGACTAACTGTGCTTAACAAACCAAACAATGGCTTCCGATTAATCAAGAGGGCCATTCAGGGATGTGTGAGGGGAGAGGTCTTTTTCAAGGACCACTTTTGCCTAGCAGTCTGCCACTGACCCTAAGGCAGGGGTAGTCAACCTGTGGTCCTCCAGATGTTCATGGACTACAATTCCCATAAGCCCCTGCCAGAAAACGCTGGCAGGGGCTCATGGGAATTGTAGTCCATGAACATCTGGTGGACCACAGGTTGACTACCCCTTCCCTAAAGGATCGGGTCGCCAGATCTGTGTTGGGAAATGCCTGGAGAATTGGGAGGTGGAGCCTGGGGAGGGGGAAGGACCTTGGCAGGTATAAAGCCATAGAGTCCACTCTCTAAAGCAGTCATTTTCTTGAATGAATGTGTCTGTGTTCCTAAAAATTAAAACCTGCTAACATTCTTGAAGGTATGAACATGATAGATAGATACTTCCCTCCTTCTAATCTTCATTTTTGAACACTTCTTACCCGAAAGAAACAACTTAAATGGCATTCTTGCTGTGAGTGGTAATCAACAATCCCATGCAACCCGAGCTACTTTCTTGACTACTTGTTAGTGTTAGCTGGTCTTTTGAGGGCAGAATAAAATCCAGTAGCACCTTTAAGACCAACTAAGATTTATTCAAGGTGTGAGCTTTCGAGTGCAAGCACTCTTCGTCAGACTATGAGACAGCTCACCAAGCAGAGACTCAGGAGTCACGTGTCTCACCTGTGGGGTTCCTAGCCCCTCCATATGAGTTTTTTAGCTTGAAGAAAAGGGGTACCATGCAGTGGAGGCAACTGTGAATCAGAATTTAAGAATAGGAGGCTAGGCAAAATCTGAGCTAGGGGCACAATGGCACCAATTCTCCATGCCGGGCTGACTAGTTTTATAGAACTAGCCATAGTATTTGTTTGAGGTTTCAGGTAGCTGTTTCATGTCTAGAATTTGTGGAGGATACCTCCATTCTTAGAACCTGTGATTGAAGTTTCATGAATGGTTTATGTCATACCTTATTTAATCTCATTACTTTATTGGTTGGGGGAGTGGCCCCTGATACTTTTATTTGTTTTCTCTGTTAAAAATTGTTCTAATACAACCCATTTTAGAAACATGATTCCCATATCAGAAACAAGAAAGCACAGGTTGCAATCCTACTTTTTCCTGGGAGTAAGTCCCCCTACTGTCTCCTAAGTAGGCTGCTCCCAAATAATCTGAACACCTGAAGCTGGGCCTCCGGAAGATTACTGCGAAGTGTTGAGCATTTCAAAAGGAAGATCAGGATAATGAATGAGAACAAGTAGGCTCTTCAAATGGCAACTTTCCATAACTGTATTCAATTTTGGATCATGCCATTATTTAATTTTGTTCCACTTTCCAATAAATTTTATTTCCAAATTTCATTTTCATATTGTTTCCATTATCTGTCCCTAGAGATGAAACCAAGATGAGTAGTTTCAAAATATTAACAGACAGAAATATATTAAAAGAATACAGAAGATGGTCTAAGATCCAAGGTCAGAAAAAGGAGTCCTGAATCAAACTCCAAGAAAATTTAATTGAAATATTCCCATTGATTTAAACGGGCATTAATTAGATCTGGTCTTAAAATGCTGTAAAAATATTAATTACCATAGAAGATTAGATTAAATTAATGGTCAATATCTATGTCTTCTAGAACAGACATGGATTAAATTAATGGTCAATATCTATGTCTTATATTTTTTTTCTTTATGCTTTTTTCCTCTTTTTTGTGTGAGAAGATATGTTTATTTCCAGACCAGGACAGGGAGCCTAAATGTGCATCATAAACTAAATTTAAAAATGATGTCATTAGGAAATGTCATTGTAATTTTTAAAGACCTCCTACTATAAATACTTAATGTTAGAACAGTTAAAGCTGTGATGAGGTGTAGCTGTGAATATTGACAGGTAAGTTTCACATAGGATGAGGAACCATCAAGCAATCTGCATTGCAGACAAAGTGCAATGTGCAATGGATCATAGTGTTATCTTCATTGTGTCCAGTGATGTTATAATGAGAATCTCCTATGCACACTTGTTCCTGCCTTAGCAAGAATAATCTCTTGGAATAGCCGATGCCTGGTGTACAAAGAAGAAGTGAAGACTCCGAAGGGGGCAGCAAGAAGACCATGAGACAGGATAGGGAGGTCAGCATCTTCTCTCTTTTTAAGTATCATTCTTTGTCTGTCTCCTGATTACTATCCCGCTTCTTCTAGGAAGTTCCACACTCAGTTTTACCTTCTCTTTCAGCTAGAGATGTAGTTAGGAACCTATATCTATCTCTCCTCTTTAATATCAAGTATATTAGTTCCTGATTAACCTTTATCTATACGTTAATCAGGTTGTGCACTGTTGCTTTGTTAATTATGCTGTCCACATAACCTTGTTGCAGTCTTCCCTTCCATGTCCTTGCAAGTTGGGTCTGTAGAAACATCAAGTATAAATACAGCCAAATTCTCCTTCATCCATCCAGGAGTATAATGTTTGATATCCTAAATAACAGTGTTCTAGGAAAACCTGCGACTCTATGTAAGACATGGCAAAGTGGCCCATTTTTCTCAGATTCTATTTTGAGCTCCATCTCAGCAAGCATACACAGCTGACTTCTGAGACTGCTGCTATGACTCATGCCCCTCAGCTGGCCTTAAGAAGGTACATTGGATGCTCTGAGCATGAAGCCCTTAGGAAAATTAATATCAAAATCATCATAATTTATGGAGCTGAGTGGTAGCTCCCCCCAAAACACTTATTGTGTCCTTAATGCTAGGCATCAGAATAAAGAGGCAGAGGAGTTGCAACCAAGGGCACAGTGTAACATCAGGCTCTTTTTCAGTGTGTGGAATTGCAGTGCCAACTTCTTTTTCTCTCCCTTTTATTGCAAACTCTAGCCCTGGAGTAGAGTAGGATAGTCTAAAACAGGGGTAGTCAACCTGTGATCCTCCAGATGTTCATGTTCTACAATTCTTAGGAATTGTAATCCATGAACATCTGGAGGACCACAGGTTGACTACCCCTGGTCTAACACTTGCCTGGATTCAAGGAAGTCTGGTTACAATAGGGTTACCAGCTCTGGGTTGGGAAATATCTGGGGACTTTGTGGGTAGAGCTGAGAATGTGTGGGATTTGGATAGGGAGGGGACCCATAATGCTTAGGTGTCCACCCTCCAAAGCAGCCATTTTCTCCAGGGCAACTGATTTCTTTAGTCTGGTGATGACCTATAATGCATGAGATCCCCAGATCCTACCTGGGTACTGGCAGCCCCATGGCACAAACACCACACGTTCACACTGCTCTTCTCCTGTGAAGATCATCAGCAGATAACACTACACAAAGTTTTCTCTGTATGTTGTTGTAACTAATTATATCTTAAAAACTGCATTGTGCAAAACTGTACCTAAGTTGTTCCTGAGCTCTTGAAAAATTGGATTTCCTTTTTATTCCCAGGGTATGAACTTTCTGCTACTCCCAAACTCTCTGGCATTCTCTGCTTACCAGCATTAATATATATTCTTTCATTCAGAGTTCATTATTTCATTTTTGTTCAGTTTTCATAGATAATCAAGACAATTTTGTGGGCAACCAGTTGCATCCCAGTGGTTCCTGGATCCTTTTTCAATTTTAACCTGTGGAAATGTTTACAAAATATCCCGTCCACTGAAGTCCAGCATGCAGGGCGCAATTGTAATTCTCAGCCGACTGTTCCCTTAAATTTTCGTCTTTTGTGTTGCTTCCAGATTAATTACTTCCTGTTGGATATGCAGAGCATTGCTGAATAAATTCTTTTTGAGAGAAGGAAATGCAGCACTCTTTTCCATATTGCAGCCAAATCTATTCTCACAATTTGTTTCTTAACAAAAATTATAGCACTGTTACAAAATTCCATCATAAAGCATGAATGAAATAAAATTACAGGCGACGGTTAGAAAAGTGAGGGGGGAGGGAATCACCCAGTGCTGAAGCACCTGCTCACCGGGGAACAAGACAATTAGTTTGTACTTGTGAAAGGCTCTGCTGTCTATAAGAAAACAGGAAGTAATTGTAAAATAAATGAATAAAGGAGAATGACAGGGAGAAGTGGAACATTTGCTTTATTGGGCTTACCCAAATTCATAGTAGGATTAGAAGAAGTATAACAACATCTTGTATTACGTGTGAACTTGGTGCCAATTCTGCATACAACTTATTGCAGGCGAAGAGTGGCTGAGCCACATCAAAGCATCCTAGTGTGGAATCCCCCCATCTTCTCCACACTGAAGATGATCAATTGCTCCTGAATCTCAATCACAGTCTGACTCTCTGCCTCAACTGCCTGGGATCCTGATCCCAATAACCCCCAACTTAATCCATTGAGAATGCTCTGGCGCCAAGTGTGCAGTGGCTGGATGAACAAGACTATACATAATTTGTACGTGGCTGTGACTCGCAAGCCACATATGGGCTTCTTGAAGAAGTACAGCCCTCAAATGGGAATTTTGCCTCCTGGGTTTTATCTCTGGAAGGAGTCTCTTACAAATTTTCTTGCACAAAAATTGCTGCATGGCAAGGTGAGAAGGCTTAAGGGGGAATCTCTCTGTGCAGGATCATACCAAAGTTAGACCATTATCTAAGACTATATTCAGCGAAATGTGCCAAAATTCCGATTCAGTTCTGGAAAACAGAATCAACCCAAAGGTGAATAAAGACTGTTCCAAGTTTCATTCTCCCCTTTTATAGCAAGGCCAGTTTTTGCTCTGCATCTCTAGTTATCTTGAGAATGCTGGCATTAGAATGAACTGCTTTACATTATTTATCTATTGCAATAAAACAGACTTCCTCTCCAAAACCCCTTGAAATCCCCCCCACACCAATGTTCTCTTTGTGAAGCACTTTTCTTGCAAGAAATGAAATAATTCGAAACACCTTGGAAACTCATTCATCTCCTGTCTGGCAAGAAAACACATAGGGAGCATTTTAGGCACTCTGCTATTCTTATAAACGACTGATGGGTCAGCAGTATGGTATGAAGAGGAAACCCTCTCCTGATTTGGCCAGGGTTTCCAGAGGACATCTGCAAATCATTGGGCAAATCAGGAAAGTACAAATTCACAACAGTTAGACTCTCTCAAGCTGTATTTGATATTTCCTGTTTTAAGGTTACCTTGGTATCTGACACATAGACGCTTAAACAGCTGCAGCATGTGATTCTGGTCAGCTGCTTCTTTGATCAATTATCTTGTCAGGATTAAACAATTTGGGGATGACAGTGTGAAAGGGGACACAACTTCTCTCTCTCTTTTGAACAAATATGCATCTTTAAGAAATATTTCCTCCTGCTTTCTATGAAGTATCAGTCACTAGATATCGACTGTCAAATCTGGGCACTCGCCTGTGATCAGATTTAAAGAAAGATATTCTTATCCCCCAGCAGGGGCCCTTCCTCTCAATTAGACTAAATCTTATTAATATAATTCTTAACGTTAGGTTGGGCTGAGTTTGAGAAATTGTCAGTGATGAATAGGAAGGGAGCAGTTTGAGTGAACTGAGGTTGCTTCTCCCACCCACTTTCTGGCACATATAATCTGTTATCTAAATCTCTCTCTCTCTCTCTCTCACACACACACACACACACACACACACACACACACACAGCAAAGAGTAGAACAAATAAATGAGTTGTGCACCATAGTTCATTCTTCTGGGGTAGTTAAATATGTAATGTGCTTTAATGGATGTGACAATTTCTCTGTGTTGAAAAGACAACAGAGGAGCATAAGAAAACACCTGCTAGATTTGTTTGTTAGATTACAACATATACATCTACATCTATATCTACATCTACATCTATCTATATATTTATTTATTTGATTTCTATACCGGCCTTTCGTATGGCTCAGGGCAGTTTACATACGACATCATGGGGGGGGGAGGGTGGATATATGGAACAAATTAATATATAACATAAACAACAATAATCTAAATAAAACAATTTCAGTGACCTTAAACAAAAATATAACAGGAACTTAGCTAAGGCCCTTAGAGAGGTCAGACTGGTTCAGGCCATGGAGGGGATGTTTGAGGGAGATCTGTGGTCGGTCTCAGGCAAATGTCTGGTGGAGGAGCTCCCTTTTACAGGCCCTGTGGAATTGTGGGAGTTTGGGCAGGGCCCTGATCTCTTCAGGGAGCTCATCAGTGCTGCTATGTCAGGTAACAGTTAAACAAGCATTATAGAGATGCATCATGCTTATCATAGATTGAGTCCAGCCTCTTGTTTCCCATAATAGCTGACTAGATGCCAGGGGCATCCACAAACAGGGCATAATAGCCTTCCCCTACTGTTCCCATCTCCCCAGCAAATGATCTTTCATGGTGTGCTATTTCTAAAGATGGAGGTTGGCATTAGCAAGTACCACTGATGGATCTCTCCTCCAAGAGTTGGTCTAATACTCTTGTAAAACCATCTGAATTAGTGCTCATTTCACATTCCATAAACTACGGATATAAATATATTTCCCTCATGTTTTGAATCTACCAGTTTCATTAGGCAACCCCAAATCTGGAACCGCTCCGGTGGAGTGGTATCATAATTGGTTAAGGGGTAAGTGGGCGGAGAGTGGGCGGGGTCAGTCCGGGTGAGGGGCCAATCGGAAGGCACATAATGCATCTATGGGACCTGGCCACCTCTTCACAGGAGCCCCTGACATCCTTGTCCCCCCGGCCCAAGAAGCCCCAAGAGGGATGGGAGGCACCCCCTCCCCACCTCTTGGATCTGGGTTCAACTTTGGCAAACACCCCTCCAGGCATGCGAGGAAGAGAAAAGGTGTCAAGGGGATGGGCAGCTGCCATTCTCCCCCACTGGTACCGCACTGGATCCCAGGAGCCAGTTGTGGATCTGGGTAAGAGCAGCAGAGTTCTGCCAGAAAGTGACTGGGGGTAGGAGGGATGCAGCCCAGAGCCGAGCCGGGGAAGAGGGTGAGGCAACCAACCATGTGCTGTCAAAGGGCGAGTTGAGGCTGCAGTCGCAGCTGGATGAGCAGTGGAAAAGTTACCTAACAGGGCACGCTTGGTCTCCTGGGTCAAGATACGTTGACGGGGCTGTGTGTGCATGTATGGCCGGCTGGCAGTCAAATTTGCCTTTGTCACATTCACTTAAAATATACCCATTGTTGTTAACCCTTCTCTCACTGCAGCTGCAAAGAGCGGTGGGTTCAAACCAAATCCAACACCTTTTTGCCTTTCTGCAACGAAATCCTCATGGGAAGTAACTTTTGCCTCTGGAGATGGTCACTGGTTTCTGTCAGTTTGCAGCATTCATGGAGAGTTAATCTCATTCCTGATTTTGGGGGGCAAGACTTTAGAGAGTCATGGTTTGTGTTACTAGATTGGGAAAACATTATTTCTGGCATCGCCTATATATTTGTCTGCCTATTTGTTGCTCCACGAGGTTAGACATTTTTTTAAAGACATTCCCATCCCTGGGAGCAAGAGAGAGGGAGGCAGGCCCCTTAAGCATGCTTGAGCCTCCATACCTTCCCTCTGCTGGTTGCATGCTGGTTGCTCTCCTGTAGCTCGCGCTAAATAGGTTGAGGAATCCACTTTATGTGACTCCCCAACTCGTGCTTTAAAATGGAGGATGTAGTGAGCTGGTTACCACCCAGACATTGGATGTTGGCAGTGCATATGGAGTATAATGACGGAATATAACGACTACATAAAGTAAGCATTTCACTACATTTAATGGGTGCGGAAATGCCCTGAGTTTTATTGGGTCCAAATCTTTATCCTATTATATACTTTACATCTTGTAGATTTCGAATCTGGGCTAAATCGTTGGAATAATCCCATGGTATAACTTTTTAACTTGGGAAGGTAGCTCTCAAGTCTTATTCCCTGTTCAGAAGTTTATTATGGTTGATGAGCTAATTGATGGACATAGATTAACACCTACAACTAACACTATCGGGCAATACCACCCCCCCAATCGATTCTAAGAAAATGATATAAAATTTGACATGAATATAGAACTTGAATAGATACAACAGTTACTTTAAAGACAGCCATGAAGGTGTAATGACATACATTATGTCTTGAGAGAGTATTGCTATCTATTCTTCTACAATGATTTCTCTTAGCAGTAAGGTATCTCAAACAAAAGTTAAACTCAGCAGTTTTGAGCGTAATAAAATGGACTGAGCAATAGCTCTTTTATTGAAATTCTAATGAAATGCACAGTGTTAGAATGTGTCCTTACTCCTGCTGGATCCATTTTAAATATGGTTGAGTTTTATATTATCTACATGATACCAAAACCTATGACCATAGATTAATGAGCAGGCTGAAAGTCTGTCATAGCCTGATGGGATAAAGCTAATCTAAATCGACTACATGCCAAGATTTTATGACATAGGGTTATTCAAAAAGTACAACAATAATTAAGCAGAGATAGAATCAGGGGAGCACATTCCAAGCTGCAGGTCTGTTGTAGAGCTTAACACCTTAGGTGGTTGTTCCAAACAGTGGATCCAGTTCAGGACCACAAGAAATGCCCTCCAAAGTCTCTCCCATTTCAGGAGAGAGCACGTCAGCTGTGGCAAGTAGAAAACAGAAGTTCCTTGTTTCTTTGAGTGATGCTAATTATAGGTAAGGGCTTTATAAACATTCTGTTCTCTGAAAACATGCAAGGTACAGTAAAACTGAGGCATAATGAAGCCCTAAATAAACAGAAATAACTCTAGACACCTAAATGAACACAAATAAGAAAAATAAGTCGGTGCTAGTTCAAGGTTATTTGTCATACAAAGTGTCACGTGCCTACTTTGCAGACAATGTTATTAAAGACTGCCCTTCCTCTATCTGTGTTTTGGAATGTTTACAACTACAGGGCTGAAAAGACCAGACATAATTTGAATAATCTCAATTATAAATCAGGGTTTGAATGTATATAACCTGAAAAAAAAGGTAAAGGTATCCCCTGTGTAAGCACCGAGTCATGTCTAGCATTTTCATGGCAGACTCAATACAGGGTGGTTTGCCAGTGCCTTCCCCAGTCATTACCGTTTACCCCCCAGCAGCAAGCTGGGTACTCATTTTACCGGCCTCGGAAGGATGGAAGGCTGAGTCAACCTTGAGCCGGCTGCTGGGATCAAACTCCCAACCTCATGGGCAGACAGCTTCAGACAGCATGTCGCTGCCTTACCACTCTGCGCCACAAGAGGCTCTTATATAACCTGAAGAACTGTGCAAATGGGTGTGCACTTAAAAGAGCTGATAAAGGGCTGATTCATACACTATGCCTGGCTTTTGCAGGGCCGATCTATGCAGTCCACTTTGGACTGCTCTGGCACAAAGCATGGCTGCTTCAGAGACAGATTGGCCAAATAAGGTCCAAAGCAAAAATCCCCACTGAAAACAAAGTCAAAGTGCGGCCATGCAAAGTGCACTTTAGCATGCTTCGGTGCACTCTGATACTTCAGATGACCATTTAAAGGGAAACAGACAGGTGGGAACTGCCTTAGCTTTCCCACTCTGTGTTTCTGACCTTTGCCTGGGCTCCTATAGGGCAAAGGGGAGGGGGGGAGGCAATCTGATGGCTACGCTCCCGGGAGGTGCTCAGCCAATCTGACTGCCCCCAAGTTTCAAGAAGAACAGGGGGTCCAATTCTAGGGGCTCCCCATCATACCTGTATTATATCTAACGATGCGAAGAAATAGACACTCTGTTCTGGTCATAAATTCTCACCTTTGGAAGTAATTACCTATTATGTCCTACGATGAGAATTCATGATCAGAATAGAAAGCCCATTTTTTTCTCATCATTGGATATAATGTAGGATGGGGGCACTCTCTTTGGAAGCCCCTAGATTTGGATTTGTTGGGAGGGGGAAACCACTGCAGAGCACTGGGGGTGAGGGGGGCCGAAGAGCACAGAGGATGGGTGGGTGGGTGTGGGGGGGGGTGCCACAGAAGGAGGGGCTTACCTTGGCTGTCGTGGTGGCGGCAGGCATCATGGTTGGCTGGGCAGGGGCTCAAGGTGCCCCTCCTTGGGTGGTGCCGTCCCGGCCTACCGCCTCCAGGAGGCCGCCAATGGCAGCCGGCTGGCTGCGGTAGTGGTGGTTAGGGCTGCAATGGCGGCCTGGGGGGAAGGCTGGTTGGGAGGCTCGGGAAGCCCCCCTCCCCGGCAAGGTCCCTGCCTTGGCGGCAGGAAAAAGAAAGGAGCAGCAGCCCTGCTCCTTTCCCTGCGGCGACCCCCCAGAGTGGCCAGTCCAGGGTGGGCCAAGTGGCTGCGCGGCTCCCCATTGGCCACTTGGCCCCTGAGGGGCACTCAGAGGGGCCAATCAGGAGCCGCTTCACGGCTCCTGATTGGCCCCTCAGAGTTTTTATCATGGACAGGCCCCGCCCCTTAGGGCTTTATTATTACCGCTCCACAGGAGCGGTTACAGATTTGAACCAAGAATCAATGTTGTGCAAAGACTGTAGGCATATGGACCATATACTGCTTACTGCTCTTGAGGAATGGTGCCAAAATAGTAGTCAATTGGAGATTAGCTGTGAGGCATTTTGCAGATAAGGTCTCAACATTCCACTGCAACCTTCCTGCCATGTTTGATACAGAAAGGGAACTGAAGACCCCTTGGCTGTCTTTCAGGAGGGTGTCTGACAGCTTCATATGGCTCTCACTGGCTGAAGTGGATAGGCTGCTAATGTCAGTGTGACAAACCACCTGTCTGTTAGATCCCTGTCCTTCTTAGCTGCTCAAAACAAGTGACAAGAGGATAGTAGGTCCTCTTCGAGAGCTAATCAATCTTTCTCTGTCTATTGGGAAAATCCCAAAGAGGCTAAAGGAGATAGCAGTCTGGCCTTGAAAAAAACAGTGTTGGTTCCCCAGGACCCAGTCAGCTACCATCCCATCACATCTGGCATTTTTCTAGGAAAGGCTGTTGAAAGGTCTGATCCAGTTACAACAGTAAAACCAATACTCACTCTAATGCTGTCACTTAGCCATATATTTCTGGCAATGTAATGGCACTAGGGTGAGCACAAACTGACTCATGAACCATAATCCAGGCCTTTTAGCTTCCTTTAGCTCCCCCTCTCAAAGTTGTGGGGAGCAAAACCAAAGGGCTGAATCCCTGCCCCTTTGCTCCTGGCCACAGTGATCCGTGGTCAGGAGAAAGGTGAAATTGAACTTGCCTGACTGGTTCATTTTTGGTGGGGGCCATTTGGGTCAGCTTGGGGTTCAGTTGATGTGCCACACTTAAACCCAAACCAAACTGGCTTTTTTATATTCATGCCCATTCCTAGAAGGCACAAAATAGTCATGCTATATTATTAAATTTTACATTTATCACTATTGAAATTCATTTTATTTATTTTAGCCCAATTTTCTAGCCTGTCAGGATCATCCTGTATTCAATCAGAATATCATGTGGAACCTTAACAAAAGCCTTACTGAAATCAAGGTAAACTATGTCCATTGTATTCCCCTGATATAGCAAGTTAGTAACTTTCTAAAAAAAAAAAAAGACGTAAGGTTAGTCCGACATGACTTGTTCTTGAGAAAGCCATGTTAACTCTTAATAATTACAGCCATCCGCTCTAGCTGCTCAAGGACCAACTGTTTGATGATTTGTTCTAAAATTGTACCAGCTATAGATGTCAAGCTGATCGGTTGGTAGTTACCTGGACCCTCCTTTTTTCCATTCTTGAAGATGGGGACAACACTTGCCCACCTCCAATCTTCCGGTTCATCACCTGTTCTCCAAGTATAATAAAAAATAATAGACAAGGGCTCATAAATTGCATCTGCAAGTTCTTTTCGTACCCATTGATGCAATTCAGCAGGCCCAGAGGATTTGGTTTCATTTAATGAAACTAGGTATTTGTGGACTACCCCTACAGTGATCCTAGGCCACAACTCCCATCCCTCATCAAGTGAAATGATTTTGCCATATTGAGCATGATTCCCCTTTCAAGAGGTAACTGAGAAGTAGGAACTGAGCAGTTCAGCCCTCTCTTCATCACCTGTTACAATGTCAATTTGTTGTCCCTGCAATGGTCCTACCATATCCCTATTCTTTTTCTTATTTGACTATAACTGAAGAACCCTTTTTTGTTGTGTTTAGCATTTCTTGCTGAAAGCCAATTGAAATTGACCTGAGCTTGTCCTTAATCATTGATCTTGCCTTTGGCTGTATCCATACTGTGCTATCATGATGCTAACTATAATCCACAATTGGGTTAGCCTGAGTGGGCAAGCTAATCCACTTGCAAATGATCCCTGTAACATAACAATAGGCCAACATGGAATGATGTATGGGTGAGGCATTTGTCAGGAGTCCTGATTTTTGAAAATGATGTCTGGCCTGGCTTTCTAATTTCAGTGACAAGATGCATTTTTCATGTCTGTGGATTGAATAGACATTTTAAAAATATAAATGGAAGTATTAATTCAGAATTTGGGCTTTCCTTCTGGAAGAAGTTCTTCAGGCCGTGAAAATTAACCAGACGTGGAGCACAGAGAACTTCATCTACTAAATTTCTGCTAGTCAAAGAGTTGTTTCAAAGTATGTCTTGGCAGGGGGAAGATCCATAATGAATGAATCTCTGATGATGTGTTTAGCGCTTTGTTTATCAAGGATACAAACATAAGATAGACTAGCATAGAGTTTCCCAACCATTTTGATATAGTGAACCACAAGTCCAAATCTGCTTGTTGCAGTGACTCACCCATGCCAGGCACCCTAGGCAACCCTTGGTGCCCATGTAATCAAGCATTTCATTTTCTACAGTGTCCAACAAAATGTTTTTCAGAAACCAACAAACATCATATCCCAAGCAAATGACATTCCAAAATAGTCTCTACTTATGGAAGTCACAGTCCTGCTTTCAACTGCTCTCTTCTTTGCCATGACTCTTCGTGTTGTACAACCATGGTTACAAGTTGTGAAAACACCCCTAGTTTCCATCTGAATCCAGAAGATAGACCTTTTACCATGATCATTTATCGCCATGCAGGAAATGGTAGATCTAGTCAAAAGCTGCTGGTTCAAACTGTTCAATGCTTAGCATGATACAACCTTTTACCATTTCCATCAGTACCTGTGCTGCAATAAGGGATAGGATTTAACCCATCCGTCCCTGATTGCATGAATATTTATTTATTTATTATTTATTTATACCACCCTTCCTGGGCGGTTTACAGAAAACATCTTGGAACATTTACATGGAACAGTATCAGTAACAATATAACAATATAACAATATAACAACAAAAACATACCAATGAGAACTAGAACAGTATTTCAACAACAATAACTTTGACACTCCCTTGGTAGGTTCAGCCTCTCAGTCTGGGGGGACGGGACCTGTAGATGTTATGGGTCAGTCGGCCTCAAGCAAATGCCTGGTGGAAGAGCTCCCTTTTGCAGGCCCTGCGGAATTGTGGAAGTTCCGGCAGGGCCCTGATCTCTTCTGGGAGCTCATTCCACCAGGTGGGGCCAGGACTGAAAAGTACCTTGGCCCTTGTTGAGGTCCGGCGTGCCTCTTTGGGGCCAGGGATCCGCAGCCAGTTGAAAGTGGTAGGGAAATTAAGAAGTCTACATTACAGCAACCATGTCATCAAGAAACATTAGAACAATTGGAACAACAAATAATCTTTTCCAAATGCAGAGATCACATGACACCTCCTGAAGTCAGTTTCCTGAGAGCAGGGGCCTGTCTCTGTTGTCCCTTCCAGCTGAGCCAGCATGGAATTTGTGAGGGCACACTGGGGTAGTAGTGAGTAGTAGTAGTAGAGGCATAAGAAGATAACTGATGATGGTAAATGGGTTGGCAACAAGGATTTCCCAAGAGATTGGGCTGTAAAAGGAACAGCACCAAGTCAAAGCCCGTGGATGCACACGTCTCTTCCTCTCCTCTGTTTTCTCCAAGTCCTGTTAAGCAGCTCCAAAGCTCTCTCCAGCCTGTTTTTCCTTCTTCCCATTACTACCATAAAATTATTAGTTGCTGGATGTTTTTTCCTTTATTATTGTCACAAAGAGTGGGGGAGTGAGAATGTGAAAAGCTGGCAAGTGGGAAAGGGAGCAATGCCATGTGGGAGGACTGGTTTGCGACCCACTTTCAGAAGCTTTGTGGTCTTCTTCTGGGAAACGCCGGACGAGGATATTTAAGTGATGAGATTGACTAAATCTCTCTTTACTGTGCAGGTGGGTCTTTAAACGTGTTCTCAGTCTGAAAGATGGTTATTAACTATTTGTATGGCACCTGCTAATTAGAGAAAGTCAGAGTCAAAAGGAGGGAAATTCAACATAAACACATTGAGCCACACAATTAAGAAAGGCTTCTGATAGCGATTTGTGTTCCTCCAGACGTATATTTGTTCTGGGCTTGATGCTCACTCTGGGGATTATTCTCCAGTTCTAAGGGACTTTCACCCAGGTGCAATGGATTGTTTCAATTACGGCAATCACAGAGAAAACAAACTCCAGTTGTTTCATCTTATTGAACTTGTCTTTGAGTTGCTGGGGGGGGGGGGTATGAGAATCTCCATCATCATTTAAAACCCTTTGTGTTTTACTCCAAGCACTTGTCAGGAAAGAAAACAAAGAGGTTCTCATTTTTTCCTTCGTTCAAAACCAATAAATCTTACGCTGTGGTTGCTCCATTATTCCTGAAGAAACATTGAAATTAATTGTTGTCCTAAGTCATGCTTGGATTTCATGGCTTCGGTGTTCAATTACTAGCCTCATATTGGTTAAATATTCTTAGGTGGCATATTTCAATCAATTCAGTTGTTAGAAGCTAATAAATGTGCATTGTGCAGAGAGGCATGCCTAATCTCACTGGTTTCAGTGGATTGTACCTTCATGTAAGTAGCACTGGGAGCAATCCTAATCAGGTCTACTCAGAAACAAGTCCCATGTGACTCATTGGGGCATTTCCAGGAAAATGTCCTTAAGACTGGAGTATTGGGATATAAATGTCTTTGAATCCAATAGGTTTAGGACTGTGATGCATAGATACAATTCCCTTGTTCCTCTACTTCAAAAAGATGTTCTCTCTCTCTCTCTCTCTCTCTCTCTCTCTCTCTCTTTTTTTGCAAAGTGATTGTGGTAACTACAGTATTGACAGTGAATTAATTGTTAAAACCACAAGAATGTAGTGTATATTGCATACTTTACAGGGCAAATTATGGAACTACAATTAGTTCTTAGGATTCACTGTAGAGGGCACTGTTGATATTATAGAGTGACTAATGATTATGAACTTTAGAAAAGAGTTTGCTGTAAGCAAGGGGGGGAATCAGAATTGTTTTCATGGATTTGTAACACTTGTCTTCTTCCAGATATTATTGTTTCAAAATGGAAACATTTAAGAGTGCTTTCTGCCTTAACTTATTCTTTTGTTACAGACAGTGAAAAATGTGTTCAGCAATGAAAGGGGAAGGATTTTTTTGTACATAGCTTCTTACATAGCAGTCTGACGCTGTGTGTGTGTGTGTGTGTGAAAAGATCTAAACTTTCTAACCCACATAGTTTTACTTTGGCGAGTTCCCATTTTTTGATCGTCATTTGCCTTGCATAACAGCCTTTCTTAGAGGATTGTTGCACCTTTCTTGCCATTCTGCAGCTGTAACAGGATCCTGGTGATTCAGAAAATAAGAAAATCTCAACCAGAGCTCTTTGTTAAGAAAAGCATTACCTGCTAGACGTCTGTCCCACAGGTGACCAGTTGCAAAGGAGGACAGAAGTCCTTTGAAGCCCTGTTGAAGATGCAGTGTGGACAGGTGCAGCATTTTCATACCTGTATGGTATCGCCTTGAGTTTTATGTTCTGCATCTTCTTCAGGTCAAAGTGCTAGAAGCTTTTCAGAATTTGGGAAGAGTGTGTGTGTGTATCTGTGTGTGTATGTTAGTGCAGCAATAGGTACACAGTAACTGCTGTTGTGATATAGCCTCTTTTCTTTTCCACCATGTGTGTATACACGCTAGGAAGCTACATTCAAAGCCAGCTGTCTAATATGCTTCAGTGGGGATCTTTGACGGCTAGCTGTTGTCCTTCAAGAACACCACAAGCATCCACGCACAATGCATTTCTAGGCAATGATCTATTTCAAACTATTCTTTTAATCAGGATCCCCCTGCCCCCAAGACCAAAGAGCACCACTAGTGGTTCCATATAGCTCTCAACTAAAAACAGTTCAGTGCATCATCAGTGACTTACAACCTCTACTGGATAATGGCAGTTCTCTTTCCCAAGTATTGGTGGGCAAATATTTTCTCATGCACAAGCAACCCAATCTCAAACAACTTCTCACCCGCAACAATGCAACATCTAATATAAACACGGACACTGGGACTAGAGGTTGCTAGATGCCAACTTTGCTGCCACATGCACTCCAATAACACAATCACTGGACCTAACAACATCACTTACACCGTCAAAGGCTTATTTACTTGCTCATCTTCTAACATTGTCTATGCCATTAAATGAAACAATACCTCTCTATTCTCTACATAGGGAAAACAGGTCAAACCTTCCAGCAAAGAAGTAATGGACGCAAGTCTGACATCAAAAACCACAGGATTGAAAAGCAGGGGTCCCCAACCTTTTGGCACATGGAGGCCGCATTAGTGTGCCCAGTGGCTAAAGAGGGCCACATCTTCAACCAAAATGTAACAAAATTATTAACCTACTTATTCAGATCAAAAGTAAACATTAAAAGGTAAATGAAGAAATGTTAACCAAATGTACCACTTAATTTCAATATCTCTTCACTGATTATTGCAATTGCATCCATTTTATTTCCCCCCATATTTCTTGCACCATGAGTAGTGATGCTTTTCAATTTATCCCAACTCGGACCAAGATTTTCTACTGATTTATATATATGTTTTCTGCAGTTGTGGTACTTCTCAAACTGCAGTGCATGCAACTGTAATTCTGAAGTTGGAATCTATCCCCCTGATAAAAATCAGTAGTTGAGCAGTGTCTATAATGTCATTGCTCTCATATAATGCAAATGGAAAAAAATCAAAACGTTTTGCCTTGACAACCAGTGACATACGCAGCTCTTCTGCTAGTTCAACACGCCTGTTGATTGTAGATGCAGATAAACTGACAGAAGATACCTTTTCAGGGCACATTTCCTCCATTCCTTTAACCATGCACTTTTAAACAAATTCACCATCAGAGAATGGTTTACCACTCTTAGCAATACATTTAGCAACATGATAGCTCACCCTCACAGTAGACAGCTTCTCTTCAACATGCTGTCTAAAACTATTTTGCTGCAAACACATTGATTGTTAAGAGAGTTTATCTTGTTCACGCACACCTCTCTTTGATATATTGAGTAGCTCTTGTGACAGGATTCAATGTGCCTTTTATTATTGTCTTCCGTTATTATTGGGTCAGTTTCAAGGCATATCAGGCAAACTGCTTTATCCTTGTTTAAAACAAAGAAGTACACAGTAGTCCATTTTTCATTAAAGACACAGTGCTCATTTGCAATTTTTCATTTCTTTGAAACAGAACTTCCTTTTGCAGACATCATACAGGGTTATTAGCAGAGCAGCAGTTGCAGAATTTCAATGTTATCCTTGAATAAACAAAATACTAGTATAATTTTAGGGGCTTAACTCCTCTCTTTCCCATTAAATCCACTCCTCTCTAGCTGCAATTAGCTGAGGATTTTCAATTCAACCCCTGCTCCCCCTATCCACTACAGTTCTCAGAAGCACTGGGATATATACATAGGTTAGGAATACATTTTTAATGGATCATGAATGTGGCCTAACAGATTAAAAAACAGATTATGTTAAAAACTGGGGGCCCTACAAAGAAGGGCAAGTAGACAGAAAGTGTGAATGAGGGCAGCCTTCCACCTGGAACAGAGGATATGCCATTGAGTTGGCTTCAAATTATATGCAGGGTGCACATACACATCACTGCTTGCCAGCCAAGCCTGAGTCATGAGAAGTAATGGCAGCCAGAGGGAGGGGAACTTGGCTGGAGGAAGATATGAGAAGGGAAATGTCATAGGTTTCCCTGCTAAGAGAGTACTCAAGGGGCCACTCACCAGCTCCTGCAATCACAGATGTATAAGAAGACTCCTAGCTGGAGTGAAGAAGGGAGGAGAGGCAGAAGCAAGCAAGGCCAGAAGTCAGAGCAACCAGCTCTTGTTGTGGAAGGAAGAATGCTTTTGCTTGCAACAGCAACCGTACCAATAACTTTGGAAGCCACTTTCTTTGATGTGAAGAGCCTATATAATTGTTCAGTATGCGAAACACTTTGTGTCATTTTTTGGCAAAAATACCCAGCCATTTACTGTCCTTTTCCAGCCTTGTTTTTTTTTTTTTTTGCACTAAAAATACAAAAATAATGACTACTGCAAAAAACAGACATGTCACACTAACAATTGATGGGGAAGGGATTGAATGTGTTCAATAATTCATTTTTCTTGGATCACAAATTGATGTGAATGTCGATTGCACTATGGAAATAAAACATTGAATTGCTCTGGGTCTCTCAGGAATGATGAGCTTGAACCAAACATGGAAAAGCAAGGATATAAGGCTAACTACCAAATGTAGATTAGTTAGATCTATTATATTTCCAATAGACACTTATGGCTGTGAAAGTTGAGTGATGAAATACCAGACAAGAGAAGAATCAATTCATTTGAACTCTGGTATTGGAGAAGGCATATTTGGTGTAGCCAGTTTGGTGTAGAAAGCCAGTTTGGTGTAGTGGTTAGGAGTGTGGACTTCTAATCTGGCATGCCAGGTTCGATTCTGTACTCCCCCACATGCAGCCAGCTGGGTGACCTTGGGCTCGCCACGGCACAGATAAAACTGTTCTGACCGGGCAGTGATATCAGCGCTCTCTCAGCCCCACCCACCCACAGGGTGTCTGTTGTGGGGAGAGGAATGGGAAGGCGACTGTAAGCCGCTTTGAGCCTCCTTCGGGTAGGGAAAATAAGGGCATATAAGAACCAACTCTTCTTCTTCTTCTTCATATGTGGGTTCCATGGACAGCAAATGTCACAAACAAGAAAATACTACAGCACATAAAGTCTGATATATCATTGGTAGGCAAATTCATGAAACTTCGGCTCACTTACTGTAATATATCATGTGATCAAACTTAATGGAGAAAGCAATTATGCTACGATTGGTCAGTGAAAAAAGGAAACCAGGCCAAGAATGAAGATGACGATTAGCTACAAATGGACACTGGCCAGAACCTTGAATGGCTGAGGGAGGCAGTGCGGCATCGGGGATTGTGGCAACAGCTGTGTCATGGTATTGCCAGGAGTAGGACATGATTGAATGGCTGACAATAACTAAACTGATTAGACTGGAGCCAAAAGTTTCAGATTTATTAGTTGATCAGAGAAATAATGGCTTAGTGGGAAAGTACAGTCTAATGGTGGGAGATATTGGGGAAATTATGTCTCTTTGATGGGATTTATTGCCCCAATAGAGCAGAGCTCTAATGTCACCATTTGTAGTCTGAATTTGGGAAGAAAGCATGGTAAAGGGAATAAAAATATCTCCCTGAGAGATGGATGTGCTTACATATCACCTATTTAATCATTCACGGATCCTGTTGTGTATGAAGTTCAAAAATTAATTGAGACAGATTTTTCATTGTGGAAAAAGATTCAAGTAGATTTGTAGAGGTGGTCTAAATTAAATCATTCATGGTCATTCCAAATGGCAACTATTAAAATGAGTGTTTTGCCTAAACTGAATTTTCTTTTTCAGGTGATTCTAATTTTAATGACAAGATTATTGCTAAGTGGCAAAATACCTCGAATAAATTTATCTGGAATAATAAGAGCACTAGAGTGGCTTTCAAAATTCTAGAAGATGATAAGACAAGAGGTGGACAGAATGTCCCAAACTGTATTTACATGAAGCAGCACGCTCTTGGATTGCAGATTGGGTTATGCTCCCTCAGTCGAGAGATATGAGTTTTGAAAAAATGGGTCTAGGTAACGGATTACATGATCTTTTATGGCCTATTGACAATTTTTGGGCCAAGAATTTATTTTTCATTTGGGGAAAAATACAGAGATTTACATCGAGTACATCACTGAAATCACCTATTGAGGCCAACTTTTATAAGGGACAAAAAACCAGGCTGGGCTGCTTTAAGTATAAGGTGATCTTGACAGCTACAAGGAAATTAAAACTTCATGATATCCTTGTCAAAGTATCAGCATCACTTGGTTGGAATATCATCAAGTTATCTCCAGGTTTAAGTCTGAGTTCCAATCACAATCTGGGTCAGTTTTAACTGACTTTGAAAAGATATAATTTCAGGCGAAGTTAAATTTGCAGGGTCAATTATACAAACTCTTATTAAAGTATGACACTGAGTCTGAGAAAGTTAAACATTGTATGGTGAAATGGATGATAAACTTGATTCATACTATTCCTTTAGAGGAGTGGAAACTATTATGGAACAAAACTGTGAAACGGACAAAATGTCAGCTGTTAAGAGAAAATTGGTGTAAGATGTTTTATAGATGGTACGTGACTTGTAAGCTGTTAGCTAAAATTTCTGGAAACTTTGATATTAAATGTTGGAAATATAGGGAAAAGGTTGGTTCCTTTTACCATATGTGGTGGACATGTAAAAAAATGCAAAAATTCTGGGGGGAAAATCATGATATTTTAGAAGGAATGTTGAAAGTTAGATTTCTATTTTGTTCTGAATTTATGTTATTGAGTGTGTTACCAATCAGTGTTCCTTGAAAAGCTGGTGATTTCTTATTTCATGCAACAACGGCAGCACAGCTGGTGGTGGCTAGGATGTGAAAACAACAGGACACACCCAAAGTCACTGACTGTCTTGAGAAATTAGGAGAGTTGGCCAGAATGGCAAAGCTTACAAGCCTAATTAACAATTGCTCTGCAGCTGAATTCCAGGAACTCTGGAGCTATTATATCAACTATCTAGGAAGTTAGTTAAGGAATGTATTAGAAGCTAGCAAGGCATCTTCTAATTGTAATCTATTGTAATAGATTGTAATCTATGTCTTATGTATCTTTTCTTATTTTCTCTTGACTCTGTTCCATGCAAACTTCAATAAAAGTTTATTGAAGCATTTTAACAAAAAAAATTAATTGAGACACTGCTATTACTTTAGAAGGTATGGGGAAGTAAATGTGAGTCACTGAGGCTATTTTTACACAAATTGCCAATTGCTGTCCCTCCTCTGCTTTGAAATGGAGATCCCCATGTGCCTTCCTGATTAGGTTGCTACATACCTCTCTCATATTCCAAAGCTTGGGTGAATCCAAATTGAGAAATAAACAAAAAAATTATTTGCCCTTCTGTGAGGTGTATAGAGAGGTCCAGCTACATTCAGGGTTATTAATCCTAGGGCTCATAAGTCCATTACAATCTGTCATGTCATATCACGTATTCAAGAAAAAGGAAAGCAATTTTGGATTTGTGTCTACGTATATTTATATATGGATCAGAGAAGATCTTTGTGAGAAAGCATGTGAAAAGGGGAGGGCAGGGGGGAGGGAAAGAGATACTGCATATGCGTGACTTGACTTGTATGCTTCTTGGGTTACTGAACTTACCTTAGTTATCTGGCTGGCTTCTTTGCTGTGGGTCCATGCTTCAAAGTGGTAGGACATCTGCTATTCATATGGACGTTTCCAGGTGCAAACCCTGACATCTCCAGTTAAAAGGCTCTGGTAGTGGTTGATGTGAACTACTTGAAGGGACAATTGTCTCACTCAATACAAGGCTGCTTCATAGGTTTGTGTTATGTGGGTTGAGCAGCAATTGGGATCGTGTTAGACAGAGCATCTTCTGTTGCCCTACCTGCTGAGTTTCACCCACAGTTGGGTGAAGCCCAGTATTGCCAAGAATCTACAATCCTCCTATCTGCCCTTAATGGTGACTTCAACCAGCTCTACTGGTTGGTTAGTCTGCTCCTCTGTCATTTCCATTACCTGCTGGTGTACTCTACCTTTCCCCCCATCCTGCTGCCCTTTTTGTACTAAAACAACCTCAGTGGATATAAAGAATTAACAAATTCTTGCAATAATTTCCAAGATTGGTTAATTTTTTTAGTTTGGATTTGTTACAGTAACTGTTATTTTTTGGCTTTGATTAGTTGCCACCCAACTGCACACCTTTATTTACTAAAAGACAACTTTGCTGGATGAAAAATTCACTGTCATGACTTTTCCATGTCAAAAAATGATTGTATGAATTGGCTAGAACAAGAATTGACCTAAGGAAGCCATTTAGGCAGAATTGGCCCTGCAATGTTTATTATTATTTATTTATTATATTTGTATATCGCCCAGCCCTAAGGATAAATGGGTTAGCAATAGGTTGACATTTTAGATAAATAAGAGTCCAAGAAACACATCACTGTGATACAGGATATTAAAAAGATGATGGGGAACTCATGCAGATGTTCATCTGAATATATCTAGTGACAACTATATCCTTTTAATAGTTTCTGTATTGGCTTTGGCTATTTACAGCACTACAGAAAATCTCTGATGATCTGAACTCAGTTTGCTGGGTCATGTAATAAGTGCAAATGCACCTACTCATGAGTAAAAGCTGCTGAGTAATCTTCTGCAATCTTCTTCTGCTCTGATGTTGATGTCATACATGACTCACTAGCACTGTGGGGGGGTGGGAGAATATGGTGTATAAGATTTGCCACATAAATATACAGGTGTAGTGAATGAAGTTAATCAGTAGGGATGGACATGAATCACATTTTTGCAGTGCAGGTTGTGGTTTGTGGCTGAACCATGAACTGAATCACAAACCAAACCAGAACCATAAACTGTTTACAAATCAAACCAGATTGTATCAGTTCATGCGCCATTTAAACCCATGCATTTTGCTCCTTGCTGAAACAGAGGTGGTGAGCAGATAATGGAGGTATGCAAGATAACTCAGACCTCTTCTATTTCTTGCTGCCTTTTGTGGGGAGCAAAAAGCAGGGGTTTTAATGGTTCCAAGCCACTCAAATTAGAGTGGAGAGTTGAACTGTTTTTTATGAACAGAATGCAGAGAGTTAAATGGTTTAGAGCCATTTAAACCCCTCTTTTTTGCTCTTTGTAAACTGCTATGAAAGCCTCGAAATTCATGGAAAACCATAGTGGCTCTTCAGTTTGTGAACCATGAAACAGAATTTATAATGAACTTCAGTTTATGAACTAGTTTGTGCCCATCTGTATCAATAATGTGAACTATTTATTTATTTATTATTTTAAATTTATTTTCCTTCATCAGGACCACCAAAGAGGCTAACAAATTTCAAAAGAAAAAAAGGAGGATGTGGTAACAATATATTTATTATAATCAAAATAATGATTTCTATATATCCAACAATAAAGAACAGGAATAAAATAAGATGGTAAAAAAATTGATTTACCTTACATGGGGTTTCCCCCCTCCTTATAACGAATTTCAAACACACATAAATGAAAATATCTTATAAACCATTAAAATTAAACAAAAACACATCATTAAAGCAATGCAAACCAAAGCTAAATGACACATACAAAGACATTAAAACAACAATGAAACATTGGTTAGGAAGAATGGATCATGGAGGGAATGCAACATACACTGACAACAGAATGGGACAGATCTTTCTGAGGAGAGTTCCTGATTTTTGGTGCCGCAACTGACAGGGACCTCACTTGAGTTACCCCCTTCTTAATCTAAGAAGCTTGGGTTGCCCAACACCTCATAAGATTACTGTTGCAGTTGGGTAGGTTTGTAAAGGATAACCAGCCCTTCAGGTATGCTGGTCCCAAGTCATAAAGAACTTTAAAGATGAACACCAGCAGCTTGAATTACTCCCCAAAACAAATTGCAAACCAGGGTAGATGGGCCCAAACTAGTGCGGGTTCCTACAGTCCACTCCAGTCAACATCCTGGCTGCAGCATTCTATACCACCTGAGGTTTCTGAACACTTTTCAAAGACACCCTGATATAAAAGTTATTGCAGGAACCTAATCTAGATGTAATCAGAGCATGCACCACAGCAGCCAGATCTTTTCTGCCCAGGGAAGTCCACAGGAAAGTCCTTCTGCGCGGGAAAGTCCTTCAAGAGGAGTGCAACCATATCCAGAGCAGGTGACATCTTAAGTCCCTGGTCAAACCTTCTTCTCACCAGTAGCACTTGCATATTTTGTTGGGACTATGCTTCAATTTATTTGCCCACATTCACTCAGAACTGCTTCCTGGCACTGGATCAGGGTATTGAGATAAAACTGCATTTTGGTGACAGCAGAGCGAAGATCTCCAGCTGACTTCATCAGCCAGTTTCATGTAGATATTGAGAAGCACAAGGGGCAAGAAGAGTTGGTTCTTATATGCCACTTCTCTACCTGAAGGACTCTCAAAATGGTTTACATTCACCTTCCCTTTCCTCTCCCCACAACAGACACCATGTGAGGTAGGTGAGGCTGAGAGAGTCCTGATATTACTGCTTGGTCAGAGCAGCTTTATCAATGCTGTGGTGAGCCCAAGGTCACTCAGCTGATTGCATATGGGAGAGCATGGAATCAAACGCTGCTTGCCAGATTAGAAGTCCACACTCCTAACCATTACACCAAGTTGCCTCTCTATTACATCCAGCTGGCTCTCTGAGCAGCAGTCCCCATAGCAACACCTTCTGAAATCTACCCTCCAAATAGGACCAGAACCTCTGTAAAACAGTTCCTCCCACCCCCCAGCCTGGTAAGTTAATGAAGGATACCATGATTAATGGTACAGAAAGCCACCAAGAGGCCCACAGAGCAGGTAATCTTTGAGGGCAAATCAAGGCTGTTTCAGTCCCATGACTAAGCCCAAAATCAGATAGGCAACGTTTCATGCACTAGATTGGTAATATTTTTTGCATCTCTCCTACAGGCTCTCTTTCCTTAAGAAGTGCACTCAAGCATCTACTGTACCGAACAAGGGAGGAAATGAAGTAGGAAATTCTGGGAGGAATTCAGTAAAGAATTGCTAAAGTATTTTACTTAAATGAATGTACAGATGCATAGTCAAAATAAATAAACAGATGCAAATTAAAAGCACACACATACAACATGGATTTTCAGCCCTTCTAAATCCACCCATAGGCTTGCAGGAGCCTTGTTTTGCAGGCTGTTCATGCCTTCTCAGCCTTTGTGTCTCTGGATTAGCTTGGTGACTCAGTTACTCCTCCTTCAAGCCCCGTTACTTTCTCCATCTGCATGACTCAGTTTGTTCCCTGCCACTCGCACACAACAGATCTCTACTAGATTCACTCACAGTTCTCTGGCTAAATTGCCAGGCTACTTTGCCTAAACTGGAACTGAACAAAGTTGTCTCTTGAAATTATGGTTTTGGTGGCCAAATATATGTCTGGGGAGACAGTTCCTGAGTAGTCTTTACAGTTGGTGTAAACACCTTTCCAGCCAGGACACAGGTTCCTTAAAAAAGCCATGTTCTATGTAAGGCCAACAAGTATTCAAAAACTTTGCTCATGTACGCTTTCAAGTTATGCCATCAGCCCTACTCTCAGGCCGTTTTTCCAGTGTACCTTTTGCCCGCCTATGTATTTCTGGAGAACCTGCTGTTGAAGACCTTTATCATTATGTTTTGGATTGTCCACTATACTTGTCATGGACTTTATTTCATGACCCATGGGCCTGCCAAAACTTAGTTAATGAAGTGGTTTGTTCCCATCCCTAAACATAATTGACTAAGAAACTAACTCTTCCTGCTAGTTGTACATGAGTAGAGAACAGCAATATGCCAGTGTCATGAATGCTAAGGCAGGAAACGACCCGGTCAAAGTCCAAGAGAAATTCAATGAAACTGACAATGGCAAACAGTATATATACATGGTATGACTGGTGTCACTGGTACACAAACAGAATTAAAACTGTTTGCTCTGCTCAGTTTCATTGAATTTCTCAATGTCATGAATGTTGGTATGATCCCATTGTGTCAATGGTAAATTGTATCACCAGGACGGAATACCACGAACAACACAAGAGAATAATCAGAGATTTAGGTCAGGAAGGAGCTTGGTTTTGTCTGAATTCTCTTCTTGCTCAGAGCTTGTTTTCTTAGCCTCCTTGGTGCCAATGAAGGTTGATACCTACAAAGTAAGAAGCTGAAGTAAAATTGCCCCAATACAGAGCCCAGATGATTTCCCCTTCCCTCTCCATTCTCCCTGTCATGGGGCCTCCAACTTACTCAGCGAGTGATCCTGGCATGGTGCCAGGGGTCTATAAGCCCCAGTATAGAAACACAACTCATGTATCAGGAGGTGACATGGGGCTACATTCCTTTATTTATAAAACTATGAGCACACAAGCAGAAACATGGTGATGGAGAATGTTGGTGAAAGGGCACACTACACAAATGTAATGCTGCATGAACAGCCAGTGCCAAGGACAAAGAGCAGATGATTGATACTTGCCATGCAGAGGCCACATTTTTTTGTCTTCTAGAAATGGGAACATAATCGATTTCCCCTTTTTCTATTGCATTGGGCATTTCCGGGAAGCTGGAAGACCACAGCAATGCCTACTTGCTGGCATAATGTCTACTCTTCCTTGTTTATGTAGCCTAATCTCTCTTTGTTAAAAAAAGAAAAAAAAATCATCCAGTTGGCTTATATGCACAGGCTTCCAAATGACTAGGTCAGCCTTTCTCAACATTTTTTACCATTGAGAAACCCCTGAAACATTATTTGGGTTTCAAGAAACCCCAGAAGTGGCATGCAAAATATGGTTGGGAAGCATAACTGTATACACACCCACCCTTCCCTTCCAACCAGGGCTTTCATTGGCCATTCTGGGAGGGGGGGGGGAACTGGTTGACATGACCACATATGGTCATATCACCTAATAAATGATTAATGAATTTTAAAAATATATAAAAACTTAACTCCCACCTATATGGGAAACCCTCCCAGGACCGTCAAGAAACCCCAGGGCTTAAGGAAACCCTGGTTGAGAAAGCCTGGACAAGGCTATGGGGGTGACTTGAATGACAAACCTGTCTTTAGTGCCCAGAGGTCTATTTATATGCTGCTTGGAATGGCAATTCCCATCTTGTGGTGACAGAATCAAGCTCTGCTCTTCTGCCTTTTGAGCTATGGGAACATGAAGGCTTCTGCTGAGTAAGGCATTATAGACTCTTCCTTCTAGCCTGTATGTGGGAGAGGGAATAGACTGGCTTTGATGATGTCATCATGATGTTCCAGCTACCGTCTTCTTGTAACTGATGTCATCTACACAGAGCTAGTTTGTGAGCATTATTGGTAAGCATCCTTGTGATTGATGGATGGTGGCAGAGTTGCCAGAAACCCTGCGGGAGTAGCTAGCAAGGATTGCAGGTTTGCTTTTTTTTCTAGTGGACACCTTGTGCTTTCAAAGTTTACTGCTTGGAGAGGCATTCTGTATTATAAAAATGCCAGCACAAGAGTTTTAGACATAGCAGATCATATCATTGGGCTGCCTCTGCTGTTAACCAAACCACCAAATTAAATATAGTGGACAAAAAGAGACAAAATGCGTTATGATTAATTGCATAGTACATTAACAGTGAGACTGTACAGACTTGGTAGTGATCACTTTGGTCTTCTGCTAGCTGCCTTCTGCTACCTGCCAGAATAATGTATTGTTTGTTACGGAGATCTTTGTGTTTAATTAATTAACATGCTCAATACCAGGCTACCATAACAAGAACTGTACAAATACAGAATGGAGATTCATTATTTTATTGTTAAGGTTCTAAGGGATCTGGCATGGAACTCGTGTGGAATGTTGGCAATGGAAGAGGAGAAATGTCAGAAATACTGTCCTTTTCTACAGATGTTAGAGTATTTCCAGAAGATCAGGATAGAGTGCAGCAAATGTGCAGGCTTTGCCTCTTTGTGGTACAGCCCCTCTTGACTTTCCTCCAGGAAGCACTTCTGTTACGCGGGATTGATTTCTCCAGTGTTCCAGCTGCATAAGTGCCTCATCTTCAGCCAACCTGGGGTGAGAATAAATGCAGAGATGAGTGAACTAGTGTAAAGTCTGATTTTTATTCATTTTTAGCCAACCTTCCTCCCCAAAAACATTCAAGGTGTTTTTTTTTTAATTCTGAAAGTTAAAAGGTAAACGCTCAAGCACAGATAAAATACAGTGACGGGCAAATATAAGTAAACCGCCCAGAGAAGCAAAGAAATGGGCGGTATAGAAATAACAAACAAATAAATATCAGTATGTTGTGGTGGTTAAGAACAGAGGCCTCTAATCTGGAAACCTAGGTTTGATTTCCCCCTCTTCCACGTGCAACTAGTTGGGTGACCTTGAACTAGTCATAGCTCTCTCAGCCTCACCTACCTCACAGGGTGTCTGTTGCGGGAGAGGAAGGATAAGTGATTGTAAGCTGCTTTCAGACTCCTTCAGGTAATGCAAAGTGGGGTACAAAAAAAAATCTCTTCTTCTTACTCCCACAGAGCTGTATCCTGATTATCAGATCCTCACCTGGAGTTTGCCTGAACTGTTAATATTCAGTAGTCCAAGGTGCCAAGGGAAGGTGAGTGACTGCTGTTTCATTCCTTTATGGGTCTCCTTACCTGGCTCATATACTCTTACTATGCCTATTCCCCATAGCACAGAGATCTCATCTGTCAGTCAGTCAGTCAGTAGCCTTTTATTGACATAAAATATGTATAAGACGTATTCAAATAGGGTTTAAAATTTCAACAAAATAATTAAATAGGCCATAGGCCATACATAACCAAACAGATCTTAAAATGATTAAATAAACTATAAAATATAAAATACAAGGTAGGCAGTTAGTTAAAACTCTGGCAACTAAAATGGTTACCTCTGGGTCTTTGTCAGAGACAAGGGTACTGATAAGGGTACTGATAGGCTAATTAAATCAACAATGCAATCTTGAACAGCTCACTGACTACAATGGATTTAGGATATAATTTTGCTTGGATTAGACTATACAACTACAAACCTTGATACAGCAGGGAATATTTTCATTGAACTGCTGACTATCTTAAATGACAAAAAATAAAAGGGACTGCCTCATCCCCAACTAAAAATTTCATGTCCTTTTTGTGGATTTAAGGTGTCACAGCCATGAAATGCTGCATATGAGAGAGTAAATTATTGTAAAGATTCTGGTGAAGAACCTGCAAAATGATGGTCATAAATGCTCAAAGTGATGACAGTGTTAATCAGGGCTGGCAGGAATTTGGCTGATCACCTGACACAAAATTGCATGTAAAATATGTGACCATTTATTAACTATTAATTTTGCATTGGATTTTATTTAAAATGAATCTATGTCATACAAAACCCCTTTAATTACTGTAATACCTTTACTTTCCACTTCATTATAGATTTTACTGGGATGACTAAGATTTTGGATGCTTGCTGAGACATCTTCACCATTAGCATTACTCAAGGAAAGTCTGTCTCACCCCAGTCTGTCTTACCCCAATCAGAAATCTTATTTTCAAGAGGCAATTTCATTTTTACAGAGTGGTGGATACCATTTTTTGAAATATTTTTTTCAACTTCTGTTGAAGCAAGAAGGACATCTGTGCACATGAGAAGGCTACTCTTGTGTCTCTAGGTCAGCCTTTCTCAACCTTTTGACTGTGGAGGCACACCTGAAATTTTTTTCAGGCTTTGAGGCATACCAGAAGAGGCTACGCCTCCCCACCATGCCCCCCACAAGTGACACATCACCTGGAAGTGTTGTCAGCCATTGCTTCATTAGCAAGTTTTCTGCCACATATGAGGCAGAAGCAAAAAGGGTACCAGTCCATGTGAAACCCATCAATAAGTAGCTTTAACTGTAAAGATGGACTCTTTTGGAGAAGAAGAAGGCCCTTCTCCCTGCCCAAGGCCAAAAGCTTGCCAGGTGGTTGCTAGGCTGCAGCAAGCACTAAGCTGCAAAAGGCCACTCTCTCCACCACCCAAGGCCTGAAGCTCATCAAGGGGCAGGTGCTGGGCTGCAGAAACCCCCTCTCCCCACTACATAAGACTAAGATTCAGAGCTCATGGAAGGCCCTTTTGCCATCCTTGAGTTAAAACAACCCTCTCTCAAAAACACCCTCAGTCCACCCACCCTGAATCTAATGGAAAGATTTGCTTCACTCAACTCCAGCTGCCACCAACAACATAGGTACACAAAGTGGTAGGAGCCTTGGCCAGCAAAGATTTGAACGGCCAGGGCCCCTCACCTTCCCAACCTCCTCCAGGCCCATCATTGTCTATTTTGGGAGGAAGGGTGGATTGATCTGCCCTTAAAAGGTTTTTTTTTATAAGTTAAATAATAATTTAATAATAACTTTAAAATCACAACACTGCACCTTCAGTGCACCAATGGCACACCAATATGCCACAATCACCTGAAAGTGCGCTCTTTCCTATATCGCTGGTGCCATGTTGTCTCCAGAAGTCATCTAGTGACTCCGCAAGTGGGGAGACTGCCCTACCACGTGAGTAAGAGTTTACTATCAAACAGACTAGTTCCCTAACTCACAAGGGGCTCCCTTGAGTCCCGCCCTATGACAAACTAGTATGTCCGACTGCCTGCTGTTCCACCATATGCTGTATGGCGTGATATGGGTGGCAGGGGGAGTTATTTGGGGGTTTTTTGTCTGCCATCTTGTTTTTGCTATTGGTTTGTGTTGACTGTTTTATGTTTTAATTGTGGGAGGGGAGTATTGATTTTCCTGTTTTATTGTATTGACTACTGTAAAGGCTATTTGCCTTTTTATTTGTAAGCCGCCCTGAGCCAAATTGTCGGGAGGGGTGAGATATAAACCTAATAAACATAAACATTCATTTGTGAGACTATAAGGCTCTTTCACACACACTAAATACTGCACGTTCCTTGCACTTTGCATCTGGATTTTATTGCATGAAACGGCAAGATCCACTTGCAAATGGTCCCTGAAATGGATTGAAACGGCGCTATTTAGCATGTGTGAAAGTGCCTTATGAAGTCCACAGGCAGGGCCCTTCCTGTCACAATCCCAGAGGCCCCGGTCATTTCCCAGGGCAAGGCACTCCAGCCAACTATGACGGAATCCAAAAGAATTTTGGTCTTCCACAAGGGTCCAAATTCATGACCTTTAAAAGCAGACCGCAAATTCATATAAGAAAAGAAACAGGCAGAATCTTTATTTTTTCATTGTTGTCTTCTAGGTTTCTACCAAGAGACCTCTTGGGAGTCGGAAGCGCTAGAAAGGTGGGATGAGGAGTGGGCGTGGCAGCCCATGGAGGGGAGACCCCAGCACTCTCGCTGCCCTCCGATGGATTCCAAACCCAGCCGAAAGGGAAAGCCCGTCAACTGGCGCCACTGCCCCTGTCCGTGAAGACTCAAACAGTCCTTCAGAGCAGGGGTAGTCAACCTGTGGTCCTCCAGATGTCCATGGACTACAATTCCCAGGGGCTCATGGGAATTGTAGTCCATGAACATCTGGAGGACCACAGGTTGACTGCCCCTGCTTCAGAGGAAAGTGAGGAGGCAAAGCTGCTGCCCTGTCATTATCAGGAAAGAGGACGACCGGCCAGCCGGACCAGACAGCACAGCATCTGACCTGGAAGCCTCGTGCCTAGGCGCGAGTGGTGGGAAATGCACTTTGAGCATGGTCAGAGAGGCACCGGGTTGGCACCTTCTTGGGCAGGAGCCCTGGCTCCGAGGGAGGCTCGGCGACCCCACTTTCCCATCGCACCACGCGGGACTGACTCTGCACAGCCGGAGGGACGCACTCCTCGGTCCTCTCCAGCCAGAGACCCTTCCTGCCGGGCCCCGACGTGGGGTCGGTCCCTTTCCTGCCTCCTTCGTCCCGAAGCTCCAGAGCCGGAGATTTTTTCCAGGCTGACTCACCCAACTCCGCGCAGCGACCCGTCATCCCCAGCCGCGGCAAGTTGTTGCTTGCGCCGCTCCGGCGGTCCCAGCCCTCGTCTCCGGTTGGTGGAGAGGCGAGCAAGGGGCGGGGCGCGCTGCGGACACGCCCCTCCCCGGCCCGGCCCACCGCGCGGCTCTCTTGCCCGAGCAGGGACCGCAATGATTTAGAAGTTCAGGAATCCCACGTGACGTCACGGAGGGTGATGTAATGCTTCTCTAAATAGATCGTACTGTAACCTTCCCTCAGTCCAACGTGGTTCCTTCAGCCGGGCTGCTGGTCCCTTCCCCGCTTGCACTTGTTGGGTAAGTCCCGCGAAATGCCGCAGCGCCTTTCTCCCGCGCCAGTCCCAACTTTGCCGCCCGCTTCCTCCAAGTTTGTCTTTGCAGCGGGTCCCGCCGCGGTCGCTTCATCCCCCGCCGCCGCCGCCTTCCCGGGGCTGGAGCAGCCGAAGGCGCGTGTGAGGCGGACGCCGCAGGGACCGGAGGGCAAGAGCGGGCGGGAAGCCTGCCTGCCGAGGGCCAGCCCGGAGCGTTGCCTCGTCGCTCGGCCGCCCTGCTCGGGTTGCCTCCCCCCGGATGCTCGCGAGTGGCGGCGTCGGACTTTCGCGCGGGGCGGCCGGGCTCAAAGTTCGCGGACCGGACCGGGAAGGTGGCGCCGGGATGGGGCGGAGGGCGCGCCTCGATCCCTTGGCCCCCCGCGCGCTCAGGGGCGCCCATAAAGTGGTCCGGGGGAGAGGAAGTAACTTGGGGGGGGGGGCGGGGAGCCCTTCCCGGCAAGAGCCAAAGTTTGGAAGTGGCGGCCGCCTTCGCCGCCGCGGGGAGCGAAAGTGACAAGGCAGGCTGTCAGGACGCCGCGCCGGTCCCCGAGGCTCCAGCCCCCCCCGGGATTGGGCGAGCCCTGCTTCGGCTTCCCAGTAAGGGGGCGGGGGCGAGCAGGGCGCTCTGGGCAGGCTCAGAGACACTCTCATCCTGGGCTGGCGGCGGGAACCAGCCTCGAGGAAGCGGCGCGCCCCCCCACCCCCCCGGGACCTTGCCCCTGCTGACCCTCCGGGCTGCTGCTGGCGCTGCCGGGTCTGGAGGGGGATAGCCTGGCTCCGTCTGGCTGGCAGGGAGAGGTCGGATCGGGACCTGCAGGCGAGGCTCCTCTCCTCTCCCTGCCCCTGCCCGGCTGCCGGCTTGGCATCGCTTCCCGGGCTCCCTGGGCGCTTTCTCTGCCTGCGGGGAGCGCCAACTCTGGGAAGAGCCAAGTTGGCCCCGTCTTCTTGCAGGAGGGGGCTCGGCCGGGACCCACCCCGCCCACCCCTCCCCGCCCGGCCCCCTGGGCTCTGGCCCGCGCCGGCGGCCGCCTCTGTGTATGTTTGGTTGTTAGGTGGCCGCCTCGCTCGGCTGCCCCCCGGTCGCCCCCGCCCTCGCCGCCATCCCTCGGGGAGCCCGGCCCATGACGTCATGCTGCAGGCGAGGCAGGGGCGAGGGGCCGGGATAGGGACAGGGACCCACCAACGCCGAGCCGGTCGCCCTGCACCGGCTCCCCCCGAACCCAGTCCCCGGCAGGATCGCCCCCTCCCGGCTGTCCCACGCCTCCCCGTCCCGGGCGAAGCGGGAGCCCCCCGGGCCCACCGGCGGAGACGGGCCAGCTGAGGCTCTCCTAAGCGACGCCACCGGGAGTGGCCTTCGCCTCCTGCCCAGCCCCGCTCCGCTCCACGGGCCACTTTGCGGGGCCCCCGCAGACTCCGCGGGCCGAGCAGCGGCGGCCCCATCGTGGCTTTCCGACGTGCGGAGTTCGAGAAAGAGGCGCAGCCGCGCGAGCGGGAGCCCGAGAGGCTCTCGGCTGTCACAGCGCGGCTTCGCGCTCAGGGCTCCAGCACCCCGGCGCTCCCTGGATGTCGCTGGGGGGGGGGGGGGGTCGCCGCAGGGCCAGATCGTCGCCGGGTCCCCAACCCCTTGGCCTCGGGGCGGTAAGAGGACTTGGGGCGGCGGGTCCGCCAAACACCCCCCCTCCTCCTCCCCCCGGCGTCCGCGAGCCGCTGGCAGAAGCGCACGGCTCGGCGGAGGCGCGACTGGGAAGATTTCGCCGAAGTTGTGAGCGCTTTATGAGCGCTTTGGCACCCGACAGGATCGCCCGCCAGAGCCTTCGACAGCTGGTGGTGCCCCGGGGGGGGGGCGGGGGGAGATGTGGAGTGGAACTGGGACTTCTGGGACTTCTCGCTCAGGTGGCCCAAAAAACAAACACAAACTTAACGTGCCCCCGAGAAAAGTGTGATTAATGATCAGCGATCAGCGATTAGATGTCGTCGTCAGAACCTCTGGCCAGAAACAGGCATCGGAGGCATTAAGAGGCTCCTAGATAAACGCTCATTAGGGGAGGGGGGGAGAATGCCAGAGGGGCAGGCAAAAACAGGCAACTTTCAGGGAAAACTGTTCCTGTCTTCGGAATAATAAGCTCTGCTCACAGAAAGGCGCCTTGAAAAGTTGCTTTATCTTGTAAATCAAAGTTTGATGTAGAAATCCACAGGGCTGTGATCACCCTGATTTCCCCATATCCATGGGATGCAGATTATCCCAGAAGCGATAATTCCTTTTTCATTTAAGGAAACAGTTGAGATTTTGAAAGAGAAACCTGCATTGCCAGCTGGTAAAGGCCCCAGGGGCCGAAAGTGTCCCCTTGACAGGAAGCATGGCAGGGCCTGCTTGTCCATAAACTATGGACACTCTCCAGTTCTGGAGTGGGGTGGGGTGGGGTGGGTGGCCAACCAACCCCACCTGTGGCAGCTTGCTCTGTGTCCTTCAACACTTGCCACAAAGTTGATTCTGTCCTGGGCTGGAGGCGAGACACTTCTGTAGGTTCAAAGTCACATTTTCCATGTCGCTTAATCAAGTGAGTTGAAGGCTACTGGAAAATCTCGTCTCACCACTACAAGAAGCAGGGGGAGGGAGAAGGGACGGTGGGTGGCGGGTTCTGCAAGTGGAGCGCTTGATTTAACATTGGGGGCTGTAACATTAGACCTGTGCTTATTTATTCTTGGTAGGGCATCTGTGTAGCACAGCCAGGAGGTCCCAGGGTTGTCTGGCAGCCAGGCAAGAGATGTTTGGAGGTGGTCTGCCATTGACTGCCTCATGACCCTCGTGTTCCTTGGAGGTCTCCCATCCAAATATTACCCAGAATTAACCCTGCTCAGCTTCCAGGATCTGACAGTATTGGGCTTGCCTGGGCTACCCAGGTCAAGTCTGTGCTCAAGTGCTTTATCAAGCAGAGCAGCCCTCAGTCACTAAAGCTTAGCTTTTACTGTTGGAAAAAGAAAGGGAGAGGGGACAGTCTGTTCATAGGGAAGAAAGGTTGATTCAAATGTCCTGGACCATGGTAAGATTCTTGATTTTGTTCTTCTATCGTTGGCTTTCCCTAGATGTATTTTACATGTGTGGATTGTAGAGAACCAGTACATAATACTCGCTCTACTTTGTAAGGACAGCCAGAACAACCATTTTGTCAGGAGCCTATATTTTGGTAACTTATTTCTATTTGTAAACTTGCATGTCAGTTCCTGGGCCACGTTTCGCTGGGATGAAAAGGGCCATCAAGTCAACCCGGCAGGCTGCAAATGATGGAAATCGTCAGCCCTGTGTTGGACACTTTGTTAGAAAGAGTCAGGTTGAACTTTCTTCAGCCAGTGATCCCCAAAGAGCATACCTTGATTTTTACTCACAGAGTAAGCTTGGAAAAAGAATAGAAAATGCCTATAGGAAACGGTGGGATTTAGCAATAGAATGTGATGGGAATGGCAGATTATAATAATAGAATATCTGAAATCATATTTGTTATTTATTTTAAAAGAACCCTGTGACCTGAATTTATTTATTGAGACAGCAGATTGTATCAATAGAACAAGTGCCAGTGTTCTTTATTTGGAATGAAGAGGGGGACAGGGGAAGAGGGGGAGAAAATAAACATAAAAGAGTAGCAAGAATGAGGTAAAGTGAGCTACTTAGACTTTACTGAGCGGTGATATCCTAAGTAAGTGGCACTTTTTAAAGACCATTGACTTCAATGGATTTAGAGAGATATAAACCTGTTTTGCATTGTATTGCGTGATACTCAAGAAAACACGGCATATATTAGTGGTGTGGGCATTTCTTCAATGACATTAGGAGTCATTGGAGTCTCTGGACTGCTTGGAACTCCTTGAGTGTGGTTTGTACCTTTTAAAAGCCACCCTTAATAGTATCATGCCTTCGGTTGTCTTTACACATTTTTCTCATGGGAAAAGCATGCAATCTATGTGGAATGTGTGTTCTATGCTACGAAGCACATGCGGATGTAAATTTCACAGGCAATGCATGTGTGGAGTTCCCTTTTCCTGCCTAGAAACTTTTATCAAGTTTGAAAGAGCTCTCAACACTTGCTTATGCCAGGTCTCTTTTCGTGCAGTGGTTTCAGAGTGTTCCTCCAAAATGTGTTCATGGAGCCAGGATTGGCTGCAGCTCTCTTTTTCATGTATGTTCAGGGGCAGCCCTGCCATTGCCACTGCCTTTGCTTAGAAATTGAAATGGCCTTTGCTTAGAAGGAAGTAAGCTATTAATTAACTTAAAATACTTGCTTTCCTTCCACTGTTAGTGAGTCCTTATTTTATAGTTTAGCTTAGTCAAAGACAAAAGACCTCAAGTCTAACCATTTAATGTTGTTCATCATAATCCAGAAGGAATTCCTAATCATTGCCATGTTCTAGGTAGCTAGGTAGCTTTAGGCTATCCTTGCTTTCCTTAAAATAAAAAAGGAATTAATCCCTTTTTAGTGAATGTGTGGTTTTCCCTAATTAATCACCAGAAGGCTTTTGTGAAAGCCTTGTCACCCAGCAAACCATCTTAGATGTGATCAGTTCTTATGGTAAATCCTGGTCTACGTTCACTATTACTACTGTATTGTATTTGCTTGACATTATGGTGTTATGCTGTACTTATCCTTATGTTCTATGTAAACTGCCCTGAGCTGCAGGGCAATTTACATAGAAATATGTATATATGTATGTAAATAAATAAATAAAAATATGACAGTCATCAGCCTTCCTGATGAAAAAGTAAATTCGTTCTGAGAATTTATAATTTTTAAGTTCCACCTGTTTTTTTCTTTTTTTTTAATAACTGTTAAATCACATAATGAAGTAGGTCAACATTTATTTCCAATGAGAGACACTGGAACTTAGTTTTAGTTGTTTGTTATCCAGATACTTAAACTATAAACAAAAGTTGCTGAACACCCCCCTCTCTGTCCCCCTATTCTTCCATACGTATATGTTGGCTGAACTGTTGTCTATTGACTTGCATTTTAGGATACGCAATGTCTTTCTTACTAGATTTTTTAAAAGTGATTTATTAGTTAATTTTAAAAAGTTCCTTATTAATTAATTTATTTTCGTGGAAGCATTTAAACAACCTCAGTATCCCCAGGGATCCTAGTTTACCTCCTGCCACAGATTATTCTGCACTTTCATATCTAAACTTACAATACTCCACCTGTAGATTTCACTGCACAGATCTCAGGCTAGAATTAATGCATGAAGAGCTGCTGTTCTGGATCGCACTCCCGCACAAAATTAGACTGCCAAAATTACACTAAAATTGGTAGCTCTGATCTACTGGATGTAGAATATTACAGAATTCTAGTTTCTGAAGACTGCATTCTTGGCTGGTGAATGGTATGCCACATTGTTGCTTTGGGAGCTATCAAATATCTTAAAAATAAATAACCAGTATATATTTCTTCTTCCAGTGTTTTTTGTTTACTACTTGCTTTTTATCTTTTGTTGCATTTTTTCTTCTATTCTGCTTTGATCATTAAAAGACTTGTTCTAAACTCACATTTCAGCCTTTTTGGGAGAAAAGCAGGGAATAAATATTCTAAGTAAAGTAAATAAGTTGTTAACGATTAAAACTAGAATAATAATAAACTATATGAGCCATAGCTTTAGGGGGCTATGAATACTTCACTACTGATCTTTTGATGCCAAGCAGACGTCTGTAACTTTTCCCGCGCATATTCTTGAAGTTCAGTTTTACTTGGAAGTAGTTGATTGACATGTAATTTCTTTCTAGCAGAAGACACTTAAGATGGCTACATTACACACTGATAATGCTAGTCACTAGCCATACAATTCTAAACAGAGTTATACCCTTCTAAATGGACTTAGAAGGGTGTAAGGTGGATCATTTGTGGATTTTTGATTTGTGATTTCTCCTCTCTATGATCTACACAGTCCACTCATATGCTATGGTCTCCAGCTTATTTTTGCTCCCACTGCATACAGTGTTAAATTTTGCAAGAAATCTGGTTGTTCTACTGGGAGAAAGCAAACCCTTGCTTTCTAGTATTCGCAGATTTCACCATTCACAATGATCCAAGGAATGTATCTCCTGCATATTGCAATGGTCTACCATAAAACCATTTGTTGCAGTGATTTTACACTGGAGTAACTCAACATACTATTGCCCTGCTGTTTAGTTAACAGAACTTTAGACGCAAAAATCGGGTTTATTTTGCATATTGGCTATCTTCAAAAGAAATGGTAAATTCATCTGTAAAACTATATTTTCAAATAAAGTTCTTGGCAAGGCACATTATAAAACAGAATATGAATAATTGTAACAAAATATACTCATCTAAAAATAAAAAGTGACTATACGATGTGCACGCATCTGTGTAGTAGTTGTTCATGCACTGCATATTTAACCATTTAATAGTTTTTAGAGGCTGACAGAGTAAATCTCCAAACTTAAATTGTTATGCCCCTTATCCACATTCCCCAATAATAACAACTTCTTAATGGGGAATAATGGATGCTAACACTGTATTGAATTTTTATGGTTAAACATCTGTGGCTGAGATACATTTGAGCTGGAGGCATCCACCACCTTTTCAACATCAGCATATCTTATACTTCCAGTATTCTTTCTCTTAATGAAAAATCGTAATTCCAGTTTTTGTTATGAAATGTTTGGTCTGCCAACGGTAACATTAATGGAACATATGCACATATGGGATTGTCCAAAGTCGCTTTCTACACATTCTGAGATGGTTTATTATAACAGGGAGATTTTTCTAAGCATTTTGTGCAGTCTTTTCAGGAGTTTCAAAGGAAAACATTTAAAGTAATATATTTCTAGTAAAATAAAATGTTTAAAGTTCACTACAATTTCCTGAGTTTATGAGATGTTATGCTTTAATTCTTTTTCTCTCTCCTATGCGTTGAAATTTCAAGAAGTCAGTCCTCCCAAGGCATTTAAAATAAATGTTTTTATATACTTACCAGTGTTCAATCAATTGATACCAGTGTTTGTTTGAATTCTGATAAAACTTCAGTGCTTCCGGTTCTCAGGATCAGCCTTCTGTGTGTCATGAAGTTAATCTGGGCCTTGAGTTGAAAGATTGTTCTGCTCACGCTGTGTACCTACTAGGATTTGCATTTCTTAAGCAACACCACCACTCTGTGCCACATGGCAAGAAGCTATGGAGTCTACCGTTTAAAAACTGAAAAAAGAGGCCTTCTGAGTATTAGCAATCCCTGCAGTTCACCAGGACTGTGGACCAGGTGGTCTTGCACAATAGGAATGTGGTCTTTCAGATTGACAGAAGAGAAATGGGATAATATAACTAGAAAATGACCTGGATCTGGCTTCCAAAAGTTCTTAGGTAACATAGCCAGCCCTGTTCAGATCACTTATTTCAGATGACTGCTGGAATTTGGAATCACGGCCAGTCCCTCTGCAAGGTTCACGTATTCGTAATAACTTTTGAAACAGTATTCAAGTGCAGGCCGTTACTGCATAGGCTCTAACTGCATGGGTCTGTACCCTGATTTTAAGTAGCCTTACTCACAAGTTACAATGAACACATGTTCTGTCCATGTACACTTGATTTTTTAAAACAGTGGTTCTCAACCTGGGGGTCGGGACCCCTTTGGGGGTTGAACGACTCTTTCGCAGGGGTCGTGGCAGAGCAAGCAGCTTGGCTGGGGGGTTGCCATCCACACAACAGCCTTGCGGGGTAAATCGAGATAGAGCGTTCATCTATCTGGAGCAGCAGAAAAGAGCGAGATCGACATGGTGGGACAAGAGGCAGAACTGAACTGAGAAACCCTGGAGAAAAAAACAGTTTATATACAATCATGAACAATGGATCTTCACACCATTGGTCAGTTTCGGTTTAATTTCTGTGAAAGAACACTTGCATAATTTTATGGTTGGGGGTCACCACAACACGAGTAAGTGTCTTAAAGGGTTGAGGCACTAGGAAGGTTGAGAACCACTTTTTAAAAACATGTGCATTGACTAATTAATCTGTTACATTTAATGCACTTATAGTTGATACCAACCCTACATTTATTCAGGTGCTGTTCTTTAGTTTCAATGGCAAAGTGAACACATGCTGGCTCTTATGAATGAACAGGTGGATGTGTATGTACACAGTGTACATGAGTTCAGTATAACAGGGACCCTGATGGGTGGGAAACTGTACAGATCACACGTTCAGAACCTATGCAAATATAGCTTGGGCACATGGACTGTGTTCAGAAGTCAAATGTATAGGGGTGGGGCCAAGGCTGGTTCTCTCCCCTCTGCTAGGTCACCATGACTGTTCTCTGAACAGACATCACCGCTCATAGGGAGGGGACATTTCCCTCAAGGCTGTAGCCAACCTCTTTCATTGGGGGTAGATAGCAATATTTCCAGGCGGGGCCAGAATCTCCTAGCCCGTAAGCAGTGGGGCACACAGCAGTACTCTCATGACTGGGAAGGATCCATGCCTCAGGCTGAAGAAGCTAGCCATTCCTGTATGAAGTTACTCTGTCCAGAGGTCCTTAAGAATTTTGCTGTGCTTGCAGTCAGAGTGGCTGAAAGGGGGATTTTAAAAATTAAGAATAGACTTTTCCATTTTAAAAGACAAGCCCCATTTTTTTAAAAATAGAAACTATAATGTCACTTTTTGGGGGTGGGGACAATGGAGCAGAATAGTGCCTCAAGCAGGGTGAAGCAGCACCCCCAGGCCCTGTGGTTGTTTGAGCCCTGTTTTATTCCCCCCCTTCTACTCTATGTTTATGGTTGAAGTAAATGTAAGTTAGTGATTACGATCAGAGAATCACAGGGTGGCAACGAGTCTGGATTCTGCAGAAGACACGTGTGTGACCTTGTGTATGTGAGGCTTCAGAAACTGCAGGGGTATTGCTCACATCCCTGATTACTCAACTCTCATGGCTGAATATTCACTGTGCAGCCTCTCTACAATACCAGACTATGGAAAACAAGTTGCTCTTTTAAATATTTATTGCATTCATATGCCAGTTTTGGCCCATCAGAACACCTCCTCTTCCAAGGCAGCAATATGAGAGGAACTGTTCTGTAGGAATAGACAGTAATGTTTGTCCCACATCAAGTCACAGACAACCCCAAGGGGTTTTGAAGGCAAGTGACAGTCAAAGGTGGTTTTGCCAGTGCCTGCCTGCATGTTGGTGGGTCCCCCTTGGTGGTCCCCCATCCAAATACTGATCAAGGCCAATGCTATTTAACTTCTAAGATCTGACAGGATCAGGCTAGCTTGGGCTCTCCAAGTCAGGGCTGTCTCACTGAGGCATCTTTTAATTTTGAGTGCCCTTCTAACTGCCTAATTCCGATGTGTTTTGAGTTACTTGAAGGCCTGTGTACAAAAGTGATAAATTACAACCTTATCCTTGCTGAGCCATGCTGGTCCAATGTTACAGAAATGTCGAGCTGAGAGTTTAGAATTAGGGACCATTTTTTAAACCAAGTGAGCCAAATAAAATGTTTAGAGTTAGTGACAATTTTTAAAATCAGATAGGCCTGAATCTACATTCTTTGATCAGCTGGTCACCTTCTATTATCTGATAATGTTTGGATTCTTCAGCCATCAGAGATGTCGTACGGATGGACTGTGGCTTTCATTCTGCTCCCTCCCCACATCCTTAGAAATAGCAATGGTCACACAAAGCATTTCTGCTTGCTTTCACTTTTTTCTTATGCAGCCATCATAATCTGAATGCTGCTTCAATTTCTTACAGTCTTGGATGCCTTCGGTTTTACTTGGCTTCCATTTATTGCTAGTTATTGAACACAAATAACTGGTAGCAAAGGATACAGGCCGCATCAGAGATCTACCATTTAATACTCTGATCTTAAATATTTAGGAAAATCCTGTTGGAAGTCACTTTCTGGAAGGAAGCATGCACCCTGTCAAATTCCTCAGTTCCTGTCACTTTTCCTCGTATTTTTCCCCACTGATATAGTGCTCCAGTTTATCTCCAGAACTGCATGTGCATTTTATGTGCCTTTAGTTTTTATGTCTGTTTCCTCTACTTTTTAAAAGGTTTTTTTGAAGAAGAGTTGGTTGATATATTGCTAGAGTGTTGTAACAATAGCTTTAGCAGGTTCTCTGAATTCCCAACTTTTGATTAAAAAAATAAATCTCTAGTTCCTTTTCTCAAAAAGATTTAAGGAAAGAGGGAATGAGCTGGGCAGGAGTGGTAACGGATGGAGCTGGAAACTTAAAAAAATGAAAGATGGGAATTCAGAGAACCTGCTAAACATGTTGTTACAACGTTGTAGCGATATATCAATATTTCAGTGCCATTTTGGACAAGGGAGGTGTTGTGGCTACACTAATGACATCACCAGTGGTACCAGGACCCTCCCTTGAAAATCTTCATTAATGAAAGTGTGTATGGAATAAATTAACTGGCTACACAGCAGTGAAAATGCGGTGGGAAAGCAGACGTCCAGAAAAGCCGTGCCCAAACCAATTCCAACCCTGTGGATCAACTGCCAAGAAAAAACAGGAGTAATTTGAGCATGCAGGAAAGCCCTGCAATGAAGTAATTGTGATGTGGGTGATCTGTGAGCATTTGTTCTTAATTCAAAGAAGAAACTAATTTGTTCAGGGAAATGGCATGAGGGAGGGGATTTCCTTTTCAACACTGTTTCACTGATCCAATCTACCCTTAAAAAAAAAATTTCTGCAGACTTAGTGCAGTAGCCAAGACAATGGGTTATAATTTACATACTGTACGAGAGGAAAGGGTTAAATCCCACTTGTATAAAATGGAATTAGCAGACTCACATGGCTGCTTGGAAGTTAACTGCCCCACCCCCACTCCCACTCCCCTGTCACTGTGGTATCCTGGCTGCTGATCTTCTGCTTGTTATCTGGTTGGCCTTGATTCAGACCAGGTGTTCTGAGGCTAAAAACTAGCTGTCAACTTCAAACCCGTGTTCACAGCACAAAATGCATACAGAACTTTGCATGGCAGTATTTTAAACAGCAGGTGTGCTCCAGATGAAAGAAACCTATTTAAATGCAGTGAATTTCGGTGGGAGAATTCTGCACATGACTGCCTTTGCCTGAATCATGCCCGATGAGGCTGTTTATCGAATGGAAGGAACAAAGTATGTCGCAACAGCTGTCACCACTTGTTTTGAATCCCATTGGCCTAATTCCACCAAGGGATCCTATCAGCATATCTGATCTGAAACAAAGATCCTTAACATTGGGCAGGAGCCAGAGAACAGCAAGCCTCACCTTGGGAACAGAAAAGGGGCTTCGGCCTTGTTGTTCTTCTTAAACGAGAGCTCTGCTCCTTCTGCACAGTCAACTTTTCTTGAAACTGACTGCAGTTTCCAAAGCCATTTTGTGAGATGTTATGGGGAGTCAGCTGTTCGGATGATACAAATTAAAAAATTCCCTAACCCAAGCCTTCTTGTACTAGCATGACCATGGTGATATTCTAACCGTACGTATGCTTCATACATGGTTTGGTATGAAGAGATCTCAATATCTGTGAATGAGATCTCACTATTTGTATATGGTATCCATACATTAGAAAAGTCATTTGTCCCAATGCAAAGAAAATAAGGCTTCCTCAATACCATTGAAATCAGTGGGACAGACATATGACTAACTTTATTGGATTTGGACCCATTCGTTATTTTGAAGAAGATTCTGAAGAAGACATTTTCACCAGTAGTGCCTAAGTTGTCATATAGTGCTTTTGAGTCTTCAAGACACTGCATGCTTTATTGCCCTTATATTTATCAATGGCAAATTTCTTTCAAAAAGTTGTGTTATAATTTCCAGGAATGTTAACTATAGCCTTGTAAATCCACTGAAGTCAGTGGGCTTCAAAGGGTGTAACTGTCTTGAGTTGTATTGCAAATCCCAATGAACTTGCTGTGACTTCTGAATTCATAGGATCGCACTGCACATTGATGTAGAGCACCTAAATTGTTTTCCCAACATAAATATTAAGTTCAAGTACTAAAAGATGAGCTGGAGGGGATTAATGCAGTGTATCTAAAACATAGGAATGTAACCTAGAACCATAAAAAGATCCCAATGGATAAGCCTGATTTTGGTCTCTGCAGTGGCCCACAGGATATCTGGGTTGACCCACCCTTGCCACAAACCTTGAACTACTGATACACAGTTAGGTGTAGTGGTTAAGAGTGATGGCCTCTAATATGGAAAACCATGTGGTTACCCACTTCTCTACATGCAGTCAGTGTGATCTTGGGCCAGTCACAGTTCTGTCAGTTTCACCTACCTCACATGGTGCCCATTGTGGGGAGAGGAAGGATAGGTGATTGTAAGCCTCCTTTGGGTAGTAAAAAACAGGGTACAAAAATAGCTTGTCTTCTAAATATTATGGCAATTCTCTTGCAATTTCCTCATATTAACAAATTACATACAGGTAAATTATTCTCAATGTGTAATTTAAAGCATATCTTTTGAAAGAAATGTATGCTCACTAAATATTTATTTATTTATTTTTACATTTATATCCTGCTTTTCCTTGGAGGCTTAGGGTATATGTTACTTTGAATTCAGAAATTCAAAGAAATTCAAATTCACTTTGAATTCAGAAATTCAAAGTGATCAAAAGTCACATGAAAACTTTGATCAAGTCTATAGTTTGTAAGGCTGCCATACAGTGAATAATCTTCTATTTGGAAATAAATCCCAGTGGGGATTATCCCAAAGTATTCAGAGGATTTCAGCCTTAACATATGTTTATTAATGAATAGCAGCAAGTCTTTTTGCTGAGAGGCTAGATTACATATCTTTTAATTGTGATGGGTATTTTCATTCTACAAGTTTGGGTGAAATATCCACAAAGCATAGAGAAGAATCATGTTCACTACTTCTGCTATTTGTGTAGTAGTGTACTACCCAGAAGTAAGTCTCACCATGTTCAGCAGATCATGCTTTAGGGCTTCTGGATCTCCCGCTTTAGAGAGTCCTATCTCTGGCAGCCTCAGTCTCCCATTGCTTCTCAGTAGGAAAGCAGGAGAAAGAGATCACATGTGTTGCTTTGATGTACAATATCATTTCTGGTGCAAAATGAGATCATGTCATTGTGATGTTGTCAGATACCTCCAAACTCTGTTGTTTTACCATAAGTTTTTGGCATTTTGACAGAGTTATGTCACTTCTGTCACTTCTGTTTCCACATCAGAAGTGATGACGTGCATTATCAAGTAAGGCATATTTGAATGCCTCTGCCCCCAGAAACCTCCTGCATGTGGGCAGTACTAGGCTGGAAACCCTATCAAACTTCCAAAGTAAATTCAGTTTAATTAATTGGGGCTTTCATCCAGGACAGTGTTCTTAGGACTGCAGCCTCTAGATTGCCTATGAAGACTTTATTTTGTTATATTTGAATTGCGTTGTAATGCAATCGGCCATGTTTTGTTTTAAAAGCCGGGGAAGGTTGCGAGGATAGATGACAGAAGTGACGTCGAGGGGGGGGGGGATGGGAGGGATAATGGCTGGGAATATCCAACTGGGAATGGACTGAGTTTTCCTGCTTCTACATGGTCCAGCCCTGGATTTCTGAGCATTTCTTTGATGCAGGACAAGTGAGAGGGCAAGTTGGGACAGCCCTAGGACTAACTCTGAAGGGACCTGATTCTGTGTGGAATGGGGGACACAGACACAAACAAATGGAAAACAGAGCCTAAGTGGTCATGCGGAAACAGTCAGGAAACAGTCAAATAAATCTAAAACTCTTCCACACAAGATTGGTTGGTATTCTATGGGTCATCTAAGGCTTATGCCTCTGAGTACAACTGCTTTGGAACGAGCCTTTCAGATTCCGATCACTGGCATACAATTATTAAAAATCAAACTGTTATTCCTTTGTCAAAAATTGTAAAAGGCATTATTTATAAGAGGCTCAATATACGATAGAACGTTGTATAAGTACATTGTTTTGTGTTCTCCTTGTTAACTCTGCCACTGACTAAACCATTATATTCTCCACACATTGCCTTGCTGAGATCACCCATGACAATGGTGTAAAAACAAACGTATTTTAACATGATAAAGTAACTATGTAAGTTGACAGCGGTGCTTCCTGCCCCAAAACACATATTAATTTCAATGCTAGTCACAGCACAGAAAAACACCTGCATGGCTCCCACCAGCTAACTGCAAAAAAAAAAATTATAGAAGATGGAGGCCTTTAGGAACCCACTCCTGCAGTGTGCTGAGCATCACATCATCCAGCTTGCTAAATATCACGTATTCACACCCATAATAAATGAGAATGCAGAAATACGACAATTCCTCTTAATCATCTCCTTGCCCCAAGATCAGTAAGATTTCCAGACAATCTTGTAGACTCATTAATTCAAACACTTGACATATACTTGGGAGTTATATTTTCTTTGTTTAAAGATTCAGATGTCATCTTCCACTATAGTTTTTATACTCCAGTTGAAAAATCTTCTCTTAAGAAATGCAACTTGCTCGTTTTAAGGAAATCCTAATAATTTTTTTTTGAGAAAAGGAATCCTCATCAAAAAATAAGTTTGTTCTTTTTTTTAGAACCCCAAAAGGTACACTAATGGCCCCAAACATTAACCTTGTTTCTTAGTAGCTGTATTGCAGATGGCCCCGAGCACTTCTCTTTTAAAGTGACTTACTGGCTCTTGGTGCATGAGCTGGTAGATTTGGATTGAAATTGTTGCAAGATGTAAAGTGAACAACACACCAAATGGATCCCTTTGAACGATGGAGGAGGCTGGTGACATTCTCAGATTCAAATTGACTGGCATTGAGTGCAACCATTTCTTTTTCTTGAGATCCAGAGATTTGTATTTTCCTTGTATGGCCACATACACGAGCCTAAAGCTGCAGTCCTCAACTGCATTGACTAGGAAGCCCCACTGAACTTGGTGGGACCTGCCTCTAAATAAGCCTGCTTGGAAGTTGGCTATAAATAGGTCAGAGGAGAGAAAGAGTGGGCCATGCCTCCTAAATTTAGAAAACACTGGTGTTTATACAGAGAACCAATTGATGAGATTGTCTCCCTGTGGGGGTGAGTAGATAGTGGAATCTGATGTGGTTACTGATAGTCGTGTTCCAGGGAGGTTTGTATTCATTTCTGCCCACACCTGCTCTAGTATGTAACAGGGCCAAGAAATAAGTTGCCATCCTTTCTGCTGTTATCAAAGCTGGGATCAATGAAGTGACTATCTTTGCCTGCCCTCCCCCATTGTGGTCCCACACCCTTGCACTGCATAGCCTGCTATTGGCTCTAAAAGCAGGTGCCACAAGGGGGGGGGGTCTGTTTGTCTCAAAACATTCTGTTCTTTATTTGGGGGGATTTGAAGCCAGACTTCAGGGAGAAGGAAAGGTTTTAGCCACCTGATAACGAGAGAAATACAAAAGTCCTCCTTACCTGAGAGCTGGTGTGGTGTAATGTGAAGAGTGTCAGCTAGCATCTGGGAGATCCAGGTTCCAATCTGCACCTGTGCCAAGGAAGCCTACGGGGTGTTCTTGGGCCAGTCACAGTCTCTTAGCCTAGCCTGCCTCTGAGGGTTGTTGTGAGGATAAAATGTAGGAGAGGGGTATGATGCGGCTCACTTTGGATCCCCATTGTGGGGAAAGGTGGGGTATTAATGAATTAAATGAAAATATAAATATCTGCAAAATTTGCTCATAAGCCTTGCAGAAGCAAGGGCCAGATCACAGAGTGGACCAGGGGTAGTCAAACTGCGGCCCTCCAGATGTCCATGAACTACAATTCCCAGAAGCCCCTGCCAGCATTTGCTGCCAGCATTTGCTGGCAGGGGCTTCTGGGAATTGTAGTTCATGGACATCTGGAGGGCCGCAGTTTGACTACCCCTGGAGTGGACCTTTGTTTTGGGATAGGATGGTTTGATTCTACACTTGGAGATAACACTGATTATTTTTTTTTAAAAAACAGCTAATTTTTATACCTGTAAAATAGTGTAGCTTTAAACAAAGATTTTAGAAAAAAAGTAAGTTACAATATAAGTGGTTGTCTTTTGGCATCTTCTTTTCTAACTACAGAAACTGCTGATAGAGGTTGCAGTAGAATTTTGGATGAGCAGGTGCCTTCCAGTTCTCTTTTGCGCTTGTCCCAGAGCTTGGCTTTCTTATTGCTTCCTTTCTACTCCAGCTGAATTCCACTTTAACTTGGAGGACTGTTCACTTTTGGAATTGGCATAGAGTTGCCAGTTTTCAGGCCGCATCTTGCTCCCACCCTTTATAAAACAGAAGTCTGTGTGTATGCACTTATGTACATCACTGCAGAAGGGAAAGAATGGCTGTGCTGTTGATTTAATCAATAAACACTTGAACATCTAGGGAAGCTTAAATCACAGTGTAAAAAAGAGATCTGATGGATCAGCATGCCTGTTTTTGCATGGTGTGTTAAGATACATGCCGACTGGTATGTGCATCAATAAGCAACAAACCCAGCATCAACATTAGTCAGAACAAAGTCTGGAAACCTGAATTGGAGGATGAGCAGATTGCTCATGCGTTTGCATCTCTTTGCAAACATGCTAACATAATTCAGAGCTCCAAAAGCTATTAGAACATTAACACAGATGAGATTCAAGGAGCAGAGCTTTCTTTTCCTTTTGAGAATAAACAATGGGTCATTACCACAATTCTCCTGTGAAGAGTTTGACCTCTGCTGGGATGTTCTTGATAGGAATAAATACTTTCCTGCATCCAAAGGGTTTTGTGCCATGCTGACTTTCCTATTGTGCTGTTACCACTCCACTGAAGCAACTGCAAGGTAGGGTGATGTCCCCTCTTCCTATTGGTACAGCCCTCATAGAATCCTAGGAATAATAATATGATTATTTCATAGGATTGTTTGTAATTTTGGTCAGTCTTATGAAATGAGCTACATTTTAGGTGTACACTTTAAAGGCACAAATCCTTTGTTGTCAGAAACTGCCTTGCCCCTTTTGGTATCCTTATTATGAGACATACAAAGAAGCAACATCAAATTCTTCAAAGAAGCATTATAAGTCTTAAACTGAACCTTACTTCCTCCTTTCAATAGCTGATGTAGCCATGGATTCCAATGCACGAGATGTGTTTAAATGTAGAATCTGGCTTCTGCAAGTGGTATACTTGTGTTTCCAAGTATCACTCTAGAGGAGAATTGTATGCAAACTTGATCCTCCCCTCCCCCTGAGAAGCCATGATATCATGCAAGTTTTGTCATTTAACATTCTGATATTCATGCAAATTGACCAAGTTTCCATCTGGAAAAGGGTAGTACAATGTGTCTCCTTTAGCTAGGCCATTCTTATGTTCTTATATTGTCAAAAACAGTTTTTCAAAGAAGCTTTCCAGACAGCACTATAGTCAAACTAGCCAGAATCCAGAGCCAGAGATAAGTTACTGGCATTCCCACAGAATGCATAGAGAGAGGGATGGGGCAAGCAGTGACAGTGGAGGGGAAGAGCATGCTGTTTGAGATCTTTCTTCCTGTTCAACAGCAAAACGTTGCGTTTTCAGAGCTAATCAAATGTTTTGTCACTGGAAAATCCATGCCTCCATTTGCATGTGTGTAGAATGTGCATTCCTGCAATATTATTAAATGATGACATGAATATAATGAAAGACCTTGATAATTAAACCCATTTACTTAGAAGTAAATCCCATCCCTTGAAGAAAAGCACGCATGGGATTAGTGTACGAATCTACTGTGTCCATGTATCGCTGTGATTACTGCTGATGTATTTCCTCATGTTTTATGATTGAAAACATTTTCTGTTCTTTCCAATTGACAATAATTTATTGCCCACCTGTCCCTTGGTTTGCTGGTGGATTCATTCATTTATTTAGTAGATGTGTTTTGACAATATATGCAGAAGACAATTCTTCCTCTTCTGGATGTTTCAGTTAATTCTTTTCAAACATTTGCTTTAAATATATCTCTTAATGCTAACCTATTGGGTATTTTTCATCGTGTCACTTTTGAGACGCCTTTATTTAATCTCCAGTATCACTGTGCAGAATAACCTTTGACAAGGTCTGTTACTAACTAGTATTTACTGCTTTTTACAAAGTGAAGAGGTTAGTTTTGACAAAGGGCAGACATTAGTGACTTTTGCTTCACAAGCATGGCTGGAGTTCATAAAACATGGAGACAAGTACAGAAAATATGTCTCTTTTACTGGAAGAGGATTTAGAACTTCTTTAGACAAAGGGTCTGATAAGGCCAGGATTCTGCACACAGACATATGCTTTCTTATCATTATAAGAAATGTTTCAAGTGGGCAAAATGCATGTGAGGTGGGGAGAGTGGGATCTTGTTACAGGTTTGGCCCACTCATGTGGGTTCATTGGACTATATGAATAGAGACCATGTGTTTACAAGCAGAACTGTGTAGCCTTTCTCTGTGCAATTCAAAGTCCTGAAGAAACAGGATCCCTGACAGTGCAGAAAGAACATCCATTTGTAGGAGTGTAGAGTCGATCTGTGTGTGTGTGTACTTGAACTGACGTTCCAATGAATGTGTGTCAGTTGGGGCAAAGCTTGCTCCCATGATCCCATTCCAGTGTATTTTTGTTCTACTGCCTTAGCATGGTTGAAGTGAACTGTGATTAGACTGAGTGCTGGATGAAGAAAAGGGACCGGGATCATTTATATAGCAGCAAAACTCATGATTGATGATGATCTTCTTGGACTGAGCAGAAGAAAAATAATACTGCCCAATCAGTTGTGTGTCAGCCAGCTTGGTGTAGTGGTTAGGAGTGTGGACTTCTAATCTGGTGAGCCGGGTTTGATTCCGCAGTCCCCCACATGCAGCCAGCTGGGTGACCTTGGGCTCATCACAGCACTGATAAAGCTGTTCTGAGCAGTAATCTGAGGGCTCTCTCAGCCTCACCTACCTCACAGGGTGTCTGTTGTGGGGAGAGGAAAGGGAAGGTGATTGTAAACCACTTTGAGACTCCTTTGGGTAGAGAAAAGTGGCATATAAGAACCAACTATTCTTCTTCTGAGTGTGGTGTGCAGCAGCTAGTATCTTGCCTATTTCTCTCCCAAAGAACTTTGGCTTGAGGTTCAGTTTATAGGTTTGTTCTTGATAGGGCAGCTATCCCCCAAGTGGAGTCTAGAAATCTCCTGAAGTTACAGTTTGTCCTCGCCACAAAGATCACTTCCCTTGGAGAGAGTGATCTTTATGACATTATACCCTGCTGATGGTCCTCCCAAGAGTCCAGCCCCAAATCTACAGGGATTTTCCTTCTTGGAGTTGGCAACCCTAGCTCATGGGTACTTTCATTGTTTCAGATCTAGTAATGACTTTGGCTTTTGTTCAAAGATCCCATCCTATCTGTGCAAATGCCCTTATTGTAAAACATAAAATGCTTCTGCTCCAAGCTTGTTGAATCTTCAGACTTGTTGGATCTTCATGTCATCTGTGACATCTGTTTATTTCATTAAGCACCGTATATCTGGAGGCTTCATGAAGCTCCTGAACTATTAAAGCAATTTAAAAACAAGTAATGAATGTTAAGAAGGATAATTCTTGTCTAACACCTTTGTTGAGTTCTTGAGCCCCATGGTATTCAATCAAGAGAATGATATATCGTGATTAGAGCCACAGCAGTTCCAGTGTAAGGATTCCAGTTCTTATATTCCTTTTACTGCAACCTCCCTAGACATTCACTCCATAAGAATTTATATGTAGGAGTATTCTGGCATATTCTCATAACCAAATATTTGCTGTTGCATCATCCCGTTTTCTTTCCAGTGTATTGTAACTGAGGCCTTTCATATTCACAAGTTACCTGAAATATTAGTGCTGATGATCTTGATTAGTTACATTGTAAGAGAGAAACTGACATCTGAGTAAACTTTTGGATCCCTTGGCTGCAGGTCTTTATCTACGAAGTTGCAAATTCTATTCATTTTAATGGTAGACTTCGCCCTCCAAAGGAGAATTTGTCTCACCTCAGCATCAATAATTAGACACTGTTCCCTTGAGTTAAGCCGTGTGCCTATTCTATAGCTCAGCAGGATGTTAAACATTAGTAAATATTAATTAACATTTTCGCTTGATTTTTTTTGCTCTTAAGATATGGTTTGGAAATTAATAAAGAGTAAGGGACCACATCTCTAGCATCCCCAAAGTTTATAGGGCTTGGCACCTGAATTTCAGAACAATGTGTGGGCACCAGTGCTATTGTGCAATCATGGGTGAATGGCAGAGACACTGTAGTAAGTCACTGTTGACCTGACAATGATTCCCATGCCATTGCTTTCCTACCTTTCTAAACTGGAGGTGGAGCCAGGGGGCAGGTATGTTTTGCTGGAGTGGGTGGTGCTGGTGTGGGTGAAAAGGAGGTAAGACAAAGGAATGAACTAGTTGAGCAGGGGAAAATATGGTAACTTATTTTAGTGGAAGCAAAATGCAGTGTGCTTTAGAGCAGGGGTAGTCAATCTGTGGTCCTCCAGATGTCCATGGACTACAGTTCCCATGAGCCCCTGCCAGCAAATGCTGGCAGGGGCTCATGGGAATTGTAGTCCATGGACATCTGGAGGACCACAGGTTGACTACCCCTGGTTTAGAGACTGGAATGAGATCCAGGTTCGAAGCCCCACACTGCCATGGACTGATCTTGAGTCAATCTGCCTGCCCTTGTTCAGTCTCTCAGCCAAACCTTTCTCATAGAATTGGTGTCAGGATAAAATGGGGGAGAGGATCTCAATGTTAAGCTGCTTGAGGTCCCTATTGAAAAGTGAGGTTTAAATAAAGCCAATAAATAGAGGGGGCATGTATTTTTAGTTAGTTTGTTCATTTATACTTTGCCTTTCCCACCTAATAAGCATGCAAAGTGACTGGTATTATTCTCCCTTTTTCCATTTTGCCCTCACAGTGACCCTGTGGGGTAGGTTAGGCTGAAACTGTGTGACTGGCCCAAAGTCATCCAGAAAATTTCCATGGTAGAGTAGGGATTCAAACCCAAGACTCCCAGCTCTTAGCCCAACACTCTTAACCACTACAGCATGCTGATTTTCTAGATTTTTTAAAAATCAATGTGTGTGTGGGGGGGAATTAATTAGATATCTTGGAAATAAATGAATTTGAGGAAAACAATAGTATTTTTAAGGAGAAAAGAAAAACAGAGGAAATATTTTAGGGAAGAAATATTATATTTGTGAGAGAAATTAAACTGGTGGGAATGGATTTTGTGAGGGAGCTTTGTAATGTTTTAAGGAAAATGTATGTTGGGAAGATAAATTATTGGGGGGGGAAATAGTTTCAATACATATTGGACAAAGCAGCTGTAATTGGAGTGTGGGCCTCGGACCCCACCACTGGCTTTTACTACATTTGTAGCCTTGGACCAGTGCATTATCTCTATCTAGTTTTCATTCTCTTTCTAAAAGTGGCCATCAAATGCCTCTGGGAGGCAGAAGAGAAGCACACCAGCATGCCTCTGGAGGCTGGGATTCATTTTAGCCATCACCACCGATAAGCAGGGCTAGTTGCTCAATTAGTTTGATGTTACTGGATTGGGGGTGGGGGGGTGGGAGACCAATGTACCATCTGCCTGTTGCCTGCCTTCCATCCTGCCTACCTGCCTCTGCAATGGATTCCTCCATCTCCCTCCTAATTAGTGTTGCCAATTCTGACTTAGGAAATTCCTGGATATTTGATGGCAACGGCTAGGGGCTGTGCTCAGAGGCGTTTCGAGAGATAAAGGAGCTCTCTGGGGCCATGATATTTATATGATGCCACATTCTGGCTATCATGTCCAGGTTGAAGGTTAATACTTCCAACTCTCCTTCCTGCTAGATCACTTTCTCTCAACAAAATTTAAATTTCCTGCCTTATATCACATTTCCCCCTCTCCTTACATAATTTGTAGGCGTTTGTATGCATGTGTTCTGTATGTCATACTAACAGTTTGATCCTAAATTACATGTACTGGGATGTTGGACTGCTACAGGATCTAGTCACCTAGCCCCCATGCCAAACCCCCTCACAATATTCTTCAGAGGGTTTTTTTAGTGGTAAGAAGAAAATCTAGTCTGAAGACCCACAGGCAAAAACTGACCAACAGCAGTTCAGTCACTCTTTTAATCCCCCAGCTGGCTTCTGGCTATTGCCAGGTTGTGCCTGGCCACTGGTCAGAAGTTAGCAGGGAAACTGTGGCCCTCCAGATGTACATGGACTACAATTCCCATGAGCCCCTGTCAGCCACTGGCAGGGGCTCATGGGAACTGTAGTCCATGGACATCTGGAGGGCCGCAGTTTGACTACCCCTCCTGTAGAGCATATTTGCCATTTTATCATCATCATCATCATCATCACCATCATAATCACCATCATCATCATCATCTATACCCCATCCTTCCTCTAGGGCTCAGGCTGAGTAACACCATTTTTAAAAACAATAGAACAAAGAAAAACTTATATGTGTAGTCTGGAGATCTGTTGTAGCTCCACGAGAATTCCAGGCCCTGCCTTGAAGTTGGTATCCATAGCTGTAATTGCTCTTTCTATCTCTGGCCAGGAGATGGCGCTGCTAACTACTTTGCCTCCCTACTCCACTAGGCCTCTTTAACTACTACATGACCAGACCTGCATGCCCTTTAGGTCTATCACCACAGGTGGCTCTTTTCCCTTGTAAGAGTTGGGTTACCACTCTGGTTGCCCTGGCAGCAGGCAATCAAGAATGGTAGCTGAGCTCTTGCAAGAGTAAATATTATCTCAAGAATTTGGGAAGTCCAATAGGACATATCTAGACTATTGCACTATTTTAAAGCATGGCTGTGGCAGAGGATAAGTTACATTAAGTTTTGGTATTAACCTTCAAGACCATCCTCATTCTGGGCCCCACATATCTACGGGACTGCTTGTTTTCCTCTGCCCCCTGCAGGGCTCTTTGCTCTGTGGGTACAAACCTGTTGGTGATCCCTGTCCTGTGAGAGATGTGTCTGTGTCAAGTTTCTTCAGTTGCTCAGAAAACACAGCCCTTGACTTGATGCAAAAGGTTGCATTTATTTTCAAGCAAGCAAGTGAACTTGACAAGTACCTTGTCAGAATAATAGAACAAGCACAGCCTATAACCACTTCCCCTGCACCACGGGCAGGGGAGGCATGGGTGCCAGTGCGTAACTCGGTGCACACACACAGGCGCGGTGCATGTGTGCGCTTAGTTATGCACCAGCACCCACGCCTCCCTCCCCTGCGTGCAGTTCGGCGCTGGGTGTGTCGGCCTGGAATGGCTGATTCAGATGCCGCTGCGCATAACCCCCCAAACAGAATCAATGTTGAATTTTCTCAGTTCTGCAAGATGGAGATCTTCCACTGGATCTTTGGTTGAGGCTAGGTTGATTACGATCAGCCTCCTCCCCAAAATGGCTAAATCATCTGCCACTTCTTCACCATCAGGCATGTGTTGTTGGAGGTCCATTGAGCAGGAAGGATGGTTAGTTTGCTGCTGGGGTGTATGTTTTATTCTGTTTTTACTGATTTATTGTGGGGTATGGTTAAGGTTTATTATTACGGTTTATTAAACCAGAACAATACAAAAGCAATAAAATACGGTACATACTTGCCAATGCATGCCACTCTGATATAAATATATTGATATACATATATACGGAAATGAATAGATTATTAAAATTTAGTAATAAAGGATGACTTATGGGCAGCTATATAGTATTTGGCTGGATTAAGTTATCCCAATCTCATTTCTCATAACATAGCCCTGCTGACTCCATGAACTCTATGTACTGTCAGACAAAATTTTACTATGTATTTGGTAATTTCAGACAGTAGGTTATTAACTATAACTGTGTTGTTTAATACAGTTTGCCCCGAGTTTTGCTTTACCAGAAAGGATGGATAGCACTGTGCACCTAGCCAAAGTAAAGGCTGTTCTGTGGCTGTAAAAGCTATGTGGCAGGAGAAGGAATATATCTTTTGCTGGGTGGTGACCTATAAATGGAAAAACTAGTGAGATCCGCTGGATCCTGGATTCTCCGTTTTATCAAATGCCTATTGTGGGGTTATGATGTTATTCGCCAGAGTGATGGGCTATAAGTGAGTTATATCTGGTGACACTACCTTTTCTCTGCGATATCTAGGAGTGGATATAACTCACTACATCTGAGAAAAACACTCCAAAAGCAAGTGTGGATGTCAGCATTTTGCCAGATTAACTTACTTCCCCTTATCTGTGCCTCCGATGCTGACGTAGTGAAGCAGTCTGTCGCTGAATGGCCAGGGTGTCAATTCAAAGACTGCAGAATCATGGACATTGCAGAGGGAAAATTTAAAGTGCCTCAAATCAAAATGGAAATCAAATGAAGGGCAGGGGGGGTGTTTTTTTGCCTGGGAAAGGATAAAAAGCAGTGTAGACTTAACCCAGGTTTCAAATTACTTTTTTTTGCTACTCTTTCATATATGGATGTATTTTATAAATCCACAGCCATGTGTGTGCCTTTTGAGAGCAGCTTCCACAGGCTGTTTGCCAGGGTTATGGAAGGATAGATGGAGAAAGACCATTTAATACAAGGGTAGGCAATATGTGCACATATGCCAAATAGCAGCACACCAGACCATTTTGTTTGGCACACACTTATGGGAGTCTGCTTACTTTCAGTGTGTCAAGTACCATCTTTTTCTTGGCCCTTGCCTTTTTGTTTGCCATATACCATCATCTGCAGAAGGTAGAGATTCTAGGAGGTTTTGGCACTCAGACCAGAAAGGTTGCTTATTTGGATTAAACCCTTCCCTCTGGTTCTTTCTAGGTAAAATTTGTGTATGTCTCTGTGTGTGTGTGAGAGAGGGGGGTGTTCTACTTATGAGAAGAAAAGCACAGATTCCCCTACCTATATGCTGCTGGGGAAACTGAGTTTTGTTTTGTTTTTTTTACACCTGAAAAGGGACTGAAGGAAAAGATTTGAACAGTCTCTCCTCCTTCACTCCTGCCCATAGGGAGCCTGATTAAAAAAAAAATGGAAAAAGCATGCATTTCCAGATTTCTGATTTCTAGAATTAGAACTATCTCTAATTTCAATCTAGGATTGCAAAACAGATAATGGACCTGAGCAGGCTATAAACCAATTTCAGTAAGTTGCAATTATTTTATTTTGCACCATTTGCAAAATTGTGATCTGTCTCAGAGTCTGACATATATTACATGGTGGTTGCAAATGGAAATCTTCCCATTGATTGTCCCATAGAAAACAGGATGTGATGGAGAATGACACCAGAAAGCATAGCGTGGAGACCAGTTCTTACACGAGCAAGTCCTGTTTTGATCCTTCAGTCAACAAGTGGAAAACATGCATGGCTTTCATTTGGACTGCCAACAACATATAAGCCTAGATATAAGCCTAGAAGCTTGAAATATTTTGGTTTGGTGAAAGGTATCATTTCATTTATCTTGTCTCTCATAGTGAGAGTTGGAACACATTTCATAATTGGCCTCAGACTAGACAGAAAACTCCTTCATTGTGGCTAAGCTATGGTTTAAAAACAACCACCTACTTATATCATGTCTCATGGCTCTCAGCTCTACATCAAACCTTTAATCTGTTGTCTGAAAAAAAAATCACATGTGAGCCTCAAAACCTTTTATTATAGGAGGAAAGTTTTGAAGTTCTAAATACAGTGAAGACAAAGCCCAAGACTATAATAATGAAGGTCAAGAGTACTTCACTGCAATACAGCGATGAGTTCTACTGATGGAAGGAGAACTCCTGCTGTTTAAAAAATGGCAAATTTTTGAACTCCATATGATTGCTCTGTACAGCGAATGAAACAGAACAAGAAGGGAGTGGGAACAGAAAAAAAAAATCAGAGCTCCAATATTAGGTCAAGCAGATGATGTTACTTGGAAAGATGTATTGTTTGTCCTATAGTAGTCAAAATGTTAAGTTGGACAGCTGCCTGATGAAATGTTCTGTGTGACTTGCAAGCTTGGATTCATAAAAGATAACATCGCTACAAGTAGTGGTGGTAGCAAGTTACTGCGATAAATTTCAAAGATTTTAAAAGATTTCAAAAGTATTAGAAAACTTCACTCAAGACTTGAGAGCAAGAGAGTGTCTCCATGCTGAGACACAAATGGCTCGGTTTAGGTACAACAAGAAACAAGAGCTGAATCTGCACAGAGCTTTCATTCCAATCCCAGGTCGATTCAGTCCTTGCCGTCTACACTGAATGCGATTTCCATTTTGATTTTGGGTGATTTAAATTTTTCATCTGCAACAAGTATGATTGATCCAGAGTGACCCTACCTTTCTCCTGCAATATTCTGGAGTGGATATAACCCTTGATATCTGAAAAATCGGCATGAATAAGAATGCAGCTGTCTGCTTTCCCTGAAATAGCTTTCTGCCAAGCCTCCAACACTGTAGAAAAGTCCTGATTAGCTTCCTCATTCCCATGTTGCAAGGCTTCCCTTAAAGGGGAAGCCCTAACTTCTTCTTGGCAGAAACTCCAGAGGCCCTGACTTCAGTCAGCAGATATTTGCCTCTTGGATTTATTCCCCTTACTCTTCTGTCTCTAATCCTCCCCCCCCCCCCCGTTCAAGAAAAGAAAGAGGCTTCTGCTGCATTTGCCACCCCTCCCCCTTCTGAGCTTCTCTAATCACTTGCAGAACACTTTTCTTTTTCAGTTGGGTGGGGGGGATAGAGGAAGACCTGAGTTCAAATTGATCTGAATTCAGCAGGATTCAAAATGGAATAAACAAAGTAAGTGCAGAATCAGCCAAGGGTTTAATTAAATCAATGTTCCCATGAACATCTGAATGCAGGCCATTCCACTAACTATCGTCAGGCAGGAAAAAAGAGTAAAGGTAATTAAATCAGCATTTGTCAAGGCAAACCAGGCTCAAAATGTTTGTAAGTTTCTCAAGCTAGCTATAGTTAAGACAGTCCATGGTTCTGCATGAGGCTGAACTCAGCAAATTTCTTACTACTACATGCCATGAACAAATGCTCTTTATAAATTTCCTGTTCTGATGCAGCATGCTGACAACTGTTGATAACAAAGTGCTCAACTATAGTCCGATCCAGCAGTTTCTTCACTAGTATATCTGTGTGCTTTAATGATTAGAGAAGGGATTCCCAACTAGAGTTCCGTGGACTCCTGGGGGTCCATGGGAGCTCCACAGGGGGTGCATAGCCTTTCCCCTCCTGCCTCAATGGACTCAGCCACAAGCTATGGAACCAGCTGCTTCCATTGCTCCTGCTTCTTCCTCTGGAGCATGAGTGAGTTCTCTTGTAGCTTTTGCACTTGGAAGGGGGCATGTTTCCTGTCCCCCCCCCCCCCATTCAGATCTCCCTGACCCTGCCTGTAAAGTGGTGTTATTTCTGGTTCTCATGGCCAGCTGATATCACTTCTGGGTGAAACCAGGGTGAAACCTATTTCAGGTGCTCATTCATGGTCAAAAGGTTAAAAAAGGGTGGGTTAGAGTGTTGACCTGGGTCCTGAGGCATCTGGAAAGGTTTAGTCAGCCCTTAAATTGACTAGGTGACCTCTGGTGATATCTAGTCAGTCTCTTTCTCTCAGCCTAAAAGGGGAGGCAAGAAGAACCAAGGATAACTGTAAGGACACTGTTTTTTAACATTATATAACATCCTTAACATCATATAGATCCTAGGGAGTCAGAGATGAACAGTCATGGCTGATGCCACAACTCAAACTGCTTCTTCTAATATTAATTTCTAAGTTATGTAAACCGTTAGTAAAGTTCCTTATGTTATACCATGTTCTGGATACGGAAATATTTGGATACCAAAAAAAAATTATTCTAAATAGCATTTCATACTTACTTGAATCACATGTCACAGAAAGTGTGCATGCACATGAAAGCTCATGACTCAAATACGTCTTAAAGGTTCCATTGGACTCAATGATACAAGGCCGGATTTCCCCAGTGTTGTGCGTAAGGTTAAAAAGTAACTTCAGAGGGTTTCAGTTTTTTAAAACTCACACCATGCTATATGCCTGGGAGGAGAGGATTGGGAGCAGCAAGTGTCTAGAGAGTAAAGGGTTAATTTTCATGCCCATCCCTGAGCTTAATTCCCAAATTCCAAAGGCTTCTTTCAAATAAAACCCAACAATGTTCAAATGCTGGGAAATTCAAGCAAATGCATATTGCATACTAGGGGCCAAGCCTGTTGCATTCAGGAATACAATGGGCGCTAGATTAGGGGGTGGAGTGGAAGAACTCTGTGGATGGCCTCCTCCTTCTCCCAGGACCTGGAAAGGCTGCAGGCAGCTTTTATGGAACTCACTGGCAGGGGCCTCTCTCACACAGCAGGGGTCTGCAGCCTCCAAGCCTCAGACAGAAGTGGGAGGAGGAGGGGGTGGTCAGGGGTGAGGGACGGAAGGCGATTGGCTGGCCGCTGGACAGACAGGCAAGCCAGTTGGAGGAGGTGGGACAGATACCCTGAGTGGGTGTTAAGCGCTGAGTGGTACTTAAGCCATGAGACACACTCCTCCTTCAAGGCCTTACCAGAAATATTAAGTGGAAGAGATTACATTTAACTTTTGACACTGGAAAATGAAAGTAACAGTGTCATGCTTTATTTTGGGCCTATTAACATGTAAAGGACTATGCTGCATGGCTGTAAACTTAAACTCATGTAAGGAAAATAAGTCCCACGAAATGCATCTGGACTATACAGTTTATACATTCAGCACATAATTTAGTAATTGTTTTAAAATCAATGATTAGACAGGTATGCTAAGTGAATTTAGCAAGGTACAACAGGACTGCAAGAATTCATACTCTGCTGAAGCATAGGTGACATGAAGATAATTCTGCTCATGTTTTGCTGTGCTTGCTGTATGCAACTTCAGTGTCTCCGAGGCCTTAAAAAATGTAGTCTCGTGAAAAACGAAACAAGCAAAGCAAAGGTGAACCTGGTTTGCCGTTCTCATCATTTTTTAATCTGACATCTCTTCCACATTAAAAGCGAACTCTGCTGAGATTAATATTATTTACAAGAATTGCACTCAAAGAAGGTCATCTTTGTCGAGAACTTTCAGACCAGCCAATTAAAGCAACACAGATTGTGTTTAATATTGTTAAGAGGTTGCTGTTCGGTCACATGGATTGCAAAGAGTTCTTTGTTAGTTTGTTTTCAAAAAACTGGGTAGCGTGGAGATGTTTCACATTCTATCTTTCAGGTTTGGTCTGAATTTTTTTAAGATTAGGAGAAGCTGTCAGATTCCAAATTGTCTTTTTTGTTAATTTAATACATTTGTGACACATACAATCCAAAATCTTTTTTTACTCCAAAAAAGGTGATTTTAACCCCTTTAATGGAACAGCGTCTGACAAAATAAATACACACTATAGAAAAGGAGCCGAATTCCCTCTGCTATGCAAGGGTCACCACCTTGGCCGACATTCTAGCCAGGATCCATTGCTTGATCCCGATCCATTTGCTGCCGCTAAAGTAAAGTTTGTTCTCCATTTACCTGATTCACACAGAATTAATGAGGCTGATTCTTGATATACACTAAACCCTGAAATCTGTGTGAGTTGCTCTCTGTTGTACAGCCTTCTAAAGGCTGACTACAATTTACAGATGCCAGTCATTTTGTACTTTCAACATCTTTTAAAGTGGACATTTGATCCCTGCTCTACCTTCACACAAGGCGGATTGGCTTTCACCTTACACTTGTTTGAAAGCACAGCTGAGCTCTGACCCACAAGGAAATGGCTTATTGCCACTTTCTTTTTTCTCATAGTTGTTCAGAGATTCAAAGAATCTGTAAAATATCACTCCATTGACAAAACTTGAATTAGACCTTAGCATTCCTCCCTTTTAATCGGGAGAAGAGCTACCATTATTTCACACTCCAAAAAGTCCTTAAAAACGATCTGGTTTTTGATGATAAACATCTGTTTTAAGAATGAAGAGGAAGAAGTAGGAGTGGTTATTTGGCCGTGACATTTTCCCGCACACATTTGCCGTTAGAGGCTGCTGTCACCCTGTGCTTCTCTAAAGTCACTGCTTAAGCCTGGCCATGAAATCAATCTCTAGGAAGGAGCGAGAAGCCGAAATGAACCAGACTCTCTTACCCAGTCTAGAGCTTTGACATCTGAGTTGGAGACATGACCCTTGGAGCGCTCTGTAACTGAGACCTTTTAAAATAGATCACCCTGCCTCCACCTTCACAATGCCCAAGTCGGATCTGAGTTTAAATGCCCATTAGAAAATGAAATCCATTTGTAAAAGCTCTCGTTAACTACAGGAGAAGCTAGATTTTTAAACAGGCCTACCGATCATGCATGCACTATTTGAGGAATACATGTCCAAATATAGAAGGAATTCATTGCTTACATATTGCTTTTAATATGTTTGCCAGAAAGATGAAATCGCTAGCCAAGGACTTGAGGCTCCAATAAAATGGCATCTGAAATTTCAACTAATAGAACCATATATTATTGGTGTTTTGTATATGAAAAACACCAAATGTCTATTTTAATTGCAAAGGTGTGTACGGAGGGAGGGAATCAAATGGCAACAGTAAAGATTCTGTAGCTTGGAGAGAACTCCAGGACCGACCTAGAGATTGGTAACCCTATAGTAGCTAAAGCACAAATCTAAAGATCTGATATGCTGTTTGATCTGTCCTTGAATTCTGTCGTCTTCCAGTGGCACAGGAGCCATGGCACAGTGGAAGAGTATCTGCTTTGCATGCAGAAAGCCTCAGGTTCAATCCCTGGCATCTTCAACTAAAAGGATCCAGCAATATTTGATACGGTGGATCTCTGCCTGAGTCCCTGGAGAGCCACTGCTAGCCATAGTACACAGCAGTCTCCTTGATGTAATCTGACAAGAGGAGAATTCCACCAAAAAGAACCCTATGTCACAACTTCAGCTAGCATAGTCATTCAGCGGAGCTTCCTTCGGGCTCATTCACTCTGCTGAAACCAGCCACACGGTTGCATCCCCAGGTACCCTCCTGCATGGGGAAAGGGCAAGCTGAACTAAGCCGCAATTGTAATGAGCTGAAGATCCTAGCCAGATAATGTCTTATTGAATTTGAGTCTGTGGGAATGGCAACGGCCTTTTGATTGATTCTGCTGCAACCTGAGCTTTAGTTAGGTGCTTAATAAATTATAAATATTATTATTAATAGCAGTGGTTGGTAGTGATATCTTGCAGGAGCCAATAACTATCCTCCATTGGAGCTCTATCATACAAACGCTTCTGCTTCAGAACTCTCAAAAGAGATTAATTTGCAAGCAATAAATCTGCAGCCCAATCTAAAGCCTTTGTTATGAAAGTAAAATGCAAGGTACTCACTCCCTAGGAAGTATGTTTTGGAGTACAGCCACAGGCTGAAAACCTATGTGTGTTTACTAGAGGAAGGTCCCAAGGAAGTAAATGGAGCTTACTTCCAAGGAAAAATATCTACGCTCATGCTGTTAGACTTGTAAATAATTCATATATCTATCTTTAAAGCCCTTCCACAAATTCTGCTGACTACCACTGCAGTCTTAAAGTCAAATGGCATCAATTCCATTAAGTATAGCTGTTATACTCTTTGAGACCTTAGCAGATGTTTAACTTGTTTACTGCAAGTAAGGGGGGGGGGGAGTCAGCATGTAACCAATTAATTATACCTTAAGTTATTATGTAGGTGGTGTTTTGTTTTAGAGAAATTTGTTAAATGGCACTTAGGACTGGATATTTGTTTATCTCTGTGTTTGGTTAACATCTCATAGAACTAGTTTTTAGCCCAGTATAGTCAGTTGTTGCCTTATCAATCTCAAAGAAGAGGAACAGTAATTTAATTGTCCGTTTTTAGATGGTAAAAACACGAGGAATCTAGTGCCACTATAAAGACTTACAGATTTATTATAGCGTGATCTTCCTGGGTTAGAGCTCACTTGATCAGGTGTGTGAAGTGACTTTTCACTCATTAATGAAGTGGACTATAATAAATCTGATAGCCTTCAAGGTGCAATAAGACTTTACAGCAGGTTTTGCTGCAAAAGACTTAACACGGCAACCCCACTAGAATATTTTTGGATGGCTTTGATGTTTCACAGAAGTACTTATATGTCTGATGAAGTGATTGCTTACCAGTGTCTAATCCCCGACTCCAGTCCTAATTGTATTTGCTTTAAAGCAAGTCTGTGCTGGGGGGGGGGGGGGAGGGTTGTGTTGGAATAAAGTTAGGCACCCTAGCCAGCATGACTTTGAATGGTGTCATAATGTTTTTACATTATGTAGGGAGAGCTTAATCTGAATTGGGTTTAGCTTTGGCCTCTGTTTTCAAAGATAGCTCTATTATGCTTGAAGTGATAGTAAAGATGTGCAGAACCTTTTTTCACTTCTGAAAGGAAGATGCTTCCTTTCAGTTTGGAGGAAGCATAATAGCTGTGGCAGATATTCTATGTCTAGCTATGAATGGAAAGGAAATGCATGGAAAGGAAAATCAGGATTGCAACCACTGCTTCTGCCACAGGTCCTGTAGACCAGCTGTCCTCAACCCCTGGTCGGTGGACCGGTACTGGACCGTGGATATGTCGGTAATGGGCCGCAGCTACACCTCCTCCTCTTCCCTGGCTACTGTCTCAGGGGCTGCTCTGCCACTCTGCCACCACCTCACCTTTGGTGCTCTCTGGTGGCCACCATGGCTGGGGCTCCCCCTCGGCATGGCACTGCGCAGCTGCTGCTGGCAGCGCCCCCCAGTGGGCGGTGGGAAATCGGGCACGGGTGGGAAATCAAGCGGAGCAGGGGCTCAGGCGTCGGCAACGTCCCTCGGCAAAAGACTACCCCCCCAGGCCTCAGTAAAATTGTCAAGCATTGACCGGTCCCCAGTGATAAAAAGATTGGGGACCACTGCTGTAGACTTTGTATGTAGGGTCCATGTGGTTTGCTACACATAATTGGGTCCCAGACTATACTTAAAGGAATTCATAGACATTCAAATGTATATTCATAGGCTCTGTACAGAATGTTCAGTCAACTTGTGGAGGTTGGGAACAAGATTGTCGCCATGACCCTACTTTCCACTTGAGGTTTTTAGTATCTCCCTGGAGTTATATGTCCCCACATATTTAGGATTAGAAAGGTTGAGGAGAACAAGTATGAATCAAGCAAGTTTGAATCGTTCTGGCACTACTTTTGGCAAATGAAACTTTGACTGATGACAAAGGTAAATCCAATCACTAGATATTCACTAGGGATCTAAAAACGAAGCAGAACAATTAAAACCATGATATGCTTTTTAGCAAAATCAACCCCAAATTCAAAAGAGCTGCTTAAAGCATAAAGTCATCCCTTCCATCTCATTTTACTATTTTTTCTGGTGAGTTCTGTTAAATATTGTGGGAAGAGTTCAAAGTCAGGAAATCTGGAATTCTTCCACAGCTGATTTGTCCATGACCCTATCGTATAGCTTGAATTACCAGCACTGAGAGCCATGTCAAAGTGAGATCATTTACAAATTGTGTACAGGTGCTTCCCCATTTGGGTTGACTTGAAAATTCATAAGGATTCTTAGCTTGAAAAGCTAAGCTCAAATGTATTTTGAGCTATATAATCATAGTAAGAAATGGTATACTTTAAAATTAACTTTTTTCATACTTAGTTTAAGAGCCATAATCTATTTCTTTTTAACTTAATGCTAATTTTTATTTACCAGACGCCGTATAGTTTAGTAATTGTAAGCTGTGACTTCTTCAGGTAGTAATTGCAATGGGATCATTGAGCCGATGTTAAGACCCTTTTTCCAAAAAATCATTTGTATTAAAGATGGAAATTAAAAAATGGGACTGCTAGTAGTACAGTAGGTACTACTAGAAATAACTTGTTGATCATACCTGAATACGTCCCCACATATAAAGTGAGAATAAAGGTATAGTGTATCATCAAGTCATGGCCAACTCATGATCACCCCACAGAGTTCTACCTCATGAGGTTTTCAAGGCAAGAGGTGAGAAGAAGAAGAGTTGGTTCTTATATACCGCTTTTCTCTACCCAAAGGAGTCTCAAAGTCAAAGTGGCTAACGTTTGCCTTCCCTTTCCTCTCTCTACAACAGACAGGAGGTAGCTGAGGCTGAGAGAGCCCTGATATTACTGTTCAGTCAGCACAGCTTTATCGGTGCTGTGGTGAACCCAAGGTCACCCAGCTGGCTGCATGTGGGAGAGTGTGGAAGCAAACCTGGCTCGCCAGATTAGAAGTCTGAACTCCTAACCACTACATCAAGCTGAGCAGAGGTGGTTTGCTTTAGCTTCCTCCAAAATGAGAATGCTTAAGAGATAATGATTAACACATCCAAGGTACATGATTTATAATCATGGGACAGCTTGATGGTGAACACCTGAATGTGTAAAGGGACTATGCTGAAGAGGTCTGTAGTTGATGTACTATCGTCTGACACTAACTTTCTATTGGAGCTGTACCCTGGTACCTTCTAGCTACTGGTAGGGGATGGAGAGGTAGGGTGGCCAGATCCAGGTTGGGAAACTCCTGGAGATTTGGGGATGGAGCCTGGGGAGGATAGAGTGGGGTACTATGCTGCAGAGTCCACCCTTCAAAGCATCCCTTTTCTCCAGGAGAACTGATGTCTGTAGTCTGGAGATGAGCTGTAATTTTAGGGGATCACCACCAGGAAGCTGGCATCCTTATCCATTTATGGCATATCTGTGAGGACTTATAATACTCTTTTTATGCTGCAACTATCAATGAGTGGACCTGGTTAGATAATATTAATTGCAAATTAATGTTTGTTGTATTGCCTACTTTTTCTCAGCATATTCTGAACCCATTTCACTATTAGTCAAACCCTGCAGGAAAGTAAAATATTCTGGGTGGAAGACCATTGACACTTGGGCCTTCACTGAGTTCTAATTTCCATTTGTGCCAAAGATGACAAGTGAGCAACTTAAAACCAAAGACTGTTTTGTCTTGGTTTCCCCCCTCCTTTATTTAAAACTTGTGATATTAATACTCCTTAAGGGACTTTTTGTTTCAATGTTTTTTTTAATTCTTTAAAAAAAAATACCAAAGCTTTTAAGAACATGTTACATTAAATTCAAGAGCTGTTTATTTTTCCCAAGCAGAAATGGACTAATAATTCGTAGTTGATTTTATGTGAAGAAAAACCTACATTCTCTTTGAGATAGTGCTGCTATCCTTGAATGTGAATTACGGTAGATTTTTTCATGTTCTGGAAAGCCTAAGAGATGAATTTGAAGAAGAGTTAGAGATAATGGTTTTAATTGATTCGTTTCTCTCCTTTTCTGGTCTGTATTGCACACATATGTCTGTCCTATGTTGGATCCTCACTACCGCCCTGAGCCTCTGGGGAGGACGGTTTATAATTTAAATAAATAAATAAACAAACAAAAAAACAACACTCTGAAGTTGTTTGTGTTGCCAAGATCAAACTCTGGAAATTTGACCTTGTGTCCTAGGCCAGTGCTTTAACCACTGCACACTGGCTCATCCTTCTAGCTTAGGTTTGCCAGGAGCTCCTCACCAAATGCAGGGGATGGGGTTTAATTATAGGGTTGCCAGATCTAGCTTGAGAAGATCCTAAATATGTGGGGGTGGGAGCCTGGTGAGAGCAGGAACCTCAGGGGAGTAGAGCATGGTGTAGTGGCTAAGAGTGGTAGACTGTAGCCTGGAGAACCAGGTTTGATTCCCTACTCCTACGCATGTAGCCAGCTGGGTGACTTTAGCCTAGTCACAATTCTCTTAGGGCTGTTTCCAAAGAGCAGCTCTTTTAGAGCTGTCTTAGCTCCACCTACCTTACAGGGTGTCTGTTAGGGGGGAGAAAGGGAAAGGTGTTTGTAAGCTGTTTTGGGAATCCTTCGGTTAGTGAAAAGTGGGGTATAAGAAAACAGCTCTTTTTCTTCTTCCATTCTCTAAAGCAGCCTTTCTCAACTTTTCCACTATTGAGAAACCCCTGAAATATTCTTCCGGCTTCATGAAACCCTCAGAAGTGGTTCAATCATGCAGCATACAGTTGGGAAGCATAGCTGTGGATATGCCCACCTGGGGCCCCTCCTCTTTCCACCCCCTCCAGGCCCATCACTGGCTATTTTGGGAGAGGTGGGCAAGTTGACATGACCATATATTGTTATATCATGATAAATATTTAACAAATTTTTTTTAAAAAATGTATGAAAATTAACTTCCACCCATTCAGGAAACCCTTCTAGGATTGTCAATGAAGTGTGCTCTAAACTGCAGTCTGGAGATAAGCTATAATTCTGAGGGATCTTCAGGTCCTACCTGGAAACTGTCATCTCTGCCCTAGTCCTCCCTCCCCCCCGCCCCCTGTATACTGATCCTTTGTGTTGTATTGGAATAGGGTTACGAGGTTCCTGGTGGAAGTGGGGAGCCCTCACTAACATGCATCATCCCCCCACTAGTGATCAGTTGACCAGCAGGGGGAGGAAACTTAACCTGCAAATGTGGGAGATCCATCCAACACTGCCTACGTGATCCAGAAGTGATGCCATCATATCTGGGACATTGGGGTCACACTCTGATAAGTGGGCAAAATCTCTATGAGAGAAGCCAAATTTACAGTACAGTTTAACCCAAATATCAGAGAGTCACTCTGATGTCCCAAACACAATCACGTCATTTCTGGGTCATGTGGGCAGTGATGTAACACGTTGCTGCATTCCAGATTTCCCTGCTGCTCCTGATAAGTCTCCTGCCTCTCCCACCAGTTGCCAAGATGGACCTGGCAATCCTATATTAGACATTTGATTCATCCATTTAAATGATTGTAAGGGATTTGTGATAGACGGCCTACTAGAAAAAAATTAAACCAATTGTGAAATATATGGGGAAATTACCATCTTGAACTCAGACGCATATGTTAATAACTTCTTAGATCTCAATCCCTGTGGAAAATTTCCCCAAAGTGTGCAGTATAATGTAACCACTTTTTATTACAGCTGGAGAAAACACTAATCCTCTGAGCTAAATTGTGAAAGCATTTACTCTGTACCTCTTATACACTTTCAAATAATTACCTCAGGTATTTGGTCCTTTTAAATAACACTGTTTGGCCAAATGTTTCCCTCTCTTTATATAAAGCCTTTTAAATGTTATGGTAATTAAAAAACAAACATGGCTTTGTAGCCAGAAGATCTTTGATGCACAGATGGCAATAGATTCCAGCAAGTATGGAAAATGAGGGCTTACCATATGCGTTCACAGTTTTGTAATTTCCTACAAATTGGGAGGCTGGGCACAGTTGAACTTCAATAGAACTTTTATTACCTGAATCCTGGGCTGATTCTGCACTTACTTTGTTTATTCTGATGTGGATCCTGCTGAATTCAGATCGATTTGAACTTGGGTCTTCCTCTATTCCCCCCCCCCTCCATTGAAACAGAAAGGGCCATTCCACATGACTTAAATGTAGCAGAAGTCTTACCTTTGGTAAACGCTACTAATTCAGGGTTCCGCATGATGTCGCACACAATCTACAACACTCCTGCAACACTCCCCCAAAAAGCGCTTTGTTGTAGCGCTTTTCAGGAAATCGGGAAAAGTGGATTCCCCCTGAGAAAACCGCTACACTTCTGCGCACAAGCTGCAACACATCAGCGAAAGGTATGTGTGTTCTCAATATAGCGGCAGAAAGAATGTCCCTACCCTGCTCTCGCTGCTGAACTTCCGGCAAAGTGATCCCCATTTTTTTCCTTTCCTTTTTTTCTTCTTTCTTTTCTTGAATGGTGGGGGTGGGAGAGAGGATTGGAGACAGCAGAGGAGGGGGGGAAAACCAAGAGGCAAATTTCTGCTGAGAGAAGTTAGGGCTTCTGGAGCGCAGTCATTTTAAGGGAAGCCTTGCAACCGGGAACCAGAAAGTCTTTGAACTGATGAAAACTCCTTTGCTCCCAGGCATGGAGCAATAAATAAATTAGCAAAAAGAGCTGTCTACACATTTACTCATGGCAGTCTTTCAAATATTGAGGTTTATATCCACTTCAGGATATTGCGGGGGAAAGGTAGTGTCACCACGAATCAATCATGCACATTGCAAAGAGAAAATTTAAAGCACCCCAAATCAAAGTGGAAATTGAATTCAGTGTAGACTGCAGGGATTCATTCGAACTAGGAGTGGGTAAAAAGCCCCGTGCAGACTACACCCTGGTTGAAGAAAATATCCTTAATTATCTCTGTAACTTCCACTTCTATATAGAATTCTCTGAGCATTATACAGTTTAAACAAATTACTCAAATGACCACATTATTTTGATAAATAAGGGTGTACTGATAATTCCTAGTTGCAAATTGCATTATTCTGATAAAACTTCCTTCTTTGTTCTCAAAATATTGTTTAAATTGTAAATGCTGAATATTGAAAAAAATATTCAGTAATGTAGTAATCTTTTTTTCTCCAAAGTAAACCAAACTATTTTGTAGCTCTGGGGCACATTTCAAGTTCTTTGACAGAGGAAGGCGAAAAGAGGAAATGTTCCTTTATGAACAAGCAGAGGCAAATCTTCCTGTTCCAACAGAGATCTCCTGTCACATCATCTCTCTCTTGCCAGAGGAAACTGTGCAGAGTAAATCTGCTAGGGAAAGGTTCTGCCTGCCAGATCCACAGTGTATTTATTTACATGAAGTTCCTGTCCTACCAACAGTAAATTTTCAGGGCATCTTATATGTAGACTCTGTCTTGCTATAATTCAAGGAACATTCCCACTGCTAAGGGATAGTGTACAACTTTCGTCTTGAAATGAATGGAAAGGAAAGTAGTGGTCATTAATCTAGTTAGCTACATTTCTATGCGATGTGCCTTAAATTTCACACTCGGCTTCAGCCACCTCCTCTGACAATCTCTAGAGTGCCCTGGGGTACAGAAAGCCATTATGTTAATTGGCTAGCAAATTTATTAAATGTGCAGTGTGGGCTAAAGGTCACTTCATATGCAGTTCATCACTGGGAAGAGAAGTATTAAGTGCTTTGCAGTTCTTTGATGCAACAGAAAAAGGAAGGGCTGCACCTGCATATGTGGACAAAGCCTGCATTTTTCAGGTTGGGTGGCCTACTGCTATGACCGCTGAAGTCAATTTGATGTGCATTGCTTCTATTCCCCCACTCTCCCATAAACCTAGTGCCTTGGCACACATTTAAATCCTAGATTAAGGTGGTTCAAGCAAGTGACCGCTTGAATCTTCCCCACTCTATTTCCTCCTTCTCTTGTTCAGTTGATTCTAGTTCATCCTTCTTTGTAGCGACCCTGCACATTCATTGTTGTGATGCTTTCTGCTACTGACCCCTTTTTCTTACTTTGACTTCTTTAACTTGCTTCTTTTTTTCATGCTTTCCCCTCCTGGTGCCAAGTAACCTAAATTGCTTCATCTTTTAGGCCTCTATACATGTGTTTGTCAATAGTGAAATAGTTGGATACACAAAAGTAAAACATGGTCGGTGGTGCCCATTAACTGATAATTGAAGAAAGAAAGGTTCATTCCTTTGGTTTAGGTTTCTATTATTACCAACCTCCACACATACCAACCTCAATGGCACATTGAGATTTCACAGTTACAATTGATCTGCAGACAAACAAGATGTTCCCCTAGAGCAGGGGCAGTCAAACTGCGGCCCTCCATATGTCAATGGACTACAATTCCCATGAGTCCATGAACATCTGGAGGACCACAGGTTGACTACCCCTGCCCTAAGGCGTAGGCTTCTGTTTTCTGCTGTGGAGATTACCATACTTCCTGTCTTAGAAGACATGTGTGGCTCATAATGTATGAACAGAGAAACAAGTGTCTTTTCCACCTAAATTATGTATATTTGAAACTGTTGTTAGAAATACAATGGAAAAGGTAAGGGTTTAACTTCTTGGTCAGGAAAGAAGTAATGGAGCTCTTCCCCCAGGTCTTTGGTTGAGGCCAGGGTGCGGAAGATCTAGAGGCCTCTCCATAGTTAAGAACAATCAGACTTGGCACTCCTGGGAGTTGCCCCCCGAAGTGCTGGGAGGGGGAAAGGTTGGTTTGGTTTTTCTTTCTTGCCACTGGAGTATTTTTGGTTTTTAATGTTTTAATCTATGTGGGTTTTAAAATCTTTTATTGTAACCCACTGCGAGATGTTCTGTGATAGCGGTGGGTAAGAAATCAAACAAACATGCATTGTAAAAGCTTGTTTTCATTATTTTACAGCCAAGTCTACAAACTAGTTGTATAGGGTATTTGAATTAAAACTAAGCTCTTTCATTGAAATATGATCCAGCCTCATAATTATCTGGACAAAGAAGACCTGTCTTCAGGTTACACTACTGGGCTCAACTAAATGTCATATTTTACATGAGTTCATCACAGTGACTTGAAGCCATTTGCAGACATGAGTAAGTGATGATAGCACCATGTAAGAGAGTCTGCACTGTGTCCTGTGATGCTTTTATTAACAATTTCCACCAGGGATTTGCATTGGAAATATGGCTGCCAGTTCTTGTTGGGAACTCCTGTAAAACATAACATGTACTTTGGACAGAGGCGTCATTCCCATAGTAATTGTGGAGGACCTACCTGTAGTACTTCTCTGTTCCCCAGCTTTGCTCAGTAGAGCAGTGGGTGGGGGCGGGGAGTGGGATGGAACAGCATGTGGAAGTTATTTCATGTTTCAGAACAGGAAGTGATGTCATGGCACTCTAGGAATTTCAGGATCTATTGTAAAACCATAGTATTTTGTTTTGAAATATGGCATGATTTCAAAAGAAGAAATTATGTTATGACACTAGGAACTGGGGCAAACCCTTCATGGTTTTTTCAGTGATTTAAAAAGAATTCTTGGAGTATTATGATGTCACTTCCTGTAGTCCCCCCCCCCTCCCACATGCTCTTTAGAATTGCCATCCAAGGGCTGGCATCCCTGTTTGCACTTTATGTGGACCTTATTTACTGTTAACATTTAGGATTAAACTATAATGAAGATATATTTTCTTAGGGTGGCCTGTCCGGCATCAACCAGAGCCCAGGCTCTCTGGTTCTTTAGAATGTGCTCCTTGGAGACCTTCAAGAGGTTCTGTAAGGTCTGCCAGCTTACCCAGAACTTCTGAGAGGGGTTTGGATGGCAGACATCTTATTAGGGCAGGGGGGGATTTGGGGATTTGCTATTTTAGTTTTCGTTTTAATTGAAAAGCATTTAACCTATTACTGTAAGCTGCCTTGACCCACGAGGAAAGGTGAGATTTAAATGTTTTAGTAAATAAAATAAATATAAATCAAATAAAAATGAAGTGGAATCTTTTGAGCTAAGGCACAATAAATGCTTATTCAAATATGTGAAACATCGTGGGCCCTTTTTTCAGCCACGCAGCCATTTACACTACGAGTTAGAAGACTAAGGAAAGGCTTCTTGGTGAGTTGTAAATGACTGCTCCCCCCAAGTTCTCTTCACTTTGAAGTACTGCTTGGGGTTGTTTGGGGCTTGGGTTGCTTGGGATTTGCAACTGGTTTCAATATGCCCGTGTTGTCAATACAGCACTGCATATTCCTTGCTGGTTTTAGATGTTCCAACAACATTTTTAGACATTTTTAAATAAATGGAAAGGAAAAAGTTGCCTGGCAAAGTTTTCCAAGTTTGCATTCAAGCAACTCCACCCCTCCCCCTACTCCTGCATCTGTTCCTGGTATGAAAGTCAGCTAAACAAGCTTGTGTTGTTGTTTTCCCCAGGATGCCTTTCATGTTTTTCTCTCCTTCTCTTCAGAAATCCAACTATTTATTTGCGCTCAAGGTAGGCAAAATTCTTTTATCTCGCTGTGTACTGTAAACGAAAGCAATTAGTATACTGGGATTACAGTCCAGTTTTCCAAAAATCCTTGTCAGTCAATATTATTTTTGGCAGGAAAGCTCTTCAGTGCACTGTACACAAATAACAACAATGGGAAAGCTTGCTCGGTATTCAGCAATGACTGCTGCTGCTTCTTTGCCGTTGTGTCCCCGTGCTATGAAGCCATGGTAAAAATGAGAGGCCAGTCTTTGGCAATACCCATTGGCAAGCAGGGTATTGGTGTGCATTTGCCAGATGTTGTTAAGAATTCATCATTGCCACTCTGGGCTCCATATGTTTTATCTCTCACCACAGCAGCCATTGCTTTTGTTGACCTTTGGAGATGTGAAATGAAACATCAAGTTGGGCTCCTCCTTAATGCTGCCATTAGATTGGTCAACAACCTGGAGGGGGCAGGGAAAGCCTTAGTCTTTTAACAGAGGCTTAATGTATAGAAAAGGGCAATTGCCACTCTTTGTGGCATGGAGGTAAATAACATTGCCTGGGAAATAATGTCTCTGATTAAAGCCTTTTTTTAAGGGCAGGATATTAACAATAGGACGTTTCCATAAATTCATAGGGTCACCATCTATCAAAAGTGACTTGATAGCACATAAGATATACATAGTTGCCATCCCCACGGGAGGGCCCTGCTGATCACAGAGAGCATTTGGGCTCTCACACTTTTAAAAATCATATGTCTTTTTGGCTCCTCCCTTTGCAGTAAGAAAGATTTATAGAGAGAGTTCTTTTCAATGAAGATGTTCTCTTCTGTCTGTATTTCTATATAAAGGCAGCATTTATATATCATTCATTGTATATAATGTCTGCTAAGTCACCACTGAAAACTGAAATTCCATCCATCGATCATGCAAAGGCTTCTCAGAGAACCCCGGATGTGGAATTCTTCTTAGCATCCAGACCTAATTGGAAATATTTTAATCCAGGAAAATGTGGGTGACAGACCGTTTTTTTAATGTGGCAGAATAAACAGGCACAAATGCAATAATGAATCCTGTATGTGTGCATGTGGAAAGCTTGATTCTGGAGGTTTTAAAAACAAGCACTTCAGCTGGATAGAACGAAAAACACCATACTCCATTTCATTGCAATGATCCTGAAAATTGGTGGTACGATTTATTCAGGCTAGGAGAAGCTGGTAACATAGTTAGTCATTAACTCTTGATTTACTATGTGTTGAAAGGTGCTATTAAAGCCATGGTTGAAAACTAGCTATGTTAGTGGTTAACAGCAAAGAAAATCCTAAGAACTGTGGTATCTTGGACACTCATCTTTTATTGTGACTGTGGTTTTTGTAAGCAGTGGTCTTTCTGTACTGGATGTGTGAAGTTGCTATACTTATATTTTCATGTGAGCTATACTGCAACATGAAATACTGTAGTGAAGAAAACTAATGGAATAATAAATGTCTTATTTTGGACCCCTCTCACACATACACATTTTGGACCTCTCTCTCACACACACATTTTTACACACATACACACATACACACACACACCTATGGTTGCTATGGTCATTGGGCACTATAGTGTCCACTACTGAGGTTTTTGCTACACAATCAATATTCCCTGAAGTAGCTCTTCCACAAAACAGAGCTAATCCTGGCTTCCCTTTGCCAACTTGGTGCAGAAAATACTTCAGACAACTCAGAAGGCATCTTTTTAAAGTCTCCAATGAACCCACATTGTAGGAGGATACTTCTTGGAATCTGTTAGGACTTTGAGATTGATCCCACTCCTCATGACAACCATTTTGTAATTGGTAGCCATGTTGTAGAAGCTGTTACCAAATTTCCAAGATGAGCCTGCATTTTTGCACTGTCTCTTTTTGGTGTGCTCTTCATTATATATTTGATCACATGAGCAAAGCCTTCTGAAAGGTCTACTGTGCAAATGGGTAAAATAGCTTACATCTTATTTATACTGTGACCATTTCTGCACTGGGAGACATACCTTGTTTTAGCTTCTGTTTGGATTTCCTTTGGATGCTGTGAGTCTAGTCTAGCCTTTCTGCATTTGGGCTTTCCTCCCCTCATTTCCCAAGCCGAATTTCACACCATGCTGGGTGTCACAACTTGCTGGGACATAATTCCCAGGTCCAAAACCAGAAGTGGTGATATGGCATTGCGTGACAGCAGTTTTTCGGCACATTTTGCTCTTGCTGCTTTATAGACTAGCAGTGGGAGCAATGAACATGGTAGCCCTAATTGTCAGTATTATCTTGTTTTCACTGCATTCTCTTCTATTTTTATAATTTTTTACCTCTGCTTGTGCATAATATACTTTGCCATAGGCAGTTTGTTGTTCATGCAGAACATATTAGCACATGAAGTAAGAATTGTCTACTCAGTCTGACTGCAGCTCTCCACAGTCTCAGGCAGATGTCTTTCACATTACCTATGACCTCATCCTTTCCACTGGAGGTGCTGGGGATAGAACCTGGGACCTTCTGCATGCCAAGCAGATGCTCTGTCACTGAGACACGGTTCTTCCCACTGTTTTCCAAATTTGCAATTTCACATATATGGAATTGGTCACTGGATTTATATTCTGTATGCTGCACTGTTTTTTATTCTGTAGCCCACCTTGATTTTCCATGAAAAAAGCAGGCTATAAATAAAGTACATAGATAGTATATAAAAGGAGAGGATGCCTGACTAAAAAGACATTATAAACCTGTAAGTATCCCCAGACATCTTCTCTCCATGGTTTTAGAGATTTCTTTGGAGCATGCTGTGATCAATTATAAACCCGCCATAACCTGTGAAGCTACGCTCAATTACGATGCGCTAGTGTCTGTCTGGTGGACTTTCATGGAAAGATCAACATATAGGAAACTAGATTCCCACTTCTTTCCTACAAATCCATGTGGATTTACATTCCATTGGCTAGCACTCTCGTGTATCTCTCTCTGTGGAAAAGGAATACACCCAGAGTGGATATTATGCAACACAGACCCACTGACCTAGACGAGATGTACTCACGATAATTAGTCTGTACTTCCCACCCCCTCCTTTCAGTTAGGGTTAATCACAAGGTTGAAAACTCTGCAATGTTCAGTCAATTTGAGGCTGAGGGCTGTAATGTCATTTTCGAAACAGGGTTAAGAAGGTCACACAGCTGCAAATAATAACAGTTCGATGAAAATCAGATTCTGACTGCAACTCACTTCAAGGATAACATTGAAACAGGAAACAACCCTGCATGATATTCTTTCCAGCAAAGCCATACTAATTTTGCAGGTATTTTATTGAGTTATTTATTATTTACTCGAATGAAAAGAGAACACACTCTCTTAATTCAGTTATTTCACACCATTCCTTTCTAGCTGTGGTGTAACAGTAGTGATCGGTTTTTTATCTGACATATGAAAAAGAATGAGAAAAAATAAATAATTAATATTAGTATTTAAAATTAAAAGAAATAATTAATAGTTGATTTGCTGTGTATTTTAAACTTTGTGTAAGCTGCCCTGAGACTCTGGCTATAAATAAAATAATAAATAAACAAATAGATAAACCTACCTCTGAAAGGATTTTAAAAGCTCCTCTGTATGGAGTATGTATACACATGGTACGAAACCTGAAAAATCTTCAAACTTTATTTCACTGCCTAGTTTAAACATAGGCGTGGCTGAAGAAGTGTTTCCTTCAAGTTCCTATAAACTTTTATGTGCCTGCAGCTGGTGTTGAATATCACTGAAGCTACTTGGGTGAATGGTGAATGATAACTGAACAGGTATGAGTATCTGCTTCAGCTGACCTCAGCATTTTGCAGTGCTTGGCTGTACGGTGAGGATGAATGTGCAACTCTGCTGTTTTTTGTTTACCTTCAAAGCATTCAGAGCTTACCTGTGCTGAATGTTTTGAGCAACTAGGCTATCGGCCTCCAGATGGAGCCTGAAGTGGCAACTGATCGCTGGACTATGTTTCTCTCTCTCTCCATGCAGTGTAACAATGCCTCCTGTGGAGCCTGCCAATGTTGCTTGTTGCATGGTCACAGCAATGCAATGTAATTTTGACAGATGTTGTTAACATCTACATTAAGGTCCAAACCCTTTTTGCATAGTTAATACCAACAGAACAGATTTAGGAATGTAATCGTCATCATTTTAGTAAGGACAAATTTTCTCTTCTAGAATTACAGGATGTAGTTGCAAGACTGCCATGCATCTTGTTCAGAGGTCAGTTCTTATTCAGTTCAGTGAGGCCTCCCATGTAAAGATCTCCAACAGTGTCCACTGGAGAATGACACTTCAGTCCGAAGCAGAGTTATACCCTTTTCACAGCTCCTTGATTTCAATTGATTTAGGAGGATGTATCTTTGTTTGGGATCTGTGTCAGGCCTAGTTGGCAATATATTCTGTGTACTAGAAGTATGCAGAACAGACTGTGTGTGTATGTGTGTGTGTGAGAGAGAGAGTACATGTCAAATTAAATTTTTTCTTTTGATGGCAGTTTACCAACATTGGTGGGTTCTTTAATATCAGAATGGAAGTTATTTGTATTAGGGAATATCTGACAAGTCATTTCCATTGGTTTTGAGGGGATACATTATACAATGTAACTATGTGTGGTAACACAAGCGTTAATCTTCTGATCCCCAGGAGATACACCAAACTTCTGGGGGTAGAGTTAACCGTTCGTTCATTCGTTCGTTTGATCGTTCGTTCGTTCGTTCATTCATTTACTGCTCTCCCCTGAGGTTCAGGGCAGTTTACATAAAACTTAGCAGAATGGGAACAGAAAAATCAGTGTATACAGTAAATAACAATAGAACAATATAATAGAACAGTAGAACAATAGTGAGAACAATATACTGACTACCCCATGGTTGGATGAATCAGACAATGATTTTAATGGGAGGGAGGCTCGTGGGTCCAGTGGAAGGTGTTGGTTCTGATCGACCTCAACTCAGTCCCTGGTGGAGAAGCTCCCTTTTGCAGAGAATGGTGGAGGAGGTGAATGCACAATGTCTCTTCTGTCACAAAAACAGAAGGAACATCATTGTATCAGGTGATTTATTCTAGGATTAATTCAAATCTCTACAGTTAACCATAAATAATCCCAGAACATCGCACTGAAGATATCAAGCATTGTTCCAGCCCCAAATTGCTTAGGGCTACTAGTTTCTTGGTGGGTCTGGAGATCTCCCAGCATTACAATTGACCTCCAAACCACAGAGATAACTTGCCCTGGAGAAAACAACTGTTATTGGGGGGGGGGGGCAGACTGTATGGCAGACTGTATGGCATTATACCCTGCTGAGGGACCTCTCCAGGCTCCTCCCCAAATCTTTAGGAATTTCCAAACCCAGTGCTGGCAACACTAGAATTGCATCCCTTCTCATGTTCCCAATGCCAACTTGCTGAGTGGCTGCAAGGTATGGGGGCCCAGGCTGGAAAGTCTTTCACTATAGTAGGAAACTTTCCATCTTATGAAAAGCATTGATGGATGGAAGTCAAAACAGCTGCAATATTTGGTTGACGTTGACCAAACCAACAACATCTACTGGGCCCCCAGAACCCTGCCCCATGAAGCAATGATCCTGAACTGACCAACCATGGGATTGTTCTTGATGTTGTTAAACACTGTTATCCATTTGGTGTGGTTACCAAGTTGTATTGTATGTTCCATGTTCCCCCAAGAACATTCACTGCTGAGCAATTTATTCTGTAGACTTCTTATCACCCAAGGCAACCCTATAGAAATCCTGCAGTTGGGGAGACATCCTCAGAGACTGTATCCATCACCCCATCTGATCGATTGAAGAAAACATTCCTATTCCATAAGCAGTTAAAATCATGCAGTACATAGCTTGCACAGAAAGGCGGGTGGGTAATCATTTCCTCCCTTCCTGGAAACTTCATGCTGAGACTGGCGCTGTTTGGTTTCTAACCAAATCAAGGCACGTGGTCAGAGAGAGTCGCTCTCTGCTGCATTTTGTTCCTTACTATCCTACTTTCTTCCAGCCCAGCTGTCTTCCCATATCTTTGTAACTGCAGAGCCTGGTCAGGGGAAAAAATGTGTTTCAAATAGTAGGAGGCAGCAGAGTAAAGTAGAGGAAGCTATGCCAATTCCCTTCCCAGAGGCCTCGGATTTCTTTTCCAATCAGCCTTCGTTTTCTCCAATGGGCAGATGGCCTTCCTTCCCACCCAGACTGCACTAACTCGGTGGTGAGAAGGGCAGAACCCAGCTGATTCCTGGTGAAATAAGCTGTTTGGGTAGGCAGCAACTACCTTCTTCCAGGTGGCTTTAGGGAGCAGAGGTCCAGGGGTTTCCCCTCTCTGTATGCCCCAGGCACAGACTCATGCTGATTGGATTCCCCCAAATGGCTGTAGTGAACGGTTGAGGCAGGGATAAAACAAGAAGCAACTATGAGCTTCCCTTTGCTCCTCCCATCTCTGGGTATACTGGTTATGTCCCCATGCAGGCCTGGAATAACTTGATATAGAAATTCCAGTGGAGCTATGAAAGAAGAGAATAGCGATATGCAATTTTATAATTTTTAACTAATATTTTAATAGGTGTTTTATTGGTGTGATTGTTCAATACATTGTAAGGGAGGGGCAGCCCATACATTTAATAATAATAATAATAATAATAATAATAATAATAATAATAATAATAATAATAATAATAATAATAATAATAATAATAATAATAATAATAATTGCAATGAACGCATGCAGGGAAATGCTAAATTAGGGCTTCTCTCCTGTACATATGTTCTTTTATCGTCACTGATTTCCCTTTGTCTTGTGTGTGTGTGTGTGTATGTATGTATGTATGCATGTATGTATGTATGTTCTCTTTTTTATTGGAGGGAGGGAGACCTTAAGCCTCTATGCAACACTAGGAATGGGGCAAGGCAAAGCCTGTGCCTCTGCCTTTATTATTCCTGGTCTCTGCAACCACACCTGCCTGCCAGTGTGTACGCTAAGGTGACCAGATTTGAAGGGAGGTAAGGTGAGACGCGGTGGCGGCGGCCCTCCCTCCCTCCAACTGGCTTTAATGTCGCCTCCTGAGTGCGTTTCCCATGAGTCCATTGGTTTCTCACCTGCGCGGTCGGCACAGGTCAGGTGGGGGCTGAGGGTGGGCCTCTACCCGGGGCAGCTGGTGTGCCTGTGTGGCCTCAATCAGTGCAGGTCAGATGGGGACCAAGGGCAGGCCTCTGTCTGGCACGCCTGTGCAGGCCAGCCACAGGGCCAGCTAGGGCAGAGCGCCACTACCGGCCATCTTGCTGGCTGGAGGGGCCAGGGAGGGAGGGAGGCAGGGAAGAGGCTCCAGCTGGGCCATGGCGTCTCAAGAGGCAGGTGGAGGTAGAGGCTGGCAGAGGCAGTTGGAAGCTGGGCCATGGCTGCAGCAAGAGGCGATGGCAGTGAGGAAGGCGGCAGCAAGAGGCAGGTGGTGGTGGTAGCAAGGAAGCTGGACTTTGGGACACTCTGGCGGGACGCAGGACATTTCCACCAAAGGCGGAAGTGTCCTGCCATTATGGGGATGCCTGGTCAGCTTAGTGTACACACAAAGTCATGGAGAAGTCCAATCCCTTCACCTTTCCTTTCATCTTAGTTAGTTCTTTCCCAATCTGCAAAGCATACAAGATGTCTGTGATGGGGAATTGGGACAGGAAAGCAAAGCCTTCACCACTCTTTAGCCTGTGGGCTGTAACTATGGATAAAAGCTTGGCTACCAGTTCAGTGGTCTCTAAGCATTTATCAGCTACAAGCAAATTAAGAGACCTTGCATCTCAACAAAAAGCGGGGAAATCAGATCATGACATTGTCAGTTATACACATTACATCGCAATATGATGTGACAGATTGAGTCCGGTTTGTAAGACAATACCTGAAAGTACTTTCTTTATGGGGAATTCTCCTATATCTACCTTCAACCATTGCATAGTTATTCTATCTAACATAAACACTCTGTGACGCTTCATGGGATATGTACTTTTCATAATCATGTTTCCAGCTTCACTTCGGTCCTTGAGCAGCTAGAGTAGATGGCTATAATTTAGAGTCAGAATGACTTTCTCAAGAACAAGTCATGTCAGACTAACCTTGTTTCTTTTTTTGAGTAAGCTACTACATTGCTAGATCAGGGGAATGCTGTGGACATAGTGTCCGGGGGCGCTTCACACATAGTTTATCTCGATTTCAGTAAGGATTTTGATAAGGTTCCACATTATATTCTTATTGACAAGTTGGTAAATATGGTATGGATCCTATTGCTGTTAGGTGGATCAAGAACTGATTGATAGATCGCACCCAAAGGGTGCTTGTAAATGGTTTGTCATCTTCTTGGAGAGGAGTGACAAGTGTAGTGCCTCAGGGATCTCACTGAGCCCTGTGTTGTTCAACAGATTTATAAATGATGCATAATTTGGATGAAGGAATAGAGGGAGTACTTATTAAGTTTGCAGATGACATGAATCTGGGAGGGATAGCAAGCACAGCAGAAGACAGAATCAGAAGACAGAATGATCTTGACAGGCTAGAAAACTGGGCTAAAATGAATTTCAATAGTGATAAATGTAAAGTTCATTTAGGTCAGAAAAATCATATGCATCACTATAGCATGGGTGAGACTTGTCTTAGCAGTAGTATGTGTGAAAAGGATCCGAGGGTCTTAGTAGACCATACATTGAACATGATTCATATTAAAAGAAGTTCAGTGTCCAGATCACGTGAAGTAATGTTACCACTTTGTTCCTCTCTGTTAAGATTTCACTTCAGTTTTGGCCACCACAACTGAAGAAAGATGGAAAGAAACTGGAGGAGGGCTATAAAGATGTTGAGGGGTTTGGAGGCCAAGTTGTATGAGGAAAGGCTGAGGGAGCTTGGTCTGTTTAGCCTGGAGAGAAGATGATTAAGAGTTGATATGATAACCAACTTCAAATACTGGAAGGACTGTCTTATGGAAGGTGGAGCAGAGTTGTTTTCTGTTGCTCCAGAGCAGGGGTAGTCAAACTGCGGCCCTCCAGATGTCCATGGACTACAATTCCCAGGAGCCCTGCCAGCATTCACTGGCAGGGGCTCCTGGGAATTGTAGTCCATGGACATCTGGAGGGCCGCAGTTTGACTACCCCTGCTCCAGAGGGTTAGACCAGAATGAATGGGTTAAAATTAATTCAAAATAATTTTTGCCTAAACAGAGAGGTCTGATTGGCTGATGCTGTGGCACAGATCCAAAGACAATCAGAACATAAGAGCATGCATGTGAGAAATAAAAAAGGATGGTGAGGTTAGAACACCTATGCTTCTTTGGCTCTTTGTATGCCACAGATGTTGTGCAAGCATGGTAATGTGTTGTCATTTTCATTTCTGTATGATTCATGCAGAAGTTTCCAGTAGTACGTCTTTTCGAATTGTCACTGCATGACTTCTCCAGCTGGTACAACATAGTGGCAACATCCAGAAGCAGTTCCTGACAGTTGGAGCGGTTCCTCAGTGGACCAGGCTTCCTCGGGAGGTGGTGGGTTCTCCTTCTTTGGAAGTTTTTATGTAGTTTTTATGTAGAAGCTAGATAGACATGCTAACTTAGACAGATGGTAAATTGAGTATGTCTGAACATGGCTCTTGTGGCCCTTTCTTTCATGCCCAGGGAAATGCTGATCACCACTTTGGGGTCGGAGGGAGAATTTCCTCCAGACCAGACTGGCCAGGGATTCTGGGGTTTTTTGGGGGAGGGGGATATCATCTGGAAATGAAATTGGGGACGCTGTGGGTGGGCAGTTGGTTGTGGATTTCCTGCCTTCTGACCTTGGAGGTCCCTCCCAACTCTATGATCCTATGATTCTGTGGTTCTAACCTTGAGCCCATCCTTACTATAGCAATTATTGCTTGTTTTGTCATTCTTGGCTGTTGTTGTTTCCTGAATTTCCTTTTAAAAAACAGATTCAAAATAGGGAAGAGCAGTGATCAAGTGTTGCAAGACTAACTTTAGGGTGCTTGTCTTGAATACCCTATAGGTTACCATAAGGCTTCTGTGACTTGAGGCCACTCTCCACCATGGATCCAAGCATTTATGCTATGGGTAGGCTTGCTAGGTTCCCACTGACCACTAGCAGGGATGGGGTTGCCTGAATTAGACATGGAAACTCTTAGAGATTTGGAGAAGGAGCCTGAAACAGACAGAGCCTTCTGTGGGGTGTAATACCATACAGACCATCCTCTCAAGCATCCCTTTTCTCCAGAGGAGCTGATCTCTGTTGCCTGAAGAAGTAATTCTAGGGGATCTCCAGGTACCACCTGGGGGCTGACATCCCTAGCTATGGGACATCCATCTCATAGAATCAATGTGGTTGATCATTTTTGGCAACTCCCACTTTCTACTGAAAATTCAAGATAGCAAAACTATGACTCTCTCTTGCTTCAGTTCCTCCCCGCTAAGCTCTGCATAATGTTTAAACTGGCTCTCATGTTACTCCCCATCCCCAGATATTACTATTACTCCTATTGCAGCTGCTTAGTCATGTATTTACTTATTTGACCCTTAACTCATGCAGCTTCTCTTAGAACAAAACAAAATTTCTCACACCTTCCAATTCCCACTTATTTTGGTAGAACCAGAAGAGCAATAAAGATCTGAATTGAAATAGCAACAGCCTCCTCACTTGGTGCTCACCTCCTGGTCCAGAGCTGCAGCATGTAAGCAGGACAGTGTGATCCCCACTTCTAATAAATGTGAAATGTAAGTCTTCCACTAATTCAACACTTTGTAAAACTTGATTGATATGGAATGGAATATTCATTTCTGCTGAATAAGATAAACTATCATGGTTTGAAGGATATTCAAGTTAAATGAAAACCAATGTTGGGCAGCTCAAGACACCTGCTCATATCCCAGAAGCGACAGTGTTTCTTCTTGCTAACTGGAAAACAGCTCAGAGTAGCGAGTTCCCACCTGACTGGGTTAGACAGGCATATTTAGGGAAGGTCTGTCTGATGTGCTCCTTCAGCACTCTGTCTAGACATGATTCAGTCCTTTTCCAATACAAGGAACCATGATCATTATACTAGTAAACAAAACATATTTTACACTTTGTAAACATCACTATATATCAGGCTGCAACTGGGGGGCTTTCCGCACCGGGATCTTTGTAGCAAATTGGTTGCTGAATGAAAAATCGCCATTTAAAATAGTGGAATTCATCGTTATGCATACCTGCCTTTGTAGTGGAATCCAGTTGCGTTTTGTAGCGTTTCCCACAAGCTTTCGGTCTCGGCAGAAATCGCTAGAAAGGAAGCGCTCTTGCCAAGCTCGTCCCGCCCCTGGCCGTCAAGCAGCCAATGGGCAGCCGTTAGCATGCTCCCAAACAGCCTCTTTCCCTTTAAGAAAGTTTAAAAAAAAAACACACACACATTGCAACGAATCTGTGTTGATTCGTTGCAACGGAGAGACCCATCCAGCTGCCTGGTGTGTTTGAGCTGTCGTTTGATCGTTGCCACGCTCCCTCCAAGTGAAAAAAAAAATCCCCCCCCCCTCTCACAGGCCCGATTTTCGTGTAAAAAATAAAGGGAAAATACATCAGCAAACGGGCTTCTCTGTTGTTTGTGTCCAAAGTGTTGTTTGTGCTTAGTGACTCTGGGGAGGGACTGAAGCCGGGGAAGCCTCTAAACAGAAAGAGGCTCGCTGGTGCGTTTATCCCCGCTCACTCGGAGAAAAAAAAAATGGCGATCGCTTCGCCGGAAGATCAGAGGAGAGAGCCAGGGGGAGGGACTTTGTAGAAACCGCAACAATGTTAACGCACAGGTCTTTTTCGCTAGTGTTGCAGATTGGTTGCAGGAGTGTATCGCTTTCCGGAGGGTGAATCCACTTTTGGGGATTTCCCTGAAAGCGCTACAAGGAAGCGCTTTTTGCGGATCGGTTTCAGGTGTGTGGCAGATTGTCAACGACGTTGTGCATAACGGCAAATCAATAGCGTTTTCAATTGGCAACCATTGTGCGATTTTGAAGGCGTGCGAAAAGCCCCTGGTAATTCCCCATGCCCTAGACCAGCGGCTGAGAAAAGATGTACGAGGGATGCCTCCTAAATGTACCATGTTCATAGCTGGTTGTCCCTGAAGGTGACCATACCCCTAATAATGACAGCTAACATTTTGGAACTTGTGACACAAAAGTCATGTCAGGCCAGGGCTCATTCTGCATGTGTACTTTTGCATCTGGATTTTCCTGTGCAGAACAGGAAAATATGCTTCTAAAGTGCATTGAAAGTGCATTAAGTAATGTGTGCATAATGGGCCCAGGATACTGAAGGAGAGAATGCAAGGAGATAGGAAATAATCAGGATTACAGTAGCAGGGCCTGTCCTCCAGTGAATGGTGTGAGCAGAATGGTACAAATGCAGATATGTAGACTCTGTATGCCTAATCATGGACCTTGCCTTTTGCAGGGCTTCCAATCACATGGGAAGCCTCACATGAGTACCATTGGACTTTTGTACACTTCTTGTCTGGAGACATATTCTGAGAAATCAGCATTATCTATCGACCAGGTTAGCCTGATAGATTTGACTGGATCAACTTACTGAAAGTGAGGAGGAAAAGAAGCACTGGAGCTCTATTTTCAGGTTTCTCAGATGTTAATACCATGCTTCTTGTGTTCATCGGGGACCAAAAGTAGCTCACATCTTTCTCCACTGTTCTGCCATCAACCCTGTGAGGTGGATTAGGCTGACCAAGAGTGCCTGGGTCAAATTCAGTGAGCTTCCATAGCAGAGTCTCCAAAACTCTAGTTCTCACTCTCCAAAGTGTACACTGCATTATATGAATATGCATGGAGACTCTCTCAGATTAACTGGCCACCAGTTGCTGACAGAGTGGTTCTTCAGTGGAACAGGCTTTCTCGGGAGATGGTGGATTTCTTTGAAAGTTTTCTTTGAAAGTTTTTAAGCAGAGGCTAGATAGTCACTTGACAGACAGGCTGATTTTATGAACTTAAGCAGATTGTGAGTGGGTGGACAGGAAGGGATGTGCCAGTGCTTGCCTCTTGTGGTCCTTCCTTTCATACCCAGGGAAGTGCTAATTGCCACCATGGGATGGTAGGTGAATTTCCATCAGGCTAGGCTGAATTCTGGCAATTTTTGGTGGGTGGTTCACTTGGCCATGAAATTGGGGTCACTGTGGGTGGACAGGTAGTTGTGAGTGGCTGCAATGTGCAGGGGGTTGGACTAGATGACCCTGAAGATCCCTTCCAAGTCTATAGTTCTATGATTCTAATTGGGGGTGGAGATCTCCTGGAATTCCAGCTTACCTGCAGGCAGCTGGGATCAGTTCCCCTGGAGAAAATGGTTGCTTGGGAGGGTGGACTCTTATGCCCTGTTGATGTTCCTCTCCTCCTCAAACTTCTCTCTCCCCATGTTGTACCCTCAAATTTTGGGTTATTCGCCACTGTTTCTTCAGGCTCAGTATTCACTGTCACAGGCAGTGGCTCCCAGATTCTTAGGCTAAGAAATACCTTTCCCTGCACCTTTCCTAACGCTCCTTATAATTTGTAGAACAAATTTGATTTTCTTGCTACTTCACGTCTAACAATGTTTTGTCCAAGAAATGCACTTAGTCGTTTTAAAAAAACCTTTTTAAATATTGAAGCTAAACTGCTATACATTTTTTTTAAGTCAAAGGTAAACGGATAATTCATGACATTTCCGAACATAGGTAGTATTACCTAAGCATACGTTGAGTGTTTCCCCACCACCACCAAATGGAATTCATTTCTGACAGCCTAATGAATTTCAGTCTTCCTTCTAAGGGCATAAATGTGTTTTGAAAAGGGCATTATAAACTCAGACAGTCGGAAGTTTGGTTACAGCCAGTGTAGGGTTTAAGGGGGGAGTGAGCTGGGGGTTCAGGTTATCGCTCTTTTCTGTTGGTGTTTTTAAGGAGCCCTATTATTACCATGTTTCCTGAAGTTATGGGTGACTGTATTTATGGGTTCCCTTTCTCCCCCTCTCCTTTTAACATGTAGATTTATGAGGAATCAAAGATGAATTTGGAGCAGGAGAGGCCTTTTGTCTGCAGTGCCCCAGGCTGCTCACAGGTGAGTTGAGTTGGCAGGAATATAAACCAAAGTCCAGCGCTAGCCTGCTTAGTACCTGGAATTGTATGTAAATGTATAATATATTAAGATGTATTTAATAGAAACATTTTCTTTTAAAAAATCCCCCATATATAAAAAACTTTAAATTTTTGTTATTTTTTTTTATGAAAGATGGAAATATTTTTGTCCCTCAAATTATAGGCAGGGATATACTGTGAAACATTTCAAAGGCTACAGGGATTTAATCTCACCTGTACCACCTTCAAGGTTTCAGTATCTATCTGAGAACTGTAGAAAAAAACAAAAGCCCAGTATCACTTTAAAGACTAACAAAAGAAAACCCTGCTTCTGAAGTGACTGGTGACTCACAAAAGCTCATACCCTGCCACAACTTTTGTTAGTCTTTCAGGTTCTTCTGGACTCTCATCCTTTTCTCCTGCAATAGCCAGACTACCATGGCTCCCCATCTAGATCTATCTCCAGGGAAGAGTTTGGAGAGTTGGCTGATTCAGGCAGTTTCATCTCTTTAGATCCAGAAGCACCCCCTCCCCAGTAGAACTTTCATAATACACCTGTTCCATTTCAAAAGCAAACTTTTTCATTAGACTAAATTCAGAAGTGCAGAAAAGATAATCTCCCTTCAATTTAGAGTCAGTTTGTCAATGACATATGCTCTTGGCAAACACCTGACAAAAAAGATTAAGTTCTTCTCCTCAGATCTCCAAAATAGACCCAAAACACAAGATGAGGTTCTTCTGCTCATGTGCAGAATGTGCTTTTACCTTAAGTCTGCTATTCATTTTGTTTTTATGTATTCATATGGAATACATAAATATGAACTTCAGGGACATATATTTTAAAATTATTATTCTGGGTGATAGTACACATCCCCCACCTTTCCCCTGATCCCAATTGTGGGTATGAAAACCCTGGATCTCATCTCCCCTCCCTTTGCCTTCTGAAATGAAACAAACTATGCAAAATACACATTTCCTCCTAAACCCTGGCAGGATATTCTTCTCAAGCTATTAAATTATGTACACTACAGATATTGCATATTCCAGAAGTGATTCTGTGGGTGTGTCATTGATAGGCATTCTGTAACCACTTATTTCTTTTATTTTACTTTTTAAGAAAATTTATACTCAGCCATTCTGCCCTTGTAAGGCCTGCCAAGATGGCTAATGGAATAAAACATGCATAAAAAAGATGTCTTAAAAACCATTATAAACAAACAAAAACATCATAAAATCAATTAAAAGCAAGCTAAAATTAGGACTGCAATGCCAGTTTTTGTGCCCCTGAATTCCTGTTAAAATGAAGAATTACAATTAAAACACCTCACTGAAGTACCTCAATCAATGACATTGCAATGGCAACAGATCTAGGAATAGCTGGAATGTTATGGTAAAACTATAGGGTTTATGGTGATCTAGAGCTACCACTATAAAAAGGTAAGGTATCCCCTGTGCAAGCACCGGGTCATGTCTGACCCTTGGGGTGACGCCCTCTAGCGTTTTCATGGCAGACTCAATACGGGGTGGTTTGCCAGTGCCTTCCCCAGTCATGACCGTTTACCCCCCAGCAAGCTGGGTACTCATTTTACCGACCTCGGAAGGATGGAAGGCTGAGTCAACCTTGAGCCGGCTGCTGGGATCGAACTCTCAGCCTCATGGGCAGAGCTTTCAGACTGCATATCTGCTGCCTTACCACTCTGCGCCACAAGAGGCTCATGGAGCCACTATAAATTTGGATTATTTCCTAGAAGTAACATCATCATACTGGTGATTCTAACACCCATGCTCAGCCTAACTAAAATGCAGATACAAAAATACAAGCACAGCTATGAAAACATAGGGCAGGAAGGGTACTTAGCTGAACTCAACATAATGGTTTCCTCCAGTGTGTTCCTGGGTCCGCATTCTCAAACAGGGATGCAAGTTATGCACTGGGAACTAAATCTGCCACAAGACTGAAGAGCTTCTGAACTACTGGGTGGGTGGGTGGGTGGGAGCAATCAGAGAGACAGAGGTTTATCTTATGTTGTCTACCATCCTTGAGGCAACCTGTCTGCTTTGCACAGTGTAGGAGGCATGTAGAAAACAGGATTGGGCATGGGGATATTTGTATATGTTTTTTTTTAATTATACAAAAGTGGTATATTTATTTATTATTAAATTTATAGACTGCTACTCTCAGTCCAGCCATCAAGGGAAACAAAGTCTGCTCCTTCCCTTACCTTACTGCAAGTGAAGTAAAGGGCTCCTTGGGTTTTAGTTGACTTAGACCCCTGCCCCCTGCCCTGTCGTCATTGCAAGTGGTGGTGTTTTTACTTTTACTCTTTTTATTGCTGTCAGTTGTGTTATTTTATGGTTGTTTTTATTTTTACTGGAAATGTTTGTCAAAAGTCTAGCCTTTCTGTTGATGTAATGGTGGAACCTAAATATGTAAAATAGACAAATAAATGAATATGAGCATTTTGAGAGGATAGTCTAAGCTAAAAAAGAGGATGAGTGAGAGGGAAGAACAAATTCTATTAAAAGCCTTGGCATATTAATGCTAGAGATGCTTGAACAGCTGAGTTCAACTCACTGTCCATTCAGCAGTGGGATGATCACCAGGCAGCTGATTAATCATTGGGCTGTTGATGTATATTTACTGAATACATCCAGCCAGAAACTGACTTCCAGCTGATGAGGGAGCAACTGGGATCTGGTCTCTGATCTCTTGCTGGAGAAACTGTTCTGTACTCATCAGAAGTTTTTGTGTAGAGTGGGAGTCAGCAGAAAGTTTGTTTTTTTTACCTTCCACTTGGAAACTTGCTGCCTTCTAGTTTGTGAGTCGCAATGCATTTAGTGGTGGGGATGATATGGTAATTTAAAGACGAGCTAGAGAAGGATAAGCTGGAAGAGGAGGCTTGGCGGAATATTTGGTTTTGGCCTCTGTTAAATGAACATAAGACCTACAAAATATAGCCTGTTGCTCAACACAATTCTATATTTAGAAATACTCAACGCAATTGCTCCACGAAATTCTATATTTAGAAAAACTAAAATGAACAATAAAATAGGAATGTATTCAGTGATAACTGAAGTGAAATTACGTATGTTTGATGCTGGGGTGGTGGACTTGGAAAATAGTATGGAGGTAGTGGGAGTCCTTGCAAAAAAATCAGTGATATATACTGTTTTTTATCAAAGGTCAAAAATGGATGACCTTTAGGGTTGAGAAATCACTGGAGATGTTGGAGGTGGAGCCTGAGGAGGGCAGGGATGGGGAGGGACCTCAGCAGGGTATAATGCCATAGAACCCACCTTCCCAAGCAGCCATTTTCTCCAGGGGAATTGATCTTGATTATCTGGAGATCAATAGTAATAGTGAGAGAACTTCAGGTGTGACTTGGAGGTTGACACCCCGAATTAACTACTATGGTATATTAAGTCTAAAGGAAATGTTTTTGTTATATTTATGGTATTGCAAAATATATGGAACAGCTGATATTTATTCATTTAAAACATTTATAAGGCTACCTTTCTTCCAAATAGCTGATATCCAGGGTAGGAAAGGAATAATGCAATGAATATAAAGTTGGTTTCAAATATATTTAGACATGTAAGCATTTTGCAAGGATATTATGATTACTATAAGAAGATGTCCCCATTACAAGCCATTGCAATAGCTAGTGTGGTTTTTAGAATATATCACAGGTGTAGTAAAAAAAAAAGCAAACGCTAGTTGGCAACTAAAACCGTTTGAATATTGGTAATGAAATATAAGAAATAACACAAACTCTCCAGGCTAGAAGAATGCAGTAGACCAGGGGAAGTCAAACTGCGGCCCTCCAGATGTCCATGGACTACAATTCCCAGGAGCCCCTGCCAGCGAACGCTGGCAGGGGCTCCTGGGAATTGTAGTCCATGGACATCTGGAGGGCCGCAGTTTGACTACCCCTGCAGTAGACTGATAAAACTACAACAGTAAAACTCTGAGGAAGGGGGGACGACTTAATCAGAATTTGTTATTTGGCACTGGTGGAAGTGGAGCTTTTGTTTAGTCAAGATGAAATTATATGCACATGTGGGATAAGAAACATTATGTTTTGTTCATTATTACAAGGATTGCCTTTTTCTATTTATTGTATTGGGTACTTTTTAATTGTAGCATTTTTTCAAATGTATAACAATTTTTAAATCACTCTTTTATGTTGTCTTCTTAGTTTTGTGCTCTCATTTGTGACTCAGACTTGAACAAAGCAACTCTGAAAACAAGGTTATTCACATGGGCAGAATCTCATTTTTCATTATGAGTTGGAACTTAGATTTTCTTAATGCAGTGGTCTTTGGTGTATAATTAATACAACTATGATAAGCTAGGCAAAGTTTATTACTTATTTATTCAATTTTTATACCTCCACTCCCAGCATAGCCAGGTTGTTGTGATTTACATTCAGTAAAACATAATAAAAGACATCCAAAAATCATCATAACATCCCAGTAATCCCAAAACTTCAGAAATACAAAACAGAAAACAATGGCAGTTAAAACATAAAGCTCCTCCCCAACGTTTCAATTGTTCTGGCATCAGTATATGACACAATCAGTGTTTCTGATGATGTAACCCAGAGCTGGGTGTCATCTGCATACTGATGACACCCCAGCCCAAAACTCCGGGCCAAGTGGGCTAGAGGCATATATAGATGTTAAAAAGTGTAGGGGAAAGTATCACCCACTGAGATACCCTGCAAGGAAGCCCGAAGGGGTCTGACAACTCATCCCCCACTGCCTCCCTCTGTGACCTGTTCTCAAGAAAGGAGGTCAAACATCTGAAGGCTGTTCCCCCAATCCCTGCGTCAACCAGACAGCAGGCCAACAGCTCATGATCAACCACATCAAATGCGGCCCATAGGTCTACTAGCACGCGGATGGCCAATCTGCCTTGGTCCAGCTGGCACTGGAGTTCATCCATCAGTGTGACCAGCACAGTCTCCACCCCATCGCCAGATTGGAAGCCAGACTGGTATGGATCCAGCGCCAAAGTTTCCTCCAAAAATGCCAGGAGATGGGCCGCTGCTGCCTTCTCAGACACCTTACCCAGGAACACCAGATGTGATACCAGGCGGTAGCTGGCAGAGTCCTGCTGTTGGTTTCTTAAGTAGAGGACAAACCACTGCCGCCTTGAGCCCCTGTGGGAACTCTCCCAATGAAAGGCAGAGGCTAACAATTTCCCGCCGGTTGTGGATAGCTGTATGTCAATGTTGCATGTCGAACCAGGTAATACTTAACCTGCATAATCATGTATGTGTGAACTGGCCCTTCTGTTGAGGATGGATCACATTATACATGGATAAATTTAAAAAAAAAATTGTGCTCCACTTCATATATGCACAGGTTTATTCCCGACAAAACATGTTTGAACATGCCTCTGTGATTAGTGGATGGATACAGACAAGTTCTCTCAGTATGACACTTGTCTTGGTCTTGTTAGGGTATCTTTTTTAAAAAACTGAAAATGGAATTGGTGAGAGAAAGGCTAGGAAAGTTACACTGAGTTATTTCCCCCCATTATGACAATGTACCTGCTCATTCTTTGAGGGTAGCAAGGGCTGTACAATGAAAATTTTGTTGAGAAACCTTACTCCATCCACCCTGAAGCCCTGATCTTGCCCCCTAAGACTTCTTTTTGTACCCCAAAATAAAGATATCAAAAAGGCAGTGTAAATTGTGTAAATAGTGTGAATCAAAGAGCACAGAATTCTTCAGGGAAGAGTTAGAAAAATGGAAATCCTGCTGAAGTGTATAGACCTAGACTAGATGTAGGATAAGTCAAGAAACAGATTCTTCACACTTTGATATTTGTGTTTTAAAAAGGTTTCTATGATTTTATAGCAATACTTTTGGATACCCTTGAATATATGGTTTATCCCCTCTCCTCAATCAAGATTCTTATAGCAAATGCTATACATATTTCTATATAGTTACTATTTTTATGAAGGCACATATCTGCATGTTCAAATGGTGGCAGCATGTTAATTAACAAAAAGTGTGTGATGCTGTGTTAGAAAGCTAACATAGAAAGCTAACAAGACAAACTGGAGCGTGTCCAGAGTAGGGCAACAAAGATGGTGAGAATTTTGGAGACCAAGACATATGAGGAAAGGTTGGGGGAGCTTGGTCTGTTTAGCCTGGAGACAACTAAGAGGGGATCTGATAACCATCTTCAAGTATTTAAAAGGCTGCCATGTAGAGGATAAAACAGAGTTGTTCTCTGTTGCCCCAGAGGGACGGACCAGAACCAATGAGATGAAATTAATTCAAAAGAAATTCTGTTTTAAACATACGGAAGAAATTCCTGACAGTTAGAGTGGTTTTTCAGTGGAACAGGCTTCCTTGGGAGGTGGTGGGTTCTCCATCCTTGGAAATTTTTAAACAAAGGCTGGATAGCCATCTGATGAAGAGGCTGATTCTGTGAAGGTTCAAGGGGGTGGCAGGTTACAGTGGATGAGCAATAGGGTTGTGAGTGTCCTGCAAAGTGCAGGGGGTTGGATTAGATGACCCAAGAGGTTCCTTCCAACTCTATTCTTCTATGATTCTATGAAAGCATATAGTAAGTTAATTGTAAGAGTAAAACAGTTGAAAAGTGAAACCAAACTAAAGATGGATAATTGGTTCTGGAAATAATGTACAATAAATGTGCACTTTAAAACAACCAAGATGTGTAAAAACAATTTTTGTTCAGACCTTAAATGATTTTCTTTCATTTCGATACTGTGTACTCTTTTATAAATACAAATTGTGGCAGCAGGCAGCTATAGCAGCTGAAGTGCATAAATAAATGAGTCAACAACAGGGTGACTTAAAAAAACCTGATCTTTTGCTTAATCCTTGAGTGGATATTCAGTCTGGGGTATGATTCTGAAAATACTCTGATAAACACACTCTCGAAGAAATGCAGATTCTTCTCCATTCAACTGCACTTCAGCCACTATGCCTGTGTGGACTGAATCTAGATCAAATTGGGGATTGCTATCAATTCTTCTGTCCCACTCCAGATTCCCCCTTCCCATGTTTTCCTCGGGGATCCCAATTCTCCAGGAGTAGCTTTGGGGGGAGATCAGTGAATTGCTATGGGCACCAAGGGGGGAGCTAGGAAAATGTCATTGTGGGAATGTGGTCTGGATCCAACGCTGTGAGCAGAAGCCGTGGTAAATCCCCCCACACCCTTTCCATGTCATCTCAATGGCATAAACAATTTTTAAAGGAAAAAAAAGAACTTGTCTTTTGCAAGAAATATATTTTGGAACGTAATCTTTGTTTTCTTTTTGTCTTTGCCTGACAGCGGTTTCCAACTGAAGATCATCTGATGATTCACAGGCACAAACATGAAATGACCTTGAAATTTCCTTCACTCAAAACAGATAACATGTTATCAGGTAAGAAGACAAGAGCAGGAAATGCAAATCAGTTGCCAGTTTTGATCTCCAGAGGATAAAGGAAGCCTAGTTTGATAAGTATGGAAATGAGTTTAAGAAGATAAAATAATTTGGATCACACGTGAACAAAATAGGTATGTAGACTAATATGTATGTTATTCTGGAGTCGCCCTCTAGCTTGGAGAAAAATGCCCTGTTCCTTAGAGGCGTGTGTGTTAATGGGCAGCTGAAACATTTATAGCATTGGTGGGATATAACATCCCTTCAAGTGTATTAATAAGACAGAGCATTTTTCTTTAGGCCTGTTGCTGACCCTAATTGTGTTTTGTTTAACAAAATGCAACCCTGAAGGTTGTAAACTGAAGGAGAAAACCATCAAAAGCCAAGCAGGATTCTTGACTATTTCTCTCCATGCTGTTTTTCTTGTAAATATAACTGGATTCATCCCCTCACACACATTTCTGCTCTTTGCCCTGCATTTGTTGCCCTTGTTATCCATGTCTAACCACTTGATGTCTGTTTTTGCCATATCAGAGAGACAACATCTGACACTTAAAACATAGGGTGATCTGATCAACAGTAAAAGGGACATTTCAGAGATTTCCCCTGCTTCATGTTTCTAAGGGTCACAAGAAGGCTTGGCAGTAAGGTAAAGGTATCCCCTATGCAAGCACTGGGTCATGTCTGACCCTTGGGGTGACGCCCTCTTGTGTTTTCATGGCAGACTCAATACGGGGTGGCTTGCCAGTGCCTTCCCCAGTCATTACTATTTCCCCCCCCCAGCAAGCTGGGTGCTCATTTTACCGACCTCGGGAGGATGAGTCAACCTTGAGCAGTAGAGCATGGCAAAGATCCCACGTTGAGTCCCCACCATATCTAGTTTAAAACTATACTTTGGTAACGGTCAGTAGAGAAGATCTTGTCCTGCAGGAGATTCTAGAGAACTGCTGCCAAGCTGAGTAGACAGCACTGAGTTAGATTTTGTTTGAAACAGCTGCATAGGATCAATTGGGGACAGACAGACATAGGATGGCCTACATTTATGGTTTGCTGATGAGGTTCTTGGGAGTGCAAGTTACAGTCTTGGTGGTCTTCTGCAGTGGACCAAATCAGCATGGCTGGTGATGGAGCTGAGGGAGTGACAGGCATCAACTGTGGCATGTTGGGGTTTTTTTTACCTCAGGGTAACTGCAATTACACTTGCAGCAAGTGTAAGTTGGTAGCTCTACTAGAGGAGAAGATAGACGCCTGTCCACACTGCATTCCATAAAGGAGGGTGAACAGTTCTTGGACAAAACTCAAGATGCATTTTGAGGGAGGAGGTTAAGGTATATCATCAAATAGAGGAGCACCCAAAACAGAAGGAAACCAGGTGGATGAAAGTTACAACTAGGTTAGAAAAATAAGGAGATGTTTTGCCCCCTTGAGTCTCAGTAATAGATCTCGGGATCTGCCTGTAGATATTGATGCAGGACCACAGGAGCAAGGCCTGTTGCCCCAGTTCCCCCAAAGCTCAAAAGATTTTTCACAGGCCCCTGAGGATGAGATGACTAGCTCTTCTGTCCCCCAATGCAGGAAGATATGGGGTGCTATTAATTGGGGATTCCCTTCTGAGAAGGGTGAAGGGCAAAGTATGTCGACCTCTTGTCTCGGGAGGGATGCTGTCTACCTGGTGTACGCTTATTCCAAGAACAAGGAAGATACACTGTGAGCCTTTTGCCAAAAAGGCACAGGTGAACATACATCAGAAGGCAGAAATGTAATTGTGAGAAGTATAATACATTTATCCCATGGGGCACCTGTTTTATATGGTGCTTAATGATATAAGTTCTTTTTTTAAAAAAGAGAGTGCTGTTTACTTACAATAAGCAGAGTCTGGTGTGCTGTCTTTCATTCACTTCTGGCCACTTCAGCATCCTTCCCCCCTAAAGTATTACATTGCCAAAAGCTATACCTGCCTCAGTTAACTATTAAACAAACCAAAGGAGTGCTTTGTGTGAAATGTTGTACACCTTTACGGTGCAACAATTTCAAAGTGCTAGTGAATTTTAAAAAAAATCTCAAGTATTTTTCAGATTTTGCTATGAACACATTATTTTTATTTCTATTTTAAATTTATAATTTAAATTTATATAACCACCCCTCCTGGATGATGACTGTTTTATAGCACAATAAATACAATAAATACATAAAAACATTGATCATAACCAATAAAACAATTAACCATTAACATTTTTAAGCAATTGTAAAAAAGTCTAGGATTCCACTTCTCAGTTTGCTGATGTTGTAGTAATTCAGATTTTATTTATTCTGAGATCTTATGGGAGAGGGCTAAGAGATGTTATACCATATACTTGGGACATTTTTTTTTTACTTTCATGTTAAAAATTAAAGGCAATAATGTACTTTTACGCCTTTATGCAAACTTACAGTTGTTGCATGAATTAAGGGTTCGGCAGTCTGCATGGTTTCAGATCCAGTGGAGAGAGTCTGGGCTTTTTTTTTACAGGTTCTGGCAACTTATGTTGGAAACAGGAGTGGGGCCAGAGGGTGCAATTGTACTACCCCCCCTCCCCAGTATGAGAACTGTACCTATGTGTTATTTGCACTTTGATCCTAAGAGGAGAGATACCCTTCTGTGCTCAATGAAATCAATGGGATTTTAAAAGGAACTGTAGTTATTATGGCATCATTAGCAGCTAAGTCCTAAGTTTGTGAGAACACTCATTGAGAGGTAGTGAACACAAGAAATGGGTTTGCTAGTATTAGCCATACTGAGCCAGTGTCTCAGACATCCCTATAGCAGTATATTTAGGGAACAAAGCTAGTTTGCCACTTACCCCATCTAGCTTAACAGTAGGTTAGTCAGCCTGCAACTTAGGATGCATTTATATTTGTGACTCTCATTTTAACAATTAGCTTTTTTTCCTTTGACAGAGACAAATGCTGAAAAACAGCTTGTTTCATCACCCATGTAGCCCCTCAGGAAATCTGAATTCCTTAAAGTTAGATGGTTTATTCTTAGATTTCATAATGAAATATAGAAATGATATATGAGAGGGAGAGTTTTTTTCCCTTAGATGTGCTTTCTTTTTAGACATTCATCTCATCTCCCTCTTCCCCCTCCCCTCCATTTTTGGCAAAGTTATTCCATGTCATCTGCATCTGTAAAGAACCGCAGCAGCAGTTGCCCCTTAGCAAATCCAGGTGCAAAATCTTTAAACTCCAGCAGTTAAATTCCATCCTCCCTCCCGATTTTTCTCCATACTTCAGAAATCAAGGAGTGTTCCCCCTCCCCAATAATACTTGTTGAGTCAAGATGAGCTACTTTTCAAGAACTCCACGAACAGCAAATTCCAAAAAATCTGTGTGTTTGCATAATCATGGTAAACAGAAACATGTTTCCACAAGAATGTTTGTCTCTTTCCATATCACAAAGCCATGTCCTCTGCTTCACAATGTATGCAAATCCAACATGACTTTTCCTCCAGTAGATGCTGAGAATGTGGCAGTTCATAATGTAATGAAGGATCACTGGGTCTACCTACCCAGGTGGGCAATCAGCTCACAATGTAACAAAGAATCCCTTGCCATCCTACCTAAGTGGGCAATCAGCTCACAATGTAACGGAGGATCCCTGTGACAAAGCAGTCCTTTGCTTAATTATTACTTTTAGGACAATGGATAGAGGACTGTGGTTCAGTAGCAAAGCATCTGTCTTGCATGCAGAAAGTCCTGGGTTCAGCCCTTGGCAAGTCTCATTGAAAAGGTCAGGCAATTAGTAAGGTGAGGGCACCCAGCCTCTGTCAGTAGGCAGAACTAATTATGGTAACTTCATTGGTGACGCTACTCAGCAACTGACTTTCAACAGGGTCAGCAAGACTCAGCAATGTTAAAACTTAAAGGACAAAGTGGTCTTGAACTAGGGATGCCAGTTCCCAGGTGGGACCTGGAAATATCCCAGTTTTACAGCCCATCTCCAGGCAACAGAGATCAATTCCCCTGGAGAAAATGGCTGCTTGGGAGGGCAGACTCCATTGAGGTCCCTCTCTACCTCCAATCCAACTTTGCTCCATCCCCAAGGTTTCCCAACCTAGAAATGGCAACCCTGCCTTTAAACCATACTCCCATCATATGAATATGCCTTTCTTTTGGGAATCTCAGCTGCTCCCTGTTATTTCCCCATGTCTTGGCTTGTGCTGGGAGAGAGCAGTTGATTAGCAGAAGAAAGAAGCACCCCTGCCAAACCTTTTCTTGCTGTCCGTGGTGTGGAGGGGCCTCTAGAGCCTTGCTTCAGTTTGGGAGGAGGGGAAGCTGAAGGCACAATAGTGGTGTGCAAGTGTGTTAGTGTTAAGGCTTTAAGGAATTTAGGGCTTGGCCTCAGGGGCCAGTTCTGGGGACCAGATGAACCCTTCCCCTTGCACTGTTGATCTCCAGTTGCCCGTCTGGTAAATGCTAACTAAATAAATTATAAATGCTAACTAAATAAATTATGAAACATCATTTCATAATTTTTTTGTCAATACAAACTTATAATAGGATGCCTCTCATCCACATGGGAACTGTTACATGGCAGAGAAGGCCTGTCACAGAGAAGTTGTTTTCTTTTTGATGGTATCTGTATAACAGCCACAACATGTAGCTCATTAGCTTTTTGAAAAGTAATGCCTTTTCTGTAGATTATCCTGTTAGGAAGCTAGATGGCAAAAATATGCCACCTTGAGCTTTCTGATGTACAAGTGGATGAGTTTTCAGACAGTGCTGTTTTATACTGGCTTAACCTGAAGAATGGAAACGTTCCCTTCTTTCTGGTTGAACAGTCTTATTCCCCCACAGCTGTATAAACTCTATTTCAGTGCAGATGTATAGTTGTATGCACTGACCCCAATGCAACTCTGGTGCAAACAAGGCCTCCTTGCTCTAATGTCATGGCTGTAAACAACAGGTAACCATAAAGTTCCTTTGTGTTTGGTTTGGGTCATATTTATGTTTTGGATGAACTGCACGGTCCTGTGAAATTAGTCCCTCCTCATTCTCATTCCCTTGCATTTCTGGTATCTTTAGCTTCATGTGTTCTGGGGCACCACAGAAAAATGTCCAGCTGCCTGGGACACAGTTTGTCTAATACACTTGAGTAATGATGTGACAAGTTAATAGAAATAAAAGCTTTGTCAAAATAAAAAAGGGAAAGAAAGTGAGAGAGATTTGAGCCCCTCTGCGCTATGATAGGCAGCCTTTGTTTCAGCACGCTCATTCCTCTGATTTTGTTATCATTGCATGGAAGTAAAACATGGCTGATATATAACTTCAGTGGAGCTCTCCAGCTGAACAAGCCAAATTCCTGTTATTAAACGTACAGCAGACTAAACAGTTTTGTTAAAAATCAGGCATCAAATTGCACCCGTTGGATCTCAGCTTGTCACATATCTGTGCTGCAGATTAATCACATTTGCTATGGTTTTATTTGAAAGGCTATGCATTAAAAAAAAATAAGAATTCTGTTTTCTGTAGCTTTTTTCTCTGGTGCCTTTTGCCAATATTATGCTTACTTTTTTTGGGGGGGGGAGCAGGATTGTGGCCTGACAAATAATATTTTAAAAGCCATCTTTTGTTTTAACAATTCCTAGCGCTTTATGGAAATAATACAGTACATTTCCTCCATGCTGTGCTTTCCAAAGCTACCGTTACGGCAGTCTTCTTTGACTGAAGTTATTTTTGGGGAGCAAAACTTTTGCAAGCCAAAGTCCATCTTGATAAATGTTTCCAGTTGTAGCCTAGTTTGTTCATTTGACCTGTTCTATCAGGCTGTTGCCCAGGTAAGCCTGTGAAAAGCTCCAATAACCCTTCCCCAATGTATCGCAACCAAAGCTGTCAATCTCAAGGTGGGGCCTGTCTTAGCATGACTGATGAGCACTAGACTATAGAGCTGGGTTTCCCTGGAGAAAATGGGAACTTTGGAGAGCATCACATTCCATCCCCAAAGGCTCCCCTTCTCTGGCCACACCCTCAAGCCTCCAGGAATTTCTCACCTGTCTGCCATGGTAATATTGCCCATGGAGTAGGTTTTTCTGAGCAAACCCCTTCCATACCACATGTCAGGAGCCAGCCAAGTCCCAGAGTGCTGCTGGCTCTTTTCCCAACCAAGAGTAGCATGGGTGGAGTCAATGTCCCCCCCCCCGAATCAGAGGTACTAGCAGCACCTCTGAAATGGCCTTTGTTCCCAGCTGGCAGCTGTGACAGGATCTCTCTCTCTCTCTCTCTCTCTTTCTCTCTCTCTCTCTCTCTCTCTCTCCTGACCTCCCTTCATGACTCAGGGGGATTTACAGAAAACTTGTAAATCATAATACAGGTAAAAGCATGGCTCCAGAATCCAGCCTGGCCTGGAGGGAATTCACCTACCATCCCACAGTGGTGAACAGCAATTCCCTGGGTATGCAAATAAGGTCCCCAAGAGACAAACACTGGCACATCCCTTCCTGCCCACTAACCCACAAATCTGCCTAAGTTCATATGATCATTATAAAATCAGTTTGGAATAGGGAATAAGACATGCAGGCAGAGGGAGGCCCGTAATTGTTCTTCCATCGTCCTGGCCTTAACCATAGGCCTAGACTGCCATTCTACAGGCCCTGCAGAACTGTACTACTTCTGTCTGTACTGGTAGCTCATTCCACCAGGTGGGAGCCAAGGTCAAAAAGACACTAGGTCTGGTTGAAGCCAGTCAGATTTCTCTGGGGCTAGTTGGCATTTGCTGAGTGCAAAACTCTCTGGGGGATGTACTAGGATATGTTGACAAAAGCATGGAGAGGGATTAACTTGTTGTCCAATTAGGTGCATATAAGCCTTGGAGTCATGACCCCATTTGGAGTCACTTGGCCCCTTCTGCGGGGTCCCCCCGTTGCTGGCCACAGTGGCAGCAGGTGACAGTGGTGGGCGGAGGCGAGCAGTGGTGGTGGGTGGAGGTGGCAGCTGTCTGCCTCCACGCCACCTTAATTGTTGTGTGCCTGTGCACATGCTGCTGCTGCCAAGTTGGGGTTGCAGCAAGAAAAAGGTTGAGATCCGCTGATATAAGCTCTGTATTCCATTATGTATTTACTTTATTTCTTATTGACAAGTTGTTAAAATGCAGTATGGATCCTATTACTGTTAGTTGGATTGAGAACTGGTTGACAGATCATACCCAAAGGGTGCTTGTAAATGGTTCATCATCATCTTGAAGAGCAGTGATGAGTGGAGTGCCTCAGGGATCTGTCCTGGGCCCTGTGTTACTCAACATATTCATAAATGATTTGGATGAAGGAATAGAGGGAGTCCTTATTAAATCTGCACTAAAACTGGGAGGGGTAGCAAACACACCAGAAAACAGAATCAGAATACAAGATGATCTTGTCAGGCTAGAAAACTGAGCCAAAATGAATTTCAATAGTGATAAATGTAAAGTTCTTCATTTAGGTAGTCAAAATTCCATTAAGGGTGGGCATGACTTGTCTTAGCAGTAGCATGTGTGAAAAGGATCAAGGGGTTTTAGTAGACCGTTCACTGAATATGAGTCAGCAGTGAGACTCAATGGCTAAAAAGGCAAATTGGATTCTGGAGATTTTTGGTGAAGGAATCACTTGGGCATGAAATTGGGGTCAGTGTGGGTGGACACGTAGTTGTGCGTTGCTGTGTTGTGCAGGGGGTTGGACTGGATGACCCTGGAGGTCCCTTCCAACTCTATGATTCCCCAGTGTACTCAGAGATTATCCCACCATAGTGCCAAGACAACAGTGAAAGTGGGAAAGGAGACAGCAGAATTTTAAAATGTTTTATTATCCTTACCACTTTGGGGTTCTAATATTTGGAAAGAGCTCTCCTGGGCAGAGCATGTCCGGCCTGTGTATAGACTCTGGTTCCAGTGCCCTGCCTCTGTTTCTGCCTGGACACGCTCCACGAGCCAATCATGGCATGCCCAGCAAAGCTGGGTGCACCCTAATTGGGCTGGCCCCTAGAGGGCCCGCCCCCACAAGCCAGCCATGTGCCATGGTGGGGCCCTTGCCACCAGATGCAGCCTTGCCACCAACAGAGCCAGACCTCTAGCACCCTGTCACAACCACTGCTCACCACCGCCACAGCCACAGAAGGGGATAGCCAGCCTCAACGGGGCCAGCCGCTGCTTACTCATCGACGAGGTATAGTGGCTCCACCAGCAGGCTGGGCCCTGGTCTAGCGCCCGTTGCCTTTTCTGCAACAGGATTTCTTGCTAGTGTTTTAATGATTTTAATATATGTATATGTTGTACACCAACCTTGCACTTGAAATGCTAATCAGGTCCAAATCTGATTAGCTTCTGAAATTAATGTTACCTCAGTGACCTTCAGGCAATTGCCTGAAAAAAAGTCAAGCTTGGTAAGGTTATCAAAGGAAACAGGCTAAGGAGTACATTGAGATGTGCTAGCAGGTGGGCAGGTAGTTGTGAATTGCTGCATTGTGCTGGGGGTTGGACTAGATGACCCTGGAGGTCCATGATTCTATGAATGTCTCCTGACTTGAAAACCCTATAGATCAGGGGTAGTCAAACTGCGGCCCTCCAGATGTCCATGGACTACAATTCCCATGAGCCCCTGCCAGCATTTTCTGGCAGGGGCTCCTGGGAATTGTACTCCATGGACATCTGGAGGGCTACAGTTTGACTACCCCTGCTATAGATCTTCCTCCCTAATGGGAGTAGATCATGATGATGATGATGATGATGATGATGATGATGATTGCCACGAAACATAGCTTTCATCATTCTCCTCTCTTTCATTTATAGTTTTTAAAATATGGTTCATGCTTAGCTTAAGTGTAGGATTTCAAAACTACTCCTATGTGCAGGCAAGCCATATTTGTCAATACAGTATGCATGAATGCCTGGCACCCTGACTTGGGTGGCCCAGGCTTGCCCAGTTTCATCAGAACTTGGAAGCTAAGCAGGATTGGCCTTGGTTAGAACTTGGGCAGGAGAGCGCCGTGGAAATCCAGGGTTGCTGTTCAGAGACAGGTGACATCCCTTGTCTTGAAAACCCCACAGGTTGCCATAAGTCAGCTGTGACTCGACAGCACTTAACCCATGCACGCATACGAATGCCTGGCACTGGGGGGGTGGGAGAGGAAGTGACTGGGAAGAGAAGGCACTTCCCCCTGCCTCTTGCAAAGCAGAATCCATTGAGAATCCATCCTCACCAGCGCTCTGTCAGTTTCATTTGACCCAGTTTTGTCAGATTCAGATGGGTAGCCCTGCTGGTCTGAAGTAGCACAATAGAATCAGAGTCCAGTAGCACCTTTAAGACCAACAAAGATTTATTCAGGGTGTGAGCTTTCGAGGGCAAGCACTCTTCCTCAGACTATGAACTCCTTACATGTTGGTCTTAAAGGTGCTACTGGACTCTGATTTTATTGTGCTAGTTTTTTTCAGTGAGGGAGTATGGAGAAATAATGATCAGTGGTCAGGAAAGAATAAAGAAGTACTCTCACTCCCACCATAAAAAAGTACCACTGCTTTTCCAGATATCTCGTAATTGCCTTGGGCCCCTGGACTATATATATACAATTTAAAAAACAAAGAAATCATTTAGGTCGAATATCTAAGTAAGCCATTGCAGTGACTGTAGCCACTTCAGGTTTTGCGTCACTGTTTCCCTTCAGTTTTTATGTTTCCTATGACTACTTCAGTTTATCTTTAAAAAAACATTCACAAAAATGTTTAGGAGTTATGTCCAATAAATAATACCTTGTACCTAACAACTGAATCATTACTTCCCTACATTGATATGATGTCTTTTTATAATATGTTACCTTGTAATGTGTTCTGTGACAATGCCTCATTCATCACTGCCAAATACCCACTGCAGTTCCTTTTGATATTTCTCCTCAGACCAAACTCCGACACCAACCCGGTTCCTGAAGAACTGTGAGGAAGTGGGCCTCTTCAACGATATAGACTGCTCCTTAGAGCATGAGTTTAGAAAGGCACAAGAAGAAGAGACCAATAAAAGGGTATGCCCCTTTGGAGACTGGAAACCCCTTTTTCCTCTTATGTGCTGTGAGAATGTTGTGTGAAGGACGAGAGAGCTCTTATTACCTGGAGGAGGGTGAGAAATAAACTTTTAGATTGGAAACTAGGTGGCACTGTAGATTGTGACATGTTTTCAGACAGCCACAAACTGATAAAATTGAAGTATGTATCCAGGTTTAAAGCTAATGAAAGACCATTAGTCAGCTTTTGTAACAGCAAACAGGATAAGATTACCGGTTCCACGCTTACACAAACCACCTTGCAACTATATCTCTCTTGAGAGCAGAAAACATGTATACATTTCTGACCTATGGGACTTCACCTTTCATTCCAGGCACATGCAAGAATGTATCTGTGGAAAAGTGGGGAAACAACTGGCAGTCAGAAAGATCATGATCCCTGCATTTCTAACACTTTTTTTGCAAAAATAAATTGCTGGTATCAGTTTAGCTTAAAGGGAGAAAGTTCTCATTCATAAAAATAGCATAGTTGCCACTGAAGTTTTAAAAGAGAGTTTGTATGTTAAAACTGCTATTTTTAATGGTTCCAATTGGCTGTTGTTCTCTGTGGTTGAAGCAATATTAGCGGAGGGGTTACCACATCAGTTCTTTGCTAATGTTCTGTGCGGATGTATGTGAACTGGACTAAGGGAGAGGAGAGTAATTGAGTTCTTGTTAGCAACCACCACAATGATGTTGAAATTCAGGCTACAATCCAGTCCAGTGTTTTGAGATACAGATTTAAATTGCTGCTATTCCATATGTGACGGCTTCTGAAGCCCCATTGAATTTTAAGATCCATTTGATTTGTGGTGAGGGGTACTTCTGTGGAATTTTTTAAAAAGATACTGAGAACATTTTCAAGTGTGGAACTCCAGTCTCAGGAACGTTGTCATATTTAGTATTCAGCAGAAGGAAATCACAGATTATTCCCTTTGCCCAAGAAAGGCCTGGGAGACATGGACGGATTGAGGCAAGAACTGATGAAGTAGTCAGATAAACCTCTGCAAAGCAGAAGTGCTTGTTTTTGCACATGATGCACAGGAGGGTCTTCACACATGGCTGCAAAACTGGAAGTTTTATGCAAGATAAAATTTTCTTACCCCAAATAACACTTCCATGTCAGTAGCAGTGTGACTCCTCTGCATTCAGTTTGTCACTGCTGGTGAATGCTGATCGGCCTGTTACATGCAACAGTAAACTTTGATTGGCAGTGGCTTCACCCTTGGTGTAGATCTGGTGAAACAACTGCCTGGGGTCATTCATCACAGGATAAACTACCCATAGTTGTTTGATGTGGTCTGTGTGAAATTTTGCATCCTCTGAAGCAGGGGTGGTTAACCTGTGGTCCTCCAGATGTTCATGGAATACAATTCCCATGAGCCCCTGCCAGCAAATGCTGGCAGGGCTCATGGGAATTGTAGTCCATGAACATCTGGAGGACCACAGGTTGACTACCCCTGCTCTGAAGTGTCCCCCATTCATTCTATCAGAAAGACAACAGACCTTTTGAAAGGCAAATCGTTACAATTAGCAAGTCCAATCCAACATAATGTGGGTAAGGGAATTGCAGTGCAGTCCTAAACAGAGGCTTACAATCTTCTAAGCCTCTTGACTTGAGTGAAATTGGAAGGGTGTAGACTCAGTTTAGGACTGCCCTGTTTGTTTGTTTGTTTGTTTGTTTGTTTGTTTGTTTAAAAACACATTTATCAATTGTACGGCAAAATCCTATGCAGATTTACTCCATTCAGGGTTTAGACTGGAGAAATTCTGTACTGCACTGATAGAGCTCTAACAGAATAATGACATTTTGCACAGTAACACATGGCTTTCTGCCACAAGGAAATGGCCATTTACATTTCAACAGGGGGAAATAGCAGGGGAAAGGAGAGAGAAGGGAAGGCATGGATGACAGAGAGAGGGAGAAACGACAGAGGCAGTTCACACTAGCAGCCAGTACTCAGAGGAAAAATAGGTCACGTAGCTATTAAATTGGTACACTTGGAAATAACAGATCTGGGGTCTCCATCCCAGGTCCTCGTATCCTGGCCGCAGATGCTACTGAGAAAAACGGAAATGGCAATGAATGCCATTGATACAGGAGAATGTGAAAAAGTCAGGAAGTCATCTCTTTGTGACAGTAGCCCGTAATTGGTGCCTCTGCCTTGGACAGAGACTGTCAGTCAGCCTCTGCAATCCAAAGCAGCAAGTTAGACAGTGTCGGCAGATCAGGTTTGCATCAAAGCTGCAAGCAGCAGGTTATAGGTTTACATTGGTTGTGAGCATAAAGTATCCGAAGCATTGGCCATAGGTTATATTTGCAGCCACATGAACCTTCCCTGCAGCCGGAGAAGAACTGCTGGGAAATTGGCTGGGTAGCGATGAATGCAAGTCTGCAAAAACAGAGTCAAAGCTGGGACGATCTATATTCTTTGCCTTCCAAATAAGTGGAGCAACTGTATTAAAAGATCCGCATAGTAAAGCCTCACATGTATTCATGACTGAAAAAAGGGCAAGCGGCATCCGACTTGGGACAGAATAAGGCGCTCTGTTTGAAGTAGGTATAACTTTACTATGATGGGAGGTGTAAGTGGGATTTGCTAGTGGTATCCAATGCAGCATGGTTTTGAGATACTAGTTATAATAATATTGAACAGTGCAATCTTATGTTTGTCCTGTGTTTGGGGGCAGGTGATAGATATGAAGAAGAGGAAGAGGGTGCTATATGATGGTCCTGTCTGCTAGGGCACCAGTTGTGGAAGCTGTTTTATGAGGGGTTCCTAAGAGGCTGTGAGAGGTGAGAGAAGAAAGGTCAATTCTTTGTGCATTTAGTCCACTGAATCAGTGACTTTAAAATTCTCAATTGTTTAATGTCCAATAACTTTCCAAGCTGTCCCTGATCCTAAGTGAGAGGTCATTTCTCAGTCAAGTACAGTGTTTTCACATTGCAGCTGAGTGAGAAATTAAAGAAGTAAATCCACAATACTAAAGGACGGTTATGATGGGCAAGGGTACTCAACCTGTGATCCTCCAGATGTCCATGGACTACAATTCTCATGGGAATTGTAGTCCATGAACATCTGGAGGACCACAGGCTGACTACCCCTGATGATGGGCTACTCCACCAATTTTTGAATTGCTGTAACCAGCGGCCCCCTTCATCCAAAAATGACTTATTTAGTGTTCATGGGCTGACTGCAGAGTTTTGAGGATAATATTCTCAGAGATATCAGCATTTGTTCCTATGGATTTTGGTACCTATTCTGACCTGCTTCTGGATGTTGCTGAGATTTGGAAAATTCTCTTTCTGGAAGCACCCTTGTCAAAAAGCATCAAAGTGAGCAAGTCAATATGCACACAGGATTCCATTCTTATCTTCCAACTTTCAGAATTGTGTGAGTCATGCTGCCGAAAGTGATAAGGGTATGCATTGGAGATGGTGCTTCTCTCTTGTGGTTTGAAACTTGATTCACTGCTAAGAAATCAGGAAACAACATTTCTCATTATATGGCTATAGTGGGCTGCTATTCTAAACAGAGCTTCAGCCTTTTCCTAGGCCCGTGGACTTCAGATGGACTTATGAAAATATAATTTTGTATAGGAGAGCTAGCTTGGTGTATTGGTTAAGAGTGGTAACCGCTAATCTGGAGAATGGGATCTGATTCCCTACTCTTCCACATGCAGCCAGCTGGGCGATCTTGGGCCAGTCACAGTTCTTTCAGAGCTCTCTCAGGTGGCGGGGAGGAAGGGTAGGCAATTGTAAGCTGCTTTGAGACTCCTTTGGGTAATGAAAAGTGTAATATAAAAAAAACAGGTGCTGCTGCTGCTGCTGCTGCTGCTGCTGCTTCTTCTTCTTCTTCTTCTTCTTCTTCTTCTTCTTCTTCTTCTTCTTCTTCTTCTTCTTCTTCCTCTTCTTCCAATATTGCAGCATAAACACTTTCCTTAGAGCATCATACTGCTAGAGAGAGATTGATACGTTTTAGTGTGAGGAATTAGGGTGGTTGTAATAATGCAATTTGCAAAAGGATTCTTGGGAAAAAATGTTTACAGTCTTTGGCTAAATGATGTGCGAAAAGCACAAATTGACATGTTTTTAAGAGAAAGGTACACTTGAATTGTCCTGCTTGTCGACACTTTCTTTTCTCCAGATTAAACCTCTTCCTTGCTACTATTATGACTGTTAATCCAATTCATCCCGCATCATATTATGAATGCATCTGGAATAGGCCTTATGAATCTATGAACCTCTGATGAGGAAGGAGGGGATGCTACATACCAAACGTTTATATAAAAGCCTTTGAAGATAAGAATTCAGCAAGGAAACAGAGAGGTCTGATTGGCTGATGCTGTGGCACAGATCCAAAGACAGTCAGAAAATAAGAGCATGCATGTGAGAAATAAAAAAGGATGGTGAGGTTAGAACACCTATGCTTCTTTCCCACATGACTCTTTGTAGGTTGTGCAAGCATGGTAATGTGTTGCCATTTTCATTTCCGTATGATTCATGCAGAAGTTTCCAGTAGTACATCTTTTCGGCTTGTCACTGCATGACTTCTCCAGCTGGTACAACATAGTGGCAACATCCAGAAGCAGTTCCTGACAGTTAGGGTGGTTTCTCAGTGGACCAGGCTTCCTCGGGAGGTGGTGGGTTCTCCTTCTTTGGAAGTTTTTAAGAAGAGGCTAGATAGTCATCTGACAGACAGGCTGATTTTATGAACTTAGGCAGACGGTGGATGGGCTGGAAGGGGTATCTCAGTATTTATCTCTTGTGGTTTTTCCTTGCATACCCAGGGAATTGCTGATCGCCACTGTGGGATGGTAAGTGAATTTTCTCCAGGCCAGGCTGGATTTTGGAGATTTTTGGTGGAGAGGATCACTTGGGCATGAAATTGGGGTTACTATAGGTGAGCAGGTAGTTGTGAGTTCCTGCATTGTGCTAGATGACTGTGGATTTCTGTGATTCTAAGAGACTGAGTTATGAATCAGAATGGGCATGGTTCTAATGTTGCCTCTTCTACTAGTAGCTTTAGGCTAGCTATTTTCTCTCACATTTGAGCTATAATATGGATACAATCCTGTTGACCTACCTTGCTGGGTTGTTACCAGTTTGCAACAACAACAAGAAAAGGTTTGCTTATCTAGTTTTATTGATGCTTATTCAAATGATTGAATTCCTGTTTAAGGGAAAAGAGCGATATCATAGTTAATATCAGTGAAATGTTTCTACAGTCATATATGAAACTGGTAAAAAAAATGAGAATTGACTTGAAGGTAAGCCCAACTGAATTATATGGGACTTACTTTCAAGTATAAATGCATAAGATAGTGTTGTAAGGTATATAATTCATATGAAGTTTAATGTAGGTAGAATGTTAAAGTGAAAGTACAATAAAGAAAAGAGCTATATTGTCAATTAGTTGATTAGAAGATAGCCTATGGTTATTACACTAGATAGCTCTTTTGAGATAAATTATCCTGTACCGTTAACAGGTCATATCAGCTGAAGTGCTTTGAACACTCTAATGTGACATGCAAATGCTAAATATTAGCATAGGATAATTTTAAAGCACATAGTATTATGTTTGCAATTCTAAACAGAGCCTCAGAAAAAAGAGCAAAGACAAATTCAGGAAAATAATGAATGCGTTGTACAGTTGTCCCCAAGGTTTTTAAGTTTTAGAAACTCTGTTAATAAATGATAATCACCTTGACTGTATTACATTTACTGCAGCTTATTGATATGAAGCTACCTTAGAGAGGAAAACACCCCAGAAGTGTTCATTAGGGTCACTGGCGTTATTGACTATTGATTTAGCACAAGGCATTAGGAGCTAATAGCCGTCTTTCAAAAAGTGTGCTGCGGTGGCATTTCTCAATATGATTTGTTATGCACTGTACTTTGGAACCTCTCAAAATGCATCAATAGATGGTCATTTTTTTTAGGAATGCCGACACTTAGGTTTACCATTCCAGATTCATTGTCCTTTTAACGTTAATCATAAGGGAATCCATGTGAATGCTGGCTGGAATTTACAGTTCTTTCAGTGCAGCTCCCTAGAACTTGTGTCTCATGAGGGTGCTTACGGAGCATTTGGAGAATAAGCTCTCTTGTTCTCACCAGTGTTGTCTGTTTATTGTGAATACCTGCAGACACTAATAAGGATGTGAAAGAACATTGTGTTCATTGTCAGCGAACACTTCAGAATGTAGCATTCCAAAGTGGCTTCATTTGAGGAGCAAACTAGTACAAACAACTGGGAGAGGAGTGCACCAAATACATTTCTATTCATTTCTATACTTGGAGGAGGTCAGGATGCTGTTTCCGTTGGCTGCAGAGGAGAGGACACGCAGTAATGGGTTTAAACTACAAGTACAACAATACAGGCTAGATATCAGGAAAAAAATGTTCACAGTCAGAGTAGTTCAGCAGTGGAATAGGCTGCCTAAGGAGGTGGTGATCTCCCCCTCACTGGCAGTCTTCAAGCAAAGTTTGGATACACACTTTTCTTGGATGCTTTAGGATGCTTTGGGCTGATCCTGCGTTGAGCAGGGGGTTGGACTAGATGGCCTGTATGGCCCCTTCCAACTCTATGATTCTATGAGTTCTTGCTGTAGGCTAGAACTGTGGCCCCCTCCAGGGTTTCCTTCTTCCCTGGCAGGGTTTTTGGAGGTGTTGTGGGTCTGCCGAGGGCCGGGCTTGATGTCCGACGCAGGATCCAAGTAGACATGGAACTAACCAATGTGCATCGAGGATCCAGTCTGCCTGATCCTATCAGTTTAAACAAACCAGTGCGAATCTAGCCAATAAATTTAAATCGATCAATGCTAATCTGGCCAATCCTGAGTATGGGCGGGGAAATCTCTTGCACAAGAGAAAAGAATAAAATGAAGCTGAGTGATGCATCATGGGAGTCTATATCCTTTTGGAGAAATTGCAGAAACCATGCAGTGTGAAGTAAAGCCCAATGGCAGAGCAATGTGCGCAAAATCAGGAAAGAACCAAAGAAAAAAGAAAGTAGGTCTGTACTGTGGAAAACGTCTGTGTTTGGTTGATTTAAATATTTTTTTTCCAGGCCAGCTGACTCCAGTGTTAGGGGTGGACTGTAGAAAATTCTTCACATCATGTCCCAGATTAAGGCAGCAGGATGGGGGCTGGTCAGGATATAGTTACCCACATACTTTCTTTAAAAATAGCTCAATGCCCACTCTCTCTATTGGGGATACACAACTGCTGTTTTTGCATGAAAATAGAGACACAATGGGATTTTAGAAATCAGACTGTCCCTGATCTCTTTGTGCAGAAAGTTATATATAAAAAACTCATTTAGACCAGATCCTTTCACATCTAATGGTTTGGCCCTACCATCTGTAGGAAGGATACATTTACTCCATCCTCTCCAGTTTGTTTGCAAGAGCCTGCCTGCCTTTCAAGGGGCACCAGCAAAACATTTGATTCTCTCTTCTGTAGCCATGCAGCCTATTTTAAGGGAAGACAGTCATGCAGACAGTCAGGTGCAATATCCAAACACAATGGGAGAGAACTTGGAAAGCCCTCAGTGCAGTTATAGGAAAACCAATGTGTACAGACAATCCTTTCTGGTAAGAATTTCTGCTAACTCTTGAGGCTGGAAGATACCTCTGTTGGTTATCTCTTACGTGAGTCCCCTGTATCTATTAGGATAGATTCAAATGAGTAGCCGTGTTGGTCTGAAGTAGCACAATAAAATCAGAGTCCAGTACCACCTTAAACAGTATTCCTACTGTTATTAGTCTGAGGAAGAGTGCTTGCACTTGAAAGCTCACGCCTTGAATAAATCTTTGTTGGTCTTAAAGGTGCTGCTGGACTCTGATTTCCCTATATCTATTGTCAGTCTTGCCTTGTCCATTGCAACTACTTTGGACTTTGCTCCAGAACCTTGTGTGTAGGGTTGTCAGCTGGGAAATACCTGGAGATTTTGGGGGTGGAGCTTGGGGAGGGACTTCATCAGGGTATAATACCAGAGAAGCAACCCTCCAAAGCAGCCATTTTCTCCAGAGGAATTAATTTTGGTTTTCTGGAGTTTAGTTGTAATAGTAAAAGATCTCCAGGTGCCACCTGGAGGTTGATGTGACCATAACCATTTGTTTGAGATAAAGAACTATGAGCATGTGTCATAGACCTCACAGCTGCAACTAATTTCTACACTCGCAAATTTATGGGAGGTTCTTTCAGTGCCATCTTATGCAACTATACCCTTCTAAAGTACAAATTATGCCCTATAGTAGCGATCCCCAACCTGTGGGCCGCGGACCACATGTGGTCCTTCGACTAATTGGAGGTGGGCCCCAAAGGACGCCTTTTCTCTCCCCCCCCCCGGCCCTTTACTTCATCCCCCCCAGCCCTTTACAACACACTTCATTGTTGTGGCGTGTCTGTATCTTATTTTGAAGAGATGTTTAAACATTACAGTAGTGATCAGAGAGCGCTAGGGCAGTGGTTGAGAGTAGAGGAGTAAACTACCCCCACCCCCACCGGGCCTCAGTAAAAGGCATTGAGTGGTCCCCGGTGAGTGGTCCCCGGTGATAAAAAGGTTGGGGACCACTGTCCTATAGTATCCCTGAAATGGGGACTCACTACCATTTAGGAGCCTGTGTTTGATTACATCACTTACTTTACTTTTACTGAATTGTGTGTGTTTGTGGGGGGGAATTAGGTTTAGGATTGCTGTGGCAGATGACGTGTATTTATGGGGGTAGGAATAAGTGCTTCTGTCTTCACCATCTTTGTGCCATTTTACAAAATCAAAACGTGGTACAGTTGAAAGTAAAATGATAGTGAGTCCCTATCACATGTGGCTTGAGCTTAAAAGTCCATTGAACTTTGGGTTTAACTCTGCATAGGACTGCACAGTTAAAAACTGAATGGAAGCATCACATTTTTAAATTAATGTGTCAGTAATTTGGGGCCATGTGACTCAAACTTAAAGAAAAAACGTTTACTTTAATAACTTTTTGGTAAGACTCTTCTATAATAGGATTCTTTAATCTTGGCAGTCCTCTATGTATGCAATACAAATTCTCCTCTTTCTGTGGTTGAGTGGTATGTAGAGTTCAGCATCTGTGGGTAAGTAACAGGACACTGCTGATGCCTTTTAGAGCAAGGTGCATTTCTGCTTTATTTATGGAGACAAACATACAGGTTAAGGATTTAATCATACCGGATAAATCATTCCAGAAAGCCTATTAGAACCATATGTTGATTTTTTGCATGACTGCGAGGAGTCTGTTTTTAGGGCATAGTTCTACACTTTCCCTCTCTTGCTCTCTATTTTATCCCCAACCCTTATTTGCAAATTATTTATGTATTTAAGTGGAATCATTTATGTGTGGGAGGAGACATTAATCTTAAAAGTTTTGTTAATGGAAATGGGTGAAAGACGTAATAAAAAGCCAGACCAAGTAAGCCCGCAATCGCTGTAGCCATCTTTATTTAGTGGGAATTCTAAAGCTAGAGCCAAAAACCTACAAACAGGGAACATCGATAAAGGCTTCAATATTCAGGAGAATGGCTATCATTCAGCATAAGGTAGTCATTTTCTGCCAGGTGGTTCTGCTGCTGCTGAAGTCCTTCAAGAGAAACTGGTATTTCTGAGACTTCTAGGTAGTTCCCTCTGCTGCAGGAAGAGGTTTTCTTTGCCTTTCTAATGAGGCCCATATTGGCTCAGTCATGGCCTGGCCCATTTGCTCATAGATGGTGTTTTATTATTGACTGATTGCCTTCTATGCACTATAAATTCTTTTGCCAGAATTGCAATGGCACACGGCATGGCCCAGTGTTACTATTTGCATCTACTTATCTGTGCTGCTTGGCTGGCTGTGCAGAGCGGATGCCAAAGAGGAACAGTTGTTGTGCTGACTGGATTTCTTTCACTTTATACACATTGGAACAATTTATTTCTAAGCCTCCACTGGGATTTCCGGGGGCTTTCTCACTGCACTTTTTGTTTTCCCATTTCCAAAAGGCAAGTTTCCCTTTTTAAAAGAAAAGTTGTTGTTGATAAGGATCTATGCAACGAGTCTCCACAAGAGTTAATCTCACAATGCAGGTCCTTAATTTGTGCCTCAAGGTCAAAGGAAAAATAAAATAGAAACAAAACAGGAGGCATAAATCCTGTAAAGGAAGAACAGACCTCAAGTGAAGTAGAGGATCGAGATTTGATATGTTAGGTATTAGTGGCAGCTAACAATGGGATACTGAACATCCAGCCTTAAGCTCTTGGTATTGCTTTAATGAGGTACTGCCCTGTTTTTGGCCTCTCAAAGCTTTGCAAAGCATATGTGTAGAAACCAGTGCATTGTTCAGGGGCTGCTCTAAACCAGTTGATCTCCCAACTTCTCTTTCCTTCAAAGTTCCTGTAATATATTAATCAATATCTGCTTAGTGTGCTGTTTTGCATATCAATTTGTTGTAGAAGAAGAAGAAGAAGAGTTGGGTTTTATATGCTGCTTTTCTCTATCTGAAGTCTCAAAACAGTTTACAATCACCTTCCCTTCTCCCCACAACAAACATTCTGAGAGGCAGGTGAGTCTGAGAGAGACTGTTCAGAACAGCTCTATCAGTGCTGTGGCGAGCCCAAGGTCACCCAGCTGGCTGCATGTGGAGAAGCAGAGAATCAAACTCACCTGATTAGAAGTCGGCACTCCTAACCACTACACCAAGCTGGCTGTCAATATCACCTTAGGGAGTATTATGGTTTCCTAAGGGAGGTAAATTGGAGGTATAATCTCCAGTCCTGCTATGCTTTTCTTCATAGGGTCATGCAGGTTTCCAATGCTGACTTGGGAATTACCTGGAGATTTGGCCTGAGGAGGGTGGAGTCCGGACAGGGCAGGACTTCAGTGGGGTATAATGTCATAGAGTCCACCTTTCAAATAGATCATTTTATCCAGGTTAGCTCATCTCAGTTTTTAATCCCAGGGATCAGTTTTTAATCCCAGGAGATTTCCAGCCATAACCTAAAGGCTGACAACACTAGGGGATAGTACCTTGGAAGAGTAGATTTTGGGAAGGGAAGGAATTTGGCAGGCATATGTGGCTTTATAAGATGTGCACAATAAATTTTAATGTAATTGGATGGTTTATATTTTGTGGACACCTAACCTTTTTGGGAGAGCCTCTTGTGGCGCAGAGTGGTAAGGCAGCCGTCTGAAAGCTTTGCCCATGAGGCTGGGAGTTCAATCCCAGCAGCTGGCTCAAGTTTGACTCAGCCTTCCATCCTTCCGAGGTTGGTAAAATGAGTACCCAGCTTGCTGGGGGGTAAACGGTAATGACTGGGGAAGGCACTGGCAAACCACCCCGTATTGAGTCTGCCATGAAAATGCTAGAGGGCGTCACTCCAAGGGTCAGACATGACCCGGTGCTTGCACAGGCAATACCTTTACCTTTAACCTTTTTGGGAAGAGCCTCTTGTGGCGCAGAGTGGTAAGGCAGCAGACATGCAGTCTGAAGCTCTGCCCATGAGGCTGGGAGTTCAATCCCAGCAGCCGGCTCAAGGTTGACTCAGCCTTCCATCCTTCCGAGGTTTGTAAAATGAGTACCCAGCTTGCTGGGGGGTAAAACAGTAATGACTGGGGAAGGCACTGGCAAACCACCCTATATTGAGTCTGCCATGAAAATGCTAGAGGGCGTCACCCCAAGGGTCAGACATGACCCAGTGCTTGCACAGGGGATGCCTTTACCTTTAACCTTTTTGGTCCTACTTGTTGGTTATGCTTGTTACTTTTGTTGTTTAGTTACACTACCCCCTTTTTGGTTTCCTTCTATGGAACTATCGAGACCTGGGTTTCAAACTCCATGAAGCCACAAAGCCTGCTGGAACATGTTGACCACTGTACTATTTCAGCCTGACTTGTCACACACAGTTGGTGTAAGGGGAAAAGCAGGGGATAATCTGCATCCATACATGCTACCCTGAAATCCTTGAAAGAAGAGTCAGGTATAAATAAGAGCAGCTCAGGCAAACTGGTCGTTTTGTAGAGAGTAAGGCAGAAGGAAATTCTTTTTCTAAAGGAAATCCTTTGTGGGCCAGAAGCCATATCGGTTTTACTTGCGAATCTCCAACTAGTTCCTGGCTTGTTGCCAAATGAGAGTGTAATCTTTAAAAGATTACAGTGGACAATGAAGGGACAATTGTTAACTAGACTGGGGAATTACTCAGTGTGAAGAACTGCTCATCTGTTCTGTCTCCCAACCATTTGTATCTTTTACTGATACGATATCCAACAGGTAGTCAGTCAGCAATCACCTAAATAAAACCGTGCAACTGATTAAAAAAATAACACTCTAGTACGATGCAAGGGAACTGCTTGGGGAAAGCAGTGGTTATGTAATTTCCATACTAGCATAAGGATTAAATTACTACCACAGCATGCTGAAAACTTTTCTTTAACGACCCTGTCAAGGATACCCATTTACAGAATTTTATTAAAAACATAGCACTTATAGTAGTATGGGTAATTTTACCCCCAAAATGATTAGTATTAAAGAAGTTCTGACTTTCCACGCTATGGCTCATTGTTAATTTGCAGGGGGGGGGGGGGTTGCTGTTGTTGTCGGTCCTACCTTGCTTTTCTTCCCAGTGGGGACCCAACCCATACAATTTTCCTGTACTCCATTTTATCCTTAAAACAACCATGTGAGAGATATTAGACTGAGAGGAGGGAGAGTGACTGGTCCAAAGTTACTCAGAAAACTTACACACACACACAACCATTAAAATCTTATGATTTTCAAGAAAAATATCTGGATATTTTCATCACTTGCTGTTGTAAAGGTCTGTGAATAAAACCGTGCTGCCATTCTGAATGTCTCAGCTATTTATGGGATAATGCAAAAAGTCAAATTTATTGTTGAAATCATGTATTTGACTTCCTCGTCTCTTCCTATTGTGTGAGGTAGGAGAACAGCAACAGTAAGAAAAAAGCTAACCTCCCATTTTAACCTGATACAAAATGGTTGAAGTCATACTGGAAGACTTCTGAGGGAGAATTCTGTGTTACTTCCCTTTCCTCAAAACACTGAACTGTATCTATTTGACATTTTGCTGACAGAGGAGTGGGTTGATACTACCTGATTCTACCTGAGGGCTGATTCTACCTGACTTCCAAGTTAACTGAGGGGAAAATAGCAATGCAAAGTCCAAATCATGAGGACCAAGCACACCAAAACAATTTTCTCCATCTCTGGAATTAGAGTCATCTGGATGAGACTGTTTTAGAATCAGTGTGGAGTGTCATCTCCATAATGAAAGAGCTGTGACTTGTAATATGTCAAGACTTTCTTTTTAACATAATTGCATTTCATAATATGGCTACAGAAAGACAACTGAGTCTAAAAAATCTTGTCAGTGGATTGAAAACCTTATGCTTTAGAAAACAAAAAATCTTTCACAAATATGTTTCCTTAAATTAAAAACAACTTTATTAGAAGCACAGAGCATGCTGGGTTATCTCTTTGAAGTGGAAGCTGTAGTAGATACCATTTAGACAATGTAATGTTGCCGCATATAGATGCTTCCATGTAAAATGGTAACAGGAAGGTGAGAGATGACCATCCCTAGTCTGTTGCTGGGGAGCGAAGACATAAATCTCTGTGCTGGTCTGAGAGCAGATGCCCCTGCACAGAAGTTATAGGAACCAAATTAACATAATGTAATTGGCTAGCAAGGTGAGCCCCTCTTCAGAATCATTAGCAATGTTTACAGTACAAATCACTAGGCATAATATCACTTTTGGATTTAAGTGTTGTTTGTCAGTTTTGAGGGCAGGAAAGTCTTCTGTGATTCAATAGATGCTAGAGGCCAACTTGAATATAGAGTATCCCACTCCTTTTAAAAAGACAACAGCAGAGATACTGCTTAGTTTATAAATTGTAAAAAGAAGAAGCAGAGTTGGTCCTTATATGCTGTTTTTCTCTACCCGAAGCGGCTTTCCTCTCCCCACAACAGACACCCTGTGAGGGAGGTGGGGCTGAAAGAGCCCTGATATTACTCCTCCGTCAGAACAGCTTTATCAGTGCTGTGGCAAGCCCAAGATAACCCAGCTTGTGGGGGAGCGCAGAATCAAACCCAGCTCACCAGATTAGAAGTCCGTACTCCTAACCACTAAGCTGGCTTGGTTCTTCTATGTGGGTCCACTACACCAAGCTGGCTCGGGTCCAAAACTCGGGTCCTCTACTACAGTCTGTCTGGACTTCATGTGCTTTAGCATTTTAAACACTGCTCTACCGGCAGGCAAGCTCCATGGGCCCCAGCACTGAAAAGTTAGGACCAACTGGCTTCTCATTGTATTGCTGCCCGGTAATTTTGGGTTTGGTTCTTATCGGTGTTGTGTAGCAAACTGTTCACTAGTTCCAGTTCCAGTTCCAGTCAGCTAGGTGAAAGATTGGTGCGCTCCTGAATGCTGATATTGCCTCAGCCCCCCCCCCCCATTCATCACATCCCCAGGAGCAGTGAACAAATGTATGGTCAAAAGGATTTGAAGCAGTTTGCATCCCCCTCCCCTACTAGGTCTGCATTTGCTTTACTAGAAAAAAGAACAAATGAATAAACTAATAATAATAATTTCATTCCAGAGCACCCTGTGATGTTTCATTAACAGAATAAAATTGTTTGGTTGGTATGAAAAATTATAATTTGGTATAAAAATTTGGTATTTAATTTTTAAAAAAAAACGAAAATCTGTTAGCATCACTGACATGCTTCCAAATTCCTGTTTTATAAACTCCGCAATAGGCAACTGTGTGAAGGGGGGGGGGGGGAGGAAAGAATAGTTGGTTTATGACTTCACTTATTAAGACAAAATATAAATAAAGCTATCTGTCCAGCTCTCTGCAGCCTTCAATTAGCAGGATGCTGTGCAGTTATCCCAGTGCAACATATTCTAAATGACCCCAATTGTGCCATGTACATTTTATGTTACTGAAAATTCACTGGAACATAAGAAGCACTTTGTGTGCTGTTCTGTTTGAATGATGATCTCAGGCGACTGATTGTTTGTGAAATAAATAACCTTTAATCCCTACAGTATATGCATTCTCCTTTTTAAATCTTGAAATTATCCTTTTCAATATCTGGGCAAGACAGCATATTTTTGTCCTATAGAATCTACTTCAACGTTAAAATTCAACATTCCAACACACTGTGTTTCATCATTCTTTAAATATTTCTGTTCCTTTTATCTAGATTTTTTCCACTTTCCAATAATGTAGTCACTTATTATAGGTATATCCGGTATCCGTTTGACACTACTGCATATGTAAAAGCCTATGTCAAGAAGCTAATCTGCTCAGATGCTAAAAGAATGAGAGTGGTTGGTGAGACAGGCCTGGAAAACAGGAACATCTTTCATTATTCATTTCCATTGATAATTAAAGGGCATTGCTAATTAGGTCATGTCATGAAAATTAAGATAAAAGACCCGAAGCACTAAATCTGTTGCATTCTTGAGCAGTTAGTCAAATTGGTGATGTTAACATTGCCAGTTGCATGCTGTTGAGGAGCCATTGCCTACTATGAAAGAGTTATTTCTTTGTGAATCTTAAGTATTCTTTGTGAATACTTAAGGTATTCAGCTGTAGGGCTGAAAAAAAAGGTGGCTGAGGGGGTTAATATTCTTGGGCCACCTTGGGAAAGCCTAGGTGGCTGAGCAAATCAAGAGATTTGCTTTTAGTAGATCTTTGGTTTTGGGTCAGTTGGATGGGAAGTGGAGTGCCAGAAGATTGCAGGTGGGCAAATGTTGTCCTCATCTTCAAGAAGGGGGAAAAGGAGGATCCGGGTAACTACCAACCTGTCAGCTGGCAAAATATAGCTGGCAAAATTTTAGGACAAATCATCAAACAGTCGATCTTTGAGCAGCTAGAGCGGTTGGCTGTAACTACTAAGAGTCAGTATGGCTTTCTCAGGAACAAGTCATGTCAGGCTAACCTTATCTCTCTTTTTTGAGAAAGTTACTACCTTGCTCAATCTTGGGAATGCTGTGGACATTATTTACCATTGTTTCAGTAAGGCTTTTGATAAGGTTCCTCAAGATATTCTTATTGGCAAGTTGGTAAATTGTGCTATGGATCCTATTACTGTTAGGTGGATCAAAAGATGGTTGACAGATCACACCCAAAGGGTGCTTGTAAATGGTTCATCATCTTCTTGGAGACGAGTGATGAGTGGAGTGCCTCAGGGATCTGTCCTGGGTTGTTCAACATATTCATAAATGATTTGGATGAAGGAATCAAGGGGGTGCTTATTAAATTTGCAGATGACACTAAACTGGGAGGGGTAGCAAACATACCAGAAGACAAAATCAGGATACAGGTGATCTTGACAGGTTGGAAAACTGGGCTAAAATGAATATAATGAATTTTAATAGTGAAAAAAAAAGTAAAGTTCTGTGTTTAGGTAGGAAAAATCAAATGCGTCATTATAAGATGGGCGAGACTCTTCTTGGCATTAGTATGTGTGAAATGGATCCTGGCATCTTAGTAGACCATATACTGAACATGAATCATCAGTGTGACTAAAAAGGAAAATGGGATTTTGAGCTGTATTAAAAGAAATATAGTGTCCAGATCACACAAAGTAATGTTACCACTTTAGTCCGCTCTGGTAAGACCTCATTTGGAGTATTGTGTTCAATATTGGGCACCACAAGTTAAGAATAATGCAGAGAAACTGGAGCATGTCCAGAGGAGGCCTAGAAAGATGGTGAAGGCTTTGGAGAGCCAAGTCGTATGAGGAAAGGTTTAGGGAGCTTGGTCTGTTTAGCCTGGAGAGAAGACGACTGATATCATAACCATCTTCAAATACTTGAAGGACTGTTGTATAGAACCGGGCTGCAAAGGCCTCAGTAATGGGCCACCAGCGGCTGTGCCTACCTCCCCCCCCCCATCGCAGCGAGAAGCTCACCAGGCTGCGAGTGAAGCGGCAGAACGGCCAAAACGGCCAAAACGGCCGCTTTGCTCGCAGCCCGGGTAGGTTCTTGCTGCGATGGGGGGGGGGGAAAGGCAGGCACAAATGCGCATGTGTGGAGCTGCCGCACATGCGCATCGCACCTCCTGCTGGCGAAAATGCGCAGACGCGGCACCCGGGCCGCTGGCTCTTCCCCACCCCCGGAGGCGGTCCTCAACCACTGGTATAGAAGATGGAGCGGAATTGTCTTCTTTTGCACCAGAGGGTCATACCAGAACCAATAGGTTGAAATTAATTTTGGGCAAAACATCTAGAAGCAGTTCCTGACAGAGCAGTTCCTCATTGGAATACACTTCCTTGGGAGGTGGCGAGTTCTCTTTTTGGAAGTTTTTAAGCAGAGACTAGATAGTCATCTGACAAACAGGCTGATTTTATGAACTTAAGCAGATTGTGAGTGGGTGGACAGGAAGTGATGTGCCAGTGTTTTTCTCTTGCATACTCTTCCTTGTATACCCAGGGAATTGCTAATTGCCGCTGTGGGATCGTGGGTAAATTTTCTGCAGGCCAAGCTGGATTCTGGAGATTTTTGGTAGAGGGATCACTTGGGTATGAAATTGGGGTCACCATGGTAGTTGTGAATTGTGAATTCCTGCATTGTGCAGGGGGTTGGACTAGATGACCCTGGAGGTCCAACTCTGTGATTCTTTGAGGCCTGGACCCAAAGGGTATCTAGTTCTGGGGGGCAATTTTGTCTCTAGGCAGCTCTGTTCAGTGAGTGTATCATTAGCAATATGGCTACATTTAATTCAGCATATATGCACTCAAAATGTATCTAAATAACTGCTTCCTAGCTGTATTTGACTCAGGAAACGTAGGAGGGAAACTACAGTCGTCCCTTGCAAAAATACTTACTTTTGTATCATTGCGTGGCTGCTGCTGCTTAGAATGATGCTTCATTTATGGCATGATCTAGTGAGGACAGCCTAGGAGACAATATGTGATAAGCTTCCTCACACTGAGGACAGCTTCAAATGCAACACAGAGAAGCAGAAATGCTCAAGGTAAAACCAACTGGAGCAGGCTGCCTAAGGAGGTGGTGAGCTCCCCCTCACTGGCAGTCTTCAAGCAAAGGTTGGATACACACTTTTCTTGGATGCTTTAGAATGCTTAAGGCTGATCCTGCGTTGAGCAGGGGGTTGGACTAGATGGCCTGTATGCCCCCTTCCAACTCTATGATTCTATGATTCTATGATTCTATGAGTATGTGGACAGATAACAATCTCAAAGGAGGATCAGTTTTGTACTTACAGCACGTTTGGAATCCATGTGGATGGAGCTGATTTGTGCATCTTTCTGCCAACATCCATCCCAATTTCCTCTCATCCCTGCCATTCTTTGGCTCCAGTGGCTTTTTATGGCCTATCTTTTTTGTATTTGTATTGTTATAGTATCCTTAACAATAGTAATATACCTGCTGCCAGATTTGTAAAAGCTGGCAAAAAGCCCTCTGGCAGGAGGGAAGGAAATGGTGGGCATGAAGGGATACTGCAGAGAATTCCCTCCCCCATGTGGATGATCCACTGATGCAGTAAATGCCCTGCCCTGCATTTGCAGAAGCAACGAGAGCACAGCAGACACAGCAATCAGGATGGGAACCAGCTGGAAAAGCCACAGAGACAAACTTGACAGGAACCCAGTGATTCTTTTACCCAGTGATAGTATGTACTATTCATTGCCAGGGCTTGTATATACTGCAACTTTAATGTAGTTCCCAGGTTTAAAAGCAAATGCTATCAAGGGTCACTGGTTCTCACACATTACAGGAAAAATGCATGGAAGACGTATTGCAGGGATGATTCTATTAGTTGCTAATTAAAGCTGAAACTTTCCCAGTGATAGTTCTTGCTTTTGTATCAGGCACTCTCCCCTTGAACTGTCATCAGATAGGAAGAACCCCTGTGTTTACTGAAGGATAAATCAGGGAGTTGGTTATTGAGTGAAGTCTGCACAGGGACAATGAAATTACTGGATTATAACAGCATGCCATTCTTCCAGCTGCTTGTTCTCCTGATCATCCATTTCTGGAGGTGGTCTCACATTTGACACTGAAATCTGTTCTTGCTTCTGTTGATGAATAACAAATTGCAAATGCATCTCCCCTGCTTTCTGTTCCATACAACAAAAGCATTTACAGAAGTAGCATGAGAGGGATTTAAGACAGGTAATTTAGTAGCCAAACTAGATAGTATATTGAGGATCCATGATTCAATCTTCCACAATATTTCAGAAGCGTAAAAAACAGATTGTGATGCTGGCGGGAGGGGGAGTGGTTTACTTCCTCCCTTTGTGCCATTTTCCTCGTGCAAATCATACCTCAACTTATTTGCCCCTTTGTGGTAATTTATGAGCAGTTTTTTTTCTTCTAAGGGGCAAAATATTGGGAAGACAACGTTCGCCAGAAAAAGATGGCAGAAAATGTTAATCTGGATTTCCTAGTACTGTGGCCCAATCCAGATTTTCCCCACAGTGGCTTTTCCCCCCACACACTGGATATCCAGCCATGAATTTCCCACTGTGCAACAGAAGTCACCTTTTCATTTCTATTTCAGATGTCATTTCTGATTTTACTAAGTGCTTACCTACATATAAGGGCTGCCACTTTCAAAATGGACCCCCTGTTCTAGAGCTGAGAAGGAGTTTTGTATTGTGCTCACAAAAACAATTGTAAGAAGAGAAAGACAAGATAGGTCAAAGAATGTTATGCTGAGTCAGTCACTTATCATTCTCAACAGATCTTGGACTTTAGCACTGGCCAGACCACTAAATCAATGGACCATCCAATGCTGGTGAAAATTATTTTCAAATGAAATATAGATCACACACAGGCAAATGGATACATACATTATAAATCACGAGTCAGATGTACCAAAGACTGATTAGTCAACCTTTAGGTATTTTGAATGTGTGTTGCTCCGTAAAAGCAAACTGTTATTTTTCATTTCTTTATAGCTGTTAGTGAGAACAACATCTATCAATGTGAGGTTTGCCAGAAGCCAATCACTTTTCATTCTATTGACACATCCAGATCCCTAATTTTAGGCATGAGGGAATTGAAAGCAAACGATGACATCCCTTGTGTTTGCTTCCTTCCTTTCTCACAGAATATTTCAATGCATAGCACTGTTGGTGGAACCATGGCAGCCCCTGGGACACATCAGCTCTCCAGCCCAAGGATGCCAAACCACGACACAAACATTGTGATTCAACAGGTGATGCCTTCTCCACAGTCCAGCTCAGTTATTACACAAGCACCTTCGACAAACCGGCAGATTGGGTAAGAAGACTGCCTTCCGTTTTAATTTTGCTTGGAGGAAATGTTGAATCAGGTGTTTTACCAGATGTTTCAATTGGAATTGGACATGATGAAAAACGAAGAAATCCCTTGTTTCTTATGGTGCTCCACAGCTCCTTGATGATCCATTCGTTCTTTTCAGAGCATTGCTATCCTAAAAGATATTTTCCCATTTCTTCTCCAGACACAGGGGCTTCTAGGGCAATTGTAGTTATAGCTGTAATGGTATGCCCACAGCATCGCTGGCACTATATGTCTTTAAGTGAAGAGAAGGATAGGACTCACCAAAATGCTCTGTAAGGGTTACTGGAAAGTTTAGCTTATCCAAGCTGGCCTGTTTAAGGTGAGAGTGTTTCTGTCCTCACGTTTTCAGTGAGCACCCATCTAGGCTTTTATTCTTAACAAAATCATATCTTGTTTAAGGTATGTGTTTCCTTATATTTGGGAAAGAACAGGCATTGTGGTCTGTCAGTTCTGGCTGTTGAGAAACCTGGGGAATCTGAGGAAATGAAATGCTTTTTCATGCTTGTGTATCTAATGCTATTGTGATTGAGGTGTAGAATATGTTTCTTTGGCACCTCTTGGCTTCTGCTTGTGAAGTTATTAGTTTTTGGTAATCATGTGAAATTTTATTTTATTGTCGTTTTTGGCATGACGTATTTAGTGGTATGTTCTTTAGTGGATTCATATCCCCATCCATTGCAACTTAACAGAAGAAGCACATGTAGCCAGCTGGGTGACCTTGGACTAGCCACAGTTCTCAGAACTCTTTCGACCTCACCTACTGCACAGGGGAAAGGAAGGGAAGATAATTGCATGTTGCTTTGAGACTCCTTTGAGTATTAGAAATTGGGGTGCAAAAAAACCCAGTTCTTCTTTACCTAAGAGTACTGCCCATAACTTTCATGTAAGCCCATTGAGACCAAATCTGCGCTTTACTGTCCTAAATCTTGAGTGAACGAAGTACCTTGGAAACAAAACCAGCATGATAAAAATCATTACACTTTAGACTATGCATGCACATTTACAAGATGTATTTATTTCTTTTGTGTGGCATACAGCTTTGGATGAGTGTAAGAAAATATATTGTAAAATGATGATCAGATCCTTACGTTTTGGATATCCTTTAACTTTATTAGAGGTTGGGAGTAGGCTGGTGTCTAAAGAATGAGGAGTTTTCCTTAGAAATGAATGGCCTTGCAGAACATGCCTCTTAATGAGTTCTTTTCAGAAAGCACTGTCGTAATGTTTGTACCTTGTCTTAAGTGGGAACAGAATCAGGCCCTAAAGGCTACAGAGAACTGTACTGTAGGAACAGTCTGATTTTTATCACAACTGTAGATAGTTAAGTGTCAAAATATGGCCCAGCCACCTGCAAATGTTTGGACTGGCTGCAGGCCAACAAAAACAATGAATGAAAAGATAAGGTTTCCTTTGCTTAGGCTCTGCTCCTGCGTGAGAGACTGGGACGATTCCTCTGTGTTCGTGGGCTTTTCAGCCCATGCAGCAGACTTGGATGTGCTTGGAGTGGCTGTGATTCTTTCCATGATCTTTTCTCATCATCTTTTTCACTTAGCCTATGGGCTGGGAAGTGTGTGCATGAAATGGAAAAGTGCAAGATATCAGATAAGGTTTGTTGAGAAAAGATTACTGAGGGTGTTTAATCACACTGTATTCAGGTATTAAATAGACTCTTTTTTATTATAAAGGCTCTGTTGGGCCATTAAAAGTACGTATACACTCTGTGCATATAGAGGGGAGCAGTATGGGTACCTGTTGGCCTTGCCCCAGGACATCTGTGAAAATATATGGAGAACAGCTTTTCTCAATTTTTTTTTACTATTGAGAACCCCCTGAAACATTCTTTAGGCTTCAAGTAACCCCAGAAGTGGCGTGAGCATGCAGAATATGGTTGGGAAGTCTTTGGAAATCTTTCTCTTAATATGAATAGTCTTCTTCTGATGTCAAAAAAAAGAGAATTTGGTTGTTCACACCACAGTGATTCCACAAGTCCTTAAAGGTGCCATTGGACTCAGATTTTGTTCTGCTACTTCAGATCAACATGGCCAGCCACCTGAATCTACTACTGTAATCTTTTGATAATTTATTGAAAGTTGTTTTGATGTTATAGTCTGTATAATGTTCCATGTAAGTTATATAATATTCAGTGTAAACCACCCAGAGCTGCAAAGAAATGGGCGGTGTAGAAATCTAAATAAACAAACAAACAAACAAACAAATAAATAAATAATCTTTAAAAGCAGGTCGCTGTTAAAGGCTAAGGCCTAAGTGGGTGGAGAGTGGGTGGGGCCGGTCTGGGTGAGGGCACAATTGGAAGGCACTTCGCGCTTTCCAATGGGGCCCTCATCAGGACAGTCCAGAAAGTGACGGGGAAGCAGTGCCACGGTGTGAGTACAGAAGGAGGCCTTCCTCTTGGGCCCAGAAGCACACCCGGGGCCTCAAAGTGGCCCCGGGTGTGCTTGTAGGCTCAGGGGGAAGGCCAGGCCATTGCCGGGGGGGGGGGGGGTGAGGAGGCCTTCCCACATAACATCATATAGAGTTGCTATTTTTGACAATGACAAAAGTGACCATAACTACACAGCAGGGCTTGGGCAAAACTGGAGAGATCACTCAATGGTCGCTCAAGGAATATTGGCAAAAATCTGCATATCAGTTTGCCCTACCTGAGTGAGCAGAGGCATGACCTAACTACCTGGATGACTTTGCCCCACTGAAGAGAAGACATTTTCAGGTAAGTTCCAATGTTTCGTATAATAAACCACTGAGAGTATTGCAGAGTGTTTTTAAAAAAAATAACAGAATGAAGATACGCGTGGAAAACTGGCACAGCCACCTCCTGCGCAAAACCATGACAAATCTTCTGTTGGAATATTTCAGATTATACTGCAGTTGAGTTGAGGATAACTCGTTAATTATATAAACTTGTGTCCACTGTAACAGTTTTGCTATGACTATGGAGATTAATAACGTGAGTCATCAGATCAATAGTTTGAGACACATGTTAATGAGAGTTAAATGAATAGCCAGAGGCTGTGGAATATTTGAGGAGTTAACAAAACAAAGTCAGTTAAAATAAACACGCTTTTGTAGATGTTTGACTCCTGTTAAAACACTAATATAAAATTCTAAGAAATGATTCAATGACCAGCATCCAGGAAGAACCAGGACAAAATTTAAATCAATTTCCTGTCAAATCTCCCTTTTAATATTCTCAATTTGTGCTCTTTCATGTGGTTTGTTTTGCTAAGGTTTCATGGTACAGGTCTGAATTCCGTCCCGACTGAACACATTTGGTCAGGAGGTTATAAAATGCCATTCAGCTCATACAAGCAACACTGACTGGTGTCCAGGTTATTGTGAAAACAAAACACAGTCTTCTGACACCTTAAAGAAAAGCAGATTTATTGATGTATGAACTTTTCTGGGCTCTATGAGAACTTCTGCCTCAATAAATGTGTTTGTCTTTAAGGTGCTACAGGATTCCTTTTTGTTTTGTGCTACAACAAAGCTGTTCGGTTGCAGGTTGTGGTGGTAGACCTGATTGCTTCTTGGTTGCCTGAATTTTCCTTGGGTCATATTATCGTTCCCTCTGTCATTTGCAAACCATGATAGCCATTGTGCCCAGAAATGTAACAACTGGCTCCCTCAGTCCTAAATTCATTGTTTAGCTTTGGACTGCCAGTGTAGAAAAGAGATGTCTCTTCATCTGCAGGATCAAAACCAGCCACAGAATAGTATTATTGGTATGAAATAATAAAGCAAGTGAGCCCATTATAGATTTCAAACTATGATGATGACGAAATGGGTACCAACATTGGACCAACTCTTTACTGAGGCAACTTGAGACAGGTAACTTACCTCATTTTAGCAGATTTAGAAGGGAAGCCACCTCCTGCCCTGCCTACCTCCAGCTTCTCATATCCCCCAAGCCTCCTTAACTCCTCATACCAACAGCTCTTTAAAAATAACACGGCATACTACTTGCACCAACTCCCAAACTCACACAAATTCAAGAAGCCCTATAGGAAATGCACAGCATGCTATGTTGTTCTTTGAAGGGTGAACTAGTGACCAAGTAAGGATCATCTAATCTGGGGTTGCAGGTAGAACACTAAGGCTGGCAAGTGGAATGTGTGTGTTTGTGTGTATGATGAGACAAGCAGACTATTTTATTTATTTATTTAGCAATTTATTTCCTGCAATTCCTCGAAAGCTTGTGGCAGGTTACAAATGTCAGATAAAACCCCAAAGAATCCCATTAAAAAACCCCTGAAATAAAAACCATAAAATACAACAATATCAGACACTATGCAATAAAGATGCAGTGGAAACAATGTCCCATCCCTAACAATCCCCAGCAATACCTCTGGGGGGTGTCGGGGGGGGGGGGAGAAGGGTGAGAAGGGCGGTACCCATTTCCTCATCAAAAGGCAGCAGAAGACTTTGAGCTGCCAGCTTTGAGCTGCCAGTTTTGGCACTTGAAGGAGCTGGGGTCACTTATGATTGAGGAAGCATACTGGGGCCTCAATCCACATCTCTCTTCCATGGCTGATTTTTAAGGGAAGTAAAAAATAACATACCTTGACTTTCAGTCATAGTAGTTTGAAGACATATTTGATTTGTTCACAAGATTTCTGTTTCCCAGTGAAATGATTGACAGCGGACTTAAGCCAAATTAAAGCAGATGGGATATGGTTTAGTGCACACCATGAACTGTGAAATCCTGAGTTCCTAACATCAGCCATGGATAGACCAAGTGGTGTTCAGGACACCATTGTTTCTTCGCCCTCATATATGTTTTCCTTGTTTCTTTTCTTCTTCTATTTGCCATCAAGGTGTTGCCAACTTAGGTTTTCCAGGCAAGAGAAGTTCAGAGGTGATTTGCCATTGCCTGCCTCTGCATAGCAATCCTAGACTTACTTGGTGGCATCCACCCACACACTAACCAGGGCTGACCCATTTTGGATTCTGAGATTTAATAAGGTTGGACAACCTGGGCTATCTAGATCATGGCTAATTGTGGGCCAAGTCACAACCAGCCTTAGGACTATGGGGTTTTCAAGGCAAGAGATGAGGAGAGATGGTTTGCTATTTTTCTGCATAGCAGCTCCCTTCTTCCTTGGAGGTCTCCCACTTGCCCTGCTTAGCTTCCAAGCTCTCTCCCACTTGATGGCATTGTTGCATGGACTACTAAAATAATGCATGTAACACTGTTGGAACACCTTTCAGCATTATATAAACACTAAGTTTTAGGTGGTTTTATGCAGCACATAATTCTTGTGGAATTCATTGCCATAAGAGTGGATAGTGATCATATTAGTAAGGACTAGACTAATATTATCAGAGGGTAATGGCCCTTGATAGATATATCTCCATTATGTCCTGTTTGTGAGCATGGCTAGCAACACAGAGAGAGCTGTGTTTATTACAATATGGATGTTAGGTCTAAGTTCTTACTTGATTCATTTCTTGATGACTGCCTGGTAAACTGTGAAATATGCCCTTAGTCCTCAATGAACTCATAAATAATCCAGTGTACTTCATGCACAACATTCCCACTTGCCCAATAAATCCTTATTTCTATCATCTCTCTGCCTACACATTGCACAGGCCATGCATGGAGGCATTGCGAGAGACCATAAGAGTTGTGTGGGAGTTTTGTGCATGCTTCCCATATCCACGCCCAGTTGTCCCTCTCATTCTTGGTGGAGCACAAATAACTTTTCTGGAAGCAAATGGAAGCGACTGGTGCTGAGGGTGGCTGCCCCCTGTAAAATCTTGCCAGCAACCATTACTATGTTGTATTGTGCATATATTAGGCTGGTACTTCTAGGTAGTTAGTTGCCACAGCCTGGGAACAAAAAAGACTGAAGTACTATAACTAATGCAAAGTATTGCCACAACCTGGTAAACAAGGTAATGGGCTCACTGTAAGTGAGAGCAGTCTAGACCAGCTTCTTCATATTAGCCTTATCCGATCAGTCCATCAGAAAGCAGATAGACAGGTACATCAGAGAAACCTCTGAAGCCAATTAAAGGTATGCCACAAAGAAATCAAATTCATGTGGTTTGCATTCAGAAAGTTACGTTTGGTGGGCTCTACTTGCTTTTACTCAGTCTCCTAATGCACACCATGTGAACATTTGAAATGCTTTTAACAGTTAAGACCAGCTCAAATAACAGCAAACCAGAGTAGCAATAAAGAAAGAATTAAGACTGATTGCAGTGTGCAGTCAAAATTGTCTCCCCCTTCTTTAAAGGCATATATATCTTTGGTTTTTTCCTTTTCTTTCAGATGTGCAGTAGCCATCCTGTTGCCTTTTAGAATAAAGGCTTCAAATGACAAGTGCAGTAAATTGCACTAAATCTGAATTTATTTCATTTGTTTTTGTTTTCATTTGGGAATTGTGGTGGAGAAAGCCTGTCTTTTTACTGGCATTTTGAGTTATACCCTTCTGTGACATTCAATAATGCTGACATGCAATAATATAATAAAATAAATAAATTTGAATATGCAGAAGAAACAGGACACAAGGCTGTGGAAGAAAATGTATACAGTAGGGATGCTAAAAATGTGCTTTATTAAGACATTCAAAGAAATATCTGTACCATAAATAAAGCCCATAAGGGGTGGTGGGTGGAAAGTGGGAGGAGTTTGGTCTTACTACCCACCAATCAGGTTGGCTGTCCCATTCCCATTTAATGAGCGGCCAGTCAGAAAGGACGCCCCACCTCTGGTTACATCCCCCTCCAACTTCTTCCAATTGGAAGAAGTACCAGCCCAGTAAGGTGGAGCTGAGAGGAACGTTGGAGGTCCTGGGACTGTGGGCCAGTGGGGGTGGGGAGAGGGGTGAGAGAGGCCCTACTCAGCGCTCCTGCTGCCACAAGCAGGTCTGGCCCCAGCCTTGCCAGGCCTTGGTGGGGCTGCTGGGGTGGAGGGAGGAGGGGTGCACTGCCTGCCAGTGCCTCCCCTCCGAAAAAGGCTAGCCACCACCTCCATGGGGCTCAGTGTGCCTTTTGCAGCTGGTAGCCAGAGGGGCCAGGTCCCTTCCTGTCCTACCCTGCTAATTGCCTGCCAAACCCCCTGGAGCTTCAGCTGGCTTTTGGTGGCCAGCGGCAGCAGGGTCTGGCTCCCTGACGGCACTTCCTTCCACCGCCGCACAAAGCACCCACCAAGGGTGCAGGCTTCAGCAGGCTTCAACAGGTGTTTTTTGGGTGGTGACAAGAGGGGACAGGTCCCCGCCGGCATTTCCCCCCCTGCTCAAAATGCCCACTGAGGCCTATCCCAGAGGGGGGGGGGGGCTAGCACCCATTGTATTGTCATATACAACGGGCTTTGCTTCTAGTTTCATATATAAAGACCTACAAAGAGATATTGAGCTGGGTTTTGTTTGCACTGTTTTTGCATGCTGGTTAATGCATCCTAGCCATCAATGGCCAGGTATATTCTATCACCCTCTTTCACTTAAATGCTTTGGTTAAAATTAGGAGTGTGATGAACTCCATGATGAACAAGGGTAGCCGGCAAATATACCATGTTCAACAGGTGCAAGTACGTGATAGCTAGGCCTTACCTTGCCACCACCTGAGTCAAACATCTACTGAGCAGCAGCTGCTTTTAGCCTGAGCTGGTGGAGTTTCATATCCTTGACTTACAAGCGCATGAGTAGTTAAGTCAAATAATGAAATGATGTAGGAGGGCAGCTATGTACCCCATAAAGCGTATGCACATAAAAACTTGGCCACATATTCTTAACCAAATTGTAAGACTTTTTAAAGATAGTATTAGTTCATAAACACTGTCTGACTGCTTTGCCCGCTATTTAGCTGCATGATTGGCTGTGGAAGAGTATATACTGGTGACAGGACTATGTACCAGAGGAACTGGAACTTTCATCAAACCGTGTGAGACTATGCATGTATGTTTGGGTTGCCATCTCTGGATAGACAAATACCTAGAGGTTTGGAGGGGGCACAATTTGGGAAGGGGGTAAAGTAAAGGTAAAGGTATCCCCTGTGCAAGCACTGAGTCATGTCTGACCCTTGGGGTGATGCCCTCCAGTGTTTTCATGGCAGACTCAATACGGGGTGGTTTGCCAGTGCCTTCCCCAGTCATTACCGTTTACCCCCCAGCAAGCTGGGTACTCATTTTACCAACCTCGGAAGGATGGAAGGCTGAGTCAACCTTGAACCAGCTACTGGGATCGAACTCCCGGCCTCATGGGCAAAGCTTTCAGACTGCATGTCTGCTGCCTTACCACTCTGCGCCACAAGAGGCTCCTGGGAAGGAGGTATAATGGGGTAAAATTCCATAAAATCCACATTCCAAAATGGCCATTTTCTCTGGGTTGTAATAATGAAGGCTCTCTAGACACCACCTGGAGGCTGCCAAGCCTAATGTATGAAATATTGCTAATGAATGTGAAAAGTAACCTGATCAAAAGTTTTAAATTGGTTTGTGAACAGGCAAACAGAACAATGAATAATCAACTCCCTGGTCATGACCAGTCAACAAGCTGAGCGGGGTTGCTGTTCAAGCATCCGTAGTTAAAATTAGGAAAGGAAAGGAGTAATTATTTAACGGAATCCACATAGGAGCACTGCATTATTTGACTTCTGGGTGCCAAGATACGAATTTCAAATACTGAAAAAGCTAATGCTTACAACACCCCCAAACAATCTTCATCAAAACATTAATCACAAATCCCTTCGTGTGTTAAAGGTTCCTCTGAATAAAGAATGAAGGGCAGAGGGTGGAGGGGAGAGACAGAGAGAGGGGCTTGTGCTAGTTTCAACTCCATTATTATAAGCATAAAGTCATTGATTTTCTGGGATGAGGGGCCTCTTATTCTTCAGAGGCTAGGATAAGCTATGAAAAATTAATAAACCAGTACTTGATGCTATGCTTTAAAGCATTGTACAAAATCACATTTATAAAAGCCTATTATCACTATGGCATGCCAAAACTAGGGTTTACTTGAGGCCTCAAATTCACAAGTCATGTCCCTGCCACAAGCCTCCTTTCCTGATCCAGATTGTCTGTTTACATCTACCATGAGCAGAATCCCCTCTTGTGGGTAGCGATCCAGTCTTCCTCCTCATTTCTTTAAGTAGTCAAACACATTAAATATTAACTTCATTCCTAACTGGGTTTGTCATCTTCTATGGCCAGATATTTTATTTCATTAAAACAGTTAAACAAATGTTATTAAATACACAGATATACATGTAGTCTATTTGGAGCATAAGGTTGTTTTGAACACTGCTTTGTATAATTGCTTTAAGTGAATTTTCCTAGTCTCTGTTCTTGTCATCAGGGGCCCATTGTGGTATACTGGGTATCTGGACTAGGATAGGTTCAAATCCCGCTCTTCCATGAAACACAGTGAGTGACCAATGGAATAGCCTAGCCCCTACCTACTTCATAAAGATTTTGCATGGATCAAATGGGAGAGATTATTTCATTCATTCATTCATTCATTCATTCATTCATTCATTCATTCATTCATTCATTCATTCATTCATTCATTCATTCATTCATTCATTCATTCATTCATTGCATTTGTATACTGCCCTCCCCTAAGGCTCAAGTTGGTTCACATAGAACATAACAGAACAGTACATTGAACTCACTAATTATATTGAATGGAAAGTAACAATGATAATAACAATAAACAGAGAAAATAACATTCAACATAGTGAACAGTCTAACAGGCCGATGGTTGGTCTGATCTGTTGCATGGGTTCAAGGGAGGGAGGTTCAGGGCCCAGTAGATATTATTTAGTTTTGGTCAAACTCAACCAAATGCCTGGTGGAGGAGCTCCTTTTTGCAGGCCCCATGGAACTGTTTTAGTTCTGTTAGGGCCCTGATCTCCTCTGGGAGCTTGTTCACCAGGTGGGGGCCAAGACAGAGAAAGCTCTGGCCCTGGTTGAGGTCAAGCAGACTTTCTTGGGGCCAGGGATCACTAGCCAGTTGGAGGTGGTGGAGCACAGAGCTCTTTGAGGGATGTAAGCAGAGAGGCGGTCCTTCAAGTACACTGGGCCTTAACAGCATATGGCCTTGAAGGTAATTACCAAGACCTTATGCCTGATGAGTTCATTGAAAGACAGGTGGAATAAAAACGAATAGTTAGATAAACAATTCATGACAGTCCTACTGGAGAGTTCTACAAATTGGTGAATGATGTTCATATTAATATAAGAAAAGCTCTACTGGTTCATGCAAAAAAAAACAATCTAATATCTAGTCCACTGTGGCCAAACAGATCTCCTGGGAGATCCGTAAGGTACAGACAGCAAAGGCTTCCCCCATTGTTGTCCCTTGACTTTCAGAAATGTATCTTTTAGCCTGTGCTCCATGATTGGGTCCTATCCTCCTTTAAAGCTGTCTAAACTACATCCTTTGGCAGTGAATTCCACAAGTTAATTATGTGAAGTGCTTTCTTTTGTCTGGCCTGAGTTTGCTACTCTTTTTTTTTTATAAGATTTTTATTTTTATTTTCCAGAATTAAATATAGTGAAATACATGCAATCTACATTGTTAGTACAGAAAAAAGGGTTATGCTCTTCATTTAATACATTTAGTTCCCCGTTTCAATCCCTTTTTTATTATTTTCTTAAATAGTTCAGGTAAGGGCCCCATTGTTCTTGAAAGGCCTCTTCTGTTCTTCCGTTAACTATTAGTGTCAATTTAGCCATCTTGGCAAAGTCGAGTTTGCTACTCTTCATCTTCGCTGGGTATTCCTGAGTTCTGTTGTAATGGAAGGAAAAGTTCCCTCTATCCACTTCCTCTAAATCATGCAGTATTTCATAAAGTTGATGTATCTTCTTGTCTTTTTCCTAAACTAAAATGCCCCAAACTCTTTATACCATGTTATAATAGTTCTACCACAATAGTTTATTGGACTTCCTGGTATAGGACACATGGGTTCCTTTCCATAAAAAAGAGAAAATAGATTTTCTTTTAAAGCTAGAAGCGGTGCCCAAACTTCTCATTTTTATGGGGATTTTGAAGCAGGGTGGGGGGTGGGAGTCTGATAAATGTGAATAAATGTAAAACATTTGGAAACATTTGTTAAAGCCCTAATGCTTTTCCTCTTTTCTTGCTCCTTTTTTCTTTTTCTTTTTTGAAAGCACAGAGAAGTTTTGAGGTGAAAGGTTGAGGTGAACTCCTTTGGGTTGGATTTGTATTTCATCGGGTTTCACTTAACCAAGAGCAAGAGATACAGTTTCAGGGGAAACCAGAATAAGATGTTTTATTTAAACATTGTTATTTCTTAACATTGTAATAGGAGAGAACATTTTCGTAATTCTTACCTTTTAAAAACGTTAGACAGACTCATATGGTGGAAGAACGCTGCCACAATCCATGGGCTTGGCTGGGCAGGAACAAAGGGCTTGCAAATTAAAAGGGAAAGGGTGCGGGGAGAGAATATTCCTCTATTGTATTGGTTCAGGTGCAGCAGTTAATTGTTTTAAATTAGAGGAATAGATCCGTTTTATCTAACTTCAGTACATATATCCAGAGTGTATACTTTTGATCTTGCAGTTTATAAATCTGGCAGAAATTGTTCCTTGCACATCACTTCAAGGTAGAGTGGGAGTCTACCTATTTACATGATTCAAGCAGATAGCCATGTTAGTCTGAAGCAGCACAATGATGGAACTAGCAACAAGTCTCTTTCAATTACATCTTGCCACAACTGGGAAAGTGTCTGCCATTAATTACAAACCTTGACATTTTTACATCCCCCATGTTTTTGGAAACGACAACTGAACCCAAAGGACAGATTTTGTTATTTTAGCAAAGAACTAGCCAAGCTTCATCATCATGCTGCATATTTGCTGTGATGCTGTTTACTAATTTACCACGAATTTACTTTCTCCTTATATCTGTACTCTTATGAGTTTTGTTCCTTTGTCTGAGGAAGTGGATACGGCCTTGAAATGTTTCCCCAATGGGGACACAGTAAACTTCGGAGCTTTATGTTCGGCACCACTGCATCAGTGGTGGACCAGCACAGCTACCGCTGTGCGGAATGGGCCTTATTTACTTTTTAGGTTTTTCAGCTATATCAGCTGAGTACTTAAAAAGAAGATGTTTGACTCATTCTTCCACTTTGCTGATTTTAAGTGGTCTGCTATATAATTACAAAGTCAATTGTATTTTCTCTTTCTTTCTGTTATTTTTCAAACATCAACTTTGGGTTTACTTTTGTATTTATTGTAGGAATCATATACACAATGAAAAGCAGAATTTAGCCCCTACTGTTTTGGTTTAGTTATATATATATAATTATAATTAAACCATATAAAAATCAGCTCCATTCTGCTGCCATCTGTTTTTGGCCAAACCCTAGAGAAGAGTCTTGTGAACAGAGGAAAATAACTTGCTTTTTATTGGTCAAAGAGAAAAGAATGTAGTTATCAGCCATGACATTCAAGGAAGCTGAGCAACATCCAGAGGCTGAAGAAAGGAGGTTAAAGGAAGATAGACTTGTAGATTAAATTTGAGTGCTCATTTACATTTTCAGGGAACAAAATGCTGAGGGTGTGCTTACACAGAATGAAAATAACATTGTTTTTGAGCACGGCTGTGAAAGTGGTTCTTTGAACATGTAGAGCATGGCATGAAAAAGCTAATTCATAATGAGTTCCGGATGTGGTGCCAGTAGGTACAGGTCCACCTAGTACATGGCGGCACAACTGGAAGGAAGCCTGGACTGACAAATCATCCGTGCTGGCATGCATTGAAGACCCGTCTTAAAAATTCACGGCAGTTTGCATCATACAACTTGGTTCTACAAGAAAGAAAATGTGACCCTTCCCTCTGTGCACGGGGTAAACCTAGGAGCCCAACGAGGGCAATTGGGTGGGTGAGCACCCAATTGTATCTGGCCTTGGGTCAGCAGCTCAATTAAGTGAAAAGGAAATTTGGCAGTAAAATAAAATTCCTGAGATAACACAGATTTAATTGATTTTTATTTTGCTCAGTGACGTAAGATTTCTGGCAGGGTTGCTGTGTCTGACTCAGCTGCAAAAGCCACAGTTTTTCAGCAATTTGTCCCTTCTATCCATTTTAGGCGACAAACTGCCTGCCACACAGTCTGGATTCTTCATGGAAGACAAATTGCAGACTAAAGACAAGGTCATGGGGACAAATGCATCCTTCCAATGGAGCCTTTGCCACTTCTTGTGCTGTCTTGACTTGGCCTTTGGATTTCCAAGACCTTTACAGGCTGCATGTCAGCAGTGTATTGTAGTGGTTAAGAGGGGCAGCCTCTAATCTGGAGAACTGGGTTTGATTCCTCACTCCTCCATAAGCAGCCTGCTGGATGACCTTAGACTAGTCCGGTTCTCAGAGCTCTCTTAGCCCCCCCCCCCATAGGGTGCATATTTTAGGGAGAGGAAGGGAAGGCGATTGTAAGCTGCTTTGAGACTCCTTTGGGTGGCGAAAAGCAGGATATAAAAAAACAACTCTTCTTCTAAATGTTGGTAAGCCCTCTATTATAACATCATTTCCAATGCTCACAGGCTGTTTGACCTTTCACATGTTGTTCTGCTTATTAAATCTTGCATCTGAATATTTTAAAGGACATAAAGCCACATCCTCAGAAGTAGTTAAAAATGAAGACAAATCTGTTTGATTACTATGGTTTTATCTTACTCTCAGGGCAGCCTATATGGTTCTCATCCATTTTATTTCCAAACTGGCCCTGTATGGTAGATTAGCTAAGGATGTTGTAGTTGAAACTTCCTTTTAGGGTCTTAGTGCAAAGCAAGGCCAGGTATGCAGGCAAATAGCATGTGGGTTTCAGTGAATGTATCTGATGTAAGAAGAAGTATTAAGGAGGCTTTATCCTAGGCTTGCCAGGTGCCCACTTATGTCAGGCAACCTCCCAGGAATTTTAGCTGCTGTCCACTGATCAGCAGGCAGAAACAGGCCAGCCAAATGGGAAGGGGGCAGTGTTTGTCATCTTTGTGCAATGAAGTAACTTCTGGGATGACCCTGAAGTGCTGGCATCATGCTGCGATGACACTCTGGCATTCATCCCAAAATTCTATGATTTTCATAGAGTTTTCCCATTGAGGTTTTAGGCGAGTGCTGGAGTGTCACCCTGTTATGAACTGTTTCTTCAAAAGGCTCCTTTCCCCCCTTTAAACCTGTCAAAATCTTGTGGGTTTTGCCATGTTTAATATAATTTTATTTTAATTGGATTCCTCTATACGACGGATACCATATGGCTATTATCGTTGTATTGCTCCAAAGCCTTTTATCTAAAGTAAATTGGTCTTTTAGTCCTGGGATTCTCACAGGTAGCTCACCTCCCCTAGTCACCTACCTGGGCCCCCTACATGCTGGGCCCCCTACATTCCACCCCCTTGTAATTCATGTCCCTTGAGCCGGCCTGGCACCTGGGCCGTCCCCTCCACCTTCGGCTAAGTGACCGGCCCCCACTGTTGCCATCTGCATCTCAAGGCAAAGCATTACTTTGTGGGGGGAGTGTGGGTTGATGATCTGAAAGCAATACAGTTCCAGGACTGAGAGCCCCTTCTCAGTTCAAGCAAAGTGTGTGTTTGTTGCTGCTTCAATAAAGAACCTGATTTCTACAATCACAAATCTTGTTAGTGTCTACGGGGGGCAATCCTCACAAAACCAAAGTATACATATTGATAGCAATTTTGTCTGAATGTTTTCTTGCTTTAAAAACAGTGACATTTACTGAAAGGACTTGCTTCTGGATTCCATACCCAACCCATATTTACATGCAGATGAATTCAGATGGTACTATCTGTACATGCCAGCAATGTCTGTGCGGTTTCCTGACACTAGCAATGCCGTGTTTCAGGGGCACAGTCTATGACTGTCAAACATCTTTAAAAAAATATGGAAACAGGAATTTTTTTGCCATGTGTTCACTTGTATACTGTTCCCCTCTTCCACCCATCCCGAAAGGCCCCATGACGCCTATGGCAGCTCTCACTTTGGCTAAGGAAAGTTGGAAACAGGTCCATCTGGAGTTTGCCAGTGCCAGCTGTGTGTGAGTGTCAGCCAGACAACCACTCCCTGCCCACAGGGGACAAGTGTTCTTTCTGGCCTAGTTAAGAGAAGCTTCGTTGTCTTTCTTAGACAGTTCCGAATTTTGGGCCAGGTGCCACCCCTGTTTCCATCCCATCATAGTATTTAGGAGTTCCTGAATTTGGGTGGGCAAAAAACATGCATGCATATTGTAAAATATGGTCTGTTGTAGGCCATACTAATGATCACATATACATATAAACATTTTCTTCTTTTAAAGTTATTATATAACTTAATTACACAAAACATTAATTACAAGAACAAGAACATTAGTTATGTTACATTGTTTTAAAAGGATCTGTTGATCCTATACTTTAATCCAATAACAAAAATAAAGACTTCCAACTCCCTTCTAAGTCATTTTGGAAACAATCAAACAAAAATACTGGCGCAAAATCACAGATCAAAATATGTCTTCCAACGACAAAACTATTCACATAGCAATTCTTTCTGATCTGAATTTATTACTCTTCACCTATAATTTAAAAACTGTGGTTGTAAATTCAGACATGTTTGATTCTAGGTGTAAACTGCACGGAGCTTTTATTCCAACCCCAGATCAATTCAGTCCCTGCCCTCTACACAGAATGCGATTTCCGTTTGGATTTTGGGCAATTTAAATTTTCCTTCTGCAGCAAGAAGGATTGATCCGGAGTGACCCTACCTTTATTATGTGATATCTCAGACTGCTTTTAATCCACAATATCCGGATTGGGAAAGAAAGCTCCGTGGTAGAGAACCTCTGATAGGCTAGACCTGGTCATGTGACACGCTTACCTTAAAGGAGAAGCCCCTAATTTCTTTCAACTTCTGTCAGTCCTGGATTTTTTCTCCCTTCTCTGCCTTTTTCAATCCTCTCCCCCACCCCTTCCAAGAAAAGAAAGAGGCTCCCTGTTTGGCTCCTCTCTCCCCCCCCCCTGCTTCAAGAAAAGAAAGAGGCTTGGCTCCCCCCCCCCCTTCTGAACTACCCTAACCACGTGCAGAAGACTTTCCTGTTTCAATGGGGAAGGGGGGGGGGAAGAGAGGAAGACCCGAGTTCAAAGCAATCTGAATTCAACAGGATTGACAATGGAATAAAGAAAGTAAGTACCCTAGAAAGGATATAACAGGATTCCAAGTAGAAATAAATATGTATACGCTTTGTTCTTTCATTAAAGTTGATAATTTATCCATTTCCTTAAATGAGATTAGTTTGAGCAGCCAATCTTTGGTTGATGGTATATTTTGGTCCTTCCATCTTTGAGTGTAAATTAGTCTAGTCTAGCAGCTGTAACCATATAGAATCATAGAATCATAGAGATGGAAGGGGCCATACAGGCCATCTTGATTAGGTGTGAAAAAAGAGCCAACCATAGACTTACACTTCCAACAATTTGGAGAGACTGATTTATATATACATGATTGTTTCTTCGGTGTTAAACACAGTCTATAGAATATTTTGTAAACCTCAGTAAAAAGTTGATTGGAAGCCAATTGGACGTCTTAGCTTGTGAATTATAAGAGTTAGATGTTGGTGCATTACAATACATTACAATATATACAACATGACAACTAGGCAGATATGAAAATAATATGATATGAAAATAATATTTTCACAGATATGAAAATAATATTTTGTCAGCATTGTCATACAATGACAGGGTTGGAGCTTATTAGTAAACAATGCAGCCTGAAGAGCTAGGAGTAGAACATACTTATACTTAGGAATAAGTTGCATCCAACCCCAAGGATGTGTACATCCAAGAAAAAAAAATGTGTCTGAGCATGAGTGCTGACTTCGGCATCCACTTCCATGCACGCATCAGTAATAAGAGCTGGTTCACAGCAATATTTTACAATAACTGAATAGCAGATTAAGCAATCAAACTACCTTTGGTGAGGATGCCAGAACAGGAAATAATCATAGATTTTTTGTTAATGGAAAAAGGCAGTAATTAAAAGCAGTGCGTGTAGGTATATGTGCTTGAGAAATCTGGGTTGTTTTGCTAAACCATCCATTGAATTATGTTGGCAACTCATTTATGTAGGGTATATCATTAGCTTTTGCTCTTTGCGTGCAACGTAATCAACATAATGGTGTTTTGTGTAGGAATGTATGTTATAGGCATGGGTTAATACATCAGGGAGAGAGACAGCAGAGGGGATACAACTAGTAAAAGGGAAGGATGAGACTCTTTATAACAACATAATTTTTTTCGACTCTATCAACCTGGAACAAATGTAGAGTTTGTTATTAATTTGGCAACAGTAAGGACTAGTTGGAGCTAATGCTGAGCATTCTCCGATCACTGCTTATCTGATCTGAGGCCGGCGCACTAAAGAAGATCAAGACCCCCCCCCCCCCTCCTGGGTTCCTTGTTGGCTTTTTTGGCCACTGTACATCTTGGTTATATGTTGGTTAATGTTGTATTTTATAGTGTTTTAGGGATAATTTTATTGGGAGTGGTGGGCTAGAAATTTAATAAATAAAATAAAAATAAAATAAATGTATAATGGCATGCATTTTTTTTGACCACTAGTTTTCTAGGAATCTTATGACATATAAAAAAGCCAAATAAAATCAAAATCCAGTACCACCTTTTAAGACCAACAAAGATTTATTCAAGGCATGAGCTTTCGAGTGCAAGCACTCTTCTTTAAAAGGACCTCAGGTTGTATTTTTTAGTCTACCTGGAGTCACAGGCAAAAGGAGATGCATTGCTGTTCTTCTGGCACCTTATGGTCATTGCAGCTACTGGGACAGACTGAGATCTATAAGGATGGACTAGGATAGGTTGTTGCAGTGAACAGGAGAGAAGAGAAGGAGAGGAAAGACAGTGTTGTCAGTTGTTGGAGAACTCCGTCATAGGTCAGGAATCTCTTCCCTGGGTGACAGACAACACTGATTAGAAACACTAAATGTCAACATTGTTCTCCGGACTAGTCATTGGCATAAGCCCAAGAGAATTTCAGAGACATTTTTTCCTCTTTCTACATCCTTTTCTCTTTTCTCCTCTCTATACATGCTGTAAGGTCCTTAGTGCCATCCCTTCAGACCTCCCAATAAATCTCTACAGTGCTGATTTTAAAAGCTCTTTAGTGTATGCCCCCTCCTTCACTGCTACCCCTCCTTCTCCTCTTTGCTAATTTATATATTTCACAGTGTCAGATGGGTAAAGCATGCTGGCATAGTAAAGGAGATGAGCAAAAAGCTGTTTGGGGGCACTTGTGGGGTTAGTGAAGTTGAAGGCATTCTATTTAGTGACCATGATACAATTGCAAACACCCTTTAACTGTGATACTTTGCCAATTCCCCTTGGAAGGCTGTCATTTTTGTTTTTCTTCTCTGATACATTTTTGTCTGTATTAAAACTCACTCTATAAAAAATAACTTTAGTTGAATTGAGGAGCTGCAGTCCTATGGGTGAAACAAACCAAATTGATAAACGACTGTCGTTATAGGCTACTAGTATATAAGAATTCCATTCTTAAAATAGGCATCCCTAAAATTAAAAAAGAGCACACGACTGTAGAGAGTTTGCTCTGACCATGTTTTTCTCAGTACATGAGCATCCGGGGCAATGTTTCTTCTTCTATGAGGAAACAGTCTCCCCCCCCAACCACTCCAAAGGGGGGAGTCTGCCATAAGAAAGACAAATTACACTGTAAGAAGGAGCAACCCCCCCCCCCCGACATAGTAAGAAAACATTTATCAGCATTTTCTGTTCATTTTTTATTCGTTTCTATCTCCTGTCTCCTATCACCTCTACCCCAGCATTGAAGATCAGATTAAAGGTTTGGTCAGCCTGAAGTGTGGGGCTGGTAACAAATTGTGAGAGCCCTAGTGGTCGCCATGGTTGTCACCAGGTCCAAGCCAGGACCTGGGGACAGCGAGTCTGCATGTACATTGAAGTCCCCCAGGATTATAAACTCTCATGCCCTGGTCCCATTTCCCCAGCAATCTACCCTAAGGTTTCTTCCCAAGTTTGCTTGGCTCAGTTCCTATCCCACTGTCTTCAGGGAATCAGCACAGTTCTCCAGATCTTCTTAGGCAGTTGCAGTCTGCTAGATCAGACTATTGAGGCCATTCTCTTTGGCTGCCACCAAATGTCCCTGGAGGCTCTTTCCTTCGCTGCTTCCCTAGGCAATGGAAGATCTGTGTCCCAATTCTCCACCAGAGGGCATCCACCCACTTCCTCTAGGCAGCCATCTATCTGGTAGGAAGCTCCTGTGTCATCTGCTGATTCCTGACGCGTGAAGACCTGCCTCCTGCCTCTTCCCAACTGCTGCATTTGCTGGCACTCTGACTCTCCCATTGTGCAAACACCATCTGGGAGAGTCTCCAGCCGCCCAGCACCACTCCTCCGGCTGACTCTCTCACAGACCCCACAGCCTGGGAAATTTAAGTTTTTCAAAAAGACAATTGGCCTTCACTAGGAACTCCAACTATCTTGAGAAAGGATTGTGGTTCACAGGTAGAGCAGAAGGACCAAAGTTCAATCCCTGACAGATGTGAAAAAAACTTAAAAGTCTTACTGGTTGTGTCTTTTTTTTTTTTGTTGGACCACTCAAAGCTTTTTGGGAAGCAGACCTAAAAAGAAAGCTGTATCATTTCCTCCTTGTTCCAGGCAGATGTTGCAAAGTCAAACTCATCTGTTGAATGGACCAGTGTTGTCCCGACTGACAGACCTTGCCCAATGACATTGTGCAGCTACTTTGCTGTCGTTAAGCTAACTACATTTTCATTATAAAAATTACTGAACTAAGAAAAAAGAAAAGCACCCAGTGTTATGTATCAGCAGTCTTTACCCCATTATCTTGTTTGTACTGCCGTCTGTTTTGGTCGTAGAATGTCAGGTCTGGGTGCCCATTCTTTTCAAGTAGCTCATGACTTTCTACACTACAGTGTTGTATCTTTGCTGCATCAGCAGCTGCCTTATTTAAAATGATTCTGTAGTGATTTGTTCTTATGTGAGGATGTAGAACTTGTTGATCCCTGTATGCTTCTGCTGCACAGAATCCTGCTTAATTGGACCTGGATAAATGTCTCCATAATGCAACAATATATGTTAAACCACAGATCTCAGGTCTTGGCTTGCGGAAGATCTAATGAACTCTTCCACTAATATAACTGCTGGGGTAGAGTCTTGTTTGATCACGTGACACAGTTTTCAAAGGGGCATTGTCCTTTATTTTTTCTTGAGCAGGTAAGACATTTCTTTGTTCTTCTAACTGGTACCATGCCCTGTTTTGATGATTCACCCTGTGAAATGTGTTTTTGAGATGCTCTCAGATGAGTCAGAAACACATGCTTAAGCAGAAGGGAATGTTGGCTGCCAAAAACGGAGCACCTTTCCTATGTCTTGCATTCTCCTTAAAAGACCAAAGTGGCACTACTTGAGAATGTCTACCTTGAAACTTAGCAGCAAAAAAAAGGCAATATCTAGCCACTTGCTGAGAGACATGTTAAATTCATCCCTCCACAACACACTTGATCCTATAACAAACTGAACATTTTATTTAAATTTATGCCAGATGAATTGCTGGGGTAACACACGGATTTCCATCCCTTCCCCAATGGTTTTGTTTAAAAGTCCTTATACCGGAGGGTCTATGAACATGAAATATTTCGCTTTCAAAGGAGTCTTGGTTAATGGGAGAAAAGAGAGAAGAAAATAAAGAGCGAATTTAGGCAATGTAAAATACCACAGGGAGAACAAGAATCTTCCAAGTAAAACATGTGGAACGTTGGTATGAGCTTTTAATGTATGCTGTAGTTTTTATAAGGAAACATTAATGGGGAAACATGCCCTCCAAGGACAAGCCAGTAATAAATATCTTGTCACCGAATTAGCTGTCAGAGAGACCATACTAAATAATGTAGATTTGTAAGATGGTAGTATGTGCGTGTGTGGGGGGGGGAGGGGGGTGCAGCATGGTAACTTTATGGTACAGTATTCAAATTATATAGTTAACCGATCCAAATCCCATTTTGCTAATGGGATTTGTACACTTAGATCCTCTCAGAAAAAATGTAATTCTCTTTACTCATTTTCGTAGCAAAGATGTTTAGTGACAGGGTGGAAACGTTAGACATTTGTTAGTGAGGATTTATTACCCATTTAACATGGTTGTTCCTTACATGCAATCTGTGAGTATTTTGTGCACTTCTCCTGAGAGCTTGTAGTGGCAAAACATCTCCCACTGATTTTTTTTTAGTAAACCGTCAATTTTTTAAAAAAGAGGAACAATATTTAGACACACTGTCCACAGGAATGTCTAGTATAAGAGCATGAATTTTTGTCTTTTCTTTGACTTGAGAATTTACTGTTGTTCATTGGAAGCGTTCATCATATTGCTGAAAGATAAGTCATTGATATATTGTGACTGGAAATGAGACAGTTTTATAAGTACAATCTGTGGAGCAAAAGGGGGGGGGGAGCAATAAAGGTAGAAGGCACAAGTGAGAAGAAGAAATAAACATACAATTAAGGCTTAAATATGACCTAACAAGTTGCTGTGGGATCTGATCTTATCCTATTTACAAGGGAAAAGATAATGACTCATAGGTGATAAATGATCAAGTCATTACTCACTTACGGAATTAGAAACAATCATGACCACCTTTTATGGTCTTCTTATAAATAAGGATTAGTACCTGGGATTTATACTGCTAGAATAGCAATCAGAGATATGCTGTGTTCTAATAGTTCCTAATGTTTTACTTCCTCGTGATTGGCTGAGAAATATTTTTGATGGTTTGATTTTCTTTCCCTCTTCTTTGGAAAAAGTTTCACATTCGTGCCTAAATTTCTTTCTTTCTTTCTTTCTTTCTTTCTTTCTTTCTTTCTTTCTTTCTTTCTTTCTTTCTTTCTTTCTTTCTTTCTTTCTTTCTTTCTTTCTTTCTTTCTTTCTTTCTTTCTTTTTGTAGTGCAAATCCCTAAACAGAATTACCCCTTTTTAAACATACTCCCTTCAGTGGATTGAAGAGCCTCTTGTGGCGTAGGGTGGTAAGGCAGCCAACATACTGTCTGAAGCTCTGACCATGAGGCTGGGAGTTCAGTCTCAGCAGCTGGCTCAAGGTTGACTCAGCCTTCCACCCTTCCGAGGTTGGTAAAATGAGTACCCAGCTTGCTGGGGGGTAAAATGGTAATGATTAGGGAAGGCACTGGCAAACCACCCCCTATTGAGTCTGCCAAGAAAACGCTAGAGGGCGTCACCCCAAGGGTCAGACATGACTCAGTGCTTGCCCAGGAGATACCTTTACCTTTTACCTCAGTGGATTGCAGGTTTGGGGTGGGAGCTTGCAAAGAGTGAGCTTTGGGGAAGGGAGGCACCTCAGCAGGGCATCATGCCATGAAGTCCGTCCTCCAAAGCAGCCATTTTCTCCAGAGGAACTGATCTGTGGAGTCTAGAAATCCTTTGTACCTTTAGGAGATCTTCTGCCCACACCTGGAATTTGACAACAGCACTTTGCAGACAATTCAGGGCACAGAGGTAATGGCCATGGTTCATGAAAGTCAGGATAATGGAACTTACAGACTATAAAGCAGCCGGCAGACAAGACTGTGGAAGAAAACAAAGTTGGAACCCTCAGCGTAACCGATTTATTTAGTACTGGTATTTCAGTCACAAGGTATCACTGTCCACATTTTTTAATGGCATACGTGATTCCTTTAGAAATTCTTGCTCTTTAATCAGCATCATGAGCAGCGGAAGACCTCTGTCCTAATACAATCCACTCTTTTTTGTGTATAATCTTAATATTTTGCTGAACATAATCATTCTCAGCTTGACTCAGAGGCCTGTGAAAATCAGCGGAAGCACGTTGGTTGAGTTAAATAGCCTTTTAATCAATGTCTTTCCAGAGCTTTTAAATTTTAGGGTTTTTTCAGAAAACATCCCTTGTGACTACTGGAGACGGAGAGAAGTTTCTGTCCTTTGGCTGTGAGGAGTCCATAACTCCAGAGGTCTCTTCTTGTGTAGGCCTAGACTTGCCCTCACATTCTGACTGAACGCTGTTTACTTGGTTTGACAGGGCGAGGCCTTTGTGTCTTTGCTGAAGCACTCAGGGACTGGGCTGTGCAAACAGAAGTTCTCATTCTCACAGTGCTGCATCCCTTGCCACTAAGCAGAACTTCTTCCCTTCCCAAACAACTTTTCCATTTCCTCTTTCCTGCCTTTGCAGATTGGGCAGCAAACAGTGTAGATTTCCTGAAATTGACTAATGACAGGACATTGGTGTCTGCAGAGTCTGAGCAGCAGTCTGGTTTAGGATGAATTCCCCAATGGAAGTATTCACAAGGGTCTACCTCTTCAGGGGCCAAGGAAAGTTTTGTTGCCTTACACTTATGCGGGGTCACCTTCAGAAATGTGGTGTCGTTAAGCCAAATGAAACAAATTAGTTACCTTTCAAAATTCTTCCTCAAAAGCCCCAAACGGTGAGATTGGATACCAAGGGCAACAGGCAAAAGCCAGTTCTTATGTGTAAGCCCTGTTTCCGTGTATAGGCATTGCACGAAAGCACAATAAATATTAGGGTGTAATTTATTTAATTCTGTAGAACTTTCATAGGATGGTTCCCTATTGGTTTACAGCATCTTCTGTGATCACTGCCTTGCTATCTTTCCTTAAGATATTTTACTAGCATTTTTGTTCAGCCTGGGTATAAGAAATAGCTATAACTGCATTTTATTCTTCTCTCTGGAGATTACTGAGTCAGACAATCAAGGGATGCCACCTGGAGAAACTCTTGTTGATTTTCATCAACTGGCCAAACTAACCCTAAGTGTTCACAAAGCTTTGAATAAGGCACATTCATTGGGTTATTTGCTGTGTCCCACTCAGCATGTGCAAATATAAATCTGTAGAGGGGAATTTTTTTTACATTAATTTTAAAGCTTTAGTGTATGGAGGAAGAGAGACTTGTTCGTTCTCCCAAATGGCTAGAGTATCTTTTGCACAGCTGGCCAATTTATTTCTCATTATGTAATGTAAGATCCCTTGCCTTCGTTTATTTTCCTTTCATTTGCCTGAACAGATGAAAGCATCTTTATTTCTGAACAGATCAAATGAGAAAAGTCAGATAGCCGGGCAACTGTGATTAACAGGCAGTTACACGTCTTGCCAAGTTTCTTGCTAACAGGCCAAGATGTTCCTGAGAAGAGAGACCCAATAAATGTAACACTTTTTCTTGGATTATTTGACGTTCCTGTCCCTTGAACATCACTGCAGACACCCACTTTAATGTAGCTTGTCCTCTGCTTCAGTTAGGGTGCAAACATCCCAATAGCAAGAGGGCTTTAAAGGAGAAATTCAGCCAGCCGGATTTTTCCCATCAGGACATGACTGTAATGAGAGCTGAACGACCCCTGTGGATCATCTAGTTTCCACAAGACCTTTCTTCCTTGCAGCTCTGAAAGAAGTAGAAGATTTTCCCCCTGTTACAATGTAGCCACCACTTGTTTAAATATTATTTTGGCTTCTCCTATGTCTGTTTCATAGCACTGCATTAATTCTTAATATTGTTTTATTCTGAAAAAAAGTATAATACAGCACACTTCAGGAAAAGGATAAAACTACACATGGCATAATGATAAATAAATAGTTGAGGAAGAGTCAGCTTTCCTTGGGCAATGTGAAATGAATCTATTTTACCTGCTGATTTATGTTCTTTTTGTACCTATAAAAGGTGTGTGAACCCCAATGATAAAAAGCTGGCAACCTTACATGCAAATACTTAGTTTCAAATTAGGGACCTACATGCATGATAACACTCTTAAGTCTTGACTTGGGAGCTTCAGGTTGTACTGACTAAATGGTACATGTGACATGAGCCAGGTTCCTCAACGTGACTTGCAGTCATGTGCAATGTCAGGGAACTGATGTTCCCAAGCTTTGCAGGGCTGGATGTGGTTTGCAAATTCAGTGCATGGGAAAGGTGGGGCAGTTTTCTGGAGCTAAAATGGCCATGAGTTGGGACTGTTCGCCCTGCTGTGGGACAACTCTTAATACAGTGAAACCATCTTGTCCCAGTGATTCATAAATGATAGGTGCAAATAAAGCAGCCACAGTGATCTAGCATCTGTTGGGGGAACATTAAAAGCTCTTAGAATGAGACAGATGATTGGTCTATTTGGCCATTACCATCTTCTGTGATTTACTGTAACTCTGCAGGGTCATAGGGTAAAAGAAGGCTTTCCTCCCTCTGCCATGCAAGCTCCTTTACCTGAACCTTTCTGTGCATACAGAATGTATTCTATAATGGAGCTCCAGGCCTTTTCCCAATAGTCATTTTTGCTTCTATCCAATCATTTCCCCCAGTTTGCAGTCTCATAATTACTACCAAGTATACCAACAATATTCCTCCCAGACTGTTGCATTCCATTGCCATATTTTTTCCAAATAATGGTTGATCAGTGTTTTCCTTAAACCTCCATTACAACTGCACTGCAGGTTTTTCAGACATGAATCAGATTAATGATGCTCCATCCCTTCCTTGCAAGGGGTAAACAAGGGGACAGGCCAGGGATTGCTGGTGGGGGGGACCATTGACAAACCCATGCAGGCGGGCACATGGTACAAGGCGTGGGGAAGCTTAATTAAGGCACTGTTCCAATGGTAGGCTGGTTAGGAGGAGAAAGACTCTCTTCTTTCCTGCTATATGGTTGGCAGCCAACTCTGCTAGCTGCAGAAAGTACAAGAAGGGGGTCAAGCAGCCTGGCAGTGCTTGGAGATTGCTTCTCGCCTCCATTGGAAAATGGCTCTGAGATACACATATATTTTTTTGTTTTGAGATACACATATTTTTAATGATAGATTCAAATGAGTTACTGTGTTGGTCAGAAGTAGCACAATAAAATCAGAGTCTAGTAGCACCTATAAGACCAACAAAGATTTATTTAAGGTGTGAGCTTTTGAGTGCAAGCACTCTTCGTCCGACTAAGAACTGACCATCATAACAGTAGGAATATTTTAATATCACTTAAGTTAAAGTAAGCTGTTAGCAAAAAAACAAACAAATCCATGTTTTCTCCTACTTTGAACAGAATAATCCCTCTCACTGTTAGTAATATATTAAGGCATCTTTGGAAAAGACAATGCTTAGGAAAATTGAAGGCAATAGGAAAAGAGGAAGACCGAACATGTGGTTTGTTTTTTTTAAATTTTGGGTGATAACATGCAAAAGGACAACCAGTTTTGGAAGTGCCTTCCCAGAACTGTATATCTTTTCCAAATTTTAAATAATCTCTTGATCATAAAATGTGGGGAAAATGTACTGTTACTTGTTGAATGTCCTACTGGGAGAACTGTAGAATTGTATGTATGACAGCATATTGAAGCTGCCCATTAAAATGAATCCTAACCCACCCACCCTTCCAATTTGTACTTTTGTCTGGTACCAGTGATGGAACAGAAAACCCTACAGAATTCCTTACACTGTTTCTCCCTGCCATATACTGAAAGTCCATCATGGCAATTTCAAATGAGATTTAGCAGATGTTATTCCATATACTGTGATACATACTATGCTTAAAGGGAGTTTGTTCCGATCAGGCATTTTACCAGCATCTGTTTGAAGGCAGCTGTCTTCTCAGTCCTTCTGTTCCATCTCAGACAGGGAAGCCCAGATGACAGGGGATAAGAAGGTATATTTACTGAAGGCTTTGATCCATCATTCTAGCAGAGTATTTTTGTATGCCTGAAGAATGATACCTTCATCCATTCAGTAATGAACCAAAAACTTTCCCCCTTTGAATACTAGAAATATGATTTGTGCAAATATATTAAAATTCTAAGGAGCTATATTAGGAACACAATGGGTTTCATGTAGTAAAGTCATGTGGTAAAGACTTCTGCACAAAGATTGTTTATTCTTTATACCTCATTCACTGGCACTTTGCAGCAAGGCTTTTTCTATTGTATTTCCTGTTTATATGTTGGGACTAAATTCTGAACTATTTAAGATTCTCATAGGATGTGAACTGCAAACCAAAAGAAAGTGAATTCTTAGTGAAGTGGGGACATGGACATCTGAAAAGTTTTTTTATAATGGAAAGGCAAAGTTTTCATCTTGTACAAAAACTCTTCCCAAGTGAAAAATATTTGTGCATTTAGAAAATGAAATCTTCATCTTGAGTTAAGCCTTGCAGTTTCTTCTAGCAAATCTAAATGCATAAACGGACATCAGTGAAATTAATTAAAGGTGACAACACGAATATTGTCACACTTAAATCCACTTAGCAGATACTTAGTGAACGTTGTAAAGATATTTTAAAAGTCTTGTGTGGCCATGGAGGATTGGCCTGTGACTACATTATAAACCAATTGGTCCATTTAATTAGGGACAAACTTCATGTGATATTGGAATTCTCTAATGTGAACTCAGGAAGCCTTCTTTGGCCCTAAGAAGGACCTTGGGAAGGGGCAACAAGGACTGGTGGGGCAGTACTAGGGGAGAATTTAAATCTTTCCTTCCCACACCATTCCACAGCATGCCCACCTTTTTCTATTATTGCTTCCTGCAGTTCAAGGTGGCTATTTTCAATCAGGAAACAGTATAGGTGAAAGAACTGAAAACCAACCTTCCCAGGCATCACAGCCCTACCTATGGCCTCTCTCCCCTTTTGGGTTCCATTGTAGGACCAAATAGCATGCTTGGGATTTCCAGTCATGAAACATTGATGCTCTTTGTGGTCTTACCCAGTCCATTTTATCACTTCATTGAGTTGCTGAGGATGAGAAGAACCTCTGAATTAAGAAAGTATAGAAAACAAGATCCAACCCCATCCGCCATTACGGATAGGCAGCTAATTTGCAGGTTCAGGCATACTGCTGTAGGATAGGGAGGGGGGAGGGGGGGCTCAAAATGGCTGCAAGTTGAGACAATGGATGGAATCTGTGCCCATCACTATCCCCACCACTGGTGACTGGGAGTGAGCCTGGGAATGAATGGGGTGCAGGGAGAGGGGGAAGACTAACCATTGTGAGGAGGGGATCCAAAGCCTGCTCTCACAGATGAGGAGTTTAAAACTTATGACCCATTCATTAAAGCATCACAACCTACAATTCGAGTACCACTGAATTACTGGGGAAAAAACATACCTACATAGCTTCTAAGTAAAGTACACTGAATTATAGGGGATTGATTGGCTGTTTTGATAAAGGATTATCATTGGCTGTATTTGGTTGTGACACAGTCTACTGATGTAACAGGACTGATTTTTGCTATATATTCCCTGTCATGTAAGAAGATCCCAGTCTGAGGAAGAGTGCTTGCACTCGAAAGCTCATGCCTTGAATAAATCTTTGTTGGTCTTAAAGGTGCTATTGGACTCTGATTTTATTGTGCTACTTCTGACCAACACAGTAACTCATTTGAATCTATCATTAAAATAGCCCCGAAGACTAACGTTGATTTTATTGTGCTACTTCAGACCAACACGGCTACTCATTTGAATCTAGATAGCTTCTGTATCACAAGCACTGAATTTGCTTAGATTTGAGAGGAACTTTAAGGACACCGCCATCACTTCAGCCATAGGATGTCCCAACTTCAGACTTCTCAGAAATGGAGGGGGGGGAATGCTACTTCGAATGGAAGGGAGGGAATGCTGTTCTCTGTGAAAAAAATGCCTGCTATACCCCGGGAGTTCTGTAAAATATGTTTTCTTTTTATGTGTCCACCTGCACTGTGTAATTTAAACTAGCTACATTTGCCATGCCAAATTCCAAAGGAGACTTTCCCCCAACTCTACAAAATCTATGGAAGAAAACAGTGGGATCTAGCCTTTGCCATCTAAGACAGGGATAGTCAACCTGTGGTCCTCCAGATGTTCGTGGACTACAATTCCCATGAGCCCAAGCCAACAAACGCTGGCAGGGATTCATGGGAATTGTAGTCCACGGACATCTGGAAGACCACAGGTTGACTACCCCTGATCTAAGAGACAGGCTGGAATCAGATTTGTTTATATACCTTTCAGTGCATTTTAATTTGCTGGCAATAAAGCGATCAGTTTTAAAATAATAGCTACTTCGGGGATGCTACTAGAAATTGCTCCCAAGTGATGGCTGTTAAACTCTTTCCTCTGTAGTCACCTACCGGGGGCGGGGGCGACATTTATAGTTGCATAGTGAAAGTTGCCCAGTGAGCCTCTGCAAACTGTGCTCATGGCTTAGCAATGTCTGCAACGTGGAGCGATTTTAAGCAAATCTGTACATAGCAGCTGTAACGTTTGGGAAACGGATAAAATGTCATAGCCAAGATTGGAGTCAAGGTGTTCAAATCAGTGCAGTTACGTTTCCTAGAGACCTGTACAAAACAAAACAACAGCCATGCTAGTACCCCAAATTGGTGCCTGCTGGTTGCTATTTAGAGCCATTTGCTTTAATACCCCGTTTTGCACAAAAAGGGCAAGGAGGGAGGGGAATTTGCAAACAATAACTCTTGCTCATTGACATAAGCCGTCTGTCATTTCCTTATGGGACCTTAGCTTATAAAAATCAGAAGGAAACTATTTTATATGCAATGTAAAGAATTTTAGCCTGTGGAGATCTTCCCCCCGTCTCTTTTGGTAGTTCAACAGCTGTAAAGGTAGGGGCACCGGCCGACATGTTCCCTTCCATTCCCCTTTTTCCTTAGTCCCTTGAGTTGTAATTAAAACTTCTAGAAAGCGAAAACCTGTTACTAGCAGAACTGTGCATTTAGCAACTTGTGTTTCTTATTTTATTTTTTATAAGCCATGCTGATCTTTCTCTTTTTTTGGCAATTTGGTTTACAAAAAGGCTTTTTTGAATGTGGGACTTTTATTGTGATCTGAAAAATTGCACAGTTATATTAATCACAGAAACAAGCCACTTGTTCAGTGGCAGAACAATAATTATCTCTTACTGGGATGATTATGCTCCCTAATTATACATGAACTTATTCCCCTGAGGCAAAAAAGTTTCAGAAATGTGCTCTTTTGTACATATGCCTTCCTGGATGGTCTTTTACAACTTTCAAAGAGCTTTGATTCACAGATGACCTTGACAGTTTCTTTACAGCCTTCCCAGTTAAGAAGGAATAAAATCTGTTTTCCTCTATATATACCCCAATCCTGCAGTGTTTCAGGGACAGCTCCAACATACCCTATTCATTCAAAAAAGAAAGAAAGAAAGAAAGAAACTGGATTGCTGGGTACTTTCTTTTGTAATCTTCTCGTTCTCTTGAACTCCACAAGCAAATTTGCACCTATAAGAAGCCTAAGTATCTGTTACTGAATGCATATGGTTTGTGCAATATTTTGGGTGGGCTTACCAGGTGTGGCCTGGAGATCTTACAGCAGGGGTAGTCAAACTGCGGCCCTCCAGATGTCCAGCGAATGCTGGCAGGGGCTCCTGGGAATTGTAGTCCATGGACATCTGGAGGGCCGCAGTTTGACTACCCCTGTCTTACAGCATTACAACTGAGGTCACTTGGCTCTCCAAACACTGCCCTCCCTTGGTTTCACCCTTACATTTCCAGGAATTTCCCAACCTGGAGCTAATAACCATTCCACCCAAATGTACATTTTACCAGTTTCATCTAGACCAGTGGTGGCCAACTGTGGCTCTCTCCATGGACTACAATTCCCATGAGCCCCATGATGCCACAGAGTTCACCCTCAAAAGATGCCCTTTTCTCCAGGGAAACTGATCACTGTAATCTAGAGATTACAGTGGTAATCAGCTATAATCCTTTAAATCAGTTACAATCCTGGGAGAACTTCAGGCCTCAGGTAGAGGTTTGCAACTGTCTTACTAGGTGATCCAGTAGACTCTGTCTGGGAGGAAAGGAAACAAACAGGAAACATCAGCAGAAAAAATAACTAATTTAGGCTGGAGTTGTTGACTTCTATGTCTAATTTATTTTAAGGTTAGTTGCTTTAAATGTCCTTTCATTTAGATCCTGTTCTTACTATAACTGAAGAAGTGGGCTGTTAAACTAGTGTACATTGCAGTCTGTGAAAGCAAGTTAAGCTCATTACTTTAGGTTGAAAACATTATTCACCATTGACCCATCTTAAATCAATAAAAAACCCTTCACCTTCCTCAAATTTTCTGGAAATAACTCAAAAGTATTATTTAAATTAATATTGTACTTATTGATAATGAAGAAGAATCAACAAAATCAAGCTGTTACATGAGTCTTCTTTCTAAAACCCTGACCCATGTGTTGACTGGAAATTAATTCCTTTATTTGCCTTCATGAAATAGATTTACTTCAAGAAATACATTTATAATTGGTTTTAAGTCGTCATGTGTGATAACTGACACTCAGCGTGGCAATAATGAAACATTAAGAACAATATCTGTGTTTATTGGTTTGGTCCAGGTTTCAAAGATGGGTATATAAGTGCTTTATAAATCCAGGAAATTCAAACAACTCACTAGTATTGCTTTTGCACCAGAATCACCAACCTCTTCTGATGCTGCTGATGATAATAATAACCCCGATAATAAATTTATTTTATAATCCACCCTTCTTAATAGACTCAGGGCAGGAAACATTCATAATTACAGGATGTAAGAGATTAAGACCATTCGGGACATATTAAGAGATCATCTATATTTCCTTGTACCTTTCCACTCTACGTTACATGCTTCTGCCTATACTGACATTCTAACACCTTTCCAGTCAACAAAGCAAATAGCCTTGCATCTTGTAGGCACATGTGTGCATCAGCTTCTATTTTTGTACATCCTTAATCCATATTTAAAACCATATTGATGTGATCCCTTTCAAGGCTGTAGGTTAGAGGAATGTGGAATGAATGGTGAATTAAGGGAGCAATCTTAAGCAGGTCTTCTAAGCACTGGAGCCCTTCTTATCCAATTGGGCTAACTCACAGGTAACTGTTATTAATATTTGGGTCCCAAAGGATAAATATTAAAAGTGACAGCAATAAACTTGACATTCCCTTTATAGGCAACTACTGGCACCTCAAAGGCAGCCTGCAGACAATGAAAAGGTAACAATTAAATATTAAACAGTGCCAGTGCTCTGCAATAGATAAATATTAGCTTTATCATACTGAGAATCCGGACAGAGTAAAGACAGAATTAAAGTTTATTGAAGGGATTAAAACAAGCAGCTGGATTGTGGAATTAAGAAACTCAAGCAGTTAAAATAATATCAGGCTCACAGTAGTAATCCCTGACAGTAGAATGCCCATGTGAAGAGTGAGTTATTCCAAGTGCTGTCACTGACTTGCACAATATATTATACTCAAGAAGGAGAAGGAGGCAGGAGGTCAAAGAGGCAGAAAGAGAGGTGAAGGAAGGGCTGTAGCTCCTACCTGAGCAGTTCTAGTCTGTACCCTAAAGGTCCAGGGAAGTCAAGGATCCAGGCAGGTAACCCAAAGGCAAGGGACACTGATGCAGCCAGAAACTTAAGCCACTGCACAAACATGGGTGGTTTGGTGATTTGGGGAACAGACTCTGGTTCCAAGTATAAACTAAGAGACTTAGATCAAAAGCAAAAGGTTCTGATTCAAGAAGTAGCTACATAGATATCCTACTGAATTGGCCAGGGGAAGGTGGAATGTTTAAAGTTCTGCAAATAATATTTATTTATTTGTCTGTCTGTCTGTCTGTCTGTCTGTCTATTTATTTATTTATTTATTTATTTATTTATTTATTTATTTATTTATTTATTTATTTATTTATTTATTTATTTATTTCCCACCACTCCCTAAGAGGCTCGTGGTGGGTCACAATGTCTTAAAACCCCATTCAAACTCCAATTAAAAGACTTGAAATCCATCACAACATGGCAGAAAAAAATTCCCATCCTACCCCCTATTACTAAGGGGGGTGGAAAAGAAGGTCCAACAATGTTCACTCCAAAAGCCCGGGAGGGGGGCAGTAGATGTACCTCGTCAACCCTAGCCTCAACCATAGACCTGGTGGGAGAGGCAAGTTTCTGGGCCATGGGCAGAGAGGGGCAAAGTACAAAGTGTGCTTGCTTCGAGAACAAGTCGACTACCACCCATAGCACCACCTTTCCCTGGCTCGGAGGCACATCCATGGAGATGTCTTGCCATGATATTGCAGCAGCTGCAATAATCCTCACGGTTTACCCCTGTTGTATTTGGTCATGAGACAGATGGGGCACCCCTGCACATAATTTTCCACATCCTTGCACAAAGAGGGTCACCCATAGCTCCTCTGAACTTTATGAAACTGAAATGTCCTACTGCCTTAGAGTTGTGACACAGTCTCAAACCCTCCAGTTGGGCAATTCAGGGGATGTAGAGTTTAGTCCCTTTAAAGAACAACCCCTTCTATTGCTCCAGGCCCTCCTGGAGTGCCTGGAGCTCCTCATTGTTTTCTATGTTCATTTGTAACCAACAGATGGAAAGTGCGGGAGTGGGGACCGCCCCCCTTTCATGGCCTTGCTGTGAGTCACAGCTACCAGTCTCAAGTGGGTGGGTGAAAATACTAATCCTACTAGCAGCTCAGAATGGCTTTTGTGTTGGGAGAGGTGGGAGAAGGCATCTGCCAAGAAGTTCTGCTTCCCAGGCAAATGCTTTAGAGTAAACATGAACTGGGAGAAAAATTCCACCCATTAGATCTGTTTGGGCATTAGTTTTCTCAGCTGGTGGAGAGCCTGCAGGTTTTTCTGGTCTCTCCGCACCTCAAATGGGCTAGGAGTCCTTTGTAGGGCTGCACGCCTGCTGGCAATCATGGAAGGCCAAGGCAGCCAGTAGCACGGAGGGGGAGGGTCCCAGTGCCAGTGGCACGCCAGCCAGTGCCTGCACGCAGGTACACTGCGCCTGAGTGTGGGTGCCAGCTGGCGTGCTGGCACTGCCCCTCCCCTCCGCACCATGGCGCTGGCCACCTCGGCCTTCCATGATCACCAGTGCGCCGGAGCGCGCAACCCTACACAGGGGTCACAGCAGCGGGAAGGTTGAGAAGCGCTGAACTAGATCTACACATCAAACAGAATCAAAACAAATGGCAGAAGCATAACATTCTGACAGTAATTCAAATTACAGCATTGGAATCATGTGACCTGTTTGTGGAAGATACCACTGTTTGTGGAAGATAGCCACAGTTGTTCCATCCTCAAAATAACAATATGAATAAATTTGGAGGTAGCTTGCCAACATATGTGCATATGTAAATGTGGATTATAGTTCTAAAAATTATAACACTTCAAATGTACGAGCAGATCATCAATTCTAGTTCTTGATAGAATTTGGGGGGATTTAGGGAAAGAATAGTAAAAATCCCAATATTTGAGATACAGGTAATGTATTAAACTTTTGCCAAAATAAGCAGGGTTTTTTAGGTCACTTTTACCACCTGTCTCCTTCCATCTTGTGAGACTAGTTAGATACCATATTTGGATAACATCCACACTTCTTTCAGTGAACACCTTATTTAGAAAGCACTCAGCAATCCTCATATACCTATGACTCATATACTATAGCTGATTTGTTTCCTCTTAACTTTAATCTATAGTCAAATGATGGATAAGGCTGCTATCCTAAACATGTTTATTCAGAAGTACTGAGTTTGATGAAGCTCGCTTCCCACTGAATATGTATTAATTTTGTTTTTTCTTAACTGCAAGCAACAGTTAAATGAAGTCTAATATTGCACTCCTAAACATATTTGCCAGGAAGGATTGGGTTGAAAGGCCTAAAAGTTCTGAAATATCACAGCCTTGTCAGCAGATACATACAATATGATTTGTGTCTGTACATGCAAAGGCCAGACATAAATACTGTTGTAGCTCAAAATACCACAAGGCCAGTGTGTTTGACGGCTAGGGCATTGGCTATTTTGCAAAGAAGGTAGAGAGAAGGAAGCGGTGATCCTGTCTCATGTCATAATTACTGGGGAGCATGTTAAACCACTTCAAAGGGCTTACACAGTCTAACAAGAGCAATCTGTCTTCACAGTTGCTCAGAGTATCCTGATCCTAAATAGCAACATTGAGCATAAAAGTGTCAAGACGTTCTTGCTTTCTTGTCTGGGCTGTTTATTTATTTATTAAAACAAACTATTCGCTGTGGTAGTTACTTGGAAAAAACGGAGCAAGTCACAGGGTTTGGCTGATACCACAAAATCGTTGGGGTTGGCTGCCAATAGCCACCTTGGGTCCCCTGACAAAGAATTCCTCTACCCCTCCACATGATCCAGACCCAACTCAAACAACATATGACAGCAAATCATGGTTTGGATCCTAAGCAACACAAATGGAGCCAAGCTATAGGAAGGCAACTTCCTTGACTCCTCTTCCCACTGTGGTTTTCTGTTCCTGTCCAAATTTGTATCCTTGTGGATCAGAGGGCCTCCCCCAGAAACAGCATGAAGGCAAAATAGGTTTTGCAATGGGAGAGGGAATCATACCTTTATTCCATTATTCTGACAAAATGCCAAGTTACAATCCAAACCCATAGGGCTTGTTCCTGGCATGAACAGACCCATAATTGGTTCTGTCTGTATGCATCAGATTCCCTCTTGCTCCAATTCTATTCTTCATATGGCTAACTCACCTTTCTTTCAAGGAACATACAGCAGGGTAAATAGTTCCCAGGGGTTTTATTCACACAGAAACCCTGAGAGATAATGATAGTTCAAAGTTAGATTTCATAGCATTAGCACCTGGACAGGTTCTTGGATCCCCAGGAAGACCAATGCTTTGAAAGATTGTCTTAATTTCTGTTGGATATGTTGTATAAAAGTAATATTAGCTAGCAGAGTTAATATATCAATGATGAGATCAGACAAGGCAGTGTTATAGTAATAAAAAAGACTATTTTGCTAGGCTAACAGGGTAGGGGAAACTTGGAAATAAAACAAGAAAATACATAGCTTCCCATAGCTCATAATGGAGCTCTATAGTCCTAGCTGTTACATGTTTGGAGTCTGCGATGGATCTCCCTCGCTGCCCAAAGCAGTCTCAGAGAACAAAGGCAGGAAGTTGAAATACTCCTCTTTCGTTATTAGTTTCAGAGATGCGTAACAAGCACTTATGCAATGGCCAGGTAAACATTTTTGCACAACAATAAACAAATCACTTGACCCACACTTGCCTGTTCCCACTAGCGACTAGAGCAGTGGTTCTCAACCTTAGGGGGTCAAACGGCCCTTTCACAGGGGTTGCGGCAGGGTGAGCAGCTTGGCCAGGGGAGCAGGGGTGCTGCCACTGTTGCCGCTCCTCCTGAAGGCACACGCCAATTCATATACAATTTATAAGCAGTTTATATACAATCATGAATAATGGATCTTCACTCCATTGGTCAGTTTCTGTTTAATTTCTGTGAAAGAACACTTAATAATAATTTTATGGTTGGGAGTCACCACAACATGAGGAACTGTATTAAAGGGTTGGGGCATTCGGAAGGTTGAGAACCACTGAACTAGATTCAATAAATATTAACCATTTCTCTGATAGACAGTGGCAGACTCTTGCTAAACAGAAAAAAAGCTAAAAAAGCTCCTCCCTTGGGTAGAAAGACACCAACTAACAGCTGATGGTCACGTAGACTTGCCCTTCTTCCATTGCCCTTTACAAGCGAAAGAACCTAACTGGCCTCAAACTTCCAATTGTTAAGCCTGCTGGAGTCTTGTTCCCCATAATTCTATATTGCATAATTCTATATTGTTACATTTCCATAACACAATTCAACTGCTATTTTTGTTTTTTTTTTAATTAAAAGGCCCCAAAGGCAGGGAAGAAAATGGTTGCTTACCCAAACCTTGCAGGAGACCATTTTCCAGCTGTGGGGCAGGATCTCCTGCCTCCAATGCTGGTAAGTGGGGAGAACCCTCCAGCAGGAACAATGCCGGCATGACAGGTCTGAAGAGGCTCCTTCTCCTTCTCCTCCCTCCCTCACCACTTCTGCAGCCTAAGGGGGCCAATCACAAAAAAAAACAATTTCCCCAAACTTTCAGGAAGCCCCTCCCCCAAAAAGATGCCTGTGGGGAGAGGAATCCCAAACCGGTGACAACACTTCCAAAATCAGGATAACAATAGTGCCCTAACTCAAATCTAGATTGTTATGAACATTTTTGGAATATCTCCCTCCCCACCTCCCTCTCTCTCTCTGTCACACAGACACAGAGAAACACAAGATCAGCCAGGATAGAATCCTCAACTAATCTGTATTTTTCACTTTCCCCCTATTTTTTTTTAAACATGTTCAGAGTAACTGCGAGGCAATTTGCCTGCTTGACAGCCCAGACATTTTCCCATGCATTGTGGAGGAGGGGGCGTCTAGGACCAGGTTTCATTGGGAAACCGACTTTCAAGTGCAGCCTGTCAGATTAATCACCGAGCGGCCTAAAACAGAGGGTCCTTTCATGGCGCTGCCACCACCATACTGCCTTTAACACCTACCCATGGGTCTGGCCTTAGGATTTTTTTTAAATTAAATTAATTCTATAAAATTCTGCCCCCTCCAGCATTGCAACATAGCAGAACTGATCAGCCATCGGCTGAAACCGCCTGGGAAACTGCACTGCTCATTAATGCAACCATAAAGTCAAGAGGTAAAAAAATATTCTGGAGTAATGTTTCTATTGCTTTATTATCCTTGTCAGTCTCTTTATTATCCTTGTCAGTCTCTTTGTCTGCCCGTGCTGAAGAATCGGCCACTAGCTATCATTTCCAGACTGTTTGCTGAGCAGGTATAATAGGACAGCTTACAGCTTAGGGATGCTTTTAAATCACTTGTTGCTGACATCATTCACTCTGCGCCTATTGCCTTTGCAATGGACAGGCAGCAAGGAAGTGCCGTATCACAGACCAATTGAGCATAATTATAATTACTGTCAATGAAATCAAACAAGGAGCGGCTGATTTTTTTTTTCCTAGCCTGGCAGCTTCCTTTTTTTTTCTTCTTGCAGGATGTTGTCCAATCACACAATGCCCTGTATCAAGTGATACTGCTTATCTCATGAACTAGCATTCCCAAACCAGACCTGGCATCAGCGGTACCAGAGCCCATACAGCCGTGCGTAAAGCAAAGTGATAACGGATGCCGCCAAGCTGTTTGCCGGGAATGAAGAAATAAATGAGTTGGAGGATTGACTGGAAAAGTGTGGCCTTTTTTCCTTTTTTTTTCTTTTTCGTCCTAAGACGGCTTTCCTATCTTGCTTTATTCAGACAGTGCAGCTGTGCTCCAGCACTCACTGGGAAGATCACGCCTGGGCTAATACACACACAAAAATGTACGAGATGGTATCAGATAGACAGCCAGATGAAGTCTGGCCTGACGGCCACACCAACAGTTCTTAATGTTCCCAGGAGTACATGGCCCGGCTTTCTCAGGCTCCGGGCTGATTAATACAACAGCTAATGCCGAGGCCACTTTGTGTCTCTGGCTCGGGGAGAACAGGGATTAAGGGAAGAGGCTGACAGCTGCCTCGCTGCTTGGAGTGAAAGGGGCCACGGCAAAATCCACTTGGATGAAAAAAGACATCCATTAGGGAAAATGCATTGAAGGAGTCACATCTACCAATTGCGTTGTTACGAGGACATGTTTCATGAGTCTGCACTTCTGCATTTTTGCCCATGACTCATTTTGTGTAAAGCACTGAATAAAAGAACAAGCAGACAAGTTCCCCCGGCGGGCTATAATATGTTTCGCCGTTTCTCTTCCGACACACTTTGAACATTTTTAGAAGAAATTATTATTATTCAGCGCCGGGAATGTTCTTAAGAGTTTACAAGACAGACGCTGCACAAAGGGCCTTGTGTTCTAAGCAGTTTTCAACAAAATACAGACAGGATACAGCAGCAGAGGGGCTTTTTTTTTTTTTTTAAGAAGATGGCAAAATGGTATGCATGAAAGGTGTTTAATGAGGCTGTCACTTTTAAATGAAAAACTAGGAAAGAAAGCCTTGTTCTGAGATTGAAGAGTGGCGGACCATTTGGCTCCTTTAATTAAAAATGTCCCATTGGGACCATTACTAGCAACTGAGCAGGCCCCTCCCCTGTGCAACCTCCACACTTTTCAGAGGGTCACACAGGACCCCATTTAAATAAAAGGGAGTATCACAGAAGCAATGCTTGACAGATTGCATCCTGCTTTTTCGGTACCACCTAATCATTCCGAAGCTTTTCCAGGTTCATATGTGTTCAATGCACTCTAATCCTATGCATGTTTACACTGAACTTAGTCCCCCTTTGTTCAACAGGGCATCCTCCCAGGGGCAGTGGACATAGAACTGCAGACATTGTCCCAAATCATGGTGCACAAGACTGCAATCTTAGATTATTGTCATGCTTTCCCTTTCTACTGCTGGCTTACACTTTGCTGTTCTTAGATTAGGGGTAGGCAGAGAACATATTTGGTTTCGGCTTGAATGCCAGTATGTTTGGAAAGATGGAAATCATATTACTTGTAAATAGTAAGCATGGTGTGGAAAAAATAATTCTGAAAATTCATTCTTCCAGCTCACATACTTCAGGTCCCAGCTCATCAGCGGACTGTGAATGCTCCACTTTAAAACACGGTACATTGCCCAGTACCTTTATTGGTGTGCAGAGGATTACATGTATAAATCCCATAATAGTTTGCACAAGTAATAATGTGAACAGCATTCACAAGCAACATGGGTCTGCATAAATGTGCATCAAATTGAAGTTTTCTTCCAAATTGGTTGCTAAACTGCAAATTCAAATTGATTTATGTTTTTTGAAGAATACAAATTTTAAAGAATTGACACATTATATTTCTCTTTTCCTTTTCTGTAGGGGTGGTAAATGTTTCCCACAGTATGGAGGAAATTACTTAGAACTCATAAAAGAAACTGAATGTAATTCTTTATGAAACAGAGTCACAAAGAGGAGAAACTATTTTGTGCCCCTCTGAGATTTTTTCTTTGCTGTAATGAATGCTTGGTTTATTTTTGATCATTAATTATGCTGATAGGAATGTAATGAAACACTGTGCTTTCTTCTGTAGGCCTAGAACATCTATAATGTCTTTCCCTCTCTACCTTTTCTAATATTCTAGCCATTTTATATGCCAAGACTTGCATAGAAAAGGCTAAATTCAACAGTGGTGTAATACATGACTTTGCTAAGCATGTGACGATAATAGGAAATACATTAGATTTGGGGGAAAAAACTCTGTTAGGCAAGTGACAGTTGTTTCCCTTGAAGAAACAAGGAAAACAGCCAGCTGTGAAGGAAGCTGGCTTGTTGTACTACCGCAGGAGGACAATATAATAGGGAAATATGGTCCTTTGTTCAGATCCATTTCCTATTAACACTTAAAAGTGCTTACACATGCCATTACCCGAGGACAATTTGTTTGTCCTTAAATGAATAACAGTGGGATACATAAAACTGTTACATCAAAAAGGAAGGGAACCCTAGGCCTCCTGTTCATGAATCACAGAAGTAACATAAGGGCTGTCTTGCCAACAACCAAAACTGCTTTTATAAGCTGAGAGTTGTAGGAGTTGAGCAGTTGGGTCTCTGTATTGCAGTGTCCCCAGGAGATAGGAAATAACATGAAACGAAGAACAACATAATTGAATTGCAGGAAAGCTCAAGAAAGACACGCACAAATTTCTGTGGACTTAAACAAGTCTAATTTGGGAAAGGGAGCCTGACTTGCAGTTGGCTGACTGCAAGAATCCAGACCCCAGCAGAGCCCTGGGGCCCACCCAGTTCCCCCACTAGAAACATGGGTCCCCTTGCCATATTGATCCCACCCAAGGGAAGTCCAGCGGCACTCTGGGGCCCACGTGGTTCTTCCATCAGGAACATGGGTCCTCTTGCCACTGGATTTCCACCATAGGTTGCCAAGAGGAAGCACAGACTTCCCTTAGACCCAACCAAGGCCATCCAGCAATGTAAACCCTGGGGTGCCAATGAGAGCTATCCAACACCCTTGATCCCACCCCAGGCTACCTGGCAGTGCGAGACCATGCCTCCCCTCCTGGGTTGGCCCTGCTCATAGATCTGCTGTCTCTTAAGGAGGCCCCTAACCTGGGGAGTCTGTTGCACAGATTGAACTCCCCCAAAACAGGCTCCATCCCATGCCAAACAACTGTGATGGAATGCAGTTCAAAGAAACTTGACAGTGGCCATTCAAACATAATAATATCAGCCAACATAACAGGGTGGGTGAGAGGGAAATTGTCCTGGTGGCAACTGCCTGCCCACGCATGTCGTGCATGCGCAGCTGCGGTCGCGCACATGCACCATGCGCTGCAGAAATTGTGCATGCATGGCACGCCTGACTGCGCATGCGCAATGCACGGGTGCAGCCCTGATTCCCTCTCCCCCCCTCCTGCAGTAAGAAGCTTCCCGGCCCGCAAGAAGCTTGCGATCTGGGAAGTTTTTTACTGCGGGGGGGGGGGGGGCGGGGAGAGGGAGCCGCAGCCCGGCGCCAAGGCCTTCGCAGCCCAGCACCGGGCCACGGCCCGCGGGTTGGGGACCACTGACCTGGAGAATGGCATCCCTATGGGCTGAATATCACCACAATGCCAGCAACAGTCGTGTTTATATTTACACTCAGGCCCCTATTCATAGAACATTTAGAAGGCAATGAGACAAGTAAGTCATGATTAACTTGCCACACTGATGTCACATGGGGTCTCCAGTGCATTTGAGAGTTGGCTGGAGTTAGAGAAACAAGTTATCTCCATTTGAAAAAGAATGCATAAGCAATTGAATTATGCACCAATTTCTTTCTGTTTTGACCATTAAACAAAAGGGGACAAAGAAAAAAATTACAGTCAGACATATAGGAAGAGATTTAGAAACCAATCCTGAGCCTTCAGGGAGGGCGGTATATAAATATAATAATAATAATAATAATAATAATAATAATAATATATTCTTAAACTATGGATTAGTTCTTGACCTGAGAACAATTCTCCACATATGTAGGCACTCAAATAAGTTAAGTCCATGGTCACCAGGTGGTTGTGGGGGAAGTGATATCGGGAACCTCCTGTGTGGAAAATTAACAATTTAGACACCTTTGTCAAGATACTACAAGGGGGGGATCTTTTTACTGATCCAGAGCTATAGCTAGATCAAGACAATAGTATAAAAAGGCAAAACAGGACACAATGCTTTCCAAAATTAAGCTTTCCAAATGGGAGAATTCCTGGTGCTCCATTCTGGTTTATGTACCCATCCATTAAAACTAATTAGAAATCAGCCACAGACTGTGCATTGGAAGATTTAGGTCCATGAACTCTCCTAATATCCACAACAATCCATATTATCAGATTCTTGATAGTGATTACGAACTTTGCTTATTTTGACCCAGTTTTGCTTTCTGGGGATATGAGGGGGGACAGAATCTTGAATTTTGGCAACCCTTTTACAAATCCATGTAGCTAGGTGTTTTTGGTGCCTAGAGCAGAGTCCAAGCATTTATGAACATGCCAGAGTCTTGTTCTTTGTCAATCTGTACCTTCTTTTCCTTTCTCCTCCATTAACTAATAGCTTGTAATTGATGGTTGTATATTCAGTTGCAGCTGTTCTGTAATATGTACAGTCAGATCCATTATGGGATTGAACATTCTATTTAACATTTTGAAGGTTTTTGAATAGGAAAGTATCAGTTTACTAATTCTTGCTTCAGAAGCCAATACGGGCAGCCTATTGCAGGAGTAAGGAAGGAGGTTTCCCAAAAATTATAATTGATCTCTAGATGACAAAGAAAATTGCTGCTTTGGGGGAAGGGTGGACTCTATGGAATTATATCTCCCCCCCCTTACTGCCCTTCAAAGACTCCATCCTAAACTCCAGCAATTTCCCAACTTGGAGTTTGCAACCCTATGCAGGGGGAACTAATATACTAGATAGCTATCTTCAGTAATACATCTGTTTGGGTAATAAGGTACACGCAGAAGAAGGAATGAATCTGGAATAATGAAAATAAAGAGATCATCTCTCTTTTAAGCTCTGAAATGTTCAAGGGAGTGCAGCTTTGCCCTAAAAGGTAAAGCACAGGTCCTGGAGGATTCGCACAAAGAAATCACAGCACTTCTGGTGAATATTCTAGATGTCTATAGAGGCAGCCTTATCAAAGATTAATGTTCTAGTGCAGGGGTAGTCAAACTGCGGCCCTCCAGATGTCCATGGACTACAATTCCCAGAAGCCCCGGCCAGCAAATGCTGGCCGGGGCTCCTGGGAATTGTAGTTCATGGACATCTGGAGGGCCGCAGTTTGACTACCCCTGTTCCAGTGGGTCCTACTTACATTGCTCCGTGAACAGGTATATATGAAAAGACTATAAAAAAAAATTCCTTATGACTTATGAAGTAAGGTTGCCAGTTCTGGGTTGAGGTTTTGAGAGGGGAGCCTGTGGAGGCAGACAGAGAGGGGAGAGACTTAACTGGGGTCTAATGCCACAGAGTTCACTTTCTAGAGCAGCCATTTTCACCAGATGAATTGATCTCTCTGGTGCAGAGGTCAGTTGTTATCCCGGATCTGCAATCACTGCCTGGATGTTGGTGACCCTACTTTTGGAGATGTTCCCTGCCATTGAAAACTTCTGTTCTAGAGACATGCACAATACAAGGGACAGGAACAATGAACAACCAAATTAAATCAGCTCTTCAAAATGAGGCCTTTTATGCATGGGCGAGTATCATGCAAGCCCATAGAACTGAGACATGTATTTCCAAAATAACAACTTCATTTTATTTGTTTGTTTATACTATTTATATATCTTTCTTTTTCCTGGGCATTTCAGGACCTAACAAAATGAAAACAGTTAGATAAAACAATAAACAATTAAAAGAGAAAATATAAAATACATGAACACACAATTTGAAAACACCTTGTGTCCAACTCATAAAATATAAAATTTCCCTGGAATAACAGTTTTACATTCTCAGTCAGCAAGAGCATTGGACAGGCATGGACAGTGGCTGAAAAATCCCAAATCAAGACAGTACAGAAAATGTCTAAATGGGTTGCCATCCTCCAGGTGGCAACTGGAGATCTCCAGGGATTACAACTGATTTCCAGATAACAGAGATCAATTCACCTGAAGAAAATGGCTGTTTTGGACTGTGGACTCTATAGCATTATAAGCCACTGAATGTAATTTCTTTTGAATTAATTTCAGCCCATTGGTTCTGGTCCATCCCTCCTGGGCAAGAGAGAACAAACTCTGCACCATCTTCTATATGGCAGCCTTTTAAATACTTGAAAATGGTTATCAAATCCCCTCTCGGGTGTCTCCTTTCCAGGCTAAACAGACCAAGCTCCCCCAACCTTTCTTCATACGACTTGGTTTCCACACCCCTCACTAGCTTTGTCGCTCTCCTCTGGCAATGCTCCAGTTTGTCTACATCCCTCTTTAACTGTGGTGCCCAATACTGAACACAGTACTCCAAGTGAGGCCAAACCAGAGCAGAGTAAAGCAGTACTATCACCTCCCGTAATCAGGACACGGTACTCTGTTTGATACAGCGCAAAATCCCATTTACCTTTTTAGCCACCGAGTCACACTGCTGATTCATGGTCAATGTATGGTCTACTAAGACTCCTAGATCCTTTTTGCACATACTACTGCCAAGACAAGTGCATTTTGGTGCAAGTGTTTTGTTCTTACCCAAATGCAGAACTTTATATTTGTCCCTATTGAATTTCATTTTATTCTGTTGAGCCCACTTCTCGACCCAATCAAGATCATCCTGTAATCCTGTCTTCTGTTGTGTTTGTTACCCCTCCTGACCAAGGCTTAGCTTACTTAAATCCAGGTATTGGGAAGACACTCTCATTCCTGGTCAACAATGCCTGAACCTTCATGTTCTCCAGTATGGGGAATGACTGATTGACAACATCTCTCAGCATAACTTTATAGAGTAGATAAAGATTAGCAATGAGCAGCCATGCTGTCACTCTGCGCTTTGAACCAGGGTGCAAGCACCCACATGCTGGCAAGCCCATTATACTAACTGCGGTTCTCAAGATTTTAGCTGTTGCCATTCAGCTTTTAAAATAAATAAATAAACATGTACAGTCCTAAAAATAAAAGCTGTGTCTTGGAGTCTTGTTTATTTGAAATCTTAAATGGCCCACAAGGATTGTAAAGGATTATTATACAAAGGCATACAAAGCCATGTCAAAAGGTTGACATTGTGCCTTATTAACAACATAGGGAGTGCTGTGCAGTGAAGCGACTGTCAAGCAGAGAAAGACAGAATGCAGTGCAGAAAACTGAACAGCTGAAGGAAAGAGCACTGGTGATAACATGTTCTCCCCAGATGTCTTAGAAGTTGCATAGATAATAAGCACACTGAAAGAAAGACAGAACCTGGCTAAGTACTATGGCAGAAGAGTCTGATCAGAGGATACTAAATGCAGTGCACTCTAAGGCTCTCATAATTCACGTTTATGGAGTTAGTATTACAGCTGTGAGTCAATCAACAAGTGAGTCCTTATACATACATACAAATTCAAAGAAAAGATTTTGGATGAAAGTGAGAATCCTTTGTTTCCTTAAAGGACATCTCTAAGCCACCTGTTTCAGTCACTTTTGTTGAAACAGGAATTTCAGTGCTGGAAAAAGTAAGGATTGTTATCACCGTTCCATTCTGGGGGACAAAACAGTGTTATGTCAAAGTGTGATTGGAAAGTTCTGCGTATAAAGTACGAAACTTTACTTGTAAAAACATCAATTTCCCCAGCCTTTCTTTCTCTAGACCAGGGGTAGTCAACCTGTGGTCCTCCAGATGTTCATGGACTACAATTCCCATGAGCCCCTGCCAGGTATCCCCTGTGCAAAAACCTAGTTATGTCTGACCCTTGGGGTGACGCCCTCTAGCGTTTTCTCGGCAGACTCAATACGGGGTGGTTTGCCAGTGCCTTCCCCAGTCATTACTGTTTACCCCCCAGCAAACTGGAGACTCGTTTTACCAACCTCGGAAGGATGGAAGGCTGCGTCAACCTTGAGCCGGGTGCTGGGATTGAACTCCCAGCCTCATAGGCAGAGCTTCAGACTGCACATCTGCTGCCTTACCACTCTGTGCCACAAGAGGCTCTTATTATGTTTGTGGAATATACACCAGGGTCCCAGAAGTATAGATGCTTAATAGGTTGATATGGCTAATAGGATATCAAGCATGAAACATAAGGAAGGTTTTCATTTGTTTTCTTATTTGTTCGTGGTACGTAGAGATTGCTGTTCTAGTTGAAATCTGAGCGTGTGTTTTAGTGGTAAAGGTAAGATTACCATTGCAAGGTAAGATTCCAGTGCCAGCTCAAGGAACAGAAAGGATTTGAAATACTGAGGTCTTGGAAAACTGCTGCAAAGTGGCCGGTCTCTCCCGGCACAGCGCTGGCTGCACCAGGAGAGACCGGCCGCTAGTCTAGCAATACTGTGCTAGAAATGCCATTAGATTAAGCTAGTTTGAAGCAAATTTTTATGTTCATATATTTTATCTATCCAATTATTTCTGGATTCCTCAACATATTTCTTCATCATGGAAACTAATTACAAAGTCAGCTGATGAACCAATAAAAGAGTTGGTTTTAAGCCTTGAAACTAGTCTCTCGCGACTAACTACTCAAGCCTGGCTTAACATCTTGAAGTTCTGGATCCGCTTCCATTTTAGGGCATATTCCAATAGTCTGGTATCTTGTATGCTTGTAAACTGCTACATCTCTACCTGGTATGGGAAAATCATTCACTATTTAAAATCTATTGGACTGACCCTCAAAGAATTTCAAAGCCTAGATGAGAAGTCAGTGTTTCATTGAGTTAAACTCCAAATCTTAGATATTGACCATCAAGAACTAAGAACTGATGCTCGGTAATCCTGCTCACCACTATTTCATGGCATTCAACCTACATATAGGTCTTCACCTCCCTACTTCTCCTCACTGACTAACCCACATCTTAGCCACTGCTTTATGGTAGCACGCCTAAACTCCCTGCTGTCGGCCTGGCTGATAGGAAGGTACAAAATTTTCCCCCATGCTGAGTGCTCTAGCTCCTGTAAAATCAACCGAAACAACAACTCATGTACTGCTTCACTGCCCTATCCATTCAGTTGCCGTACGCCATGGTTGAGCAGATTGGTCTAGACCAGTGGTTCTCAACCTTCCTAATGCCATGACCCTTTAATACAGTTCCTCATATTGTGGTGAACCCCAACCATCAAAATTATGCAAGTGTTCTTTCACAGAAATTAAACTGAAACTGACCAGTGGGGTGAAGACCAATTGTTCATGATTGTATATAAAAATTTTTTTTCCAGGGTTTCTCAGGTCAGTTCTGCCTCTTGGCCCACCATGCCAATCTCACTCTTTTCTGTTGTTCCAGACAGACAAACGTTCGATCATGATCTACCCCACAAGGCTGTTGTGTGGATGGCATCCCCCCTGGCAAAGCTGTTGCCCTGCCGCGACCCCTGTGAAAGTGTCATTTGACCCCCAAAGGGGTCCTGACCCTCAGGTTGAGAACCACTGGTCTAGACTGATGAAGTTCAGGTGCACTTTCTTTTAGAAGACACTCATTGATTTCAGCAGCTGTAGCTGGTTTCCTATGTAAAGACCTCTGCCACCACCAAATTGGATAATTTTCACTTATCCTTTTAAATGTACATATATATTGTTATTACTGTTATGATGATCTAATTTCAGGACATTTATGCACATCGGAAAAAATAGCGTTATGCCAGTGTAATGGTGTAGCACTAATATTATCGCATCTCTGGCCATTCCTCACTTTCTTGCTGTCTCACTTTCGTCTGCCGCCTTTTGGTGCTTCTTACATTTCATATTGCATGCTGGAAATTGCAGAAGAGAGCAACACACTTTCCATGCGACTCTCTTCAGCCTGTCAATCAATCCTGGCAACCAATCCCCTTTCTCAATGTTTTAAAGGGCCTGTGATGCCCGTGGAAATGCCTATGCATCTAATCTTTTTATTGCCACCCCTTATGGAATCACGAGTCTTGATACTTAAAAAAAAATCTCATTCCTGATTGTTTTTGGAGGGCGGGGACTTTAGAGAGGCATGCTTTGTGTGACAACTTTGGGGAAACAACTTCGGGGAAACAACTTTGGCTTGTACACCTATTCATTGCTCCAGGCGGTTTCCTTTGAAAAAAATCCCATCCCCGGGAGAAGGGAGAAGGAGGTGGAGATAGCACTTCTTCACTTCCATACATTTCTTTTGCTGGTGGCCTGCTGATTGCTCTCCTCTAGCTGGTGCATTTTAGGTTTGGGAATCCACTTTATGCAATTCCCTATCGCTTTTTCATCATCATTACCATCATCATCAACAACAATCATATTTCTTCCCTGCAGTTACCATTACAAATATCCAAGGGGCCTATCAGCAAGCATCATAAACATTAGTATGAAAGAGCACAATTAAAAATATAAAATATAAACCAACTCAACGAGATAATCAAACTGAATAATTTTCAGTCTACAAACACTTCTCAAAGTCTAAACATTTTCGTTAAAAAGAATTGGCTTTCTTTGCCTTTGAAACAGAGAGCCTGTGGTGTCAGGTTCAGGCATGCTTCCCTGCGTAATGCTTTCCAAAGAACACATGCCATTAAAAAAAATCTTGATCCACGACCCTCCTCCCCATTGTTCTAGTTTCTCATATGAGGATTATGTTCAGTATATCCTCTGCCAGACTCAGCAAGGGTTTGTTGTAGCACTTATATTACAGTTTGGAAATCAAGAAGACAAATTTTCAAATTTTCAAGGGATGTGTATTTCCTTCCAAATGAATGGAAAACTAAGACACACATATAGTAAACCCCAATTCATTTCATTGGGTTGAATGATGCAAACAAATAGGGGAAGCAGTAAATGAGCAGAGGCTCCTCCTCTTCTACCTATTACATTTGTATCCTTTCCTACAAGGAGCTCAGTGGTATGCATTATTCTCTCCTCCTGTGTTTTTGCACTCACAATAACCCTATTACATAGGTTAGATGCAAAGTGAGTCTAAGAAACAGAGAGGGAAAGAGAAATTTGCTAAAGGCCACTGAGGGAACTTTAAGGCTCAGGGAGGATTTGAACCTGAGTCTACCTTGTCTTAGTGTGATTTTCTAATATATCACACTGGCTTTTCTCTTCCCTTCTCCAAACTCTTGCTGTGGTTGGACAAGTCTCTACTTAAGGGGCTGCAGGGCCTGGGACAAGTTCCTTTCTCCGGTTTTACAGGTCTTGATATTTCTATTGCATTGACATTCAGCTTGATCCTCAAGGAAGAGTGTCATTGACAAGAGGAAAATGTGGTGGCCACCAAAGAGATGGCCTTACTTCTAAGCTGATCAGCAATGGCTTTGGGACACTGAGTATGAGATTTCATTCATTCATTCATTCATTCATTCATTCATTCATTCATTCATTCATATACCACCCTCCCCGAAGGTTCCCCGAAGTTCCCTGTAAATATGGTATGGGAACACCTTGATTGGTCCTACCCAGGGAATGGCAGTGGCTGTGATGCTGCTAATTGTGATTTCATAGACCAAAAAGTAGGCATGACCCTTTTAGATAACCAGCCAAGGGATGGGTAGTAGAAGAATCTCTGTTTCCCTCTGCTAATTCTTCAATATTCATGCAAGTACCCTGAAGACTACATTCTCCAGACTGCCCTGAAGAATTGCACTTCAGACATCATAATAGAACCCAAGTGTGTGTGGGGGGGCGGGAGAGAAAATATCTAATCTGCCCATTGGCTGAACAAATCTACATTAATTTTTAGCAAGGAAGAAAACAAACATTTCATTATTGTTACTATGATTATAACAAAATCCAATAGGAAAACTAACAATATTAGAATATTAGATGTTGTGGCACTTGGCTTTCTGGTTCTGAGCATTCAAACCAGGGTCAGAATTCAAAATGAAAATTCAATCTGGGGTTTCACAAAACCCTGGTTGAGAAAGCCTGTTCTACATAGGGGACAGCTCCACCCAGTTACTTTGTCTATTCTATTCGTAGTCTGTTCTCACAGAGACTATGCATATACAAATTCTAGTGTTTTGCAGATTGTGCAGATACGGTGTAACTGACTGTTGTAAGAGAGTGTGGATGACTTGCTATTTTGGGCAGTATGTGAAGGGAAGGACTAAAAACTGAAAAATAAATGCTTCTATTTAGTTAGTGTGAAAGTTCCCCTTATTCCTTCTTATTTTTAACAGTGGTTCTAGTAGCCTGTTAATTCTGCCCACCCCCTGTCTGTTGGATTATGTGGCTTGTATGTTACACTGATTATTTGCAATGCCCACAAATGTTCAATCCTTATATAAACAAGTTCCAAGTAATTGAGCTGATCTCAAGAAAAATCCAAGGAAAAAATCCATGTAATACCTTTTATTAATACCAAGCTTGAGGTTAAAAAATGAGTACTACTTGGATTTTGTTTTCAGTTCATATATGTTAATCATTCTGAGTACACCTGTTTTATAAATCCATTTGCCTCTGTATTTGCATGTGGCACATCTATTATTCCAATGTTTTGTTGTTGTTGTTGTTGTTGTTGTTTACTAAAGAACAAACATTATTGTATGAATAGTGAACAAGGGACTGGAGTTGTACAGTAGACAATGTTGATTCTGCCACGGTACTTTTCTTGTGGTAATAATAGCTCCAAAAAGCCCTTCTGAAAGGGCCAAACAAAGCAATCTTTTGCAAGTCAGGTCTAAGTTCCCCATTGTGACTCTTATGCCATAACCTACATGCATGACTGAGAACTCAGTTGGGACTGTGGTGTGAGGCAAGAAGGGATTTTAGCCTTCCCCATGCCCTGTTTTCCTGACCCAAAATGGCTCTAAGGGACACTCAGCACAACTGGGGAGCTGTACGGGTAGCCCCTTAGTAATGCCTTCCATCACAGGATGCCAGATGTTTGCCTTTTGCCACTTTGTGAGTTAGAATTTTAATTGTCTATGAAAATGGTACTCTGTTCTGTATCTGCTTGAAATTTGGCAGGAAGAATTCATTGGTGGGGGAAATTCTTGGAAATGTTATCCAACTTGAATGGAAAACAAATATGTTCTTGCTGAAAACGCATTCCCAGTGCAACAAGTGAGAGGGAAGAGGGAGAAATTGATGCAAAAACAAAAGCAACAAAAAATAAATGAAAGTTTGGAACAAAAACTAAGTTGAGAAAATAAAATCTACACACTGACCGTTCAGCTTCCCTCCTGCCTATCAGGCCAGTTGTGGCAGCCAGAGCTGCAGGTCGAATGCCCAGCACTGAACAGGTCCTGGAGAGGAAGGCAGCAGAGGAAGTGAAGTTCAGGGGAAAGAAAGAAGGCATCATTCCCAATGGGAATGGTTTCAAGTAAAAATGAGCGGCTGCTATAACCAGTGAAAATGAATGACATTTGACAAAACAGAAACAAAAGGGAAATGAAAAAATTACAGACTTCTGTCATTGACCTTTGGCTTGTTTTTACTACTCTGAAATAGTTCAGGATGTTTCTACTGAGAGAAATTAGGGAACTAGAACATTAATGTTTTGAAAAGTAAAAAGTAATATGTGCAAAAAACATCTCATTTTTGGCTTTATGCACAAAACATCATAGGAACTGTGATTTAAAAACAAAACTTTGAACTGCTAGCTGGAAATTAGGCTTTGCGGAAGAGAAAGCGCTCTCACAATCCAGTTTCCACATCAGTTTGAGGGGCACAGTGCTGCCTTTGAATCGCCCAGAGCAGCTGCTGCCCCTGGGATTTCTTAGGTGGTCTTCCTTGGGAGTAAAGAGGACCAACCCTGTTGGTGCTTGGAAACCAGACTGAATGAAAGACAGATTACTCATTGGGGATACTTACTCATACATCTTGGTGACCAGTAAATGTTTAAAACAAGTTCAAAATGTATGTTTTTTAAAATTATTAAGACCTCTAATGAGAGAAAAATGAAAAATATTCAGTTTTAAAAAATCTAACAAATGATGCTTAATAATGGATTTCAACAGGTATTTAATGACTCCCAGTTATACATTTTCTTTGCTTTTATGGAGTCGTTTTATGGAGTGGTTGGCATTTCACCGGGCATAGGTAAGACCGGCCAAAGTTCAGTGACCTGAACACAGATTGAGCAGCTGTTATTCAGCTCTGCTGAATTTGAAGAAGCTGTCACATCTGAAAAGTTTCTGTCCCTGAGAATGCCCTTTAAATGATTCCATCCTTGAAGACAAATTTTTAAGTAACTCAGCCATAGAAGTAGAGTTACCAACCTCAAAGGGGAGGGGACCTGGAGTCCTCCCAGAATTATATCAGCTCTCCAGTCTATAGAGATCAGGCTCCCAGCCGGGAGTGGCCAAACTGTGGCTCTCCAGCTGTCCAGGGACAACAACTCCCATGAGCCCCTGCTAAAACTCCCAGGCTGTGTGCTGGCAGGGGCTCATGGAAGTTATAGTCCCTGGACATTTGGAGAGCCGCAGTTTGGCTATGACACGCCTGCTGAGTTCTCCCCCCCCCCCCCTAAATTCTGCCTTCCCCAATCGAGGCCCTCAAATCTCCAGAAATTTTCTAGGATGAAGTTGGCAACCCTTATTCCAAGCAAGTACAGACATGGTCCTCTGCCCCAGCCTTGTGAATGTGCTTTGGAAAATCTGTAGAGGGTTTATGTGCAGACACATGTTTGCATATATGGCTTCCCCCCTGATTTTTCAGGGACCCCAGTCATGCAAAAAGATTTCTGTGCAAGTCTACATAAAATGGAGGGGAAGAGAATGTTGTAAACTACTCTGGGTCCTTGCCAGGAATGTATAAATGAAGTAAATAAGTAAAGAAACAAAAACAGTCATCCTTGTTAACCATCTTCAGTGTTATACTAAAACCAGCTACATTTTTAAAAGTTCCATATAAATGTCAAAATTGGATTGTGCCCCAAAATTTATAAGTAGGGATTCTCTTGGTTAAATGCTCTTTCACTTAAAAAAAATAACAAAGAAAAAAAAAAGCCTGCATACAGAGAACTAGCATATAAAACAGCAACATCATAACAAGAAAGCAGAACGATGCAACAAGGGATAAAGAAGTGCTGGCACCGTGTGGTAAACATTTGAATGAACATTGTCTAATAGTGCCTTGCGTTTCTAATTACATTGCTTGTGTATTTTCTTCAGACTAGCAAGATTTTGTTTTTGTACAATTTTTTTAATCTCATCTGCCTGGTTTCTAAGTGTTGTAAAGTTCTTTATGGTAACCTATACCTCAGGTAGATAACTGAGAATTCTCTATTATTAGATATGGAAAGAAGAAGGCAGAACATCATCTTTTTCCCCTTTCCTACCAATAAAAAACTCAATAAGGATGGGATTTCAAAGGCTATCCAAAAAGTATAAAATTCTGCCCAAGACCAAATTAACTATCTTGAATAGATTCTATTTAACTGTTACTGAAGAAAACTTGAGAGTCTTCAGTGGATTGTGTATCTACTGTGAGGTGACACTAGAACCGTTTACGCACTGAAGGTTTCATGCTGTGCTGCAGGCTGGAGTTTTAGTCGTGGCAGATTGCCCCACCTCTTCCTGCACCCATGTGTGGGAGCATTTGGCCTGGTGCACCTCATCCACCCCCGATTTGTGCTCTTGCGCAAGAGGTGGGGCAGTGAAGTTCTCAGTGCATAAACAGTCTTGCTGACTATTTTGCTGAATATGATACCTACCTTTCTGTAATTGGGGTGGGGGTGGAATCAATTCATTAGTTTTCTTGCATGCATGAACTATGGAAATTGAATGTACCGTGTGTAGAGTTGCTACGTGTCCCTTGGTCACAGGCTTGGGGTGGGTGGTAAGGACTCGAGATACCTAGAGATTTGTGGCTGGAACCTTGAGAGGACAGGGACTTCAGTGTGGTTAAATATACAATATATTCCACCTTCTGAAACATATATTTTATCCAGGGGAACTGTTTTCTGCAGTTTGGAAATGAGCTGTAATTTGGGGGTGAGGGGGTGGATCAGATCTCACCTGGAGGCTGGCAATGCTAACTGTTTGAACAAGTGATTTTCACACACAATTCCATACACATGAAGTCCTGAAACAGAAAGCAGATTATATATAAATGAAGTGATCTTTCTGGTTTGTAATGGGCTTTGTGTTTCATGAGTCTAGCTGCCTTTTTATGATCAACCATTCTCAATTATGTTTGATACGGCAGTTCTCTTCTGAGTACAATGTGTGTCAAATGACTTTACCTACCTTTAATGGGGATGATAGATGTAGCACTTGCAGTGTGCATCAGATGGTCGCTATTTCTTCCTATGATATGTGTGTACAGAGGCAACATATATAGCAGAAAAATAAGGTTAAGCGTGCTGAATCGTACCCACCTACACAGATTTGCTACACTGCAAACTTGGTTTTGAAACTTTTGCCTCAGTTTCACAAGTGCTACTCTCTGGAAAACACTTAAGCCCCCTTGGACACATGGGAATAGTTTCTCAGTTGCCTGGATTGGCTGCGTATAATTTAATTGAAGTAACTAATGAGAGATCTGATTTCTGTATGTTCAGGCTACATAAGCAATGCACATTATATGCGTACTGCACTCCTTGATTTATGAGAATGGGATCTTTACCAAAAGAAAGCTGCTTGGAAGTGTGAAATGTTGGAATTACAGATGTGGGTCTCTTTCAGTAAAATTAATTTACAAAGCTTCGTCTTGTTTCTGATAAAGGCTTTTAAAAGGTGGATGGGAGGGAGGTGTTCTATCATTCCACCCAATCAACATTTTTATATCTGTGAGGAAATTCCTGGGAGAGACACTGTCCAGTGCCTCTTCATTGCCATGTGCCAACTTGATAAACCAAGAATTAAATTCTTGCCTCCCATTCTAACTAACCACATTAGGTTGGAAAATATGGAACCATTATCAGATTACAACAAATTTATAACCCATAAAGGCCCCCTGTGGTAGAGAACATCAGATATACATTCAGCCAAGAGTCTAAAGTTTCTTGTAATGGTAACTGTTTAATATAGATACAACTGGTTTCGGTGATGGGATTCCCTTACCTTTCACTGCCTGTTTTGAACACCCCGTGAACTCATGTTAGAAGTACCATCTTAGCCTTTAAAATCATATCATTCCATTCACAGGTTGGATGGCTGTAATCCAGTGTTTTAATATCAAGGGGAAAAACTTGAGTTCCTAAATTAAACAAAAAAAAATTACTAACCACCACAAAGGCATAGGAACCATGAAGTAAATAAAATGGAATATAATATACTGAAAATGGATATTGGCATCTCTGGATAACATGATCTTTGACATAGAGAACAATCTTAAACAGGTTGGAGAGGAAAGTGTAATCCTAAGAACATTTTCCCTATTGAACAACCTGAGTAGAACTCTGAACAGACTTGCTAAGGGTTGTTCTTACAGATACCTAATCGTGGTTCATTTTAAGTTTTCATTATAAAAGGAACATTTTTCACTATTCTTTACTTCATTTCTGCTGCACCTTTCTCCCCAATGGGAAACCAGAATGGCTTATGTGATTTTCCTTTCCTCTGTTATCCTCATAACAGACCCTGTGAAATAGGTTAGGCTCAGAGTGTGTGACTTGCCCAAGTTGACCTAGCAAGCATTCCACTGCCTTTAATCATATTTTGTTGATCATGAATTAGGCAAGTTTTGTCTTATGCAAAACTTATCATTAAACAGACAGAAAACCTTGAAAGCCCACCTCTAAAACCATCAGAATGGTCCATAGGGGAAAAGCTACTTTTAACAGGTAACTGCTGAGAGAAAACAATCAGACTCAAAGCAAGTTATGGCTGTCAGTAGTATGTTATAATGTCTTAATAAGCCAAAGTTGCAGAACAAATCAGATTGACAACCAAAGTAAAATCAAAACAAAACAAACAGAAGGAACACAAAAGTCAGCCAAAACTTTAAAGATAATCAACCAAATACAGTTAAAATGAATGGCCCTCTGAGCGTGCTTTCCAGTTTTCCAGGCACAGGCCGCCTGGCTTATCACCAAACATTTTGAGTCCAAATGCAGGAGGCCCTGTTTGGAGAGATTCCTGATGCAATCCATGAGGAGCGTAGCCTTCGGAACCGAAGGCATCCTAGCCAATCCCAGCAGCCACCAGGGGTTTATATAGCATGGGACTGCTAAGGAGAAAGATTACAATACAAGTCTGCCTTGCATGATGAGCATAAGATTAAAATGAAGGAATCCTGTTGTTCTTTAGTGAAAACAGTTTCCTTGGGAACCTTGGACTCATTTCACTGTGCTGCATGATGTAATTAGCTGGTTCAACATTTAAAGTGGGGAAACCATGTGCATATGTATATATTTAAAAAATTCTAACAGTGCAATCCCAAATAGTTACACCCTTTTAAAACAAGTGAAGTTAGCAATCTTTAGTAGGATGTAGGTTGCAGGGAGTAAACCCAACTGAATAGACTTGAGTAGGATCTTGAGTAGACCTGTTCAGGATTGTTCTTTTGAGGCTGAAATCTTAAGAACACTTTCCCGGGAGTAAGCTCCACTGAAAAAATGGGACCGACTTTTGAGGAAAACGTGCTCAAGACTGCCCTCTCGGTCACCTGATTGCATCTGCTTGGCCTAATTCAAGTTCCTGCAAAATGTTGACCTAAAATAATTCAAATTCTTTGTGTGTTTTTTGAAGTATTTCTATGGGGAGTGTGGCCAAAACATATGAAATTATGGATTGGCTAGAAAAAACTAGGTGGGGAATAGTCACTTACGTTTTCAGCTAATATGAAAAATATATGAATGGGCATCATATAAGATTAATCATATCAGGCTTTAAACAAACAAAAGTGTTGTTATTTCTACACAGGTCACCTGTAGAACTCTTTGCAACTAACCAACACACACACACAAATGGAGCTTAAGACAAAAATTCAAGGAAGGAAGTCATATCATCAATAGATTTTAAAATAGTTGTTGCATTGTCAGTTATCCTCCTGGATTAGGAGCTTCAACTTTACATTTAGTTTAATGAGTTAGGTTAATTTACAGATGATGCTGTTTCTAGCTGAAGGGAAATAAATGAGCTATTTTTTATAGATAATCACTGAAATAAAACAGTCATTCTCAAAGTGCCTTGCTTGTTTTGGCTGGCTCCAGCTTCTCTTCTTCCTCATTTTAGTCTTGGTCTAGACATTTCATTTATCGTATTGTTTTTAATGTGCTGAGTGACATGAAGAGATACCATAGGGTTTAGAACAGCATAATCCTGTGCATACTTGATAGTCCATGATTTCTTTTGAAATGGAATAGAAACTGGAGAGGTAAAAATTTTAAAGTTCATATATTTTTAGATGCAGCAGATTTTCTGGACCCCCTTTCCATATCCAAATTTCAAGTACATTATGAAAGTTGCCCTGCAGTCAGCCAGTTTTATGGCTAGGTGACCTTGGTTAATAACAAGAATTATAGTTTTGTCTGCTTCATCTAGTATTGGAAACTGATTATTCTGCAACATAAATCACTTAGACCGAGGGTCGTCAACGGCCCGCTACCGGGCCACAAAGGCCTCAGTAGTAGACCACCGGAGGCCACGCCTGCCTCTCCCCCCTCACAGCGAGAAGCTCACCAGGCTGCAAGAGAAGCGGCCGCCAAAGCGGCCGCTTCGCTTGCGGCCCAGCTAGCTTCTTGCTGCTAGAGGGGGGGAAGAGGCAGGCGCGGCCGCCGGCACGCTGGCGAACACAAACGTGCATGCACAAAGCTGCTGCGCATGCCCGTTAGCACCCCTGGTGGTGAAAATGTGCATGTGCGGCAGCTCCGTGCATGCGCGTTTCCACCACCAGGATGTGCATGTGCGGCGCCCGGGCCACTGGCTCTTCCCAACTCCCGGTGGCGGTCCTCAGCCTTCAAAAGGTTGAGGACCACTAACTTAGACAATCACTTCAATTTCTGCTCAGTCAACTCTAGACCCACATTTCGACTCATGAACAATTAAGGAAGTTATCTAATCTGCATTTTAATGTCAGCCATGAAACTTTAAGAACAGAAATAATAATTTGGTCCTATTTATTTATTCATTCATTCATTCATTCATTCATTCATTCATTCATTCTATACCATCCTCTCAGTGGACTGGCTAAGGGCGGTGTACAATATCATCCATAATAAATAATCAGATTCAATTTAAAATCTAAAATTCACTTAAAACCATTCAATTTAAAATCTCAGTATCAGCAGTGCATTTTATAGAACCTGTTCCCCTTCTGCCCAAGCTGACTATGATCTAGATGTCTTGTAGTAGGTGAGGAGAGATGAAATGAAGAAATATAATTGGTTGCATAACATTTGGCATTATATTTAACTGTCTCCATACTCTGTTCCAACCAGTGTTTCATTTTCCTGTAAGACATAGGCATATTTTGATACCATTTTTCTGTACAGGTTGCTAGTTGGTTTGAGATCAATTTAGGCACTAAAAAAACAATTTGTATAATAGCATTTTTTTCAGAAACTGATGTACTCTTTCTACAGATGTTTGGTTTACAGCTGTCAGTTAAAAATCTGCCTTATTGAAACCTGTGGCTCAAATATGGTAATTGGAAACAGAACTCTTAATTTCCAGGTCAACAGCACAATAATGGCTTAAGGCTATTTGGCCTGCATAGGCCTATGTGAAAAAGAGTTGGCAGCTTTCTTACCCCATTTCCTCTGGGGCAAATGTCGACAACACAGTTCCAAAAAAGCAAGAAATTCCTGCAAGCCAGGTGATGCTGACTTATTTTAACAATTCCACTTGAGAAGACCAGGGTGGAAGAAGACAAAAGTTTAGTGAATCTCTGGAGAGTATTTCTCCGGTTTATGTTCAACATACATTGGAATGATGAATTTGAAGAAGATTTCACCATTTGTTTTTTTCACAAACCCAATTGAATATGGGAATCATGCACTTGTTCTTTTCACCTTGAGTCTTCGAAACTATGCATGTATTACAGCTTGATATTCTGTTGTTATTTTAAAAACTAGCTGCAAGTTTGAAATGCCCTGACCCTTTCTGCATTGGCAGCATGATGCTGGGTTGCTGCCTGGTGTTTGCAATGGGGCAGTTTGCCTTGCCTCTTCCTGGTTCCAGATGGGGAAAGATTTTCCCCACTGGACCTGGCCTGCCCCAGATTAGTGCTCCCAAGACCGTTAATGCACTGGGAACTTCACTGTCCCATCTCCTGTGCAGGAGCACAAATCGGGGGCAGATGAGGCACACCAGGCAAAATGCTCCCCCACATGGGTGCAGGAAGAGGTGAGGCAATCTGCCACGACTAAAACTCCAGCCTGCAGCCCAGCATGAAACCTCCAGTACATAAACGGTCCAAGTGAGGCGTCCAGAATTCTACTCTGCTGGGGGAAGTGGGAGCCATTTTCTTTTCTGTTTAGGAATGCAGTAGCAATTCCATTTTCCTAAACACACACAGTGGCACTGCACAGCTGCTTAGGGCTGCTTAGGGCATTTTGTGTCCCTTCCAGGACACTGTAGTCAGCCCAGGGTGGGGGGAGGAGACAGGCCTGGATGCCCCGACTCTTCCCTGCCAAACAGGCCTGACCTGACATAGGCTCTGATTATTTCTGCAGCCTGGAGGCAAATGCAGGATGAATCCATATTCCCTTGCCGCAGGGCAGCCAAGGGCCTGAGTCAGGCCAGCCATGGACTGGCCCTGGGCTGGCACCAATGTCATCTGGAAGTGGGGATTAGCCCCACAACCAGATGACTGCTGGAACCCCATGTGGAAAATTCCCCATGTGAATAAGGTTCCTGTGGTTCTTTTGTATAAGCATTTGTAAGGGATATTGCCTAAAGCTTTTTGCTTTAAATACTGTCCCCCACAATTTTAACATCTATATGTATCTAGGGTTGTGCGCGGTGTTGTCCAAATCAGCTGTTCCAGGCCAACACAGCCAGCACCACACCACGGGGGGGGGGGGGCGGGTGCTGGTGCATAACTCAGTGCTCCATGCCTGCATGACTGCGTCAAGTTACGTACTGGCATATACACCTCCCCTCCCTCCCATGGTGCGGTGCTGGCTGCATTGGCCGATTTGGGCATTGCCACACACAACCCTAATATGCACCCTCTAGCTCAGCTGGTTTGGGGATTTGGGCTGAGATGTCACCAATATGCATATGACATCCAGCTATACCTTCTGCTGGACGGATGGACTCCCCCCCCCAAAAAAAATTTGCCAGTTTTTTTGCAAACAGTGGCTGGATTGCTCAGGCACAGTCATCTGAAACTCAGGCCCTCCAAAACAGAGGTCCTGTGGCTGGGTAAAAAGGGGCAGGATCAGGTAGCACACCTCCCATGCAATTAACACCTGCATCAGCAGCCAGGAATTTGGGCATGATCTTTGATGCCTACCTTTCCATGGAGGCTCAGATCATGAATATAGCCCAGATGGCATTTTTTCATCTGCATCAAGTGCAGCTACTTACACCCTACCTGTCCCTGGAACACTTGGCCACAGTAATCCATGCAACAGTCACCTCCAGGCTAGACTTCTGTAACTTGCTCTATGCAGGCCTACCCAAATCCTTGACCCGGAAGTTGCAGCTTGTACAAAATACAGCTGCAAGGGTCCTCCCAAGAACACCTTGGAGGGCCCATAACCAGCCTATGCTAAGACAACTGCACTGGTTACCTTTCTGTTTCATGATCAAGTTTAAGGTTTTGGTTTTGACCTTTGAAGCTATATGCAGTTTGGGTCCTATCTATCTGAGGGACCACTTATCTGCTTATGTCCCCCATAGGGCACTTCACTCTGTGGGTATGAATCTACTGATTGTCCCAGGTCCCCAGGATATTTGCCTGGCCTTGACCAGGGCCAGGGCTTTTTTGGCCCTGGTCCCAACCTGGTAGAATGAGCTCCCAGAAGAGCTAAGGGGCCTGACGGAGCTATCAAGGTTCTGCAGGGCTTGCAAGATGGAGCTCTTTCACCAGGCATTTGGTTGAAGCCAGGGGGCCACCCTATGTCAAGTGCCAAGCATTAGATGCATGGCAAGAATGATCTGACGACCTATATATGTCATCTTGGGCCATGTTGCTGGCTGGATGTGGGAGCACGGAAGTTATTGGGTACTTTGGATATTATACCGCCATCTTGTTGTTTTAAATTGTCCTAAGCTTGTTAATAGAAGGGATGATGGGGATCGTCGCTTACTGTTTTATGATTTTATTGGGATGTTGGCATGTTTTATTCTGTAAGCCGCCCCAGCTGACATTGTCAGGAGGGGCAGGGTATAAATCTAATTAAATAAATAAATAAATAATACATATGATTTCAGTGAGGTCACCTATCCTTAAAATTACATTGTGAAATGTTTTTTCTCCCACTCCAAACATTTTTAACTACCGTATTTGCCGGTGTATAAGATGACTGGGCGTATAAGACGACCCCCCAAAATTTCCACTCAAAATATAGAGTTTGTTACGTTACATTACAGTACTGTGGGCCACTATGGGCAGCTATGTCTATCCCAACTGAAGTGCACCCGGCGTATAGGACAACCCCCCCCCCACTTGGAGGCATGTTTTTCAGGGGGGGAAAGTAGTCTTATACTCCAGCAAATACTGTATATTATTCCAGGATATTTTGGGCATTTCAGTTACCAGCAAGGCATGCTGTATCTCTGTCACTGTAAGCTGGGTAAAAATCTTGATGGTTCTGTCCACTATAAAAACGGAGGACACCCAAGTCGAACTGAGTACTGAATAACTCCACATGGTTTTTGCAGTGGTCTGTGACTGAAAAGGTTCACTGGAAGCAATTTGCAAAGAAGTCCTTAGGAAACCACCTGGATGGTTATTATAAATTAAAAGGGGAAGAGATGCCACATTTTAAAAAAAATAATTTTTAATGCTAGGCTTAAGTCTTTGTACATGTGATAGTCATTAAAGCTTATTTAACCCTGAAATTTGCTGGCCCCCTTGATTCCACAGGGACTAGAAGGGTCTTGGATTGAAAAAGAAAAATAATGCCGGTATGAAAATGAGACATCCCTCCATGGAGAACAATTATTTCAGAATTATTTTAGTCCATTCAAATGGCTAGGTAATGTCAGCAAAAAAAAAATTACTTATAAAATTACTTATATGCAGTTTATAAAGATATGTAGCATGGACTGTTTCAGATGAAGTACTTGGATTTAAGCTGATTTGATCCCACTCTAATCAGCGAAACTAACATCAACTGAAATCCAAGTATCCCCCTTTGTGAATTGCAACCAGGTACAGAAGTGTATCCTGCACCAACTGTAATCAGTAGAACTATTCCTAGTGATGATGATGGGCAGAGGATAAGACTCTTACACCTGAATCATAAGAATATGGACTCTGAAGTGCAAGTCCCACTTCAAATGCAATTTGAGTAATGCCGATGGTGGATATAAAACCATATTTTTAAAGTTACACTTTCATTGTGCCACAGTTGAGGTTTTTAAATATTTAAAATGTTGCTCATGCTTTGCCTTCTCAGATGATCCTAGGATGATGTTACTTACAAGCCATAGATGCTGCTGGTTGTGCAGACACAAGGTCTGCAGCCAGAACAGTGGGCGTGTAACTGCTGTGCTGTGTGCCACACCACCCTTTCCCCAAGGATGAGGCATGTTCCAGGGATGTGAACCTCTTGTGAGTCTGCGGCGCTGGAGTTATGGGCACTGTTTGGGAGGTGGAGCACTGTAGAATTAAAATATTTCAGGCTGTGAGAAATATGAGGATTACAAAGAGACAGAGGAGGAGGCAATAAAAGAAATAAGCATATAAAAAGGTACAGATTTTTTTGTTTCTGAGTGGAATTTCCTCTGTAGTACAGGAAATGCTATATCATTTACAGGACAGGAATGAAAATGGGTAAACAGTGTTTTCTGTAAAGAGGCAGTGAAGGAAATCAGTAGACTTTCATAGTACCTGAGTTAGAACAAACTTTTGGGTGCCTTCAACGTAAACACAACCTGTTTTTTAAACTGCTTGAACCGTGTTAAGTTTATTGAAATACGCATTTTGCTTTTCCAGTTAAGAATTTACCCCAAATTAATTCCTGTTTGCCAATGTGGTGATTATGGTTGATAGATTATAGAAGATGAAATGCATTATTATTTTTTTTTTTTACAAATACTTCTTTAAAGTATTATTCAGAGCAGCCAAGGCTAGTTCCCTGCCCCTGCCTCAAAGTTTAAATGAGCAGTGGGGAAAATGTTAAATAATGAAAGTGTCAAGGAATCATTAGAATGGATAAAATGCAAAATAAAGTAGACTGCCATCCTTCCGAGGTCGGTGAAATGAGTACCCAGCTTGCTGGGGGGCAAACGGTAATGACTGGGGAAGGCACTGGCAAACCACCCCGTATTGAGTCTGCCATGAAAATGCTAGAGGGCGTGACCCGGTGATCAGACATGACCCGGTGCTTGCACAGGGGATACCTTTACCTTTACTCACCTGAAGTGAGAAGGGCCTATGGAGCTGGGGTGTGGCAGGCTGAGCTGGAAATTGTGCATTTGCTCCACTTCGGAGTACATCTGTCTTCACCCTAATTCTGGTATTTGCCTAAGTCAACTGCATTTCATTAAAAAAACCCTTGGTTTGAAGGAGAACTTTACATACTAGTACAAGTTGGATATTATGCTTTTCTGCACACTGGCACCAGGGCACAGAGACAAGCACAGGAAACCATCATAATGGTGCATGAGAACAGTTTGTCCCTTTATAACCTTCTTCCTCCACTATATGAGGTTGAACTGCTGCTGGTGGTGGTGGTGGTGGGGAATAGAGGGGCAACCCAACAAAAAGGTCAAGCAATGCATGGACACCTCCTCTGGTATACTATGGTATAAGAACATAAAAGATTCCTCATGCATCAGATGGATCAGAATACAGTCCCACTCCTTGCACAAGCTACATTGTCACAATAGTTAAGTGGAATTATCATTTGAAATTATCATTTGCCACTAGGCAAAAGAGTAATCAGCAGCCTGAAATGGAATCCAGTGTGACTCTACATTCTGTCTGCCTGCGGTACTCCTTGACTCTGTAGTCTATGGCAAAGCTTGCATAACATTTGTAAGGGGAAGAATTAGACAGTTGATCAGAGCTGCAATCAGCTGCCCAGCTCTCCCTCGTGTGATCTGGACACTATACTCCTATTGCTACAGCCCCAAATGCTATTTGACTTTCTAGCCACCAAGTTACACTGCTGACTCATGTTCAATATGTGGTTTACTAAGACCCTTAGGTCCTTTTCTCACATATTACTGCCATGACAGGTCTCCCACATCCTATAATGATGCGTTTGATTTTTCCTATTTCTATGCAGAACTTTATATTTATCACTATTGAAATTCATTTTATCCCAGTTTTCCAGCCTGTCAAGATCACCCCGTATCATGATTCTGTCTTCTGCTGTGTTTGCTACCCATCCTAGTTTAGTATCATCTGCAAACTTAATAAGTGCCCCCTCTATTCCTTCATCCAAATCATTTATGAATAAGTTGAAGAACACAGGACCCCAGGACAAATCCCTGAGGCACTCCACTTGTCACTCTTCTCCAAGAGGATGGTGAACCATTTACAAGCACCCTTTGAGTGTGATCTGTCAACCAGTTATCGATTCACCTAACAGTAATAGGATCCATACTGCATTTTATTAACTTGTCAACAAGAATATCATGTGGAACCTTATCAAAAGCTTTACTGAAATAATGTATACTGAGATAAACTATATCCACAGCATCCCCCTGATCCACCAAAGTAGTAACTTTCTCAAAAAAAGATATAAGGTTAGTCTGACATGACCTGTTCTTGAGAAAGCCATGCTGACTCTTAGTAATCACAGCCATCTGCTCTAGCTGCCTACTGTTTGAAGATTTGTTCTACAAATTCAAGCACACGGGGCACTAGTTACCCGGGTCCTCCTTTTTCCCCTTCTTGAAGATAGGGACAACATTTCCCTGCCTCCAATCTTCTGACACTTCACATGTTCTTCAAGAATTGTCAAAAATAATTGACAGAGGCTCAGAAATTACATCTGCAAGTTCTTTTCGTATCCTTGGATGCAATTCATCTGGTCTGGAGGACTTTGTTTCATTTATGTGTTTATGAACTAGCCCTACAGTGATCTTAGGCTGCAACTCCCATCCCTCATCATGTGATATGTTTTTGCCACATTGAGCATAATTTTCCTCATAAAAAAGACTGAGAAGAAGTAGAAGAAGAAGAGTTGGTTCTTATATGCTGCTTTTCTCTACTAGAAGGAGTATCAAAGCAACTCACAGTCACCTTCCCTTTCCTCTCCCCACAACAGACACCCTGTGAGGTAGATGAGGCTGAGAGAGCCCTGATATTACAACTCGGTCAGAACAGCTTTAACAGTGCCATGGCCAGTCATAGGTCACCCAGCTGGCTGCATGTAGAGAAGCAGGGAATCAAACCTGGCTCACCCAATTAGAAATCGATGCTCTTAACCACTATACCAAGCTGGCTCTTGAGCGGTTCATCCCTATCTCCGCCACCTGATACAATTTGATATTCTTGTCCTCACAATGGCCCTACCATATCCTTTCTCTTTTTCTTACTTTGAACATAACTAAAGAACCCTTTTTTGCTGTGTTTAGCAGTTCTCACTAGCCTAAGCTCATACTAAGCTTCAGCTTTTCTCCCTCCAAGCATTGGTTATTTGTTTATATTCATCCTTGGTTATTAGGACCTTCTTCTATTTCCTGAATGAGTCTCTTATTACTCAGATCTTCTGAAAGCTGTTTATGGAACCATCCTAGCTTCCTTAGGCCCCTCCCGTTTTTCCTTCTCAAGGGAATTGTTATTGTGCCTTCAGTATTTCACTTCTAAGAAACTCCCATTCCTCTTGAACGTCCATCTCCCTATATTTTTCTAACCACTGGATTCCACCCAGATTAACTTTTAAGTTGGTTAAAATTTGCTTTCCTGAAGACCAGCCTACGTATTTTTTCTCTTGCCCAATAGCAAATTCCAAAATCACATGGTCATGACTACCAAGTGTGCTCACTACTTTCACCTCATCAACTAATTCTTCCCTATTGGTGAGAATCAAGTCTAAAATTGCGGAATCCCTAGTTGCCCACTTCACCTTCTGGGAAATGAAGTTCTCAGCAAGACAAGTCAATAATTTATTGGGTTTATCATTTTTAGCAAAGTTGGTCTTCCAACAGATATCTGGGTAATTGAAATCACCCATGACCCCTATGTTCTGCCTCTTTGAGAACTTTGTAATCTGGTCTAGAAGTATCACATCCAATTTCTCTGCCTGGCTAGGTGGTCTATAGCAGGCCCTCACAATAATATCACTATTATTTCCTACTCCTTTAATTCTTACTTAAAGACTCTCAATTGACCTTTCATCCTCAGTTACATGTATTTCCTCAAGTATACACATTCTTAACATATATCTCCCCCCCTTTTTTATTTATTTATCCATCTATCCCTTGTAAATAAGCTGCACCCCTCAATCCTAATATTCTAGTCATGAGTGTCATCCCATCTAGTTTCTGGAATGCCTATTAGGTCATAGTTCCCTTTCTCTATTAGGACCTCGTTCTTCCTGCTTTTCCCATTCTTTGTGCATTAGTGTAGAGGCATCATAAACCTTCTTTTGTACGTCCCAGAATTTTAGTTTTTGAACTTACCTGTAAGTTAACGGTTCCCTGCATATGTGCCATTCTCTGTAAATATGTGGGGTTCTCACCTACAGTTACTGTCATCAAACTGGGTTTTGAATTTATGTCTCACTCCCCCACTGGATTTAGTTTAAAGCCCTCCTCATCTGCAAGACTCTTTGCAAAGACTTTTTTTCCTACCCTTGTGAGGAGCAAACCATCTCCTGAGAAAAGAACCTCATCACGATAGCATGATCCATGGTCCAAAAATCCAAACCTTTCATGATGACACCAATGATGTAGCCAGTTATTTATTTGCATTATTTTTCTTTCGCTTCCTAAGCCACAGCTATTAACAGGGAGAACTGATGAAAACACTACCTGCACTCCCAGGTCCTTCACCTTTCCCCCCCAAAGCCACAAAGTCTCTTTTAATATGTTCCACACTGCACTGGGAAATATCATTTGTTCCCAAATGAGCGAGGAGGAAGGGATAATGATCCGTGGGCTTTACGAGCCTTTCCAGCCTTTCTTCACAAACCATCTCAGCTTCTCACTTGCACTGAAAGCCCCTTGCGGGGTTGCCAGAAGTCGGCTGCAACTTGAGGGAACTTTACACATAGATATATCACTACCTTGCATTGTACAAAAATTGAAGGAACGTGCTAATGCTAGGCTTATTGCACAGAGGGAAAATGACCACCCCATTGCTGGACATCGCCTATTAGACCAGAAGGGAACAAAGGCTTAAGAGACACAAAGGACTCTATATTGCAGGTTAGCTTTCACTTTTTAATGTTTTTAGTTTGGTGGTATTTATTGACCCTGTTTAACCAGCTCACGTTTGAAACAAATGTTTTTCAAGTCCCAGTGTTCTTTATTAAAGTCTTTAACCACATATAACTACCTTGAGTACCATTTATTTACTGAGTTCGACTTCAAAGACATGCATAGAAAAGAAAATGAATGTGAAATGTTTACAATTACAGAACCGTGACATTTTTCACAGGGATACTTGCAATTACATCTCTGTTTTGTTTCTCTGTGTCGTTGAATTGAAGTAGCTTCTAATGCCAGGAAATAAAAGAATGCTTTAGGCGATTAAACTTCTTTTTATTATGTTACAGAAGATGAGAAATCGATAACTGGTCATTCCGACATAAGTGAGTTATGCAGGCCAATGACACAATGAACCAAACTTTATAACAACTGCACATGATACTGTCAAGCCACAAGCTTCAGTGGCGCCAGCAATAATTATGGCTGATCACCTCTAATTCAGAGAGGCCTCACTTGATAAAGCTGTCACTTTGAGTGGCCGTAGAGCACCAGTATTCAATGAATTTGTTCTTCCATAGAACTGAATATGTCTTTGCTTCAGCTTTCATGATGCTAATGCTGTGGCTGCAGTTTGTATTGTTGCAACATCCTTTTCAAAAAGGACTAAGGCAATCACACAGATTGCAGCAACCATACAGGGATGTTTTCTCCCTAGAATCTGGTAATATTTCTCATGTGGTATTCTTCTTCCCCAGCAGTGATGAGCAATAGGCAATCGGTGGTGTTCTTCTCTCTCTCTCTCTCGTGGTCGTGGTTTTGTATTTCTGATTCCTTGTTCTGTCTTCTCTGGTAGTTTTACCTACTGTGACTAGCCGTGGATTCTCAGGGTCTCTAGCAAGCAGAGTTGTTTCTTAACAGCAGCAACTTGGGAGACGCCAACACTGAATACAGAATTATTGCGCAGGCGAAGCACGCGTTCTACCACTGAGCCACGGCAGCTTCCACAAAGATACAACCAACCGACACCTGCTGAGCAGGTGATGTAATAGCAGCCTGTCAATCCACACAAATAGCAGCAGCTATAGTTACCCTGGAATTTCAGGCAATTGCAGCACCACCTCCATGTGTGGTGCCCGCTTAGGAGGTCTGGTGGGCCTGTACTTTCCACAAGCCATGGCTTGGAAGCCAAGCACCAGTGTGTCTGATCTAGGCCCTAGGCTGGCCTGAGCAGCAGGGAGACCCTTTAATTCAAAGCTTCAAGTTGCCTTGCACTAAACCAGCACTGTTCTCCTCAGCAGCCCAAGCAGACAGCTTTTCTCTTTCCACACTCTCTCTCTCTCTCTCTCTCCTTTCTTCAGTTGTTCTTTTGTGCTGCCCCGACCTTTCTAAAACGTGTAGGAAAGCGCCTGTGTCTATATCTGCGAGCATGTGTGTAGTATCTCCAGCGTGGACCCCCCTCCCCTCCCGGCCAAATCTCCGCCAGCGCGCTTGACTCTGATCTCGCTCAGGCAGCTGCTCGGGCCATTCTGAGGCGGCACTGTTTCTCTCTCTGTTTACCCGTTTCCAATGGCAATTGCACCACCAAGTCTCTGTGCGTCTGGAACTTCGCCTGGGGCTGTTTTGGTTACATTGAAGATTTTTTTTTCTCTCTCTCTCTTCTTGCTTCAGCTCTGCCAGATTTAAATGGTGACTTCACTAGCGCCGAGCTCAAAAGGAGAAGAAGGGGGGGGGGGGAGGCAGCGTAGAGGCGAGGGAGCAAGCGAGGGAGAGGGCCAGCGCATTACATCACCTTTTGGACGGGAATCAAATGGGAAGGATATGACTCACTCGGGCTAGTTAAGCTTTGGCTCAAGTTCTACATACATTCATTCCAGGGCTCTCATGTTCTGCACCTCAGCAGGGAATTCAAGCTCAGTGATGTCCATGAGGTTTGTTTTTAATTTTCTCCCCCCCCCCCCATCCCATTGCTCCGTACTACTATCACTACTGCTACCCACCTCCCCTCCCTTCCTTTCCCTTTTTGCCTAGGGATCCATTTCCTCCCTTGACTACACTCCCCCTTCCTCCCCGTGCCCGCCTTTTCTGCCCCTCCACTTGACTGGAGGTTGTCGTCGGCTCCCCGGCGAGCGTCGCCGCGCAGGATCCCGGGTGTCAGGGACAAATCGCCGCCGACCCAAACAAGCCCGCAAAAGTTTAGCGAGAGAACTTTCTTTGGGCTCCTGTCCCCTCCCTTCGCGTGGCTCTTTCGTTCCTAATCGGAGGAGACAGGGAGAGAGTTAAACTGCAGGGACCAATCATTGCAACGGTGATGTAATGCTGGAGCTGCAGGGTAGTTAAGTAATGTGAGAGCGCGGGGGTCAGGGCTGCAAAGCATTTACCTGCTCTCCAGGGGGTTTAAGTTTATTATCAGTTGCAGTGACTGCAACTGCCTTCAGACAGCAGCCTCTAATTATTCACAGACTCTCCTGTTTTATCTTTTATTATTCAATGTAAAACTATAGTATAGTGTTTTTCTTTGCTTTTTCTTTTTTAAAAAACAAAGAGAGAGCGAGAGATCCCAACCTGATATTATTACAGCTGCAAATTATTTTCTGCCTAGGGGGTTGGTTTTTTTTTTTTAAATAGGGAAAATAAAGAAGGGTTGAAACCTGCATCTTACTAAAAGGGGAGGGGTCTGCTCTCCCAAATACGACTGGTCAATTGGAGATCAGTCAACCGCCGTCTAACAGAGCGAGTAAAAGGCTTCACGGAAGAGACGCGCTCTCTCTGTTATAAATCATTTAAGGATGTGATTTGTACGGCACGTCCCGAGTGTGGCGCTCAGGGTTTCACGCAAATGCTCACCCATGCAGCCCCGTAAGCGCTGCAGCCTCTGATTTGTGTCAGTGGGACAATTTAGGAGGAAGTGATTTCTGTATTGTGGTTCTCGGGTGTTCATGTTCTTCCTCCCTCCTTTCCCCTCCCCGGACAAAGTGGTGCCGTGATTTGTAACGTGCTCTCCAAAGACCTGCCTGTTGTTATGAAAGCCAAAGATTTTTCTTACGTTTTTCATTTCCAGCCAAAATGTTTAAAATTCTAAAGTAAAACCAGTGTGCCTTCATAGGCAACTGAGCTCTTGGTGTAAATGGTGCATTTACAACGATTTTGCATAGATCTGTGGGGTTTTGTTGTTTTTATGCTGCAGTATTATTCTGTGATTTGCTGTACTTCACCAGAACTTCAGTTTCTTTCCTTTTTTAGTCTTCTGGGTAGGTTACTATAGCTCTAGTGTAGGCAGCTTTCATAGCAGAGATATGTGTATCCCCTACTAGATTGTGCCACTCTTGCAAATCCTGCTAGTTTGGATGTTCAGCAACTAGTTTAGGGACAACCATGTTTAGTTTCTTCTTTTCAGAGTCTTTAAAATTTTGTAACAAACAATGTCTGTGTTTGAGAAGTTGGAAGCACATGAGAAGCCAGAAACTTTGTTTTGTTTTTGGTAATCCCTCACAATTTGGAATCTTAGATATAGCATTTTCATAGCTATAGTTCAGCAAATGGATAAAGTTTGAGCAAGTGAATTCACATTAGTATATTTTCTAAGGATTTCCAGCATAGAATAGTGCACTACATCAAATGTGCCAGTCTATTTGATATCAGGTAGCCCAGACTAGCCTGATCTTATCCAATTCAGAGGGACATTCCGCATTCGTCCAAAATAGCACAATGGTTACTAATTGAAATCGCTACAGTTTTGCCATTATGCACAACGTCGTTGACAATCTGCAACACTCCTGAAACCGATCTGCAAAAAGCGCTTTGTTGTAACGCTTTCAGGGAAATCCCAAAAAGTGGATTCACCCTCCGGAAAGCGCTACACTCCTGCAACCAATCTGCAACACTAGCGGGAAAGTTCTGTGCGTTACCATTGTTGCAGTTTCTGCAAAGTCCCTCCCCCTGGCTCTCTCCTCTGATCTTCTGGTGAAGCGATCGCCATTTTTTTTTCTCCGAGCGAGCGGAGATCAACGCACCAGCGAGCCTTCGTTTACCCAGCAAGGCTTCCCTGGCTGCAGCCCCTCTGTTTAAAGTCACCAAGCACAAGCATCACAGAGGCCCGTTTGCTGGTTTATTTTCACTTTATTTTTCACACTGTTTTCGGCCAAAAATCACGCCCGTGAGGGGGGGGGGTTCACTCAGGGGGAGCGTGGCAACGATGAAACGGCAGCTCAAACACCACCTGCTAGCTGGATGGGTCTCTCCGTTGCAACGAATCAATGCATATTTGTTGCAACGTGTGTGTGTGTTTTTTTTTTAAAAAAACCTTCCTTAAAGGGAAAGGGGCTGTTTGGGAGCATGATAACGGCCACCCATTGGCTGCTTGACAGCCAGGGGCGGGACACAGCTTAGCAATAGCGCTTCCTGGGTAGCGATTTTTGCAGAGACCGGAACCCTGTGGGAAACGATAGAAACACAACTGGATTCCACTACAAAGGCAGGTATGCGTTACGCCGAATTCCACTATTTAAAATGGCGATTTTTCGTTCAGCAAACAATTTGCTACATGGATCCCGGTGCAGAATGGCTCAGAAGCTACATAATATTTGACTTCCAAGGAATACCATGTTTGTAACATGGTGGCAGGCAAGGCAACCCAGCTCTGAAAGTCTCTTGCCTTGAAAACCCAATGGGGTCACCATAGGTGACTTGTGACTTGACAGCACTTTTCTCCATTGTGGGTAGGTAGGTATGGTGTGGTCATGACACCTCCTATGGTGGCTTAATCAGTCAAGGTGCTCAGATTATAGGCTTGTGTGCTTTGGCCACTTTGGCGGCCATTCAAGCCTGATACAGCCAGCGTCACTGGGGGGGGGGCACACCATTCAGCGCATGCAGGCATAGAGTTCTGCACCTGCGTGTGTGCGCCAAGTGGCATGCTGCCAGCTCCACACCACGGCACTGGCTGCTTCGGGCTTGAATGGCCACCGAAGTGGATGAAGCTCACAAGCCTAGCTCAGAAGCACTCCGGATGCGCCTGCAGTCATAGAATCATAGAGTTGGAAGGGGCCCACACAGGCCATCTAGTCCAACCCCCTGCTCTACGCAGGATCAGCCCAAAGTATCCTAAAGCATCCAAGAAAAGTGTGTATCCAACCTTTGTTTGAAGACTGCCAGTGAGGGGGAGCTCACCACCTCTTTAGGCAACCTATTCCACTGCTGAACTACTCTGACTGTGAAATTTTTTTCCTGATATCTAGCCTATATCGTTGTACTTGTAGTTTAAACCCATTACTACGCGTCCTTTCCTCTGCAGCATCCTGCCCTCCTCCAAGTGACAACCTTTCAAATACTTAAAGAGGGCTATCATGTCCCCTCTCAACCCCTTTTTCTCCAGGCTGAACATTCCCAAGTTCCTCAACCTATCTTGGTCCCTTGGCCCCAGATCATCCTCATCGCTCTCCTCTGTACCTTTCAATTTTATCTACGTCCTCCTTGAAGTGAGGCCTCCAGAACTGCACACAGTACTCCAGGTGTGGTCTGACCAGTGCCGTATACAATGGGACTATGACATCTTGTGATTTTGATGTGATGCCCCTGTTGATACAGCCCAAAATGGCATTCACCTTTTTTACCGCTGCATCACACTGCCTGCTCATGTTTAGCTTACAATCCACAAGTACCCCAAGGTCTCGTTCACACACAGTTCACACACTCTTCTCTTCTTTGGTATTCTTACCTCTTTCCATTTGGAGCAAACTCTGGTTAGTGCCAAGTCATAAGTGGCAACTGGGTCTAGTTTGGGAAACAGTTAAAAGTGATTCCAGTGGGTAGCCGTGTTGGTCTGAAGCAGCACAACAAAACAGAATCAGAGTCCAGTGGCACCTTTAAGACCAACAAAGATTAATTCAAGGTGTGAGCTTTCCAGTGCAAGCGCTCTTCCTGCAAGCACTCGAAAGCTCATGCCCTGAATAAATCTTTGTTGATCTTAAAGGTGCCACTGGACTCTGATTCTGTTTAGTTAAAAGTGAGTTTGTAAAGTGTACCCTGTGCTAATTGACAGCTTAAGAGTTTGGTAAGAGAGGCTGTGTCAGACTGCTGGTCTCTTGAGTCAAGCACCCTGTTTGAAATAGAAGCCACAGAAAAGCCCACAAGCAGCCACGCTGCTGACTGCTTCTTAACATCTGAGAATCAGAGGGCTTTATGGGGCCAGAGAGTCCATTCAGCTGTGTGGCCAATAACCAGCTCCTGCAAATGTCATGTGGGCTCACAAGCTACACTGCAGGTTGCTGTTGTGAGTGAGAAAAGTGACTGAAAATAGCCACATGTATGGTTTCCACTTTCCAAGAAATCCAGAGGAGAAAAATAGGATGCAGTCATGGCCTGCCTTTCTCCTTCTCCCACACTTCCTGCCTGTCCACTCTACTTTCTATAACAGGTGAGAGGTAAGGGTTGGAAAAGCAGGTGCTATGCTTTGGCCTCTCTGTTAGGCCTTTGAGACTGCTCCGGGCAAAATGTGTAGAACAGCCCATTCATGGTGACATTTGTTGGTCCAGGTCTCTAGTGCAGGGGTAGTTAACCTGTGGTCCTCCAGATGTTCATGGACTACAATTCCCATGAGCCCCTGCCACCATTTGCTGGCAGGGGCACATGGGAACTGTTGTCCATGGACATCTGGAGGACCACAGGTTGACTACCCCTGCTCTAGTGGGTTACCAACAATTTTTTTGTTTTACATTTCAAAAGCAAAATTTTCATGAAAATGCTGTATTCATTTTATTAACAATTTAAGGATGGCTAATATATGTCATATTTGGAGCAAGAACAAAACCACATACTTAATCACATGTTTTTATGTTCTAAGAAAATACTTAGACATTGATATTTTACAGGTGACACAACTTACCTTTTGCCCATGCCTTCAGGCTTTCTGATAGCATGGAAAGTGACTGCACAGCATGAAAACCACACCCATGTAGGAAATGTGCATGAATTCCACATCATTGTGGAATTGTCTTCCATTAAACTGTAGCATGGATTCAGGCAAACAGAAGATTCTTATTGTGCGTACACATGATGAGATAGATGCATAGGCTCATCATATGCGACCAAATAAAACAGGCCTGAAGCAATCTCTTACACAGAGGCAACACATATAGACAACTCTGTCTTTTTAAAAACAGATAACTCTTTTTGCTAGAGATCGCTCAAGTAAATCTGCAGTGCTCGAACTGTACTGGAAACCACACTATGAATAAGTCGAAAGGTGTAGAGGGGGGGGGGTTGCAGTTGCATGGGAATCCAAATAGGAAGGCTCAGCAAATATCAAAGTGTTGCATCTATAGGTTATGTAGAGATTGATAAAATACAGGTCATGTTTAAAAAGTCACCTTGCAGTGAATTATAATCAATTCACTTTAAATTAGTCCTTTTCCCAAGAGATGAATTTGCTGTGTTGGAGCATTCTCATGTAGATGAAACAGAATGAAATGCTGGCTACAAATTTAGATATTATGCTTTGGCTTTGGGGATACAAAGAACACCAGGGATCTGCTCCACATGGAAGCAGAATTCTTTGCCTCGACATTTAGCAATTCCTTTCAGTTCCAGACCAAATGTCAGGGAATCCCAGAGATCGCCAAATTAATTTTCCACCTTCCTATTTGTTCCTTCTGGTGCTTTAGATTTCCTTGGAGACTTTGACATACTATGTCCTTAGTTTTATTATTTTGGAAGGAAGGTGGGCTGAAGAAACTGCTCTTTATCTTGGCAAGAGTGCTAAAGACTTAATGGGTGGAGAGGTCTTAGACACTTTCTGCACCATAACCAGACTGGAGAAAAGGGAACAAACTCAAAGATTTTCCTTTCTCACCTTCAACTCTCCCACGCTTGCCCTTTTCTCAGCCATTCAAAAGCTTCTGCAGAATCATTTTCGTAATTTTGCTATAGACCAGCAGACTAAGAAAAACTTATTTTCTCCACTATAAGTGCTTTCCCCTTCCAATGCTAACTGAATTTAAATGTCATGCTGCAGGCTCTGTGACATGGCATTTCTTCTTTCACAACTTGTTATTTAGACACAATGATTGTAAAAGCCCAACTAGCTGTTATGGCAGTGATCAAGTATGAATGACTGGGTATTCTGTGCCTTAAGAATATACAATTTCCCGATTCCAGTCCACAAATCCTCATGTTTAATACCAAATGGGATGGGAACTCGGGGCCAGTTCCAGGTTTTGATTTGAGTGGAGAGTGTTCACATCTCCTTCCACCTTCCGTACTGCCCCTACCCTCATAGTTCCAGCTGCCTGTGTTTCCTGCCCTTGCCTATTCATGACCCCTCCCACCTTTTTCATTGGGAGTACCAGTGATCATCACTATCCACACGTTCTTCCCAGGCAGCCCAGGTAGTTAGGAGACCAGGGGATAGAGCACTTGTGATCAGCCGGCCAGGGATAATTAGATAATAAACTGTTGTTGTTGTTTTTAAACCCACAAAGTTAGATCTATCAACAGCAAGGATATGCTGCAGACCTCCAGCTCCTCAATAGGGATCCAGGAGCATCATGAAGACAGCATTTTGGACAGTAGTGGGAAGCAGAAGCTTGGTGAAGTGGTTAAGAGCAGCAACCTCTAATCTGGAAAGCCAGGTTTGAGTCCACATGCAGCCATCTGGGTGACCTTGAGCTAGTCACAGTCCTGTCATATCTGTTCTCACAGAGCAATTCTGTCAGAGCTCTCTCATCCCTACCTACCTCACAGAGGGACTGTTGTGTGTAGAGGAAGGGAAAGTGACTGTAAGTGGCAGTGATCAAGTCACTACCTTTGGGTAGTGAAAAGCAGGGTATAAAAAAAACAACTCTTCTCTGCTGGCACAAATTTCTTTTATCACTGGTGATTCTTCAGGAGATCCAACTCAATACCATGGGCCTTTCCACACCTGTTAAATGTAGCGAAATCCTTACCTTAGGTAGATGTTATATTCCGCCTCTATACATGACGTTGCCAACATCCAGCGTCCAGGCAGTAACCGGCCGGCTACATCCTCCATTTTAAAACACTAGTTGGGGAATCACATAAAGTGGATCCCCCAACCTAAAAAGCACGAGCTAGAGGTGAACAACCAGCAAGCCACCAGCAAAAGAAATGTGTGGAGATGAATAAGCACTACTTCTTCCTCCAATGTCCCGCCCTCGCACGTACCTCTCTCTCCCTTCTTCCAGGGGACAGGAAGTGCTTTTGAAAAAATTAAGAACAGTCTGGAGCAGTGGTCCCCAACCCCTGGTCCGGGGACCGGTACCGGTCCGTGGATCAGTTGGTTCCAGGGCCGCGGCTTCTCCTCATCCTTCTCCCTGGCTGGTGCCTCGGGGGCTGCCCTGCCACTGTGCCGCCAGCTCACCTTTGGTGCTCTTCAGTGGCCGCCATGGCTGGTGCTCCCTTGCAGCGTGGCACTGCACAGCTGCTGCTGGCAGCGCCCCCCAGCAGGCAGTATGAAGTCAGGGGTGCCAGCGGGAAAGCAAGTGGAGCAAGGGCTCAGGCAGCAGCGATGTACCTTGGCAAAAGATTACCACCCTCCTCCTGGGCCTCAGTAAAATTGTCAAGCATCATAAAAAGGTTGGGGACCACTGGTCTGGAGCAATGAATAGACAGACAAGTGTTCAGGCACCTCAGTTCCCAGCAACAAGAAGTGGCCCAGCTGGTGCGGGGGAAGCACATTTGGGGTATGTGCAGAGTGCTAGGGGGTTTATATGTCTGAACTTCTAGGCTCACCAACTTGGCTACCATTCGAAACAGAGTATCAATCAAGGTGGACCATGATCTTAGCCCCCAAAAGCAAATTTTATCTTCCAAGACTTACTTCTTTTTCCAGTATGTCTGCATTATTATTGCATGTTTTAGTTTGTATTTTTAATTGTTAATCCTTGACAGATCCATGGGCATGTAATATTTTTAATAAGAATGCTACTACACATGAATTTTTATAGTCCATGGATTTATTAGGAAAATTTATATCCTGCCTTTCTAGTTTTTTTAAAAAAATGTAATCATAATAATCGAAATAAATATATTATGTAGTCACATCATTAAGAACAATAAACATGATAGCATTTGAAAACAAGCCAGGAATGGGTTAAGGTAGTGCAGATTGGTGCAGCACAAGATTGTTGCAGCAAACAGTCAAGAAAAGCAAAAATAGCTTATCCAGCATTCCTCCAAAATAGATATTTATAGATACTGTAGGGCCAAGAGGGTAGGGCCAGGTAAACCAGAGGCAACTGTAGAAATTGCACTCTACCAAGTACCCACCATCCTCACCTTTGTTAATGTGGACACTGTGCCAGGTGACCTCAAATCCCAAGTAGGTTCCTGCAGATAGAGGTTGTCCATCAGATACATTAGTCCTAAACTATTTAAGGCTTTAGAACAAAAAGAAGAGTTGGTTTTATACTCTGTTTTTTAGTGCCTGAAGGAGTCTCAAAGCAGCTTACAATCACCTTCCTTTCCTCTCCCGACAACAGACACCCTGTGAGGTAGGTGAGGCTGAGAGAGCTCTGACAGGACTGCTTGGCCAGAAAAGCACTATCAGGGCTGTAACAAGCCCAAGTCATCCAGTTGTCTGCATGTGAAGGAGGAGTGGGGAATCAAACCCCAGTTTGCCAGATTAGAAGCTGTCACTCTTGACCACTGTGCATCAAAATCAGACACAAAATCATGGAAACAGAAGTCTTTGTACAGGCTTCTGCTAGAGAAAAAGGCTTTTGACTTGATTAAGAAGAGGTAAAAGGACTGGCTTGCTTCCTGTGTAAATGCTGAGTTTAAATAAAAGGGAGATAACTTCTGAGGAAGACCAGAAATGGGTTCACATTTAGATGTTTGTAATTTACTACACATATTATAGAAGCTGCTCTACAATATCTAAATTTAGACTTATCTAAATTTGTGATACATAATCACATTATTAGTGATTTTTTCTGTCATCTATGTAATATACAAGACCCATATGTATTTTTATCAACTATAAAACTTTCTCATGTTCTATTCTTGTCTGCTCCTGAAAATTGCTAAGTGCCGTATCCAGGGGTAGTCAACCTGTGGTCTTCCAAATGTGCATGGACTACAACTCCCATGAGCCCCTGCCAGCAAATGGTGGCAGGGGCTCATGGGAATTGTAGTCCATGGACATCTGGAAGACCACATGACAATTGCCCTCACTTTGTGATCTTTTTGTGTAGCATCTAATGGTGCCTGTTTCCAGCAGGGATGAGGAAATACCATTTCGAACACCTCTCTGCTTTGTCCATGGTTTGCATGCTTAGGCCGTTCCATGTTCAGAAACACAGCCCCTTATTTTCATTTATGTTTGCAGCTGCTAATGAATAGCTAAAATAGATATTTATTGGATCCATAACTGTGCCACAAATTAAGATCAGACTCTCTTGAAAAGGAGCTCAATGAAATGTCAGAATTGATACAAAATAACACTTAACCCCAAACACCACATTTATCCAAATCAAGGGATGACTCTTCAGTGGGAATAAGAACAGGATCCGAGTTATTTTCTCGAATTAAATTTTTAGCCACAAGCCAAAGGACAAACAGCTGCTGTGTACTTCTCTCTCATATATGCTTTACTTTGGGGTTTTCCTTTCTGTAAACTCACTGTTTATAATTACACACATTATCCAAACACTATTACAAATTCAGTTTTGTGTATGTAGGATGCTACATACCCTAGCCTTGCATCGTCAGACTTCTAAGTTAAAATGCTTGCCTGCCCAGATCATGTTTGCCTTTTAACTCTCTAGGCATTTAAAGCTGTGATACTTTCTCCTGTAAAAACAAAACACCCATTTCCAAAGAGTACTTTTTTTTCACCTTGATAAACACAAGTTCAAATCCGGCAGCAGGTTAGAAAATGAATCATTTAATTATTCATTGTTCAGAACATAAAGTAATGTAATTCGAAATATTGCTAAAACTGATACTTCATCTGTGATCATATTGGTCAATAGGTGTGCAGTAAGCAGGCATACATTATTTACCTGTTTTCTAAGAATCCATTTCCAAGGCCAGAGTAAAAGGCCTGGAAAACAACCAGCAGTCTCTGTTGAAACAAAGAACAACACAGCAGTGAACAATTGGAGTATATATGAACGAAGGATGCGAGAGAACAACAGCAACAACAAAAATATTAGGACCCTCTTTGTTTGAAAGTCTCCTGAAGAATCCACCAGGAAACTGGATTCCCATCTCTTTCATAGATCTAAACTGGTCCCCAGATTTTCGTTGTAATGGCAAGCAGTAGGATTTATCGCACCCAACAAGTGATTATCAGTGGTATTTCATCAGACTGGAGGGAGGTGAGCAGAGGGGTGCCACAGGATTCAGTACTGGGTCCTGAACTTTTCAACGTTTTTATCAATGATCTGGGCAAAGGGGTTGAGGGGCTCCTCATTAAATTTGTGTATGACGCCAAATTGAGAGGAGCAGCGAACACCCCAGAAGATAGAGTTCAATGAGATCTGAACATGCTGGAAAAGTGGGCAACTGAGAACAAGATGCAATTCAACAACAATAAGTGCGGAGTTCTACATCTTGGTCACAAAAATGAGAAGCATGCATACTGGATGGGAGATACACTTCTGGGTAGCAGTGTGTGTGAATGCGATCTTGGGGCACTTGTGAACTATAGGCTAAATATGAGCAGACAGTCTAATACGGTGGTAAAGAACGCAAATACAGTCTTAGGGCCTTTTCGCACAGGGATCTTTGTTGCAAATTGTTTGCGGAATGAAAAATCGCCATTTAAAATAGTGGAATTCGTCGTTATGCATACCTGCCTTTGTAGTGGAATCAGTTGCGTTTTTTAGCGTTTCCCACAGGCTTCCGGTCTCGGCAGAAATCGCTAGAAAGGAAGCGCTATTGCCAAGCTCGTCCCGCCCCTGGCCGTCAAGCAGCCAATGGGCAGCCGTTAGCATGCTCCCAAACAGCCCCTTTCCCTTTAAGAAAGGTTTTAAAAAAAAAAACGACCCATAGCAACGAATCTAGGTAGATTCGTTGCTACGGAGAGACCCATCCAGCTGCCTAATGTGAGCTGTCGCTTGATTGTATGATCGTTTGCACGCTGCCTCGAGTGATAAAAAAAAAATCCCCCCCCCCTCTCACGGGCCCGATTTTCGGCTGAATTTATTTGTAAAAAATAAAGGGACTTTATTTCAGCAAACGGGCTTTTCAGTGGTTTGTGCTTAGTGACTAAAGGTGAAGGACTGAAGCCAGGGAAGCCTCTAAACAGAAAGAGGCTCGCCGGTGCGTTTATCCCCGCTCGCTCGGAGAAAAAAAAATGGCGATCGCTTCGCCGGAAGTTTGGAGGAGAGAGCCAGGGGGAGGGACTTTGAAGAACCAGCAACAATGGTAACGCACAGGTCTTTAGCGCTACTGTTGCAGATTGGTTGCAGGAGTGTATCGCTATCCGGAGGGTGAATCCACTTTTCTGGATTCCCCTGAAAGCGCCACAATGAAGCACTTTTTGCTGATTGGTTTCAGGATTGTTGCAGATTGTCTACGACGTCGTGGGTTATGGCAAATTAGTAGCGTTTCCAAATAGCAACCATTGTGCTACTTTGAAGCCGTGCGAAATGGCCCTTAGTCTGTATCACCAGAGACGTTACTTCAAAATCACAAGGTGTCATAGTCCTACTGTATACCTCATTGGTCAGACCCCACCTGGAGTCCTGAGTGCAGTTCTGGAGGCCTCACTTCAAAAAGCACGTGGACAACATTGAGAGGGTTCAGAAGAAAGTGACAAGAATGATCTGGGGCCTGGGGACCAAGCCTATGAGGAAAGGCTGAGGGACTTGGGAAGGTTCAGCATGGAGAAGAAGAGGTTGAATGGAGACATTGTTGTCTAAGTATTTGAAAGTTTGTCACTTAGAGGAGGGCAGGGAAAGATTCCTGTTGGTAGCAGTGGATAGGACCTGCAGTAATGAGTTGAAGTTACATGTAGAACAATATTGGTTAGTTACCAGGAAAAAGTGTCACAGTCAGAGTAGTTCAGCAGTGAAATTGACTGGCAGTCTGCAAGTAGTGGCTGGACTGATACTTATCCTGGATGCTTTAGGATGATCCTGCATTGAGCAAGAGGGTCGGACTAGATGGCCTGCATGGCACCTTCCAATTCTAGGATTCTAGAAAACAATCTACAAGTTGAGTGTAGTTGAGCTGTCCTCTTGCCCATGCTAATTGCACTTACTGCAGAGATATAATCTGACCCATTTCTCCTTGAGAATTTGTAAATATGTGGTAGTCCGCAGCCCCAAAGAAGTCCAACTGGCTTTGACCAGGGCTTCCTCCACCTTGGCCCCTGCCTGGTGGAATGAGCTCCCACACAGTTCCACAGGGCTTGCAAGACAGTTTTTGTTTGAGGTAAGTTCAGACAAGCATATAAACTGAACATCGACGGGCCTCCCCTGCACTCCATCCCTGTTCATTCTTCCTTCAAATTAGAAGGTGTGTCCAATATAATTGGTCTAGCCACAGGTTTGGTATTAATAATGAATGGTTTGTTTTAATAGTATTTAAGCTGTCCTTTTACTAATAGATGTATTTGCACCAATAGATATTAACCATCCTGAGATGACTGGTACAATAGGGGTGGTCTATAAATGTAAATAATAATAATAATAATAATAATAATAATAATAATAATAATAATAATAATAATAATAAAGAAATACTTGTAGATAGCTGGGCAATCATTAACTGTGCAGGAGAGAAAGCAGGGAAAGCTACTCTAGGGTACCTCCCGGTCACCAATGCACACACAAAGAATGCTGGTCCCCAAAGGGAAGTTTTCAGTAGGAAAGCTGGAAAATCAAGGAGGCCAAGTTGTGAACCTTGACAACACAGGCCATATTCATCAAGGTATAATTGTTAATGTTTGTATAATATAATTCTAGATAATGTACAGTACTGTTCTGTACAGTACAGTACTGTTCTGTACAGTACTACTCCAGTCTAAGCATCATCTTATCCAACACTTTGTCTTATGTCTTCAAGCTCTCTTATACACATCTTAAACAAAACCCCATGACATTGTGTGACCTTGAGTTTATACATGCTTACTCAGTCACATCTGAGGCATATATTAAAGAAAGAAAAAGTAACAAAGCAGCGAACAAATAGTGTAAATGCAGCACAAGATTAATTTTGCCTCAGGTTTAAATCTCCCCACAGATCTCCATTACTTGGATCTGGAAAACTGGAATTAGTGACAGATTTCTCCAGAAGGTTTCAACATATGGCAACATTAGTTTAGTACTCCATGTTCTACATAACATATAACAATTAAATAAAATTCAAGCCATTATTAGAATCAGCCTAATAATGAAAACTACATTTTTAAACTACCTTATATTAAAGCGCTCTATGAAGACATATAGTGCAGGGCTAAAATATCTGGCATTAAAACGTTGGATGGAAAACTTGTCCAAAATGTTCTTTGAAATTAATGGTCCACTCCAGTTTGCTCCCATTTGATGCCCCCTATCAGAAGTTGATTTGTTACCATTTGGGACTGTTGCTTTCTCTGTGAATCAGCCATCATATTGGCCATGTAAATACATTTTGACGCCACATATTCTATCAAATCTTCTTCAATCAGATTTGGCTGCATGAGAGCATCATTAATGTAAAATCAGAGTGAAAGCCATTCTCCCTGCACTCAAATAGGTAAACAGCCCATTTTACAGATCCGTCCCTGAACTATCAGCAAGATCATGGCTTTGTTTCTCAAGACTTTATCTGCATATGTAGAAAATGCCATTTTGGCTCAGCCCGAAACATGCATCTGTGACTGGTTGTATAATGTGTCTGCTGCTTACTATGAGGAGATATAGTTTGTGAAGCCTAAAGCAGAGATGAAGCTGGAATTGGATTCACAGTTGTTAAGAATGGGCCTAATTTTGCTGTTTTTCAGCTTTTTCATTGATTTAGTTAGTGTTCAAGCAACTATTCTACTGCATTTTGAAGCCACATTCACATGCAAAGATTTCCCAGATCTTTTTACTCCCTGGGACTCCGGAGCAAATTTAGAGTTTCCTACTCGAACCACAGGAATGCCTTGAGCCTCCAGGACGGCTGCATTGTTACCAATAGACCTGCAACAGAGCCCACTAATCATTTGGAATTTCCCCCCCTAGGAATGCAAAGGTCAATAAGGATATTTTAAAAACTATTATTCTGAAGGCTCAATTACAACAGCGCTCTGTTTTTTTCAGCTTCATATTTATTTAATGTAACCTGTGTGGAGTAATGCACTTACAAGCAGTCAAGCATAGTTTGGATGCCACCTGGCCCATTAGAGCCCATAAAACTATTCAGGAAAGTTTTGAGCACTTAAAAAAAATAAAGGACTGTGCAAGTGTGCAAACGCTGGTTTTAACCCCCTGTTAGACTTGTGGTAGTAAACAGATAAAGGTTTTATGGACATATTTGCCTGGTGACTTCCAGGGGGAGTTCTGATACTATCTGGCATCTAGATATGTTAGCCTACTTGGCAAGCTCAGAGTTATCCTGCCCAAGAAGTTTTTTGTTTTTAAAAAAGCTTGAATATCAGCTTTATGCAGACAAAAGTTTGACTCATTGTCTGGCAGCAGAGTGTTTCACTTGCTTCCTTGTTGGCCAGTTTTTCACTCCAAATTGTCATCCAGCTGCTCCATGCGCAGTATTGGGCTTATGCATAAGTTGCGTAAGATACCATTTGTAGCCTCAGATTCTGAGGGTCTTTAAATTAAAAAAAGCATTAAATTTTCACGGGGTGCTCTTAAATTTGACTTAAACTAATTTTGGGGCCAAGGCATGCTGTAATCCTGTCTCTTCTGGAAAGATTCAGGTGCATGTTGTCCCTCTGAAAGGGGGCATCTGGAGCCATGGAGAAGGAAAGTACTTTTGGGAGATGATTTTGAGGATGTAAACAGCTAGTTGAGTACCCCTTTCCTTTTGTCATTCCTGTATTCAAGAGTGTACCTTCTTGAGCTCCTTTTCAGTTTTGACCAGTGGTCAGGGACGCAGCTTCATATGTAACATGTACCTTGTCTTTACATTTCAGTGGAGAACACTGACCTGTATGCAAAAATGCACAGATCTGCATCCCCCAATTAAACTCATCAGAAGTCCATAGGTGCAATGTGTGCATACTAAAATATGTGCAGATCTCTGGATCATACTGAGGCCAGAGGGGATTTGGCCTTTATTTTGTATTATATTTCCACATTCTTTTTCAAAATGCCCAATAGTTTCAAGTGTGTAGCATCAAGCCATGCATTCCCGTTGTTCCTGTTGTTTCTGTATTATATAGCACTAAATTAGCAATAAGGAAATTAATTATTAATGTGCTTTAAATCCCCGGCGGTATTTTTTAAATTTTGCTTTGTTCAACACACAGGCACAGTAAACCGTCATTTTTGTCTATGTGTTGATATATCAATGCAAACTAGAATCTCGGTCTGCTTTAATTTACCAGACTTCTGATGTAACTGATACTCAAAAGTAAGGAGCATTAAGCTTTGTAAAGTGCATTATTATTGTAGGGCACATGTCCAATTTCTAAAACACTATATAGATTGGAGACAGATGAGCTTTTCAGAATTATTTTAGGCCTATTTTGATTAAATGCCTCAGATGCAGTTTCCAATGGAAATTAATTTCATTGATGTGAAAACAAATGGACACCAACCACAAAATCAGCTGCAAGTTTATGTTCACTGTAGCCCCCAAAAGAGCTGGAGTGAGCTCAGATTGTGACTGGGAATGCAGCACAGCATATACTTTACCACACAATAGAATCAATTGGTTTGAGCTCCATAGAGGAATGACTGTATGAGCCAGCACATATCTGTGGCGGGGGCGGGGGGGGGAGACTTGGGTTGTGATGGCAGGGACCCATAAGACGCGAGTGACAACTTTTTATACCTAAAACATCAATATAGTCTTTTCCTGACCAACTGATTAGGCCTTTTATGTATTTATTTCATTTACATCCTGGTCCTCCCCAAGGAGCTCAGGTTATTGTTAATTCTTCTGCCTGCCTTAGTTTGGTCTTCATGACAGATTAAATTGAAAGAGAATGGCTGGCTCATCCATTGCATTTAATGCCGTGCAGGGACTTGTAGTTGGATTAACTCCTCAATCCTTTCTTGGTGGGCAGTCTAACCACTCCATCACATTGGCTCTAGCAATCTGTTATTGCTGAGCACTTCCTTGGAAATGGTGGACAGGTGTACCTTCTCAGTCTGTAGATCATAGCCTTTGAATATATCTCCAAGTGTGAAGACAGCAGGGGCCATTCCGCACAAGGACCAGTGTTGCCAATTGGTCCCTGAAAGCGGAAACGCTATTTTTAAAAGTGCAATTCAGCGTTATGCATACCTGCCTTTGTAGTGGAATCCAGTAGCGTTTCAATAGTTTCCCACAATAGTTTCCGGTCTCGCCAAAAATCGCTATCCAGGAAGCATTTTTTTCTGTGCTTTGTCCCGCCCCTGGCCATCAATCAAACAAACAGCCAATGGGCGGCTGTTATCATGCTCCTGAAAAGCCCCTTTCCCTTTAAGCACAGTTTAAAAAAGAAAAAAGAAAAACACACGCAACGAATATGCCTTGATTCCTTGATTCCTCCTAACGTAGAGACCCATCTAGCTGGCAGCTGGCATATAAGCTGCCGATTCATCGTTACCATGCTCCCCCGAGTGGGAAAAAAAAACCCTCCCCCGTGCACGGGCGCGATTTTTGGCCAAAAATAAAGGGAACTTGCAAACGGGGCTGTGTTGTGCTTTGTGACTTGAGGGGAGCTTTAAAGCAGCTCTGTGGAGGCACTGTAGCCGGAGAAGCCTCGCTGGGTGAATGAAAGCTCACCGGTTTGTTGCTTTCTGCTCACTCCGAGAAAAAAAATGGTGATCGCTTTGCCAGAAGTTAGGAGGAGAGAGCCAGGGGGAGGAACTTGGCTGGAACCGCAACAATGGGAACACATAGGTCTTTTTCACTTGTGTTGCAGATTGTTTGCAAGAGTATAGTGCTTTTCAGAGGGTGAATCCATTTTTCTGGATTTCCCTTTAAGCGCTACAACGAATCGCTTTTTGCGGATTGGTTTCAGGAGTGTGGCAGATTGTGTTTGACGTCGTGCATAACTGCAAATTAGTAGCGTTTACAATTTGGAATCCTTTTGCAACATTGAAGTTGTGCGGAATGGATCCAGGTATTTTGGCAGATTCAGTTTGTTGATAGCTGAACTGTTAATGAAGAAGAAGCAGAGTTGGTCCTTATATGCCACTTTTCTCTACTTGAAGAAGTCTCAAAGCAGCTTACAATTGCCTTCCCTTTCCTCTCCCCACAACAGACACCCTGTGAGGCTAAGAGGTGAGACTAAGAGAGCCCTGATATTATTGCTTGGTCCGAACAGTTTTATCAGTGCTGTGGCGAGCCCAAGGTCACCCAGCTTGGTAGCATGTGGGGGAGTGTGGAATCAAACCCAGCTCACCAGATCATAAGTCAACACTCCTAACCACTACACCAAGCTGGCCATATGGCCATAATAGGGCCATATCAGACAAGTATGTTTCACTTTATGAGGGTAAAACATAAGAATGGGGGAACAAATATGATCTCATTTCTATTGTTCTTGGGGTATCTCTCCCTTCCCGGAATGAGCTGCAAGTATCTTATATGAGGTTATTACATTCTTTTATCTCTTTCAGGTTAGGTGTAGAGAGTTGACCCAGTGATTCAGAGTCAAAAGAAGGATGCCTAACTTACCTTATTTGAGCAGCTGAGTGCATTTGGAGTAATCTCGTATATCCCAGAATTAAGACCTGGTCATGCCTTGTTCAATAAGCTATATTTGTAACTTGTGCTGCAGTTTGTAGCTGTTTTTCCATTTGTGCAGACTGCAAACTAAATTTTCTAGATCACCAAAGAAGTCACGTATACTGCTGGGTCACAGTCAGGTCATTAAAATGACCCTCTTGTCAAGCACAGAATCAGAATCACTCTTCGTTTCCCCCCCGGTTCTTCATGCCTGCCAGTTGGATACATTCTTTAAATGAACTACAGTGGATTCATTGTGCATGCATGAATTTATCCGTGGCCAGAACAATTCAGCTTCCTTTCCTTTTGGTTTCCACTGTGAATGATGCATGCCAGGAGCTGCGCATAGTGACAAGTCCTTAGTCACATCTCTGTTAGTAGTATAAAATATTTTAATTATTCTTTTTTGCAAAAACAAAGTGAAAAAAACTACAGTCCCCATGAGGCAGTGTAAGAATGTGCATTGATTGCGTTATTGCATCTGTGCAGTTGGGTGCACCATTTATATTGTCAACGTGAACTAAATTGCCGTGCCAGTCATTGTGCTTCTGCCGGCAGTGCTATCTATTCAATAAACGATCACAATAAACGGCTCTCTGTGTGTGTGTCTCTTTGTGGCAGCAGGAGCCATAGCAGGTAATTAGGGCTCATGCTTAGGAGGGAAGCAGGGCTGGTCAGCAGCTTGGGACAGCTCTCTCTGTGTCTCTCTCTGCCTCCCTTGCAGCAGGAGTGATAGGAGGGAATGAAGGCTCGTGTTCAGCCTGGCAGAGTTCTGTGTGTCTCTCTCTATCTCTGGCGCGTCTGAGAGGAATGTGGCTAGCATCCAGGGAGGGAACTGTAGGGGCAGGACCAATCAGGCACCCTCATTGGCCCTATTCGAACTCGGACAGCCGGACATGTTCCACCCCCCTGGCTATTTCACAAATATATAGAGGAACCATGAATAAGGATGTTTTTCCCTTGCTTTCATTATGCATAGTGAAATTCTGCACAGATTATCCTCCCTTCAGTGCTCAGTTCACTAAAAAGTAGCGGTCCCCAACCTTCTTGTGGTCGGGGACCGCCTCTGGGGGTGAGGGAGAGCCGGCGGCCCGGCCACCGCAGCTGGGCGTAAACACGCATGTGCAGTTGCCGCGCATGCGCATTTTCGCCAGCAGGGGGCGCAAACGCACATGCGCGGCAGCTCCGCACGTCTGCGTTTACGTCGCTGCCATGCCGGCAGCCGCGCCTGCCTCCTTCCCCCCTCTCGCTGCAAGGGGGGAGGCAGGCGCGGCCGCTGGTGGCCCGGTACTTTGGGCCGCGGACCAGGGGTTGAGGACCCCCGCACTAAAGGTTTGAAAACATTTTTCCTTTCATAGTTTAGTGAACAAAGTTGGGGGGGGGAGGCATTTTGACATTTTCCAGAAGATTAACATTAAAATGGCAGCTTCTGAATATGGGATTGCTTGGGATTGATCAGTTGGAGGACAATATGCACAAGACAGGTTCTAAAAAACTGCCAAGAACACATCCAGTGTGCAGGATGAAATTAGATAATCACAAAGAGAAAACAATGCAAATTTGCAAGGAAGGGCAGGAAATTAGTGTTACTACGCAGCTGCACTAGGACATTGGTAAACCCCCCCCTTTTTTCAATTTAGTGAAAAAAGATTATAAAAGTTCTTCAGAGAGTCTGCTTGAGGACTCCTTCCCCTTACAAATTGCAACCCTGTATGCAAAGCATGGTAGAGTTGCAGCCAACTTTTCACAGGTACACGTGCACACATACATACGTTATCAACCATCATAGCTTGCGATGCCAGTGTCAGTTGGTTCTACTGTGCATTGTGTATACTCAACATGTTCCCCCAAATCACGTGGATGATGACACAGCAGAGAATCCCCTAGGGCTTTGCAGCTGCTTGTCAGTTTATAAAAAAAGCCTTGGTTTTCCTCCTTTGCCTGCATTCCTTTCTGTTCCCTTTCATTCAATGAGTTAATGATAAAATAGATGTATAGAACTTGAACACATGGATTTAAGTGGAAGGTGCTTGCTGAACACTATTGCAAAAGTGTGATAGGACAGTTGCATAATTTTTTTAAAAAAATGTTGGATGTCATCCCCAAAAACAAGTGACATTCCACCCTGTTTTAGAAAAGTGTGTTTTTAAAATTGTAGCTGCAGAATAAATACACAAGAGGAAAAAGAATGGTTCATAAGGCAGGCGCTGAATCCAAAGTCAAGTTTGAAGGGTTATTACTCAGAAAATCTGTAGTAAAGTGTGTGTGTGTGTGTGTGTGTGTGTTATGGGCCTCTCTTGGGGGTTGCAATAGTAGGCCATAGCAAACAGATGGCAAGAGTAGCGTCAGCTCATGCCACGGTACACCTGTAGGTTACGTCCGCCTATTTCATCTGATATGCTTGATCACTTCCACCTGGAAGCATAGAGTGACATGCTGACACACCCTCGCAGAAGCCATATTTTTGGTTCTTAATAGCATGCATGGGAGAACATGTCCCAGACAGCCTTTGGGCAATCAACCCAACCAAGTGGTTTCAGCTTTCCAAACAACATCATGGCAGCAGAGCAAAATGGCTCCTGCACTGCTGTCGTAACATATAAAGAGACCCTTACCCAAGCCACTATCTTTAAAATTCAGAGAGCTGGAACTATCACCTGAGCATCCATCATAATTTTTTTTTTGGGGGGGGGTGGGGGGGACAGTGAAAACACATGCTGTCGCCTTTGACATTTTAATTGAAAAGAAAAACTCAAACAGGTTTTAACCTTAAGCAGTGTGTTTTTACAAGTGTATGTGGAGAAATAATCTGTCAGTACAGAGCAGGCTGAGTGCCACAAGAGTTAGTTTAGTAGCTGAACAGTCCCATATTAGCTCACACACCTTGCCTTGTTCTGTGCCTCAATAGTTTTTAGTAGAAATGCTTTGCCTAGAGGCACACAATTATTAAAAAAAAAAAAAAGCCAGCTCTGCTTGCTTAAAGTCTGGAATTATTAGCTCATGGTAACAAGCCTGCACTGGAGAGACTGTTGGGCCTTTGTTTTCATGATTCTACTGTAATTTGCTTTCTCATTTTCAGAGGAAAACCACTGCTTTGTTTAGGAAGTTAAAGTTGAAATGCATAATCGCTTCAAAAATTATTCAAAATGTATTTGTACAGTAAAGCCGGGATTTGAGAAAATGATACATGCCTTTCCATAAAAATTCAGTGGTGTGAACCAGAAATGGTAACTGAATTTTGGTTTCCTTCCAGATATATGTAGTATACATGGATCCTGACAAAATGGAGTAGTAAAATACCTAAACGCTTTATGGTCTGCTGATGGAAAAGCAAGTTGAAGTAGTTGCTTGGAGCACTTTCTTTCATCTTCATATTCTCAAATGGTTCTCTATGCATAATTGACCTGGTCACCTAGATCAGGGGTAGTCAACGTGTGGTCCTCCAGATGTCCATGGATAACAATTCCCATGAGCCCCTGCCAGCAAATGCTGGCAGGGGCTCATGGGAATTGTAGTCCACGGACATCTGGAGGACCACACGTTGACTACCCCTGACCCAGATCAATGCTTGTGTCACTCATATACTAGACCATTCTACTGTAACATGCTCTTTATTTGGTTACCCTTGAACACTCCTAAAAATGCCAACTAATACAGAATGCAATGTCCAGTCAGCTGTCATGGGATATGCTCTTATCATCATGCCAATATTAAAACAAATATGCTGGCTATCTCTCCCCCCCCCCCCAGCACAATTGAAAATACTGGGGCTTACCTTGAATGCCATTAACAGTCTCATAACCTGCTTCTCAAATACCAGTGCAGAGATTGTCAGAGAGGTTGCACTGGCAGCAGGGACTTATTCTCCTGGCACATGCTCCATTGGGAACAGTTTTTTTCACAAAAAGGTGCAAAAAATCACACTGCACCCACTCTTTACTTCACTACTCAGGATCTAAATTGAACAGCTTTGGTCACCCAGTATATTTTGGACAGCTCAATTTTAATCATATATAATGGTAATTTTTCTATCACAACTTTGTTAGGATTTGTCATTCTTATGCTAGGTGATATATCGGATATGACAAATTTTGTCTCAACATACCTTCTAGAGAATCCGGACTGTCTGTTGCACTATACTTCAGCGAGCCCTCCTTGCTTTAATCTGTTTGTGCCTTGCATATGTTGAGCGCACACTAACAGGTGCCAAAATGCACAGGCCATTTCCGATGTGAATTAATTCTGAGACATGTCCAAATCGTGAGAAGGTTGCAGGCTGAAATCCTTGCTTCTTTTGAAGTCATTCATAAGGCTGCCAAGGAGGGGAAACCACACATGTTCACTCAGATTTCACTTCTTTTTGTTAATTGGTTTTAAAGCAGAAAGCAAAACTTAGAAAATAAAGAAGGGTCTAAGGAACCATTCCTAAACTCTGCAAGAAGAAAATAATCAGGAATGTGGGTAGCACACAGTGTTGATCAGGAACAGAGTCTTGATGCCTGGCATAATTATAAGCACTGACAAAGCAGCAGCAGCAATTTGTAGGAACCTCTGACAGCCTTTTTCAACCTTTTGACCATGGAGGAGCCCCTGAAATAGTTTTTCAGGCTTCAAGGAGCCCCGGAAGTGATGTCAGCTCTGCCATGCTCCCAGAAGTGCCATCTGTGTTAATAGGCAGGGTTGGGGAAGATTGAGGGGGGAAGAGAAAAGCAGAATAGGCATGCAGGCTCCACCCCCTCCCAGATACAGAAACCACAAGAGAATTCACTCATGCTTAGAAGGGGGGAAGAGCAATGGAAGCAGCCAGGTCCCTAGCTTTTGACTCAGTCCATTAAGGCAGGAGGGGAAAGGCCATGCCCCCCCCCTCTGGAGCTGCCATGAGCCCCCAGGGGTCCGCAGACTTCTGATTGGTATAGGCAAAGACCCATATGTTTTATTAAGCACCCAGCACACGGTTGACATCTTGCAAATATTGGTGTTGAATTGCAGACATCTATAGAGCTTTGCTAATAAAATGCACAAGACTAGCCCTGAATTAAGACCCCTTCTCCAAGTTATTTATTGCCTCCTGCTTATTAGGTACTTCTGGATGCAAGGTTCCTTGGATTCCAGACACATTAATTGACACACTCAGATTGATCCCTGGTCATCTAAACAGGAGCACATGAGAGAAACATGCAACTAGGAACTGAAGAGATATAGACAAAACTGGCCTCTGAACTTCAGAGTATGTTTTTACTCCCGTCTTCCAAGAGCAACCTTGAAGTTTCCAAAGTGCTACAAAGGAAAACCAACAACCTCCTCCCCGCCCAAAAAAGTAATTTTCCCCTCCACTGCAAAGCAGATGCAGACTTGCAAATCTAAGCAGAGCCGAAGGTGAGAGTGAGGACAGCAAGGTAGCTTATTTGCTATTTTAATATATACAAATAATTTCCTTTTGCCCAAGGCCCCTGTTCCCAGGCTCATTAAATCAATTTCAGAAAATATTTTGGCTCTGGAACATGTAAGTCAAATTCCAACCATATGGACCCTTGAGGATTACCTGTGCAAACTGCATAAGTCAAGCCAATGCAAGTTTCTGTCAAATGGTCTAACACCTAAGTTTATTATGAAAGTAGGGAGTTTTATAAAAGGCTAGTAAGCTTCACAGACTGGAGCTCTGGGCTGTTGTCCTAAGGGACACATGTTTTATGTCAATCGCCTTACAGATCAGCTCTCTCTTACAGAAAATTATAAAATTCTAATGCATCACAAATGCTAGCGATGAAGAGAGCTAGGATCGGTCCCTGTGTTTGTCCCTCTGCAAACCTATTGCCCAGTGGCATGGCTTCTCTCATATCCATTGGAGGAACTCATTGAAGATCACAGTGCAGTATGAGGAACATTCCCATTGAGTAGACTTCAGCAGGGTTCTAATTAGGCTCTGAAGCCCAATCCAGTGAAACGTTTGCTATGTGTACATGTGCAGCTGCGTTTTGTTTTGTTTTCTAGCTTTTCAAACTCCCCAAGCACTGATTCAGGGTGTTCAGAATTCTCAAACTGTTTGATGCCATGCTTTTCAATAGAATCTGCCAGAGAAAATTCAGGAATGTTAAAGCCCAGCCTAGGGGTACTGCAGTTGCCAGTATTTTCGAATCATTATTCCCCTCCCCTCCACCAAATCATAGATTCTTAATGAAACAAACACAAGCAAGCAATGGAAATAGGCTTCTGCCAAAAGACATCTATTTCCACTTGCTCTGACTGCAGCAAGGGCTATTGGGGAATTGGTGCAGAAGGAAGGCAGAAATCATGCATTGGTCCTGATACTAACTGGACCCCATAGAGAACTCACCACTGATATCCTCCCATAAGTTCCCTGGTTAGTATGCTGCAAATGTAATGTGTAGTTTGGCCCTGCCACACACATGCACACAATGGTTTTGAAAAACACTCTTAAGAGAGGTTGCAAAAATGGCAGGGTGCTGTTTTGGAAAACAACCGTTCTTTAATGTGTACATAATCCTTGGCATATTTATAAACCAGTTGTTGGATTGTTGTTTAGAGTTATTCCAGTAACTTTAGCATGCTTGGTTCGCAGTGATACCAACAGCAGACAAGTTTAGTGGAACTAGACCAGACTTTCTCAACCAGGTTTTCATGAAACCCTCTGGATCTAAATTCCATGTTATGTATAATGGCAGGTAGACATATATATAATGTCTACCTGCCACCCCATCCCCAAATGGCCAATGCTTGGCCTGAAGAGGGTGGGAAAGGGAGGGGTACACAGCTGTACACAGCTATATTTCCCAACCATATTTTGCATCATCATGCCACTTCTGGGGTTTCTCAATGACAAAACAGTTGAGAAAGGCTGAACTAGACCCAAGAAAAAATGCATTACAATACTAGAATTCGTCTCCAAGTCAGTGTGCTTCAGATTCCATGTCATGTATAATAGCTTTTGGCAAAGTAACCATACAGCATATTGTAGAACTAATTTAAAATAGCCATGTAAAATGTTGGACCTCTTTGTATTTGGAGAAGAAAAAAGATCATCCCTTAGCATGTGTTTAGGACAACTTATATCCCAACATAGCTAAATAACAAATTCATGGCTTTAGAAACCTATAGTTCTATCCAGGGGTAGCCAACCTGTGGTCCTCCAGATGTTCATTCCCATGAGCCCCTGCCAGCAAATGCTCATGGGAATTGTAATCCATGGATATCAGGAGGACCACAGGTTGACTACCCCTGGTTCTACACATAAGTTATTGCATGTGCATGAAAATTATACATAGGGACTGTAACATATTTTGGGTAGATTATTGAATGGGCAGATTTAACTGGGGACCTTTCAGGGATTCTTGTATAGCTAAACTATGTAGATTGCTCAAACCTGATAAGTGAGCATATCTTTATATAGCTTTGCTGTATAAATAAAAGGGTAAGGGCTAGGTGGGCGGAACATGGGTGGGTCCTGTCCAAGGCATGGCCAAATCAGGAGACTCAGGGCCTGCCCACCCAGCCTGGCCAGGGGCAATCTGGGGCCATCGCCACCACTCTGCTCCTGGCCACTAATGGCACCACAAGTAAGTGCGGGGGTGTGTGGAAGCCTCTGCTCCCTTCAGGGCCTTCCTTAACCTCTGGGAACCACAGGGGGGGGAAGACTGCACTCCCCCAGGTCATGGAAAGCCTCCACGGTCTTGCAGTGGCCTCCAAGGGCCTTCCTGGCCCTCAGGGAACCATTCCCTACCTAACTAAAATGGTGCTGTGGCCTGGAGCTGCCATTTTAGTTAATTTGGGAAGTGCTGGGGCAGGCTGCCTGGCTGGGGAGGGGGAGGCTGCCTAGCTGGCGCCCTTGGGGACAGCGGCTGGCACACTCACCTCGCCGCCTGGGGAGGCAGAGGTGGCCACAGGTAAGGAAGCCACTTCGTGCCACACCAGACCTGCCTCCCCCATTCACCCTTTGACTCTCTAGCACCTGCTGCATTTCAGTCTGCAGCAGGTTTTGTGGCTAGTATACATATAAAGAGTGACTGGTACTGGCCACAATTTGCTGAATGGTCTAAACCTCCCAAAAGAGCCTTGTCCATCCCTGGAAGCTTAGAACGTTTCCGGGGGGGGGGGGTAGCTGGAAGCTGAACAAGGATGGAAGCCTTCAAAGAAGCCCCCTCCCCTTCTTCACATTACAGGTGACTGTAACGGGAAGGAGGAATCCAAGAGCCTTCAAAGGAGCACCCTCTCCTTCATGTTACATCCGACTGTCAGGTGAAGGAGGGGTCCGGCAGCCTTTGAAGGCTCCGATCCATGGTTGGCTGCCAACCATGGACTAGAGCCTTCAAAGGCTTCTGAGTCCTCCCCCCCCCCCTTACAGCTGACTGTTGTGGGGGCGGGGTGGATTCAACAGCCCTTGAAGACTTCCACAAACAATATACTTAACAATTACAGCATCATATAACATACAATCCAAATCCATGTCTAGCGCCCATTGCATTCCTGGACTAACATGAATTTGCTAGTCAAGTCATACATTGAAAACAGCTCCTATAGAATGTACATTAGCAAAATGGAATTGCTGAAGGCAGTCACACACACACACAAAATTGGAACACCAATACTCAAGTCTTGAATTTTGGTTTGTTTGACAAATGCTTCCTGTTCCCAGTGAACTACTTTATCATTTTAAGATACCTACTTATGCATGGAATTCTTCCTTTGCTCCTGATCCAAGGAAGAACTATGCATGTGTTCTCTGCTGTCTTTGCTCTGCCCTGCCACCCAAGAAGCTCAGGAATTTAAAAACTGCTTGCAAGTTGCAACCTGGTGCAGGGCAGGAGGAGAAAAAAACAAAGGAGGGGAATAACATATTTGGGAAAGACAGTATAAAGGACAGGTGAGCATATGCAAGCATAGGGTGTTTGGAGTAGAATCAGGAGTTCAAATTGCAACTCACTTTTTTAGACTCAGTCCAGTCTTCGACCAGAAATTTGTGGATAATATGGATTTGCATTAGAATGTTGTTGAAAGGTTACAGTAAGGATATATGTGAAGTGCTGTACAGTGCAGTGCCAATCAATTGAAATCAATGGGATTTGAAGGGTGCAACTGTTTAAAACTACTACACTAAGCACAGAAATTGCTACTGAGTATTAAATAGGACAGTTTTATAATATAGATGACTAGAAAGAAATTGGTGTATTTGGAAATCTGATGAGATGGAAAGATAAAAATTGTAAACACACACCATTGCAACACAAGTTTTTGACTCCCTGGTGAATCATGGACATCATTGTTACAGCTTCAGCAGAACCAACACAACCATCAGTACATCACTTGCATTGTATACTCATCTTTATTATTCACTATTCATAGTAAGCATAATATAAGCCAAGTTTTGTGTTACTGTGACTAACATATCCTTAACACTATTTCGCTCCCTTATATATTTGGGAAACAGCCTCCTGGGAGGAAACTGTCCGGGGCCCTGTCCCTCCAGGTCTACCCAGATTGGCCCTCCCCCCTCCATCTTACCTGTGTGAGAATTTATCCTGAAGAATCATTTTTAGCTCAGCTGTACAAATATAACACAATAATTGCTATTCAGTAGTAGGAATTAAGAATCAAATTAAAGCTTGACACCATTTGTTCTGTTTTAAACATTTTTCTTTCCAGAGCGGCAGCCTTTTTAGTCTGCCTCAGAAAACCAAAGCAGCAGTAGCATGTTCAAAGCTAAATATTTTTCGTCTCAAAGGGGGACTCCTGTTTTCTTCTTCTTCTTCTTCTTCTTTTTTTTTTTGCAAGTTTCAAAATAAAAAAACAACCTAAGATTCTTTGGTGTTTCACCCTTTCTCCAAATTTCCAAACATGGCACATTTATTCAGGACTAAAAATTTAAATGCCAATACAGATTATGCGTTTTGACATTCATATTCTATTACAACATTATTATAATTATTATTGTTATTGTTATTATTGGAGTGAAGATTTCCCCCACATTTGTTTCAGCTCTGGTTTCCCCCCTTTCCCCCCTAGGCCTCTCCCAGGCTCCTTGTCGTCATTACTGCACCTGCACAACCGGCAAAGACAGCCCATGCCTGCGTCGATGCCTGGTACTCTCCCTAACCCCACCATGCCTGGATCCTCTGCAGTTTTGATGCCAGTAAGTATACCTGTTCATTGTGTGTCTTATTAGAGGCAAACTCCGGTTCTTTAGTCAAAAGTGGGAAATCAAGTAACATCCAAATTGCAAACAAGGTGCCTCCCCCTCCCCCCCTCATTTCGCCTTCATTTGTGATGTCTGGGACCAAAAATCTGTTTTGGACTTGCCTTGCGCTGGCCCCCTGGATTTGACTTTGAACAGCTGACCTTCATGCAGTGTCACAAATTGTTTCTGACAGTCCCCTCAGTTTCAAAGGCAGATTGCCACACAACATGGGTGGCTGCTTTTTGAGAGAAAACAAGTCTAGATCTCTAATTAACTCCACGCGTCCTGGTCTTTCTTACTGGAGCCAAATCCCTCATCTAAATGGTTAGATGACATTCAAGTCCTTATGTTTTCACAAAGTCATTACTTTGCTGGAGAAAATTAAAGTATACCAAGACAAAAGGGCTGCCTGAGGAATGGAATGTCTTTGACCGAGTTGTATAATGGGGTGAGCCTTTGGACATTCCAGCCAGAGCTAAAACAAAGTTCATATACATACATTGACCAGTTAGGACTTTTTCAGAATTTCTGTAGTTTAATTTTTCCAAATTTCACTTTTGAAATCATTTTTTTAAATTAAACCTTTAGACCAGGGGTAGTCAACCTGTGGTCCTCCAGATGTTCATGGACTACAATTCCCACGAGCCCCTGCCAGCATTTGCTGAGAGAAGCTCATGGGAATTGTAGTCCATGAACATCTGGAGGACCACAGGTTGACTACCTCTGCTTTAGACTTAATGGTGAATTTTAAAGCAGTAATAGTAAGTATCCATCCCCACCTGGAATGTCCAGACCAGCCTGATCTTACCAGATCTCGGAGCTTAGCAGGGTCGGCCCTGGCTAGTCTTTGGATGAGTAACCTCCCAGGAATACCAGGCTTGTGATGCAGAGGCCCTGACAATGGTAAAACCACCTCTGAATGTCTCTTGCCATGAATACCCTACCAGATTTCCATAACTGACAGCATGCGCACACACATACATGCACACAAACCAAAGTATCACATAATCAAATTCAATCATTTTATTAGGAAGACAACAGCACATTTCAAATTTAACAAAATATCAATTTGAATGTACAGGCAAATTCAAGAATTCCATCTACTGGTTTGTTTCCATTCTAATTCCATTTCTCCCCTCTATGCATATTTCCTAGCTCTAATCAAGCCGGTTACATTTTGCATTGTGCCTCTGCATCCTGACTCCCAACTGGCCTTTCTTTGTAACACCCATTGTACCTGAATGTAAAAGTTAGGGATCTTCATCCACATTTGCATCTGACAAAGTGAGCGTTATCTCATGAAACCTGGACAATTTTGTTGGCCTTGAGAGTGTTACTTTGGCCTGCTGCTACAAACTAAAAAGTTCTCAAGAGTTACTTTTTACTTTTTTCACAATGCATTAAGCTGGCATTGAAGCCTGGTAATTTGTACGAAAGTGGTCAGCTGTGCTCCCCATCCTGCCATTTACATCTCATAAGTAGCACAGGATCCAGTGGTGCTTCCTATCTTATCTTTTGTTCCAAACAAGAATATAAAGAGCAGATAGGCCAGGTAGTGCCAGGTAGGCATGCTGTGAACTTCTGCACAAATATCATCACGAGGTGAACTTACTTCATTAAAACTCCCTGGCAGACTTTGTACTATGGGAATCTTTTTGGGTGTGAAATAGCCGCTTGGGCCAGGTTGTTACTACTTGCAGGTGCTTTTGCCAGTCCAAGAACTAAATAGCCACTAAATTACCAGAGAACAAGCACCTGTCCCCTGGTTTCATGGTTTCTGACCAGCTGTAAAAAGCATGAATTTGCTTGCCATTAATCTGCTGTTGATACCTGCACAGATGGATACCTCTTTTAAATCAGGGGTAGTCAACCTGTGGTCCTCCAGATGTCCACGGACTACAATTCCCATGAGCCCCTGCCAGCAAATGGACATCTGGAGGACCACAGGTTGACTACCCCTGCTTTAAATGAACAACATCCCCAGACTGTTGCATTTGTTTGCGTCTGTACAGTCAGTAGAATCTATTTGCAGAATGATTACAAGACCTCATTGTACTATTACAACAGCAAAGAGACCCCCATGTAATAAGTCCTGACTCAAAAAATTCCAACTTTTTTTCTTTTTTACTGCATGGAAGCAACTGAGTGGCATGGTAGCTGGCGCTGCAAAGAAGCCATGTAATGATGCAAGAAAACAGAGTAATAAATAATTTGCTTGGGTGCATCTTCACAGCTTGCCAAATGTGAGCAGGAAGCAAGTCCAGCATCCCCACTTTCAATCAGCTGGCTTTGCACTGCCCCCTGTCAATCAGTTCCCCAGGGAAGTTTTCTCAATTGCCCGTGGAAGAGCAAAAGCATCTGCAAGTGTGTTGTATATTGTTCCACTAAAAATACTGCAATACTGTTTTGGTAAACAGTTCTTTTGTATTTGTCATGCACATTACAGGAACATCTCTGTTGTTTATTCCTTGCATTGGCAGTGTGTTAATAAAGCTGCACCACAATAATTTAAGGCATGCGATGTGAAATATTCCCCAGATTCCAGAACCCCAGTAGGAAAATTCCATCGTTTTCAAACACTCTAAATCATGCCCTTTCCCCCCCTGTCTTAAACAAATTCTGCCAGTGACAGCATAGCCATCATTTTGTAAAGTGCTGCTTTAAAAGCCACTTTAACCTGGAGATGTTTTCTCCGAGGAATGGGAAATCATTATGGAAAAACCTAGGTAGCTAATTGTTCTTTTGTTGAAGTGGCTCTATTGATTGCCGGATAAAACAGCATCATTGGCCACATTTTATGATACTGGACAAATATTCAGAGAAGTTTTTAATTATCACCTTGGATGAGCACAGGGAGCCCATTTCTTACACACTAGAGAAAAATCGACATATATGCAACCTGAAATGTGTTTTCCCTTTCAAATACCATGTGATTCCCTCCCTTTTTTCCTTCTCTTTCAAGATGGAGCGACAAATGTCAATGAATTCCAGTATCATGGGGATGCAAGGCCCAAACCTCAGCAATCCATGTGCTTCATCACAAGTCCCTCCAATGCACTCAGAAGCCAAAATGGTAAAATGTTGAAAACATATTCATATCTTATATATTTTCTTTATTTAAATATGTATATATTGTATCAGGTGGTATACTGGTCTCTGAGCATGAGCTGAGTGTCTCATTTCTAGTCACGTGACTGAACACCTGCTCTGTACTGGTTTAGAGGCTGGCAGAGTCAGCTGAATCCCGTCCGCTTCCAGACTTGTAGATCATTGTTGTCTGTTTGGGATACAATTTTGTTCAAAGAAAGGCAGAGCTTAGAGGCTTAGCCATATATTTAAAGATGTTCTGTTGGTATATGTGAAAGTTGGCAATAGATCTTGTCTGTGTGCTGTTTTTACGCATGAGAGGTTGGTTTATAACTATAAATACAATATAAACGTGTAACCACGTTTCATGGAAAGTAACATTGAAAAATAATGTTTAGGATACTTACAGATGTGGATGAAAAATTCTCAGGCGTCTGGTTGCCTGGATTGCTACACTTTTTATCTTGAGTGTATTTTTAGTAATTCTTTAAAGTTGTGCGTAGTTGGCTTCTAACAGTTGATTCCAGAACCTTAAAGCTTGATGTTTCTTTTCCAACTTTTCCTATTCATGCAGACAGTCCTAGAATTGGAAAGGGCCGTATCAGTTGCCTAATCAAACCATCTGTACATTGCAGAAATTGCAAAGCTAAAGCATTCCCAAAGAATGGCTGTAGTTGCAACCTCTACTGGAAAATGCTCACCCCCTTCCCAGTGCTGGTTGTATTCTCGGAGTGTTCTTGCCATTAGGAAGGTTCTCCTAATGCTCAACTTAAATCTAGCCTTGAGTAATTTAAGGCCCTTTGATTTGCTCATGCACTTGGAACAGCAGAGAACAAGTCTCTGTCCTCCTCCATATAATAATAAATAAAATATTTGAAGAGCATGGAAGCAGGATCATGGTTCTAAACGTGCACAGTTTTCTCAGCTTTTCTTTGTAAGCCTTGATTTACATCTACATTTCTCTTGCGTGTGTAAATATATACTTAGATATAGATTCGGTCGCTCTCTCACCATTGGTGGTTCCTAGACATACATTATTATCCAGGAAAGTTAAACTGTAGTGATTTTCTTGATGTTGTAAGGGTGAAACTGGATGACACAAACTTGCAACTTGTTCGTTGAACATTCTGACTCGGTCCTTCAGAGCACAGAAAAACTTAGTTTAGTCAGGGAAAATACCCCGATATGAAACAGCATTCAGTGCATGAGAGACGCAAAGCTGCCTAGATTCTCATATTGTCACCACATGTGTCTAACTTCTTATTGCTGATTTAAATTTTTTTAAAAGGCACAGTGTGTCTTTTTGAAGTGGCTGTCTTTCTGTGCAGGAGGGGCGAGGAGAAGCCTTTGTGGCTAATGGATGCGCAACATACACAGGCGCAATACGGCGGACATGAAAGGTCACATCTTTACCTCAAATATAAATTTTGGTTAAGCAGCCAGCCCAAGGCTTTTTAACACCTCCGCTAAAACCACACTCTGTAAATATGCAGTTAGTTGGCTTAAAGAGCAGATGTAGCCAACAGGGTTGGCAGCGTCAGCCAAACAAAATCTGTGGTCAAGGGTTCTCTTTCTGCTCTGTGCCATACAGTAATTGTGATGTGCCAAATAGCAACAGCATCTGCAGCACAGCTTATTAAATCTTTCTGGATTAGGGTGCCGGCAAGTGTGTGTGTGTGTGTGTGTGTGTGTGTTTCAAACCCAAGCACCGTTGAGCCAAGCAAAATACTCCTTGGCTTGGGGGAAAGAAAAAAAAACACACCATTCTGGCATCTATTTCAGAGACTAAAGTTTCTGCTGTTTCCTTGCCTTTTCCCACCCATTTTTAATGGAACACTGAGGCATTAAAAGAAAACAAAATTATTGATACATATGGTGAGAATTCTGCTCTTTTAATATGTGAAATTAAGTGGATCGCATTTTAATCTGAATGCATTTGTTTTGGCTAACACTCAGAATCATTAAAGTGTTGCTCTGGCATGGCTTTCCCTTAGAACACACTTCCAAGGACCAGCAAATACAAGGATGGCTTTTCTGTACCAGGGTTGCCAATCTCTAGATGAGGCCTGGAGATCTCTTGGAATTACGAATGATCAACAGATCAGCTTTGGAGGCTGAACTCTGTGGCATTCTGCCCAATGAGGTCTAGGGTTTCCAGGTCCCCCCCCCCCGCCACTGGGGTGTGTGTGTGAGGGAGTAGGGTTGCCATATCCAGATTGGGAATCTGCTGGACATTTAAGAATGGTGCCTGGGGAGAATAGGAACCTCAGTGGGTATAATATGACAGAGCTCACACTCCCAAGCAATCGTTTTCTACAGGGGAAATTATCTTGGTCATCTGGAGATAAGTCTGCAGACCCTTAAGTCCCACCAGGGCCCATTCTGCACACATAAGATAATGCACTTTCAATGTGCTTTGGCAGCTGGATTTTCCTGTGCAGAACAGGAAAATCTACTTCTAAAGTGCACTGAAAGTACATTATCTTTTTTGTGCAGAATAGGCCCTGGAGGCGGACATCCCTAATGAGGACCCACCTCTCCCCGGATGTCATCCTCCCCAGGCTCAACCCCCCCTCCCCCCAAAAATCTCCAAGAATTTCCCAATCTATCATTGTTATCACAATGTCTGTACATTGGGACTAACACATTCGTGCATCATTGAATTTTCTTAACTATTCTATTCATTCTCTGGGTTAATTTTTCTTATAGAAGCAACAGTTAAAAGAATTCAATGATGAATTACTTGTATGTACGACTGGAATGTGACTATGCATGAATACTTTTGCAGTATTAAGTGTAATATTTCTGAAAAGCTTTACAAGCTGTGAACTAATTATAAACTTAAATAGCTCCCTAGCCGACCTCTGCCTGGAATAAATTGATTATAGCTTAGAATCATCTTGTATTGTGATTACCAAACATTTTCACACATGCTGTAGTATATGACTTGGAAGAAAAATGGCTGGGTCAATTGAAACTTATTTTAGGCTTGTTAGAAAGAACGGTATCAACAGTTTATTTGTCATCATGTATAGTGCACTGATACTATAGGGCTCAATATAGAATCTGTTTCCTATGCAATAAAACACAATCCACTGAAAAGATCTTCTGCGCAAGTATCTTAGGGAACCTTTCACTGGATTGTGCTTTTTATTGCTTGGGAAACTGATTCTACAAAGACTCTTACAACTTGCTAACTTGTAATAGATTAACTGGTTGTTGATATAAATGGATACACCCTAATAAATTTCCTTTATGTACGTTTGGACCTCTTCAGATATGTGTTTATTCTTTTCTTTGGATAGTGTTTATAAGATATAATTGTTCTGAAGGAGGGGAGAAGAGAGAAAGGAGAAGTCTGTCAAGGTCAGCTCAAAGGTACCAGTGACTTAAAAGGGTGCCTTGACAGGGTAGAGGGAAAATGTTTTAAGGCAGCGGGGCCACCCACCTTAGAGCCAAGGTGACAGCTCTGCCAGGCTATCACGGTCAGCTGTAGGGCAGGTTGCCTGGGTCCTTTTAAAAGCCCCATTCCTTGCTTGCCAAGGCAGGGCAGGGAGGGAAGTATTGTAAGACAGGGGGGCACCAGCACAGCTGGGCTGTCAAGGTCAGCTGTAAGGTGAACGTCCCTGGTCAGAGGCTTCCTACCTTCTCCTTCCCACTCTCCCGCTGGGAGTCCTGAATGTTCTAAGGTCTCCTGGCAGGCAGGGCTCATTCTTGGAGGGCTTAGAAGATTTAGCACGTCATCATGATTTAATGTATATTGATGATTATGGTCTCCAGCACTTAGAGGATTTTGCAAGATAACAGAAAGCTGTAGGAGGAAGGGGGGTAGGAGAAGATTCACCCCGTGAACAGAAAGCTAGTAGGACCCATTCCAGTGCCTTTTGTCATGCACATGTTGTGTAGTGTGAATTGGGCTGGTATACGCATACCCACCATTGCCAGGTCACCCTTGGCTACTAGTGGAGATGCAAAAGGAGCTAGGAAATTCCTGGAGCTTTTGGGGTGGAGCCTGGTTTAGAATGGTGTAACTCAGTTTTAATTGGCCACTGTTTGGGAAACATTAAGAGATTTTAGGAATCAGTGGCAGATGAGTCTCCAAGTCCCTGACAAGTTCATACTGTCCCCCTTTCTAAGAGCTATGAAACACATGACTGAGACGAAAGGAAATGGGCCTTCACACTCTGCTCTTATTACTCATTCACAGTTTGTGCTAATTCAGCCAGAGCTCATTGATTTCATTGGAAGGGTAAATCACACGCATAGCTAGTCTCCCATTGAAATCAATAGAATGAAAAGTGATTTACTTTGGCTGGATCATGCCCTACCGCTTCCAGCATTATCCTAACGAAGTGTCTGTCTCCATTAGATCATGCCGCCTTCCACACACACTGTTTAAGTGATGATAAGCCACCTGCAAAGCATGACCCAAACGAAGAATGATGTTACTTATTTCAGAGGAGGGCGTGGATGGAAGAAGGAAACGGAAAATGCTAACGCAAAGTAACCAGTGCCATCCTGTGGTATATAGTAGGGTTTTGTCAGAATCCAGACATATTAAAAATATTTATGTAATTTAAAATAATTTGAACGGGTCTAGTGAAGGCTATTTTAGGCACCAGACTTTAAGAAACATTTAAGCATTTGTTAGATCCCATTAGAATTCATGTGCAACTTTGGCACCTGATACTATGGCACAACCAGAACATTCATGTGAGCTTGAATATGCATTGAAATACTATAATAAAAAAACAATATTTCCTGAAAACATTCAAAAACATTTCAAAGTGGACCCATGTCTTTGAAAAAGTATATTAAAAGCCATGTTTATATTTGCATATGTTTGCAGAGGTACCATTTATTCTAATTAAATAAAATAATAATAATGATGATTATTATTATTATTTAATTTATTTCCTGCTACTCCCGAGACCGACTCATGACGGGTTACAAGGTGTCCCATAGAGACCCAAATAAAGCCCCATTAAAAACAAGATAGATTCATAGAACAAAACTGGAACAAACATGGTAGAATTCCTTGGTCATCCAACCACCAACCAACCTCTAATAAGGGGTGGAAAGAGGGGCCAAATAGTAATGGCCTAACTGCTGCCTAACACCGTGGGGGGACCCCGATGATAAAGATAAAGATTTTGTTGTGTATATTTTCAAGTAGAGAGAGATGGGTTTTTTGTACCCTGCTTTTTACTACCTGATGGAATCTCGAGGTGGCTTAGAAATACAGTCCCTTCCTCTCCCCACAAAAGACCCCCTAGGTAAGGCTGACCTGAGTCAGAACTAGGACTGACCCAAGGTCACTCATCCGGCTGCACGTGGAGGAGTGGATATTCAAACCTGCTTCTCCAAATTAGAGGCCGCTGCTCTTAACCACTACACCAAGTAGGCATTTATATGTATTTAGAGGGAAAGCAATTTTTTGTTTTGAATCATTCTATACACCTTTGCCACAAAAGGCAAATTTTCAAGACATATTTAAAATTTCCATTCAAAGCAATCTTAATGGTAATACACAATCTGATTTTAAGTCACCCTGTATGGGATTTGGCAAAAATAGATTTCCAAATTATTTTAATTTGTGCAGGAGATCCCATACACAAAGCATCTCCAAAACACATTATTGCAAGTCAGTGCAGCATAAGAATAATGCCTGATTCTGTGAATTAATATAACCTTTGCAGAATCTAGATGCATATATATGCAAGGAATTCCTTTGTTAGTACCCTTGCCTTTATAACATAATTGCCTGGATCTTTGTCAAGTCATTTTATCTCCATAGATAAATTTCCTTTACTTGGACTTGGGCCTGTATTACTCAACACTGGGATCCAAAGAGTTCCTTGGGCACACTGGGGCCTCTCTATATTTTTTTCTTGATCTTGTGCTTTGTTGGGTTCTTTTAAAGATACTGTTGAATAAATGGCTTGCACAGAGGGGGAGCTCTGATCAGGAAGTGGAGGGTTATCAGAAGCTATGCTTAACAGTTGCTTACAAATAGAGAGAATGCTATTGGGATTAGCAGTGTAATTAAAGCATTAATTTATTATATTAGCATACATTAATTACTAACCTTTGTTGTTAGTGGCATCTGAAAATAATCTTGGAAAGTGAAACTACACAAATTCCAAGGGAAAAGACTAAAAAAAAAAATCTTTGTGTAACAGAAGTTCCCATCTCTTTAACACAACAGTTTTATAATTTCCTCTTTTTTCCTGGCTTTGCTGCCATAAGGAGTCGCTTTCATGTACAACCAAGTCCAGACAAGAAAGGGAAGCATACATGAGTTTCATTTTTTAAATTCAGCAACAATTTCAATAAAACTGGAACTATATGTGCTTGTGTGTGTGTCTGGCACAGATAGGTGGACAGTTATCCTACGTATCCCTTCAGAGTTAACACCAGAAGATCACATAAAAAACATGCCTGCAATCTAATGCCATGAACAAAACTTCAAATTGTTTCTTACCCAGAAAACAGTTGCTTAGCAGGAATGCAATCTTTTTAGCCACCAATGAGGACACAATTTTGTTGGCTTGTATTAGGTACCACAGCAGCACCACAGTGGCTGAGCTTGTTCCAAGACCACATTCGTTTCCCCAGTTTGCTCCTCCTCCCATTTTTCTTACATGTTTAGTACCAATAACTGTAGGGTAGAGAGCCAAACTAAAAAACTGGACCTGTCCTCCTGAAATACACCTGGACATTCATTCATAGGGTCACCATAATTCAAAGATATCTTGGTGAGATTTAGCACAAAAATACTGTGAATTTGGCAAACAAAAATAAATTCCTTTACAGCTAACCCTTATCCAGGATTCTTCTTTTTATCAGGCTCACGAGAGATGGGATAGAAACAGAAATCCCAGTATTTAGTTCACCCTCAGGGAATGAACATTATCTGAGGTACAATGTTGATGGCACAAACTGTGTGTTTGGCTTTGGAGGGTTTGTCTTAGGGCTTGGTTTAAGAGAACGGTGGGAAAGGACCAAAACTGGTATGAGCTGAAGGAGGTCCTTGAGCAGCTGGAACAGAGAGCTGTGATTTCTAAGACTCAGCATGGGTTTCCCAAGAACAAGTCATGTCAGACCAACCTTATCTCTTTTTTTGAGAAAGTGACTATCTTGCTGGATCAGGGGAATTGTATGGACTTAGTTTATCTTGATTTCGGTAAAGCTTTTGATAAGGTTCCACATGATATTCTTGTTGACAAGTTGGTAAAGTGCGGTATGGATCCTAATTCTGTCATGTGAATCAAGAATTGGTTGACAAATCGTACCAGAAGGGTACTTGTTAATGGTTCAGCATCCTCTTGGAGAAGAATGACAAGTGGAGTTCCCCAGGGATCTGTCCTGGGGCCTGTGTTGTTCAACATATTAATAAATGATTTGAATGAGGAATTAGAGGGGGTACATATTAAATTTGCAGATGATACTAAACTGGGAGGGGTAGCAATTACAACAGAAGACCGAATCAGAATATAGGATGATCTTGATGGCATGAGAGCTGCTCTAAAGTGAATAAAAACCATATACACCAATATAGGATGGGGGAGACTTATCCTGGCAGTAGTATGTGTGAAAAGGATCTAGGATCTAGTATGTGCAAAAAGGATGTAGACCATACATTAAACATGAGTCAGCAGTATGAGTCAGTGGCTAAAAAGGCAAATGGGATTTGGGCTGTATCAAACGGAGTATTGTGTCCAGATCACAGAAGGTGATGGTACCGCTTTACTCTACTCTGGTTTGGCCTCACTTGGAGTACTATGTTCAATTTTGGGCACCCCAGTTGAAGAGGGATATAGACAAACTGGAGCATGTGCAGAGGAGGGCAACAAAGATGGTGAGGGGTTTAGAGACCAAGACATATGAGGAAAGGTTGGAGGAGCTTGGTCTGCTTAGCCTGGAGAGAAGGTGACTGAGAGGAGATCTGATAATCATCTTCAAGTATTTAAAAGGCTGCCATATAGAGGATGGAGCAGAGTTGTTGTCTTGTACCTCCGAGGGACTGACCAGAACAATGGGGTGAAATTCATTCAAAAGAAATTCTGTCTAAACATCAGAAAGAAGTTCCTGACAGAGCGGTTTCTCAGTAAAACAGGCTTCCTTGGGAGGTGGTGGGTTCTCCATCTTTAGAAATTTTTAAACAGTGGCTGGATAGCCATCTGACAGGGAGGCTGATTCTGTGAAGGTTCAAGGGGGTGGCAGGATACAGTGGTTGTGATGTCCTGCATAATGCAGGGGGTTGGACTAGATGACCCAGGAGCTCCCTCCAACTCTATGATTCTATGTGGAATTTGTGAATTTTGTTTTCTTTATTACCCTGCCTTCTAACTAATTTAGGCCCTGGATTTAAAATGTTAAAATGTTGTATATTTACCTACAAAGCACCTTGCTTTGTTTACCTGATGTGCTGAACTATGATAATCTTGGACAGAATCTCATTTTATGTTCTAAGCTGGAGGAAGTCTTACTGGAAAATGTCACTCAGTTCTTCATAAGCCAAGTTATTACGAATTCAGAGAAATGTGTATTTGAAACCAGGAAGTTGTGCGTTTTGTCATCATAATGAAGAACACGTGAATATATAATGATTCGAGGCATCTACTTTTTGTATTTCTGGTGGTATAGCAAAAATCTTTTCATGAAGTCCAGAACTGAACATCAAGGATTGATTCAAAGGGGCAGGAGGAGGGGTATTGGCCATTGCTACTGTTCATAACCTAAAAATGTAAGAAACCATTTTTAATCACATTAACTAAGGGGGAGGAGACTGCAGGGAGAGATCCCTGAAACCACATCATGGACCCAGACTGTCCTTCACTTCATTTTGAACTTTATTAGGTATAAGATGAACTTATTTATTTGTCATATTTTTATACTGCTCTTCTCTCATGGGCTCAGGTTGGTTTAAAACATACAAAAATAAAATCACAGTCACAATCATTAAACAGTTTGTTCCCATTATTAAAATTATTATGACAGTTTTGAGAGTCTATTTCTGGTGTAGATTGTATTCGCTAGGAGCTTGTTGGCCTCACCTAGAGGCCTGGCAGAACAGCTCTGTCTTACAGGCCCTGTGGAAGTGCTTCAGATCTTGCAGGGTCCTCATCTCACTTAGGACGTTGTTCCACCAGGCCGGAGTGAAAAATGCTGGCTCTGAGGCCATCTTTACTTCTCTGGGGCCAGGGATCCTCTTACTATGAAAATGCCATGCTGTCATATTAAGGAAATATATATTTTATAATTGGGTAATTCACAAGAGTGGAATGCAAGAAATCATCTTGTTATTTATTTATTTATTTATTTATTTATTTATTTATTTATTTATTTATTTATTTGTATACCACCCTCTCAGCTTGGAGCGGTATATAATTTGGAATTTTATTCTCTGCCCATTGTTCCATCAAATAGCAATCAATTATCCCTCTCTGTTTAATAGTTTACATTTGCTGTTCTTTCTTTCCAAAAAAAAACCTAACTATGATACTACTTTAAAGCAAAGTTTTTTTAAAAAATGAACTAATAACAATAATAAAATAATATATAAAATCTTCAAAACATTAAAATGTCCAGTTCACATGATCTTAATACATTACAAATAGTTGGGTATGCATGACAGCACTAAATAAACAGCCAAAAGGAGTAATACGAGCAAATTCACTTATGAAAAGCCATCTGAAATAAATCCGACTAGGGATATCAGGTAGAGCTCAAATGTGCAACCTTTATGAATAATCCTGGTCCCGTTGACATGCGGGTCCTATTTAGTTTATGCCGCTAGACTTTTATTATTCATCTTGTAGGAATAGCACCTGCTGATTTTAAATTCCTCAAAGCATCAAAAACCTTTTCACTTGAAATTTTATTTCATGAAACTGGTGGTTTTGGTTTTGTTTTTTTTTAAATCCTCACACCTTAATCATGAACCTTTATTTTGCAAGGGAAGTTTAATTTTGAAGGAGTTTGCAGCTAAGTGGAGGATTGTGTTATTTAAGCCAAAAAAAAAAAGAAGACCCTTTCAAAGCACTCTGCCCCCCAGTCTCACTTTTCAGCATCCTAGAAGATTTTGCTTAGATGAATTTGGATGTGAACGAAACTGGTCAAAACATTAACCAGGCCTCCTACGTCCCATAAATGTCAGTGGAGTTAGATAAATACAAATAAATGAAGCTTGTGACTTCAGTTCTTTATATAGCCTGTCTTCTGCACACTAGAAAGTTATTGAAGATTAATGCTACCAGTTTTCATATGGCTATACTCAACACCACATGGCTCCCATGATGCAACCTGGAGGACCCAAGTCTGATATGAACCAAAGCAAGTGGGAAAGGTCAGTGTCCAATCATTGCCTGATGCCAATATGTTCTAGCTTGACTTCAGAGATATCAAAGCACAAAACTATTTGTGCCTAAGAAATATTTCTGCAGCTCTGCTCAATATATTTTCACAGCTGTGCTCGATACACGTTTCACAACTTCCATTGGCATTATTCTTACCCGTCTGTATATTTAGCAAGCAATGGTCTTCTCAAGGACCTTGAAATGTTGATAATTATTACTCTAATTGTACAGATTAAAGGCATGACTGCATGACACCTGCCTACATTCAGTATTCTTTGGGTATAACACGGCAGGGAATTGTTATCTTTATTTCAGCAGAGTTTTGAAGTTCTGCACCAATAGTGGAAAGAGTGTCACATTGATAAATAGCAAACCAACATCAGATGAAGTCCTGCATGAACGGAGACTACAAAATAAGATTTCAACACAACTGTTTCATGTCGAACACAAAGTAACTATAGCAGTTTTTCTCCGTGCTCATCTACACAAGTCACACTATGGAAATTGTAGGGCCTTGCATTTTAAGACTTCTTTTTGAGTGGCTGATCCAAGCAATACGCCAGTATCACAGCCCTCCACAATGAATTCTTTAGAATTTAGACCATGCCTTTCCTTCTACTCCCTTCCAGCATCCTGTGGACTATTATTCAGCCCATATTTATTCAGTGTTTGTGATTCGTCTCAGAGTTCTTGCTCACAACTGCCAGGGCTTGCTTGCTTTATATTTATATTTATATTTATATTTATATTTATATTTATATTTATATTTATATTTATATTTATATTTATATTTATATTTATATTTATATTTATATTTATATTTATATTTATATTTATATTTATATTTATATTTATATTTATATTTATATTTATATTTATATACCGCCCTTCCCCTTGCAGCTCAGGGCAGTTTAAAGAAAAACTTGAAATCATAATACAGGTAAAAGCATGGCTCAGTAACAGCAGCAGGATAACAGCAGTAGTAACAGCAACAATAACATCTGGTACATCTGGTCCAATAGCACCTTTAAAACCAACAAAGATTTATTCAAGGCATGAGCTTTCGAGTGCATGAACTCTTCCTCAGACTAAATGAACAACTATCATAACTGTCATTTGGTGATAATGATTTTTCTTAATTAAAACATTAACAGTTAACTGAATCCCATAGGTTGGTCTGTCCAGGGTTGCCCTTTTGTTTGCTCCAGGGGCACATCTGTGTGAGGGGAGGGGTTCTGGGGGCTCAGTGGTTATTGCTGCTTCTGTTGGATCTCAACCAAATGCCTGGAGGAAGAACTCCATGTTGCATGCCCTGCAGAACTGTGGTAGCTCCAGCAGGGCCTGGACTTCTTCTGGGAGTTTGTTCCACCAGGTGCGGGCTAACATGGAGAAGGCTTTGGTCCTGATTGAGGTCAAATATGCTTCTTTGGGGCCAGGGATCACCAGCTGGTTGGAGTGGCAGAGTGTAGAGCTTTTTGTGGGGTATATACATAGAGATGGTCCCTCAGGTACACTGGGGCCAGCCCATGTAAGGTCTTAAAGGTGAGTACCAGGACCTTAAGCCTGATCATGGATCAGTTAACTGGTGCAGCTGTTTGATCACAGGCCAGATGTGGGATTGCCATGGTGTTCTTGTAAGGATCCTGGCAACTGCATAGTACTTTGTCAGTTAAATATATTTCAGTAGAAAGGACACAATTTCTGGGAGTCTATTGGTTTTATCCATCAGTCTATTTTAGAACAGTCATCATGATTCATGATATCCTAGACCCATCCCAGTCAGGCTTTCGGCCTGTCCAGGGGATAGAAACAGTGCTAGTCATCCTGACAGATAACCTCCACTGACAGCTGAACTGAGGCAGCTAAGCGCTGCTTGTGCTATTAGACCTCACAGCAGCATTTGATACAGTCGATCATGAGCTCCTAGCTCACCACCTCACTGACGCTGAAATTTGGGGTCAGCTCTCCATGCAATGGTCACCTCTAGACTGGACTTCTGCAACTTGCTCCATGCAGGCCTATCCTTAGCCTTGATCTGGAAACTGCAGATCGTCCAGAATGCTGTAGCCAGTGTCTTCACAAAAACACTGTGGAGGTCCCACATACGGCCTGCTCTCCACCAACTGCACTAGTTACCAGTTGAATTCTGGATCAGACTTAAAGGCTTGGTAATCACCCTTAAGACCATATGTGGTCTGGGCCCAGTGTACCTGAGGGACCGCCTTGCTGTCTTTACCCCCTGAAGAGTTCTATGCTCTGCCACTTCCAACTGGCTGGTGATCCCTGGCCCCAAAGAAGCACATCTGTTCTCAACCAGTGCCAGAGCTTTCTCTGCCCTGCCCTCCCACTGGTGGAATGAGCTCCACAAAGAAATCAGGGCTCTGCCTGAGCTATCGCTGTTCCACAGGGCCTGTAAAATGGAGCTATTCTGCCAGGCATTTGGTTGAGGTCAACCAAACCAACATCTGCTTGGCCACCTAGAACCCCCCTCCCATGAACTGATCCCTGAACCAACCAACCTATGAGATTACAGTTGACAATGTTGTCACCATTGATGTAGGAACTGTTGTATGGAAATGCTGTTTGGAACTTTGTTACTGGCTGCTGAAACTACGATTATTGTTACTACTGTGTTATTTGTTGTACTGTATTTATTCCTAAGAGCCTCTTGTGGCACAGAGTGGCAAGGCAGCAGACATGCAGTCTGAAAGCTCTGCCCATGAGGCTGGGAGTTCGATCCCAGCAGCCGGCTCAAGGTTGACTCAGCCTTCCATCCTTCCGAGGTCGGTAAAATGAGCAGCTTGCTGGGAGGTAAACGGTAATGACTGGGGAAGGCACTGGCAAACCACCCCGTATTGAGTCTGCCATGAAAACGCTGGAGGGCGTCACCCCAAGGGTCAGACATGACCTTTACCTATTTATTCCTACGTTCTATGTAAACCACCCTGAGTCACAAGGGAGAGCTATATATAAATATAATAAATTAATTAATAGTGTAAGACAGAGGAAAGTGGTGGGCAGGAATTTGAAGTGAAGAAGAAAGCACAGCTCTATGCTTTTCCTCCATGATTCAGAAGAAGAAGAAGAGTTGGTTCTTATATGCTGCTTTTCTCTACCTGAAGGAGTCTCAAAGTGGCTTACAATCCCCTTCCTTTTCCTCTCCCCACAACAGACAGGTAGGTAAGGCTGAGAGAGCCCTGATATTACTGTTTGGTCAGAACAGCTTTATCAGTGCTATGGTGAACCCAAGATCACCCAGCTGACTGCATGTGGGGGAACACAGAATCGAACCCAGCTTTCCAGATTACAAGTCCGCACTCCTAACCACTACACCACCTGGCAGCTGTAGTCACTATGGTGCCAACCTATGTGTTTCCTCTTTCCCCAAAGCACCTCTTCCCCAAAGTAAAGATCCAGTCCTGGCTTTTCTCTAATTCACTGGAGCTGGAAGTGCTTCAGTAGAGCCCAGGGAATACCCTTCATGTCTCCAGGAAGCTCCCATTTAGCATCAGCTTCTACTAGCAGTGCCTAGCTTGGAATCTCCCATCATGTTGTGATTGGATCCAGGTCCCTCAACAACCATTTTGTGGTTGCCCGTATTCCTCTGTAACAGTCATCCTGTGGTGGTACTTGCTAAGTGTTCTCAAAATGCCAAAAAGTGTTCACAGTCTCAATCCCACCCTAATTCCTCACTAAACTTTGTCGCAGTGAAACAAGATACCTCAGCCCTTGAAATGCAGACAGAATAGATCCTCTGTTGGTACGTCCCAAGAAATATTCTTTAGCCCTCTTCTTTTAAATGTGTCATTTTGGCACCTGCAGTATGGAAAGCTAGTACACAATTACTTTAACAAATGCCAGCAATTATTAAATCTGCTTCAGTCTCTGGATGCCGTTCATAGGTCTCAACAAGATAAATAATGTACTTAAAAACCAATAGCAGTTGTTGAGATTCTTAAGCCTGGGCGAGTCACATTACCTGCAGTATTAAAAAAAAAAAAGGCTGATTAAAATTAAATCGGAGCAGACAAAAGCAGTGTAGCAGAGGAAGGCTCTGTTACAGCCAAGTCACTTTCCAGGCTAACCTCTGACTTATTTATTTCTCCGACATGCTGCAGTCTGCCTACTCTTTCTAGTTATAATGAACATTAATTGATTTGCTGGATCTATGTAGAGCTCGGGCACTAGTAAGTACTATCCCAGTGGGTACACAACTAAATAGTTTATGAGGTAATTAGTATTTTAATGCCTTTTCTAATGAGCCTTCTCAGTAATGAAATCTCGTGAGAGTGTTATTGGTTCATATATTTCTTCAGACACAACAGAAGCTCAGCTGCTAAGAGGTTTTTATTTTATTTTTTTAAAAGCAAGTTTATAACACTGTTTTAGTAACGTCCTTCCGAACACTTGCCTTATTCACATTCATCTTATAAATAAAGATTGAATCTTTACTTTCCCCCCTTGCTGTTCCGGGCCACGCATACTGCCTGTTCAAAGGCTTCGGGACCCTTTAGAGGCTGCTACCTGATCTCAGCAATTTTGCAATGAATAAATAATACTGTCATGTGTAAGAGAGTTGTTTCAGAGGAAAAAAGAAAGTCAACAAGCATCCCTGTGCTTGGCTGCATGTTTGTGTGGATTTATAAATGGTGTCAGGTTCAAAAGAGTGAATTTATACACCCTTTTATAGCATCAAACCAGGATGTAGGTTCTAGACACTTAGAAAGGACTGTTAAAGGCTGCAATGTGCATGAAATTATTTTCTAATATTCTGCAGATACAATCTGTCACATACCTAAGCATACCTTTGAGAGCCAGCTGGTGTAGTGGTTAGGAATGCAGACTTCTAATCTGGCATGCCGGGTTTGATTCTGCACTCCCTCACATGCAGCCAGCTGGGGGACCTTGGGCTCACCACAGCGCTGATAATGCTGTTCTGACCAAGCAGTGATATCAGGGCTCTCTCAGCCTCACCTCCCTCACAGGGTGTCTGCTGTGAGGAGAGGAAAGGAAAGGTGACTGTAAGCCAGAACCAACTCTTCTTCTTCTTCTTTGTGTGCTTAATCTATATTGTTTTATATAGATTAATATAAATCTATACTTGCTGGCTCCAGAACCAGCAAGTAGGGATTCTCGTTGGGCTTCTAGCCGCAAAATAGCCTAGTGTAGGCTAAACATATTTGGTGGCAAGTTTATTCTTCAGAATTTCAGGTAACCCCAATATGTTTGTCTCTTTGCCTCCCATATTTTTTCATGCTTTGCTTCATATTTGGTGGCAAGTTTATTCTTCAGAATTTCAGGTAACCCCAAAATGTTTGTCTCTTTGTCTCCCATATTTTTCCATGCTTTGCTTCATAAAACACACATCCAGTATATAAAATATTTTAACAAAAGATTAACAAATTGTATATCCATGTCAAATTCAATGATGGAAATCATCTTATTCAAGAGGGGAAAGCAGAATACCTTCCATGACAAGAGTAAATAGTATAGGTACTCTATTGGATCAGTGACAATATCAGGGGCTGCTGAATTATTTTAACTACAATATTAAAGTTGCATTCCATTCTCCTGTTGCTGCAGAGGCTGTTTTATACATGAGTATATGTTAAGTTAAATAGACATTTGTGTGCTCTTCATGCATGATTTTCTAGGCAAAAGTAAGGACATTTTCACAGAGGACATAATTAGCTTGTGGAACTGCCTGCCCACAAGAGTGGGAATAGTCACCAGGTGAGATGATTTTAAAAACAAACTAGACACATTCATGGACCGATTGGTCATATAGAGATTATTGTCCATGATGGCTGAATTAGACCTTCATGTTCATATGTTCAATGCCAGATGTGAGAGGCATCAACAGGAAACTTTTGCCAACTGTGGGCCTTCTAAGACATCTGGTTGGCCACTGTAGGGAGCAGAATACTTGACTAGATGAAACATGGTTCTAATTCAGCAAGGCTGTTCTTATGTCTAGAACAGGTTTTTTCTACACCATTATAGATCCTTATAAGAAAAAAGAATCTGTCAAGGGTGAATCACTTGTAGTTGAAGATTAAGTGAATCTCTCTTGCTAGACTGAAAAATGCATGGAAATACTGAATAGTATTATAAACCTAACTGCTATTGTATATCCACATAGAAATAATCAAAGAAGATCAATGTGCACGATTTAATGCAATTTAAGATTGTGTGACCTGGCCAAATTTAACCTAGCCTCTTCAATGTTCAAGGATTAATAGTTACTGCCAAATTGTTTTCCAGAACAAAACCAAGGAACAGAAGTTTGAAAATCTCTACTTTGCAAATTTATTTGGGTTATTGTAAAATTATATATGTAATTTTTGAACAACTGAATTTCTATATGATTGTAAACACATATAATGTAATTGCAATCTCCGGTTTAGAAATGTAACTTAATTTGAAAGCTTCTTAAACTATTTCTAAAGAGGAAAAAGTTCCTAATTGAATTGCAAAGAGAAAAAAGAAAAGCCAGTCTCAGATTTCATGTAATTTCAAAGTTAATATGCCCATTTAATCTGTCCATCAAGGTGAATTTGATCCAGAAACTGCAAGTCGAGCATCCCCCTTCAGGTTTCTACCTCAGAGTCAACTAGTGATCTCTCTAATGTTTTTGAAAAGCACCTATTCCTTCAAGAACTTTTAGATGTTTAGGTCATTACTGATATCGCTACTAACAAATTCAGTAAGAACAACATGATTTATAGCCACACTAGATCATACAGAGCAAGTGTTGCCATCTGAGGGCTGGTGAGCCCCAGGTAATTTTGGGGGTGGCCCAAGTCAGTGTGCTGAATCTCATGGTGCCATGGCATCACTTCCAACAACAACGCCTAAGTAAATATATCAATAATAAAAATATAGCTAAAGATGAAGGACAGGTGAATGGCTAGGAAGGAGAAGAGGAAACAAAGAAATATTAAGATATGGAGACTGCCCAAAAAAAGGGAAAGAGGAAATATTATGGAAGAGAGGTACAAGAGATTGTGCCGTATACCCACAGGTTCTTGCAGGTGCCGTGCTACACAACTTGGCCCGGCACAGCCGGCAGCACACATTTCAGCCAGAGTTTTCCCAGCTGCCAGGGGGATAGGAGGAGAGGAACCTGAAGACTGGGGACAAATAAAGGTAAGTTGACTGGTGGGTAAGAATGAGAAAAGGAAGCAGGAGAAAGGGAGAGACTATGGGATCTTTCATGGAAGGGAACAGGATGGGGGGGGGGAGAGTAGAAATGAAATGTTCCTGAAAGACCTTGCAGGTCTCCTATTCATTGATTATTGTAACTTTGGAACCATGTGTTGTCGCCCTTACTTCACTCTGTGTAGATTCTTTTAAAAAGAACTTCCCTTTGTTTGCCTTTTGCTATTCATTAACTGAAATTCAATGTATTGAAAAATCTAACTTGAAGATGCTGACCCCCAAAATGGATAATAATGCCTAAACAAATATTTTCAGTTGACGCTATCTGAGGTGATAATATTAAGTGTATAAGTGTATAATCCAGAGTTGAGCCACCCCGTTCTAAACCAACTGATGACAACAGAACAAAAATTGAGTCCAATAGCACCTTTATGACCCAAAAAAATATTTAAGGAGTAAGCTTTTGAATGCATGCACTCTTCCTCAGACACAATGGAACAACAGAGATAGAAGGATATAGCTATGCTCAAGACAGCACTAATATTGTGGGTATCATAACTTTGGGACATCTCATATTGATAGCGTTGTAAGTTGTCTGACCATGGCAAGTAGCCATCTACCCCCACTTGCTCTCTGACAATTTGGTAGTGGGAGAAAAAATGAGGGATGAGATGACACACACTGGGACATCACTTGCAGTTAGGGTTGTGTACTTTGGCCGCCAAAGCAACCGTTCATGCCCAAAGCGACCAGTGCCATGGTGCATGGGGGGAGGGGCAGTGCTGGTGCACCAGAGCTCTGCGCCTGTGTGTGGGTGCCGGGTCATGCGCCACCACCAGCACCGCCCCTCCCGCGCCCCGCACCACAGCGCTGGCCGCTTCGGGCATGAACGGCCACTTTGGCACCTGAAGCGCACAACCATATTTACAGTCACCAAAGCTGTAGGAATTATTCCAATCTCTATGTTCTTTATCTTAAATATTGGTCAAATTCCTAGAGTATTGCTGCTACATTGATGTCATTTCTGGAAGTGACATCACCATGTCAGTGATTCTTGCACTCTCTATGCCCACCCACTCCAGGAAAGCTCCTGAAGATTACTAGCACAGGGCTGGCCAAAATAAGTATTGACACAAGTGCTAGAAGGCCACATCAGGAGATGTTATCCTCTGTGTCATGTTTGTTGGCTCTCCTGGGTAAAAGGTTGGCCCAGCCCTGGATTAACCATTAAGCAAAATAAGTTTGTGCTTAGGGCCCTAAAGGAAGGGGGGCACCACAGAGTTTCTTTCCTTAACTATCATGCCCTTAACTCTTTCACTGCTGTGCTTGACTGCCATTGAGTGACAACTAAATCATTTTAAAAACATAATTTTAAATATAGTTGAAGGGGTGGCATGAAAGAAAGCTGAATATTTTATCTCTTATTAAATCTTCAGCATTTATTGAGTCTTAATGTCAGTTAAGTAATGGAGGGTCTGAGGGGCATCATCATTGGGCTGTGCTTAGGGGATCCTTTGGCCTTAATCTGGCCCCGGGTTGGCCACTATGTGAAATGGAATGCTGGACTAGATGGGCCACTGATCTGATCCATCAGGGGTCTTCATATGTCCTTATGCTCCTATCTGTGTGCTTGTCACTGTACCCTGGTAGCACATGTTCAATATGTGTGAAGTTTAGTGACAATTAATTTAAAATAATATGTGAGATTTCCCATCTCTGTAAAATCTCCAATCTCCATAATTGATTTGTAAGTTCTCGATGCAAAAGTTAGTCATTTCCTCAATTAATACAAGCTGCTGATACGGTATCCTGTCAAAGGACCCATAAAAGGATATAGGATGTCAAAGGAAAGTAGAAATTTTAACTCTGAGGTTTCTAGGAAGATTGTGCAGTTCTTCATTTTGAGGTGGATCAATAAAGCGGACCAGGGCTGAATCTGCACAGAGCTTGTATTCCAATCCCAGTTCGATTAAATCCTTGCCATCTACACTGAATGTGATTTCCATTTTGATTCTGGCCAATTTAAATTTCCCATCTGCAACCAATCTGAGCCATGGTGACCTTACCTTTCCCCCATGGTATCCAGGAGCGGAGAAAACTCCGTATAATTGATCAAACTGCTTTGAGGGCTCCCAGTATTGAAGTGCAGATCTGTGTTTTCCCGGAATAACGTCTTCCCCACTGACGTGGAGAAGCAGTCTGTCCCTGATTGGCTGGATGCCTGTTCTAAGACTTCCTAGTTCCGAGATACAAGATTTTCCTCCCAAGATTTATTCTTTAAAAGGTTTAAGGTGACTGTGATTCAGAATCCACACTTCTCGCAGCAGAGATTTGCCTCATTCTGTGAGAGGCTGCTGCTGGCTGGGCTCGGATCCCCACCCTGCCTGCCCACCCGCTCGTTCCTTTAGGACAGGGGTAGTCAACCTGTGGTCCTCCAGATGTTCATGGAATACAATTCCCATGAGCCCCTGCCAGCGTTTGCTGTCAGGGGCCCATGGGAATTGTAGTCCATGGACATCTGGAGGACCACAGGTTGACTACCTCTGCTTCAGGAAGAGCAGTCTCATGCTCAAGTGCAGATGGGTTTCTATTCCAAGTCTGTGGGGAGCCCAAAGACTTGGGTTCAAATGGATCTGAATTCATCAGGATCGACAGCAGAAAAAAAAAAGTAAGTTCAGACTCAGCCCATTATTGAGAGCCACGAGAGTGAACGTTTTGAGTCATGCTGCAATTATAAGTCAGAGCAGTGAGGAGGACATACAGCAAACATTCAGTACCTTTTAAGAGAGCTGTTGCTTAAAACTACCTTTTAAGAGCTCTGTCACATTACTCCAGTATGGTGCACTGGATAATAATAGATCCATGTGTCAGAAGCTAACCTAAGAAAGGCAACATCATGCTATTAGTAATCACCCAATACTAAGTTTCATATGTGTGCTAAAGGAAAAGAAATAAGATTATAGGATAACGTCACACAGAAATGTAATCCCTCACATGACATTTTCCTGATGTCCCAAATTCCCCTGTCCCTCTCTGTGTTTGAGGAATCCTGTAGCCATCATCACAGATTATTTTATTGTAATACAGAGAGGGATTGTGTTCACTCATTTAGCCTTCATGTGTTCATCATCACAGGTGCATGCTTAAGAGTTCTCATTGCCTGATGGGAACCCTACCTTTCAAAGTTCCCAATAGCACAGAAAATATTCTATATACTTAGGCATGATAAAGACATGCACGTGAACATATGGAAGTCTGGAGCAGGACCAGCATTTGTGGCCTCGTTGTCCCAAGCACTATTTCCCAAATAAGGATATAAGACAGACAAGAATGGGTATAACTACCTTATTTAAATTAAATTGAATCATATTGTAATCCATTAAAATATGCTAACATGTAAGGCAGGTGGGCTGCCGAACGACTACCATTATTCAGGCAAGTCCATCCTGGCCCAGACTTGGCCATGCCAGTCTCCTGAACCTTGCCTGCACTTACAATATGTTGAAGGGGGCCAAGCTTTATCCCCTTTCCCTAAGATGGCATAAGACGCAGACAGATTTGGGGTGCCTTACACCAGCCTTTCTCAACTTCCTTACAATCAAGAAACCCTGGAAACATTACTGAAGCCTTGAGAAACCCCAGAAGTGGCACAATTGTGCAGAATGTGGTTGAGAAGCATAGCCTGGAGCCCCTCCCCCCTCCCACCCTTCCATCTCATTATTGGCCATTGGGGGATCAACATGACCTTTTCTTTTTTTTTTTTTTCAATCTTTACACCTTTATTGGAATTATACAAAGAAGGTCCGGTTGACATATAACAGCAGACAGACCATATAAGATATCACATAAATAAATAAATAAATAAATTCCCGTCTATTCAGGAACCCTGCCAGGGCTGTCAAGAAACCCCAGAGTTTCACAAAGCCCCAGAGTTTCACCAAAGGCGCTTCTTTCCAAGACCTGATTTTCCGCGTGCCTGATGTCTCCAGCTGCTTGCCAATTTTCCCAACATATCCTGAGCAAACTGAAGCCGGTGTCACCTCAGCGTATGTTGGCCCTGCTCCACCCACCTTCTTCAGCTCCGCAGCCCTGGACTGGCCAGGAGGAGGCAGCTGGAGCCGGTGCCAATTTTTGGGGGGAGGAAGGAGGATCTCCTGCTGCCTCTGCATGCCTCCTGCAGCCCTGCAGCCGGCTCCGCAGCCCGCAATGGGGCTCCTGGGGGCAGCCGGAGGCACCACCGTTCTCACCCACGGTCTCCTTTCTTCCTCCATTCTTCCTCCCTTCCCTTTCTTCTTCCCTTTCTTCTTTTCTCACTACTTTCCACTCTCCTTCTTTCCTTCCTTCTTCCCTTCATTTCTTTTTTCCTCTCTCCTTTTCACCTCCCTCCCTCCCCTGACTGCCTTCTTTCAGTCCTTTCTGGCCTGCTTCCTTCCTCTCTCCTCTTCCGCTCCTCCCTCCATTTCTTTTTTCCTTCTTCCATTCCTGCCTTCCCACCTCCTTTACCCCCTTTCTCCCTTTCCCCCTCCTTTTCCCCCCTTCATACTGACTTTCTTTCATCCTCCATCCTTTCCCCACTGGGAGATCCTAGCGCCCATTGTATTCCACAATATAACGGGCTTTCATTCTAGTATTCACATATAAATGCCTAATATATGCATGCTGTGCAAATAACTATTCATTTAACGAACACACTATAACTAGATAATTTTTCTTGTTTTAAGGGCAGGATTTTCTTTAATAAAAGCCTGAATATTAAAAGTAAGGCCATGTTGCTTCTTACTCTGATTTTGTTTTGCTGTGTATTCCCATTACATTTAAGAAGAAGTGTTGGTTCTTATATGCTGTTTTTCTCTACCCAAAGGAATCTCAAAGCGGCTTACATTCACCTTCCCTTTCCTCTCCCCACAACAGACAGCCTGTGATGTAGGTGAGGCTGAGAGAGCCCTAATATTGCTGCTCGGTCAGAACAGCTTTATCAGTGCTGTGGCAAGCCCAAGGTCACCCAACTGGCTGCATGTGGGGGAGCAGGGAATCAAACGCGGCTCATCAGATTAGAAGTATGCACTCCTAACCCCTACACCAAGCTGGTTCCTTCACTGGCATCTACTTTCCTTGAACCAACAGGCCACATTGGCTAAAACTCATGGCAGTTAAGTAGCAAAATAACTGGTACAATCCTGTAGGAAATCACCAGGCTGCCTGCATCACTGAGACCCTTTCGTTCTTCAGCAGTGAACTCATGCCTTGTGCTTTTATAGCCTGGGGGAGAGGAATCCAGATCTTAGAGAGCTGCTAGGAACAGCATCACTAACAGTGAGCATCTCGTGTTACTGAAGCATGTCACTGAAATTTGGCACAAAGTCCGCCTCTGGGATTTAGCTTTCAAACTGCTTCAAGAAATTGTTGCCTTTTATGTACTGCATCAATGAGTCAGTGATGTTCTTTTCCCATTCCTTCTATTGGTCTAAAATTTGTTTTTGAAAAATAAAGAAAAAATTGAGCAGTTGACAGTCATGTGATGTGTTTTCTGCAATACAGAGACTCTTGATTGTTCAATAAACAAGAGTTCACACTTGCCCTGTGAGAATTTAGGATATTATGTGGAGCATGTGTGCATTTGTGTGTAACTATATTGCTAGTTTAGAGGTATAAATTCTTATTTGGAAACTCACAGATCCCCTTCCTCAGGTTTAAATCCTAAGGAAAAAAGTCTTTTCAGGAATAGGATGGTAGCATGTCTTGTTCCAGAGGCATGTCAGTTCTCCCAACATTTTGGTCAAACTCTGAGCAGGGGTGTTTTCCTTGTGCTGTGCTTGTCCAATTTTGAAGGACGCCTGCCTACTGGAAATAGGAACAATGACTAGGGGAATCCTTGGTCTGATTCATCACTCCCAAGTCTCACACAGCAAGGGATCTTTCAGTGTCGTGGTCCTCCTCTCCATTCCTGCACAGTTCGGTCAGAAGGCTGAGGCTCCATACAAACATTATATGTTTGCTGTGAAACCATACAAGGATTTTGCATCAAACATGCAAAGGAAGTTTTGTATCTCTCAGATGCACACCGGCTCATTTTGCTTTGCAGCTAAAGGAACAAGCAGCTCATTTTGCTTTTCCGCTAAGAACAAGCAGCTTTAGCCTCTCCCCTTCTGTTTTTGTATCTGTAGTAGGGTGGTCTGGTCTTCCACGGTAGCAGAAAGTCTCCTGTCTATTCCTCATTGCTGCTCAACAGGGTGGTGGTGTGGAGATGAACTCATTTGGTGTTTCACCAACATTGGCATTGTTTCTGGCACAAACTGTAGAGCGTTCTGATGATGTCACTATAGTGTTCTGATGATGTCACTTTTTGTTCATGCTGGATGAGAGGTTGCAGCAATGGAATGATACTGTTGAGGTAGATCACCACCCTTCACAATCTCATGTTGGATTACTGCAGATCACCTTGTGAAGCCACTACTGGCTCTGTTGTAAGTACTGTGAATTTTACAGTGGAGCCAATAACTCCACGGGTTGGTTTGTAGACACAAAAATAGTGGGTGACAGGCTACAGATACCTCTCCCTGCCTGCCTTGGTTGCAACCAGAAAAAGGCCAGTGTACATCTAGGAGACAGTGTACAAAACTCCCATTACACATGTAATGGGTCCAAAGTCCTTGTGTTACATTCTAACAAACAGGAGAACTTCACTGTGTCTTTTAAAACCTTTTGACCATGTAGGAGCCCCTGAAATAATTATTCAGGCTTTGAGGAGCCTCAAAAGTGCTTTCAATTGGCCACATCTCTCTGCCCTATTCCCAGAAGTGACAAGTCACTGGACATTACATCACTACACATGTTAATGGGCAGGAGGACTGGGGGAGGGGGGGGAAGAGAGATAGGAGGTGGTTTAACCCGGGAGTAAGTGGGCAGGCTCCACCCCATCCCTCTAGTTCAGAAACCATGAGAGACAATGGAAGTGACTGTGGACCCCTGGTTGGGAATCCCTAGTGTAGTTGGAGCCTTAATTTACCTCTAGGGTTCTTGCAATGTAAACATAAGCTGTCAGTAATCTTGTTATGACAACTACCAAATATTTTTCCCTTGGTTTTTCTTAACATGTTTTACCATTGACAGAAGAACATGACAGAATAAGAATTTGTTTTCCAGAAACTAACTTTCATGGTTGTTTGCATATTAGAAGTGTATTCAAAGTACTAGTTGTCAAGCCCAGTTCCGTGCAGAAATGCAGTGGGCGCTAGCGTGAGGAAGGTGGTGGGGAGGCAGAACTTCGTTCTGCTGCTTTAGACCAACATGGCTTCCTATTTTAATATTAGAAGTGTGAGGGAAGTATTGAATTTTATCATACCCCTATCGTATCACTTTACTTAGCAAAGTTAATTACTTTATTAAAATAGTTATATCTCACTTCTCCTTTTGACCCAAGTTTGAAGTCTTCCTCTAGTTTAGGTTTTCCCAACCAGGGTTTTATGAATGGGTAGGAGTTAATGAATTTTTGTATATTTTAAATATTTGTCAAATATTTATTGGGCTATATGACCTCTTGTGGCGCAGAGTGGTAAGGCAGCCGTCTGAAAGCTTTGCCCATAAGGCTGGGAGTTCAATCCCAGCAGCCGGCTCAAGGTTGACTCAGCCTTCCATCCTTCCGAGGTCGGTAAAATGAGTACCCAGCTTGCTGGGGGGTAAACGGTCATGACTGGGGAAGGCACTGGCAAACCACCCCGTATTGAGTCTGCCATGAAAACGCTAGAGGGCGTCACCCCAAGGGTCAGACATGACTCGGTGCTTGCACAGGGGATACCTTTACCTTTACCTTTATGACCATATATTGTCATGTCAACCCACCCCCACTCCCAAAATGGCCAATATTAGGCCTGAAGGGGTTGGGGATGGGCCCAACCACATCCTGCTTGATTCTGGGGTTTCTCAAAATCTGAAGAATGTTTCAGGGGTCTCTCTCAATGGTAAAAAAGTTGAGAAAGGCTGCTCTAGTTTAAGAAGCCTTCTTCCAACTTAAGAGGTTCCTCCATTGAAAGAAGAGACACTTAGGCTGGAGGAAGGTTGTATCCACCCCACTGTAATTATGAAATTTAGCAGCTTGGATAAATTAAGGAAAGAATGTGAAACTGGAGGCTGAGGCTCTCACTAGTAAAATTTAGCATGGATTATAATTTTCTCAGACTTTGAGAGTGAGGTTGATCAAAGAACTTTCTCACACTTTTAGTGTGATATATGATTGCTCTTTATGTGGGAGAAAACTTGAAATAAATTAAATGTGTATCATAGGCATTATACTGGAATTAGAAGCTAATTAAAAACAGAGTTTATTTAAAAATCGGTTGTGCGAATGCCCTGAGCAGTAAAGAAATTGTGTTAGAGGAGATGTGCCATTTACCAAATTTTGAATTGCTTTAGTATTTTCATTAAAAAGCCCATTCTTGTGGATGCACATTTTGAACTGTAAGTTATTCTAAAATATCAGTAATAAGTATAAAGTAATCCATTTACATTTTTACTATATTTTATACCAGTGTTGTAAGTGGCTGGCCATAAAACAAGCAAATTAAAGCTGAACAAAAAAAACATTGACACAAATCTGGAAAAAGACTGCCTAAACAACACAGCAACACAACTGCCCCCCAAACTGGATGAGAGAAGAGGCAGCCAATAAAGATAGGGTCACTATAGAAAGCACAGTAACCTCACCTCCTTTGAGGAAGGAAAAAAAACAGCAAACCATATTCTGAGGTTCTTCAGGTCTGTTTGAACTCATATGGGGAAAGACAGTCCTTCAGCTCTGAGACGTTAGAACTTAAATATGATAGTTTCAAGAAATGAACACCTGTTTTTATTACATTTATAGGCATGAATGGTCTTGACCATGGTTGCCTGTGACCTTAGGGATCTTTTCTTATTCCTTCATGGCTGCACTTCCCAGTCTCAATCTCCTTATTTTTTGGTTGCAATCTCCCTTTTCATGGATGATGAAGAAAAAGAATAGATAACGTAGAACAAGTTCCATTTCCAAAGAATAGAAAAATGACATGTGGATACCCAAACTCAGCATCTACAATTGGTTCACATTGTGAAATCTTGGGATTGACAAAGGTTAGCATAAGTACTGTGAGTCCAGCCTTTTTTCTTACCTGCTGTGGCTGTTGTACTCCAGGTTCCAAATTCACATCAAGCCCCCAGCTTCGTCCACACAGATCATCAATGATGAGGTGAAGACACAGACCAAAGTCTATCTCTGGCTCTGATAACTGATTTTGTCAGAAATCATAGTATTTCTTTGTCAAGTTTCTTATTTGCAGCTGGGAATAATGATGATTGCAAAGCTTTTTGTTAGGAAAACATAGGAAAGAGAATTTGAAATTATGCTATTTAAATAATAAGCAATAGATGTACCTTTATTAGCCACGTCCTGTACGAACTCGTTTTTGATTAATATTCTGCCTGTTTTAATAGAAAACAAGGGATCCAACAAAACACAGTGGATTTTTTAAAATCATATTTTGTTTTTGCTAAACTGAAAGCTAATTCAAACAGTATTTCTAATTAACTGAATTCATTCTTTATTTAGGAAAACCTCCTCAGTTATTGTGTATTTATTGAGTTGCCAGGGTGCCTAATGAAGTATGAACTGAAGTGTTTAATGTGAATGCCAGATTTATGGAAGATAAATGGTTTACCATTTCTCAGATGTAGAATCCAATTGGTTGAGAACTTGGCTAACAACCGAATCTCCCCCCACTATATCTGAAGAAGTGTGCATGCACACCAAACTTTATATCATGAATAAAACTTCGTTGGTCTTAAAGGTGACACTGAACTTGATTTTTTTAACCAAAATGTGACATCATTCTTTGGCAATTGATAACATTTTTAAAGAACATATCCTACATAAAAAGTGCCCTATATCTTGTAAGATCCAATCTTGTATTTAAAAATAATGAAATGCATTTAAATTGGTATCTGTTTTTTCTTTGTAAAAGGCTGGCAAGAACTGTTAAGTACATTCATTGTCTGGATTGCTGTATACACTATGGTCACTTGTGTGACTGCTGCTTTCTGTATGGTTCTTTAAAATTATGTAGAGTCTTGTTGCAGTGTGGGTAGTCTTGTTGCAGTGTGGGTAAATTAGGGCTTGCTTGGGCACTTCCCATTTTATTCAGGAGGAACATTAACATTACTTGTAAAAATACTGTCACAAAAGCAGCTGGCCCAAAATGTGTGTGCACGCATTCTATGAAAAACCTCTACTTGTGATAGAGATACAAGTTCTTCCTCTTTTTTCATAGTAATTGGATGTTATTGCACAATGGGACAAAAATAAGGGTAAGAAACATTGCATTCCTCCCTATGACCATTTACGTACTGGGAACTTCACTGCCCCAGCTCCCGTGCAGGAGCACAAATCAGGGGCAGATGAGGCACACTAGGCCAAATGCTCCCCTGTGTGGGTGCAGAAGAGGTGGGGCAACCTGCCATGACTAAAACTCCAGCCTGCAGCCCAGCATGAAACCTCCAGTGCGTAAACAGTCTGTGCATTTGCTGGCAGGGGCTCATGGGAATTGTAGTCCATGGACATCTGGAGGACCACAGGTTGACTACCCCTGGTCTATGTGATATTATCATGTAGCCATATATATTGTCTACATGGATATAGTTTGTTATCATTCTGGCTATATGATTCATGATTGGCCTGATCACATAGCCAACAAGAAATTTCTTTTTGAAAAATGACATTAAATTACCTGCTGAGTAGAAGGCAAATAAGAATGAAATCTAATAATGAAACAGTATTGCAAAAGTAAGGTTTACCTATGATATTTAAACACCATTTATTTTCTGAAGCCTCTACCCATTATATATAGACTAGCAGGTAAGCCCGTTGCACCTGTCAATACAATGGACATTAGCATGGTGGGAGGGGGGAGGGTAAGGTGCAGAATTTGGGCAAAATAAATATGTGTGTTTTAACCAAAGAAATCAATTATACTGAAATCCTATGCAATTAAACCTTTCTGAGCTGTCAATGAATTTAGAAGATGTAATTGTTTAAAATTTCATGGTTAATCTTTCAGTACGTGTTTAAACTCTGTTCCAATTTGAGATTAAACTAATGTGTACTTAAATTCAGATAGATTATTCTACGCTGGAACTCTTAAACTTGAAGAAATAATATTTTAAAATAATCCATTAGTACTACACAAGTGTGCAATAACTGCCTTATTAAATCTAAATTTAGCTTATTCGGCTATGTGGCTAAATCTGTCACTGGGTAAAATCTATTATGACAGGAATAAAAATGATAGAAGCTCATGGATTCTGCCTCAATCTAGTTTTCAGGATGATCAGAAACATTCTGTGTTTCAGTGAAGGTAAACTTGTAACTAACCTTTTTGCGTCCATAGAGCTGGCCTTGCAATGAAGTAAATGCAAGCAACCATGGTCGAGGGAGCTCTGTACTTAAACAACAGAGCTTCTGTACTTGTAAATTACTGTGCCATCATAAAGGCATCTGCCACAAGGTGAATTATTGGGCGTGTTGGGGGGGGCAAAGGGACAATGGATGGTGGACAGAACTGCAAGTCTGTGGAGCGCTAGTACTGTGAGGCACCTGTTTCCTGTTCTTTCTGAACGATAGTGGCCTCTAATTTTGGCCTTTTTTTCTATGACACTATGTTCATTCTGTCTTGATCATGCCCCCCTCCAACCGTATTAGTTGCTACTAGCTCAGCTGTGCTTAATTTGTAATTGACATTGGATACTCATCAGTCTGCATTTCAGGTAAACATGATGAGAGGACATGAAAATGAAGGATGAATTCAATAGTGTCCCTTAAAAAAAAAAAGAACACACACATTGTGACACCTTGGCTGCTAAGACATAGTGATAGGGTGAGAATATGACTAAGTATTGGAATGGTGGTCCATGGTAAGTGTCGTATGATTTAATTGCTATGAAGTTCATAGCTTAGGAGGCAAGTGCTATGTTCACATGGTCAAAATAGGGTCCCCTGAGCCCATCACAGGTTATAACAATTCAGAATGAGTCCATCCAAACATGTAGCACTGATCATCTGTATTTGTGGCATCTGTTGCTAGATTATCCTGAGCATAAACTGATTGATCCCTGTCCAGTTTCAGCCCTGTAAAACCAAATTTGTGAAGTCTGTTGTTATATGCTATAAAATGTACCACTTATTGCTTTGCTTAAATGAGAGTAAAGTTTTCAGGGTCCCATAGAGGGCTTCCATAATGGCTTTGAGGAACGACATGCAATTTTTTAATGGATGTGTTTGACCATTATCCTGCATAAATGGCTGTAAGTCTCCTGACAACAATAGATCTACACCAGCACACTTCAGTTATGGGTTTTGCATCGAACTGTGATTCATTCTTGGATTTCTCTACTCCAGTTGCTTTTTAAAAATCCATCGAATCGCCCAGGGCTTGTATGTTGACAAACGTGTTGACTATGGTGGAAATGTTCTTTAAAGAAATCATTCGAGAGCATTAATACAAAACAGCATTAAGCTTTCATTTTTAATCAGACCGGCCAAAGTCTATGTGAGTAAATGAAAGTGTGTGTGTGTGTGCTTTTCCACCCTATCTGCATGAATAGTAGCATTGTAACAAGATGAGGTCACTGCAGAAGGGAAAGTGAGGTATGAACACAGCTGAATCTACAGGCTTCTCTGCTACATGCTACGGCAGCCCGCTCTTAAAGCAACAGTTCTTCCTTTCTGCAAGCAGAGTCATGGCAGGCCCTCCTATGGCATGCCTGAATGCTTCTCGCAGGCTGCAAAATACATGCACTATTGTTCTCTGCAGTCTGATACACAGTGTACTATTTCCTCAGCTTGTATAAAATGCTCTGTGGAGACCTCTTTACGCCTCCAACATAAGCAAAGTCTCATATGGTTTATTTTGAAGTCTAGGTTTTATTTTTAAAAATAATAATAACTGTAGTGGCAGATTCTTGCCTTCGTTGTGGTGGTGTGACTCTCATACTCCATCATATGGATAATTTGTGCTTCAGGGTATCAGCGTGAGGAGGGAATGATTTGACGTAAATGTAGCGGATTGTCACCTTCTGGGCTGGGGGCAGGCAAAATATTTAATCATAAGCATCTTTTTAAAGTCCAGCTTACGCAGCATTGTTTCCCCGGTCGGTAATGCTTTGGTACCTCTTTTTGGTTTTTCAGACTGATAAACCTTCTTTGATTCATTATTTGCCAATGAAAGATCAGATAGCAAACATTTCTTTGAAGTCAGTGAAATTTGGCTTTATAATAAGGTCACTGAAGGTAAACTCAGCCACCCACAAGGCAAAGGTTATCCTGGCCAGCTGAGAATCATCTCCCAAGAAGCCTAAGGAGTCTTCCTGCAACATAAGTGGCTCTCCCTCTAAATGAAGGCTGAATTTGGTTCCGTGGCGTGACAGGTCAGGGGGAGGGCCAATGTCTCACTGGTTGTGAGCAACCCTCTCAAGTGTTTCAAAGTCATTAACTTTTTCACGCTGAACTGTTCATTTTATTTCAAGACAAGACCAACCCAGTCACATTCAATATTATCCCTAAGTGTATCACACATTTTCTTAAATTCCTGTCATTCTGTGGTCCTCTACCTACCATTTTCCCAACTCATTCCAGCAGAAGCCCTTAGTACAGCTGCCCTGGTGGCAGGGGGGAAATTGGAGGGAGGAAATAGTTGTTGCCCTTATGGTGCAATGTCACTACCAGGTTCATCCTGAAACTGACATTGTGCTGTCTACCCTACAACAGGGAGAAAAAACTATTTGCAAAGGAGTAGTTTCCCTTATGTCAAGTCTGTTTGGCACAGAGGTGGGACTTGCTCTGCTTCTCTCCCTAGTATGCTGGTCTTTCTCATTTTGCCTGCCCAATGCTGAGGATAGACTCAAATGAGTAGCCGTGTTGGCTACTCATGCTGAGAATGTTCATTTAATCCAGGTTTTAACTTGGACTGGAAATATTTTACACATTCTCATTGTTTCCTGGGAACTGTAGTTCAGCCAAGTAAGTTCTGAGTAGGCATCAACTTGATGAAGGTCATCAGCTGATAAAAATCATCAACAGACCTGGGGCAAAAACAGCATGTATATTTTAAATGTAGCTAATTCTAAATGATGCATGACTGCCCATAATTACCTTGGCGAGATGGATAAGCTTAAGAAAGCCAGTATATTATAAGCATCCATTGACAGAGGTTACATGGCAATCGGCCTCACTGAATGCTGCCATTGTACAGGCACAAAACTGTTTGAAATACTGGTCATTTTTTGAGTTGTACACAAATCATCAACACAATCATAGGATATGCTCAACTTGAGGGAACACAGAAATTGCAAACAAGGTAATTTCAGTTTGTGACTACCATACTTGTAAAAGTACCGATTCCTCCAGGTAATGAACCCAAACCAAAAGGAGATCTGTAGGCTAAATAAATTTTCTGAAATATTTATTCATTTGTTTCTTCTTTGAAATGATTTCACAATTTTAATCACAAAAGTCCCAAGAGTTCTATTTTCATATTTTCCATTTCTTAAATGTGACCAACAATCAAAATGATATCCCAGGGCCCATTCCGCACACACTGGATAAAGCACTTTCAGTGTGCTTTTGCAGCTGGATTTTTCTGTGCAGAACAGGAAAATCTACTTTGAAAGTACATTGAAAGCACATTATCTAGCATGCGCAGAATGGGCCATGGTGTTCTGCCCGTTTTCCTGCACCATCATCAGTGATTGTTAATCTTAGTACTCAATTTTATCGGATATCACATACCATTGGATAGGACCCCAATGCTTACAGGCAGGAATCTGTGAGCAGAAGCCTATGTGAAGGTGCAAGAAAACGGGCAGAATACCTGGGATACCATTTTGATTGTTGATCATATTTAAGAATTGGAAAATATGAAAATAGAACTCTTGGGACTTTGTTGATTAAAACTGTGAAATCGTAACAAAGAAGAAACAAATGAATAAATACTTAAGAAAATTTATTTAGCCTACAGATCTCCTTTTGGTTTGGGTTCAATACTTGTGAAAGTGGAATAATCTGTACTTTTATATCCCATTCTGGCATTCAGAATTATACACACAGTATGCATCTCAAGAGAAGGATTGCACCTGTCCTTCTTGACCCTGGCCATCGAAACATCTGCAGCAAGTCCTGCATGCATCCATATGTACACATATAGCTTTGTACATGGAGTCAGGAATTCTGCAAAATACTAAAGCTGTCTACACTTTGGTTTGTTGCCATTGTTTGGTTGTACATGTTTATATCCTGAGGCTCAGGCACTAGACTCAGTATTATTCCCCCTCTGTGTGTCTAGATTGGCCATATTTTTGAAGAGTGCACAAGCTTTAGGATTCCAGAAAGAACCCCAAATATCCTCCCTCCCAAATCCTCAGCACCGTGAGCCTTTTCAGAACTGCTGTACCGATTCTGATTGTGTTGGCAAGTCTTTCAGAGTCTTTTTGTGGTTTGAGTTCCAGAGAAGAATATTTACATAGAGAAGTAAGTTCTTAGCAAAAGTAGCACTAATGAAAAACACAGTCAGTACATTAACCAGCCAATTCACCCTCCCCCCCCATCCTCATTTATATCAGCATGATTAATTGTGTTGATTTTCTTTGTTACAGTACACTGCAATTGGAAAAGAGTTTTTACATTTCTGGTGTATTTTTTCTGACACATATTATTATTATATATAATAAAAATGGAAGGGGAGATTTAGAGAGAAGCATGGGATTATTGTACAGATGTATAAGCATAAAGAAACTCCTAGGAGATAAAATACCATATGGGCATACTGTGCACAATTTTAACTTGGTTTCTTTTATAGAATATAAAGAAGAATGACTATAATTTTAGCCGGAGGGGTGGAGTGGTTATGCCAGAAATTGCTTGGTATTCAAAATGATCATTCTGCATGGGGTAAAAAGATTTGAATGCACATGCTCCGCCCTGAAATCCAATGCCTTAGGGCAGGGGTAGTCAACCTGTGGTCCTCTGGATGTTCATGGACTACAATTCTGCATTTGCTGGCAGGGGCTCATGGGAATTGTAGTCCATGAACATCCAGAGGACCACAGGTTGACTACCCCTGCCTTAGGGTGCTAATATATAACAACATATCTCTGCATTGTTCAGTTTTGCTGTACTCTCAATGCATGATACGTTTTAGGGCATTTAAATAACCATTCTTATGGTTGTGCTTTGCAATATCATAAAGCTGCTCAGTGCCACATTCTGACACATTTACTGAGTCAGGGACAGGTTCAGTTCCTGTTTTTTGGTTTTTCAGTCAGAGGTAGGCTGTAACCATAAAGCGGACCGGGTAACCCATTGATGCTGCATATTATCTCTTTAGTATATTTTTATATCTTCCTTCCTCTAAGGAGCGCAGAGAGCATAACTACCCCAACCACCTTGGGCTAAAATTATCATCATTCTGCCTGATTTTATCATAACAACAAAATCAGTGGTAGACTGGGCTGAAAGAAAGAGAGGCTGGTTAGAGCTCTCCAGCACAGAGGATGAGTACCCATTCTTCCAGACCAGCCTTTCTCAACTTTTTTACCATTGAGAAACCCCTGAAGCTGTCTTCAGGCTTTGAGAAACTCTAGAAGTGGCATGATTATGTAGATTATAGTTGGAAAGCAGAGCTGTGGACACACCCACCTTGGGCCCCTCCCCTTCCGCCCCTTCCAGGCTCATCATTAGCCATTTTGGGAAGAGAAGCAAATTGACATGACCATATGTGGTCATATCCCCTGATCAATGTTAAAAACATTAATAAGATGTAAAAATTAATAAATTCCCACCCATTTGGGAAACCCTTCCAGGGCTGTCAAGAAAGCCTAGGGTTTCACGAAACCCTGGTTGAGAAAGCCTGTTGCACTGTAACCACTACACCATACTGGCTGTTATGTAAGTGAAGGAAGGGTAGGTAAAAGGGTACCACACTGCAACCTTTGTGGTATTAGGCCACAGCTGCTGTCCTCATGCCATCTCACAACCGTTTGCACCACTGAGCAATATACTTGACTAGATTTCACACCCCCACCCTTTAGTTTGTTCAGAACATGTTGAAGACGTTCCACAGGTGTGACAGCAGTCAATTGTATTATTGTCCTTCCTTTTTTCCAAGGAAGTCAAGCGGTGCGCACTGTTCTAGGATGATACATCCAAATTGCCTCTCCACACTTTAGAATGTGTGTCTTGTCCTCACCCACATCAAAACAGTGATTTTAGACTCTTGATTATACATACACAGAACAGCAACTATTAATTTCAAAGGACTTCTGTGATACTCTCATTAAAATTCATGGAGGTTTATGCAGTAGCAGCTCTTTTTTATTTGCTCCCGTGATGTATAAATCAAGACACATTAAGATATTGCCCTGAAAAGTACACTGTTTGCACATAGTACATGATACAGAATGTGCTGATAAGACTGAATGAATCCGTTTGCTTTCAACACATCCCCATGTGCTGGGGCTTTGGTGTGAGCGAAGTCTTGCTTGCTTGGGCATACGGTGCATAAAACATCATTTCTGTTTTGCCCATCTTTATTAAATTCCACAAGTAGGAATTGTTCTCATTTTAAATGCCATGCATTTTTCCAGATATGTGGTGAGCTCAGATTTCTGTCTCCCCGTGTGAAAAAAAAAATAGAAGTCCTTCAAGTCCACATCACTGTTTTCAAGTCTGTCGGATGACATCAGCAACAAAGTGGGATTTAGTTCCTAACGACACACATACAAAACCTAGATTGCTGGTTGTGTCATGATGTCAACTCCAATTTCTCACTGTTACTGATGGGCTTCAGTGGGCAACTGCCAGCTATATCCTCCAGAGCTGTGGGTGTTTTATTTGGACAAAATGTGAAATGTGTTTTTGCACTAGGATCGTTCCTCCCCTTGTTTTGGAAGTGATTTCCCAATATTGCTTGTTATGTTCCCATGGAATCATTTCTGGGCTTCATTAGAATATTGTGTTACCGAAAGAGCAGTTAATCGCTAAATAGATTTCCCCCCGCTGGAGTATGTGTACTTGTAACAGAATTTATTTTCAGCACAACATGATTCTATTTTACTGAACCATGAATGAACATTTAGCTTTTGTAGTTCAGAAACGTGGTTTCATTTTCTCAACACAGTAGTATCAAAGCACCAGCATTCAGGTTTACATAACTAGCATTGCAGCAGATGTGGAGGTTACAATGTATTGTCTTCTGTCAATCAAATCACTCAGTCGCTTACTTATTTATTAATTCATTAGTTTATTCTTTAGATTTCTATCCCGCCACTTTCCAAGGACTCGTGGCGACTTACATATAAACAGTAAAAAACCTAGTAAAACCCCATACTTAGTACTTTTCAATTAAATGCCCCTACTTGCTTTCTGTTTCACAGATTCACAGAAATGACTTTGCTATAAAGTACAGCCTCACCCCTCTCTGCCAGGCCACCAGATGACCAATGCGGAGGAGCGGGGCTGGTACAGAGGTGCGCTGACACATTTCACGCCAAAAGGGGAGGGGGAGGAGACACAACTTGGTGGCCCCCTAAAGGCATGCCATGTGCTTGCTTAGCCTTCTTCCTCCCCCAGTGTCACAGAAGGAAGCTTCTGGACTCAGCTGCAGCGCAGAAAGGGCTGCAAGGCTAGGAACGTTGATGGACTTTGGTGGATTGACAGTTCAAGAGGTGGTAGTACCCTTTGTTGCGTGGTTCGGCAACATGGCTGTGGAGCCTAGCAGGTGGGAAATCAGTGGTGGGAGGAAGGAGGCTACCCCACACACTCATCTTGAAAAGTTGAATGGCCATGGCTCCTTCTGACCACTGTGCTAAGGTGGGCCCACATGGTGTCGGGTCATCCCAATGTTGGCCTTGGGGGTCCAGGCTTAGTCCTGCCAGGTTGAATTAAGTCCTGTTAGGCAAGTATGGCCTCACACCTCACTGACAGGCTGGCAAATTGCTGACCTGGAGGAGCGAGGCTGGAACGGAGGTGCGTTTTGCTGCTTTGATTTTGCTGCTTTGATGGATCCCTGCCGGGTTAGGCACGTTTCACACCAAAAGGGGAGGGGGGGGGAGGCGCAAGCCTGCAGCTCCCTAAAAACTTGTTCAGCCTCCTTCCTCCCCCAGTGCCACAGAGGGAAGCTTCCCACCAACCCCACTTCTTTATCATTATTGGTTGTTGCAGCATTATTGGTAAAGCTTGAAATAGGTTCAATAATAATAATAATAATAAACAAATGTTAATGTTCATTTTGCTGTTGTCACAGCTCATGGCTTAGGCACGGAACAGATCCTGTTTTGTAGTCTGGTCTGCGCATCGGACTCACTATGGGCGGAGCCTCCATAAGAGGAGGTGCGTTTGTGAGCCAACGCCAACCCGGCTAGGGAGGCAAGGGCATCTTGTAATTGAACTGTTCAAGTGAGAGCATTGTCTCTCCTGTTTAAAAACTGGATGAAATTGGTGTCATGAATTCCATTCCATAAATCATACCGTCTGCATTATTGTTATCAGAAAACATAAAATGTGAAGCCTGCCGTCCATATCGGATTGTATTCGGCTCAACTTTGTCCAGTGAATCGGTGTACTTTTAATGGTCCATTTTGTAGTGAGTGCCTGAGGGGAAAAAACTGTAAAGGGGCCCACTGCTGGCACGGAATATAACTGGCTGCGCCAGCTGCCAATTTGCTGTGTTGTTAATATTTCATTTTATAGTTTCACATATGTGTTTGGGTGGGAGAGCTATAACATTTCGGTGCCTCCATTTTGTTAAGCATTATATGTTGCGGACCTTCTGAGTGAGGCACAAGATACTTTCAGATTCTCTTCAGAAACTGGAGTCTTTTACCATGTTTCATAACTTCTTCAAGCTTAAAGATTTTTCTTCTAGACCATTTCTGCTGCATCCAGTTGTACACACATGTAGATCATTATTACCGTGTTATAGAATGTTATCTAATGTATCTGGGCTTAAGCCCGTAGTGGCTAAAAATGTTGCTAGAGCACTCTGAAGGATGTGGAATTGTATGGCATATCTTGATCTTGTCAGGGTCAGGACTTGGACGGGGGATTGCAGAGGAAGGCAATGGAAAACCAACTCTACTTCTCACATGCCTTGAAAGCTCCTTGATGGGGCTGCCGTATGTCAGCTGCAACTTCACGCCACATACATATGTACTACTTTGGTCTGGAGGGGAACATAAAATGAATTTTGCACTAAAACAAGTCACACACATGTAAGAAAGTTAAATGTTAGAGGGACAGTATTACTGTAAATGATTTTATTAACTGAACCAATACCCATACTCTGCAATGGTACTGTCACTATTTGACATATGTTGGATAATATACTTTCAATGCAATCTAGAAGTCGATTTTCCTCTCCGCACAGGAAAATACAGCTGCAAAAGCACATTGAAAGTGCATTATCCAGTGAGTGTGGAATGGTCTAGAATAGTTTGCCATTTGATGAGCTGTTCGTCTAGATCAGTGGTCCCCAACCTGCGGGCCGCGGCCCGGTGCCGGGCCGCAAAGGCCATGGCACCGGGCCGCGGCTCCCTCTCCCCGCCCCGCCCCCGCAGTAAAAAACTTCCCAGGCCGCAAGCTTGCGGCCCGGGAAGCTTCTTACTGCGGGAGGCGGGGAGAGGGAATCAGGGCCGGGCCGCGCCTGTGCGGGCCACGCCCGCTCGGCCCGATCCGCGGGCGCGGCCCGATCCGTGGGCGCGGCCCGGGCGCGGCTCGCGGGCGCGGCTCGGGTGCGGCCCGATCCGCGGGCGCGGCGTGGGCGCGGCCCGCGGGTGCGGCCCGATCCGTGGGCGCGGCCCGCGGGCGCGGCCCGATCCGCGGGCGTGGCCGCGGTCCGCGGGGGCGCGGCCCGATGCCCTGCCGGTCCCCAGCCTCGGAAAGGTTGGGGACCACTGGTCTAGATCTTCTTTGAGGAAAGCATCTGTAGGGTTTTGCAAAATATCACTGTTACTTTCCCATACAGTTTTTCTAAACATCTTTCAAAAATTCCAAATGCTATTAAGCAAATGACATTCCTTATCTGTTCATCTCATTTTAAAGGCTTATTTTACTTTTGTGATTAGAAGAAAATAACATTCCTGCTACATTAAGCTTTGTGACTGTTCCCAGAGTGGCTTGGGTTGATTTAGGTCTCTCTCCTGGCTCTCTTTCACATATTGCTGTCATAATTCCCTAGATAGAACACTGCTATCCATATATCTTTTCCAGATATGTGTGATATCAAGATTATTTCTCTACTATTTCACACATTCAGCTACTTTTCCACTACTGTGATTTTGCATCAATATATTACTGTTAGAAATTAGAAATTTAGCAAGTATGACGAGCTTTGGCCTGGTAGTTCTTAGGCCCTCATAAACACTACAAATATTGGATGTGATGGGCTAATTGCAAAATTGATTTACTTTGTACAGACTTCCCGCTTTAATTTTTCTCCTGTTCTCCGTGATATCCCACCATTTGCTGTACTGTGACACAAAGAACAATTCCTAAGGCTTGCAGTTCATAGCTCTTTGCCTGACTTGTTCTGTGTCATCATTCTTCTTTGGAGCACACAATATTATCACCAAGGAAATGTGCCAACTTTGCATCCTTTCACGTGGAATTGGGTATGACATCATATTGTATCCTATAAATCAGCCAGGTGGTACCTAAACTGCATCATGACACTCTGTAACTCAGAGGCTAGAAAATCAATCCCAGGTCCTGCAGCAGTATGAGTTGTTTTTGTTAACAGAGATGAAGTTATGGGTGTAACTTGTTGGCTGTCTTAAAAAAAAAAAACTTTTGCAAACTGTTTGTTCAGCTGTCCCCAGCCAACAGTTTCATGCATGTGGCAGAGAAATGGATTTTCCCATCATCCACACAAATCACTTTTATTTATCCCGTTTTATCTTTCATGTTGTGTGTGTGTGTGTGTGTGTGTGTGAGAGAGAGAGACCATTTTGTAAACTGGAAATGTTGAATTTAATTAGCAAATTATCTTGCAGAAGTGTCTCATGAGTGCAAATGGATCTTATTTAGAAAAGAAATTTTTCTGTCATCATTTGTTCATTTAACTTGCATTAATTTTCAACATTCCACACACACACATGGAAGGGAACCCCCCTTTAAAAGTGGGCTAGAAGACACACAAACCGGACCACCAGCCCTCCCTGCAGGAGTGTGGGGGAAGGGGGAGAGCAAGGAGGAGGATGCAGTGGTGAAGGCCTTTTAAAAAGTGGGCTAGGAGTCACCAATCCCCCCGGCAGGTAGAGGGCTGCCAGCTCCTAGATGGCCTTTAAAGTGGGCCTTGCCACGGCTCCTCCTGTTGTCCTGTGACAAGGCCAGGTGGTGAGGGTGCTACTTTTACAGCGGGCTTCGCACCAGCGTCCTCCAGGCCTCTCTCTCTGTCTTCCCATGGCAGGCAGGGCACTGGCTCCGAGTCCACCTTTAAAATGGGCTTTGCCTGCCGCTGGCTGTAGCAGATGCCAGGAAAGCAGGAAGCACGGGGGCGGGGGGGGGCAGCAGATGGTGCAGCCAGATACCTGTGAGCTTTCCCCAAGCAAGGCAGGGAACCAGTAGGAGAAAGCTCCCTACCCCTACCGGCCACTAGTGGCACGGGGCACAGAGCTGGCAGGAGCCCACCCAATCCATGAGCTCTCAGGGTGCTGGGGGCCAGGGAGCCAGCAGGAGCTCCTCCAGCACACTGCAGGGGAAGCTGGGGAGAATGGCAAGCCCCTTCAGGAGAGGCACCCACGTTCTGCTTCGGCATCAGTGTGGGAGGGCCCTTCCAGTGAAGACCAATCAGCCCCCAGGCATTCTCTGATTACACACCAGCTGTTCTAAGTGGCCGTGGATGGTAATGCCCTCCCCCAAGGGCCAATTAGAGGGCCAGCATGTCATGAGATGTACGCTGCACATTTTATTATATAAAGAAGATATGTATATGACCATTGTTTGGAATAATTCAGAGAGACAATATTTATGTATGTACATCACTCACAGATCCAGTCTTAATTCTACACATATTTACTTGTAACTTATTCCTATTTATTTAATTGGACCATTTCCACTATGTGTGCTTAGGCTCACGGACAAACACAGTGAATCCTGAGAAGACTTCTTCATTCCCTGAGCAAGCCTTAATGGAAGGAGTCGATATAAATACTATTCAATCTGGAAGTAGAATAGGATTTCCCTCTAATCAATGGTCTAGGATTTTGGACTTTATAGATCCTGGGGCAGTTCAGAAAGGGCTTGCAAAGTTACTGGGTTTTTATATACACTGCATTATAAATATTAATATGTCTATTATGAGGAGGAAATGTGATTATTACTGCATATTGTCTGCAGTCATTCCAGTTTAAAGGTTTAATTCCGCAAAAAATTATGATAAATAATAGGAGTCTATTTTTTAAAATAAAAACAGATACTTCTGCAAGTTAGAAGAAACTGGCCCCACACAAGTGGCACACAGCACAACAGAAAATGTGTCCCTTAGAAAGCAGGGGTATGACCTTGGGCTTTTTTATATAGTTGACAAACAGCATCTTTTAATAACGCCGCACCTGCAGATTATGCTGATTTGCTAGCTGGTACTTCAAATGACTTTTGAGTAAGCAAAATGCTTATGCTGAAATCCGATCATAATGAAATGGCCTTGCAATGGGATTGAAATACTGGGCTGGTGTGTTTGGTTTGTGCTCTTTATTGCTGTCCCCTCAACGACCTATGGAGCTCAGGTTTTAAGCGCATTTCACATTATGCTGTTACCTATTTTTTCCAGCAAAATGATAGTAAATTGAGGTTGTTGGAGGAGAGGTTTGGCATTTGTTACCTGCAAAGCCATTAGAAAAATAACAGGCCATCTTTTATATTTATGATGTTACATACTGAAGTAATTTGGTCCTTAATATTTATAGATGCTGAATGAATCGTATATTAGCAGCAAAGATGAAATGGGATTACAAGTGTTTCACAACTTTTCACTTAAATATAAAAATTAAATTGTTCCCATTCTGGAGGCTGAATGGACCTTGTCTGTGTACTCCAGCAGCTGGCAAGAGAAAAATAATGTTTAAAAAATTGTTGTTGGTGATAACATGACATCACTTCAAAAAATAACCTGGAATGTCATCATACCTCTCTAGGAATCACTGAGAACTGTGTGGTAAATTCTTTGGGAACCTTATACTCACTGATTTTCAGAGTACTACTGTCACTTCCTCTCAAGGAATTGCTGGGAAATCTATGGTTTGATTATAGATTTCTAGAGAGGTGTGATAGCACATCTGGATTTTCTACAGAAGCGTTACCATACTGTCACTGTTGGCCAACATCACTACCCCCAGTCTCTCACTGATTACCAGGCTGGCAACCCTAAATTGTGATAACCTGTTTAGATGGCATAAGAAAGGGATCATATTATTCTAAAATCTGCCCCTAAATGAACCCATACAGCCAGATTTATGAGTAATCTAAGTAAAGAGTTGGTTTAGAGCTGTACTTTTAATAAATCTGATCTAAATAAGATATAGTTTAGGGTTTCAGATTTTTAAGGGACTTCTAATCAACAAAAGAATTACTAAAAATTACCTTTTTTTGTAACACAGTGAGGCCTTGGGCTTGAATGGTTAGTATCTTGCTTGAATGACTATTCCCCCCCCCTTTTAAGGCCACTCTTTCTGCAGAAACAACCAGCACAATACGAATTAATGTAATTCTAAGAATTCGTGCAATTCTAAAAAGAGGCAATCGGCTTAGAAGAGGTGGCTCTTGCAGCAGTCCTAAAAATTCTTTCCTCAGAGTAAGCCCCAGTAAATAATATCGGACATACTTCTGCTTAAATCTGCATTGCAAATCTTCTGATGAATGATTTGCTAAGAGAGCTGAGATTTGCTAAGGGGTGATATCTTCTGTATCTCCATTACGTTGCTTACAAAATAACAGTGCATAGACTGCAGTTGTTAATTCCCTGATACCCTGGATCAAAATTATTGTTAAAAATAATTTCCTTACATATTGTAGTACTATTGTATTGTAACAAGAGAAAATGCACAAGTAGCAGTCATCCTACATTTCTTTCCTAATCTATTGTTAGCTTTGTTTTTTTTTTTTGTTCTTGAATTTGTCTCATTTGTTATTCATAAAATTTTTCTTATAATGACTCTTGATTACTAGTAAGGTAGGCTATTGCAATGTGCTAAACTGTCTCCTGTATGTAGGCATGTTAAATACTTTGAACAGGATTTCTTTTATCTCAGCTACATTTGGAGCATGGTTGGAGGGGGGTTGGTATTAGTGGTTAGTATTAGTGATTGAAAGAGCCTCTTGTGGCGCAGAGTGGTAAGGCAGCAACATGCTATCTGAAGCTCTGCCCATGAGGCTGGGAGTTCGATCCCAGCAGCCGGCTCAAGGTCGACTCAGCCTTCCATCCTTCCGAGGTCGGTAAAATGAGTACCCAGCTTGCTGGGGGGTAAACGGTAATGACTGGGGAAGGCACTGGCAAACCACCCCATATTGAGTCTGCCATGAAAACGCTAGAGGGCGTCACCCCAAGGGTCAGACATGACCCGGTGCTTGCACAGGGGATACCTTTACCTTTACCTTATTAGTGATTGAAGAGCCTCTTGTGGCGCAGGGTGGTAAGGCAGCCAACATGCTGTCTGAAGCTCTGATCATGAGGCTGGGAGTTCGATCCCAGCAGCAGGCTCAGCCTTCCATCCTTCTGAGGTCGGTAAAATGAGTACCCAGCTTGCGGGGGGGGGGGGTAAAACGGTAATGACTGGGGAAGGGAATGGCAAACCACCCTGTATTAAGTCTGCCAAGAAAACGCTGGAGGGCATCACCCCAAGGGTCAGACATGACCCAGTGCTTGCACAGGGGATACCTTTACCTTTACCTTTATTAGTGATTGATGGTTTTAACTAACTTTGTATTCTGTATGTCTTAATTTCTGTAAATGTTTCATACACAAAAAGTATTAATAAAAACCTTGTAGAAAAGAATATAAAGCCAGGGTTCTTATTAGAATGAGACAGAACTTCCTTAAAAAGGCAGTTACTTTGCAGTTCAGTGGCCCAGCAACTGGACTTCATTTGAGTGCTTCAGATCAGGTACTGGTGGCATGCATAAATACAGGAAGCTCCCATAAACTTCACCTTGTATTCATACAAGTGATGCGCACAGATTTATGCACCTGCATGTTTGTGGTTCAGTAAGGGCTACCAGACTGATGGGAGTCTGGGGTGATGTGGGTATCAGCAGTGGTGGACTGCTGTCAGTTCTGAGGGTTTTTTTCCGGAAGAGTTCATGTCGTCACTCATTTTCCCCATTGTTTTCCTGCCACTAGCAACAAGAGCTGGATTACAGTTACTGTTCTAGAAAATCATGGTAATGGCTCCAAACAGCTATTATCTTGTATATTTTTGGCTTGGGAATTTTGAATACAAACCCTTAATATAGGCCTCTACATAGGGTACCTGCATTCCATATGACATTGGGTTACAGTTTCTAGGTCTCTGGTTATATAATCATCATCATCATTTATTTATTTGTTTGTTTGTTTGTTTGTTTGTTTGTTTGTTTGTTTGTTTGTTTGTTTATTTATTTATTTATTTATTATATTTCTAGTCTGCCACTCTCAATAAGGCTCATGGCAGGTTACAGAAAGGGAGCTCCTGTTAAGTGTTACCGAGTATGCGAGAAACGAATTTTTTCTTTTTACCAAAAATCACTGTCACATGGCAGGATGTCCTTTTGGGGGTAAACCTGGAAAGGATGTCATATCATTCTAAGATTTAGTGGAAACCAGATCCCACCCATCTTTCCTCCACCCCAGCATCACGATGAGTGCCAACCACTGGCTGGCGACCCAACATTGGGTGTGTGTTGGAAAGAGTGCTCTGCTACACAAATTAGACCAATGACCTGACTGCATGAAACAAATTAACTCTCTCTATGACTTCACCTTTGCATTTAACTATGATTAAATTCCTGTTGTAACAAGTTAGAGTAGCAAGAGCACATAGAGAGTCTGAGGTATTCTCAGTGGCTGCCCAGCTCCAAAATTGTTTTATCTTTGAGATCTCTTGCAGAAAATCCAGACGAAAATCAAGATTTTGTGGTTCGGGATAAATATTAGGGTATAATCTAATGATGATTTTATTTTAATGTATCCTATGTAAGGGCGTTTAATGCTTCTTTCTCGGGGTGTTCTGCATGGACAAAACTGAATTTGAATAATAAACAAATAAATAGTGTCTTTTTCAGTTGGTCAGCCTCATTTTCTTCCGTTGGCTGCCATTTGGGAAACAGCTGAGCATATGTAATCACTGGTCGATGCCCAAAGTGAGCGGTATTAGACCTATTGTGGGATTTGTATGATTCAGCCTTGGCATTAAGCCGCTGTCATACAGTGCTCTCAAGGCTTCCCCCAGTGATTGCTACTGAGTGGTATCAGGCATACAGGGTACTCTACATCAGGGGTAGTCAATCGTTGGTCCTTCAGATGTTCATGGACTACAATTACCATGAGCCCCTGTCAGCAAACGCTTATGGGAATTGTAGTCCATGAACATTTGGAGGACCACAGGTTGACTACCCTTGCTCTACATCACTTCACATGTATCCTCAGATTGGGAAATTCTTAGAGATTTGGGAGTAGAGCCTGAGGAAGGCATGGTTTTGAGAGGGAGGGACCTCTGTAAGGTACAGTGCTATACAGTCCATCTTCCAAAGCAGCCCTTTTCTCTACAGAAATAGTTCTCTATAGTCCGGGGATCAGTTGCTAATTTCTGCTAATTGGCATCTGCCTTAGCTTTGTCTCTTTGTGACCATTCTTTGTGGAAGCTTATAGTGGTGTAAAGTCAAGCTGTACAATGGGAGTGTTTGAATTGGCTCACACAAAAAACCTTGCTACATGTGGTAGCCACCACAGGGAGGTTGTTTGGATTGGACTGGAAAGTTGTTCCAAGTCACACCTAGGAATATCCAGATGTTCTCTCTCTCTCTCTCTCTCTCTTTTAAATTCTGGCCTTAAAAGAGGTTTGCTGTGACCAAGTTTGAGAATCTGCGTACAGGAGTAATTAATGAATCCATTTTAAAAAGTCAGTGCCCTTCAATTAACCTAAATGGAGTGGAGCAGATGGGATTCCTGTCCTCAAGGGAGACCATTGAAAGCGATCACAAGAAATGCCACATTGACCTGATTTATATGAGTGATTATCAAGTTTATTTGAGCAAAACTATTCAGTAGGGTTACAGTGATTTTTTTAAATATAAATTCTGAATTTTTTTCACAGCAACTCTGTTGAATAATTTTGTCACTTTCACTTTCTAAAATATGGGGAACAGGGGACAAACAACTCTAAATCTCATCATTGGACACCAAATCACAGTGTGAACATACAGACATCTGCGTTAAAACTCTGGAAATTTAACTGAAATGGAAATGGCAATTGTTCTTGAAACCTTTCCTTCATAAGAAGGCTTTTTATCATTTATCCTTGTACAAGTTTGCTGTGTGATCTGCTTGAAAACAGATTCTCACATAAAATACATTCTGTGTTGGGGGAACAGCAGAGCTATAAAATGATATGCATAGTTGTTGGGAGATTATGCAACCAGTCATATGAAACTCTTGACATATATATTTTTTAATGTCACTTAAAAGTCTGAATAAAACATGTTAGTTGATCTCAGTTTTTAAAATGTTGGTTTTCCAGAATCAGCTGCTAAGGCCTGAAGAAACTATAAAATATCTATAAAAGTCTCAGAGCCTTCTGTCTGGGGAGGGGGGACATGATGGCTAAGCAAAGACATCAAAGTTTATGCATGGATTAGAGAAAGTAGATAGTGGGAATTTTTTTCCTCCCTCTACCATAATACTAGAACTCAGGAGCACCCAATGAAAATTATTGGGAAGTAGATTCAAGACAGACAAAATGAAATACTTCTTCATCGATGAATAATTAGACTGTGGCAGTCATTGCCTACAGTAGTAGCAATGGCCACTAGCATAGATATCTTTTTAAAGGATTTGGATGTATTTGTGGTGGAGAAATCTATCTGTGACTACTAGCCACCATGACTGAAAGAAGCCTCTATCTACGGCAGCCTTTCTCAACATTTTTACCATTGAGAAACCCCTGAAACATTCTTCAGGCTTTGAGAAACTCCAGAAGTGGCGTGACCATGCAGAAAATGATTGGGAAGCAAAGCCCACCTAGGTGTAAACTGCATGGAGCTTTTATTCCAACCCCAGATCGATTCAGTCCCTGCCCTCTACACAGAATGTGATTTCTGTTTGGATTTTGGGTGATTTAAATTTTCCTTCTGCAGCAAGAAAGATTGATCCGGAGTGACCCTACCTTTATTGTGCGATATCCTGGATTGCTGAAAATCCTGAATAAAGAAAGCTCTGTGGTAGAGAACCTCTGATAGGCTACATCTGGGCATGTGACACGCTTGCCTTAAAGGAGAAGCCTCTAACTTCTCTCAACTTCTGTCAGTCCTGGATTTTTCCTCCCTCCTCTGCCTTTTTCGATCCTCTCCCCCCCCCCTTCAAGAAAAGAAAGAAAAAGGCTTCAAGAAAAGAAAGAAAGAGCCCCCCCCCCACCTTCTGAGCCTCCCTAACCACATCCAGAAGAATTTCCTGTTTCAATGGGGAGGAGGGGGGAGAGGAAGACCCAAGTTCAAAGCGATCTGAATTCAACAGGATTGACAATGGAATAAACAAAGTACGTGCAGACTCTGCCCTAGAGCCCTTCCCCTTCCTATCCCCTCTACGCACATCATTGGCCATGGGGGGGGGGGCAGGTTGACATGACCATTTATAAAACCATGGTTGAGAAAACCTGATCTACAGCGACAGCAAACCTCTGAATATCACTGCTAAAACACAGAAGTGGGAGGGTTTCCTCAAGACAACTACAACATTGGCAACTTTGGACAGTAGAGCATAATCCTTCTCACTAAGCATGGCATTGATAATTTGCTACTATTTGATCTTAACTTGACTATATAATCCTGAATCAAACTGTATTGGCTAGAGAAAGCAGGACAAGCCAGAGTAATGTGAGGAAGGGTCTCAGCCAGTATGTCTTATTTGTTCAGCTCTCCACAGCAAGTGGTTGGCTGCTGGGTGAAATAGTATGCTGGACTAAACAGACCACTGGTCTACCAAGAGGCTTTTCTACATCTTATGTTATTTCTTGAATGTTTCTTTTAACATTTTTTTTTTTGCCAGGGAACTCTGCTCAATGTTAAGATTTAATACTCTCTTCCTGTTAAAATCGTAAATCATGCATTGGTACTTTTGTACATATTTGTTTGAACATTCATTTGAGCTGTGTTTATTTGTATGTATTTGAGTTTTCTTTTATGCCATTAAAGGTCATCTGTATCTGTAATACATGTAAAAAATATGTATTGCAGTGTTTTCCCCCATAGTACAAGGCAGGTATGAGAAAACTCTGGTTCTAGACAGACTGAAACTGGCCCTGCTTGCCCTGTGCTTGCACTTTTCAGCCTCCATCGATAACTGTGAACTAATTAAATTAATTTTTAAAAGGTATCTCTCATTGCTAGCAGCTGGAGCACTACCAAAACATGCTTTAACCGCAGGAGGGGAAAACAACCAGAAAAGAATTAGCCACCTCAACCATTCTCCATCCAATGTTCCCTCCTCCCTTTTCCTTTTTGGGCTTGGTTGACTCCCCCCCCCCCCACTATCACTACCAGCCTGCTTCTCTCACAACTTGTCTTCAATATTTTGGCAAGGTACCAAGAAGAAGTAGCTGTATAAGAGGAACTGATTCGGCCAGCCTGATAAATTATGGTTATGAAGCTTGTAGACTGTGGTGGGATGTGAACATTCTGTGGGAAAGAGATCATCTGTTCCATCAACACGGCCCATTCAAATCTAAGGGGCCGCCACAGCTTAAGTGCAGTGGTACTTGTTAAAATAAATGGAGTGTGTGATGTGGTTGACTCGCTTAGTGCTGCAGTGTCTGCTTTCTCCAGTTCTATCTCCACTTAATGCCAAACAGCTTTAGGGCTGCTCTGATAGAGTTTCACACATAACTCAGATCCCTCCAAAAAAAGAAGTGTGCTGCTTTATCTTTCTGTACGGCAGTGATCTCCAAACTTTAAGCATAATCCTCCAGTAAATAGAAGTCTTTTAGGAATGGTCCATTTTCTGGCAAGAGGTTTTAAGGTGCAGTGTATTCAGGATTGCTTCCAGCTCTGAGGCTTGGGCTAGAACAGCATAATGGTATCTGTCCAGAGCAAAGATTGTATCTCAGTGGTATGTTGGCATAGTAACTGTATCTGCTCTTGCACCTCTCACTTGCAATTCTTCACAGCCTCTTTCATTGACTTTCATTGACAGTCTATTTCATTGGTCACTCCTTTGTGTTTTCTGGATTGTTGTTCAAGTCTTTCCAGTACAAAGCTGCCTCCTCCGACTGTGGAAGAGGGAAGAAGATCTGAAACCCTTAGAACAGATGTCCCCAACCCCTGGTGGGGGACTGATACTGGTACTGGTCTGTGGATCAGTCGGTACTGGGCTGCAGCTCCTCCTCATCCTCCTCCCCATCTGTTGCCTCGGGGGCTGCCCTGCCACTCTTTCACTAGCTCACCTGTGGTGCTCTCCGGCAGCCGCCATGGCTTGGGCTCCCCTCGGCATGGCATTGCGCAGCTGCTGCTAGCAGCACACCCCAGTGGGCGGCGGGATGTCAGGGGCGCCGGTGAGAAAGCAAGTGGAGTAGGGACTCAGGCAGCAGTGGCAACGTCACTCGGCCAAATACTACCCCCCCGGGCCTCAGTAAAATTGTCAAGCATTGACCAGTCCCCAATGATAAAAAGGTTGGGGACCACTGCCTTAGAACCAAGAGCCAGCTTGGTGCAGTGGTTAAGAGCAGCAGCTTCTAATCTGGCAAGCCAGGTTTGATTCCCCACTCTTCCACATACAACCAACTGGGTGACCTTGGGCTCACGAGAGCTGTGATAAAGCTTTTCTGACCAAGCAGTAATATCAGGGCTCTCTCAGGCTCACCTACCTCATAGGGTGTCTGTTGTGGGGAGAGGAAAAGGAAGGTGATTGTAAACCACTTTGGGACTCCTCATGGAGAAAGTGACTTATAAAAACCAACTCTTCTTCTTCTATTAACTTTAGCAACACATGGATTGCTTCAGCTGTATGCCATCCCCTTCAAAAGCCCCTTCCCCCCAAAAAAAAACTATTTACAAAAGGATAAAAATACTGAGTTCCAGCCTGAACGGTGAGCATGGCTGCCAACCAGAGAGCTTCTAAGAAGACAGGAATTGTGTATAGCAACTGTGTTAAGGTAGTTAATAGCATGCCTTTGGCCACTACACGGCATGTAAGTTCTGTTTTTTCCCCTTTAGTCTTCAACATTTTTACAGTAGTCTACTTGAGTCACAGCACCACCTATCACCCAATGTGAACTCCTGAACTGGGCTGGCAGAGATTCTACAGACAGAACTGTTCAACTTTGGCCAAACTCCATGTATATTGCATTGTGGACTAAGCAACTACCAGACATATTCCAAATTCACCACAAAGCTTCTGATTTGCCTTAAGTCAATCACAGTCTTTGTAGCTCCTTGTGAGTAGGAAGGTACATTTAAAACCACTGTACTCTTCCATTTTAAGAAACATAAGGGAGTCATAAGGGGATAATTAACAAGATTGTCAAATTGGCATTGTTAAGCATAGACCTTGATGTGGATTTCTAGCACATTCCTGCTTCCCTTGAAATCGTTAGGGGCTTTTGGCTCATAAGGAATGAAGTTCTTTAATCATAAATAGTTCTGTATGTTCCTCAAGTGTCATTATGAAGAATCTTCAGTTCTGATGCCGGAGAGAGATGAATAATGTTCACATCTTTTTTATGAATGTGGAGTGGAATGTTCATTTACAGGAAAGTAGTTTCATGTGGATGGCTTTTAAAGAGCTAGATGAAGAAGCATAACATCAGATATCTTCTGGCTCCCATCATCGCATTCTTCTTACTAGATGATGAACATCCCTGTGCATTTAGTATATTCATTGGTTTACAATCTGTGTTGGTAACTGAATACGCCATTGCTCTTCAGCAAATAATAATATCTAGAATTTATGTAGTGCTTTTGAGGGTCAAGCTACATTATTCTAGTACATTATTCTAGTCATCCTGACTGTACTTTAGAAAAATGGTCAAAAATTTTAGTCCTTTATCGCAGATATGGGCTGACACACAAAGGCAGTGATATAAAAAAAAATGTTAAGCCCACATGTTGAAAAAGTATAGGAAGCATCATGTGTGGCATGTTTTGTACTTTTAATGGCTTCAAATTGTACTTGAAGCAAATATTTTATGCAAGAGAACAATATTCCTTCAAATATTTCTCACTCACAGTATGAGCAGCAGCATTTTAATGAAATATATGTGGTCTTGTATATGTGTTTTAGAAATGTTTCTGTGGGCTGAAGAACAGTCCTACCAATGCAAAGCTGATCTAAGCATGAAGTTAGAGACTTGGGATGGGCACTTTCTGTAGACCCTTGGGGACAATATGAGGTAGATCGCTGGTTGCTTACCAGGACTTAGATCCAGGGCAGCTGGCCCACCCTCCCTCCCGCTGGGAGAAGCAAAGAAGCTTGTAAAGTACACAGACCAGATAGGAGTGACCCCTCCTGACAGAAACCAGCTGCATGTCAACCTTCTCATTGCGTCTCTTGATTTGCAATCTCAAATAAATATAGATGGTTGAAGTCTCTTTGGAAAGAAAGCAGCATCGTGTATTCTTCTCAGAATCCAAAGTCATGACTTTTTCTGTTGGGAAGGAAGAAGGAGTATTTTTCTCCATACATTATGGTCTGTTTTATGCAGGACACTTTGTGGAGAGAGGAGGGGAATGAGGAGGCATGAAACGTATGCTATTTATAATGGCAGATGCTGTAGTTCATCTTCAAAGCCGGATCATTTGGACAAACGCTGCGTGGGCACATTTACAGACTAATAGTCACCATTTATAAAATTTCTGTGGGAGTTTTATATTTGGAGTGAATAAACAGTCTTATAACATGTTATTGGCCTTCTCCCAAAGTAATGTAGCTGTCCAACCCATTTCATTCAGCAGATTCTATTTTGAAGGAGGAAAAACATGCCTTACTGGAAAGTGACTTAGGTTTGGCATATTGTTCTCTATTGATCTTTAACATTATTTTCAAACAATATCTGTTGTGTTGCATGTTTGGAGCAACTCATAGTTAAGTCAGAGTATGGGTTTGTGTGAAATAATTAGCAGCATTGAGGCAGCCTTCCGTTTTTATAACCACACGGAAAACAGAGAGCGAGGCTGGAGGAATGAGTGGATGACAGAAGTAAGGGGGAAATCACAGTTTCTTGATAACTTCCTTGTTTCATGTTTCAAATAGCCATGGTACTTTTCCCCCTTTCGAGTGTTAATTTGTGGCAACCCAATTTATTGACCCGGGTAGTTCAAATTAAAACATCCAGTTCTTTTGTTCTGAGCAAGCCGTTGGTGGCTCACAGGGTTTCTGAACTACAGTTAATCCGGTGTATAATACAAACTGGATTCCTGGACCCTGACAGGAAGAGAGATATTTTAAAACGTGGTGCAGCACATCTAGTCAGTAACCTCTGACTTGAATGGACATTGGCTGACCTAGCTCATTTTTGGGTCAGCCAGAAGTAACTCCATTCCAATCAGGTCGCCACAGTATAGTGTGAAAAAAGTTCATCTGATAGGAATAATGCGTCCAGGCAGATGATTTTTGAAGGGGGAAAATATGGGCTTGTGTAGATATTAACACTGTGCACTGCCAAAATCGTTGTTTGAAACTTGTTTGTGCTGCATTCCTGCATTACACATCCTAAAAAAAATGTGGATCACCAAAAAAGCTGAGAAGTTTGAGGGGGAGGCTTATAACTAGGAAAGCCACATAACATTATTGAATGGGGGATATTTTATATTTAGTTTCACAGTCCCACTTAATCAGAAAATCCTTTATGGTTCTCTTAGCTTCAGCCTCACCCTCTCTAAGGAAGAAAAAGGAAATGTTCAAGAAATGGAGGGAAGGATATTTGCAGGTTACTAAAGCACTTAGGTCAGCCATCATAGAGATCAAAGCTGGTAGTGAGTTGAGACTGGCCAGGGAAGCCCACTATAACATGTGAGAGCAAACACAAGGCAAATGGGGCAATAGACCCACTGTTGGGTGAAGATGGAATGACAGAGGACAAAGAGAAAGCAGGAAGGCTCAATACCCATTTTGCCTGTTTTTCCCCCAGAAAAAATATGGACACATCTAGGGATGGTAGTAAGCAAGGGATAGTGTCTGGATGGCATATTGACAGGGATAGAGAGGTTGTCAAGAGGTGACTGGCTGCACTAGATGAGTTCAAATTGCCTGGGCCACAGGGTATGCATCCAAGAATGATCAAAGAACTTTCTGGAGAGCTTGCAGAACCTTTGTCCATCATCTTTAGGACATCTTGGAGGACTAGAGATATGCCAGAAGACTGGAGAAGGGTGAACCTTATCCCAATATTCAAAAAAGAGAGAAGAGATAACCCAGGAAACTACAGGCCAGTGAGTCTGGCCCCGGTTGTAGGGAAGATAATGGAGCAGATATTAAAGGGGGCAAAAAGGACATGGACAAAATTGAGTAGGTGCAAAGGAAAGTGACAAGGATGATCCGGGCCAGGCAATCAAGCCCTATGAGGAAAGGCTGAAAGTTTTTGGAATGTTCATCCTGCAGAAGAGGAGGTTGTGAGGGGACATGATTCCTTTCTTTAAGTATTTGAAAGTTTGTCACGTAGAGAAGGGCAGGGAGCATTTCCTGTTGGCAGCAAATAGGACCTGCAGTAATAGATTTAAATTACTTGTAGAATGGTACCAGCTGGATATCAAGGGGTAAAATTCAGTCAGATTAGTTCAACAGAGGAATAGGGTGCCTAAGGAGGTGGTGAATTCCTCCTCACCCTCGATTTTTGTTGATCCTGTATTGAGCAGGGGGTTGCAGTAGGTGACCTGCATGGCCCCTTCCAACTCTATGATTCTATGGTTATGTTCTAATTCTGTGGAGTCAATTAGGCTGAGAGGTAGTGACTGGCCCAAGGTGACTCAATGAGTTTCTGTGGCAAAGTAGGGATTGAAACCTGCTGTGTGGCAACTTTTCCTGGTACCTGCTGGAAGAGAGGTTGTGTTCTTGGTGTAATGTTGCCTCCCCACTGACTCTTGTCAGGCCAGCAGGCAACGGAGAGAGATGTTAGGAAGTCTCCCATTTGAGGTGTCCCTTGTTGAAAGACTAACAACGATACATTTTTTTAAATTTACCTTTTTAAGGAACCATCCCAAGACAGCTCACAAAATATAAAACATGATAATAAAATAGAAAAACCCATGATTTATTATTGCAAACCCAGCATTAAAGACCTAGCCAGAGCATAAAGACATAAAATATTGTTTGAAATCGGTCTCACCATTTAAAATTAGTCTCACACAGTTCTCAAGCTCAAAGCAGACTATAAAATGATGTTAAAAGATCAAACCTTATTTAAAATCCTGGGTAAAAAGAAATGTTTTGGTCTGATGTTTAAAGGACAGCATTGTAGGCACCAGGCAGCCCTCAAGGAGAACAGCAAAGGGCTGTTGCTGAAAATGCCCTGTCTCTGGTCACTGCCCACTTCACCTCTGAAGGTGAGAGGGAGATTGAGCAGAGCTTGTGGGGAGAGATCTTAGCCAACAGGCTGTACAGTATGGAGGAGAGACTTCTGCAGGTATCTTTGCTCCAAGCCATTTAGGGCTCTAAAGGTAAGAGTCGGTACTTTGAATTGTGCCCAGAAAGAGAGGGGAATGCCTTAACTGTGGTTCAGTAATATTAGATCAGTTAATAAAACGGACAACTTTTGCCTCAAGTCTTAGCAATGCTTAGAAGTTCCCTCTGGTATATTTGTTGTAAATGCTCTCTTTCATTTTGTTCCAGAGGCTGAAAGCAGCATTGACTCACCATCCTGCAGGCATGTCCAATGGAAATATGAACACTATGGGTCACATGATGGAAATGATGAGCTCCCGACAGGACCAGACAGCCCACCATCATATGCACTCACATCCGCATCAGCACCAATCGCTTCCACCTCATCATCCGTATCCTCACCAGCATCAGCACCCGGCACACCATTCTCACCCTCAGACTCATCACCAGCAGAACCACCCGCATCACCACTCTCATTCACACCTTCACGCACACCCGTCGCATCACCAGACCTCGCCACATCCGCCACTGCACACAGGCAGTCAAGCACAGGTAGAACATTTTTCCCGAAATCTGTTTTCTGATGATGCAGGTTGAAAAGCAGGTGCTGAGCTGGTCTTTTATGTGTGCTTGTGTTTTAAAGCTCTCAAGTCTGTTGTGTGCCGATAGATGTTGCCACTGAGACTTGAACATTATATAGATATCAAGTTGTTCTGTATGTAGGAATGTGTTTGGCCACCGAAGAATTTTGGATAACATTTTCTGGTTAAAGACTTATGAGGTTCATAACAGTGAACACCCTAAATAGAGTTTCACCCTTCTAATCCCATTGTTTAGGATTGCCCAGTGCTGCTTTTATGATGCAAGACTCTACAGTTGGTGTAGCCAATGGCTGCAGAGGGGTTTTCTACAACACACATATGTAAATATGAACGGTATAGCCATATCCTTAAACCAGCCTTTCTCAACTGTTTTACAGTTGAGAAACCCCTGAAACATTCTTTAGGCTTTGAAAACCCCCAGAAATCATGCAAAATACAGTTGAGAAGCATAGCTGTGTTCACTCCACATCTTGGGCTCTACCCTTTCCACCCCCTCCAGGTCCATCATTGGCCATATTGGAGTGATGGTCTACATCACCATATATGGTCATATCACCTGATAAATGTTTTATATATAAGTTGGCTCATGGTGGCTTACAAGGTTAAAAACATAATCTTATTAATACAAGCTAAAAACTAGATAAAATAGAAAAACAAACAGTAATCCAAAAACATGACGGTTAGATAATCCTGAACCCCTATTCCTCCGATTTCTTCTATTCCTGGCTGTGTCCATCCAATGTAAATCTGGGGGCGATAGTAGCCCCCTCCCGGGGGTCCAGATTGTACAAGCATGGGGGAGGACCCGATCCTATTGTCCGGTATGCAGCCCAGCCTCAATCAGAAGCCTGCCAGAAGAGCTTCCCACTCATTGGAAAACCCTTCCAGAGCCATCAAGAAGCCTGTCTTAAACTAACATGTTTCCACGTGACCCTTAGAGAAGAAGGGAAATCATCTGTCTTGCAATAAAGATCTATAATAGTTACTCGTCAACGTATATGCTTCAGTGTAGGAATGGACCATTTTGGCTGAAGTATTAAAGACACAGTATTTCTGCCTTACTCCCAGGTTGACCTCACACTGCCTCTAAGTCCAGGGCTATTGTAAGAGCTGTTCCTTTTTCATACTACAACATAATTGATAATATGCTAAAGAACATTTGGTCGTCACCACCATCTTTGAGCTGATGTGCTTTGGGTAAGTGAGGACGCAGGCAGACATCCAGGGAGTCCTTTTTTCTTGTAGGTAAACACTTTTCCAACTGATGCCTCAGTTTGCTCACCAATGTACTATTTATTCAAAATACTTATATCTCACTTTTCTCCCGTTTACCTACATTGGCCTTCTAAGCTTTGACCTATTTAATCAAGCAGTTTTATTAAACCTATTTAATGAAGCAGACTAATTAACAGATACAAATTCCTCTAGCTTTGTGTTGCAGAGTGGGCAAAAATTCCCTATGCCCAACCAAACCAATCAGAGGGGGGAAATTCCAACCCAATCCCTCAAGCCCGTGGTTAGTCTCATACCACCACAGGAAGCAGGAGGCATTGAGCTGCCTACGTATGTCCAAAACTCAATCTGGAAGGGAATTCACGCACAGAAACTAAATGTCCCTTTGAAATTACTTCTTCTGGACTTCAGCTACCTTGCTAGCTATTGAGAGATGCAGTTAGGTTTACAAGCTTTGGAAAAATAAGGTGCTTTTTTATTATCCATTCAGGTACCATTGTTACTCACCTGAAAGTGAGTACACCTTTGGTCGAAACAGATGATTTAGGACTCTCACCTTTGTACATGAAATTAGAGGTACCAGAACTTGTAAGACTTTCTTACTTCAACGTAGTCCCATTTGCCTTCATAGAATTACTCCATTTCCCTTTAGGTCATGTAAAAGAGATATTTGCTCAAAAACATTGTGCAGCGCTGCTTGGAGGATAAATGGAAATCTTAAGATCTATAGGTCAGGTAGTTCCCTGGACAACAGAACAGTTTAAATTCCTCATGGGAACACAAAAGCAGTGACACTTTTTGAAGAGGGCATTGACTGGGATAAAAGATGGGTTGAGTGAGTAATAAACATAAGGTTATTACTTTCCAAACCCATCTATAATTCCCCTTAGTTCTGGCCTCTTTGGGGGTCAGACTGCTTCAGCAGACACATTAATCTTATGGTACACTTTACTAATTATTAACCAACTCTTTCTATTGAACTAAATTCTTCAATTTCAAGGTTCACGTCAAAACCAAAGCATGATCTGAATTGCTGGGAGCTATGTTCTCCCTTTTGCCATAATTTTGATTATTTTATGCCATGCCCTTGCATTAAATTTCAAACTTTTCAACAACCATGCAGCGCTTAATGAATTATGGGTTGCTAAAATGAATGAGTACAAATAGAGCACTTGGTTATAAAGAACAGAAGAACGTATTGGATCAGGGATCAAGGCAACAACCCGTCCACTTAATATGGCCTTTTTCTGTGATAGATGCTTTGCTTTGTGTTGGCTGGCTGGAGTCAGATATTACGTACACATTTTCCAAGTACTAGTTTGTTTTGACTACTGAAGTTCTTCTGTCATGAGAACTTTGGCACACAAGTAGGTTGGCAGTATTTTGCATTACTATGTGCAGATTGCACATTTGTGTTTATTATGGGGATCTGGTGGTTTATTTTATTTTTTTACATTAGCACCATTTACAATACATATGGATAATTTCAGTTTTGACAACACACTGTTTTAAAAACATAATGGTTCCTCTAGCAATCAAGTGCATAATCATACCTACAAATGTACTTAACATCATGTGGTGGCTATCTGGTCATATCTACTTTCTCTCCCTACAAGCCCATACTGGGCTGGTGTTCCACATATTGCAATGTAGGGTGAGATGCCAGCATCAAGGCCAGGGAAGGTGAGATGGCAGCTGATTGGTATCAGACCCATGTGTATACCAAGGCCTTTTCCCTTATATATCATCCAAGAATCAGCAAGCACCAGAAGAAGGATGAACCAGTGGGTAGGCAGAAAAAATTGACAAGCTGAAAAAAAATATAGTTTCCCGTAGCACACTAGCTCTGATTGGCAAGGACCTTCACACATCGGAATGGCAGAAAAGCATTGAAAATAAAGAAAAGTCTTGGCCGGGAGCAGCTTTTAATATGAAATATTTCTTACATCCCATTTCATTTTGGGTCTTATGACCACAGATGGAAAAACTGTTCCAAAAATAGCTGGAAGAAGCCGAGTTCAAGAGGACACAATAGACTTAAGACTACAATGTCCCCTATCTAATGCCATTCATCTAGTTTGCTTCATACCTTAATACAGAACTCTCCAAACAGTATATATGGAGGTCTTCCATCCAACCTGGACCTGTTTAGCTTCAGAGAAAGGATGGCATCAAAAACTTTCTCATCATTCTCTAGAACAGAACTGTCTGTAGCTTTCAAATTAATATCCTAGCTACATGTTCCTTAAGGAGGGAGAATTAGCAGATTGTTCATGGTGTGGGGGGTGAATCATAGAAAAAATATCACAAGAGCAGATCTGAGAAGCTGAGCTTTAAAACCATCATTTATACATTGAATAGAGAGGGAGAATATCTGTGTTAAGTAAAAAATTGTGTATGCAGAAATGTAAACAATTTTTTTTGATGATTCAGAACTTAGGTGTCACTTAAGGTCTTTGATGTTAAGTTGACAGTTTAAAAGACACCTTTGAAGTTTTTACAGTTCAGGTATGTCGCTGTAGAACTGAAGATCTATGCCTATTATAGAGGGCATCTGGGCTTCCTCAACATACCCTTCTCATGCTGTCAGCTAGTTCTCACAAGTCTGGAAGGAGTCTGAAATGTGTGGTTGATTACATGTGGCCAGAGTTCGGACATGTAATTAAGTGACCATATGCTAGTTTTAATTTCTTAAAGCAAGCAGGCATTTTACAGGTCCTTTCTTTCCTCACTCAAGGAGGAACGCTGGCATTTAATTTTAACAAGCTTGCTATCAATTGGAAACCAGTCAACAGTTGGAAGCTTTTATGGTACCCCAATAAAGTATCAACTCTAGGTATACAGCAAAGCAAAACTGTACTTGGATGACTCAGATGTGCCATCCTTCCTCAGAAAATAGCCCTGCGTGGCACTGTGCCTCATTAGAAAGGTTCAGGAGGATTGAAAGCATCTCCAAGATTATCTGAACCTGGCAAGTCACAAAGAAGGCTTGGCTGGAATAATATTGTGTGTACATGACTAAGTCATGATGAAGGCACTTTCACCTCTGCAAACCTTCGGAGCCTCCCTGCCAATCTAAAGATTTGGTTTCCTCCTCCTCAGCCCACAATTTGAGACAAATTCATGTCATTGAATCAACTAACAGTTGTCCCAAGATTACAAAACCAGATTATATCTTAGTTTCCCATTTTCTGCCTTTAACTCACTGAGACTGATTCCACATGGGCAGAAAAGGCCAGGCCCTGCACTTGTATGGCAGCAAGGCTAATCCCTGCTTTCATATGACATCATCGCCATCCCAGTCTCATCCCTGATGTGCTTTAGGCCCTCCTTTGCCCCACGGTCTGCCGCAAGGGCCAACGGGGCCTATCCACGCATAGACCTGTGTGAACTTCCAGGCCCAGCTCCTCCCTGCCTATGGCGTCTCAAACAAAAAAATGCCCCAGATGGCTCCATCATGCTTCACAGCAGCACAGGGCCAAATGGGACATTTCAAATATTTGCACTAAGATGGGATTGTTATACAATCCACCTTTGTGCAAATAATGCCCCCCATTCGGCTTCCCCCCTGCATGATGGAATCTTTCTGCCCCAGCTGCATTGTAGGGATGCAGAAATCCAGGGCGGACAGGGTCCGCCACCAAAAACAGCACTAGATTTAATCCTTGCTAACGCATTGCAAACAATTGGCTTGCTATCTTAGGGTAGTTTTCCATACAAACAAGGCCTGTGTCCAGTGTAAAGGGGGAAAAAACATGTCTTGACATTATGAACAAAATGAAAAGTCCCAAGGCTCCCTCTGTTTTGGGAGGAATACAAGTCACTGGAGAGATCTAGACTTTTCACACTTGAATCGAATGCTTTCTTTACTGCTGTTGAAATGAAATGAAACATTTTTAATAAGATGGGAGCAGAGAATATTTTTTCCTGCCTGCTGCAATTCCAAAAGGTTCTTCCAAAACATCCACTTGGTCCATGCAGTTGTCAAAGAGTAATTTAAGGGGATCTGGTGAAGTCTTTGAACTCACGCCATTCTCATATCTTGCCAAAATGTCTGCATTCAAAGAATATATGCTGGTTGTTGGTTTTTCATTTCCTTTTATTATTTAACTGTCAGCAATGTAATTCAGGGCCATGGCCATCCTCTCTCACCAGTCGCTGATTTCAGTTATTGTTCTTCTTAGGTATCAGCGGCAGCCCAACAAATGCAGCCCACTCAAACAATACAGCCACCTCAACCCACTGGGGGGCGCCGAAGGAGAGTGGTGGACGAAGATCCAGACGAGAGGAGGCGGAAATTTTTGGAACGAAACCGAGCAGCTGCCACACGTTGCAGACAGAAGAGAAAGGTCTGGGTGATGTCACTGGAAAAGAAAGCAGAAGAACTCACCCAGACAAACATGCAACTTCAGGTGCGGGATACTGTCGACATGCCTAGGACACAGAGGCCCTGTTTGCATCGTGGCTAATTGCTGTGCTACCAAGATGTTCTTGACCTAATTTTTAGTAAATAGTAGGCAGCGATGTCTGCCAGCGGGTTAGGTGCAGAAACCTGAATTCACTTAGCACAACGCAAACAATATTTCCAAAAATATTGCTAGACTATGTAGATCTATTGGAAGAGCCAGATTATTATGATGTGCACAATATCTTGTGCAAACAAAAATGTTAGTTGACATAGCTCCTGATGACAGTGAGGTCTTCTATAAACTTCTGAATCAACTCCAGCTCATTGGATTAGAAGCCGCTAGTCTTAACTACTACACCAAACTGGCCTTGGGGAGAGTGGTTGCTCAGAGCCATCTGGCTGCCAGAGCAATTAAGAAGCAAGGGGGAAGGTTTCACAGAAGGATCCCCAGGCTTTCCTCTGGACACCAGGGATTCCTAGTTTCTGAATATTACTCTAGTACTTTCCTGGTCCTGCACCATTTATGAAGTCCACTAATGAGCTTCTTCCTCCTACATGATGCTACCTCTACCTGTATAAGTATTGCAAGAGAAACAATCTTCCCATGGATGGCAATTCTGACATCAATATTTTTAAAACTCCCTTTCCTTTATTGTACTGCTGACTCTTCTCCTGTACTACCATGTAATCGTTACAGGCTAATGCGTTACTGACCTTTAGGAATAAAAGAATGAAAACCCATAAATTGTTCTTGGTTATAGAGTTCCTTAAACTCTTGAGTTAATGGAAATTAATAAAAGAAGCAAAAATGTCTTGGTTCTATGGGGAGAATTTGTTTAAATTTAAAAGGGCCTTTTAAAATTGAGTAAGCCTGAAAACCTGTTGCCTGTTAAATTTACTGAGACAGACCAGTGTTGGGGTTTGCGAAATGGCAGCATTTAATGGCAAAGCAACACCACCCCTTTAACGATTCGGGAACAAATAAATCTCTGTGCTCAGAGATAAATGGGAAACAAGTGTATGCTTCTGCACAAATATCGATGGTTTATACCAAATTAATATTGTTTCTGTTTCACAAAATATTTTAATTCCACAGTATGACATCACATGGTGAGAGTGATTCAGAGTTCAGCTACCAGCAAACATGAACTTTGCCAGTTGTAGTAAACAATATTAAATTTTTGCCTGTAAAATCTAAGGACAGGCAGGTCTGATCAACAACAACCTTTCTGAATGAGTGGCTAGATGTGATCTATGATGCATAGCAAACCTAAATTAGCTTTTAAGACTGTAGAGAATATATTAGTCAAAGCATTCATTTCTATTAGCTATCATCCTCTGTCTTATCTCCATCTCTGATTAATTTCATCTGACTTCACAAGCCTAACTCGTAAAAATGGGGCCATTTATTTTCAGGCAAGTGAATATGTTCTTTTTAGCGCTCTTGTTAAAGCAAAAAATATTTATTTTGTAAGATGAGTCTCAGAGACAATACGTCTCAGTACTTGTACACAGGGGTATACCCACTGAACACATGCCTATGTGGGGAAGAGAATTCAGGGGATAATCATGTGCACATTTGAATGTCTCCTTCAAGAGATCACTGGGTTTATTTATCTATTTATTTATTTATTTTTATTACCTTTGATACCGCCCTCCCCCTAAGGAAGTTCACACAGAACGTCAGAGAACAATCCATTAAACTGATTGCCAAAATTATTTTGAAAACATTGGCCGCAGTTTGACTTCCCCTGGTTGCCCCATGATTTGCTGTTGTTGTTTTTTAAAGAGTTAGATGAAGAATCAAACCTACACAACGCCATTGTATTTATAAGAACACAAGAGGTATATGTTATATAAGGGGTACAAATATGTTAAAAGTAAAAGGCTTTCTTTTCTTTTAGAACGAGGTCTCCATGTTGAAAAACGAAGTAGCACAGCTGAAACAGTTGTTGTTAACGCATAAAGACTGTCCAATAACAGCCATGCAAAAAGAGTCACAAGGATACCTAAGTAAGTAGCATCTGCATTGTATTTTTCCTATTACATATAAATGTCACTGGGGGGGGGGGCTTGGTCAGATCTCTCTGAGTTCCTGAACAATGAATGAAAATAATGCCTATGAAAATTATGGAATCTGGCAATGGCAAACAAGATCCTGTGATAAAGCATACTAGCAACTAGTCCTACAGATCTGGAGAACAATTTATCACACATAATGCTTGTTAAGTATAGACACCAAATCAGTAGCATCTGAAAAGAAATGTCATCTCTCTTTGCTCTGTTGGACTTATTATTATTTATTTTATTTATATATTGCCCTCCTTACAAGCCGTGCAGTCCTAAGTAGATCTGCACCCTTCAAGCTCTATTGATCACAGGGCTTCAAAGGGTGTAGCTCTGCTTAGGAGTGAACAGTTAGAGCAGGATCCTGCCTGCTACTTAGCTGGGACCAAAGGAAGAATGGGCAATTTTGAGCAATTTGCCTCGTTACTGCTTCCCCATCCATACAGACCCCATACCAAGAAGCAGCTTGGTATAGCAGAAGAGTGCCAGCTTCTAATCTGGTGAGCTGGGTTTGATTCCCTGCTCCTCCCCCACATGCAGCCAGTTGGGTGACCTTGGGCTCACCACAGCATTGATAAAGCTGTTCTGACCGAGCAGGAATATCAGGGCTCTCTCAGCCTCACCCACCTCACAGGGTGTCTGTTGTGGGGAGAGGGAAGGGAAGGCGAATGTAAGCCGCTTTGAGATGCCTTTGGGTAGATAAAAGCGGCATATAAGAACCAACTCTTCTTCTTCTTCTGTTATTTTTATGGGTGAAAACAGCAATAACAGTAAACTGGGTAGGATCCATTCCTACGTCACAGTTACTTCATAGTCATTGAGGGCCCGGTTCTCACAGAAATGGCAAACATCTTCCTGCATCATAGCACTTCCGAATACAAGTGTGGAGCTCATTTATAGAATGCCCCAACATTCAGTCAGTCAGTCAATCAGTCTCCTGGTGTTTTAAAATTATGTCAAGGTCAAGGCTGGATGGAAATCTGGTTTGCTATGAGCCCAACTAGACATGACTGGGGAGAAAGGAATTCATGATTTGTGGGGATTTCCGATTTTTAATAAAAGATGAAGCAAGCAGGTGAGGGGGTTAAACCCCCTCTTTTCTCCCTTTCTTTACCTCACATGCGCTCCATTGCTTTCAACACTTTTCTTCCAGCCCACCTCCAATCCAGGAAGTGAGCCAGGCTGGAAGAAAAGAGCAGAAAGCAACAGAGCACCAAAGCAAGGTAAGGTGGGTAAGAGTTGGAGCTTATTTCTCCCCACCTGTATAGTTTCTGTTGTTTTTTAAAATAACCTCATCTCCCCATATCTCTTAATCTACAACAGGTAGACGTGCATAAATATGCATGGCTCATCTACCTTATGTCTTTGAATGGATTATTCTAAAAATTGTAAAGTAGCATCTGGCCTCCAACTGCAGTCAGAAGCAATATAGAAAGACACAGGGTCATTCTATATATGATGCTAGTCCTTTGAATGAACTATCAGTTTTTTGCCAGTTAAGATAGGTTTACTAGTTTCTCTGGGACAATTTTTTCAGTAGTTTGGAAATCAATTGTAATTTTGCAAGATCTACAGGGCCTATCTAAAGGTTAACAACTCCATTTCCCACTTAATGAGATCTAGGCCATATTCTTAATTATACATTTGTAATTATGTAAAGTTTGAATGAAACTATTGTATGCTGGTGTGCTTTATGAGGAGCCAGACTAGCTGTGTGCCAAGTGCCTTCTCTGTCCTGCCCCCCCCCCCCCGGTAGAATGAGATTCCAGAAGAGATCAGGGCCCTGATGGATCTAAAACAGTTCTGCAGGACCAGGCATTTGGTTAAAATGCCTCCACCAGGCATTTGGTTAAAGTTATCCGAAGCCAAACAACATAGACTGGGCCCCTGAACCTCCCTCCCTTGTACCCATATGCTGACCAATCATGGGTCTGTTAGATTGTGTACTGTTATTGTTAGAATGTTCTCTGTTTATTACTATTATTATTACTGTTACCTTTATTTGATATAGTCACAGAGTTTGAAGTACTGTTCTTTGTTTTTCATTCCACGTGAACCACCCTGAGCCTTAGGGGAGGGCGGTATACAAATGTAAAAAAATAAGTGGGCATTGGGAAGCCAATCCTGGTCTGTGCCTGAATAAAGTTCCAAAATAATAACTTAGGTCCAAGAAGGCCTGGATGATCTTAAAAAACTTCTTGAGAAGCATCCTACTATGGATGCCCTCCTACTGTAATTCCTACATGAGTTAGCTGAACTGGCTGCATAAGGGCAGTGTGACCTGTTCAGCAAAACTGTTTTTTCCAGATTCGCTTCCACCGGTCAGTACACCGGTCAGTATTCCTTTCATAAGGAACTTGGGGGTGATTCTGGATGTCTCCCTCTCAATGGAGGCCCATGTCACAGGAGTAGCCCACATGGTGTTTTTCCACCTTTGCCAGGTGAGGCTACTAGCACCCTATCTGCCTCCAGACTGCCTGGCAACTGTGATCCATGCAATAGTCAGCTCTAGATTGGACTTCGGTAACTTGCTCTATGCTGGCCTATTCTTATCATAGAGCCATAGAATCACAGAGTTGGAAAGGTCATCTAGTCCAATCCCCTGCACACTGCAGGAACTCACAACTACCTGCCTACCCACAGAGACCCCAAATTAATTTCCAAATGATCCCCCCTTGACCTGGAAACTCTAGCTGGTACAGAATGTGGCCACTGGGGTCCTCACTGGGACACTTTGGAGGGCCCATATCCAGCCTGTGCTAAGGCACCTGCATTGGTTACCAGTTGTGGCCAGATCAGGTTCAAGGTCTTGGTGTTGACCTTTAAGGCTATTCGTGGCTTGAGCCCTACTTGAGGGACCACTTGTCTTCTTATGCTCCCAGCAGGACTCTTTGCTCTGCAGGTGCTAATCTGCTGGAGGTACCTGACACTAAGGAAGCACACCTGACCCCTCCACCCAGGCCAGAGCCTTTTCAGTCCTGGCCCTGACCTGGTGGAATGAGCTCCCGAGACACCTGAGGGCCCTGATGGAGCAATCACAGTTCCGCAGGGCCTGCAAGACGGAGCTCTTCTGCCAGGTCTTTGGTTGAGGCCAGGGCTATGGCCAACAGGGCCCCTCCTCAGGTTACACACTAATATCTTGTGTACCCCATCCCTAAGGTGGATTGCTCTGGGGAGTGGCTATGCCACCAATCTTACATTGTCAAGGGGTTTTATGAGGTTTGAGGGTTATGGGGATTTTATGAGGTTTTTATGGGATTTTATGTTCTGTAACCTGCAACCTGGGGAAGGCACTGGCAAACCACCCCGTATTGAGTCTGCCATGAAAACGCTGGAGGGCGTCACCCCAAGGGTCAGGCATGACTTAGTGCTTGCACAGGGGATACCTTTACCTTTACCTTTTAACCCGCAACAAGTCTCCAGAAAGTGGTGGGATAGAAATTAAATAAATAGATCAGGCAGACAGACAGACAAGGATCTGGGAGACCAGGGTTCAAATTCCTATCACAGAGGACTGTTGTAAAATTGTGTGTGCTGCTGTGAGTTCCTTGGAGGAAAGGTGGAATAAGATGTACACGATAGATAACACACAGGTAACCCTGCATATTGCAACCCATTATTTTTAAAAAATCATGTTGCTAGTTTTATTACCTAGTTACTGCGTTTCCTAGATATTTGTGTCATTGACCACCTGATACTATTCTGGCTGGACAAGGGAAGCGGGGGTCTGCTGACATGGGCCTGAGTCTTCATTTGTCCTCTTTTCCAGGTCCTGAAAGTAGCCCTCCTGCAAGTCCTGCCCCAGTCTGCTCACAGCAACAAGTCATCCAGCATAATACCATTACCACTTCCTCTACAGTCAGCGAAGTCGTAGGAAGCTCCACCCTCAACCAGCTTGCAAGTCACAGAACAGATATGAATCCAATCCTTTAAAAGCAACCTGTTGGGACCTGCTGGGGGGAAAAAAGTGATAAAATATCCAGTTTCCTTTCTTTGTTAAAGGCATTTATTTTTTGAGAGCTATCCTCAGATCTGGAAGACACTTCAGCCCTCAAAAGACTTATTGAGTTGCATTTTTATAGTTATTAAAATGTCTTTTATACTTAGTAATAATAAAGGGAGTTATGCAATGATTATGCTATCAGCTTGAGAGATGCTTTGGTGCTTTCTCCAGTTTCCTGGTATCAGTTACTGGCTTGTTTTGTTAACCATTCTGTTCCTGTACATAGTCATGCTCTTTTTCTCACCATTGCAGGCTGAGACATCAGAAACATGTGAAACTGCCGCTCGTTAGCCAAACTGAGGCTTAAGAAATGTTATACCTAGGGAAGAAGGAGTAATTGGGCTATAAATACATGGAGGAAGCCTGGCTGACAATGTAATAAGTACATCTGGGGTTGTGTGTGTTTTTTGTTTGCTTGTCTGTTTGCAAAAGCACCAGACCCTCAAATGCATTCATAGCCTTGCAGGCCATTTTTCTCTTTTTGCAGTTGTTTTCTGTTCACTACGCATTTATTGGTGCAAACAGAAGATCATGGCAATATGTCCCACAGCTCTCTTTCAGTTCTTTGTCCAAGCTGTTTATCTTCTACAGCTCTAAGTGCCCAGGATTTCATGTGAAATTTGGGATGCTGTGGCTAGGCATTTAAATTCTTGTCAATTTCAGGGCCTTCTTTTATTTTTGTTGGGGAGAGGGGTGGAAAAGCAGATTTCTTTGCCTGCAGGCCCCAGGGAACAGAGCTGCCCCCAAATCTTCAGAGATTTTGCAAGCTAGAGCTAGGAACCCTAGACTGAGGTGCTGTACATAACAGGCCACCAGTCCTTCTCCCTACCCATAAGCCCTTTTCTTATTCCTGCCACCCACCATAGGGGCTCATGTTTAAAAAATGTAAAATGCAAAATGTGCAGTCTTTAAAAGTTGCATAATTATTGAGTGCAGAATTTCCGGTCTCTTTGTCTTCAACCTACACTTCCATTTACATTTCAAACCATATATTCTGCTCCTAAAACTTTCTTATCATCCTTCAGCCTCCAGCTCTGACTTTCTACTTCTTGTTGCTCTTGCTGTTTTCTTTTTAAACTCTCAAGAAACACTGATGTGGAAGAAAAGCCTCCAGGCCTACAGCCTATTCACACAGAAACAGCTGGCTTGGGCACTGTTTTCAATAGCCACTTATCCACAGCTGCACTGGGTTTTGCCTTTCCAAAACAAAACACACACACACTCTTTTTATGATCCTTGATTTAAAGTTTTTAATAAATAGTAGAACTGAAAAGCAGCTTACCCACAGGTGAAGCCCTGCTAATGACAGCAAAGCAAGGAAAGGCACACAAGATTTTGTTGTAGGGAGACCAGTACCTAATTAGGTCCATTTGGAATAGTTGTTTGGTACTGCCAGGCAATGGGGAAAATGCCTGCCCCGATCCTGAGCCATGGGATCACAGCACAAGACTGCCTCACCTTATTGCCCTCAGTGGTTATGAAGAACAGGGGGCCATCCCTCAGCAAAATGGAAGCTCTTTCTCCAGGGCTTCTTTCTATGCTTTCCCACTTACAAGAACCATGCTGAGAGAGCCAGCAGAGCAGGACTGGGATGAGAGATGCACAAGAAAGAATTGTGCTCTTCGCCCAAAGCACATGATCCCATCACCAGCACATTACTGCAGCTGCATGGGAAGAAACCTGGAGGAAATCGTTTCTGTTTTGCTACTGCTGCAGCTCGTCATGTTTACTCCTTCCAAATAAATATGGTCTATATAACTGGGGCACTGATATAACCTAAAATGGGGGATTCTGATTCACTCCCTTCAAAGTAAATCTCTGAAATCAGTGAGGCTTCCTTCCCAGTAAGTATGTTTAGGATGATTCTTGACGTTGATCAATCCAGCCTTAAGAAACTAACTATACGGGCTGGATGGAAAATGGTCTTTACAAGGGGTTGGTTTTCTCCTTAATTTTATGGACAACTGATCCTGAGTCAAAGCAAGTCATCATCTTCTTTGGCCTGACTGTATCAAAAAGACTTTAGAGTTGCAGCATGTTGTGAAAATCGCATTGTAAGAGGGGACCACCTTTCCAGACAGGAAACAAATCTCATCTTTATTGAACAGCCTTGGCAAGTAGTCTGGGCATGCCTCCAGACTATTTAAAACTATTTTTGGTTTGAGGATACCAAAAAGAAGTGAATTATCAGGATTTAAGCAAAGAGATGTGGTTTACAGTTTTGCCCTAAAATTGTGTTTTGTTTGGGGATTTATGTCTTTGGATTCTTTTATTTTCTGCAAAACTGAACTGCCATCATCATTAGCATCCCTTGGTGCAGAATGAAAACCCTCTTCTTTTTGTGGGGTTTGTTTTATTAGATTTTGAATGATTCTATCAAGAAGGTACAATAATAACAAGTAGAGGACTCTCTCTTGTCATTTGTGCTTTGTCAACCAAAGAGTACCAAGAGTGCAGAAAACCCTGCTCTGGTTTGGCTTGCTCTAAGCTTGTCTCAAGGTACAAACCTCCTCTTTCCTCCCCCTGCCCTGCTTTTGCATGCCAGCACACTAGCATCTGTACAGGTAGGTGCTTTTCCCAGCCCTTTGGCCAGAAAGGTTTGCCTACTCCTGAGGCTAACAATTCAGGTCCAGAACTGATTTGGGGGAAGTGGCTGGAAGGGAAGAGAAGGAATTGAGGACTCAGTACAGTGTTGCCTTTGCTAATTCACTCAAAGAACAAACAGTATAAATGCTAGGAATACAAGATATTTTTCTATTATATTTTTTGGGGGAAATGTACTATGTTATTTAGCTATAGAAATGGCAAGTGATATGGACCCTTGTCATGTCCAATTCATCAGGGTTTTATACACACACATATATGGATGGAACTGTCTCACCTAAATTAAACTGAGAAACTCCTTTAACTGAGGTGGCAGCTCAGCAGTTTTCAAAGAAACATGTACATGGAATAACCCCCTCCATCAAAATGCATGGTGAGGCCCAGTTGACAGGTGTCCCATCTGCATATGAAAGAACACACACAAAGCTCTGAACTGGGCACAAAGCTTCCTTTGAAAAGGGGTTCTTACCAAATTAACTTGATGCTTAACAACTTATGAGTTCTAAAAGAAATGCACCACTCTCATGCTAAAGTTACCCTTCTGTCTGTGGAACAGTTATATATATATTTAATATAAAACCAGTACTGAACTCTTGAGAGTGGATCGGTTTTAAAGTATGCCTTTAATTTTGACCTCACTGTTAAAGTAAAAGTACTCCGTTCAAATAGGATAGGATGAAAATAGGCAGGTTTGCCTGCTTAGTGATTCAAGGAGTTGGAAATCTGCTCCCTTGTAACAACTCACAAGATTTAGTGGAGTGTGAGCTTTCAGAACCAGAAGCTACCTTCTCATACTTCTGGTCCACTGATACTGCTCTCCATAACAGGATTAATTCCTGGAAAACTGGAACAACATTTCTGGATCTAAGAGCGCCTCCCCTTGTGATATTTCACAAGACACACTGCTTCTTCAGGACAGGCAAATGCATGGTGAATCCATAGGGGTCATTCTGATAGATTCAAGTGGGGAGCCATGTTGGTCTGAAGTTGTAGGACGATGTGTCCAATGGCACCTTTAAGACCAGTTTTATTCAAGGGGTCAGCTTCCATGTGCACAGCACACTTCATCAGACAATGAAACGGGAGTTACTGACAAAGTGTGCTGTGCACACAAAAGCGGAATAAAACTGAGTTGGTCTTAAAGGTGCCACTGGCCTCAAACTTCATGTATCCTATCTTCATTTAACAGGTTATTGTATTAATCTTTTATGGAACAGAAACACAGTAGGAGCTCACTAAGGCTGCAATCCTGAAGACACTTTATAAGCCTCCTCGATTAACATGAGACTAGTTTCTGGGTAAATCTCAGACTTGCGGTCGAGAAGATACTTGACTTCCAGGCTTCAAATAACCCTGAACTTTCCTCTCTTCCTCTGTAAGAAGTCTTTCCCACTTCTGTAGTCTTCCTGTTTGAATTAGAAAAAGCTGTCAGGAAAGGCTTTCACCATTTATAAACAGCAAAGCTTGGAAATTGTGTACATTTCTTCTAAAGGTATCCATTCTTTCTAAGTTCAGCATCTGTATCTAAATACTTCTCCCATCAGCGGTTAAAATGCCAGCCATTTCACTTAGAATTAAAAATCTGGGGCTTGAGCTCATTTGTATACAAGCATTTATCTTGGGGATCCCCCCCCCCCCACGCACTCTATTTCACTGTGCAGCAAAGAAAGTATCTTGGAAACTCCAGACGCAGCTGCTTGCAATACTTATCCTAAAGGGTTGTATGGCAATATGAAAGTTATTTTTGTTTGCTTGATTTGCTTTGCTTCATCCCCCCCCCTCCTGCAAGCCATAGTCCTCCACCATAACTTTTGGGGGGACAAATTGTGTGTGTGCAATTCAGATGTCTGGCAGTGGTGAGTTTAATCACCTGCTTGTCCAGGCTGCTTTAAGTCAAAATGCACAGCCCTGTTTTGGAAGGGTGAAAAAGGACTGGTGGGTTCTTTATAATCAAGATTTGTTTCATTGTACCTGATCTTCTTTTCTCTAACAAGTAGGCTACAACTGACTCTCTGTAGCAGGAATTTATATTTTATAAGCAACAACATTTACTGAGGGTGTTTTAAATCCAAAACCAGACTTTTAGTTAGAATCTGCTTTTAGGCAACAACTTTTTTTTTTTTTTACAAAAAAAGAAAAAGAAAAAAAACGTATACAGTAGATTTATGGAAACTCATGAGGACCAAAGTGAACTTAAAAAAAAAAACAGGAATCTATTAATTTAGTATTCATATAGAATTTTTATAAAGTATTTATTACTAAATGTTATTTTAACACATTCCATTTAAACAGTGTTCTTGTACGGAATCTCTTTTGTGTTTTTCGTAGTTAAATTGGGTTGAATTCAAAAGCTCAGGTTCGATCCGAAAGTACTCTTCGGGAGTGGACGAACTCTTTCCACGAGCAGAAGGACACTTCTGGAACCAACCCAAGGGGCTCAATCCAACGCTTTGGGGAAAATCCACCCAGTGACTGCTGACATTCCGTTTCATCCTTGAGCCTGAATCATCACTCAGGCCTCACAAGAATCAATGGAGATGGGCAACAGCAACTGCTCTGGGTGGATTTCTCCATTAGTTTTGCAATGCACAACTCTCAGTGTATGTGTATGTGTATATCTATCTATCTATCTTTGTGGATCTCAAGCAGGCATTGCCCATCTTAGATGGAACTATTGGCTGAGATCTACCACCTGGAATCATCCAGAATTCAGTATTTTCTTTAAAGCAGCATCTGCTTTTTATAACAACAAAAATGTACAAACATACAACTTGTTTCCTTTTGGTTAAAGAGGCGTGCATGCCGGCTAAAAGGAAATCAGCCGTACAACTGGAAAGTTGCCTTCTTGAACAGGCTCAGTATAAGCAACTCCAATGGAGGGATGCCGCCTGATGCTTGCTTTCTTTTTGAATATCACATAGTGCAGGGGTAGTCAAACTGCGGCCCTCCAGATTCGCTGGCAGGGGCTCCTGGGAATTGTAGTCCATGGACATCTGGAGGGCCGCAGTTTGACTACCCCTGAATAGTGTATCACATAGTGAATTGCACTTAATGGCCTTAGCAGTTCTTCTGGGCCCTTATTTCCAGTGTTCAGGAGTTCTAGACCCGTGAAGCTACATTATGAATCAGATAAAATGGCCTGAACCTTTGGCCAGGGTGGATGGGAAGGGAAAGCAAAGAGTTTAATTTGTACAATTGCTAAAACGGTGCCTCAAGAGCAGAAATGGTTGCAGCTAATTAGATGCTAATTAGCATCTTCCTCCACTTAAATTATTTATATTATTTGAAAATAGCACTTTAGCTGCCCTCCCCCACCTTTCATTCCCTTGTAAGACATCTACCAGTAAGACGTTTAGATTATAGAACTGGTGGCCTATCTACCCGGGTCTCTTGACGTTCCTCCAACGACCGGTGCTAGGAAGACTGGAATGGGAAATGTCAGCTGATGGCATAATACCCCCTTTCATCTAACTTTCTCGTGTACCTTGAGAATCAAGTTCCAATATCTTTTCTATAAACTGGTTTAATGTTACTTTTTATAAAGAAGACACTTTTCCAAAATGTAATGTAATAAATAAAGATTGCTGGTTTCACACTTTATCAGGATCCTCTGGTAGTGATATTTACTACAATCCCCCAGTGGGGCAGGTAAATCAGTTTTAAACTAGTCTCTGGGACAGTTAAACGACTTTAAGTCCACAGCATGGATATTTCCAAAGTGTCCTGATATCACTCATGGCAAGACACCTAGGGCCAGTTCTGTCATGAGGCGAGGTGAGGCAGTAGCTGCTATGGAGGGTGACAGATCTGGGGGACAGCGGTCTGCTACACCACAACACACACATCCTTCCACCTTGTTCCCACCCCTGCCTCTACCTCAACCCCCAAAGCAAAGAAGCTGCCACTACTTCCCTGCCTCCTCACTCCTCCTGGGCATTTTTAGCACAGCATGACCATAGAGATTCTGGTGAAATGCTGGTTAAGAATTGGGGTGAGCAGAGGGGAGGCGGACAGCAATGGCAGCCTGGGATGGAATCCCTTGTTGAGCCGGGTTTTGCAGTCATGGCAGTGGGCAGAGAAGCAGTTTGAATTTAAAGGTTATTTATATCATGTTGTGTCATAATGTTGTGGGAGAGAGCACCCTGCAAAATGTGTATTTTTTCTTCTTCTGTATCTGTTAATGAGGTCTTCTTTGTCAGTGAACCTTTCATTTGCCGCAAAATTGCTTGCCGGTGCCCCTTGTTTCTCTCTACAGGGTGTACTTTTTATTTTCCTCCCCCCCCCCATGTGACTAATACCAGCTATAATATTGATAAGGGGGGGGGAGCCAAAACATGCTATCAGCAGTGGATCCCCATTCACCCATTCCCACATTACATTTGATGTATCTTTTCTGTCAAAAGTATTCATACAGGTTAATCCCTGTATTATCAATACAAGGTCTGGAAGAAATAATAGGAGAGAAGTCCTTCAGCTGTTTTTCTGTCCCTCGAAATAATGTTCATAGGGGGTGGAAGGTTAATGCCATGGGGAATCCAGAATATTAGCATGGAGTTACAAGATTAATCCTCTTGACAGCTTTCCGTGTTTTATTTGGATAACAACTGAACATTATGTTCAACTCTGTTTACACAAAACCTGGGAATACACCATCCATAGACTCCTGCTTTATTGAAACAAATATTATCCCATTTCATGAAGCAGTCTGGTTTCGAGAGAATTTGATTACTATTCCAGCCTCAATTGGTACTCCCCCCCCCATGTCAGGTCTCAAAACTGTAAATTATCTTGGTGTATTAATAAAGCTGAGGGAAACCCAGCAGGGGAACAAAGTCTTTATTTGGGTTGACAGTACACCTCTGCTCAATGTAATAGAAATGTACATGAGAACCAAAACACCAAAGGATTTTGTATTCCCATTCTCCTGACTCAGGAGTGGCCAACAACAGAAACCTCGTCACCACTCTGCTTCCCACACTGAAAACTACCTTTACAGGCCCTGACAGGACCACAATGGTCATGAAGAGAGCAGTGAGCTGTGGTTCAGTGCCTGAATGCCTCCTTTGTATATATAAAGGCCCAAGGAAGCCCTCTTGCTATTTCCAATTTACAACACTATCCTCTGCACGGTTACTCAGAATAAAGTCTGTTTTCTTCATTGGGACTTACTTCTAGTCAAATTTGCAGAGGATTGCAGCATTAAAGGATCTCGGGTAGCAGGTGAAGGAAAAACCTACACCTCTCTGCTGGAGATCCTGATTGCTGCTAGGTCAGAGTCAGGAATACTGAGTCAGCTATCAGCTGGCTTCTACTGGGTGCTGTAGAATGGAAACCATTAGTAAAACATGTCATTTTGCCAATGGAGTCCTCACTGAAGCCTTAAAAGCAGATTTCAGGGAGGGGAATTAATATTTTGTATTAACTGTCTTCTCAGGGCTCGATCTCACAGCCCTGCAAACCTTCCTGTCTCAGGCAGTTTTGGAGGAAAGGAGGGTGTGATGGACAGCAAAGGAATCGCTGTTGTCCTTGTCAGGAAACCTTGTTTCTCTTCCCTCCCGCCTCCAGATTCTTCCATTGTAAGCACTGGTTGATCCATCCAAGTGGCTTTTATGAAACACCATTACTCAAGCCTTTAAAAGGAACACTCAGCACTGGGTGGACGAAGCACTGTGGAGCTCTGCAGGGGGATAAAGATGCTATCACTAAGCCTGGGGCATGAATCTCTCTTTTTTTGTAAGATATGCAAATGTTTTGTGTTTTGTTTTATTCTATTAAAAAGAAAAATCCAACCACCTCCCCTGCTGGGAGGAGAAAGAAAAATGGGTACCGACCTGTAAATGGCCCTGCCGCAGCTGCTTTTCATATGTTTAATGTTACGTTATGCTTCTTTTGTTGCCTTGAGAACGCATTTATTACAAATGGACATTGAATTTGTGGAGATGTTCCAGCTAGATCCAATTTCTACATCTCTTTCTATCTAGGAGAGGTTTTGTGCATTTGTACAAATGTTAATAATATCACTGCAATTCCAGTATAATAAAGCACTCAAATGCAATTAAATGTCTCTCATTTTCACTTTTTAAAACTCCAGAGGGAAATGTAAAGTCGGGCCTTGAATTCACCAAACCTCAAACACAGTAAAGGGTTTCATTGGAAAACCGCAGTTGGGCTTCTCATGCACAAGACTTAAGCGAATGTTTCTAGGGTTGCTAGCTCCAAGCTGGAAATGCCTGGAGATCTGGGCAAGGAGGAGCCTGTGGTGGGCGGTGCTTGGGAGGGGAGGGCCCTCAGCAGGGCACAATGTCCTAGACTAGAGTCTACCCTCCAAAGCAGCCATTTTCTCCAGCTGAAGTGTTCTCTGTAGTCTGGAGATAAATTGTAACTCTGGAAGATCTCCAGGCACAACCTAGAGGTTGACAACCCCAGAACCCCCTTTTCCACCAGCGTTTGTATTCTGACCCTCTTTCTGACCCTCTGCAAAGCACTGTATGCCTAAAAGACATAACAGCTCGGTGAGAACAGCTTTATCAGTGCTGTGGTGAGCCCAGGGTCACCCAGCTGGATGCATTTGGGGGAGGGGGAGGGGATCAAACTTGGCTCGCCAGATTAGAAGTCTGTGCTCCTAACCACTACACCAAGCCGTGGACACTCACAAAGAAGAATGGGTCAAGAGGGGACTGCAATGAGTAGATGAATGAGCAAAGAAACAATAGGGTCCTAACCTGTTCCATGAATGCATTTGCCTCCAACAAGCAGCAAAGCAGTTCCGTGTCCATAGGCCACCAAACAAGAAAGCAGACCTTTTCTTAATGGAACAGAACAAGGTTTATTAGGTAACAAAAAAGGAATGTCATAGGAATTACCTGGAGGATTGCAACATCACTGCTGCTCCCCTCTCCCCAGTACAGAGGGTTGGGCACCTGTGTGTGGGCGCCGACTGGCACACCGGCGCTGCCCCTTCCCCCCCCCCCATGCCACAGAGCTCGTCACTTCAGGCTGGAATGGCCAGGATTTCAAGAAGAACTAATTGCCCCCATCTTGGCTCTGGCCTTGACAGAGGTGAGCCTGTGGACAAGATGGATTGATTACAGGCACCTGCAAAGCTGCAGTACATCCACTGATGCTCACATTAACTCTTGAGAGGAAACAGGGTAATTTGTCTTATATACCATAAGTCTGAGAGGTCCCACTAGGAGATTGGCAACCCTGTATCCAAACTTGTTGCTTGACCTGTTTGTTTGCTAACATATTTCTTGTCATGTGCAGTTTTGGGACCGAAATGCTAATGAATCAACTAGCAGATCGGTATCTTGGCAGCAGGTATGATTGAAAAGCTAGCATAGCAGTGCCAATCTAGAGGGGACAGATATTGGGGGGGGGGACATTGCTGTACTGCATTCTAGAGGGATAGCCCGTGTTAGGTTTTGGCAGCAAAAAACAGGTCGTGCATGTTAAGCTGTTGATCCAGGGCTAGCGGGAACAGTTTGTGACTACCTGGGTTGTGGCACTGTAGAAACAGACCGATTGCCATTTCAGATCAGATCAGATACATTTATTTTGGTCAGCGACCAGTACAAAATACAAAACAATAAAACACAATATGAAATTGGTTAAAAGTGCCAAAATACTTCATGTGTTCAATAGATCCATCCTAACCCTTGTACATATTCAGCCAGGCACTTCTACATTTAATTGCTAATCTGGCATATTTGGCAATAGTAAATGCTTATTTCTATCCTAAGGAGTTCCTTTAATTTGGCTTGTCTTGAAGTAGCCCTTAAGTCAGTGAAGATGGAATGCAATTGGTCATAAAAACAGCAGTCCAAAACCACAGACAGATTGCAGCATAAGGCAGCCCAGGCTAGCCAGGTCTCAGAAGCTAAGCAGGGTTAGGACTTGGATGGGGGACCACCAAGGGACCCTGGGGTTGCTACGCAGAGGCAAGCAATGGCAAAGCACCTCTGCACAAGTCTTGCCTTGAAAGCCTTGCGGGGTCTTCGTAAATTGGTTGTGAGTTGACAGCAAATAAAATCGGGGGGGGGGGGGAAGGGCTCACTTTAACAGTAATTATATAGGCCAGTTATGTGGACCAAATGACACATTGGAAAGCCCTTGTATTTGGCTCACATGTGATTGGAGTTTTATGTGTGTGGCTATAGTTCAGCTTTGCAGTGCAGCCAGTAGCAGCTCCCGGGGGCAGTTTAAAGCAGAGAGGACGGCATAGAGAGAAAGGCAGCTGCCGCTTCTGCCCACACGTTGTGGCTGTCAGGTAGAGTTGTCAGTTCTGGGTAGGGACATCCCTGGACATTTGGGGAGGGGGAGCAAACGCTGGCAGGGGCTCATGGGAATTGTAGTCCATGGACATCTGGAGGACCACAGGTTGACTACCCCTGGCCTAGAGATCCACTGTAATTCATGGAAATAGCTACCACTTGAAGGCAGGCCGTTTCTATAATGTGAGGAGAGAGGGGCACACCTGAGGCTGGGATTGGGATACACAAAAATCCCAGGGAGCGTTTGATTCAAAGTCAATGCACTCTCATTCATCTAACAGGAGGACTTTGCAAGGTGTACATGACCCTTGGAAATCCCTTCATGCAGCTGAATTCTACTCGGTGGAAGGAAGTGCCATGCCCAAGTGGCTTGGTTTTGAGCGCAATAAACACTTGCTTCCTTCAGAACAACTTGTCCTGGACCACTGGAAATATAGGGCTGGAACGTCTCTGTACCATATACCATAAAAGGCTGTCCTGGCTGAACTTCTACATCTCCTGCACAATTGTATAAGACACAGGAGCCTGCTGGACAAAAACATTGCAACCCCAGTGAACTAGCATATCATTTTAATATAGTTTAAGCTCAGCATAGCTTCATCATCCCTTGAACCAATCTATGAAACAAGTTGGATAGGAATAATAGAATAAGGTCACTTTCGTGGAACTTGTTTCTTTAAATGCCAAGACCATTTGCAACAGCTGTATGTCATGCCTCCTTGGTCCCCACAGAGGAAAGAAGCAGAAAGACTTCTTAAAAGACTGACGGAGTATCAAAGCAGAACAGGCAGGTAAACAGCTGATGAGTTCCCCTAGAACATCTCAATTCATTCCTGTAACATCTTTCCTTGCAAAGGGAAAGGCAGTGGAGAAATATGCCTTTAATAGACTGAAAAGGCAGTAAGTCACACAGGTTACATGCTCAGCGCTATTGTTTTTCCTGCTGCAAATGACAGACCGTCTTTCCTCCAACCTAATCTCTCTTCTCCAGTGCAACACAATGCCTTGTTATGAAAAGGACCCTTTAAAGCTGATAAAATATTTAAGACATGTGTTCGGATAGTGTTATGTAAGCAAATACCGAGAGGAGCCTGACCATTAGTGAACCTGATCGGCCCAATCTCCAAGGATTTGCTTGGAGCACGATCAAGATGGGCCCTCGATAGTGAGGCAAACGCAGAGAGGTCGCCTCCCAGTCCGAAAGGAGCTTGCAAGAAGGGGAGGCATGGCTTTTCTCTCACTGACATCCCCCTGGAAAATGATGCTTCCCTAAAGGAAAAACAGCAGCCAGCACTTTGCAGGTGGCGGCAATCAGTAAGAGACAGCAAAGAGGAAGAAGACTTGACAGAGAACTGCTGAGCGTATCAAGACTGCGGAGTCCAAGCGTGAGGAAACAAGACGTCGGTCACTTTAAAGCAGGGGTAGTCAACCTGTGGTCCTCCAGATGTCCATGGACTACAATTCCAAAATGCTGGCAGGGGCTCATGGGAATTGTAGTCCATGGACATCTGGAGGACTACAGGTTGACTACCCCTGCTTTAAAGGCAGAGGATTTCGGATGTGCTTGCTACAGCTAAGAAAACTGAATCATTTCCCCTTAGTTATATGGGGGGTTGAATGTGCTGGAGTAATGCTGAGTTTGGGACATTAATCTATCTAGCCTACTGCAGTGGGCAGAGCTGTAGGTGGGATCAAGTGCTCCCCTTTGCCCTCCCTGTTTCAGCCTACCTGGAGACAGCAAGGCCTTCTGAATGCAAGGCATGTGCTCTTCTAGGAAACTAGCCCCACCCCCCCAAGGGACTTCGATAATGCCATACGTTCCTAATGGTTGCCTAGAACAGAACAGTTAGTAGAACGAAGGAGAATTTGTTTGATTCCCCTCCTCTACTAGGAGAACCAGGGCAGTGGAGATGGTGGACTTCACACAGTACAAAAAACAAAACAAAAAAACAAAGGTGAGAAAATCCATGTTCTATCATTTCTTTCCTTCCTGGTGCTGCTTCTAACATTATTGGAGTATGGGAATGCACTGGAAACTGTAAATGAACAAAGAAACATTCACTTGCATTTATGACCCTTTGTTCACATTTTAACGTCATTTGTTTATTAATTATACCCAACTTATTTTCTCCCACGGGGACCAAAACGAGCTTATTTTCCTTCTCCCCTCAGATCTCACAATGACAACCCTGTGAGGTAGGTCAGGGTCCCCCAGTGAGCTTCCAAAGTCAGGAGGGGACTTGAACCTGGGTCTCCAAGGCTGACACTCTTGCAATACTGCATGTCAGACAAAATTGCCACTTTTAAAGGTAATAATTTATCTCTACTTAATTTTTATGGTCAGGAAGAAAAGATAACTTCAGTTTTGTCCCTACGAAGGAGAACCCAGATCAGAATGTGGTATTTTATAATTCGGAAGGCTACACAGATATTTTGCTAGTGGGGTATACAGATGTTTTTCTCTAAGCATCAGCTTCTTAGAATGACTTCAGCAGGTGTACAAAAATGATGTACACAAATGGCTGTTCAGCATCATATACAGAGGTTGTCCATCCAGTGGTGTACATCAGGGGTAGTCAACCTGTGGTCCTCCAGATGTCCATGGACTACAATTCCCATGAGCCCCTACCAGCAAATGCTGGCAGGGGCTCATGGGAATTGTAATCCATGGACATCAGGAGGACCACAGGTTGACTACCCCTGGTTCTACCCATAAGTTATTGCATGTGCATGAAAATTATACATAGGGACTGTAACATATTCTGGGTAGATTATTGAATGCTGGCAGGGGCTCATGGGAATTGTAGTCCATGAACATCTGGAGGACCACAGGTTGACTACCCGTGGTGTACATCACTGTACTTCCAGAAGAAGAGGAGGAGGAGGAGGAGGAGGAGAAGATGAGACCCATAAGAGTGTGAATTATCTCTGATTTTGACAACTTGAAACAATGCTTACTTTTCTTATTAGTAAAACAGTGGACAGGCTTTTTATCACAGCTTTTAAAAAATGCTTTAAAAGCAGATATTGCCTGCCATTAAGAATGTACTTTTCTTTGTAAATCTGATTTTATTCCTACCTCCACCTTCTCCTCTACTTTCTCCTTCAGTGCTGCAAAGTGGGGGAGAGTCGGAGGGTCCCTGTACCCCTCCCACTAGCTGCCACTGCATGTGCCCGCGTATACAGATGTAATCAGCCCTAGTGCTTGAGGATACCAGGAGTGCTATGAGAAATGATTCACCTGCTACAGGAAACGGAATTGGCTTGATCCTCTGCCAGGCTGTTTCAGCACTGCTCTCCCTTCATATGCAAGCTTTCCTCTCTCTGAAAGTTGTAAGGCAGAGAAGAGCAAAGAAGGTGATGAGCCAACTGAAAACATTGTTCCCTTGCTTGCGTGGAGCTAAGAGAGCACTCTTAAGTCCCTGATCATCTACCAAGCTTCCTCAACAGAGAAGTCTGACTGAATTGGTCAGAATGTTCTTCTGAGTCTTCAGAAGTTACTTTTTATCCCATCCTTCCTCCAAGGGACTCAAGGCACTGTGCATGATTTCACCTTCCCCCATTTTTATCCTCACAACAATCCTGTGCAGTAGGTGAGGTTCAGCTGTGAGCTTTATAGCAGAATAGGGATTCAGATCTGGAGTCTCCAAATCCTAGTCCGGTATTTGAACCACTGCCTGTGGTTTTCGTGCCATTAGGGTGCTCGTACAGAGCTTTGTTCCACAGTGCATTTGGTGACCAAAACTCCAGTCTGAACCTTGTATGAGTAGAAGTGGAATCAATGGAGGAATGGGGGAACAGTTCAAATTCTACCTAGACTGTAAATTCAGGCATTAACTCTGGACTTTTCATGTATCCTATTTTTGGCAGCTGTGCAGTGTTTACTTTCAGACTCAGAAAGAGACGGGGTTTTTCTGAGCTATACCTTTCTACACTCCATAACTCACTCCTTCAAGCTCTGGTGCCTCCGTACATATACCACGATCACCCTGGGAAACGTTTTCCTTGGATTACTTTAAAGATACCCTTTGGTGTTGCCTCATGTTCTATACACACCACTGACTCCTTCGTAAGGATTGTTTATGTGGAATATTTCCCTGCACTATTGAAAACATCACCTGTTTGGGGTAGTCGATTCCTGGTCTGGGTGCATAAATATTACGAGCAGTTTCACCCACTGCGGCAGGCTCATGGAAAGTCTAGTGTGTTTCTTTTTTTTTAAAAAAATGCAATAAATTTTATATTTGTTACCATAGCATTCCCATTAAATACATTAATTACAAAAACATTTAATGAAGCAAATTAAAAAGGGGGCATTATGTATAGAGCACTGTAAAAATGGTATTTAGCTAAGTGTACTCTTGTATATTTTAATAGAGGTCCTTACCTTAGGGTAAAGATCCTATAAACTATATCTTAATAGGCTATGGACTTATGGTTGATTTACACTACAATTAGTCCTTTAATAGTAAGCAACCTGTGTACACAGATTTTTTTTGAAAGAAAAAATATATTAATTCTCATTTTTGTGTTTAAAATAATGTGTTTAATATCCCTGGAATGGAATCGTTTTCAGAAGATTTATTAACCGCAACACACTAGCTTGATTGTATCAAACCGTATACCTTTGTTTATTCTAGATTATTAAGGTTAAAAGTACTATTAACTAAATGGATGTAAAATATAAATTGTTTTACTTGATCTATCTTCATTCATTCATTCATCCAAGGTGGCAATAATATATTTTCATAAGGAGTTCTCACTCTAGATTAAAATTTCTTTCAAATACAAATAGGAATTAAATACCTTTTGTTTAAAATCCAGATTTTTAGCCAAGGAACTAGGAACAATAGATTTGATTCAACACATTTAATCAGCAATGCAATGAAACCTTTGCCCCAAAAAAGAAGAAAAAATAACTAGTTTTCTGGCCTCCATTAAGGACCAAAATTGGAACATCGAAACTAAAGTCTTGACGAATATTGTTCGTGGAAGATTTTCTCTGACGGATTCTTTCTAGAGTTCCATTCCTAAATATGTTTGATGTGGACAAAGTAGTATGCCCAGTGAAACTTACTACTTAGCAAGTGGAATCCTCTTTTGGGAGTGAACACTGAAAAATATCAGGGGAAGGCAGTGATTCAGATGACAAAAAAGCTGGGCCCCAAAGGGCACAAGTACAACTCTATGGTATCTCAGAAGAAGCCCCGTACACTCATAACATAAATGAGCAGTATTTTTAGGAACAAGAAAAGATTTCATGGAATCTTGGAAAACCTGCTCAGCAGTGCTCTCTGCTGTCTTTTAATGTGAGATAAAGTAGATGAAAAGTGAGGAGGGCAAATGAAGCTCCCTGGAGAATGTGCCATGAGGAAGTAAAAGTCTTGCAGAAATGTGCTGAGCATCAACACAGATGGATAAGGAACCTACACTCCAGTCCAAGAAGGGAGAGCCTCACATTAGATCAGGTGCCTGAGTGCAACCTGTCTTGAAAGTTTACTGCAGCCTAACTCTTGCATCTGGCCATAGTGATGTATCAGATACACTTCCTTAATTACAGCCTAGCTCACTCTGAACCAGAATACAAGAGGTGTCAGGTCTGACGGATAACATACCCAGGAAAGGACTGAGTCCAGACTTCTGCTAGCCCTTTCCTCTTATAAAGATGATGACATCTCAAAAGGGGTCTGTTTAGTGAGATGGTGTAATCACCCACACAGCACATGTAAAGGCTGGAATCATTGCTAGATTGAGGGCCATCCTACATCTCATTTCAAGTTGGTCTTTAACAGTGATTAAAAATATAGAAAACAGAGTAAGGCACAGCTGATAAATTTCTCTACAAATTTAAAGGAAGCCCTAGGTTAGCAGGAAAATTTGAAATATTAAAGCAAAGCAAACAAAATGCCTGTAGATTAAAGAAAAGAACTCCCACAAAGTATATTTGGAGATCTCATGGTATGTAGGGGTTACTAAGCAACCACAACAATATTGTCTAACCTTCTAAGCCTTGGTTTCTGTCAAGCAAACTTGGGGGCAGGGGGAGAACAGTCATAAATTTGGAGTCCAAAAGAGGTGTGGGATAGAACCTGTTCCTTCCCCTGGTCATGTCCCCAGTGGAGTAGGACTTGCCAGGAACAAGATGGTCAGGTTCAACAGCAGTGGCCACTGCACACTTGACTGGTCTGGCAACAGCAGCCACCAGTGCAACTTCCCCGGGGAGGGGCTGCCAGGGGAAGGGCTGAGAGAAAACAGAAGACGGCAAGCAGGTAGAGTAAACTGGCTAGTGAGAAGCAATCAGGGGAAATGGAGAGGCTATGGGAGCTGCCAGGGGTGGGTATGAAAAATAATAGGAGTGGAATACAAAGGAAATGAGATGCCTCATAAGTCTTTGACGATCCCTCACTTGTATTCTTCTTCTCACTGAATTGGATCCAGCCAGCTGTTCTGCTGTTGGAAAATAAAAGACTTCTTTATTCTGAGAATCGTGGGGCCCAAGTGTAGAAAAGCCATTTGGGAAATGAGTTAAATTTGGGGGGGGGGAAAGCTCACTGGATCCATCATTTGTTCATGTGGCTTCGGGATACCCTATTTTACAGCTACAGACAAGGGCCATAGAGCTTACCTGGAACACTGATTCAATCCCGCTAATGGGCACTAGAATTGGAAACATTTCTATTTAAATAACAAGATCTTCTTGTTAGAGTAGGAAAATGTCCAGATCAAAACTGCATCATCTCAAAAGTGATAGTGCTGTAATCACTGAAGAATGATCCTAAATATGTTTGATGTAGACAAAGCAGTATGTCCAGTGGGACTTACTACTTAGCAAGTAAGCAACTCCCAAAGAGGAATCCACTTTAGTATGAGTCAGTCCCACACAAAACATATTTAGGATAATCTTTCAGTGATCCTTCTTTAGCTACTATGACTAGGAGAACAGGCAGATAATTAAAGCAAAAACTGTAATTTACACAAATAAGGAAGATGTTCATGGTAAGTGATTAAAGGTTTCTGGTTGGCCTTTGATGGAGCCCTACTAAGGGCTACCTCAGGAGCCCTACTAAGCTGGGGATTTATTCCTTTGAGGAAAATGCAAGCTAATCTAAAGATTTCACTATATTACAAATCAGCGGCAGCCCTGTCTTGATCTGACTTACATTTCTTTACCTCAGGCCATAAACAGAATCATCTTAACCCCGCCCGCAGCGCCATGGGCACCGCGGACTAAATAAAGCTGTAAGGGCTTGGGGGGAGGAGTTAGGGCGGGCTCTGTCCGGGATGAGGAAGGGTGCCAATTGGCCCCTTCCTCTGGACAGACTATTGGCAGGGCCAATTGGCAGGCGCAAAGCGCCTGCCGATTGGCCTCTCCGATTGCCGCCCCGCTGGCCAGGGAGCACCAAACAATACTGAATATGTGTCAAGTTTCTTCAGTTTCTCAGGAAACACAGCCCTTGACTTGGTGCAAAAGGATGCATTTATTTTGAAGCAAGCAAGTTAACCCAAGAACTACCTTGTCAGAACTGGGGTACAGTAGAACAAGCATAGCATACAACTGCTTCTCCTGCGCCCCCTCCCGTGAGAACCTGAGAAATTTGGGAGATCTTCAAAGGGAACAGACCAGGCAGATAGTGAGGTGCCTAAGACAGCAGGGCTGTACTCTGACAACAGGAAAGATGGGGGTGGGGGAGGTGTGAAATGGAAGAGGAAAGGAAAGGATAGGGGTGCAATAAACTCTCTGGATCTACACATCAAAGAGAATCAAAACAAATGGCGGAAGCACAGCATCCTGACAATATGTAGTAACAGCAAAAGTGTTCAGTACTGAGTACGTGGTGATGGTGAAACTACTTGAGAAACAATCAGTTATAAAGTTCAAGGAGAGCTGAAGTATGTATTAAATGTACAAAAGTTGTTTAAAATACGGTATGTAAATGTATTGCAATGAAGATTTAGCACGAGAAGTAGTTTTAAATGGAAAATGTTGAATATAAAGGTATCCCAACATAAGTTATTTTGATTATACTTACAGACAGTGTTAAAGAAAGAATTTAATGAAGGAAGTGTTGATGAGAAATGCAAATGGTTATTTGTATTCTGCAGAAAGGATTGCACAAATAACTTTATCACACACACAGAGGTGTTTGGGAAGGGAGTCTCCATGAACAAAGGGGGGAAAGTTTATGCCCACCAAATGGCATTCTTTGACAGGTACTTGCTTATACTCTTGTTTACGTAGTCCACAATGCCCTCTAGCGGACAGATTAGGAAAATATTACCTTTGTCTGACCCAGAAAAACGTTTTGCAGATCGTGTCATGTGCGTACACACAAAAGCTTATACTTTGAATAAAACTTTGTTGGTCCTAAAAGTGTCACTGGACTCAAATTTTGTTCACACATGCAGTGTGTTGACTGGACTACATCCAAACCCAGTTCTTTAAGCTTATCCAGAATTACTTTCAAAGAGCAAACAAGGTTATTTTAAAGGTTTTACTTGCCTTAACAGTAAAACCTCTGAAGGCAAACTGATTCTTGGAGGTTTCACATACCTTAAAGATAAAACGTTTTCCTCCCACAGTTAGTAAAGCCTTAATTCAGGTTGTTAAAAACCAGTTTGTCTCCAGTTTTTGTGCGTCTTTTATCCTTAAGGGATGTGAAAACTTAAAAAAAAACATGTGCTTTCAGAAGCTAAAACTGCTTTAAACGCCTATAGGCAAGGGAATTTAGACTACAATCAAAGGAACTAGGAAACAGGAATAATCAAATTCTGCATTTGGTTGTGCTATAAGAAGGCTGGCTAGCACACAGGGATACAGAACATTTTAAATGAGTAAATCAACTATGCCTCAGAGACCTTCTAAGAAAACCATCTCTGACAGTGACAAGTTTCATTGCATGTAGCCAAGTCACAAGTACTCCTTACCATGTCCAGCATTACACATATGTCCATGCCACCTCCCTCTGCTTCTTCAAATTTCTCCTCCAAAATAATACTTTTGGGGAGGCTTGTAATTTAATCTCTTGACACTTGTTCCAGAAGTCAGCTAGGCTTCAATATGTGTGATTGCACTGGCTTGCATTCACGTCTCCCTTCCTACCCTTGCATCCATTCCCACTCTGCGGTGCTTCCCCGTTACCCCTTCGACTGGAATTGTCATCATTCATTCACTTCATTTAAACAGACGGTCTGGAGGCATCACTGGGATTCTTCTGCATTCCATTGTTGTCTCAGCCATCCTTTTCAGATCTGATTTGTGGCAATATTTAAAGCATAAGTTTCAGACTCCAGTGCAGACTGCCAAAAATACTATTGAGGTTTCTCAGGACAACCATCTGACTTTCCCCCCTTTTTTTCAGTGTAATAAATTTCTTCTTGTTCTCTCTGGTCAAGAATCAGCTGCTAAATACTGGTCCATTTGGCAGAAGGAACAAGGAAGTATTGGGGGAGATGTTTTATTTTCATTCAGCATCCAAAGCCATTCTCAATCTGATTTAATTTTTTTTAATGACATTGCAGTGCTATTATGAAATAATAACAGTAAATAATAATTTATTTTTTAAAAATTAAATGACAAAGGAACGTGGCTCAGTGGTTGAGCATCTGCTTTGTATGCAGATGGTCTCAGCTTCAATCCTGGGCATCCTGAATTAAAAGGATCCATTGGTTATAGCAGGGGTAGTCAAACTGCAGCCCTCCAGATGTCCATGGACTACAATTCCCATGAGCCCCTGCCAGCATTCGCTCATGGGAATTGTAGTCCATGTACATCTGGAGGACCACAGGTTGGCTACCCCTGGGTTATAGGGAGAGCTGTTTTATTAATTCAGTGGAGACAATACTATGGTAGAAGGCAGTTTCATATGTTCAAAAATTAAGAACCAGTTTGACTGCAAAGCCAGAAGTGCTTCAGCACTGAGTTCACAGATCAGGAAGTGCTCATTCATCACAGCATCAGGAATTCTGCAACCACAGGAAGTAATTATTTAGGCTGTAAGCAAGATGGGGGAGAAGAGTTGCAATAAGAAGTAGATCCTTTATTAAGTGAGACTTACTGCCCAGTTTACTTCTGAGTTGTCCTTGAGGTTGGGTTTTTGTGGGGAATACAGTGCGATGTTAAGTACTGTCCAAAGCTTTTTTTTTTCTGTTTGCCACAAACTGTGGAAAAGACAGGCTTGAACTGTGCACAAGTGTCAACTGCAGAATCAGCCTTCCTTGTTGCCTGTTTTACAATGAAAACAGAATAAGGGGTCTGCCAAAACAAAAACTCTGATTTAGTTTTAGCTCATTTCACAAACTTCAAGTTAGGAGTGAAATTAAAATGAAAGCAAACCATATCAGGAGATCAATCAGATTGTTGTTTCCATTAGTTTCAATTGGAAACACATTTCTACACAACTGAGATTAAATTCTTGGGGTGTGTAGCTTTAACCCAAGAAATTCTCCTTCCCAGATGCCCACTGGTTAGAAGGGGGCATCTGCCTTATATACTACATTGAACTTCTGTCTTTCAGAATGGGAACAGCCAAGCATGGGCTGGCATTTCAGTAAGCTTCTCTGAGATCCTTACGAGATAGGGTAGTGCGCTTTCTACAGAACCATAGAATCATAGGGGCTTTTCGCACGCCTTCAAAATCGCACAATGGTTGCCAATTGAAAACGCTACTGATTTGCCGTTATGCACAACGTCGTTTGACAATCTGCCACACACCTGAAACCGATCTGCAAAAAGCGCTTCCTTGTAGCGCTTTCAGGGAAATCCCCAAAAGTGGATTCACTCTCCGGAAAGCGATACACTCCTGCAACCAATCTGCAACACTAGCGAAAAAGACCTGTGCGTTAACATTGTTGTGGTTTCTACAAAGTCCCTCCCCCTGGCTCTCTCCTCTGATCTTCCGGCGAAGCGATCGCCATTTTTTTTTCTCCGAGCGAGCGGGGATAAACGCACCAGCGAGCCTCTTTCTGTTTAGAGGCTTCTCCGGCTTCAGTCCCTCCCCAGAGTCACTAAGCACAAAGAACAGAAAAGCCCGTTTGCTGATGTATTTTTCCTTTATTTTTTACACATTCATTCAGCCGAAAATCGGGCCCGTGAGAGGGGGGGGATTTTTTTTTTCACTCGGAGGGAGCGTGGCAACGATCAAACAACATCTCAAACACACCAGGCAGCTGGATGGGTCTCTGCGTTGCAACGAATCAACACAGATTCGTTGCAATGGGTCTGTTTTTTTTTTTTAACTTTCTTAAAGGGAAAGGGGCTGTTTGGGAGCATGCTAACGGCTGCCCATTGGCTGCTTGACGGCCAGGGGCAGGACGAGCTTGGCAATAGCGCTTCCTTTCTAGCAATTTTTGCCAAGACCGGAAGCCTGTGGGAAACGCTACAAAACGCAACTGGATTCCACTACAAAGGCAGGTATGCATAACGACGAATTCCACTATTTTAAATGGCGATTTTTCATTCAGCAACCAATTTGCTACAAAGATCCCGGTGCGGAAAGCCCCATAGAGTTGGAAGGGACCTCCAGGGTCATCTAGTCCAACCCCCTGCACAATGCAGGAGCTCACAACTGCCTGCCCACCCACAGTGATCCCAATCTCATGCTCAAGTGGTCACCCCACCAAAAATCTCTAGAATCTAGCCTGGCCTGGAGGAAATTCACCTACCATCCCACAGTGGCAATTATCAACTCCATGAGTATGCAAGGAAAGGCCACAAGAGACAAACACTGACACATCCCTTCCTGCCCACCCACTCACAATCACAGAAGTGGGAGTCACTCACTCACTCCTACGGACATGCACCCACACACACACTCCATGCAGGATCAGTTAGACCCATGCATACCAGGACCCCAGCTACAGCTGCTTTTGGATACAACAAAGACATCCAAAAGATGTCAGAATCTAAATTGCATAGGTGGTTTGAGGGCAAACACTGGGCCAATTTGCCCCACTGGCTTTGGGGCAAACAAGCTGCCTGTCATTAGTGCAAAGAGGGGGAGAAATCAGTAAGGTGGCCATAGATCCAGGTGCTCAAGTTAGAGGAGCCTTTGATGAACATGAGGACACATCTGGCCCCCTGGTTTTCTAAAAGCCCCACATGGAATCATGGCTACTCTTTCAAGCAAAGAAAGCTGTCTCCAACCCTCATATTTGTACAGCAGTGACTCAAGAGAACAACTCTCCAGGGGGAATTACAGATCTGTCAGGGGGAAGAAAAGGTTCTAGGATCAGTATAATCCAACTATTCACAGCAGATGTTTCAGGTGATAATACTCCACTCTGATTAATTCCGCATTTGTGAGGCTTTATAAAGGAAACTTGATAGCACTGGTGCCAGAAGGGATAATCTATTAAAGCCCTATATGTACAAACTTAGAAATACCTTCAGTGTTTCCATCACATGCAATTTAAAAACTTTGAAACCTCGCATTTCCATTGTGAAAAAAGGGGAGGGTGCAGCTGGAGGATTGCAAAAGGGACCTGCAAAAGCAATGGTCATGCATGTTGACATTCACAACATTACAGAGCAACTGACGCTTATCAAAGGAGACCACCCACCATCTCTGAGCCAAGCACTTACTGGAGCATATCAAAAGGAAGAGAATTGGTATTGAAAGTGGGGGTTCAAAGCCAAACGCGGTTCTAAAACAAAACTAGATAATGAATCACATGAGTGGTTTGCATCCTTATCTGTCAATGATCATTCAGGACTTTGAACACAACTTGGAGAATAACTGTCAAAGGGCAGCAAGTGTGTGCTTAAACCAACCACAAAACACTTTGGAATGTGCTTTCGATGTAGTTATGTGTGGCCAACTCGGGGGGGGGGGGGGAGAGAATGCTGCACCCTTTAAAAATAGTGAAATGCTTACCTTTCATTGTCGTAATACTCCATCCTCTCCACATGATGTTGCCAACATGCAGCATCTGTGCAGCAAATGGCCAGCTACATCCTCCATTTTAAGGCACTAGTTGGTGAATCCTAAAAAGTGGATTCACCAACATATGTAGCACTAACTAATGGAAAGCAACCAGCAGACAACCAGTGGAGGGAAGTTGTGGAGGCTAAAATGTGCAAAAGGCGCCTGCCTCATACAACCCTCGCTCCCGCCCCCCTCGCCCAGGGATGGGAATATCTTTTTTTAAAGCTTTTTAAATCTGGAGCAATGAATAGGAGGACAAGCATGCAGGCTATGCCACAAAGAATTTTCACAAATGTAGCACAAGCTATGCCTCTCTAAACTCCACCCCCCCCAAAAAAAAATCAGGAATGAGATTAATTTTTAAAATTAACAAGACTCATGATTCAATATGGGGTAGTGTTCAAAAAGTGCTATGCATCTATGATTAGATGCATAGGTGTTTCAACAAAGAAATATGCATTAAAAAAAAAAGGGAACCGTGGGACCTTTGAAGAATGAAGAAAGGGGACCACATGTGGTCCTTCGACTAATTAGATGTGGGCCCCGAAGGATGCCTTCTCCCCCCCCCCCTGGCCCTTTACTTCATCCCCCCCAGCCCTTTACAACACACTTCATTGTTGTGGTGTGTCTGTATCTTATTTTGAAGGGATGTTTAAACATTACCACAGCGATCAGAGAGCGTTAGGGCAGTGGTTGAGAGTAGAGAAGTAAACTACCCCCCCCCCACCGGGCCTCAGTAAAAGGCGTTGAGTGGTCCCCGGTGAGTGGTCCCCGGCATTGAGTGGTCCCCGGTGATAAAAAGGTTGGGGAATCTACTACATTTTTTTTCAAACCAAATCGAATTTATTCCTTTTACAGACTCCTTGAATTATTCTTATGAAATGCTGAACAGGGTCATATGTACCATCCCCTCTCCCAATCTCTATGCATTCAGTGAAACAAACTCTATTCTGCCCACCTCATGTAGCTTTCATAATGTTCAAATAGAGTTTTTATGCCACAATTTTTAAGGGATTGTTGTATACTCAGATCGAGGATGTCCATTCTAGTCACCCATGCATTCCAGGTAGCAATGCATACTCAGGGAAATGCTCATTCTTTTGTGGATCGTACTAATTCCTTGAATCCAGCAATTACTAGATTAGTCAGTAAACCAACATAAGTAGGTAATACCCAAAAAAGTTATATTACAATTTCTGCCGCTGGAGAGGATTATGCCTGATCATAAATATAAGAGTCACATATTACCAGCCAAACAGCACACATTTTGAAACACTGCCATCTTTAGACAACCTGGATGAACAGGCAAGAGGCTCAGTGCAGAAGCCAACTGAATGCATATGTCAGTTGCACAAAGACCTTATGAGTTCACGTAATGAAGCCAGCAGATGCAGACATACATGTGGGGAGGGGGCACAATTTTTACCCATCTTCTATCTAGACCTACTTATTTCCTTTTTTCCCCAATGGAAAGGGCTCTTTTATGACTTGCTATAATGCAGATGATACTGAATTTCCACTCAGCAAGTATTTTTCTAACAGGTAGGAGAAGCAGAGAGAAGGCAGCATGGGACAGATTTGGTATTGGCTGATCTCACCAGATCTTGCAAACTAATCGAAGTTGGTACTTTGAAGGGAGCCCACCAAGGAAGACTCTGCAGAGGAAGGCAGAGGCAAACCACTTGCCTTGAAAGATCCTTGTTGGGGTTGCCATAAGTCAGCTATGACTTGACACTTTACACACATAGAGGACAAGAGGAAATTCCACGCAAATAAAAGAGCCTAAATATCAAGACAAACATGTTAATCTTTCAAGAATATTGAAATGAATGCATTCATATTTGTGTGTGTACAAAGTGCTGGCAAGTCACAACCAACTTTTGGCAACGTCACATGGTTTTCAATGCAAGTGATTAAGCCAAGAGCAGCCATGGCCTTTCTCTGCGAAGCCTTCCTTGGTGGGCTCCCATCCAAGCTCCCAACCATGCTTAGATCTGATGGGCTATACCATTCTATGTCCCATTCATATCCAAACTACCTTCTAGAAAAAAAATATTTTGGTACAGATGTATTCAAATAGCATCTTTCCATCCTCCTTGATTTAAAAGGTAAATATCTCTCTATGAAGAATCACAGCTGACTTTGCTATGCTTCTTGTCGCAAGGAAGGCAGGGTTGGGACCTTGGGAGATCCAGGCAGACTGCAGCAATCATTACATTATTCATAGTCTTGAGCTCTTGGCTGGCTGATCCAAAAAGCTGAGCCCTGGCAGACCTCCCTTTCATGCTACTATAACATCCCAGCAAAAGTGATATTGATTTGGCAACATGGTGATGGAAGGGCTGTTGACACCACCAAAGCTCCATTATACCAGGTCTGCTCTGTAGACCAGAGGACAGACATTGATCTTTTATGGCTAGCTTAGGTTTTTCATGGTGCTTCATTTGCTGCTGTGCTCTTGGACACTTTCTGCTGGTAAAGGATACCATGAGCCACTGGTAATTTTGACTGAAGTTCACTTGAATGTTTTTTTCCAAGGGTTTTATTTTGGAAGGTTACCATTGACAACAACATCATTTCTAGACTGCCAGTGCTTTGGAAGAAATCCAGGTCTTGCAGCTAATAATGGGGCCCAGATGGACTTAGTGTTTTAGTAATGGGATGCCCAATAGTGTGAGCTATGGATGGAAAATTTGGGCATACACTATGCTCATACTGAGGAAGTGAGAAAGCACTCTGTGATACACCCCATATTCACTGATGCTTCCTAATCTTCATCCCCTGACTACTCCACCTCTAACCACTAAAATATCAGGGTGATATATTTCCTAAACAGCTGAAATCCAGTTTTAAATTTTTTGTTTGAACGAGGGCTGTTTTTGCGAAGTGCTGAATATCTTATTGGATCTCATGTGTTCAGGGTTTTTTAAAAATAGTTTAAATGGCCTTTTAAGAACTTGGGCTACCCTTTCAAAGAATGTCTGCACTTTCTTAAACCCTAGAGTAATTAATTATACTGCTTTGAGAATCAGTCTAGGGACAGTCCTTTTCCTAATGGCACAAAAATCTCACTGAAATTTTCACATTGTCGCGTAACTCCTGGCAAATTTACGTACTGAGTGCAGGTTCCATTGGTTAATGGTCCTCACCTGTGACAATCATAGCTGATTACTTTTCAATAGACTATCTACCTTTAAAGAATTCTGGGAATTCTGGGGTGGAAAGCTATCTCCTGGATGAACAAAAGTTAGCACATTTCACCCTTTGCATAGAGATTTCTCATTAAAGTCATTGATTGGAACACAGAGCTGACTCCTCACATTTCACTATTAGTCCCTAAAGAACAATTAGTAACAGGATCAAAAGGGCCACGAACATTTTTTAAAGATGCAAAATATTACTTTCTAACAATGTCATCTCCTGGGCTCCAAAGAGCTGATGAAGGCTCCTGGGAGGTACATTAAAAACCATGCTCAGCAAGTGCTGAGACCGCAGGTTGACACTATGACAAGATGGCTACTCCCTCCACCCCCAGCAAACTAGATGCGTACTTTTGGAGAAATTCATAACTTCATATAGTACAGTCAATACAAGATATATTGGTAACTTCTTATAGAGAACCAATATGTTGTTGTAATTACAGGGTTGGAGGCTGGGGTCCATATTTTCACTCCAAAATGAAACTTATTGGGGTGATCTTATAAATTCTGTTATTTTCAGTGATGCCAGTTTTGTTTCTATAAGAGCACTGTCACTTTTTGTTTCAAGGGACTCTAAAACATATATAAATATCAACAAACAATAAAGGATACTGACACTAGAAAATAATGCTTGCCACCCCACCAATTCTGGTTAGTAGTCCACAAACCAGTATTCTAAACCGGAATTACACTTGGTTCAGGAGTCTTGCTTTGTAGAGACTCAGATTAATCATTCCACCCAAAAGCCAAAATCCTGGTTTAACCCAAGTGATTTCTCAACATGATCATCCAGGCACAGAGTCACAGCTGCAGAATGGTCCCAAACCACAAGCTTGCTTCTCCTGCTGTAATTGGATCTCTGTATCAAGTTTGATTTCCATGCAGTCAGAGGTCAGTTTTGATGCTCTGCTGTGCTAACTCTGGTTGCTTCAATAAACCATGGTTTAAACTAAAGGCATCTGTACCATGGCATCTGTAAGCTGGGCTGGAAAAGCTACATACATCACGGCAATGTTTACATCTGTAGTATTGGAGAATAGGGAGACAAAACAGTATCCACATATTTAGATTCCACACCCTCAAAGGTCTCACTTGTTTCTTGTCCTTTCATTACTCTTTCTAGCACATCTCTAGCAATTTTTTTTAATAAACTGTTCCATGCATGCAAAGTTAACAGGGCTGTCCAGATGCAAAAAGATTGGTGGTGCCATGGGGATTCTTCTGTTAACTCCTCTGTTTTTATTGGAATACATGCCTATTGTATAAACAACTCAAATTTCTTAATTGTTTTTGCTCAAGCAGAAGTTAGATAAATATTTGTGAGGCATGACATTGGCTTTTGGTGTTGTTTGGTATCTTTTTCTTCTGACGGAGTCCAAGTAATGCAGGATTTAAAGAAGACTTTCTACTTGCAGTTGTAGTCTGTAAATTAATGTTGTTATTTTACAAGCCACGCTGGAGGGCATGAGCAATGACCCCCGTAAGTTTCCTGCAACAGAAACAGCTGATCCCTAGCTACAACCTTACTAATTTCTGAGGCCTTTTCATTGCATTGCTTTTACCAGAATTCAAACTTCACCACAAAATATAATAATCTTGCCTACTTAAAGTTAACTGGTTTGGTCAAATTAGCTGTCATAAAAACTTCTTTGTCATTTCACCTCTGCTTTGCCTGATCCCTAGATGCTATAGTTCTTTCTACTGCCTTCCTGTATTATATACTCCTCCTATGTGGATATGACTAACATTCCCAGTTTCATGTACTGCTCTGTATAATTCCACTCCAAAGATCTCCTTGTCTTCTATATAGCCTTCTCTCATCTCCCTCCTTTTCAACCCATGTTATTCACCTTTCTTGAGTCACCCTTGATGCTTTAGCCCAGATTCTATCATTTGAGTTAGCTAATAAACAAAGTTATTACAATCACCTCTCCCCACAAAATGTAAGTCCCTTCAGCATGTAGATTGTTTAATAATGCTTAGCTATCTTCAAATAGTTGTGAATATTCCAGGTTATTCCTAGCTAAAGATGTAAACAACACAGCCGTGCACATCTGAGCATGCTGGTCCCAAGCCCAAGTAAATGGGGAGTGTTAAGGAAAGATCTGGCAACCTACCTTGTAAAAATATTTTGCCAAGAAATTTCCATATGATGCCCAATGGTGAGCCCCTCAGGCCAGAAGGTACCCAAGATACTGGGAAGGAACAAGGACCTGCAGCAAGAACCCCTGGATTTTATGACGCACCTGGGAAAATCCAGGAGGAGGCCCAAATGCTGATGCTACCAATGGTGAAAGCAAGGGTCTGCACTTTGCGAAGATGCACCGAATAGCAACTTAGAATGTTAGAGGACTCACTCAAGGAAAATTGGAAATTGTCAAAAGATAAATGGTCATTGAACATTGATCTCCTTGGCATCAGTGAAATACATTAGACAGATCATGGTTTCTTCCAATCAGAGTTTATCTACTATTCAGGACACAACTCTTTAAGAAGGAATGGCTTTCATTGCAAGCAAAAAATTTTCTCGAGTAGTGAGAAGTTTTTTGATGATCAATGATCAAATCTTGACAATTCAAATTTGTGCCAAGCCAATAAATATCACAACTGTCCAAGTATATACTCCAACAACTGATGCAACAGAGGCAGAATAGAAGACTTCTATACTGCCATTCAAGACACTTTAAAACAAGTACCCAAGAAGGATGTCATTTACAGAATGGGTGATTTTAATGCAAAAGTTGGCACACAAGCAGAGAGATACGTTACTGGCAACTAGGGATATGGAGAAATGAATGATGCAGGTGATCATCTAGCACAATTCTGTCATGAAAATCAGCATAAACATCACCTATAAACTTGGACATCACCAAATGGACTACACAGGAACCAAATTGACTATAGCTTATGCAGCCAATGATGGTCCAGTTCTTTCCCTTTTTAATAATGTTGACAGCCACATTTGAAAGCCATAAAATGACATGGTACTGAACATTCTTTCAGTGATCAGCATAGCATGTCATTAGAGATTGGGACAGGAACAGGATGGGAGGGAAAGCAAATATGGAGAATGTGCTTGAAAGGATGGGAAAATTGACTTTAAATACTTTCTCATTTTACTCATGGGGAATCCCACCCATATGTAAAGTTGATGTTATATGATATTTAACTGGGTTGCTATGGCACTGGCTTAGTGTTTTGTTATGAAAATGTTCAGAATTTCCACCTATAAACATAGCCATGTCACTTGGGCTTATGTTTCATTGATTTTGCAGAAACCTACCCCTAATTAATTGTGCTTGGGGCTACACCTCTAGTTCAAAAGATGGAGGCAAGCCAAACAAAAAGAAGGAGACCAGGCCTACACAGACCTTTGAAACATGGACTCCAGGCAGCCTGTAAAAAACTTGGCTGCTCTCTAGAAGTCAACACAAGGGATGCAGCATGCACCCCTCCCCATGAGTCATGCCTATGGTGATCTACCCTGCCACATTCCTCGCTGGATGGAATAATCACCCTGCATATGAGGAAACAACTGTCACAAATATAAAACCAGAAATGGGGCTCCTTCACACCCCTTCAGCTCTAATGTAAAGCCTTGTAGAGGAATAAGAGCTGTCCGTGAATCAGCTCAGACCTAATAAACTACCATTTAGGAATAGTTTATTTCTTTACCTGTTCATGCCCAAGCTTATTCTTTTCAGTTTAAGCAAGGAATCACACCAATACGGGTCATTGCTCTCATTTCCCAATCTAATCAGCTTAAGTAATTTTTACTCCGTAATGTTTCCAGACAGGAGGATTGCTCTGGCCCAGCTCTCTAGCTGCAGCAACAAAATCAGAGCATCTACACCATGCCATCCTCTTCCCGGTGATCCACAAGGGCAAATGGCCTATATCCCACCCAGAAGAAAAAAGGAAATCACGAGGCACATAGCAGTCTTCTCTATGTTTATAGATGAAAAGTTTATAACATAAAGTCTAAATGGTCAAACATACGATCAAACATAAAGAGTCAACCAAAACGGGATCCTAGGTTAAGTGACCCGCTTTCTGTTTTATCTGCATCAGTGGTTGCTCTTCCAATATATTGTCACAGTAGCAGTCGTAGTATCACATTGGCAAAATGCTCATAATCGTCTGGGGATTTCATAAAGTGCCCCTATACCCCACCCAGGCAGGCTGCCCCCAAATCCTTCCTCCTAAAGAAGTCAGCTCTTTCTTTACATCAGCCCTGAAAGGAAGAGGGAACTAGTGGTTCCATTCCCATTGACCCATTCATGCCATTAAACTAATTCAGTGGGAATGAAGACATCCTTATGGCTCCCTGATTGGTCAATTGATTCAAAAGAGTCCGATGACCAGCCTGTCAATCTTTCTTCTTTCCCATGAAGAAGGGAGGAGAAGAGCAAAAAAATGTCAAATTTGCTGATTCTGAACAGGGAGGGGGGAGGCTGGGAGGGCAGTGGGACTAATCCCCACTTCCACATGATATCACCACTGACCTGGCCCCCTCCTGGTCCTGGCACACTTTAGGGCTCTGTTGTCCTGTGTTAAGGGAATGGGGCATTTTTTTTTATTTGCAGGAAGATGGGATAGCATAACAATCCCACCTTCCTGCAAATTTTAACACATACACATACACACACCATGGGACGGAACCTTTCCCGACATTGTCAGGATGCAGAAATCTGGAGTGGATCGGGTCCACCACAGTAAAAGGTCCCCAGCTGGGACACAGGAAGCAGTGGAGCAGCATGCTCTGCCAGAACGCACTGCTGGCAGCCCAAAACGGCACCGCTGGTGAGGAATCAGCCCAAGTGTAACTGAACTAGTGGACTGTCTCTTTAATCCTCCAACAATTATCCTCCCTTCATTATAAGGCTTATACTTAGGGCAGGACCAAACCAGATGGTTACCCCAAGAATTGGCTGCCACTTTGGAGAATGAGTTCCTACCACAGAACTCCTTTTAACTGCAATTCAGGGCCCACTTATGCGGGGGGGGGGAGCACTCCTGCCTCCCTCCCCCTACTCTTTTTCTCATTTGGCACCAGAGCAGATTCACTCTATAAAATGGTGGTGAATCCCTGCAGTGAACTTGGGGATGCCATCTCATCTAGCTCGGTCCATCCTGGGTGGGTTTCTCTTTCTACACTTGACCACTGTACTTAGGACATTTAGCCCTGGGCTTTTGAAACACAGGAAACAGGTATGAAAAGTTTAGTCTTGCCAATAGGCCTGAAGAAAAAAATCCCATCTATTTAGTCATGTGTAGATAGCCCAGTCAAACCTGATCACGTCAGATCTCAGAAGTTAAGCAGGGCTGGCCCTGGCTAGCCCTTGAAAGGGTGACCTCCAAGGGATACCAGAGTTGTGACATGAGGGCAGGCTGTGGCAAACCCCCTCTGAAACAACAAAAGAGGGAACAAAGTAACCCAACCTATATACACAACCTAGGAACCTAAAAGGTTGAGCAGCAGCAAAATATGTATTAAATATTAAAATGCAAATATTTATTTCAATACATGTGCACATATAAAACTTAAAAACATCGACATATATTATGCACAACTGCACAAATACAAAACACATGGATAAATGACAAGAAACCAGATAACCAAACATTTCTCAATGCCCCTTGGGGGTCTTCTTCAGTGGTTTAATATTTAAAAGCACTCATGTGATATAATAATGGGGACTATTAGATGATAAATAATATGAATGGAGAGGCTCCCACCCTAATGAAAAGTATCCAAATATAACTATTTGAGCCCCCCAATTAGGATATTTATTCTTCAAAGTGCCACCCTTATAGAAGTCTTCTCTGAGCCTGAATGTATTCTCATATGTCTCATGGAATGAAATTACAGCTGATCTTCAGACTACAGAGTTCAGTTCCCATGGAGAAAAGTGATATTTTGGAGGGTGGTGTCTATGACATTGTACTCCACTAAGGTCCCAGTCCTCCCCGGGCTTCATCCCCAAATCTCCAGGAGTTTCCCAATCTGGATCAAGCATCCCTAACACCCCATCCCCTTCCAGTGGTGGGGGAGGCTGACAACCCTCATTGCGGGAGGAGAGCACTTGGCAATATTTTTTCCTATTTGGGGTTGTCCTGGTTTCGGTGCAAGCACAGTAGCATAAGGAGGGGTTGTTTTAAGTTTCTGTCTACATAGGGATCACTGCACCCGGATTGGACCACTGTGCTGGAAACAATGTCCAGATACCGGATACTGTCCTGAACAGCGGTCCACCTATAGTGCTGTTTCCCAAATATGCACTATGGTTAAGATTGTATAATGCTCATGTTACAGTCAGTGCATGTACAGCTGACTGCATGATTGAACTCTCACAATTCCCTGGTTATATTAGCAAAGGGAACAGGCATTTTTAAACTTGTGAACACAGCTCCTATCTTTCTCTTTAACCAAGCATAAGCGCAGTTACCCAGCTCACAATGGTGTCAACAGAGACAGTGCAGCAAGGAAGAACAGGTCTGAGATGAGTATTGGGCTAGCAGGGCCAAAGAATAAGGTGGCTACCATTTCACCATAAGCTTGAGCATGGACATTGCAAGTTGCTACCCATGTGGGCCCCCACAAGGTCAACAGAAATCTTTGCTATGACCTGCTAAACAGCAAAGTGTCTCACAAAGGTCTCCCGCTTTGTGGCTGTAGATATCATGTTGCTCTTTGAGAATGCTCTGCAGAAGGGGGAGAGGTGGGGGCTGTGCCAATTTCATTCCTTTCCAATGTCCACACCTACATTACCGCCTTCCCTCACGTCATCATTTGCCCTTGGATTACCTCTTGCAACTCTCAATATTCAAAATAGTTATTTATGCCCAAGGGTCTCTAAGGTCGCAAATACACGTCAACGGCTGCCTCCTTTTTCTTTCCCTCTGGAAATGTCTTGTGTTTTTCAATTTGGGGGCTGATTATGCACACAGTTCTTTGTGCCATGGATCTCTTCCTCATTCCTCCTGGACACCTCTTTTGCCGATTCCACTTTTGGGAGTCGCTTAATTGGCTCTGCCCCCTGCAGCATGTTCTGATATGTGAGCCTCTTGTGGCGCAGAGTGGTAAGGCAGCAGTCTGAAGCTCTGCCCATGAGGCTGGGAGTTCAATCCCAGCAGCCGGCTCAAGGTTGACTCAGCCTTCCATCCTTCCGAGGTGGGTAAAATGAGTACCCAGCTTGCTGGGGGGTAGATGGTAATGACTGGGGAAGGGACTGGCAAACCACCCCGTATTGAGTCTGCCATGAAAACGCTAGAGGGTGTCACCCCAAGGGTCAGACATGACTCGGTGCTTGCACAGGGGATACCTTTACCTTTACCTTCCTATTTTTGCATTCGATGAAACTTTTTGTTGCTCCATATAGACCAAATTTTTAATCAAGACCCCCCCCAAAAAAATCGCTAGTGGAAAGCAGTGTCTATGAATAGTTAGTCTTGTGGCACCTTAATTTATGAACAGTTCTGGCTTTTTAAAATTCTGGTATAAGCTCTCATGAACATTCAATCCACAGCAATGCTGGAATAAAAAATGGTTAATATGCAACATGCCACAATATTGTAGTCCACGATTGTGCATTCTGGGATAAAACTTGGTTAGTCTTTACTGTTTCATGAGGTTCCTGTTTATTTTTGCTGCAACTACCTAACATAGCTACTTCTCTGGAATTATGAATAGGTGATATCTAATCCTTGATACTCAGTGAGCTGATCTGCTTAAAAACTGAAGCACAAATCCATATGTTGCTGCTGTGCTCAGCTAAAGGGGTTTATTGACATCATCGTCTTATCATTTTCCTATCACCTACTATCTTAATTAAAAAAAACACTTTTCAGATCTCAGATCAAGAGTTGGTAAAAGCACCTTTACAATATCACTTTTGGAACTTAGATGTAAAGGACAGGTATATTTTAAAAGTATTATCACACAGAGGATTTAGGGTTCTCTGCCCTGAATTTAAAGTGAAGCACTAGCAGATGGAGGACATAAGCAGATGCATCTTTATCTGCTTATGTCCACACCCCTGAAAAAGAAATAACCCCTTGCCTTTTTTGTGTGTGAAGAGCTTACAAAAAAACAGCACGGAGATGGAACGCCAGTCTCATCATCTTTCCCTTAGGGTTGTCAACAGTGGATGACAGGGTTTGGGGACAGGTGGGATCTCAGTGGGGTATAATGCCTTAAAGCCCACCCCTCCCCCCAAGTAGCCATTTTCTACAGGGAAACTGATCTCTGTCATCTGAATGTCAACTGTAATTCCGGGAGATTTGCAGTTCCCACCTGGAGGTTGGCAACCCTATACGCCAAGGGTAGTCAACCTGTGGTCCTCCAGATGTCCATGGACTATGATTCCCATGAACCCCTGCCAGCGTTTGCTGGCAGGGGCTCATGGGAATTGTAGTCCATGAACATCTGGAGGACCACAGGTTGACTACCCCTGCTATACGCTACACAAAACTATCCCCACTTGTACATTATAGGAAAAGTCTGTGTTTTAAAATATGATCACAATAATCTTCAGCTAGATACTGAATAGCAAACTAGACAATAGAAATCAGGAATCTCCGAAACCCTTTACTCTTTCTTATAAACTGTAACTATTACAAAAGACCTAATGACCTTTGGGCTTCACAATGACCTTTTGGGGCTTACAATTTAAGGGCCAATGAATGCTCCTGCCTTGGGCCTACCTTGGCCTTCACAATTTAAGGGCCAATGAATGCCCTTGCCTGTGTCCTCCGGCAGCCCAATCAGGCTGCGTCTCCTGCCGCTAACTGTCATGTCCAATTACTTTGCACCGTTTGCCTCTGACTGCTGACAGAGCAGGCAGGTACCTGGTGAGTACACTCCAGGGGCCAGGAACCAATGCCTCCCTGCAACAGACGGTGACCAGAGCCAATGAGAATGTGGGGAACGGAGATTCAGCCAATCAGAGGGTGAGCCCTCTGGAGTCAGTTCTCTCAGAGCCTCCATGTGCTATGGGAATTCCAAGGGCAATTCTGACCTTGGGAAAGTCCCAGTTCTCTCACTCAGCAACACCTCCCTGACAGGGAGTCTGTTATGGGGTGAGAAAGGGAATGTTTCTTCTCCACAACAACTCTGTCCAACTTCCAAAGCAGCCCTTTCTGCCTGGGGAGCTGATCTTTATAGTCTGGAGATGAGCTGTAATTTCAGGAGCTCTCAAGTCCCCACTGGGAGGTTGGCTACCCCTGGGTTGGAAATGTCCCTGGAGGTTTGGAGGTGGGACTTCAAAATGGTACAATGTCTCAGAGTCCACGTTCCAAAGTAGCCATTTTTGCCTGCACAGTTGATCATTGTAATCTGGAGATGAGCAGTGATCTAAAGATGATGGTAGAGGCTTGCAGACTGAGGTTGGGATGGAGTGGTGCAGGTGTGTCCCTCCTGGACTATGGACTTTGGCCAGCCCTCATCAGCAACTGTATATTTTGGGGCGCAGACAGACCAGCATGGTTCCTGCGAGTCTAGAAAGTATAGGAAGATCTAAATAAAGAATATTTACAGCCTGAAACTGTAAATGGTGAACAAATAAATAGCTGGAGAGACATGGGAACTGAAGTGACTTTTCTCAAGCTTAGCTTGGTAAATAAAAATCAATATTTGCCAAGAAGGTCCTATGAAATCAAATGCATACGTGGCCCAGAATTTCAAGTGGAGTTAGTTTTACAGGAAAGTAGACATTGAGACTTTGGGGGGAACTAGACAACGACTTGGCCTTGTGAACAGCAACAGGGACTGCAGCTCAAGAACGGAAATGACATTGAACACAGAACTGGGAGGAATTGGTTGCTATGTAATCTCCCCCTAAGAAGAGTCTCCAGTCTGATTTTCCCTTCACATATCCGAGGACATGGCTCTAGAAAGCTCATCTGTAACCACTATGCCACAATTCCTGAAGGTCAGTCCTCTCCCACACTCAACGGACATTCCACACCACAGGTTCTTGACACCCATCTCTCCCCACCCATGCCCTCATTTGTCACCATGCCACCACAACCCCCCACACAACACACACATTCAACCCCATGCCCTCACAGACTGGACCTCTTTCCACCGCCAAGCTCTAGCGCCCATTGTTCTAAAACCTACAAAGTCTCCTGAGTGCCCATTTGTGCCACAACTCTCTGCAATCACACACTCTCGTGCCCAGCCACGTAACCACAACCCAAAACACACCCATGTCCTTCCAGAATCAACAACTCCTGACTTTCTTTTACCACCCCCACACTCTAGCGCCTGTTGTATTCCTGGATACAACGGGCTTTGCCCCTAGTATTTCTTATAATGCACATAGTGATGTCTTTATACCTTATTGCCTATTCAGGGAAAGAATGATCCCAATGTAACTGAACATGGGGAAAGAGAAAGAATTAAGAAACACTTGGCATCTAGTCTGGTCCTCATAAGTGACAAAATTAGAGAGAAAGTTTGAGAGCAGTGGCACCTTTAAGACCAACAAAGTTTAATTCTGGGTATAAAATTTAGTATGAATCCACACTTTATCTGATGAAGTATTTGATGGCGTGTGTCTACACATGAATGCTTATACCCAGAATTAAGCTTTGTTGGTCTTAAAGGTGCCACTGGACTCAGTGTTCTATCTTTCAGACCAGCATGGCTACCCTCCTGAAAACTGAGAGCAATCTTGTTCCTGTCTCTGCAGTAAATCCCAAGCTCCACAAGGTGTCGCTCATTATCTTTAAATAAAACTTGAGACGCTAACCCTTCCCCTTGTACAGCAAAAACCGAGTCCAATAGCACCTTCAAGATCAACAAAGACTGATTCACGGTGTCACCTTTTCAGTGCTGACACCTTGAATAAATCTTTGTTGGTCTTAAAGGTGCCATTGGACTCAATTTTTGTTCTGCTACTTCACACCAACCCGGCTTTCCACTTCCCCTCGTACAAAACATTGTGCAAGGAAAGCCTGAATACAAACCAGTCACAGTCGAGGAAACCTAGGCTGCAGGTGAAGATTTTTATTTCTGTCCAGTCAGCATCAGAGACCTATACTGTACCTCTCACTGTTTTTCTTCATGAAAGGTTTGTAGAAGATGAAAAGTATGTTTTTATACCCTGTTTTTTCCTTTCATAAGGAGTCTCAAAATGGCTTATAATTGCCTTCCCTTCCTCTCCCCATAACAGGCAACATGTGAGGCGGGGGGGGGGGGGGCTGAGAGAGTTCTGAGAGAACTGTGACTGGCCCTAGGCCACCCAGTAGACTACATGTGGAGGAGTGGGAAATCAAACTTAGTTCTCCAGTGAACTCTATTCACTGCTCTTCTCAGCAAAGTTACAGTTTATTTAGTAAATGGTTTTGTGGGACTGATCTCCACCATGAATTCTATAGGTGCTACAAAGGAACTCACTCTTCCTCTAGGTAGCCATCCATCTCTGTACAGCAGTTCAAATCCTGACAGACAAAAATATGATATTGCTTGTGTGACTTCTCTTCTTTGAGGTTTACGTCATATGACAGATTCATCAAATTCTTGGTTTTGGAATACCCAGTCAGAGACCTCAGTGATGAGATGATCCCCAAAACTGAATAAGTTGGCCTTATTTATATATTGTTCCCACATACCAGATTATCTATGGTCACCATAGATTTAAAAAGGTGACTAACAGATATTGATCACTTTTTCACAAAGATGTTTAAGGAATAACCATAACCTTCCATTATGGGAATATTATAGAGAATCCTATACATTGTGAAGTATTTTATTTATTCATATAAAAGATTTAGGGAGCAGTTTCACACAGGTCAAAAAAACACATCTCCTTTTATTTGAGAGCCAGCTTGGTGTAGTGGTTAAAAGCAACAACTTCTAATCTGGATAACTGAATTTGATTCTTCCACATAAAGTCAGCTGGGTGACATTGAGTCAGCCACAGTTCTCTCAGAGCTCTCAGCCTACCTCAGAGGGTTGCGAGGGGAGGTAGGGTAGGTGATTGTAGCTTCTTCTATTCACTGAGGCTTATTCCCAGGAAGGTGTTCTTAAAATTGCACTGTTAGCCTTCCAAGTTAGATAGCCACAAAGAAAAGCAAATTCATCATCAGTGTGCATCTAATAAATGAAGTACAAAAACTTTGTTAGATACTGATAAAGGGATGAGCAAATAAATACATTTTGAACTACCTCCAGTAGCCTGCCATTTTATCATACCTACAAAAGTGTGTGTGGGGGGATCAGAACAAGAACTCAACGGGAAAGCTTAACATATGAGTAGATTAACAAGGTGCAAAGCTGTTCTTGCCTAGGTATCATAAGATACACTAGTGGTGAAAAGGGAACCAGGCCACATTAGTGCATATAAGGCTTTCAGGAAAAGGTGTGAGGAAAGTTAGTTGGGCCCAGTTCTGGAGGAGACCCAAACCTGGAGCAGGTAAACACAGTTCAAGTAACTGTAGGTGGCATCTCAGAGGCTCAGATCTCAGAAGATTTGCAGAGTTGTCCCTGGTCAGTGTTTGGAGGGGAGATCACAAAGGAAATCCAGAGTGCTGCAGAGAGGCAGGCAATGGCAAACCACCTCTAAATGTATCTTGCCTTGAAAACCCCACGAGCACTCACCATAAATTGGCTGCAACTTGATGGCACTTTCTACTCACCCGGAATCCAGATAGTTATAGAGTGCAGCTTTAAAGGCCAAAGACTAACATGTTTTATTTCTGTCACCAAAATATCTAAGGGCAGTTTGGGTGTTACATTCACAACATGGCGAATGCTTTGTATCACTCCACAGGACAGCTGTTGTCTAGTCAGGGAAGAATCTGGTCACCCTGAAAGGGCCTCAGCTTGGCCATTCCAGCTCAGTTATAAAACTATGATATGGCAAGTTGATTTTTCCCCCCTCATCCTGCCTCCCCGAGAAGAGGACATCAGAATTAATTGGGCCTGAGGAAGATTGTTTAGCAAAATTTGTTAGGCTTAATAGACATTTGCTGTTGGTTTCACTTGAGACCAGTTGCCTAGTGATGCCTGACATGACAATTTCATGATATATGATGTGATGAGGCCATTGGGTATTATCTTTAATTTTGTTTTTGCCTTGTAATCTGCACGACTCCAATTAACGCCAGATTTTTGAAAATTAGAGCTATTACTTCTAAAACCCAAGAGGAAAAAACATCCCCTTTGATCTTGGCTGGAGATGGCCTCTTATGAAGCAGTTGACAATGTAGTTTTACTTTACAGAACAGAATGTGGGCAGCAGCCACAAACCAGTTCTCAATATCTGTACCATAAATAAAACCGGATAGGGATGGTAGGAGGAGTTGGGACTCATTGCATACCTGCTTGGCTGGCCATCCAACGAACAGCCAGTCAGGTAGGTTGTCCTGCCCCTGGCCACACCCCCCTCTACTGCCAGCCCACTCCACTCGATTGCCTGCAAGAGGTAAGGCAGCCAGCGAGCGTGAGCTGGGAGGCGTGGAGGGCCTGGGACCACAGCCAGGACTGGGGTCTGGGAGGGAAAGGAGGCAAGCCTTCACCGGCACATGGGGTGGAGAAGGCTGTGATTCCTGCTAGACTTCTCCCCTCCACTGCCCCAAAAAGGCTCATTGCAGCTTCTCCAGGTCTTAGTGGGCCTCCTCGAGGTAAGGGGAGAGAAGGATAGTGCCCGTTGTATTTTAAATTACAACAGGCTATTTTTCTAGTAAGAAATAAGTTCATGTGGTCCTAATGGCTTGCTTGCAGTCCTCTGTATTCTTTAGATTTTATATGGTAAGTTTTATTACACAGATGTTTTTATTAATTTTGGATTCTGCATAGACCAACAGCAACTTTTTCCTTTTCTTCAAGGATATCTAATTAGGGTTGCCAGCTCTCGGATGGGGATTATCTGGAGTTGGAAGAGTGTGGGAATTGGAATATAATGCTATGGAGCCCACCCTCCAAAGCAGCCATTTTCTCCAGGAGAACTGAACTCTTCAGTTTGGAGAAGACCTGTAGTTCCGGGGGAACAGTGAAAAAATGGAGACAGAAGGAACAGGGTAGACACCTGTGTACTGTGACTACCCCATGTGCCCCTAATGGGCAGGGGGACATTTCGGTGTCTGTGGCCTAATTCACACAAGAAGGGAAATGACACAGAACTGGGAGGAATTGGTTGTCATGTAATCTTCCCCTAAGAAGAGTCTCCAGTCTGATTTTCCCTTCACATATCTGAAGACATGGCTCTGAAAAACTCATCTGTAACCACTATGCCACAATTCCCACACAGTCCTCTATGTAACCACTATGCCACAGTCCTCTCCCACACTCAATTAACATTCCAAACCACAGGTTCTTGACACCCATCTCTCCACACCCATGCCCTCATTTGCCACTACACCACCACAACCTCCCACACAACACACACATTCAACCCCATGCCTTTACAGACTGGACAACTCCCCTTCTTCCCACTGCCAAGCTCTAGCGTCCATTGTATTTTTGGATACAACAGGCTTTGCCCCTAGTTATAAACAAATTAGAAACTAAGGCCCAAATAATAACCTCAATCCCAATAAAATCATACACTTTTATCAAACATATCCTAATGCAACTGTGATCATATGTGTTTTGAGGCTATGTTTTAAATTTATATATAATAAATACATGTATTTTCCTATATTTGATAATACATTTGTTATATATTGAGACACAGCATTATTAGGCCTTTCACTCGCAGCCTGCTAAGGGATCGTGTACCTCGCTGGGAATCTGGAGGAACATGGCTGGCCTGTTGCTGATGTCTGCATTTCCAACATGTGGACAAAGAACGAAGACCATCAAAATGCCTCTTGTCAGAGAATTTGCTGTAACCCAACACCAGCAATAAATTTAAGCTTTGTGCCTGGCCTGCATTTCATGGAAGATGCTTGTAAGACTAGTCATAACATCACAGCATGTAAATTTGCTTCCCACCCCTCTGTCCTTTTAAAAATTTGTAACCTCTAACCTGATAAAGGGTATATTATGTATGGTAGGAAACTTCACAAAAAGTCTGCCCAAAAAGACATTGGTATTTCTGCATGTGGAACTGGTTTCGCAACAGAAAAGCTACCACAGTATTTTTGATGATGCATGTCATTCCTCCATCATAGCAGCCACTGCATCTTTTCAGTGCAGTGTTTAAAACTAACTTTAAAACGACTTTTCTTTTAGAGCGGTCATGAAAATGCCTGTTTTTGAATGCATAAACGCTATCGTGTTTTTGATCTCCTCCCCTGGTGAAGGGACAGCCTCTAGTCCCTCATCCACCAATGGGAGCACAGACCCTCCGAACTCTGCTATGGCAACATTAGACCAGAAGAAATTAATTTTTCATTCCCTCAAAGACATTTGCAAGTATTTCAATCCACTCTCTACTAAAGTGGTTCTCAACCGCCCTGATGCCGCAACCCCTTCTGCAGGGGCAGTGCACATGCATATACGCCACTGCCGCTCCTGTTCACCATGGTGCTTGCCTCCGAGCAGCCTCGGTGAGCTCTGAGGCGGTGCAGAGGAGGCCAGCGCCATGCCGCCACCACGACCCCCAGGAAAGGGCCGAACAACCCCTCAAGGGGTCGCGACCCCCAGCTTGAGAACCATTGCTCTATGAGGAACAACATACCTCTGAGGGGGAAAGGTGGTAGTGTTTTCAAAAGGCTCTGTGCCCTGACAGAAATTTCTTGTCAAGGTGTCCATGTCCATGTTTGGTAACAATTTTTGTCTAATAACAGTCACTTTAAATACAAGTGCTCTGAGGAAAGAGGTTTTCAGATCACCATGGCAGATGGTGAGCACTCCTCTGCTCCATACAGAGCACAGTACAGAGATTACAGTATCAGACAGGTTTTAAAAATTCATTTTAGATATTTGTATTTAATTTTTTTTTCTTCAAGGTAAGACACAAAGCAACTTACAACATCAGTCTCCTCCATTTCATCCTCACAACAACTCTGACTATTTCCACACTGGGAATTTGCACTGACTTGCCACTTGTCTGGTGATGGGATAAATTCCCAGTTCCACTCGACATCAACACCAGATTGTCCCAAGTATGGCCTGACTTAGGCCCTCCATTGCCCAATAGCAATGGTATGTGGATATATTCACATTTGAGGGCAATGGGGCTTATGTCAGGGCAGGCCCATGCAGCAGGGGAAGAGTCGGGTAGTCTAGGCTGTAGCTTCTCCCCCAACTAGGGCAACTGCAGCGTCCATGGTGTTGCATAGCACCATGGAGGCTCCTGGGGCATTTTTTAAATTTTATTTTTAAGAATGCAGTATTGCAGTGAACCACAATACCACTTCATTAAAAAAAAATTAAAAACAGGTCTCCGCTGCCCTGCAGTATGGTGGAACCTCGCTACCCCAGCTCCTGAGCAGGAACACAAATCCAGGGCAGATGAGATGTGACAGCCCAAATTCTCCCCCATACAGGAGCAGGAAAAGGTGAGGCAACCTGTCCCAGCTCTAACTCCAGCCTGCAGCCCAGCATAACCACGTCAGTGTGGTATACATCTCTGTGAGGCAGATTAGGCTGAGAGTATATTAGTGACCCAAGATCATCTGTAAGCTTCCATGGCAATGTCGGAAATTTAACCTGGGTCCATTCCACACACACTGGATAATGCTCTTTCTGTGTGCTTTTGCAGCTGGATGTTCCTGTTCAAAACAGGAAGATCTACTTTGAAAGTACATTGAAAGGACATTATCTAGTGTGTGAAGAATGGGCCCTGGGGACCTCCCAGCTCCTAGTTGAAGTCTGATTCTCCACTTTGTTTATTCCATTGTGGATCCTGCTGAATTCAGATCGATTTGAACTCAGGTCTTCCTCTATTCTGCACGTGAGTAGGGAGGCTCAGAAGTGGGGGGAGCCATGCGCAGCAGGAGTCTCTTTCTTTTCTTGAAGTGTGGAGGATTGGAGACAGCAGAGGAAGGGGAACAAATCCAAGTGGAAAATTTCTGCCAAGAGAAACTAGGAGCTTCTGCCGAGAGAAGTTAGGGCTTCTCCTTTAAGGGAAGCCTTGCAACCTGGGAACAAGGAAGAAGAAGAAGAAGAAGAAGAAGAAGAAGAAGAAGAAGAAGAAGAAGAAGAAGAAGAAGAAGAAGAAGAAGAGTTGGTTCTTATATGCCGCTTTTCCCTACCCGAAGGAGGCTCAAAGTGGCTTACAGTCGCCTTCTCATTCCTCTCCCCACAACAGACACCCTGTGGGGTGGGTGAGGCTGAGAGAGCCCTGATATCACTGCTTGGTCAGAACAGCTTTAACCAGTGCCGTGGCGAGGCCAAGGTCACCCAGCTGGCTGCATGTGGGGGAGTGCAGAATCGAACCCAGCATGCCAGATTAGAAGTCCGCACTCCTAACCACTACACCAACCTGTCTCTAAACTGATGCCCTGGCCAATTAGTGCGTTTCTAGTGTTGGAGGCTGAGCAGCAAGTTATTTGGGGAAAATCAGACAGCTGCATGCGTACTCATGCCAATTTTTCAAATATCGAGGGTTATATCCACTCCAGGATATCGGGGGGGGGGGGGAAGGTAGGGTCACTCCGGATCAATTATGCTTGTTGCAGAGGGAAAATTTAAATTTGCAAAATCAAAATGGAAATCGCATTCAGTGGAGATGGCAGGGACAGAATCAACCTGGGATTGGAATAAAAGCTCCATGCAAATTCTAGCCCAACTTTCTCATCACACTGCTCGCCAATAGCTTAAATCAGACATAATGCAGGACCATGGTTTATTTTAACTATAGTTAGTTTCTGAAATGTAGCTCCCGAATAAACCTTGCTATGCTTTGATGAATCATGGTTGGATTGATTTTACTCTGGCCAGGTATCTCTGTACCTGGGAAGTGAACAGGAGTGATGCCAGGAAACAAACCATGGTTCAACCAGGATATCTGCATTTGAATATCTCACAAGACCTCAGCAGAGACTCTGATTCAATCCACTGGTTTTTCAAGCCCTAACTAACTGTATTGCCTGCATTCAGACAATCAGACTCAGTTAGCTGAATTAAACAATGGTTTCACATGATATCTGAACGGAGTCTATATCTCCCTCAAAATTTACAGTAGCATATGTAAGCCCGGTGGCACCATTAGGCAATGATAGTGCAGGCTGTTTAATGTAGGAACTACCCTGCAAGGCTATGGCAGAAGCCGCCAGAAATTCCTTAAATCCTCTTCTCAAGCCCCAGTTAGCAGTAGCTGCCAGTTATTTCATTATTCAGTTCCCACACTAGTCTAAACTCACCATTTCACATTTAAAAGAAAACTACAAGGGCCCTCTACTCACCTGTGAGGAATGAGCTCCTGGAGGAGCTGCGGACATTCCGCAGGGCCTGCAAAATGGAGCTCTTCCACCAGGTCTACGCTTTAGGCCGGGCAGCAAGGAAGATCGTGCCCCCCCCTACAGGAACTGGCGGTAGCGAATTCCAGCTGTGTACTCTGCTCACCCTTCCCCTCTAGAATGTATTATGGGGAGGATTGTTAGAATTGGGATGAGATTTTGCTGCAGAATCTTTATCCCCAATGGGGCTTTGATTGCGTTTGTATTTGTTTGGGTTTTTTATGTCTTTTTAAAGGGTTTTTTAATTGGGGTTTTATTCTGACGTTGTAACCCTCCTCAAGCCTTCGGGAGGAGGCGTGCAATAAACTTAAACAGTAAATAAATAAACAAACAAACAAACAAATAAATAAATGGAAAGACTTGATTTGTTTCAACATTTTCCCTTCTACCAGAGCTAAGGAAAGCTTTGCTGTGGGAGATGGAAGCCTAGCTGCTTAGGAGGCGACCATTTTGTTGTGGGAATCTCTTTTCACATGTTTTCTGACAAGCAGGGGGCCATTAAATGGTTCTCTGTCAGAAGGCCGAGGATAAAGAGCACACTTCATAGCTATGTTCATAGCTATATTCCTGCAGTTCGTTGGATACTGAATTCCCTTACCTCCAGGGGTCTAAATTCTGTTGTGGGTAAAAGACAGATTATTTTAAAGTTCATTGCAACAATACCTTGCGTTGTAAAATGAAATGCAGCAGTACAATCCTATCTGGGGGAGAGGAGGGAGTAGAGTTCCTTCTCCCCCCCCCCCCCCCCCCCAACCTGGCAGATGATTTTCTGAAGAGGAAGAGATCTGTAAACTTGTGCTATTAAACTTTTTGAGACTCAATAAAATGCAGCTGTTGCAGACCTGTATATCCCACTTTGCAGTTGCAGGACATATCCTTTCAGTGCCTGTGTTTTTGTTTTCTTGTAATTGCTGGGGCCTGAGATCATAAACGCCTCAGCATTTCAAATCTGAAGCACAGCCTCTTCTTAATTTGTCCTAATCATCTGCAGTACAAAAAGTCTTGTTCCAAAAGCCTTTGTACTTCTCTTTCACTCCTGCCCCCACCAGGCAACAGAAAATACTCCTGACCAAAAATAAACATCTGGTTTGAATTCACCATCAAACTGCAGTTACTTAAAGTGGCAAGTATCAAGCTAACCTCAAATGTTTTATGTCTGAGTATGATTCTTTATAGCAGCAGAACATTGGGAAGTGAAACACAAGTGTGCAAAGTAAGATTATTTTCAGTTAATGTTTGTAAAGATATTTTTCCTTCCTAATTTTTCTCAGTCCAGTGTGTGTCAGTTTCCTGGTTTCTATTCATAAAAACGTATTATTCACTGGTGGATCCTGTGAACGCTATAAGCACTCTGAATGCCCTGGACTGAAAAGAGCAAAATCTTATGCATCTTGCTGGGATCTTAATCCTAAAGCTATCTGCAGAAATGTCAACTGCTCCTCAAGCCCTTCTGCACAGCTGTGCAAAGACCCAGCAGGTCATCAGTGCAACCCAGAAAGGACTGGATACCAAAAATCATATCGTTTTATAGCACATTCATTAATATGGGCTAATTAAGTCAAGTTTCCAGAGCAAAAAGCCTAACAGCCATAGCTGAAGAGGAGACCTGATTTGGATGACGACTATGCTGCATGAGGAAAGGGGACTTTAAGCTTCCCTGATGCAGATTTTCCGCTGGAGCCACTATTTGCCATGCTAGGGAACCTTTGCATGGGTGGGTGCAGTTTTAGCACTTGAAAAGGTAGGGAGGGAAACAAGTTTTGTTTTAGAACTGCAACAACAGGAGAGAAAAAGATGTCAATTGTATTATCCCTTTTTAAAGTATTAAAAAGGCGATATTCTCAACAAATACAAGTCGTATCATACTACCAATGCATTTCTGAAGCAGATGTAAACATGTGGCGCCAAACTAAGGAAAGGGCACAATAATTAAGTGTATCAATAGTAGGCATGCCAACCTCCAGGTGTGACCTGGGGATCCCCTGGAATTACAGCTCATTTCCAGACTTTAGAGATCAGTTCCTCTGGAGGAAATGGATGCTTTGGAGGGTGGAGTCTGTCATTGTAGCCCACCGAGGTCCTTGTCCTCTCCAGGCTCCATTCCCAAATCTCTAGAAGTTTCCCAACCTGGATTTGGCAACCCTACCCCACCATCCCCTGCTAGTGGTTAGGGAGGAGCTGGCAACCCTAACAATAGTAGAAAGATCCATTGTAGAAAATTCTGGAATACCCCATTACCTTCCCTCCAAGTTATGGATGAGGTAAATTTGTGTTTCCTTTTTACTAACCATTTGTTTTTATTCCCAAATTATGTTTCATTAACATACTGTTTTACTTTCATAATCCAAAAAAAAGAAAGAACCAGAGAAAAAACTGGAACTTGGTAAGTGGAATATCATTGTCAAGTGTTTTCCTACTCTATGGATCCAAGGCAAGACCCTATTTCAAAAATCACTTTTAGCCCAGAACATGATAAGCGCTGATTCAAAGTTTATGTGTTCCTCAACCGCACAAATGTTCATTCACAGGAATAAAAAACAGATGTTTCCTTTTGTTAACTTTGTTTTCCATGTGATGTATCCAAGATACCATAAATCTAGCTAAATCAGAGACTCAGTCTTTCCCGAGACTAATTCATTTCTCAAACAGTGTCACGAATAATAAGACCGTATCCTCTGTAACACAATAACAAAAGCCAAAACTGGCTTGCTTCATCAAATGTCAGTCTTTAAAGGGCCCCATCTCTCCCTATAGCAAAAATATTGTTCTTTCAAATAACCAAGTTAATGGGTGGTTATCTAATAGAGAAGTACTGTGAAATTAGGCCATTTGTGCAGGAAAATATTAGTTTGTAAATAATCTGAGAAGACTGAAATGCAGCATCTGGGGGGGGGAGCTGGATCTTTGGGGACCTATAAGCCCAATTAAGCTCTGAAGAGATTTGAGACATGGGAAATATCCCAAATATTTATTCTCCTAAAATTCTATATGGGCCCCAAATATAATGAATATATTTTTTCCCCTGTGGACTGAAGTAAAGCTGTTTTGCCAGGCTTGCTGCCACTTGCAAGCCACACATTTTATCTAGTATTCCTTTAGGTATATTGTATACATTCCACATCCATGCAGGTGCTAGACACTCATCCCTCAAGACAGTTGCTCGTAGGCATCAATAAACTTTAATGGGCCACTTTCTTCCTCCAGCAGCTTCTTCTTCTCAGCAGTTGGAACTGGGAGACCTAGAAGTGCGAGCTCATGGGAGATGGGGATATACTCAGTTAAAAGAATTCTGCCCATGCTATCTATGAGTGCACATATTTCCCAGTTTTTCACAGAAGACATCTTAAAATGGGTACTGATGCAAAAGCAGGTGGAAGGGTCTATTTTTACTGATAAAGGTGGCTGTAAACTTCAAACAATTGTGATGGAAGATATTTTTTGCTATTATAGATGAAATATGGCTAAATTAATTATACTAATATACACAGAAGAGACATTATTTTTAAAAATATTTTGGTAAAAAGGGAGCTGATATCACAATGCTGAGATAAATAGACCGAACCAGTCTTATATGTCTTCTCAACCTGAGTAAAGACCAAAGAAAAAGGAAACATGAGAAAATGTTTTGAGAGGCTGAGGCTAGAGAATCTTATTTGCATGTAGGACCCCATTTTTTAAACAGATCAGATGATGATGTAAAACAGGGGTAGTCAATCTATGGTCCTCCAGATGTCCATGGACTACAATTCCCATGAGCCCCTGCCAGCAAACACTGGCATGGGCTCATGGGAATTGTAGTCCATGGACATCTGGAGGACCACAAGTTGACTACCCCTGATGTAAAAGACCTCTGCCTGAGACTCTGAAAAGCAGCTGCCAGAGTAGACTGTTGTGAGCTGGGCAGACAAATGATCTCAATATAAGGCAGCTTCATGTGCTTTACTATGGACAAAATCAAACAATGATAACTGGGTAAGTCTGCACACTTGACTTGGTGCAAAGCTATCTGGAAGGACCTACAAGCAAAAATGAGTGTTTGGCACCACAATCGTATCACAGCATGAAAGGATGGCAAGGGGGAGCTTTGATGCTGTAAGGGCACTTAAAATGCCAGTAGCGTGGAAGGTCATTCCATCTGAGTTCATGATGTGGCATCACAGGCTAAAGAAAAGCGCTTTGCTTCTTGTGCTTAAGCAGGCATAGAGGGGGGAGTGGGTTGGAACCAGTGGAGGACAATTTTTTAACCGTTCCCCCTTCCCTCTGCATATCAATTTCTCCCACCCAGCATTTGGGAGAACATTTGCGGCTACAGCAGCAGGTGAAGAAGTCATACTCCTGCTGACAAAAATCCCTTCCAACCGTGGACATTTCCAGTGGATCCAATCCAATGTGGTGTCCTTGACTAAGGACAGGTAAAGAACCCCTAGACAGACACCAATGAAAAGAGAGTCACACAGACATACTGATTAGATTTCCAGTAACATCTTAAAGACCAACAAGTTTCAGGATAAAAGCTTTTGAGAGTCAAAGCTCCCTTTGTCAGACTGGTTGGCCAGTTGTGGTCTTTCTGTAATGCAAGGGATATTTGCTAGACATGCCCAGAATGTCAAACTAGGTATCAAGGATATATGTAGCCTTATTTGTTTATGCTTCAATAGCTACTTTATAAGTAAGTTTAATTTGGAAGAGAAACAGCTGTAATGCATTTGCAACTCCTCCTTGGTTAGTCTAATGTGTTCAATAAGTGTCTAACAAGCATTTGTTGGAAGCAACAGCTGCCCTTTCTCCAAAACAGCCTCTTGTATTAATTCTGTGGGATGTTTACAAGACCAGATAAAATATTGTTCACTGAGCAGCCTGGACTCCTCCTGTCCGGGGGAGCATTTCTAAAGACACCCATAACGTGGCCTGTGTCGGTACAGCATAACCTTAAGGGTAACCTTATGAATCAGAGAGACAAGTCATCTCTAGCAGTGACAAATTAACAAGATGCAGGATTGGAATGAGCTTGACAAGCCAGATAAATCCCTTGGGTCTCACACTTGCGTACAATACATGAGCTCACACCCCTTGTACTCTGCAGTTCACCAGGCCACCAAATATACAGCCATCAATCCTTCCTTCCACTCAGCTTTCATACTTGCCAATTGCGACAGCTAGATCTTAATTTGTAAATTAAAGGCTTGGAGGGGGGGGCTCTTCTCTCTCTTCCAGGGAGGGGCCTTGGCTCAGTGGTAAAGTACTGGAGGTTCCAGGTTCAATCCCTGGCATCTACAGTTTAAAAAGGGGAGGGAATCAGTTCACAGACAATGAGAAAGGCCTTGGAGAACCACTGCCAGTCGGCGAACTCATCTGGATAGATCAGTGGTCTTAGGGTATTATATAACCTAAGGTCTCAGCGGTGGATCTTATACTGCCTGACTTCTTGAAGCATTATTCAGATTATGGCTGTGCTTTCCAGTGGCTGGTTCCCACATGACACAGCTGGAATGGAATTTCTGTGTACAGCACACATCTGTCAAAAGAGTCTGAGCTCATTGCTATGCACATGGGGTGGGAGGGGCTTTGCTGGTGTTTTGGAGAACTGGATCTTACTGCCATGACATTCCTCCCCACTCCCTGTTGTCAACATGGCACAGGCAGCTTCCACAGGAACCAAGACCAACTTCCTGGTTAGGCAGCATTCAGACAACACATATTTATCATTTCAAAACAGCTAATCAACTACCCTAATCATTAGGAAAAAAGTCTCAATGAATACATCTGCTAGAGAGTTTCAAGACTGCCAAAGCCTCTTGGCTCACCTTGCACATAGAAGCAAGTTAGCATTAAAATGAAGCACATTTCCTTGCATTAACTGGATAAAATCTATTTGTATTCTACCTCAATCTAACAGGATTTACACAGAGCACAAGACAACACACACACAAAGTTGTACTTTATAGTGTTGGATGTGAAAATGTCAGATATCTGCATAGAAGAATTCTCACACAATGAAAAAATGAGTGAATCTGAGCACCAGTGGCCTTCATTAGAATTTAATTATTTTTTTCCTGTTTTCTGGCCTCTCATACCAGGAAACACACCAGTTTCCAGGGCTGGGATGGAACGCATCAAGAATATGGAGTCTGACATGAATCCAAGTATCATAGGTCAAGAAACATGGAATGTGGCCAGAAATCTAACCAAAACATGTTTAGATTGTTCCAAATATAAGAAGGAATATTTGTGTGAGACCTAAAACAACACAATGGGGGACGGGTTTATGAAGAAAAAAATCATATTTTTGCAAACCCAAAGGTCATGCCAATTTTATTTCCTTGGAGGGGTGATCTATAGAGGCACAATCCAGCAGATGGTTTCCCTGTGCAAGAGTCACTGAAAGAAACAGATGTTCAGGACCACAAAGGGCATATTTCTCATGTACTACTGAACAAATCACTCTAAAAAACATCCCAGTGAATTGTGACCCAATAAATTACCTGAAAATGTCTGATGACATCGCAGCTCAACAAGGTGAAAAATAAAAAGCTAACATCAAATATAAATATGACTCATTTCAAATGAAAGCACATACAAAGTTTCTATTGTGAATCAAATTAAATGTAAGTAGCTATATGCCTTCTAATGTGACCCAAAATCCTTTATAACAATGTATTTATAAAACAATAGATGGATGACTTTCTTGATATTAAAAATAACCCTCCAGACCAAATAAAAGTACATTCCAAAGGGGATGTCTAATTGGGGATGTCTGAAAATGCTTCAGATGTTTGAACTATGTTCTGATGGTTATTTTCAGAAATGATATCTCCATGTTCTCTACCAAACACACTCCTTTCTTTATTGTGAACTTAATGATTCACTTCTCAATATGTATCATGCAAGCTTTAAAAAAAACACTAAGTTGTACAAGTACCAAAAAGTATTTATTCAAGACCATTGTAAAAATAATTCATTCTAAACAAATTGTAACAACATTTGGTTAGTTTTTCCTAGTGGTGTCTGCAATTTAGCCTTACAAAATAAAAAACTGGTTTACATTAAACCTTTGCATATTTATAGAAACACACATAAAAACATCTCACATTCACTGGAATTAAAAAACAAAACTTGCTTGATATAAAATGCACCACTCTCTCCTTTTTTAAAAACTATGAACAAACTAACATTCATTTTCAAGGAAACCCTTTGGGAAACGCCTTATTAAAAGACTAGGCATCAAAATAGTTTAAAATTTGTTTTAAATGTCAGTGTTAATGTTATAAATTCAAGAACAATCCTACTACCGTATTATAGTAGTAAGTTGAGTTCACATTATCTGACAACAGTGAGGCAAACCTGGCTGTTCTTAACAAAGTCAAATCTATGAAAGGCAGTATCTGAAATTTCATTAACTTCATCATCAGATACAATAATTTGGCACTAGGGGGTCAATTCTACAGCCTCATAGGTCCCCTTTAAACACAACTGTGTATCTTTTCAGCACTCCTGAAAAATCCATTGCTGGAGTGGAACTACAAAACATAGTAATACTACCATGTACATGAACAACTGCCTCATGCTGAGTCACTGGTCTCTCTAGTTCACAACTGTCTGTTGAAGAAGAGTTGACTTTATACCCCAGTTTTCACTTCCAGAAGGAGTCTCAAAGCAGCTTACAATCACCTTCCCTTTCTCTCCCCACAACAGACACCTTGTGAGGGGGGGAGGGGGGTGAGAGAGCTCTGAAAGAACTGCTCTGTGAGAACAGCTCTAACAGGACTGTGACCAGCCCAAGATCACCCAGCATGTGGAGGTGCAGAGAATCAAGCCCAGCTTGCTAGATTAGAAGCTGCTGAACTTAACCACTACAGCCATATGGTAGAAAAAGGACTTTCCTAACACTCTGAGATTCAACAAAACAAAATCAGAGTCCAGTGGCACCCTTAAGACCAACAAAAATTTATTCAAGGCATTAATTGGAGCTGCCAGGGACTCAAATCTGGGATCTTCACTGGCAAAATATGTGCTCTTCCTCAGCCCTTCCTTAACCTTTGGCTTGCACAGCAATGCCAGTATACTCTTACTGGTGGCAGAAGCAGGAGGATGACTGGTTAGCACATGTTACTACTTCCACCAGTATGGAAAACAGTTCTGTTGCAATGTTCACAACTTAATTAAAATCTAACCAGATCATAGTCCAGAGAAACAGGAGCCCTACCTGTGACCTGGTATTCATTAACAGGAACAGCACATAAAATGGTGCTAGACCACAGGTAAAGGCACCATAAAAGGCACATGAACCAGTTTAGCTGGGAACATACACAGCACCATTTTTTTCATCTCAGTTTCTATCTTGGTTCATTTCCTGTTCAAAAATAATTATTATTAGCAACAAAGATAAATCCAGGGGCACAGAGTATAACGAAAGAAGTAACATTTCCCAGCGGAAACTGCTGTATACTGTTGCCTGAGAAAAGGAGGGTGCTGAGGCCGGAAGATATCCGGGTGGCCCAACGATGGGACGGCTAAGAAAATGAACCCACACAAGGATTTTTTGCATACTGCTGTTTCCTAGTGAACAAGAATCAGTGCCCATCCAACATCCGGAAAGAATAGTGGTGGAATCCCATGGTAGTTAAGTTCGGTTCCTAAGTAGCAACCATTTATGTAAATAGAAAACTTCCTTAGCTGCTGTCTCCCAGCTTATTCTGTTCTACAGCCATCCCCCTGTTGGTCAGATAAACCACCATTTTTGTCCAATGGTGGTCCCTTAGCCAAGTATAGACTACAGTTCCTAAACCATGATTTACACCCTCCCAAACCATGATTTCAACAGGCAGCAGACTCCAGCATGGCAGATTCTTACAATCTGTGAATATCTTGAGCCCATACCCCACCACCCACCACCCTCCGCTTAGTCGGCAAACCGCTGCAGCAGGTGATCCTCTCCACGGCGGGCGGTGCTGCTACTTCCGCCCACAGCACTGTCCAGGAAGCGCTCACAGGGGAACTCAATGAGGTCAGCCTCACTTAAGGCACACACAGTGCTACGGGGAGGACGGTGGGACTGGAAGCCAGAGAAGTCTGCAGAGACACCGGTGCCCATGGAGCGCAAGGGCCGTCGAGTGGAGTACATCTGCCTAACATGTACCGGCGATGCTGCCTTCCTCCGACGGCACCCGAGCACCTTCTTCCGCACCAGGCGGGAGGCCCAGGCTGCCAAGGCCAGAAGCAGCAGCAGTGCATTCACTGCCAGCAGCACCAGGATGAGAAGCTGCTGGTCTGGGCCTTGGGCCCTGCCTGCCACAGCAGCAGCCGCTCCCACATCCTCTTCCGGCAAGGTGACCAGCCCCGCACAATGGTCCCGTGGTGCCACGGGGCAGACCCGGCCCCCGATGACGCCCTCCACACAGACCAAGTACGGGGTATCAGAGCGCAGCTCCTGGAGTGTGGCCGTCGGTTCGCTCCACTCAGGGAGATAAACAAAACGCTGGAACTTGACAGCAGCCCCAAAGCGGTCAAAAAGGATTCTGAAGCGCACGGGCCCCAGCAACCGGGGGCTACGATGCGGGCGGACCCCCCAGCGCACTGTCACCGCACTGGTGCTCACGGACTCCACTGACAAGTTGTAGAGGAACAGCTTGTTAAAATCACACGGGTCAGTGACCAGCGGAGGGACAGCAGAGACAGAAGAGACCCAGTGGTGTTTCCCTGCCCGCCTGGGCCACGCGCCACCAGGCAGAGGAGGGGGGCGGGTGCTGAGCAGCAAGCTGGAAGCTGAGTGGGTAGGGCTAGTGTCTGTCCCCAAGATGCCTCTTTCTGGCAGGAGGACAAATGTCTTCCGGGAACTGACCAGCTGCATGGTTGAGGCAGGAGGCAAAGTGCTCAGCCTCTCCTGCCCCACGCCTGGGCTGTAGCTGGCATTGACTTGAGGGGGTGGGGAAGGAGAGGCTGCCCCTTCAGAACAAGAGCCGTTGGGAGGAGAGAGGAGCTGGGAATCCTCCAGATAATCGAGATATTTCCCAGCCAGGGCAAGCGGCTTGCGGCACTGCACAAAGACGGTCAGGAGGCGCCCCTGGGAGTGCCAGGAGCCCAGCCAGCCTTTCAAGCCTCGCAGGTGGCAATCACAGCTCCAAGAATTCCCCTCAAGCTCCAGTCGGTAGAGAGCTGGACTGGAGGCAAAAAGATCCCCAGAGACGGTGGTCAGGGCGTTCTCCTGCAAGCTGAGCTCCCGCAGCTTGTGCAGGCGGCCAAAGGCGGCCGAGTGAAGGCTAACGAGAGAGTTGTGGCTCAGGTCTAGCACTTCTAGGCTGCGCAACGGGTGCAGCAAAGGGGCAGGGAGCTGGCTCAGCAAGTTGCCTTCCAGGCGCAACTCCTTGAGGGCCCCCAGTCCTACGAAGGCCTCTGGCGCCAGCCAGGCCAGGCGGTTCCCACTCAGAGACAGCTTGGTCAAATTGGGCAAGTGCTGGAAAACCCCTTTGGCCAGCTGCTGGATGTTGTTGCCTGAGAGAAGGAGGGTGCTGAGCAAGCGCATAGGCCGGAAGGTGTCGGGGTGGCGCAACGAATTCTGCTGGTTGCCCGACAAGTCCAGGAAGCGCAGTTTGCCCAGCCCGGCAAAGGCACTGCGGCTCAGCCAGCGGATGCGGTTGGCCTCCAGGTGCAAGTAGACCAAGTTGGCCATCCCGGCAAAGGTGGTGTCGCCCAGCGAGGCCAAGGCGTTGCCGTCCAGCCGCAGCTTGACCAGGCTGCCCAGGCCGGCGAAGGAAGCCGCGCTGAGGTAACTGATCTCATTGGCGTTGACGTAGAGGATGCGCAGCTTGCCCAGGGGTCGCAGCGTGCCCGGAGCCAAGGCGGCCAGCAGGTTGTTGCCCAGGTAGAGCTCCTCCAGGCGCGCCAGGCGCTCGAAGGCCTTGGGGTGGAGCGCGCGGATGCGGTTGTACTGCAAGTCCAGCCGCTGCAGCGCCACCAGGCGGTGGAAGTCGAAGGCGGAGATGTTGGCGATGAAGTTCCCGCCGAGGCTGTAGGTGAGGATGCCCTGCGGCGCCGGGGTCTTGGGCACGGCCCGCAGCCCGCGGTTGGTGCACAGGAGGTGCTGCTGCTGCTGGCAGTCGCATGGCTCCGGGCACACGGGCTCCGCCGGCGGCGAGAGCAGAGCCAGGGCGCAGCCCACGAGCAGCAGCTGCATCAGGCGGACCATGCGCTCCATCCCGCCGGGGCGAGCGGCGGGCTGCTTCCCCGGCCCCAGCGGCGTCTCTCCGGCATCCCCCTCTGCTGCGCGGCGGGGACGCACCGGGGTCCTCCTCCGGCGGCGGCGGCGAACAGAAGCGCCTGCAGCCACGGGCAGACGGCTCCTGTGCAAGTTGCAAAGCCCGCCCGCGAGGACCGGCTCACGGGTCTCGGCCGGAGCCCCAGCCCGCTGGCGGCTTCATCGCCTGGTTCTGCGGCGGAGGCGGCTCTCGCTCCCCCGGCTGCGGCTGGCTGTGGCCGCGCCGCTCTCTGGACTTGGCGGGGGAGGCGGCCGGGACAGACAAACGGAGCGGAAGCTCGCACTTCCCACCCTTGGCCCCCGGGGACGCGCGGGGGGAGGAGGAGGAGGAGGAGGAGGAGGGAGAGGACAGCCCAGGCGGCCGGAGACGGGGCGAGGGGAGGGGAGGGGAGGGGAAGGGAGGGGGCTTTTGTCTGGGCTGGGCGCGGGGTGGGAGAAGCGGCGCTGGAGCCTGGGCTGGCTGGCCAGGGGGAGGGAGAGAGGAGATGGCCCCACGTGGGCCGCGCCTGAAGAAGCCCTCGACGGTTGCTGGCGCTGGCGCAGAAACCAGGCACAGGGCAGCCTCGCCCGGCCACGTCCTTCCCGTCTGGAGAAGCCGGCCAGAAAGGCACGGTCACGGTGGCCCACGGATGAAAAGGTCCGTGGACGGGAACCTCGGGCGTGGAGCCCCCAGGAGGATTCTGGCGGGAAGGTCCCGCACTTCCAGAGGCCGTTCCTGCCACAGAATGACTGTTAAAAGGATTTTAGTTCTTTCTCCCACCCATTCCAAATTAAGAAGGGAACTAGCTCTCTAGAAGCAGTACATTTTTGCCTCACTCTGCCTTCAAATATATATGGGATTCTCCCCATTTTTATCCCCACAACAATCCCTTATAGAGGATTGGGCTGCATAAGCCTCATGAGAGCTGTAGGATTTGAACACAGAACTCCCGTCTAGTGCTAAATGAATGGACCACTGAGACTCAGGGCTGCATCGTAAAATTAAAGAGGCCCACATCTCCCCAAAGAAACAGAATGTTAAATACAACTTATTAAAATGTCACAGATCTATTCTGGAAGCCCACCACTAACATGTCCACAGCAGTTACTTAGCTCTGTTCTGGGGCTTTCCTAGATCTGTCATATCCCGGTACAGAATGTGTTTAATTTATTCACTTCCTTTATGCCATGACTTCCCCCCCAATGAGGACCCTAAGCAAGCCACATCTGCCTCTCCATATGGAGACAGCTCACACCAGGATAAATAACAGTAAAGTGGGAGGGGCTACAATAAGACAAAGAAATCGGGATCAAAAACTTTCAAATAGTATGGACTTACATGGACTGACCAGGTGGCTTTGAAGGAGGCAGCTGGACCAGAGATGGGACAGGGGGTGCAACTCAGTAGATGGAGGGGAGGAGGCAGTTTTTATTTCCCCTTACGTTTTAGATGGTCCGCAGCACCCAGCCTTTTTCAACCTTTTAACAATGGAGGAATCCCTGAAATATTTTTTAGGGTTCAAGGAACCCCAGGAGTGTTGACATGCCCCTTCAGAGAAGTGGGCACAGAAGTAAGATGTGTGAGCCAGCCAATGTTTCCCTTCCCATTGTGGAGAAAGACACTAGGCCTGTAGAGCAACAGGGAACGTGGGCTTCAGCAACATCTAGTGATGTCAGTGGGTATCCAAGCTTCTGGGAAAGGCCAAATAACCCCTGGGGAGCTCTCACATAACATGCATATCATGACCCATAACAATTTTGCCTGGGACTTAAAAAGCTGAAAATTTGGCATCTGGAAAGCTCCTGTGGGAAAGAAATTCTTCCATCTTGCTGCCACTACTGAAAAGGCCCAGTCTCTGGTTATCACCCCCTAGCCTCTGGCAATACGGGGGGGGGGGGGCACAGAACAGAGTCCCTTAATTGGCAGACAGGGACACATAAAGGAGTAACTTTGAAGTACTCTAGGACTAGACTGTAGAGCTTTGTAACAACCAGCAATTTCAATTATGCCTGGAATCAATCCAGGAGCCATTGAACTTTTGTGAGAATTGGCAGGATAGGATCTCTGTACTTGGACTTGCTCATAGCCTAGCTGCTGCATTGTGAACCAGCAGAAACTTCTGGACAATCTTGTTAGACTTCTCCACCCACTGCACAGTGATCCAACCTGGACATCATCACCGCATGCTTAATTGTAGCCAAATCATGCCTCTCAAGTAAGAGCTGCAGCCAGGGGGGATCAGGTTTTTCAAGGCTCACCTCCCACTCTAGAATTACCTCCTCAAAATGCAGAGTTCTGCCCAATGTGTGTGTTCCTCAGGAATCAAGTGTAGGCTTCTGCTACAGAACACCATAAGCCTTTGATCCTAGGCTTGCTTACTTAGAAGTTAGCAAGGAAATTTACAAGTTCAGAGAATTGGGATTGGGAGTGCAATAATGAAGGCCCCCCTTCAGTTGCTTAAGGCCTCATCCTACCCATTCTCAGTAACCTGCAGAGTCTTGCTAATACTGTGTGCAAATTAGATAAGGCAATTATGGTAATAGGTGATTGTGGAGGGCGAGATGAAGTCATAGGCTAGAAAATGATCTGGAGGAAGTTTTGTTTTTTGCACATCTCAGTAAAGTTGCTGGATTGTCCAGCCAATTCCTGCACCCAAGAGGAGATGGGGAGGAAAATTCTCATCACATCTTGAACCTAGAAAAGACAGCTTTCAGTGCACAAGGAACATTCTCACACAGATTACATTACAGAAGATGATTGATCTTATAAACATCTGGCTTATAGTTCTGATTCAGGTTGGAGATGGGGAGGCCATCGGAAAAACAAACCCTTAGGAGATGGCTGCAGGCAGAAGAAAGCCGTCAGAGCTGTCCTGGAAATGACTGAACACATGTAGACACATGATGCTGAATCAGAATACTTTTACTGGCATATAGAAGAAGAAGAAGAAGAAGAAGAAGAAGAAGAAGAAGAAGAAGAAGAAGAAGTAGAGTTGGTTCTTATATGCTGCTTTTCTCTACCCGAAGGAGGCTCAAAGCGGCTTACAGACGCCTTCCCTTTCCTCTCCCCACAGACAACCTGTGAGGTGGGTGAGGCTCAGAGAGCCCTGATATCACTGCTCGTCAGAACAGCTTTATTAGTGCTGTGGTGAGCCCAAGGTCACCCAGCTGGCTGCATGTGGGGGAGTGCAGAATCAAACCCGGCATGCCAGATTAGAAGTCCGCACTCCTAACCACTATGCCAAATTGACACATGATGCTGCATTCTACGGCGTCAAGCCACTGGCTGTCAAGGTTAGTGCCGCCTGCTCTGGCAGCAGCCCTGTTGGTATAAATTGTGTAATAGCAGGGTTAATACATAAATGATGAGGCCAGACAAAGCAGGATCATAGTATTAAAAAGTATTTTACTAGGCTACCAGGGTAGCGAAACTTGGAAGTAAAACAAAGAAATGCATAGCTTCCTATAGCTCATCTACTGAGCTATAGACCTTAGATGTGACATCTTTAGATTTTGAGATGGATCTCTTTCACTGTTCAAAGCAGCCTCAGAGAAGATAGCAATAAACATATCACATGATCTACTATGCCTGTTTCCACGGCAACGTGTCAACAAATCTATTAACCCTTTTTCTGACAGTCAGTGGCAGACTCTCACTCACAGAGTTTTTGGTCTTGTTTATCACCTGACCCTTTTAACTGAAGAGATCATGGCTGTAGCCTTCGTGCAAAGCAGAGTCAAAGCCTGCCCCCTTCACCCCCACCTAGTTCTGATAGGGAAGGAGGAATGGAACAGCTATGGTAATCCAGAATGAAACATTTGGGTTCTGTCTGAACTGTTAAGGCAAGGGTTCTCAACCTTTCTAATGCCACAATCGTTTAAGACAGTTCTTCATGTTGTGGTGATCCCCAACCGTAAAATTATGCAAGGGTTCTTTCACAGAAATTAAACTGAAACTGACCAATGGCATGAAGATCCATTGTTCGTGATTGTATATAATTTTTTTTCTGGGGTTTCTCAGTTTAGTTTACCTCTTGTCCCACCATGCCAATCTAGCTCTTTTCTGCTGCTCCAGACAGATGAACGCTCTATCTCGATCTACCCGTGACCCTTTAATACAGTTCTTCATGTTGTGGTGACTCCCAGCCATAACATTACACAAGTGTTCTTTCACAGAAATTGAACAGAAACTGACCAATGGCATGAAGATCCATTTTTCCTGATTGTATATACATTAGTTTTTTTCTGGGGTTTCTCAGCTCAGTTCTGACTCTTGTCCCACCATGATAATCTCGCTCTTTTGCGCTGCTCCAGACAGACAAACGCTATATCTCGATCTACCCCCGGCCAAGCTACTTGCTCTGCCGTGACCCCTGTGAAAGGGTCATTTGACCCCCCAAAGGGGTCCCGACCCCCAGGTTGAGAACCACCGTGTTAAGGGATGCCCAAGCCGAAGATATTACAAATCCAATGAAGGAGGAATAAAGCCAAATGCACATGAAAGAACATATGTATTTGGACTTGGACTTGGACTTGATTCCGGCAATCAACCATCACTTTCCTGTCCTTATAGAATGTTCTGAGCATGGCATTCCCATGTGTGTTCTGGTTCCCCGAAGATTAGTTGCAGCTCTCCCAATAAGTCTCTCTCTCTCTCTCTCTCTCTCTCTCTCTCTCTCTCTCTCTCTCTCATAGACACAAAGAAAGAGTGTTCCATAATAAGAACACCATATTTCAGATTCATGCTATTTCTATAAGTTTCTCAGCTATCTTTGCAGCAGTCCTCCTGTGCTGGGCCTGTAGGCAGGCACTGCTACCAGGTGAGTCTGTGGCTGAAGCAAAAGCTGAACATGTTGAGATTTGCCAGGTCACATTCTTAGCTTCTCTTATGCACCAGCTCTTCAGTTCTTTCTCCCACATACCTCTGTGTCCCTATCCCACCCCCCTTTCCAACTCCAAACTCCTGTTGGACTGTGCTGGTCAATTCTGATTCCATTCAATAAAAATTGCTAGGCCACACCACACCACACTGATGCATTTACTTAGAAGTAAACAGCTATTACTATTGCAGATGTCCATTGACCTATATTGTTATAAGGCTAGCATATAGTCTGAGGGCTTTTCTTAACATCCCGGGGTGCATAGAGGTTCTTAAAAAAATAATCTGTCTGATAAGCAAGAAAGGATGGTTTATCCCCCATTAAAAGATGAATGTTTAATACTTTGTGCAAAAGGCTGTTATAATCCTTGCTGTTAAGTATAATGACACTCAGCACTGAAGCCTGTTAGAAAGATAAAAAGTTTCCTAATTTGAGCTATTTGTTGCCTTGAAAACAGAAAATGGTCCCCTCCCCTCGAAGTTTATAGCTTACTTGTGGAAGTAATCTATATGCCATCTGTAATACATGTTGGTTGAATAACATTGCAGATAAGGTATTTTGTGATGGAATCATTTGATTCCATTTAAGAAAGGAATGCCGCTGGAGACCTTTCGTTCTTCTTCAGGCAGAAAGCATGCATCCCAGGCCCATAGTAAATGTTGTGCTGAGTCTGCTCAGACAGGGAGAAACTACCAGATGTTTAATAACTATCCAGATCTTTTCCCAAGAGGATGGTCGACTACAGAACATGTCCTGACAGTTGCAAAGATCTTTTAGCAGTAAATATCTGAGTCAGGAATGTACATAAGGCACACATCTGTGGTTTCTGTTTTTAATATGTAAAGCCCTGGTCTACTTCTTCTTGTACCAAAATCCTTAGATAAGGCTGAATATGGCCAGTGACATCTGAAGATGGGACCATCAAAAGACAGGTCTATGAAAAGTGCAGTTTGACCCTTTCATCAGAACATCAGGTCAGCAATAGAATATAGGGGCAGATTTGCAGGTGAGGATCTCCATTCGCTGTGCATCTAGAGGGCCTGCATCTGTACATGTTGGATTTGGGCAAGTGAATCTACATTACAGATCCCAGTTGTCGATTTATTTTTTTACTTCATGTATTTTTTCCCCACAAAGCGCCTTTGCAAGTCATATGAGGAAAAGTTGAGGGAGCTTGGTCTGTTTAGGCTGGAGAGAAGACAACTAAGAGGTGATATGATAACTATCTTCATATACTTGAAGGGCTGTCATATAGAAGATGGAACAGAGTTGTTTTCTGTTGCCCCAGAGGGTCAGAGCAGAACCAAAAGAATTTTCAGCTAAACATCTGGAAGAGCTTCCTGTCAGTTATAGCAATTCCTCAATGGACCAGGCTTCCTTGGGAGGTGGTGGGTTCTCCTTTGGAAGTTTTTAAGCAGAGCCTAGATAGTCATCTGACAGAAATGCTGATTTTATGAACTTAGGCAGGTTTTGAGTGGGTGGGCAGGAAAGTGTGTCTCTTATGGCCCTTCCTTGCATACCCAGGGAACTGCTGATCACCACTTTGGGGTCAGAAGGCTGGTTTCTGGAGATTTTTGGTGGTGGTGGGGAGGATCACTTGGGCATAAATTGGGTCACTGTGTGTGGGCAGGTAGTTGTGAGTTCCTGAATTCTGCAGGGGGTTGGACTAGATAACCCTGGAGGTACCTTCCAACTCTATGATTCTATGAACATTTTTCTCTTCCATTTGCTCCACACAACCCTGTGAGGTAGGTTAGGCACAGTCTGTGTGACTGGCTCAAGGTTACCCAGCGAGCTTCTATTGCACAGTGAGGATCTGATCCTAGTCCAACACCCTAACCCCCATACCAATGGTGGCCAAACTGTGGCTCTCCAGATGTCCTTGGACTACAGTTCCCATGAGCCCCTGCTAGCATGTACTGTTTTGGTTTTTCACTGTTCAGTTTTCAAAATAATCTGGGTCTTTCCTCTAATGGATATTTTAATCTTTTTAAACATTTTCTTTTAAAGACTTGTGTGTTACATTGTTTTTATTGATGTTACCTTCGGTCCAGTTAAAGGTAAAGGTATCCCCTGTGCAAGCACCGAGTCATGTCTGACCCTTGGGGTGACACCCTCTAGCATTTTCATGGCAGACTCAATACGGGGTGGTTTGCCAGTGCCTTCCCCAGTCATTACCGTTTACCCCCCAGCAAGCTGGGTCCTCATTTTACCGACCTCGGAAGGATGGAAGGCTGAGTCAACCTTGAGCCAGCTGCTGGGACTGAACTCCCAGCCTCATGGGCAGAGCTTCAGATTGCATGTCTGCTGCCTTACCACTCTGCGCCACAAGAGGCTATTGAGATTAGTTTGCAGACTACTATCTGGGAGATCCAGATTCAAATCCCCATAGAAATTAGCTTGGTGCCCCTGGGTCAGTCACACACTTCCAAATCCCAACCAAACTCCCTCAGAGGGCTGTTGAGAGTTTAAAATGAAAGCAAGGAGAACCATGTGCCTCTTGGGACTCCATTAGAGAGCAAGGCAGGGTATAAAGGAAGCAAATAGAAATTGAAAGCATTAAGTGAAGAAATATTTTTGTCTCTTGCATTCTTTTGTGCAACAGTTTCTTTCTTCTGCACTCCGCTATTTGTTAGATCCTGGATTGGACTGGGACAAGTACACATAGGATACACTAAACCAGTTCCATCTTCTTTATTGTGTAAGGGCACTTGCTAGGGTTCTCAGGTCCCCTGTCCCACCAAGGTCCCACATACACCCAGCCCCCGGCTGGGGATAAGGAGATATGGATCTCAGATCCAGGTTGAGAAACTACTGGAGATTCGGGGATGGAACCTGAAGAGGACTGGGATCTCAGACCATAAAGTTCACCCACCAAAGCATCTATTTTCTCCCGAGGGATTGATCTTAGTAGCCTGGAGACTAGCTCTAATTCCAGGGGATCCCCAGATTCCACAGAGAGTCCGGCATGCCTCGCATTTGCTTTACCCGGGAGCCAAACGCTGAACTGGAGAGAAATGTAGACTTTCAGTACAGTGTAACAGCTATATCCATAAATGGCTGAGTGTAAGTCACTTGCATGAGGCCAAACAAAGGGCACACAATACTTAAACACTTGTAGGCAAGGCAGATTAACTTCAATTTATTGCTGGAATGCTGAGGCATGATTCTCTGTTCAGGTCCTAAACTTTAAAATGCCATTAAATGCTTTTTGTCCATAGCCATGCAAGCAGCCTGAAGTCCATATAAGGCTGCTTGGATGCATGACAACTGAAATTAAGCTTCTTTTTTCTTCATTATAAAGAATGTCAATTTTAGTACTTCCATGACTTGGAGGCTACAATGCTTGTTTGGTGCTGGTGAGTTTCGTAAAAGTTAATGTCACTCTTATGAATCTGCATTTAGGACTGGGCTGTTCAAGTTCTGGATCTTGTTTACTACTGAATGCTACTTTCTTTCAAGGGAAATAATAGTAATTAAAGAATCTGCCCTCAAAGACCTTGAAGCACATCCAGAAATGTGGAAATTCCAGTGAATCCAAATCTTCTGTCTCCAAATGCTGCTTAAATCTTTCACACAAACTGACTTGGTTTAACCCCTAATTAAGTCTTTCTTAACCGGGGATTCATGGGTGGGAGTTAATTTTTTGTATATTTTTAAATTTTGTTACTGGGTAATGTGCCCATATATGGTCATGTTTACTCCCCCTCCTCCATGGCCAGTGATCGGCCTGGAGTGGGTGGGAAGAGGAGGGATCCTGGGTGGGCATGCAGCTATGCTTCCCAACCATATTCTGCAACATCGCACGTCCTCTAGGGTTTCTTGAAGTCTGAAGGATGTTTCAGGTGTTTCTCAATGGTAAGCAAGTTGAGAAAGGCTGCCTTAATTCCTCATGGTGTTAGCCAAACTTTAAGTTCATATAGCTGTGTTTGCCCACAAGATGTGTTACTGCTTCCCTCCTCCCTCTAATGAGACCTTTGTTTTCATTGTAATACCTTGGCATGAAAACCAACATGGCAGAGTGGTTAAGATCAGTGGACTCTAATCTGAAGAACCAGGTTTGGCCTCCACATCCAGCCAGCTGGGTAAACTTGAGTTATTCACTGTTCTCTTAGAACTGCCTGCCTGCCTGCCTGTCTGTCTATCACATTTGTATACCACCCTCCCCTGAGGCTCAGGGCAATTCACATGAAACGTCAAGGAACTATACACAAAACTCAGTTTTTTTACATCTAATAGAAACAAGAGCAATGGTGATGACAATGACAATAACAGAGAATAACAGTTCAACAGAACAACCATCAAACAGGTCCATGGTTCAAGTCAGGTGCATGGATTCCTGGGAGGGAAGTTCAGGGGCCTAGTGGGTGTTGTTGGTCCTGGTTGATCTTAACCAAATACCCAGCCGAGGAGTTTCCTTTTGCAGGCCCTGCAGAACTATTTTAGTTCCACAGAGTGGTTCTCTTAGAGCTCCCTCAGCCCCACCTTCCTCACAGGATGTCTGTTGTGGGAAAAGGTGCTTTGAGACTCCTTCAGGTAGTGAAAAGTGTGGTATAAAACTCCCAGCTCTTCTTTAGATGTATTAAATTGTGTTATATACCATGTACACTGAGGGCCCTGTGTGAGTAACAGGACACATATCCACACTGGTAGCACCCCCCCCCTTCATTTAATTGATGCCAAATTGGAGGAAGAAGTTCATCCGCCCCCCCCCCCAGTACTTTACAGATCTTACGAGGATTCTGCCATCCCCTTTTGCTGCCTAATACTAGACCAGACAGCAGACTTGGGTCTAGTAGGATTCGCATAATCGAAAACAGTGTCTCTTGTACATGCATACACACCCAGTTAGTTGGCAGGTTCTCTCTCTCTTGTGCCTTGTCCTGGTTTACCTCACCATGACTCTGTGGGAAATAACCATTTGGACATGTCATTTCATCACTAGATCAGAAATGTAGACTTGGTTCTCTGTTTCATTCACTGTTTGTGAGAGAGCCTCAGAAAGCAACAGAGCCATGTATTCCTTTGGATTAAGATGATGATAAATTTCCAATTATGTACTTATCCCAAAAGCCTTAGAGCCCTGAGTCAACACTATTTCTACAACTAAATGTCACACACTATGAGGATTTTCCTCAATATGTGCCTATTGTATGTGGTCTGGCCATCTTTGGCATCCCTTGGGTGTTTTGCGAGTAATGAATGCTAAAGCATTGGCTAATGAACATCAACACGCAAAGTTTCATTCTAAGAACATTAATGGCATATCTAGTTAGCCATAATTGTCAGAAATAGTTTGAGAGCTATAGCATGGGCAACCTGCATATCAGAAGCATGTAACTGGCAGCAATAACTGGTGTTGGCATAGATATTTTCCATGTGATTCACACAGTGAATGGCCTAAATATGTTATGGTTACCACCATGTAGAAGTGATATCAGCGGCTTCAGTCTTGCAGGCAAAATGGAGGGATCCATCTTCTCTATCAAATAACAGCATGCTTCTCTATAACCGTTTATGCACTGGAGGTTTCATGCCAGGCTGCAGGCTGGAGTTTTAGTTGTGGCAGGTTGCCTCACCTCTTCCTGTACCCACACGGGGGAGCATTTGGCCTAGTGCACCTCATCTGCCCCCGAATTGTGCTTCGGCACAGGAGCTGGGGCAGTGAAGTTCCCAGTGCATAAACGGTCTATCAAATACCAGCAAAATATCAGCATGCTTCCTCAGTCTGCTGAAGATCTACAAAGATGATTTCAAATATTTCATCTGGTCAATAGACCCAGCTCTGGCCCTTTCACAAATATATTCAGAACCACTGACTCATGAACTGTATGGAATACTTCTGCCCCTTGACTCTTAATTTCACTTTGACTTGAATGCTTCTGTTGTTCCAGGTCAGGGGCTTGAGGACAAGTTTGACAATAGTTTGTAGTTAAGTCTATGTTGCATTATGTCCATAAAGATTATATGGGAAAGGGGTGGGCTGGAGAGAAATTGCCCTCTCTACATTGCTGATGCATACCACAACAAAATATGCATTCTTCGATGGATTTAAATAGAAACCATTTCATTATTATGTCAGTAATAAATGGGGAACAAAGCAAACAAAATATCCTTGGAATCTGCTAGTATCACATGGGAAAGTGGATACTAATATAACATTTTTCCAGCTCCTCAGTATGCAACCAAGTGGGTAAACTGTTACATACAGAAGCACAGCTTGTTGGTTTTATAATGTTTTACTTCAACTGGATATTTTTTAAAATGTATTTCTGTCCCCACAAGCTTCACCTCAACAAATAGCTTCATTTCAACCATAGTTTATCCCTTATTCTCAATCAGCCTTTCTCAACCTTTTTGCCATTCACAATCCCCTGAAACATTCTTCAGGCATCAAGAAACCCAGGAAGTGATGTCAGAGGCCACACATTCCTGCCATGCCTCTGGAAGCTACATGTTACCAAAAGTGACATCACTTAGACACTCCCACCAGATGTGACATCACCAGATCACTCTCACAGCACAGAAATATTTTCAGATGATTTGTGAACAGGACCACATCTGCACTCTGGACTGGCTACCAGTTTCCTCTTCACCAAAGGGAGCCTGCAGTGGGGAGTCTGCTTGTGTCACTTCATGCCCCCCCACACACAGTTAAGTTAAAAAGAGAGTACTTCTCTGGACTCCAGTCACTACCATGTGCAATGAGCCTTGGCCAGCAAAGTTTTGTGTAGTCAAAGCCCCTCCCCTCCAGGCCCAGTACTGGCTAGGGAGGGGTCAACATGACCATATGTAGTCATATCACCTGATAATTTAAAATATATATAAAATATATAGAAAGTTGATTAAGTCCCACCCAGTCACTGAAACGCTTCCAGGGCTGTCATGAAACCCTAGTTGAGAAATGTACATGCTTGAGTTGCCTTACAAGACCACACTTCTGTGTCAGTCCTGGGCCACCCTTTGAACATTCATCTACCTTAATTAGGCCTGTCAAAGTATTTAACTTGACTGTTACTGAACTGGCTTGTAGGAATATTAACAGAAGAAGCAGTGTGGTGGCTAAAGTGTCAAATTAGGACCAGCCTTCCCATCCATTACCCCCAAAGAGAACAAAAGAATGACTTTATAAACGGGGGGGGGGGGAGAATTGCAAGAAAGCAAATCGACTGCAACTCCCCCACCACTTCAGGTGTGGGAGGTGGAGCTACACCGTGGAGGCCTGGGAGAGTCGCAGGGAGCATTAATTTTTTTTAATATTATAACACAATATACTTGTTTAAAAAAAACAAATTCAGACTTGGAGATGGGTGATCAAATACAAAAGGTGCTGGAAGGTGATAGGGAGTTTGTGCCATATAACAATGATTGGCAAACCAAAAAAGGAAAAATTACCGGTGATAATTTTTGACTTCCTGTCCATCAGCTACCTCATGCGGATGCAAAGATCTGGGGTGGACGGGGGGGGGGGGGGGGAAGCGGGCCAAAGGCTCTCCACGTGGTGTTGGGGGAAATCAGGTCAGCTATCTTGAGGCAAAAACTGGGGGACAGAGAGGCCTAATGTCTGGGTGAGTCCTCCGTGCAGAAGAGGTCACTCTCTCTCCTAGCCTAACCTGCCTCACAAGGTGGCAGTGAGAATAAAATGGAGGAGGGAGAATATTTTGGGTTATCCTGAGCTCCTTGGAAGGAGGTTGGGAACAAAATATATACAAATAAATGAAGAAAGGAAGTGACATTTGATCTAATAATAGCAGGAAATCCAAGACAGTCCATGCTTTTGCAGTGAATCCCATCATCCTCTAAGTAGCCTTCCTCCTTTTCAATGGAAGAGTCACTTAAGTTGAAAGAAAACTCCTTAGACTGGAGGAGGACCTCAAACTTGAGCCAAAATGAACTTTGCTCAGTGGAATGGCAGGATCCACAGTATTATCTTTGTGAAGCCTTGCCAAAAAACTTTTAAAAAATGCTGTAAAAACTGAAAGCACATTTTCCAAAATTTTATTTTAGCCTCAACAATTGCTTATGAGTACTAGTTTTAGAAATGCACCCTGCATTCAGAGCTAATCTTTGGAATTTAATAACATAATCAACCACAGCAACATTTTCCCCACAGCATTTGTCTTTTTCAAAATCTTCCATGTTGGGAACTTCGAGTGCCCCTCTGCTAGCCAGCCCAGAGTCATCAATCTGAAAATGGGAACAAAGTCTGCCTGGTTCAGTAGCTAGTGATGGTGTGTGGTGACTAGAGCAATAAATTGGCATATGGGCCTCTCGGTTTAAAATCCCTGTGCAGCCTCAAAAATCCTGGGATTCCATGGAGGGAAAACATCACATTCTTTCAGTGACTTCATGGAGTTGCTGCAAGGATGAGATGAGGTTGTTGGAGTTGCGGCAAGGATGAGATGAGCTCCTCAGGGCCTGGGTGGGATTCACAGGAGACAAAGAAATACATATTTTAAACAAGAGACTTTAAGAAGAGTCATGCACTTATGATCACATTGGGGTCAGGTCCTTGTGTGACCCATATGCTGTGTTCCTTAACAGAAAAATATTATTTCCAAAGAGAATATTTCTCCAGCCTCGTTTCTTCCAGGTATGAAGTGGGGCTTTGCATGAAGATCTGAAGGTCTTGGTCCTACAGAGATGCTTATCACACTCCGAAGGAATAACCCAGGGAGATACCTTGACCATTTCTGCTGATTCCACTTTCCTGCTGCAGACTGCCCCACCCTGCCAATCCTCTGGGGCCTCCATACCCCAAAAACAGCATTTTGTGAAGATCAGTGGGCTGCAGGGGGAGGGGAGAGGCAGAAGTGCGGGGGGGGGGAGGCTGGAAGGGAGAGACTGTGGTGGGTTCAACGCTTAGACCACCCAGAGCTCTTCCACTGGGGCAATGAGGGTTGGTGCACATACTGACCCTGCTGAGGAAGAGGAAGGTGTGTACATGACACTACCCCCTTGCTTTCTGAGGCTTGCCCCCCCCACCTTGACAGTAGCAGGCATCACCTCCTCTCTCTCTCTCTCTCTCTCTCTCTCTCTCTCTCTCTCTCTCTCTGTTGGGTTTGGCATCCCTTTACTCCTAGTGATACTGCAAGATTCCCCCCCCCCCACTTTGTCAGGCATGCCCTCCTCTCCAGCGGAACACAAGTGAGCTCTGTGTGGACTTTCTTGTTATTACAGTGGGTCTCCAGTTCTCACCTGGAGGCTGGCAACCAAGCATTGTTTGGGTAGCCAGCCACTGCTCTCCCGTGCAGCTCTGGCATGCAGCCCTTTTCTCCAGGGGAGGTGATGGGAACTGCTCTCTCTGTGAAGATGGGCTGCAACTCCTGTTTATCCCCATTATCTCCTGCCTGGAGGGTGGCAACTGCATGCTAAACCTGAGAGTGAGAGAAAGTCCCATCCCTGCTTTGGCAATTTTCAGGTTTCTACCATGGTTTGGGGGGGGGGTGTTTTAGAGGCTCCAAACCTTCTGGAGAGTCTCTTCTCTGACTCTCCCCCCACCCAAGTTTCAAGAAGATATAACCAGGGGGGTCCAGTTCTAGGGGCTCTCCATCCTACCTTCATTAGATCCAGTGATGAGAAAAAATGTACTCTCCATTCTGATAATAAAGAATTCAAGATCAGAATGCAGACACTATTTTTTCTCATCATTGGATATAATGGAGGTAGGAAGGGGGCATCCTCTTTGGGAGCCCCTACAATTGGACTCCCGAGTCCAATATTTTTGAAACTTGGTAGGGAGTAAGAGAAAAGGCTCCCAAAGCTACCCCCCCCGGCCACGGGAAAGGCAGAAAATTACCATTAAAGTCAATATTGACATTGACTTCAATGGACAAAGCAATTCGGAGACGTCTGAAGCAGTTCGGAAGAGGCTGGATCTGAATCATATGATCTGAATCATATTATTCGGATAGCCCTTTAACAGTCTGAATTGGGTTCTTCTGAACCTGAAATGGTCCGAATTTGGGGAGGGGGGGGTTGCACATGCCTAAGTGGAACCTTATGCAGTGGGGTAATCCTCTTTTTCTATGTTTTGGTGACTTTTACCAATGCATCCAGGACAGTTTTCAATGTCTGGGTAAGCACAGAAGTTGTTGGAAGCCACAGCCAGATCCACAACAGATTTTGGTAGCAGAGGGTAGGATCTGGTGTGGGCATCTATTCCTCTCCTAAACACGATGGAAACAAGTATTGGTTTCATATTTTGTTTTCCCACCACAATAGGGTCCAACAAACCAGAAACAGAACACTTTCCCCATCTTTTATGCCGTTTGTATAGTTGTTCCTGAACATCAGTTCACCACTGTACATACTGGGAAATATAGTATGGTATATTGCCATTCAAGTAGTAAATCCTTAGGAATTGTGGACCCATCTCTCTTCAAAAGAGCAAGGCAGTATTGCTTTGAACTGCTGTGTTAGAAAACCAGCATTTCCCTGCCCTAGAGAACTAGTAACTGCCCGAAAATAATAAGGGATTAAAGTTTTCAGCCCATTTTGATCTTGTACAGGGTATCAAAGAACTTTTCTGGGACAAACAAGGGACACCCGGGAGCTGAATTATCTGGGTTATGGTGTTCTTGTATGTTGGGATGTTTGTGTTTTCTGTTCATGCAGCTTGGGAACTGATGTGCCTTTCTTCAGAAATCCTCTCAAGCAGCAATTCTAGGTTTTATCCGTTGACATGACAACCCAAACGGCAAAGGAGGCCAACAATGGGAAGTACAACATGGAATAGCACTCAGGGAGGTTGCAAAGACTGAAGTTGGATCAAATATCATGAGTTCCTGGCAAAATTAATTGATAAGCAGGTACCAGAGATGTTACGGCAACAGCAACAAAGGTTGAATAATCTACATATAACAGCAGATGAAGTATGAGGTGGTTGAGGTAATCATCCCATAGGACAAAAGGATTGTGTTACTCTCTGGGCAAATCTCCAGTATGTTGAAGTGCCAATAAAATGTTAACCATTCTAAGCAAAAGAAGCTGCAAATTCAAGGCAGAAACCAAGTCTTTATAGTTACAGGAATACCTGGAAAGGACTAATTGTCAGCAAAGGGAAATGATGGCATTTGTTCATATTTTAATTCCATTTTTGCTGAAGCTCTGAGGACAGTCGCAGCATAAACTTAAGCAAATCCTGCTTTCTGTAAAATCTGCAGGATAATATCCATTTTGCAATCCATTATAACAACCTCCAAGAGCAACGTCTAATGTTTCAGCTCCAAAAATCCTTATAGGAGCAAGAAAAACACGCCTTTTAAGAGGACCCCATTCATTAAAATGGAGGAATCTAAACCACACTATTTCAGCACATGCAAACTGGGGATCTGTCTGTAAGAATGAATGGGGTGGTATGCTTCTGCAACAGATCGGTTTGCATATGTGAGTTCTTGTACATCTCTGAATCGGGGTTCATTGGCCAAACCAGCCAAAGATAGTATCTAATATTTAAAATACCTACCAACAAAACCAGAACAACATTAAAGCCCCAGCTTGATATTTCTCATCCCAGGGAAAATCAGGCACTGGTATTATTTTTATCAATGGTCACCAAAGAAAACCTCCATCCATCAAGTGAAGACATACACATTATAAAGTACAGAGCATACAACTGATGGCCTGTAAATTAGGCATGTTTAACTAAACTGGGATATTTAATAGGTTTTCTATAAAATCTGCAGGATAATATCCACTTTGCGATCCATTATAACTTCCAAGCAGTATCTAGACAATTTTATTGTAGAAAACAAAAACAATGGGAAAGGTTATGAATAGAGAATTGCCGTTTCACCAGAAAGTTTGACAAGTTGTTACAATAACAACAGCAATTGTTGTGGACTTAAATTGTAAGCCATTTTATGAACTAACCAACCTATCTGAAAAAGGATGTATAACAATATAATAATAATGAATATATGTTTATAGAAAAATAACCTGCAAAGGAGGACAGCACAGGAGGAAGATCTCCAGAAATCAGTTTTAGAACCTTTTCCCTACCTTGGTTTTTGGAGAATAAAAATCTAAATGTATGCAGTGTTAGCTTCCAATATTTGTATATCCTCAGTTTACAAACTGGGGTATTTCTCTTACTTCAAGAACATCTAAAAGAAGTTTCAAAAGATCAAACCAAAATACCAAATTACTAAACATGACATGCTGGTCATCCAGAATATATGCACCTCTCATCTTTCCCAATGAAAAGGCTAAGAAAAGTACAGGAAATTAAAGGGATGAACTTTGACGTTCTATCTTCAGGTCACAGCCAAGAGCTTTTTGCTTTGTTAGGTTTAATGTGTTTATCATACTAGTCTGAATTTTGGGGTCTGGTGAAATCACCAGTATCAACCGTAAGGTATACTTCATGTGGGCTTTAATATAATTTGACAACCACATGGACAGTTTTTCTCAAGATGAATATCTACCACTACATTTCAAAGAACTGGGTTTAAAACTACTCAGAAGTGGAAACCTGGTCATTCCATTTCAGACCGTAAAAGTTCCACAGTTATTTCCACGGGGAAATATGTTTTAAATTTCATTTAAACCCCCTTCATGACTGGAGTTAGGTGTGCTGGAACTTCTGTATGGCTTTTAAAAGATTTGCCTTGACCACAGTGAGATCAGAGACATAGTAGGCATAAACGTTTACTGTCTAAGAGAACCTCCGTGGCATTAAGAAAAATATATGAAGCACTCAGGAAAATGCCTGTTTTAAACCTTTAGTATATCCAAGGTGTGTTCAGAAATATGAGTGTCTTACCCAATTTCAAATCACTTTTCAAAGTGCAAAAAGAAAAAAGTATTCAGAATACTCTTTCTTCAAGAAGAGCAGAGTTCTAGTTCTGAGTTTCTTCCTGAAAGTTTTGACACTTCTTGCAAACACAGCACTCATGTTTCTGTTTTGACAAAGCACAAATATTTTGTTTGTTGCTCTTTTGCTTTGATAGGTACCCCATTATTATAGGCTTTACAAAAAAGGAGTTTAAAGCTACTTTTCTTTCCTCATTGTAGTCAATAAATAACGCCCCCCCCCCCCACATACACACACACACACAACACTGTCTATATAGGCTTTGCTGGATGCTTGGTTGAGTGAAAGAAGTAAAAGTGGTTTCAGAATGGTAATTCTGCAGGTGTCATAAATATTGTTATTATTTTCATGAGATTCATTGCATAATTAGGAAATGGTTGAAACTTATATGCCCCCCCCCCCGAAAATCCCTTGGTAAAAGGAATCCGAGAATCACTGATGCAGAACACATGCATAAGAGAAAAGAAAAAGGCATCAACACACACAGATTTTTGCATCCAAAAATTAAACCAATGAGAATGTGAAGACTTTGGTCAAGGATACTGTGAGCAAGCTAACAAGGTTTTGTCAGTAGAATTTTTATCAAGGCCATTGGCTCTTTTCATTTTCCCATGCATTTGAAGCAGGCTTTTTCTTTCAAAGAATGTTTATAAATGGACTTTGGAGACCCTTTATTAAATTAATTTCAAAACTGTTCTGTAATTCAAAGCACATGTATCTGGAATGTTTCCAGGTCTAAGCTCCATGCTGCTGAAGACAGTAATTATGTATGTATTCCCCATGAATACTGTTTTGAAGTTCTCTCTCCAATAAAAGAATAATTTCTTATATACATATTAATGGAGAACAAAATAGGTCTGTTAAGAAGTATCCTACACCTGCTTTCTAAAAGGATGCTGGAGAAGAAAGAATTCACCTAATGGAACACTGGTCCAATCAGCTCTCAGAAGGACCAAGCTAATTTAGGCATTCTTTTAGGACGAGCTCATGAAAACAAGACCCCTATTGTGGCAGTATTTCATTGGACAAGAGGATCTGCTTAATTATAGGTATAACACATATTTAAGCTTAGGTTCCGTTTGAAGGATATTAAATATCTGTGGTAAAGTTTTAATACCCTGGAAGTTAGCAGACTGCCTCATATAGCTAGTAAGGGCAGCAGGCTGAGTGCATGCGGTGAGAAAACAACTAAGAAAAACACATTTACCAAGGCGGTACTTAACTAATACAGAAACTATTTATTAGAGCAGTGGTCCCCAACCTTTTTATTACCAGGAACCAATCAACGCTTGACAATTTTACTGAGGCCTGGGGGAGGGTAGTCTTTTTCCGAGGGATGTTGCTGCCGCCTGAGCCCCTGCTTTTCCACCGGCACCACTGACTTCCCACCGCCCGCTGGGAGGCGCTGCTAGCAGCAGCTGCGCAGAGCCACGCCGAAGGGGAGCCCCAGCCATGGCAGCCGCTGGAGAGCACCAAAGGTGAGCTGGCAGCAAAGTGGCAGGGCAGCCCTTGAGGTAACAGCCGGGGAGGAGGGCGAGGAGGAGCCACAGCCTGGAACCAACTGATCCACAGACCGGTCCCGGTCCCCGTACTGGGGGATGGGGACCACTGCTCTAGAGAGAAACTGGAGACCAATTGACATATCAGAAAGAGGTAACCTGAGTTGCCTGGAGAGGAAGGGTTGCCTCTGACTGGCCTTGACACACTAGGAGTCAGACAGGGGGCCAACCTGCAGAGAGAAACTGGGGACCAACTCGCAAGACATCACAAAGAGCTCACCTGAGTTGCCTGGAGACGAGGGCATACCTGTAACTGGCCTTTGCGTGGGGGGTGGGGGAAATCTCTCAACACACTACGAGTCAGACAAGGGGCCAACCTCCAGAGAGAAACTGGAGACCAACTCACATGACATCACAAAGAGCTCACCTGAGTAGCCTGGAGAGGAATCACAGAATCACAGAATCATAGAGTTGGAAGGGGGCATACAGGCCATCTACTCCAACCCCCTGCTCAATGCAGGATCAGCCCAAAGCATCCTAAATCATTCAAGAAAAGTGTGTATCCAACATTTGCTTGAAGACTGCCAGTGAGGGGGAGCTCACCACCTCCTTAGGCAGCCTATTCCACTGCTGAACTACTCTGACTGTGACATTTTTTTCCTGATATGTAGCCTATATCGTTGTACTTATAGTTTAAATCCATTACTGCGTGTCCTTTCCTCTGCAGCCAACGGAAACAGCATCCTGCCCTCCTCCAAGTGACAATCTTTCAAATACTTAAAGAGGGCTATCATGTCCCCTCTCAACCTCCTTTTCTCAAGGCTGAACATTCCCAAGTCCCTCAACCTATCTTCATAGGGCTTGATCCCTTGGCCCCAGATCATCCTCGTCACTCTCCTCTGTACCCTTTCAATTTTATCTACGTCCTTCTTGAAGTGAGGCCTCCAGAACTGCAAACAGTACTCCAAGTGTGGTCTGACTAATGCAGTATACAATGGGACTATGACATCTTGTGATTTTGATGTGATGCCCCTGTTGATACAGCCCAAAAAGGCATTTGCCTTTTTTACTGCTGCATCACAATGCCTGGTCATGTTTAGCTTACAATCCACAAGTACCCCAAGGTCTCGTTCACACACAGTGTTACCTAGAAGCATATCCCTCATCCAGTAGGTATGCTTTTCATTTTTCTGCAGTGATGCCGCTTACTGGCCTTCATGGGGGGGGGGGGGATCTCAAAACACACTAGGAGTCAGACAAGGAGCTAACCTCCAGAGAGAAACTGGAGACCAACTCACATGACATCACAAAGAGCTCACCTGAGTTTCCTGGAGAAAAAGGGATGCCTCTGACTGGCCTTGACACACTAGGAGTCAGACAGGGGGCCAACCTCCAGAGAGAAACTGGAGACCAACTCACATGACATCACAAAGAGCTCACCTGAGTTGCCTGGAGAGGAGAGCATGCCTGTTACGACCAACTCACATGACATCACAAAGAGCTCACCTGATTTGCCTAGAGAGGAGGGCATGCCTGTTACTGGCCTTGGTGTGGGGGGTGGGGGAAATCTCTCAACACACTACGATACAGACAGGGGGCCAAGCTCCAGAGAGAAACTGTAGACCAACTCACAAGACATCACAAAGAGCTCACCTGAGTAGCCTGGAGAGTAATCAGTGCCTCTTACTGGCCTTCATGGGGGGGGGGAGAAATCTCAAAGCATACTAGGAGTCTGGCGGGGCCTACCTCTAGAGAGAAACTGGAGACCAACTCACATGACATCACAAAGAGCTCACCTGAGTTGCCTGGAGAGGAAGGGATGGCTCTTACTGGCAGTGCCACACCAAGGGGGAGCCCCAGCCATGGTGGCCACTGGCGAGCACCAAAGATGATCCGGCGGCAAAGTGGCCAGGCAGCCCCGAAAGCAGCAGCTGGGGAGGAGGATGAGGAGGAGCCACGGCCTGGTACCAGTGATCTACGGACTGCTACCAGTCCCCGTACCGGGAGATGGGGACCACTGCTCCAACTGGAGACAAACTGACATGTTATCAGAAAGAGCTAACCTGAGTTGCCTGGAGAGGAAGGTTGCCTCTTACTGGCCTAGGTGGGGGGGGGGGGTGGAATCTCTCAACATACTAGGGGTCAGACAGGGCCAACATTCAGAGAGAAACTGGAGACCAACTGACATGACATCACAAAGATGAGGGGATGTCTGTTACTGGCCATGGCCGGGGGAGCTCTAAACACACTAGGAGTCAGACAGGGGGCAAACCTCCAGAGAGGAACTGGAGACCAATTGACATGACATCACAAAGAGCTCACCTGAGTTGCCTGGAGAGGAAGGAATGCCTCTGACTGTCCTTGACACACTAGGAGTCAGACAGGCGGCCAACTTCCAGAGAGAAACTGGAGACCAACTCACATGGCATCACAAAGAGCTCACCTGAGTTTCCTGGAGTGGAAGGGATTCCTCTTATAGGCCTTGGCGGCGGGGATCTCTAAACACACAAGAAATCAGGCTTGGGGCCAACCTCTAGAGCAGTGGTCCCCAACCTTTTTATCACTGGGGACTGGTCAACACTTGACAATTTTACTGAGGCCTGGAGGAGGGTAGTCTTTTGCCAAGGGACGTCACCACCGCCTGAGCCCCAGCTCCACTTGCTTTCCTGCTGGCGGCGCTGACTTCCCACCACCTGCTGGGGGGCACTGCCAGCATCAGCTGTGCAGTGCCATGCTGAGGGGTAGCCCCAGCCTTGGCAGCCGCTGGAGAGCACCAAAGGTGAGCCAGCAGCAAACTGGCAGGGCAGCCCCCAAGGAAGCAGCCGAGGGAGGAGGGGGAGGAGGAGCCCCGGCCCGGTACCGGCTGATCCACAGACCAGTCCCAGTCCCCAGACTGGAGGTTGGGAACCACTGCATTAAACTTAGAGGTAATATAAATAGCTGGATGGAGAGAGATGCTTGAGGCCACCGTGTTGCTGGTTTGAGGATTGGACTATAAGAGGAGGAAGGACTCACAAAACAGGAAATAACCCTCTAGGTATAGGTCAGTGAGAACTGAAAGTGAGAGGTCGGTGTTCCTTTCAATCTCACTAACTTTCTGGTGAAGAGAGTTCCTATTTGAGTCTCAACCCAGGAGACTTCTCATAGAGAGCTGTTTCCACTCTGAAAACATTAGCCCACCGAGTTTATTTATTTATTTATTTAGATTTATATACCGCCCTCCCCGAAGGCTCAGGGCGGTTTACATTAAACTAGTCAACAATAAATGAAACAGTCTTCGTTAAAAACATACAGTAATTAATAGTGGTTGTAACAATATAACAGAATAATATAACAGTATAACAATATAATAAAATAGTATAACGATGCAACAGTGCAATACCACAACAGGTCCAGAGCGCTCCGGTGGAGTTCTGGGAGGAAGGGGGGGAGAGGCGAGGAGTGGGGAGTGGGGGGGAGTGGGGGAGGAGCGGGGGGGAGTGGGGGCCCTTCATTCGCTGTTGGTTGTGCCTGGTCGCAACCAAATGCCTGACGGAGGAGCTCCTTTTTGCAGGCCCTGCAGAACTGTTTAAGCTCCTGTTTATCACTTTGAAACATAGGTAAGCAACTGAGCTAAGTTAAAGGTTGGTGAGAAAGATTCATTTGTTTTTGATAAACATCTCAAACATATGATATACAGGTGAGAAGATGGTTGGTAATTTTGAAATCCTAATTTCCTAGGATTGTAGTTTACTATTTACAATTAAGATAATCAATTACACAATATTTCATCCTGGTTGTATAAAAACAAGCCAGTGAATTTATAGCTGACTGGAACAAGGATCTCACACACCATACCAGCAAGAATTCTCACAGGAACAAAAATATTTCTGAATTCCAAGTAAAAAACAGCAATTTGCAATATAGATTGTGAGCACAAAAAATTAAATGTTTCCAATTATGGCAAACATAGGGACCCAAAGAGCAGAGTGCCAGTTTAGACACATATATATGGCTCAACTGAAAATGCACCCCACGCTGTATTATTGCCAAATTTTTCAAGTATTTAGATCTAATGTTATGGTTAAGGAACTCTCTTCCAAGTCCTTTCGGGTGCATATTCAGGTTGCTCAAAATTACTAATCTCACAGCGGGCTTTATGTAAACAGGCACAACCTAGTGATAAACTAGAATACAGACATTCATGTTGTCTGCAGGTCAAAACACTGCAGGACAAACTAAATGTGTCTGGAGCGCCAGATGTGCTATTTGGCCATTAAAAGCTGGCTTGAGGGGGATGGGCACTGATGTCAATTGAGGCTGCTGTGATAGGAAAAACAGGTTCACTTTCCTCCACCCCCACTGTTTTCCTAATTAAAAATGCTTCTCCAGGACTGTTTGAAGCCCTGGTAAGAAAGCAAGAAAGAAAAAAGGTACCCATATTATACCTATTTTTTAAACATGGCAGGGGAGCCTGCATTTCCAATTAAGGATATCGTATGTGTACGAGGGGGAGAATGATACCCACTAGCACTCAACCCTAATCCAGATACTTGACCTTTTAAACACCTGGAGTTCCATTAATGCAATTTTGGCATTACATATAGAAAGAAACTGATATCAGCTTGTCCGAATCAGGAACATTTTCTTTGGGAAGACTGGCTAAATGTGTGATCCAGAAACATTTATTTCGAAAGCAAAACCTAAGTATATTTTTATGGCATCTTTCACACAGCGTTTGTAATCCATTTTGGCTCCTGGTGGCTAACAGGAATTGCTTACCTTTTAACACAAAGGTGCTTATGTCCCATTTGCGCAACGGGCTTGAGTCATTTTTTTTAAAACTTATTCTATCTTCAAGTGTTCTGTGTGCTCCTGATTCATTGCAGTGTGCTGTTTGAAATGTCTGTGGCACTTTGCCCCATTTCTAGCATGTTCTAATATAGCTCTCCCTCCCCTACTATATACCAGAGCTGCTGTAACCATCAGTGCATGCAGCAACCACTGTCCAATAAACTACTTTTTTAAAAAAGAGAACCCAATTCTACCACATTTCCTTAATTTTAAAAAATGTAATTGACAAGATGGGAGGGAAGGAGAGGGGCAAGAAATTGTTTCTGAAGCCCCCCCATAAATGCCTCCCTGATTGGTGGGGAGAGCTGTATCGAGATTACAGTAGCACCAAGAAAATGTATGTAAAAATTACCATCAACATTCAAAGAAATCAAAAAAGGGCTTATATGATAAAAATTACATATGTAGTCTCCCGAATTGCCAGCACACACACACACACGCACACCCTTTGCTTTCTCTCTTAGGGTCAACACTATGCATGAGTGAATGGATTCGAATAGGTTAAAAAGTAGCCGAATAAATCTTTTGGCTCTTCCAAGGTGAACTGTCCTTCCCCTGCATTTAAAAGGTCCAAATCAGTGGTAGCAATATGACCACGATTCAGCCCAGTTAAATTCACCCCCCCCCCAGTTTTTCTCAGGCAGCGCTTGAGAAGATATTCGGGAGAGATGTAAAGGGAGTGTGTGGCACATCTGTCATTACCAACTGTTTGGCATGCTGCTCTCATTTTAAATGCTCCCCCAACCCAACCTTCACAGGCAAAGCAGTTTGGGGGAGCATGTAGAATTAAAGAGCGCCGTGCCTGTCACTATCAGCTGTTATGTGGGGTGGTCTTTAAATGACTCCTATGCCTTTGCAGGCAGCGATGCCTGCAAGGGCATAGGGAAGTCATTTAAGAACCTCCCTGCATAACAGCTGATAGTGGAAGGTCAGCTGCTTGGCAGTGGCTCTCTTCCCACCCCTTCTCAGGCATACACACACTCCACCTGAAATGTGGGGAAAAGGGGGAAAGGAAGGGTGCTTTGAGTTCAGGCCGAATCCAAAACGATCCGGATTTTTCCCCCCACACACTAAGTGAACACTGAACAATTAGCTCATGTGTCAGATTCAGAAAAATACTGAAGGCATGGGGATATAGCCACAGCACAGCATCCTGGCTCTGTCAAGGAAAGCACATCCTTTTAAGGGGTGAAAAAGAGTTCAAGTTTCATGCACGATCCACTGCTGGTCTTTCCCGTCGCAGGAACCAGATGTGGTAATTTATTTGGGATGCACACTCTACCCTTATGTTAACTTGCTTTAAACCGCAGCCACCGCACTCATTTTACTTTGGCTTTGGGATCAGTTTGAAACACAAATGCTAGCTACACTTTGCGTCCTTCCAGACGGTGCTCCTCACTCATCCAATCACCGGCCTGACTAGACACTGCTAAGTGCTCCGTGGAGGCTGTTCCAGGCTTGAACCTTAATGACAAAAAAAAAAGGACTGTTCCAGTCAGAGCAGCAAACAGCTGCATTTCTCCTTCTTTTCCACCCTGCTTCAAAGGCACACACAGAGTGTTAAACTGTCCAGCAGAGTTCACCAGGCTCTGTTCCAAATGGCATCTACACACGACAGAAAAGGAACAGCAGAATGCAAAGCCATTGCTTACATTTACTGTGACCCAAATTTCCTCTTTGACTCCCACATTTGAAAGTAAAGGAAGGCAGGATGTCCCAGTGCTGCCTGATCATGGACCGAAAAGGAGGCTAAATCCCAGTATGTTAAAAATATCCATCTGCTGGTCAGATGTTTTAACCATATCATGGCTGTGTTACACTGAAGTGGTTTGTACCTTAGAGCAGGGGTAGTCAGCCTGTGGTCCTCCAGATGTCCATGGACTACAATTCTCATGAGCCCCTGCCAGCAAATGCTGGCAGGGGCTCATGGGAATTGTAGTCCACGGACATCTGGAGGACCACAGGTTGACTACCCCTGCCTTAGAGTAAGTGAGTAAGTTCAAGGAAGGGAAAGAAGAATGACCACATTTTTTATTCTCTCCGCGGCACCGCTCCCATCCCTGCCAAGCCCACCACCGAGCCCCGCTTGCAGATGCCTTGCCCAAGGGAGCCACTGCTGCCTGCCCAGAGCTGCTTCCTGTTCCTCCACACCCCCTTTGGACGTGCCCACTCCCCCCAGCCGCCCCATCTTCCCATCTCCTCCCCAATCTTGCCTGCAACTTCCCCGCCACGGCTACAACCCCCTGCAACTCCCCCCCAATGACCGCAGGCCACCACAGCCTACCGGGCTCTATGCTGACAGATTTCTTCAATAGGGCTCTGGCAGGCAAAAACGAAGCTAAACATTTAAGAATAGGTATACTTGTTCAAAAATCCGAATTCTTAGAAACCAAGCTGTTCCCTTGTTGGCCAAGTATCACAGTGTGTGCTATACTAAGACTGTGCCATCCCACCACTGATGAAAGATGGAGTAGTTGTCCAAACAAAGAAAAACGGGGTTACACTTACCTGTAACTGTTGTTCATTTACTTCTTGTGTGTAAACACACATTGGGACTGTACAAGTGCAGGCCAGACATGGAAAGTCTTTTCAAGCTTAACTCCTATAGGGGGCGCTACCACCCGGACACGGTGTGCATGTGCATGGTTTCCCACTGGAGCACACATGTAACTAGAGGTGGAGCGCCCCACTTACCCTCGGTTCCGAACTGCTGCTGCGAGCCCAGGCCAGACCAAACTACCCAAGACTTTTGCTGATATAATATGTGGTACTAGGAACTTAGTTCACCTTCAAAGTATGAAGCAAATAACTGCATTTTATGTCTGACAAAGACTTTAACAAAGCCATTTTTTTTCCTTGCTGGAAACTCGCTGCCGTTGGCGATTACTATCCCAGATCTATTTAATGGCTCCTTCCTTGATTAGATATACTTTTCTTCATGTTGACTTAGACCCAGTTTCAGAAAAGCACTCAGCTACATGACAGGAAGTGGAACCCAAACTTGTTGCTAACTAAGCCAAGCATTCTCAAATTACTGTGAAAAATCCAACAGGATCTGATTTTCTACAGCATACTAATTGAACATTTTTATCCCAGCAAAACGATTGTAGGGTAGGTAGTGATTACCTACACATATCTCTATAAACCTGGGAGCTTACAGACTGCAAAAGGCAACCCTTCTACTTATATTGTCATAACAATTTGATTCTATCTAAGTCCCAATCCTGTTTTCATCCAATACTTGCAGAGAATAAGATATTTTTAGTGAAACCAAACTATACAGATTCATGCTATAGTCAGTCCATTTCTGGGTTATCAATTAGTTTTATAAAAGCAGCTAGAGTATGGACATCTCATCTATTGAGCCTGTACAAAAATATCATCTACTGAGTTTGTGCACCAGTTAAAGTCTTTTAACAGTTTTAAAACAGCAATTTAACAAAACATGACTTTGTCCCCATTTTAAGAGAAGCTGCAGCAGGAAGCTGAGCATTGCAGATGAAGGATAGTGGTCACTGTACCTGCAGCTTGCCAAACCTGCTGGACTGGACTGAATTTACAATTAAACTCTTCTTAATTATCCAAAACCAGGGGTAGATCAGGAAAATTCACAATTAATAATTTTAAGCATCCCTTTTTGGAGTATTTTGAACATAACAGAATCTCTCTGTATTTTTGTTTCTCGTAGGATACAGGCCCATTTACAGAAAAAAACAAAACAAAAATTGGCAAAATTGAATTTTTTAAAATTCACACAATATTCATAGTTGTCTGAGTCTGTATGATATGTGATTTAAAAAAAAATACCAGACTGACGTTCTAGAAGCTGATTTAGAAATTGTAAGAGCAGAACACGCTTGGAAGAGCCCACAATGAGGATCATTATGAAGCACACAAACACACTGACTCACTTGTGACAAAGCCAGTGCAGAGCAATACAAGACACTGTGTATGTGCAGCTGTTGTCCAGAGGGGGAAAGCTTATGGCTTTTTTCCCCTTTCCTTTTCTTTTTTTGCTAGCAGGCATCAAGTATGAATACCATCTTTGTCAACAATGATCAAAGACCACCACACGGATCAGTTGCTCAGTGCTTTCTGCAAAAATCAATTAAACATTTCCCCCCTCCCCCTGAGATGATCATTTCTTCATGCAAACTGTATCTCTGCTGAATTAAGAAACATTTGGAATTAGTTCTGCACTAGGCTGCAAAGTGGTGGGAACATGATCATATTACTAATGCTCCTGGAGTATTCAATTAACAGTGGCGAAAGAACAATGACAATTGAAGGCACAACTAGACTACACTCCATCCCAAGTTCTGTAGGGCGCAACCTACAGAACATGGGAAGGAAGATTTAGGTGTAAGCGCTAGCAAATCCAATAAGGTTTATTCTTAAATAAGGTTGTGTAGGTGGATAAGTTAAACAAATTAACGTGTCCTGGGTTAGAGATGGCACAACTTTAAATTAGTTGCTGTTTGGGGAGATTTTTATTACTTTTTGCTGACAGCAGGAAAAACACATTTTTGTGTGGACATTCGTTATCACATCTTGTATTTCTTTGAACTTCTTTTAATATAAGCAATGGGAGAATCACTTACCCCAAACTGGATCTGGACCACAACGTTTGAGAAGCAGGGATTTAACCTTTCTCCCAACCCAAAATTCTCCCCCCTCATCTAGCCTGCTAGCAACCTTCACAGGGAAAAACATATTGTGTGTTATGTACTGTAAAGTCACTCAGTGTATGTGTGTATTGTGTACTGTAAAGTCATTTCTGACTTATGACAACCCTGTGGAGTAAAGTCCTCCAAAATGTCTTATCATTTCCAGCCTAGATCAGGTCTTGCAAACCCATGCCATGGCTTCTTTTATCGAGTCAATCCATCTCATGTTGCTTCTTCCTCTTTCCCTAGGACCTTCAACTTTTCCTTGCATTGTTGTCTTTTCCAGCAACTCTCTTCTCATACCATGATATAATATCAGTTTAGTCATTTTAGCTTCTAGGGAGACTTTAGACTTGATTTCATCTGGAATCCACTTATTTGTCTTTGTGATGGTTCATGGTCTTCGTTAAACGTCTCCAGCTCCACTGGTACATGTACATATTCCCTCTGGGGTAAATAGCAGCTCTGGATATTCAAACTGAGAAATTTGTGTGTGGGTGTAGGGAGGGAAAAGTCCAATTGTAAAGACAGCTCTGAAAAAATTTCCGCAAGGGGCAATGAACAAGCAGAAAACAGTAGGCTGGGAAGACTACAATCCAGCTAGTCTGTAGTTTTTGGCTTGGTTGCCAACAGTACACAGATGACACCCAGCTATTCCGGCTGCATCTACCTACATCCCCAGATTATTTGGCCACATGTCTGGAGGTCATATTGGACTGGCTCAAGTGAAGTCAGCTGAAGAGAAATCCAGCTAAGATGGAGGTCCTCTGGATGGGCTGACACGTTGATGGGGATGTAGTGCATCCCTCAGCTCTCGATGGAGTCCTTTTAACACTTTGACCACTCGGGAGCCTGAGTATAATTCTGGATGCCACTCACCTGGCATTTTACCATCTTCACCAGGCCCCGTCTCAAGCGAGCCCCCTGGTACATGGAGGAGCTTTGTGGAAAGAAACGCGAACTAAGACAACTATTTATTTATTTATTTAGATTTTTATACCACCCTGCCATACAGCTCTGGACAGTTTACATAAAATGTCATAGGGTAACTACATAGAACATCATAACAAATACAACAATCATAATATAGCATATCAACTAGAACAATATTTCAACAGGAATGGCAACTTTTACAGAACCCTTAGATAGGTCAGGTTATTTCAGCCATGGAAGGGGGTGTCTGGGGGGGGGGCGACCAGTGGATGTTGTTGGTTGGTCGGCCTCAAGCAAGGGAAAGACTCATGACGAAGCCTCGAGAACATCTTATACAATGCAGATGAAGGCCTATGAGATGGCGGTGCAGTCAGTAAAACGCAATTTTTACTTGGCTACCATCACGTCTGCAAATTCATGCCTGACACAATTGTTTAGGATAGTTCGATCTCTCACTGCCCTGGTAGATCTCTCACTGCGCTGGGCTCATGGGAATTGTAGTCCATGAACATCTGGGGACCACAGGTTTACTACCCCTGCTTTAGGGGACTTAAAGGGAAAAAATCTAAAATAAAAATGCAATGAAAATAATACGATGTAATTTTAGGAGCACCAATAACAAATATTTCAAGGCATTTAGCTGAAATTCACAAAGCAGGAGGTATCTGTTCTTGGCCTGGGCTATATATTGGGAAGAAAGGGCACCACTAAAATGCCCGGCTGCCTGTTGTGGTAGATTCTACCAGAAATGTGAAGTTTATATCTGGCTTAGTGAATGGGAAAGAAAGGTTTTTAATTAGTATGCAGTGAACACTGCTTAAAAGAAAGGAGAGGAGAAGAAGCAAATAAGTAGGATGTGATACTGGCGCAGAAACATCTCATATCAAACAAACCTGGTTTAAGTTTCTCTTTAAAGGCCATACCCAAATAGCATATACATTTTGTATCCATTAGGATATAACAGCAGACTGTTAGGGCTCAAGCCAAGTTGGAACTCTGTATGGTTGTGATACACACATGTTTCCTATGAGCTATTAATTCTTTGTTTCAAAAAAAAAAATCCTGGTCTTGTTAAAAGCCTTTTCTGTAAGACTTACCCCAAGCTAGCTCAAATAAAATAATTGCACTGTTTATATGAAGGAGCTATGCCTCAAAGACCTTGATTCTTCATGGCCTCTGCAAAATTTTCTGCAGCTGTTACTCTCAACAGTATGGGAATAATTAGTACAAGCATAGACACACCGTAGTAAAACAGAGCACTGCACCAGGCAGTGAGGCAAAATAGCCTCACTTTTACAATCCGTCTAGCACCATATTATTGGCACTGCTTATTCAGACTAGCTACTGCTTTTCTGATAAGTTTTTTAATATGCTGTAGCTTCATGAAGACTGTCTGAACACATATTGTCGAACAAATTACATTATTAAAGGGCAGAAGTCTCCCCGGCCTCAATTCTTTTATAGGTTCATGTTGTCACTTGCCTATTTTATTTCCTGTTCTTATGAAATAACCAGTAAACTACCAATGAAGTCTCATTTTGATTAGCTGCCTCATCATACCTTGCAGTTGTGAATGCCCAGTGTCAGCTCTGTGTAAAAGCACTGCAGGGGCCTCATTCAGATTGAGAATGCAGTCAAAGAAGGACTCCAGCCTTCCCCCCCCGCTACTCAAGCCCAGTTTAAGGATTTGCAGGCATGAGAGCCATAGCAGGCCCTTGTTAGTTGTTAGTTGTTAGGTTCTGCGATGGAATGGGCCGCCTGCTCCACTGATCTTAAGCCTGTAGGCCCTGTTCCAGCCTTTTACTATTTTTCTTGGATGGGGCCTATCTCCCTTTCTGCATCGCTGCCAGTACTCACTGACTTGAATCACCCTTCCCAAGGGACAGTGAGACCCCTTGGGTAGGTTCCTAGTGTTTGGGGGTTGAAACACTGGGTCTTTGGGTCCTACCTGGAGAGTTGGCAACTATCCATTTTTGCCTTGATTACCTCCTCTGGGCCATCCCAACATGCCAGCACTACCCAAGCAGAGGAGACTAAGTGATCCAAAGCACAAGTCGCTTTTTAATACCAAAAACGCAAGTTTGTTGCACTATTTACACTTTAAAAATTGTAAATTAACAATCCCACCAGCACACCATGTGATATAAAACAACTGCACTTTTAAACACACAGGGAATAACATAAAAGGGTAAAAAAAAATGCATTTCTCTTTCCCTACACTCCCTTACTGAAGAGGGGGAGAGGATCCCTTTGCCAGTCACAACCCAGTCTCACCACTGCCTCCTGCACTTCAGGAGGTGAGGCTCCTTGCTGGCTGCTCCTCTGGCCTCTCACTTTGCCCTCTCCGCCTAGGGCAACCAGGGTCTTCTCTGGAGAAGGGATCTTGCAACCTTCCCCCTTGCAGGTGCCAGGAGAGACTGCCCCCTTCCAGGAGGGCTGGAGCCTAAATGCCCATGAACTCCTTGGCTCTAGATGGTTTCATATGATTTTTACATTGAAACAAAATAAAACCACTTTCATTCTGTAGATCATGTCTTAGTCTATAGGCAGCAACATAAAAATCATGCATCCCATGTTGTGATGCTGCAATGGGGCAAAACGTGGTTGAAGTACATGGATCCTCATGATTTTTGCTTGTTTGTTTTTCTTTTCCTGAACAAGCAAGGGGGGGAGACAATCTGAAAGGCAAATCTCGGCACACAGAAGTGCAGGTTTGGAGCACAGTAACTTTAGAAATGAGGGCAAAAATAAGTCTTGTGAGGGAATGGCAACCAATGGGTATCAGGCTGTCTTTGAACTGATGCCCTGACCAATCAGCAAAAGACTCCAATGAGCATTGGAGGCACAGGGGAGGGGGAGGGAGATAATCCGGGAAAACACAGAACATCTACACTTAATAGTGGGCGTTTGGGAGTGATTTTCTCAAATGTAGGGAGTTCTATCCACTCCTGGATATCGCAGGGGATAGGCAGTTTCACCGCAGATCAATCATAGACGTTGCAGAAGGAAAATGGAAATCAAATAATGTGTAGATTACTTTTTTTTAGTACGGAGTCACCAGTGATAAGAAGCCCAGTGCAGATTCAGCCCATTTTTTCACCTGTTAACTTATTATGGAAACATCACCAATTAAATGGTGCAGAAGTATTTTTTACAAATCCAACATGCTACAAATTAAAATAATCTGCTTGCCCTGCAAATGTTAAAATGAGGAATGAGTGAAGTTTGAAAAAAATAGTGCACTTGTTCACATAATGTGGTTCAGTTAACATAGAACCAGATATAGCATTTATTTGGGCCTTAAAATACGAAGGCAAACTTGAAAATGCTGCTACAATTTCATGCCTTTAGTAGATGGTACTCTATTTAGGCATAGCAGTAGCAGTGAACAGGTCTTCTTCTTTAAAAATTAGTGTTAAATTCAATTGGCAGCTTTGGGGAAGTTGGTAGATAGCAGAACCAGCAATTAAAAGTTGCAAGCATATCTGCTTGAACACCTCAAGGTTCTCAACCTAATGCAAACAATGTGTGTGATAAATAAAACTCTTATTCCTGTTATATTTTTAAAACCAGTTCCATTTTCATGGTTTGGCTGATGTACAATGCACCATAATACTATACAAACAAACTTTTGCTCCTTTCCCTAGTGACTTTAATTTATGATATTTAGTGGTTTCCTGCAAGAGGAAATTATGATTGAAGGGCAGACCAAGATGTTCTGGCCTGCCTCATGCACCCAGTTATCAGCCGTCTCTGTACTGAGCACTCCACAAAAATTAGTCAACCAAAAGGCTCTCAGTAAACGCTACTAAGCCCCCCTGTGGGTAGCTGAAGGGAATTCTGGGTAGAGAACCGCATAACTAATGACTGTACCCTGGCTGGTTGAGGAAGCACTGCCATTTTTAACAGCTGCAACCATGATTAAATAGCTATGGCAATTGGTTAAGGGCAAGACAGTACAAGACACAAGTTCTGATGAACAATTATTTTGTCACAGCCCAAATCCGCTCCAGTAAGCGAAGCTCACAACAGTTAATAGCATCATTTTATAAAGACACCATGCCATTAATTACAGTTTTGTAGAATGAGTCCAATGGCATGAATAATTTATGCTATTCAGTTTTCAAAGGTGGGGGGGGCTCTATTACAGTTTAATCATCCAAGCATAATATGTCCTCTTTTCACACTGTTTAAATAGCTGCAGAATGTTTTACTTATCTGGGTTCCAGCCCCCCCCCCAAAAAAAAATACACGGGACTGAAATACAAGCCCAGAATAGAACTTTTGGATTTTTGCATTGCGTTATCTAGGGATGCAGCTCGTCACCATCAATCAACAAAGGAAGGGGAAAGACTCTGATAAACAGCCAACAGAGATCCTCTACAAGTTACCCTTGGATTCTGAAATACATCCTTCTATTTCAGATGCATCACCGATTATGCACGGGGGGAGGGGGAGGCCGAGCCAATGTTCACATGGCAGTGGAGCAAATTTCTGCTTGTGCATAACATCAACACTGATACGCCCCCCTCCTGGTCCTGGCCTGCTTTAGGGCCTCCAATGCCCCACGGCAAAGGAACACTGTTTTTTGGCATTTCTTTTTTTGCCGCAGCCACTATTGGTAGCCATGCTGGGCCAGGCCTATGCAAACAGGGTACAGTGTCTCAGCAGGGACAGCAAATGAACCATTCGGCTTCACGGCACCGCAGAACTAGACAGGGCATTTTTTAACCTTCCACGAAGGTAGGATTGTCCTGCAATCCCACTCTCATGGAAGTGAAAAAGACCCACAAGGAAACACGGCGGAACCTCCCTGCCCTAGCAGGTGAGTATACACGCTGAAATCTGGGGCAGAACGTGTCTGTCAGGGGAACTCTTCCCCCATCAGTACAGGAGAAGCGGCAGAACATGCTGTTTTGCTGCAAGAAACCAGTGGTGGCCCATCGTAGCTGCTGTCATGCATAATAGGTCCCAGTCACACACACACACACACACACTTTTTTTTCTTTTCAGAGAGCTTAATAATGAAGTGTCAGCCCTGTCTCAAATAATAAGTGATTATATGTCACAAGGGGAAATGTCAAGGTAAATTTGGTGTACAATGCCGAGCATAGGATGCATTTTACAAATTTACAGTATGTTCTGTGCCAGTGGCCAAGAAACCTGGGGGAATAGCAGTCTTTGGACTGGAATGTGCAAGGTTCATACTGATCATAAATTAAGTGCCACTTTTACTGTCCCTCCTGTGTCACCTTTTTCAGAAGTATATATTTATAATCATATTAAAATATGAACTTATGACTTACACTGTAAGAATTCCTAGAATATTTATTCTTTCCATTCACTGTGTCCTTAAACAAAACCTATGCCATAGTAAAAATGCACTTGTTGCACTATGCATTAGAGCTAAGAGTCCTCTGAGTCACACTAGTAATCCATTTAGTACAAGAAGAAGAAGAAGAAGAGTTGGTTCTTATATGCCGCTTTTCTCTACCCAAAGGAGTCTCAAAGCAGCTTACAGTTGCTTTCCCTTTCCTCTCCCCACAACAGACACCCTGTGAGATAGGTGAGGCTGAGAGAACCCTGATATTACTGTTCAGTTAGAACAGCTTTATCAGTGCTGTGGCAAGCCCAAGGTCACCCAGCTGGCTGCATGTGGAGGAGCGGGGAATCAAACCCAGCTCACCAGATTCTAAGTCCGTACTCCTAACCACTACACCAAGCTGGCTTTCGAGATCCTTCCTCAGTGGCCAATCTGTTCCTCCGGAGATCTGACAACAGGACATACAGGCCTTCCCCTGACATTACTTTTTGGCATTGATATTCAAAGGTTTACTGCCTCTAAATATGAAGATTCCCTTTAGTCCCTACCGTTAGTAGTCACTGATAGATCTGTCCTCCATTAATATGTTTTATCCCTTTTTAAAGCTGTCAATGCTTGTGGCCATCACTACATACTCTGGCAGTGATTTCTACATTTTACTCACCCATTGTGTAAAGAAGTGTTTCCTTTTGTTCATTCTGAATCTATTACACATAACTTAATTGGATGCTCTCAAGTTCTGGTACTGTGCAACACTTTCTCTAACACATACATACTTTCATAAACCTCTGTCATGTACATACCGCCTTAGTTGTCCTCTAACTTAAGAAGTCCCTAGGCTCTTTGGCCTGTCCTCATGTGATAGCTTAACTGATGCAGCAATACAGCAACAGATAATGAACCAAGATAAAGCCCAGTCCTCCATCATAGTTGAGCACTAAATCATAACAGGCCATTAGAGACAGGAAATAAGTTTTAACCAAAGGCTATTAAAACATAAGGAAACTTGCATAACTTGAGTAAATCTCATGGCCAAAGGAAGTTTCTATTATTAACAGTAGCACTGATAAATCAAGGCCCATGAAATGTGCCCCAAGGACTACTCACACAGGGGAAGTGCAACGTTTACCCCACTGTGGCAGTCGCCTGTGGTGGAAAGGCCCTTCACTGCGAAGTAAGAAATGGAGTAAACACTGCAGCTGTCATTTTTTGCTTTTGAAAGAGCCACATGTAGGGTTGGGCGCTTCGGCGTCTGAAGTGAGGGTGAGAGAACTCTGATAGAAGTACTCTGGAATCAAGCTCAGTTCTCCGGATTAGAGGCCACTGCTCTTAACCACTATACCACCCTGGCTCCCTTTAGATAATCCCCCCGTTATCATTATAACTAATATTAATCACTACTTTCCATGAGTATTGGTGGTCATGTGTTAAGATTTTAGCAAGCTAATTAAGGGACTGGGACATTAAAAACCAGAATAAAGTTACAACTAGCTGGGATTTAATGGGCTGTCTAATGATGAACGACAGGGCTTGACACAATTTCCTGTCTAGATGAAACTCTCAAAAGCTGTTGCACATTCCTAACCTAAGGCAAGTTAACCTTTCCAGTGAAGCTTATAAGGAGATAAAGAGGAAATATCCCCTATAGATTTGTAGGGTTCTAGTAGCCTTCAAATTTCTCTATTACTCAACAAAGTATCAGAACCTGACAAGTAAAAAAAAAACCCCTCTGTTGCAGTTCTAAAATAATGCAAAATTTCAGGCCGAGACTTTGTATATGCTTGTAGATTCTCATACAAGCGATGCTGAGAAGAGAAACAATATTTTTATATCTTGGAAAAAAGACTGATAGAGACACCTTTTAGATAGCAATATAGGGAACAAGAGGGGAAACCCAGAACCCCCTATAGTGTGGTAGGATGGGACAGGACCCTTTGCACCAATCACAATGGTGGGAGCCTCGTCAATTTTTTCCATTCCAAGTCATTACTTTTTTATAGACCTGAATAGCACAGGCTAGCCTGATGTCATCCAACGCGGAAGCTAAGGAGCTTAGTCCTTGGATGAGAGACCACCTAGGAAGTCCAGCGCTGCTATGTAGAGACAGGTAAAGACAGACCACCTCTGAACATCTCTTGCCTAGAAAACCCTATTGTAGGGGTGGCAAAACTGTAGCTCACCAGATGTTCAAAGACCAATTTACCATGCTGGCAGGGGCTCATGAGAATTGTAGTCCATGAACATCTGAAGAGCTGCAGTTTGGCCGCCCCTGCCCTATGGGGTCTCCATCAGTCAGCTGTGACTCGATGGGGGGAAATAGAATGCAATGAGAGGTTCACAAGATCACATCTATCTTTCTTGGAAAAACTTTTCCTCCCTTCATCTTCTGCTACTCATAAGGCTGTTATATTCATCTTAACATCTGTTATTTGGCCAATTCAATAAATATTCTTTCAATTAAAGGGAAAGGCCTACTGAACATCATTTTTCACTAACATCTGGACACCATACAATGAAAGAAGCTGGGAGGAGAAGTTTCTCAGAACATTTGTCACCAAATCATTTCTGACTACCTTAAAATTAGGATTTACATGAATATTTGTACAGAGCTCACTCAACAATTACATGGACACAGTTGTGTGTAACAAATGTTTAATGGGCATTCAAAAGCTGTGAAGGCTGATTCCAAAATACCTTTGTTTAATTTTTTCCCAAGTACATGAAACAGATTCTAGAAGAAATTGTATTGGATCCAAATATTTTCCTTAAAAAAAGAAGTCTGATACAGTAAGCCTTGTTCCATTGGAGGAAAAAAAACTCTCAACAGAAAAGAGTCCAACTCAGAAATTTTGAAATTAAATTTTATTTTGCAGCTGTATCTTGGTTTCTCCCTAAGACTGAATTTCATGAGTGCATAGGATCTAATACATATATTTCCTTATCCTATAAAAGTTCAGGAATAAGTGCAAGCAGCTAGGCAGGGAAAAGGAGAGAAAGCCAGCTCTGGAGCTACTGGTGGGTGTTGCTTTCTTTCTTTCAGTGTGTGAGGGTATATAGGTTGCAGGAGAGTGGGAGCTGTTTGTGTGTTGTTTTGCCTATTCCTTGCTTGGGTGGTAGGGGACTACAGCTAATCACATTAGCTGATTTGCATTGGCCACTTGGCCTGCCCTGGACTGGCCAGTGAGTTGGCCACAGGGAGATGCTTCACCGCAGGGAAAGGAGCAGGGCCTATCTAAAAAGAAGCTAGATAGTCATCTTACAGAAATGATGATCTTCTGAACAAGCAGATTGTGGGTAGGTGGGCAGGAAGGGGGGTGTCAGTATTTGTATCCTGTGGTCCTTCCTCACTTACTCAGGGAATTGCTGATTGCCACTGTGGGAAGAATTTCCTCCAGGTTAGGCCGGATTACGGAGATTTTTGGTGTGGGGATCACTGGGGCATGAAATTGGGGTCACTGTGAGCAAGCAGATAGTTGTGAGTTCCTGCATGTTCAGGGGGTTGTACTAGATTACCCTGGAGGTCCCTTCCAACTCTCATGATTCTAAGAGCAAGCAACTACAGTGATTCAAATATTGGCTATCCAAAAGTTTTATGAGGTGCCTAATTTTTGATTTTGAGCAGAATTGTACCTTATTTGGAGTATTACAAAGACATTTCTTCCTTGAATAAATGAAAACAATTGTTCTTTGTTTTAGTGTTTAAATTCTAACTCACCATTCTCACTTTTGGGACATAAGGTGGCATTTACTGAATATGGAAGTGGCTTGAAAAAAGGACTGCCATCAACGGAGGCTACTTCCATTCAAAAACAAGTCAATATTTCCTACCTTAGAAATGTCTTTGAATTCTGAAAAGTTAGGTAACTTTATACCAAGAGAGAACCTCATTTTGATACATTGAAGAGCAATAATATTTCCTTATATAAGTAAACTGATATGAAAGGCGGTCCCATCCAATTAACTTTGTGTTTCTGTACATGAATTTGCATAACTGTACCCATTCTTATGGACACCTTGTGAAGCTTCTTTTGCTAGCAGGAACTAATAACCCAGATAATTTATCTTCTCTCATGGATCTTTCTGCTTTTGTCACTCTGCATCCTATTTATGTACAGGACAAATGTGCAAATTCAGTAATAAGGAAATAAGCAAGGTTGACGGAATGTTTAATAAATGTGAAAAGCTTGAAACATAAAAGTGTTGCCAAATAAAGTGTTACAAGTCTTGTGGATGGACACCCCCAAAATAATAAAACAGTAAATCCTGCTTCTAGGTTTCTGCCTTAAAGAGAAACGAGAATATATTGAAGGGGGAGAAAGGTCTCTAGCTGCAAAGGGTATAACTGAACCCATATTTGAAATGCTGACAGATTACATGTGTGTGGGTTTATGTTCCTGAGGTCTTTCCCTGAGCTTACAAGGAACAATAGAGTCAATGTTTTGAACAAGTTCTGAGAAATGGCCAATTTGCAAATGTGCCATCTTTGTTCATCGCCCGAACCTATTGGTGTAATATTACCTCAACAAATGACATCGTAAAACAGACAAAAACCTAGATAAAATCACTAAACATTTCAGTAACAGCTGCACTTTATTTTTTTAAAAAGATGTTACCAAAATTAAAGCAGAAAAGGGCAGCTAGAGACAATTCCCAAGTGAAAACTGGGAGGAAATAGGGCCCAAGCTCAGAAATAGAAAGCAGCACACCAATAGTCAAATATGTCCCAATTTCTATGGGAAAGTTTTCAAAAGGATTTTACACACTTTGTACCTTTAAAAAATGTGCTGGAGTAAAAAAAAAAAGGTCCTAGTAAAACACAGACTAGACATCTTGCATTCATAGATACCTGGAATTTGAGGGAAAGATCAGATAAATAAGTTCCTCCACATTTTACTGGGTTTCCTGATGATTTAAAATATTGACATTTTTAAAAACCAAGACACCTAACAAAATCTGTTCCAGACAGTAAGAACATGTAACTCACACACAAACAAAATAATAAAGTCTCAATTAAGAATACAAAGCTCTTCCCTTCTGGGTCAACATGGCTTGGTTCTAGAGAGCCTCTTTTGTGAGCACAGATAAAGCCTTAGTTTCAGCCACTTGCCATCCAGCTGCAGTTGCCATGTTGTGTTCAGAACCACTCCAGAGGACCCTTCTTTCAAGACCCAGGAGCTACTTTTTCAGGAGGGAAGATGGAAGGGGCTATGGCAGGAAGGAGAATCTCTAAAATCTCCTACAAACAGTTCTAAGGATTTGTTTGTAGACCAATATGGTAAGTAAAGTCATGTGGAGATTCCAAGTGACACGATCCAGATACAGATGTGATGTCTTGCTCTGATAAATCTGTTAATAGTCTAATCCATATCTCTTAGAAAATACCTCAAACTGGTTTCTAGAGATGTGGTATACATATATTTTCTACATAAATAAACCTCATCAAAAATAAGAGTACCCTGAATACTTTCCTGCATCCCTGTGACTCCTTTTGCTACCATTGTTTGGATCTCCTCCAGCGTGACTGAATTTTCCATTATTCAACTGTGGGTGTGTGACGGATTACACTCTTAAAAGCTTAGAAATGCTGTGCAGTATAAAGGACTGTGAAGGATTTATTCTTCACAGATACAATGAGCCTTGAGTGACAGGCTGCTCCAAGCAATCTGATTGGTTAGCATCAGTTTAGCAGAGAAAAACTTGATAGCTGCATGCTGAGGAGAGATTCAGTCAGATTTCTGCCTTGACTGAATTGGTTCTGATTTCAACCATAGCCGAGAGCAGTTTAACATAGACAGAGAATTGGGGGAAAGTTGGCAGAGAAGTTTTAGAAGTTAGGAGAAGACTCCCAATTGAGCCAAAGAAAGGCAATAGATCTTCTAGGGAGAGAAGAAAGTCCCCTACCTAATCTAAATAGGGTAATAGTTCTGAAGAGTGCAGAGATCCCTGGTCTGGTGTGTTTAGAAAATGTATGTAGAAATCTTAAGAGTCAGCTAAAAACTCAAGACGAGTACTGGTATTTCAAGAGAAGTACTGGAAAGAGTACACCAGCCTTCTGGAAACTAAAAGTCAGTGAATACTCAAGGAAAGTGTACCGAAGTGTTTGGCAAACATTGGAACAAAAGCCTCTCAGCATAAAGACTTTAAATAACTGTGAATTGCTTAAGAAACTCTCATTAGCCTGAAGAATAAGAAGGCAAGACTGTGCATATACTGGTTTTACCTCAGAATTATCTATATTTCGTTACCTTGGAAATTTCAACTCAATTTCACCTGACTTTCCCCTTCTATGTCAAATAAAACATTTCATTTTTGAATTTCCAAATTGTCTCAAATTTTCAGCAGTTTAAGAGTGTTAAGTTAAAGGTTTCTGATCTGAGCCAGAAGTAAAATAATATACTGTGACATGGTGAGACAGCCAGAGTTCCTTCAGGAAAGAGGAAAACAGATCACTAGTGCTGCTCAGTCAGAAAGGAAAAGAAAAACGGAGGGAAATTCTTGCCTCCCTAGGGGGGAAGTAGACAGGGATGTTTATGCAGAAAGCTTGAGAACAAGTTGGAATTAATAGCTCACACCCTGAATAAATCTTTGTTGGTCTTAAAGGTGCTACTAGACTGATTTTATTGTACCATTACTTTGGTCAGGAATAGGGTACGAAATACTGTCCATTTGCCAAGTCCACATGGAATCACAGAGGCAAGGCCTGAAGAAAGATGGTGGAAGCCTGAATCTGAATTACAATACTGGCTGTCAGCCAGGCAAAGGCCACATTTTTGGTATTTATTGCAGAGTTCATATTGCCTTCAGTTAATGTCACAACCCCACACTCTGTCCTTTCAGTAGAGGCCCCGAGGCTCACACAGCCCTGGTAATTTATGCTCAGTGGTGTAGTCCAATCATTAGAGCCTAGCTTTCAACCACCACAAGTACAGTAATATGGTAGCTGTGGTCATTTAAGATTTTATAAGGGCCCTTTTGAACCACAGTATTTTAAAATCTCTGTCTAACAACCAACCCTTCAGTCATGGTTTAAGATTTAAGTTAGTTACAATGAATGCCATTTTGTTAATTGGTGTAAAAAAGTCAGAACCAAGGTAGTAAAGGTAATTAAGAACTTTTAAGATTGCATATGGTAATTTATGAGAGGAAGCCAAATTGATTATCATTATAAATGAGCTTCCATGATCTAATTAGGACAAATTAGAAGCTTGCTTTCCTCTGTTCATTTTTAGAAACCCTTTGGGGGTCCTGTTTAGCCCCTATCCAATTTTACCAACTTTGCAGCAAGATGTTCTCCTCCTAGTAGCATTTTATAAAAGCCAGTCCAATTAAATGTTGCAATAAACCTTCAGACACCTGGAAGGTCTAACTGATGAGTGGTAGTTTGTATCCTTAAGGAAGCTTATAAACATAGCCTTAAACAAGGGAAAGTGTTTTTTCTTTAGAACGCTAAACTGATACCTTTACCATTTAAGTCACCTTTGCATTTGTAACTTCTTTCAGTTCTGGAAATACAACCCATCACTCCATGTATTTATCAGACTCCTGACATGCTGGATTATAAAATGGCTATATAAGATTCTTACAGATCTAACAACACTTTGATCATGTTTGTTCCTCTCTTTCTGTCTTTCTTTTCCATCAAGCCACAACTGACTTCATATGGCAACTTCATAGAGGTTTCAAGGAAAGATATGTTCAAAGACAGTTTGCCATTGAATGCCTCTGCATGGTTAACTATAGTTGTCCTTGATATTCTCCCATCCAAATAATAATCAAGTTAACCCTGCTTAACTTCTGAAATATGACAAGACCAGGCTAGCCTGGGCTATCAAGCTCAGGAGAAGCTCTTCTTTGAACAATAACAAATCCAGCAAGTTCAAAAGATGCAGGATTTTCAGCCAATAAGCTATACCAACAGACACCATTTGATGTTTTTAATGCTACTAAGACAGCATTTCCCAAATAACACTGATGAAAAATATTGTTGAACAAACAGCTCACAGTTAAAGCAGGGGGTTCTAAGGATCCCACTTGGTTTTTTTCCCCTTAATTCTCTATTAAGTTGTACCTGGTAAAGAAAAGCCAACCCAGCCAACATTTTGACAGAGAGACAGCAAGTGTGATGGAATGCCCAGCAGAGTCTGCTGGAGAATATCTGAATTGCTCCAGAAGGCATTTCTAAGCAGCAAATTTGCTTGAAGTGATTGCGTTCTTTTAAAAGGTCAGTGGGCCTCCACATTCATCACCGTTGCTACCTCATGCCACATTGCACCATTCACAAATCCTATACAATGAATTATGAGGAGAATTATTCTCCATCTGGTTTTGGTTGAGTGAGAAGCAAAAAACACCACCCCTTACATTTTTCTTTTACACCCTTTAAAGGTAATGTGTGCTTAATTCCAGAAAAAAAATTAAGGGGATATTCAACCTTTCCCACAAAATACCAAACATTTCACTGTAACAAACATCTTTCCAGTATTCTTTCCCAACATCAATTACCTTAGGAGAGACGAGGGCATCCAAGCTGCGCGGCACAAGCAACGAGGATGTTTCAGCCTGGCCTGGTCCCTTTATCCCGAAGCACACAAAGCATCTTGAGGGATTTCCAGGAACCTGGCCACATTTTCTGGTTTGGTTTGGGAGGCACTAGCAAAAGACACACTAGTCTGGTGAAGTCAGCATCTGACTCCCAAAATTTTGCTGGTCTTTAAGGTGATGTTGAAGTCCTGGTTTATTCTGTGTTTGGTCTTATACTGGGTCAGATAGGAGACCTCCTAGGAATCTCACATAAGCCACAGGTTTCACAAAGGAAGAAACGTGGGATGTAACTGAAATACGTTACATTAAAATTGTGGGCTACATCATTCAACTTGGGGTGTACAAAAGTGTCTTCTTTGTCACAATGACCATCCAATGAAATACGTGAAAATGCAGTTCTGGGAAGACCTGCAGTGCCCATCCAAAGCAGCTGAGCCAAATGTTTGGCTGAGAAATTTATTTGGCTAAAAGTGTGCTTTGAAGTGGGGAGGATGCCCTCTGAAACTCTCTTCCCCCACAACACTTACTCCTTTAACAGCAGCCTCAATTAGCTCCCATACTGGCGCCTTTGTGTTTTTATTAGGCCTGTTTCTTTCTTAATTCTCTTCCTTCAAACGAAATGTCACTAAGGTCATACAAATGGAAAACACAACAAGGGAAGTGACTCTCAATGTATGTTTGTGTCGGGTGTCCTCACTAACCTCTGCATGCAGCCAAATCTCACTGGCTTAAGGACAATGGGACCATTTGCAGGAAGAGCTCCCAGTGGAGGAGGGGAGCCAGAAGCAATACAACAGCCAATCAGGGGTGCAAAGAGACATGGCTGTACAGTGGTGTTGCAAGCCATGGAGATGTATGCGCCTGACAACATATCCCCAAAGCGATTGCCAAAAAGGAACACGCAAGATTATTGTTGCTCCAGGGGACAATATAATTAAAAACATCTGAAGCGCCACAAGCTAAGTTTAACTATTGTATGACCTTATACTCTGTCAAGAGATTCCTTAGTAAGCTGAAGTTGGTCCTTAAATATAAAAAATGTCCCTTGAAAAAGCTATAAGGCGAAACACGTCGAGATTTGTGTGAAAAAAGAATAAAAGAAATACTGAAACTGAAGAGAGACGACTCTATATAAGTCTAATTCAGATATTTTATTGCCATATTGGTTTCCCAGTGTGTCTGTATTATTCTATAAGAGGTGGAGGTTGGCAGATGATTACTCACCCTGACCGTTTACGCACTGGAGGTTTCATGCCGGCTGCAGGCTGGAGTTTTAGTCCTGGCATGTTACCCCACCTCTTCCTGCACCCACATGGGGGAGCATTTGGCCCCGTGCACCTCATCCGCCCCCGATTTGTGCTCCTGCATGGGAGCTGGGGCAGTGAAGTTCCCAGGGCATAAACAGTCCCCATAATTATCCCTTAGAACAGCTAACCATGGCTTGATTGTCTTCATGGCATCTTCAAACAAATACTGTGGCTCAGTGTGAGAGCCTCTGCTTGGCCTGGTTCAATTCCCGGCATCTCCAGTTGAAAGGACTAGGCAGGAGGGGATGGGAAGACCCTTTCCTGTCTGAGACCTCAGAGAGCTGTGGGTCTCAACTACAGACCCATTGTTGGAGGTCAAGTTCCCAACACGGATAGATTTTCATACTTCTGCCAATGGAAACAACATTCCAAAATATTTCTGATCAGCCACTTCCTGGAAGGAGGGAGGTTAGGCAGGAAGGAAAGTTAGGGAGGAAGAAAGAAAAAGTGAAAAAAGCATACATGAAGTCAACACAATTAAATTATATGCCCAAATTACCCATCCACATAACTTTTTTCAGCAGCTAAGCATGCAAAGTCCATCATTAAGTGGAGAAATGTCTTAACTGACCCCTGCTATTTCATGTTGAAGCAATTTAATGCATTCAAACCTATTTGTTTCATAATGAGGGTGGGGGAAGGAGGAACACAGCAGGTCATGAAAACTGGTGGCACTTGGTAATCCAACAGAGGAGAAAGACAAACTGTTTGGTGCTGGGGAAACAATGCAGCCAGATTAATGTTTCGCTGCCTGGACAGTGTGAATTTGTATTGAACAACATTCAAGGCAGGCAAATGTGAGCACATTCCATTAAAAAACTCCTTCACATTACAATATTTTCCTTAAGAACATCCAAACAGCTCTGCTCAATCAAGTATCAGCAGTGGTGGCCAGTCGAGTGCCCCCACAAAGCCCCTAAGAAGGGTTTGAAAGCGACTGTTTGTCCTTGCTGTTTGTCCTCAAACACTTGATCTCAAAGCACATTGCCTTTCAACACAGAGATCCATCTTAGCTATCAGGACTTAAAAAGGTAGACAGCCCCAGCCTCCAAGAAACAAAGGCATAGCCCCCTCCTTTCTGCAGGAGCATGGGGCTTATTCTGCCCATAGCAAGCACAGAGTGGGATATGCAAGGACAGAAGATGCTACTGCACAGTGCTAGAAGTTCAATTCCCCCTTATTTCTCCCAGGCAGTAGGTGCATAATTGTTTTAAGTCAAAAAACAAAAACAAAAGAGGCTTTCCCCCCAACACACTAAATCCACTTATGTTAGTTACCAATTTGCCAAATATTTTTGATGTTGATGCCCCGCATATCAGGATTTCCAGAATGTACAGCAACCTGCAGCCTTTACCTGGCCCTGCAAGAAGTAGTTGGTATACCCTGTAACATTCTGAGTATAGGAAGGGCTTCCAGCTTCATCCCCATTCATAAGAACATCAAACACCTGTGGGGAAAAGAACCGCGAACAGGAATGAAGAACAAACCACAGAGCTTACCTTTCTGGGTACTGACCATGTTATTGTTCCTAATGGTTTCTAAAAGAGGCAGAAGATTTTACGCAATTCTATCTTCCATGACTAAACAGCTGCACGATGGAGCACACAACAGGCAGGCCATACCAAGTGGATGGATTTGCTCTGTGTTCCAGGAGTTGAGTTACCCTTACCAGGGGGAAAGGAACCCGGCACCCATCCTCCACCAAGCAAGTTGGAAAAAAGAAGTCCTCTTCACCTGTAAGCTTGGGAATCCACATACCTTGCTGAATCATTCACTGCTTCTCTTCATTCTTCTTTAAGCTAGAGGGATCCTTCTCCATAGGCAATGCTTGTGAAATTAGTGAATATTCAGGACAAAATTAGTGTTGTGAACCCTTGCTAAGGGCAGGATGTCAAAGTAAGGTGACCAGATTGTCCCACTTTTGGAGAGACATCTGGGGGTACCTGGCAAATTGTACTTCTGTTGAAATTAAAAATATATATATTACAATACTATTTTTGCGTTCTATGCATTCTATGAAACTTTTTGTTGCTCCATATAGACCAAATTTTTAATCAAGAACCTCTCCGGTCAATGGTGTCCTGCTTTACCAATGTTAAAATCTGGTCACCTTAAACAAATGGATCAGTGATAGATATGCATTTTTAAAAGCTCATCTCTTAAACCAGGGAGAAAACTTCATTTTAACAATCACAGCATGTTTAGAAACGCTAGTCTGGAACCCAATTTGATTAGAAGCATGATATACTGTAGCAGGATCCACTGAAAATGCCAGTCAGCAATGGGGTGGGTATATGCTTCCCTGCACATACACACACACACACACACACAGTCTTCATTTGGCAAAAAACTGAAACTATTATCCATGGCTATAAAGGGTTTTGTGCATGTGTTTTAGCATATGCAACATGTTCCAGGATTGCATTTCTCCTGATTTCCTGGGGATAAGCTAACCCTTTGGGCACACAAGCATGGGCTTAGAGAAACTAAAGCAATTCATGAAAGAGATGCTTGTGTAAACATACACTAAGGCACTCCAGTTTGAAAAGAGGCCAAGGTAAATTCTGCAGAAATGTTGGACGGCTATTTTTCTCCCCTATTATTCTCCTCTTTTTTTACCCCCTTTCTGCTGCAATATAATGGACATGTTTTCCACCACCAAGCTTCTGACCCCCATTCTGCTTCCTCCTGACCCCTTGACTCTGCTCAGATGGTTTTAATTGCTGAAGGCCAGCATGTGGGTCTCTAATACATACTTCAAAGGCTTCTCTCCATTTCTTCTGCCAAATATAGATTGCTCCCAGATCAGTCTGCCGCTGGACGTACTCCCTCTGCTTCTCATCCACCAAACCAATTTGATACAAGAATTATGCATAGCCACCCAACATCTGTACAGAAGGAACACAGAAACTGACCTGGACAGTATCAGTGAAGACTGTGCTCTACAATACCATTTTAATTTTTAAAAAATGAAAGCCAGGCATTCGTCTGAGAGATGTATATGGCATTTGTAGTAGATTCCTAAAGCTGCCTTAAAACTTCAGTGGGATTAAAGCAGCTAAACTCTATGTAATTAATTTCCTAAACTGATGTTCAGGAGCATGTGGCAAAAATTAATTGTGTTTGGTAGAATAATTAGGAAGTAATTTGGGACAGGGCTCTTTTGCTCTTTAGGGCTGGAGAATCACATGCTACTTAGATCTGAAAAACACTAAAAATATACATAGACAGCATAGCATTTCCGGGTCACAGAGACCATCTCCAATGGCAATCCCCTTGAAGTTGATCTTTATCTTTGCAGCCGAATTATGGGTATGAATAGAGCAGCCAATGGCAGGCACATATTTTCCAGCATAAGACTAAAGACAAAGAAGAGGCAGGACAGTCAATAAGAACAAGACTAAAGTACTAACAACCTGAAAGTGAAATACTACACAATGTACTCTGTTAGTTTTCAGATCAATCCATACTCTGGATTTTTGAGCCCTCTTAAAACCCCTACAGTAACTAATGTAATCATATTACACTTTTTCTGTTCTTAGGATTTAAACCTCAGTCCTTCCCAGCAGTTTATCTGTTCAAAGCACAAGACTCTCTCTATGCAATACTAATAAATCTTCTGGTCCACGACAGTACACTGGCACAATGCTATTATCCTAAACAGTAATTTGCAGTTAGTTGAAGAGGAACAAAGTCATTTGAGAAGGGATTTGTTTCCCCTGGCATATGCACATTTTTAAAAAAATTCATGATTGTTCTGATCAAATAAGTTTAGGAGGCTTTAAGATTTTTTAAAAACCCCGCACAACTTGTTTTCCACATGTACGTGGATTGGCATACACACCCTAAGCAATGACACTCTTTCAAACTTTCTGGTGGGGGGGAATAACAGTATCATCCTAAACACATATGTAAGTCCTTCTAATCTCACTGCTCGCTCACTTGCTTACTTGCTTCCCATCCAGGGGAAGGGTGGGTGGCTATATGATGGTCATCCTGCTGATACGGCCGGCAGAGGCTTTGGTTCGGTTTGGCAAAAGGGTGACGGGGGGTAGGGAGGAACAGCTGGCTCGCTCAGGGGAATGGTCTTTGAATTACATTCGCCGATACCTTTGAGCCAATGGCCTATTGATATTATTAAAACGCTAATATAAGGAAATGCTATAGGATTTTTCCACAATGTCTTACTTTCACTATAGTTACAACAATCTTATACTGGAGAACTCAACCGCTGAAGAAGATATTGAAAACAGAAATTATCTAGAAAACGTTATGGTTGATTCTTTATGTATATAAAAATTGTATTTGAATATATATTGTTAGGACAAGAATCTTGCCTTGGATAGATTCCTGTTTTTTCTGTTAGCTCAGGAATCTACCATGCATGGAGTAGAGTGAACCGGGAACAGCACAAGACTGATGGCAAAGTTTGTGCGAAGGAGCAGAAAGTTGGAAAAAGAGAGAGAGAGAGAGAGAGAGAGAGAGAGAGAAGGAGGGAGGGAGGGAGGAAGAGCCTGAGCCAGCCAGCCTCCACCTTTCATCGTGGACGGAGAACCTTCTCTGCCACTGGGGCAGGTGGCCTCCTGCTCTGCTGGGGGAGAGGGCCCTCTCTCATGAAGAGAGCTCCTGAGGAGGCGGGAAGGTTGAGTGGGGAGGCATTTAATGAAAAAGGCTGGAGCATTACACCTAAGCAGCTCCCTTGCCGAAACCCTACAAAGAAGATTGGGGGAGAGGGAAGGGACGAAGGAGGTCAGGGAAACAAGAGGTAAGGAGAGAGAGGAGAGTGGGAGTCAAGGAGTCTCTATGTGTGCATGTGGGTGTCTGAGCGAGAAGGAGGGTGGAGGGACCAAGGAGGAGGTCTGTGAAGCAAGGGGGAGGGGGAGGGGAGGGGGAGGGGGAGGGAGAAGGAGAGGGGGGAAAGAGTTTTTGTGTGTCTGCATGTGTGTGAGCGTGTCTGTGTTTGTGAGAGGGAGGGAGGGGGCCAGGACCAAGGAGACCCAGAGCAGGTATGAGTTCCACATGCCCTGTGAGAGTCAGACTGTCACTAATTTTTTTTCTATATAGCCAAAGGGCATTACAATCAATCACAAACAATTAAAACAAAAACGTTATATGGTATTATTACAATGATCAAATTTAAAAATGAAAAAGTGATTAATGAAAACAAGCTCCTTCATTTTCCAGCCCATCAGACCTTAAAGAATCAATTTTCTTTTCTGAAGAGCTAACATTTTACATATATATAAGCGACATAAAAATCTAATGAACTCTGAGCAGAACTCAACTTTGCCATCAGCCACTACCTATTTCTGTCCTTGCTGCCCCTGCCCCTCCTGAGGATCTGGAGATGTAGAGCAGTGGTCACCTACCTTTTTATCACCGGGGACCAGTCAACACTTGACAATTTTACTGAGACCCGGGGGAGGGTAGTCTTTTGCCCAGGAATATCAATGCTGCTTGAACCTCTACATTTCCACCAGCACCGCTGACTTCCCACCGCCCGCTGGGGGGCACTGCCAGCAGCAGCTGCGCAGTGCCACGCCAAGGGGGAGCCCCAGCCATGGCAGCCGTTGGAGAGCACCAAAGGGGAGCCAGCTGTAGAGTGGCAGGGTGGCCCCCAAGGCAGCAGCCGAGGAGGAGGGCAAGGAGGAGCCGCGGCCCGGTACCGTCTGATCCACAGACCAGTACCGGTCCCCGTACCAGGGGATGGGGACCACTGCTCTAGAGATAAACTGGAGACTAACTGACATGACATCAGAAAGAGCCAACCTAAGTTGCCTGGAGAGGAAGGGTTGCCTCTGACTGGCCTTCACACACTAAGAGTCAGACAGGGGGTCAACCTCCAGAGAGAAACTGGAGATCAACTCACATGACATCACAAAGAGCTCACCTGAGTTGCCTGGAGAGGAAGGGGTGCCTCTGACTGGCCTTCACACACTAGGAGTCAGACAGGGGGCCAACCTCCAGAGAGAAACTGGAGATCAAATCATATGACATCACAAAGAGCTCACCTGAGTTGCCTGGAGAGGAGGGCATGCCTGTTACTGGCCTTGGCATGGGGGGTGGGGAAAATCTCTCAATACACTTTGAGTCAGACAGGGGGCCAACCTCCAGAGAGAAACTGGAGACCAACTGACATGACATCACAAAGAGCTCACCTGAGTTGCCTGGAGACGAAGGGATGCCTCTGACTGACCTTCACACACTAGGAGTCAGACAGGGAGCCATCCTCCAGAGAGAAACTGGAGACCAACTGACATGACATCACAAAGGGCTCACCAGAGTTGCCTGGAGACGAAGGGATGCCTCTTAATGGCCTTGGCAGGGGGCACTGCCAGCAGCAGCTGCGCAGTGACACACCAAGGGGGGGCCTCAGCCATGGTGGCCACTGGAGAGTACCAAAGGTGAGTTGGCGGCAAAGTGGCAGGGCAACCCCCAAGGCAGGAGCCAGGGAGGAGGACGAGGTGGAGCCACGGCCCGGTACCGACTGATCCACAGACTGGTCCTGGTCCCCAGACTGGGTGTTGGGGACCACTGCTGTAGAGGGTGCATCAGGAATAGGCAGAGAACTTCCATCCAAGCACCCTTCATTTGAAGAAAGGGTAACCTTGGACCTAAACATCTTTCTTTTTCACTTAAAATGCCCATATAACATGAAAGCAACATAATTCCTGGTCCCTTGATGCACAATACATAATGAAATAAAGTGCAACAGTGAAGCTTTGACCACCTCGCTGCATTCTATATTTTCCAAGTTAACAAAAACCCAAAGGTAAAAAAAGGCTTTCCTGCAAGACAGCAATATAGAAAGGACAGAGCAGAATCAGAGAACTTCTAATGAAAGCAATATTCTCAACTCAAATGTCACATGTGTTACCAGTTAGGACAGAAGAACGAATTGCTTTGCAAAAGTTGTTAGAGACAGTTAGTGATCGTTTGCTTTTATTTACATTTTACCAGGCCGAGAGACAAAAACTCTCTATTTCCAATACTTAAAAAAATAATGTCAGTAACAAAACAAGCACCACTGAAATGGGAATAAACAAGGCAGTTGTTCAGAAAGGCTATACTTTTCATTTTAAGATCAACACTGCCAGATGAAATGCTGAGGCTGAAGACATTCATCTTGAAGTGTCCTTTGGGCTGACAATGAAAAATGATAAACGAACCATGGATACTTGGAAAGAACAACATTTCGCTTTCAGCTTAGCGGTCTTGATAGGCACACAGGGCTTCTGTGCTAAAAAGCCAAAGCGCCTCTGCGCTCCCCCTGCTGGTTGTTTCGCAGATTATATTTGTGCCACAAATTCTAAAAGCAGGTATTTGCATCAAGATATTCATAATCAGAATCAGAAAAATCTCATGCCCCCAAAGGGAAAAAAATAAACTGAACAATACTTGGTAATGTTTTAAAAAACAAATATAAAGCAAGTTGGAAAGGTACATTTCTTTCAAACAAGAATTCATTGTGCTTAGCTTCTCTTCCATTTTTGTATACAATGGGGTTCTCTTATTAAAGATTTTTCTTAAATAGTCCTAAACTGGTCCAGCTTCCTTTATGTATGGATCAACAACCTAATAAATCTGTAGAATGCACCATAAAGGGAACACGTAATAGACTTGGGGAGTTCTGGGATCAGAAGTTCACCAAATTAGTTTATCCTAAAATTTTATTTAAAAATTAATAAAACTTGAGTGGCAAACAGGCAGAAGGATGCCACAGCAGAAAATTTAGCATAGTAAACTTATAAGGGAAAAATACATGAAAGTGTGAGGCTATTTCAGCCACTGGGAAGCATAACGCATCTCCCCAAACCAATTTTGGCAGGCTCCTTGCCATGCCTTACTGGACTAGAATGTCACTCGTCTTTGGATTACCCGGACTTCGTGCTTGGCAGATACATGGCGTTGTGGACAAATAAGTAAAATCGCATGCAGTTTGCTACTTGACAGTGCCATCCTAAGCAAAGTCAATGGATTTCAAAGGGCGTAACTCTGCTTAGGATCAATGGAGGTCAAACGTTTTTAAGGAGTAACCCCTAGTCAATGAACTTTTACTCTTAACATATCATCTCACTAAATCTTTATCTTTCTTACAAGTCAGATTTTGGCACCCATTCTTGTTCTGTTTATTAGTTTTTCCAGTCTGCTTGGATGAAAATATAAAATTTCCTAATTTCTACATATACAATGGGAAAATATAGAAGTTTGTTTAAATAAACCTTGCCAAATTGCCTAAATAGCCAAACATTTTTCTGTATCCAGGAAATGGCACACAAACTGTTTTATAAGACACCAGGAAAAGAGTAGAAGCCCTGAAAAAAATTAATGGTCACTAGGAAGGGGGAAGCGTTCCCTTTCTCTGATGACTGAGGTAAATGCCGGCACTGGGTGGGGAAACATAACTGATTGGGGGTGGGGGGGTGGAACTGAGAATTTCATGCTCACCAGTTATAGTAAACAAATTTAAAAAACAAATTAATTATTCTGTTGCACAGAAGTCATTTTTCTGATACTCTGGAAAAAGCTGAAAAAACTGAACAAGAGCACTGAAATACAGATAAAGTATAAAAAGTTGCTATTAAAACTGAAAGTTCATGGCATCCCCAAAAAACAGAACTTAGACAGCAAGTTCTTTCAGAAATCAGGCCTCTATCTGAAAATATGAGTGTATGAATTTCACTTTAAGAACATAGACTTTCTTTTAAAATTACAGAGTTGTCCTAAATGGGTCTATTCAGAATCCTCCTCTATTCAATTGGACTTGCTCTTAGGAGTCTCAAGATGGCAAAGTTGGTTACTTAAAACCACAGTGACATCAACTTAATCTTATCTCTGCTATTTATTCTATTGCACCATAATCTAAAACAAGAATATGATTCCTGCTCTGGCAGTACATATTTTATTTAGGCTCTTGGTAGTGATTAGATTTATTTAGAAAACCTACAACTGGTACATATTCTCTGAGTGAAACATCTGAGCAGAAAGCTAAATAAACCATGGTCAGCTTCTGTATACAGGAAATTCCTAGACCGTTTATGCACTGGGAACTTCACTGCCCCAGCTCCCGTGCAGGAACACAAATCGGGGGCAGATGAGGCACACTGGGCCAAATACTCCCCCGTGTTGGTGCAGGAAGAGGTGGGGCAACCTGCCATGACTAAAACCCGAAGCCCGGCATGAAACCCTGAAGCCCGGCATGAAACCTCTAGTGCATAAACAGTCCTAGTGAAGAAAAGTACTGGTATTTTTTAATATATTTCAGCTCAAATATAGCCAAATGCACACCCCGATTTGCATTCATGCTGAAGGCAGACAGGAATCAGACCTCTCCAGGTCAGTTTGACACTGGAACTGTTACACATACAGTTGTCTAAAGGCATAATTTGTTTACTAACTATATGAAAAAAACCAACACCTGCATTCTCCAACTTCACAAGCATATACTTCATTGTTGTCCTTTCTAATTGACTCACAATGACCTTTCTCCCTTTTCTTCACAATCATCTGGAGGGATACAGAAAAACGTGAAACTTATCAAAAGATAGCTGAAATCAGTTTTCCAGAATACCTTTGATTAGCTTTTCTCCAGGACCAGCTTCAAAAGCCTGAAGCAAAAGGAACAAAAAGGAGGGGGGATACCCCTGGCAATAAACAATGTGTGCTTTGAAACAGGTTCTGAGTAAAGCTGGAGGCGAAGAGTCATGTGCTAGAAGTAAATTACTACAGAGAAGGAAGTGTCCAGCTTGAATAAATGGCTTTTCAAGAGTTCCTAAAATGGCACAGGTGGAAAGGAAAGGGCGGGCGAGAAAGGAAACTGTCCTGACACAACCAAATTTCACATTATACTTGCTACTACAGCTGACACAGGCTGAATTGACCTTTTACAGTGAAAGCATATTGCTGTTTGAGTGTTGGGGGGAGGGGAATTCAATGTTTCTAAAGAAAAAGTGGTTTCTTGAGGAAAGCCATCTCAATCTTGCTCAGCAATTAAGTAATAATATATTGTACAGCAAAACAATTGCCTGGAAAGGTGACATTACTCTGTCATTCTCTGCCAGGAACAACACCTATTAGAGTTGTGTGGCTGTTACTAGTACCCTGCCCAACCCTGTTTCAACAGAAAACAAGGTTGCTTCTATTACGAGTCAGTCAGGATGTATCTAAATGGAGCAAACTCTTTTAATTAAACAAGTCCTCTCTGTCCCCTGATATTTTGGTGGTTGCTCCCTCAATGTAGGTCTCCCCCACCTCATGTCATTCAGGTTATTATTCCCCTATGACTTCCAAATGTCCTTGGTCATCCCCCACCTCCCACACACATGCACACATTGATACAATCCCTACATAATGGAAGAGTGATTGATCTCACAGGTGTATAGGAAAGCCAGCCTCTAAATGAGATCTAGGAATTCTTTGGAATTACAGCTCATCTCCAGACTACAGGGATCAGTTCCCCAAGAGAAAATGGATGCCTTGAAGGGTAGACTCTATGGCAGGGGTGGTCAACCTGTGCTCCAGATGACCATGGACTACAATTCCTATTTGCAGGTGTTTGCAGGCAGGGGCTCATGGGAATTGTAGTCCATGAACATCTGGAGGACCACTGGTTGACTACCCCTGCTCTATGGCATTGTAGCCCACTGCGGACCTTGTCCTCTCCAAATGCAAAATCATGGCTTCAAAATAGAATCACCAACATTCAGACAGTCAAAAAGTGAGTTACTACAAATCTTTTAGTACAATGGGAGGGATCAGCATTGCTCACTTTTCAGAGTTCTCTTCAAGCACACCAGAAAAGAGCATTTACCAATGTAGATCTCTTCTCATATCTTCTTGGTTCACTGCATATCCAGTGTCATCTGTAAAACTGACATTCCAACCTGACAGGAAAAGAGAATATAGGTTAGATCAGGAATAATTAGCTTCCAGCTCTGTGCCACTGTTTTCCGCATCAAGCAAAAGGATACCGTGTTAGGTATATGGTTTCCTCTTAATTAGGTTAAGTGCTGGTTTTCCATTTGGCACATTCCAAGACCTGGATCTCCACCTGTCCAATGACTTACTGCTTAAGGAAATCTTTCTTTGATAGAGCTCAGTGGTTAGGATTACCCTAGCAAAATATTCTAGCATCAGACATTTGGGCAGCCTTCTAACTAGTCAACCCATATGACAAACAAAAATAAATGTATATCAAACCTTCCCTTTTAAAAATACACTTCTAACAGCCATTAGACAGTAAAAATATCTGTTAAAATACACCTCCAAAAAGTGCATGAAATTTATTCCATACTTAGAAGGAAGAAGGAAATTGCAAGTGCAATTCTAGAAAACACTGTCCTGGAAGTAATCACCACTAAATAAAATGAAGCTTACATGTGAACGGACCTGCTTGAGATTGCTAAACAAGAATGCACAGTAGGGATGCAAAGACAAGCTTAAATTGATCAGTGTTTCTAAATGTTCTCATCCAGGTTCTAGTCACTCCTGGCTGAGATGTCATTTCCCACACATACACCTTCTGAACTAGACAGGTGGCAATCCAGGAGAAGACCTCAGTCGTGACACCAAGACTCTAGAGCTCTTCCTAGAGGGATTTGTCTGCCCTTTTTGCTGCCATCTTCCACCAGTGGTTGAAGGCCCTTTTGTTTGATTTGGGGATCCCTCCTTTCTGACCAAGGTTTTAATTGTTGTTTTTATGTCTTTAAAACCAGGAAGAGTTAAAAGCCTGTACATTTTGCTTTCAAAGCAGGGAAGGATAACAAAACCAGTGGGTTTAATGGCTCACAGCCATTTCAATCTAACAGCAGGGTGGGGATGCCTGTCAGCTGTTAGGCTGAAATTGCTGGCAGCTGTTTCATTGGTCCATTTCCAGGGGAAGCAAAAATGAACATTTAAACCTAACATGTCATCTGTGGACATATACCGCTTTGCAGTTTAAATGAACCCAAGCAGTTGAACTCAACTGAACAAGTGTCTGCAAAATGTTCAGTAAAGGTGCCTTCCCCAGACACAAGCACAGTGCTACAGCCGGAGTGTAGAACTTTGCCATTCTCTTGGTCAATCAGAATGACACATGTGCAAGATGAAGACCCTCTTTCCACTCACAACAGCAAACATGGAAATGCAGCTTCATGGGTACTGTGAAATCTGGATTCCAGTCACAGATTGTTTTTACTCGGGTTAGATATAATCATAAGCACAACTCTATGCTTCGAATAGAAGAACCCCCCTGCTGGGTCAGACCGAAAGGTCACCCAGTCCAACATCTGGTTTCCCACAGTGGCCAACCAGTCTGGTCAGAAAAGCCTACTAGCAGGGCACAGAATACAAAGGCTCCCTCTGTTGTTACCCCGCAGCAACAGGCATCAGTGATGCACCTCCTCTGAATACAGAGGTTTCTTTCAGTCATCATGGCTAACAGCCAATAAAATCCACACTAGTCTGACCAATGGCAAACTGCATTATAAAGAAGGCTGATAATAAGTTTTAATAAAGTAGCAAGGTTTGTTTGCTTTTTGACAGGCAATCTTCTGGTTTCTCAATATAGAGCATAGAGAGCTTAGATGTCCAAGGAAACTTTTGTTCTGACACTATCAAGATGAAAGAAATCAAAGTAAGATGTTACATGTGGCATTGTGAGTGTATCACAAGTATACACAGAAATCACCACGTGATGACTTTGGCAAATTAAGAACAGTCATCTTCGTCTCAGAAGAAAGCAAGACTTGGGTCAAAGAGTCAATCTTGCCCAGGCCAGCCTCAGCATTTTCAAGGCTATACAGTTCTAAGCAGCAATTATCTTGCCACTGCTCTTTAATTCACTCACCTATAATTTCCATAATCATGGGGCATACCTAAAATGAGCTCCTGGATCAGATTCTCATTGCTGTTCTCTAGGTGCCTATCAAAGAATTAATCACTTGGCAGTTATATTTGCAAAGAAATACAATATTTTAGCAATGAGATGTTCCATTCCAGCATGCAGAATAGATTCAAAGTCCTTTGAAGTATTATGTAATACCAGGGTTCTTAAAAATGTGCACACAGACAAAAGAGATGCAGAGCTCCCCCAAAATTTCCGAAGTTCACAACCTTATGTCACAAAAAAGTTGTATGGTAGCGGAGATTTACTGTTAACAATGTGAAAAATAAAAGGTCTAGGCTCCTCTAGCACCTTAGAACCAGTTGAGGTTTATCCATTTCTCTTCCCCTGACAAAAGACACTCCTTGCAGGCCCCACAGGCATGTTTTAGTATTCCATACATGAATGACAATATACCACCAGGGTGTTGAGGATTTGGGGGGAGGGCACTGGTACAGAATAGCAGCATCTCTCTGAAGGCCCTCCCAAATCCTTGATGAAAATCAGGGCAACCTTATATAGGAATATCAACACCTATTGATTTTACAATATAAATACTGCATGCCACCGTATAGAGGCTAGCACTGAGTGAGTTGTAAGAAAGGAGGCATCTCACGTGCAGTGCAGGTTTGCTTATTTTCATCCTAGTGCTATTACTACACAGTCCTAACCAGACGTACACCTTTCTACACCAATTTGTCAGCGGACTTACAACAGTGTAATTCTGTTTACGTTAGCATTGTTGGAAACATATGAAGCCTGATAATAGTGTGATAGTGACCTGCTTCCAAAGCAAAATATGTGTTTATAGCCATGAGAGAACTAGCTACAAGTTATTCACAGCCTTGGGAAAACTAGTCTGACTCTCAGTTGTACAGTATAAGAATTCTATCACAGCGTAACTTTTATGTTACCAAGTTTATTTTTAAAACTTCTCCTGTAACCTTTTAAGTTCATTCGTTGTCACAGCAGTTATTTCTCATCAGACGGATATACAGCCAAGTCTTTCAAACAACATTTTTCCATAATAAAAACTAATTTCAACAGTCAAAAAAATCCTCTCAAATTTTCATTTCTAACACAAAATAAAATCAGATGGATGGATATCATCAACTTCAGCAATAGAACCTAAATTGTTCAGCATCAAATGAAGTAGAATAAATATAAACTGTTCAATCATGAGTATGAAATTGTACAGAATGTATAATAAACATATAATATTTACGTCTCACTGGAATCCTCTGAAGAAGAAACAAGCCATACTAGCCGGTGAGATTCCTGTGAACAACATATGGTCCATGCTTAACAAAAAGGCTAAACATGCATGATCCTCCATGTCTACCTTGTAACCAGAGTAATATGGGGGCATCCTTCGGCTGTGTCTGCAAGTCAAAGGACACGATATGCTGAAACCAAACCTATATAGTTTGAAAGTGAATTTAAAATGGATTAAATATCTTAATAGGCCATAAGAACTAATAACCACCATCTTCTTTAAGAGGACTGTTCATACATTACATAAGGGCAAGGTGCTGGTGGAGAGGGGCACCAAGTTGTCATGATACGGCCAAACAGAGATCCAAACAAAGAAAACATATTTCAACACACACAGCTTTTGAACACATTAAACTGCCTTAGACCACCTAACTTTGTATTATTGGCAATAACCTGGAAGCAATTTTCCAGAGAGTCAGGTAGATAAGGAGTTTTCCTGCTATCTGAGAGCTGAACTATAAGAGAAATGGTTAGTTCAGGTCTACGGCAAGGTGTTTAACTGTTTTAACTGGTTTTTAATCAGTGATTGTTTAATTGCTCTCCTAATGTTATTTTAACTACTATGTTATTTAATTACCTTATTGTTAACTTCTTTCAGCCAGCTTGCCAAGAGAGACAGTCATATAAATAAATAAATAAATAAATAAATGCGTGCGTGCGTGCGTGCGTGCGTGCGTGCGTACGTACGTACGTACATACATATATACATACATACAGCCCCCATGCCAATTTTCTAAGCTGGAATGGCCCTTTGCAGCCACTATTTGTTTTGTTGGGCTAAACACACAGGTACTTCATCAGTCCCTGTAGGTTTGCCTCAACAGGTGAACAGTTGCTCTCCTTGGGCCCCTTCAGAGAAGACAAATGACATCAAAAGGAGACTAAAGCGCCTCTTCAATCCCAGTCAGAATCAGGATATTTGCAGGCAAATGCATCAGGGACTTTCAGGGATGAGAAATACTACTGAGCCATACACCCTCCCACATTTCAGCAAGCCTCCTAAAAATCCACCCTCAAAAGAATCAGGTAATCATCATTGCTATCTTACAGATTGCACCACGAAGATTGCAAGCTGTCTCTGACATGCTTGCTGCCTACATGTTCTCAGTTCTGTTCATTGAGTCCAGGGCCCACTTTCATTGAGTTTCATTATTTTGCCCTCCCTTTTGCCCTCCATATTGACTTTTTTATTGGTTTCTATTGTAATTAAACTGGTTTGTTGCTACTCATTTATCATGTTGCAAACAAGTTTGAAACAGCAGCCCTCGATATTGCTTAGCTGCTTAGATTTTAGGTTTTAATATGTGTCCGTTTACTTGGATATTCATTGTACTGTATTTTAATAATGGACAGAATCTCCCTTAAGTGCATCACTGACTAAAAATATCTTCCGTAACCTGGAATGGGTTGCCCAGGGCCACCAATGAGCATAAAACATTTGAGCCCGGGTCTCTTGAATCAACACTGAGTTCATTAGGCATGCTGCCCTTAATGATTTCCAGTGGTTCAGTTTGGAAATCTAAAACACACCTGAAGAGCACGCCCTGGAGGGACAAGAAAGATACTGTAGCAGAAGAAAACAACTTCAAATACTTGAAGGGCTGTCATATAGAAGATGGAGCAGAGTTGTTTTCTGTTGTTTTCTGTTGCCCCAGAGGGGCAGGCCAGAACCAATGGGTTGAAAGTAATCAAAAGAATTTTTGCCTAAACATCCGGGAGAAGTTCCTGACAGAGCAGTTCCACAGTGGAACAGGCTTAGACTCATAGTAGGGACCTTCAGGGTCATCAAGTCCAACCCCCTGCACTATGCAGGACACTCACAACCCTATCGCTCATCCACTGAAATCCCCTTGAGCCTTCACAGAATCAGCCTCTCCGTCAGATGGCCGAGCAAATGTTTAAAAATTTCCAAAGATGGAGAACCCACCACCTCCTGAGGAAACAAGTTCCACTGAGAAACTGCTCTAACTGTCAAGAACTTCTTCCATATGTTTAGATTACATTTTTTGAATTAATTTCATCCCATTGGTTCTGGTTTATCCCTCCGGGGCAAGAGAGAACAACTCTGCTCCATCTTCTATATGGCTGCCTTTTAAATACTTGAAAATGGTTATCAGATCCCCTTAGTCTTCTCCTCTCCAAGCTAAACAGACCAAGCTCTCCCAAGCTTTCCTCATATGTCTTGGTCTCCAAACCCCTCACCATCTTTGTTGCCCTCCTCTGGACACACTCCAGTTTGTCTACATCCCTCTTCAACTGGGGTGCTCAAAACTGAACACAGTACTCCAAGTGAGGTCAAACCAGAGCAGAGTAAAGTGGTACCATCACCTCCCATGATCTGGACACGATGCTCAGTTAGATACAGCACAAAATCCCATTTGCCTTTTTAGCCACCGAGTCATACTGCTGACACATGTTCACTGTATGGTCTACTAAGACTATTAAGACTCCTAGATCCATTTTGCACATACTACTGCCAAGAGAAGTCTCTTACAACTCTTACAACTTCTCTTAAAACCAGATCTCCAGGACAGTTGTTCCCAACCCCCGGTCTGCAGTCCGGTACTGGTCCGTAGCTCCTCCTCATCATTCTCCCCAGCTGCTGCCTCAGGGGCTGCCCTGCCACTTTGCCACCAGCTTACCTTTGGTGCTCTCCAGCAGCCACCATCCCCTCAAAGAGCCTTGACACACTGGGAGTCAGATGGGGGCAACCTCCAGAGAGAAACTGGAGACCAACTCATATTACATCATGTAACTGACCAACTGACATGACATCACAAAGAGCTCACCTGAGTTACCTGAAGATGAGGGGAGCTCTTTGTGATGTCATGTCAGTTGGTCAGTTACATTATGTAATGTGAACCAACTCACATTACATCTGGAAACTGGAGACCAACTCACATTACATCGATCCATATCAGTCTGGCTTCCGCCCTGGCCACGGGGTGGAGACGGTGTTGGTCGCTTTGCTGGATGATCTCCGTCGCCAGCTGGATAGAGGCGGGTCAGTTTCTCTCTGGATGTTGGCCCCCTGTCTGACCCCTAGTGTGTTTAGAGATTCCATCCCCCACCATCACCTAGGCCAGTGAGAGGCAACCCTTCCTCTCCAGGCAACTCAGGTTAGCTCTTTCTGATATCATGGCGGTTGATCTCCAGTTTCTCTCTAGAGCAGTGGTCCCCATCCCCCGGTACTGAGACCGGTAATGGTCCATGGATCAGTCGGTACTGGGCTGTGGCTCGTCATTCTCCTTCCCAGCTGCTGCCTCGGGGGCTGCCTTGCCACTTTGCCGCTGGCTCAACTTTGGTGCTTACCAGCGGCCAGCACAGCTGGGGCTCTCCCTCGACGTGGCACTGCACAGCTGCTGCTGACAGTGCCTCCAGTGGGCAGTGGGAAGTCAGTGGTGCTATCGGGAAAGCAAGTGGAGCAGGGGCTCAGGCGGCAGCGATGTCCCTTGGCAAAAGACTACCCTCCCCTGGGCCTCAGTCCAATTGTCAAGCATTGACTGGTCCCTGGTGATAAAAAGGTTGGAGACCACTGCTCTAGAGGTTGTCCTCCTGTCTGACTCCTAGTGTGTTTAGAGATCCACCCCCCACCAAGGCCAGTAAGAGGCATCCCTTCCTCTCCAGGCAACATAGGTGAGCTCTTTGTGATGTCATGCCAGTTGGTCTCCAGTTTCTCTCTGGAGGTTGGCCCCCTGTCTGACCCCTAGTATGTTTAGAGATCCCCCCTCCCTCCAAGGCCAGTAGGAGGCATCCCTTCCTCTCCAGGCAACTCAGGTGAGCTCTTTGTGATGTCATGTCAGTAGGTCAGTTACATTATTATTATTATTATTATTATTATTATTATTATTATTATTATTATTATTATTATTATTATTATTATTATTATTATTTCGATTTATTTCCCGCCACTCCCAAATGGCTCGCGGCGGGTTACAATGTCTTAAAAAACCCATTAAAACTCCCATTAAAAGACTTTAAAATGTCACAACATGGCAGCACAATAATAAGATCCCCTTCCTACCCCCATTCCTAAAAAAGGGGGGGTGGAGGAGAAGGAGGTCAACGATGTTCAAGAAGCCCTGGGGAGAGCAGTCGATGTACCCCGGCAGCCCCAGCCTCAACCATAGACCTGGCGGAAGAGCTCCGTCTTGCAGGCCCTGCGGAACGTTAAAGGGTCCCGCAGGGCCCGCAGCTCACCCGGGAGCTCATTCCACCAGGTGGGGGCCAGGACCGAAAAGGCCCTGGCCCTGGTCGAGGCTAGGCGTGCTTCCCTAGGGCCGGGAACGACCAGAAGATTCTCACTTGCAGAGCGCAGAGCCCTGCGGGGGGCATAGGGCACTAGGCGGTCCCTCAGGTATGTGGGTCCCAGCCCGCGTAAAGCCTTAAAGGTTAGAACCAGAACCTTGAACCGGATCCGGACAGCAATTGGTAACCAGTGCAGCTGCCTCAGCACAGGCTGGATGTGGGCCCTCCAAGGTGTGCCGGTGAGGACCCTAGCGGCTGCATTTTGTACCAGCTGGAGTTTCCGGATCAGAGACAGGGATAGGCCCGCGTAGAGCGAGTTACAGAAATCTAATCTGGAGGTGACCGTTGCATGGATCACAGTGGCCAGGTGTTCGGGGGACAGGTAGGGCGCTAGTAGCCGGGCTTGGCGAAGATGGAAAAATGCCTGGCCGGCTACTTTCCTGACCTGCGCCTCCATAGTCAGGGAGGCATCAATGGTCACACCCAAGTTTCTGGCCTGGGACGCGATGATAAGATGCGCCCCTGCCAGGGTGGGTAAATGCGCTTCCTGTTCCCGCCCCCTACTTCCCAGCCACAGGACCTCCGTCTTGGAGGGGTTGAGTTTCAGGCGACTCTGCTCAAACCATTCTGTCACTGCTTCCAAACATCTGGCGAATGGTTCCGGGGGGGGAGTCTGGGTGGCCGTCCATGAGGAGATAGAGCTGGGTGTCATCAGCGTACTGATGGCAGCCCAACCCAAAACTCCGTACCAGCTGGGCCAGAGGGCGCATGAAGATGTTAAATAGTGTGGGGGAGAGAACCGCGCCCTGTGGGACCCCACAAGGGAGTCCATAAGGGCGCGAGAGCTCATCCCCCACTGCAACCCTCTGGGTCCGGTTCTGGAGGAAGGAGCGTATCCAGCGCAAGGCTGTACCCCGTATCCCCGTACCGGCGAGGCGGTGGCCCAATATCTCATGGTCCACGGTGTCGAAAGCAGCCGACAGATCCAGAAGGACCAGCATGGCTGACCCGCCTCTATCCAGCTGGCGACGGAGATCATCCAGCAAAGCGACCAACACCGTCTCCACCCCGTGGCCAGGGCGGAAGCCAGACTGATATGGATCGATGTAATGTGAGTTGGTCTCCAGTTTCCAGATGTAATGTGAGTTGGTCTCCAGTTTCCCTCTGGAGGTTGGCCCATGTCTGACTCCTAGTGTATCAAGGCCAGTCAGGGGCATCCCTTCCTCTCCAGGCAACTCAGGTGAGCTCTTTGTGATGTCATATCAGCTGGTCTCCAGGTTCTCTCTGGAGGTTGGCCTCCTGTCTGACTCCTAGTGTGTTTAGAGATCCCCCATCATGGCCAGTAACAGACATCCCCTCATCTTCATGTAACTCAGGTGAACTCTTTGTGATGTCATATCAGCTGGTCTCCAGGTTCTCTCTGGAGGTTGGCCTCCTGTCTGACTCCTAGTGTGTTTAGAGATCCCCCATCATGGCCAGTAACAGACATCCCCTCATCTTCATGTAACTCAGGTGAGCTCTTTGTGATGTCATGTCAGTTGGTCAGTTACATGATGTCATGTGAGTTGGTCTCCAGTTTCCCTCTGGAGGTTGGGCCCGTGTCCGACTCCTAGTGTGCCAAGGCCAGTCAGAGACATCCCTTCCTCTCCAGGCAACTCAGGTGAGCTCTTTGTGATGTCATGTCAGTTGTCTCCAGTTTCTCTCTAGAGCAGTGGTCCCCATCCCCCGGTACGGGGACTGATACCAGTCCGTGGATCAGTTGGTACCGGGCCATGGCTCCTCCTTGTCCTCCTCCCCAGCTGCTGCCTCGGGGGCTGCCCTGCTACTTTGCTGCTGGCTACTTTGTTGCTCACCAGTGGCTACCATGGCTGGGGCTCCCCTTCGGTGTGGCACTGCGCAGCTGCTGGCAGTGCCCCCCGGCGGGTGGTGGAAAGTCAGCGGCGCCGGCAGGAAAGCAGGGGCTCAGGCAGCGGCAACATCCCTCAGCAAATGACTACCCTCCCCTGGGTCACAGTAAAATTGTCAAGCGTTGACTGGTCCCCGGTGATACAAAGATTGGGGACCACTGCTCTAGGAGATAGGAACAGTGTCTTGCACATACAGTAAAGATATAGTTTCTGATCTCAAACAAAGAAAGAAGGAGAGTATAGTGCCATTTAAAGAAGTCAGACTGCTTATGAAACAAATCTCATATTTAAATGCCTCATGGGGGGGATGGGGGGCACATCTCTATTCATAGAAAACTAGCTTGTTGGGAGAAAGGCCAGCTAAAAAACTGACTCTAAGCATTCGATATGGCCTTCAGTATACGTAATTTTGAAAAAGCCTTGAAGACAATACTGTAATGAAATCCTAGCCAATTCAAATTGTTTTTACTACATTTCTGTTTGGGGTTTCTTGTCCTACCTAGTTTAATTCTGTAATCCTTTCTTTTTACACACATGAAAGGATGGCTGGCTGAATTAGTTTTAAAAGGCAGTTCATGAATGCCTCTAAGCGGAAGGTCTATTTCTGCCAATGGTTTTCTTCTCTTTGGCCACAGCTGTGCAATATGGACAACATTATTCAAAGAAAGAGGCCAGGTTTGTGACAGCAACACTAAATGCAAAAATAATTCAGTTGCTCTCCTAGCACCTGGGATGAATGGTTTATGCCACTTAACAAAAGAGCAAATTCTTCCCTGGAAACAGTGCTTGTGTTTTTATACAAAGCCATTTTACTCCCCCCCCTCCCCGAAGTTGTTTGAATGTGTGTCACGCTAACACTTTTAAAATGTAAAACACATGAAGCTAATGGGCGCAGGCTTCTCCACTAGTTCTCAATTTAAGGTTACTGTTTTGAAAATGTCACCATTTTATATAATGGCCTAAAACTTTCCGCAAAAAGAAAAAATATATGTTTTACATGGTCAGTGTCAAATACTTTTAAAAACTCATCGATTAGTCTGCCTAAAGCAGTGGTTCTCAACCTGGGAGTCAAACAAACCTTTCACAGGGGTTGCAGCAGGGCAAGCAGCTTGGCTGGTGGTGCGCCTCCACTGTTGTTGCTCCTCATGCAGGCACCACACAACAGCCTTGCGGGGTAGAGCGAGATAGAGCGTTTGTCTGTCTGGAACAGCGAAGAAGAGTGAGATCGGCATAGTGGGATGAGAGGCAGAACTGAACTGAGAAACCCCAGAAAAAAACCAATTCATATACAATCATGAACAATGGATCTTCACACCATTGGTCAGTTTCGGTTTAATTTCTGTGAAAGAACACTTGCATAATTTTATGGTTGGGGGTCACCACAACATGAGGAACTGTATTAAAGTGTTGCGGCATTAGGAAGGTTGAGAACCACTGGTCTGAAGTTTTTTCAGAGCTCATGCACTGCAGTGACTTCTGGGCCAAAATGCTAACTGTTGTAAATCTCCCAGTTTTCTGCACTCAACAGGAAGGTTTGCTTGCTGTTCAGGCAACCACCTGCTCTAAAGGTCAGTTTCACAGAGCTCAGTCTTTTCTGCTGAGAAAAGAACCACAGTACGCCAAATCAAACTAATGGTCAATCAATATAATCATGTACATTTCCCAGCTATCCTGAATGTAGCCAGTATGTTCTCTCAGCTCTCCTATACAGCTACCAATGCCAAAGAAAAGCCTGCAAACACAGTGGGATATCATAGGAAAGGCTGTTTCCTGACCACTTAAAAATAAAAGAGAAATGGTGTTGCATCACCTTATTGCAGGGACAACAGAAGATACTCTTGACCAAGCCTCAAACACCTTGGGAAAAGAGACAATGGAAATGATGCTCATCACAGTAATGAGAATCTTCTCTTGCACTAAATTTCTGATAAGGAGCTTCTCAGACAAGACAGATAAGAGCTTACACATGGCAACTTAGAATCATAGAATCATAGAATCATAGAATCATAGAATCATAGAGTTGGAAGGGGCCATACAGGCCATCTAGTCCAACCCCCTGCTCAACGCAGGATTAGCCCAGAGCATCCTAAAGCATCCAAGAAAAGTGTGTATCCAACCTTTGCTTGAAGACTGCCAGTGAGGGGGAGCTCACCACCTCCTTAGGCAGCCTATTCCACTGCTGAACTACTCTGACTGTGAAAAACTTTTTCCTGATATCTAGCCTATATCGTTGTACTTGAAGTTTAAACCCATTACTGCGTGTCCTCTCCTCTGCAGCCAGCAGAAACAGCATCCTGCCCTCCTCCAAGTGACAACCTTTCAAATACTTAAAGAGGGCTATCATGTCCCCTCTCAACCTCCTTTTCTCCAGGCTGAACATTCCCAAGTCCCTCAACCTATCTTCATAGGGCTTGGTCCCTTGGCCCCAGATCATCTTCGTCGCTCTCCTCTGTACCCTTTCAATTTTATCGATGTCCTTCTTGAAGTGAGGCCTCCAGAACTGCACACAGTACTCCAGGTGTGGTCTGACCAGTGCCGTATACAATGGGACTATGACATCTTGTGATTTTGATGTGATGCCCCTGTTGATACAGCCCAAAATGGCATTTGCCTTTTTTACCGCTGCATCACACTGCCTGCTCATGTTTAGTTTACAATCCACAAGTACCCCAAGGTCTCGTTCACACACAGTGCTACCTAGAAGCGTATCCCCCATCCAGTAGGCATGCTTTTCATTTTTCTGACCCAGATGCAGAACTTTACACTTATCTTTATTAAATTGCATCTTGTTCTCATTTGCCCATTTTTCCATTGTGTTCAGATCTCGTTGAACTCTGTCTCTATCTTCCGGAGTATTTGCCAGTCCTCCCAATTTGGTGTCATCTGCAAACTTGATGAGTAGTCCCTCCACCCCCTCATCTAGATCATTAATAAATATGTTAAAAAGTACCGGGCCGAGCACCGAACCCTGAGGTACCCCGCTACTCACCTCTCTCCAGTCTGATGAAACACCATTGACAACAACTCTTTGAGTGCGGTTCTCTAACCAATTCCCTATCCACCTAACGATCTGAAAATCCAGATTGCAGTCCTTCAACTTATCCATCAGAACATCATGGGGAACCTTGTCAAAAGCTTTACTAAAATCCAAGTAAATGACATCAACCAAATTTCCCCGATCCAGCAAACCTGTTACTTGGTCAAAAAAGGAAACTAGGTTGGTCTGGCAGGACCTGTTGGAGACAAATCCATGCTGACTTCCTTGGATCACCAAATTGTCCTCCAGATGTTTGCAGATCGCTCCCTTTAATATCTGCTCCATTATCTTCCCCACAACAGAGGTCAGACTCACTGGTCTGTAGTTTCCCGGGTCATCCTTCCTCCCTTTTTTGAAGATCGGAATAACGTTTGCTCTTTTCCAGTCCTCCGGGACATCTCCAGTCCTTAAAGAGGTTCCGAAGATGATGGACAAGGGCTGTGCAAGTTCTCTGGAAAGTTCTTTGAGTACTCTCGGGTGCATTTCATCTGGACCAGGGGATTTGAACTCATCCAGTGCAGCTAAATGCCTCTCGACCACCTCTCTATCCATGTTAACCTGCCACCCAGACACTATCCTTTGGCTACAGCCATCTCTAGATGTGCCTAAACACTTTGACCTGTGGGAAAAAACAGATGTAAAATAGGCACTAAGCCTTTCTGCTTTCTCTGCATCTTTCGTTAGAGTTTGTCCATCCGCACCCAACAGCGGGCCTATTGCCTCCTTTACTTTACGTTTGCTCCTCACGTAACTGAAAAATCTTTTCTTGTTACAATGGGCTTCCCTGGCCAATCTTAGCTCACTCCCAGCTTTGGCCTTTCTGATGATTGATCTACAGTGCCTAGTAACCTGTAGGTACTCTTCTTTAGAGCTCTGTCCTTCCCTCCATTTCCTGAACATTTTCCTTTTCTTTCTTAGTTCCTCTTGAAGTTCTCTGTTCATCCAAATAGGCTTCTTAGAGCTCCTGCAGTGTTTTCGTATTTCTGGAATAGTCATTGATTGAGCATGCAATAGCTCTTGTTTGAGTAGCGCCCACCCTTCACATGCTCCCTTCCCTTCCAGCATTCTCGTCCATGGTATGACACTCATCATGTCTCTGAGTTTATTAAAGTTTGCCCTACGAAAATCCAACATCCGCGTCTGGCTACAAGCTTCCTTGGCTCCCCATCTCAAAAGGAATTCTATGAGGACATGGTCACTTCCCCCTAGGGTCCCCACCTCCTTCACCTCATCCACCAACTCTTGCCTGTTGGTCAGTATTAAGTCCAGTATGGCTGAACCTCTTGTGGGTTACACATTTAACCTTCAGCTCTCTAAATATGTATGCCTCCTGATAAGGGTGGGAGCCATCAGCAGACTTCCTCAGTTTTCTTGAGTGGCTTGGTCATTTGCTTCTAGAGCCAGTGCTCAGGGTCTTCTCAGCAATCTTCATGAAGATCTCCTTGGTCAACTCTAGGGCACTCAGTGAATCTATGGTTGCCAGGAAGGCCATTTTGTATCTCCTGAGTGAGAATAGGAGGTGGCTGAAGCAAGCCATCAAGTTACAGGTTTCTCCTGACCTTCCTCAGAGCAGTATATATGGTTCTTTGCTTTTTTTGTTGATCCTCATATCAGAACCACCCTGTAGTTATGTGCCACATTTTGTGAGATTGGACTCAGCCTCCACAGAAGCCCTTTTGTCCTTGGCCCCTTCCACCCTGTCTGTGCTGAGGGCAGCGTGATAAGATACTTTCTTTGTTTTCTCACAGTTAATCTGACAGGATTAAATAGAGCTAGCACTGGGACCGCATGTTCCTTGGCAGGCATTCAGCTTGTTGTCATGCTTAAGAGAGACCGTCTGTGATCTGGAGAACTGGGTTTGATTCCTCTTTCCTCCGGCCAGCTGGGTGATCTTGGGCTAGTCGCCATTGTCTCAGAGCTTTCTCAGCCCCACCTACCTCACAGGGTGTCTGTTGTTGGGAGAGGAAGGGTAGGTGATTATAATAAGGTGACCAGATTTTAACATTGGTAAAGTGGGACACCATTGACCGGGAGGGGGGGGGGAGAGTTCTTGATTAAAATTTGGTCTATATGGAGCAACAAAAATTTTCATAGAATGCATAGAACGCAAAAATAGTATTGTAATATATATATATTTAATTTTAACATAAGTACAATTTGCCAGGTGCCCCCAGATGTCCCTCCAAAAGTGGGGCAATCTGGTCACCTTAGATTTATTATTATTATTATTATTATTATTATTATTATTATTATTATTATTATTATTATTATTATTAGTCCCCTTAAGATTCCTTTGGGTAGTAAAACACAGGGTACAAAAACCAGCCCCTCTTCTTCTTCTTTTCTTCTGTGGCAGCCATTTGCTTGTGGTGCCCATCACCTGTCCTTAAAATTTCAAAAGTGCCCATAAATTCAACAAGGTAGGATCTCTACATCAAAGACCAGCAGAATTTATTCCAGCAGAGGTATGCATTAAGTGAGCTGTGACTCACAAAAACTTACCCTGGAATAAATGGTTAGTCTCTAAGGCACACTAGATTCCTCTTTCATTTTGGAGCTGCAGATGACATGTCTACCCATCTGGAATTAGTTTGAAAGGAGAAACACATCAAAGTGGGGTTATATTCATGATGGAAAGGGAATTTTTATCAGGAGCAGACTTACGTTTAAGTGTTCTGGTACGTTTGGATGTAGCAAGACCAGTGTCCATCACTGGCAATTCTAAGAGTACACTAAATTCACACAGCAAGGAAAATACTCCCCAATATGTAAGCAGACCAGGTTTTTCTTTGACATTCTTCCAAAGTGATTTTATAGGACTGCTGATCCATACAAAATGACCTTAGTGTTAGTCATATATCACAGCTTGGAACTTGATGACCTTTCATGGTTTCTCTCCTTCACCTCCTAAGACTGGCCCTTGAGACAATTGGCACAGAAAAAAAGAACTTTGAGGCATTAAAAAAAATATCCGTCTTTTATGCAAAAGGAGCATTTTCTCTTTATGCTAAGTCTATTTAATCCCGTGAGACTAACTGTGAGTAAGCAATGAAAGTGTTGTATCTTGCTGCCCTTGGCACCAATATTGCACATGCCTCTTGGCAAGCGTTCAATGAGTACACTGAATGCATAAAAGACAAGCAGCATGATTGTTGGGACAAGATACAACCTACAAGCATTCAAACTGGAAATGAAACAGATTCCATACAAATTATACACGTGGGCCAGATCTTTATAATTAAGGTCTTTGCTTTCTGCAGGATCACAGCTATCTGCATAAGTACACACAGAGACTCAGTGTCATTAGCTCAATGTGTATAAATAAGGTAAGGGGCTTCTTGCCACAGTCCTAAACTTCCCCCACTGACCCTCAATTGGATGTGCATGGAGGGGCTCATGAATCTCTGGAGACGCCAGCCAGAGTTTTACAGGTCTGGCCAGAACTGATATCCTCTTGGCCAACTGCCAGAATTGCAAAGCAAGATAAAATTCCAACTGAGCTGTTCTTGTTAAACAACGTCCTGGCTGGTGCTTTCATCATGCACACCTTGCACTAAGCAGCCATATGGAGTGCTGCCTGGGTCTCAGTGATTAATTTCTAGTTCTTTATTTATGGCTTCCCATACATCTCTTAAGCCATGTCCCATGCTCCAATAGTTTTTTCTTTCCTCGCCTTGTTTTGTGCATATGTGGCTCGTTTGAGAAACAAGACAAAGTATGCAAGGCCTTTTCAGATGCTGTCATTTGGCCAGCTGTCAGTAAATTACCACCAAAGTGCCATCCGTCCTCAGCAAATACTGTGGTGGGGTCACTACTGACCTGCCCTCTTGCTCTTCATCACCTGTGTGATTTTTTTTTTTGGCCCAAGATGCCCCAATTTTTCTGGGCGAGGGGCAGGGGAGGCAGTCATGTTAGCATTGCAAGCACTCTGAATGCAAGGCACATTAGAAGCGATTTTGAATACTGTATGCATTGTGTATTACTTTGATCCGGGTCTTCCTTTCTTCACAGCCTGGGCTCACACTTCCCCATCTTTTGAACAAGAGTCCACCTGGTTGTCTCACTCAGGTGCAGAGGCATCAACAATCATTATAGTGCTCTAGTAATCTAGCAAATGTCATTTAAAAAAAAATTGGAAGCCACAAGGGGGAGCTAGGTAAGTGTGGGGAAACACCCATGCAACTGTTGTGTTGTTGTGACTGTGAATGCCTCTGCATTCATAGCAGTGACAAGTACTATGCAGAGAATCAGTGGTGTATGGAAGCAGCCTATGCTGGCATATTAATGCTAGAAAAGCTCTAAGAGTAAACTATGTGTAAGAAGGCTCCTCGGGAAAGTCCTTTAGAGTTCATATTTTAGTATGCAAAGCAAGCTATGCAATAATCAAAAAGGTTCATGATTGCATAATTTTCCTCTCATTTGGCAAGCTGTAGCTCCAGCTTCAAGGTTCTGCTAGCACAGCTAATCAATGGCATAAGACACAAAGGCAAATGAAAGAGGTGGAACAAAAGCAAAACCCATTGTAGTAAAACACAAGGACACATTAGTTCCACCCTATAAAGCCAGCCAGCCATTCAGGCAGATTTCTAAATGTTATGTCAAATTTTCTTCAATGGATGCAAAAAGGCAAGACAATGTTATCAGGCTACCACAGCCTTCTTGAACGGGGACCAGTGAATGGCTAACCTGAAAGGGGATACAAGATCCCATGTTCTTCTTGATATTCTAAATCCACTGTTCTTTAGACTGAGCATCTTTCCAATTTTTTATAGATCCAGAATCTGATTCAGTAATACTCAGCAAGGACACACAACATTGTACAGAAATTTATTATTTCTGAACACTTTGAAAACATTAAATATTTTTTTCATTTTCATTATTATTATTATTATTGTGTCCTTCTGATATAGGCAAAACCACCTGGGGCAGACCTCACCCAGAGGGCTTGCAGCTGGAGCTAATCCTCATCAGAGGAAGCTGGTGTACCTGAGCCCCATCTATCCTGACAGCAGCAGCAGCAGCAGCAGCAGCAGCAGCAGCAGCAGCAGAAGCAGCAGCAGCAGAAGCAGAAGCAGCAGCAGAAGCAGAAGAAGAAGAAGAAGAAGAAGAAGAAGAAGAAGAAGAAGAAGAAGAAGAAGAAGAAGAAGAAGAGTTGGTTCTTATATCTTGCTTTTCTCTATCCGAAGGGGGCTCAAAGAGGCTTACAGTCGCCTTCCCTTTTCTCTCCCCACAACAGACACCCTGTGAGGTGGGTGAGGCTGAGAGAGCCCTGATATCAATGCTCGGTCAGAACAGCTTTATCAGCACCATGGCAAGCCCATGGCAAGCCAAACTGGCTCTCTTTTATGAGCTGACAGGTGTGCTGACAGGTGTGCTGATCTTCTGACAGCTGTCAGGGCTTGCCGGGGCCTTTGCCAGTGGTCCCTGAAGCTTCTGCTATGGCAGGTCCTCTGGCCTGGTAGCTGCCTTGTCTAATGGTTTGACATCATCAGGCTGGTCTGAAGCCACATCTGGCAAATGTATCCAGGGGGAGTCCAGGCAGCTGTCTGTCAGGAGATAGAGCTGTGTGTCATCTACATATTATAATGAGGATCTATAAAATTATTACATTCAAGTTGTTTTATAAATATTATATATCAGTCATTCTTGCAGCAGCCTCAAAAGATAGGCTAGTATTGCTTGAGAGTCAAGACAAGGAGGCAGGAGCAGAAGGAATAGAATCTCATCAAAGTCAGGACTCCGAGGACAAAATTGAAAAAAAGGACTTCCTGGCTTACACTCTTACACTCCAGGCTTATGCTCTAGCTCAGGAGTAGTCAAACTGCGGCCCTCTAAATGTCCATGGACTACAATTCCCAGAAGCCCCTGCCAGCATTCACTGGCAGGGGCTCATGGGAATTGTAGTCCATGGACATCTGGAGGGCCGCAGTTTGACTACCCCTGCTCTAGCTCATAATCATCTCAAATGTTTTTGCCTATAGTAAATGGTTGGCATCTCAAGGATAGAATGGAAATCTGGGATTTGGTTATACATTAAGTACGGTTGGATAACAAGGCCAAGAATCATCAGTTGCAGAGCGTCCCTGACAAAATGAAGGCGAGTTTGCAAAACACCCTGAAATATTACAAGCATATCTCAGCAAAACACAGTAAGGGTGTAATTTTAATCATTAGGAAGCTAAGAAAGGTATCGGTTTCCATTACACTGCTTCAAGATTGCTTCAGATTACGTTTTGCTTGGCAACAACCAGCTAGCCCTTCAAGCAAGTACAAAAACTTTTCCCGTTCCAGAAAAGCTATCAAAATAAGAAAGGGAATTCAAGAGATTTCAGTGATACAATACTCAGTTGCTGCAAGTGAAATGTAATGCATAAAAGGGCACCTCGGGGCATCTTATTTTCAGATACATAATTCATACATACATCCATAACTCAGCTACAAAAGTAACAAATACCAATAGGAATTATATGTTTTCCTTTCAGCCTAGAAAATCCACTTCCTCCCTTTAGAGTTCTGTTAAGCAGGATCTTAGAGTTGCCCAAAAGAAATAAAAGGACCTACTTTGGTTCCTTGCTGGTATTTTCAGAAGGCAGCAGTGACTCCAGGGTAAACATCTGCCAATTCTAATATTCTGTTACAATAGCACTCCCTCTAGTGGCCATCTTCAAATACATTGTGTGGATGCACAGAAAAGCGTATATATACCATCTTTAGTAAAGCTTTGTTTGTCTTAAAGCTATCACTGGATTCAAACTTTGTTCTGCTGCTTTAGACCAACACAGTTACTCACCTGAATCCATCTTGTGGCTCGTTATATCATGTTCACCCTTTGGGTCCATTTTTCATTGTTAAAACATCAATAGGAAAAGGATTTAACATATTTTGCATAATCTACATAATCATTCTAAAGGTGTTATGACTCCATGGCAAAAGACCTTGAAAGTCAGAGGGGAAAAAACTGTATGTCTCAACTTTCATACACTTCCCAAGATTTCTTTGCACTCTTCTTTTCACTTTCCTGTTTCAGACTTGAAGCTATCTATTCATTCTACAGAGAGCAAATATTTCTAGGTATGTTTTCTCTTGCCCATTTTAATATCTCCTTGCATTCGATTTCTAGAAACACAGGCAATACACCTTGGGAGAAAAACTGGCTTAGCAGCCAATGGGTAGTTTTCATGAATCGGAGTACACTTCATCAGCTCGATTGCATCAGACCTTGGAAGCAAAGCAGGGTTGACATGGGCTAGTACTTGGATGGGAGACCTCTAAGGAACATGAGGGTCATGACAAGGAGACAGGCAATGGCAAACTACCTCTCTACCTGGCTGCCAGACAATCCTACAGTCTCCTGGCTATACTACACAATAAATAAAATATCCATTAGGCCAATGCTTTTATCTTCACAACACTAAAAATGCTGGGGGAGAGTGGGAGATGATACAAAGAGAGCCCAGTTTAACATTATGCTTGAATAAATTTTGGTAGTTTTTAAAATGCCACGGGGGGGGGGGGGTAGAGGAAGTCCTGAGTTCAAATTGTTCTGAATTCGGCAGGATCCACAACGGAATATACAAAGTAAGTGCAGAATCAGCCCAGGTAGGAAAATTCCTAGAGATTTGGGGGCAAAGTATAAAGAGGGAGGGTGTTTAGGGAGAAGAGCTCAGCAGGAATGTTTAATGCTGGATAGTGCCCCCCAAAAAAGTTGTCATTTTCTCCAGGGAATTGATCTCTGTGGTCTGAAGATCCTTCATAGTTTGGAAATAACTCTAGAATCAACTTGGAGGTTGTCAAACTACTGTATATACTCGCATATAAGCCGACCCGCATATAAGCCGAGGCACCTAATTTTACCACAAAATCTGGGCAAGCTTATTGACCCGCATATAAGCCAAGGGTGGGAAATGCTCCATCCAGCCCTCTCCCCTCCCAACAAATACAGAAAAGTCAAGAGGATGAATAGCTGCTGGTTTTTGTACCCTGCTTTTCACCCACAGAAACCAAAAGAATAGTTTGGAAGAAGTGATTAAGAAGAGGAAGAAGTAAAGGCAAAAGGGGAAAAATATCAGAGTCCCATCAGAGTCCCTCAGTCAAACCGTTGATGCCCTACAAGCTGCCAGAGCAATGATTGGCTAGCTGGAGCAGGCTTTTATTTCAATTACCGTATATACCCATGAATAAGCTGAGGAGGGCTTTTTCAGTATGAAAAAGGTGCTGAAAAACAAGGCTTATATGTGAGTATATAGGGTAATATGAAAGGCAAATAGGGTGTCCTTAGTTGAATATATTGGCATGATTTATTCAATTGGTGCATTCTGCTCAAAGGTGAGAAGATCATATTCTTCCAGTAAAACAAATGCAGATAGTGGTGTTGTATACTATTTTAGAATCAGCGCTGGTAAAGATAGTTAAAAAAACCCCCAACCCAATGCTATAAAAAACAGGTCAAGATGCCAGATAGGCATCAATCAGTTAAAACTAAGATTCATTGGCTTTCCTAGGATGGTACCTTATGTCTTGTTTCATGGCATTGATTAGCAACTCTTCAATAGATCATGTCTCTTTCTCTCTCTCTGATCAATAATAATCCTCTAGGTCTACTTACATCGTATGTCAGCACTTTTTACTCATCCAAGAACCCTCCTCTGGGTTTGTCAATTCCTGGTTTCCCACTAATTTTTTGCTCTTTTCTTTTTAAACTCACCAGCAAAGTAGCAAAGTAGCAAAATTTGCATGGCTAGCTTTAAGAATTAGGAAAGATTGGGTCACCCATGTATAGCCATAGTAGGTCCACAGAACTTCTTATGTTTTTTGGTTAGTAGATATTATTGCACGTCTCTTAATCTTGTCTTTTGTTTTATATTTTAACAGCTTTACTAGTTTTATTGCTTTTATGGCTCATTTTATCCTTGTAAAATAGTCAACGGAAGTGAATGCTTCTAAATGTTGGCTTTTATGGTGGAGAAGTTTTAAGTTTTATTGTTAATGCATTTTAATGTATTACCTTCCCTTTTACAAACTGCTATTGTATAGTAGTGCATCTAAAATTTTGGTCTAAATGACCGTAAATAAAGACATCATCATCATCATCAGCTCACCATAATGTTCTAGAAGACAAAAGAAAATCTGCTAAGAAGTAGCAACAACACTGTTTTTTATACCCCACTTTTTAATACCCGAAAGACTCCCAAAGCATTTTACAAAATCCCTTTGCTTCCTCTCCCCACAACAGACACCTTGTGAGGTAGGTGGAGCTGAGAGACTTTTAAGAGAACCGTGACTAGCCCAAGGTCTCTCAACTGGCGGCATGTGGAGTGCGGAATCAATCTGGGTACTCCAGATTAGAGTCCACTGCTCTTTAGCAACTATACCATGCTGGCTCTCTACACCATTTTTTTTTCTTTCTAATATCCATTCTGGCTTTCACCAAACTTTGTATCGTTTCATTTCATTGTGTTTAGAAGGCTCAAGCTCCAAACCAGCCCACATGGGTGAAATTCCCAGGAAATGCACCAGACAGGGTGGCTGGGGAATTCTGCTCCAAATTGGCTATCAAAGCAAGAACTGGCACCGGGCCAGCTGCTGCCCCCCCTCCTGCTGGGCAGCCACACAAGCTGCCCAATCAGGCTGCTCAGGACAGGATTGGTCCATGTAGTACACCTAGCAAATTTTTACACCTGAAGACAAAATTCAAAACACAATTCTCTCCCTCCCTCCTTCCCTCTGCTTTTATCAAGGACACCCTGCAGCATTTGGGGATCAAGCCTGCTAAATCAAATTGCCTGGTTGGGGTAGACAACCAACATGGAAATGTCTTTTTAAAAATAATTTTAATAAGTTCAGAAGAGTTACAAAAAGTTACAGAAATAAAGAGTTTTACAAATATTTCAGATATTCATCCCAATGTTTTTGAAAGTCTTCCGGCCAGCCGTGGTTAACCAAATCTGGAAGAGGAAGAGGAAGAGGAGGAGGAGAAAGAAGAAGAGGAAGAGGAAGAGGAAGAGGAAGAGGAAGAGGAAGAGGAAGAGGAAGAGGAAGAGGAAGAGGAAGAGGAAGAGGAAGAGGAAGAAGAGTTGGTTCTCATATACCGCTTCTCTCTACCCAAAGGAGGCTCAAAGCGGCTAATAGTCACCTTCTCTTTCCTCTCCTCACAACAGACACCCTGTGAGGTAGGCGAAGCTGAGAGAGCCCTTATATCACTGCTTGGTCAGAATAGTTTTATCAGTGCTGTGGCAAGCCCAAGGTCATCCAGCTGGCTGCATGTGGGGGAGTGCAGAATCTAACCCAGCATGCCAGATTAGAAGTCTGCACTCTTAACCACTACACCAAACTGGCTCTCCTAACCACTACACCAAACTGGCTCTCCTAACCACTACACCAAACTGGTTAGCCATTATCACTAGTTCAATAAGTTTCATACTCCATGAGTCCAGTGTGGGGAGCATGTTGTTGCTTCCAACCAGCAGCAATGATGAGTTTTGCTGCTGTTGGTGTAGAAGAAGCCTTTCAGCTGTCCTAACAGTCTGTCATCTTGCCCTGCATCCCCAACGTGGAAATGCCTTGATCTTTAGGATTACCAGCTGAATAGGAAAAAAATCCAACCTGGTTTGTTCTTATAAGAACAGGTGTGTTTTCATGGCAGTGATGTACAGCAACTGTGAGTATTTAACACCTGATGATATTTACAGATAGAACTTCTGTTGATGGTAAATTTGGCAGTTTTATTGGGAGTCACTTGACTTGATCTTTGTGCTAAGTAGTCTACTGACTTTCTGAATTTTCTCCAAGCACTCATGAATGTGTATTTGCTTAATCCAGGTTTGCCGGCTTTCTTCCTGGCTGAGCTCTTGTGTCTTTATCTGCTCCATGACCTTAACTAATGTTGCAATGAAGTCACAGAAATGGAAAGAGAGCTGCTATGTTTCTGCATTATAGAAAGCTCTTCAAGGCACAGGTTCCCTCTGAATACGCTGCCAATCTGGGATCAAAAGTTGGAACCCCCATTGATTCTTGAGTTCTCAAACAGCACGTTTTTCAACAGATGAGAGAATCTGTAAAACTGCTTGCAGGCCTGTTGTTTCAAAGAGAACGTGGAAGAAAGATCCTACTAGGTGCACTAAAGTAGCTCTTTGTATCCTGTTTCCAGATCCTAATTGGCCGTCCCATTGTAACTCCATACTCTCTTCCTGTTTCGTATCTTTGAGCAAATTTAGACATTTCCTTTGTTTCATTCCAGCAGAGCAAATGCCCGCCCTGGTTTTGTATTTATTTCATGAAAACATTCTCTAAATCCTACCTCTGAGAAAATGACTTTGCAGTGCAATGGGCTTCGCCTCGGTTTCTGCAGTATATCCAGATGATGTTCAAATGATTCACAAGAGCCCAGATGTCAGATTCATTATTCTTTAGCCTGAGAAATATAATTCCATAGCACTTGCAGGCAAAAAAAAAAAAGAAGTCAAGGGATTTATCCAGCAGGGTTTCATCATATAATTCACTGATCATCATTTGCACATCAGCAGATGTACAGCTCCCCTGTCACTTTTCCAATAAGCAGTTGGCACACATCTGTATTCTGCAGACTGATATGCCATTTAGGGGATAGGCAAATTAGCACCACGGACTCTCAGAGGCGCTTCTGCATTAACAGGCTGGGCAACATTTCTAGTTATGTTGTATTGTTTTCGCATCGTATCAGTCCTGCATCATCCACAAGAGCTGCCAGCTAGGAAATTGCTCAATTAGTGGGACGTCATCTTCCCTGAGGGGAAACTTCTTTGCAACTGAGATTAATATTAATGCTCATCATACCATATTCTAAATATGTCATAAGGTCCAGTGCATAATCCACATCCAATTCATTCCCCAGTGCAATGTCAAAGATACACACAATCAACGTGCTATAAATAAAAGCGGTTATCCCATGGCAACTCATGCTAATAATATAAAATCCATCTTGTCACCCTTGAGCACTTGATGTTCCTGAGCACAAAGTACTTCCCGCAGTGAATGGATATTTAATATTGTCATTAGTGGTGCATTAGTAAAAGTTCATTTAATTTCCACTGATATGCGTCCTGTATCAGTTCAGTTCAGGCAGCCTTGATTTGGAAGGTTTGCGATGAAAACATTCATTTGTCTTGGAAAAAAATAAAGGAAAAAAACTACATGTCTTATGATATGAATTCGACTTCACACAGAAGAGGGTTTAATTTATTTATTGATATTCTACCTTTTCCTCCAATTATGATCCAAATGCAATGGAAACAAAACAGGGACAGGGAGAGGCTGTGGGGCTGGCCTTGTAAACCCCCCCCTACTTTCACTTCAGAGACTTTCTGGGACAATCTGCTGGATTTGTACTGCTGCCTAGCTATTTCCCCCCTTTGGAAATAATGGAGGGTGGGGGGCACCTTCTTTGGGTGCCCATAAAATTGGATCCCCTGGTCCAATCTTTTTGAAACTTAGAAGTTATTTGGAGAGGCTCCATCAACTACTCTACAAATTTGGTGCCTCTATCTCAACCTCCTTCCACACCAGTCCATTAAATAGACTCAAGCTAGATTTGCCATTGACTTTAATGGCCCCATAGGGTGTGGTGTAGTGGTTAAAAGGAGAGGCTTCTAATCCAGTTTGACTCCCTGCTTCTCCACATGCAGCCAGCTGAGCAACCTTGGGTTTCTCAGAGCCCTGTTAGTACTGTTCTCACAAAGCACTTCTAATCAGAGACTGTTGTTGTTTGTTATCTTTATAATAGAAAAGTCTTATAGAAGCTAGACACACACATCTGTGTGATTTATTATTTTTACCTCACAAATTCCAACAAGGTAAGGAGCCATTTCTTGGGCTAAGGCTGAGTTGGAAAAAACAACCTTTTCTGCCACTTTTTCAGCTTGCTTCTCCATCAATAATGTTGGGTCCAAGTCAGCAAGGGTCCTCTGAACCCCACTGAAAGAGGGGGAGCATACTATCCTTTGAAAACTCTGCCTTCCCAACCAACATTACTTCTGTCTTTCCAAGGTTTATTTTCGGTTTGTTCACTCTTAGCCATTTAATCACAGCAGCCAAACAGCAGTTTAGGACCTCTGCTGCATCACCAGGATATTTGGATAAAGTTATCTATAGCTGTATATCATCTGCATATTGATGACAACCAACCCCCAAATTATGAAGGACTTTACATAAAGACTGAACAGCTTGGGGCTATGATTGTGCCCTGGGGCACCCCACTGTATAGGTCCCATACTGATGATATTGGGTCTCCAATGGCAATTCTTTGGGTCTGGTTTGTGAGGAATGATTTGAACCAGTCCAACTGGCTGAACAGTGATAACTGCGGTGTTTGTGTAACTATTTATTTTAGCTGAGCTCATATCCTGTTCATTTTATTCACACATAGCTGCTTATTTACAGCCTTTTCATCCCCTTTTAGCATATAATTTAATATGCAGTTCAGCAACACATCACCAGAGGTACTCACCTTTGATAAATTTTTACTGGAATTTGCATTTTCACTTAATGCTTTCCCATGATTCAAAATGTCAGCATGGTAATGAAAAAGAATTTCTGTGTTAGCATAAAACAGCCTCATAGGTGAGAGAATCCCTTTCCTACAAACACTATATGAACTTGAGTGAAATTGGTGTTCACACTGAAGGCTAATAATCAACATTGTCAGGAAATATGGAGAGCAGGACGGTATGCTGTGACAACAGAACAAAAAAAATCGAGATACTTTGTGAATCAGAGTGATCATCTAATTCAGCATAGTATTTCAGATGCATCCAGCCTGTTGCCCCAGAATGTCAGCAAACAGGACACAGAGGCCAGGCCTTTCCCTCATGCTGTCTCTCAGCACTGGCATCTAGAGGCTTGCTACTTCTGAGAGTTACACCACCACATGCAGCCTGGGCATCTCCCAGAATTACAACTAATCACCAGGCTACAGAGATCAATTCCCCCTGGACAAAATAACAGTGATTGAAGATGTAGCTGTATACCCCACTATAGCGGTATACCCCACTGCAGGTGTCTCCCTATTCATGGGCTGATTCTGCACTTACTTTGTTTATTCCATTGTGGATCTTGCTGAATTCAGATCTATTTGAACTCGGGTCTTCCTCTATCCCCCCCCCTTGAAACTGAAAGTGTTCTGCACTCGATTGGGAAAGCTCAGAGCAGGAAGGGGTGCCAATTGCAGCAGGAGTCTCTTTTCTTGAATGGGAGGGGGGGAGAGGATTGGAGACAGCAGAGGAGAGGGAAATAACAAGAGACAAATCTCTGCTGAGAGAAGTTAGGGCTTCTGGAGCACAGTCACTTTAAGGGAAGCCTTGCAACTGGGGACTTTGAACTGATGCCCTGGCCAGTCAGGGAAGACTGCTTTGTTACGGGCAAGGAGAAAAGAGTTAATTTGCAAAATGCAGGAAGCTCCACCCTTCCTGATGCCAGTTTTTCGAATATCAATCCACTCCAGGATATCGCAGGGGAAAGATAGGGTCACCACGAATTAATCATGCTTGTTGCAGAGGGAAAATTTAAAGTGCTCAAAATCAAAATGGAAATCGAATTCAGTGTAGATGGGAAGGATTCATTCAAACTAGGCCTACGTAAAAAGCCCTGTGCAGACTATACCCAGCTCTCTTCCAAATCTCCAGAAATTCCTCAACCTTAGACCTGGCAACAAAAAAAAAGGTTCCCTACTATAGCTACCTAAGCTTCTAGCCATCATTAATTGTGAATTCCACAACTGGCTTACTTGTTCAGTAAGAAATATTTCCTATTGTCTGTTCTGAAACCAATGAAGTACTTAATTAGAACATTATCTGGAAGATTTAGGGGAAGCTTAAATCGGGCAAACAAAATCCAAAAATGTATCTATTTCCAGATTGTCTTTCTTGGGTTTCATTCCTCATGTATGCTTTTATTGTGAAAATTGCAACTGGCTGCAAATGGAAGCAATCTGCCCCTTGCTGACAGACAGCTCTGCACATTATTGTAAAAGCCATCATAAAGAGCACTCCTGAAAAATGTGGTAAAGAACAACAGTTGTATCCTCTGGCAGTGATGAGCTCAGCGCCATGCCTATTACCCAGTTTTGGACAGAAAGGCCTGAAATTTCCTCTGAGTCATTCCTGTCCTTAGAAGATCCTAGGAAAGAGGGTGGGGTGGGAATCAAAGAATACAAGACTGGATGGAACCAAGGAAAACAAGAGCAAAGTGGTCAAGGACTATGAAGGCTAGAGGCAGGAAAACTGTTGGAGAAGATGGCCTCAGGGAGCGGAAAGCTGAAATTTACTGATTGGAAATTAAGCACCAGATGCTTGTCTATGGGCCTTCTGTCTGTCATAAGATATGTGAATTTTCAATAGACTGGATCAATTGTTCTTTCCCAGTAGTTGTTTCTCTCTCGTGGCATTATTTTAAGAAAGTGATACTGTCCCCTACTTCTCTCATCAGATTTTTATCATGGATGCTTTAAGCTGATCCTGCATTGAGCAGGGGGTTGGACTAGATGATCTGTATGGTCCCTCCTAACTCTGGGATTCAAAGTATAATGGTAAAACAAATCTTATGGATGGCAGGATCAATTACTTTTTGATGTGGTTAGGCCACCAGGTGGCCATGTCACCATGTGACAAATATTTTTGTATTAAATCAAATATGTAGCAAGAACTGGTGGGGTTTTTTTTGTTTGTTTTATTATTTTTTGGACCAGAGGAATCCATTAAACAAGGATGGACTTTAATCCTATGGTCGTGAGATAAGAAAGAATTTTGTCCTTGGACCTAAAAGATAGAATAGAGCTGAAATGTATATGGTAACTTATTAAAATGTGTGCAATGCAGCATCTGAATTTAAGGCCATATGGCTCAGATCGAGGAAGAGCTTTGGTGCAACTGCAAGTGATATATCAGAGTTATCTTCTTTGGGAGAACACAAGGTGTTTTCCAAGACTACCTGAACACAGTAAATATGGAAACTGCATTTTTGCAAGTAAAATGCATCATATAGAGACATTTATCAGATGGAATGGACCATGGCTTTGTGTGTATACTCAGCAGGAAAGCCAGTTTTACCACATTTCATTGTCTGAGGAAATGTGCATTCACATGAAAGCTCACACCTGGAATAAAACTGTGTTGGTTTTAAATGTGCCATTGGATTCACAATTAGAGGGGCGGGCGGGGGGGGGAATGCTTGCGGGGACCTGGCTCCTCCTACCACTACCTGTCAGGGGCTACAGAGGCCACAGCAGGGCTTTGGGGGGTGGTTGGTGGTTAGGCGTTGAGGCCCAACATCTCCTACCACCCCTTACTGGCTTCATTAATGGTTATAGATTAAACACTTAGTGCCTTTGTTAGATTTTACATACTAGAGGCAAAGCATGTTGCACCCAGGAATACAATGGGCATTGGCACATACACCTGCACTGTGACCTGGGTTCTGGCCCTCCTCTCCTGTTCCCAGCTCAGTCTTGAGATCCAGTGTGGTGAAGTGGTTAAAGAGTAGCAGACTCAAATCTCAAGAGATGGCTTTGATTCCTGACTCTTCCTCCATGTGTAGCAAGCTGGTTTGCCAACCTCTGGGTGGGAGCCTGGAGACCTTCAGGAATAACAGGGCCAGCTGGTTCTGGGAGTGGTGGCATATAAATCAAATAAATAAAAACATAAAAATAAAAACTGATCTTCAAGGAAGAAGAACTGATCTGGAAGGAAGTGAAAGAGGAGGATGAAAGGAAGGAAGGGGGGAAATAAAGAGGGAAACAGAGAGAGGGAGGGAGGAAAGAAAGATACAGAGGAAAGGAAAGAGGGAGCAAGGAAGGAAGCAAGAAAGAGGGAGGGAGAGATGGACGGAGAGAGATAGGGAGAGAGGTGGGGAGAGAGGAAGAAAAGACAGAAGAAAGACAGAAAGAGAAAAAAAGAGTATGAGAAAGAGGGGGAGGGGATACAGGGAAGGAGGGAGAAAGTAAGAAAGGAAGGAGAAATGGAGGAAGGAAGGAGAAAGGAGGGAGGGAGGATTAAATGGTGAAAGAAAGAAAAGGGAAGGGAGAAAGGAAGGATGAAAGAGAAGATGGAAGATAGAAAAATAGTATGAGAGAGGAAAGAGACAAAGAAAGTAAACGACAGAAAAAAGAAGGGGGAGGGAAGGCACCAGTTCTCCCTATTGGTGGTACACCCCCTTGGAGGGCCAATCAGTTAGGGAGTGAGTTGTCTGCATACAACTTGAACTTTATTATGGTTAAACAAAAGATGGCTTCTGTGATCTTCAAGACAAAACAAAATATAGTGAATGATAATGTGTTTTTAATTATAAAATATTTAAGAAAAAAAAGGAACTGCTAAAATGTTCAACCATAAGTGAGTATGAATAATTGCTTATTCTCCAACCATCTGGAAGATTTTTTTTTCTTTTTTGACAGGAACATTCCTTACCCTCACGTGACTTTACATTTGCTTTGCTTTTGCTCCAAACAATTGCCTGTCAAGAAAGACATTTTATTGCTCAGTAAAAGGAAGGCATGGAATTTGCATCCTTTGCGAATGACAAGGACTCATAAAAGAAAGAGCCTGTGGAAACAATGCTTACGATGTTAGAAATGTGTAAGTAAAATAGAGTTGCAGTCTAAGGAGAAGAATAGATTGTAAACTAGTTTTAGGACATTCTTACATATGAAACTAAAACCCATCTCTGAGCCTTTCATAGTTACATAGTTCTATGAATACTGTTGAGGTGTAACATTTGAAAGTTGTTTTTCAGTCCAAGGTACATGATAGTTTGATATTCAAACTGAAGTCCTATTTGAACACAAATCATTTTAAGCCTCAGAAATGTAAACTCCCTTTAATTCAGAGCTGGAAGTTCAGTTCTGCTAATCTCTTGGACTCTTTATACTTTTCTTCCAAAGACTTGCAGTGACTATTTTTTCCTCTGGTTGACAGTCTATAAAAATTTACCTAATCTTTTCTAAATGTGCTCAGGGGGTGCACTTGGCTCTCACCTCATTTCATCCTCACAACAATCCCATGAAATAGGTTGGGCCTCACATAGGGATGCCAGTTTTCAGGTGAGACCTGGAGATCCCCTGAGATTACAGCTCATCTAGAGATTACAGCAGGGGGTAGTCAAACTGCGGCCCTCCAGATGTCCATGGACTACAATTCCATTCGCTGGCAGGGGCGTTCGCTGGCAGGGGCTCCTGGGAATTGTAGTCCATGGACATCTGGAAGGCCGCAGTTTGACTACCCCTGGATTACAGAGATCACTTCCCCTGGAGAAAATGGCTGCTTTGGAGGAGGGACTCTATGGCACTGGGAGATGGGAGGGTAGGTTTGTCAGATCCAGGTTGGGACCCTCCTGGAAATTTGGGGATGGAGCCTGGAAAGGACAGAGACTTCAGTGGGGTAAAATACCAACGAGTCTCCCCTCCAATGCAGAGCATACATTTTTCCCAGGGAATTGATGTCTGTGGTTTAGAGATGAGCTGTAATTCTGGAGGATACCTAGGTCCCACCTAGAGGTTGGTAACCCAATATGATACCAAGGAATCCTTTTAATGAAAATGAATGACTAAGAAACTCTCCTCCCCTTCAGAATTAGGATTCATCGACTGCAGTAAAACAGCATGCTGATAATTAGGACGTATGAGGGACCTAAATGCACTGAGTTGCTGCAGACTTCATTGACTTTTGAGCAACTGCAGGGAGGGATGCATGTGATGTGGAGGAAAAGCTCTTCAGAGCATTGCAAGATGCACATCTGTTACTCACATCTGATCTTTTGGTATTGTTTTCCTATGTCCTTTCTGCACGGTCCTTGTGTAGAGAATAAATGCCTATTTGTTTCTAATTGTACATTGTGCTTATATTTTCTTAAGGTTGCAGTTTCCTTTAGAGGAGAGATCACTGGAAGCTTCTGGCTCTTCTGTAATTTTGGTCTATTTTACAGTTGTGCAAGAAGAGCCTGGACAATAGCAAAGAGACAGCAAAGCTGTTATCTAATATCAGATCCCCAGAGACACCCTGTATCCCTAAGTGTTTCAGCCACCTCGTGGCTCTGTCTCCCTGCTTCTCTTGCTCTGATCTTTCTATGTTACAAATTCAAACTTGTGCTTTTCTGCAGCTGCTCAGAAATCTGCCCCCCTCTTCAGCTGGGAAGGGGTATCTCCAAGGTCTCATTCAAGAACAAAGGAGACTATCTCATAACAATTAGCTTCCATTGACAAAAAAGATTAAAAAGCATTTCTAGTCTTCATAAGTAACTACAAAAACTATATAGGTAGGGTTGTGGTGGTTTTTTTGCTTTTGTGCTTTTATCATCTTTAAACTTTTAAGTTAAAGCTAACTGTATTAGGGGACAAATCTTCATAATCTTTTCTGTTTGTTTCAGTAGAAATATTGCTAGGTGTGATATCGTCCCAACTAGGATGAAATTTTAGGGATTGCGGCTCTGGTCCAATGGATCCTTCACGAAAAATGTCAAAAAGATCAAAGAAAAAGTCCCTAGTTTGTCAGCAATGATACTGGACAAAGGAAGATATGAATTGGCATTTGAGTAACCTTGAGCCAGCTTGGTGAAGTGGTTAAGAGTAGCGGCTTCTAATCTAGTGAGCCAATTAGATTCCCCACTCCTCCACATGCAGCCACCTGGGTGACCGTGGGCTCCTCAGGGCCATGATAAATCTGTTCTGACTGGGCAGTAATATCAGGGTTCTCTCAGCCCCACCTACCTCACAGGGTGTCTGTTGTTGGGAGACGAAATGGAAGTAGATTGTAAGCTGCTTTGAGACTCCTTCGGGTAGAGAAAAGCGGCATATGAGAACCAACACTTCTTCTTCTCCTACCACAAAGCACAGTAAAGTAGCATAAGGTGTGGCAGGGCTGACTCAGTCTTTACAGCCAGGCAATCATCATGGCCACTGAAGAGTCTGATCAAAATGGTCCCTGTGGCACTGCTGGGCTTGGCTCTGATTTCCACAGCAGTCCGCAGCAGCTCTCAGGGGCAGCAGCCTACCAGGAAATTTCCCTTTAAGGTAAATGGATAATTTGCGTCTGCCCAATTTTGCGGGCAGGTAGACTGTTTTCAGCAGGCAGCAGCCCATGTCAGAATTCATTCCAGGACCCACAGTTAACAAGGAAAGAGTCCCCAGGCCTCCTTGGGAATGTTATAATGCTTTGCATTGCAAGGAAACAATGGACTGGGAGCATGGATGGAGCCTGCTTAATAGCCCCTGCAACTCTGTTATATGCCACATGGGGCAGCAGAGTTCCAAAGCAGGCCAGTTGAAATCCCAGCAGCTCCTGACAGTATGGTCATCTTTTTCCGCACACTTGCCTGCTTGTCAGAATATGAAGGCAAAGCCTTTGCCTCTGCTCTTTATAGGGCTTATGGGATGGCTGCTAATTGTACAGCAACTAACTTGTTCCTCTGTTTCCCCAGTCCACGATCTGCCCATCTTGGGTAATGAACCATCCCCTACACTTGATGCTTGCTCGCAAATGTGCACAAGAAGCCTTTCCCTCTACCTAGCAGGCAATGATCTCAAAGTAAAACATTGCAAATGAAAACCAGAAGCTGTGCTTATGAATAAGCAAAGTTTCACCCAATCACTGACTTGGAGCACTAATTGGTGGAGAGTGAAAATACCACAGAAAACAACAACCTACAAAGATGATCTTGTTTTATAGGGATATAGGCAAACTGTTAAGGTTGGATGACCTCACTGTCAAGCTAATTCATTCTCTCTCATCACTACCTCTCCTACCTCCTGGGTAAATTAAACCACGCAGTGAAGGATAAGAATAGCTGTCAGACAGGAGAGTTTCTATCCACTCCTGAATGTGGCAAATAATTCTGTTCAGATTCAGAGCATTTGCTTTGGACTAGGAAAAATCTTACTGCACATCCCTGTTCTTCTCCCATCATAGGCAAGACGTTTACTTCTTCTGTTTCTAGTAAAACCTTTATTTTAAACTACTTTAGATGCTATATACTTTTTCTGACCTGGAAACTCATATAGACTGGTGTTTGCTTTGTTTATTAAAGGCATGTCTATTGCCATACATGTTGTGTTTGTATAGGATATCATGCTACTGGCATTTAAAAAAGAAGGGTTTTTTTTTAATGGTGGTATGTATTGATTGATCAAGTGGAAAAGCCCTTCAGGCGTTTTCAAAATGTTAACAGCAAAATGTCACATTGCCGATTATCCTTATTTGCTTGTGCCATAAAGTGTTACCAGCAAACAAGTACTAGATATACTGTACGACAGGATTTTAGTTTGCTTTTTATACTTAGCCTTTGTTTACATTAAGTTTGCTGTATGCTGAATATTTTATACCAAATATAGATGTTATTATTTTCCTGCATCTGTGGAGCAGTTCTTTTAATTTATCAGACAATCCTAGAACAGTGTTAATTTAATTTTAGATACTGTTGGCAGAAATATCTGCAAGCTGCAGGTATATACTATAACAAACCCTTAACTATTTTACAGCTTTTAAATTACCCTGCTCTGTGTGTATCCAGAGCTTTTTGGCACGTGGGCTTTAAAAAGAAGGGATTAGTTGACCCCAGGGCACAGCTAGGCAGACACACAAATCAATGGATGCCTTCTTTTTTGGTGTGTTAAATTTTGTACCCTATGAAAATATGACATTTCTTTTTTAAAGTTATTTTTCATTTTGTGACTTAACTAATCTATTAGTTTCAAAGAGGAAAGAGAAGTAGAAATGCCCTTCTCATCAATCGGATAAATTGTTTTTATTGATTTTTTGGGAACTAACTGCCCACAACGTATTTTCTGCCCAGTTGGCCAGCTCCCAACTTTCCTCCTTTGGTTCCTATGTTTAAGAAACGTATCATTCTAAAACAGAGGAATGTCAAATATGACCTCTTAATTCTATTATTGCAAATGGTTATAAAACTAGGATGTTGTGTGCTGGTTCGTGTAGGGATATGGGAGACCCAGATTCAGATCTCAGTGGTGGCTTTGGCGGCATCATGCCCAGTCTAACCAACCATGCAGGATTGTTGTGAGAGTAAAATGGAAGAGGCAAGAATGATGCATGCCACCCTGGTTTCTTTGAAGGATGGGAAGGATAAAATGCACCCCAAACATGTGTTATAGCTTAGATCCCTCAAAAGCAGGAGACTAGTTCCAAATAAACAACACCTTGAAACATGCCAGATAACTATATGGGTATTTCACCATTTTTTTTGTACATGTACTGAGATAGCCACTGGAAAAAGATGAGTTATATAGACTAAATCCCACACATCCTCCTAACATTTTCTTCCATTTCTTACTGATAGGCACCATTTCCTCTCCTTCTCCTTTGTGATTCGGTTTTCTTCTGCCTTCTTCCAGGTTGCTGCTGCCTTCTCTCTCCTCCTGGCCACTGCTTCCTCTGCCTTCTGCCCACCTCGCTGTTATTTCCTTTGGTTTCATTGAATCTCCAGGTAGGAATCTCTTTGTGCATTGTAACTGTTATAACCACTTTGTTCTTTTTCCCCTTACAGTTTCTTTTTGCCTGCAAATTTGGAAGGTCCATCAGGTTTGCAAAGCCCTCAGCCATGAATTGTACCTGGTCCTGTTGTGTGGGCTTCATAATCTGCCAAGTACCAACCTTTCAAGTAAGATGCTGTGACAAATCCCCTCCCCCCCCAAAAAAAAAATTCTGAGCATCAGATTGTTGCAGATGATGTGGAAACACATAATTTGCAACAAATTGATTCTGGAAGGATTGTGGGACTAGAAACTAGAGTGTGGCACTAGAAACACCTAGAAAATGTTTAATAAATTAAAGGGTTTCAGTTTGCCTGCAGAACTCTAGTCAGATTGAAGAGTTGTGATAACTATTGCATGATCTATTGAGCAACCACTAGAGGGATTATTGGCATACTGTTTGCCAGCAAATTAGGCTACATTTTTTCTCACCAGTATTCAGCTATTAGGGAGGGCTGTCAACAGTAAGTGGTCAAATCTCTTCTGCTTCTAGGGTTTACTCTTTTCTTGGAATGTTTGCCAAGGTTGCTTCTAATGAAACAGTGAAAAGGACACTCTGTTTGTACTCAGAGAGAGAGAGAGAGAGAAAGAAGGGAGAGAGAACTTTCCAGCCTCATAAATATACTAGAAAACAACTGTGTCTTCAAGAAAAGGTTCCAAAGTTTGACTTCAGCTACTGATTCAAGCAAATCCTTCTGATCTGTGTGAGATGCTAGTGTGGCCATGGATAATAGTTTAAACACATGCAAGTGCTTTGATATCTTGCTTTATATTTGATTTCCTGTGCAAGTTCAACAAATAAAAACTTCTGTTTTATGAGAGTGAGTTTGGAAAGATTTAATTACTGTCTAATGTATGCATTTGAACATGAAAAAAGACACAACTGCTTAACCTTGCTCAATACTATTGCTAATTCTTTCTCAATTACAAGATTATGTATCACACTATGCCTACATATATAAATATTATCTCTGGGAATAGTTTTCACAGCTGAAAGTGAGACAGGCCAGTTTGCAGCCTCCAGTTTCCAGTGTTGGTATGAAATTATTTCTATTCTCTATCAGCATTCCCTTTGCTTTCAGATCACAGTGTTGACATTTTTTCTATCAGGATTTCTGTGCCTTCAGTAGCTGGGAGGTGAAACTTTTCATTGCTGAATTTCTATAAATAATCTGTATCATCCTGAAACAGAAGTTATGGGAGTTCTGTATGGTGTCTCTGAGAAAACACTCACACATTTAGGCACTACTGATTTATATATGTTTTAGGGCTATGTGCAAATGTGACTTTCAAATTGTAACTTTAACAGTAATCAGAACAAGACAAGCATTTTGTCAACCAGACTGGTAAAGCTGGAGAATGTGGGAGAAAGAGAGAGAATACTTTTTATGTTAATCACCCACATACTCCTAAACTGCATTAGACAGAGGGAAGGGGGCAGAGTCCACATAAAGAGAAGATAAAAAGCAAAACAGCCATGCTAGATTAGATAAAGGGTCATCTCTTCCACAATAGCCAACCACATGCCCTAAACGGCCCACAAGCAGAGGCACAAAAAGTTAAATCTTTCCCAGTTGCTGGCAATTGCCATTCAAAGGTATATTGGGTGCATAATGGAACTTCAACTTAGTAATTAGTATTTACTGTTAGGCCTATCCTTGCATATATCTAATCCTTTAAAAATCTAATCCCAACAGAAACTAAGGGCATTTCCGCACACTGAAAAAATAGTGTTACACCAGTGAAATGGCGTAGCGCTAAAAATTATTGCACCTCATGCCATTCATCACCTTCTGGCTCTCTGGTCTTCATCTGCCGCCTTCTTGAGCTTCTTACACTCCGCAATTGCTGCTTGAAATGGCAGAAGAGAGCAACATGCTTTACACGCAACTCTCTTCTGCCTGTCAATTAAGCCAGGCAGCCAATCCCCTTTCGTAATGTTTTAAAGGGCCCGCAATGCCCACTACGTTTTTAAAGTAAAACTTCTCAATTGAAATACCCATGCACCTAATCATAGATGCATAGTGCTTTTTAAAAATAATGGCACCCCTTGTGGAATCACAAGTCTGGAATCTTTAAAAAAAATGAATCTTGCTCCTGATTTTGGGGGGGGGGGGGTTAGAGAGGCATGCTTTGTGTGACAACTTTGGGGGAAAATTCTTTTTTGGCTTTGCCTGCACGATTGAACGCATATTCATTGCTCCAGGCAGTTTGCTCTAAAAAAACAAAACAAAACCCCATCCCTGTGGCAAAAAGGGAGGCGGAGATAGCACTTCTTCGCCTCCATACATTTGTTTACAGTGCGGCTTGCTGGTTGCTCACGCTACATAGATTGGGGAACCCACTTTACGCGATTTCCCAACTACCGCTTTAAAAAGGCGGATTTTACTTGAGATTTGCTGGATGGATCAGGGAGGTTGGCGACATAGTGCAAAATGCCAAAATGATGGCATCTTCCTAAGGTAAGCATTTTGCTATATTTATAAGGTAAGCATTCACTATATTTATCAGGTGCGGAACAGTCCTAACATTTTAAACATTTATTGCTTCATCCTGATGCATCCTGTTCTGTGAGACAGAGGTGCATTGTTTGAAGCACTTGACTGCAATAACTCCAGAAAAATAAGTTGTGTTTGTCTTCTGCAGAACAAAATAATAAGGAAATATTTAGCACCTCTAACCCCCAAAGAGATTAATCTTCAGGTTGCTGAGAGATTCCTGCTTATTTTTGTCTCTGCAGGAACTATAGCCCATCAGATGCTCTGGGTATGCTCTCTCAAGCAGGGAGATCAAGTTCCCCTCTGCCTGTTTCTCCACTCCAGGCACTGGCCTTCGTGCCTCCTAGCTCTAGCAGTCAGATTCCTTTGCTAACAATCCCTCGCCAAAAAGTTTGCTTTGTCCAGCAGCAGAACACCGGGGGGGGGGGGGGGGGCGAGGGAAGGGCGGCATCTTCTGCTTCCTCGCAAGCTCAAGGTTTCCTCCTGGCACAGTCACCCTCGGTTCTGCGCCCGTTCCACGTATCATCAAAGCACCTGGAATACCTCGCGCGACCCATCCCGCCCCTCCTTACCCACCTGTCCCCTTCCCGCCATCCCCAAGCTTTCCGCCACCTGTGGTCCCCACAGCGGCTACGGCGAGGGGGCGCTACGAACGAGGGGGAAACGCCCGGCGAACGTCTGCCTGCCTGCCAGGCAGCCTCCCGCCCCCCGCGCGGGAAACGCCTCCCCGGGCTCCCTCGCCGGCCCTGACCGGCCTCCCCTCCCCTTCCGCCCGCGGGAGGCGGCGCGACCCGGCGTGGCACATGGAAGGAGCGGCGCTGGCGGTGCCAGCCAGCCGGAGCCTGAGCCGCGGCCGCACCGAGGCAGGCTCGGGCCAGGCGCCTTCCCAACCGAGGGCCGCCGGCTGAGTAGTGGTGCTGCCGCTCTCCCTCTGCTCGCCTTCCTTTGTGTGCATGAGGGGGGCTGAGGAGGAGGAGGAGGAGGAGGTGGGGCCGGCGTCGCGCGCTTGTCAAGCCTGAGCCGCGAAGGCGGTGAAGGGAGCGGAGAGCCGGGGGCGGCGGCTCCACTCGCCTCGCCTCCCTCCCTCCGGGCGCCTCCCTTCTTCAGCTGCCAGTGAGCGGCACTGGAAGCAGCGCGGACTCCTGCCCTGGACAGCCAGAGCGCCTTCTGTCCCCCGCGAAGGCTGCACGGGGCGCCAGCAAGCCGGCCGCAGGAGCGCGTCCTTTGGTTCGCCAGCCAGCGGAGCCCGGGCGGCAGCGGCAGCAGCAGCGGCTGGTGGTGGTGCTGCTGCTGCTTCTTCGCTCAGCGCGGCTCGCGCACTTTGCCATGGGGCGCGGGCGGCAGTCGGACAGCAGCAGCAGCAGCACCTGGGCTAGTCACTGAGGGACCCGGCGGAAGGAGGATGGCCACGTCCAGCAGCTCCAGCCTGTCCGGTTCTTCCGTGTCGTCGGGTAAGTTGACATTTCTCCCTTGGACGCATCGCTCCTCCTTCCCTTGGTGGGATCCTCGCGGGGCCATCCTGAGCAGAGTTGCATCCTCTCAGGGGACTTAGAAGGGCGGAACTTTGCTGCGCCTCTCTCCTTGTTCTGGGCACCTTATTTTTCTGGCATTTTGACTTTGCTCGTTCCTCGTGGGTTGATCTGCCAGGTAGCCCTCTATCTCCTGTGGTTAATGGCGGGTACACACAAGTGGGATTTTAACCTTGGTGCAGGATGCTTGCATTCACTTGGCAGGTCGAGGAGGAAGGTGGAGGAGAAAGAGCAAGTGGGATGATGTGTAGGACAGATGAGGTTAAAAGCAAGCCAAATGCCTGGGGGGGGGGGCGGAGAGGGAAGAGAAAAGAAACCTTGCATCCTCAGGCTAGTGCCCTTTTTCTCCATTAATGATCGGACCCTCACTAGGCAAGAAGTTCCTAAATCCAAATCTTTGGAGGGATATTTGATTTCTGTCAGGGAAGGCATGGCAAAATGTCACTGAGACATTCCAACCCTTTGCAGATTGGGTGTATTACTTGCTACATCTCAGTGGCTCCTCTTTATTTCTGGGCACCTAAAGTCTCTAAAAATATCTGCGCTTGGCTGAGCCGTTTGTTCCAAGTGCGATTACACCTGTGCAGTTGCCAAACCCTGTGCAGCAAGGAGTGCAACGTCTGCGAGACCCAATATCACCTTTTCTAACTCTGTGTGTGTGTGAAAAAGAGATGCGACTTTGCTTGTGGAGCAGAGTCAGCCTCACAGCTGTGTTGTGGCAATGCCTTGACTATATTGCCTTTGACAATTAGTAGTAATCTTTGCCAGAAACAGCACTTCCTGCAGACAATGAGAGCAATCCTAACTCCAGTCTATTCAGAATTGCAATCATGTCTATTCAGTGGGACTTCTTTCAGCCCCACTGAAAGTGTTCTTGAGATTGCACTGAATGCCTACCTCATATAGGTTTTGTTTTGTTTAGGGTTTTTTTTTTTTTGCTATGACTTCTGAATAACATGAACAACACCACGGTTTCCTTGATTGCAAAGACCTTGCAAACCTTTTCTCAAAGGTGAACAAAGATTAACCGGTATTTTTTTCCTAAGACAAACTTAGTCAGAAGATGTTTATTGTAAGGGTTCTGTTCTTCTATCAGAACTTTGTCACTTGTGCAGTTTGTGACAGTTTTAAGTTTATAAAATTAGACATGATGCTATTCTATTTACAAGTGTAAAGATTAGTGCTAATAGGCAGCCAGGGTATAAATGCAAACTGGTATTTGTTTCATTTACTTTAAAATAAGGATTAGCATGAGAACTTGGGAGGGGGGCAAACTGAAAATGTAGGAAGTCATTACTGGAACACCCTCTGTAAAAAAAAATTGGGCATCTTAAGGAAATATATTTCTTTGCTTTGTTGTGAGCAGGAAGCTGTGAAATGGGTAACATGGAATAAGCAGAAACTAGGATTCCAATGGCGAATCCAAAATGCAGACTCTGGGATGCTGAAGTTCACTTGTCATATACAGAATGGAAAGTTGTGGTTTAGAGACGTAGACAAGGCGTCCAAATGGTGCAGGTTGCAAGATATATAATTTGGATACAGGGAACTTTTGTGCTTGGTCTCAGCCTTGGGTCCCACATGGCTTTTGTCCATGTTGGTGTCATGATCAACAGCAGAGGCTTTTGGGAGGGATAAAGAAAAAACTGATCCTGTTATCCTGTTTTCACCAGTGGAAAAACTGGTTGGGTCCAACTTAAAATCTTGTGCTGGAGGACAAGACTTTAAAATCTGAAATTCATTTTTTATCCTTTCAGAATCAGATCCATACTTTCTGTGTGGTTCTCACAAACCTAAATGTGGCATTGATGGACAGTCATTAAAGCATTCCTCCCATGTAATATACATTTTACCCTCCCTTCCAGTAGATTTTTGTTGTAGAATACACATCCACGAAACAATCATGTCAATGGCCACGCATCAGGTACAGTTGCATCTCCCAATCTTGTTACTTTTGATCCTGGCAATTAATCCTACGGACTGGAGCATGCAAGTACCATTTTAAGCATTCGGTGGAGTTAGAACGATATGTGACTCCTTTTGAGATTTAGCATGGAAAATATGAGCCTCTTGTGGCGCAGAGTGGTAAGGCAGCAGACATGCAGTCTGAAAGCTCTGCCCATGAGGCTGGTAGTTCAATCCCAGCAGCCAGCTCACAGTTGACTCAGCCTTCCATCCTTCCAAGGTCGGTAAAATGAGTACCCAGCTTGCTGGGGGGGTAAACGGTAATGACTGGGGAAACCACCCCGTATTGAGTCTGCAATGAAAATGCTAGATGGTGTCACCCCAAGGGTCAGACATGACTCGGTGCTTGCACAGGGGATACCTTTACCTAGCATGGAAAAATTAAGGGATATTAGATATGGAAGACTTGATGAATTCAATATCTTACAATGGCAGTAGATTTGGGAGATAATAGTCAATGTGAAATATGGTGGGCAGGATGAGGAAAGAGGAATCAGCAGTCTGATGTATTTTTTTATGGTAAAAATAATCTTCGTGTGACATTACAGAAAAATTCCTCCTATTGATGCCACTGTACAACATTCTCAAAGGTTCGTGTCCAACATCTGAGTGTCCAAGTTTCCGATTCAATAAGGTCACAAACCATTTAAAAATAAGAAATGAGAAATAATATTGGAAATGTATTTTAAAACATTCACAAATGGGTAATATTTGTGTTCTTTTGTTTTTATATATCAGTATCTTGATCTGGATATTGTTTCATATTTATTTGGTTTCCTCATTTTGGAGCTTCAAATGGTAATTATTTGTATATCCCTGACTCAATCAGAAACTGGTCCAAGAAAAGACTGCACTTATTTTGATGTATTTGGTATTATTTTTCAGTTAAATGCTAGTGTTCCTCCTGTGCAGTGAAGTTTCCACTTTCAGAGGGTCCGCTGCTTCTGACTTAATGCAGCCACATTTTGGCTGTTTGTGGTTTCATTCTCAACTCAGCAACTTTTTGTGCTCCTTCTGATGGCATCTAACCACACAGTTCAACTGTTTAAATGTACAGCCACAGCATATTTAATCATTAACATATAGAGAAGATGTTGTGCAAATGATATATAATTATTTCTATTCATTTGACTTTCCATCATAAGATGATCCACAACTTACAGAAGGAAAATATTGGTATTTTGGCAGACCAATGCAGGATGACCAGTGTACACACACCACACACATCTCTGCCTCTTATTGCTGCTTTGCTGAATTTTGGTATTCAGAATGGAGAGAGTTAAGAATCCGTAGTGTACCAATGTAAAGTCATTTTATGGTTTCTTTTCTGTTTGGAGCAATTAGGCGTGATTTTAGTGTGGTAGGAGTAAAGCCAGATTTGCTGGACAGTTTCAGGAAACCCAAAATGGTATCTGTGGAGTTTTTCATTCACCATATTCCTCCGTGAGAAGAGAAAATCAGAAGTCTGTGATTCTGATCGGTTATTGCTGATTGGGCGGCAGCAGCCATCAGATTCTTCTGCACAATAGCTTTTGTGCTGATTCATGGTGAAGAAACATGAACTAGGATCAGTCTCTGAGCGTGAAGAACTTGGAATTTCAGCAGAAGTGCTTTTAAAACTGCACACCTTTTCTTGACTTAACCCAGCAGAGTTCTATGAAGGCTGCACGCATAGCTTTTCCCACATAGTGGTAATTGCCATTGAAGTTAGGGTGGGCCATGCAGATGTGGAAGCAAGTTGTAGTTTACAAACAGAATGGGAGCAACCCCATAATTAACATTTCTTATTCTTGCAAGCAAATTTGACTTGGAGGTCTTATCTGCTGACCTGTTGGTGTAAAGAGGTAGCTGATTTCCATGGGGTTTCCTACTTTGAAGGTGGTGCACAGGCAAAATATCTACCTGGCATTCCTCAGTTTGTTAGTTCAATACCTTGTGTCGGCCAGGGTCCAAAGTGGCAGGGTAATTGGCCATTTGGATGTTTATCTAGGATATGCTCTGGCAGGTAGGCTAGTGGCAAATTGCAAGGATGTACTTGAGTCTATAAGTTTAATTACATCATTGTTTGGAAAGCATACAAAAGTTACCTACTGCTGCATCAGTTTTGTTCCCTGAAATGCATGTCAGAAGACATGTGTGAAGTGGGGAATGGCTAGTGAGAGATCAGGTAACTTTAGCGAAGGCAAAACGGACTCTGCCGGCCACTTGATGAGCAATACAGTGGAGTGGGGGAGAAAGGAATGCAGAACACGTTGAGTGTTGCAGCTGTCACATCGGGCCAGTGGCTTTGGTCATGCTGAAAGCAAATGGAGTCCGGCCAAACTTTTGCTGTGGCTGATAAGGGAACATGGAATCTTGCTTGGTGTGAGCCTAGACTGATGAGGGATGCCATGGGTTGTTGGGCACAGGATGCCAGTCCAGCACTGATGGGTTCCATCATACTTAAGAGTTTAGCACTTACTTTTTGAAAACGGTATTCCATTTAATTTATTATTTTAAACAACGATGACATTCTAGTGGCACCAGAAATTGCAATTCTGAATTGATGTCCCTTAAAGAACCTGGTCATAAGAAAGTAATGTTGAGAGACTGCAAACAGTTCAGGGAAGGAAGGAGCTGATATCTTTCCAGTCTTGTCATTTATATACCAGTTATAATTTTGAGTCTTTCTCCTTTTGTCATTCCAAAAGGCATGAAATTATCTTGTCTTCCACTTGATGTATTTATAGCTACCCTGCATGGTGAAGATGAATAATCAGAGCAGTCAGGTGAAAAATTGTGTACTGCTTGATGTGGTTTGGGTTAGGATTTTTTGCTCTGGTAGTGATAGGAAAAGCAGTTTGATTTGTTGCCATATCCTATGAGCCATAGCGCCGAGACATGATGGCTTATGTGAGTGAATGTGAATTGCAGTGTGGGGACACATCCTGGGCTCCTTGTTGCCCATAGGCCCCGCAGTTGTTAGTATCTTTGCTGTTGCCTTGGATCTTTGCTCTAGATCCAGGTCAGCTCAGCTATGTCATGTGGGAAGTTGATGTGGCTCTACACATGCTTGTTTGGTGGTTTCAAGGTCAGAAGTAGGTAACATTTACTACACAGTGGGGTTTTTTTAATTAGCCATTGTAAATAGCCTCAAAACCACCTCCATGAGAGTAAAAGGTTCAGGTTACAGTCAACAAGGGATGTGCATAAGCATATTTCTGGTGACTGATACCTTTAGTGACAAATTTGCTGGGACTTTTTGTGGCTTATAGGCAGAGCTTGATTTTTCTGCTCTCTCTTTTTAATTTTATTTTTTGCCAGGCACTTATGTTATTCTAGCTGTGTCAGCATATAGCACCATTTTGTGCAGCCTCAAGTCAAGTAAAAATATAGGCTGGTAGTGAAGATATGTACAGCTGCACTATTGAATTTTGTTGAAGTACAGTATAACAGATTGGTACAAGCATATGTGGGTGGCATATGGGAAATAGTTACTACAATAGCATTGTTCCTTTGGAGTGTCTAGTGCTCCCAACGTACTTAAAGACTAATAAACAATTATGTCTCTAATCAACTTTGCCCCCAGCTATCAGATATATTTCTTCAGGTAATCCAGTTATACAACATGATAGCTTAAATTTCACATGAAATGTTTTTGGCTGCATCACAAACTCTCATACAGGAAGCTTTATTTGGAAGATACCTGCTATATAGACGGCAAGAGTATCATGTCTCCTCCCTGCAGTTGGTCATGTTGAGATGAGATGTGTTCATGGTGAGATGGTCATTAGGAGAACTATGCAGGTTACCTGGTTCTTTTACTCTCTCTTGTATAGACCTAAGAAAGGTTTAGGATTGCTCTCCTAGTCATTCAGTGGTGGACAGGATTCCTTCACCGTTCTGCCCTTGGCTTATTCCTTATTACAGTATACATCCTGGTACTTGGCGTGTGTTTCGTGTCTCTTGTTCTGCTGCTGTTGTCCTGGCAGACCATAACTCTTTCAGTCATATGACTTCCTATCATACGCTTGGACCTCAGTTGGCCCCAGATCCAGAAAGGTCTGTTATGCCTGGTGAATGGATCTAAATGACAAAGTAGTCTTAGATAAATCCGCCTTGGGACAGTGCTTTTTTCTTGCCTGTTGACATCTGAGAATAAGTGCCTGTAGACATGAGCACAGAATCATGGCTCGGGAATTCTTAGTTTTGACCCGGAGACTCCAATGCTCACCAAAACATCAACTTGACATGTTACTCTGCCAGGAAGTTAAATTATACTTCTAGCAGTAATCTCTCTGTTACAATACATTTTTATATTGCAATGACATTAAAGCTGAGGATCTGTAACAGGCTGGGTGATTCTGGAGTGTCCCATGTTCTGTAGTGGCTTTTTCCTACCCTATTTCTTCTTGTATGCTATGAAGAGTTTGTGGTTCCCAAGTATGTAAAGATTATGCTGGTAGAGCCTTAGAGCTTGTGCCCCAGGATACTTGAGGTCAGAGTGGCTGTTATTCAAGAGTGGGCAAGCAGAAATTATCTGATGCCAGTATGAGTTGCAGTACTCAACTCCTTGGATTTAGCATTGTGATTGATGATGACCAAGCATTGATGCAGAGTCTTTGAATTGGTAATGCATCATTTTGATTACTTACAGTAACCAGGCAGTGGAAATGGAAGTATAGGAAACAACAGTCTACTGAGTTTATATAATAAGTAGGAATTGTAAGTTTCTGGCAATTAAATGTACTTCTTCAACAAAATTTTAATTGGATAGTTACTTTTTCTCCAGACTCTTCTGTATTCTCCTCCAGTAGGTGCCAAACCCCGGTGGTTATATATTAGAATGCTTCTTTATTTGGGAAAATGGAACTAGGTGAAACACTGGTCAAATGTTTTGATAATTTCCCTAGAGTTGTATACATATTGCTATTACTATTTATGTACATCAATATATGTACATCAATATCTATAGTGCAATGTGGTTTCTGTAAAAGAGGAGACTTGTAAAATAATTATTCATGCATTTTCTGCATTAAAAACCACCAAAGGAATTTTAATGCTAGATTTTTTTCCCAGACATGTACATATATTTTAAAATGATGTACTACTGACTTCATCAGGCATAGTGTGAGACTATGAAATGATCTGGCACTTCTGTTTAAACAGTTTAATTTGCCTGCTAAACAAACAATGCAGTTTAACTGGAATTAATTTAATTAAGATTAATTTAACAATGTCAAGACATAGCATTTCCATAGTCTTTATTTCTAAGAAGCTTTGACAGCATTAAGGAATTAGCTTTCAGATGGCTGTATTAGAAGGCAAATCCATGAAAACAGATCCAAGCTGGACACTTAACCAAAGGGTACATATATGAGTATACATCTTTGCAGGAAAGATTCCACAATGGGAGAGTACTCACCACATATTCGACACACATGCACTTGCCTCCTGGGGATCCAGCTCAAGGGTATCTATGGTAGTTGAGTGCAGATCTCAAATTTTGATTGGATGACTTTTATTACAAGGCAACCCACCTGCCCCTTCTTGGGCTGGTTCATCACCTTAAGCCAGTCTTTCGAATCTTTTTTGGTGTTGAGAAACCCATGAAACCTTATTCAGGCTATCAAGAAACTCCCAAAGTGGCACAATTGTGCAGAATATGGTTGGGAAGTATATCTGTATACACATCCACCTGGAACCCCTCCCCTTCTCACCCCGTCCAGGCCCACCATTGGCCATTTTGAGAGGGAGGGAGGTCAACATGACCTTATATGATCGTATCATCCATAAAATGTTTAACAGTTATTTTTTAAAAATATAAACATTAACTCCCACCCAATCAGGATACCCTTCCAAGGTTTCATGAAATCCTGATTGCGAGAGTCTGACCTAAGCAACCCAAGCAGCTTTTGGGGATGTCACATGATGATGAGGGCCAGGATGAGTCAACCAACTCATGAAATGCTGGCAACACCACTGAGGCTTATCTTTTCCCACCTAATGGCAGGACAATCATAGAGTTTGAAAGATCTCCAGGGTCTTCTAGTCCAATCTCCTGCATAATGCAGGAACTTACAACTACCTGACTGTTTCATTGCCAAGTGATTGCTCCACCCAAAATCTCCAGAATCCAGCCTTGAATTCAGTATTGGAGGTGCCTCTTAGACCCCTCCCCCTGCTGCCTGGCTGCAAGGCAAATTCCAGAGGTGCTTGTATCAGCATTTGAGCTTACCTTGCTTGTTAGTAGAGTTGCCAACTCTGGGTTGGGAAATACTTGGAGATTTGGATGGTGGGGTTCAGGAAAGGGTGGGACTTCAGTAGAATATACTTCCGAAGCAGCTCTTTTCTCCAGAGGAACTGAACTCTGCCACCTGGAGATGAATTCTAATTCTGGGAGATCTTCAGACTCTACCTGGAGTTTGGCAACCTTATTTGTTAAGACTTTGGGAGGAAGCAGTGGGCTTGATTAGTGCCTGTCATCCCATTCTGAAATGTACTGCCACAACTCTGTTTCAGGTGGTTATAGAGGCTTGAGTGTTGAACAAGGTCTTGGGAAGACCCAGGTTCCAATCCCTACTGAGCTATAAAGGGTGATCATTGCTTTTTCATTGTATTCCTCTTCTAGAGGAGGAGGGGAGACCCATGGATACCACCCTTATCTTCTTGAAGGAGAATTGGGATTAAAATGCAGCAGATATAGACAAATGCCTCCCAGAAGCCACTCTTGCATTTCGTTTATATTAGTTTTCCTTGTACTTACAAGCCAAACTGGGGCTCAAGGAAAGTAGGCTTAGTCTGAGCCTACGCAGCCTACAGATGTATTCCAAACAACCTCCCAAAGCCTGGTAGAGAATTCAGCAGCTGAGACATGTGAGTGTGTGGAAGCACTCCATTATTTATTTTGCCATTGCTCTTGCGTGTGAGACTGGATAGTTTTCGCTTTCAAATCACTGGGAGCCAGAGAGTAAAATTTGGAGTCCTTCCTGTTTCCCCCGGTACGGATAGAAGACATTGGACTGAGAAGTCCTCTAGAAAAGCTTGCATTCTAAGTGATGGCTTAATGAATTTTGTATTATCCCTATGGAAGCCTTCCAGCATACTCGAGGAACAATACTGATGGCTCAGTGCCACACAACTATCTTTGTTGGGGTTTTCTTCCTGGAAATCATTAGCCAGGCTTTCTTGTGGCACAATAGTTTTATTAAAGAGCAGTCCTTGGGTTTTTTTTTCTCCTAGTTTTAGGTAGCTATGATGATAATATAACTTAATTTTGGATTAAGCACTTTAAAAAACGTGGAAGTTATTTTCTTATAAAATGATTACAGTAGCAAAAATTAAGATATTTTCAATGTCATCTTAAGCAACATACCTTTAATCCCACTGGCATCAATGGACCTAGAAGGGTGTAACTGCTTAGGATTGTGTTTGTTCTTTGATTTTTGTGGGAGAATTAACCACATGTTTCAGGCTTTCCATTTAAATTACTCAGGTTTAAAATACTTGGTATATTCTATTGAAATGAAGAAAGGCTGTGGAAGATTATTATTTAACAATAACAGTGCTATTGTACTATCTATTTTCTTTTCTGAAGAACTTTGCACTTTAGCCCCATGAAGGATATTTTTAGGAAGTCAGCTGTGGTTTTAAGTATAATATTTGTAATGCGGCTAGCTTTATATGTGAATAACAAAATCAAAGTCCAGTAGCACCTTTAAGACCCACAAAGATTTATTCAAGGCATGAGCTATCAAGTGCATACATGTACTTGATAGCTCACACCTTGAATGATAGCTCATACCTTGAATAAATCTTTGTTGGTCTTAAAGGTGCTATTGGACTCTGATTTTGTTGTGCTACTTCAGACCAACACAGCTACCCACTTGAATTTATATATGTATGTTTGTGAATCTAATGCAGGTTCGGTGAATGAATAAGCCCCAGCCCCTCCACAACTACAGTGTTATGCACAGTCATATTCAGGGTGGTAACACAGATTCTTTGACCTGCTTCTTGTGTAATGGCTAGTGATCAGCACCGTGCCACCTGGTTGCTTCTTCATCTCCCCCATTTCCCTTCCATTAGGAAGTTCTAGTTCTTACAGATCAGTGCATTTTGCCATCTCAAATGCCCTTCTCTTGTAATGCTTCACCAGGCTCCAAGTCTTATATCCTGGTGTTGATGTCAGGAGAGGGGATAAGTAGATGCTTCCTTACCTGCCATCCATGTGGATTCCAAGACAGGTTACAGGGGTCTACTTCAGAGTATGGCAGTAGTTTCAGGTGTGTATGTGTGTGTAGAAATTAACACTTCTCATGTTGCCTTTGCCAGCTCCAAGGATGCAGTGACTATTACATCTAGTTTACGCTCAGGTGACAATAGCAGAGATCAGGTTGGAGATAACATCTGGTGCAAGCCACACCTGTCACCTCTTTTCACACTATGCCTCCCACCAGTTTGACACCCAAAGCTGTTGCTTGGGTCACTTGGGCACTGAACCATTCCTGTAATGAAGAATTTGTATCTATGATAGAAGGGGAGATTCAATTTTGGTTTAGAAGGCAAGCACTTACACTTGTTTGTTGATCTTAATGTTAATAGCATACTGTAATTGGTTATGAACCAGAGGATCAGGCAGGGAATCAAAATGTGCAAGAAAGATATGTGGCCCAGAAGTGTGATTCTGATTACTGAACCATGAATTTGGGCTTGGTGGTCTAGTGGGCATTCCTATCTCAAGAACATGAGAAGAGCCCTGTTGGTTTAGACAAGTGGTCCATCAACACCCTGTTTTCACACGGTAGCCAACCATTTACCTGGAAGACCAACAAACAAGGCACAGAGGCTAAAGCTTCTCTCTGGTGTTGCCTCCTAGCTAGCATTCAGAGCTTTGCTACCACTGACCCTTTAGGCACCATGGCTGATAGCCATTGTTGGACTTCTTCATGAATGTCTAATCCTTTTTAAAATGCAAAGTGAAGCTGTGAAGGAAATGGTTGCTTCTTTGTTTCATCCTGAAAATAGCAACCAACAGAATTATATGTCCAGTAGGATTATAGTGAAGATTAATAATTTATAGTAAAGCTTTTTGTTGGTGAAATGTAAAAAGTTTTGTATTAACACGTATAAATCTTCTACATACTTCACTTTAGGTGTATGTATTCGCAACAATGCCTATGGCAAGTTATGCACGGTGTCCTCTATAATGCATAAGATTAGTTGCTATGAATCACATTTTCTGTTCCTGTTCCTGATGTTTAATGATGGGTGTAAATTAGAGATAGTTATTCGTATGTATGAACAAATAGTATCCAGGATCCAAGGCTGGTGTTTAAGGTATCACCAGCATTAACTACTTCAACGATTGTGTAGCATGACAAATGCCTGGTCTGATGCACATGGTAAAGGATTTTCAGATATGCCATTTTATGGAAGTATTTGTCAGTTTTTCTAGAAAATTGGATTTGAATAGTTTGAATAAGAACTAATAATGTCTAAGAACTGCTTTATATGTCATTGGAACTATTAGTAACTTTTAGTAGCAGTACTTCCATGTAGCAATGGTTCCATACAAGTATCATTTTTGCTTGATATGGGCAGCATTTATTATATCAATAAACTGTTGCAGAAGTATATGTTGCAGATAGTCTATGCAGTAGCACTGATCCATGTTGTGAACTATATATATATAGTTACTTTGTGGGTGACTTGTGAATACCCACTGCTTAGAGTTGCCAGCCCTGTTCTGGCAATCCCTGGGAGCTTTTTGGGGTGAAGTATATAAGGAAAAACATTGCTGACATGGTGACATCACTTCCTGGATGTTATTCCACCATTTGAATAATACTGTAAGCATTGCTCCACACCTCTGTGGCAAGAGACATAGAGATTAGAGAAATTCCTAGAACATCACAAAAGTGGGACCAGAACTGATATTGCTGAGTTCACAGCATACCCCCATTTGTCTTGCTGCTTGGGAAACAAGGGTAAGAAGGTGCCCATCTTGGTATACAACCAGGAAAACCTACCACCACATGGGAAATGCTGTTTATTTATTTATTTGTCTATTGACTGCCATTCCTGGTTCAGCCAGCTCATAGTGGTTTACACAGTATTAAAACCTCACATAGAAATATCATTATAACACCCTCCCTCCGCCCAGATTGCAGTCAAAATGGGGGGAAGTTTATGACTGGGGGAAGTTCATGATTGTTGTTCAGGTGAAAACAGTATTTGAATGCTGTATCAGTATAAACTGTATTATAAATAATGTGAATGGAAAGCCATAATTGTACTACTCATTTGTGGATGTCATTTTGGCAACATTCTTGAGTTCCTCTAGCTGGCAGGATTCGCATTTTTCTGAATGTGTCTTATATTTCTTTCTGCAGTCCTGAATAGGAATAGGAATTGAATTGATATGATCAGGAGCATTTATGGCTAGGGATGTTTACATGCTATATCTTTTTGTTTTTAAACAAGCTGCTTTCCTTGCAGCGATTCCTCCTGTTTCTGCTGAAGTGAAAGTTTGTACAGCCCCGTCATGCTTAACACAGCTGTACAGAACAAGTATGTGACATTTCTAGTCAAAGAACTAGGTTACTTATCTGAGGTAAAGCGGTTTGTGTTTAGACTTTAGCTGCAATCTGGTGTTCTTAGAGTACCTGTTATTTTTTCTCAGCTTTGGCAGATGGTGCACTGTGAGTATGTTGCTTCTTTTAGAATCATAGCTAGCAGTAGTCACAGATTTCAGGCCCAAGGGCAAGCTGACAGGTATTATGAAATGGAAAGGAAGCCAGGTGCTTGTCTTCAGTGATAGGGTGACCTGAGTGGAAGAAGGGAGCAAATCATTTTCCCCCTAAATGGATACAGAATTAGGATTCCCGTGTCACCTGAATTGCCTGGCCATACTCAGCAGCTGTCACAAACCAAAGACCTGATGACTGAACCACAGGCATGGCCTTTGAGGAGGGGTTCCAAGAAGTCAGAAGTCACTTTGGAGCCCTTGGAGCTGAGGAAATCATACACCTTCTATGTTTGGGTGGTGTGAGGAAAAGCCCAGAGGGGATTGCTCTCAAGTTCTAAGCTCATTTAGTAGGGTGAACAACAGGTGATTTGTGATATGGGGTGTGAGTACTTTATAGATCAGCAGTGGCAACTTCCGCATCAACTATTCTGTCTTTGTTTATTCAGTGTTTTTAGGGTTATTTGTATGTCTAAGGAATTATGGTTTGGACTTCTTATGAGCTGTTTTTGGCAGAGAATTCAGCTTAAAATATTTAGAAATAAATCAGAAAACAATTATGTTGTAAATGTTGCATCCTATTCAATAAACACTGAATGATATTATCCGTTTTGACTTCTGCAAGCCAATTTTACAGTTCTCTAATACAAAGTTCTAACAGTTGTTTTTTTAATATTACACATTTATATAATCTCATTACAAACTCTGCTTCTTGCTTTTAAATAGCTATGCTTTGTATTTTCACTATCAAAGTCGGATAGTGACTTCTAGTTGTACAGACAGTTGGGTTTCTAGCTAAATTCTACACCTTCATTTATCTATCTGGTTTATGTAAGGTTGCCAACTTTGGTATCAGAAATACCTGTTGATTTGAGAGTGGAGCCTGAGTAGGGTATAATGCCACGTAGACCACCTCCCAAAGCAACCATTTTCTCCAGAAGTGGAATAAATGCTTTTAATAATTGAATAATAGAAAAGCTTAAGATGACTAGATTGTCCCACTTTTGGAGGGACATCTGGGGATACCTGGCAAATTGTACTTATGTTGAAATTTAAAAAAATATATATTAATACTAATTGTTGTGTTCTATGAAACTTTTTGTTGCTCCATATAGACCAAATTTTTAATCAAGACCCCCCCCCCCCCCGGTCAATGGTGTCCCGCTTTACCAGTGTTAAAATCACTTTAGATAAGCTATCTGTTTAATCTGGAGATCAGTTGTAATTCCAGAGGATCTTTAGACCTGGAGGTTGGTAACCATAGGCTTATACCTTGGTGTTTACATTAGAACACTTGTCTGTGTAGCCTTTAGTAATATTGAGTTGTGTTTTACTGTTCCACTCAGCTAAGCAATGGTGCCTTTCCACAAGTATAAGAAAACGTTTTCCAGTAGGAGAAACCTTTCTGTCAAGAGAATAGTCCATACTGAGTAGACTGGAAGGATATACCATTTTGATTGGTGATATGTCTTCCTAAAGTCTTGTTTGCTCATGACATTAAGTTAACAAGAAACACTTATAAAACATATCAAAGTGAAGTGGCTGAGATCCACAAAACAGCTGAACTGGATTTCTTTAATAATACATATGTTTTTAATTCTACAAATCAAGCTACAAGGTTTTGGTGTTGACCTTAAAGGCCATCCACGGCTTGGGCCCTACCTGTCTGAGGGACTGCTTGTCTCCTTATGCCCCCCGCAGGGCTCTTCGCACTGTGAGTGCTAATCTGCTGGAGATCCCTGGCCCCAAGGAAGCATGCCTGGCCTCGACTCAGGGCCTGGCTCTGACCTGGTGGAATGAGTTCCCAGGAGAGCTGTAGGCCCTGTCAGAGCTACCAAAGTTCCACAGGGCCTGCAAAACAGAGCTTTTCTGCCAGGTCTTTGATTGAGGTCAGGGCTAGGAACAACCGGGCCCCTCCTCAGGGTCAACATCTAGTGTATCCCACCCTGCAGTGGATGGTTGGTAGGGGAGGGGGGGATTATACCGCCAGCCTTATCTTTAGTCCTGTTTTATGAAATTGGGGTTTAATGATGCTTTATGGGATTTTATATACTGTAACCTGACACTTGTCTCAGGAGAGTGGTGCATTAAAAATCTAATTCATTAATAAACAAATACATAAATAAACAAACAGAGAAATAGCCTGACAAATAGAAAGTACAACTCACATTAATGTCAGAATAATAAAAGATAAAATGCTGAAAAGAAAAGTGATAATGTTATTTTAGCAGCACAGTTTGTACATCAGCATATACAAAGTTCTAAATTTTCTTTCCTGAGGAGATTTGCTTGCAAGGCAATAACATCAAATGGTGTTAGTTTTCTGTAGCAGCTGAGTGTGGGTGATGTAAAGGAGATAGAGGTCATGTTTTTGAAATGTTGTCATTTTTTTTGTCGCAGGAGGTTGCGTTAATGCCAAGACCTTTTGCCCTAGTACTGTCAGATCTTTGTGAGTACTTGGCTCTTTAAGTACAAAGAAAATGTTAAGGGCAAAAGACTGCTTTCCTTTTTAGCTTGTTCATTACAACCCCTTTAATGTGCAAAATGAATTGTGTTGTTAGTATAAGTTGACAACCCTTGAATGCAATTTTAAAACTTATTTCTGTCCTTTGGAGCTTGTACAGATATTTCTATTTGTGCATCTTACCCAAGTTTTGGCATTTGTGCAAAGTAGCGGTGGGATTCGTGTTTGCACAGAGTGCCATAGCAGAATACCTGAAGTCATAGGGATGTAATTCTGTGATTCTATGAAATGGTATTTACAAGGTAGCTTTCCCCCCCTCTATATACACATTGATTCTCTATCAAATAGACAGGAAGAGCTCTGTTTTGCAGGCCCTGCGAAACTCAGAGTCTCATCAGGGCCCACACCTCATGCAGGAGCTCATTCCACCAGGTAGGGGCCAGGACCGAAAAGGCCCTGGCCCCGGTCAAAGCCAGGTGTGACTCCTGGGGGTGGGAAACAGTAGCTAGGCCAAAGGTACTTGGTGAGCTTCAGTGATGAGCAAACATTTAAACCTGAGTTTTTTACATCAAAACACAATAGGCTTGATTCCCTCTCTGCCCCTAAAGTGGTTTCAACATGGCAGACACACATCTGGAATCCTGGAGGGGGACAAAGTTTTGCAAAAGTGAAATAGCTAAGGGTTAACTTATACTTCTCTGGGCCTGGCATCTATTTTGTATATTAAGAACCTGAAGTTTGTACAGTAGTTTACTTCTTTGTGTCTTTCAAAATCTCATTCATTATATAGCCATGAGAAAATCAGGTACTGGGTGTGCCTCAGATCTATTGTACTTATGCCAGAGAAAAAGGCTGATTGTGTTCCAAAAACTAGTTGGCTGGTTCATAAAGGTTTATAAATACTTGCTTTTCTGTGCCCGGGTCTCTTTCAACAGATTCAACTCACATTAGCATGTAGCAGAACACTTTCCCCTTAAAGCACTCCTTAGCCATGCTACTGCTGTGCAGTAAAAGGCAGTGAAAATCCTGTTTCTTAATCATCTGAGAAGCACACTGGCCAGTGGATTAACAATTGAATTTCAACCTTCTTCCAAGGGATATGTGATTTTGGTCATAATTGACATGCTTTCCTCTTACTGAGTAGACACTTGACAACATATATCAGGTGCTCAGTTCTAAAACATTGTGGCATGTCTTGTCCAGGACTAGTTCAATAACTATTTTTTCTTTGTTTTGGCTGACTAACTAGCATATTGCACAGCATCTACCAAGAAAGGCAGAAAAATTGAGTCTTTGGGAGAAATTGTGATAGGAATAAATCATTGGAAAATTCTTCTCTTCTGGCCAAAATATTAGGCTAGTTTCTCCTTTTCTCTCTGTTGTCTTGTTTCCTTTAACTGACACTCAGCTTGCATCATTATTCTGTGCATGTGAAGGCAATGTGAACCATAATCTCACCTGACAGGAGTGTGTGGACATGAATGGACCGTTTCTTATATTTTAATAAGTTTTGGCATATCTGAGGCATCCTTTCTCAAGCATGTAGAAGCCTATATCTTGTTTGTGGCTTGCACCATTTCATCGCTCAACTGATTGTCATTCAGCTATCAAGTCTGTATTAAGATGGATGATGATACTATATGTAATATTTTCATGCGTATTGTTGGATATCAGTGACATGTTTTGCCATGCTTCACACACTAGTTAAAATTTATGTTGGCTCATTTCACCACAGAACAGAAAACAAAGTGTGTAGATCTTCAGCAACTGAAACTGGAAGAGCATCTCCCCCTCATACATCCCCTCCATCGCCTGAACCAGTCTGGCCTCTCTAGGGGTTTTAGCTAAGTCTCTGTTCTTGTTATATTGTTGTTGTTGGGATCACTGAAGTTGTGTTGTTTAGAACCACTGTTGGGTTGTTATTGTTGTATTTGACTGTGTTGTATGTTGATTCGTTTCATGTATCCCTCTATGATGTATGTAAACCGCCCTGAGCCATATGGAAGGGTGGTATAGAAATCAAATAAATAAATTTTGGGGCAACATTATGATTTTGGAGGGGATCCAGCTGTACACCTTTTTTGTCCTGTCCCCCCAAATTCAGGACTCCTGAATTGCATTATTGTTTATGATGACATTGCTATGACTGTGTTGTTTTCTTCTGTGCTATTCATTTAATTTTTTAATGCTAGGATTCTTTTGTATTTTTATTGATGTGTGTGGGCAGCTTAATCCTGAGACTCAAGATTGATGCCATTATAGCTAAGTCAGTAATTATATGCTTTCCCAGCAGACAGAAGAAATCCCAAATAACACCTGATCACAAGGAACTTGCAACATTGCAAATGCACAGGATCCATAGTGCCAAACCCAGCAATCACAGAGCAACATGCCATGGGTGCCCCATATCAATCATTTACAGAAGCAGCCAACCAACACATGGCAATGCAATATCTGTAACCCTACCCCAGAACAGGTCATGGCAAACAACAAAAGAAACACATCTTCCTCTGTCTGGAGGACTGTGGATGATCCGTAGAAGTTCTGTACTTACTGCATTATTGGGATCTCCTCAGTTGAACTTTCTTACATGCATCATTTTGACAGGCTGACACAAAGGAAGTACAGCCATTCCGACCATGCCATCTAGTCATCTCCAAGGCTCAGCTGGCAGAATGAAGTACCATGGAAAGGCCATGGCTTCTATTATCCAAGCATGCTGCTCTCACTTGGGGAGATAGAAGCAGCTTTTTATACGGCAAGGCAAGACAGTTGGACACAGACAATAGGGCACACAATAGGAGAAAATACAACTGTTTGTTCACAGAAATAATTCATTTCATTTCCCAATAACTCACTGAGGTAAACCAGTCATGCAGGACAACTGGGAATAAGACTATGCTTAACATAGAAGGAAGAAGCAAGACTAGAACTTAAATCATCATGCAAACTGTTCTTCTTACCACTCACCCATTAAGTCCACAGGAAAAATACCCACATCAAGGAGTATTTAGAATTTTCCACTGGCCTGATGCTAAAACCAGCTGTATACACCAGGCAGAAAAGACAGCAGAGAATGGTGTGGTGCCGCAGAATAGTCTAAAGACAGAAGAAGAATTGTTATATTCCGCATTGTTATACCAGGAGGAGTCTCGAAGTGGTTTACAATCCCCTTCCCTTCCTCTCACTACAACAGGCACCCGGTGGGGCTGAGAGGGTCCTGATATTACTGCTTAGTCAGAACAGTTTTATCAGTGCTGTGGCGATCCCAACGTCACTCAGCTGGCTGCATGTGGGGGAGTGCAGAATCGAACTCGGCATGCCAGATTAGAAGTCCGCACTCCTAATCACTACACCATGCACATCTCTAAATGCCAGTGGTTGAAGGGCAAACAATGAGGAATGCTTCCTTACTTCTTATTTTTCCCGTGTGTTTCCTGAAGTCATCTAGGTAATACAATTGGAAATGGGGTGCTAGACTTTGACTTGGTTCACCAGAGCTGTTCTTATAGTTTTTTTAATTTAACAGTCCACAGTTGGTACTAGGAGGAAATGATCACTCTTGCTGTAGTTTGGCCACTTGATTTTGTACCCTCTTTTCATCCATCCCTGTGAAAAGATAACAGATAATCCTAATTGGTGGTTGCCTGTCAGACGAGAAGGAAAAATCTCACATGAAGTTTGTTAGCTTTATGACCTTATTAGGGACAAAGTCTGTTGCATTGAGGAATACAATGGATGCTAGATTGGGGTGGTGGTGGAAGAACTCTGCAGATGGCCTCTCCCTCCCCCAGGACCTGGAAAGGCTGGAGGCCCCGAGGAAGGGAACTCACCAGCAGGGGCAGCCCTCATGCAGCAGGGATCTGCAGTCCCTGAGCCTCGGAGGGAAGTGGAAGGAGGAGGGGGTGGGTGGGGGTAGGTGCCTCCTCCGATATCTGACCAGAAATATATAGTGGTACAGACAGATTTGGCTGAAAACAAAGATTACAAAATACATAGTTTGGATCCAAATGTGTCTCAACTTGGATTCATTTCCAATCACTACTTAACATTTGTGTTATGATGGTTTTCGTTGGCCAGCGTTTTTTATAGTAGCAATGTAAGCTATCCTAGTCTGCTTATTTTCCAGAAGGACAAGAAGGAGAAGCTTTTGATATATTTTATATTAAAATAACTTGTCTTCCATATGGTTTTTGTTACTTACTCCGTTGTCACATTATTTATTAGTCACTTGCTATGTACTTATGTCATGTTTAAAGGAGACTATTGGAGACAAAGCCCAGAAATAAAGCCCAAACATAATATCCTTCATTTGCGTGCTCACTCACGGCTCTCTTGAACAAGCAGCCATTGCCATTATCTGTGGTTTTCCCTTTCCAAGGTCATGACACCTTTCCAATCACCAGTGCCTCTTAGTAGTTCTGCAGGTAGTAAGCTTTAAATAGACACTTAAATAATTCCTCAATGATCACAGCTGGTGACCCATAAATCATATCCACATGCAAACTACTTATAAACACCTTTTAGGGCTCTTAGAAGAAGGAGAATTTGGAGCAAAATTTTAAAAAAGAATATTTCTATTTGACTGCACTGCCCTTTGCACTTGTTTGATTTTGGCAATTGTAAAGCTGTCTCCTTAATACTTGAATTGACATGAAATTATAAAAAGCCACAGTGCTTTCTGACAGAAGGGCTACATAGCACTCCTTGCATAACCACCATCTGTAACAGTGCAAACTGAGAAGAGAAAGGGTTCTTTTTATTTTAAAATCATTTTTATGCTGCCCTTCTACCAAGTTTAGAGACTGCAAGGCAGCAAATAATCAAAAACATTAAAATAAGGTCTTAACATTCATATTATGGAAACAACAAAACACATAGCTAAAATGCATCCACAGAAAGGATGGTAAGTAAGGGAATGCCAGCTGAAATAGATTAAGTTTTCACTGGCTGCCTGAGGACAATGACAGAGAGGGACAGATGTATCTCCCTGGGGTGGGGTTTCCATAATTTTGGTACTACCAATCTAGCTTCTGATAGGGCATAAAAAGAAAGACCCCCTGAAATTGACTGCAGTGTTTGGTAGATCATATGGGAGTAGGCAGTCCTTAAAGTATATTAGTCCTAAGTCTTATACAGGTGTATGGATAAATGCCAGCATCTTGAATTGGGCCTGTAAGCTGATTGCGAGCCAGTGTAGGAGGAACAAGACCAAAATGGTATGGACTCTATAACCCACTGTAGTCGTCATTCTGACTGCAGTATTCTGTAACTACTGTAGCTTCTTGTCATTGTTACTTCCTCTTATCCATCCAGCTTGTTCTAAAATTATTTCTTGCCCAGCAGGTGGACACATGGTGATGATGTTTTCTCCATCCTTTCTCACACCAGGATCCTATTGAGGGTGGTGGGGTGAAACCGTGGAGTTTGTTTTAAGTTAAAATTGTGAGAGGTGCTAAGCTCCATATACACACATGAACTTTGTACTTTTGTTGTTGTTAGGTGCGAAGTCGTGTCCGATCCATTGCGACCCCATGGACAATGATCCTCCAGGCCTTCCTGTCCTCTACCATTCTGTCCTCTACCAACTGTCCTCTGCATGAACTTTGTGCTAAGTTTATTCAATTCACAATGTGTTGTTGAGACCACACCCACTCCATGGTATTCATTGGGGAGTTGGTGGGCTTGTTTGGACAAAATTAAATTCTTCAAGCAGAACACATTAGGAGACCAAAAGCAGAGTGCAGCCTCAGACAGATGTATCACCACACATCAACAGATGATTTCTGGTATGATTGGTTTGGGTCCATCATCCAAAAACTGGAGGAGATGTTAGGAAGATATAAAATAATCACCGTGGACATCCAATGAATTGACTGGCAGTAGAATTAGCTCTTGAATCTGTCATATTTAGAAATGTACCACAAGGAGATAAAGGCATTTCAACAACTAAAAAGAAGATGCAATTTATAAAAATGCTGAAACCCCAATGTGTAGCTAGTAACTTGTGACATTGAGCATGTCACTAATGCTTGGAGGTTAATTAAGTAGAACTGTATTGTCAGATCATTATTGGGAAAACTAATTAGAGCTAGGTTGCACTGGCAAATACACGTGCAAAATTAGTGCCTTTATAATGCCAGTTTTTAAAATGTCCATAGCTGACCATGGTCAAAGGGGTTTCTAAATGTTATCTGCCTATCTAAATATGGCATACGTGATTTTTTATATTACCACATTAAAAGTGTTCATAGGGAAGGGCGGTATAAAAATCTAAATAAATAAATTATAACTTATAATTGGACATTTTAGGCCCCAATGCTCCATTTGTTTTATAACTAATAGGAAGATAACAAACTTAGGATCAGAGGGCAAGCAATAAAAAAACACTAAAATGGAAGTGCATAAATTGCACCTCTTGAGGCAGAAAAGATCTAGCGATAGGGTCAGCTGTTATTGATTTTAGAAGTATATGTGTTTTGCTGAGAAAAAGTTTTAGATATCACTTTATGAACATTAAGTTTGGGAAATTAATCTGAAATATGCAAGCAAAGGTTTATTTTTGCCAAAATGGATCAGTTTTTGTTTTTTGCATAGAACAATAATTTTAGTATATATAAACCATGTTTTCCTACATAGTGATGCCCAACAAACTAAGATTTATGGGTGGACACTAAATGTAGAATCTAAAGCGTGGTTTGTACCTGGATTGTTTATGGTAGTTGGAGCTAAATGAATTTGGTATTATGTCTGGATCGAGTTTTTTCAGCAGTAGTACCTTTCGTTGCTCTCTGTATACAGAAGAGGAGGCACAGACCAACTGCAAGCTTTTGGGCATTGAACTTTCATGGATGCTTTTTAAGCTCACTCTCTAACCGCCTTCCTTTTATCCCATCTTCACTGTGGCTGTCAATTTTTACAGTATCTTCATTAGGGCTGCCACCATTAGGGCTGTTAGTGCAAGTGAATAAGCAGGGAAAGTGGGGGTGGGCAGGAGAAGGAGAGCCTGGACATCCCAAATACTGGAACCAGCCCTGTCCTTCCCAAAATGGCATCTCGAGATATTAGATTACAATATATTAAAAAAATACATACCTGTATTGCATAAAAGAGGCAGAGCTCTTCCCCCACAGCAATCCTCTCTGTTTGGTTCTGGAGAAAAGAGATCAACCATTGAAAGGTCTCTAATCCCTGTACCCATGAGGCAGTGGGAGGGGGTGGCACCCTTAACCAACCCTTCAGGTCATGGTAGCCTGACCATAGCGTGATATTACTTGCTACCAGATCTGACCATGGAATGATATTACTCACTTCGACAGCTATTTGGAGGTTGACAACGCTAATGCATATGTATGTGTATATAAGAGAAAAATTGCTTGTACAGTGCTAGAAGATTTCAGAATTCCTTACTGGCGTGATTTAGGTTATTTTTAGTTTACAGCTAGCCATGTGAATCCCAGAACAAAGTGCTTGGGCAGCTTTTCAAAGCACCTACTTTTTTTAGCTATGATGACACTTCTCTCTTTTAAAAAATGCGGTCTTGTATCAATAGTGCAGCAGAGAAGCAGAGGAGCTCTGAAAAAGTAGTTAAAAAGCTTCTTGTCTCTGGCAGTTTCTGGTGGGTATTGGTATTCATTTGCAACAGAAGAGCAAGATTCCAGTAGCACCTTAAAAACCAACAAGATTTCTAGGATATAAGCTTTCAAGCGACAAAACTTAATTTGTCTGATACAAGTAGTATCTGGTAAAGGGAGCTTTGACTCTCCGAAGCTCATGTCTTGGAAATCTTGTTGGTCCTCAAGATATTACTAGACTCAAATCTTGTCATTGGCTGGGTTCTATGGATACTAAACCTTCAAATCTTTCTGTTAGTTTTTCTTGCCTTTGAGAGATACCATATGGTTCGTAATTTGGCTGCTTGCACAGATATCAGTTTGTTTAGTAAACTGGGAAGTTTTTACAGGGTATTCTGAGAATAAAGGAAATAGAGGTAGCTGTTCAACCTCACAGTGTTTAAAAAGACACCTCTGCTTGCACCAATTTTATTCAAGTGCTCTTCTATCTGCATTACTCATATTCAGTTATATTTCCATTACTAAAATTGGAGGAGAGATTTGCTGGATTATAAGTAGGTTTCCCCCCCCCCCCTCTTGATCCTTGAATGAAGTACTTTGTTTGAATAAATCTGTAATAGAATTAAGTATTTTGCATCTCATTTCCTGAAACATTATAAAGAAATTCACTCTAAGAACATATTTTAAAAGATAATGCATAACCTAGGGGATACCTTGATGACAAGTAGGATAAGGCTACATAAGAGTCTCCATTCAATATAAGCATTATGAATAGTTACACCTAAATCTTTAGGTTATAAGAAATTGCTGTAGTATTAGGCCACAGATAACAGACACAATGTTATTCTGTTCGAAGCAAAAGCAACAGTCTGTGACTAACCTAATCTAAACCTAATCTGGCAGGAGGTGGAACAAGATAAAGGACCCAAAATATAATATCTGGGCCCCTTCCTACATCCATCCCATTCCACAGGATCCTGCCCATCAAGTCAGTCTTTTCAGGCAGGCCACATCCCAGAACGAAGCCCGAAGAACATCTTCTAGAATGCAGATGAAAGCCTATGAGATGACAGTGAAGTCAGTGAAACATAACTTTCATTCAACTAGCATTTGTTTTGCTCACGTTTGTTTAACTCACGCCCAGTACAACTGTTTAGGATAGTTCAATCTCTCACTGCCCTAGAGGAAGGGCTCATGCTGAATTTTAGCTTTTCTAACCCTCTCCCTACAAGTATTGGTTATTTGTTTATATTCCTCCCTTGTTATTAGGTCCTCCTTCCATCTCCTTAAGTTTTTCTGACCATGGGATTCTACCCAGGATAACTTTGAGTTTATTAAAAATTTCTTTCCTGAGGTCCAGCCTGTATGTGACTACGTACAGCTTTTCCTTTCCCCATGATCATAAAGTCCAAAATCACATGGTCACTACTATCAAGCTCGCCCACAACTTTTACCTCAAGAACCAGTTCTTCCTTATTGGTGAAAATCAAATCTAAGATAGCAGACCCCCTTGTTGCCTCTTCCACTTTCTGGAAGTGAAGTTGTCAGCAAGACAAGTCAAGAATTTATTGGACATTTCATTTTTAACAAAGCTTGTCTTCCAATCGATATCTGGGTAATTGAAATTTTCCATGACCACTAGTTCCCGTCTGTTTGAGAACTTTGTAATCTGATCTAGGAGCATCTCATGATTGCATTAATTTTTTTATTCCAATGACTAACTTTCTTCTTTAGCTGGACCATTAGATTTTTAGGAATGGTGCCAGGTTCGTGTTCCAGGAAGCAATGCTTCACTCCATTTTTAATTGTTTTCCTTCACTAAGGTGATTAAAATATTTGTGAAATTCCCTTTTAAGTTCACTGAATATAAACTTTTATTTTTGAAGTTCCATTTTCCTTCCAACTCAGGAAAATTGCTTTCTTTAAAAATGCTTTTGCAAGTTGTAAAAGTATGCTCCACAATATATATAAGCTGTTTGACAAAGGTTGTATATTAAAAGCAATATGATCATTTGAATTTGCCATAATAGAATCTGCACTTAGTACTTTTACACTGGATTGCCTTGCGACAATTGAACGGAACATTTTTTGAATAATCCATTTTCTTATATTACCCTTTTTCTGGCAAAAGCTTTCCAGCACAGCTGAACAATTTCTGTAACATTTATTAGCGTAAATAGTTTTAAAGCAATTGCAATGATGACTAATTTATCAAATACTGATACTGAACAGATTCTAAGAATTGGTTTTTAAGCTTTGAATACGTTTACTTTAAAAAACATTAGAATATATTTTTGGTGGTAATTATTGAGTGGAGAGAATGTGAAAGAGAGCATTTGATGGATGGATAGAGTCAGTGGCATTTTTATCTAGAACAATACGCAGGCTGATTGAGTTACTTTCATTCCAGTAATTTGGAGATTTGACCCTCTGTAATCAATGCAGTATACTATACAAAGAAAGCTCATAGCTATGCCCTGCTTCCTGTGCTTAAAATATAAATAGAAAATATTCCAACCATTTATTTTTTAATCTGTAAAATATAACAAGCAATAACATATCCATTTTTAAAGCATATTTCAACTTTATATTCCATAGCTTAATATCTATGTGAAATCTGTTTTCTTTACCTTCAGTTATCACAGCTACCCAAAGGTTTTCACATTCAATCAATATGGGGATTTATTGGTCTCAGCCCACAAACGTCCCAACTCACACACCAGCCTAATTTAGTGCTGCCCAGGATGAGTCAGCATTTTTCCTTAAAAGGAACAGCATACAGTAAGTGAAGGCATTCCATTAATGAAATAGTTCCATCTCTACTACATTGTTTTATTAAAAACACAACAAATCCCAACTATTATTCAGTCCAGTCAGAATAGCAATACCCAGTAGAAATATCAACTGTGCTTCTCCTTGTTGTAAATATTTTAAGATATTTGCTTTTCCCAGTCCATTGATCTTAAAGATGTCTTTGAACTCAAACTTTTTTTCATTCCTGAATACATTCACCTGAAAGTTAAATACTTTTGACCATAATGGAACTCATTTCCAGGTAAATAGTCTTAGTTTTACAATCTGTGGAAATATTTAAAGAATACCTCACAGTTTATTCCTATATACAGGAGCCTAGGTTATATTTTATTGTATATGAAATGGAGGCAGAATAGTTTTCCTGATACATAGATGAGAAGTGACTGTTGAAACCTGCGGCAGCTGCTTCAACCATTCTCATGCTGCAGACATGACAGTAGATGGCTGTTTTTTCTTCATGAAGATTGTGCCAGGAAAACCAATATGTGAAGAGGCTTTCAGTTACCTCTTACACACAGCTGATTTCCCCCCCTTCTATCAAATAGCCTGCCCTAGTTTGACAGGCAGACCTGTATTTTTATATGAGATGCTTAGTAGAAAGGAGTGTCACTTTTGCTCTTTCATAATTGTGCTTATAAAGCTGAGTACCTGGCTTGTAACAGCATGCATGTCCACTGAGAACAGGTATAACTGCTTCCCATTGAAATCATTTTGCAGTATTTCTCATTTGTGAATAGAACTACAGTATACTGTGCTTCATTTATTAGCATGAATCATTTCTCTGTGTCTCTGTCTATAACTTTAACTGCTTTCTATTCTATTACATATCACCGCCTTATACTACACCAGGGCTCCAGCTACAGAATATACTGTTTGCTGTCCCTTAAAAAAAAAATCTGTGAGGTATTTTTACATCAAGGTTAATTCATAACATTCTGCTTTCATAGACCATGAAACGTAAATCATCCTGAGTTAATCTGAAATATGAACATTCACAAGGAAGACACTCTGTCAGATGAACATTTTCACTGACTAATCTCTGATTAAGAATATGATTTTTATGTACTTATAGCTGGATATTCTTTTTAAAAGGAGCATTTTGCAAACTGATGATGATTATCCCAGGATATTTCAAGGCTCTGAGGGTGGAATGCATGGAATCTGCCCTCCCCCCCATGCCCACCCTTTTATTCTCACTGTAGCCCTGTGTGGTAGGTTAGGCTGAAAGAGAATGAATGGTCCAAGCTAACCCAGTGAGTTCTATGGGATTACCTAGTCCTACTTTGACACTTTAATCTATACAATGCTGCCAGAGCCGAAATTCTAGGCAGCCAAGTGCAATGGAACTGGTTACAGCACTTAGCATGTGTGGGTATATGTCATCAGCTCCAAGCCAAGGCCTGTAGCTGTGTTAGCATCAGTATGAGGGACCAGGACTATAGAAAATAAGGGCCAAGTGCATCTTGGGCTTGTAACAGAATATGTGCATTGAGTATACAAGGTGGTAGCCAATTAGAGAGCTCAAATAGCAGCAAGGACTATAGTCAAGAAGAGAACAATGAGGCTAAGAAGCCATGCAGCATAAAGTGTGCAGGGGACGGAGGGAGGAGGGCTGTACAGGCCGGAAAACGTGGGACAGGAGCTTTCACTCAAGGCCAGGAGGACTTCAGCTGTGGCAGAGGCTCAAGAATGACCTGGAGATATGCATAGGCATGTCAGTTTGGGTTAGGAGGCATGAAAGGCATACGACATCCATGGGTTTGTATTTAATCTCCTATGTACAGCTAAGTGCAGGCAGGGTATACATTTGTAAAGAATCTTTTGAAAAATTGTAAACATAGCTCCTTACAAGTAACAGGCAGAAATCAATGCTATTTTTTTCCAGTACAAGTCAGCAAATTGAGTACATTAACTGATGCAGACTCAAACTGAATATACCCTATTGAACCATGTAGGAAGGGGGGTGGGCACAAATCTAGTACAATTCAACAAATGTAGATGTAAATGTAAATGAGCAATAATACTTTTTCTTCAACCCTATAACCTTGAGCTGCTTGCCTCAAGGAACACCAATACATAAGGAGACTCCTTGTTTGAATCTAGATTGATCCTCCTGACACAAACATATCCTCTTTGTTAGTGTATTTGCCTAAAACTGTTATGTAGTATTGCACTGGTATTGTGTTCTCTGTGTCCTGTCTAAACATTAATTCATTGGCATTATAGGTTCAGTAGATTAATTTTTAAAATGTGTGTATGTAAATTTATGTCTAGTGAATTATACCCTTTTTATTAGCATTTCTTATAATGTGTGCTTGAACTTTTCCCTGTATATAGCATGCCTGACTTCACTTGTGATTGAGGAGAAAATAATTTGATGTGCTATACCTAATTCATTCTTTCCATGTATATGCAGACCTTTGCTTTTTACATTTGCAAAATCACATTGAAAATTTGAGATTCTACTGTCTGTAACAGACACATACATTGCTTTCATCTCCCTCCCCTCCACCATATTATGCAAGTTGCTGTTGACTATGGACAAATTTTCTGTTGTGCTCTGCTTGCTGTTCATTAACTATGAGAAATTTGAAGGTGTGGAGCACATAATTCTTCTTGTGAACACTGTTGAGCTCTTCTCTTCAAAAAGATCAGCTGTCATCTGCTCAATGGAATTGCTAAATGTATGATGTAATATGAACCAGCAGCCAATTTTATAATAATCTAATCCTGTCTACCTACTTATTGTGCAACAGAGCAATGAATCGTGCTATGCAGAATCTTTTGATGGAATATTTATACTCAATTCATCTGTGTTTGAGATTATCAGGTGAGAATGTTATACCTTTTCTCCAAAATACTATAATGTAAGAATGGTACAGATCATGTTATGTTGTTGCGATAGTGTGTGTGTGTATCATTCTGATTACAGGGAAAAGTCTCAGTGGGCTGCGAATTGGGCCCCCCGATTGTCATTCCAGAGGAAGGGGCCTACGGGCACCCTTCCTCATCACGGACAGGGCCCACCTTTGGTGCCCTTAACGAAATATTTAATCCGCTCCGCTAGGAGCAGTTAAAGATAATCAGAATTCTATAATTGGAGTACAGATTGGCCTTGCAATCTATTGTTGGCACTATGACTTATCTCTTGAGAACATATGAAAATACATTTAATGGGTTTGCACTGATGTCTCATGCAAAATACAACCTTACAAATATTTCTTCTTTTATCAGTTTTGTCTTCCTGACTGTTTGGACCCTTGACTGGGTTCCGAACTCTAAGAAACTGAAAGAGCAGTAAGCCTTGAGGTTGTAGTGAGCAGTAGTGAAAAAGCCAAATTCCATTCTGAGCATTAGGAAAATAGATTGAAAATAAAAACAGCTAATATTGTAATGCTCCTGTGTAGATCTAGTGTGGTCTTATTTGTAATGCTGTGTACAGTTCTGATTGCCATATCTCAACAAAAGATGGTATAGTTGGAAAAGGTAGAGAAGAAGGCAACCAAGATGGTTAAGAGGGAAAAGGCTGAAGAGTCTAGGGCTTTTCAGGTTAGAAAAAAGATTCCTGAGAAGTTTAGGGAACCATACATGAGGTAGAAAAAGTGGACATAGAGCAATTTTTCTTCCTTTTTCATAATGAAGGACATCCAATGAAGTTGATGGACAGTAGATTCAGGATAGCTGTAGGAAAGTACTTATTTTTTCACAGAATAATTCAGTTATTGAATTCACTGCCAGTGACCTAATGACGGCTATGAGGGGGTTAGGCAGATTCATGGAAGATAGGACAATCAATGGCTACTAGCCATTATGAGCTAAGGGAACTTCCATATACAGAAACACTAAACCTCTCAATACTAAGAGGAACATCAAAGAAATACCTTGATCTCTATGCACTTTTCATTGGTCCTTCGAGGCTACTTGTTGGCCACTGCGTAAAACGCGATGTTGAACTAGTTCAATTGAATGTATGAGCCTATAGAGCTTTTCTTCGTCACATTGTTTCTCCTGCCCTTTTGCCTGCTGCTTCAATCAGTTACCTTCTCTGCCATTTTTCTAATTAAAAAGTGAACCTTTTCTGTCCCTGGGAAAGAGTACTTGTAGCTGTAATGCATCTATAGGATGAATTTCAAATTAAGTAGCTACTATGCTGTGATGATCCTTGTCTGACCTGGAGAGCTGAAAACCCTAGTGGTTTCCCTCACTTTTAAGTTTCAGGAGATGCAGTTTCCACTGGGTAGTTCTAGTTGTAAAGAATAATTGCAGCAACACTGAGTGCTATAGTAAGTGGCGATAGTCAATACTGCCAGTCTGGCTGCCATTCATGCCCATCTCCAGAGAGCAGGTCAATTACATTTCAAGTTCCAATAACCTTTTCATTCAATACCATCTTTTATATGTGGAAATACAAAGCAAAAATAATAGCATTTCCATCCCAAAGGTATTCTTCTTCTACCAGAAGTTTACATATGAGGTATGTGTGGAGCATACCATATGGTGGCGCAGGAATGTGCAGTTCATGAAGGAAAGGCAATGCTATTCCCACAGTGAAAATATGTATCTTCTGATTTGATATTGCTTTCTGTTCTGTTGTCCCTGCCAGCTGTCCTGCTTGTTCACTGAGAGGAGAAGAATGAGAAAGCCCCACATTTCTTCTTGCACTATAATTAGCAAGGTTCTTTTTCAGCCACTGCATTATTTAGTTTAAAATCTAAAGCATTGCTTAAATCCAAACATTTCTTATGTGGCTGAGCAAATTAATCTTAAAGAGTTTTTTTAAAAAAAGATCTGAGCCTGCCATCAACATTTTACCTTAAAAACGGTCAAGAACAAACAAATACTAGCAAAGACTGATACATAAAATTCATTTGACTTCCAAAACAAACAAAAAAGAAACAACTGAACAACTTTAGTTATTAAATCCCAGAGGACATACAGCATGGAAAAGGATGATGAAATATTCATAACATTTTAAAATCCAAAGAATTTTTTTTTACTGATGAAAGATTTTTGAATCCATGGATATTTTCATGCTACAGCCTGTAAGAATGATTAAGGGAATGTATACCAGTGCTTGATGAGCCTCTTGTGGCGCAGAGTGGTAAGGCAGTAGAAATGTTGTCTGAAAGCTCTGCCATGAGGTTGGGAGTTCAATCCCAGCAGCCAGCTCAAGGTCGACTCAACCTTCCATCCTTCCGAGGTCGGTAAAATGGGTACCCAGCTTGCTGGGGGGTAAACAGTAATGACTGGGGAAGGCACTGGCAAACCACCCCATATTGAGTCTGCCATGAAAACGCTAGAGGGCGTCACCCCAAGGGTCAGACATGACTTGGTGCTTGCACAGGAGATACCTTTACCAGTGCTTGAGCAATGAATATGCTTGTTTTCATAGATTCTGGCTTCCACTTGCAGTTCAAAATCCTTTGCCAAAGATATCCATATTCTGCACTCTCTGTAAGTCCATTTAATTATTTTACACAATTTGTTTTGCAGGACAGTGTTTTCTGAGAAACTCAGTATGTTTTCCTGCACCGGGGTCATTTCACAAGCACTGCTGTGGAGGAAAATATTACACTGTCTGTAAGAATCTTTTAATCAAACATTTATTTTTGTGCTGCTTCCGAGTTCTAGCTGGACAGTGGGAAGCAGGAAGTTGGGTGGAGTTCCTTCAGCCTTCTTAATCACCATTCAAGTGAAGCGAATGATACAGGCTACTTTCATTAACTTGTATACAGATATCATATGATGACTTGGAAGTAATGGCTTTTTTATCCTTTATGTAGAAAACTGCTGTCCGTTGTATAATGTTGTTTAATAACACTGAACACTTGTCTGATTTACTCGATTCTTTTCAAACAAAAGCTAGAGCAAGGCTTTGAAAGAAACCATTAATGGAGTAATCAACCCAGAGTGCTTTCATCTAGACTCCCCTGTGCTGCTTCTTCCCCAGCAGTCACACTAGAAATTGCATGGCCTTCTTAGTCCATTTCTTTGTTCTTTATGCTGAAAGAAGTAATATAATTGCTTTGGATTAAATTTAGATGTTCTGTAAATGGATATAATTAATTTGAGCTGAAGACTAACAGAAGTTCCTCTTTTATTTAATTACTAGTAGTAGAGCCTGTTGCATTTTGTAATGCAACGGGCGCTAGCTCATGGTTTGGTGTGGGTTTAGTGCTTCAGCTGGAAGCTGGCAACCCGAAGAGGAGTTTTCTCTGTGCACAGCAGGTTTATGCATACCTAGGTAGCGTGGAATTCCAGAACATGAACCTACACCTATCTGGCAACCTTTACTCCTCTCTGCAGTGTTTTCTTGACCTGAAATAGGTCAGGGGGTGCTATGTGGCTGGTTAGGTGACTGCGGAGGCATTACACACTTTTGAGGCCCCACTTCCAAACCACAAGGAATATTTCCAGACCCAGGACAGCCAGCCTCCAGGTGGGAACTGGAGATCTCCTGGAATTGCTACTCATCTCCAGACTATAAAGATCAACACCCCAGGCAGAACCGAATGCCTTGGAGGTTGGACAGGGTTGTTGTGCAGAAGAAACATTTAAGGTTTCCCATGCAGTTTGTTGTGGAGATGAAACACTTGAGGCCTATTGTGCAGATGAAACAGGAGGCAAATAAACCTCCGCAACAGCATCCAGTTTCATCTGCACAGTAACCTTGTGCAGTTGGCCTCAAATTTTCAGAGAGTTGCAGAGAAGAGACATGCCTGACTTGGCTGTGTCTGCCCTCAGGCAGCGAGGCTGGCCACATCAGTATTTTAAGTGAGAGAGGGCTTTTGTGTGGCCTCCCTGTCGGTCAACCATTAGGCAGAAGGAGAAGCCCCCCCCCCGAAAAGGAATGCATGCCCTCAGACGGAAACGCCTCCCTCCCCTTAGTCAGGGGCTGTTAGTGGCTTCCTTTACAGCAGGCCTGAAGGGAGGAGGAAGGTGCAGAATCCTAAGCAAGAGCAGCAGTTGGCCCTGGGGGAGGGGAGATTCCACCAATAGGAGTGTTTGGAACCTTCAGCATGTTGTCAGAAGTATGAATCACTCTTTATGTATATAGATGAGAATTGCAAGTTTAAAAAAAATATTTCATGTATTTCAAATCTAAGTTAGAGCAACCCAATGTCTCTAAAATGATGGAGCTTCCAACGCAAAAAGAATAAACATCTACTGTTACTGGAAGGGAAATAAAAACCCCTCTTTTCTGTAAAGAATGGACTATATGGGCAAATCATCAATGATTAATTACAGAACAGCAAAAGGGAAAAGAAATGGTGAAGAATTCCCTATGCAGAGACTAAAATTAAGTCCTGGCAAATTGCTCTGATTTCAGTTCCTAGTTGTTTATACAACTAATAGGAACTAGGCTGTGCTAATCAGAAAATCAGCCTTTGAAGTACTAAAGTTCATGTAAATTTAAGAAATGCAAATGGAGTAGAATTTAATTAAACAGAGAAATAGAGAAGCATTTTGTACAAATCCTGTTCCCTTGCTGGTAAATGTCGTAATTAGAATTGGCATGAGTATTCTTTTAAAATATTTAATTATTTAAAACATTTTGGATCTCTACATCCAAATTTGTGTGTGCGTATTTGAATAAGAGCCGTCGTTCTTTTCATTGGGGAATGAAGTTAGATTTTAAGACCTCCTTTTGCTGGATGTACACAGGTTTTGCCTGTATGCCTTGTAGATCTTAGATCTTTAGCGAGCACAGTTGGCAAGGGAAGAAGTCTCCTTACAGTTCTTCCTGTCATCATGTATCGGCTCCTCCTCTCCAGCAGCACTGAGAATTGTACTGGATGAGAAGAAAGAGAATGAGATGCAGATGGGAAAAGAAGCAGGTTCACTGCCAAAGGATTGAGAGCAAAGATATTTGAAAGGGGAGGAAGTGAGAAATAAGCCATTCTTTAGAATGTGTCACCCTCCAAAAGAAAAGAAGAGAAATTGGATTTTCATCATCATGTATATATTTCCCAAAATATTACATGATGAGTATGCTGATTGCAGAGGCATGCATTTAATCAACCAATGGCATCATGAGAACAGCAACCTTCAATCTACACAAGCAAACAGCAACCTTCAATCTACTCCCCTTTTGTTTTACCATTCTAAACCAAATAATATCCATTGTTGGCCTGGTTCTGAGTAAAATGATACAGGGATGGAGGCCATGAAAAGAATCAACAGCAACTTTATAGTGTGTTTGGAAAGTGTTATTCACCAGGCATGACAGCTAGTGACAGAATGACAGCTAATATCTGGTCAGTCAGGATGGGTGCAGTAATTTAGTATTTGTTCTGTGCTAAATGATAAAGATAATAAACTTTAGTAAATGCTGGTACTCCCTATTTACCTTTATATCTTGCATGCACAGTAAGTGAACTATCACAAACCTGAAGTATGAAATATGAGTTGAGAGGTAGAAATGTATTTACTATGTTTCTTAGTGGATAATAATTTTTAAATGCAATTTTTTTGCATTTATTTCCAAACCTTAAGAGGTTTCCTTTCCGTAGTCATGCTTATGATAATTTAATTATATATACAGCCAATTTTCTATTCCCAGAAAAAGAGTGTATTTCCAAATCAGTGCTCTCAAATTATCATAAATGTATAGCAAATGTAGACTTTAAGTCATAAAGGAACTAGACTACATGCACTAAAACAATAAATATTTCATAAAGCTGAGGGCATTTTGTTTAGCTAGTACAATTAACTGAATATAATAGTTTGGCTTTTATCTGATGTCTCCTTGAAATTCTAAACAGTTGTGCACATTTAATTGTGTACGTTTTTTGTTCTTTTCCTACATTAGCCGTTTTCAGTTAAGGATCAGCAGGAAACGGCAGAGTGCACTCCCACGTCAATTGAAGTTCCCTTACAGCTCAAAGATTTAGTTTTTCATCCTGTCTTGTCAAGGAAAGCAGTAATGGTTAAACACACTTTCAGAGTGTTTTGGATATTTATCTAGGCCCTATTGCCCTCTGAGGAGTCAGTGTTTAGGTGTTATTTTCCTCCCTAGGATCTTTTGTGAGTCATACACAATAATCTCCTTCCCCCTCAGAGTTCCTGGCTGGCAACAGAAATCTCTTGTACGAAGCACTGAAAATACACAAAGGGAAATACGGTTCCTGCTTCAATGCTGGACATGGCCCAAATCCTACAAAAACATATGTATACAGTTAATAAACTAAAGGGATTGACTTCTAAGAAGAGTTCACTAGGGCTGTACGCATTAAACGTTTTTGAAATAATTTTTAACCTGGATTTGAGGGAAGGTACTTCTTTAGATATCCTGATTTTTGACAGTGATGTTACTGGTTCGGGATTTCCCCCCTGGATATATTATTGGGGTTCTAAAAATTGGGGACCATTATATTTCTCATTGCCCCTCCACCTGTCCAAGGCAACAGGAACAGGGAAGAAGAGAAGGAAAGAGAAGAAGCCATCCCTGAGCTTACTCTGCTAGTGTTGAAGTTTTGTTCCTGCTGTTGATATCAGTGCAACACCTGGCAGATGGAAAAGGGCAGACAGGATAGTGGGCTGCTAGAATCCTGTAAGGCTTCACAATAGCAGCAGTGGTTTCCTCCCCTGTAAATGGAGGCTTTGAAAAATAAAAATAGGCAATCAAATAGCATTAGCTTGATATAGCAATATAGCAATGCATGTAGTAGGTTCTCTGAATTCCTAACTTTCATTTTAGAAAATGTCTCCAATTCCTGCTGCTGCAGACATATAAAAGGCATATCTCCACAATAGAAGGAGATAGAGGGTTGTGTTTTTTTAATGAAAGCAGAAAATTAAGATAACCTGGTATGCATATTACAATACTGTTGTATCAAGAGAACACTGTGCTGTTACACTCATGGAATGATAAGAGTTGGAAGGGAGCTTCAACCCCTTGCAGAATTCAGGAAATTCATAACTACCTGCCTACCACAGTGACCTTAGACTTGATCTAAACTATGCTTGTGTGACCTGAGAATTGTGTTCCAAGCATAAAACTCCACATGCTTGCCTTATTGCCAGGAAATCTATGGTGACTCCATGGAGAACATGGGGATTTTATAACACTAATCCTAGGGGTGATTTTGTTTATGCTTTCAGATCTTGTTTCTATGAGAGGACACTGATGATTTAATGTTTTCTACCCTATATGTCTCTTAAAATAAGAACTGATATATCCCCTTAATTTTACCAGCAGCTTGCATACAGTTATTTCATTTTATTGCACACTAGTTTCAAAGCCCCTTTATAAAAAGGGGTTTTGAAAGGCGCGTGAGTCCGGCAGGGAGGGAACCCCCAGCAGCCGCGCTTCGCGCGACTGCTGGGGGTTCCCTCGGGCGGCGGTCTGAAGCGGTGAGAGGCGCTTTGCGCCTCTCGCCGCGTCAGTCCGGGAGCAACTGCGAGCCACGCTGCGCGCGGCTCGCAGTTGCTCAGGCTGGGAATCGGAGGGACCAATCGGCAGGCGCTTCGCGCCTGCCGATTGGTCCCTCTGATTGTCTGTCGTGAGGAAGGGTCCAACCCGGACCCTTCCTCATCACGGACAAAGCCCACCTCTAGGGGGCTTAACGAATTATTTAGTCCGTGGCGCCCGTGGCGCCACGGGCTGTTTAAAGATAAGCCAAAATGCCTATATGCTTCTTTGCAGCATTAGTAGGTTAGTTCCTAATTGACTGTGAGGCAGGTTCATCTGATGTTCAGTCATCTAGTTAATAGCATTTGTTGTGTTAGCACACAAAACTGGGAAAGCAGATAAAGGTTGCTGCTCTTTCTTCACCAACTTCACAAAACTGGGTCAGTATCTGCAAATTTCTTCTTGCTTAGATGCCTTGACTGTATATCTTCAATGTTTTTATTTCTATCCTTAGTTGTGTGCTGCCCTTCCGGGTTGTACCTACTTGGCCAGGTGGTTGTGCCAAGTCTGAGGGCTTTCCAGAGTAGTGTCCAGTCCGGGAGGTCGAGAGCCAAAGGAGAACAGTTCACGGCAAGCGGGAAGGAGAACAGAGTCAAGCTGAGCCAAAGTCGAAAGTTAGATTAAGAATCAAAAGCCAAAATGGAATCAGGAGAAGAGTCAGTAGATGAGCCAATGGTTGCAGAGCCAGAACGTGGTAGAAAGCCCAACTGAGGGTCGCTTACCGGAGTTGTAATCAATCCTGAGCCAGGGGTCTGGAACTGGGAACATAGTCACAGCCAAGCTGAAAGTCTGGAAACCGGGAGTCAGAAGGGCAAAGGTTTGCTATGGCGAACCAGAACAGGAGTCATCTGGGAAGATGGGTAAGGTAACGTACACATTGTGCCCACGAAGGACCTTGTCTCAAGGTCCTGATATAACCAGAAAAAGGGTGAAACAACCTCCACCAGAGGGCCTGCAGCTGGAGTCAATCCTCATCAGAGGAAGCTGATGCACCTGAGCCCCATCGACCCTGACAGTGCACTGACAGGCATGCTGATCTTCTGACAGCTGTCAGGGTAAATCACCTCCTGTGACACTGCCACTCGGGGCTTGCTGAGGCTTTGGTCTGCAGCCTCTGGTGCTGCTCCTCTGGTGAGTCTTCTTGGCTAGTTGCTGTCTTGTCCAGAGGCTTGACATAGTAAGGCTGGGTCTCAGCCTGGCTGGGCCCAGGCTGCTTGGACAAGGTAGTCAACCTGTGGTCCTCCAGATGTTCATGGACTACAATTCCATGAACATGAATTGTCCATGAATTGTAGTTCATGGACATCCGGAGGACCACAGGTTGACTACCCCTGCTCTAGGAGATAAGGCAGCTCCTGGTCCATAACAGCTGAGTCTCCTGGTACCTCCTGGAGATCCTCCACCTCTGGAGCGCCCCCTGGTGCCAAATCTGTGGGTGCAGGCATGACACGTTTGCTTATAAAGGACTGACTTCAGACTTCCTGTGAGTTCCCAGTAAAAAACAGCATTTACGTTTGAGTCTATTATTTGCTCTTTAATATCAGTGTTAAGGAAGCATCATATCACTGAACTAATTGCAAGATCAAAAGTGCAGACTTGAGAAGGAATGAATTGTGAACAATTGTATGCGGCTCATGTTACAGACTAATAATTAGGTTTCTTCATATTACACAGGCCATGTCTTTTTAATGTGCTTTTTCTTTTATTAGGGATGCGTTTTCTGAAATAAATGGAGAAACGCACAAGGTTTTTATGCAACATAACCATTTTAAGAGTGACTGTAAAGTAGGACAACCCCAAACTTTATGTGTCTTTTCTAGTTCAGACCTGCCTCTGTGGTTCTGAGGCGGGTTCAGAGCGTTCCTGCCATCTTTCATCCTCCCTTTTCTGGTTCTGCTCTTGCTTGAGGCAATCTGTTTCCAGTTCATACTGGTTTCTGCATTGCACATTGCAGGTTTATTATACTGGACACCCCCCCCCCCCATTTGTGTCAGTCAGGTTTATAGAAATTGTGTTTGGATAAGATTGCCTAACCAATATAATTCTTTTTAAATGACATAATACTCTTTGGTCAGGAGGGGGTATTTTTTGATTCATTCTTACTTGTTTCCCGGATTGAATTTAATATTAAAATGGTGCCGGCTAATTAGCAACTTCTGCTGTGTTGGGTGAGGAAAGGGATGTCTCATTGGTTTTACATCTTAGAATGCAGCCTCCCTTAAGTTTCTTCCTAGCATAACATACCAAAGCAGTATGATACATTCCTCTTTCCATCACACAGGTGAGGAAAGACCATATAATAATGTGGCGATGCTGAAAAAGATGATGCTGACTATTAGCAAGGAGTAACATGAATGGCATTCTGCAGGAATGATAAGACTGTAGTGATTTTGCATATACATTGAAAAACATGTCCAGGTCTGGAGAGAGCACAATCTTTGACTGGGTGTTACACGTTCAATGATAAGAAAAGGTGCAGGAAGGCATTCAGCATGGCCAACTAAATTCTTCAATGTGGACTCAGAAGAAAAAAGGAAATCACGAGGCACAATGATATAGTAGTCTTCTCTATGTTTATAGATGAAAAGGTTATAACATAAAATCTAAATGGTCAAACATATAATCAAACGAAGAGTCAACCAAAACAGGATCCTAGGTTAAGTAACTCGCTTTCTGTTTTATCTTCGTCAGTGGTTGCTCTTCCAATATACTGTCATAGTAGTAGTCGTAGTATCACATTGGCAAAATGCTCATAAAGTGCCCCAATCCCCAGACGATTATGTCATCCATTCAGTATCTGTACATTGGCATTGGCCCCAGCCATGACTCTGGAATCTCCGTTGCTGCCATCTTGTAAAGGAACCACCTCCACATATAGTGCTGCTTAGCTATGGGAGCTGGAATTCTCCCTGTAACCCACCACATCAATCACTGTAATGCAAGTTTGTAGAATTATAGCTTGAGTTTTTAATAACATACTTGGAATAAATGCCTGGATCAGACAAAAAACTGGGATGTTGACCTCAAGCTGACTCCAAAATGCAATGACTATCATGAAGACCTCTAGAAACTGCAACCTCCCAGGAGATAGTCCATGCAGTGAGCTGTTTTATGTGAACCATACAGTTGGTGCGTGGCATACATTGTGTTGCCAAATGTGAACAGTACAGTCCGGGGGGGGGGGGGTTTGCAAGAACAGGGAGAAAAACTATTTTGCAATGTGTAACGAGCATGGTGAACTACTACCCAGGAATAGCTGATTCCCTTGATCAGCTGCTGTGTGGAGGCAATTTCAGACAGCTGCACATGACAGTCCTTTCATGTTAAGTGGGCCATCACAACACCTGCCTGGTATCAGGGCCTGGATCTCAGTAAGAATATGTGCATGCATCAGACTTAAGGCATCCTTCTGCTTTGATTGTCCATATGTTAGGGATGCTGGTCTTAAGGCAAACTGGAACATATCAGATAAATAGGAAAGGAGGTTGGTGGATAAATGAGCATGAGCAACCAGAGGACAAAACTAGAAATGTAAGTTCTTAAAGAGTTGGAGCCAAATTACGGAAAATGGGAAGAGCTGCTGCCATGGTAGGCCAGCCAGGAACATGGTAGGAAGACTTCTGTCTCTTCCCCCAGCTGTTTTCCTACAGCAGGACAGTCGTACTGGGTGAGTTATTTTTCCCTTTTCCATTTTTGCTGCTCCAAATGCACAGAATAACCCATGTGGAGCAGTAAATGTGGGGAAATAACTCCTCCCCAGCAGTGTTTTGGTCCAGGAAAACAGCAGGGATCTGTCTTCTCCCTGTGGCATCAATCCAAGCCAAACAGACTTTCTTTAACAGCCATTCTTCCCAGCTGCTATGGGGAGCCAAAGCTGGGTCAGTGGATCCTGGACACAAATCTTTTAAAAGTTTGCAGTTCTGTGTGCGTGTGTTTGTGTGCGCATGCGTGCATCTAAACAGATTAAAAACTCATTGAAGAAGCTTTTCAGAAGCAGAAAGAACTCTACTGGCCCTAAGTTACCAGTCTTCTGTCAAGCAGAAAGTGCTCCCTTTGGACATCTGCAGTGGTGTACTGAAGAGCGGTGGAAAGCCAGCTGGCAGTTCCCTGCCCTACTGAGTCACCAGGTATCCTGGTACCTTATACCAGGGGTAGTCAACCTGTTGTCCTCCAGATGTCCATGGACTACAATTCCCATGAGCCCCTGCCAGCAAATGCCTTATACCATTTGTCTTTGGTGACCTACATAGAAACTGCCTTGGTAAATAACCATATTCCATCTGATATATTAGAGTTCTCATAGTGCCTGTCACAGAAACTCAAGCTTCTAAATGAATACAGGATTTAGGAAAGGACAATAAAAGGAGAACAAAATCTTTTCCTTCTCTGTTACTTCAGGGTATAACAATGTCTGGAAGAGATATATGTAGTCTTCTTTTTTATATGTACTTCAGTCAACCACTTCTGTAGGAATATCTTAAATTGCCCTTGAGAAAAAATTTCTTATCATAATCCTTCTGATTGTTATCAATATCATATTCAATTTACTTGTCTACATTAGTAGGAAATGGATACTTTGAGATACTAGGTTCACTGCTGCATCATTCTAGATTCTCTCCACTGTAATGTTGACAGTTTTCATTAAACTAGAATAAACATGGGTAACAGTGGTTGCGACTCAAAACTGTTTTTATGTGCATGTGGCCTTTCTTTTTGAAGAGGTCATATTCTATTTATCACATTTTGATGTTTAGAACAACAGGGGAAGTATCTAGTATAATTTATAGAAAATATATAATCAAGTTGAAATATGGGTTAGAAACACATTTATTTCTTCACATTAACTGGAAAAGTATTACATATTGCTAAAACATAAGATGTTTTGGGATTCCTCCCCCCATTTAATTGGGGGGAGGGTAGAAATATGGAAATGCCTTCTGTAACTCGCATAGCAAAAGCTCACATTGGAGTTAATTCATTCTTTTCTGGTTGGTGAAAAAAGCTATTTTTTTCTTGAACCAATTTTAAGGCATTAATGGAATTGTGAACACTAACCTTTTAAAATAATGAACAGAGCATGTTGTTAGGTCTACAGCACAATCATTTTTTCAACATTTTATCTCTCTTTTAAAGGTTGAGACACTTATCAAAAAACTCAGTTGTAACTCATTTCTCAATATACTTCCAAAGCTATAAATGAATAATGAATATCTACTGGCAGGGTTGCCAAACTCCAGGTGGGGCCTGGGGAACTTCCACTAGTTCTACTGATCTCCAGACAGTAGAGAGAAGTCCCCTTGGAGAAAATAGCTGCTTTGGAGAGTGGACTCTGTGGCTTGGCACTCTTCCGAGGACTCTCCCCTCCCCAAACTCTGCTCTCCCCAGGCTCTGCCTCTCAAATTTCTAGGTATTTCCCAATCTAGAGTTGGCAACCTTAGCAGCTGGAATGAGTAGACATAGGAGTGCCAGCTTCTGATTTGGGAATTCCTGCAGATTTGGATTGGAGTATTGGGAGGGTAGGGATGAGAGGGACCTTGGGGGGTATAACAGTCTACTGTCCACAGTAGCTGTTTTCTCCAGGGAATTTGATCTTTGTAGTGTGGAGATAATTTGTAGTTCCAGGAGATATCCAGGATCTACCTGGAGGTTGGCAACCTTTGTTGATAATGTTACGTTTGTTTCTCTCTGAAGTTCTGTTCTGTGATTAGGGTCTGGAAGGACCCCCCACCCCTTTCTCTCTCTCTCTCTCTCTCTTTGTTTTGCTCTAGTTTTCTTCTGTCTTACCTCCAAGTAATAGCTTGCAACCACTGCAGTTGAGATTACATGGCAAAAGCTGGTAATTGCTGAGTTCAGCAAATGTCTTCAGCTGTTGCACATCTAGTTTATGGTGCAGCTGAAAATTAGCATGGATGGACTGACAGAAACAGCACCTGCTTTGGAACTATAGAAGAATCAAGAGTTACCAATTTAGTTTTAAGTATGGTTATACCCTTCTAGATCTATTGAAGTGCAGGATTGGACTGTAAAATATGAGTCTATTTTATGCACAAGATGTGTTAATTCAGGACACTTAGCTGGATTTTATTTTGTCTCAAAATTAATTCTGTTTTGACAATTCCTGTTTCCCAAACATCTTTAAACAGTATGGGATGAATTTATTGAAACGATTTTTCAAATTAGAGCTTTTGTTTTTTTAAAAGATTAAGAATGGAAAAATAGAACTCTTTATTCCCATTGTTCAAGGGGAAGGATTCCAGCTACTATATTGATTGTAAGATGGAGGAAATGAATGATATAGTGCATGATAATGCTGTTGTATCTGGGACTTGAGTCAATTGAGGTGAAGGTTTCTCAAGTATTTGATAGATTTTCCTCCATTTATATTGATGATACAGTGCTGTACTATGCAATGAAATCCACCAGCTTGATATAAAAATAAGCCAATGTCTTTTCTCACTGCTGTGGAGTATTTAATATTTATTAAACTTCTGATTTGTGTTTTGGTGAGAAAGGTGCTGTACTATCAGGCAGACTGCGAGATATAGCTAGAGTTAAATAGAATTTATTGAGAAGAAAATAGAAACGCAAGTAGAAGTTATTTAAAGTTCAAGTGCTTTTGGAAGAGTATTTTTGGAAGTATTTTATATAAATTCTATTATGAGAAGAACAGTAACTGAAGAACTACATTAAAAGTCATGCATTGCACACAACTACTTTTTCTTGTTGACGATTTAACTGATTACTGCCACTTGTGAGAAACAGCTAAATGTACTTCCATGGGGGAAGTCATCCACAGATGGTTAGGCTATGCCTCTGCTCACTCAGGTAGGGCTATTTATATTCAAATTATTTTGATTGGCTTTAATGGGTGACCATGTTCTGGCCCTCCATCTTGAGATTCAGTGCGTTGGAAGTGATTAAATAGTAGGAGACTTTAATCTCAAGAGCCCAGTTCGATCCCCCACACCTCCTCCATGTGCAGCCAGCTGGCTTGCCAACCTTAGGTGGGGGCTTGGAGATTTCAGGAATAACAGCTGATCTCCAGGCACCAGTTCTTCTGGAGTAAACAGCTGGGAGAGAGGGAGAGCAGAGGCTGCACTGGGTCCCATGGGGCTGGTGGGCACCCTTTACTCCTTCTCCCACCCACTCATGAGACCCCACCTCCAAACTTCAATAAACATTCCTAACCCAGGGTTCACCAAACTCCTGGTGCAGCCTGGAGAACTCCTGGAACTATAGAGATCAGCTTTCCATGGGAAAATGGCTGTTTTGGAGGGGGAATTTTGCTATGACAACTCATCACCAGACGATAGAGATCAGTCCGGTGCTTGGGCTGCTTGGGAGGGGGAACTCTGCAACCTTGTGCCCCACAGAGGTCCATGGATGCCAGCCTCTAGGACCTGGGCATCCCGTGGAATGGCAGTTCTTCATCAGTCTGTAGAGATCAGTTCCCTCCTAGAGAAAAGGGCCACATGGCAGGGGGGGAATCAGTGGCCTTGTGTGCCACTGAGAACCAGGGATGCCAGCCTCCAGTGGGGACCTGGAATGACAGCTCTTCATCAGACTGCCGAGATCAGTCTCCTCCCTTCTACATCAGAGGTAGTCACTGGGCCAGCTCTGCTTTCACCCAGCAAGTTTCGAGGGTGGCAAGAAGTTGGGGGAAGAGACCTGACTCCTTATCAGCCTTTCCTGGCTGAGGGCTCCCTCCCAATAGGAGCTAAGCGACAAAGGACAGCCATTCTTGGCTGAGGGCCAATCATGCTACTAACTGAAATAACTGAAAGTATCACTTTTATCTGTCATATATTATGTGTTAGCATAATTTTGTTGCTCCAGAAACACTATCTTTTGAATGGCATTGAATGACTCTCAGACTTTATAGACTGATATTGGGGGCTTGACATACAACCGGAGACCTCAATTTCTAGCTATTTAATTGGTTTTTAACTGCAAAGTATAATAAAAGGTAATTAGGATAACATTTAAATTTGGTGGTGGCTTGTGAAAACATTTAAAAGTGTATGCGAATAACTAAAGTTCTACTTTGATGCGTGGGCTGATTTTGCATTATTTCTGTATGTGATGTGAAGATATAACTATTTATGTTCAATCTAGAATAATTTGCAGGATTTTTGATCCAAACTACATTCCATACTTTGGTCTTAATCAAATAAGACTTCTGTTTTTTATGTTGATAGTATAGTTCTCTTATTCCCATAGAACATTTTCATTTCTTGTGAAACCATAATTGCATGTTGAGCAGGAATTTATAATAAACTCACAGGTCATTAGGTGGTTGTCTGCAGATTCTAGACATCTGCTTGTGGAGTTAGCTAATATGCATCAAATACTGCATAATTTATTACTAGCTCTTGTGAGATTAAGGCTTTAAAAATAACAATAAATACATGACATATCTCAATTGAGTGGAACAACGTAAGTTTAATATAATGATGATTATATTGAAAAGCAAGCCATTAGGTGCTTGGGAGTCACAGTGAAAATATTTTCAGGCAACTTTTTCTTATGACATTGTGCTCATTCTAAGCATGACTCATAGACCGATTATACATGATGGCGGCCACACCAGGATGCCGGCAGTTCCGTGCACGGGGGACAAAATCCATCGGTGCACAGAGTTCGCCCCAGAATTGTCCATGTATACACACAACTCCAGGGCAGACAAATTTCCCTGTGTCACGTGGTTTAGTATAGGTTTATATTCCTGGTTATAATGCTATCCCTGCATTAGGTTGGGATAGCGTGGCAATACTACCCTACCATTGTAGGGATCAACGAATGCCCCATTTGGCTCTGTGACAACATGAAACCTAGTGGGGTGTTTTGTGTCCCTTCATGGCCCAGCTCCTCCCCGTACGCACAGGCCCAGCCCAGCATAGTTAAGGAAAGGAATACTGAAAAATCAGCATACCCTGCCCGTGGGGCATCATAGGCCCCAGCGCCGGCCAGGGCTAGGAGGGGGCCGGGCTGGCAGTGATGTCATGTGTCTGTGGGGATTTGCCCCAATGATGTGCGAGCGTTGGCCTGGCACACCCATCTTGTGCATAATCAGTCATAGTGTTCCTGGGGATATCTTTGTTACACTATATATTAAAAATAATCCTGTTTTGATCTGACTCAAAGGGAAGTCCGCAGATTAGATGATGGTCAGTGACAACAGTGTCATTTGTCACTATGCAGAGAGGCAGTGCTAGGGCTTCCAGGTCTCCCGCCGCAGTGGGAGATATCCTACCCCTATTGCTTCTTAATAGGCAGCAAGGCGGAAATGTGAGGGAAGTCACTATGGCTCCAGTGACATCACTTCCAGCACAAAACCCAAACTATCTTCATGGTATTATTTCAATGAGCTACAGCTTGACTTTTCTTGATTGAGGATATTTCAAGACTATTCTTTTGGCTTGGTGGTGTTTAACATGCAGAAAAGCTTGACTAAATCATTGATTAATTTTGAGGCATTATTCAATATTAGCAGTCAAATGAAACTAAACTAATTGCAGTTCTCACTCTCCACCTTTCCTTGTCGATCTTCTGAGATAATAAAATTCATTCCTACATATAAAATGTATGCCTACATGGAAGAGATTACTCAGTTATGGATTACAAACTCTCACAATACTTAATTTATTGACTTGGTGTTTCTGCAAATATTAGGACAAATGGTTTAATGCAGAGGGTAAAGCAAGAAGTTCAGATGTGGACATGCTGCCTTTCAAAGCAATTGCCATTGTTCAGTAATGTGAACTGTTTAGAAGTGGTTCAAATGAGTAGCCTTGTTGGTCTGAAGTAGCACAATAAATCAGACTCCCACTGTCATGATGGTCAGTTCAAAGTCTGAGGAATTGTGCTTGCACTCGAAAACTCACACCTGGAATAAATCTTTGTTGGTCTTAAAGGTGCTACTGGACTCTGATTTTATTGTTTAGAAGTGGATAGGATATGACAAGTGGAGATCTGTGAAAATTGGTAGTCATTTAAAATACCTTATTCATGACTATACAGTATCTATCTGTCTTTCTCACTGACTAGGACATGTTGTATACAGTTGTTGGTTGTGCGAAGCTCCTTCGAAGCTGAAGGAGAGACATGTGTTGCCAAACTATGAACAGTGGCCTGGGAAGCACACAACATAAACTTATTTTATTCATGCACACATGCATTTTACATGCCATTTACAGCCACTAGTGACTCACAGAATCAACATTTATATAGAAGTTGCATTCAGACTTCACATGCAGTGTGATTAAGGGAAAATGTGACACACAAAAGCAGGTACGTGGATGTCTTTGAGTTAGTCCCATCCCCCCCCCCCACCTAGAGTTGCCACCTCTGGGTTGGGAAATATCTAGAGACTCTGGGGGTAGATTCAGAAGTGGGAAGAATTTGGGGCAGGGAAGGACCCCAATGGCAAAGCAGCCGTTTTCTCTGGGGGACTAATCTCTGATACCTAGAGATGAGTTGTAAAACTGGGGGATCCCCAGGAATATAAACCTATATTAAACTAACTCTAAGTCTGTTTTCTCTGAATCTCTTCCTAGGGTTGTGAACTTCAGGTTGAGAAACTCCATGAGATTTTGTGGTGGTGTATATAATTTCTACTTATTTGGGTTAATTTTCTAGAATTGTATAATAATAATTGAAAAATTACAGATTTATTTTATTTACAAGGTGGCAGGCTGGGAGCAGCGGCATATAATTAATTAAAAATAAATAAAAATACTGCAGATGTGAAATGGTCATGTTTTTGAACATTTAAGTGTCATTGGAATTCCAAGGCTATGTTTTTCAACTTCATAATATCACTGTAGTTGGCTTATTTCCCAAGATTAGATTACAAATGATCCTTCCTTCCTTCCTTCCTTCCTTCCTTCCTTCCTTCCTTCCTTCCTTCCTTCCTTCCTTCCTTCCTTCCTTCCTTCCTTCCTTCCTTCCTTCCCTTTATATACCACCCCTCACAATGACATCTTGAAGGTATAGAACGTACTATGGTAAAACCATAATGGAAAACAAGACCTTTACCTCTAGAACGTGTCTGCATTTATCTTTGCGGATGTATTACATTAAGGATTATACAATTACTGTGATCAAAGATTATGTTAATAAAGTAATTTAATCAGCATCCAGTGTCATGGCCTCCAGCTTTAGGAGTAAAAATCTGTTTTCGCCTTCTTTCTTCACTCAAAAAGTAAGACGGAACTAAGTTGCCCCCAGTCAACTTATTTGCATAAGAAAAATCCATAATAACAAATGTTGGTGTCTAGTGATAGAGTCATATTGAATCTGGATATGGAATTAATGAGACAAATCTGTGAATGAATTATTGGTGCACCAGAAATAGTTGTACATGTCATTTGTAATCATTAATTAAATATAGTTAACTTTGCATTTATTTAAAGATAACCCAATTTGCCAATAAATGATACATCTCAGTCCTGCAAAAACAATGTTATAATATGCATTAAATCCAATAGATCTGATACCAGAATAAATTACAGCAGCCAACTGTTTAAGTAACTGGGATGAAGCTTCTTGGGAGTGAGTAATCAGAGGGCTGTAGAGTGTGTGACAACTGTATTTCTACAGTTTATTACCTCATACAAAGTCTCATTTTAAAAATGTTCCACTGCAGTTAATCATTAACATTTTTAGGAAATAGATCTTACATGCAGTTATAAAACGTACATGCAAATGTCTGAGCTCAAGAAATGTGCTTGCATTTTATTTCCATAAATAATGCAAGAGGTGAGAAAACATCAAATTATTTTAATTAACTTGTATGTCTTATGCAGATTGCATCATCAATCTATTTGATTATATTATTATATTTATCACAACACTTGTATCTGGTGCCATGATAGGCAGTATAGCAGTAGTATATGTTAGTCTGTTTGGTGCCATGACTAGCTGCAGCGTTAGTCAGGATGATATCCTATGTAATAGCTAGTGGATGCAAAAAGAAAGGGTGGGAGGAAATTTGTGCATGCTATTTATTGATTTAAGCATGGAAGTTTTAACTCACACCATATTGTTTTTCAAGCCTAATGCAATGCTATTATTATACAAAAAGCAACTTTTAATTGAGCATAGGATTCCAGCTAATTTCTGTTCATCTATATTGTAGCCTCAGTTTTGCTCTTGTACTAGCAGACCCCCCCCCCACCAGCAAAGGGGGTATATGGTGATGTTGTGGCCCCCCACCAACTCAAGGACAGGAGGTTTTTTTCTGCTGGTTTCTCTTTGCATTGCATGGGGTGGTTATGAATGGCATAACTGCTGCCATGGTTTCTGAACATTGATTATAAGAAAAAGAAGAAGTGTTAGTTTTTATACCCCACTTTTCACTACCCAAAGTGGTCTTAAAGTGGCTTACAATACCTTTCCTTCCTCTCCCCAAAACCCTGGGAAGTAGGTGGGGCTGAGAGTGCTCCGACAGAACTGGTCTGTGAGAACAGCTCTAAAGTCCGTTATTACCCCGAGATCACACATTCTGGTACAGAATGCATCTGGGAGGTTTCTCAGTAGGTCATCATGGAGGGCTCATATACAGCCGATGCTGCACCAGCTGCATTGGTTGCTGGTTAGCTTCCGGATCAAGCTCAAGGTTCTGGTTTTGACCTTTAAGGCTATACATGACCTGGGTCATACCTATCTGCAGGACCGCTTAGCTCCTTATGCTCCCCGCAGGGCCCTTCGCTCTGTGGGTATCAATTTGCTGGTTGTCCCTGTGCCCTGGGAAGCATGCCTAGCCTCAACCAGGGTCAGGGCCTTTTCAGTCCTGGCCCATACCTTGTAGAATGAGCTCTCAGAAGAGCTGAGGGTCCTGATGGAGCTCTTCTGCCAGGCGATTGGTTGAGGCCGGGCTGGAGACCAGAGGTAGTAAGACTGGGTTCCTCCCTTCCCCCTCTTGTGATCAGTACCCCTAGGCTGACATCGCCGGGACTGTTTATAGTGGACATAGTGAGCAGTAGAGTGAGGCTCTGCGGGAAAGAATAGGTTATTGTTTGCTGCTGCCATCAACTATCTGTTATCAATGGTTTTAATGGTTTATATATATGTGTGTAAACTGCCATGAGCTGGCCTGGCCAACAATGGTGGTCTAGAAATGTAATTAATAAATAAATTAAATAAATAAACATATGCTTTCAGATTCTAGTAGTTATATTGAACCAAATACAATACAATTTGAATGACCTGTGTAGTTATTTTTAAACATAATAGAGCTATACAGATACTAGTGAGAAATAATCATGTTACCAGTCTGAGGAAACGACTCCAAAGTTCTCACTCCTTGTGACATTAATAAATGCCTGTCATACATAACAATCTATTGTAAACAGGCATATCATCCTGGAAAGACAATAACATTTTTACTGGCAAGTTTTGAAGTTTTTGTCAATGAATATTCTGAGCTGCTGGTTGATTGATTTTTCTTTTATCACTGTTCTAGATGCCGAAGAGTATCAGCCTCCAATATGGAAATCATACTGTGAGTATAAACTGGAAATCAAGGGTGGGAAGTGGGCTGGAAGCCAGAGTTTGGAGAAATGTTTCCAGACATGAGAAAGGCATCAATCATTATTTGAAAGACCTGGATAAGATAAAAAAGCAAATGGTGGCAAATATAAAAGATATAATTGAAAGACAGATCCTGGTATGATCCTGGTATGATCCTGGTATGATCCTGGTATGATTCTCAAAATACTTTTTGAGAGCTTTCTTTTTTTTAAGAAAAACTAATATTTCTAGGGATGCCAGTGCCCAGGTGGGACATGGGGATCTCCCGATTTTACAACTCATCTCCTGACTAAAGGGATCAGTTCCCCTGGAGAAAATGGCTGCTTTGGAAGGTTGACTCCATGCCATTATACTCCACTAAGGTCTCTCCCTTTATTTTATTGTATTTATTTTTATTTATTGCATTTATTTACGGCCCTCCCTGGAGGCTCAGGTTGGTTTCCCACCCATTCCTGACTCCACCCCAAATGTCTCCAGGTATTTCCCAACCCAGAGCTGGCAACCTTACATTTAACATATACGTTGATGTCAGTGAACTGTAGCTCTGTTTAGGATAGTGTTGTCACGTGCTGTAAGGTCACATCACTTATGTTCAAGTGAAACAGAAAAAAAATTATTTCCAATCTGACACCAGGAGCATAAAATACCTCCTTCTGCATGAGTCTGATTACATTTTTTACCATGTTCACTTTTTGCAAGCTAAAGCTACAATTGTTGAAATAATCTCTGTCAAGGATCCCAAACCTAAACTCTGTGGGTTCTCAGAGTTTATGTACACAAAAACAATCCTTGCAAAATATATAGAGAATTTATTTGGATAATGGTTCAGAAAAGTAAATTGTATAGCATACAACTATAAAATCATGTAGCAAGGTAAACAAGAAAATCTAGTTTAAATGTCTGAAGTTTGAAGTTTGAGTCAGATGGTACAATTTTACAGTCCCAGATTAGAAGGCCAAAGTTCAAGCATCATCTACATTGCTGTCTATTGCACCATAAGCAGATCATAGTCCAGGCCTTTAGTCTGTCAGAATCCAAGCTAGCTTTCTTCTAGGCACTTAGCTAAGTTAATTTTTTTTTTTGGGCCAAGTGGAGTAAGGTAATGATGATAATCCAATCAGAACATGTTCTTGCTGGAACCCTCTAGAAAATTACCTCATCACTGATCTGATTCCCTCCTCCTATCCTGTGGGACACAGGTTCTCATGATGACTTATTACCCCATTCCCAATTAACCACACCTCCAAGGGCGGTCAGGACTTACCCTGGGCGCAATTTGCCGCTGCGGAGAAGCAGTCGTCTAAAGAGCACACAGGGAAGGGGACTACGTCCCATAAGCCCCTGGGGGCGGCAGCAGTGCTGATTGGTGGGCTGGGAGGTAAGGGAACAAATCAGCTCCTCCCAGCTTCCTCCTGACACCCCTAGAGAGTGAGTCCATTAAATTAACCCTGGGAGGACTCAGGAGTGCTTTGCCTCACAACTGCATTTTTGTTAATAGTGGCAGCAATTTCCAAACAAAACATTTCAGTCAAGCCTACTGATTCCTGGGGTCTTGATTTTTTTACAACTCTGAAGGCATATTGAATAAATCAGGGGTAGTCAAACTGCAGCCCTCCAGATGTCCATGGACTACAATTCCCAGGAGCCCCTGCCAGTGAATGCTGGCAGGGGCTCCTGGGAATTGTAGTCCATGGACATCTGGAGGGCCGCAGTTTGACTACCCCTGGAATGAATTATCATTTCTTTAGAAGAATAGAACTGATATGAAGTAGACAAGTTTCCCCTTTGGGGTTTCAGGGAGTGTATCCAAGGCTTCCACACATCACTTCAGTTAGTTTTATTATGGTCATAGACCAGCATAAGATGATACAGAAACATCCATTAAAACCAGGAATCCATTAAAACCAGGAAACATCCATTAAAACCACACATCAATATTAGAGAGTAGTCTGCCCAGCTCATCAACACTTCTGTCCTCCACATTGATACTTAGTTTGGAAAGTGCCTGGAGATTTCAGGGATGGCACCTGGGGAGGGATGTCAGCGAGATATTTTGTCATAAAGGGTCGATTGAAGTACCCATCTTCTCTACAGGAACTGATACTTGCAGTCTGGAGATCAGTTGTTGAGGTGTCTCCAGTCCCCACCTGGAGCAACCCTAATTCATAGTTTGAGAAACACAATACAAGGTTGCACCGATATGTTGATTTATCTCCTAATTTGCTCCAAAAGTGACATTGTGACACTGGGGATGCTAGAACCCACATTGCTCCTGATCAGCCATGTGTCAATATTAGCCAATAACATCAACAAATCTGTAACCACATAGTTAGATGACCTCAGCACTGTACCAATAGCTTTTGAGGTCCACAGTAGGGTTGCCAGTCTAGCTTGGGGAATTCCTAGACCTTTGGGGAGCGGGAGGAAAGCTTAGCAGCAATGTGGTGCCGTAGGACAGTGGTTCTCAACCTTCCTAATGCTGCAACCCTTTAATACAGTTCCTCATGTTGCGGTGACACCCAACCATACAATTATGCAAGTATTCTTTGGCCAAGCTGCTTGCCCTGCCGCAACCCCTGTGAAAGGGTCATTCGACCCCCAAAGGGGTCCCAACCCCCAGGTTGAGAACCACTGCCATAGGATCTACCCTCTGAAGCTTTGGTTTCCTCCACGGGAACTGATCTCTGTAGACTGAGGATCAACTGTAATTCTGGGAGAATGCCAGGCACCATGGAAGTTGGCAGCCTTATTCCACAGTCTGACATGCATAAACTTCCAAAGAGTAGTATTGAAATGAATGTTGCTAATAACAGTTACAAAATTAGACTGGATTTCTAAGTATTAAGACAAAAACCATTGTTAGCAGTTTACCATTCACTGACTAATTTCCATATAAATGACAACTAATAAGCATTCTAATTACATCCCTGAAGACTCATTGCAAGGTCAAATTTGGATGGTGCCAATTGAACCCCATAAAACTCTCTCTGACCACCCTCCCACTTTCATTGGTGTGACTGTCTACCATCACCGTTGTCCATTAATATTTGAACGATTAGGGACATTCAGTTGGCATGCTATAGTTGCTTGATTTGGGCTGGATTTTAATTGGTATTGTTTATATTGATTGATTGCTGCTGGCTACCCTGAAAATTTGAGAGGAGAAATATATACACTGTCATGGGTCAATAAATGATATGACCTGTTCTGTTGTTCAAAGTTGAGCTTATTGTGCTTGATTATATAGTATTAGCTCCCCAGTTCCCTGTGCGAATACGATATAAACAGGAAGTCTCTTCTTTGAATGATAATTTATTAACTCCATGGATGTTCTGAGTCTTACAGAGCAATCTTACCCATTGATCTTAATGGACTCAGAGTGTAATTCTGCATAATGTAACTTTGCTTAGAACTGCACTGTAAAGGACTGTACTGTAGATGTCTTTACAAAAAGTTTTACTTCTGCAATGCTTTAAAAAAACAGTAACACTATAAATGCTATGTATTAGCTTGTCAAGAGCCTCTTGTGGCGCAGAGTGGTAAGGCAGCAGACATGCAGTCTGAAAGCTTTGCCCATGAGTCTGGGAGTTCAGTCCCAGCAGCCAGCTCAAGGTTGACTCAGCCTTCCATCCTTCTGAGGTAAACAGTAATGACTGGGGAAGGCACTGGCAAACCACCCCGTATTGAGTCTGCCATGAAAACGCTGGAGGGCGTCACCCCAAGGGTAAGACATGACTCGGTGCTTGCACAGGGGATACCTTTACCTTTACCTTTATTAGCTTGTCTGTGTCATCTGGGCAATCTTTCCCCAAATGTTATTTGTATCAACGAATCAACTCCCACTTGAACCTTACTGCACTATATTGAAATTGTTTGAGAGCTGTACCATAGGATTTTCTTGACATTTTTTTAACGTTAGGTTACCAGGTCTTTCCTTAACCCTCCCCATTTACCTGGGCTTGGGACCAACATGCTCAGGTTTGCATCACTGGGTTGTTATCATGCTTTAATAGAAAATGCTCCCATTTGAAATAAATTCTAACTAGGTTTGGTCAAACCCTTTTATCACTTACATATTCCCTAAAGACCAGCTTCATGATGCATAAAAAACCTTGCTGACTAAAGTAATTTTCTAATGTAGTTCATTTACTTGTCTTATTACTGGCCAGCTCACTTACTGACATAAGATCATTAGAGTAAGAGCTGTAAATAGCTATGAGAGCAAAAGCTGAAAAAAGCAGAGTAGGGAAATAAGGTTGAATGGAGAGATGTAGGCGGTATTAAAAATATTTAGCAGTCCCTGTAAGATGTGTTTGACACCACCATAGGGCGCATGTATGCTTACATTATGCTTTCTTTTGTTCTCTTCCCCTTCAGTATTTATAACGTGTGTGTTTTTGTAAGTTTATAACAATGGTCGGATTAAGCTGAAAGGAGAGTTTTTGTGCATCACGTTTTCATTTTAGTATATTCTGTGTTTTTACTCTCTCCCATCCAAGCTTCATGAACCATTAACTGCAATAAACAAAGGATGTGTACAAACAGTAGCTTTGAATGACTCCAAAGTAGAGCTTTAGAGCTCGCTCACCTTTTTATTTGTCGTGTCCCATCCTGATACCTGTAGAAAACTTAGTAGCCGTCGAGCTGTATCTTATAAAAGCCCCCCCCCCAAAACCTTTTGTAACACATGCATATACATTTTTTACATGACAGTTCAGGGTTTCTGCTGGATACTAGCCAAGACAAGTAACTTAAAAAAAATAAACGTTGTCCGAGTTGTTTTAGACAGTTTTTTTCATTATTTGCTTACATTGTCTTCCTGTTCTTCAGTGCAACCACACTGCGTTATTTTGTTTTATTAGCGATTTGGGTGGTTTGATTTAATTTGTTTTTCATATCCTGTTTTTAAAATCTGCCCTGACTCTCAGGACCAAGCTACAAACATGATGGCCTCCTGCTGTCTGCTGTGGGAAGCCACCATCATTTTAAAGTGGTTTTAAAACACCACAGGTACCTTGTCCTGATCTAAAATATGGGCTTTCAGGCCAGCCTGTTTTGGCACTTGAACAGGTGCTGGGAGGGAAAAATAAGTGCTTCAGCCCACCATGCTATGGGCCCGGTCAGTATTAGACCCATGTGGCATTTGTAGACCATTTTTGAAAGGCAGCAGCATCCCCATGGTAGACATGAGGGTGCTGTCATGTCTAGTTTGCTACTCAGTGTGAAAAGTGGCATATAAAATAAATAAATAAATGTCTGCTCAATAGTCCCTTTTAAGACAGAAATAGAAACCGTTAGTTACTGGAAAGTAAATAGATCCAATGTTGCTTGCGTTCTGGTCTAGTCTTTCATATCTCCTTTGACATCTGCTTAGCTAAGTGCAACATATACAGTTAGAAAAATTATGCAGCTAGGTCTTGACCCTCACCTTCCCCCTTCATCCGTCTTCTTATGTTTGCAGTTATCAGAGTTTGATCATGGCTAATGCAACAATAGGAGCAAGGGGCATATCACTCCTCTTGCTCCAGGTCAGTGTCTGTACTCAAACAACTGGATCCATTACCCACAGCATCAGGTGTGCTCAACACCATGCCAGTACCTTGCAAGTCTCTTCGTAGTGGGCAGAGTTACCTCCCAGGAGTATTGAGATAAATGGTTCTAATAACAATTACAAATTGAAGCTGCAGTCCTTAGTATTAAGACAAGAATCAATTTTAACAGCTTACATTTCATGGGCTAATTTCCATATAAATAACTTGACTAATACCTTCTCCTTCTTTGGAAGTTTTTAAGCAAAGGCTAGAGAGTCATCTGACAGAAATGCTGATTTTATGAAAGGCAGATTGTGAGTAGGTGGGCAGGAGGGGATGTACCAGTGTTTGTCTCTTGTGGCCCTTCCTTGTGTACCCAGGGAATTGCTGATGGCCACTGTGGGATGGTAGATGAATTCCCTTCAGACCAGATTGGATTCTGGAGATTTTTTTTGGGGGGGGGGGGTGTCACTTGAGCTTGAAATTGGGGTCACTGTGGGTAAGCAGGTAGTGGTGAGTTCTTGCATTTGTACCTGGAGATCACTTCCAACTCTATAATTCTATGAATACCCATTCCAAATATGTCACTTGTGTAATCTTTCTCTCAACCCACTTTCCCCTTCATTTGATGTTTCTTTGTTTTATTCTGTCCATATAATGTTTGTGTTTGTTGTGTTTTTATATTCTACAGTATATCAGTTACAACAGGAGGCACCTCGTCCCAAGAGAATAATTTGTCCACGAGAGGTCAGTTCTGCTTTCTCGACATCTTGTTAAGCTGAAGGAATTGTTGGGAACATGTTGACACCGTTGATCTTCACATTTTCTGTGTACTACATTATTTTTTAGATACTCAACTTCTTGTTTTTATATATTACAAGGTGAATTGTTGAAAAACATCAGTTATATGTGCTATTAATATGGAATTATAAATCTTTATCATTAATGTTACTGAGATGTTGTTTTCAGAGTTATTCCAAGAATTTGTGTCTCTATTTGTCATATTTTTGAATAATCTGTTTATCTGTATATAGATAAAATAGATTCAGGTTGGTAGAGGCATATTGGTCTGAAGCAGCAGAACTTGCTAATGAAGCAATGGGTGACATGTCACTTCCACGGGGTTGGGCTTGGCGGGGAGGCATGGCCAACTGACATCACTTCCGGTATGCTTCAAGGCCTGAAAAAATCTTCAGTGTGGGCCTCTATGGGTGAACGGTTGAGAAAGGCTGCTATAAGAAAACCCTTCAATACAAATAGTGATCATCCAAACAAATGTCTTGTGGGGTCTCCCCCCCAAACCCCCAGTCCTTTAGCATAACACTTTTGTTCAGTTCCTAGATACAATGTAGCCATTGCTGGAATACAGAGCAGAGCACTATGAGGGAAGTGAAATGAGACAGCAGTGCCTGAAGGAAGATGCCTGCTTCCCCAGCCAGAACAGAGATGCTGGCGGTGAGGAAGCTGAGTGGAAGGTGTCTGGCAGCCAGCTTGGGGCTCTTATTCCTCCCCAGGACAGCGCGGACCATAAATCTCCAGGCAGGCAGGAGCTGGGGGCTGGGAAGGTGAAGCGTGTGTATCAGCAGAATGGAGGCTGGTCCTCCCACACACAGCAACAATGAGGCTATGAATCCCCCCACCCCAGCTACCACATCCTATCAGAAGCTGTAGGTGTAAATCAAGGCAGGCTGTCTTTTGTATTATCCCTATCAGCCACTATAGAAATTAGTTTGTAGGGGGCTGCAGCTCTGTTGGCTTCCTTTTTCATCCTACCCTTGGTGTTATCCTCCCAACGGGGGTGGGGGGGGCGGGCTGGGTCCAGTGTCCTGAAGGGCAGGCAAGACACAATGGAGGATGGACACTGCCCCACCCTGCCCACCCATGGCTGTGGTCCTGCTAACAATCTAAAATGATTCTTAAATTTCTGTATAAAATATAGAAAATGGCTTTCAGTTGTAAGACAGCAGTGTTCTGAAGTGTCTGCTTTAATGATCTCAGCAGCAGTCCTACAGTTGAGTGAAGTCAAGGAAACTTCCCTGCAACCTTTCACAGCATTTCAGCTAATGTACTCATTTATGACTGCATTGAAGATACATATAAAGTATGGTAGGCTGCTGCATAAGTAACATCACACGTGTTGGCAATTTATTTGTAAAATGATCTTAGATGAAAGACTTCGAGGAAGGAAAGTTGCTGTAATACAATGCAAATATCATCTGATTAAATTTAAAAGAAACTAATGTCAAAGATAAATGAAAGGTTAAAAAGAGATGTGGAAGAATAATTTATCCAAAGGGCTTTATACCCAAATTGTCTCAGTTTTGTGTACAGAGTGCTTCAAAATTTCCTTTCCACTGAATTTATCCCATCCTACCCCTAGTTGTTTGGTAATCTGGTATACCTGCTTCTAGTCATGGAACTTCACACACGATTATTTTGTTATCCATCTTTTATTTTATCTGTTTTTTAGATTTGATAGGTTACTGCTCAGATTCGTATTCTGTTAGCTTTCCATTTATTTCACAGACGCTATTTGTTTTGTGCTACCAGTTAACTTATGCACACAAGTGAAACACAATTCAATTATTTTTGAGCTTGCTGATCCATTTGCACAGACACATTTTTTCAGTGGGAGGCTCAAAAGTACACAGGCACTTAAATTATATTTAAAACTTATTTACCTTTCATGAAATTTTACATACATTTTCTTATGAAGATAGTTTCAGAGGGTAGATGCAGTAGAATAGTTAAAAATTGAATTCAGTAAAAAAGCACCTTAAGACACCAACAAGAGTTACGGGGTATATAAGCTTTTGAGAGTCAAAGCTCCTGGACACAAGTGGAAGTTGAGATATTTGAGTTCCCAGTCCTTACCTGCCACACAAGAACTCAAACCAAAAAGGAACATACAAAGGGACAGCTCAGTTTTTCAGATCCCACCCCCATGGGGACTTCAGCCAATCTGGATGCCAGGTGCTCCAACCTGCCAAACCTCTTCCCTCCAATCAGTAAGTCTTGACACAACAAACGGCTGGCATGGCTGGTACGTTATTCCTCCCAGCTAGAGAGGATGCTCTGTATGGCCCATTATGCACAGCCGCCGAAACGGCGATTTCGGGTCCCATGGAAAACGCGGAGGGGGAAGACGCGACGCATACAGGTTATGTACGGGGCGGGGCGCGACGGCGGCAAAACCCAGAGTAACCGAATATGCACGCGGCGATCCGGGCTCCGCTTCTGGTTGTGCCCCGGTCACCCGGAAGCTGCGCTTTCTTCCGCGTTTCACTGACGCGGCTTTTTCGGCGGCATGCACCGAAGCTGCGGCCAGTTGCAGCCGGCTCCGTGCGTTATCGATGATTTTAGTCGCCGCCATTCCACCCCGAATGTGCGCTAAAACCCCCGTGCATAATGGGTCTATCTGACAAAGAGCATCTTTCCTCCTCCTCCTCCTCCTCCTCCTCCTCCTCCTCCTTAACCACAAAGTCCATCACCACAACTCTCAGGGACCTCCTCTCCCTCGACCACCTCTCATCTTATAATGCCCCTTCCCATCTTCTGACTAGGATAAGACAACTCAGGGATCTCCATTATAACTCACTTATTTGAGTCTTCCAAGAGCTTTGACTCTGGAAAGCTTATGCCCTAAAACTCCAGTAGGCCTCTAAGCTGCTACTACACTTGAATCTAACCAATCTTCTCATGAGAATCTCTGTGAGATTTCATAGGATACAGAATAGAAGATTATCACTGCAGTCGGCTCATGTTTTTAAAGTTTGGCTAAATTCTCCTGGGAATACTCAGAGTTTGACAGAAAGTCATCTTTCATATCTGAGGTTGTCGTCATTCTATTTCCCGCCACATTTCTACCATATCTAGCTTTTTTAACAACCCGTATCATACAAATAGCTTTGTAGCCATTCCAGTGCCCAAAGCTCCCTTAGTACAATTGTTGCCTGGCCTTTAGCTCATTCCTTGTCTGCAATACAAAGACTTGGGTTTCATATTCCCCTCCCCCTTTTCAACAATGCTAAAAGGCAGGATATGTCAATAGCTATGTTCTGGACTTTGTACGGCTCTCTATTTTACCTTAAATATACCTGTAATTACCGGATTAGATGATTAGGCAATATAGATGGGTGTGGATGAACAAGGATAATTGTGGAGACAGGAGAAGATCACTGTGTGTGGCTGGAAAATGATCACCCAGTTACTAGCAACTGGTAAAGAAGACTGCCTCTTTCTAGTTACAAAATCCTAGATAAAATCTGTAATGCAATGTCAGATTTCCATCCCTAGTGAAACAGTTTTGGGAAGCTTCCAAAAATCTCGGCGTGTTAGTCTACTACAACCAAAGCAACAAAGATCCTTTGTGGCACTTTAAAGGCTAACAAATTTATTGTGGTTTAAGATTTTGTGAGGCAGAGCCCATGTAATCAGATACATGAAATGTCACAGGACTCTTTGTTATTTAATCCTGAAAAAGAATACATTCCTTTAAAAATCTATATTATTTTTTGGACAAATATTCCATTTCTTGGTGGAAAATGTTATATTGGAATTGGAAAAATGATTTTTTCCCTTTAATAAGTTTTCCTTTCTTTTCTTATGCAGCTTCTGCTATCTACTAGATTAAGGCTGCAGTATTAAAAATACTTTCCTAGGAGTACACTGTTTTGAATAAAATGGTACTTATTTCCGAGCAGAATTGCTTTCTGGCCATATAGTCTTATACAGCATTATACCCTTCTATGTTCTTTGAAGCCAGCTCTGAAATCAAATTTAGGACTTTGCTCATAGATGTGTTTAGTTTATTCTGTCTGATGTTTTTGCTTTTTTTTTTCCATTTGGAATAGATGAAACAAAAAGTTTAATCTTTTGTATTGTTTTGATATTTCTGTACATTTTTTTGTGTTTCAAAAACAAGGTCAATTTTTATCATCAAAACACTTTAGCGTTTGATAAATGTTTAGGGTTGCCTTTGGGTTTGGGTGTGAAGCATCCATAGAGAATTTCTAAAGTATCATTACGTCATTTCCAGGTAATCTGGGGTGGACATGGTCCCCCACCAAAAAATGTCCCTTGTGGGGATGCTGCCATGCAGAATCAGTATCTGTGTCCCCTACACCAGATCTCTCTCATTAGCTAGAATTCAGCCGGTTCCTTCCCATTAAGAGGATTCTTCATTGGAAAGCAGGAATAGCTGCTGCTCAAGCCCAGGAGAGAACTCAAGATGTGTGCTACGTAAATGGAGCACATTTGCCTTTTCTCTGGTTTTACTTCGTTTCTGGTTGGAATAGTTTTTATATTCAGTCATTCTTAATAACTGAAAGGGTTATAGCCCATTTTTTTCAATTAAAACTTGGTTCTCAAAATAGCTCCAGGTTTCAAAGAACAATTATGTCTTTTACTGTTCAGCGTCACAACACTTGCTAGTACTACCCATTTGTTCTGCAATACATCTAAGGAGAAGGAATTGCAGCCCAAGGCCACTGAATGCTTAAATTAGGTATATATATTTATTTATCTATCGATATCGATATAGATATATAATCTAAGGAGAAGGAAGGTTCTTATCATAAGCCTAATGTCATTGATTTCAGTGGAATATTCTTCTGTTTAATTCTACTTAAGAAGGGAGCATGTAATGTTTCTGCTGGAGTTCTGTTTGTATTTCTTTAGCCACAATTGATCTAGCAGTCTTTCCATCCTTCAGCACTGCACTTTAAACTCTCCAAAAGTCTGTTACTCAGGTTTTCTGGCAGATAAAAAATTCCAGGATTCAGCTATGTCTAGGAGCTGCCACATGTACAGATATGATATTAGACTCATGCTACAAAGAAGGTGAAAAGAGCTTTTTGAATGTTTTAAGGTTAAAACATTCTACTTTGCGTACCAGCTGATCCTGAACACATCAATCATAAGTATTTAAATTAAGGACCTCTTAAATATAATAGCCACATGAATTCTCCAAATATTATATCAGCACTACAAGCAGGGCATTGAACTTTGTAAGGAACTGCCCCCTGCTGGCTCTGCATGTGTTTGCTTATAAACTCCAAATTAATTTTCAGTGTTATCCACTGGGCCCCTTATATCGGAACGATTCAGCACCCCTAGAAATCTGTGCCGGGGGGGCATTGAGAGAGTCGAGGCTGACTGGGGTGGGGGGGGGGGGAAGGGGATGTCAGATGAGTTTGATTTTTCTTCTCACTACCTGAGCTATTATTTTGTAATGTTAATGTTTTAGTGTTTTATGTGATGTGGGGGTTTTATTCTGCAACCTGCTGTGAGAGCGGCAGGTAATAAATCTAATAATAAAATTATTATTATTACTCTGTGTGGAATTGGTGCAATTTCTCCATTGAGTTGTCCTTTAAAATGATGAAATCCTGCAGGCATTGTTGCTGTGGATGCACCACTTATTTCTGCAAAATGAATAACGAGTGGTTGATAGCTTGTTTCCTAAGTCAGTCGCATTTATGTATATGGCATACATATAAGTGAATGTAAATACATATACAAATGAATGTAAATGCATATAATTCTTCTGAGTTTTAAAGTGTACTTTAAACATTGACTTTCCACTTTGATAATTCCAGCAAGAGCCCATTGTAGGTAAGTTACTCAGACACAGTAAATATTTCTTTTGTTCCATTTGGTTACTTGAAAGAAAACCAAAATGGTGTGACGTCAATGATTTTAATGAAAAGGCAGTTAAAAAATAAAAGGAAACTAAGACAAATTTATTTAAATCACTGGTGTCCTGGTTATATGATACTGGCTACATTCCCTGAGACTGCTATGGAGAAGGATGGCTCAGAAATCCAAAACTTTAAAAAAATGAACACAACCTCAGTTTAATCTGTGTTGAACTCAGTGGAACACAATTCCATGTAAAATATGCATTACATAGCATTGTTTTGTAAATCAGTTAAAATTAAAGTGTTTCATCATTAGCATTCACGTAAGAGCACAAAGAAAAACCCTATAACTTTTTCAAAAAAGTAAATGTCCAGGACAGATCTCTTTACCATCTTTTCCTGGATCTTCTAGGGTTGCATGAACAGTGCTACTAGAAGCTCACAAGCTAGCGCTTGGAGACCCCTGATGTGGCATGTTTGCTGTAACAGTTGTGGTGAATTGTGCAGGCCAAAAGATATATTATAAACATTGAGGTCCCAGTGCATACTGAGTTCACCACTCACACAGGCCTCCACGTTTATTTCCACAGAAATATTTCCACCTAAGAAGAAGAAGAAGAGTTAGTTCTTATATGCCACTTTTCTCTACCCAAAGGAGGCTCAAAGCGGCTTACAGTTGCCTTCCCTTTCCTCTCCCCACAACAGACACCCTGTGAGGTGGGTGAGGCTGAGAGAGCCCTGATATCACTGCTCAGTCGGAACAGTTTTATCAGTGCCGTGGCGAGCCCAAGGTCACCCAGCTGGCTGCATGTGGGAGAGTGCAGAATCGAACCGGCATGCCAGATTAGAAGTCCGCACTCCTAACCGCTACACCAAACCTATATCCTGTCCACCTGGAATTCAGAAAATATTACATGTTGTGTTCCTTTACCAGCTTCAGTGTTATTGATTATTCTACTAATTCATATTTAACTGTGTTATTCATTATCTTTTTTGTTTGGTTAAATTTAGGTGGAGAACAGACCAAAATACTATGGAAGAGAGTATGTACTGTATTATTTATTAAAATAATAATAATTTATAAGCAATTATTTTGAAGTGTGTCATGGTACAATTTAAAATGAAGGCAGAATTTTTAATGAAGAAATCATTTGACACTAGATTGCATCTCCTTTATTTTGTGCATGGTTGTTAATTTATTTGTGAATTCTCAAAATCTCAGCCTGCATATGAATAAATTGTTTCCCCAGATGGTATCTAGAGTATGCATCAGTTTCTGTATCATTCTATAATTATGATAAAACCATTAATTTCTTTTTCTAAACCAATTTAGAGCTCTTTTTAAATAAAAGTAGTTTATAAATCTGGCTGTGTCTGTCTGTGTCTCATACACACACACACAGATATTTCACTTGATGCCAAACAGCCAGCATTTGAAACACACTATTTCCATGTGGTAGAACAGACAGGAGATTCTTGGAGCTTTAAAAAAAATGATACATTTACTGTGTTTCAGGCAAAATAATTTTGCTAAACTTCAAAAAGCTGCAAAGAGAGGTTTACTAAGCAGCTAGTAAAAATCTGAAACCTAATATAATAGTTAAATTAAGGGCATTGATTAATTACTTGTTCCTTGCAGTGTACTTTTGCAGCTGGATTTTCCTATGTGAAACAGGAAAATCTACTTCTAAAGTACACTGAAAGTTATCCAATGTGTGTGGAATGCACCAGTGCTTAAGAAGCTTATCTCAGTTCATCCTGAGATTTCCCATAGCCCTTTAACTTCTAACCTTGACTATCAACAGGGAACTTAACATTTAAAACGAAAGGGTCTCTTGGTGACATCATGGAATGAAAATAAAGTCACTCCTCAATACTGTGTTCTTCACAACTGTCAAAGCCAAAGTTAATCAGAGCAGCATGTAGCCATCATAGGATGCAATCTCAGTTATTGCCCTGATGCACATTTCCTTGCATAACTAGACTATGTTAACTGTGAGTCCTCCTCCATCTGCAGCATCCTACCAGTGGCGATGATTGTATGTTTTTTAGCCACAGTTACTTAAATCAGTGTTGCATCTGTAGTTTCCCAACTCTGCTCTTGCTGTAGTGTTTTCCATCTCAGTGCATCTCAGGGGAAAGTCTCAGAATGCATCAGAGCCCCTGGCACAGAATCAGATGTAGGATTTGACCCTCTGGATTAAGCCACCACGTAGGGTTTGTCTGAAAGGAGAAGTTATAGAAGTAAAGAGAGTGCCAGAGCACAGCCTGACAAGATGACCTCCAGCTCATTTTCGACTGACTTCAGGAGCAGCATTTGGGCAGATTATATCCAAAATAGTTGCTGCACATTCTGTAGTCCTGGAATTATCTGTATAGTTTGCACTCCAGTTACCTTGTGTGCCATGCTTGAAATGGGCTTTGTATTTGGGGCCTTCCAAGATACATACCAAGATCATTTGGGTGATTAACATAGCATGGAAAGATGCTGCTCCCTCATATTCTTATCCATGGTTTCTCTATATATTTGTGAAACAGCCTGCGGGGTGGAATGTGTTCGGCTGTCCAAGTTGGGATAGGGCTAATCAGGGTGCAGCCAGGAAAGCTGGCTGCACCTTGATTGGCCCTGCCCCTGCAGCTCCTGCCCGCTATCCCTGGACTCTAGCCTCTTTGCTCTCAGACACGCCTCAGTGCCTGGAGCCAGCAGCAGGTAAGGGGAGAGGGCCCTGGGCAAAGGGTCATGGTGGAGGGCCTGCTAGGCTAGCCCTGCTAACGAGGGCCTCCTGCTACGTAGGGACTGCTAATGATGGCCTCAACAGCCTGCTGACTACCTGCTAAGGAGCTCTTTCCCAGGCCTGCTAACAAGCTGGCGAGCCCCCGCCCGCCCCACTTGATCTGGCTGCAAGCTGCGGCCCAAAGCCACCTTAAGCTTGCCTGGCCAGGGGCCAGAGGAGGGGACCCTTTTAAGGCCCATTCTTATGAACGGGCTTTGAATGAAGCTTTGAAGCTAGTGTTTAAATAAATGCTGAAGCAAAAAATAACTCTATCAGTTGGGTGTCCCCTGCCCTGTTCAGTCTCTTCATGTTAGCTGCAGTTTGCAGCTATCCACTTGAAAAAATAGTCTGCTGGTTTGTGATGTATTGTTTTGGTATGACCTACGTGCTTCTCTCCCTTCCCCCCTCCCTTTTTTGCACTATTATTTAAATAGCTGACTTTCTTTTCTGTCAGATTTCATGGGATCATTTCTCGTGAGCAAGCAGATGAATTACTTGGAGGTGTAGAAGGAGCATATATCCTCAGAGAAAGCCAGCGGCAGCCCGGATGCTATACCTTAGCTCTCCGGTAAGCTTTCCACATTATCTTTTCAAACCTTAAGAATTATGAACCTCAAGGAAGATGCCTTCAACTTATAATAACCGCAAACAGATTGGTATTTTTGAAATACCTATAATGTAGAGGTCGGAGACAACATGCCCCCTTCTCAGTTTCACCATGTTGTTCATAGGCTGTGATAGGGTTGGGGTTGGGGGTAGATGGGAGGAGAATGTGCCCAATTTACCAGTGGTGGTGACATTCTCCTCCTTTTCTCTCCATGAAACCATTGTCCTCACTCTGATTCTTTCCCTTGTTCTGATTTGGTTTCATGACAGCGCAACTTAATCAGATTTGGCTGTTTTGACCTCTCAAGACCAGTTTTAGAGCGAAGGCAGAAAGCATGACTAGAAGTCTAACATGAATTGATTCCAATGCCAAATAACCAATAAGAGTTAGCTGTGTGATAACATCAGGATCAAAATAAAGGATAAGGCTTCCTAACCTGACACTGGTGGTGTGTGGTCTAAACCAGGGGTAGTCAACCTGTGGTCCTCCAGATGTCCATGGACTACAATTCCCATGAGCCCCTGCCAGCAAATGCTGGCAGATGCTCATGGGAATTGTAGTCCATGAACATCTGGAGGACCACAGGTTGACTACCCCTGGTCTAAACACTGGAGCAACACTGGAGAACATAGTTGCAACCTTCCATGAACAAATGATGAAAAGGGACAAAAACATTAAGTGTTGTTATATAGAATCTCAAGTTCCTTTTCCAAGTAACAAAAAAATCTGTAGAGACTTCCAATTGACCACAGTAAAGCAGTTGTAAGTGAGGTCTACAAGGCCTTTTAAGTCATTTTACCATTTTTCAAGTGCTTCAACAAGTCCTGTTTTGACTGAGGCCAGCCTCTACAATACATTTCTGCTCTCCTTCTTCTTCTGCCTTCACAGCTAATAAAAAAGAACCTTCCTTTATAATATGCATACTATGAACAGTTGCATTTTGAAAGTTAAGACACTAATTCCACAACACCATTGTGTTTCAATACAGATTCGGCAACCAGACCTTAAACTACAGGCTCTTTTATGATGGGAAGCACTTTGTAGGAGAGAAGAGGTTCGAATCAATCCATGACTTGGTAACTGACGGCCTGATAACTCTGTATATAGAAACAAAGGCCTCTGAGTACATTTCCAAAATGACAACAAACCCTATCTATCAACACATTGGATATGCCACTTTGCTCAGAGAAAAAGTATCCCGTAGGCTAAGTAAAGCAAAAACAGAATCAAGAAAAGCAAGTGTAACAACGTGTGAAGAAAATGCACCTGTGGAAAAGGTAAGAGGTGTAATTTTATGGAGGGAAACAGCCCATATTTTCATATTTATAGGACTTCTTTTGAGTGCACATTTAGTTATTTAAAAATACCTTCAGGTTGCATTACATGTGGCTCTTTGTAAGCTGGCACTGGAAATTCTGGTGGCAGGTTCAGTCTCCAGTGGGTACCAGTGAAGTGACTAGACTTACATGAGGCTGTTCTGTTGCAGCCACTGGAAACAGACTTCAAATGCCCTCTCTGTAAGAGCTTCCCAGTAATTTCTGTGGAAGGGATTTGATCTGTACATAGGAAGAAATATGTGTTTAGGTACAACCCCAAGAAATGAATGGGCATCCTGCTGGCACCAGGAGCTTCATGTAACCAAATCTAGGCGCGTACAGGTCTTTAAATCCAGATCAGGATGTGGAATTCTTGCTTTCAGGATGCACCTGAAGCCTTGATAGAGGTAGAAGTAATGCCGATTTCAAGTTCACCAGTTCTCAAGTTTGTGGATTTTAATGCAAGCTGAGAAATCTTCCTTTTGCTGTTTTGCCTTTGGTGAATGGGTCTGGACTTTGGAGGCTTGGCTTTTCTGTCTCTCCATCTTGCTTTTTGCTGTTATAGTTGGTGTAATAGCAACATAAATTGAATGAACAAGAAGTGGCTGTCATAATGTAGTGGGCTGACACAGCTAAAATCAGCTGGAAATGTAAGACAAATTACACCATAAGTAACAGATAAGCTGTTTTATAAGAGTTTATATGAGTGTTTGGTAGTACAGTAGTATAAAAAACATGTCAAGACTATTTTCTGGAGTAAGTGCTTTTGAAGATTATTTAATATATATAATTCACAAAGTGCTTTGTATCACAATGATTACTGTATTGACCCGTCGTTCAAAAGGACCCCTTCTGACTGCTAGAAATTATGATTTGTAGGGTATTTTGATGACTCTGTTTCAACTCCTATTGCATGGTTATTTCTAGTTCCTGCTTTCTGGTAAGATGTCAGGCATTGTCTCAAGTTGGTCTGCCTTTGAAATATCTTGTACAAACCAAAGTGAAGTGAGGCAGATGAGAACCCTGCAGTTAATACAATCACCGGGACTGACATTTCTGGCCTATAGAATTAGTGAAAGAAATTAAGCATGACTAATTACCTATTAATGTTGTTTGAAAAGTGCACACCCTAGGAAAGAGAAGGAGGCTACGAGGCTGTGATTAATCACTGATTTATATCCACATAAATCAAAACTTTCAAGCTTGGGTGCCTGAACTCGGGCTATCTTGAAAAAAACACTCAAGCTGTCACGCTCTGAATAACCCATTCACTGTAATGTTCATGTGCATGCCACTTCACATGAGAGTCATTGCAACTTACATGGCTGTCACTATAAAGGGGAACGTGATGGCCTGGTTTCCTCTGCAGCCACCCAAAGAGGTCACTGGGTCACAAGAAATGTGTTACACCAACTTGATCAGTGAGACACACTCTGTGCATACTGGAGGAGGCTGAATGTCGGGAGAGGGGTGACCATGCATAATGTACATATCATTTGCATTGGATTCTGCTCCCACACACAGGGTTGGATCCAGCCAACTTCTCTGCTTGTGGAAGAGGGCAAGAGGGTTGCCCTGAAAGACCTGGTTCTGCCTGGGTTCTTGGTCTTTCACCAGACTTGGCCCTTTGGTGGGGGGAGGGCTGGCTGTCCTTATCCAGGAGGTTTACTCCTACATGGCTCTCCCAGCACCATCGATCCTCAGAGTGGAGTATGTTGGCATTGGATGGGACTTGGTTGAGAACTTGCCTATGTGCTTGGTGTACTGCCCGCCCAACGCACTGCCAGATTCCCTGACGAGCCTGCTGGAGGTGGCAGCCTTGCAGTTTCTCGGTCTTATAATCCTGGGGGACTTCAATGTCCACGCAGATTTTTCATCCACAGGACATGACTCAGACCTGGTGTCAGCCATGGGAGCACAGGGGTTCTGCCATCTTGTTGCCCATCCCATCCATCAGGCTGGCCACATGTTAGATGTGATCTTTCGTGCCAGTTATTGTGGATTTTTGTATTATTTTACTTTTTATATGGTTTTTTTATGACTGTAACCTACTGCCAGACGTTTCTGACAGCAGCGGTAAACAAATCCAAATAATAAATAATAAAATACATGAGTTTACCGGAGTTAAATGTTCCCTTATCAAATTCTACACCAAAACTTATCTAAGGGTTGAATATGATTTTCCTGTTCATTTTGATGCATTTGCCCTTTTGTTCTGTTTTCTGGGGATGCCATGGTCTGATGGGCCTGTTCAGATAGTAATCCCACTGTTACGTATTTGTCACAGTGATATCTCTTTTTTATTCCATTTTGGAGCTAAAGGGCTGCATACTTAGGGTTTTCAGAAAGTTTCCTATCACTAGACTGACAACTTAACCCAGGCTACCTTCATTCTCTCAAGGGTGCTTCATTGTGTGTCATCCCAGCATGCCTTGAAATATTATGTCCACCAATGCACATACGGTGCCAGATCCCTTGGAGGTTGTTCAGGCTGCAGTCAGCTTAGAACCTAAAATGTTCAATGGAAAAAGGCATTTATATAATTCATTAGCAGCAATAATTCTAAATCAACAATAATAATTCTAAATCAATTCTAAGACAACTGTTAAGGTGACACTGTTAAGTCATTAACACTCCCCCTTCTTTTAATGGGCTGTTAGGGTAGTACTGTTAAGGTGCTATAGCATATGGCTGGATCTTCTAAAAGGTAGAACCAGAATTACTTGAGTTCTGTTCAGTCATGAGACATGCCCAGCTTGAACTGGTCACGTAGAGAGCAACCAAGGGCAGCTATCTTGAGTGAACCAAAATATGTGAAGAGTAATGATTGAATGAAGTAAGAGAAAGCCATTTCAGATAATTTTGTACGACTTTTCTAAATGAGATGGTATTCTGTGACTGGCTTTTTAAAGGATGATTTATTTCAATGAATGTGGATGATTTATTTCAATGAAAGGTTGCTAGTAATACGTTATTAAAAACTAATTCATTAGTAGAGAGACAGGGTAAGGAAAAGGAAGATCTAAAGTAGACAGGAAAGATCATGAGGCTAAATTAACAAGACCCATTGATTTAACTGGCAGCGTGGTTGACCTAGCTCATTTCAAAGGTTTGTCATTATAATGCAGTGGAATGAGGCAATCCAATTATGGACCCATAGGTCATATCCCTCTGTGTGGCCATGCAAGATGCCATTCTTGCAGGTGGCCCCATGCCATGCTCCCCATAGTGTCACCCTTGACACCTAACTAGGGTTGTGCGCGGCGGCATCCAAATCGGCCGTTCCTGGAACGCACAACCCTACACTTAACAGTTTCTTTGTCTGCTCTGAAGGACAACAATTTTGTAATGTTATTGATTCATGCATATCATGTTATCATTTTTACTTAATACAAGCTAATTTGCTTTCCAAAGGGTTTTAAGAAAATTATGTTTATCCTCTATTCATAACCTTTAGGTTGAGAAAAGTGCAGAAGGAATAAATGACAGCCAGGAGACATTGGTGGTAATGCATACTTTAAACACCAGGTGGCAGAGTTTTCAAGGGTTTTCATGCTTTCAACTTTAGAAAGATTTATGCAAGAGTTTTCATGCTGTCACCTATTTTAAAAATATACTGTGGCATCTTGAATTTTAATGTAGCATTGAACAAAAAAACCCCAGATGACTCTATACTGTTGGTTCCTATTATTCAATATCCGCTCTTACTGAGGAGGAATAATTTGACCAGTTATAGTTGACATACACTTATATTGTTTCACCTGTTTATTCTCCCATCAGGTTACTAGTTTGTGTTTAGATAGAATCATAGAATAATACAGTTGGAAGGGACCTCATGGGTCATCTAGTCCAACCCCCTGCACTATGCAGGACACTCATAACCCTATCGCTCATCCACTGTAACCTGCCACCCGCTTAAGCCTTCACAGAATCAGCCTCTCCATCAGAGGGCTATCCAGCCTCTGTTAAAAAATTTCCAAAGATGGAGAACCCACCACCTCCCGAGGAAGCCTGTTCCACTGAGAAACTGCTCTGTCAGGAACTTCTTCCAGATGTTGAGACAGAATTAAGATATTTATGTTTGTCTAGTACAGGGGTGGACAAACTGTGGCTTTCCAGATGTTTATGGACTACAATTCCTACAAGCTGTTGCCAGTCTAGTATGATGTGAGTTATGGAAGATAACCACTAAAAATGTGAGAAAGCTCTGGTCCATCAATATAAATGTTAGATTGAAGACATTAATGGAATTTATCTATTAAATTATTATAATGTACATTTTCTTTCATTTGCTACAATCTTTATTGCCAAAATTTTCTATTGTGTAGTGATCTGTTTTTTAAAATGCCAGTGTTAATATGACCTAGAGAACTGTGGCTCTCCAGATATCTGTGGACTACAATTCTCATGAGCCCTTGCCAGCATGATTCTCCCTCTTCCATTTTAAACTCACAAAGCCCCTGAAAGGTACGTTAGGCTTGATTCCAAGACACATGTGGGCCTGTGTGCAGTTCATCCATGCCTAATGGGGCCAGTAATGCCATCTAGGGCCAATTCTGATGGGACAACAACACAGGGAGACCCTCTCATTATGTCCCATTTTCCTGATCCAGATTGAACTATTTGAACCTTTTGAATCCATGTTCGGTTGTGTGGACCCAGGATGTGATTGACTGGCCAATGGACATACAGCAATCTCCAAAATCTGAATTTTGACCTTCCCAACCCTTTAACCACCATGCCTAGTACACCCCACTAGACTGGGTTTGCATAAGGTTGCCAGTTTTGGGTTGGGAAATACCTCAAAACTGGGGGTGGAGCTGGGAGTGGGTGGTATTTGGGGGGCGGGGAGGGACCTCAGTGGAGTATAATTATATGGAGTCCACCCTCCAAAGCAGCCATTTTCTCCAGGGGAGCTGTCGCCTGGAGATGAGCTATAATTCTAGAGGATCTCCAGGTCCTACTTGGGGACTGGCATTGCTAGTTTTGCAGCAAAGCAGTTCTCAACTTTTTAATGTTAGCATTTCTCTCAGATAATTGGGCATATGGCTACAGCTTTAGGATCTCTTCCAGTCCATCAGATTTCTTTATGTGTCTTAATATGTTTGTTACAGTCCACAGGCTAGCATTCCCAGAGCACTTTACAAGCCAAAGAACAATTTAAGTAACAAGTTCAGTACAAAGTGAAATTAAAAACAGCTGAGTGAAAAAGCAGTTAAAATACCCAAGCCGCTCAAAAATGATCCGTCAAGGTTCAGAGCTGCTTAAAAAATCCAAACCACCAAGTAATAACAACACTAACACAATAAAAACAAACTTGAAAACCCCAATTTTAAAATATCACCGGAAAGCAAAATAAAATACCTGAACTGAGGAGCATAAAACTGTCTTAGCATTTAAAGGTCAGCAGATTTGGTACCAAGCAACCTTTTCAGGGCTGGAGGTGCCAGAGCTTTGGTGCCAGAACTGAAAGAGCATCCTCACTCTTCTAACAGCTAAGTTGCATGTAGAAGAGCCTTGGGGGTCTTAGTAAATGAACCCAGTGGGCTTCTTGCATCTTGAATAATTTCCTTGTCTGGAAACTTGGTGTCCCTGGCTCTTGCTAATAGTTGTAGATGATCTCGTGAGCTGATGCAGGATCCCTGGAAGGTTGAGAGACATGGAGTTTTTTCTATGAGCTCAATTGGTAGAGAGCCCACTTGGATAGCATATTTAAATATACTTGTGTGTACTGAATGTTACGTCAGAGCAGGCACATTTACTGGTGGTGCTCATAGTCACTAATCCAGCCTTTAATGACAGCTGATCTTTCAGTACACAAGCAGGACCTTGCAAGCAAGCCTCCCACCCCCATTCATTCATTCATTCATTTATCCATCCATCCATTCTTAGACTTTTATCCTGCCACTCTTGAGAGACTCATAGCGGCTTACAGATATAAAAATCCCATAAAACCCCCAAGATTTGTTGCCAAATTCCCCCTAACCCCCACATAGACCAACCTAGGGATGGGGAGCCCTGGCCTCAACCAAAGACCTGCCAGAAGAGCTCTGTTTTACAGGCCCTGCGGAACTGTGATAGCTCCTTAAGTGCCCTCAGCTCTCCTAGGAGCTCATTCCACCAGGTTGGGGTGAGGACCGAAAAAGCCCTTTCCCTGGTTGAGGCCAGGTGTACTTCCATGGAGCCAGGAACCATTTACACCATTGCACTTACCAGCTTTGGCTGTGGCCACTGCCAGGGTTGCCAGGTCTCCTGCTATGGTGTGGGGCCTCTTTTCACTGCCACTCCTTTGGGCAGTGGAAGGGGAAAAGATCAATACCATGATGTACTCCTGGGTTTGCCATAGTGATTCTTAGAGTTACATGATGTTCTTTCCTGTTTTGCCTGGAAGTGACATCACGTAGAATCATAGAGTTGGAAGGGATCTCCAGGGTAATCTAGTCCAATCCCCTGCAGAATACAGGAACTCACAACTATCTGCCTACCCATAGTGACCCCAGTTTCATGCCCAAATTATCCCTCCCCCTCAAAAAAAATCTCCAGAATCAAGCCTGGAGAGGAGGAAATTATCTTACCATCCCACAGTGGTGATTAGCCTTTGAGTATGCAAGGAAGGACAACAAGAGACAAACACTGGCACATCCCTTCCTACTCACCCTTTCCCATTTTGCCTAAGTTCATAAAATCAGCATTTCTGTCAGATGACTATCTCTCCTCTGCTTAAAAACGTCCAAAGAAGGAGAACTCACCGAAGCCTGTTCCACTGAGGAACCGCTTTAACTGTCAGGAACTGCTTCTGGATTCTTTTGAATTAATTTCAACCCATTGGTTCTGATCTGACCCTCTGGGGCAACAGAAAACTTCTATATGACAACCCTTCAAGCATTTGAAGATGGTTATTACATCACTTCTTAGTTGTCTCCAGTCTAAACAGACGAAGCTCCTTCAACCTTTCCTCATACAACGTAGTCTCCAAACATCTTACCATCTTTGTAGTCCTCCTCTGGACACGCTCCAGTTTCTCTAAATCTTTCCTCAGTTGCGGTACCCAAAACTGAACACCATACTCCAAGTGAGGTCTTACCTGAGCAGAATAAAGCAGTAACATCACCTCACATCAGTGGTCCCCAACCTTTTTATCACCGGGGACCGGTCAACGCTTGACAATTTTACTGAGGCCTGGGGGGGGGTAGTTTTTTGCTGAGGGACGTCACCGCTGCCTGAGCCCCTGCTCCACTTGCTTTCCCACCGGCGCCCCTGACTTCCAGCCGTCCCCTGGGGGGCACTGCCAGCAGTGCACAGCTGCACAGTGCCACACCAAAGGGAAGCCCCAGCCATGGCAGCTGCCAGAGAGCACCAAAGGTGAGCTGGCGGCAGAGTGGCAGGGCGGCCCCCGAGGCAGCAGCCGGGGAGGAGGACGAGGAGGATCTGCGGCCCGGTACTGACAGATTCACGGACCAGTACCGGTCCCCAGACCGGGGGTTGGGGACCACTGCCTCACATGATCTGGACATTATACTTCTCTTAATACAGCCCAAAATCCCATTTCCCTTTTTGGCTACTGAGTCATACTGCTGACTCATGTTCAGTGTCTGATCTAAGACCCCCAAATACTTTTCACGCGTACCACTGCCAAATCAAGTCTCGCCCATCCTATAATGATGCATATGATTTTTCCTACCTAAATGAAGAACTTAACATTTATCACTACTGAAAGTCATTTTATTCATTTTAGCTTAGTTTTCTAGCCCGTCAAGATCATCCAGTATTCTGAGTATGTCTTTTGGTTTGTGTGCTACCCCTCCCAGTTTAGTGTATTCTGCAAATTTAATAAGTATCCCCTCTAATCCCTCATCCAAATCATTTATAAATATGTTGAACAACACAGGCCCCAGGAGAGATGCCTGAGTCACACCACTCATCACTCCCCTCCAGTAAGATGACAAACCATGTACAAGCACCCTTTGGGTACAATCTGTCACCCAGTTCTCAATCCACCTAACAGTAATAAGATCATGCCCCGCCCAAGTGCACCCTATTTCCTCATCCCAGTCTCTCATGGGGTGGCAGCCTTGGGCTTGCAACCTAGCTGTTGTCTATGCCAGCCTCAGAAAGTTGCTGGCAGGCTTCCAGTCCCCTCTGCCAGGTTTTCCTGTCAGCTGCCATGGCCCAGGATGCTGAATCTGGCCTGTGTTTGCCCTCTCTAGAATCATCCATCAGTCTTCCAGTTACATTTCCTGCCCCAATAGGTTGATAATTATGGAGTTCTTGCGCTGATCCTATGCTCTTTCCTTCTCATTTTGCCAGAGTTGACAGAATAATGGAGCATCAGGTACAAAGCAGTCATGACTCTGCATGAGTCATGATGCTGGTATTTTTATCCTAGATCTCCCACTGCTTCACTTCACCTTATAAGACAAGCAAATAAGCTGTATGTTAGAGGGGCATGCCTGCTTAAAAGCGGAGGAATGCATCTTTGCTTCTAGGGACTTTAAAAGACTCTCACTTGCATCGTCCCACAAGGCCTGCTTAGTCTGAGAAATTTATTGCATAGGCTTTGTGTCTTTTGATTGTTATTTAAAGAGCATTTTTAATTTGTACCTTTTTTGACACATTATTTAATTTGCCAGGCTGATAGTACTTGTGAGTTTGCTTTACATAAAATGAATAAATTGGGGAGTAGGGAACACCCGAATGCTTCCAAAAAGGTACATAGGACTTTGTTCAGGTGTCTCTTTGATGGGAAATACAACAGTTGTTCATGGCTAATATTGATCATTAAGTTGTTCTTTGGAGGAAAATGTTCTTGAAATACATAGTACCCTCACCATATACTACTATGCAGGCAGCTTTCCCCTGATCTCTTGCTTTCTGCATTTATTTATTTACACATACTGTATTTAGAGTGTTTTCTCACCGAACCCTAAGATATAAATTGAAGCAATCAGTGGGATGAAACACCAAATAAATAATGCAATGGAATTAGAATTACAGAAATCTAAAACAAAAGCATAGCCTATCAGAAATGATACATCAAAACAATGCGGAAAATAATATTACATAAGTAAAGTACAGTGTTGTGAAAATAAAATATATATAGCAAACGTAGCTTACCCTACGGAATAGGCCACAGTCCTTTAAAAAAAAAAGTCTTCCTGAGCATTTCTGTTATAATGTAGGCTTATATGTAACCTTTATAAAAAGGCCCTCCTGAGCAATTTGATTTATGTAATTTGCAGAATGACAGAAGCTTGTAAATCTTCTTGACCTCGGAGGGGGGGGGGAGCAAACAGAGAATGGGTTGTGCAAACTATGCAAAATGTCATTTGCTATCTGCTTGCAGTTTTTAGACTGTCCCATCTATAGCGAGACAATAATATCAGTCTATTAAATAATGTGAGTATAAATATGAGACAATTTGTACGTATGTGCTTTGAACATGTGGTGTATAAAGTGAAGTTTTATTATTATTGCTAATAATAGGGAGAGATAAATGTGCAATTCTGGAGGGGCATCCCAATTAGTCTGCTTCAGCCAAAACAATAAATAATGTTTGTGGTATCTTAGAAGCTGATAAAATGGTAAAGGCTTTTGTGATTCACAGCCCTTTCCTTCCAGTAGGGTTGCCTGTTCCCCCCGCCAGCTGAAAGGGATGAGGGAATAAGGCTGCTAGATCCAAGTTGGGGAACTCCTGGAGATTTAGGGATGGAGCCTAGGGAGCACAGGGACCTCAGTAGGGTCCAATGCCATAGAGCCCACCCTCCAGATCATCTCTTTTCCCAAAGGTAACTGATCTGTGTAGTCTGGAGATAAGCTGCAATTCCAGGGGATCCTCAGCTGGAATCCATAACTTCCAGTGCTTTGTACTTCATACCAATCCTGCACCAGCGGCACCACACCTTCCTGTGTCCCCACGGGGACCCATTTTAGTGGCCGATACTGTCCGCCCCAGATTTCTGCATCCCCATGACACAGCATGGAGATGGGGGGTTATTTGCAAATAACAAAAAGGCCACATTTGGCCCCACGGTGCTGCAAAGTGAGGCCGCGATGGCGCCTGTGGGGGGGAAAGGGAACGTGGAAATATCCACATTCGCTTTCCATGGGGTATCGGAGGGCCTAAAGCAGGCCAGGGCTAGGATGGGGCCGGCGCTGACATCATGTGGACATGGGGATTAGCCTTGCATCCATACAAGCGCTGTCCTGGCCTTTTCTGCCCATGTGGAATTGGTCTTAGTGGTATAGATGTTCATAAAGAAAGCTTTTATGTGGGAGCCAAAGAATCATCATTCTTTTATTTCCTATTATTAATTTAGTTAAATTGATGGTCCTATTAAGAAATATTAAGAAACTTAATTCCTGTGTTCCTTCCATTGGGATGATTACAGTACATAAGAGATATACCGTACTTCCTCTTGTATCCTTGAAACAGTTTTGCAGCTATTTTTCTACTTTATTGCTTCCAAAAGAGATCCCATTAGAGAGAAAAAGTCAGTATTCCCCCCACTAATCCAGTGTTTTGTTTCGATGGAACCCATTTTACGTTCTATAAAGTGGAAAGTGATTATATTCCCAGCTGGCCTGAAAAGCTGCAACAAAGAAAGAACTGCAGCAGAGAAGGACTTGGATCGTAAGCGAGGAGTGACATCTGCTCTCGTTCACAGCCTCTATACTTTTGAGATCTTAATACATGCTTAGATGTATTCACAAGGCTAGCACTTTGATGATCTAGATGCCTGAAAAGAGATTTGGGGATCTCCAGCCATTAACAATGCAGCGAGTTTTTAAAACTTTGAGGTGGAAGCAAAACAGGCATCTCCCTTTGATTTGTATTAATTTGATTTAATCCACTTTTCCTAATTCCATCTGCCCTTTCATGTGCTACATAACAAGAAAGCAAGCTGAATGCCTTTAGAGCTGAATGAAGGACGGTATTATCAGCGCAGAATAACAGTGGAAAGACTGGATCAGAACCCATGTGAATTGATAAACTACCCTGGGGCAGTTTAGCAATTCGTAAATGCTTTTAGCGCATCCCATTGTTTTAAGCATTTTTTAGTATAGTGTTATGAGTTTGCTGTGTTCATGGAGCCATAAATAAAATTCTGCAGTAATAATCTTGGTGCTTATATAGCACTTTCCTTGCATGTTCAATGTGCTTCACATATATTATGTAACTAAATGATATGAAACAACAGATTATACCTATTAGTACTGAGCCATCAACTGTGACTAGATAGAAACACGTATTGTTTTAAGTCTGATTGCAAGGAGTTTTAACAAGTCATTAGTAGGAGTCATCATGGATTAACAGATCTGTTCTCAACCAGAAGACTTTCCATAATGCCTTTCTACGTGTGAGCTTCTTTGTTGAGATTCTCTGTCATATTGCATAATAGTTCATGATGAACCGCTATTAGCTACTGTGGTGTTTTGTAAAATAAATACTGCCCAAAAGGATTAGCAGTAGTGTCATGGCATTAAGAGAGCTATGTCCATGAGGCCTAGAGCAGCGTTCGCTGGCAGGGGCTCATGGGAATTGTAGTCCATGGACATCTGGAAGGCCGCAGTTTGACTACCCCTGGCCTAGAGCATCAATCCAGTTATAAATTCTGTTTTATGTAATTTCTGCTGGTATCAGCATAATTTATATATGTGCTGCAGTTTAATGATTTGCAGTTTCTTCCTTTTGAATTCCTAATTTAAATATGGAAATTAACATTAAACAACAAGAAGAAGAAGTTCTTATATGCCCCTTTTCTCTACCTTGAGGAGTCTCAAAGCGGCTTACAGTCGAATTCCCTTTCCTCTCCCCACAACAGACACCTGTGAGGTAGGTGAGGCTGAGAGCAGGTTCCTCAGTGCTGTGGCAAGCCCAAGGTCACCCAGCTGGCTGCATGTGGGGGAGGAGTGGGAATCGAACCTGGCTCGCCAGTTTAGAAGTCCAAACTCCTAACCACTACACCAAAATTATGCAAATAAGACTGCATTCCTGCTTTATTAAAACCAATAGATTTATAGTGTTTTCTGTAGAGGCAGCATTTTACCCTCAGTATTTTCATTGCGTGTATCATATACACTGATGTTCTGTTTCTCTAAGTGCCAGCGGTGAGGCACAAAGTGCATTCAACAAGCAAAATATCACAGCCAGTGGCAATGCTACAATGCCACAACGATCCATAGGACAATAATGTCATCATCTGGAAACCTCTTAGGGCAACTGTACCAGCCAGAGATTTCCTGGCTTTCTATCAGGGTGTGGCACTCGTGACCACATAGCAAATTTGTACTGGATTTAGGAAAAGTCACGGGAATATCAGAAGGATGTCTACATCTGCTTTATTGACTACAAGAAAGCATGTCATCATAGAAAGGCAATGGAAATCAATAAAATTCATGAAAGTATTAAATGCACGGGGAAATGAAGCTGTATTTTTATGAGCTATTTACATGTCGTTAGTTCTGCTAGCAACCTTCATTTTGAACTGGAAAACAAAAGCTAACAAATATTGAACCTGTTTTATAATAGTCCATGTGGGCCCATGGAACATTTTGGATTAGTTATACATCATCATAGTTATTCCATATTTGTCTTTTTGTTGACGTGATGAATTCACAGTCTACTGCATTTTCAGATGCTATCCATGGCCTGGATTTCATGTTTCTCTTTATCTTAATTTAGTTGTTAGATATAGAGGACAAAAGCTTTTATGGAATTAGGACTGGCATGTGAAGAGGAATCTGTCCAAATGGCTGACAGGTCTTTAGGTCGTAATACGTTGTGCTGGCTTTTTAAAAAGAAAATAGCAAGGGATGGATGAATCTGACTGAGAGGATTTGCATCCTACCAGTGGGAAGAAATTTACACAATAGCTGACACCTGACTCTTTGTTTTATTTATTTTTTCATCCTCACCATCGTTCTGTTCTCTTGAAATACAAATCCAATATAAGCCTTGAATGAAGAAGGCCCTTATTATGTTGATTTGCATAACGTATTTTCATCTTGCTGCTAGTGAATGTTGCTGCTGATCACACTGGTATGTCATACAGATTTTCTCCCTTAATGGTCCCCAAAAAGAGCAGTCACTCAGTTTGGTTATCCTCTTAATAAGCAGCTGAAAGCTAGACAGCAATATGACCTGGTTCAAAGTCCGTGACTGAAGCCAGTTGCATGTTTTTTTAATTATAATTTTATGCTATATCTTGAGTTCTGCATACACTGAGCACCAAGACAAAAATATTTAATATTTGACAGTATTTGCTGCGTTATAAAACTATAAGCAAACATACATTATTAAATCCTGTTGTATGCTCTTGCCTGGTAGCTGAAACATTTGGATGTGTCCTTTCAAGCAATGAATTCAAAGCATGCAAATTCATTAAGGGAAACAAATGATTGGTTGGCTGTAAGGTAATATGTCAATAAAACCCTGTTTAAAAAAACCCAATGTGAGGACGAAGGAATGCTGGAGCAAAGTCAAATAGGCAGGGATTTCTTCACAGAATCTACTTTGTATAAATGTATAAATAGATAATTTCATCAGAGGAAGACTAAGTGGAATGATAGGACTCAACCCAGCAATGATAGGACTCAACCCAGAATTCAGCAGCTCCTATAATACATTTCATAGTGCAATCCTATGCAGCGTTACTCCAGTCTAAGCCCACTGATTTTATTGGGCTTAAACTGTGTGGTGAAGAGACAGCATTGGGAGACCCAGGTTTGAATCCCCACTCTGTCATGAAAGCTTGCTAGGTGACCTTGGGACAGTCACACTCTCTCAGTCTGGAGGAGAGAATGATGTAAGCTGTTTTGGGTCCCTATTGGGAAGAAAGGTGGCTTATAAATAAAGTCAATAAACAAACAAACTGGAGTAACTCTGCAAAGGATTGCCCTGTCAGTTATCTTCCTGGTTTCTTATTCTAGTTCAGGTCACCAGTGAGACATGTAGATAGCAATGCTTTGCTTTATGGACAGATGGCGATGCGCCTGAGTTGCACCCATTCTTATTACCTTGCTTGCCTCTTCATTTGTTTATATTTGGATTTATTATTTGCCCTCTCTGTGGATTCAAGAAGTGTTACCATAGTCTATGAACTTCGGAGCCAAAAGTCATTTTCAAATTGGCAAAGACTACTTGAGCTTGCTGTCTGTTTTGTGTTTCTTAAGTGCTGGTGTTTTGGCTTCCTTTCCATATGATTTCATAAACTTGCCCTTGAGTGTATCTTCTTGGGATGGTGCTTCCAACTTTTTTTTCCTTTTTATAGTTCATTTCAGCATATCTTTCCTTCTTATAATCCTTTTCTTTTCATGTAGAGCCAAGCTTGAGACAAGAAAGAATTGACTGCCTCTTGTACCTAAAAAGTTAGGCCCAAATAATCCTGAACACTGCCACTGGACAGTTTACCTGAAAGGAGTATGATTGCTGCTTACATATTGCCCACATCATTAAGGCATAAGTCAAGGCTATGAGAGTGGATGACACAAGGGTACAGCTGAAAATCCTCTTGCAGCATGGTAGGATTTTCAATGATCCTTCCTAGTTATTTTTAAAATCCTGCATTACTGGAGCAATTGAAACATATCTGCAAAGGAAATAAAGCAAAATAATGAAATAATGGGGAAAAATGAAAAACTAAATACATAGTTTACAAAAATATTTAAAATCTCCAATGAAATTTATAATCTGATTTAATTGATAATATTGTTTTCTTTTGTTTGCTTGAATTATATTCTAAAAACCTAAGCTGTAGAGTATGTTTTGCCACAACTGGCCTGTCTTTTAATTATATAAAATGATGACATACTCAACAAGCAAGGAAATCCTCATTGAACTCTGGTTTCCATGGAGTTAATGAACCTGGCATCTGCCTGGTTAATCTGTTATTAATCTTGAATGACCTTCCTAAGAACTTACTACAAGATTTGAAGTGGGAAGCAGGATTTTCCAGTCTGAATATAGAATTGTCATGCTTCCTGTATAGGTATTATAGCAGTTTTTAAAAAAATCTTATAAAAATTATGCATGGTTGTATATTGTATTATTGTACTCATTCACCTCCTGGATTTTATTTTCTAGACCTAAAAATCCAGGCATTGAATTTATGACAATAATGCAGTATTCAGTGACTGGCTACCCAGAGCCAGCCAGTTACCCTGAAGGGGCAACAAATAGGACATAGACTCCAAGACATTCCCTGATGTTGCCTCTGAGTGACTGCAGCATAACAAACAGATAATATAGGATATTCATCCTTGCCTGAGATACAATACATCGCTTATATTAGGCATGACAGTATCACCAGTCTTTATAGCAAAGAGCATTAAGTGAAATCTTTGCAATGTAAAAGTTTCCTTTAATGCACATCTAGCTGAATCATTTGAGTAACTTGACAACTCATAGTGAAATGTAATCAACAAGAAGTAGCTTTAAAATTTAATATGTTGAAACAATATCTTTCTGACCCTCATCTCAAATTCCTGTTCAGCAGCTGATACATCATCAGATATTAGAAAATAATCTAGGGAAAGGCCATATAACTGGCTGAGCAGAACACTGAGACCAGATTGATAAGTTTGGATAATCACAGTTCAAGTATTCATAGTGACGAATCCTTTGAAGACTGTTGCTTGCTTTTTGTTTAAGTTTTAAGTAATACTTAGAGACCCTGGAATATTTTCATCTCCACTGGAAGGATCCACCTTTCAGTTTGTCAAAGGGGTACTAATCTATGGGCCGTGACAGTCTTCCTTCTTCTTCCTATATAGATACTCTGAAAGCATAAAACTTGACTGCAGTAGATGAGGGGTATAACAGTATGTAATCTAGTATTAGTATGAAATGTACATCTAGGAATGTATGGATTCATACAGAAAACTGGGAAAACAGCTATTTCTTTACAAACACCTCCTGAGTTGGTAGCTTTTGGAACTTGAACCTTTCTGGTTATCTGTTGTGCTTCCTCACTATATCACCTCTTCCCTTCCCAGGACAAGAGAAGGTCTTTCTTTTGGCTTGTACCCAGTTTATGCAGCTTCAGAAACTCAGCTTCTGATAATCTGTCCGATACCAACGACACACCACCATCTCAAAGGAAAAATCCTGCTTTCCACTTCAGCACAGAAGATGTGTCAAGGAGCCACACTAAAGGGGTTAATGAGAGTCCCTGGGCTAAATTTTGCAATGCTTTCAGAATGTAAGAGCTAAACTTCAGGTCTGGAGCAAAACAGCAAATACAGCAACAGTCTCTGTCAGACTAATATTCCTGGAATTAAATAGGAAAGGAGGAAATGCAAATTCCCTTTTATACACAAACACAGGTAAGGTACACATGAAGTTGCCTTATACTGAAACAGACTATTGAACCATCAAAATCAGTAGTGTCTACTCAGATCTGTTGGCCAAATGCATAGTCAATCATTTCCAGAACAACAGATTCTAGTCTAGGAAACTTCTCTGCAAATTTTAGCATCCATGTAATTTGAGGCCTGGTAAAATAGTCCGCAGCCCTGACCTGGGCTGAATCTGCACGGAGCTTTTGTTTCGATTCCAGGTCGATTCAGTCCCTGCCATATACATTGAATGCAATTTCCATTTTGAATTTGGCCAATTTAAATTTTTCATCTGCAACAAACATGATTGATATGGAGTGACCCTACCTTTTCCCCACGATATCCTGGAGTGGATATAACTCTCGATTTTTGAAAAAACAGCTTGAATAAGTGTGCAGCTCTATGCTTTCCCCGAAATAACTTGCTGCTGACCCTCCAGTGCTGTAGAAAAGCCCTGATTGGCCAGGGTGTCAGTTCCTGGTTCCAGGTTGCAAGGCTTCCCTTCAAGGGGAAGCCCTAACTTCTCTCAGCAGAATTTCCAGAAGCCCTAACTTCTCTTGGCAGAGATTTTCCTCTTGGATTTATTCCCTATTCTCTGCTGTCTCCAATCCTCCCCCCCCCCCATTCAAGAAAAGAAAGAAAGAGGCTCCTGCTGCACTTGGATCCTCCCCCCCTTCTGAGCTTCCCTAATCATGTGCAGAACACTTTTCTGTTTCAATGGGGGGGGGGGGATAGAGGAAGACCCGAGTTCAAATCAATCTGAATTCAGCAGAATAGACAAAGTGAGTGCAGATGTTGAGGTCCTTCCCTGTCCATTCCCAGCTTCACCCCCAAAGTCTCCAGGTATTTTCTAACCCAGAACTGGCAACCTTATTTGAGGAAGAACCAATTGGATATCAGGAAACATATTATGAGAACCATAGTACCCACAGGTATCCTGTTGGGGGTCAGTAGCCTACACTAGAATATAAATGATGCCAAAGTACAGAGAGGGAAGCAGGAAAACAAAGTAAATTAAGATTCCAAGTGCTCTTCTAGATTCTCATTTTCCTTGCTTGTATGTTCCAGATTTAAGAAACAAGTTTTTTATGCCAGACATATACCAATATAATACTGACTCAACCACTAGACAGAACAAAACATGTAAAGTGGGGATGGGGGTGGGGAGAAGCAATCAGGACACGCAAGCAAGGAAAATGAGAATGTGGGTCCTCTCATTGTTATCCATTGTTCCTCTTAATATTTGTGAAACAGCCCTAGGGGTGGAGAGTGTCCTGGCTGTCCGAGTTGGAACAGGGCCAATCAGGTTGCTGCCAGCAAAGGTGGCCACACCCTGATTGGCCCTGCACCTACAGCTCCCTCCCTCCCTGGACGCTAGCCACTTTGCTCTCAGATGCTGCAGGAGCCAGTAAGAGAGAGAGACACACAGAGAACCCTGCCAAACCACAAACCAGCCCTGATTACCTGCTATGGCTCCTGCTGCGAGGGAGAGAGAGACAGAGACAGAGAGAGCCGTTCAAACGACCCCTCATTCCCTGCTACATACAGCCCTGATTACCTCCTATGGCTCCTGCTGCGACAAAGAGAGAGAGAGAGAGATCTGCGCCTGCCGGTGTCCCATGGGTCCTAGCGCCCATTGTGTTCCTGGTTGCAATGGGCTTTCTTGCTAGTCTTACATAAAAAGACAGGAGCCCAATTGCAGTTGTCATCCGTGAGAGTGGTGGAGTAGGTCATGCTGCCTTGATGGTCCCTTTGAGGCAGTCTAGAGAATGGTTACTGCATGAGATGGGCTGGAGAGGGGTGGATGATTTTCAGTTATTGTTTATTGTCCTCTCTGGAGCCAGGTTTTATCATGGACCATTTTTCAAAGCATTAATGGGAAAATTCTGCCCAATTTCAACCTGCAACACACAAGGCTACTTGTGTATTGCTGCATGTGTCAGAATTGGTACATTGTTAGGAACTATATTTGCATCTGCCAAAAGATCTTAAGATCAGCAATTAAACTTGATGAAATAAAAATAACAAATAAATCCTGTCTTTGTTCTTATTGATTAAAGTCTCCCTTTACTAGAGTACAAACTCCTACATTTTTCATAGAAAAGGGAAGTAGAATCAATGAAAGAATCCTATGAGTCCTATTACATATTTCAACATTGCAAGCTGTCATAGGTGTAAGTAACACTCAGATGCAATGCAAATTAGCTTGCTGTAGCCATGCTACATTCATCATACACATAGTATAGGAATGTAGCAGCAAACAGAATTCCAAACTCTGTGTGTAAAAATGTGTATGAATTTATATACAGCCTGGGAGACTATACAGTCCCAAGCAGTTACACCCTTTTAAACTCACTATTTTTCAGTGCATTAACTCTGGTTAGAGTTGGACTGTAAGACCCTGATCCATAACTCCTAGAGCAAATTTCAGTCTTTTCCATGAATTTAAGCCACCCTGGGTAGGTTTCTTGGAGTAGCAGTAAAAAAAATTCCTCTAAATAAATGGACTAATTCTTTGAAGTACATCCCACTTGTATTTTAGTTCAGGTTTGTTTTGTTTTACTGTTTGACTTAATGCAGTATAGGAGAGATATTTCAGCAGATTATGCTTAAGAAGCAGCTAAAACATAATGCAAACAGCATTTGAGGTACAGCAAAAATATCAAGTCAAACAGGGTTCAGTTGGTACAGGGTTCAGTTGGTATAACTGACCCCCCCCCCTCCTCAGGTCTAGATATTCTTGTGTAGCTGCAGGGTGGATGCAGAAATTCTATTCCTAAGAGAGAAGCAATTATAAGACCTACCCCTACCCCCATCAGGAACAGACTGCTGGCTTGTCGTTCACACAGTATTTTTTCATTGTGGGGCCCTAATCCATGGCAGTCTGCAGTATGGGAGCACAATCCACAGTCGTCATAGCAAATTTGTGTTTGTAGCCATGCTTATGATACAGTGACATTGTGTTTCATCGTGCCATGCTTTTATTCATGGAGTGCATGCTCTTGCATACCTGAATTTTTAACATTTGCATTGTTCATAGACCACTTTTCTCACTGAGACTCTAAGCAGATAATGTAATGTAAATCAACTTGAATCCAAAAGTTTGGAGATGTTACAGTTCCCTCAATTTATAAATTAGACAACAGATTTATTTGGCATGCTCTTTCATAAGGAGGCTATGTGTATTCTCATGCATTATGGGTACTCACGCATTATCATTTCTCATCATGGGAGTGAGCTACAGATGCAATCCCATGAACAAACCAATACTACGTTTAAATGATCAACCTTGGAACTCAAACTCAGATCTCATTGAACTGCAAAATGTCAAGAGAATGTTCTGCATATTCGTTACTTCATAGGGCAAGGGAACGGAATATTAATCATTTAGTTTAAAATATCACGGAGTTCAACTTTTAAAACTTAATTGTTCACAGATGCATTATTTTAGACAACCGGGTCCCTAAAGGATTCTGATTTACATTTCTCTGCTTCACTGACTACAGACATTTCAGCAATTCTTTGAACCCATGACATAAATTTACGGAGCATTGTTTTCTATTAAGTGAGTAGCTGATCACTTTGTTTGGCCCTGTTTGATCTCTAAGGCTCTTTTGAGCCGATTTGCTTTTAAGTACTTGTTCGACTCTGCAGAACTTGGGCTGTGAGAAGCTATATGCTCTTCCATCTGGAAGGCGCTCTCCAAGAGGAGCCCCAGTAAGAAATTTACTGCCCTCTTGGGTGAAAAGCTGTCCAGATCTTTTGTAAGTTGGGATGCTGGGTAAGAGCCCTTTTACAAGGCCAAAGAAAATCTGCTTTTTGATACCATGTACCATTTTAAATACTTATCAAAGAGTCACTAATCTTAGATAACCGTGCTGAAATTGAACTCACACCATTTAGGTGCCATAATATGTAACCTGTCAAGCCTCTTAATGCAAATCACATCCATTTTTAAAATAACTCTCTGAATCTCACAAGTATTAACTCATGGAAGGGTTATTTTGTTATTTGTCTCTGTAGTCAAGGCCTTTTTATAGTAATGGTTCAGAGATGCACATTTGCCACATAGCATAATGTTACTGTTGTGTTAAAATTACCTTTTAAAATGGAGGTTAGCAGGGTGAAAGTAGAGCCTCTTGTGGCGCAGAGTGGTAAGGCAGCAGACATGCAGTCTGAAAGCTCTGCCCACGAGGCTGGGAGTTCAATCCCAGTAGCCGGCTTAAGGTTGACTCAGCCTTCCATCCTTCTGAGGTCGGTAAAATGAGTACTCGGCTTGCTGGGGGGTAAACGGTAATGACTGGGGAAGGCACTGGCAAACCACCCCATATTGAGTCTGCCATGAAAACTCTAGAGGGCATCATCCCAAGGGTCAGACATGACCCAGTGCTTGCACAGGGGATACCTTTATCTTTAAGGGTGAAAGTATGCTATTTTCTAAATATTGTATCTAGCCTGTTGTTGCTAGTGTCCATCACATTCTAGAATGTTGATATTTGCATGAACACAATTCACACTGTTTCCTTGTTAGCTTGATGCTGCGCAAGTCCTTCATTAATGCCTTTGATAGTATGTTCCTCCTTGCTAATATGCTATCTCTCCAACAACTGAATTTTAAGACCTTCCAGATGGAACCTATATCTTACAGAGGCTGCAGACAGGGTACGGCTCTGATGATTCCCATTTCTAGTAATGTTTAGATTAAATATGTCTTTCTAAAGCCCTTGGAAAACAAAAATGAAACCACAAAATGGCTGTAATTCACAAAAGACCTCACAAGACATAGCTGTGCGCTTACTCATGCATGGATGTCAGAGTAAGCATTTCATCCTGTTCCAAGACCTACTTTCAGAGATGGGACCTTCCCCCGCCCTTGATTTTACAAAACAAATGTATTCTGAAGAAGTATATAGATATATCTCTAATAAATGGAATTCCGGAGACCTTTATCAAAGAGCTGATACTATATGACCTGTGAAAGCTTGCTGTGTGTCAGGACTGGGATCATATATGATAGCTAATTGGAGACAGGGATGGAGTCAAGAAAAGGCCAGAGGTCTTAACCCAGACCACGTTGAATCACCAAACAGGAAACAGTCATTTAAAAGCCAGTGGGTTATTATGAAGAAACAATCCTAAATGCATCAAGTCACTAGACAGGAGCCGAGCTTAAGAGGAAAATAGGGCCAGGAATAAAGATAGCAGGTCATCTCATCAGCATCTTAGGACAAAGTAAGATAGACAGTTCATAGGACAAGAATCTGCAGCCTTGCTGCTGCAGGTAGCCAATGGGCTGTGTTGGGTAGAACCTCTCTGAGGCTCAGAGTTTCTTATAGGTCCCAGGAATGAACATTGCAGCCTCCATGCCTCGCCTCATGGTTCTGCAAATCTTCTGATTTGAAGGTTATTGGTTCAAGACCTAGTAGGCCCTCAGTGCTAATATGCAGGCAATACCTGATCATATAAACTGCTACAACAATTGTATTCCACCCTCAGTCTGTAGTGCCAGGGCACTGTGGTTATCCTTCCATTTTATCCGCACAATATGATGTAGGATTGACCGAGAGGGACTTCATGGCTGAATGAAATTTTAATCCTGGGTCTCCTTGGTCTTAATCAAACTTTCCAACCATTAATTCATGATGACTCTCAATAAATGTTTAGAATAAAATAAAACATGTTATCGCTTCATATCTGAGATTATAACCTGCATTAATGTTTTGTCATAAGAAACCAATACAATATTAATGTTGCAGAATGGTAGTGACGGCAAACCAGTAGTGCCATGTATATGGGAGCCCCCAAGAGCTCAAGTTTCTGCTTCCCCTGCAAGGCCTGAATGGGAGTGTTCTCATGTTGATCTTGTTCTGTATGCATTGGCTGTAGTCTTCCAGAGTGTGTTTTAGCATTCTCAATTTTTATTTATTAAAAATTTAAACCCCAACTTTCCTCATGGTAGCTTACAAAAATGATTTTCAACATTTCTAGTTAAAAGGAGCTACCCTGTAAGTTTGAAGGCTGTACCTCAAACCCCTACCCCCTCAGATCCCAGGAAAGGTGGGAATGCCGACATTCCTCTTAGTCTATGGTGCTATTGACTTCCATGGGCTCCAAAGCGGCCAAATCATGCACAAGCCTACTTGTGATCCCATAAGGGGTGGCATTCAAAATACTATGCATCTAAGGTTCTAGGTATAGACATTGCAATGGAGAAGTATTTTTTTTAAACCGGGCATTGCCAGGACCTTTAAACTGCGTCAGAATATGGAGGAAGGAGATTGGTTGCCTGAATTGATTGACAGGTGGAAGCACAATGAGTATAAGGCTCTCTTCTGCCTCTTCCAGCAGCAGGTGATAAGGTAAGACGTGGAAAAAGAAGGCAGACAAAGATGAGACAGCAAAAAGGTGAGGAGCATGGGTGGGGGTGCAAAATAATGTCATGCTTTGCCATTCTGCAGGTGTGACGCTACTTTTACTAATGTGAGGAAATGCCCTAAGTCCTACAGGGGGGAAGATTAGGAAAATACTGTGCCTGTCTTGGGTCCAAGCAGCAAAGACGGGGTTGACAACATCAGCGGTGGAAAGGATGCCGGGTTTGGAGGCATCAATACAACACACACTTTTGGGGGTGAGCAGGTGTAGATATAACGTTTGAAATTCCTAGGCAAGCCTCCTTTCTCAGACAGCCATCCATCTGCTGGAGAGCTCGTTTGGCGCCTTCTGTCTCCTGACGAAAGGAAGCCTCCATGATGAACTCACTCTTTCATCTCCTCCAGGGTTATTGACACACCAACATTCCCATCATGCAAACACCATCTGGGAGGGTCTCCCACAACTCGGGGCCTCTCCTCCAGTCACCGCTCCTAGCAGCCCCACAGGTCTCTTACTCTGGGCTCCCAAGGTGACTCCCATTCCCAGCAGAACCAAACAGAAAAAAATGGGTGGCAAGCGGTGGATCCAGATGACTCATAGGAGCCTCTGTCAACTTGGGGGGGGGGGGGAGGACCTGGACAGCCAGTGCTTTCACAGTGTTCCGGCGCTTCCAAAACAATACCTCACTGCTGTGGGGTAGAAGGGATATGGGGAGATGTTCTTCCAGTGCCAAGCTCCTTCCCACCTTGCTTTTCTGGCAAGCACTGTTATGCAGTGGTTCCAGTCATAATTCGAGGATCAGTTTAAGAGTGTGCTGCTGGGGGACTGCTGGCCTGCCCCTTGAATTCCATCTTTTCCCTCATATTTTTCAACATCTATGTAAAACTGCTGGGAAAAGTCATGAGGAAATTTGGGCTGAGCTGCCAGCAGAGATGCCTGGAGGCAGTTTTGGCATGGATGTGGGCTAACAAGCTGAAACAGAACCCCAACAAAATGGAGGTGCTACCAGTGGTGGGAAGGTTTGATTCAGGAAATAGTTTATCCCCTGTTCTCTATGTGATCTCACTCACCTTAAAGGAGCAGATTCATAGCTTCTGCAGCCAGAGGGCTGACTGGAGTGGGTCATAGGACCCATGTCACTCCAGTATTATTCCATCTGCATTGACTTTCAGTTTGCTTCCAGGTTCAAATCAAGGTGTTGACATTGACCCTTAAAGTCATGCATGTCCAGGGACTAACATACCTTAAGGACCATCTTTTCCTATATGAACCTACCTTCTCACCCCAGTTATCCCTCAAGGCCCTGCTCTGAAGTTAGATGGGTGGCAACCCAAGAAAGGGCCTTCTCCAACATGACACCAAAATTGTGTAACTCCCTCCCAGGAAGATTCATTTCTTTCCCACCATCAGCATCTTTTACCAGTAGGTGAAATTTTTTGTTTCATCTGCAATATCCCCACTAATGGTTATTAGCCATTTTTCTAGTGTTGTTTATGTGTTTTAATCAAAGTAATAATAATTGTATTTTTGTTTTAATGTTTTTTTGCTCACTGCCTTTTGAACTCTGATTGGGTTGAAAGGCAGCTTTAAAACGTTTTTAATAGTAATAATCACAATGAGTGCTATATTAGGGTTCATTCCTGGGTGGGCGGCTTTTCTCTAATAGTGGGTTTATGGGGTCCTTCCATAGTGAAAGGAGAGGAGTCACAGACAAAATAATAGCATAGCTTTTTAACAAAGGAAAAATCTCTTTGTATTTTTCTTTGAATTTCAGCTCTTAGTATTACAGTTACATCTGTTGTTCACTGATGGTGTGCATTTACATTTAACTTCATCTCCAGTTTCCGCAGTAGCTTCCTCATGCTGGTTGCTTCTTGCAGTTAATCGTATGTTGTACCAAAGCCGGGGAAGTAGGTAGCTGTGTGGGTCCATAGGAAAATCCCCTCCCCCCCAAAAAAGCACCCATGCAATACCTTTTATTAAAACCAGATCAATGTGTTACAAGCTCTTCAGAACCATGCATCAGAGTGAATGTTACAAAACAAGAAAAGAAGTGGAAAGGGTCAGATCGTTTTAAAGCCTTCCTGTTTGCATTCTGTGGTAGAAGCTTTGCTGAACATTAGGTATCAGTTGGTATCAGATTTCACCCAAAATATTCCATGAGAACCCTCCATGTAAGAATATCGGTAGGCATGACCCAGCAGACCCAGCATGACCCACTTCTGATTTTAAGGTACACTTTAAGGACTTAATGATGAGACCTTGTTAAGGACATATGTATTTAGAATAAATATAAATTGAAAGCGACGATAAAATGGTTCAGAAAAAAGCCTTCAGTTCAATTCTGTCTGTAAAGCAAGCTTTATCTGGATGTGCTGACATTGTCTATGTTAGAATTAATTCTATAAATCTAGCAAAATAAATTCTAGGCAGGATAGTGATGTCACCCCCCTTGGCTCTCCCTATCGCCTTTAAATCCCCCTCTTTTTTTGTATTGAGAGCAGCCATCTGTTCCTCTTTGAACAACCATGGAAGCAGCTGGGTGTGTTGTGCCCTTGATAACAAAAGGCTCCGCTCCATACCAAAGGGTAGCGTGCTGGAGGTTGACAGGACTTCTAAGGATGCTCTGGGTCAACTGACACCTGATGCCGTGCAGCATAGAAACAGAACTAGGATTAGGTGGCATCTGTGTTTCTCTTTGTATGCTTCTTTTAGCAGCCAAGAAGATGGGAGGGGGGGGGCATGTTGCAAACAAACAAATAGCAAGTAATAAAACTAGCAGTTGGAAGCATAAAAGTGGCGGTTAAAAGCCACCTGTAGCTCCTTAATCCTTCCAAATCCTCCAGCACACACAGCCCTAGCAATGTTGTGGAATCTTAGCATTGGTGTCAAAAGCAGATAAACTAAGTGGAGATGTTAAGCAGGGGCAAGGCAAATGTGGCCCCCCAAAAATTTGGGGCACTGTTTTGTTCTTCCTAGTAGTTATTTGGAACATTGGATGTTAATGTGTTTCTATTTCAAGTTCCTGTTTAAAGAATAAGAAGCTGATTTCAGAATAAATTGGTTTGTTGATTGTAAAAACACCCTTTAGCTATCATGATTGTAGACATTGCAGGGGATTCATGAGGGAAAGGCAGGACTTAAAACATGAATTGGCAACATTTAGGCCTGGGCTTCTCAAACTTGACATCAGTATTCCCCCTTCTCTCCTTCCCACTGTGCAGTTCGGCTAGGAAAGATCTGAATGGATCTAGAAGTGAAGACAGCTGATTAAGGTCTCAAAATTAAGGGCTAAGAACATAAGAAAAGACAACTTGGATCAAGTTCAACACTCTTGATGCCATCAAGAGGTCCACCAGTCCTCCCATTATGCCCCCCAAGCACCAAGAATACAGAGCATCACTGCCCCAGACGTATACCTTGTGGTTAACATCCACTGATAGATCTCTGCTCCATATGTTTATCCAATCCCCTCTTGAAATTGTCTCTCCTTGTAGCTGCCACCACTTCCTGCAGCAGTGAATTCCACAAGTTAATTACATTCATGAAAAATAGTACTTCCTTTTATCTTTTTATCTATTCTGGTATAATAATGCTTTTAATTGTTCCATTTATCTGCTCTGGTATGAGAGTGCTTTTAATTTCTCTTGAATATATGTTTAATTTATTGCCATCAATTCCAGTATCAGATTCACACGCATAGTCCCTTCGCTTACTGGCCTTTCCAGTTCCACATTTATCTCCGGCCATAGGCATCTTGCTTTGGGTGCAAACTGGTTCCTTTATCTCCTATACGTCGGTCTCAAGAAAGTCTGTGCAAGCATTCATGCGTTTTTATTTTTCCTCCTGAAATGTGTGTGGATTACATTCTCCCATTTGACATGGAGCAAACACACTCTGTTATTTGTTCTTCATTTCTGATCTGCTGACAGAAGTAAACTGAAATCATGAGACCTGAAAATATAGGACAGCCCCAAGGAAGCACTAGAATCATGTTTTCTCAGCTTTTTTCCAAGCCATGGGACAAGCAACCTTTTCTTTAAACAACCTTATTCTTAGGGTTAAAACAGGCGCCCAGCAAGCCACATGGAAGGTCCTTATGGGCTGCTGGATCCTATGATATCCTACCCAAGTCAATCTGTAACAGAAAGTTATTCATTATACGGCACATTCAGAAGTAGGTTATTTTATATAAATCTCTTTTCTTTGGCTGGTGACCTTAAAAATTCACTTCCCTTAAGCTACCTTTGTTGAAGGAGAATTCTCACGGCACTATTTGTTATTAGTTCCAGAGAATGCCAGAACTGGCTTTCCATTCTGGCTGCTCTGCCTACAGTTGCTTACACAATGTTTTCAGGGGTCAGCAGATGCCAAAAAAGCGGTTGGTGGCTCGGAATGTAACTGCTATTTATGTCTGACTCTGTGATTTCTGGGAAATGTCTCAGAAAGGGATCGCCCTCCTCATTTGGTCATAATCCCACGGAGACTGGATCATATGTGCTCTCAGCGGCATTAACTTTGGTATGCCAAGTTTGAAAGGAGTCCGGAGTATTTAGCAGGAAAGCTGATTTGAGACTCCTCTTGAAAGAAATGCCAAAATAACATAGAGCCCTGAAAAGCCAACATAAAAATAAATATGTATTCTTGTATCCTGCCCTTCCTGGTAGCTCAGGGCAGGAAACAACATGGATTAAAACAATCGGAATTATATTAAAAACAGTATAAGAATTAAGGCATTTATATACATTATATCAGCCCCATTCAGTAGAACTTAAGGTAGGGGGCTCCAGACCTTTCTAAGGGAAGCAGATCTTCCTTCAACTCCGGCAGTGAGGCCAGCCTCAGCCATAGGTCTGATGGATCGGCTCTGTCTTGCAACCCTGCAGAACAGGTTCAAGTCCCACAGAGCCCTGAACATTGATGAGAGTATTGCTCCCTACAGGACTCCGCACATGAGGACCTGAAATTGGAAGCTGCCCCCCTCTGATGCCCCCCTCTGTCCCCAACCGTGGAGAAAAGGCTGCAACTATTTGAGGGCTGTGCCTCGAATCCCCCACAAAATATACTATGGATGTCTGTTTAGTCTCTATCCCACTCTCCTTCATGAAGTTCAGGGTGATGTACATGCTTCTTCCTCGGTTTTATCTTCCCACTAGCTCGTTGAGGTAGATTAGTGTCACCCAGTGAGGTTCTTGACTGAGTGGCAATTAGGAGATAGGTCTCCCCAAGGCCTAGTCTGATTTACTGCGCCCACTGGCCCTGCAGTATCCTATTGTTGCAATTGCCACTTCTGTCACACCCTGTGCTACCTTTTGGTTGGCAACTGAGTGAATCACAATTCATCTGTCAAGATATTCAGGACTGATCCCCAGCATACACTGAATTAAGGCATTAAAGAATAAGAATCTCAGCTGTGGAAGTTCACATGTAGCATTGAAATGCAGCTGAGGCAGACTGCAGTTGCATGTGTCTTGCAATGTGACAGCACTAATGTCTGGATGTATTACGATCCTTGGGAAACAGAAATGAGAATTATCTTGTGACCTATAAAATCATTGGGGAGGGAAAGCTTGGCAAAATGTTCTGGTATTAGGAGGATATCACAAAGCATAGGTCTCATCACCATGGCCTTGAAACAATTAAGATGATACATTCACTGCATTCCACTGTTTTATTGCTAATGATGAAATCCTAACGTGTTTTAGATTGAGGTTTTCCAAGCAACTAAAAATGCCAGCCTAAACAAGTCTACTCAGAATCCTACTGTTATCCAGTGGGATTAATTCCCAGGAAACTGTTCTCAGGATTGCAATGTAAACTGAGTTTCGGTTCATAAAATATAGACCCCCCCCCCCCAATCAGTTTGAGCATCAGAAAGTGCTAGTACTAGAAATAGATTGGCTTGGTGGGACTTAATAATTATCTTTCCAGAATAAATCAGAATCAATGATCCAAACTCAGGATTAAACTAGACAAGATGCTGGGGGTATCCTTGAATGAATCATTCTCACCATTAATGGAACTGCCTCCCTCATGTTTGAAACGAGTCTGGACTTTGAAGTTTCAAAGGAATCTGGAGGTTCCAGGCGACTAGAGAAAATGTACAGGCAACCCTACAATGACCTGCATATTCTCCCCAGACAGGCTAATAGTAGCCCTGGTAGGTAAACTGAAATTGTGAAAAAGTCACCTGATGATTTAAAACAAGAAAAGAAAAAAAACTTCCCCTGCACTGCTATCAAATCAGGTAGGCTCATGGCTGGTATTGAATAGGGGAAAAACACAAGGCAGTCAGTCTGTTCACAGAACTCTCAGCACTTTGTCAGATATGACCATCAGTTTTGGCCAAAGTCATTGTTCTAGATTTCCCTGGCCACCTCCCACTACAAAGGGAGTGGGAAGTTTGACAAAATTGAACATATTCTGTAGTGGTTTGTCACCCTGTTGGGTGCTCTTTCAAGTGCTAGTGCCACTGTTCCTAGCACTGGGTTATGGAACATTGATGCCCCCCTCCTATACCACACAATTAGATACTGGTAAGAGGGTTGGGTTAGGCTTCGCCGTCTGTGGTTTTTTGTTTATTGACGGATGTCCTGTTTTTAATGGGGTTTTATCTGGGTTTTATGATTGACTGTTGTAACCCACCACTAGCCAACTTCAGGAGTAGTGGGGAATAAATCTCGATGATGATGATGTAAGTTTTTTGCTCAGGTAATGTGCAATGTATCTAGATGGGATCTCATTAATGACAAAATTTGGTTGGCTAAAGTTGGTCCTCACATGAGGCCCAGGCCTGACCTGGCCAAACCCAGGGTAGGATTTCAGAAGGATACTCTGTAGTGAGTTTGCTGGGAGAGAAGCCGTGTCTTATTATTCACACGTTTCCTTTGGTGGTCTCCTCATACATATGGTTGTAATATCTGAAATGGACTAGTGACACTTATAAATGTGTTTCCAGCCAGATATCTGAATAGCAAATACAGAACCATTTGCATAGGAAGAGCTGAATCCTGACTAAATTGAAAATTTCCATCGATTTCCCCTGCCCTCTACAGATTCCTTGTTCCTTGAGGTCCCCAGTCATACAAGAACAGCATTTCATAGAGATCAGTGAACTGCGGTGGAAAAAGGGAAGGGGAAGAGTTTCATTATATGACTAGAAAATTTAGTCTGGATCCAATCTCAAACTATGTATCATGACTTCAGAGTATAAGGACAGGCCATAAGAAGAAGAAAAATCTTACAATTATGCAAATACCATTCTTTATTTCTTATATTTCTCTCCTCCCTGTGTTTACTTTTTGTTATTGTTTCGGTTCCCATCTTGAGGAATAGCCTGGATTATTTGCAACATGTGATATGAGTATTTTGGCTAGTTGAGAACACTGTTGATCTGTGTTGGCAGTATTCAGATAGAACAACTAATTGCAATTTGCAGCTACATGAATACGTTTGTGGGCATTCTTGGCCTCTCATAGTCTTTTCTCCCATGTGGCAAAATTATTACTAAACATATAGTTTAGTTGGAAACCAAGATTCCAAACCACAGTCTAAACTGATTCATTCGTATATCAGCAAACTATGTGCTAAACCATGCTGTTTTCTTCCAAACCAGTGTCTTTTAAGAAGCCACAGGAATTTGGGGGTGATCCTGGATGCATCCCTTTCTATGGAGGCCCGGGTCACAGGAGTAGCCCACACAGTGTTCTTCCATCTGCCCCAGGCGAAGCTACTAGCACCCTATCTATCCTCAGACTGCTTGGCCACAGTCATCCATGCAACAGTCACCTCCAGATTAGACCTCTGTAACTCGCTTTTTGACCCTTGTCCCTGACCCGGAAATTGCAGCTGGCACAAAATGCGGCTGCTAGGGTCCTCTCAGAAATATCTTGGATGATCCACCTCCAGCCTGTGCTGAGGCAGCTGCATTGGTTACCAGTTGCTGCCTTGGTCAAGTTCAAGATTTTGGTCATCCTTTAAGGCCATCCATGGTCTGGATCCCTCATATCTGAGGGACTGCTTGTCTACTTATGTCCCTTGCAAGGCCTTGAACCCTGCTGGTTTGAATCTGTTGGAAGTGCCTGGCCCAAGTGAGGTATGCCTGGCCTCAACAAGGGCCACGACCTTTTCAGTCCTGCCCCCCACCTGGTGGAATCTGCTCCTAGGAGAGCTGCAGGCACTGTTGGAATTTTCTCAGTTCAATAGGGTCTGCAAAATGGATCTATTTCCCCAGGCTTTTGGTTAAGGCCCGAGCATAGAAGATCAGGCTCCCTCTGAGGTGGTTCCCCCTGAGATGCTGGTTTTAGAAGGTCTGTTTTAACTGTGGTTTTAGTTATTGTAATTGGGATTAAATTATTGTTTTATGGGGTTTTATGGTGGGGTGATTTTTGTAAACTGCCACGAACCACTTGGGAGCGGTGGTATAGAAATTGAACAAATAAAATGCTATTGCAATAAATATTCATAGACAGGACATAGATGCATTGCCTTGGTCAGACAAAGGTTGTAATGACCACAGTGGGGTAACTGTGACTGGATTGGAAAGGATCAAAGAGAAAGTAGGAGAAAAGGAAATAAGTAAGTTAGGCCTGCTGTTACTGTGCTAATCTGCCAACTGCTCCGAAATCACCACAAAGGACAAGCAGAGTGTCACCATATGTGCCTCCTTCAAATCCATCTTCAAGACCTATTTTGGCTGTGATAAATTAGCCAAGATGATGCATATTGAGATGAGGACCAATACAGGCAGTAATGAGCATACATCAAAATTTCTATGGACAAGCATTTATCATGAATTACACATTAGAATCTCTTGCAGTACACCAGTCTGAGCCCAAGGATATAGTCCTGAAAGGCTATATACGAACTTTAGTTGCCAAGTCCAGGTGGGGCCTGGAGATCTTCCAGAATTACAAAAGATCTCCAGATTACTACAGAGATCAGTTATTTTGGCTCAAAGGGCAGCTTTGGAGGCCGAACTGTATGGCATTACACCTTGCTGAAGTCCCTTCTGTCCCCAAGTTCTGGCTTTGTTTTTCTGCTACACATTATTTACTATAGTGTTACTTACATTGTTTATCCACTTAATTCATAGACCATCTTTCTTTCTCAGAGCTAAAAAGAGTGCTGTATGGACAGTATAATACAGCAGTCCCCAACTTTTTTCTGACAGTGAGCACCTCTGGAGTTTCCACAGGAGGTAGAGCTGCATGCAGTACCTCCCTCCTTGATGTGCAAAAGAACCACATGGCAATCATACTGAACACATGCAGCTGCCTTATTCCTAGTCTGATCATTAGTCTATCACGGTTAGTATTGTGTGGTCCAGCTACGGGAAGCACAGCAAGCCTGGAGAAGGTGAGGGGCTTCTATTCCTGAACATTTACCTCTACCCATGCAGCAGCCCAGCTCCTAGCTCCTAAGATTAGAACAAAATTCTCTCTCTGGTCCATTGAAATAAGTGGGATCTGTCCAAGCTATAACAATCTTGCACAGTGTGTGACTCATCATTCTGGTCCCCCGCCCCCAATCTCTTCTGGCTCCCCCAAGCCTTGAAATTCTGTTCCTCATGCAGTCTCAGTTATGCTCCAAACACAGGAGTCTTATTTTGCTCCCACAGGCTGTTTTCATGACTGGTAGGCTGTGTATGTCTTTGTGCCTCACAAACAATGCAAGTCTGTTGTAAAGTTTTACCTCCAATTCTGTACATATATAAATTCCTTTGTTTATACTGGAAATGCATTTTCACTTACAGATAGTGAGAATCACAACCCTATAGTGCAATCCTAAACACAGATGCCACCCTTCTAAGTTCACTGAAATCAGTGACTGTAGAAGAGTATAAATCAGGTTAGATTAGGGTAGCTAACTCCAGTTTGGGAAATTTCTGGAAATTCGGGGATGGAGCCTGGGGAGGGGGGTTATTGGCGAGGGACTTCAGCAGAGTAAAATGTGCACTTCAAAGCAGCCATTTTCTCAAGGGTCACTGATTTCTGCCATCTAGAAATTAGCTGTAATTCTGGGAAGTCTCCAGGTTGGCAATTAAAGTTAAGATTACACTATTTTAAACCAGGACATACCACTGTGTCTTTTTTCCCCTCCTTTCCAAACCACAAATGAGCTTTCAACCTTTTTTGTTTAATGTCTGGCTTTGAGTTCTGAGGACTTTTTTATTTATTGCAAGTGAGCATTCATATTTTTCCTACAATTCATGTGGATCTTTAAAAGTTTATATAGTTTTAAATTGTTTCCTAAATTATGATGAAAACTGAAAAACAGCACTCTGAATGATTTTACTAATTCCATGCATTGAAGATAGATTCAAGTAGGTATCGTTGGTCTGAAACAGCACAACAAAATACGAGTCCAACAGAACCTTTAAGACCAACAAAGATTTATTCAAAGTGTGAGCTTTCGAGTGCAGGCACTCTTCCTCAGACAACACACAATGGAATAGAGATCATGAAAGTACAGCTATGAGGGGAAAGTAAATGAGTAGCAAATTAGTAAATTGTGTCATAACATCCAAATTATGCAGTATGATAATCCTTTGCTAAAAAGGCTACTCAGTCTTTTGGGTTTAATTGTAGTTCACAAAAAAAAAACATTGGAGAAATAAAAATGTCAAGGTTAGTAATTAATGGCAGACACTTTCCTAGTTGTGAAAAGAAATAATTAAAAGACTAGTTGCTTGCCCCATCTGTTTCCACCCAAGTATGGAAGCATCCCCACAAGTGACAAGAGAGTTAGATTCTAAATTACATTACATCACATTACAATCCCATTGTGTGAATACACAAGCCTGTCTGGAATCAACCTGCCTATCAGGGCCAATATTATTTACTTTTGACTGGCGGTGGCTCTCCAGGTTCTCAGGCCTTTCATATTACCTACATATTCTTTTACCAGGAGATGCTGAAGATGGAACCATGGATCTTCTGCATGCAAAGCAGGTACTCTCCCGCCAAGCCAATGTGTTTCCACAAAGATTAATGGAATCTGTTCCTTAAATTCACTAAACATAATTTACTAAAACAATGTAAAGTTTATATTTATGTACCCAAACAGGGCATTTAAGCCTCTCCCCATTAAAAAAATAAGAACATCAAAGAGCCACATCAGAGAGCCACATGGATGCTTTAGGATGCTTTGGGCTGATTCTGCATTGAGCAGGGGGTTGGACTAGATGGCCTGTGTGGCTCCTTCCAACTCTATGATTCTATGATTCTAAGGTATAGAGCAGGGGTAGTCAAACTGTGGCCTTTCAGATGTCCATGGACTACAATTCCCATGAGCCCCTGCCAGCAAATGCTGGCTGGGGCTCATGGGAATTGTAGTCCATGGACATCTGGAGAGCCACAGTTTGACTACTTTTGGTATAGAGATTAAGGGTAACATTAGAATACTTACTACCTAACCTACCTCAAATGTTGCTGTGAGGAATGAATACAATTGTAACCTGCTTTGGGTCCCCAACTGCAGGGAAAACAAGATACAAATACAGTTTTGCTTCTGCTTCAAGGCATACTGGATCTCATCCTTGTACAGCAACTCAAATGCAACAGGCGAATTGTAAAATTAACACATCCCTCTCCTGTCTTAAGCCACTATTGGCAGTGAAATCCATGGGGCATTGGCTTTCCTGCCTTAGGCAACAACAATAGGAAGGCTCCACAAACAACAGTGCTCGAGCATCTTACAATCAAAGCTGTACAAGGTACAGCATTGCTGCTGCTGCTGCTGTTACTGCCAAACAGTAGGTCTGTAGACTGGGAAAAAACCCTTGTAAAAATATTAAGGTTTCCTTTAATATGGGCCAGATCTGCTGCTGGCAGTAAGGCTGATTCCATGGCAAATAATTGCACAATCACCCCTGACCAAATAGTCATTTATTACAGAGCGGGGCCACGGATTTCAGTCATTAAGCCTTCTGGGTTGGATCCAGTCTAAAGTTTCTATTGGCAAAACAGAACTTTCCTGCCTACCCCTCCAACGTAGTCCACTGATCTGCATAAAATGATGCTCCTGGGAGAGAGGCAGTCCTTAACGAATAACATGAAGGGGTTGCAGTGGGAAGGGGGCATCAGTGGAAACTGCCAATTTAGACTGGACTCAGCCATCTGCTTTGCAGGTTCAACCCTACTATCTTCTAACTGAAGAACATGGAAGTAGGTGATGTGGAAGATCTTTATCTCTAAGACCCTGGAGAGCCACTGCCAGTCAGCAGACACGATTGACCTTGATAGACCTATGATATAATGACATAACGTATTTATATACAGTGTAGGAGTGTGTGCAGGTAGTGTGTGTAAAGGCCAGCATATTAAGGTAGCAAAATAGTAGCTTTGTTATATCTTGCTGATAAAAAGACAAAGCACATCATCCACTGTAGGGTGGGAGTGATGCTGCACATGCCAAGCCCCCACAGAAGTGGGACTTTGCATTCACTCAAATGAAAGGAACAGATTCATAGACAGAAATGAATGTGTGAAAGATGCTTCTCCCATTTAATTGAATGGGGAAGACCTTATATTGACAGGCTCTTTGTTATGTGCATTGGAGCATCAGTGTTGGCAGGAATCTCCTGCATGCGGGCAACAGAATGCCTTGTATTTTAAGAACTAAGTAGCTCATTATAGAATAGCCATTTGTGCTTGACTAAGTAACATAAGCAAAGAAGGCAATGCCCATTGGAATATAAATATTTACAGCTAGACAGGATAACCAAATGGGAGAGAAGAAAGTGTAATTATATGCTTCCCTTGATTCTACTTATGTAATGGAATTTATCTAGACTAAACTGGAAATTGAGTGTTGAATTATCTGGTTGATGGAAGAATTAAGCAAAAGCATTGATGGCTTGTAGAAACCTTCTAAATATAGAGACATTCTATCTTTGGTTTACAGTTTTTAGCCCTTTGGACATTTGCTACAAGCTAAAAATCTTCTCAGCTGCTAGAAGCCTAAGCTATTACGTAAGAGGTACATTAAACTTTGTAGAAGAATACTGCAGTCCACGATCTACAGTAGGAGCCAACTGACTTATGGCAACATCAGTGAGGGGTTGCAGAGGTGGTTTGCCTTTGCCTTCTTCTGCAAAGTCTTCCTCAGTGGTCTCCCATCCAAGTACAAACACTGCCTAGCTTCCAAGATCTGACTATGCCACCCTTCCTCCATGTTCATGCTAGTGTGACCCAGTGTTCATTAACCTATAACATTTATTATATGGTAAACGTCATTGTGAATTTTCTGTATAGATATTTTCTTTAAAGGAACCTTATAACCTGACTGTCAAAAGTGACTGAGTAAGGAATACAGCTGTGTTTCAGATATCTCTCCATGAAATAATGCTGCCAGGGATTCCAAGTAAACATTCTAAAATTATCATACACTATAGAATCATAGAGTTAGAAGGTACCTCCAGGGTCATGTAGTCCAACTCCCTGCACAATGCAGGAATTCACAACTACCTGCCCACACACAATGACCCAAATTTCATGCCCAAGTAATTTCCCCCATCAAAAGCCTCCAGATCCAGTCTGGTCTAGAGGAAATTCAACTACTGTGCTATTTGGCTGGGTGGTTGTGCCAAGGCAGAGGACTTGCCAGAGTACAGAGTCCAGTCCGGGAGGTTGAGAGCCAAGAGTGAGACAGTTCACAGCAAGTGGGGAAGGGAGTAGAGTCAAGCCGAGCCGAGGTCGAAAGCCAGAGAGAGCAAGATTCAAAAGCCAAATCAGAATCAGGAGTGAAGTCAGTAGAAGATCCAAGGTTTGAAAAGCCATGACATTGTTGAAAGTGGAGCCAAGGGTTGATGATCGGAGACGTAGTCAAAGCCAAGCCAAAAGTCTAGAAACTGGGAGTCAGAAGAGCAGAGCTTTGCCGTGGTGAACTGGAGCAGCAGTCATCTAAAAAGATGGGTAGGGTAACTCACTCATGTGTTGCCCTCATAAAGATATAGCCAGAAATGGGGTGGAGCATCCCTTAACCAGAAGGTCTGCAGCTGGAGTCAATCCTAATGGGAGGAAGGTGGTGCACCTGAGCCCCATCTATCCTGACAGTGCACAAGCAGGCATACTGATCTTCTGACAGCTGTCAGGGTAGATCGCCTCTGATGCTGCTGTTCGGGGCCTGCTGGGCCCTTGGCCTGTGGCTTCCAGTGCTACTTCTCCAGCAAGTCTTTTTGACTGGTTGCTGCCTTGTCCAGAGGCTTGACATAGTAAGGCTGGATCTCAGCCTGGCTATACCCAGGCTGCTTGTACTCTGGGGAATCAGGCATCCTTCTTCAGACTTTTCAGGTGAGGAACCAGAGACAGCATCCCTACATGTAGACATGTCACACATAACATTGGTCTCTATATGACTGCCATAACGAATAAGAGAGGGAAATCATTGGTCACCAGCTGGCCATATAACGTCTATCGAGCTGGATGAGTCCTTATGCCCCTGAAATGCTTTCAGTGTCTCCAGTGGGACTCCATGTAATTTTCCTACGTAGATCAAATTATAGGATGGGCCTGGCATTTGCGTCTGGTACCGGGATGATGGGATTGCTTCTTCCCTTCCAAACTGGAGCCCTCCCAAAAAAAACATCCTTAATTTAATGCATTGCAAAGATCGGCTGCTAATCCTTCAAGTGCTACCAGCTTTTCAGTTGCATGGGATATGAAAAAAATAAAAGATTTTTTTTTAGCCCTGTAAGATTAAACAATCATTGGGATTTAAAAGCTTAATCTGCTTGGTGTTTGTACTAGAACAGCTCACAAGCCCCCAGCTCTGAGTGCAATTGGATGCAACATCAGAGTCATTTTGTAGAGGGAGGTGAGGGGTGGGAGGGAGAGCTCCGAAGGAGAAGTGATCTGCCCTTTGAAATTTGTTGTGGCGTGAAGCTGTAAAGCTGTACCGCTGCCCATATTTCTTCAGCGTCTGGCAGGATACCACTGCTGGGGGTGGGAGGGAGGGAGCGAGAGAAGGCAGAGCTGTGCTGCACATGAATCCCGGCTGTTGTTTTAGACACACGTCTGCCTTTAAGAAGTACCACAAAGCAGGCCGTTGCTGGTTCAGATGCAGAAGCTCCTTCCATCACACAAGACAGCCCATTCAAGTCACATGCCAGAGGTCTCGGCAGAATGGGCTGCAGCTGTTTCGAATCTGCTGTCTAACATTAGGACAAACCTGACAGCGGCCAGCCTGCCAGGCTCAGAGGAAGACAGGCAAAAGATCTGGGAACCGAGTATGATGTTTGCGGAGGAGCTATGGCCAGAAAATGAGAAAGCCTGTGCCATAGTCCACAAATCTAAGCGAGGCAGGAAGCGCCAGGAGCTGCTGGCAGTGGCGTTAGGGGTGAAGATGGGTGTCAAGGGGGCACTCCTATGGCAACCTCTGAAACTTTTTGCCTATTCACAGATCACCTCCTTGGTCAGGAGAGCAGCTTTAACGCAAAACGACAACTATTTCAACTATGAGAAAGCACACAATTTTAAGGTAAGAACTTCCATGCACCTTGTCCGTTTTGAAAGTTGTGGTCCCCCCTTTCCCTCCCCCCCCCCTTTTGCCGGCTTGTTGATGCTGCTGTGTGTTCTTTGTATCACTTTCTTAGAGAAATAACATTCATGGGTATTATGCTTGGGGGAGAGGGCACTGTTTGTATAAAACTTCTGTGACATGAGGATGGGGTGGGGTGGGGTGGAAAGTAGCATCAAGTTGCAGCCAGTTTATGGGGACCCCACAAAGTGTTCAAGGCCAAGAGATGCTCAGAGGTGGCTTGCCATTGTCTGCCTCTCCGTAGTGTCCCAGGACTTCCTTGGCTGCCTTTCCATCCAAATACTGACTGGGGCCGACACTTATTAGCTTCCAAGATCTGACAAGGCTGGACTAGCCTGAGCCATCCAGGTCAGGGAGACACAAGGTTGCTATACTGGGAAGAGGCGTGAAAAGCTCAAAAGAAGAGCACCAAGTTGCTGAAGCTTCAATGAAGTTTGGACTGAACATAGTGAAACACTAAACAAGGAGACTACTGGTCCAAAGCATACTTACTCGTGAGCAAGTCTAATTCAAACTGATGAGACTTCCTGAGTAAGCGTGGTTAGGTGTAAAGTATGTGTCACAGACCTGAGTCTGGTTTCTCAACCAGCCCCTTTGATTCACATTTCTTGTATCTTTGGATTCATGTCTTTATTATTTTAACACCAGGCACATAAGGAAAATGTGCCCGGGTCCTCCCTTTACCTATGAAGAAAGGTCTCTTTTTAATCACAACTTGCTCCCGTTGTAACCATGGCACCCCTAAGCCTCTGTTAACGAGAAACCAGAGTGCTGTGATGGCATTGTCTAATAGCTTTTGTTTGGCTTCCATGTGCCAAGGAAACACTTCAGCTTGTGGAGAAAGGCCTTGACTTCACTTGTCAATAGCAGCCAGCTTCCATGGGTTTCATATCTAAAAAGAAGCTTTCCATCTCCCCCACTCCCACCAGAGGCAGGGTGTGGGACTGGTGTATGTGCATGGAGGAAGTGATTCATTCTTAGCAATAGCTTCCAGGCATCTTGGTCTTTTGCGGGAAGAGCTGTCTTTGTCTCAGATTAAGACACTCTATAGCAATTGTTGTTAATATCACCAAAGCTCCCGTTTGATGTTTTTCAGGAACAAATGGAGAAAGTCCCTTTGTACTCATAAGATTTCTGTCCTTATTCTCTCACCCCCCCCCCACACACACCAAACTGGCTTTGACAAAATCTTATAATGGGTTATGTGATTTCCACTGTGTGAAACCAAATCTTCCTAAAGCCAGTTAAAAGTGTTACTTACTACAGAAAAACAAGGATCTAGGGACAGATGGCAGCTACTGCACTGTAAACTATGTTGTATATACAAGTGAATTTGGGGATTGTCAAAATGGAATCGTTTGTAACATTTTTCTGTCTCTCTTTGCTTACTGTAAGGAGGGGGCTAAAATTATTTATTATTCTTTAGCATCTGCTTTCACTTTGATCATTTCTGTGCTTTGAGCTGAATGGGATGAATTCGTAATGGAATGTGGCGGCAGGGGGTGGGAAGGAGGTTGAATTATATAAAATATTTAAAGTAGCCATTGACCAAATCAAGAAAGTCAAACACTTCCAAATAGAAAAGGGATGCTCTCCTCTGAAAAGTTTCAAACATTCTCTGAGCTTGCAGATTTCCTTGTAATCATCATTTTATGTGAAAAAAGTTTGACTTTAGCCAGAAAGAGATTTTCTCATGACTTGGGACATTTTTTCCACATTGACCTATACATTCTTTCTTTCCTATTCAAAATTCCCCTTGTTTGGTCTTTGATTTAAAACTGGAAGTATGCCCAGAACCTTTATTTGCTCACTCTAGTTGTTCAGCTTGCCCTCTTGCTTCCTGCTTGAAAAGAGCTATAATTTAACTGGCAAATCACCGTATTCGGTCTCTAAACTTTAAATGCATGAGTAGAATACTGGATTTTATTTTTTTTAAGTACCAAGTGCAAGTTTCAAAAAGTGCTGTGAAAATGTCAAATGACAAAGACAACTGTATAATGTTTCTTACAAAGCAAATATTATAATCTGTCACCTCAAAATCCAATATTATATCACAAGCTGATATTAAAATTCAATTATTGCTTAAAATAAATTAATTGTTGATCAGAGTGGAAAAAATTATCTCTTATTTAAGTTTTATTCTATTTGTCTCCCTCCTGCATTGTCCCTCATTTGTTCAGGTATTTTCCCCCATTTGGGGACTCAAAATGCCATACAACATCATAGTCCCCCTCTGCATTTTATCCTCCCAACAATCACAGCCCTGTGAGATAGCTTAGGATGAGAGAGAGTGATCGCCCCAAAATCATCTAGCAAGATTTGATTGCAGAGTGGATGTTTTAACCTGGGTTTCCAGATCTTAATTTTATACTCTAAATACAATATCAGGTCAGCAATAACCTTGTGAGGTAGATACCACTAACAGAAAGCTGAGTAGATGAAGCTAACAGAGAGGTACTTTCAGATAGAATGAGACTGGCTCAAGGTCTTCCTGTTTAGTCTTGCTTTCTAACCATTCCACTGCAATGGCTCTTAAATTTATCTTGATTCAGATATTGATACAGCGTACATTGGACAGGATTTTGCATGTATACCCCCAGCTAGATATCTTGTATATATGTTTCAACTATAATCTACCAGATAGGGCTGCCAACTTCTAGGTGGTGGCTGGAGATTATTGGGGAGTACAGTTGATCTCTAGGCAACAGAGATTTTTCACCCGAGAAAATAATCCCTTTGGAAGATGATTATATGACATTATACCCTGTTGAAGACTTCTCTCCAAACTCCATCCTCCTTAGGTTCCATCCCCAAAATCTCACGTTTTTCCCCAACCCAGACCTGACAGCCCTCCTTTACCAGGGATGGGACCATTCATGGAACCATTTTTTTAAAAATGTCTATCAGTCACCTTTTCATAGTGTTTGAGGCTACATTGCTTTTGATGGCAAAGAGTTCATTGTTTGGACTGTAGCTGTTTGAAAAGCATTCCATGGGTACATTCCTGCTGCTCCACAGATAGTAATTTGGGTCAGGCACCCATCATGAAAATGTGAGATTCTAAACTCATGTATTTGTACCATGGATTCACGAATACAATGTGGATTGATAAAATCAGAATTTTAACTAGTTGACTTACAATCATTCTGCCATGAAAGTTAGCAAAAATGTCTTGTTACCTCATAGGAATACAAAGAGGTGTTTTGGTCATTTGTCATGGAAGATGTTAAAAACAGTATGGTATAGAACTAAAGACATGCATGGTGATGAGAGTTCATGACGTAGTACTCATCAGAATGTGTGGCATGTGCTATTAACAAGAAATGCACATTAAAAAGAAACATTTGCTCGGAACTCTTGAGATGAAGTGACTCAGGGATCACGTTTCTAAAAATAACTAAATGTAAAATTTGATTTTAAGTTAAGATAAAGAAAATAAGAAAGATGTCCAGAGTAGAAACCTAATCAAAACAGCTCTGTCTTCTGCATTCCATGTTTGCTCACAAAATTCTAGTTTGACGGTCTTTGACTTGGTTTGAGTTCATGTTCTCCCATCAACAGATCTTGCATAATGAGTTCAAAGCATTTTAGAAGATTGTGTAATAATTTAATAGGGACTTTCATCCAAATCAAAATATTGTCCATCATTTCATAGAAGTTCAGCCAGGCATCCTCAGGACTGCCCATCTGATGCTGGGCCTCCTGCGGCAGCAGTGATGGGTGTTGTGGCATGTGGCTTGTCAGCAGGGCGGCCTTGAGGGCTCAGGCCACCCATGCAGAGTCACCCGCCCCGCCACCAGTCAGTTGGGGGTCTAGTAGGGCCAAGGTGGGGGTATGGCAGAGTCCGGCCAACTGAGTGGGAGCCCAGGAGAGTCTGGACACTTCTTAAACTGTTTCAAGGAGTACAAATGTTTTTGAAAGATAGGAAAGGATTATGGAGAAAAGATAACTTTCATATGCAAAGGTGGTAAATCTGTAGGACAGCGTATGAGAAGAAAGCCTTTGCTTCTATGCTATTTTGTTTGGCCCTCTAGACAATTGGTTGACCACAGCTTGAAACAGGATCATGGACTACATGATCCAGCCACTGGTATGATCATGCTCTTATCAAATATGTAACTGCATATTTGTAAACAAACACAGTGGAATATTCTTTCATCTCAGTCTATTTTGGCTGTAAGCTTTAATTTCATCCATTTGAATATTGGTTCATACTAAATACTTAAAACTAATCTGAGAAGTCTTAGTTTCTAGTAGTCTTCAAAGACAAGCTTCCATCCACTCACTGGATAAAATTTCACAGATAAATTCATTTACACATCCATCACTTTCATTGGATCAAAGACTATGAGTATTCTTTCAGAATAACTTCTGCATTGCTGCACTTGTGGCTTCAGATAGAAAATGATCATATTCAGAACTACTTAAATAAGAACAGTTGCATCATATAAATTTTCAGGGTCAAAGAGAATTAAGTCTACAATTCAAATTCTTAAGCTATAGAGAAATAATTACTGCTTCCTGTTAATACAGGAAAAGGGTAAGAATAATCATCGGCAGTTGCATAAATAATCTGCTGCAAAATTACTACTTTATGATGCCACTAACAGACCAAAAATATCCTAGTGATTAGTGTTGAATCATTTAAGAAGATTAAGAAATGCAACAGTTTGAATAGCAAACTCAAATGCATTTAATGTCTGTAATCATTTGGCTAGTGAAGCTTAATTCTGAGAACCTAAAGCATGAAGATGACTACAGGCACACATGTTCCATCATTTAGTCAATCAGACATCAAGTATTTACTGGCACCTATGAAATAAACATCAAGGATCAACCCCCCGCCGCCGCCACCACCAATACAACTTACAATACAACTTACATACAGTGATAGATGTGTTCCCTTATTCAGGTGTACATTATAAGTGCTTTATATACAGTATGAGTCCTCTCTGAATATCAACTAAATATTACAGTTCCATTTTCAACTAAAAATGGAGAGTAGATATTAACACTGAGAGCATTCACGTACTGCTATTATCAACATTAGGTTAAACACCTTTGTCTACAGATAAACAGGGAAGCCATTTAGAGAGTTGGAAAAGGTCAATTGCATGTGCAAAAGAAAGCATGTACCGCTCCATTTGGTATCTTTTGAGGGATATAGAAATGATGATGATGATTACTTAACCACCCTATGTCATGAAACTCATGGAGGGGTAGGAGATCTTAGTGTGCACATTGTGAGGGGTGGTAGACCTTGGTGCATGTACAACTGGATTTTTGCACTTGATAAACTGGTAGTAGCACTCATCCCAAATTTGAATGACTTATTAAAAATATGCCATAACCTTTCCTTCAGAGGTAATTCATAATGAGCCTTGAAGTTGGATTATTACAGGTAGTAAAGGTAATCCAAGTGAGTGATTATAGTTAGTAGATTAATAATAGTTAATAAATAATAGTTGGAATGGCTAATAGGGTTCCATGATGCAAATGGTGTAGAGAAGATCACTGAGAGGTGATCTTCCAGTAAACAAGGAATAAAAGTAAAGAAGAGAGAGAAAAGTATGAGAGGCTAAAAAAAAATCACATTCCAAGCAAAAGAGCCTCCCAGGGTTAAACCTTTCAGAGTTTGGCAGTCTTTCCTAGTCTTCTCTTGTAAATGATGCAATAAGCCGTGTTTCATCAAGTATGTCCACAGCTCACCTCAAAGAAAACATGCCATCTGTGGTTATTCTTACATTCTGCTCCCCCCATAACTTTTCTAATATAGTTATTAGGTAAGTATCCAATGGATTACCTGCTCTTTATTTTTAGTGTATCCACTGTTTTGGTCTTCATGTTGTCATGTTGTGACAACAACATGGTAAAGAGGTATCTGATAGGTTTATTAATATTGAAAAAAATCTGACAGGCTTCAGATAAGTCAACAAGGGTTGAATAGGCCCACCCTTTTGCATACCCAGACCACAGAGAAAACCTCCAAGGCATTCCAGATTGGTATCAGAGATCTCCAAAGCAGCCATTTTATCCAGGTGATGTCTGTCACCCAGAGATAAACTGCAATTCCAGGAGATCTCCAGGCATTTCCTGGAGGCTGGCAAGCTGCTTATTGACCTCAGCGGACTGAAATAACTCTGCATGATTGATGTGCACATATTTTCACATCCTGCTCATGTTCTACATTTCAGAAGACCTCCAGATTACTGACTTCATCAATGCCAGCCTTACACTCTGCACAAGAGACAATGCATCTCTCTTCATCACACGTCCATCACCGTGGCTTATACTGAGATTTGTAGGAAAATGACACGTACTGTGGGTTTTTCCCCCCTTGAATAAGGATCTGTTTAAATTTTGTGGTCTGTATAAAACAAGTTTACTTATTTAACTTGGGGCAGGTCAGGAAACAGAAATAGTTTGCCCGTGCCTGTTGCTGATTCAAACATACAAAAATCGGATACTTGCCCAACCATTGCCTGGAATGTATACACAAGCCTCTGATTATTCCCTTTGAGTCAAGATTACAATAATCCCCTTGACTCTTAGTGATCGTAGTGTGTGTGCTAGTGGTGGTGGGGGGGTAGTTCCAGGAAAGCTCCTACAACAGTCACGTCATAATTGTGCTTTACTAGGACTAATTCAGTACTCAAACTGTGTGGACAAATATTGTTCTAATGTAACCTAGGACTGATACCAATGTAAGAACACTTACACATGCAAACACATTTTAAACAAAATACATTACAACTCCATAATTATGAAAGAGTCTCGAAGTGTTTCAAACCTTGAAGAAAATAATTTTCATGCCAAGACAGGCTTGGTCTCTGGGCATGTAAACTTTTTAAAACGAGAGTTATGTTTTCTCACTGGGGTTGCTAAACCAGAAGTGGAGTCCTCCAGGTGATACAGCTGGTCTCTAGCCTACAGAGAACTTTCCCCCTAAAGCTGGGGTAGTCAAACTGCAGCCCTTCAGATGTCCACGGACTACAATTCCCATGAGCCCCTGCCAGCATTCGCTGGCAGGGGCTCATGGGAATTGTAGTCCATGGACATCTGGAGGGCCGCAGCTTGACTACCCCTGCCCCAAAGTCAATGGTAGCGTTGGCAGGTGGTATTGCAGGTCTATGGTATCGCATCACCACTTAGCTCCCTCCCCTCTCAGATTCTTTCTTTATACACCAGCCCCTAAGCGCCAGGAAGTATCCAAGCCATAATTGGCAAATTAATCTGTATATGTGGAATTCACAAGACTCAAAATGTGTCAACATATTTTCATAAATATCGGTTGGCTCTGCTTCAGATTTTCCCCAAATATTGTGCCTAGAACAAAAATCCAGTTTCATTAGCAGCCCTGCGTGCTGAGCTCAGCATCAAGAAATAAACTCGATTCAAGAGTAATGCTCAGGAGTAAATTCCATTGTATTCGGTGTGACTTATTTTCAGGAAAGTGTTTTAGAATTACAATCTTAAGAGACCATGAGGAAATTATCTTTTTCTAGCCTTCTGATAAAGGTTTCAGGATTCTACTCTTTTGTTTTGCCTTCAATGTAGTGTATCAAAGGGGTTTTCTACATTCAATGGGTGGCTTGTTTCTGTCACTAAAAGACTTTTCAGTCCTGCCTGTAGCCTGGTACCACAATCCAAAACAGATAGTGGTTGTCATTCAAAGTCCTCCGGACAGAGCCTGCCAGTTCTGTTCTATGAGATGGTACAGCAGGGATTATCTGGATATTGGTCTCACCAAAGAGACTGGAAGTGCTCATCGAATGGGGCATGACAGAGGCTCTGGACCATGACCATTATATGAAAGTAAAGACCAGTGTATAATTTAGCCAGTCACAGAATGAGGACAGTTGGTTGGATTCAACCAAGCAGCAGATTTGTGTAAGACCGAAGCAGTTGAATTCTGGGGGGGTCAAATGCAGCTGATGGAGTTGCTTGTTGAATGCTTGTTACAAAACAAACTCTCCATAGAAAACTTGTGCAATAGGAGGAGGGAATACTCTATCTCAGAAACCCTAAACATTTTAATTTGGAATGCTATTATATGGAAAATCATTTTTAAAACAGTATTCCAAGTCCGAACACACACCCTGAAGTGCTACAGTCTACCAGATACCCTCCATCGCACCCCAAGTATCCAAGATAAGATAAGCTAACTAAACCAGGTGGGAGCTGATATGCGTAAGTGCCTGCCACACCCAGGGCTGGCATCAGCATCCCCTAAGATAGAGCAGCTGCCAAAACCCATATCTCCTGGTGCAGCCCATTACTGATGCCTCCAAGCGTCATGCCTGACCTGCTGCCTGCCTGCACCATTTTGCCACCCACATGCTCCACCTTCATGCCACCAATTGCTCCTGTCTGCACATTCCACTGGGGGAATGGTGTGTGGGTTGTGCATGCAGCAGGGAGCGCTGATAGTGGGAGGATTCACAAGCTAGCAGGAGATAGAGGGCAGGACATAGGACCAGGGGTGCAAGAAGGGCCTCCTCCACAAAACCCAGGAACCAGCCCTGGCCTCACTACCTTCTCAGCCAACACCATGTACAGACATGGCCTTTCGTGATATGTAAACTGGCTCTGCATTCCACCAAAAGGCATTGGATCTATTTATGCATTATGTTTTCAGTATCAAATGAAAGCCAGTGACACTTTCATTATGCAGTTACCCAGCATATGTAAAATAAGAAGCTCATTAAGGATAAAATTTATCCGATTTATTTCAGTGACTTGGAGTATAACTTGGTTCTATTTGATTTGTCCCCTGTGAAATGAAAAGAAGCACAAGTTCCAATTTAGTTTTCTCTTTTTTCTGGGCTTACTAGCCTCAGCTTTTGGGATATGCCTGGCTGTGCATGAGGAAGACTTTCTCTGAACCGAGCCTTTGTTCTTTATCTCTTTCTCCTTGTTCCATCTGCCAAGCCATCTGCCTCCTGATGATCCTGAAGGGTTTTTCTCCCCCCCCTTCTTTATTGCAGGTCCACACATTCCGAGGCCCACACTGGTGTGAATACTGTGCCAACTTCATGTGGGGACTCATTGCTCAGGGAGTCAGGTGTTCAGGTAATCCTAAATGCCATACTGGCCCAATTCTTTTGCTTGAGAAATAACATAAATCTCTTTGATGATGATTTAGCAGGACGTGATAGGCTTTAAAGGCCCTCTAAAGAAGCAAAACATTGTTAAAACATTTTGTACATAATAACTGGGTAGCATGAGAGGTCCCTGGTTTCAAGTGGCCAAAAAAAAAAAAAAAAGATGGGCGTTTTACTGAAAATGAAGTGACTTCTATTTATTTTTATGACCGCTTGGCTAGGTTATGACTGGGATTAGGCGCAGAACATGCTGCCTTCCGCTATGGGAAGGCAAGCTTCATTTTGAGAACAACTGGCATGAAAAGAACACTGAACTCCATCAAATGAATCAGTAGCTCAACAATGCCAGAGCTAATCTGAATCCTGTTTCTTGCCAGCGCTGATTTTCTTTTTATGGTCGTGTACTTTGACTTTTGGCAATAAACGTAGCATACCCCTTGCTGATAGGTTTGCCAACTGTGCCAAAAAAGAAAAAAAGTCTGGCCTTTCTTATTGCTTTAAGAGAAGTCTGACATGTTTTCCGTGGCAGATGAAAGTTCAGTTGGTTCAAATTTGGCACACCCAGTTTCCAAGGACAGCGATTGGGGGTAAGGAGCAGCATTTTGTTCTCTCAGCACACTTGGTGGACGCGTTGGGTATAAAAGGTGAGCGGAAGTCCCGATGCCACAGGAAACAGCCACAGAGGGTTGCAGCAGCATCACAATGAGGTGTTGCAGAAAGCTGGGTTTCAGAAAAGGTATCACTAACAGCTTCACATTAGGCCTTAGGAGATTTACACACTCAGACGTACCCTGGAAAATAGCAGTAGGGAGCAAGGAAATGTGGGAAACAATGCAGGAGGCTCAACTGCAATTTAACCTGCCACAGGGCTTTCATGACAGAAAGAGATCAATGCATCTGAAGAAAATGGCTACTTTGGAAGGTGGGTCTGTGGTTTACCTTCAGTTGAAGAAGAAGTTGGTTCTTATATGCCACTTTTCTCTACCCGAAGGAGGCTCAAAGTGGCTTACAATCTCCTTCCCTTTCCTCTCCCCACAACAGACACCCTGTGAGGTGGGTGAGGCTGAGAAAGCCCTGATATCACAGAACAGTTTTATCTGTGCTGTGGCAAGCCCAAGGTCACCCAGCTGGCTGCATGTGGGAGAGTGCAGAATCGAACCCAGCATGCCAGATTAGACGTATGCACTCCTAACCACTACACCAAACTGGCCCTCAGGTGTGTGCCTTACTCTTCCCTTTCTTGCACAGTTAAAAATCACTTCAGTTATCCATGATGTGCAAATACAGGTGTGAGGGTTAATCAAGGGAAAATTAACTCTGATTACTCCACACATCTACATTCATGTGGCATGGATGAGCAGAGTCAATTTTTGACTGGGATTCTTTGTACAGGAAGGGAAGAGCTGAGTTTGTGCATATTTTTACTTTTGAATGCTACCAAGTAATATATGCTTTTAAAAATACACTGGCTTAAAGTGTTCTTGCTGCCTTGGTATGTACCTTCATAAATAAAAGGGGGAGGGAGGTAGATATAGAAGACCACATTGTACAAACTTTTCAAATTGTTCTCATATTATTTATCCTGCTAAATCAATCACAATGCATCAGCAGAACAGTTTATTCAGATTAGTACAATAACAGAGAGGCAGAAACAAAATGTATTCAGCATTAATTAGTAGGGGGAGGAGTTGGGTTGGGGCTCCTTTTATTCTAAATTCTAAATCCTTTTATTCTAAATTCATTTATTCCCATCACCACAGTTTCCTATTAACCAACCACCCCCTCAGAATAATTAGCAAACACTTCCTTATTTCTACAACAATTTGGGCTAATGATGGTACAGTTTCTAACAGATGCACTAGATGATGCCATTAATCATGTGATTGTGACTGTATATCAGTTATCCCATTCAAAATACTGGAGCTCCAATTCAGCTGCCCTAATATTCTTGTTTTGAGAAATATGAACACTTGCTGTAAGTGGCAGTCTGCATACATTCTAAGGCACTTTTTATTTATATGATGTCACATACTTCAAGGTTGAATTCTAGCACTGCAGCAGTTTCCTGGACAAATTCCAAGTAAGCTATTACCTGTAAACTAGGCCCAAATATAACAAGAGATGTCTGCTCATCCCGTATGTTTTATGTTCTCCTTGCCAATCAGCATGCTGTAAACAAGGCAGAGGGGAAAACTTTAAAAAATGACTGAAGGTTTGCTACATAAGAAATTATGCAACAGTTGTGTATGCAGATATAATATGTATCACTGCATTTTCTCTTATTCTTTTAAGTTTTCAGTCCCTGAAAAGGTCTGTTTATTTAGCGTAGAGCTGAACGTTCTGCTTCATTAGGTTACCAATATTTAACTCTAAGCAGACAAACAAGTTTTTAACTACACAGGAACTGTTTAGCGAGAACACTAAACAATAAAGGGAGTATCTTAAGTACAGCTGGCTGGGTTTGTCTAGATTTCACTGAACAATAATGCATTATGCGGTAGTTTCTGTCCCAAGCGAGTCTGGTAAGCCTAATAGATTTCGTTAAAGGCACAGAGGTAATTAACTTGTGGATGTAAAATAATTATTTCTAGATTGATGGGTGGTATCACTTCAGCTTGCTATAATCTCATCTCAAAGAAGAGTCACGCATAACGCTTTCCTAAGCTTATATTCAACTGTGATCTTCAATGGTATTATAATGCAATTACATGAAAATTGTGACTGTGACAAGGACAAAAACTGCCTGTATTCTTTCACCAAGGCAGGTCAGAAATATCCAGTTGGATCCTGCAGACAATTTCCGCAGTTGGGGGGGGGGGCAGGATTTGCAATTATTCCTCCCTTCTGCTCTCCTCTCATGCTGTTCTTGGGGACTCCTACTCTACAGGAGCAGCATTTTGCAGAGGAGTTGCTGCTGTGGTGGCATCACTCCAGTGATGGAAATCACTTCAATTGCGGTGATGGTCATTCAATTTCCAGTGATGGAAATCACTTCAATTGTGGAAATGTTCTGTAGACTCCAATCCATCTTCCACAGACAGATAAAATATTGACCTCTGCTTTAAAGCCATGAAAAAGAAGTCATTAATTTTTTAATATGTCCACCTTGTCAGAAGCAGAAGGCTGGGTTCTGGAAACCCTGTCATCAAATCTCTGATGGGTGAGGCAATGGCTGAATCATAAGAGTCCTGCATTTGGCTCACAGTCATAAGTTCTATTGCTGCTTCAAAGGCTCCAAGACTGAACCACCAACATTAGACTCAAGTTCAGGATATAGGAAATGAGAAGACAAGTGGGTTTGGAAGTCCCTTCTTTCCACTATCACTGCAACTGCCATCATTGGATAAAGCATAATTTAGCATAGACTGTGAACCAAAAGGATGCATATATGGTAGCTCAACCAAGAACTCAATAAGTTGCTGTTTTTCCTGTCTGCCTGGAGATGAAAAAATAATGCTGATGGGTGATTGTCAGACATGGCAAATGGACCAGTCAATTACCGGTGGTTTCATTAGTCTCTGCAGCTCATCATGTAAATCTGAGTTAGCAGCAGGACAGCACAAGCCGAATGCGGTCAAGCCAAGTTCAGCAAAGCATGTCTTCTAGACGTTCTAGTCATACTTGAACCCCTCTTTATATTGAACTTGCAAGTGGTACCATTTTGGCAGTCTTGATTTCTTGCTCCAGCAGCAGATCCAACTTTTGATCATTCAAGCAGTATCCTGAAAAACAAAATTAAAGTTAGCCCTAATTTCTGAAAGGCATCTGCTTCTGAACTAAAATTACAGCAGCTGAATAATTGCTTACTAATAGCTATTCTATGGTACACAGTTAGGGTTGCCAGCTCTGGGTTGTGAAATACCTGGAGACTTTGAGGGTGGAGCCAGAAGTGGGTGGAATTGAGGGCAGGGAGGGACCTCAGTGGAGTATAATGTTATGGAGGCCACCCTCCAAAGCAGCCATTTTCTCCAGGGGAACTGATCTCTGTCTCCTGGTGATGATTGGGATCTCCAGATTCCACCTGGGGAATGTCATCCCCGTAATATGTCAAACATATAAGCTTACCCAAGGCTTATATATCCTTCAGAAAATAAAGGAATGGTTATGAAATTATTTCAGCTGACTGCCCATTTCTAAAATTCATATCACTTTCATAGCTACAGTATCAATAAAACAATACACACAAAATAGTTTATCATGGAGTCATGCTCTGTGATTATGTCAGTAAACAATTGGGTGTATGTTACCCTTTTTAGGTTATTTTTATTATTTGCATTCTAGAACTATCACTGGACATGGTAATTTATTTGAAGGGGAGCGAAATTTTGGCCTAGGGTGTATTTTTCTGTAGATTTCTTTTCAACAGTGCATTAAAGTAATTCCAACTTATATTAATGCTTTGTTACAGACTGTGGTTTGAATGTACACAAACAGTGCTCAAAATACGTTCCGAATGACTGTCAGCCAGACCTCAAGAGGATTAAACGGGTCTATTGCTGTGACCTTACGACACTAGTGAAGGCCCATAATACACAGAGACCCATGGTAGTGGACATTTGCATCCGTGAAATTGAAGCAAGAGGTATTTAAGAGTTTTTAAAGTTTTGTTAATAGCTATTTTATTAAGAAGCTTTCTATGTCACCTCTCCGGGGCTCAAAGCAGCTAAGAGAATAAAACAATAATTTATCCAAGGAAGTCTTCATAACAGAATTTTAGACAAAATAATAGAAAAGTAATTGGAAGACATGAGAAAAAGGAAGCAGCAAATATTAAATACATAATTCAAAATGCAGAATTGCAATTTAAAAATAGCCACAGAATCACTACATATTTAACTAGGCAATGAATTAATGGCTGTAGCTTGGGTTTTTTAGTGCAGCCATGGTATAGTTGCAAATGCCAGAGAGATATTCATTTCCAGACACAAAATTAAATAACTGATAGTCTGAAAGGCCGGGAAAAGTTACAAGAAGGGGAGTTATCAGAGAAACTCATAAACTGCCATAGAATTTGCACATGAAGAAAAAGTATGTCAGGGTTTCCAGCACCTCAAAACTGCAATAACAAATCCTTTAACCACATGACACATTAGAACATTTCCCAAAAAAATCAGTAATGTATTAGATGGTCCAGAGAGAAGAGACAGAGATAAAAGGGAACTGTAAGAAAATGAAGATACAAAGAGTCTTGAAGAAATACATCCAAGGTACAAGGGAGAGCAAATTTGCTTGGCATCTGATAGAAGGTGGCTCCAGTCTAATAGTGGGTTTTGAATCAGAGTACAAGCTCTTACAAAGCCTAAGTCAGACAGGCCCAAGAGGCAAAATCCTAGTCCTGCTATTGTAGATTCCAGAAATTGACAACAGGAATCAGAAAATGAGCAAAGCAAAAGGGGAGGGGGAGACCAAGAAAAGTATAAGAATAGTCTGAACTTTAGGACAGCAAACGAGGCAGAGGTGGCAAGCTGCTTCATGGCAGCTTCAAAGCACAGAACTGATGAAGCCACTCATCCGAGAGGGTCAAAATAAAACATAACAACTTTTGTGGTTTTCCATTTTAACATTTAAAAAACTAACAACTGCTTAAACATTGGCCAGCTTGTCATAAAATAGTTAAGGTGGGAAGAAAATGATGTTCAATCACTTAATTAAAAGCCTGAGCTCAAAAGAAATGTTTTTGGCCTGCAACTAAAGAGAGAAGGGTAAGTGCCAGCCTCAAGGGAAAAGGCATACCTCACGCAAGTTGCCACCACTAAAAAAGCCCCAGTTATTTTGCCAAGATAGCAGCTCACGTGTGAAAAAAAGGAAAGCTTCAAGAGAAATATCTACAGACTTTCTCTCTTGCAGGTTTGAATTCAGAAGGAATTTACAGAGTCTCAGGGTTCACTGAACATATTGAAGATGTCAAAATAGCCTTTGATCGAGGTATGTATATTTTCGCTTTACAAATGCCTATTGGCTTGTCTAAACTCTGAGTTCATTAGCATAACCAATGGTTTGATTGTGCAGCTAGTAAAAAAAAAGCAGCTGCTTTTCTTCAATGTATGGAATACTTACCGGATATTTTATTCTTAGAACACTTGCATGAATTGCAGATACAAGGAATAAAGTTAGATAATGGAATAAATATGTTTACACCTTAAGGAAATATTGGATTTTTCCTACTAGAGTTTTTGTTGACAACATATGCTGTCTTCCTTGTAAGCTAAGAGACTTACTAAAGGTTCTCTACTAAAGGTTCCAACAAAAATTTGCTCTTGGGACAGGCATCGAACTCTAAGTCTCCTGCAGTCACCTCTTCTAGCAAAGAATCTATAACCTGCTTTCAGGCACCCTTAAGGCCCAGGTTTAAACTGTCACCACATGCTTTTCATTGTTGCATATTCATTTATCAGAGAATGTTGAAATTTATTTTTCTTTAAACAGGTGGAATTCAACAGATAATCTCACTGATGGTTTACAACCTTTCCCATGTTCTCTCTTGCCACAGTTAGGGAGTTCTTTATGTATGAAAGCACGTAATCTCTCCCCATAATTGGGAATATATAATATCAGAAGGGTATTATCATTTGAACACTTGATTTTGTCCCATTGTCTGTAAGATAAGAAGGGTAGAAATAATATTGGATTAACCCTAGAGTGAAAATTAGGGAAGCTGGCGATTAATGCCATTAGATCATTGTGTTTTAGTAAGTATGAAAGGAATAATGTTTAACTACTTCTACAGTGAATGAATATAGATGCTATAGAGCAACAGTTGCTCACTGTGCTATTATTGTTGACCAGTTCGGTTCCTGCTGGGCCTATAAAACATTCATTGTACCATTTGCTCATAGAGCTTCCATTGTGCTTTTGTTTGTCCACACAATTCACATATAACAGTGTGAAGAAGGATTCCCACAACCAGTATTTTCTGTTAAGAGGATGCTTTGATTGTTTTTGTTTGTTTGTTTTTTTGTGGTCAGCTCAGGGTGGTTCTCCATTTGCATTTGCATTTTGTAAGTCGTTCATCGGACATTCTCTGATGGTGCCTCAAACCAAGCTCTTCTCTCTGTTTTTAGAAATTATTTCACTCAAGTTACATTGACTTGTTTGATCTGCATAAAAACCTGAGATGCAGCCACACAAGGAAGTCCGGGGACCATGTACAGCAGCTGCCATTAGTCAAACCCACTCCCCATTGGAATAGCAGTTTGCACAGCTTCTTTGATTCCCCAATGAAAAAGAACAAGAAATGATATATTTGTTCAATAAAATCAGAGTCCAGTAGCACCTTTAAGACCAACAAAGATTTGTTGTCTTTGTTGGTCTTAAAGGTGCCATTGGACTCAATTTTTGTTGTGCTACTTCAGACCAACACAGCTACCCATGTGAATCACTCCTTTTTGGTGTATCTAGTTGCATTTTGTAAGAAAAGATTGTGTGTTGGAATCCAAACAAATCATATATTTTCTTATCAAGATCACAATATAACTTGAGCAATGGTTTCAGAGTAAACTTCTTTATTTGCTATGATATAGGATTTGCCTTTCTAGTCACCTTCTGTCCTTTTTCATATGCTTTGCTTGGAGCGAGATACAAGAAAAGAGATATGGATCTGCTTAGTTAGTTAGTTAGTTAGTTAGTTAGTTAGTTAGTTAGTTAGTTAGTTAGTTAGTTATACTGATATTTATTGCTGCTGCTCTCACCAAGCCGGCTTGCAGCACCTTACATCAATTTAAAGTTTTCCTATAATACATTGTTATGTTACCCTCCAAATGTTTTTATGTAGGAAACTGGTGATTTAGCCATCAAATAAAGACCAGGATAATGAATGCAAAAATTTGCTTTACTATATCTGATTGGATGTGGATGCAGCTGCAGATAGCCACCCACCAAAAGTTTTTGATTTCAGTGTACCACTTTAGTGCTCATTGTATGGCGATTAAATAAAGCTGTCCAAACAGTGTTTTCTAATACTAATGCTACTGTGCCAAGTAAGTGAGGATAAATATGAGGCTGGCTGGGGCAGAATAAACATTGTGATGGGAGATGTAGTACTATATTAAAATCTTTGCTGTTTCAGATAGCTTTGTGTTAAAGACTTTCTCTCCAATCCTAAGAAGTAGATTGATTTTGATACAAAGCAGTTCTGTGTATGATTGAGGTGTTAAACTTTTATTCCATCATACCTGTAGCTTCTGGTTCAGTTGCAATGCTGTGAATATATTTTGGTAGACTATAGGTGTTTCAATGAAATCCTTATCATAGGTTTATCAACTCTGTCTAACTAAACAGAAAAGCTTTGAAAGAACTACAAAGCATCATTGCTACAATTCCATAAGCAGAATAAAAGGCCATACATAACGTTTATCAGTGTTTTTTCCAATAGGAAAGAAAGGAGATGGTAAACTCCTAAGTAAGTGACACTTTGAGGATATTTTAAAGGGAAATACTCTGATCCAATATAATGCAGCAGAGGAACACCTAGTCACTGAATGAGCATTGCCACTTCTGTTGTTCTGGAATAGCTCTCAGCTGCTGTGATTTGCCCCTACACTATAGCCTGCAACACCATTACAGGAGCCAAAATCAAGAAGGCTAGTGATAGGCTAAAGGTGCCACAGCTTTCCACTATACAACTACTATACCTTTCATTCTCTAGAAGTTTGAAAACTATGCCTAGTTATATTTGAAGAAATACATGTCATGTCTCACACTGCAGAAAACAAGGGCCTTTTAATCTGTTTTCCTTCTTTTCTAGATGGTGACAAGGTAGATGTCTCTGCCAACATCTATCCAGACATAAACATCATCGCTGGAGCCCTAAAGCTGTATTTTAGAGACTTGCCAATTCCTGTAATCACCTATGATACTTATTCCAAGTTTATAGAGGCAGCAAGTACGTACTGAGGCATATCACTTGTTTCATTTATTATTTTGCTATAGGAAAGAGGTTTTATATCAAATGCATGCTCTTTATCAAATAAAGGCACAAAGCATGCGATGCATCATTTACAGAGGCAGTATGCTAAGAGAACACTTTCTTAGGAGTAAGCTCCATTGAGTAGACTTTAGGAGGATTCTGAGTAAACTTGTTTAGGCTTGCATTTGTGTCATTTGTGTTAACACCTGTTATACAGGGGGACATCACCTAAACTCTATTATTCTAGTGAAGCAGAAAAAACACCCAAGCTTAATATCAGACAGAGGCTACAACTAACAAAGCTCTTTTACTCTCAACATGGGCCGTTTTGATTGATAATTGTAATTTTAGACAATTAAACATCTTAACTAAGTCCAAAGGTGAGTTCTCTGCACAAAGATTAAGTATGTGTTTCTGTGAGTATACAAATCAGAGTAAACTTCATCAGGACTAACTTTTTACAGTTCTAAAACAGACATGAATCTGGATTCTCTTATTTAAACTATTTGTTTATTCACCTCATAGCTTATATAAATCTTGTATTGTGTTACACAGAAATCTCCAATCCTGATGAAAGGTTAGAAGCGGTCCACGAAGTGTTGATGTTGCTTCCTGCTGCACACTATGAGACTCTCAGATATTTGATGATTCATCTCAAAAAGTAAGTTAACGTGCATGTAAATTGAGAGTTGGACATTTTTGTTGCCAACTACAGAAGTATGCTACAAAGTATAGTTAAACTCTAGCTGATTACTTCTAGTGGTCACCACTAGTGGGCATACTCACACTAGCCTCTGTCAAACCACAAAACCAGCAGCCTGCTCCAGTACTGCATGGAAATGATCTCTTGCCAGGCATCTGCTTTCTCACCAGTGCCCCTCATTCTGGATACAGCTCTTCCTTTCAGTGACTCCCATTAGCTCTACTGGCCACTTTCATCGTCATGGCAACTAGCTTCTGCAGGCTTTGTGGTTTGGCCAGCTTCTAACTCCCCCTACCTGTCTCAGGTCCCTGGGTGATAAAAACAAGCCCTGGCCAGTTAGTAAGAATAGTCCAGAGACCTCAGTCCAAGGTATTTCTAGTCCAAGTCCCTCCCCAACACTATCATCATGGAAGAAATTTCTCCTTAGGCCACTTTGTGTCTACAAGTCTCCTGTACTGTGGCTCAGATATTAAAGTAATTCAGGTAAAATTTGACATATAAACAGACATAAGCACTATTTCATGATAAAGAATGTCGGCAATCAAAGAATTCTGATTTGAAAGGCAAAATATTTATGCGATCTGAAGAAAAAAACAGTAGTTAGTTAAAGAATGTATTAGAAGATAGCAAGGCATAATGGATTATATTCTATGTTTTATGTTTTATGTATTTGTTCTTATTCTCTCTTTTTTTTTTGTTCTATGTAAAGAATTCTGATTCAAATTTATATCGGAGTCACACTATTTTTTGGGAGTTACTTTGTTGCTGTAATTACACTGCTAAAAGCAGACTGTCAAATGCCCCAAGCCAGTCATTCTCTGAGGCCATGTGGATTCTTCACTGGGAGGTTTATGCTCTCAAGAGCTTCTCCATTCATTTCATTCTGCATCAGTTCAAGGAGGAGTGTACACAGAACCACTGTCTTCAATAAAGCAAATCTGGTAGCCTAAATTCACAGGTGCTTCATCAGTATATTAAAGCATGTCTGGTATGCATCAATTAAAATATTTCAAGGAGTTTTGGAGAGTTGACAGTCACACTGTTTCATGCTTTATAGTAACTTTCTATCACAAACCTTGCTATTACAATTGTAGAAAAACTAAACACTGTTATTCACCCATGAAGCAAATACAACTTTGTAACATGGAAAGGCTGCAAAAAAAAATCTAATGAATATATTACTTTTTCAATTCCAATTTAGGATTACCATGAATGAAAAAGATAATTTTATGAATGCTGAAAATCTGGGAATAGTGTTTGGACCTACCTTAATGAGACCCCCAGAGGACAGCACCCTTGCCACACTCAACGACATGCGGTACCAGAAGCTGATTGTGCAAATATTAATTGAAAATGAAGACGTTTTGTTTTAGAGAAATGAAGGAATAAATTCATAATCATCTGCTATGAAAGCCCAAGTTTAAAGAAAAAGATTTCCTGGAAGAGCAACAAAAATTGGTAGCACTTCATTTTCTGCTGTATTGCAGATGAACACCAAAACATCTAGTAAAGTGTATGTCTCATAGACATATACCTCTTTTTATTATTATTTAAGAGAGAACAAAGGTCAGAAAAAATCCTCTTGCCTTGTATCCTTTGTCTTGCTTCCAGTGTGTATCTGTGTTGAAATGTTACAGACAGTTCTACTATTAACTTATTAAGGGACACAAACTTTATATGGTTATTTAGATCATTGAAGCAAAAAGATACTTTAAGCCAGATCTCAAAGTACTGTTGCCAGCATGATTCCTATTTAAAGAACAAGTTCTCAAAGCAGTCTGCAGAATTGAAGCTCTACATCCAAATCAGCAAAGGTAAACCATGCATGGAAATAGGTGTCAACATACATCTCATTTGATACTGCCAGTTCAAGACAGTGATGAGGGAGGGCCATATCTACAGCTCCTGAGTGTACACCCCCACATACATACACACACAGAGATTTATCAATGTAGTCTGTTCTGACACTACTGATTTAAATCCTGAACTGAAACTTCAGTTACCTGTTTGGTCAGAATCAGGTATAGCTGCAGATACACACCCCTCTGCTCCATGCAAAGAGCTCTACGTCGTACCTGTTATGTGAAAATAAGCCTTACTTGAGATAGTGAGATTTATTTCTCCCCAATGGCCATAGGTAAGAATTCTAGCCATGCACTCATGTTTTCATTTTTCCGTTGTGCTTACTGAATATTGCCATTTTACAGAAAAGAATGGTAAATCTGGGGTAGCTGGGTTGCAGCAACCTCTCATGTTCGGCCAAAACGCAGTTGAAGTAGGGGCTTATGAGTTCTCTTTCTATGAATTCTATAATGTTGTGCATGCAGAGCAGGAAATTCTATCTGCATGGGTAGAATTTCCATTCATAAAAGAAAATAAAAAGGCAACGCAGGATTTTTGATCTTGTCTATTATATTTAGGGTCAGGATGTTTATCTGTATTAGTTGTATCAGGATACACAATCTCTTTCTATTTAAGGCATAATTATATATGTCTAAAGTGAAACAAACCAATTTAAAAAAATATATTTACTTTATTTAGCTGCAAAAACTGTCCTTTTATTTTAGTGAGTATAATCCAATGCGGTGCATTGATGATTCTCCATATATTCCTCTTCAGCATTATCACAATGTCACATCAAAAACATTTACCACTAGTGCAGTATTATCCTGATATAGCTCTTTCATTGCAGATGTTTTTAAGAAAATGTCATTTCTCAAGAGTATCGTTAAAAATTCTTTTGTTTACATTATATTCTAGAAATTAGCATTCAAAACTCTTGGTAGTTCAGATGCTTGGTAGTATGGTATTTTGAAATAATTACAATATTATCTTTATCGTCACCTCCAAAAGGGAGAGAAAGGGTTTTTATTAGGTTTTGGTATTAGAATCATCAAACACAATAATGTCTAAAAGATGTGATGCCAGGATATTGGATATTTTCTGGCCTTGCTGAAAGTTAGCACTTATTTAGAGTTAATTATTTTATATTTTTTTGAAAGCCAAGTTGCTTTACTTTGCTTTTGTATTTATAAAAGTGAACTTGTTGAAAATTAAGTATTTCTCTTCACTGTTTTTGGAAAAATGTGTTAATAAAGAAGAAAGAGAATTGGTGTATTACCAAATCTCTTGAGGGGGTGTTGCCTGTTCTTTCCAGAGGTTGACTTCATTATCTAATGGAGTTCATTCCTAATATTAGACGTTTCCTCTTCATGAGATTTTGTATAAATATTTCAACCACAAGAAGGTAGCATAGTTTATTACAAAAGCGGATTTTCAATATGAAAAGTTCAAATGAGCTTTCTTCTTGATTTGTACAAATCAGTTTTTAAAACTCAGTTATGATGTTTTCTGAATTATTTCAGGGAGCATAGATTCTGTTCAGATTGAAAAAAAGTATGTACCTTGGATAATGAAAACAAATGAAGGCAAAAAAGGGGCACAAGAAATAATGGATATTAGCCTTTGCATCTGGTCACCAAAGGCTAGACAGAGAGATTCTGGCTGCAGGACAGGAGCTAATAAGAGGCCTGATTTGCTGGTACAATGCTACTATAGATTATCCTAAATTGTACAGATTTAATTGTTGTACGTTATATACTAAATACTGTCCTTTGAAATGGTATGCAAATGTTTTTATTTTGTGAAGTGACATATGCTTTGTAATTTATGATAGTGTAAATGGAAAGGGGGAGAAAATCTCATTAAATCCTTGTCTCATTGAATCCTTGTCTGCAGTTTTCACTGCCAAACCCCTCCCCAGCCCTCTTGGTTTTGCTATAATTTTTCTATATTTGCTTCTCTAATTGCATAAATCTTATATATACCAAACTTTCTTTTTAAAAAATAGCTCTTTTTTTGCAGACACAGCTAAAACTAGAACATAAGCGCTTTTGATCATAGAGATTTTGATTTTTGTTAGCAAGTATTGGGACAAAGGTTCATTCAGTCATTTCCCACATTTTGCCTGAATTCAAGCTTTAATGTGCGTGCGTGTGCATGTTTACGTTAGTTTATTGGTCTTAGCAGACAGTTACCTCTTGCTATGAAATGTTATATTCTCCTATCAATACTCCCCTGACTGACCTGACCTGGATAGCCCAAGCAAGCTCGATCCCATCAGCTAAGCAGGGTTGGCCTGCTTAGGAAAGGCAACTTCCAAGAAATATCAGGGTCATGATGTAGGGGCAATGGGAAACCGCCTCTGGACATCTCTTGCTTGGCTGCCAGACAATCTTAGGGTTTCCTGGCTACATTACACACCAGCCACATGATAAAGAATAACTATCCCAATTTATACATAAAACTCATGTACGGGGGGCAAAGCTATGAGATGGAGTCCAAGAAATGTAGTCTTTCTTTTAAAAAATTATTCTCCTCCTCTTTGTATGGCTGTGTGTGTTTGTTAAACCACATAAGTCAAACTTTCAACTGCATGAAAGAAAAGACATGGCATTCCTATTCTATTATGCTGCAGAAATGTCCTACTATACAAAAAGAGGATAGTTTTGAAGTGACATATTTTGCCCATCCCAATATACACTTTAAAAATCAATCCAGATCAGTTTCTGTTTAAAATAAACTCACTATCATCTCCAAAGCATCTGAACAGCTACAGTATTGTTACTGACCACTTCTATGTTTATGAAATTCAGGAGAGGTATCTGTCATCTGGTTTACTACTATGGGACCACACAGCCATGCTGTGGACTTACTCTAATTCCTATCCTGATAAGACACGTATCAGGTATGTCTTTCTTACACTCTTTGCTGCATCACCAAACTTTAAACCCACAACCATCTAGGAGCCAAAGGTAAATGAATCAAGACTTTGAAAAGAGACATTAGAATCATAGGGTCATCTAGTTCAACCCCCTGCACAATGCATTAATGCAGCCTGTCTCAACTTTTTTACTATTGAGAACCCACTGAAACATTCTTCAGCCTTTGAGAAACCCCAGAAGTGGCATGATCATGCAAAATATGGCTGGGGGGCATAGCTTTGTACATGCCCACCCAGGGCCCCTCCCCTTCCAGGGACATCATTCAGCCATTTTGGGAGGGGTTCACAGGTCAACATGACTTTATATGGTTATACCACCCAATAATTGTTTAACACATTTAAAAATATATATTAAAATGAATTGACTCCCAGCTATTCAGGATGCAAGTGGGAAACCATGTAGGTCTGAAGCAGCAGAACAAATTTAGAGTCCAGTGGCACCTTTGAGACCAGCGAAGATGTATTCAATATTATTCAATTTAATATACCTTTGTTGGTCTTAAAAGTGCCACTGGACTTTAAAGTTGTTCAGCAAAGCGGAAAAACATATTTCAGGCAGTGAAACTGCTAGAAGTCAGAGAGTTAAACCTCCTTTTCCTTCATGGGCCTAAGGTAAACTGAAGGTTAATAGGCCTGCAATTTACATTTTACACATGAATGAACCAGGGAGCTGTGGTCTTTGTCACATTTGCTTTAGCACTAAATTAATCTGCTTATTGTGAGGCATTCATGAGGAGTGGTCCACACTCAGATTGATAACGGAAGCCATTACAGCCCTTGTGGAATATCTCCTTCCCGCTGGTCCAGATAATTAAAGTGATCAGTTAATATCCAGTAATGAGAAGCAGGCTGGAGACTGGCGTAGAATAAGAGTTATTCAAAATCTGTTAAAAATGTGTTATCATCCATGAGGCCACAGGGTTCTCGTGGAAGTACCACGGGTTCAAAAATACCTCACAAAATCCAACAGCCAGTTTTGCCATGGCGTCATCAGGGATGACTTTCCAGATGACTTATAACACATCCTTCTCTGTAACGTTGGTTCTAGGGATTCTGCAGGATGGTGATTTCAGCAAACTGCAGTTTTCTCAGGCGATCCATATTATCTCACAAATAATAACTAAGGGCACTAGTGTGTATGTATCTCCCAGATGAATATAATTAAGGATGGGCACAAAGTCAAGTTCATGGCAGGGTGACTGGCACAAACTTTCCATGAGCTTTTGGAGGTTCATGACAGTTCGTGACGATACATTACCAGACAGACTGTCTCCACTTAAAATGTTTACCAAACTTCAGAGGCACAACTTGGAGGGCATCTGGAGGAGGTCCTCTGTGGCTGCGATGTCTCTAGCTTACACAGGACCCGTTCTATACACTCCTGAACTACCTGAACATGCTCCTGTCAATTTGATCATTTTGACAGCACAGGATCCATTCTAGGCACTCTGAACCTGTGCCTGTCAAAATGAAACAAACACACACTGCCAATACCAAGACTTGTTGCCACTGAGCAAGAAGCCCAGTTGCATGGGAATGAGCTCCATGGCCCTGCCATGCACCCCGAGGCTGGCAAAGCATGCACCCTCCTTCTCCCAAGCAGCCCTGCAGCTTCAAGCAGGGGGAGATGAGAGGGGAGCCTCCAGCTCTCCCCTTGACCCTTCCTCCCCAAGGGGGCATGACCTGCAGAAGATCTCCAACCTTCTGCAAGGAGGCAGACTGGATGCTTGGGAAACGACAATGCTGCCTTTCCCCTCCAGTCACTCAACTCTGTGGAGAAGGAGGAAAGCTGATTGAGGCAAGGCATGTTTGGGGAGGCATCATCAGCCCCCTCCCCCAATAGGCTACAGGCCTCAGCTTAACATGAGAATTTTGAAGAGCCCTTTAAAAAAAATAATGGAAGCACTTACTCTCTTAAGCATCCTTTTGCTTCCACTTGCAAACTTTTCCCAAAAGCACTACCCAATCAAAGCACTGTTTCCTTGCGGGTCAACCTTGTTTTCACTTGCCCAAAACTATTTTTAAATGCTGCCAATTGTATTGAGCTGTGGTGCCCTGGCTTGGGCTGTCTCATTTATTCACGGGCAGAGTTTTAAAAGTAAGCAGAACCATAGTAAGTGAAAAGGCTTGTATCTCACTTGAGAATCAGGTCAACCTCTCATCACTTCGTGGTAGGAGAGAAGGGACTTTCGGGACAGTTTCTTTTTTATTCTGCATGTGAGCCGAATAACATAGGCAGCATTCCCTGCATGCATTTTTCACATAGATAATATTTATATCTCATTTGCAATTTTTAGTGATTAGATATCACCTGCTGATATCATTGCAACTCCTTTTCCTCTTGAAAGTCCAAAGAGCATTCAAGAGTTTTTGTGAAAGAAAGTTTCTTTCTGCACGTCCTCAGGCTCTTAGGAAGCCAATAAATCTTCAACTGTTCAACATCCTAGGAAATATTTCCCATTCTTCTGCTGTGGACATTTTGATGACACACACAAGTTCAAGAGGTTCAGGAATGTATAGAATAGATCCTGTGCAAGCTAGAGACATCAAACTCAAAGAGATTCTCTGGCTGCCTCACTTCTGTACGCCCTCCAAGTTTGGTGAGGATTGGATGTATGGAATCCCGGTTATGGCCCCCAAAGAAGGTGCCCCCTGGGAAATGATTTCTGGGGAAAAGACAATTTCCACAAAAAGCACTTTCCAGGGGGACACCTTCTTTGGGGGGCTGTAACATGTACCCAGTGTAAATACAACCCTCACCAAACTTTAAGAGCAGGTAGAGCAGAGTCAGCCAGGGATCCCCTGTCAAATAAACTGAGTTGCTTGGAATATCCTTATCCATGGTCCCTCTTAATATTTGTGAAACCGGCCTGGGGGTGGAGCAAGTCCAGGTTGTCCAAGCTGAAATAGGGCCAATCAGGGCGTGGCCAGTTGGCCCTGCCCCTGCAGCTCCTGCCCTCCCTTGCCGACCACTCACCCCTCACCTCACAGACATGTCTGGCTGCCGGAGCCAGCATGTCTCCAAGTCTCTGCCGCTCCACCTGCACGCTTCATGCAGGCCGCCATGCCTGGCCTCCACCCGGGCCACAGGACGCACTTACTGAGCCGCCACCTTCCTGCCACGCCACACAGCGCTGCCTACGCCTGCTCAACAGCCAACATTCCTTGTGCGGAGATACCCACTCCCTACACAGCCACTCAGACCACAGCAGCGCTGCCCACCAGCCTGCCTAGCACTCTGCCAAAATCTCTAAGTTGCCAAGGAGGGAGGGGGGAATGGCCACCGCATACCCCCACTCCCAAAGCCCTGTGGCTGCCTCCCCGGCCCTCCGTGCAGCTCTCACACATCGCACAAACACAGGGGGGATGGCTGGATCATTGAAGGGCTGGGAATATGGGGAATATATTCCCCTGCATATTCCTTCCACTGCCCATTTGAAGAATCCAGCCTCCAGGAATGGAAGGGACGGGGGGGGACAAAAGCCGCTGCCTCCCCCCGCTTCCAAGGCCCCATGCCTGCCTCTATGACACTACGTGGACCTCTCACGAGTCGCCCAAACAGCGCTCGGAATTGCTGGAACACTGAACGGCAGGGAATATGGGGAGGCTATCCCCCTGCACATTCCTTCCACTGCCCGTTTGAAGGTTGAAGGGCAAGCCTCTGTGGCTTGCGGGGACGGTGGCACAATGGACCATGCCTCCCCCCCCTCCCAAAGCCCCGCACCTGCCTCCCTGCCACCACGTGGAGCTCTGGGGAGACCCAGAAAGGCAGAGGCAGCTGGCCACTTCTCCCCCCCCCCCATGTTCCATGGCCACCTGCATGCTCTTTGCACTGCAGCCACGGGGGGGGGGCACTGGCACCCATTGTATTTACAATACAACGGACTTATCTACTAGTTAGCATATATTACATCACAGCCCATTTATCACATTTCTAAATATTTTATAGCATTTTAATATAACCACCTTGTACTACAAGGAAAGGCAACATATAAATGTGTTAATAAATAAATAATAATTAAGCTCTTAAAGAAGTGCTGTGGTGGATTCAGACCAGGTCGAGTTGGGTTCAGTTCCGTTCTCTGTCATGAAACCCACTGGATGGTGTTATGAAGATCACTCTCTAAACGAGGGTTTCTCAACCAGGATTTCATGTTTCTTGACAGCCCAGGAAGGGTTTCCCAAATGGGCCTTTAAGACAGCTGTTCCACCAGGCCTATGGATGAGGTCAGGATTAACATCATGAAAATGCTGGTCTCCCTGCCCAAGAATCCACCCAACATCTCTCAACCCGCCCCCCCCCCGGAACATTGGAAAGTTAGCACAGGCAGTTTAGGATAATTTTAATGATTTTAATAATTCAAGAACCTAATTAATCTAATTGTTATAATTGACTATATGTGCATTATATTTGTATTTTTGATGTTACCTGCCCTGAGTCAACTGAAAAGGGTGGGATAAAAAAAATATCCCAGCCTACTTCACAGGGAAGTTGTTAATTAAGTAAGTGTGCTGCACTGTCTGTGAAGACACAAGGCAGTGATCCTTGAAGGGGGAAGACACAGTTACCACCATGTAATACCATGAATCAGCGCCAGATAATCACTACATGCAATCTCTACCCTGGGGTTATCACACAAGTGGAATCCAAAGTGCAAGGTTAAGCGAGGAGGATCAGACTAAAACACTCAACAACAGAAATGTCTGTAGTTCACAAATGGCAAAATAAGGCAGACTATTTATATAGCCTTGGAGAGCAGCTCTGCCTGGCACTCTCCGGTTCTTTCTGCCAACAGAAGAGTCACATGGGCAGCAGGACTGGCAGAGGTGGAAAGAACCCATGACAGCACTACAAAGAAATCAACCCAGGAGAAAGGAAGGGAGCCAAGTTGCACTGAATGGCCAGCGTCCAAACTGAGCTGGCGGGGGGGGGGGGGGGGGGTAAGTTGTACCCCATTACCTGCCTGCATCTTGCCTGCCGATTTATACTGTGCTGTTACTTCTGCCACTCGCGAGCCAATCCTTGTCAAGCTGCCGCTCTGTAGGAACCAATCACAATGCAGAAGGAGAAGAAAGGGCGGGGGAGGGGGGTTCTCTCAAGAGCTTACCTACACCTGCTTCCTTGTTTCCCAGCGCCAGGTACACAGGGAGGACCTCGGGAGAAAGTGGGTCGGGCGGGTGATATTTGTTCAAAAAGTGGGGGGGGGGGGAGCAAAAGCGCCCGCTTTGCCCAGCTGCTTCTTGTAGCCCCTGGAAACGGCCCGGGAGGAACCGGCGAGAGGCAGAAGGGCTGCCCAAGTTGCCGGCCCGCGCGCGTGTTCATCTGCGAAAGTTGCAGCGGCTCCGCGGGGCGGGCGGGCGCCTGACAGGCCAAGTCCGGGGCTCGTTCTTGTCGGCGGCAGCCTGTTGCTGCGGGAGCCGGGAGGTCCCCGGAGGAAGCCCAGGGAACGCCGCTCCCCACGCCGGCGACGGAATGGACTGAGGGCGCTCGGGCCGACGCCAACTCCGGCGGCGAACAGGTGGGTGAGGCGGGAGCGCGGCCGGGCTTCCCTGCGGCCGACAGGTGCCCCACCAGCCCCCTCCCTCCCTCCCTCCCTCCGCGCACTACCGCGAGGCGCCCACCTGCCCGGGAAGCGGCGCTGGCGCCCCGAGGTCTCCGCCCGCCTCGCTCCTGCGCCCGCCACCAGCGTCTGCGGGGCCAGGGCCGCGTCCTCGGGCGGGCTGCGCTGGGGAGGGGGCCGCGCTGAACCCTTTCCGCATTCCTCTACTGACAACGACCTTGGCTGGGATGGAGCCGGCCTTCTCCCTCCGGTAGTCCCGTAGACGGCGAGGGGGTTCGTTTGTGGCGGCTGCGGCGTAAACGGGACTCGGTTGCAATCTTTGAGTTACTCTCCGTGGCCACAGGTTGCACGACTCCTATACAATCTGGCAGGTGGAAACTCACCAGGTAAAGCTCGTCCCCACAGCGCAGTTCAATGGAGGGCACACTGTGGCTTTTTGAACATGGCTCTTCCTAAAACTTTCTGATAATTTTGAAGGCTACAAGGTGAGCTTGAGAATTGCGCCGAACTTTTCCTACAGTCCCTGCTGCACCTGCCTGGTTTGCTTGCACAGCACAGGTGCATCAAAGGCCCTCTAGCTGTTTCTGGCTGCATGTCTCGGGAGCCCAGGGAAGCAAAATGCTGCTCCCTCAACATCCTATTAGTGAGCATTTCACCATCACTATTAAATATCAGGATCTCACTGCTGCTAGTGCCAAAGGCCACTGTCTCTTTCCATTTTGCCCCCTCTAGAAACAACGCTGCCTCACTCTGTTCCTTAGAAGCAGTCTAATGTCTTCCATGCAGCTCAGGGACCCTACTTGTACTTCACCTGTGGGTGAAATCCTGGCCCCATTCAAGAAGCAATGAGTATTTTTCGTTAATGGCTATCACGTTTATTTTATTTTTTAGTGATGACTAATAGTTTGTGAAGTTTCACAACCTTGTAAAAGGCACAGGAATTGTTGGTTTTCTGTTCTTAACAAAACATTACAGCACATTCACAGAACCAAGTACAGGGTATGCAACTACATGGAGAACAGCTTAATACATTGGCTCAACCTCTGCCAGCAGAAAACACAAATGGATGAGTTTCAAGAGCCGAACAAGCTGAGTAACACCTAACAGTTCCCCCAACCACTCCTAACAAACTAAGCCTCATCATTCATTTTGCGTACCCATTATAGCTAAATAGGGCATTCAGGATCAAAGGCAGGTTGCCACTCATTTAAGAGCTCAGGGAGACAATGAAGGGTGTTCATTGCCATCATGCCTTGCTTCTGAAGCTGCTGGAGCATTGGCCTGCTATCACTGGGACTAGGCAAATTTCTGATTCAGCAAACGTAACATGCTATCTGATCTGCATAAGCACAGTTAATAGCATGACACCTCTTACCAGAGATGTTTGCAGGCTATCAAGCAGCACATTTAAAATGAACGCAGAAAACTGAAGAACATGACCTATCTCTCTGTGCCACCTGTTACAGCAGACATATTGAAAATATTTATTTTTCATTTGACTCCAAATACATTCTTGTCTGCTATTACCTGGCTTACAGAGTAGCCCTGTTTCTTTGCTTGATCAGGCCCCAATAAGATTTAGGATTGCAGCCTTCAATATTTCATCTAAAGCTGAAGTACTCTGTTCCATCAGCCATGCCTTGGATGACACACTATTAGAATATTCCCAATCTACAAAAATTAGCATTTGAATATCACTCTGCTAACTTGGAGAGGCAATTATGAATTTCTTTGCAAATGTTCAGTTCTAGCTAGACTTATCTTGATGTTATTCAGATACTGCTGGGTCAGAAAATGAGCCTCTATTTAAATCTCTGACCCAAAGAGGCTTTTCATGAATTGTGCTATGCAACTGAATTCTTGGTTGCTTAGCCAACCTGGGAGAGATTTAACTTTAGCTAATGACTTGATTAGTACAAAAGAAGACAATGTAGTGTGGAAAGGTTTTAACTCTCCAGAACTCTCTGGATGAATTACTTAGTGTAAACTTTCAAGTGTTGTGATTTTAGGAATGGAAACAAGTCTCCTTTTTCTATAAAACCTATTGACACAGACAAGTATGTACAACACAGTGGTCAACAATAGTGGGAATCTACGCCTGATAAAAGCTGCATTTGTTAGAGAAGTTTAAGTCAAACACCTGCAGACGTTTAGCCTTCAGATGGCTCCATTCAAGCAGCAAGAAATTCAGCTCATCCATGCAGCCAGAAACTGAATTAAGTTTGCAAAAGAATCCCTTCCTGTTGCCCTGAGAAATTGAGTGCCAGTCCATTTGAGAAGCTTGAGAAATGAGTCAGATACACACAGAAGCTAAGTAATCAAGTTAGGCCTTGGGTTAGGGCCTCTACATTTAAACACAAGTACTAAATTTCACTTTTGACCTTTTCTTGGATAATGCAATGGCATCGTTTAGGTAGGCCTCAGTCTGTCTTATGCTAGCCCTGGACTCTTGACCAGGAGGGGGGCATTCCCTCCTTCATTACCTTTTAGGATCCCTCCTCTATTCTTGCCTTCACTGACCAGTTTGGGGTGTGCCAAAAAGGTTCCACCAAGCCCTACTGGGCTGCATTTGCATATACTTTGGGGAGGCTTGGCAAGAAAACGCCTCTGGGGTGAAGCCTGGGAAGTGGCTCTTGAGGGATTGAAACCCGGTGGGTGGAAAGCAAGCCGTCAGTATTAATGAGGGCAGACCAGGCCCTCGAGCAGGCTGCTCAGTGGACGGTGCAGAGCGAATCAAGGAGAGGTTGCATTTCCAAAGAGGCGCCAAGGCCCCATCTGGTCGGCAAGCAGCCCGAGGGAGCCTCCTGGACGGCCTTTCTTGGGCCTCTGGGGAGGGAGTGATTCAAGGCCCGTTGAGTGTCGCGGTTGCCCTGGGCTCCCCAAGGGTGGGGTGGCTCCCGGCATCCCTGGCCCTCTGGGGCCCGGTGCTGCGCCTAAGCCGGGTCCAAGGACGCCGAAGTTCACTGCGCCTCCTTCCTTTCTTCCCCTTCGTGCAGGACACCGGCCCCGGCTGCCGCGATCCCGAGAAAGGCGCGCCAAAGATGGCTGAGAGCGCGGCCGCCGCGGCCGCCCCCTCGAGCGGGCCGGGCGGCAAAGGCAGCTCCCCGGCCAGCCCCTGGTGGAAATCACTGACTTCCCGCAAGAAGCCCAAGGAAGCCCCGTCGGCGGCCGCACCGGGAGCCCCCCGGCCGCCGCCCGACCCTTCGGAGCCGCCCTTCGCCTCGGCCAGCAGCCCCCCCACGGACTCGCTGGAGAGCCAGCAGCCCACTTTGCTCCACAGCAGCCGCAGGAACCTCAAGATCTCCCGCTCGGGCCGCTTCAAGGAGAAGCGGAAGGTGCGCGCCCCGTTGCTCGCCGACAGCCCCCAGCAGCTGTTCGAGGGCGCGGCCGGCGGCGGCGCCACCCCTGCGCTCCCCGGCGAGGAGGCTGCGTGCCCGTGACCGCCGCCGGGGGTGGCGCCTCCCGTCTGCTCCGCAGCTCCGGGGGCCGCGCCTTGATTGGAGGAGAAGCCGCTTCGTGCAGCTGCGGCACCAGCCGCCCGTGCCGCCGCCTCCCGCGTAAGGCCGGTGCTTCGGGACCAGTCGCCTTGGCTCCAGCCACAGAAGGCTGCCTTTGCACCTTGGGGCATCGGGAGCCCAGATGAGCGGGGCCCGTCGAGGCAGAGCCTGGAGATCCGCCCCTCCCCGGCTCACTTCTGGAAGAAGACGAAGCGGGGGGAGGGATGCGCACCTTGGCCTGCTGCTTCAGGGGGAAAGGCCACGACGACTCTAGCACAAGACGGATGTGTAACGAGAGCTTAGCCAAGGACGCAGAGAAGCAAACAAGGCTCCGCTCCAGTTCTTGCCCTGCACGTTCCCATGGCATCCAAGTTGGCAGAGGATTGCATCCCGAGAGTACCGCCATTGTAATTCGCTCCTCCCACTTTAGACGGGGTCGGGGGATCGCGTAGGGCCTGAGATGTTGATATACTAGGAATAATTGTAAAAGGGAAGAAGAATTGTAATAAATTTCCACTGATGAGTCTGTATGCGGCATCTCTCAAATAGGGGAGAGTGACATCGAATTGAAAGTTTCAGTGAGTCTTTGTTAGTCTTTTGTAGCAAAGGAAAAAAATCTTGATCAGCTCCTGGGTTCCCCGGGCGCTCCATTTCAAACTTCTAGAATAAGCACGGAGGCCTGCTGTTGCTCAAATAACCAAGTTTGCTGAAAAGTGGCTGGCATTAAAGTTGACAGTTTAAGCCACAGTGGAGCAAAGTGTCAAAACCCTTCCCCTGCTCACACCAAATACAGAACACTGCAAATATAGCATGACTCAGGGAGTAAAATAACTTGGGTGTTCTTATTTGTCTGGCTTTTGAGATTTTAGAATGCACCGTAAAATGTTATTTCCTGAATGTGTGCCCACAAGCAGCTTCCTGGAACACAATCACACAGCTCAATTTAGAATTCCAACCTTCTTTTTCTTAAGGAATTCTCCCCAAAGCAGGAGCTTGTTTTTCATGTGTCCCAGTCACTGTCAGAAAGGCTAGGTGGTACGTTTCCATGGACTGAATACCATCGTACCTGTTCATTGCTGCTTTAAAAAAATCATTACTGTGGTCTCTTCCTTGCCGAAGAGGCCTTTTGTTGGTCAGATATGCTTTTACTAGAATACCTCCATTGGGAAGGAAGGGGGTTGGAAGAGCTCCGTCCTATCTTATTTCAGGGCCAAAACCTTCCTGTGGCACCTGCAGATTTTGAACAATCGTGTTCCTGTTGGGAGAAACATCAGGGAAGCCAGTAAATGGATCTGCCTGCTATTCAGTGAATTATAAAGGGAAGGGAAGGGAGGGGGAGGTGAGATGTACTGTACATGTTACTCCCAATCTGTTTCAAAGATAGAGAATTAAATAAAACAAATTCTTTAATTGTTTAAATAATTAGAAACAACTGCTAAATTTTGGATGCAAAAGGAGTCTTTAGCTGTTTTTTGCACCTCTAAGTAATAAACACAGCCCATTCCAATAGTGCCATTCTTAAGTAACTGATAGCTAGTCTAGAGAAACAGAACAAAAGGGGCCGAGCCTTTGGGTGAGATGCTAGCCATTGAAGGTGAACAGAGCTATTCTGTCAGCTCAGGGCACTGAAAACAGCCCTGCAGCTCTAAATATTTAAATGATACCTGGAGCAGACCTTTAAAAAAAAATCCAGTGAGAGTCTGACTATCACAGCGAATGTAGAACACATACCTGCTGTGGGACTCCGTGATCCTGGCCCCCTTCCCCTCTGACACACACACCCCCTTCCCCCTCCCCTCTTGCCTCTCCCACCCACCTCTCCTTCCTAGTCCCGCCCCATCAATCCCTCCGCACACCTTTCCCCTTCACTCTCCCCTTGCCTGTCCCACCTACCTCTCCTTCCTGATCTCTGCCCCCTCAATCCTTCCCTCCCCCACACACCTCCCCTCATGCCTCTCCCACCCACCTCTCTATCCCCCTCCCTCTCAGACACACACACACACACACACACACACACACTCCTTACCTGTCACAGCAGGAGCTCTGCAGGGGGCTGTGCTGGGAAGTGGAGTGCCATGGCCAGCATTGCTCTGAGGCTCAGGCCTGGACCTCAGAGCTCTGGTGGCAGTAACCACCACCTACTGGCATGCTCCCTAAAGCAGGACAACAGGTCTGTTATCATTTCCGTTTGAGAGAATGTGCTAGATGTGTTCCACATCAAAAATCTCAGAAGGTTGATCCAGCTAGTTTTCTGCCAGTGTAAAAGGGGAGAAAACATTCCATCTGACCACGAAACGGCTGTTAGGGATCACAGGATCTGGATGGACAAAGGCTCTTGAGAAATGTGGGCTGTGATAATTGTTTGGAAGGCATCATAATCAGGGGATGGCACAACCCCACAACCCAAATGCAAAACACGGTATAAGCTTATGATTACTCAGTATAAGCTTATGCCTGGTATAGCTTATGACCTCTAGGTTAAGTGTATGACTAAGGTTTAAAATCAGCTTCTCCTTTGTTTTCACATTTAAGTTGACTCGAGAAATCTAACCAACCCCCATGGTTCAAGTTAATTTGCCAGCATTTTCTCTAGCTATCAAGAAGAACTTGGACTCACCACATTCACAAGAATATAGGGCTAACAAGTCCACTTCCAGAAGCGACCTACAGACCACCAAATACTTAAATAAGAAGCAGCAGCTTTGGCTTTTATACCCTGCTTTTCTCTACTCAAAGGTCTTTCCTTCTCCCCACAATACACACCCTGTGAGATAGGTGTGGCTGAGATAGCTCTGTCAGAACTGCTCAGTGAGAACAACTATCACAGGACTGTAGGTAGCCCAAGGTCACCCATCTGGCAGCATATGGAGGAGCAGGACATCAACGTGGCTCAGCAGATCAGAAGATGCTGTTCTGAGCCACTGCATCCCACTGAGTTTCCACTTTTAAATTTGGATACCTCGGCCTGTCTAGATGTTGATTTAAATAGAGAGAAATTCCTTTGTGAAAGCAGAAGTGTGTGTGTTTCGATACATAGGGGCCAGGTGCTCCACAGCACAATTATGGTTTGTCCTGGCGGTTATGTGGATTGTGACTGTTGCATGGAGAGTTTCCATGCCAGGCGTCCTTGTCATCTGTGGTCGGTTTGGGCAGCAACTTTGTAGTTTTACGCCAGTTCCCATTCGTTGCTGTGAAAGACACTCCAAATCCGTATGCTTACGAATGATACCTAGAGGCATAGCTAGCAATTAGCAGATACAGGGACTTGAAATGTACCAACCCTCATAAAGTCCCAATCCAAACCCCAGGAGCAGCAGATGTGTTGGAAGACTGTCCACCACAGCCATTGCACTCCAGCTTTGTTAGGTTGTAATCATACCTGGCTCTAGTAATCTGGGCTAGACCTTGCAGGAGGGGGGTCTCTAACCAGCATCAGGTGCTGGGGAGCAGCATGCCAACTGAAAGCTGTTATGGGGTAAATTCTGGTGGAGCAAGTCCTGAAAAACCTTAACTGCAGTTGCTGCCTGACTAGCCATGTTGTAGAGACAAGAGAGAACTGGAAACATCAATTTTGGTTGTGTGGGGCAAATGACTGGGTGAAACTCTTGCCAGCTATTGCCATTCCTGTTTCCTTACTGGCTGTAGGCCAAGCCACATGACACTGGAAATCTTCCAACAATGTGGATTTGTAGCTTGAGAAGTGGGAGGAGGGAGGAAGTTGATATGGCTCAAGGTTATGGTGCCAGAAAAAGGAAAGAAAGAGCTCTTTCCCCCTCTGTGCCATTTGAAGATGGACCCCTACCCCACGCCTGTTTCTTTTAGCCCCAGCAGAAAACAGAAATAACACAACTAGCTGTCTTTTCCCAAAAAAACTGGGGCTAAAAAAAGCTGGGTGGACATTTTTGATGAGGGAAATGGCACAAGGAGAAATAGGTAAACAGATACCCCCGCCCACCCATCGCCCAGGCAATAAAGGAAATGTAGCTGTAGCTGTCCTTCCCAGAAAGGAAGGATCATGCACAAGAGGTCTAAAGCTCATGCCCTGAATAAATCTTTGTTGGTCTTAAAGGTGCTACTGGACTCTGATTTGATTGTGCTACTTCAGACCAACACAGCTACCCATTTGAATCTATACACTTTCCGTTTCTTCTTTAGAGAAACCTGCTGAACATCACTAAGAGCAAATTAACTTTGCTTCCTATGAACTGCACTGTGCAATCCAGATTGACTTACAACAGCATTGCCATCCTTTCACTTCATTTACCTGGATGGAGTTATTGCAACCTTTATTTTTTGTTTTTGTTTTAAAGGAGACTGCAGAAGAAGCATGACTTCTCCCTTCCCATTTTTAGGTCTGGAAAAAAAAAGTGTAACCAGGAATGAAAAAGGGAAAGTGCGCTTTTCATAGAAGTCTACACATCCTACAAAATCATTCTGTTAGCTTTTTTGGGAAAGGACTCTTGAAGGGAAAGCATAAAAAGCAACATTCAGAAGGGAAAAAAACTCTAGTGATGAACCACAGAAGTAAAGAAATCCTAGTTGAAGTTGCTTCTACTGAAGGCCAGAAGGGAGGCTACAAACTGAGTGTGAACTTGCTGCATGCCTAAGTGGTCTTCTCAGGAGTAAGTCTAATGTGCTTACTCCCAGGAAGGCATCTTTAGGGTTTCAGGCATTGTCTGTAACCTGCTCCACCTGTAAAATTGGACCCTGGCCAGACTGCAACAGCTCTGAAACTTGTATAACAGATTGTTAGACTAACATGATAACATAAGGAACTGGCAGAGTGTGGTTTAAGACTTGAATTCCATATTTGTTGAAGCTAGTCTTTTCTTTGCCAAAGACCACTCAGGAGTCTTCCATCTGACTGACTCCTAAATATGCAACACAGATATTGAAGGCATGAGCCATGGTTTCTGAAAGCTTAACTTTCCTTGCAGTGACTCATTCCCTTTGGCCACCTGCAAACACACCCTTTTGCCAATCTAGTTCTGTTCATTTACCAGTGAGATCACCTCCCTGTTGCCTAAATAAACCTACTTCACCCTGCTTTCACTGAGTGCTTAACAATGCATGAAAAGACCAACTTAAATCTTTCCATGAACCTTTTAAAAAAGGCATTACAATTCAATGCAGTAAGGTACTCACATGATACGTAGTTGTATGTCAGCTGGGAGACTGGGAGGGGGTAGATTGTTTCTAACAGGAGTTGGTGAGCAGCGGAGCTAGAAGATTAAGGCAAAGCAATTGCTCACGTTCCCAAATGAGCACAATAATATTGCGAAAACCATGGCCCATTTCTGTAACATGTCCAGTTCTAGAATGAGCCAGTGCCTGCCACCCAGGTAGGCTCTTGCCCTTTTCAATGGATGCACCTTGAAGCTCCCAAGAGTCTGAAATTTGATGTTGTAAAATTAATCCCCAACATAAACATTGTGTGGGCATTCTTTAAAAAAAAATACAGCAACTCTCCAATCCTTCATGCTATACTGTCTAACATCCAGCATAATGTACTGGAAAGATAGATGGAATCGTTGATTGATTTTATTTAAACACAGCATGATGCCAGCTACTATGAAATACCAACAAATACAGGCTAAAGGGATTTCAGTGCGGGAACTATACATTATTGATAAAATATATTATGATATAACATAAGAACATTTTAAAACAAAATGTGATTTTCTATTTCTATAAATGGAACATAGGGTAGGTCATTGAAGTTGATGATTTCATTTATTTGTTCCCACAAACAGCTGACTTAACTTAATGGCCGTTGTGCAGAATTCAGCTATCTGCTTGCATATAATACAATTTCCTTCCCATAGGAGAAACCTGAATTTTTTCTTAGAGTTGCAAATTACATCCCTAAGCAGAGGAGAGATATTATCTTAGAGCAAGGTGCCTCATAAAGAAAACATCTAAGAAAGACATGCTCTAATCACTCTAGCTCCCCCTGCTTACACAGGCAGAGCCTCTCAGCTCTTGGGATGTTCTTAAAACACCTTTTCTATACCATAGATGGGAGGATATCACCCCTTGCTAGCACGAAAGCCCTCCTTTGGCTTTTGATCTCCAATCTGGAGAAATAATCTGCTGGGGCTTGAATATAACTGGAGCTGGGAGGAGCAAAAAAATGTAGGTATCTCAGAAGGTCTATCTGGTGTCCTCCACTTTGTTTAATCATGAGTCTCTCTTGGGCTATGCTGAAACGGAGTAGGAATAAAGGGGGAAAGCCAAGGCTTGCCATTTTTCCTTCTGTGGCAAGCAACCATTGAGATTTGAAATTATCACCAAAGAGTAGGGGTAATAACACATCAGGGGCCCATTGAGCTTTGAGCCAAAGGTAGGGCAATTCTGGCCTCCATCTTTGTTGAGCCTGTTTCCAACCTGAGTTTGAGATACACTTAGGTATCTGAAGGACAGATCTAAGCAATCTTGACTGGATGCGTTCTAGTGACAGGAAACACAAAGAAGGAGGCCCTAACAGGGTCCCATATAACATCTGTGAGATTGCCTTGGACAAAAGGGTTTAAGCACAGCTGGAATGAAAAAGGCTCCCCCTAGTACAATAGAACATCATGATACTCTGGGCAGATCTTTCACCCAGTTTTGATATATTCCTACAATGTTCTAGACTAGAGTTGGAAGATTGAAAGGTTACCCAAAAATACCTAAAAGATCCCACCTGTTCTATTGCATTGCCAGCTATGGGCCATGCTCCTCTTTTCATGCTTGGGCTAAAGGCCATAACCTTTTTTCCCCCCAGTGTTGTCAGAGACCCACCCTTGCAATAATCCACTAGCCTTACCAAGACTCTTCTTAGGCCTACTGGAGTTCTTGAAGATAGGACAACGTCATCAGCATAAAGTAATGCTGGAATGCTCTGAGAAGCTCGTTTGGGAGAGTGACAATCAACAGTATCGAGGTAATTTGTTAGGTCATTATTGTAGTAGATGAAGAACATTGGGGCCAAAAAACAGTCCTGTCTAACACCTTTGTTTGTTAAAATAGGCTTGGTGAGATGACTGCATCTGACTCTAGAAGGCATCTGCCTATGGAACTCTCTGCCTAGCTGGAAAAATATTTCTGGTAACACTGGCCAAGGTGCTGCTATCCCCTAGCCTGATCTGTTTTAGGTTCCTGAGCACAGTGGTAGACTGAGTCTAAAAATATTGGATCACATGAGACAAAGGGGAAAAAACACATAAATGGAGAAAAGGCACAATTAAAATTTTTGCAAAAGAAATGTATATTTCTTAGTAATTACAGTGTACATACACTGTACATATTAATGGCAGTATGCAGTAGATACTAAATGTAAATACAGTTTGTTATAACTTCTGAATGTATCTGGGTTTTCTTGGGATAAAAGTGAGGGGGGGGGATCCCAGAAAAGCCAGGATATATTCCAGAATTACTGGTAGATCTCCCCATGTCACACAGAACCTGGGACAAGCTTCTCCTGAAGTGAATTTTCAACTGCAGAAAAAGCCATCCCAGCCAAGATCTTGGCAGAGCAGAGAGAGACCTCCCCACAGCATTCAGATCTTAGGGCCAGCTTTTCTGCAGTATGGTTTAAGCTGGGCAGCAGGAAAAGCCAATCCAGCCCCAGGATCAGGTTGGCATTTTAAAAACTGGTGTTATGCTTATTAGGAACGTGAGATTTCTGAAAAATCCCAGATCTCAATACCAAAAAACTTTCAAATCCAACATATGCAAATTGAAAACTACATTTAAAAAAAATTGCACTCCCCTATTCATAATTAAAACCGCTATATACATGCACATACATGTGCGTGCATGTGCAAACACATGCACATATACATGGAAAGCTTTGTGATGGAAAACCCCAAGCCAAGAGTCCTGTATCTGCAATCACTATGAGCAAGTAGGGTCTATTCTTTGCAGACCTTCCTATGAGACGTGTATATTTTTTATGGTGGTGTAATGACAGGTATCCCAGGTTGAAAAATCTGGTTTGGTTAAAAGCCAGAAACAGTCACAAGACACTATATAATAATATTGAATCGTGTCAGAATGTATCTTGAAGATTGGAGTTAATAAAAACAAATAAGATTTCCAATATGAATGTGAACTAATGAGATATAACACTATACCTCAAAAATATTCCTTCTTTCACTAGTTAGTCTTTTAATAATAAAAACCTTTAACCTTTTTTTAACCTTTTTTCATTTCAGATTATGGATTGTGGTTTTATATGACAGGACTGATTTTTGTTGACAAAAGATTGCAAGCTTTCTAAGCCTTCTGCCCAGAGCTAGGCTTTGTGTAATGAACTTTGTACTACAGCAGAAGCTGGTCTGCTTATCCCTCAATGAGATGGTTGTGGAAGCCCATTTCATTTCACACACAGATATGAAAACCTAGGAAACCCACACAGGAAGCAAATGTGTCCTTTTAAAATGCATAATTTTCTCCTGTAATTTTGCATTTAAGAAGCACCCACAAACTGATGTCTCTTTTAAAGCCTTTTAAAGAAGATGAGGGAAATGAGACAGCAGGGAGATAAACATTCTGTGGTAAAAAAAGGGAGGGGGGTAAAGGATGGATCAGGTTAGCAGGAGTACCTGAATCCGGGCCATGTCCATAATCTCTTCTTCATATTATTGAAAAGTGATTTATCAAACACTTTGACATCTAGAAACCATATCTAGATATATTGAATCTGTAGCTATTTTTAATTGAGATTTGGGTTTTGCTTGCCTTGGTCTTTTTAGTTTTGTTCACCAGCCAGGAAGAGACACACCCTCAACCACCACAGGGGATAATTGTTTAATTAAACAACAGCAGCAGCTAATTCAAACCCACTTAAAACGTTTGCTGAAGCACATTCCAGGGTCCAAAAGAGCAATAGTTTTCAAATGCTGCCAAGGGACACCATGATATGGCGGGGAATAAACCCAGTTTACCTTTTATTCAAAATCATTAAAATATATATTTGAAGCTACATCCCTAAATAAGTTACTTTCTAAAGGAAGAAGGGCTTTACAGTCTCTTGCAACTGTTCCTGGCTTTTAATGTTGCAAATTCGGGTGCATGTCATTACATGACCAACTGGCTTAAAAGAAATACATAAGTGCAACCATTCAGGGGCTTATCTAGATTAAGCAGCCAAAGTTGTTTTCAATGCCAGCGGTTTAAAGTGGGAGATGCAAAGGATGAACAGCAATCTGCAAAAGCCAGAGTTCATGGTCTGAACTCCTAAATCCAAGTTCAGCACTCCATCCACTATATATGTTTTAATGGGAATTTTAATGGGATTAGTTGTTGTGACCCGCCTCTCCCGACAGGCTCGAGGCGGATCACAACAACTAATCCCATTAAAATAAATCTAATAATAATAATAATAATAATAATAATAATAATAATAATAATAATAATAATAATAATAATAATAATAATAAATCACACTGCCTCTGCAATGAAGGAGAGTTATATATAATATATATAATAAATTTTGGTATAAAAACAAAACTTAAGATAAGAACAAGAATTGTGTTTCTTATAATTACTGATGTTACTGGCAGTGCCTGACAGGCAGGCTCTCTCAGAGGTCTAGCCCAAGTAATTTCAAGCATTTGAGGCTGTTTGCCATAATGTAATAAATGGAGAGAGTGTTTCACATTTTGATCTGATAGGGATATGCTTAAAAACAACTTGTAACGCAAATGGAATATCCCCCCTAAAAATAGTTAACAAATATTTAACAAATATTTAACCTGAGCACAGTCTGCACTTACTTTATTTATTCCGTTGTGGATCCTGCTGAATCCAGATTGATTGGAACTTGAGTCTTCCTCTCCCTCCCCCCAATTGAAACAGAAGAGTGTTCTGCACATGATTAGGGAAGCTCAGAAGGGGGGGGAGCCAAGTGGAACAGGAACCTCTTTCTTTCTTTTCTGTTTCAGTGTGTGTGTGGGGGTGGGGTGATTGGAGACAGCAGAGGAGAGAGAGAAAAACCCAAGAGACAAATCTCTACTGAGAAAAGCTTCTGCTTTCTGGAGCTTCTGCTGAGAAAAGTTAGGGCTTCCCCTTTAAGGCAAGTTAGGGGTTCCCCTTTAAAACCTGGTCAAATGGCCTTCCTGGCCCCCCTCCCCTCTGTTAGGCCTCAGCTGTGGAGGCCCCCATGACAGTACAGGAGTCTCTATAGCTATGCTAATAATTGTTGAAAGGGGAACTGGGAGTGATATTTTCTTATCCATCATAAAGTATGGTCTGAGTGCTGGAAAAAAGAGATCTCACTGAAACTGAGGTGCAGACATTAACTTTCAACAAGTTATTTATGCCAAAAGGCAAATCCATTGGCTTGGATTTGTGAATTATAATGCTGACCCTGTAGGGTTTCTAAGGCAAGACACCAGAGGTGGTTTACATTCACTACCCTGTTATTCCTTGGAGTTCTCCCATTCAAATGCTAGCTGACCCTGCTCAGCTTCTGAGATCTGATGAGATTAGGGTAGCTTGGGCTATCCAATAGGTCAAGTATCGTACTCATGATAGCTCAAATAAAATTGATTCCCCCGTCCTCCAGCCCCTGAGGTGAAAACACTGCTATTCCCTGTGACAGATAAACTGCTAGATGATTGTTATGGCACCAGGTGATATTAGAGCTGGAGTCCAGCCTTGCTGACTTGGGGAAAGGGGAGTATGGGAAAGGGAGGAGCCTCAGGAGGTATATAACACAATAGAGACCACTTTCCGAAGTAGCCATTTTCTCCAGAAGAATTTGTCTCTGTTGGCTGGATATCAGTTGTCATTCCAGGAGATATCCAGGCTCCACCTGTAAGTCAGCAAACGTAGTGGTTTTTCCTCCTGTTGCAAATCTGCCATAAAGCAGATTTGAGTTTGTGACAACAATGCTCAAGGCTTTTGCTCTCCTGGTGATGCATTATCAGTGATAAAATCTCAGATGAAATACATCAAGACGCAGGTGCATTAACTGAAGCTTGTCTGGGAATCTACCTTTATTCAGTAAATTATGAACAAACATAATGGGGATTTACTACTCAAATAACACCAAGGGCCACTTACAAAGGAGGAATGGTGCTGCTGATGTTGTACTGACTGTACACTTCCACTTCTGAAAAGCTTGGGTGGGGTTTAGATATCTTCATAATTACATGGTTAAGCCCACGGGCAGTGGTTATTCTCCCAAGAGGCCGCTGGGCAGGCCTGAACCATTAAGAAGCTTTCTTCTCATTTCAGGACAGATTTCCCCAATGATCAGGAACTTTGGACTTGCAACTTCCAGCACCGCATGTAGATCTTCCCTAAATTAATCTGTGTTCTGGGCTCCATTCTATCAGGGTGTGAGGAAAGAACACTTTGTGGCAGGGTATTTTCTGTACTCATTACAGCTTTATGGAAGTATTTCCCTGTGGCCTGTCTAGCACTGTCTCTTTTTTCTTTGGGAAGACAGTTAAGCGTTTCCACAAAGTTTTTAAATCCTTTAAAGGCCTTCATAATTATCTGTGATTATTTTAGAACAGAGATCCCCAAGCTTTTTTTTGAGCCTGTGAGCATCTTTGGAATTCTGTCACAATGTGATGGGCACAACTATAATATTTATTTGTTTGTTTGTTTATTTGATTTTATTTTTATACCGCCCTCCCATACGGCTCAGGGCGGTTCTCATAAAACATTGCAGGGATAATACATAGAACAGCCTAAACATATAACACAGTCATAATAACATCAATAATAATCCAACAGTGACTTCAAACAGAATGACAATTTCGACAACTCCCCCCCCCCTCCCGGGAGGTCAGGCTGCTTCAGATCATGGAGGAATATCTGAGGGGGGACCAATGGATCCTGTTGGGTCAGACATGGTGATGACTCAAGCAAATGCCTGGTGGAGGAACTCTCTTTTGCAGGCCCTGCAGAATTGTGGGAGTTGAGGCAGGGCCTTGATCTCTTCAGGGAGTTAATTCCACCAGACCTTAACTTTCAAAAAATGACTCCCACAGGAGGCAGAACAGGGAGTGATACTTTGCTATCAATAGTAATTATGCTACTTCAGCATTTCAGGCAGATGTTTAAGAGAATACCTTTTAAAAGAAACATGTTGTTAAAATTATTTTCTTAAGCACAGCTTACTTTAAGTAACACAATGAAGACCCATGTGTTATAGAGGCAGCTCCTGCCAAAGCAGGTTTTTGAAGAATCTACACCAGGGGTAGTCAAACTGCGGCCCTCCAGATGTCCATGGACTACAATTTCCAGGAGCCCCTGCCAGCATTCGCTGGCAGGGGCTCCTGGGAATTGTAGTCCATGGACATCTGGAGGGCCGCAGTTTGACTACCCCTGCCCTAGGGGGAACCCTGGTTTTAGACATGCAAGTTGAAAGTTTGCTGAAAGATTTAATCTGATAGTTTTCATTATAGTTTATTGTTACTGTTATGTTTTCAATTTCTATAAATTATATTAAGTTTTATTTTAAATATGAAAGAGCACACCCTGTTGCTAATAAAATAATAAAACCCTGAGACAAACATAAACTAAGAGGCTAGGGTGTTTGTTTGGTTTTTTTTAAGGAACATACTGAATTTATATAATCAATATTCAGAAGCAATTATAAAGGTGTAAAATAAGTTCCACAAAATAAGTTCCACACCCTACAGTGATCTGATAATCTGCTCACACCCTTTGAACAGAACTCACGCCCTCTGAGATCCTTTCCACAGGAGATTCTAAAGGTTGTTAGCTTTAAGGGATTTTCGTATTCTCAGAGATAACATTTCCTTGGCTGCTTTTAGAAACTCTCTAAATACAGACATTACCTGTATAGTCAGACATTTTATAAAATATTATGATATGAAGCACTCTTTGACTTTGTGAGTTGTAGTTCTGATATAAGCTATATACTGGGGGAGGGGCCGAGTATGTATGTTTCTCTACTATATATAACAACACAATCCTTCAGTGTTTAGTTTTTAAATCCTGGAAAACATTTCTTCAGGTAGTGATTGGAGATACAAGGGACTAGAGTGTAGACATTTATGGTCACATTTCATACTTTATCTAAGTGAAACAGCAGAGGTCCTATTCTGGTGCTTAAAAAGCTAAATGTGAACTTAGGAGGTGAGACTTATTTAGCTTCTATGACCCATGACATTTAGTTTAGAAAAAAATGTAAGGGGAGACATGTTGGGGCAGTGGTCCCCAACCACTGGTCCGGTGACCAGTACCAGTCCGTGGATCAGTCAGTAACGGGCTGTGGCTCCTCCTTGTCCTCCTCCCTGGCTGCTTTCTCGGGGGCTGCCCTGCCACTTTGCTACCGACTCACCATATGCTCTCCAGCGGCTGCCATGGCTGGGGCTCCCCCTCAGTGTGGCGCAGGTAAGAAAGCAAGTGGAGCAGGGACTCAGGCAGTAGCGGCAACATTCCTCGGCAAAAGACTACCCTCCCCCAGGCGTCAGTAAAATTGTCAAGCATTGACCAGTCCGCAGTGATAAAAAGGTTGGGGACCACTGCTCTAGAGATTGGCCTCCTGTCTGACTCCTAGTGTGTTGAGAGATTTCCCTCCCACCCCACGCCAAGGCCAGTAACAGGCATGCCCTCCTCCCCAGGCAACTCAGGTGAGCTCTTTGTGATGTCATGTCGGTCTCCAGTGTCTTTCTCTGGAGGATGGCCCCCTGTTTGACTCCTAGTGTGTTTAGAGATTCCCCCACCCCGCCAAGGCCTGTAAGAGGCATCCCTTCCTCTCCAGGCAACTCAGGTGAGCTCTTTGTGATGTCATGTCAGTTGGTCTCCAGTTTCTCTCTGAAGGTTGGCCCTCTGTCTGACTCTGGCCCTCTGTCTGACTCTGGCCATGGCTAGTAGCAGATATCCCCTCATCTTCAGGTAACTCAGGTGAGCTTTTTGTGATGTCATGTCAGTTGGTCTCCAGTTTCTCTCTGGAGGTTTGCCCTCTGTCTGACTCGTAGTGTATTAAGCCCAGTCAGAGGCATCCTTCCTCTCCAGGCAACTCGGGTGAGCTCTTTGTGATGTTATGTCAGTTGGTCTCCAGTTTCTCTCTAGAGCAGTGGTCCCCATCCCCCGGTATGGGGACCGGTACCGGTCCATGGATCAGTTGGTACTGGGCCATGGCTCCTCCTCATCCTCCTCTCTGGGCGCTGCCTTGGGGGCTGCCCTGCCATTTTGCCGCTGGCTCACCTATGCTGCTCTCCAGTGGCCACCATGGCTGGGGCTCCCCCACGACATGGCACTGCACAGCTGATGCTGGCAGTGCTCGCTGCCAAGGCCAGTAGAAGGCATCCCTTCCTCTCCAGGCAACTCAGGTGATCTCTTTGTGATGTCATGCCAGTTGGTCTCCAGTTTCTTTCTGGAGGTTGGCCCCCTGTCTGACTCCTAGATATCCCCCCCCCCCCCCATGAAGGCCAGTAAGAGGCATTGCTTCCTCTCCAGGCTATCAGGTGAGCTCTTTGTGATGTCATGTGAGTTGGTCTCCAGTATCTCTCTGAAGGTTGCCCCCCTGTCTGACTTGTAGTGTGTTGAGAGATTTCCCCCTCCCCCCACACCAAAGCCAGTAACAGGCATGCCCTCCTCTCCAGGCAACTCAGGTGAGCTCTTTGTGATGTCATATGAGTTGGTCTCCAGTATCTCTCTGAAGGTTGGCCCCCTGTCTGACTTGCAGTGTGTTGAGAGATTTTCCCCTCCCCCCACGCCATGGCCAGTAACAGGCATGCCCTCCTCTCCAGGCAACTCAGGTGAGCTCTTTGTGATGTCATATGAGTTGGTCTCCAGTATCTCTCTGAAGGTTGGCCCCCTGTCTGACTTGCAGTGTGTTGAGAGATTTCCCCCTCCCCCCATGCTAAGGCCAGTAACAGGCATGCCCTCCTCTCCAGGCAACTCAGGTGAGCTCTTTGTGATGTCATATGAGTTGGTCTCCAGTATCTCTCTGAAGGTTGGCCCCCTGTCTGACTTGCAGTGTGTTGAGAGATTTCCCCCTCCCCCCATGCTAAGGCCAGTAACAGGCATGCCCTCCTCTCCAGGCAACTCAGGTGAGCTCTTTGTGATGTCATATGAGTTGGTCTCCAGTATCTCTCTGAAGGTTGGCCCCCTGTCTGACTTGCAGTGTGTTGAGAGATTTTCCCCTCCCCCCATGCCATGGCCAGTAACAGGCATGCCCTCCTCTCCAGGCAACTCAGGTGAGCTCTTTGTGATGTCATATGAGTTGGTCTCCAGTATCTCTCTGAAGGTTGGCCCCCTGTCTGACTTGCAGTGTGTTGAGAGATTTCCCCCTCCCCCCATGCTAAGGCCAGTAACAGGCATGCCCTCCTCTCCAGGCAACTCAGGTGAGCTCTTTGTGATGTCGTGTCAGTTGGTCTCTAGTTTTTCTCTGGAGGTTTGCTCCCTGTCTCACTCCTAGTGTGTTTAGAGATCCCCCCCACCATGGCTACTAGCAGATATCCCCTCATCTTCAGGTAACTCAAGTGAGCTTTTTGTGATGTCATGTCAGTTGGTCTCCAGTTTCTCTCTGGAGGTTTGCCCCTTTCTCACTCCTAGTGTGTTTAGAGATCCCCCCCCACCATGGCTACTAGCAGTTTGCCCCCTGTCTGACTCATAGTGTATTAAGCCCAGTCAGTGGCATCCCTTCCTCTCCAGGCAACTTGGGTGAGCTCTTTGTGATGTTATGTCAATTGGTCTCCAGTTTCTCTCTAGTGCAGTGGTCCCCATCCCCCAGTACGGGGACCGGTACTGGTCCATGGATCAGTTGGTACCGGGCCATGGCTCCTCCTCATCCTCCTCTCCTGCTGCTGCCTTGGCCCCCTGTCTGACTCCTAGAGATCCCCCTCCCCTCCATGAAGGCCAGTAAGAGGCATCGCTTCCTCTCCAGGCAACTCAGGTGAGCTCTTTGTGATGTCATGCGAGTTGGTCTCCAGTATCTCTCTGAAGGTTGGCTCCCTGTCTGACTTACAGTGTGTTGAGAGATTTCCCCCTCCCCCCACGCCAAGCCCAGTAACAGACATGCCCTCCTCTCCAGGCAACTCAGGTGAGCTCTTTGTGATGTCATGCGAGTTGGTCTCCAGTATCTCTCTGAAGGTTGGCTCCCTGTCTGACTTACAGTGTGTTGAGAGATTTCCCCCTCCCCCCACGCCAAGCCCAGTAACAGACATGCCCTCCTCTCCAGGCAACTCAGGTGAGCTCTTTGTGATGTCATGTCAGTTGGTCTCCAGTTTCTCTCTGAAGGTTGGCCCCCTATCTGACTCCTAGTGTGTGAAGGCCAGTCAGAAGCAACCCTTCCTCTCCAGGCAACTCAGGTTAGTTCTTTCTGATATCATGTCTGTTGGTCTCCAGTTTCTCTCTAGAGCAGTGGTCCCCATCCCCCAGTACGGGGACTGGTACCGGTCCATGGATCAGTCGGTAACGAGCCGCAGCTCCTCCCCACCCTCCTCCCCAGCTGCTGCCTTGGGGGCTGCCCTGCCACTTTGCCGCCGACTCACCTTTGGTCCTCCCCAATGGCCGCTATGCCTGGGATTCCCCCTCAGCGTGGCACTGCACAGCTGCTGCTGGCAGCGCCCCCCCCCCCCCCGCGGGCAGTGGGAAGTCAACAGCGCCGGCAGAAAATCAGGGACTCAGGTAGGGGCAACGTCCCTCGGCATAAGACTACCCCGGGCCTCAGTAAAATTGTCAAGCGTTGACTGGTCCCTGGTGATAAAAAGGTTGGGGACCACTGTGTTAGAGGTCTGTACATTTTTTGCATGCTGTGGAAAAAGTGGACAGGTTAATATTAGAACCAGGGATGATCCACTGGAGATTCAGGACACACAAAAGAAGTACTTCTTTGCCTGGCACATAATTTAATTGTAGAATTTTTGGCCACAGGACATGGCTGCCGATGTGCAAAGCTTCAACGGGGAGTGGGCAAATTCATGGAGGGCAAGGCTATCAATGGCTACTAATCATGATAGATATCTCCTCCAGTGGCAGGGGCAGTCTGCCTGCTTGTATGAAGCTCATGGGCAGGACAATGCTGTTGCAGGCAGCCCGTTAGCCATGGTGTGAACAGAATACAGGAATTTGGTCTGATCTAACATGGCTCTTCTTACATTCTTATATTTTAAAATCTACAAATCTGAAAAGAGAGTGATTATCAGGATAGATTTTTATTATGCTTATCTGTTAGGAGCATATATCCTTATGAGGTTAAGTCATATAACGTTAAATAAATGCATCATAGGTTGCCTACAAATCATTCCTTCCAAGCTGGCAATTTGTCACTTTGACATGAACTGCAGCATGATTAGGTTCCCTTTTTCATTGTGATAACAATTTATAAAGATTTAGGGAACAATTCATTGGGACAGTTACCTGTGGCAGAAATGAGATCAGCTACAAGCCAATAGCACAGTCATGTGCTGCACAGCTAAGCACCTTTGATTTCAACAGGGCCTAAGAACACAGTTGAGTATTGTAGCAGCAGTGTTGAGTCTGCAGGCCTTTGGGGAATTTTGTGAATGGATAGTGATTTAATTACAAAATGGCTGCCCTAGGGACAGGACTAATCACAAAATGTTAGGTGATGCCACAACATTTTGGGTTTCAAGCCACATGTCCTCATATAATGGAAGTAACTGTCTTGTAGGTGCAAAGGTAATGTTTACTGGACTATTCTGAAACATCTCCTGCCTTCAGAGAAGTGGTGGAAAGTAGGATCAGCTGTTTGTTTCATGGGAAAGATGCTGTTTGGTTTACATTTCCAAGGAAGATGGGAGCAGTTACTCACTGCATGGAAACAGAAGCAGATTTTAAATCTTAGAAAGCCAGTCTGGCGTAGTGGTTAGGAGTGCGGACTTCTAATCTGGCATGCCGGGTTCAGCCAGCTGGGTGACCTTGGGCTCGCCACAGCACTAATAAAGCTGTTCTGTCTAAGCAGTGATATCAGGACTCTCTCAGCCTCACCCACCTCACAGGGTGTCTGTTGTGGGGAGAGGAAAGGGAAGGTGACCGTAAGCCACCTTTAGGGTTGGGCGCTTTGGACACCGAAGCACTCATCCCTATTTGAGTCTCCTCCAGGTAGATAAAAGTAGCATATAAGAACCAACTCTTATTCTAATAATATCTATGTTTATAGCTAAGAACAGGGTCAGTTAAGGTTGTCAGGTCACCCTTGGCAGGGGATAGGGTGGGGTAGGGTTACCAGATCCAGGGTAGAAAACTCCTAGATTTGGGAATATATCCTGGGGAGGGCAGAGCCCTTAGTGGCGCACAATGCCACAGAATACACCCTCAAAAGCACACAAGAAAACTGATCTCTGTACTCTGGAGATGAGTTGGAACTCTGGGGGATCTGAGTCTACTGCCCGGAATCTGCTTGAGCAGAAATAAATAAATATAAACAAATAAATAAATAACATCTGGAGGATTCAAGGCTGTTATGCTCTTGCCTGGGATGAGGTCAGTGTTTGCTACCCAGTTAGCAGTTAGGGACCCATTGTTACATTTCACAATGGAGAGAAAAAGGATTTCACAGAAACTGGATCACCACAGAAAATCATGCTGGTGTAGAAGCAGCTCCAAAATTGAATAACCATATTGAATATGGTTGTGTTTGATGATATGGTTGTGTTTCAATAAGCTACCAGTTTAAATGCATGTGCATCTAAGCATCCAGTCTAAAAGGCACTGGCTTTGTATGTGTTTTCTTTCTGAATTCTTGCTCCTCCAAGCAAAATAGTGAAACAAAAAAAGTAGTCAAAGCACTGACACTACTTAAATACACAAAAAGAAATTCATGTTAGCTTCTTGTCTTTACTGTACTTGTTTAAGATAACAATGCAACATGTAAACATGAAAAGGTATTCTTCCCTGTATGAATTCCAGTTCCCTTCACAAAGTCACATGATTCTTATGGCCAAACCACGACTGAGATTTATTCACTAGATCATTTATGTTTCCAGGCAACACTTTATGACAGTTGTTGAAGTATCAAAATATTGCAGGGTAGCTATGGAAGCTCCATCTACTACCTTCCCTCAGATACAAGATTTTCCCTTAATTTCCTTTCTCTTCTGTGACTCAGCCACCCTAGTTATCAGTGTTCTCCTTTCCTGAAGAATCCTGGATGTCCCACCCTGTCTAATATTTTGGCTGTTTGTTCAACCTGAGGGAAGGAATGGAAGCCCCCTTTAACATATACAGCTTAAATAGTACACAAAAAGTTTTTGTATTCCAAATTAACAAAATATTATATTCAGCAGAAGGGCAGGGAAAATCAGGGGTAATATTCCTGAGATAACTCACTATAGATAACTCTGAGGTAAAAATCAGTACATATGAACTTTAGTTCTTCTGTTTCAGGCTAATAAGAGTACCTTAAGCTATTCACGTCTTTATGTTGAGAGGCTTTTGTTCCAGTGTTTCCCCAAACACTTAAGTACATTTTCTTTGAGTATTCTTTGACTTGCTTAGTTTCCAGAAGGCTGGTACATTCTTTCTAGTACCCCAAACCCTTCTGTTGTAACACCAGTATTCGTCTTGAGTTTTTAACAGAATCTTAAGGTGTCTAAAGGTAGTTTCTAATGATACCGGATCTCTGCACTTTTCAAATTTAGCTCCCTGTTTGATTGGATAGGGAAATTCTTCTCTCACTAGAAGATCTATCCCCTTTCTTTGGCCCGAATGGAAGTCTTCGCTTACTTCCCAAACTTCCTAGCCAACTTTTCCTCCTGTCTGTATTAAACTGTTCTCAGTCAAGGCTGATTGTCAAAACTCTAGTACTTGACTCTTCTCTGCTAGGGCTTATTTATTTATCAAATGGCATATACACTATATCCAGGAGATCTGAGGATTGTCTGTCTAGCCAACAGGCAAGGGACGTTTGGAAGTGGTTTTGCCATTTTCTGCCTCCGCATCATGACTTATAGCGTTCCTTGGAAGAAATCCATTTAGATATTTGGAGGTCTCCCATTTAAATACTAGCCAGGTTGGTTGTTCTTAACTTCTAAGATCTGACAGGATCAGGCTTGCCTGAGCTATGTAGGTAAGGACTCAGGTTGGGCTGAAATCAGATTGAATTCTCCTCTGCATCCTGTTCAGAAGTCTCTTTCTGTTCAATTGATGTTAACCAAACAGATTGCTTGGAACAGCATGTCACTCAAGGCTCTCTGTCTCTGTGAAGAATTAGCCTTTCACAGCCCTTTATCTGTTTACAAAGCACTTCTAAGCTTTTAAAAGTGCAGTCCATCACAGTAGCTAATCAGAATGTCGTTATTGCTATCTTGTTGCTAACAGCAATTGAACAGTGATGTTGGGGAAGGTTGAACCACAGTCTAAAGTTCCAATCCCAAAAAGCTTGCACAATGTTGTCAGTCAATTTGGTTGGTCCTAAACAAAGGGACTATGAGGGATTTGCAATTTATAGAGTTTTTAAATGGAATGCAGGATTATATTACCAGGCTTCATTGGATTAGATAGTGCTGGCTGCAAGACACTTTTCAAGATATACAAGGAGCTACCAGGAAGGAGGAGCAACAAAATGGCTACTCTCCCTTTGAGAATATAAAAGCCCAGAGCTGTATGGAAAGGCGGTATAAACATCTAAATAAATAAATAAAGGCATCTTCTGCACTAACTGGGACACAAAGATCTCTTGAAAGTTGGGTTAGGATCATCTCCACCTTTCAGCTCTAATTCAGCAAGTGAAAGTCAGTTGGTTGACCCCAGCCCTCACCTGCACTTTTGGAGTGCCACAGAAGGCAGCTGAGGACAAATTTATAGGCTAGGTGGCAAAGTACACATCTCCTGGCTTGATGTCAGGAACCTGTTGATATGAAGTCCTTGTAGGACTTTTCCTCAGAATATGGGCATACAGCTATAATGTCTTCCCAAGAGACACTTCTGGGTGGGGCTGCAACATGTACTTCAGACTCTGAACTGCCAACAATGCTTTGTTTGATTTCTAGGAACCTGACCTCGAGCTGAATCATTTATTGATTTATTGATTTATTTCTGCTAACTTGACTTTGGACTGATTGGAACTGATATCACTGACACTCTAGGATTTCGCCTGACCCTCTACAGTAAGAACTACCTGAAGCATCCCCAAGGTCATTACCAGGTTCCAGAAGCAAATCTGTTCCAGGTAGAAGTGACATTGTCCTTGCTCTACCCCATTTCCCCTACCACTCAATTGCGCATCATCAGGAAAAGGAAGGGTGTTGGTGGGAGTTTTCCCATTGATAGTGGACAAATGGTAGCTCTGTATCTGGACTTGATCTGACCTGCCAAGAAATGATTGTCCAAGTCTATGCCAGATCAACTTGCTAACTCATCTGCAGCTATAGCCTGTGATCTTGCATACCATAGCCACTAACATTTTATAACTGAAAATAGGCATCTCAATTTCACATGAGTCTTAAAAGTAGAGACACCAAAGTGATGACAATTGGGCTGTCTGGCAGGTCAATTTATTAATGAATTTGAAAAGCTACCTTCAACATATTCTTTTCCATGCTGAATATAAAGTGTTCTGAGGCATTCACTTGAGTCCGACCAACCCAATAACATCCACTGGTTCCCCCCCCCAGACATCCCCTCCATGTCCTGAAGCAGCCTGACCTCCCTGGGGGTTGTCGTTCTGAGTTGTCATTCTACTTGAAGCCTCTGTTAGTTTATTGTTGATATGATATTTATGACTGTGTTATGTGTTCAGACTGTTCTATGTATTACTCCTGCAATGTTTTCTGTGAACTGCCCTGAGCTGTATGGGTGGCATAAAATTTAATAAACAAACAAACAAATAGACAAATAAATAAATAGAAATACTTCAAATCAATACATTTTTCAGGGGTTTTTCAGAATCAGAGTAGGAGAGCTGAGGGTCTTGCTGAAATCACAACTGCATATTTGAAGAACATGCTCCAGTAATAGATACAAAACATAAATGTACAACTAAACACAGGTGCAGTTGCAGGCACGGTTAAGAGAACTGCAGTCTGCTATGCACCATGGAACTTACTGAAAGAACTGTGGCCATTGTATTTCAGATTCTCTGTTAGTAATGTATAATGTAATTTTGAATTCTACTCTCTAGTCCCAGGACAAGATAGCTGCCAGCTCAACTTCCACTTGAAGGAATGTTTCATACTTGTATTAAGAGAGATGGGGTCAGCAGTAAATGGTAGGGTGGTATCTGTTGGCAGTTTTATTTCTCATATGTATTTGTGAACTACAACTGAATTCGAGGAGTCTGATTGGCTGGTTTAGCAAAGAATTATCATATGGCTGTATTTGGATGCTGTGACACAGTTTACTAATGTAACAGGATTAACTTTTGCTTATATATTCCCACTGTCATGATGCTCAATTCATAGTCTGATGAAGGGTGCTTGCACTCGAAAGTTCACACCTTGAATAAATCTTTGTTGGTCTTAAAGGTGCTATTAGACTCGGATTTTACTGTGCTAAATGTTTAATGTTGTCTATTGGTATCCATGGCTATTTTGTCGTGTTTGAATTATTTTTTATTTTTTAATTCTACTTTTCTCATTGATTCTCATGAAGTAGCCATGGTTGTTATTTATGTAACCAGTGTGGATGGAAAATGAACAATTCCAGATCCAGATGGAATTACAATCTGTTGAATTCTTGTATTCTTGTATTTTCTATGTTATTGCTCCATGTTTCTGAAGCTGATTTTGTGACTATTATTTTTTACTTTAAAATCAATTACACCATCAGGATGCCCTTTCTGAAGATGCAAAGCACTACTGAGGCTTCCCCAAGTGATGGTCTTTTAAGTGGTAAGTTATCTGTTCTCCCAGGATTTAAGAACTGTCTCTTCACTTTATAGCAAAGGAGTTTATAACGAAATAATGAATTTTTAGAAAATGGTAATTGTTAGACTTTGTCCTTACCAAGAGTCAGCCACTGACTGTCAGAAAAGGGTTAACTGTTTGTTGACACTTGTTGTTGCTAGTGGGGACTGGCAAAGAGGGTCATGTGATTTGTTTATTGGTATATATACACCATTTTACACCATTACACATTTTTTCTCACATAAGCAGCTGTAAAAGGGAAAGAAGGAATTCTCCTTCCTCCCTTTGTTCTCTAAACTGCTTTAGGAAGAGAGGGAAATCCATCTTGAAGATCTACCATGTAACAGCTAAGGTTAAGAGCTCAGTCATGAGCTGTAGGAAGCTATGCATTTTCTTGTTTTGTATCCCAGTTCCCTGACCTTAGTAGTTCTAGGAAAATACTTGATTATACTTTAAGACTGCCACGTCTGGTCTCATCATTTATATTAACTCTGCTACTTTTATATACAAAATACCCAACAGTAATGGGGAAGGAGAGATGGAAGATGCTAACAGGTGAGATAATTAGAATATAATGGAAGAACAGCATGACTTTCTCAAGAACAAGTCACATCACACTAACCTTATCTTTTTTTTTTTTTTGAGCAAGTTACTACCTTACTGGAGCAGGGGAATGCTGTGAATATAATTTATTTCATTTTCAGTAAAGTTTTTGATAAGGTTTCACATGATATTCCTGTTAACAAATTGTTTTCTGTTGCTCCAGAGGAACGGGCCAGAACCAATGGGATGAAATCAAAAAGAATTTTTGGCTTAACATCCAGAAGAAGTTCCTGATAATAGAACAGGCTTCCTTGGGAGGTGGTAGATTCTCTTTCTTTGGAATTCTTAGAGCACAGGCTAGATAGCCATCTGTCAGAAATGCTCATTCTGTGAACTTAGGCAGATTGTAAATGGGTGGACAGAAGGGATTGTTTCTGAGCTTGGCTCTTGTGGCCGTCTCTTGCATTTCTCAGGGAAATGCTGATCGCCACTTTGGGGTCAGAAGATGAATTTCCTCCAGACTAGACTGACCAGAGGGGGGGCATTATCTGTTGGCCTTCTGGTTTACTCCCCCTCGGACTGTCAGGTTTATCTTTTTTTAATTAAGATGTCATTAATCTTTTAATAATATTATATAAATATTTTTTATCAATCTTTGTTAGCCACCCCGAGCCAACTATGGGAAGGGCAGCCTATAAATCAAATTTATAAATAAATAAATAATGCAACTATTGGGAAGAAGATACAGATTTAGTGAACACCCTTTATGACACTGCCTTAATCTCTGAAATGAAAGATGCAACTAAAGCCTGTTAAACCTTTGCACAAAATAAGCCCACTAGCACCCTGGCCTAGAATTCAGTTCCAAGGGATTTTTTTCCATTGAGATGATAACTAACTGGCTTCTCTCAGTCACATCCTGATGCAAACATGAAAGAGAAATGAATGTATCAGCTAATTGGTGGCCGTTTAAGGTCTCTTGTCACTGTTTCTCAGAAAGGCATAAACAACTTTGGCGTTCTGCTCCAGCTCCAATTGTTATAATTATCATTCAGCCTGAGCTGTGTCCCCTGAGCTTCAGTTCAGCTTGGTATTCTTAGCTTCTTGTTTTGCTGTCTTCACATTATCTGTAGCGCTTGAAGGAGACTCTCTGAGATGTTCATTCTTCTCGATTTCTTGGGATGCAAAAGGCAATTAAGATCTGGTTTCTTCTCTCTCTTAGGAACTGTATGTTTATTTTAAACCCAGGCCTTGACACTGTACAACTCCAGCAAGATTCTTTAAAAATGATTAAAATGTGAATACTATGTATACAACAATTAATTAAAACTACATCTCAGTCAACCCTGAGAGTGATTTTTTTTAAGATTACCGAAAATGTTGGATCCGACTTTTGACCAGTCTCCTGAGTAATGGAGTTCTCTAGCTGTACAAAACAGGCAACAAGAACACTTAATTGTATGCCCTTGCTGTTAACAACACAAAATAGTAATTATCAGCATAAAAGGAATGACATTTTAAGATAGCAAGTAAATACTGTGTCAGAAACCTGCCTTCTGTTCCACATTTAGAATGTCACATGGGTCATCCCATCTCACCAAGGATAGCTCAAATCTGGAGAAAATTTAAAAAATGGCAATTAAAATAAAGGTTTGCATGATCATCCCTATAAAATCATATATTCTAATAGTGAAAGTGTGGCCCCATTTGTGGATATCTAAATCCAGAAATCAGGGCCACACAGAAAGTAAACAGATCCTTCTGCAAAATGGCCCCCCAAATTTGCAGAAAAATCTGATACTAAAAACAAACACATTTGGAGGGGGGGGTAATTCCCCTACAAAACAAAACATCTGAGCAACTGCAAACAACTCTCTTACCTCCTTCTCCTTTGTCAGCAGGCCTGGGAGGGAGGGGGAGCACAGCAGCAGTGATGGGGCATGACCCAGTGGGCCTACCAAGAGCTGTGCTGGGCATGCCACTGAGAGCAATGATGGTCAGGGGGGAAGCCTCAGCAGCCCCACTGGGAGCCTTGCCAGACTCACCACTGAGAGCAGCAATGGGGAGAACTCATCAGGGCCAGGCCTGGCAGCAACCACTGGGATACTTGATACTATCTAAACTGGATGACTCACCTGGGCCTGACTGCTTGCTATTGTTCCATAAAAGCCACCCTATGAAACCCAATGCAGTATAGCAGGGCTTCAGAGTACGGTCTGGGAAACCCAGGCTCAGATCACCACTCTGTCATGAAAGCTCACACAATGATGTTGAGCTAGTCACATATTTTCAGACTTAGCTACTTAACGGGCTTATAGTGAGGATAAAAAAGGAGAGGAAAATTATGTAAGCTACTTTGGTCCCCATTGCAGGGTATAGATCATTCTGTTTGTTCAAACCATAAAGTACAACAGAACAGGATCGTTGTCATTGTTATTTTCATAGGTTTGCTGTCCAGACAACCTGCACTGCTGCCTCTCAAGAAGCATATGACCATCCCAGAGAGAACTAGTGCTGTACTTCGGTCAGGGGTATACGATAGCTGCACTTCTCGGCTAGAACCTCCAAACAAGCTCAAGAGGCATACGTCAAGCGTCAAGCACATGCCAATTGTCAAACTAATTGGAGGGATCACACCTGAAAAAATACTAAATGAATGTCATGCCTTTTTGACTGACCATTTTTCTACTCGCAAGAGCAGGACAGAGATATGCTACCAAAATGGTACTGCTCCGTCTTCCCCTTAATGCTCCCTATGTAGGCCAGTGTGGCCCAGTATATAAGGAGACCTTATATTCGTTGAAGTAATGGCTAACAAAGTGCCAAACAAAAATGTTCTTACAAGTAAACCAAGGAGCATCAAATGCCTGTCTAACGTTACTCTCCTAGCAATCTGTGAAGTCAGCTTGGGTGGGAGAATGAAATTTATTTAAGGCCCTGAGTGATGATTTGAACATGAAGCTCTCAAAGCTGATTAGTTTAAGTACATGGTCTTGGACCAGAATATAAGAACTTAAACATAAAAATAAAACTGATGAAACATGGTAAAATATATACTCTCAAATTTAAAAGTATTTCCTATTCTTTTGGCAAGCTTGAATCACATAAACACAGAATTTCACAATCTGTAAGAGACCTGAGGCTTTTCCTCTGATAGAAGTTCTTTAGTCCTGTCTGCATTTGATTGGCATGGCATCATGGCCAATAGTGGCTGAATGAACTTTGTTCCAGCTGTGTCATACAATGGACAAGAGAAGAGGATATGCTTCACTGACTCCACCTCTTTTAGTGTGCGACTCCCAAAGCTAAACCCAACACCTTGGCCACAAATCACACGGGGGTCATTTACCACGTTGTGAAAAGTTGTCTCTGTAAGAAACGACAATAATGTATTACATATGTATACTTTTATACTAGCTTAGATAGCTTTTGGGTTGGATGCCAGAGTATGAAGGAGTGAATGTAATTAGTGAGTTGATAGATCCTGACAGGTGTACAAATGAACTGCCGAAGCAGCACTAAAGCTGCCTTCAGGCCCAGCACTGATATTTCTGGGCCACAGTCACCTCATGTCTTTATAAAAGCTTAGATGGGTTAATGACAAGGCATGATGCACTACTGCCCACTTCAGCTGCTAACCCCACAAAGCAGTCCTCACAGGAGTTCCTGAAAACAAGCATAGCCAAAGATGGGAAATACAGCTCTTTTCAGCAGTTCCAGTGACTGAACAGAGTAGCAGAACAAATGGGACTTTGAGTACAAATTCAGTCAAACACACTCATGGCAATTTCCTAGTTGGTAATGTAAACAAGGAAATATGTGTGGGAAAGTTTGGGGGGCATGTCAGGAAAGCAGGGTAAAAATAATATAAATGTGATGAGATGGGAAGCCAGATATGTAGGCTGCTCCCCTCCCCCTCCCCACCATCCCAATGATCACTGTTTAGAGTTGCCAGCTCTAGGTTGAGAGATACCTGGAGATTTGGGGAGTGGAAACTGAGGAGGGCAGGGATGGGGGGGAGGGACTTAAATTGGACATAATGCCATAGTGCCCATCTTCCAAAGCAGCCATTTTCTGCAGGTGAATTGATCCCTTTCACCTGGAGATGAGTTGTAATCCCAGAAGATCTCCAACCACTATCTGGAGGTTAAACCAACAAGGTGGCCAAACAGTGCTGGTTGCAAAATATATGAACAGTTTGAGGCCATAAATCTTGTTTAAAAAATCTTCTATCGAGGCCCAAGGGAAGAAATCTTATCCATAGAAGCCATAAGACGGGATATGTATGTATGACATAAAGTCCTGATGAAGACTTATTAACTAAAACTGGCTGTTAGCCGTGAATCTGACATGCTGAAGCAGAGCTATGTGACTGTGCCCCGCATCCCACGCTGCCAGGGCTGAAAAGGTACGAGAGGGGGCCAGGGGCACAGTGTGCTCACAAAATTCCTAGCTTTCATTGGCAGTTTCAAGTGCTTGGGAGAGGAGTTTGGTCATGTAGTAGAAGGACCACTATCTCCCATCTGGTTGAGATTTGTGTCAATGACCCCCATCCCCATCTTACCTCCCCTTTTTAGTAAAGCTGCTAAGGACATCCACTAGATGCCTGGTGCCTGCTGTTTTAACTGCAAGGTCAAAATCTTTTCTCTTTTTCTTTGGCTTTTAGGCAAAGGGTTTTTTATTGTTTGCACTGCTTGTTTGTATGATGTTAGTATGGCTGATTTTAGTTTATAGTGTTGCCTTAGCTGCCATTTTATTGGGCTTTTACAGCTGGCTTTTGATCCTACAGAAAGTTGTAATGGATTTATTTTATACAATTTCATTTTATGATTTCTGCTAACCAGAAGTGACTTCCCAAGTCTCTAGTAAGATTCTCTCTATATCCAATTTCTAAAGTGCACTAGATTTTTTAAAAAGGAATAATGTGCTAATATGTGGAAATCTTGCTAGAGACTTGGGTCAAATTCAAACATGCAACTTAAGGAGTCTTTCCATTCTTCACCCACAATGACATTGAAAAAAGTTACCCCTCTTTTCTTAAACACAAACTCATTTTCCCCTCTAGGAGAAAGGGCTCAGGATAATATTTGTTGTTGTTGTTGTTAGTTGCGAAGTCATGTCTGACCCATCACGACCCCATGGACAATGATCCTCCAGGCCTTCCTGTCCTCTACCATTCCCCGGAGTCCATTTAAATTTGCACCGACTGCTTCAGTGACTCCATCCAGCCACCTCATTCTCTGTCGTCCCCTTCTTCTTTTGCCCTCGATCGCTCCCAGCATTAGGCTCTTCTCCAGGGAGTCCTTCCTTCTCATGAGGTGGCCAAAGTATTTGAGTTTCATCTGTTAACAAACTGTTAACATGCCATTAATGAAAGATTCCCACACATTGTCATTCCTTTAAAAAAAAATCTAGTGTATCTTCAGAAATCAGTTAATGGAAATGCCTTTTGAAGTCTCCAAGAAAATTCTGTCCATCAATGGTATTTGATCTTCTAACTGCCTTCACAATATCCATTGAATTCTTGCTTTGGATACAGAAATAATGCAGTGGTTACATATACTGCTTAAAAAAAAACAATTACACTGAAATCTATATCATGGTTTAGGACAGATATTGTTATACAGAAGCCAATATATATCCTGTATCAGGGGTAGTCAAACTGCGGCCCTCCAGATGTCCATGGACTACAATTCCCACGAGCCCCTGCCAGTGAATGCTGGCAGGGGGCTCCTGGGAATTGTAGTCCATGGACATCTGGAGGGCCGCAGTTTGACTACCCCTGCTGTATCCTGTACTTCATCACTGAAATGTTATATTTATAGCCCACCTTTCTCACTGAGTCACAAGGTGGATTACAGTGTATAGAAAGAATTTAAAAATGTATAATCATATAGTATTGGACCTTCCCAAAATGTCACCCCACACAGGTCTGCTAAAATACTCCAGTCACTGAAATATCCCCAAAACATTTTTTAAAACTATTTTACCTTCCAAGGAGGGTAACTATACTGTACGGCTGCCATGTGAGCATCTGGGGAACTTACAGCAGGATGACAATGGCCAAGTCCATTTAGAAAAACTATCAGGGCCTGATTCCGATTGGATCCACAGCATATTTGTGGGGGGGGGGACTCCTTCCTCTTCCCACTATGCCATTTTCCTAACTTGAACCATTATTTGTCCTGTTGGGGAGATGCACAAGTAATTTAACTTAAACTATTATATGAATGATTAATGGTAAAACTGGACAAGACAACTGCTGTTAATTTTTCAGTATCTTTAATAACTGTATTTCAGATGCTCATAGTAGGGCAGTGCACACATGCAATTTCCTTGGAAGGGAAGGAAAATAAATGGGCACTTACTTCTGTTCCTCCTAAGGTTAGGAGTGCAGGGTGGGTGAATAGTTGGTTTATTAGGCAAGCACATGCAGGAGTTGAAGAATTTAAAAACTCCCTCTCCGCTCCCTGCTGGTTCCAGCACAAACTGGGCTCATGTGAATTTGAAATACATGTATATTTAATGCTGGTTAGAGCAGGGTTTGGATCTTCCAGCATCCAGTCCGTTATCGCCCTAAGGTTTGTTTAATTGGATGACCCCACCTGTCAGAGCAAATGTAGTTTATTTGGTACAGTAAATGGACAAGGGCTTCACTTACAAATTCGAACATGTATCTTAGGATAAAATTAATTCCTTTTCTATAAAAGTTTGATCATTGCTAGATGACATTGTGCAAAATATTTTATGCGTGCCTCTATATTAGGCTTGTAAAACTATTATACAAAGTATATTTTGATTGGATTATTTAACATAAAAGAATTGTCACTTTAATTAAAATACCATTTATGATAACATTTGTATTGAGACGATGCAAAATTTAGTAAGGGGGGAAATCAATGACAACTAATCACAATATTTTCATTTGCAGCTTGCTGTACAAGAAAAGCAAGCCTGTCATTGTTTCACACTATGGTACTTTCAAAATACCTGTCATACAGAATATCTAGTTATTTTATATTTAAAAAGGAACTAATCTCTCCGTTTATCAGCAAATTGCTTTAAGGTTGAGCGCCACCTAGCGGCTTCAGCAGGTAAGAGAGTCAAATGCAAAAAATGTATGTTCGCTATATATAATGTAACTTATTATGTCCACTCCTGATTTTCCCCTAAGAGGCTTGAGGCAGCTCACAACACAAATGTGCCTATGGGTGTAACAAACAAAATAATATAATATTTTTAAAATTACACCACCTAATATAACCTAATTATCTGAGCTGGCACTGGGGAGAACTTATTTCACCTACTGCCACTAGGCATAAGAAAATGAAATTCTGTCCCCCTCCACACACTGTTACCACAGAGCTACAAAGTAGCCACAAATTATTGCCTTTCTCCCCATTGCTGACCTGAAGCAGCTTACATGAATTTCTTTTACGCCATTCTATCCTCACAAGAATCCTACCAGGTAAGTTAGGTTATTTATCATATGGTGTATGTGTGGTGTAGGCAAGAGATTCTATGATTGTGGGATTGTCTAGCAGCCAGGCAAAGATATTAAGAGGTGGTTTTGTCATTGCCTGCCTCTTCATCGTGACCCTTGTTTTCCTAAGAGGTCTCCCATCCAAATACTAACCGAGGGTAACCCTGCTTGGCTTTCATGACTGGACGTGCCTGGTCTATCTAGGTCAGAGTGGAAAGAGCCCAAATTTGTGGCAGACTGGGATTTGAACCTGGGCATCTCAGTTCCTAGTGTGAAACTACCACACTGGCTTTCAAGAGGCGACTATGTTTAACTTTAGCAAGCAGCTGGGTTTGCAGGACTCATGTAAATCACACAGTCGCAAGTTACCCGGTGGTTTCTGGCCCTGGTGCACCCTCCTTCAAAAGCCAAAACAGCCTTGGAAGGTCTCTCCCATAGCGTTTGCTGACAGAAACCAAGACTTGAAGGCTGGTAATGTGTGGCTGCCTAGCAACAGCCATTGAGGGAGTTTGGTTCTTCAAGCTACAGGTGATGCTTTCTTATTTGGAGGGTTAACTTCCCAATGTTTATATTTTTAATTTAAATTTCAGATGTTTTTTGTAAACCTAGCATGAATTTCCAGTCTGTTCAATGATTTGGGGGGGGGGGGATGTTAATGACTTTCATTTTTGTATCTAAATAGCTACAGATTTGACCACATTGAGAATTAGATACATTGATAAGGGATTTGTTCGTGCTGATAGTCTCTGTATTTTTACATGATGTATAGTTCAGGATAAGATTTTCTGTGTCTGAATTCATGTTTGGTCAGTTTCAGGCATTCTGAACATACTCCAATGTCCAGTGTCCTTTGTGCATCTGTTTGATTGTCTTTTTCTCCCTTTACACCAGTGATTCCCCAACTTTTTTGGCTACCATCCCCTTGGCTCCCAGTCCCCTTACACACAAACACAAACACATACCTCTTTCCTTGTGTTAGGTCAACCAAGTCAAACCACACTATATTGCCCACACTTCTTTTTTGATATTGTGCAGTAGCCATCTTTTAAGCTTGAAAAAATATCTAAGTACTTTGTAAAAGGCACTAATAAAATCCACTTTGGGTCTTCATTGGGAAGAAAGATGAATAGGGGGGGGGAAGAGAGAGAGAATAATTATGCAATGGAAAATCCCGGATCCTTCCATTGCCCCCAGGGGGGTCATGTCACCCACTTTGGGAACCCCTACTCTGGACAGTTAGAAGCCACTAATATGATACCATGTCACACTCTTGCATGAATATTTTCCTGAATTCAAGCTGCAGTAAAATTGCTGATGCTGCCAAATCATCTCCTGCAAAGGATCCTTTTAATGTCTCAAGGAAATGCAACTAAATCCACTTAAAGTAATAGTATCATAACCTTCATACTTAAAAAAACTTTAGTAGTAATTTGCAGGCTTATTATGAGAGTATACTTCAATATACTTGTTATTACGGTAGTGAAAGATAAACCCACAAAGAAAAAGAAAGTGGACCTTGTTTGGTCCTGTTTGCAAGATCATATTCTGGAGTATTACAAACCAACAGGCAAAATCTTCTGTAGGCATGCCTTATTCTATCCAGAAGCAAAGGCTGGGCAGGGAGAAGGAAAGCTTTATGGTCTCTGAGAATAAACAGAAAAACCAGAGGAATGGAGAAGCAAGGCAATTTTTCTCCCAAGGAGTTTTTCACTAATTTCCTCAGCTCAGTAGCTTTCCTTACCACTGTCCAATAGTCCAACCTCCACACAAACAGGTACCAAAAATGCCAGCCCCTACACAAGCAGGCTCCTCTTAGCTTTATTTGGGCCAAAAGGTATTTAGAAATTATGGAAGCTGCAGCTCATTCTTAACAGGCAGCATTTGTTGTTAGGCACAAAGCCTGAAAAGCACGTTAAATTCCCAGGTTTTGCTTCATCCATCTTGCACATATCTAGTATCTGTAACACAGAAAGGTTTACAAAGATTACAGAGCAGCCACACAAGAAGCCGCTCTTCTCCTGCTCCTCTCCCTGCACAGCCACCAAACTCAAATTTCACACAAATTCTCCAGTAAAAGCAAACCCAGAAATCCAACCTGCTGTGAACCAGCAGCATGGCTTCTTACCAAGTCGATTCAACAAAGAGCAGCTTTTATCTCCACAGGGGACCATAAAACATATTACCCCAAAGCATCCGCCTTTCTAATTCACTTGGATGAGAGCACCTACATGGACAAGCAGGTAATAGTGTTATAAACCCACATACAATAAGCGGCCACTCTTAATATGTCTGTTCATGCTTTAGATTGTGATATATGTCAAGATTGTAAGAGCCAGTTTGGTGTAGTGGTTAGGAGTGTGGACTTCTAAGCGGCATATAAGAACCAACTCTTCTTCTTCTTATAATATATGTCAAACACTATATGTATAGTGTTTAAGGACACTATACATGGGGTAAAACAATGAGAGAATGAATTACTTTCTCTATGGCTGAGCTAGTTTGGTGTAGTAGTTAGGAGCGCGGACTTCTAATCTGGCATACCAGGTTCGATTCTGCACTCCCCCACATGGCCAGCTGGGTGACTTTGGGATCTCCACAGCACTGATAAAGCTGTTCTGTCCGAGCAGTGATATCAGGGCTCTCTCGGCCTCACCCACCCCACAGGGTGTCTGTTGTGGGGAGAGGAATGGGAAGGCAACTGTAAGCCACTTTGAGCCTCTTTTGGGTAGAGAAAAGTAGCATAAGAACCAAATCTTCTTCTTCTTCTTCTTCCCCCCACATGGATGAAAAAGCAACAGAATGAGGCCACATAGGCAAAGTATCTACTTTAGATTCCGCAAAACACTTACCAGTTCACCAGAAGAAAACCCCTAAGCTAGCCTGATGAGGACTGAAAAAGTTCTAGAAAGAACAGAATGTTACAAGCACCTGAGTGCCAGTTGAAGTGAAGAGGGGGCAGAATTAACCTGTCAAGTTGCTCAGAGCTTGCATCCGGCATTATTTTCTGACATTTAAACACAGCCAATCAACTGGATGGCAAGCCTCTTGAATCTCTTTTCTGGCTGCCCGGGGACCACAGAATGATGGTTAGCATGTCCCTGCCAGACCACTGAATATAGCTGGTGGCATGTTGGGGTGGCTGTCAGTTGATTTTTTTTTTGAAGGACCATAAGCTAGAGAACTTCAGCAAGCCCTGTAACATGATATATCTCTGCTTGTGCCATTTGGCTATGCACAGGGGGTGGTTTAGATAAACTGGTGGCCAGGCAAACCTCCTAGATGGGTTATAATTTGGGGGACATAATTATAATTTGGGAGAGGAAAGGGAAGGCAAAAATCATGAACAAGGAAATACTAAAACGCATAAAGTCTGATATATCATTGGTAAGCAAAGATCACAAAACTCCAGCTCACTTACTTTGGTCATATCATGCAATCCAACTCAGTGGAGAAAGTGATTCTGCTAGGATTGGTCAGTGGAAAAAGGAAACCAGGCCGACAAAGAGCATGGTGGTTGGGCGCGATCAAGGTGGACACCTGCCAGAACATTGCATGGCTGAGGGGGATAGAGCAGGATCGGAGATGGTGGCAACAGCTGAGCATGGGATTGTTCAGACTTGACTGAGTGGCTGACAACAATAACAGCAACAAACTCAAACACGGACAATAAAATCCTAATAAACCTCTCGAAGCCAGAAACATTAGGCTAAGCTGTGATTTTCTGGGGCGAAGCTATTTTAAGTAATAAACCATAATGGGACCTATAAAAAGCATGTTTAGATTGTTAAAGCACAGTTTTTTTAGAGAACTGCTTCAATCTTAAATGAGGAATATGCTCCTTGGACATACTTAACACTATTTTGCTCCTTATATTTGGGAAACAGCCTCCTGGAAGGAGATTGTCCAGAGCCCTGTCCATCCAGGTCCACCCTGATTGGCCCTTGCTCTCCAGCTCCCGCCCTCCCTTCCTTGACTGCTAGCAGTGCCACTGCCTCCAGACAGGGCTTTGCCACCGAACAGGAGGCTGGGCTGCAGAGATGCTGCCGATGGGTAAGAGCCAGGAAGGGAGGCTTTCCAGCCTCCCTTCAGCTGCAAAGCCCTCTTGCCGCCTCGTGGAGGGGCTCGCAGCCAGGAGGGCACTTCCCCTGCCCCTTTCACAGCTTTGCTACTTATGTTAATATAAACACTACACTCACATGCTTGCAGAGGTACACACATGCACCCTGTTTTGCTGCCACACAGATAGTAAGACAATGTGCCAGGGGGACATGCTTCAAAATGAAATACAGAGAATTTTGTACAACTTTATTTTAATTAGCCCATTACAGATTAACAGTGGCAATTTGAAATTATCTCTGGAGATCAGGGCTGTTTCCATAGCAACGGTTCCAATTCCCAAGGCTTGCTGTGTCAATTTGTCATGAACAGTAAAAGAACATTAGATGCAGTCAGGAACATTCTGTTTTCCCAGGCATTCTGCATAGCCTGCTCCTCATAAGGACTACTTAAATGTTGATGCAAGTACCTTTCAGAGCCTTGTCAAAGTAGAGTAATTGGTTGTAGGAACAGGGCTCCTGAGGTATATAGACAACTCCCTCATCTGCAAAGATTGCTACATAATTTAACTGAAAGATGTCAAATAGGACTCTGAATTAGGAGGGGATGTGCCCAGCCATGGACTATCTAAAACATTAACCCAGGGGTAGTCAAACTGTGGCCCTCCAGATGTCCATGGACTACAATTCTCATGAGCCCCTGCCAGCAAATGCTGGCATGGGCTCATGGGAATTGTAGTCCACGGACATCTGGAGGGCCACAGTTTGACTACCCGAGCTACTTTCTCACAAACAAAAACATGTTGGGGGAAATCAAATTCTTACTGTGCATATCAGGTCAAAGAAAGTACTTCCCATCAACAATGCACACAGAAATACTTTTAAAATATTAAATATAAAAACTTTCATTCATATGTGGTGGGAATGTCCAGCAATAATGAAATTCTGGGAGAAAGATTTTATGGAAATTAGAAAAATTATGAAAGTGAAGTTAGAACCTTCAGTCCAATTGGTTCTCCTCAATTTATTTCTGAATGAAAATGCTCAATGTAAGGAGAAAACATTGGTGAACTTTTTGATTGTAGCAGCCAGAATGATAATTGCCACTAACTGGAAAAATGCAGATTTCAGTAGATATTTGGCGAAAGAAAATAAGGCAGTTTATGATTTTGGAAAAATTAACAAATAACATTAAAGTAATTCAAGGGGGAAAAAAGAATGATGATTTCAATATAATTTGGATTGTTTTAGCAAATTACCTAAGGAAATTTTCAGACTGTCAGGTATGTGAAATAATATTGTAACTTGAGACTTGAATTATGATTAATGGATGAAATGTAATAGATGAAATAGACATGGTTTACACTACAGGAATCAAAAGATTGATGAAGCTACAGAGTTGTGTTGGGGGGTTTGTCTTGTTTTTGTTGGGGCTTGTCTGCTGATTGTGTGTAATTTAATAAAAAAATTAAAACATTAGATATAAAAACATTTCCCCCATGTTGGATGGATTCATGATGGCACAGACTCCAGCTAATCAGAACAGTGCACAGCTGGCTTCTGTCCAACATGCAAGAAGATTGTACTCATGCAGTTATTTCGGTCCCGCTAGTAAAACTCAGGGTATGTTTTGATGCACCCTCAAATATGTCAGGGGCTGGCAGGGTGAACGCTGGCAGAGGCTCATGGGAATTGTAGTCCATAGACATCTGGAGGGCCGCAGTTTGACTATCCCTGGTCTATATCCTTGGGAAGTCACCTAGGCCAGGTCTATAGAAGAGAATGCATTCTCATAATTCAGAAGTCAGGGTGAGGAAGAAACTTTAAAAAATGTTTTTCTATGTCTAGACTGATAGAATTCTCATGCAAGAAGATAAATAAATTCTCGTTATGGCTGCAGAAAAAACTGTAATCATTGCAGACGGAAATGAGATATGAAGAAAAGCAAGAGTGCTAAAGAGGCAATTTTACAGATGCAGCTTCTCAGAGATGAAAAACATGCTGCACCTGTTGAGATTCTAAGTAAATGCAGGCCTGATCTCCTTTGCATCTGGTTCCCCTCGTTTCATTTATTCACACAGTGATAATCTTTGCCTTCACATTTGGAAGCTACTGGCTTTAATACTTGCACCCAGAAGCCATCGCCCCCTAGTGGAAATAACATGTGTAATAATAGATTCAAATGGGTAGCCCTGTTGGTCTGAAGTAACACAATAAAATGAGAGTCCAGTAGCATCTTTAAGACAAACAAAGATTTATTCAAGGTGTGAGCTTTCGAGTGCAAGCTAAGTTAATCTGAGGAAGAGTGCTTGCACTATAAAGCTCATGCCTTGAATAAATCTTTGTTCGTCTTAAAGGCGCTACTGGACTCTGCTTTTAATGTTTAATAATGTAATGCAGAATGCTTTGGCTGTATGGAAAAACAAAGCATTTAAAAATGAATAAATATGTGTGCTACAGGCCATGCACGTATCCACTAGCTAGAGTTCTTTTTTATTTAAAAAGAAGGCAAAATTGGCATTTCTCAGTTCCTTCAGGTAAGGCACTGCAATGCCAGAGGCTCAAGGGAAAAGGTTCTATGCCTCAATGCCAAAATACATATCACTGTAACGTAACTACACGCTACCAACCGGTGGAGAGACAAATTGAGAAACCAATCAAGAAGCACAACCATTAATTACCCTTCTTTTAATATTCAATGCACATTTTTTTACCTGGTCAAACCCAGCATCACAGGGCAGCCTATGGAATGTCATTGCTCAATTACTATCAGAAGCTAGGCAAAGTATACATAGCACACCTGTTCTGCAGCCATTCCACCAAATTAATTTCCAGGTTCCGTTCAACATGCTGGATATCACCTACCAAAATCTTCATTTGGGGCCTAGGGCCCACCTCTTCCACTATGTTCTGCCGCGGCAATTCTACTGTCCAAAACAGAGTCTTCGAAAGATGCAGCCTTCCCTGCAAATGGGTATGAGCAGTCAGGACTCGCTTTTGTGGGCCTCACGTGATATATTGGCCTCCCTCAATTTTTATCATTCTGCATTTAAAATGGAATTGTTCAGGAGCGTGGTTTTATAAAGGGGATATGGTTGTAGGTTGAACGCATGAAAAAAAGGGTCAGGCATGACTCAGTGCTTGCACAGGGGATACCTTTACCTTTATTGACTTGTTTATGGTATATATTATTCTCTTTTTATTGCATTTTTTTAAAAAAAGAAACTCTAACCTGAGTCTCAGTAAGGAAGAAATGAATAAATAAAAATAATAATGAATAAATAATAAATGAGTAAGAAAGAAAGAAAAGTAAATCAATTAAGACTCTTATTTGAAATGCCTGCCTGTTGCGTTCAGACTCATACAAGAATGTTTCCTTTATGCCACAAGGACTGGCCTTGGCATGGTGACTGGTCCTTTGGTACCTAACACAAAGCTGCCAAGCTTCCCAGGCAGACAGCAGAGTTAATCCAAGGTTCTCGCTGAACCTGCTCAGGATCCATCTCCATCCTTCTCACACCAGCTCTCCAAACTTGCAGGTCGAGGTTCATTACAGTCCTCTTGTTTGTCTTACTTTGAAGAAATGCTGGGATCGATCAGGGAACGTCATGCCTGCCAAACAGGTCCTCTGCTCCTGGCACTGCATCCAGTCTTCAGCAAAAAAACTGGCTCCCAACTTTGGGGTGGGAGGGAGAAGAGGGCAGTGCAGTTTCAGCCCACTTCATGCCTAAGGCTTTATTCACACTGGGGCAGTTCCTAGCAAGAGATTAAATGGACATCGCAAATGGCACCAACCTGCCCTGCCCACTTTCTAAAATAGCCTGGCAGATGCCAAGAAAGGTGACTGCAGACAACCCCTGCTGGAGACCCCTTTTTCAGAGGGTCACCAGACACAGAGCCACCACTGAGACTTCCCAGATCTCCCAGGGTATTTTGGAAGTTCATCATATTGGATCATCTTACGGGGTTCATGAGGAGAGGGGCTAACACCAGCTAAGCTCACTGGAATTTGTACCACAGGAGCTGTCTGACAAACCAAAGCTTAGCACCGACAGTTTTACAAAACCTTTGCCAGGACCAGCCACATTTGCTATTTGGAAAGGGTTTCTATGGACTGACAGAGCTACCTACAACTCTGCTGATCACGGAATTCCTAATGGCACAAGGGGATTTGTAAGCAGCAAAGAGACGGCAATAAAGGATGCTTGAGCACTTGCATATTGTGTGCCTGCCCTTGCAGAGCCTTCCTTGGTGCCTACTGCTAAATAATATGGTGTGATTGCATGATATCCGCATACTGTGAAAAGTGGCAAAATACGGTACAATTATAACTCATTTGGTGGGTAATAGCCAGGCTGTGAAAGGAATAGAGAAGGAGGGAGGAAACGTACAAACTGCACAGGGTATTGTGACTGTGAAGGTTATTCAGGTTGCAGTATAGTCATAAGCAGGCTAGGAACTGCAAATTATAAATGGAAGGAGGGAGACTATAGAGAACATAGGGAGTATAATCTTAATAAATGGAAGAGATCCTATTGGCATCTGTAAAAATGCATCTTAATAATAGCATAAAAGAGGCAGCACTGCATTGTACAGAGGAAACTCAGGGCAGGGAGAACGGATATTATGCTGGATCATTTTTACTTATGCATCACAGCTGAGGTCTTTCATTAGGCAGAATTATCTGGAGTACAATTAAGGCAATAAAAAAAATAAGCTGTTTAAACCCAAATGATACCATAGGTCTCCAGGCCACGTAAACAAATAATGATAGCTACTCTGAGTTCTTCACAAGTCTGTTGGCAATAATCTGAACAGCAAGTTCAGCTGCATAGTTAGGAAAGATGCCATAGACAGTCAAATGTAACCCTTCTGTTGTTCCCTGAATGCCAAAGAATGCAGGGGCGTAGAGTTTTCAATTTCCGGGGGGGGGGGAGGCCCAGTGACATCATAGGGAGGAGGCAGTGACATCAAAGGGAGGGGCCTTTGGAGGTGGGGCCATGGGGGATTAAGGGAGGGAAAATGTTCAGAGTTCAGTGTACTAATAGCTATCTTTAAACTCACTTTAATAGCTGACTTTAAACTCATATCCTGTGAGTACAAGCACATTTTGAGGTAATTCTGCACCGTGCCCATAGTCATCTCCAAATAAAACCCCCAGTTATTTCACCTAGGTTTTGATATACCCTGCTTTCTTAGCACTTTGCTTAAAAAGTCCACCTTAAAAACACAGATATTCAGAACAAATTATTATTAAAATAACATAAATCATTTTATAGGAAATGACTGCATTCTTGTTTTTGTAGGCCCTACGGAACAGTTTAAGTTCTGTTAGGGCCCTGATCTCACTGGGGAGTTCATTCCACCAGGTTGGGGCCACAGCTGAAAAGGCCCTGGCTCTTGTTGAGCCCAGGCAGGCTTCTTTGGGGCCAAGGATTACCAATCTGTGGATTCTCCATGCAGTTTGCAAGCAGCTGCATCTTGGACCAGTTGTAATTTCAAGAGGAGGGATCAGGGAAGGCCTGTGTAGAGCAAGTTACTATAATCCAGCCTAGAGGTGACTGTTGCATACATCAGTATGGCAAGGTGTTCTCGGGGCCAACTAGTAGCTTGACTACTTGAGCTTCCATGGTTAAAGAAGCATCAAGGATCATGCCCAAGTTCCTGACCAATTGTGCAGTTTTAAGTTGCACACCGTTCAGGTTTGGGAGGCACGTTTCCTGTGACTACACTGAAACCATTCCACTACAGTTTCCAGGCATCCACATGGAGAGCCAGACTATGTGGTGGTCCCCAACCTTTATCGGGTCGGGGACCAGAGGGGAGAAAGGAAGCCCGGGGGGGGGGAGGTGTGGGTGCCGGCGCACCGGTGGGTGCAAACGCACAGGCACGGCAGCTCTGCTCCTGTGCCCATGCCTTCCCCCCGCAGCGCAACGAGCGCCGTGCCACAGGGGGAGGGGGCGCGGGGGCAGGCGCAGCAACTCCACGCCAGCACTTGCCAGTGCACCAGCAGGTGCGCCTCCCCCCCCCCCCCCACAGTGCAGCACTCGCTGTGCCAGGAGCAGGGGGAGGGAGGCGGACCCACTGGCACACCAGCACCCGCACCTCCCTCCCCCCCCCCCGCCGCGGCCCGGTACCAGTGCACAGCCAGGGATTGGGGAACACTGATAGAATAAATTTCAGATGTTTGAGATCCACAAGACATGAACAAGTACACACTTTGCAGCCATATGCATTCTGTTACAGCCACTGGTGATATATTCTTTCTAGAACACCGAAGATACCCTTGCTTCATCCTGCAGTAGGGTAGGGCAGTCCTGTGCCTCAGCTGCCATTGTACCTGTGACTTTGTCAATATGACTTGGACTTGGTTGTCCGGGGGGGCTGAGCCCCATTGGTCAACCTGGGGGGGGGGGGGGCTCGAGCCCTTCAGCCCACCCCCAATGTTTATGCCCCTGAAAGAATGCATCTATAACAGTACATTAGAAAAGAATGTGTGGGGAATCATGTTCTCCAAGCTCCACTGTGGTAATCTTCATCTAAACACTGGATAGGCAGAATTTTCCCCTCCATCAAAATAACTGGAATACAGGAGTACTCAGGTCTTCCAGGGCAGAACAGTAGTTGCATTGCATCTGGATTTGATGGTGCAAGACCCTAAACTTGCTACTCACGATTCTAAAGATCCAGTGGTGTCTCAAGCACCATCTCTGGAACATACACATATCTTCATGCTTGGAATCCAAAGAGTCATGTACTAGACATGTGCATGAACACTGGGACTTTTTAGGAGCCTCCAAATTGGAGGCTCCAATCATACAGCATCCTCTCATGCCTCCAAAAACCACTATTTGTTTTTGGGATGGGGATGGGATGACTTTGAAGAATAAGAAAGGAACAATCTACCAAGTTCCTACGCATGTAAATTACTTACAGGCATTTAATGTTAGCTACATCTCTACTTAATAGACTTCACTGTGATTTGTTTGTGACAGGCTGAGAGAATCCATAACTTCTGAGTAAAAAATGTCAACAGAACTGGCATCAAATTTATCACCCACCTACTTTTGCTATATTGCAGCTATTTAGGGCAAGCTTCCAGCTTGATGCCACTCCAACATCTCTTGAGGTCTCTTCAATAAACTGAGACGTAATCTCTCCTATGTGAATAGACAGAAGACATCCCAAAAAGTTGTTTTGTTAAGCGTACATTTGTCATTTCAAAAATAGTAGCACCATTAGGCACAAATGGTGCTTTGCTGAGAAAGAAAGAAAAAAAAGGCAAAGGGACAAAGTATTATGCAACATCAGTCTGGAAAGCTGTTTTCATAAGGGGCAGAAATCTGCACACTTTATTTATGACTGTATGGCAGCATTCTCAGCAAGAAAAACAAAATCCAGAATGTATTCAAAATCCTGCATCAAATGGCTTGTTTGCTTGGAAATAACAGGATTCCGCGTCTTCCACTCCTACAAGTACTGGATTCAGTAAACCATCTGCTTAAGAAGATCCAGCCTGTTTCGACTTACTGAAACATACAAGTAAAATCAAATTTATTCCGGTGATTCCAAGAATGGCAATTGTGAAACTGCACAAGGAACGAGGCGATGAAGCTGGAAAGGGCTCTGTGGGAGAGGGGGCAGCTTGTCTTTGAACAGCCCTAGTAGCATGGCCAGTGTACCCCCCCAACCCCACAGAAATGCCACAGTTCTCCTAGCCCAGGGGTAGTCAACCTGTGGTCCTCCAGATGTCCATGGACTACAATTCCCATGAGCCCCTGACAGCAAATGCTGGCAGGGCTCATGGGAATTATAGTCCATGGACATCTGGAGGACCACAGGTTGACTACCCCTGTCCTAGCCAATCACTCTCCTTCATTCCTGCAACACGCTCAACCCGAACCCCAGAAGAGTCAGCCTCCCCCCTTCCCTGCAATGCCGGCGGGCGAGTCTCCCGAGCTCTAGGCGCCTGGCAACCGCCTGTAATGACTCAACAGCGTGTAGGAACTTTGCTGGTGCTCGGAGATGGCTTCACCTCGCACAGGCGCTCCAGCACCAGCCGCAGCGATCCATTCCGGGATCCAGCCTTACGCGGCCGGCCCGCCCGCCCAGAAGCGACCCATTTCGGAGCCTTGGCCAGGCTCGGGCCCCCGGACGCCTGCTGCTGCCCCTTCTCCTTTTATCGGCGGAGCGAGCACCGAAGCGGCCGTCTCTCTCCCCCCCCCCCCCGGGCCAGGTCGGGCTCTCCACTCCAGGACTCGGCGCGAGGGCGCGGGGCGGCGCTTCCCGGCTTTGACAAGACCGCGGGGGCGGGGCTGGCGGGGCGCCCCGCCCCCTTCCCACGCGCGGCCGCCGGAGCCCGGGCGCCTTCCGAAGCGGCTCTCCCGAGCCCCAGAGCCGGCGAGCAGCGGAGGGGGCTCCTGGAGCAGGTCAGCGCCGCCGGGATCTAGTCTGGGGCCGTCCAGGTGAGCTGCTTGTCTTCCCTGGGCTCTCGCCGGGGGCGCCTGGAGGACTTCCTAGCGGAGGCTCGGCCGGGCTACCTGCCTGCGTCCCCCTAGTGTTGTCTCCCGCCGGGGATCAGCCGTCGGGGGAGGTTTGTGAGCCCCTCGGCGGCTTTAACGACGGAGCGCATTGAGACCTCCGCGCTTGTCAAACCAACCGGATGGGGCGGTCAGGTAACCCGAGGTTCTTTCAGAGATGCTCCTGCCGCTGCTGCTGCGAAGTCCGGCCGCGTCGCACAGGGCGATAATTGCCCCTTCTTCGGTGGCTGGGCAGTGGCGGGTCTGTTCCCACGAGCGCTTGCCCCGGATCCTTGGGCTGCACTGTCGGTGGAAAAATGCCCGACGGGAGGCGCGCCGGTTTGGGCTTTCTCCGGCAAATATTTGAAGTGCCAGAAGAGCGGACAATAAGTGTGGCCCGGGCGGAGGGGGTCTTTCGGAAGCCATCCGCTTGGAGGTGGAGCTGCGCGCCTTGTTTGCTTTTCCCGCTTTGGAGTTGCTACCTGCTGGTTAACAAAACAAAATCAGCCTGTCCAGTGGCACTTTTAAGACCCACTGTCATGATGGTCAGTTCTTAGTCGGACGAAGAGTGCTTGCAATCGAAAGCTCACGCCTTGAATAAATCTTTGTTGGTCTTAAAGATGCCGCTGGACTCTGATTTTGTTTTGTTGTGCCGCTTGAGACCAACACAGCCACCCACTGGAATCTACCTGCTGCTTGTAGCTGCAGTTACCTAACATGCCCCCTCCAGCTAAGCACAAAGCCTTGAAAATAATTTATATTTAAATCAAGTCAGGCTTGCTTCTAAGTATAAAAGGGTTTCGATCTGAGGTCCCTCATTAAAGAAGGCAGAAAGAAGGACCCCTGCTCATTCTCTGCATGCTTACTCAGAAGCAGCAAGTCACAGGGAATCGTGCCAGGCTAGTCCCCTGCTGGGGAGAATGCAACCTTTCAAAGTCAAGATCACCTGGGTGACTCCAGTGGTACAGGAAACTGATTCAGTTGAATGCGGTAGTCCAGGGGTAGTCAAACTGCGGCCCTCCAGATGTCCATGGACTACAATTCCCAGGAGCCCCTGCCAGCGAATGCTGGCAGGGGCTCCTGGGAATTGTAGTCCATGGACATCTGGAGGGCCGCAGTTTGACTACCCCTGCAGTCAACCTGTGGTCCTCCAGATGTCCATGGACTACAGTTCCCATGAGCCCCTGCCAGCATTTGCTGTGCTGCTTTCTTCTCTGACCCTGAGCCAAGCCAGCAGGGGTAGTCAACCTGTGGTCCTGGCAGGGGCTCATGGGAATTGTAGTCCATGAACATCTGGAGGACCACAGGTTGACTACCCCTGCTGGCTTGGCTCAGGGTCAGAGGAGAAAGCAGCACAGTATGCAAAGAGTGAAACCAGTGAGTGGATTTTGCACCACAAGGCAGCCTCTCTGATTTATTTATTTTTAGATAGATATTAGATATAAGTTGTAATTGCAGTTGTATTGATTCAAGCTACACTGTCATTTAAAGTAGAACTGCTTGGGATATGTGATCCATAAACATTGGTGAACCCTGCTTGGCTATGGTCACCTTGGGTGTGGAGTTCTAGATCTTCCTTTCACACATCACGTGTCTCCTGCTTTAAAGATCAATGCAAAATGCAGGAGTCATGAAAAAGTTATTAGCTACAATAGTAGAGCAGATTCAGACCTGGCCACATTGGCTGGGGTGGACTGATCCAGCAGAGCTGTTCTGATGTTCTGGTTGTTGCACTATTGTAATTATTCCTCTCTGGGATGGGATGTACCTGTTCAGTTAAGAAAATCCAGAAGATAAATAAGTACAGTAGTATAATATCTGAGGATGTGTGGCTGTAGGTTGTGTGAAGCTGGGCTTCTCTAGTAGTGTATTCCTAAGCATCAACTCCCGGAGGCTCAGAAGACTGTAATTCCACTTGGGATTGCTCAGTAGGTCCTTTTTTCTATGTTATGTCTGTTTGTTGCTCTGTAGCTGTGCTAGAAGCATTGGGGACAGGCAGCCAGTGGAAGGGTTTCTTGGTGGGCAGGAGGGGTTGTTTTGAATTTAATAACTAGGTTAAAACCTAGTGTTTTGCCTCCTTCTTTGCCCCGGATCTTTTTTTTAGTGGTTCTTATTAATATTTTAATTGTGTGAACTCCTGTGGTAATTTTTATTAGTAAAGCTGCAAATAAAATATCTTTAAGTGTTCCATATATCATTCTCTGCTTATATTTCAGCTAAACCCCAAACCATTTTGTCTAGGATCTGGTCAAAATATGTTCCTATAACCTTAACAGCCTTTGACTCAAACAAGACCCAGGCCCATTCTGCACCCAAGGGTTAATGAACCTTCAGTGCACCTTAGAAGTAGATTTTCCTGTTCTGCACTGGTAAATCCATCTGCAAAAGCACATTGAAAGTGCTTTATCCTCCATGTGCAGAAAGAATCCTAGTCATCATCTAAAAATATTTTATGTCTGAAACTGATACAGTTTATTCCGCATTTAATTCAACAGATAAGGTGATAGAAAGCAGACCTATCGCAGCCCCATGGGGCTTTCAAGGCAAGAGACTTTCAGAGGTGGGTTCTCATTGCCTGTCTCCCCGTAGCAACTTCCTTGATGGCCTACCTTCCAAGTCGTTAACCAGGGTTGAACCTGTTTATATAGGATAAGATCTGACCAGCCCAGTCTTCTAAGGATAGTTCTGTCCTTGAAGTGGAATCTTCAAAAGTGATCCATGTTTGTTTTTACAAGCAACACTTGTTGAATCCAGCAGCCTTAGATCAGAGGATCTTTGGCATAAGGTTGCACAGATAATTTTATTGTATAATACTGTGCCTAAGAGAAGAAACTACGGATACAGTAGTTATACATGATAGTGCTGTGTTTCCTCCGTACAAGTTAATCATAGATTAGGAACATAATTATAACATTATAATTATAAAATGAAACATAATCATGTGTATTTTCTTCACGACTTCTTTAAATATGGCTTCGTAAGTATATGTTTGTGCATGTGATATGAATTTAGATTTCTTCCATGGATATGGGGAGGCCTCTGTAGCCCTGACGGGCCTGGAGTTAAGAGAGGGTTTTGTCGGAAGCATGGCTTACACTGTTTTATTACAAGCATTTATGAGAAATGTTTGGTAACTTTGTTCGAATCTGAATGTTGTATGTTATATTATATATTTTGAACTTATTTTATATTGCTGTATGTTTTACGTTGTTACAGCTTATATGGTAAAGGTAAAGGTATCCCCTGTGCAAGCACCAGGTTATGTCTGACCCTGGGTGATGCCCTCCAGCGTTTTCATGGCAAACTCAATACGGGGTGGTTTGCCAGTGCCTTCCCCAGTCATTACCGTTTACCCCCCAGCAAGCTGGGTACTCATTTTACCGACCTCCGAAGGATGGAAGGCTGAGTCAACCTTGAGCCGGCTGCTGGGATTGAACTCCCAACCTCATGGGCAGAGCTTTCAGACTGCATGTCTGCTGCCTTACCACTCTGCGCCACACGAGGCTCTTGTTACAGCTTATAGCCATACACAATAAATTCAACTACTACTGCTAGGCGTTCCTCACCAGTTGGAGAGCCAATAGAGTATAGAATGGTGCATTGCTGAGAAAGAAAAAGGCCCGTGTCTGACTAGGCTCTTGGAAAGCCAGCCAGGTTCAAATATCCACTCTGCCATCAAGCTCACTGGGTGACCTTTGGAGCAGCCATTTTTTCCTGCGCCATCTACCTGACAGGTTGTTGCAGCAGTAAAATGGAAAAGGCGAAACCCTGTGTGTTTTCTTGAACCCCTTAGAGTGAAGAGTAGATTAAAAACATACTTGTCAGATAGCACTGAGCCTGAGAGAAAACTCCTGACCTGTTCCCCAATGAAGAATTATTGGTTTAGGTTTATTTCAGATACCTTTCCTCTCCTCCATCTGGCAGCCCTTCCTTGTTCAGGCCTTCCTCTCAGGCCTTTGCTCTGGAATGTGGTTGTTGGGTTGATTCCTGCAAGTTTCAGGAAGTCCAAAGTCACCTGTGTGACTGGGCAACATGAGGAGACTACTGTGTTCTATGGGCAATGTAAGGAGACTACTTCTTGTACAAGGGGGAAAAACTTGAGGAGAATTGAAAGATCAACCTGGGGCTTTTAAGGATGAGATGTACTACCCCACAACAATTACTAGTTATGTTTCTAGAGTTCTTTAATATTATACTTATAACTTCTGTATTGCACAGGGTCGCCCACTCTGTTGTAGGAAATTCTGGGAAAGGGTTTGGGAGCCTGGAATTTGGCAAGGAAGCAGAATTCCCACTGCAGATGGAGGATCACCCCCCCCCCCCGCTCCATTTCCCAGGGCTACTCCAGCAACCAAGAGGCAAAATAGTAAGAAATTACCATCAGGTAGTGGTGTGATGTCATTTCTGAGGAAAACCCAGGAGTGATGTCAGCCCACTCTAAGATGTCAGGGATTCCTAGTTTAGACTGACATCACTTCTGGGTTTGTCTCAGTAGTGATGTCATGCCATTGCCTACCAGCATTTTTCAGTCTTAGGAAGAAGCTCAGTAAAAATGTGATGCCATAGAGTCTGGCCTCAGAAGGAGTTAATTCCTCCAGGATAACTGATTTCTGTAATTCTAGGGAAAGACCAGGACCCACCTGGAGGCTGGCAACCCTAATTTTATGTTTGATGCAGTTATATATTTGATGCATTAAAAAAATAAAATTAGTTCAAGTGTCACTATCGTTCAACCTCCCTGACTTAATAGGGTGTTATTTATTTGCAAAGCTTGAACATTCTAAAGTTTTAAACTGTTTTTCAAAAATGTTGATTAGAAACAAGCTTTCAACATTTCAGATGAGAAATATCAAGATCATAAATCAAAAGGACATAGATTGAAATGACGATTTCATTGTTCTACACTTGCTTGTTTATGCATGCATGCATTTGTGAAGATGTGAGATCAAACAGTAACACTGGAAAGAACTGATTTAAGACTTTCTCCTTCTGTTGCAACATCTTAAGAAGGTGAGCTAAAGACCACTAGCCCTAGCTGTGTAGGACATTTTTATTTTTCATTTATTTATTTAGATTTCTATTTTAGCTGAGTCTTTCTTCAAAGGCATAATTGTCCCTTTTCCATTTTATCCTCACAGGATCTGTGTAAAGTAGTGTTAGCCTGAGAGAATGTGACTGATCCAAAGTCACCTAATAACATTCATGGCAGAATGGGGTTTTGATTACACCTTCCACATCCTATTTTGCTGTTGTAATCGTTATACAACCCATGTTCATTTCAGCCCATTTAGTCCCCTTTAAACTAATGGGACAACTGCGGTTACTGTACATGAGTTGTAAATCAGCTACTACAAATTAATTGATATCATTCTGCAATCTCTTGGAGAGGAAGCAGAAATCATTATGTTTAAGATGGTGGGAAGTTAGACCCAGGATATATGAAAGACAAAGACATTTTTCTCAATCAGATAATGAAAACCAGTTTAACAATTTCTGAAACACTTGAGGAGCACCACTAAAACCACCAATATCTAAGCTGCATGTCCCATTTTCGTTGCTATTTAAATTCCTTACTGGCAACTATAAATTGAAATTTTTCTGGCTGAACAACTCAAGTAGAATGTTATGGCCAAGGTTTCCTGTGTTTCTTCTATGTCAGTGTTAATGTAAATCTCTTCCTGCTAGATTGCCGTAAAACTGAACTGAGTTGTTATGAGGTAAAATAACATTGTTTTCATATGGGCTTAGTTCTTGGGGCACAACCTTTTCATTTCATCTCCTACCTTGATATAATCTACTAATGACTATATATGCACATAACATTTCTCGGGTTCCTCCACCCACCCCTGGATGGATTGTTTGAAACCTGTCTTACAACAGAGTTCTCCACAACAGTTATATTGGGTGCTGTCTGCACTTTTAGTGTAGCTGCTGTCCTTGTAGAAACAGGTGACCATTTATTGGTTATTTGATAACTGTAGAAAACTCTGGCATTGACTGGGCTTGCTCTGCCATTTGAAGCAGAGTTACACTTTTCTAAGCCAATTTGCTGTAGTGGACCTAAAAGGGTATAACTCTAGTAAGAGTTGCACTGCTAATTTCTATGGTTGTATTAGAGGATGTATTAGACAGTGGGGAGCATTGTGTAGATTAAAAAGTAGATCAAATTTTATATTGTCAAAATAAAAAATTGCTATTAACATTTATTTTATGCTAGTTTGAAATAGTGTATGCTGATGGCTTTTGTGTCAATTTTGGAATGGTCTGTTAGATGCAGGTGTCAGAGGAGAACTCTGGAGTTGGGTTGGTTTTTTTTTCCAAAATTTCAGAATTGGGTTGTTTTTTTGAGATGGGGAGTTCTAACTTGCACATTTCTTTTCACATGTGTGCATGCATAAAAGGAAGTCACATGTATGCTCTTGCACTGTTGCGTGGAAATTGTAGTAGGTAAGCATGACACATTTGCCTGACCTTCCTTTCAGGCATATGAAGAATTTCCTGTTTCCCTGGTCTAGCTCAGTCCCTCAGGGGTGAATGGGGAATTCTGTGTGTACAACAGTTTGTCCTTTCAGGAGGCTCATCAGAACATGTGTTCTCTTTACATTCAGGAATCTACTTCCTCCCTTGAAATGGATGAGAAGTTTACAGGCACATGTGAGATTTTGGATGAAAATGACCTTGTGAGATTTGTGGTAGAGTGGGGATTTGCACCTGGGTCTCTAGGGTTCTGACTTAGCACACAAACCAGAATATCACACTGGCCCAAGTTTCCCTTCTATATAAGCCCTCTGTGGTTACTTGAAAGTTAGAGAAGTGTACTTGCCACTTTTCCAAGCTATTTTAATTTATACTGCTTTCATAAATTATGTTACCTCTAGTAACATAACTTAGCCCTGGCACAATTAATCTCTGAACTAGCTTGGAGGAATGCCAAAACAATTTTTTTTGTTATTCATTTCATATATTTAGAATATTTAGGTGTAGCCTCTTCAGAAAGCCTGCTTTGAAGGTGGCAACAAAAATAAACATAATAAAAGCAGAAATACCATACAAGTTAACAGTTACTAGCCAATTTAAAATCCAGCACTGAATGCCCAGCTGGAGTTTATATCATCTACAGCAGGGGTAGTCAAACTGCGGCCCTCCAGATGTCCATGAACTACAATTCCCAGGAGCCCCTGCCAGCATTCGCTGGCAGGGGCTCCTGGGAATTGTAGTCCATGGACATCTGGAGGGTCGCAGTTTGACTACCCCTGATCTACAATGTTGTCTCCCAGTCACACAACACAGTGCCATCTGAAGCAAAGCATGTAATTTTCCTTCTAATGGCACAGGTCACATACAGGTCTAAGTGCAGCAGGTAACCTTTTTTCTATGAAGGACTAGAGCTACCCCTTCTATTGCACAAAGATAGATGTCAGCAATACATTTGCATAAGAAGACGTTAGCTTTGTAAACTAGAGCACAGCTAAAATGAAGAGCTGAATGATATAATGGCTGCTTAAGCAATCCAGGGCATTTAATGATGCTTTAAAAAGATAATAAATCTCTGATGCTTATGTACATCCTTGAAAAGGTATAGCATTCTGTATGGCAGTAAATTGCTTAGGGCTTCTTGACTCAAACTTGCTATGCTTCAGGAATATGCATTTATTTTTTATGATGGAATGGAAAGGCACATCTCTCACAGTCATTAACTTCTGGGTTTTGTTTGAATGAAGCTTAAATCACACCCTGCTTGCATTTTTTTGTCTATGGTGTAAGTACATCACCTGCTTTAGCATTTTCTAAAACACTAAAAAGACAATAATAATAATAATGACCACTGCAAAAAACAGACATGTCACAATAACAATTGATGGTGAAGAGATCGAATGTGCTCAATTATTCATTTTTCTTGGATCACAAATTGATGAGACTGGTGATAGCAGTATGGAAATAAAATATCTGATTGCTCTGGGTGCCTCAGCAATGACAAGCTTGAACCAAGCATGGAAAAGCAAGGACATAAGCCTGACTAACAAATGTAGATTAGTTAGATCTATCATATTTACAAAAGAAACAACAATTTATGGCTGTGAAAGTTGGACGATGAAAAAATCAGACAAGAGAAGAATTAATTCATCTGAACTCTGGTGTTGGACAAGGCTTCTGCAGGTTCAATCGATGGCAAAAGTCACAAACAAGAATATGCTACAGTGCATAAAGTGCATGTAGGCAAAATTGCATAACTCTGACTCACTCACTTTGGCCATATCATGCAATCCAACTCATTGGAGAAAGCAGTTATGCTAGGATTGGTCAGTGGAAAAAGGAAAACAGGCCAACAATGAACGAGATGGTTAGATCAAAATGGACACCGGTCTTAACATGACACAATTAGAAGAAGCGCTGCAAGATTGGAAATTGTGGCAGCAGTTATGCCACAGGATTGCCAAGAGTCAGACTCAACTGAATGGTTAACATCATCATAAGCATATCACCTGCTACCTATTTGGACTGCTATTCATAAAGTCCCATTTCATAATACAAAATGTTGCAGAGGTTTCCAAAGTGTAATATGGAAGACTTGTATCTATATAATGTGTGCTCCTTTGGGCGTGTGTGGGATACTTGTACCAGAAACTTCAGCTGTTACTTTAGTATAATCTGACAACAAAGACACAAGTCTTCTAAATCGTACGGTCTTCTCCAAATGTGAGGGAAGGCTTGCTTGAACAGATGTTCAGCTGATGTTCAGATTAACTTGGTCATAATTCATTCTGGTTTTCAGTTTGATTTGAGAAGGTGAGGGTTTCTAATGAAATCAGCTTTACAAATATACCTAACAGGTGTCTAATGAAAACATTTGACATCTGTTAGGTATCTATGTAAAGCTGATTTGTTCAGTGAAATATAATGGTTAAATGGTGTATTCCAGGGATTTTTTTTTTTACTTTATCAGTTTTACACATGAAATCTGACTACATTTGGCTGCCCCTGCTTTAGTTTCTTTTTATCCTTAAACACCTTCTCAACCATAGTTATACATCATGTTGTATGTTGTTGCCTTTGTCTACTTATAATTAACTACTCTGCAGTAATTTGAGCATGCCTTCCAACTGGGTATAGAGAGTCTAAGTGGCTATAAATTAATTCATTAGCTTTTCCTGTGGTGCTATATAGATTGTACACAAAGGATTCAGGCTCTGCCTTTTGTACTGGGAATTTAAAGACCTTGAAAGTGATTTATATTTATGTGGCAGTTACATAGTAGAGTCATCATTAGGGGATTTTATTGTGCCAATCCATTTTACAGTGTTTCCCCATGTCTTGGTTGCGGATCACTTGTCTGAGAAGCAATGAGTGAGGCACATATATAGCTATTTATGAAACCAATCATTTCCACAAAGTCCTCATGGTAAGAATGCTAGTTTCCACCTGGGGATCCCCCAAAATTACAAATCCCCAGACTACAGATCAGTGATCTTTGGAGAAAAAGGATGTTTCCGAGTATAGTTTAGTGCTAGAGCATCTGCTTGGCATGCAGAAGGTTACAGGTTCAATTCCCATAATCTCCAGTTTAAAAAAGACTAGGTCACATATGATGTGAAAGACCCCAAAGAGCTATGGCTAGTCTAGGTCAACAGTACTGACTTTGATGGACTAAGGGTCTAATTCAGTATAAAGCAGTTTCACATGTTCATGTGACTCTATGACACTGTAGCTCACTGAGGTCTCTGTCCTCCCCAGGCTCCACCCCCAATGGCATATTTATAATGGTTAACAGTGTAAATGTCTGAGAGAGCCAACCTCAGCAAACTTACATATTTCTTCACCCATTGACTTCAGTCCTGTGCACATTTACCCAGGAGTCAATCTGTTTAGGATTGCTCCCTTAGCATAGGATCCTAAATTAAGTTACACCCACTTAATTTCATTGAAGTCAGTGGTCTTAGAAGGGTGTGACTCTGCTTTCATTTACACTGCTGAATTTGTATAAATAAAATCACAAATATTCCAGATCCAGTACTAGAGAGAAAGTTGCAAACTGCAGCACATTCTGTTACCTAAGTGTACATGCTTGGCTTATAATCAGCTTTGAGTTCCAGTGAGAAGGCAGACTATAAATGATGTAAATAATGTGTTTGTTATCTGAGCTGTTTCACTAATGGATTCCACCCTGCCCAAAAGACAGCATACCTTCGAGACAATAGGCTCTCTGAGAATCAGTAACTAATCTTGTCAATTTCAGTCTCTCATTCCCTTCACACTCACTGTCCTCAATTAGCAAATCCTAACAGCCTGCCCCATCTTGATAGAGAGCCAGTTTGGTGTAGTGGGTAGGAGTGCGGACTTCTAATCTGGCATGCCAGGTTTGAATCTGCGCTCCCCCACATGCAACCAGCTGTGTGACCTTGGACTCGCCACAGCACTGATAAAATTGTTCTGACCGAGCAGTGATATCAGGGCTCTCTCAGCCTCAACCACCCCACAGGGTGTCTGTTGTGGGGAGAGGAATGAGAAGGCGACTGTAAGCCGCTTTGAGCCTCATTCGGGTAAGGAAAAGCGGCATGTAAGAACCAACTCTTCTTCTTTTTCTTCCCCTCCAGTATTCAAGGGGTCGTCAAAAATATTAACACCTTTAGTTCTCCCCAGGTAAAGCAATCATTGTTATTGTCTACTTCCTGGAAACCCCTCCTGGTTTCTCCCAGAATATTGTTCACACCTGGACAGACTCATAACATGTCTCCTGCAATCATTCACACACTAGAAATCTCATCAATTGTTTTAGGGGTTAGCACATCAGCATAGCCTGAGGTAACATTTTCCCTATAAAATAGAGCATCCAGTACCAATCTAGCTGTGTGTGTTCTGGGGCCCTCCGCACACCTCCACTTGCTTGTAGCCTGTTGGAAACATTTTGAGCTGCATGCTTCCTGGTAAAGCTCCATAAACCACATGTCTTCTTCTCCCCATCCTTGGCAACTTTCAGTTTCTAATGCTAACCAGGCTGTGAAAGTGAGAAGCGGTTTCCCTCTGAAACTGAGTTATGTAGTCCAAAGATAAAGATTGACCATTGGAAAAGGAAAGGAGACGGTAATATGTTTACACTACTCTCTGCAAGGCAAGTGTAATACTGTGTATTTGATGTACCGCCTTACTGTTCTTAGTGAAGATAATCCCTCAAAAATGGTTTTTGGAGTTCAAATAGTTATGGACATGGATGATTGTATCTAGGTCAGCTGCTGTTGTAGAGTGCAGATTACCAAGATGTGGGAAAGACCCGCTAGTTGCCTATTTTATAAATATATAATTTATAATTTATATAATATATATAAACTGCCCTGAGCCTCAAAGGAGAGCGGTAAAATAAAATAAAATAAAATAAAATAGTTAGGTAGTTGTATAGTACAGAAAACAAATCTATATGTTTGGGCTTCCTGAAATAGCAGAATACAAAATCTTGTCTTTGGTACTTTCAGAGTTTCCCAGTTCACAAAACCCAAAGGCAGGTTATATGACTAAGTGCCTACAGCAAGCTTTCTCAACCAGGGTTTCGTGAAACCCTGGGATTTCTTGACGACCATGGAAGGGTTTCCCAAAAGTTTGGGAATTAATTTTGTATATATATGTAACATTTATTAAGCATATCAAAAGGGCCAGTGATGGGCCTAGAGAGGGTGTGAAGGGGAGGGGCCCTGGGTGGGTGTGTACACAACTATGCTTCTCAACTATATTCTGCATGATCGGGCCACTTCTGGGGATTCTTGAAGCCAGAAGAACATTTCAGGGGTTTCTCAACAATAAAAAAGTTGAGAAAGGCTGACCTACAATGATGACCTAGGATATGAATAAATGACCTGTAGAGCCTTCATAGATGTCTAGGTGTTCCAGGGAAAGATTGCTTGTCAGTATAATCCTACCACAAATCCATTGCATATATGTGCTAAAATAGCTGTCTGAATCAGCCATGGTCAGGTGACTTCCACCAAGCTTCTGGGCATCCCTTGACCCATCAAACTGAAAATTTGCCTGTATTGAGCAGGATGGAATCCAAGACTGATTTATGGGTGCCCCAGAAGCCTTGAAATGACAGGCTATGGAGTATTCTTTCTGTACTGACTGTTTTTATATCTGTATTCATTTTCTTTTTACTTGGCTGCAACTGTTAGTCAGGTCATGCAGAATTACCCTAAAATGAAGGGTAAATTACAAGGATGGTTAAATATAACTTGTCTGAAAGATGGCTGAAGGGCTCCCAGGTCAGCTTGTCATACTTTGAATATGGCATGTGAGGAGGGTGCCTAACAGAGGACCATTCAAAAGAAATTCCATCTAAACATCCAGAAGAAGTTGCTGACAGTTAGAGCGGTTTCTCAGTGGAACAGGCGTCCTCGAGAAGTGGTGGGTTCTCCATCTTGGGAAATTTTTAAACAGAGGTTAGATAGCCACCTGACGGAGAGGCTGATTCTGTGAAGGCAAAGGAGTGGCAGGTTACAATAGATGAGCAGTAGGGTTGTGAGTGTCCTGCATAGTGCAGGGGGTTGGACTAGATCAGTGGTCCCCAACCTTTTTATCACCGGGGACCACTCAACGCTTGACAATTTTACTGAGGCCCAGTGGGGGGGGGTAGTTTACTCCTCTACTCTCAACCACTGCCCTAACGCTCTCTGATCGCTATGGTAATGTTTAAACATCCCTTCAAAATAAAATACAGACATGCCACAACAATGAACATAAGGAACATTTTATTTTCATGGAAATTTTAACTCGTGACAATGACAAATCAATGGAAACCCTGAGCTTGTTTCTCTGCAACGAGATAGTTCCATCTGGGAGTGATGGGAGACAATGACACTCGAAGTGTGTTGTAAAGGGCCAGGGGGGATGAAGTAAAGGGCCGGGGGGGGAGAAGGCATCCTTCGCGGCCCACCTCCAATTAGTCGATGGACCACATGTGGTCCGCAGCCCACAGGTTGGGGATCGCTAGACTAGATGACCCATGAGTCCCTTCCTACTTTATGATTATATGATTCCAGCGGCAGCCCCTTGATTACCGAACAGGTGCACTTGGCCCCCTCTCTTCCAGTTTTCAAGAGACAGCTGAAGACAGTTTTACTCATTTTTATTCATTGGCAGAGGTTTTAAACTGTTGTCTTTTATGAGTTTTGTAACTTTGATTTTATTTATATCATAAGTCGCCTTTGAGTACTGCAAGATTGGAAGGCTTATGTTTTTAATAAAATAAATGTATGGTTGAGTTTCCCATGAACTGGCAGAGTGCAACCATTTTAATGCAGTGTACTCTCAGCATGTGTACCTGAAGCCTATATTGCATCAGGATAATCAGGGAAAACTTTTATTTCAGAAGCAGAGGTCTTTACATGCTGGTTGATGGCTGACTTTACTTTCCTCATATTGCTTTGCCAGCATGTAATTGAATGTTCCTCCATGCTCACCGAGAAATCTCAGGAAATAGGAAGTGTGATCCAGTCAGACTCCTTTTGTCTGACATCTGGTTTTCGGTCTACAGGGATTTTCATGGCAAGTATAGCCAAGCTTAGGAGTTCCCTTCCGCTCTCTGCAATCTGAAATGCTCAGTGACCAGTTTATGGCCCCAGTAAGGTTAATAATTTATTTATTTAGGTTCATCATAAGAAAAAAAAATCTTATCTCAGTTGATCAGTGGGGAAAAGCTGATTTATAAGGTTGTGTATGCTCTTTTCTTAAGTATCTGTTGGGAATAATTTTTGTACATGACCTATGGGATCCTATCCAAAATCTATGGTTTTGTGAAAATTCTTCAGCTATATATTTGTAACCAAACAGAGATCAACTATTTCAGTGTACAATCTGTAAACTGAATTTTCTTGTTATTTTTCTCTCTCCAGGAATTACTTTGAACTTTGGTAACAGACTGAAATTAGAAACTTCAGATGCCTGTGCCTCCACCACCGCCCCCTCCCCCTCCCCCTCTGCCACCACCTTCTGGAGTTCCTCCTCCCCCTCCCCTTCCATCGCCGCTTTCTAGGAGTGGTCCACCCCCTCCTCCCCCCCTTCCATCATCTTCTAATGGAGGTGTTCCACCACCGCCTCCCCCACCTCCTCCCCTTCCATTGCCTTCTCCCGGAAGTGGTCCGCCACAGTCATCGCCATCTTCACTGACTCTGGTAAGGCTTCTTTTGCAATTTGGTTGCATTATATGTTTATGGTTGTATATATTTCAAAATAATGTTACCTCCAAAACCTTTAAAAAATTCTGCAATTGTGTGAGATGGTTCGATTTTTATATTAGAAAAAGGGTTGTTTTTTTTCTTCCTATGTAAAGAATATAAATTCATCCATCATGTTTGGGTTAGTTTACCTTGTCCTTGGTGATGTTTGTTAGCGGTGATCCCGTGTACGGTGCTCACAGTTCTTGTGGTTGACTTCAAAACCAGATTGTGCATATTCAGTAATTTAATCACATTCCAGTCTTTCACTTGCTGATGTCTGAACTTCAGACTTTGTTTCATAGTTACTGAAATGTTGTTGCACGTGGCAAACACAGTTGACTGGATTATACTCATCCCGCACCCCCAACAGCAAACGCAACTGTCTTGGGTGCAAGCATATAGCAAAGACATAAGAGGGCTGCCTATAGATTTCTCAGCTCTTCAGCAGCTACAGTTACTTTGCTGAAGTCAAATAATTGGAACAAAGAACAAGTTTCTTTTCGTAGCCCTTTGGGTTTATCTTACAATGAAGTGTACAGAGAATTGAGTTGGTTCCATGCCAACATTTGGTCTTCAGTTGTCATTGTTAATTCACTTTGTTTTTATGGACCACCCAGAAGACCTCATAATCAGCCTGCTGCATTCTAGAATTTCCTGTGGTTTCTTTGCAGAGCTGATGACTGGGGAGTCTTTTAAACTCAAAATGTAGTTGCAGCACCATGCTGTCCTCTCTGGATTTCCAAAAGCCCCACTGAGGCATCCCAGGGTTAATGCCACTTTAATTTTTCAGTCCTTTCCTCCCTCTCATTTCAGCTTCATTAATCATTTTCTGTCCTCAGACTTAGTGAATCAATTGTGAATTATTAGCCTTTGTCCTCTTAAGGTAGGGTTTAAGTTCAGCTGGCCAAGGCTAGTGTTCTTTTTATGATGGTTGTTTTGTAATGATGCTATAATAATTACAAACAATTTTTAAAAAAACATGCAGTAGTTTGGGCTGTCTACAGAGAAGACTTAACTCCTTCTCCCTGCCCTAACAACTTACATTTGAATTCAGGAGTGTCAAGGCCAGCAAGCTGTAAGAGAACAAGAAGCAACCAATTAGCCTGAAAACAAAGAAACAATAAAGGGAAATTGCAGGGGAAACAAGGGTAATTATGCATGTACAGGTTTTCACCAAAGTCAGCATGCTGGCCCTTTTAAATCATTTTTAAAAACGGTCGCATTTATGCCTGTACTCCATTACCACATTGTTTTTTTCTGCAAACAGTTATGCATTTGAAAGACTTATGATGCTAGATCTTAACGTGGGGGGGGGCACTTAATTGTGCTATATGCTTACTGGCAGGCCATGGTCATTTGTAATGTCGCCTAACCGCCACTCTGGCAGATGCTGCTGGCAGGGCCTCATGGGAATTGTAGTTCATGGAGATGGAGACCTCAACAAGAAATTTCCATGGGGCACAGACTTTTGAATGCAAGCACTGCAACCTTTCCCCCTCAGAGGTATGCTGTTCCTTGTAGAGAGTAGATTGAAATGCCTCTGAGGGAATGAAGAAATTAATTTCTTCTGGTGTGATGTTGTAATAGCAGTGGTGGGAGGGTCTGTGCCAAACAAGAGGTGCCAAACCTCGAGCACCCATTGATGGATGAGGGACTAGAGCAGGGGTAGTCAAACTGCGGCCCTCCAGATGTCCATGGACTACAATTCCCAGGAGCCCCCTGCCAGCAAATGCTGGCAGGGGCCTCCTGGGAATTGTAGTCCATGGACATCTGGAGGGCCGCAGTTTGACTACCCCTGGACTAGAGGTTGTCTGTTCACGCATTGGTGTTCGGTGGCACAGGTGAGGAGGCCAAAAACGCGTTAACGTTTAGGCATGCGGAAACAGGCATGTTCAGTACTATTGTAAAAGAAAAGTCATAGTAAAGCTAGTTTCAAATTCTGCACAGAAACCAGTTCAAAAGGTACGCTCTCTGCTATGAGCAGGGAGGACAATTCATAATAAAAAATACTATGGTGGGTTTTCCTTGGCAAAAATGGCACCACATGCAGAATAAAAAAGTATTTTTGAGACTTTTCCTGCCGTGGATAGTACTCCCAGGCTTACAAAAAAAAAAAAGAAAACTTTGGTAGCCTGGATCTTGCCTATGCAGCTCCAGTGGCTTGCTCTTATTTAAGTCCACTTGCAGGGGGATATAAAGAAGGAATGAAAGATGGGGAAAGATGTCACGAGGAACCACTCCTGGTCAGTGGGACTTCTGTTTTTAAATGCCAGTATGTAGTAGGGAGATTGGAGCTTTAAAACAACTGGTAGGAATAAGACTGAGCTCCCACCAAGCTTATCAGGAGGTGAGTAGGGCCATTGTAAGGCAGATCTTGTTATTGACTTCTCTCATCAAATGAATGGAAGCCATAGCCTCTAGAGCTGGAATGGCCAAAGTATGGCTCTACAGATGTCCATGGACTACAATTGCCATGAGCTCCTGCCTACATGCTGTGCTTTCATTAGTCATTTTCCATTTCTCCTTAAGCTTTTCATTCTTTTTTATTGTCTGTTCTCTTTCTTTCTCCCTCCCACCTTTCAGGGGTTTTTGTGTGTGTCATGTCTTCTTTTTATTCCGCCTTCTGCAATTCTTTTGCAAAGCAAGGAATGAGCTATTACATTTCACACCCTCTTCATCTTGCCATACGTCTGTGCATATATTAGCAGCGACTTTGGATAAGAGAAGATTTTTATTGATTTGTGACCAACTAATATAATTGGTGGTATTTTGCTTCATCATATTAATATATACTTGCACCCCTGAAAATCAAAAGGTGGGTTGGAAAGGGGTCATGTACAATTGTTCAATTATTTAATTTCAATTTTTATTTCAGTGCCATAGATTATTGGAGAACAGAATATATTAATTTATTAAATCACTCAGTGAAAGAGCCATTTTTATGACTGTCTTTGTTACAATGAGAAACAATAAAAATAGCAAAAAATAATAAAGGGAATTTATTTAGGTACATACCTAGTGATAAATGTAGATACCGTTTCTGCGAACATGGTACATTTCAGGCATTTGTGCCTGAGATCGTAAATAGGTTGTTTAATAATGTACATTTTTAGTGTTCACAGACCCACATCATGCACCTACTAAAAACAACTTATTTTTTAAAACGTTGTGTTAACCATAGGAACATGTATTATGGCCAGCTGCAGGATCATGGCATTTTCCTATATTGTATAAAATCACACTGTCATACACCAACATGGCCTCACTGGTGATCGGTGATGATTCCAGAGAAGTTCACAGCACCAGGTGTTACACATCTGTCACTCTGATCTACATCAAAACATGGCTGAGAGTCTCAGAACCTTGGCTGGAAGATTTATGAACCGTCATACGTAGATCACTCTATGTGAGAAGAGAATTTTTAGGGTTCAATGTCTGTATCTTCCACCTGCTATAAAGTTACACAGCTGTTGCTGCAGCTGCTGAATTTATTGTGATAACCAAGATGAACTTCCAAAATGTAAATTGAATTAGTCTACATTTTCTGTCCCACAATTATAGTAGCATAGTCCAAGTCAATTGTAAATTTTCCACTCTCTCCTTCCTAACAGAAATTTTTTATTCCGCCTCCTCATTCTCTTGGGAAATGAGGTCACACAGCTGCTGTGCAGGGAAGATTTGTTCCAAAAAATACATTTGAAAATTAAAGATGCATCTTCAAGTTAGAGATCAGTGCTGGGGCTTAATGTACATGACAACCCATATGGCAAACCCTTAGGAATGCACACCCTGGGCTCCTAGTGAGCCTACACTTGGGTTTCTTGCTTCTGTTGATTATGCACAGTGCCACTGTAGAAGGAGCTGTGGATCTCTTTGGTGAAGCTAAATATAAATGTTGCCTTCCTTTGCACAACTTTCCAGAGTGCCAATTGAGTAGTGAGAGAATGCTTTCCAGAGAAAGAAATAGCAGCTCCATATCCAATATTGTAGAACTGGGAAAGGTGCAGAAAAATGCAACTGAAATGATTAGGAGAATGTCTTACATGCATAAAACTGCGAGAGTTAGGGGATTTTTAGCTTAGGGGGAATTATGCATGTGCTGTAGAATATGCTTCATGTTTCTCTCGTCACCCGGTCCCTTATATCAGAACTTTAAGCAGCTGTACAGTTGCTTACAGCCTTGACTCTCCACATCACAAGAGGGTTTTTCGTCCAATTATATTTCAAGTGATTAACAAATATAACAGAGCATTTTCAGTGAATATATTGAATTTATTAATAACACTTTGTGGAGGACTCATCTTTGCCACCGATGAAAGGACTGAAAATGGAGAATAATCTAGAGCCCGTTTTGGTGGAGTCCAGGTCGAAATTATAATAATAAAGAGATAACAGAAACTCTTAAACTTTGTTTAAGCCATTGGACGGATTCTTTTTTCCTTTGTTGTGTTTTTGGGATTGTCCACTTTCTTCTTGCAGTAGAGTTGATTTAGGACAGACAAAAAAGGTACTTCTGTGATTAATGTATAATGAACTTGTGAAACTCATAGCCACAGGAGGTAGTGATGGCTGATGTCTTAAATGGCTTTATGAGGGTATTAAAGTGAGATGCCAACCTCCAGATCCCCTGTAATTTTTGTTCATCTCCAGAGAGCCAGTTTGGTGAAGTGGTTAGGAGTGCCGACTTCTAATTTGGCATGCCGGGTTCAATTCTGCACACCGCCACATGCAGCCAGCTGGGTGACCTTGGGCTCACCACAGCACTGATAAAGCTGTTCTGACCGAGCAGGAATATCAGGGCTCTCTCAGCCTCACCCACCTCACAGGGTGTCTGTTGTGAGGAGAGGAAAGGGAAGGCGACTGTAAACCACTTTGAGACTCCCTTGGGTAGAGAAAAACGGCATATAAGAACCAACCCTTCTTCCTCCTCTTCCTCCTCCTCTTCCTCCTCTGGAGTAAATGGATGTTTTGGAAGATTGATTCTGTAGGATTGTACCTCACTGCAATTCCTGTCCTCCCCAGTTTCTATCCCCGAATTTCCAGGAGTTTCCTTATCAGAATCTGGCAACCCTACGCCACCTTCATCTCCTGCTGATGGCCAGGGTGATCTGGAAACCTTAGCATTAAGGGCATTAATAGCTGGGCTGGCTAAATGGAACCTTCATGATTTGACAATGTATAGCTGACTGCCACTTGTTGAATGAGAGGAAAATTTGGCCTTTTGTTTCCTACTTGTTAGACCTTGATTAGTCACTGTGGAAAACAGGATGCTGGCCTAGGTAGACCATTGCTCAGAACTCACAGAATTCTTGTTCTGGGCTGCAAAATAGCCATTCACCTTATTGAAAATTGTGGGCTTATTCCAGGCTAACTACTGTAGCCTTTGAATAAAACTACCCTTGTGTACTTAAGACTATATTTCTGTGCATTAACATATATTCTAAATTTGGTACGCAATTTACTTCAGGAGTGAGAATAAAAAGGAGAAAGCAAATGAGTATATTTAATGCTAGGATATCATATACTACATACATTGATTTTTTGTTTAAATTTTGCACTTGATATAGAGTACCATTTTCGGATTCCTTCTCTAAATTTCTGGAAAATTACTGTGTGCTCTGTATGCTTAGAGTAGGTGTTCTTTTGTGCTGTCTGATACTGCTGCCATGAGATACGGTGTTCTTGAAGATATCCGTGAGGCAGATGGTGGTAATTGGGAGGATATTTATGAACACCCTGCGACTGCCTTCTTTCAAACATTGCATGATGCTGTCTTGCACTTGACGAAACCATAATAATTATAGAATAACACCAGCTCACATTTCTGGAACATTGAATACATTTCATTTAAGAAGAAAAATTGTAAACAGAGAAAATATCGCAAGAGGAAAATGCAAACAAACAGTGGTGGGTTGTGTGGTGGGCTGTCTATCAGCTGGTACAAATTTGGGGGGCAAGTTTCATACAAAAGATCCCAAACTTTGCTGCTGATGGCTTCTAGCCACTGAAACTCTTAATCATCCTGCAATCTTTAATTAATTTAAACATGGATCTAGTTGATGAATGATTCTGATCAGTATTTGCCCTTGATTCAAAATTGGTGGGCCTGAGAATGAAGGATGCATTTTTCTCGGAATATTTGGCTTTATTAACCATGCCCCCAACCTAACAGATGAGAAAATCCGTTAGGGCAAAACCCAGAAGAGATGTTTGAAGATCTGTAAATGAGCAAGCTCATAATTAGCAGCTGCAGAAAGACCCCGTTTGGATTAGGGTTGGGTGCTTTGGTGCACCTTGGCCACTTCGGCGATTGCGGAAGGTGCGCCGAAGCGCCCAACCCTAGTTTGGATCATGGTTGTAGTGTGGGGTAAGTTGCTGAAACTTTCCCTCCTTATGCCGGTTTCCCCATCTCAAACAATACCTTGGAATTGTTGTATGCTCCATGGGAGAAGTATAGGCAGAATATATATAGACTGCCCAATTGCTCTCCCAAACACCGTAGAGAGTCAACCCTCCAGCAGCTGCATTGGCTCCCAATTGAATACCAGATCAGATTTAAGGTGCTGGTGTTCACCTTCAAGGTCATACGCGGTCAGGGTTCTGTGTACATCAAGGACTATCTGTTTATCTATACTGCTCAAAGAGAGACTTGCTCTATACATTCTAACAGCCTAGTAATCCCTGTCCCCAAAGAAATCCATCTGGCCTTGACCAGAGCCAGAGCCTTCTCCTCCATGGCTCCCAACGAGATCAAGGCCCTGTCTGAACTCAGACATTTAGTAGGGCCTGCAAAATGGAGCTCCTCTCCTGGGCTTTTAGTTAAGACCAACAACGACCCAAATCCAACCAAACCACCAGGAAACTCCAACATCTATGACCATATGTCTCCTCAGCTGTTAGGCCGTTCTTTGTGTTCTATTATATGTTATTTATGAGTTAGATCTCCTTTTCTCAAATGGTTACAGATATTACAAATGTTATAATGTCTTTTCTAGTTTCTATGTTCCATGTACACTGCCCTAAAATGCCAAGTGAGGGGCGGTATAGAAGCCGAACAAACAAATAAAATAAATCAATAAATATTGGCAAGCTTTGTTTTTCCCCAGTAGAGCAAATAGCTTCTCCCAGGAAGCATTTTAAAGTTGGAAAACAGCAAGCAAGGGCTGATTTAATAAACCTCAGCACTGGCTATCAATACACAATTGAACATAGATGCTTGGGAAAAACATCTTTTCATTCTATTCTCTCATGGTCGAAATACGACATTACACATGAAATGGTAGCCATCACTACAAGTAATCTGCCTACTTGGGTATTCCTGGGGAAAACAATGGCAGGAGCCGCAGGCTCTTGGATGAGCCATCTTCCTGTGCATGGCTTACAGAGGCATCTCCTGTCACCAGAACAATTGCCTGGTAGAGTATTCCTGGGCAAATGGCAAATTGGTCGCACTTGTTAAAACTACCCATTAAAGTTTTCTTGATGAGGAGGGGGAGGGGGGAGGAAGAGGAGGAGGAATTGGTTCTTGTATGCCGCTTTTCTCTTCTCAAAGGAGGCTCAAAGTGGCTTACAGTCGCCTTCCCATTCCTCTCCCCACAACAGACACCCTGTGGGGTGGGTCAGGCTGAGAGAGCTCTGATATCACTGCTCGGTCAGAACAGTTTTATCAGTGCTGTGGCGAGCCCAAGGTCACCCAGCTGGCTGCATGTGGGGGAGCCCAGAATTAGCCCCGACTGGCCAGATTAGAAGTCCGCGCTCCTAAACACTACACCAAACTGGCTCTCAGAGAAGCATACATGGAATGGGGAAAGGGACCAAACACCCTGAAACAGTGTTTTTGTGCCTTTATGGTCAGGTGGCTGTAGGTTGGCTGTCATTGGCAGATCATTCCTAAGGTCACTGTGGTGACTTTGTAGACTGTGAAGTGCTCAGTGAAATGATTTTATGAACTTAGGCAGACTGTGAATGGATGGGCAGGAAGGGATGTGCAAGTGTTTGTCTCTTGTGGCCCTTCCTTGCATGCCCAGGGAATTGCTGATTGCCACTGTGGGATGGTATGTGAATTTCCTCCAGGCTGGATTCTGGAGAGTTTTTTTTTTGGGGGGGGGAATCACTTGGGCATGAAATCAGGGGCACTGTGGGTGGGCAGTTAGTTGTGAGTTCCTGCATTGTGCAGAGGATTGGACTAGATGACCTTGGAGATCCCTTCCATTTCATGATTCTATAAAGGAAAGAGAACCATCAAATCAAGGATGTTGACAAAAGCGATGCATGAAGCAAAAGGACATTTTGCACTTGTAAACAATTCAGTAAGGTTAGGTTTGAGTATTTGGCAATCCAATGTTTGTAGCAATTCAATGTTACTGTTTGGGGTTGTGCTATATTTGTAATGTTCTGTGGTTGGCAACCTAGGTTCAGGAGACTGTGGCCTAAAAGTAGCTCTAGTAATTATATTTTGTTTTCAGTGTGCTAGTGTTCTCCTAGGAGAGGGAAGTGCATGGGTGGATAAATGAAACCGCTTCATCCGTTGATGTGGTTAGTCTGCCTACATGGCCTTTAAAAATAAAATGGAGTCAAACTGCATGGCTGCATTGACTAAGACTACATTTTGTTATTTCTCAGTGAATAATGGTTAACTATGATATTGTTGTTTTGTAGTTCAAGAAGAACTAAATAAATAGCAGGGTTAAGAATTCTCTTGGCATGGTCAATTGCGTTTTCTATATAAATTTCATATATAAGAACTTGAGTAAAAAATTTTTCTCAACACAGCTATTCCTTGATTTTTTTGTGATTGCCTTGGCAATCTAGTGGGACTGTTGATTAAACAGCTAAATTTGCAAATTTTAATCTTTAAAACTAACCTAAAGATATTTCTTACTGGGAAATGGTAGTTTCAATTTTTAACGAGAATACCATACAAGGGATGCTAGTACTGATTTGATAGTCACTAAACTTGTGGAGAACCAGTTAGCTGTAACAGTTCTTAGAACTGCACTAATTATATTGTACGTCAAAGTTAAGGTGACCACATTGTCCCATTTTTGGAGGGACATCTGGGGGTTCCTGGCAAATTGTACTTATGTTGAAATTAAAAATATATATTACAATACTATTTTTGCGTTCTATGCGTTCTGTGAAACTTTTTGTTGCTCCATATAGACCAAACTTTTAATCAAGAACCCCCCGGTCAATGGTGTCCCGCTTTACCAATGTTAAAATCTGGTCACCTTAGTCAAAGCTGTGTGCTTACAGAAAGCCTTTAAACTTTTAGTTGACTTTTAAAAACTTGGCAAGGAAGAAGAATGTGCTTTCTGTACATTTTATTTTGTTAGAAATGATGGGGAGAGAATTGTCAGAGTAGTATTAGGCCTGCCCCTGTCCCCGGATGATTGATAGCACCACAGCTGTTTACCAAGCCAACAGGAGTGGCAGTAAAGGAGAAGCAGGAGACAGGGAATGCTTCACCAGAACAGAGCTTTCGAGGTGAGCTCAAACGCTGAGGGCAAGAAAAAGTAAGGAAGGGGCGGAATCTTAGGTTAAAAAGGCATGGAAGGTTGATGAGGGGATCATAATTGGAGGAAGCAAGGCATGGAAGTGATTTGCACGTGTGGGTGTGGTGTCACAGAGGGAACTGCGTGTGTTACATGAGAAGACGAAAAAAGCAACGGAAAAAGACCAGAGAATCACCTCGGTTGGGGAGTTGGCAGAGGGTAGAAGCCCAGCATGGGACACACGGGGGACGTGACAGATGTCAATAAACAGTGGTTATGAACATCTTGGGATGTCTGGGGCAGAATGCCGCAATTGACTAGAATGGGATTACATTTTGCACATGTCTACTGAGTTTAAGTGACATGCCACATAATGGGGCAAAACTCCCCAAGGGTCTTAGCTGTTCAGAAGGGATGGGGATGTTCTATAATCCCCCATAATGAAGTCTGGTGCCTGGACTCTGACCAATAGTGTATTGGTGGATATCCTTACATTTGAGTCTGCCCTGAGTTGAGTCACTGCAAGGGAGAGATATTTTATTTATTTATTATATTTATATATACTGCCCTCCCCAAAGGCTCAGGGCGGTTTACATAGAACGTAGAAACTATACAAGAAACAATCCATACATATAAATCACTATAATATTATTATTACTGATAATTATAACAGTGGTAACAGATAATTATAACAGTTGTAACAGTGTAACATTACAAACAGTAGTACAAACAGGTCCAGGAGCAGAACGCATTGATGGATTTCTGGGAGGGAGGGACCAGGGGCCATGCAGGTGTTGTTGGTTATGCCTGGTCAACCAAATGCCTGGCAGAAGAGCTCCCTTTTGCAGGCCCTGAGGAACTGTCAGGCCCCTGATCTCCTCTGGGAGCTCATTCCACCAGATGTGGGCCAGGACAAAGAAGGCTCTGGCCTTGGTTGAGGCCAGGCATGCTTCTTTAGGGCCAGGGATCATTAGCTGATTGGTGGTGGTGGAGCATATAAATCATGTCTTCTACAGGACGTAGAGGAGGCAGATAGTTGAGTGTTGGCTGCTCCTGAATCTTCTCCCCAGCAGATGAACCATGTAGCTTTCTAGTACTTGGGATATCCAGTTCCCCAACTTCCCATTTCTATGGAGTTACACTTCATAAATATTTAGAGTGAAAAAATGCTGTGAAGACCATTATGGTCAAAATGGGCTGAACTTTCAGCCTATTAAATGCATGACTAATTCTATTTCTGTTGTCTTTTTCCTTTTTTTTTTTTAAGAACACACTCATTATCTAACCTGACATCTCTTATATGGGAAATAATAGGAAATCCCCTAATGGCTGCCAAGAAAAATTAGAACCAACTGTTCATGTTCTGATTTCATAAGCTAAGGTCATGGAAATTAATTTTATTCTAATCTACCAGGCACATCTCAGGGACTTGGTAGAACAAATGAGCTTCCTATTTTAGTCATGTTTCAATTCTTGGTGAAAGGCCAATATGTTTTTCTTCACGGAGGAACACGTTTTCTCTTCCAAGAATGAAAGGAAAAAAAATTGAACAAAACTGACGCTGAGCCAGCAGCATTTGCGGAAAAGTGAATTTTTTGTTGAAGGAGAATGGCTTTTCAAATGCAAATCTAAATTAAAAATAGCAAATACCTGCCTTAACACTTTATAGTGACTTAATTATGCAGTGTCACAAGGAAGAGCTCTGTTAGTCTTTAACAATAATGACCAAGAGTCCTTTGACACCTTAAAGATGAATACATTTTATCGTGGTATAAGCATTTATAAGAACTCCTCTCTTCTTCAGATACATTAACTGGTAACCACTGTAAATATACATGAGTGCAGAGAAGGCCTGGGGATGGAGGAAGGTTACGTAATACAGACAATTGCTGTTTCTTGCCAACTTGCCAATTCAGGAGACTGGGAGATGGAGCCCAGATAGGGGAGGGTTTGGGGAGGGTAGTGTAATGCCATCTAATTCACTCCCCCAAACAGCTATTTTCTCCACAGGAACAGACCACTGTAGTCTGGAAATCAGCTGTAATTCTGGTAGATCTCCAGGTCCCTCAGAGAGACTGACAACCCTAGCTGTGTCTCATTGTAGTTCATCAAAGCACAAATAAAAATGAGAACTCGAGAGCAAAAGATCCAACTGGAATTTAAATACAAAAGCAGAAGTTTCTGATTTGCAAGACGCAACACATAGTTTTAGAAGAATAGGCAATTTGTGCCTTGACTGCTACTGCATGTAACTAATATGAATTCACTTGGGTCAGTACTTGGGTAGAACTAGAAATACTAGTCTACAAATATTCTCAGTAGATAGAAGCAATATTGCCCGAGTGTCTGAAATTGCCTGAGACTGAAGAAGAGAAGATTGGGGGGGGGGGGTACTGTGGCCATTTTAGGCCCATAAGAACACAAGAGTTCTGCTGGATCAGTGGTCCATTTCATCCAGCATCCTTTCTTACAAAGAGGCCAACCAGTTCCTCTGGAGGTCCAACAGCAGGTTGTGGAGGCAAAGGCCTTCTTGTTGCCTTCTGGCACTGGTATTTCCTGCCTTTCTTTGTGGAGATTCCCTTTAGTCACCATGGCTAATAGCCACTGGTCTATGCTCCATGTATTTAATCCCCTTTTAAAGCCACCTACACCTATTTTCTCCAGCACCGAATTCCACATTTTAATATGTCGTTGTGTAAAGATGTATTTCTTTTTGTCAGTTCTGAATGCACTGCCCATCAGCTTCACTGGATGCCCTTGAGTTCTCTATTTTGGAAGGAGAAAACATTCCCCTTGTTAACTCTCTCTACCCTGTGCATTATTTTATTTTATTTTTTAATGTACCTTGGGATTGCAAAATTAGAGAGCAGCACACTAGGAACAATATTTTACTAACAGTGAAACAAACCTGGATCACGAACTCAGTGAATACAACATTAGATTTGGAGCAGTAAGACTCATTTAAAACCCACCTCACTACAGACTAGGCAGCCTTATAGAAGTCTTCTTTTGTTACATTACCAGTTCTTGAGAGGCATTTTGCTTTTTAAAAAATTGCCTCTAAAACAATTTAGAGAGCGAGAGAGAGAGAAATAGCCACTCATGAAGTGGTTTTATGCCATCAATCTTTTGAATTGTGCTGATCCTGCCGACCACTGGTCTTCCATATGGAGGAGCAGGAATCCACACTGACTCGGTTTCTGCTTGGCCTGTGCATACTTTTATAAACCTCTGTCATATTCCCTTTTAGTCTTCTGTTTTCTAAACTTAAGAGTCCCAGTCTCCTTCAGCCTTTCTTCATGGTTGCCGTCGTCTATAGATTTACAGCCCTGCAATGTCTTATTTGAGATACAGCAACCATACAGGATTTCAAATAATGCTATATCATGGGGGCAATTCTAACTGTGGATATTTTCCCCCTAATAATCCCCAGCATAGGTTGCCTTTTTTCAGCACTGCAAAAATAATGAACTGGGAGTGGTGGGTCCCAGTGAAGAGACAAATATAGAATAATACAGCCGCACTGGGAAACCAATATGGCAATAAAAAAATATCCAAGTTGGAATGATATAGAGTCGTCTCTCTTCAGTTTCAGTAATTCTTTTATTCTTATTTCACGCAAGTCCCGACGCGTTTCCCCTACAGCTTTTTCAAGGGACGGTTTTTATATTTAAGGACCAACTTCAACTTATTAAGAAATCTCTTTTTTATTATATATTTTTTATTTTCATGAAGATAGAAATATAGAATAGAGACAATATAAGTTATTAATACAGAGAATAGTAAAATATAGTCTTCGTTTGGAAATATAAGATCCCATTATTAAGAAATCTCTTGACAGAGTATAAGGTCACACAATAGCTAAACTTAGCTTGTGGTATTTCTTGTTGGCGTGTGTATCACTTTACATTTACCAACATTGAACTTCATTTACCCCATTGTTGCCCATTCATCCAATTTGTGGAGATCCTCCTGGGGTTCTTAACAATCATCCTTGATTCTTACCATCCTGAATAATGTGTAATTTGCAAACTTGGCCAGTGTGCTGCTCATCCAAAATTCCAGATCATTTATGCACAAATTAAATAGTACTGGCCCCAATACCAATTCTTGTGAGACTCGATTGTTTACTTCCTACCATTGCAAGAACTATCAATTTATTCCTACTTTTTGCTTCCTGTCATTGAACTAGTTTTTAATCCATAAGAGAATCCACTCCCTTATCCCAGAACCGTGAAGTTTACACGTGAGTCTTTGGTGAGGTATCTTGCAGAAATCCTTTTGAACATCTAAATATATAATGTCTGCCAGGTCATCAGTGACTATATGCTTGGAGGCTATATCTTCTCCTTTTCCGAAAGAATATGAATACATATCCATTCTAATTCTCAACCTCAATTCTCTTTTCCTTCAGTGGTTCTTCAGTTGTGTCTTTTTAGGGCCTGTTTCTTTTTATTGGGATAGCTGTTTTGTGTTTTTAAACTTTTTTTTACTTGTTTGTAATATCCAGCCTGATGAAACGTTTAATGAACCCAAAAGTTTGTACCATCATGTGATGTTTGAGTGGTCCTGATGATAGGACATTATATGTACTGTGTTAGAAATGAATACTTAGGGTTATTTGTGTTCATTGTTACACCATGAACACGTGCCGAAAAGCATATGCTCAAGTAAATTTTGTTCATTGTTATGGTGCCCCACTAGATTCCTATTTTATCATGATTTTATCATGATAAGGCAAGTCTTTCATTGTGGAGAAAATTTTCCTCCAACTGAATAATGGTCTTCTCCTTCCCTTCTCCATTTGATCAAGTGAAGTAAGTTAGGATGAGGGAGAAAAGGACGCCCGTGTTTTTCCAGTGGCCAAGTGAACTCAGGTCTCCTTAAACTATTCTACCCACTACAACCCACTGTCTCTGCATAAGGGAGTTTTGGCATCCAACCTAGTAGAAGACAATTGTAAATCTGTTCTTTTAAATTAGAAAAGCCATCATCTTATTCTAATTTCCTTTTCTTAGAGGATGCCTTGTTTTATATAAAGAACTAACACACTTTTCATGAGTATTGTATTTGAAGTTTTCATCCCTTTGCTTGTTCCTCCCCTTCTGCTTATAGAAAAAAAGTTGATGTATGCATGGTATGTACAAGCGACACATCCTGTGAACATATGAACCCATGAACAAAACGGCAGCTGTTGGATCTAAATTTAAATCAGACAGCTTGCTTAGGTCCCATTCTAACCCAAGTACAGAGCGCCAGCAAAATCCTTGCTGGAAGGTACAGAAGCATATTATCGTTGGGAAGTATTGAAAAGCAAAAATTCAGAAAGTATTTTGTTTCTGTCATGTTTCTTCAGTTTTTCACAGTAAGTATTCTTTGTTCATCCAGGGAGTGAAGGCAACCGGTCGTAAGTTCTACTTTGTGTAGGGTATGCTGTATAAACCATTCAACTTTTAAAAATGATAGTAAACAGGATGAAGTACTTAATGTGTGTTGGAAATTTCTAAGTCTTTGAGGATTGAATTATGTGGGTTAGAGTGTAAGGAAATATATTAATCAGTGCCTTTTTGGCTATTTATTTACTCATTAGAATATTGGTAGCAAAGCTATTAATGAGATGTTACATCATCTCCTGGGAACATTACTGACCTTAGTATCACCCAAGATTGCCATCTAGAGGACCTAACAATGAACGAAGGAAAATAAATAATTGGCAGGCAATTTTTAAATATTTATAAGGTATACTTCAAAGACTCCTTATTGTTTCATAAGAGACTTTGTTATATACGGGTTGCCTGCTGGTGAGAAAGGGAGGATCCTCTTTGCCCATTAAAAAAGGGACATTCTGAGAATCATGTGACTGGCATGTACAAAAGCTATGTGGCATGGGGGCTGTTATAATGAGGGAAATTATGCAAGTCTGAGTAAGAAAGCTGGCTGGATTTAGCCCACATAGATATAGATGGGCATCAGTTCACAATGCCGTCCAACTCCAGTCTGAATCGTACCATGTAGAAACATGTTTGTCACAGGGCAAGCTATTTGTATACAGTGCTTGAAGTCTGCAGCACTAAAATTAGTGAAATAAATCCAGTTCTCATGGACTCAGCTGATGATACTTAAATCTGGAGATTGTGAGCATGAATAAAGAAGACAGTGCTTTGTGAAATTCTAAGAAAAGCTTCACATTTGCAGGAAAAGTAAAACCATTTTTTTTAAATCTGCAGAACCCTCCATTCCCCCTATTTGCAGTGTTTGCAGCTTTACAAAAAGAATGCCCTTTGTGGTTGCTGCCAGCCTTCAAGATTTGATCAGTAAAAGACTGGGAGAGGGGCAGGGCCCTTTTTTGGAGCTGTTTTGGCCTTTGAGAGAAGACTGTTCAGGATCAGGCCTGACAGAAACTATTGGGCAATTTGATACCACACAATTTGGCATGACTCACTCAGGGCTGGCTCCTTGTTACGATTCCAAAAATTATCAATCACTGTGAATAATGGCTAACGTGGTTTATAATAAACACAATTACATTACATATGGTTCTTACATATGAATTGGATGAACAATAAGAATGTCACGGCAGTTGGTGTGATCCTGTAATGTAAATTTAGCAAAGTCCTGGCCTTGTGATACTGTAGAAAAACTTCTTTACTAAAATGTGGACAAGCAGATGAAAGTCCTTGTGATGCTGCAGAAACACTTCTGTGGTAAATTGGTGAGCATCTAGATTTGGCTTTCTCAACCAGGGTTTTGTGAAACCCTGGAGTTTCTTGACTCCTGGATGGGTTTCCTGAATGGTGGGAGTTAATTATTTTTTAATATTTTTAAATTACTTAAACGCTTATCAAATGATATATGGTCATGCAGATCTGCCCTTCCCTTCCCAAATGGCCAATTATGGCCTAGAGAGGATGGGGATGGGAAGGGCCCCAGGTGAGTGTGTACACAGCTATGTTTCCCAAGCAGATTCTGCACAATCACACCACTTCTGGGATTTCTCAAAGCCTAAATAACATTTCAGGAGTTTCTCAATGGTAAAAAAGTTGAAAAAGGCTGATCTAGATGTAAGCCATTTTGTAGCTGAGCTTCCTCAGAAGTTATTCTTTCTCAGTCTTCCTCAAGAGTTGCCTCCCTAGAATGAACCATGATCATTACAAGTTAAAGAACACCATGTAGTTGAATGGAATTTAAGGATTCTCTAGAAACATTGCTATTTAAACTTCTTATTCATAACACAATGCTTATATAGGCCAGTCATTCTCATCAGCCGTTCCTGAGGTTGCAGGATCCACGTGGAGAAATAGCAAACCTGTAGCCAGATAATGTTTATTGGGGGGGGGGGGATGCAGTGATGGTGAGCGCATCATTATTGATTTACAAATGAGCTATGATGTTTACTGGAACATCATGGAGAGCCCAGATCCAACTGGTGCTGAGGCAGCTGCATTGGTTACCAGTTGTGTATTGGGTCAAGGCTTTGGTATTGAGTTTCAAGGCCTTGCAGCATCTGGGCCCAGTGTATATGAGGGCTTTACACTCTGTGGGTTCAAACAGACTGAAGATTCCTGGCCACCGTGAAGTTTGCCTGGCCTTGACCTGTACCAGGGCCTTTTCAGCTCTGGCCCCTGCCTGGTGAATGAGCTTCTAGAAGAGCTAAGGGCCCTCCCAAAACTACTTCAGTTCCATGGGGCCTGCAAGATGGAGCTCTTCCACCAGGTATTTGGTTGAGGCCAGGATTGGTTCATCTTCCCCCTCCCCAGGTGTCTGGATGCCTGGCATGTTGCCCAGCTTCTGTGAACATTGTTACATCTGGGCATTTATGGCATGATGACAGACTAACAGCTTGATTCGGGGGGGGGGGAGAATTTGGGGTCGGGAGGTAGATGGGCGGGAGGGGCATTTATGCACATTTTCTGTAATTGTCATTGACTGTTTTGTTGTGAGCCACCATGAGCCAGCTGGCCCTGGGAGTAGCGGTATACAAGTTTGAGTAATTAAATAAATAAAATAATAATTGAAGTGGTGCAAAGACTCTACAAGGGATCAATCTACCAAAAAGGTCCTATGATAATCCATCTTGTTTAAAGCCAAATACCTCCTTCCTTTAGTTACACATGATGAACTTGTTATTGTAAATGCATGAGGATCCTGACTCCCACACATCTCGTTTCCTGGGTAGCAATGTGTGAACTGGGACTCCCCTCCATCAGAGTATCACCACAAAAGTGTCTGTTTCTTCCTCTGAACATGAAATGAGGCTTTGCTAACACAGAAGAAGGTGGTCACAGTCTGTTCACAGAGAGAGGTGGTCTATAAATGTAATAATAAAATAAAATAAAATAGTAAATAGTTTTGAATGAATAGCTCCCTTGATTCACAACACCATCATCTGTGGTTCACAACACCATCATGACCATCTTGCACGGGGCAGTTCCTTTGATTCACTCCCCCTTCCCCCAAAAAAGCCCCAAACCCTGCTCAGGTTTGGCTCCACATAACTTGCTATAAGGACTTAAGAATAGTTATAGGCACTCAGAATGGAATGCAGTAGGGTTCCCAACCTCCAGGTAGTACCTGGAGATCTCCCCGAGATATAAGTGATAACCAGGGGAGGGTAGCTGAAAATACTGGGGATCCTTGCATGGCCCTTACAGTGAAATCAACACTGAGGGTCTTTTACCCATCTCAATTTTCTGTTTGCTTCTCTTTTTTGCCTTCATTGGGCCTTACTTTCTACAATCTTTTACAGGCAAGCCCAGAGCCACCCAAGCCCAGACAGGAGGAATCCAAAAGTCGGAGTGCCTTGTTAGCTCAGATCCAGAGAGGGACTCGCTTAAGAAAGGTAGTGCAGACCAGTGACCGAAGCGCACCTCAGATTGAAAGTAAGTCTTCAGATTTCAGACTTCTCAAAGAAATGTGCCCAGCAATGTTTCGATTGTAAACTCTTTGGTAGAAGAAACAATGTACGTTGTGTAAATAGTAATTTCTACTTGGTCATTTCTATATGAAGTAAACTACTACTATTCTTGCCATACTGGATAGTTTAACATGACCAATTCCACCACTACCACCACTCCAAGCTCCAAACCCTTATTGGAACCAGTCCATCAACTGGTATTAATGTAATGAAAATGAATTTGGTACACTAATATGTTTTTTTTTGTCAATTTCTCACCCTAACGCACACACAATATCTGAAATGTTACCTATTTTTCATCGACGTTTTTCAAGCCCTTCATTTTATATGCTCTCTGGGTAGATTTGTGAACTGTATATTAGCCTAGCTACTTTTTATTCCACTAGGGGAATGACTGTTTTCTCAAGTCACCTAACAATTTCTCAAGTCACCTATCTTTTTCTCCGGTCAGAATCTCTTTCTGATGCATAGAACATTAGTTTGCCTGGAAGTACCCACATAACATGAGAAGCTCCATTTTGAAACCCTTTAACCAAAAGGATTCTGGCAGCAATGTTTGTTTTAATGACCTTTCCTGGTCTCCTATTTGCTTCGGTTATCTTTTTTCTCCCAATTTTTGTACTTCTTTATCCATGTTTCTTTACAGTTCTGATTTATTTTCTTGAAAACAACACATGATCTTTGATTTCATGCACACTAAATTAGTCCTTTAAAAAATCAGCACCATCCTTTGATTTTCAATCCATTGCCCACTTGTACCTAAACACTTTTGGTTTTCTTACCTAATACGTCAGGTTTCTGATATATGTTGACTATTTGCTCTAAAGCTACCCATAGGGTTTTAGATGATCTCAGACACAATTCATTTTATTATTATTTCTGCAGGGAACAGGTGACTGCCTGCAAGATGTAATACTTGTGGGTGTGTGGGTGTGTTTTTTAAAGGGGATCAGTGCTCATATAAGGTTGCAGCAGTCTCCACCCAATCTCCCCCCCCCCAGTGGAGGTAGTACCAGTGAGCCCCACTTGTGAAGTGCCGCATCGTTCTAACATTCTGACATCACAATGTACTTCATAAAGTAAACAGTTTTTGTTGCCAAACCACCAGAAGTTACCTTTGCTGTTCACTAAATAACCATTAATACATCATGGGCTAGCAGACTAGGGCCATCCAACTCAACAAAGTATTGGGTTACTTTACCTATTGGTTGGATTCAAATGAGTAGCCGTGTTGGTCTGAAGTAGCACAATAAAATCAGAGTCCTGTAGCACCTTTAAGACCAACAAAGATTTATTCAAGTTGTGAGCTTTCGAGTGCTTGCACTCGAAAGCTCACACCTTGAATAAATCTTTGTTGGTCTTAAAGGTGCTACTGGACTCTGATTTTATTTACCTATTGGTTGTAAGGGAAAGACCATCTGATAGCATTTGCCTACCTTTGTTTGTACACCAGAGGGTGCTGTGGTTTAGGATGTCAGAATACCATTACTGCTATTGCAATAGTACATGCTAGTAATGGCAGAGATTGCAAATGGCAAATGGCTAGTAATGGCAGACACGGCAAAAATTGCTCCCTGTAATTCCGGAGTAACAAGAAAATGAAGAGCTGCAACCGCCACAGCATATAAAAAAGCCACGGCCAATGATGCAAAATTGGAAAAATATTTTTTACTCAGTTTAAGTCTCAAAAAATTCCCTACTAACAAAACTCAGTATCGTCATTATATTATTATATTACGTATTACAGATTCCCGTGAAGCCTTTCTGTTGAAGCGTGTAGGAAATTTTTGGAGATTTAAACTGAGAAATAAAATATTCTTACCTATCTTGACTATCAGTCTTTGCCTTGTTTTGTTATGCCCTATAATTCCTGAACCTTGGTAGAATTAGCACATGAATAATAACCTTTTTGTCTTTATAGACTCTAGAAGAAGGGCCAGCAGAGAAGGTGGAAGCCTAGGAATGGGCAGAAACGATGTCCCTCAGGCTTTAGGAAGCCTCTTTGCAGATGGTTTTCCTGTTCTGAGACCAGTAGGCCAAAGAGATTTGACAGGTAAACACATTTTTCTAGTTAAAATCCTGGCACTAGATCTGTTTCCTTTGAGGTGCCAGGTGAAAAACAATTGTTTTCTCCTAAGCTTTGCTTTAGGGTTCTATCCCTTTCCTTCTTAAAACCCATTCCACCATTGCTGAATGTTATTAGCTCATAGATTGCTGCATTGTAGGCAGCCATCATCATTATTAATAATATCTATTGCGTTGGATGTTTTTATTATATAATCTGTGTATTTATTTATCTATTTGGGTAATGTATAAATCTCCTTTCCCAAGTGTTGCTTAAGGCAGATTACAAATAAAAATGATTCCACAGAATCAACCCTTTATTAATAAGCCCAGGGCATAAAAATAACATAAAACAACCATTGAGCACCCTAAAGAATAGCTCTAAAAGTGTTCATGGTTATCTTAATGTTATATTGGAAGGCACCTGAGTGCCTTCTAGGCTAAATTTTTCTAGGTATAAAACTGTAAAGATCAATATCATTGCATGATGAGGAAAATGCTAATTCATTTATTGCGAGGCTGTATGCTTTGGCTTTAAAGAAGATGAACTTCAGTTAGCCCAACACTGCATGGTAGCTCCTTTTGATAGGCTGTGTACAATGGGTTTCTTAGTAATGACCTTCCTTGAACCACAAGAGCTTTTGGTTTTTCGTCAGATTGCATAAATCTTTCACCCAAGAGCTTCCCTATCAAAATGCAGAAGCATTTTCCATCTGTTTCAATCAAAGGCAGCAGAAAATTAAGGAAAAATGTACTGGGAGCTGGCAAAGGAATGAAATTTCCGTAGGTGGCCTTGTGAATGTGACAAACTAAGGAGCCCGATAGCACTGGGAGAGAGGACCTTGCACTGCCCACAGCATCTGAATCTACTTCTTCTGACCACTGGATGCAGCAGCTGCCTCTGTGCACCTTAGAGAGAGACAGACAGACAGACAAGTACTTTTGCTGTAGGCATTTGTGTAGGAGCTATGGGTTTCCGTGAGTCATAACTAAATATGTCACAACTTGGCTGTACCATTGGAGTGGCAGGCAATGGGAATTTATGGAGAGATAACCATTCTTCCCATTATCAAAAGGCAAGGCAGAAGAATCCTGGTCAACTGTCATCAGTATTTTTGACCCCTGTGTTTGTCCACAGAGTATATTGCTTTGGAAGCCTGATATAAATGTGGGGTGTGAATACATAAATTAAATTCCTACCTCCTAAACTCTAAAGTTTTTGGTTGGTTTTTTGCAGGGTATAGGACTGGACAGCTTCAAGGAGTGAAAACATCACCTCCTCCAAAATCTCCAGACTCACTGAACAGCAATGCTGTTGGCAGCCTTCAAACAACACCTGAGAGCCCAAAGCCTCTGCTGGAAATATCCGGGGCCCAACGAGCAATACCAGCCCATCCCACTGTCTCGGCTCCTCCTCCGCCACTGCCTCTGTTTCCTTCCGGCAAACCTTCTCTTATCTTCCCCCCTCCCCCACTTCTTCCCCCTCCCCCTGCACAAAGTCCTGACAAACATTCCTCCCCAAACATTCCTCCCCCTCCCCCTCCCCCTCCGCAGAGCGACAAGCCCCTGAAAACACAAGTGTCCCCTTCGCGCGTCCTCCCTCCTCCCTTGCCTGTTGTGCCCCCTGTTGGGCTTCCAGGGAGATCAAGCGAGTCTTCCAGCGCTTCCTCCTTTCAGCTGGATCTGAGAATTAATCCTCTGCCCATGCCGCCGCCACCACCGCCGCCGCCACCTCCCCCAGCAGCTTCTACTTATTCCTCACACAGGCCACCTTTGCCCTCGCCACCTTCGCCAGCCTCCAACCACAGCCAGGGTGCTCTCCCACCACTGCCCCCCAAGTCCCTGCTAGTGCAGTCCCAGTTACAGAAACCCACCATTCAGTCATCGCCTCTCCCTCCCAGCCCTCCTGGCTCACAGCAAGCTGTTGTAATGCAAAAGAGAAGGCCAGGCAGAGGTGGAGGTAAGAACTGCTTTCCTGATATAGGCCTTTTATTCTGGTCCATTCTGGTCTTTTAATTCTCCGTGCCCAATGGCTTTGCTAGGTGCCCTGCTTTTTCAGATTTTATGCACGGAAAGTACACAGATCTTCTAAAGTGTCAGCTACACTGCTCCAAGTTTACTCATAGCTTTGTTATATTTTGGAAAGTATGCTGAGTTCCAGCAAAATCAGACATATGTCATTTTTCTTTCTAATGCCCCCATTTGTAGAGTTGTTCAAAGTCTTGGAATGGGATAAAAGCAGCATTGAAAAATATATTTCTTTACATTATTGCAAAATATAAAAGTCAGGGGTGGGGATGGAGGAAGAAGATTAAAAGGCCCATGTTGCTTTAAAAAACCTTACAATTGAAACAGTGTGTACACTCAGTATATCAAGATTGCCCTACTTTTCTCACAAAAGGAGAACTAAATCACTTCCAACAAAAGTGAAAAATAATATCAGTGATCACTAAATAGCATGTTTACTAGCTCCTCCAAGTAAAACTGAATCCTTGCCCATTGAAATGAAGTATACTATAGAATCATGGACCATTTCTACACGGAGGCATAAAACGAGATGGTATATCTCATGTTTGCAGCTCTCCTCACAGGGAGACCCTTCCTGTGTTTTCCCTCTGCCCCATCGTCGCCTTTTGCCTCCTGACAAGGCTGCAAGGGAAAACAAGCTGAACTTCTCCCTCCACTCCTTGGCCTATCAGCCACAGCAAACCATCAATCACATCACAGCAGTTCTCTGGTGGACTGAAACTCCCCCCCCCCAGCCCCGAAATTAATAATAAAAAAACTTCCATGTTGCTATGTTGTAATGCTACAAAAGAGATGCATTTTTAATAAAAATCAGCACTGCTGCATTGCTATGGAGAAACACCAGAACAATACAGCATTCCCCACCCCCTTTGGGGGATTCCTGTTCTTTGGGACTTTATTTCTGTCTGGGTGAATTTCTGAGATACTGAACTTGATCCCTGGAACCCAAAGAGTCATTTTGTGTTACTGTTGGCTTAAAAACAAAGCGCTCAGAACCGATCACCAACCACTTTCCCAGCTCATTTCCCACTTCCAGAAAACAGAAACAGGGCTGTTTTTGCTTGCCTGAGTTGTAAGAAGGCTGGACATGGTAACTGAAGCCCAAAAATACATTTTGTGTTAATGGTTGGCTTAAAAACAAGTTGCTCAGACCTCTGTATAATCAGACCTCTTTCCCAGCCCATTCCCCACCTCCAGAAAACAGAAAAGGCGCTATGTTTTGCCTGTGTGATCCCAAAAAGACAGTCGACACTTTAAAGAAGATTTTATTTTACCTTTGACAATGTAGGTTTGCGATTGCGCTGCAACATGGACCACGGCATTAAAAAATGGAGGGTGGGTGCAAGGGTGGGACAAAGCTGCCAACATTATCATGCATTTCCCCCTCCATACAGGCTTATCCCTGATTGCTTACTGGTTGCTCACCGATGGGACACATGATTTAAGGAAATCATGAGTTAAAAATGGCCAAAACTTGACCCAGCTACTAGACTGCTTCAGGATGCAGGCAATGTCATGTGGATGGGCCTCTAAAACCCACCAACATCCGAAGGCTGTCCAGGAACAGATTCCTCATGGAATTGGAAGGGTCATCTAGTCCAACCCCTTCAGAATGCAGGAAGCTCACAGCCAGTATGAGAACTGGCCTGGAACTTTCTCCACAAGGGTCTAGTATTCTGAATTTATTTTTAAAATATTGCTTCCCTTTAAACGTAGTCCTCATCTGTAGTTCAAAGTGTTGTTCAAACTAGGACTGTAGTTTGGGGTTATGAAAAGTAGATGAGCTTAATTTTAAAACATAGTGCCCAGATCCTTATTGGAATGTTGCTTGATATATCGAGTATCTTCCCTAATGGTTGCTGCCCATCTCTCTTTTTCACAGGAAAATTAACAACACCACCAGTCCCTCCTGCAAGGTCTCCAACAACTGAACTCTCCAGCAAATGTCAGTACGCCCAGATTTCGATGGTTACCCATGAGCTTCATCCATCACTTAAGAATGGCACTGTGCACATAAGTGGTAACTTCTCTAAATTGTCATCTGTGTATGGGTGTGCTCCTCAAAACTTCTCATGTTAAATTCAGATCCAGGTTTCAGGGAGGACCTTTTACTACCCTGAAGTTTCTGGACCCTCATGACCATTTCAGAATTCCTGAGTCCTTTCGGAAAGGATGCAACCATTTTTCTAGTTCCTGTCTTGAGATCTCAGGAGATGGGAGGGAGAGAGAGGAAGATGGCCCTGCCAAATAGTCAGCATCTCCCATCCCTTTAACATCCTATCCCCTTTACCTAATAGCTGATGCCAAATAACAGCTCATAGAAGTGGACAGAGTCCGGGTCTACCAGCTATTGGCTAGAATGGTGCCAGTAGCCCCAAATAACAGCACAATTCTTTTCCAATGGGAAGTAGACTCAGCCTCTGATAAGTAACTGCCAATCCACTGACAATAGTTGGGGAAAGGAGGCTAGTGTGGACAGCACTGAAAAATGGCAAATGGTTAGTTGGGCCTTATGGCCTGGATTGGCATGGCCCAGCCAAGCCTTGCAAGAATACAGGAGCCTGCCTGCCAGCCCAGCTGACCCTTGCCATTTTTTTGATGCTGGACAGATATGTCCCCATTCTCCCAATTAACAACTGATAGTTGGGTAGACAGAGGCTAGTAGTATTTCCACACTCAGGTGCTTTCTCTTGGTTGATTGGGTACTGGTGCAGTTTTCAGCCCTGGTCTCTGTAGTGTCCAATGGTGCCTACAGGTAATAATAATCCCCTTATTTCCAGTGACAATAGAACTGACTTCCCATCTACCCACCAATCAGCATCAGCTGTTAGGTGGCACTTCTAGTCTCTTAAGAGACAGTGATGCCAAGATCTGGAAAGCTGCTGCCAGTCAGAGTTGACAATACCAGGAGCTTTATAGGGCTGAATCCAAACTGGTGGAAAAAGGAGAATGGGATCTGTTTTGACCACCAAAAGGCTATGTTCAGGATCATGGATCTTGCATGGACAAAAGTCATGTGGGATGGGGACTACTGTAAGGAGGGGAATTGAGTGGCATTGAGTAAAAAGCTGGTTGGATCCAATCCCTAATCTTGTTTTGTAAAGCGATGGGCTTAATCAACCTCTGTGCATGATGGGTTTTTAAAAATATGTTCTGATCTACGTGGGAGTGGTAGAAATATAGCATTTTAGAAGTAAGGGACGACCCATATTATTAAGCAAATTATGCTCAAATTCCATTTTTAAGAGGCATTATGCTAAAGGTAGAACAAACACCCAAGGCTCTGACTTGACTTATGGTGAATTGAGACTTAATAGGCAAAATGGCTAATCTGTAGAAGGGTGTGCAGAAAGTATGCTTCTGTTACTTCTTGTGCACCATTTCTCTATGAGTCCTATAACTAAAATGGTCTTAACTAAGTGTTTTTTTCCCCTTTGAATTCCTCAGATGATTTTGAGGCGAAATTCACTTTCCATTCTGTGGAAGAATTCCCTCCTCCAGATGAGTTTAAGCAATTCCAGAAAATTTATCCTAGCCAAGAAGCTAAAGGTAAGTGAGGAAACTCCTAGTAATGTACAGCCAGTTAAAGAGCATTCATTAAATGTACTCATCACTTTAAAAATATTGATTGAGATTCTGACAGCTCCATTCAAAACCCTGACAAATCCTGAAATTATTGTTTGGTGATACGAGAAATCTGCCAGTCATAGTCACTGCTTCTCTAGTATTGCAAACAACCATCACAAAGCTACTGCAAAGGACACAAGCTTGAGTGGGGAAGGGGGACTGCCAAGACTCCCCGGCAATAGTGCCCCTGTGTTGTGTAACCTCTGAGTTTACCCATCCCAGAAGCAATCTATTTTATAACTGGACTGTATAGTGGGACAGATTTCCCCATATGCCAGACTTATGAGTCTGTGTACCTGTATCAACACAGCTAAGGTCCCAGCTCTCTAAATTCAAAAGTATTTAATGCAGGGCTTCAGTGCGGCAATTCACAAGCTGCTTGCATCAGCATGCCTCTGTCAGTTTGCCCAGCAGGCTCTGCCTGTATGCTGGAAATCTGTGTTAAACGTTTTATTGATTTCTGTGTAATGCTTTCCCTAATTTTTACAGATAACCCACCCTTAAGGACACAAGTGAGATGAGAAGACCCCTGGTGGCACTGTCTCAACATTGCAGAAGGATTGACAGCAATATTATAAAATGTAGGAGCTTGTTTTAATAATTGGAGAATCTCTGCGAGCCACACTGGGGCTGCGTGCAAGACGGAAGTTGGAAAATGCTGGGTGAAATCCAGATTGAACGGTGATGCACAAACTGTTTGCAAGGGTTTGAAACATATTACTGTATATTTCAGTTGTGTAAAAACTGGCCTGTCTTGTGTTAAAGTCAGTGGAATGCTCAATTTGTAGTTTAAAGCCCACCTGTATGTGACACAGTTCTCCCAGCATATGGTGTAGACTCTGCCAAATGCAATTAACAGTCTGCTATAGATGACAACAGCTAAAGTTCCTAATGCTGGATGTATTTTACAGGGAAAGCCCTGTATTTTCAAAGTGGATATGTGCTATTTCTATCTATCTACATTTTTGTCTTTAAAAAACTCCCTCTTAAGAATTGTATAGTCCAACTCAAGATTTCTTAAGAGGATAGGCCATCATTAAGGAAATTGCTTTCTATGCATGATTTTTTGAATCATGGTTACTGTCTGCCAGTGCAGTCACTGGCTACTAACAAAATTCTATAAGACATAAAGGTGCTCAGATGCACTCTCTGGGTTTATGTCTCAAACTGTGTCAGTTGGGCCGTATGGAGCTTGAAACCTTCTGGAGGAATTGAAGGCTCCAGTTTCTACTGTCTTATTCAGTCTTGAAATTCTTTCAGGGGTTCAATTAGGGATTGTCAGAAAACTGGCCCATTTTGCTGCTATATTGAAGTCAGGCAGGGAATGATGCAGAACAGCAGCTTTTGAAGTTGTCATTGTAGAAATCTAATGCTTGCTTGCTTTGAAACAGTAAACAATTGTGTCATTGCCCTACACCGTCTGTTTTTTGGTAATGCTAGAAAAGGAGGGAGACGGAAATATAATACACCTAAGCAAACCCTCAGGACCAAACTTGACTTTACAAGGCAGAAGTTTTCAAACAGCTTTTTGGCAACATGCTGGCTTTTGAGTTGGCCACCGTGCTCCTAACTCATGAGCCCCTTAAACTCCACCCCCACCCCAACCCCACTCTTTTACAGCATGGAGAGAGCCTACCTTGGTTACTCTGCCACCACCCTGGGTAGATAAAAGCTGCTGCCGCCATGCTGGTCTTCTTTCAGGCACCATCAATACTTTTGGGGTCTAACAAACCCTGCTGGTCACACCTTTGAAGCTGCTCAAACCAGATGAACTGAACACTCAGGAACATCTGCAGGCATCTCTCCAGGTCCGCCCATTCCACACACTGCAGGGAGAGGCCTGTCCTTGTCCAACTGAACCCCCCCCCCAAGATAGGAGTGGCCGTAGTATATGAAAGCCTTGGGTAAGGGCTGATATCAGGTGTTCTCAGTGCAGGCCCCCCTGAATCATTGGTGTGCTATTCAGTGCTCCTCCTAGCCCCACGTGGGAACCCCCCTCCATCCAGATGTTAGTGCATGACACCCCATCCACTGCATTATGCTGTGCCTACGAATCTAGGCCGGTGTCCTGCCAATAGCTGGAACTAGAAAGATGTATTTATCATATGACGTGTGTGGTGTAGCCAGGAGGTGCTAGGATTGTCTGGCAGCCAGGCAAGGGAGGTTCAGAGGTGGTTTGCTGGAGTATTCCTTGGAGGTTACTCATCCAACTATTAGGCAGGATCAACACTGATTAGATGCCGAGTTTTGATGAGATTGGGCTTGCCTGGGCTATCAGGTTAGGGCAACTGGGAGGAGGAAACCCATTTAGAATCCAATAGCTCTGCAAGCCCATATGTATGCTTGAAATCAGAGAACTTGCCTGATGATTGAATCCTGGTACCAGGGGAGCCCCAAACTGCTTCTCAACCTTTAAAGGACCAGCAAAGCAGAGGGAAGTTTCTTGGTCCCATGCCCCTAAGTGACCAAAAGAGGAGGGGAAGTCACAGATTTCTGCATGGACTTCTTGGTGAAGCAATGTCAACTCCAAAGGCAGAAGCTGAACTCTAAGCCTGATACCATTCTTCTTCATAGTGCAGTGGTTAAGAACTGCAACTTCCAGACTGGATTCCCTGCTCCTCCACATGCAGCCAGCTGGGTGACCTTGGGCCAGTCACAGTTCTCAGAGCTCTCTCAGCCTCACCTATCTCACATCTGTTGTGGGGAAAGGAAGGTTAGTGATTGTAAGCCGCTTTTATACTCCTTCAGTGGATGCAGCTCTTCTTACTGCTAAAACGTAATGTCTCTTCAGGGCACAAGACTGGAAGTTTAGCATCATTTCTATTCAGAAGTCAAGAAGCACAGTCTAGCTGCATTTCAGTCATGCTACAAAAATGGTATTCAGGCACTTACTTTCTTAGGTGAATAAGAGCTATAAAAACCAAAGGTGTTTGTTCCTTAATGCGAGGAAGAGAGATGGGGGGAGTATGATAAGCCATTAGGCATAACAGCTGCTTAAACTCTTGTGAAAACTGACAGGATTCCTCCTTATAGCCTTCATGGCGCTTGACCTGAAGTTGCTCACTTTATTTGTGGCACAAAAGAAGAGAAATAAGGAGCAATAACAGCCTAAATTCACCTGTCCAAATATCAGGGAATTTTTTTTATTAGTGCAAGTTATAAAATTCTGTACAGGGGCTGTGTTCTTCTTACAAAATATACTATCAACAGTATGATTTCAATTTAGGATATTTTGCTTTTTCTGTAGTGGATGGAGCCTCTGTGTCAGACAAGTGCTTCTGTTTGGATTTGCATATTAAAATATCTTGCAGCACACCCAATTGTGTAATTGTTTTTCTTCTTTCTTCTTGAACAACCTTGGAGGTATGGAAAAATATATAGTGTATGTTGGAGAATATTAAGAATAGGTAGGGCAGTGGAGGAGCCTCTGCTCTGTGTATAGAAAGACTTGGGTTCAATCCCTGACATCTCCAGTCAAAAGTACCAGGTAGTCAGAAATTTGAAAGGTCTCGGCCTGAGACCCTGTAGAGCTGCCTGCCTAAGTAGGTAATACTGACTTTGATGGCCCAATGGTCAGATTCAGTATAAGGTGGCTTCATGGATGCTCAAGAACATAAGAAGTGTAGCTATGACAGACTGATGGGGACAGTTTTCCCCAGGAGCCATTGAAATGACCTCATGAAGACTACAAACATGGAAATGGGGCAACTCCTCTCCTGCAATGTCCCTAGCAGCTGGTACTCAATGACTTACTATCTCTAAACAGAGAAGTTCCACTTTAATAGCCCATGTTGACTTATTTTCCATGCATTAGTCTAAAGATAAAGGTAAAGGTATCCCCTGTGCAAGCACTGAGTCATGTCTGACTGTTGGGGTGACGCCCTCTAGCATTTTCTTGGCAGACTCAATACAGGGGGTTTGCCATTCCCTTCCCCAGTCATCACCATTTTACCCCCCAGGAAGCTGGGTACTCATTTTACTGACCTCGGAAGGATGGAAGGCTGAGTCAACCTTGAGACGGCTGCTAAGATTGAACTCCCAGCCTCATGATCAGAGCTTTCAGACTGCATGTCGGCTGCCTTACCACTCTGTGCCACAAGAGGCTCATATTAGTCTAATCCCCTTTAAAAGGCACCTTAGACCAGGGTCCATAGCACTTCTTGGGCCAGCTAATGCTCGGAGTTTGTGTTGAAGTACTTTCCTTTCCCTATGCTTGGATCACAGTTGCTTGCTTCATTGTCAGCAGTCAATCTCACCTTTAGGTTTCATGCTGCACTGGAAGAAAGAGCAGAAGGAAACACCGACCAAAAACAGTTCCGATATCATGCAGCCATCGAGGACTTCACTTTATGCAGAATTAATTTTATTAGTTTTGTCAATTGTCGTTGTCAAACTAATACACAAATCCCACTGAGATGATTGCAGGCTCATATACAGTACTTTCCACAAGAAATATGTAAACCAAGATTTACACATTCTGATTCAATTACATACATTTTGACATACCCCTTGGGGAGGGCATCATGACCTGTTGTTGTCTTCTAGTATACATGAAATATCAGGTATCAGCTGCAAAGAAACTACACAAAACAATGCTTAATTTTACCAAAGAGATCTCTTGATTGCCTGCCACCCTTATGGTCACAAAGTCCTTGTGAGATCCAAATCCTCTGCTTACTCCTCTTTCAAAGCCAAATCTATAGTTTAGAGACAACTTTTGACACACATGGTCTAATCCAGGGTAGTCAAACTGGATGGTAGTCAAACACATGGTCTAATCCATGGGTGGTCAAACTGCGGCCCTCCAGATGTCCATGACTGCGGCCCTCCAGATGTCCCATGGGAATTGTAGTCCATGGACATCTGGAGGGCTGCAGTTTGACTACCCCTGGTCTAATAAGTCATAACTACATAGACAGAAAGGATCGTAGTTTTGCATCTGCAAGACTCCACCCCCTCCCCCAATGAAAGGAAACCTAATCTGGGAAACAATCCTAGAAGTAACCATCTACCTAATTGTCTATTGTTCACAACTGCCTGTGACGTTCAAAGAAACGACCTTAAGATTTACCATCACTTTCAAGGCCAGAGTATTTCTGAAGACAAGCATGGGTTAAGGGGAATTAAAGGAATCAAAGTTCTCAACTAGTGGACTAATGTCATAAGCTGCAGTGGTTTTAACCTTGTTTCTAGCCAGTAACGTCTTTATGGCTACTCTTATTCATAAGCAAATGTTCTGAGCAAAGGCTACGTTCACTTCAACTAATAGGGGAAGCCAACTTTGATTTTCACTTTGAATCACATTGGATACTTCTAGCTATCATGGACAGAAACTCCACAATGGACATGGAGAAGAGGCGCATTCCCCTCCCCCATCAGTCAAGAAGAATGGTGTTACCTTCCTGTAACCTGTGAACTACTAATGTGGTTCTTCCCACAGACAGAGTAATACATGTTACTAACCCATACATTCATTTTGTTGTACTACAGTTGGGAAGTCACTTAGGCCAGGGGTAGTCAACCTGTGGTCCTCCAGATGTCCATGGACTACAATTCCCATGAGCCCCTGCCAGCAATGCTGGAGGGACTCATGGGAATTGTAGTCCATGGGCATCTGGAGGACCACAGGTTGACTACCTCTGACTTAGGGTCACTGTCCCAACGTACGTAAGAAAGTACAAAACGGAATGAGCTTACCTGCCTATCCACCTGACATTCCACTATGGCTTGGAAATTGTGCAGTGACAGTTAACAATCAATGGCCAACACATGTCGTTATTGCAGGGAAATTTTAGTCAGTTTTTTTAAAAAAAACCCTCTCTTATTTGCTATAAAAATCCTTTCCAGCTTTGTTCACTGGCATGTCAGCTGTCACAAAAGCCATCTCCAAAGTGCACTTCTGCAATAGTGCTGAAAATTGCCTTTCTAATTGCTGCAAGCTGTGCACAGAATCAACATGGATTAAAGTACAAAGGAATGTTTATTTTTATCCCTGAAACATAGTGTGTTGCCAAGCTAAAATATCTCAGAACAGTACAGGACAGTTTTTCTCTCAAAACAGGAAGTGAGGTAAAAGAGAAGGGAAGCTATATTATGATGGAAAACTTATAACACATAACTTAACACCATCCATTTAACCATTTTGCAGCCTGTTCATTTGATATTTTAAGACATAAGCAACCAGTCACAAGCAACCAGTCAGACACCTTGGGTAAAGTACAAAAGGCATACCTCAACATCAAATTGGGCTTAACTACATGTTACTTCCCACCACCTCTTGGTCCATGCAACCAGATGTTTTGTGAGTTCATGATGGAACTATGGAGATATATGTGGGCCTTATCTGCAACACATGAGAAGTGGGGCTTGAGTCTTCTACCATGTCATATTTCTGACCTGAAATGGATCTGAGACACTATTTGCTTTGCTGAGGGAGCTGTTTGTATACTAATAGGGTACATTTAGGGCATTTCCGCACATCGGTAACAATAGCTGTACGCCAGCTGAATGGCAAAACACAAAATTTTATCGTGCTTCCTAGCCCCTCATTTTTTTCGGTCTTGCCTTTGTCTGCCGCCTTTTCGCACATTTCACTCTCTACATCTGCTGCTAGACATGGCAGAAGAGAGCAATGTGCCTTATACGTATTGCACTTCCGCCTGTCAATCAATTCAGAAAACCAATCCCCTTCCTCTACATTTTAAAGGTCCCGTGATGCCCACTAATTTTTTAAAATTCATAATTCTCCATTGCAATGCCTATGCATAGAATTATAGATGCATAGTGCTTTTTGAATGCTACCCCTTATTGGATCACAAGTCCTTTGATATATTTAAAAATTAATGTCATTTCCGATGGGAGGGGGGGCTTCTGAGAGGCATGCTCTGTGTTACAATTTTGAAAAAACATGTTTTATTTCTGGCATCGCCTGAACATATGTCTGTCTATTCATTGCTCCAGTAAGTTAGCCATTTAAAAAAATTAATTCTCGTCCCTGGGAACAAGGGAGAGGGAGGCGGGTGCAAGGGAGGGACAAGGCAGCTGCCTTTAGTCCGTGTGAGCCTCCATACCTTCCCTCTGCTGGTTGCCTGCTGGTTGCTCTCTGGTATCAAGCGCTAAATAGGTTGATGAATCTACTTTATGCAATTCCCAAACTCGTGCTTTAAAATGGAGGATGTTGCGAGCAGTTTGAGCCCAGACACTGGATGTTGGCAACGCCATGTGGAACGGCTGGAATAGAACGACTACATTAGGTAAGCATTTCACTATATTTATTGGGTGCAGAAAAGGCCCTAGATTTCCCCAATAGGCCAAACATCCTTAAGGAGTAATTTTTAGGTCAGGAAACAATACAAGAGGAAGGGTGAAATCTCTTCATAGTGTACAAAGTCGTCTGTACCTGTGAATGCCTGGAAATTGTGTTCCCATCATGGAATTTCAGGCACATGACTGATCACACACGTTTGGGAAGAATTCAGGGAAGAAGTACTGTTTAGTTAGGTCCTAAGATAGACTGCAACCAAGATCATCAACCATAACCATGCATGTTTGAAAGCCAGTATTTTCATTTTTAATGGAATTTTCTATTTTGCTAAAGCTCTGGCTTTTTTCCTGGTAGAAACAAACCCAACTTTGATGCAGCCACCTTTGTGAATACTACATTCTAAAGATAAAATGACTGGCATGATAGAGATACGGAGCTTATATAACATTAAAAGATTTGTATTTCAGTCTTCTGAATATCAACAGCATGCCTGTCTCTAAGCCCATTCAACCAGCCAGACATCACAGTGAATCTGCATAGCCTCTTCAGTAGCTTGGGGGGGGGGGGCAGGGTACAGCGGACAATCCCCTCCTACTGTTTTCAAGAGATAGCAGTTGCAGACACATTTCTTCAATGCATTTCTTCAATTCAATTTTAGTTTTGTTGGACAAGCTAGCCAGGATTCCCAGGATTTAAACAAGCATGAGTATCGGCTTTGGCGATCTCACAGGACTGTCGGGATTTCTAAGCCATTCAGTTCTACATCCCAATTATTGACTTTGAGTTTCTTTTAATGGCAAAGCTACAATGTTAAAAAAAATTCAGGCTAACTTGTAGTGGCTGCATTGACACACTATTCACAAATACACTTTGAGGGCCATGAATGATTGAAATGTAACCAGCCTTCAAGTTTGATATGCATCTGTCTGAGACAGAGGAAGCGACTCAGTAGCCACTCCCCCAGAAATATCTTGGTGAGGCGGCACAGAGACTGGAGGTCCTGATTCTAGTCCCTAGACAGCACAAATGAGGACAGTGCCACTGGAGAGGCAAAAACCTTCTGTCATCAGACGTACACTTCATGGCATTGTATTCAAACGGCACTGCTAGCCATACAAAGGAGGGTCACACACCCACTTGGCACTGGTTGTACTAAATGCCAAGTCCCACAAGGCTCTTGCCTAACCCATGTCACACTGAAATCAACTGCAATATGCCATTACGCTGTAAACAAAGATCTACTAGGGTTGACCACTCTGGGTTGGGAAATTCCTGAAGATTTTGGAGGTGGAGCCTGGGGGAGGGCAGGATTTATGGAGGAGAGGGACCTCAGCAGGGTACAGTGTCAGACGCCACCCTCCAAAGCAGCCATATTTTTCAGGAGAACTGATCTCTCTTGTCTGGAGATCAGCTGTAATTCTAGGGGATCTCCAAGCTTCACCCCAAGACTGGCAAACCTAGTTCTACGTTCAACTCAGCCTTTCATCATGACAAAACGTAGTCTATTGGGACACAGATGCATGTGGCAATTTTTTTTTCTTTGTCACCAGTTCAAAACTTGGTCTTCCCAGTGACATTGTAAATTTGCAATGTGTTACTGAGAATTAGGTGGACTCTAGATAGTCACTGTTTAAATTCTATTACCGCGACGAGTTAAAAAAAAACATTCTTCATCACGTTAGCCAGCATGCATATGACAGTTGAACCAATCAATGACCTTTCTCTTCACGACAAAAATGCACATATACAGGACACCAACAAGATGAAAAAAGGGAAAGGAATGTGTTAACCGGATACAGCTACTGAGGAGCATCTCTCTAGAAAGAGGACGGTTTCCTCCAAATTCGGCAAAATGGCGAGATTATCTTTCAAGGCCTGAAGAGCTTTATGATCTTCTCATTTGAAAGCTAACAGAGTCTATGGGTCTCTGAAACGAGAAAATAACAGTATTCACTTGTGATTACTAAAGAAGAATAAAAATGCAAGAATAAGTATCTTGAAAACAATTCATTTGGAGCTGAACCATGACAACTGGGCTGTTATTCCATACAGGTGCAATGCTGAAATACAAGCTAAACAGACCAAATATCTGGACTGATGTTTGCTTCTGCAAAAAAAAAATGGCCAAAATAGGACTTCAGAATAGAATAAGGACTCACTTCACTTTAAAAACTTGATTTCTGTATCAACACAGTCATAGAAAAGGTCTTCTACTTCAGAAGGATCAAGAACTTCAGAACTGGTAAGGATATTCTCCATTGCTTCTAAACCTTGTTTTTCAAGGTCCAGCATAGTTCTTCTTAGCTTTTGACCTTTCTCCTATGAAAAAAGGAACATCTATGAACTATTTATTTAATTTATTGACCGCCACTCCTGGGTCATGGTGGTTTACAATAATATCCCAATAAAATAACAATAAAATACAATTATAAAACCCCTGGCAGTGTAATTCCTCTTTATCTCTCCCAACCCACCATTCTGGTGTGGGTCAAAAGGCCTGCCATCCACACTCCCCACCTAGCTGGCCTCAAGGGGAAGGGGGCACCTCCCACCCTAGATCTAGCAGAAATCCTGAGGAAGGACCCCATGGCCTGGCCTTGATCAAATGCCTAGTGGAAGAACTTTCTCTTGTAGGCCCTGCAGAGCTGCACCAGCTCCATCAGGACCCTCAGCTCTTCCAAGATCTCATTCCACCAGGTTGGGACCAGGACTGAGAAGTCCCTGGTCCTGGTTGAGGGCAAGCACACCTCCCGTGGGCCAGGGAACAACAACAGATTCAAACCCACAGAGCAAAGGGCCCTGTGGGGGCATAAGGAGACAGGCAGACTCTTGGATATGTGAGGCCCAGACCGCAAATGGCCTTGAAGGTTAATATCAAAACCTTAAACTTGATCCAGAATGTGATTGGAAACCAATGCAGCTGCCTCAGCACCAGCTGGGTGTGGGACCTTCCAGATGATCTAGAGAGGACCCTAGCAGCTGCATTTTACACCAACTGTAACTTTCAGGTCAAGGACAAGAGAAGGACCACATAGAATAAGTTACAGAAATCTAGTCTGGAAGTGACCATTGCATGGATCTCTGTAGCCAGGTTTTCCGGAAACAGGTAGGGTGCTAGTAGCCTGGCTTGGTGTAGATGGAAAAACACCACCTTGGCTACTCTGGTGATCTAAAGTGACTTGAGGCGTGATCTTGCAGAATTTCTCTCTATACACATGCACAAATTTACAAGGAAAACATAGATGTATGTTAAGCAAGCATTACAGTGCACTTGAAAAGTGCTGGACAATGCTAGTGTTATCAAAAGGGGAAATGCTACAGACATTTGTTGTAGGATTAAGTTCCGTCATTTCTGGTTTAACCTTGCCCTCATAAAATGCATTTAAAATTTTAAGATTAATCAGTCAACCTGATTAATCATTGACCATTGGGGGGGGGGAGCAGGTAGACCATATATAGTCATTCGATTAATGTTTAACAAATTTAAAAAATATATGAAAATTAATTAACTCCCACCCATTCAGGAAACCCTTCCAGGGCCATCAAGAAACCCTGGGGTTTCACAAAACACTGATTGAGAAACCTTGGCTTAACCATTAGAACACTGCATGTACTAACTTTAAGCATTATAAAAGAATTTTGAGAATATATTTTTGAACTTTTATCAAAACTCTTTTGAGCAAGCATTGAATTTCTTAAATTTCTTGGCATGAAGAGTACAAATCACTCCTCCGAAATATGGCTTGTCAAAGAACATTTTTCTACACTAACTATACCTATTAGAAGGTCTTCCATGTACATAAGGTTCATTCACTTAGTTATATCAAAATAGGGCTGGACAAACCCCAAGAGTTTAGTCACTGGACCATCTGGGAACTAGTGGCTGCCATCTAGAAACTGTGAGGATTGCCTCCCATAGACAATAATGAGACTCGTGATTGCGAAATCAGACCTTTATTAGGTAGTATTGGAGCAGCAATGTACACACTCTTTGCTTGAACTGAGGATGGGCCCCTGGCTCTGGTCCTACATTGCGTTTTGGATCGGCGGCCCCCACTCCCCACAAGGTACCGCTTTGCCTTGAGTTGTAAGTGGTCGGCATGGTAACAGTGGCGTCTGGTGGAATAGATTATAAGGAGTGTGATGAGAACAGCCCAGGTACGGGGTGGGGGGCATGTGAGAGGCAAGGGGCCCCAGCAAAGAGCTGAGGTAACTGACTGGGAGATGTGAGGTACATGTAGGAATCCCAGGACTGAATGGCTACCAGTATACTCTAAACTAAAGGGCTTCATCAATACAACAAACATTGCAACATGGTATACTCATCGTAAAGGCGAGGGATCAAATCAAACAAAATCACATTAGACATGGCAAATCCCAAAGGGCTTTGACAGATGCATTTAGAACTGAACTACATGTTCAGAAAGACCGCACAGTACAATCCTTCCTGATTTTTATTATTTCAGACTGGGGAAAAAGAACAGCATGCTCTAATGCAGCTCACGTGTACACACACACTACCATGCAGACCGAAAACTAGCACAGAATCTTCCTTGACATGTTACTGTTCTGTAAATGGGGAGTTGTTGATATAACTGAGCGTTCAGATCATTGCATTTCAAACGCATTTTCACACTGATTAGATAGTGTAAGAGCTATTCTTTTCAGATGCTTCTGTCATCTGAAAGGGCAGTTGCTGTTTTTATCTGAATCATCAATTGTTGATGTAAAATATGGCTTATTTCAGGTCATGGATTCTATTGGCTTTACCTGATCACTTGCTATGACTGATTGGATCCACTCATGTGCCCTGTACAACTCATGTCTGCGATCTAGTTTGTCCTGGAATCGAGGAATTTTTTTCACAGGGTCATCACTACCGAACACAGGAGACTGAACTTTTGGAACTAATTTCACATTATCAACAAAGATGAAGGGTTTAAATATGGACCTGAAAGAGATCAGATGTATTACCAACTACAGGTACGCTTTGTGCGTCAAACAACAAAACACCAAACTATAAACTTGGTTATGTTATGCACAGTAACTGGTCATATGATCTAGAAGCAACTGTAGCAAAGCAAACATAAGAAGGGGAGCATTAACCATGTAGAGTTGTTAAAAGAAAAAGAAAAAGAAAGAAATTCCAAGTATTCTTACGCTTTCTGGTTTTAGGTGTAAACAATTAAGGTACCATGGATGTAATATTCCCCCACATACATACACCTTAAACAATAAAGATCTGGCTTATGCAATGAAAAGCCTCTTGACAAATAAATATGCTTTTAAAAACCTCTCAAGACCTTTGGAGATATGGACCTGCTTTCAAAAACTGGAGCAGACACAAGCTGCACTGAATAATGCTACTTTGCTTACAAGATGATGATAATGCTATTCTTAGAACTGACATTACATAAAATCCTCAAGGTTTTGCCCCTTCATTCTGGACTGCTCATATTACCTTGGAAGAGTCAATAAGCCAATTTCATGGCATAAGAAGCAACTTCACAAGTGGACGTCATTTCATTTGGCACTTAAGTTCAACAACTTTTGATTAGACAGATGGTGTAAAATTCTACTGAAGACCCACTTTGTTGTTTATGGCTTTTTAGACCACAAATAAACTACAGTAAATATTTTAGAAGGGGAAACCACATCAGTTCCTCAGCTTTGCTTTCATTCCTTATATGTATAAACCTGACTGACTGACTGTATAAACCTATGATGTGATACACCGTTTTCCTCAAAGAGTAAAAAATGCAATTTATATTAAATTGACTACTTTCTGCTGACCCATAAATAAAAGGAATCAAGAGGGGAAATGGGAATTGTTCTCTGTTACCTGGAGATGAGCTATAATCCCAGGGCATTGCAGGGCCCACCTGGGGACTGGCATCACCACTACTCAACCTGTGGTACTTCTGAGGGGCCAAATTGGGTTGAAACCTTTTTATCCTTTCTGCTAGCAATAAAGAAGGAACATAACATCCAAAGTATTTCTGCCTTTATTGCTCAGTGCAAAAACTCTCTGTTGCATGTGCACCTGCACTGCAGTATGACTAAATGTTGAGGCACTCAACATAAAATGAAGCTCTAGGCCAGGGGTAGTCAAACTGCGGCCCTCCAGATGTCCATGGACTACAATTCCCAGGAGCCCCTGCCAGCGTTTGCTGGCAGGGGCTCCTGGGAATTGTAGTCCATGGACATCTGGAGGGTCCCAAGGTGAGAACGTAATAAGCAATTGAACACAGTAGAACAAAATTGAAGTCTAGGAGCACCTTTAAGACCAACAAAATTTTATTCATGATATAAGCTTTCATGCGCAAGCACAGGCAATTCTAATAATAGAACTGAATACTACTACACTTTATTACTACTACTCTAAACTAAAGATTGCAATGTAATTCAGAATAGGAAACGGGAATCTAATTCTCTGGTCTGAGGACAGGTGACTTAACTTTTCATAGCCATTCACTTGTGTGGGGATTCGTCCATGCTTGGGGGGAGACGGATGAAACATAGTAACAGAGTCTCAGTTAATTACTCTTTGTGTTCCACAACTGGGGATGCATCTGTCCATTAGTTTCTAATCTTGACCTATTTATTTCCTTCACTATGGCTCTCCCCCAGAGTTGAACCCAAACAAATGATAACCTTATAAAGTTAGCTTGTTATTTCTGCAAGGCCCTTGAAACTGTTAAAAATCTTCATTACGCTGCATACTAATTTACTGTTTGCCCTTTGCCTGTGTGTGTGGACTTGTAATTCCCATCTCATTGTGACTGAGGAAGTGTGCATGCACATGAAAGCTTACACCTTGAATAAAGCTTTGTTGGCCTGGAAGGTGCCAGTGGACTCAAATGGTTTTACTGCTTCAGACCAGCCCATTCTGCACATGTAGGGTAATGAACTTTCATTGTGCTTGGCAGCTGGATTTTCCTGAGCAGAACAGGAAAATCTACTTCTAAAGTACACTGAAAGTGCATTATCTGTTGTGTGCAGAATAGGCCCAACACAGATGAATCTGAACACAACAGAATGTGTTACAGGAATTCTTTGCTTAGTGTAGCTTCCCATTGTCGAAAGGCAACATATGTTAATACAGCTGCAATACTGAAATAGATCTCACCTAAAGTCATATTCACTGACTAGCTCATAGCTCCACAGGCTTGTGAGGCATGAACAGGTAACCAGTGGGAGTTAGAGAGCAAGGACATGGTGACACCATCAGCAATGTCACATCTCTCTAGGAATTGCAGGAAGGCACAGAGTTCTCACAATTTCTGGAGAGTGCTGAAGTCACCCCAACAGCAATATTTGTGTTCATTTTTCTCCCAACACCAGTCCCACCACAAGAGGAGACTTGGTGGTCCTACGGTTACACCTTCATAACCTGGTGCAGCAGTTGAAGAAATGGTTTCAGGCCACAAGAGATACCTTGAGCCACTCCTCAAGTTGACTAGTTTTCTGGAAATAAACCACAAGGATTCAGATTAGATTGCTAGCTCTGTCTTGGGAAATTCCTGGAGATTTGGGAGCAGAGCCTGGGGAGAGGAGGGAGGTGAGCATGGATGCAATGCCAAAGAGTCTGAAGCTGCCATTTCTTCCAGGGGGCCTAACCAGGGCCAGGTGGAGACCAATTGTAACCCCAGAAGAACTCCAGGCCCTGCCTAAGGTTGGTAACCCTAAGTTGAGGAAAGACTTTTTCAGGTGTAAACCTGGAAGTATATCTTGAGAAATGAAAACACTCATGGCAGGACGCCAAGTACTCTGTTGACAGACCTTGATGGGTCTGGTGTGCCGGTGAAGTAATGGATGCAAGGAGAATTAGGATTCTGAGGTAAAGCAGACACCATACTTGCTGTAGTAAGGAAAGATTCTGAATCCACACAAACACCTCCGACCTTGTCACGCAAGATATCAATCATCGTTTCCACAGTGATATCACCTGCAACATCAAATAGGGAATATTAACAGGGCATAATCCAAAGTTTTGATGGGTATTACATTGGTCAAAAGTCTGTAACTAAGGCTGAAGCTATCGCCATGGAAGGTGAGAACAATACCCTTCAACTTAGATGAAAAAGTCAACCCATTTTTGAGTGAAATTCGGGGGGGGGGGGAGGAATGTAGTCCATACGAAAATGCTTACTTTCTAACAACTTCCAATTTAAAAGAGGCCACCACCCCTCTGTGTACAGCAAAATCTTCTCCCATATCCTGCCAAGACACATGGAGGCCCCAGAGTCCTGTGGATTGCTTCTTTGTTGCTTGATACAGCTGTCTTCACCAAGTCTTCGTTAAAGGGAGATCACAGTATTGACACTAAAGGCTATTCTCCCCCCCCCCCCCCGTTTTCTCTTTCAGATGAAGTTTTGCACATTCTTCATATGTCACTATTCATAACGAAAATGAACCACAGAAAAAAATTAACAAAACCACCATTTTTCCTACCTACTTGACTGAGTCAAACTTTGTTAAGCTGCTGGTGATCGTTTAACTTAGTTAAAAACTTTTACAGAGTATAAGAAGATAAAATTCCTTCTAGGTGCCAAGTTAATCACCGAATCATTGTCTGGGAGCTGTGGGTCACACAGGACAACTTACTCAGTGGGTTCAGACTGGAGTCACTGTGTAGGATTGTCCCGTTCAACTATCAAACACAAACATCCCATGAGGTGCCTATAATACACTGAACAAAAGTCTCCAAAAGCTTTCCGGGAATGTTTCATTACTTGTCTAACAAAAGCGAAGTCCCAAGTTCCCTTCAGTCTTTTGTCTATGTGAAAGGTTCTCAAAACAATGGATCTCTTCGTACTTACCTTCCAGTTTATCTAGGCTCTCCTTCCCCAAGCAACAATCAGAATGATTATCTCCTTGAGAAAAGACTTGAGCAAAATTGAATTCAGTATCTGCTGTCCACCAGCCTTGATTTTCTGCATAACTTCTAAGCCCAGGATGCTCCGCATCAATTTTTGTGGTTAAGGAAAGCTGGCTGCAAATACATTTTGTTCCCTCTGTGGGGGGAAAAGAAAGCTATTTAAAGAGACTTAAAAATGGAGGGTATAGGATCACATAATAAATTAAAAGCAGTAAGCTGTATTCCTTTTTTCATGCTGTGATATCAGCTCAAATTTTAGGTTTTCGAGGCCACCATGGGGATGGCAGAATCCCCTGCCCTCAGGCACCATCCTCTGCTGCCAATCATAAGTGGGGACACCTAGCCTGGCATCTCGGTAACTGGTAATGTCACTGCATTGCTGGCAACACAGGACACCCTGGTATTTGGACAAAAACTCTATGGTAAAAATGACTTCTACCAAAGAGTTTTTGTATGCAGGCCTATAAAGAAAAGAGTTTCTCAATGACCAATGGAAGTAAAATTACAAAATTACTTTCAATTTTAAAAGAAAAAGCAGCTCTTTTTTTCTATCCTCTAAATTTTTTTCTCCTTAGTCATCAGAACTACAAATCGTAAGTTTATTTTTTCCCTTTCTGTGCAAAATGTCCAGTTAGTAATAAATGTAGTCATTGTCTTCTTGCATGTGTTGGAAGTGATGTTGCCACATCACTGGTGATACTGCTAAGATGCTGGACAAGGCCTCCTGCTGCCAGCAAATTCTCCCCTCCCCCCCAAAATGATTACCTGGCAACACTGGTTGAACTACACATGAAGAAGACACAATGGTTTAATATATGCAGGGTTACTAGCCTCAAGATGAGTCCTGGGCCTATTCTGCACACAATAGATAATGCGCTTTCAATGCACTTTAGAAGTAGACTTTCCTGTTCTGCACAGGAAAATCCAGCTGCCAAAGCACATTGAAAGTGCATTACCCTATGTGTGCGGAATGGGCCCTAGAGTTCTCCTGGAATTACAACTAATCTCCATACTACAGCAATCAGAGCATGGACTCTGTGACATATAAAACAATAGAGTTTACATTGTCTTTGAACTTTTAGAGAGACAAACTTGATGGCCGTGCAAACCTCAAAAGCTTAACCTCTAGAACTAACTGCATTAGACTCCCAGTAGCTGACTCAAGAGCATAACCTTTCCTAGAACATGTTCAGATTATCCAACACAAGCTCCAGTGCAGAACAGATCAACACTTTTTGAATGCAACTTGTTTCTGCTTCTCCCTAATACGGTAAGGTTATTGATTTATGTATCATCACGGCAGTTCCAAAGAACACTACTACAAATGGGAAAATGTAAACTTTTAATTGTCCTACCCTTACAGCGAGCAGGAGGCCCAGTTGTTTGCAGCAGTGCTAAGTGGCTCACAAGGTGCGCCCCATCTTTATAGGCCAGGGACAAGGCAACAAAATGGATCAAGTTACAGTGCACGGTCCATAAAGTAAGAGCGCTTTTCATCAAAGTGTACTTAGCCTACCAAGCTCCTATTCCTTTTCAAGTTTTCCTACAGTAACAAAAACTAAAGGAATTTCACACCAAAGGGGACTTTCATAAAGGTCTTAAGCAATGACCTGCCCCACATGGTGTCCTGAACTTAGGCTCTCACATTCCTTTCCTTTGCAATGGATAGGCAATCAACAGGCACATTCATTTATGTCTGAAGATAGGTGCCAACCACTGAAACAAATTGGACCAGACATGCCAAGCATGCATGTCCGCATGCAAAGAATTTCAACCAGATTGGACAAGATTCTAAAGGATAACGCAAGTTGCACAATTTCCCTGAAAACTTCGAGAAGCTTTCAAGTACATTTAAAAGCCAGGACTAATCTGCACATGAAAAACTGCTTTTGACATGTGTTATTGTAGAGGCTGGTGAAGTTCAGGGTCATTCTTTTTTTTCCTGAGATGCTGACAGCTAGAATTGCTTCAAAGCACAGATGCACAAAGCAAAATGCACAGGCTATTGCACATGGAAGAGGTTAGCTGTGTCTGGTTTGATATTCCTTGCACATGAGATCTACTCGAGCAAGGAAAACGGGTAAGAACAGTCTTCTGTATTGTGCACAGGCACTGGATCCTGGCTTATAGTCCAACAAACAGCTCCCCCAGTAACTGCAAAGCATTGTGCACAGGGCTGCTTTGAAGTCATTGATATCTTCGTTGCTGTCGTTGCTTCGTTGCTTTGAAAGCCCATTTTGGGCTTTAAAGTATGGAAATAAATGGATACTTGTAAATAAAAGCAGACCTGTGATTTTTGCTGCCGCCCAGTATTTCCCAACAGTCTCCAATATCCAAGCTTCTTTCCTGTCCACGATGAGAAATGCACTCTGGAAAGAATGGCACGAGTTCCCGTCTTCATAATAGTTTCCACCTTGGCCATATTCTTCCAACAGAGAGACTATTACATCCAAGGCTTCTTTCGCTGTTGCACCCCTTTCTAGACCAAGCCTGGCAAAATGGGGTGGGGGAAGGATGAGAAACTGTTTTAAACAACCCAACACATATAACTGAGATAATATGCTTGGATACTAACATATTCTATTAATTGAGTCAGGAGTAGCTATTAGTAATATTTGAAGCACTTTAAATCGGTATTTTCTGGTTTGTAATTGTATATGTCTATATGTAAAGATTGTACAAGGACCAGTAAAGTTACGAAAATAAATACACTGGTAAAAATAAAATCTGAAGCAAAACAGCATGTGGCTGCCATGCAATCTGCTGCTTCTGGAACAGGTCTGAGAACTACAATAAGGATTCATCCAACACTCCTATCCATCCTTTGGCCTGGGCTTCTCTTTGAGAGCAGGTACCAAATCTAATGTCTTCACATCTAATATCTTGCTGTTTCTGAATTCTATCGTCTCCAACCACCTTGTGTTTCCTACTACCACGTGAACATTTGGAAATTAGGCTTGTTGCCCCCCCCCCCCCCGCAGGGAATCCATTGTCTTGGGGCAGGAGGACTTCCCAGCAGCAAAGAGAGGCCTAGGATGGTGTCACCAGAATGTGGTGATGCCACTTCTTGTGTGCCCTGAAAGTGATATCTTCATGTCACTGGAAACATGAGGTGCTTTGGTATTTGGGCAAAAACTCTGTGGTAAAAAAAATAAGCTGCTACCATAGAGTTTTTGCCCACATACCAGAACATCCAGCTTTATTGGTGAAGTGATGATGATAGTTCCAGTTCACACTAGAAGTAGCGTGCTGGCAAAACCACTCTAACCATCTACCCCAAATTGAGGTCTTAACTTTTCTATTCAGGCCCTCATTCATACTACAATTCTATTTATTTCTTTAGAGTATTTCAATGCTTCCTTTTCAGAGTCTTGCTCAAGGCAGCTTACATTTAAAACCATCTATCGATATAAAAACAAACAGCAAAATTCACACTTGGCTCTAAGGTAAGATGATGAAACGTGGTAATTAATCCACACAAACACAAGTTATATACTCCTGGGCTCACAAGCTTAACTATTAAGATGATTTATAAAAGATTCAAACCAATACAGTGGCTGAGTGTTCCTGAAACTTCTTCCACTGCCCAAGCAAAGGCTGAACATTGGAGGATATAAATAAAACAACTCTCCAATATTATTTGTCATATGACTAAATCATAAGAAAAAATTGCTCAACGTGCAATTGAAACAACTGGCAATGGCAAGACGTATCAACCAAGGAGTCTATAGGCTCCATTCTGTGCTGAAGGTGGATGTTAGTCCTGCCAGGCCACCTGCTGGTCATGGAGGACCAACCTCATCACTCTAAGTTGTGGCTGTAGAGTTGCCAACTTCCAGACAGGGAACCAATAAGAAGGTCAAATGGTGTAAGTTGAAAAATGGGGGGGGGGGACCATTTGAGACTAATAGAAAATCAAATTTCATAGGAATTACAACTGAACTCCAGTATATAGCAGTCACTTCCTCCGGGGAACATGCCACAATACCCTGCTAAGCTCCCCCCTTTCCTGGGGAGGGGTGGGGTCTGGGGAAAGGGGGGAGCTTAGCAGGGTATTGTGGCATACAGTCCACTCTCCAGAGCACTCTCCAAAGAGACCCCACCCCTCCCCAGATTCGACCCCCAACTCTCCAGGAATTTCCCCACCTAGACCTGGAAACCCCATTAAGTTGTCCTGCACAAAGTTCTAGGGTTTCCTTTCATACCTTCTCCTAACACTTAAAAGTTAGCTCATATAGTAATCAAAGTTAAACATTATATTTCAATCTTTCATAATTTCATTTAATGATGCCTTGTTGTTGCTATCAACAGTTTGGAAATTCATTTCACAATACAATTGCTCCTGTAGTATTTAATGGAAACTGATTTACACCCATGTAATAAAGTGCTCATCCTTCCTTTATGCATCTGAAAAGCATGAGAGATTGGCAGGGGGGGGGAATAAAAGCAGAAAATTCATTAGCAAAAGTCAAGGGATAAACAAGGATTCTAGTACAGAGGCTTGTAGGAGAACAGGGGAATGATCTTAGATTAACTTATTTATAATTAGCATTTTAATATGTTTTTCTTGCTAAAATAATTGGCTTCTTAACTAATTCTAATTAATACAGCTGGATCTGTCCACATGAAAACTCACCAAGTACAGTTATGTGGTCAACAAGCAAAGCAGCAATTAGACCAAGAAACAATAAATCTGTTTGCAAACTGTACTTAATGAGTGGGGAGCAGGTTTCATTGGGGAAAATCTTCCCCAGATTTTACCATAGCCTACAATCACATTCACATTCTCATTTGAAACTGGAATTTTATGACATTTCCATTCCACCCTTTCCTTTATAGTTTTTGTTCTTGTCTTGATGCTTCGCTTAGTAGTAAATTGAATCATATGATAAGAATGAGACTGCTAACTCTAAGACTGTCAATCACTTTGATGGACAATGTTGTTCTTTTTATGGTAGATTTTTAATATTTTAGCAGATATTACAGAAAGAGAAAAAAAACCTATAGAATAAAGAACAATCAAGCCTCCTACATCTTCCAGCATTATAAGATTATTACTGTTGTTGTTAATTTTATTTCTCTTTAGTTTCTCTTTCCCACCATAGTATAAATCATAAACAATAAACTAATCATTCCATTCTGATTATACCATTTCATCATATCCCAATTATAGGTAAGTCTACATTTACTTTCATTAATCTTCAAAGCTACAGATCATCCAATTATTTCCTTCTCTTTCATGTAAGAAGTCAATCAAAGGTTTCCATAGCATCATAAACAAAGTTGTAGTTTTTTTCTCTAACCATAAAAGGATTTTCAAGAGCTCATTTATTCAAATCCTTCACAAATGTTTCCCATTGGAATGCATAGGCTGAAATAATACCAAAAGGTAAAGGTATCCCCTGTGCAAGCACAGAGTCATGTCTGACCCTTGGAGTGACACCCTCCAGCGTTTTCATGGCAGACTCAATACGGGGTGGTTTGCCAGTGCCTTCCCCAGTCATTACTATCTACAGGGAAGTAATTACTCCATAGGCACTGTGTTGGGGATTTCTGACATGAGGATCCACATGTACTGTGAGGCTTTTGTGAACAACAGTCTGCATCGTCAACTCAATAAACGATTTTATTTTAAAACATTTGTTTGATTTAAAAATATTTATGTTTCTGCCTTTCTCCTGAGCATCTCAAGACTCAGGATACAATATCTATACACATACAACAGACAGTGCAGTATACTGGTCAGAGAGTTGAATGCAGATTTGCAAGACCCCGGTTCAAATCCGCTCTCTGCAATGAAAGTTTGCTGGATGACCTCGGGCCTACCACACACTCTCAGCCTAGCCAACCTCATGGGGTCGGTGTGAGGACAAAAGAGAGTAGTGGAGAACAATATTAGTCACTTCTGGTCCCTAATGGTGGAAGACTTATTATTGATTTCTTGCCCAGAACATTAAGAAGACCAAATCTGTAATGTAGTTCTTAGGCACTCACCGGACCAGATCCATTCCTAGGAGAGCTTCTGGTTCAGAGGCCGCTTCTTTGATCACAGTGGCTTTGTTTGCAATGCACACTCCATGTTCGTTGGCTCCCATTTCTGCTCCCCATAGCCACGATGGTCTGCTCAGTGCAACAGCATGGGTTTTGGGCACCTGATCAATCTCAATATATGTGCACTACAGAGAAGGGAGGAAAAAAGACATTGCTGAAGCAGTTGGCATTTCTGTTATGTTTTCACTTTACAGTGTAGTAATTTTTGCCTTAGGCAGGCAGGAAAGGGGCAGCTTGTTTATTTACATCAAGTAAGAAGGAGCTTATGTGGTTCTTCTTTCACAAGAAGTCACAAGCTGGACAAAGTCAGGGCCTTTTGGGAAGCATTTGAGGGTAGGGAAAATTTTGTCAGCAATGCACCAATAAGTCTCAGTAGTGGGGTGGGGGGAGGGGAGGGGAGGGACCTCAGCAGAATATGATGCCATTGGGTCCACCCTCCAAAGTATCCATTTTCTTGAGGTGAGCTGATCTCTGTAATATAGAGATGGAGTGTTATTCTGGGCAATTCCCAGGTCCCACCTGGAGGTTAGTATCCTTAATCTACAGCCTGAGCAAGCCTATCTTAGAGATGCTAAATTAATGACCTGTTTCAGACTTTGTTTTCCTGTTAGATCAACAGCTAATGATCAACAGCACCGCCATTCTATGGGTTATCAACAAACACAATTTTTGTATTGTCAACCCACTAGATACTGCCTACTGCATAACCCTTTTTGTTATGCCAGTCTCTTCCAACCATACTGAATTGCTGGGCTGCTCAACTCTGTCTTTCTCCCTCTCTCAGACTTTACTAATCCTAAAGTTACGACTTCTTGTGTTCACAACTCAAATAATTAGCTGTAAAGCAGAGCCTCTTATATTGTATTCAACAGCTCACTCATGGGAAAATTCACAGGTCAAAGTAGGGTTGCCAGGCAGTGGTACTGCCTGGTAACCAGCAGGAGGACTGTAGGATATGCACTGTCACAGGAGATTGCTTGGTTTTTGTAAAAGCAACCCCATGTATTTACTGGAAGTTCTCACCAAAAGTGACAAAGAGTCACTCTAGGAATCACCGATAACCCTAGGGTAAGATTTAGGCAGCCCTAATCTTAAGGCAAGTAGTACAAACTGTTGCACATTTTGACAGACTAGAAGAAATACATTTTGCATTAATAAAGATTGCAACTTAACAGCATCTTCTCTTGTAGCACAAACTTCACAGTTTAAGGGTTAAGAATACCAAAATATAGGTTTTCAGTCAGTACACTACAGAAAAGCAACAGAAAAACCTGGAAATACTATTGTAGTGGGCCCTAAGTACTCAGAAATTGAAAGCAAATGAGATTTTAAACTGCTTTGATTGACAAATCTATAAAATGCATAGTGCAATCAACAATCAGTGTTTTAAAAACCTCTTCCTAATTATATATTCTTATAGCCTTAGTCAAATGCCAGAAGCAAGACAAACTATTGAGGAAACTGTATGTTACTGGAACTAATTCAAGGAAAACTAGTAAGTGTTTTATAAATTAAAAAAACACAATTCTCATATACTAGGTTTTTTTCCCTCCCAATATTTTTAAAAGTTAAATGAGCATTTCTTAAGAAACAGAAAAGTAATTAAACATACTAAAATATTACAACCAGGGGAATTCTTTTAAATTATTATATTACCAAGGTTTTAATAATTAAGAATGCATTCTGCTTACATACTGTGTTCAGTTTTCAGCACCACAATTGAAGAAGGATGTAGAGAAACTGGAGCGAGTCCAGAGGAGGGGGACGAAAATGGTGAGGGTTTTGAAGACCAAAAAGTATGAGGAAAGGTTGAGGGAGCTTGGTCAGTTTAGCCTGGAGAGAAGACGACTAAGAGGTGATACGATAACCAGCTTCAAGTACTTAAAGAGCTGTCACATAGAGCGGTGGTCCCCAACCACGGGGCCATGGCTCCCTGCCTCCACAGGGCTGCGCTGGGCCGCGCATGCGCGTTTGTGCCATGCACAGCCACAAACACGCATGTGCGGCCGGGCAATCGCCCTCCCTGCCGCTGCCGGTCTGCAGCCTGAAAAAGGTTGCAGACTACTGACATAGAAGATGGAGCAGAGTTGTATTTATTGCCCCAGATACTTGGACCAGAACCAATAGGTTGAAAATAATTCAAAAGAAATCTTGACTAAATACCCAGAAGATGTTCCTGACAGTTAGAGCGGTTCTTCAGTGGAACAGGCTTCCTCGGGAGGTGGTGGGTTCTCCTTATTTGAAAGTTCTTAAGCAGAGGGTAGATAGTTACCTCACAGAAAGGATGATTCAATGAATTTAGGCAGATTGTAAGTGGCTAGGCAGAAGGGATTGGGTCCATGCTTGGTTCTTGTGGCCCTTTCTTACATGCCCATGAAAATGCTGAATGCCACTTTGGGGGTGGGAAGCGAATTTCCTCCAGGCCACACTGGCCATGGATTCTGGGTTACAGGAAATTAATCACTAAACAAATACTCTGAGATTTGTTCAGTTTTCTAAAGAAACAGCTTTTCATACCATGCCTTCAATGAGTTTAGAACAGCGTAATGCTGCTTAGGATGACAGTTGTATTCAGTCATAAATCTTAGCTATTGACAGGAGAGAAGGTACTGTCATAATCTCAGTTCCACATTCTTTACACCAAATACATTCCTTCACACATTCCTTCATACATGTCACACACTGTTTTTGCTGACCCTTTATCATGATCATGTTTGGCATGGCCTTAACTTTAAAACTTGTTTAACTCTGACAAAGTAATTAAATGGTGCCTTGCCCAAGGTTATTTCAATGCATATCCCACCTAGCCAAGACCAGCTGGAGAACCAGATTGCATAGCTATCATGTCACCCTGTAGTAACAGAAAACACCTGGGAACCTGTAGCCTGAATCATAGAATCACAGAGTTGAAAGGGAATCCAGGGTCATCTAGTCCAGGGTCATCCCTGCACACTGCAAGAACTCACAAATACCTGCCTACCCACAGTGACTCCAATTTTAGGCCCCATCAAAAATCTCCAGAATCCAGCCTGGTCTGGAGGAAATTCGCCTACCATCCCACAGTAGCAATCAGCAATTCCCTGGGCATGAGGCTGGATATTTGTATATTTAGAGTGGATATTTATATATTTCCCCCTTCAAGGATCGCTGCCTTGTTGTGGCAAGGGGGCTTGCGTAGTTCAGTGAAGCTATGAGCTATACCGTGCAGGGCCACCCAAGACGGACAGGTCATAGCTGAGAGCTCTGACAAAAGGTGATCCACTGGAGAAGGAAATGGCAAACCACTCCAGTATCTTTGCCATGAAAACTCTATGGACAGTTCCAATAGGTATAACGATATGACGCTGGAAGATGAGCCCCTCAGGTCGGAAGGTGTCCAATATGCTACTGGGGATGAGCAGACGGCTAGTACGAGTAGCGCCAGAATGAATGAAGCGGCTGGGCCAAAGCCGAAAGGACGCTCAGTTGTGGAAGTAACTGGTGGCGAAAAGACAGTCCGATGCTGTAAAGATTTTTATTCCATAGGAACCTGGAACGTCAGATCCATGAATCAAGGCAAGCTGGACGTGGTTAAACAAGAAATGAGAAGACTGAACATCGACATTTTAGGAATCAGTGAACTAAAATGGACAGGAATGGGTGAATTTAATTCAGATGACCATCAGGTATACTACTGTGGACAAGAATCTCGCAGAAGAAATGGAGTAGCCTTCATAATCAATAAGAGAGTAGGAAAAGCAGTCTTGGGATACAATCCCCAAAATGACAGAATGATCTCAGTTCGAATCCAAGGCAAACCATTCAACATCACAGTGATCCAGGTCTACGCCCCAACCACTGCTGCTGAAGAGGATGAAGTTGATCAGTTCTATGAAGCCCTACAACACCTTCTAGAAGCAACGCCCAAAAATGATGTGCTTATCATCATGGGGGATTGGAATGCTAAAGTAGGAAGCCAAAAGATAACCGGGATAACAGGCAAGTTTGGCCTTGGAGTACAAAATGAAGCAGGGCACAGGCTGGTAGAATTTTGTCAAGAGAATACAATGGTCATAGCAAACACTCTTTTCCAGCAACCCAAGAGACGACTCTACACATGGACATCACCAGACGGTCAACACAGAAATCAGATTGACTATGTGCTCTGCAGCCAAAGATGGAAAAGTTCTATCCAGTCAATAAAAACAAGACCAGGAGCTGATTGTGGTTCAGATCATGAGCTTCTTGTTGCAAAATTTAGGCTTAAATTGAAGAAAGTAGGGAAAAGCACTAGGCCACTCAGGTATGAACTAAATCATATCCCCGACGAATACACAGTGGAGGTGACAAATAGATTTAAGGAATTAGATCTGATAGACAGAGTGCCTGAAGAACTATGGACGGAGGTTCGCAACATTGTACAAGAGGTAGCAACTAAAACCGTCCCAAAGAAAAAGAAATGCAAGAAATCAAAATGGCTGTCTGAGGACGCTTTACAAATAGCTAAGGAGAGAAGGGAAGTGAAAGGCAAGGGAGAAAGAGAAAGATACACCCAATTGAATGCAGAATTCCAGAGAAAAGCTAGAAGAGATAAGAATGCCTTCTTAAATGAACAGTGCAAACAAATAGAAGAAAACAATAGAATGGGGAGGACCAGAGATCTTTTCAAGAAAATTGGAGATATGAAGAGAACGTTTCATGCAAAGGTGGGTATGATAAGGGACCAAAATGGTAGGGACCTCACAGAAGCAGAAGAGATTAAACAAAGGTGGCAAAATTATACAGAAGAACTATACAAGAGCGAGCTTAACATCCCTGATGACCACAATGGGGTAGTTACTGACCTGGAGCCAGACATCCTGGAATGTGAAGTCAAATGGGCCTTAGGAAGTCTGAGCAACAATAAAGCTAGTGGTAGTGACAGCATTCCAGTTGAACTATTCAAAATCTTAAAGGACGATGCAGTAAAAGTGCTACACTCAATATGCCAGCAAATTTGGAAAACTCAACAATGGCCACAGGATTGGAAAAGGTCAGTTTACATTCCAATCCCAAAGAAGGGCAATGCCAAAGAATGTTCAAACTACCGCACCATTGCACTAATTTCTCATGCTAGCAAAGTTATGCTCAAAATCCTACAAGCTAGGCTCCAGCAATATGTGGACCGAGAACTTCCAGAAGTACAGGCAGGATTTCGAAGAGGCAGAGGAACTAGAGATCAAATTGCCAACATACGCTGGATCATGGAGAAAGCTAGGGAGTACCAGAAGAACGTCTACTTCTGCTTCATTGACTATGCTAAAGCCTTTGATTGTGTGGAGCACAACAAATTGTGGCAAGTTCTTAAAGAGATGGGAATACCAGAGCATCTTATTTGTCTCTTGAGAAATTTATATGCAGGTCAAGAAGCAACAGTGAGAACTGAACATGGAATCACTGACTGGTTCAAAATTGAGAAAGGAGTTCGGCAAGGCTGTATACTGTCGCCTTGCCTATTTAACTTGTATGCAGAGCACATCATGAGAAATGCGAGATTAGAGGAGTCACAAATTGGGATCAAGATTGCAGGGAGAAATATCAACAACCTCAGATATGCAGATGATACCACTCTAATGGCAGAAAGTGAAGAGGAACTAAAGAGCCTGTTGATGCGGGTGAAGGAGGAGAGTGCAAAAGTTGGCTTGAAACTCAACATCAAGAAAACAAAGATCATGGCATCCGGCCCTCTCAATTCCTGGCAAATAGAAGGGGAAGAAATGGAGATAGTGACAGATTTTATTTTCCTGGGCTCCAAGATCACTGCAGATGGGGACTGCAGCAAAGAAATTAAAAGACGCTTGCTCCTGGGGAGGAAAGCTATGGCAAATCTAGACAGCATCCTAAAAAGCAGAGACATCACCCTGCCAACAAAAGTGCGTTTAGTCAAGGCTATGGTTTTCCCAGTTGCAATGTATGGCTGCGAAAGTTGGACCATAAGGAAGGCCGAGCGTCAAAGAATTGAGGCTTTTGAACTCTGGTGCTGGAGAAGACTCTTGCGAGTCCCTTGGACTGCAAGGCGAACAAACCGGTCAGTCCTAGAGGAGATCAGCCCTGACTGCTCTTTAGAAGGCCAGATCCTGAAGATGAAACTCAAATATTTTGGCCACCTCATGAGAAGGAAGGACTCCCTGGAGAAGAGCCTAATGCTGGGAGCGATCGAGGGCAAAAGAAGAAGGGGACGACAGAGAATGAGGTGGCTGGATGGAGTCACTGAAGCAGTAGGTGCAAACTTAAATGGACTCCGGGGAATGGTAGAGGACAGGAAGGCCTGGAGGATCATTGTCCATGGGGTCGCGATGGGTCGGACACGACTTCGCACATAACAAGGCATTTATATATTTAGTTAGATAAGGTGAAGTTTCACCTTATAACATCAATCAGAAACCCTTATAGCTCTAGCAAATTTAGCTGTGTGTGCAATGGAATGTAAGGAATACAAGCACTTTTCTTCCACACACTGGCAAAAGCTTTGGAATACAAGAAATTTGCAGGGGCAGCCAGCAACAGAACAGAAGCTATGGCTTGTATCCAACTAGTGCATCCACCGGCACACGGATTTCTACCCACATTCCTTTTCTCTTCTTCTCCCTCCTTCAGTATTTTGGGTGAGATAAAAATCTAATAAAATAAATTTGATATTACCTCTTGCAATCTTGTTCATACTTCAAGGGTAGAAATCAGTCCACATGCAAAAATGCCAGTCAGGATCCAAGCCTATATTTACTTGTGAGCTTGAACAGTGCACATGAGCGTGCTCCCTGCTTTGTCCACCTTATTTGAAGTGAGTAGCAACAATTTGTAATGAACAGTTATGTGCTTACAAAAGAAACAGGACTTAATAAATATACCTGGGGGGTGGGGGAAAAGGGGAGGAGCAAGAAAAGTCAAACAGAAAAACAAATAATTTTAAATATTCACCTATATGATTATCATAGTGTATACAGCAGTTTAGATCTGAGGAAAATTCTCTGTAAAACAGATATGATAATACTGTTTACCTCAACTTTGCATCCTGGTTCATATGTAGCAGCAGAAAAGTAAACTACCTCCTGTACCTCATCCCTTGGTCGTGCAGAATTTTTTCCAAATATCACAAGACCTTCTTTAGCATGTGGTGGAAATGCCACAAAACAGTAACTCGGAGGTATCAGAGCCATCCTAAAGAAAGAGAAAGAAAATAACTGGTATCTCAATACAATGCTTAACCTAACTGCAATAGACATTGCAAAATAGTTAAGACAACTGGGGACCTGAGAGAATAATTGGGGGGGACCCCCCATCTCACCCAACTCCAGCCCCACTGTAGCAGAACCTCCCATTCCCCCCAACCACAGCTTTGTCGTCTCTAGGGCAGTGCCAGCACAATCTACCTCCTCATCCCAAAAAAACCCATCTTAGCCATAGTAAAGGCTCTCTTCCCTCCACCAACACTGTTGCCCTTGTTCATTTATTTATTTATTGCATTTCTATACCGCCCTCCCATAAGGCTCAGGCCCTGAGCCTTATGGGCAGTTTACATAAAACATCATGAATATATACAGAAAACTAGTGACAGTAACATAACAGTGGTTCCAAAATTGAACATAACAAATTATAACAAAATACTATAACAGATTCACAGTGTGACAACGCTCAACTTTTCACATGAACCTGTGAGAGGTCAGCACGGTTCAGACCATGGAGGGGGTCTTGGGGGGGACCAACAGAAGTTGTTGAGTTGGCCGGCCTCAACCAAATGCATGGTGGAGGAGCTTCCTTTTACATGCCCTTTGGAATTGTGGGTGGATTTCCACACCTGTTAAATGTAGCATCATGCCAGTCAAATGTAGGCATTATATTCTGGCTTCTTCACATGACGTTGCCCACATCCAGCATCTGGCCAGCTGACAGCTCACTGCATCCTCCATTTTAAAGCGCTTCTTTGGGAATCGCATAAAATGGATTCACCACCCTGAAAAGTGCTGGTGACCGGAGAGCAACCAGCAGAAGGAAGATATGGAGGCTCAAACACATGAGAGTCATCTGTATCGTGCCGCCCACGCACCTGGGGACCAGAATGGCAATGTGCTTGGAGAAATGAATAGGCAGACATGCATGTAGGCAATGCCAGAAATAAAAGACCTTGAATGGAGATAGATGTGATGGGGGGAAAGAAGGTGGTGGGGGCCTCCTGAGCAGTGAATAAAGAAGTCCATGGACCCCTGGTTGGGAATCCCTGCTCTCCGTATGGCCACTCATGAACACAGGAAGCCCTGCTTAGCAGACAGCAATCTAGAGCTATGCAGGATCTTGAACTGCCTGTTGCTCATTTTAAGGTTACAGTAGTTACAGCTCAGGATGTGCTCTGCCCAGCAGGGGGGGGGCAGGAAAAATTGCTTTCCATATTTTGTGTCATTAGCAGCTTATCACTGCCCAATCTAGAGAGAACTCTTGGAAGGTATTCAGACCTTACACCAAATCATTATTGTAGTCAGCCAGCAAACCACGGTTTGAAGCAGGAGTGCCGATCTGTGCTAACTATGCTAACTTTGACTGGCTATCTGAATGGACAAAAGACATTCGCAGCTAACCATAATACAGGTTCTCAGCTATGGTTAATGCAAACCATGATGAGCCACGATGATCCTTCTTACTTGTTGTTCTTACACCACAAATTTTATCCACATTTATATTCATGGTGAACTTCCCAGATCTGCTGATATAACACTCAATGATCTGACTATGACACATAATTTTGATCCATCACAAAGCAAGTTCCCCATTTCCCAAGCCACACTGGCTGTGAAGATTATAGTACACATTGTGCATTTTACAGACAGAACTGGAGGATTTACCACTAGGATTGCTATACATGTAGTGATAGATCAGTTCCATCACACCATCCTAACCTATCTTCTGAACATTTGGCTTAGATATTTCATTTGTTTCATTTGCTATAAACTGCTTGTTACTGGTATTTTTAAAAGCCTGGTGGTAAGGCTGTTTGAGATCATTCCCCTCCCCCCCCCCCTTTAAAGTACAAATTTATGGGAAAGCAATGGAATGAGAAGACCGGATATAATTCAGTCCTACTTGTGTGTTTCATTTTTTATTTTAATGCATTATTCATGCCCAGTTAATTAGTTCCAAGGGAAATATATAACTGGTTGGTTTGATGCAGATCTTATCAGACAAGACAATGGTCAGAAGCAATTTCTAATTCCCTTATGACTTCTGAAGTGACAACTTGCAAGTGATTTCTTACTGTCAAGTGCTTCTTGATGAAAATTAATCTCAGGGGAACTGGAGTGTACAGAGCACTTTCAGCTCCTGTTTGTTCAGCTAATGCCTTTCTGGTTACTATACCAATGTGCTGAATACTGGCTGGTATGCTGAAGAGAAAGTAGCTTTGATTAATAGGCCAACATATTGCTTTCTAGGAATATTCCAGTTTGACAAACCCTCAGTGGGCCTGAAATTCATAACAAATTCACCATTCAGAATTACTCTATACAGATAAAGGTGGGTATCTGAGATATGTTTTGTATGTGTGCAACTTAGCACAGAGCAGAAGAGTAAAAAGTGGACAGAAAAGTTTGTATATACTTTTACTTAATTTTTACTTTATTTATACCCCACCTCTCTTCCTAATAGACAGGGGTAGTCAACCTGTGGTCCTCCAGATGTCCATGGACTACAATTCCCATGAGCCCCTGTCAGCATGGACTCATGGGAATTGTAGTCCATGGACATCTGGAGGACCACAGGTTGACTACCCCTGCTAACAGAGACTCAAAGCAGCTCACATCATTTTCTTCTCCCCTGTTTATCCTCACAACCACCCTCTGGTAGGTCTGGCCCACAGGACCCAAAGTGAATTCCCGAGATAGAGACTGCAGACTCCGACATGAGTCTCCCAGCTCCTAGTCCAATGCTCAGTCTCACATAAAAGCCTCAGTCACTGTCACCAGCAAGCCATTTTGTCATGTGAGTGCAACAGAAGGCAGGCGTCACATTCCTGTGCTGTTTTTAAAGTTGCTAACTAATATTCCTTTCCAATCACATTAAGTGTCTAATTTGACTTTCTGTTTGGGTGCATTTAATTTGTTTCCACTTGATGATTTTAAAAGTGCAGGCTTTGCAAAAATAGCAGGCATTAATAGCACTGGAAACAGGTCAGTCTTTTGCTGTGGTTTACATTTGAAACAATGGTTAATAAGGCAGGGGGGGTTGTCTAGTGCCTAAAGAAAATGCAGTCACTAGGAAACAACCCACAGGAGTGTGGGAAAAGCTATGCCTGCCTGGCAGTTTCAATGTTTGCTTCCTTGCCGATCTGAAGTCTCTGCGCTCTTTCCTTTTCCTTCCTGACTTAATGCCCAGCAGTTTCCACTCCACAAAACAATCTCAAGATGATGTTCCTTATTGCCTGACAGGCTAGAATACCAGTTGCCTGGCAGACATAACAATGAGGGGTTTTTCAAAGCCCATATTGGCTTTCAATTGCAGACTTCCTCCTCTTTCCTTTCCTTTTTTACAAACCAGTTCTCTTAATTAATATTTTTGACCACTGGCAACCCAAACAGCATGATCTTTTACAAGTAATAATTTATTTAGGAGGCCTCTTTTTAAAAGGAACCCAAACAGAGGGATGGATAGCATTGGTATACATGCACCAATTAGTCACAGATAGCTCCAGTTATGGTACATCATGTTTGGCTAGTGTGGATGAATTATTGCTGCATTAAGTACGACTCTTTAAAGTGACTGTATTTGGTTACATTCATTTTCCCCACCTGATCAATATTAAAAAATTAGTTCCATCATTGGCGGGACATTCCACTGTTCATCCTATGAACACTTCTTTGTGCATAATAATAAATGAATAATAAACAAATATTTGGAAACAAAGAGGCTTTCTTTCCCCAGTTTTTCATGACGATGTACTTTGGCCATTCTTTAGCTGAGAATATGGTTACCAACCTCCAGTAGGTGCCAGAAGGTCTGTCAGCATTACAACTGACCACAGAGATCAGTTTTGCAAGAAAACTGATGGAGCTTGGAAGATGGAGCTGGTGGGTAAACCACACAGTCGCCAGGGGTGGCCAAACTTAGTACGACTCTTTAAAATTATGTAAGCCACCTCGAGCCTTCGGGGGGAGGCGGGGTATAAATATTATAATAATAATAATAATAATAATAATAATAATAATAATAATAATAATAATAATAATAATAATAATAATAATAATAAACTGCAGTTGACCACTAGGAAGGCTTGCTCAGATTCTTGTTCAAGAGCATTCTTTGGATTTGTTATTTGATGTATTTCCTGCAAGGAAGCCTGTTATTAACAGTTACATTTTAAAATGTGAGCAGTTCTTGATATATTCCATTTGGTTTACATACTAAAATCTTCCCTTGTCAGTACCTGTTTATGAATATACATATGTCTATTTCAAGACTTAGGTAAGTGTGGCAAATTTCATTCATTCATGCAAATTTCAAAAAATACACTGTGATTGCTCATCTTTCACTGGCTAAAGCATAAGCTTGGCATCCAATCCAGACTGTCTAGTCTTCCATCTCTCCTCTCACCCCTAAAGAAATGTGTTAGTTCCATAAAGAAGGGCTGAATCATTCAAATTCATAAATTTTGTCTTGGATCAAATATGGGGTGGGCTGGCTAGCAATGGTCAGAAATAGTTTCGTGATTTCTTTATAATATTGTTGCCAGTCGCTGGGATCAAGCAAACTACAAATAATTTTTAAAATACACAAAGACAGGAGGAAAAACATGCATTGCAAGTTTATTCTAAAAATCTGTATTCTGGTTGTATTGGTACTTCACAGGACAGGAAACATATAGCTACTGTATTCTGCAAAAGTTATTGCAGCTTCATGCTACAATATATCACTACAGAATTGTGCCATTAAAGTTTGAAGTAGATTAGATTTTGTAATTTACCATGTATACACAAAGATTTAATACCACAACAGTACAGGAGCCAACTTCAAGTATACTATGTCACATTAAAAGCAGTCCTACCAAACAGTGGTCATTTGGTGTGTTTTTTTAATGTATATAGGACAAATCTCTTTGAGAGAGTTGGATGTTACAGCTTTTAGATCCTAAAAAGAAAATCTGCAAGTACACTTGCAGTTCAATGTTGTGGTTCAAAACATTAAGATTGTCAAACTGTGATTTCAGTTCAGAATTCTACATTTAGAGGGCTGCTGGAGAACTAGATAATGTCATGGTTTCCAGTCTGGAATGCAATATTCTCTGGTAACAGGACAGGGTTAAATAGTTGCCATCACAAACAAGGAAATACTACAGCGCATAAAGTCTGATATATTATTGGTAAGCAAAATCACAAAACTATAGTTACGAAACTACTTTGGCCATATGATTCAATCCAACTCAATGGAGAAAGCAATTCTGCTAGGATTGGTCTGTGGAAGAAGGAAAGCAGGCTGACAAAGGGCACGGTGGTTGGACACGATTGGGGTGAATACTATGGGCGCTAGATTGGGGGGTGTGTGGAAGAATTCTGCAAACGGCCTCTCCGTCCCCCCAGGACCCAGAAAGGCTGCAGGCAGCTGCTATGGAACTCATCGGCAGGAGCAATTCTCACGTGGCAGCGATCTGCAGCCTCCAAGCCCCAGAGGGAAGTGGAAGGAGGAGGGGGTCAAGGGTGGGGGATGGAAGGTGATTGGCTGCCCACTGGACAGACAGGCAAGCCAGTTGGAGGAGGAGGCACTCAGGGGTGGGACAACCGCCCTGAGTGGGTATGAAGCGCTGAGTGGCACAAGCCACGAGACACGCTCTTCTTCCAAGGCCTTACCAGAAATATTAAGTGGAACAGATTGGATGTACTAGGGGCTGGCCAGAAGGCACAGGCATATGACTTATATGCTATTCCCCTGATGCATGACTTCTCCCAAGGAGGGCAACTTAGCCTGAGATTCTGAGACCTGTGTATCAGGTGAAAGAGCTGGGGGAGCAGAGACACCCAGAACTGCCATTTTAACATTCCCAGGACTGTTTTTAATGTTTTTCTTCAATTTTACAGGACTCCCAGGCAACAGGAAGAAGCAGGGGAAGGAGGCAGCTCTCCCAGACAACGGGAAATTGTCTACTCAATCATGATAATTCCCTCATCCTTCTACCACTCTCTGAGCATGTGCAAAGGGGATACATGGTGTGCAGCTGGACTTCCTCTCCTGGCTGGATCTTTTGGAGTGCTGCTACTCCTGGTCTCTCCTTGGAATGCTGCCTGCCTGGGCAGAACTTGTTCTTTGACTGCCTGCTGGACATCTTCAAGGCTGGTTTTCTAATGTGCCTGATTTAAAATACTGTGTTTTCCTGCGGAATTGTAGCTGGGGGAAGTCTTTTTTCCTGATTCTTTTAAAATAGTTCCCCTTTGTTTTACACTGTTATCTTGACTTATATTAAAAGTATTTTGCCTTTTCTCTGGTTCAAAACATTTTAAAATTTTAATGGGTTTCTGCTTGGAGGGAAGGTTCAGTTTGTTACCATTTTTTTAAGTTTATCTTTTAGCATTTTTCTTATTCTGTTTTCCAGTTCTTCATCTGCTATATTTGTAGCTGTTAATCTATAGTTGTTTTAAGTAACTTGCTGTGCTGTGTTTTTTGGGGAAGTGGTTTGCAGAGTTTTAGGGTGTTTGTCTTGTTCCTTAGAACACGTTAATCATTGCAACAGGTTCTGAAGAAAATTTATGGTGGTTTTAAAAACAGGTAGCTGTAGGTAAAGAGTTACGAAATATTTTTAAAAAGATAACCTGGCTTATCTTGTATTCTCTGGTTTGACATTGGCTCTGTTTGTCTTGTGTCTGCTCTTGTTTCTTTGACTACTGACTTCTTTGATTAACTTCCACCCTCCAGTAAGAAACAATGGAGACAAGTAGGATGCTTAGTGCTCCATTTTGCAGGGAACTCCTTGTCTGGGAACCTTTTGGTCCGATCTGCTTGAAATTTGGGCTGGTTGATGTCATTTAGAATAAGTTAGAATAAGTTTGGTGTCATGTGATTAAGCAAACAGCCCCCCAAGCCCCCCTCCTGAAGTGGCCCATAAGGAAGCAGAAATAATTTCACAATTTTGTGTTTGTGTAAATAATCAATGTCTGAAATTATATCAAGGAACTCAAATACCCCCAAATATCAAAATCCTCATCTGAATAATACTGGGTTTTTAAAAATGTTTTTCCGTACAAGGGAGAATGGAATTGACAACACTGCATACATGCCTCAGGTCAAGAAATGCAACATTTAACTGGGAATTTTTTTAAAGTCCTGTATAAAAAGTGCTGTATAAATTGTTTAATTTGGGTACTGCATTGGTCCCATCTAGCTTCAGCAACTCAGAATCTAGTCTAGAAACTCTCTTAATGTAGATACACCCCCCCCCACACACACACACACACACTATGCAGTAATACAGGCACACACACACACAAGCCACTAGCTTTCTGAATCCCAGAAAAGTGGATGGGGATCCAAAACCTTTTCGTAACTAAGAAAACCTATATCAGTCTTCAAATTTATCATACTATCTTGAAACCATAACCACAACCCACACTACAGCTATTTTTACACAAGCAACAATGAAGACCAAACAATGAACAAAGCAAACAAAGGCTTTGTGTTTAAATCCCACAGTTTAGCCTTGAAGAACTGAGGAATTAATCCCACAAGAGGTCATCTGCTTTTTGCTTTTTTAGCAGAATAAAAAACAAAAAGGCAATTTTTAGACACAGTACTGTGGTGCTTCAAATGTCAGAAAATCAAGCATGTTTCAGTAGACTGCAGTCAAAATTCCACATCTCATACGTGCAATCTACCCAAACTCTCATATGCATTACACAGGAGATAGAGGTACAGTGAGATGAATTCTGTGGATGTTTTTAAATGAGTCATAGAAAACACAAAGGCATGGATATATATGGTGAGGAATCGTATTATACTGGCAGAACCTGTAAACCCTCGGAAATAAAAAAAAACCAAAAGCCACAAAAGTGCATTAGAGAGAAAGAAAAGGATCTATGGTAGTGGAAGAAGGATGGAGACTAGGAAAGTAGATGAAGATGCTGGAATTATTAGCAATAACACTGCTCTGGAACTTAATAGGAAATCCAGCTTGCTGTAGTAGTTTGGAGCACTGTAATATCAGGGCTCTCTCCGTCTCACCTCCCTCACAGGGTGTCTGTTGTGGGGAGAGGAAAGGGAAGGCAATTGTAAGCCGCTTTGAGACTCCTGGTAGAGAAAAGCATCATATAAGAACCAACTCTTCTTCTAACAGACCCGCTGAAAGGGCAGATGTAACAACTACAGATAGTAAGCCTGCAGTGATACTCTCTCAAAGATACGCTGGTCCTGTGCCTTGAAGCCTCTTCATCACATACAAGCCTTTCAATAATTATTAAGGCTGAGCCTTGGGGTCACCTACAGCAGGGGTAGTCAACGTGTGGTCCTCCAGATGTCCATGGACTGCAATTCCCACGAGCCCCTGCCAGCGTTTGCTGGCAGGGGCTCATGGGAATTGTAGTCCATGAACATCTGGAGGACCACACGTTGACTATCCCTGACCTACAGCATCCCAGTGGTTGTTACTTTCTATGATCCTGAACCATCAAACATCTGGAGCAAACGATCTATAGATGCCAGAAGAAAAATGTCATCATCCCTGTTTGTTTTAACGGTGGGCGAGAATCCCTGGGTCAGCTAGCGGGCGGCATCCAAAGGGGGCTTCCATCGGGGGGCGCGGCGGCCATTAAGCACGCAGCCCAGAGCCGGCGCCTTGGGATCCGTGGGCCGCTTTCCGGCCGCCCCCACATTCGGGGGAGAACTCTCCGGGGATGATGAGTCACCACCCAGAGGCGCGCGGCCGGAGGGGGGGACGGACCCTGGGAAGGCACCGACGGCAGGGAAGCGGGGGCTTTCCGGGACCCCCTTGCGACCGGAGGAGGGGGGCGGGCGGGCTGGACACTCCCCTCCGGCCACACTTTGCAGCCCACCCCTGCCAGGCCGAGGGCATCGGGAACAGCGGGGGGGGGGGAGGGAGCGGGTCCTTTGCACTGCCGCGCGGACGGACACCCGGGGGGGGGAGGGATGCAGGAGACGGACCGCTCACCTTGCCGGCCTCTGCCGCCGCCGCCGTGCAGCCTCTTCCCCTGCGGTGAGCGAGAGCGAGGCAGGCGGGCGGCCCCTCGCCAGGTAGCAGCTGGCCTCTCCGGCTCACGTGAGCTGCGGCCCCCCAGCGGCGCCGAGCAGCGAAGGAGGAGGCGCGGGCGGCATCGACGGCCGGCCGGCGGCGTCGCTCTCGCTCCTCCTGCCTACCTCCCTCCCTCCCTCCGTGTGCGCAGGCTCGGCCTAGCGGGGCTGCCGCAGGGACAGAGGGCAAGGAAGGAAGGGAAGCCAGAGCTGAGCTAGCTGTGGCCCTGCCCGGTAGGGATGCCAGCCTCCAGGTGGGACCTGGACAGAAAAGGGATGCTTGGGAAGGTGGACTCCCTGGCATTGCAGCCCACTGAGGTTCCAGTCTTCCCCAGGCTCCATCCCTAAATCTCTAGGAGTTTCCCAACTTTGATCTGGCAACCATTCCACTCCCCCATCCACCGCTGGTGGTGGGAGGTGGGGCATGGTAATCCTAGACCCTTCCCTATTAGGCAGGAGCTGGAGATCCCCTGGAATTACAACCCCTCTCCAGACGACAGAAATCAGTTGCCCTGGAGAAAAGGGATGCTTGAGGAGAACTCCATGGCCTTGTACCCCACTGAGATCCCCTTCTCCCCAGGCTCCATCCTAAATCTGGATCTGACAAGCTTACCCAGCCATCCCCCACTAGTGGCCCCACGGCCCCTGGGCAGAAAGGCTTTCTAGCAAAGCATTGCTCATTGCCCAAGGGTTGCCCAAGTCTCTTCTCCCTGTCTGACTGTGTCTCCTCCAAAGCGATCCTAAGCATACTCACTCAGACATCAATCCTATTGCGCGAAGGTAGTTTAGTGTTGTAGCCACAGCCCTGGAATGAAGAAACCTTAAGACGACAGTGTTAAAAAAGAACCTACTCAGTGTGATGAAGCAACAGTGTTCATAGTGAAAGCAGAAGCCTGCACAGTTTGGTGTCATTTTGGCTGACCCAAATGGAAAAGTGGCACATTTTTTTTTTGGCTTTTCCTTTGCAATCCTGCAGTGTCCTGCAGACTTCGAAAAAAATGTGCCTCACCTGCTGATCTGGAATTTACCGACCCCAAGATGCATGGATGATTGTAAAAGCATATGAGGCAGATTTGTGGAAGCCTAAAAGCAATTATGAACCAAAAAGTTAAAGAGACCCAGAACAGCTGTTGCTAAAGGGAAAGGGTGCTATTGTCTTGATCCACTGTTAGTGGGCCTTCCAGAAACATCATGGGAAACTTGACCACCGTTGTTGCATATCTCAGTGTTGGAGCACATGAGAGTACAGATGAGAGAAGTTCCAGGGTGCACAAAAGGGGCAGTCCTGGGATTATGAATCAGTTTCAGTGTTGTTTTTGTGCCTCCTGACCTTGCCGCCAGCACTGCTGCAGCAACTTCCCCCTTCTCTGCTCTTATGACTGGGGACGGGGTAGCTCCCTGCCACTCTTCTCATCATCAGTGCAGGCACAACTCCTGGCCTTCCAACCAAGCCAGTGGCAAGTGAGAGACCTGAGACATGTGCGCGGGGGAATCCCATAACCTTCACAATGCTGAGCCCAGCCAATGTCCTTCTCTGCAGCAACTGGTACAGACAGCTCAATTCTATTGGAGGAGTGGAATTTAAACCTCTCTGCACATTTGTTTTTGTTCACATTTTTCTGCAAACTTAGTATATAGACAAGAGATCCCGTGAAATCCCATTTCCCTCTAGATAAGCCACAATATCCAGGCCTTACATTGGAGCCCGGACACAGTGGTGATGGTGTCTGGGAGCCACTCCAAGCCCAAAGCAGTTCCCAGCATCCACCACTACCATGGCAGGCCTTAGAGCAGCTTCTGATGCCTGTCCATGCTGCAGCCGAGCCCAGAGTGGCTCCCAGTGTCAACTGATGCCACAGCTGAGCCCAGAGCTGCTGTATCACCATGACAGTTAGGCCTGGAGCATGGCTCCCTACTGTTGATTGCAAGATTTTAACCCCCCATGTTTTTTATATTCAGATTTTTCTGCAAACCTGGCAGTGCTCCCAAGTGTGCAGAAAAATCTCTTTAGCCTCCACATAGCCTCAATCTGCAGATTTAGATATCTACAGATGGTGGTCACAGGTGGCTATTAGGATTTGAAATGTCACTGTACAAGAAAGCTACTGCAGTGCTGCAGCTATACGAATCTGAGCACACTCTGCTGCAGCAGCAAATCTTCAAGTCAGCCTGCCAGCCAGCTTAAACACACCCTTTAAAAGTCATGGGAAATAAATCTGCTGTGTAACCCATCAGCAGCCAGGGCTATTTTTGAAGTGAAGGGCATAATTGCAGAACACAGAAGTGAACCCAATATTTTATACTTAATCAGGCTTTATTTTAGACTGGCATTAAAAAAAATAGAAAATTGACAAATTGAAAGCAGAAAAGGCTGAAGTGTGTTTTTAAGCACCATTTGTTAGTAGAAAGGTTTTTGTTCCATGGCTTTTAAAATAAATATGAACTCCCCTTAAGAAAACTATTTTAAAGTTATTTTCACTCTATAAAAAAGAGGACAGTAACAACATTGTTTCAACAAGCACATGTCAGGTAGAAAAATAATGTAATGCACTTTCCCCCCCTTGTGAGTTAACTTCAAGAAGTGTCAGTTGTGCAAAGTCTCTTGATTTCCCTCTCACTAGCAAGTCCTTATAGCTCATCATGCTTATACACAAACTCCCTTGCAGATATAAATCCATCTGTGTCCTCATCTTCTTTAGTAAATATGTCTTCAACCAAAGCATCGTGATGGCTATCATTGACCACGGTGCCATGTCGTTCGAATTCCTTCTTCAAGTACATTTTTACCTGTGGGACATATTGGGACCAAATACTTTAAGAAGCTGTTAAAATGCTTTTCAGAAGCAACAAACATGAAAGAGTATGGTATATCACATAGATCCCCTTGAGATTATTTTGGATGTACCAGGGTGGCTTCTGTATGAGCAAGGAATGAAGGACGACTGGATCCAGCTTCCCAGCGGTCATGCTGAAGCTCAGCATTTTGGCAATAAAATTAATTGCCTGCTTGCATCTCAGAAAATGCATGCAAGATCAGACGTGAACATCATGCCTTGAACAATCTGCCTCCCAGCCTATACCTTTTGAATTTTGTAACATCAAGTCCAATGAAAAGCTCTGGAAAGCCGAAGAGCGTTCACACTGTTTTATATGCATTTAGTTGGTCCTAATCAAGGGTAATACACAGGGTTTGTTCTTGTTTTTAGATTTTGTATAGGTTATTAGAAGACAAGAGTCACTGGAAAAGACAATAACGCTCGGAAAATTAAAGGCAGCAGGAAATGAGGAAGGCCCAGCATGAGATGGAGTGACTGTAAGGAAGCCACAGCCCCGCAAGACTGGAACAAGGCTGTTAACAGGATGATATTTAGGGGGATTTTAATGCACAGGGTTGCCATAAGACGGAAAATAGCTGCACAACCTTTTCTATAGTATCCAGCAATTTAGGAACAGGTCATGTTTTTAACTCATACAACAGCTCAAATGTTGTAACTAAAGAATCTTGGATCTGTCTATATCAGCTGTTTACCCCCTGGGCAGATTTCAAAAACCAAAACAGGTGCATTCTGATACGAGTCCCAGGTGGAATCCCTATTACAACTTGAATTCCAGATTTAGGGACAAAACAATGGAAAGCAGCGATCTGCAGGAAAATAATGTGAAATAATATTTCCCACAATTGGCCCAACTTTGTAAACATGGAGGCTGGAGATGTACTGCCTGCAAATATCCCAAGTAAGTTTTTTTTTAAAGGACAAAGCATATTTCAGATTATGTTCCCCGTACTCTCCTTAACTCAAGGCCATACAGGCTTTATCTTCCTGAGCAGCATCCAAGCCCAGCAGCTCTGCCAACACAGGCTCTGTCAGCTAGTGGGATCTAGCTTAACAGATGGAGATTTTTATTCACAAGTACCAAATCTGAGCAATAAAACTTCAAGAGAAGAACCAACTTCCTTTTCCAGTCAAAGAGCATTCATGAACCAATGTAGAATCCATTCGCCTCCTCACCTCCTCTTTCGATAGCTTCCAGTCATCATTAAGATCCATTTCTTGAAAGGACTCATGAGACCTTGGCCCATTTCTAATTTCTACAAGGTCAATATTGAAGATCAGTGTAGTCTCAGGTGGAATTTTTCCTGCCAAACACAATGATTAACCCAGTGTTTATTTGTGACTTTTCTCCTCACGGATTACATGACCTAAATTCTACAACCAGAAACATAGGAAAATATATGGCTTCCACTACTAGATACCACTGCCCCATCCAAGAAGTCTCCTATAGGATGCTCAGGAGCTACCAGTAGCTTACCAACTGCTGTTTTCATAGAGTAGCCCATGCATCCCTATTTCCCTAGAATACGGGAGAGGCTTCTACCTGGAAACCAGTTGCCAGTCTGAGTAGACAATACTCACCTTGGTTGACTAATGATCAAGTTCTGCGTATCACAATCAACTATTGCTTTACAAAGGTGATTAGACAGACTCATGGAGGAGAAAAGTCAATCAGTGGCTACTAGCCATGGTGGCCTCTCAAGGATGGCAAACTGTGGCTCTCCAGATATCCATGGACTACAGTTCCCATGCTGCTGTCAGGGGCTCATGGGAATTGTAGTCTACAAACATCTGGAGAGCCACAGTTTGGCTACCCCTCCTCTATATACGGAGACAGCAAACTTCTTAATGCCAGTGCTGGAAGGCAACAGCAGGGGAAGGCATGTAGAGCAAAACACTTTTCTTCTCCCTGTAGGGTTAATCGAGATCTTAACAGAAGCAGTGTTAGGCTGTGGGTAAGGGTAAAGTGCTGAAACGTTTCCTTGATACAGGCAGTGATTTCAGTGCCATCTCTAGAAGCATGCTGGAGGAGTCAGCAAACTGGAGCATCTGTATCTGGTTCATAGACTTTTACTCAACCCATGGCTCTTATACAAGTACATTTTAGAGACTGGTCTGGACAGCTGCCTGTATGGGTCAATGCAAATTTTTAATCAGAGGGAACCTGCTATTCCATCACGGGATGCCAGATGGTCAGTTCAGCCGGGAGTAACTACTGGTATTCTGGTGGAAGAAGAAAACACCCATCCAAGAAAAGTTAGCAATAAGATCAGGAGTCAGGAAAGGGCTCTGCCAAGGAATTATTTATAGTGACATCTTGGGACAAGAAGAGAAAGCAGATAATTCTCCTAATGGAGCCCCAGGTCAAAGGCCACTGCTGAGCCAAAGTTCCTGCAATCTCAAGCTCCTCTTTCATGGTTCAGCCTGAAGGAATGATGATTCAGAGGAGAAGAGGGAGACCGTGGGTTTCCTGACATCTGAAGCCTTTAGGAAAACTTGTTCTAATTATAATGTTTCGCAAGACAGACTGGTAAGAATTGGAACCGTGAATTATATACAAATGTTTCCCACGTGAAGCATAAGTGATAAAACAATTAGAGGACTGCCATGCACCTCTATAAATCTGTCTCTTAGCTGTAATGAAATGGGAAGGGAATTGTTGTTTTAGGAAAGTACTGAGTATGGGAAGGGGTGGGACAGATAATGGCTTGTTGGCATTTACCAACCTTGCTAGTGTTGATTTATTTGTCCCACGGGAATATCATTCTCATTCCCGACTCCTTTGATGAGCAGATCCTGGAAGAAATTAGGAATCTAGGGGCCCGTGAAGCAAAGCATCCCCACCCCCAACTTAATAGAAATGTTAAAAGGATGATTTGGGTTCCAGAAGTACCTCCAAATAATTCACTTTCTTGCAGGCCTTTATCAGCCTCAAGGCTGGACAACCTTTGTCATTTTTTTCTCCCTCCAGTTCATTTGCTTGATGGATGGGAGGGAGGAATATAGAGCGTGATGCAGTTTTCTAGAGGTGAATTTGACCCGAGGATTGGAATGTCACCTGATGCTAAGGGCTCAAGGGTATAACTAAATTAGTGGTTCTTAGAAGGGGCTCAAGATTCAATGATTTGGCTGGAAACAGAAGACTGAGCTATGCTTTGGCATAGAATGCACATGGAATTCAATGCTCTGCAGCTACATAACTACAGTTTCTTAAATCAGGTAGCTATATCTAGACAAGAAAAATCGGTTTTTGTGTTTTCAACCACTTAATTCAACAAATGGTGTTGCCTAATATTAACCTTCCTTTTGGTTGTTAATTAATAAATGTATTTTAATACCTTTAAGGAAGTCTGGTTTCTAATGCATATATTGCTCAAGGACCCACAGGTTTGAGCTCTGCCAGCATATTGGAGGAGCAGAAGCTCTTAGGGACCAGGGTTTTGACAAGGCCTTGGCCTCTGTGCCCGGTTCACTGGCCCTGCCAGCAAATGCTGGCAGGGGTTTATGGGAATTGTAGTCCATGAACATCTGAAGGACCACAGTTTGACTGCCCCTGCTCTAGAGCAACTGGTTGGCTGTGTGGAACAAGATGTTGAACCAGGTGGACCACTGGTCTGAACCAGCAGGCAGTACTTATGATTTTGGGTAGGAGATGACAAAGTAAGACTTCTTTGCCTGAGATGCTGGAGGGGCACTGCCAGCCTGACTAGGCAGTACTGAGCTGGATGGGCCAGTGGTCTGGCTTGGCATGGGTCAGTCTCTTATGCTCATACTATGATCAAGATGCAAGAAATGTTTTTATCACAAGATCCCAGCATTAAAGCCACTCTGAACTTGAAAAGAACCGTCACCTTTCCCTTCTTTTCCATAAGCCAAGGAAGGAGGAATGGTGAGCCTGCGTTTCTCCCCGACGCACATATCCACCAAACCTTTATCCCAGCCTTTGATGACTTCATTTATACCAAGAGTAAACCAGGTAGGCTGGCCGTTGTTATGCTTGTGGCTGAAAAGAAGCACAAATATACAAAGGATCAATTAAAAGACACATTGGGAATGTTTACACTGTGTAGAGACAACTCAGAACATCAGGATGGCCTTGCTGGAACAGACCAACCTATTGCAGCATTCTTTCACCTCTAAAAAGTGAATGCATGATGGAATCAGCCGCCCCATTCGTTAGGCTCTAGCATCTAGTAGTCCGAAGGTCTACTAGAATGGTAACAAAAGGGTTAACCAGTCCATCTAGCCCAGCACCCTGTTTCACACGTGGGCTAACCAAATGCCACCAAAAGTCCAACATCACTGTCATTTACTGGGCTGGTTCTGAGCACGGAAGTCCCACTTATTCATCACGTTGAGATGAAAGGGCGTCATCCCTTCAAGTTCAAGACAGCCTTATATTTTTTTAAAATGCAAGCTTAAGAGACATACAGTATCCAACTAGTACCTTTTTATCCTTCCCTTCCTTCTAAGGGCCATGTATGTAATTCCCCACCTCCTTGCCTATGTTCTCCCTGTGTGCATCAGGGCCAAGTAGAGATTTGAACTCTGGTCAGTTCAGAACACTGCAAAATCCATTCCTCCTCTGCACCCCATCTTTCAAACAGTTGCCAATGAATAAAAGAACTAGTCTTCTTAGTCAGTGATTATCAAATATTCTTCGGAGCCTTTGTGAGAAGAGGGATAAAACTGTAACAAGTGGAGAAGAGACAGTGGAGAAGCCAATCCCAGCAGTTAAGGCTACTGAACAACTGCCATGTGCATGCTGGTTTGTAAACATCAAAAGCAGGAAAAAGGCTTCATGTGCATTTGCCAAGGATGCTTCTCTGCAGCCATTACTCAAGGTTCTCAGAACTGACTGAAAATGACTTTATCTCATGCTTTTTAAAAAATCCTGCTTCAAGGCATTCAAGAATGACACACACAGAGTTCTTTCATTTTACCCTAGCAACTAGGATCTGGGGAACCCCGGTTTGAATCTGCCTTGGAAGCTTGCTGGTCAACTTTGGACCTGTCACTCTCTTTAAGCATAATTGCTATTACAAGGTGATTGATTTGATGCTAAAATCTGGTTTTCCCAGCTTCTAGTAACACAATGGTTTTGCCCCTGCGGGCACCTCTGGAATTTTGACAGAGGATGGTGGGTGCAACCACCAGATGACTGCTACAGGAGGCAAAGTCAATCACAAAACATCAGGGAATGAGGTTATTTCAGGCAGAGATCTTTAAGATGATGGGATGCCTTTTAAAATGAACTGATTGTCTGACAGTTTTTTATTGCTCCATGTTAGCCAAGCAATGATGATCCTTGTGTTGTGGTGGTAGTTGCTCTGAAAGCAATCTGCACAGGCAATCAGATCTCAAATGGCCAATCAGAAGCCCTGTTGGGCAAAAGCCCAACCCTGCCAGAGCCACCATCTTAAAACACTTGACAGGTGCCAGGAAGGTTGTTGGCAGGTGCCAATGTATCCATGGACTGCTCTAATTGCTATACCACGCCACACCAACTCTCCTGGGACAATAAACAAATGACTAGAGAGTATAGGAGAACACCAAGAAAATCCAGGGTTGCTATACAGAGACAGGCAATGGCAAACCATCTTGGAATGTCACCATAAATCAATTGTAACTCAGTGGGAAAATAAAAGATACTGAGGCCCTTGGGGGACAAAAAACATCTGTTTTTCCATCCACTCCCCTGGACCTTTCCTCCCATTTTTTCCCCAATGGAGACAATGCAAATTAGAGAATTGTGGGGAGGAAAAGAAATGTAGCATTTTAAAAAATGAATGAAAAGCTTTTAAAGACAAAGTTTTACTCACACATAACACAAGAATTCATGTAAAAAAAGAATTCAGACTTTTCTATTATTTTTCTATTGGGAAATCAGGGGGCAGTGAAAAATTTCTGATGAAATATGGTAAAGCTGTTTGTAATTTTTACTGTAGAATTTTGGCATTGTGCTTAAGATATTGCTAGTAGAATACTAAGCCATTTATACTGTTACATTTAATAAAGATGCTGATTAATACAATTTTATGTCCTAAGTTGTGAATGATGTATTTTATGATGATAAAGTTACAAAGTAGATGGATGCTTGATAGGAAAGCACTGAATATGCACCAATCTTCCTCCAAATTTCTATTTTTTTCTGGGAAAATGATCAGTTTTAACAGTGAAACCTACTATACAATCAGCATTGTTATCAGAGACGGTCGCTACAACTGTCGAGAAACAAATCCTTGGGCAACAGTAGCAGCCTCCAGTTCAGTACAGATAAGCGTGGGAAATTTTAACACAAGCTGTATTGCAGAAATATTCTTTTTAAAATATCCAGTGATCTGGGGATTCCCAGATCTATGAGTAGAGTTTCAAACAGTTATTGCTAATTTCAGAGAGGAGAGCTTTGTGACACACCCATAGATCTTAACCTTGTTATTATCTTCGCCCCCATCTTGCTTAAGAGCCCTTCAGGCTTTTTAATCTAGTCATCCCCATCCTTCAAGCCACTTCAGTTAACCCTTCTTTCACCTCACACCTCGTCCTGGATCCAGTGGACTAACTACTGTTTTCTGCTCCTTGGCCCATTGGTCACATTTCTCCCCAGTGGGAACCCCAAAGCAGCTGACACCATTCTCTCCCCCATGTTATCTGTACAACAACCCTGCAAGGAAGATGATGCAGATCGTTTGCCACTGGCCCAATATAAACCAGCAAAGCGTCCACGGAAGAGTGGAGCTTCGAACCTAGGGCTCCCAGATCTAGTAGAACAAGCCCAGTAACCTGCCAGTGGGTTTCCATATACAGTTCAGTGTCTCCATGCCCGGGCGGATCCCCGTGTATTCTTCCCCGTACTCACGTGGAGTGGAAGAGCGAACCGTCTTGCTCAAAGTAGCCTTCATAGTGGACCAGCATCATGTCCCCCAGCTTGGTCTTCCTCTTGCAGATGAATGGCTTATGGAGCGTCTCGAGCTTCACTTCGGGCTCCGGAATGAGCGCTGCAGTTCCGAAAGCCACAAATACGAAGGAAAGGAGAGTCCAAAGGGCAGCTTCCATTGGGGGGCCTCAGCGGTCGCCACCGAGCTCTGGAAACGGGAAAATCTCGTACCATTAATAGCTTGATTAGGATTTCAACAGCTCCAGGATGCCCTAGATTCGAGCTGGCCGCTGCTGTTGTCAGGGATCCGGCTCTTTTCGCTGTGCAACTCCCATGGCACGACCGCCCCGTCGAACATCCAGGCCGCGAAGTTTCTCAGTCTTTGTTGGTGAAAGGGGGCGATCTGGAGGACCGGCCGATGAAAAGGCTCATTCATGCCTTTCCTCCCAGTCCCACCATGCTCCACACGCCTCTGATCCGCAGACGTGGCAAACTCCCCCCCCCCCCCCCAAATCGGAGTGTTTTGGGATTTTTTTTTTTATGTAGCTAGTCACTAGACCACGTGTATTACCCCCTCTTTCCTCCTCCTGATTGGCTGAACGCGAGAGCCGAACTAAAAAAAAGCTCGCCCTGGTTGGCAAGCCGCCGCGTCCATCTCGAAGACGCGTCAGAAGCGCCGGCGAGCGACGTCTGGCCGTTCCCAACATTCCAGGAAGGAACGCGGCACACACATTCTTGAAGACGCCCAACACAATACAACCGGCTTCTGTCTTGCAATCATTGGCTGGCCCCGGGGAGAGAACGGCGCTCTCATTGGCTCCCGAGAGTCCATCTGATTTCGAGCTTTTTTCACGACGCCCTCGCGTTCTCCGAGTCACGTGGGCCCGCATTCCAGAACGCGGTTGCTCTACTGCCGTGCGTTAGCGGCCTCTGGGGGCTACGCTGTATCCTGGGTTCCTACGCTAGAGGCGTAGTGCTCTGTGGCTGGTTGGCAGGGTCAGGGGAGGGAAGGGGAGGGTGGGAGCAAACAGGGAGGCGGGCGGGTCTGCTGCCAGCCCCAGGATGGCCCTGAGTGTCAGCGGCTCAGCTGTGGGACTGAGAGGGCGGCAGAGGGCATAGAAGGTGCCTGGGGGAGATATTTCCCCTGTCCCAAGCGCATCTGGATGGGGGGCCTCTGTCACCATGGAGGGGGTACTGTACAAGTGGACCAACTATCTGAGCGGTGAGTAGCCTCCTCCTCCTCTCGCTGTCCCGATCTTGTAGAAAGGCCGGCCGGGGGCTGTGGGAACCAGCAAGGAAGAGTCTGCTGGTCCCGAGTGCTGCAGGATCCTGAGGCTCCTGGATGGAGGTGTCCACCCTACCCCATGCCTTAAAATGAGCTGAAGGCTGGTATAAGGTGACCAGATCTTAAAGCGGGACACCATTGACCGGGGGGGGGGGTTGGTTCTCGATTAAAATCTGTTCCATATGGAGCAACACAAATTTTCATAGAACGCAAAAATAGTATTGTAATATATATTTTTTTAAATTTCAACATAAGTACTATTTGCCAGGTGCCCCAAGATGTCCCTCCAGAAGTGGGACAATCTGGTCACCTTAGCGCTGGTCGTATCTTCAAGACCAACCAAACTCGTTCCTGTCTCAGTGTGGATGACTCAGGCCACTTCAGCAGAGGCAGAGAGGAGGCAGCCCCGCCTGATCTGTGTTGCACCACCAGCCCCTTTATGCCCAAAGCAATTTGCAGTGAGCCATAGTATGCAGTGCCATACTAACTGGGTCCCGGGTTATTGCGAAGGGGTAACCCCCTCCCCATCAGTAGGGATTGCTGCTTCTCTAGAGGGAAACAAATGACAAAAGGGAAGCACGAGGTCAAGGCGTGCCTTCTTCAGTTTACTAAACTCAAGAGTTGTGCGTGATCTGCCATGTGTCAGTGTCTGGGTGTTCAGGGAATGGCAAAGCCCCGTCTCTGTTTTGAAGGTTATCCTCCTGGAGCAGGGGTAGTCAAACTGTGGCCCTCCAGATGTCCATGGACTACAATTCCCAGGAGCCTCCTGCCAGCGAATGCTGGCAGGGGGCTCCTGGGAATTGTAGTCCATGGACATCTGGAGGGCCGCAGTTTGACTACCCCTGTCCTGGAGTTTAGGCTGCAATTCACAAACTGGAGGAACAAAACAAAGTTTAGCCCAATGGCACTTTTGAGACCAACTAAGTTCTATTTAAGATCTAAACTTTTGTGTGCATTCATATGTTCTCAGACATAATGAAATGGGAATTACCAGCCCATACTTATAGGTACTTATAAAGGTAAAGGTAAAGGTATCCCCTGTGCAAGCACCGAGTCATGTCTGACCCTTGGGGTGACGCCCTCCAGCGTTTTCATGGCAGACTCAATACGGGGTGGTTTGCCAGTGCCTTCCCCAGTCATTACCGTTTACCCCCCAGCAGCAAGCTGGGTACTCATTTTACCAACCTCGGAAGGATGGAAGGCTGAGTCAACCTTGAGCCGGCTGCTGGGATTGAACTCCCAGCCTTATGGGCAAAGCTTTCAGACGGCTGCCTTACCACTCTGCGCCACAAGAGGCTCTAATATAGGTACTTATAGTTAAAGGGAAAATTAGCAGTAAATTATGTGGACATGAAATATATCTCACATGGCAGAGATCTCACATGGCTGCTTCAGAGGTTTGGGAGGCAGACGTGCTGTTCATGTTGGCCATAGGGGTGGACCTGCAGGGGTTATCTTTAGCTGATCGATAAGCATGAATAAAAACAAGTTGTTTTAACTGGTTTGTTTTTTAACTCCTGCAGTTGCTAGCATCTGGGAGAAATTCAAATGTCAAACTTTGTTGTTTTTTAAGGAGAAGTTTAGTTATCAGTTGCACAGAGCTACATTCCTTGTTGTACAACTTTCACAGTTGTTATAGATTTTATTAACTGGGGAAGTTTATCAAACCAATGAAACATGAGGGTGAAGATATTCTAAATCAGGTTTTCTTAATAGTAAAAAAGTTGAGAAAGGCTGTTCTAAGTTAAATATGTTCTCCGGGGGCACCACTTGGATCTTCCCCGGCTTGATTTCCATGATGCTGGAAGTTCACCTTCCCTGGTTGGTACAGAGCTGATTGACACAATATTTTTTCTTTTTTAAGTAATATTTTATTTTTTTAACAATAATTCAGAAAAGTTACAAAGAATTACAGAGATAAAGAGTTTTACAAATATTTCAAATATTCACCCCAGTGTTTTTGAAAGTCTTCCGGCAGTCTGTGGTTAACCAGATCTGCTAGTTTAGCCATTACCACTAATTCTCTTAAGTTTTGTGCTTCATGTAGGAAGCCTGGTGTTGTTTCCAGTGGCAGCAATGGTAAGTCTTGCTGCTGTTGCTGCGTGGAAGAATTCAGCACCCTGTTTGGGGATACCTGTGGGTATAATGTATTTTGGGTCTAATACAAATTTACACTTAAACACAGTTTGCAATTTATTGTGAACTTTGATCCAAAACGTTTAGATCAATTTACAGTTCTGCCACATATGGAAAAAAGATCCAATAGCATCTTGACATTTCCAACATTTACCACCTGTTTGTTTGGCCACTTTTCCTAGGTGTCAAATATCTCCTATAAACATCTTATACCAATTTTCCTGCAGTGCTTGAAATTTTATCAGTTTCACATTTTTACACCATCATTGTTCTCATTCCTCCATAGTAATAGTCACACCAAAGTTTTGCATCCATTTTATCATGCAAGTTTTCACTTGTTCTGACTCAGTTTCATATTTGAGCAAAAGTTTATAAATTCTGCACAAAAAATGGTTTGTCTTGCATTATCAGCTTTTCAAATTCAGTTTGCTCTCTCAAAATTATTTGGGATTCGTTTATTATTTATTTATTATATTTATATACCACCATCCCCTAAAGCTCAGAGCGGTGTGCATGGAACGAAAAACTGTACATGGAACTTTGTTTCTGCATAACATATGAATGAACTATAACAATAACAACATCAATATTAAGAACCACAATTGAGATTAGCAGTCTACACAATGCAAAAAGGTCCAAGGTTCAGATCGGGTGCAATGTGTTTTAAACAGCAGTTCTTTTGAAGGCATGAGCAAATACACTTTGCTCTCGACATATTTACATAATAAACTGTGTAAGAGTGCGCAGGGTGGGGATTCAGATTGCTCTTCCCGCAGAGGAATTCTTTACACTGCGGTGCACAGTGTGAAACTAGCCAGGTGGTGTGGCAGTTTCATAGCTTTGTAAAACAAGCAAAGTACCAACAATGTGAGATTGAAAAGCTGCTGAAATCCAGGACATCCAGCTTAACCAGGATAGTATTTAAGGTATACTTAAACCAAACTGGTTATTCTCCATGCCAAAAAAAAAAAAATCTTCGTCATGGGAATTCAAGTGCTTAATTCAGATTTTGCAGATGTATATAATGGTGCTTAGTTTGCAAATATTGCTGCAGTATTTAGCATCTCACAGAATTTAGATATGTTTGTATTTAAAAGGGATGACAGAATTCCATGGGGAGGAAGGAAGATGTGATCTGTAAACCTCAGCAAGCAAGAGCTAAGATAGAGGCTGATATACACAAAAAAGGGTTGTTCCACTGGCAGGTGCAGTGCTTGTCCTTTTCAGGTTTTTAGCACATATGCTTTTAATCATTTTTAAAATCATTCTTTGAGATATAGAAACTGGCTTTTAAAAAAGAGTAAGAATAGCATAGTACAATCCCATGCAGTTTTACACACGTCTAAACCCATTGAGCTTTGTCCTGGATGGCTCAGGCTAGCCCAATCTAATTTTGGCAGATCTCAGAAGCTAAGCAGGTTTGGCCATAGTTAGTATTTGGGTGGGAGGCCTCTATGAAAGCCCGGGAATAAGTTTGTGGGTTTGGCAAGACACAGAATCCAAGTTCTTCAAAAACAACGGCTCTTTATTAACAACTCCTACTCCAAACACCAAACGGAGAAAAACAGGCCTGCATGCAACTTATATACATTTCAGGCAGCTTGCCGAGAGCTCTGATTGGTCCTTAACAGGGAAGCCTGATTGGCCCTTAACTGGGCCCCCAGATTGGTCCATTATTAAAGTTCAATTCACGTTACTATTTGTTGGCCTTCAAGCCGTCATTTGCATATAGCGTGGACTGTCCACAAACATTACACCGGGTAGCAAAAAAAGTCCTCAAGGTACTTTGGTGCAGTCTGTTGCCTGCAGAAATGTCTGAGTTCCAGAGCCACTAGTGTAGGCGTTGATGCTGGTATTGCTGAGGCTGAAGGCGATGTGGTTATTGCCATGGACGGTGGGCTCCGTACCGGTGGTGGCAGTGATGTTAGTGGGGAGGGCACCACAGCTGCTGGTTCAACCTCACAGTCCGCACCTCATTCCTCCTGGCCGTCATAATGTGGATCCTCGGGGGATGAGCCAGACGGTTGTGGTGAACCCTCCATGATGGCAGGAAAATGCTCCCACATTTGGTCTACGTGGTGGCACAGCATGTTGACGCTGGAGGCCTACACTATGTATGTGTCAGGGTCCGCCGGGTCTTTGCCACGCTTCGGGTCCGCCACGTTGTTCGGTGAGGGAGACCCGGGACTAGAAGGCTTTATCTGTAGGAAACAGCGTCTCAGAATGGAGTCGGTATTCTCTCTCCCGCTCCTGGGTTCAGGGTAGTTCCGTCACTACGCCTCCAACCCCATCTCCTCATTGACGCTTCCTTAAGTAGCCTCTCTAGCCTCTGTCTCCACCCTCCGGGCTTCTCAGGAGGACCTCACCCTTCCGGGACTCCGCGTCTCTCTGCCACCGCCCCGCCCTGGGTTTCTCCCTTGCTCTCCCCGCTTGTACTGACTGCCCCTGTGCTACCGTTTCCCCCACCCCTGGTGAACTGATTCCCCACATCACTTTATGTAAGTTTCGTATCCAAAGAGGGTCTGCCGGGATCTCTTCCTCTGGATCTTCCTTTCTTAGGTTTCCGCTCCTGTCAGCAGGCTCCTTCTCTGGACCCCCCGCGCTGCCCAAACTAGTCGTCCTCGACAGTATGGGACAGCCCAGTGTTGTGAAGGACCTGAGCTAGTATCCAGCGGGTTCCACCAGCATAGTTCCAGACATAGACCGCGGACTTGCTGGTGAAAGATTGCGGAGTCTCTTGGGTCTCCTGCCTGGGAGGGTGAGTTAAAGTTAGGTCTGGATAGATCCGGTGTAGAATCGAGGATAGACGATGGCCCGTCAGCAGTTTTCCCGGACTTCTCCTGGTGGTGTAAGATATTGGTGCCAGTCCCCACGTACGATCCGCCTTTGTACATCCTTTGTAGTTTGCACCATTCATTCTGCTTGCCCATTGGTCAAGGGGTGGAATGGGGCTTCAGTGACGTGACGGATGAGCTGGCTGGAGGGGAATGTCCAGAACTCTTCAGACATGAATTGGGGCCCGTTGTTGGAAACCCGAGTGTGTGGCAGCCCGTGTGTTGCAAAAAGTCTCTGTAGTGCCTTTATGACCGTTTTGGATGTGATAGATGAAACCAGTATACCTCAAGCCATTTGGAGAAGGAATCAACTATTAAAGGAATGTTTGCCCCAGGGAGGGGCCTGAACAGTCCAAATGTAAGTGGGACTAGGGCATCCTAGTTCTCCCAATTCTGGACAAGAGCTTGTGGCATCTCAGTACGATTCTCCTGGTAGGGAGGGCAGTGTTCTACCCAGGCCTTGATGTCCTCATCGATGCAAGGCCACCAAACGTAGCTCCTTGCCTTTAGGTGAACTATCCTAAGATGGGATCGTGCTGTGCTTACAGCACCTGGGACTGAAGTTTAGGCAGTGCAACCTCTCGGTCCCCCAAGAGCAGGCAGCCCTTGTGGCCGATAGTTCATTCTGTTGTGCTGTGAAAGGGGCAAAGTCCTCTGTTGGCTTGTCCTCAGGCCACCCCCTCTACACCCAGTTCAATACAGGAGCCAGCACCTTGTCCCTGGAGGAGGCAGAGGCATGAAGGGGAGGCTCTTGATGGCACTTTCCACCCCCAAGACCATTCTACTCTGTGCAGGGAAATGTGTCCTTCAGAACAAGTGTAACTGCTCTTAGGGTTGCACGGCCAAATTCCATTTCCAGTTCTGTACGGTTCCATGCACTCCTTTTATTTTGTTTTTGTTTTTAAGGGTGGGCAATTACTCCAAGAGAGGCAGAGCAGCAACCCAAGCCAGAGCATGCTGGCTTGGAAGCAGGTTCCATGGATCTGGCGGCCCCAGAAGGATCCTGATCTGCAAATCAATTTGGCTGAAGTACCAGAGCTGAAGTACCCATTTGTGGTCCTTGGCAAGGATTCAAAGAGCTTCCATGTGCCCAGTGTGGGCAGGGAAGGGAGGAATTATGGTCCAGGCTTGATGCTGCTCACAAGAAAGTTGTTCTGTGCGCAAGGAGTGGGTGGGGAAACTCACAGCATAGTTCAGCCCTTTAATCACGTGCTATGTATTGCTGGCCTCCTCTGTTTCTCTCTGAATCACAAATTGTTTTCATGCTTGTCATCCTATGTCACCCTGGCTCTTTCTGGAAGCTCCCAGAAGGTCAGGCTTAAGTAGCTTTCAGAAACCCCCCAAATCTATTCGTTTTGACAATTGCATGGGATTTACTTCTGAGTAGAACCCGCTTAAACTTGCTCCCATGGAATCCACTAAATACTCTGCATAGGGATAGAAAGACAAATGCAGAAGCTTCCTTTCCATCAGGATTTTAAAGTCCAATTACTTGTAATCTATTTTTGTAAATCTCCCTTGATCAAATCACTTAGGAGCATACACAGATAGGTAGCTTTGGTGGCTAGCTAGGGCGGATTAAATCTGACGCAGCACAGAATATGAGCCTGGGATTAACCCAGTTCCAAGCACATTTCCGTGTACTAAGCATTATCTGCACCCCAACTGGAGATGTCTCGTAAAAGGGTATGGCATGGTAGGATTTCATTTATGTGAACACCATGAGGGCAAATCTATGTACCAAAGTGTGACATCTGTTTTGATTCATAGAATCATAGAATAATAGAGTTGGAAGGGACCTCCTGGGTCATCTAGTCCAACCCCCTGCACTATGCAGGACACTCACAGCCCTATCGCTCATCCATTGTAACCTGCCACCCCCTTGAACCTTCCCAGAATCAGCCTCACTGTCAGATGGCTATCCAGCCTCTGTTTAAAAATCTGCTGAGACATAAACATCTCATTGCAGTTTTTGTTCTCTTCCATAAGTATGTGCAACTGCCTTGTAACAAGTCAGATTGGTCCATCTACTTTGCCTGACTCCAAGATTTTAGGCAGAACGGGTCTTCCCCAACAGCTGCTGCTTGAGGTTCTTTAAGTGGAAGAGCTAGGGACCCTCTGTGTACAAAGCATGTGCCTCTTTCTTCCTGTTGTACACAGAAGGAATCAGCAGAATATTCCAGTCCAAGCATAGGGAGGTCTTTCCCTCGAGTTGCTTCTCCATTCATTTATTCATTGTTCAATTTTGCATTATTTCTAGTGGCCCTTTCTCACAGGGACTCATAGTAAATGACACAGAGTCAGTCAGTGCAAATGGGACACTCCATAAACAATGAAATGGGATTTGGATCATGGAAGACTGGAACGAACCAGAAATCTAAAAGACAGAACTGAAGCAAAGCATAAGTATTAATATGACATATTAAGCAGTGCAAAAATCACATAGTACTTAGAGTATGCTGTGCACAGTAGTATAGGCGTCAATCACTTCTCATTTATCCAAATAACTCTGTAAAGCCATTTGTATAGTGCAGCCCTTGTCCCTGTGCCCTCTTGAATAATTCAGTTTTGCATAATTTGCAAACTATGTTTGCAAAGAATGTGTGAGGGTATAGGTTGCAGGAGAATGGGGGCTGTTTGAGTGGTGTTTTTTCTTTTTCTTTTGTCTGTCCCTTGCCTGGATGGTAGAGGACTACATACAGCATTAGCTGATTTGCATTAGGTGGTAGTTCTACTTGTGGCTGACTGACAGCTCCACCCTCTGCTTTTTGTGCTATAACCTTTTTGTGCTATAAAAGGTTCTTGCTCGGCAGAGGTGAAGGGCTCTGGCCTTGTGGATCAAGCTAGGGACTCTGTATGTGTTTCAGAGTTTGCAGAAGGGCTCTCGTTCTTGCCGTACTGGATCAAAGTGTCGTAGCTGGCAATGGACCTGAGGCTCTGACATGCACCGTCTGTGTTTTTACCCCAGAGTAAATTTAAATACACACCCACCAAGTGCATGTTAGTGGCACTCCTGGAGGAGAAGGTACAGACGCTAGAAGAACGCCAGTCTATACTTTATTCTATAAAGGAGGGTGAAGATTTCTTGGAAAGAACTCATGGAGCACTTTTTGGAAGACTATTGGAAGAGGTGGGAAAGATGCCTCACCAATTAGAGGAGAACCCAATACAAGAGAACAGTGGATGGAAGAATGTGACCCAGGAGTGTTGAAAAATAAGGAAATGTTCTGCCCCTATGATACTCAGAAATAATTTCGGGAGGTATGCTGTCTACCTGGCGCAAGAATCAAGGATGTCACAGAAAGAGTGGAAAGACTTGTAAAGTCCAAGGACAGATATCCTTTCCTGCTCATTCATGTGTCCCTCAAAATCACAAGATGGGTATAGATGCCTGGAAATTTATCTTGAGATGAGGAACTGTTTGGACTTGAAAACTATAGTGCCCAGATTCATAGAGGAAAAATGGGGATTTTGTGGCAATATCTCCATAAATTTTGCCATAAACCCTCCTGGTTTGTGAGTCAGTCACTTTTGTAATTTGGGTGAAAATATTTATTTGGAATCCAGCATCTGTGTGATTTGGGTAAGCCACAGATGCACAGAATAAGATGCACCAATAAAATTTCAGGGGAGGGGAGAAATGAGATAGTCATTGCTAGATCGGAGCTGGTACTTGCAAAACACTCTTACATGATGATAGAAATCAATTTATAGATCTCTTTCTTTGTGTCTGCAGTAGGTGCATCTCTGACTGTCCTTAATGCAGCTTCATGAACCATAAGAACTCCCTTTACACTGGGGAGACCAGGGAAGATGCATAAGGAAAAGAAGTAATGGGAAATAGACATGAGCCGATTGTCTTAATTTGTATACAGGTTCAGCCAAGAGACCCACGGGACAGGTTCAGGTGTAATGCCACATGGATGAACCCTGTTTGTCCAAACTCCTTGTGCATCCCTTCATATAGCACCATTCCTTTAATCAGTTCTGCTTTAGTGCAAACTCATCATTTGCTGCTACAGCTGAACTGACAGGCTAGGAGATGTGCATCCCTTCCAAACAATGGCTGCCAATCATGGTTTGAAATAGGAATCTCTGCCTGAGTGTGAGTGGAGCAGAGGAGAATGAGGCTTGTCTGTGTTAACACCTTTGCTGTTACACCTGACCTAACTCTGGGAGTTTGAATTCTCACCTCCTACATCTGTCACTGTCTTTTAGCTCAGGGGTAAGTCAACCTGTGGTCCTCCAGATGTTCATGGACTACAATTCCCATGAGCCCCTGCCAGCAAACGCTGGCAGGGGCTCATGGGAATTGTAGTCCATGAACATCTGGAGGACCACAGGTTGACTACCCCTGTTTTAGCTCATGCCACTTTGACTGGGATCCGACACACAACAGGTATAATTCTGTTCTGTGCACAAATGAAGACCACGGCTTCTCTGGACTAACAAACCCTGGCAAATTGTTTGTTGTTTACAGTCAAGGCAGAGAGTCTCAGTCAGAGCCCCTTTATTGGCATCAATATGTAAGGCGTTGCTGCAGCATCCACAACAAGGAAGCCGTGAACATCCACCCAGAGGGAACAAATCTAATTAAAATCCAATTTAAAATTACGGCTAATGAACGAATCAATTACTGCTTTAAACCTTAGGCTAAACCCAGAAAGGTAATCCTGAAGAGTAGCCTTGTTAGACTGTTGTGGCAAAAAGAGCAGCAAGCCCAGGGGGTACCTTAAATACTATCAGATTTATTTGCCAGCAAGAGCCCTGCTTCATCAGATGCATTTTGTATTAGAAGTTCATTAGCATGCTTTGAACATCCTGCGCTCCCATTTCAGAATGTGGGCCTTGATAAATGAACTATTAGGGTGGCTGGGTGTTGTTTTTGTTTTTCCATTTAGCATTTTGGAGGGTTGGCTGATTGTGTAGCCAAGATTGCATCTTCATTTGTTTGGTGCTTGTTAGTCAGACAACAAAGGAATGCTTCAGCTTTTTGTTTGTTTGTTTTTCAAAAGGATGTCTTTTCTCTTGCTTTAATACTGCAAAATATGGAAATGACCCCTCAGAACCGTAAGAGAGATAAGCTGTGCAGCTCTTGGTTCATTGCACTGTTTGGTCTGTCCCAGAAACATGCATATCAATTGCATGTCTGAAGGAGGTGGGTGGGATTGTCCTGCTATCATAGAAATAAAAGAGTACATAGTTATTTATGACCAAGAGCCCCACAATGAATGAGAGGTTTGTGCTTACTGAGGGGCTGTGTATTATTTGCATGGTCACTTTTATGCCTCCTGAGTCTAAAGCAGGGGTGGGCAAACTGTGGCCCTCCAGATGTCCATGGACTATAAGTCCCATGAGCCCCTGCCAGCAAATGCCCACCACTGTTTGCCCACCACTGATCTAAAGTAATTAGCAATTTCTCAGTGCACAGCTTGATTACTGGCTGTCTGAATTCAGAGATCACCAGCAGTGGGGAATATTTATTTATTATTTCGGTTTTGGCTTGAAAGCTTAACTTTAATTTTGCAAACTGTATCGGATATCCTCTCCTGGTTTCATTGCCTCCCACCTATTCGTGCTTCTCTGCATAAGAATAAAAACTGAGTGAGCTCATTCTAACAGCACCTCTTTGTTGCAGGGTCTCCATGCGCCCCTCTTGTATTGACTATTAGACCATGGACTCATTATCTCTCTGGCAAGGCGCATTAGCACAGTGGCCCTGTGGGCTTTGCATTGTTTGCCTGAACTCTTCAGGCCCTGGCTTAATGGATTGATTGGCAGTTTAGTGTCTGGCTGCGAGTCAAGATTCAGTGAACTGGTGTGTCAGATGCAAATAGTAAATTCTCATTTGATAGCTTCATGTGAGATGGCTGCCTCATTTCACAGGTGGGGAGATACAAAGGCTAAGAAAGCTGACCTAGAGTAGCATTTAGAGTTGCTGGACCAGGTTCAAGGGGGATAAAAATGATAAGGATGCATACTGGATGGGCGATACGCTGGTTAGAGTGCCAGCCTGGGACCAGGAGACCCATGTCTGGAGCAAGGATGTGTAGCCCTACCTTAGGTATCTTTATTCTGTAGTAAATGCCACTATATTCAGTGAGCTTTGCTCCAGTAAGTGCTCAGAGGTTTGCAGACTCCATTTATCTGCTTCTTTCAAATGTCTGAAGTATGTTGCTAAAGAACCCCAAATTGAAATGGTCCATGGAAGTACTTTTGCATGTATTTTCTTCAAATAATGTTGTTTTTATTTCCCTTAATGAGACTGTTAATGAGTTTGCAGCTGGGTGGGGCACAGGGTGTCCGTGAAAAGTGAGATGGTCGTAAGGCGCTGCGATTCAGTTGTGACTGGGAAACGGTGGAGGGGGAGAGGGGCCACTAAAGAAAAAGCTGGAGTTGGCAGCTTAGTGAAATCCCGATCCCTGACTCTTGGCAGCCGGGTCTCAGCCTGCTTCATGTGGGTTCATTACCAGAAGGCTCTTTAAAGAAATAAGTTTAGATTGTGAAATGCTGTGCCAGATGTACATTTTTGCATTTCCCATGATCCACCAGTGTTTGCCGAACACACATTCCGCTGGCAATAAGAATACCAACTGCATCTCAGGGACTGCCTGTTTTAGTAGAGTTCGGTTTTATGTTTGATAGCCATAAGTATGAACAGGGAAGGGAATTCATTATCTACTCTTATCTACTCAGACACCCAAGGAAAAGGCACAGAGTCTCTGGTGGGCAGCTGAGATCCTGTTGGCCAGGAGCAGGACCTCCGTAGAGGAGCTGGCTAGGACTAGCATGAGCCAGGGAGGAAAGAGGCTGAACTAACAAAGGCTGGAGTTTATCTGAAAACTTCTGTAGGGAGCTGATAATCCCACCCTTTCCTGTATTCGTTTGAGTCTGAGATTCTGAAAAGACTCAGAGAGCCTCAAACTGCCAGGTGTGTGCTACTTTACCTGGTCCAGGCTCTCTATATCAGGGGTAGTCAACCTGTGGTCCTCCAGAAGTCCGTGGACTACAATTCCCATGAGCCCCTGCCAGCATTTGGTGGCAGGGGCTCATGGAAATTGTAGTCCATGGACATCTGGAGGACCACAGGTTGACTACCCCTGCTCTATATTACTGGAGCCCTGGGAGAGACTCTAGGCATGCTAGAGATGGGTAGGTTCCTTCAGGAGGTTCTTGCTCCATCTGTTCCACTGACTTTTGAACAGGAACTTGTGGTCGAGAAGGGTAAAGTCCCCCCCTGGGGACTTTTGGGAGCTTTAAGTATAAGGGAGACCACAGAGCCCTTGGGGTCATCATCTTCTGAGGAAACTTCTGCAGAGGGAAGGTCCTGACACACTGAAAGTAAAATAAAATAATGCTGTGTCTTAAAAATACTGAGTCATGTGACTAAGACCCCAATATCCTGTAATATGAATAATGTTTCAATGTTCATTTTATATTCACATTTAATTCCCTGGGTAGAAGTGTTGCTCTTTTGCTTGCAGACGTATTGAACTTCTGATCACCCTGTTAGATTGTTGCAGCAGGGGAAAAAAATCATAGTCCTTTTCTTTGCCATCAAATCACAGCTGAATTGACCCCATGGCGTTTTCAAGGCTAGAGTTCCTCAGAGGTAGTTTGCTATTTCCTGTCTCTGCAACTGCATCAGGACCCTGGTTAGTTTCCGATGAGATTGGGCTAGCCTGACAGTGGGGCAATAAAGCCTGGCAAAGTTTTATTCCATAAATAAATGGAGAACGTTGTCAGTCACTTTGGGTTCCCCCTGGGGAGAATGGTGGGATAAGTCAATAAAATAAGCATTTGTGCTGGATTAAAATCTTGTGTGTTCTTAAGATGCCACTTGACTCCTGTTTGTACTGTTCCAAAATCAACACAGAATTAATGTAGCTGGATGACAAAGGTACAAGGGCAATTGTATGATAGGTTTTACATCAGGATAGATTCCACTGGGTAGCCATGTTGGTCTGTCTGAAGCAGCACAACAAAATCAGAGTCCAATGGCACCTTTAGGACCAACAAACATTTATTCCAGGTGTGAGCTTTCAAGTGCAAGTCTGAGGAATAGTGCTTGCACTCGAAAGCTCACACCTGGAAGAAATCTTTGTTGGTCTTAAAGGTGCCACTGGACTCAGGTTTTACATCAATAGGATGCTTGCTTTCCTGTCTGAAAATGACAGCTAAATGTGTGACATTTTTTTCCCTTTAAGGCTGGCAGCCTCGATGGTTCCTTCTTGGAGGAGGGGTGTTATCCTATTACGACTCACGGGAAGATGCTTGGAAAGGTTGTAAGGGAAGTATCCAGATGGCAGTATGTGAAATTCAAGGTAAGTAAGAGAAACATTTGTGCCACCTTTCCATCCAAGTTAGGGTCTCTGAAGTGGCCAACAAAGAAACTTAAAAATATATATTTTTAAAAACTTGAAGGCCCTTCCTTAGGTTGCAGACCATCTAGCCTCTGATGGTGGGGGCACCCAAAGATAGATCCCAGGTATGTTCATATGGGAATAGGCAGTCCTTAAGTTATAATGGCCTCAAGCTTTATGGGACTTTATAAAGGTCAGTGTCAGCATTTTGTACCAGCTGTGGCTTCCAGACAGTGTTCTATGGCAGCCCCAAGTAGAGTATGCTGCAGTAGTCTAATCTAGCTGTTACGAGGCCATAGACCACAGTGGCAAGAAATACTTGCCCAGGAAATGGTAAAGCTGTTGAAGGGTGCTCTGAGTCGCTGCCACCAGTAGTTTATTCAACAGAAAGTCCAGCTGTACCAAGCTACAAACCTGTTATTTAGGAGAGGGGCAACCCCATTCAGATACCTCAGTTTTTGGGTTAAACCTTGTGTCCCCCAGTAGCACCTCTATTTTGTTAGACTTTCAGGATGGCAGTTCTTCCTTACTGGAACATAATATAAGCCTACATTTTTCTACTGTTTTTCAAGCAAGGAGAAGTGTTCTGTATCTATCTCAACTCTGTTCATCTTAGTTCATTCTACAGATAACACACGAATGGATCTTATTATCCCAGGAGAACAGTACTTCTACCTGAAGGCCAGAAATGCAGCTGAGAGGCAAAAGTGGTTGGTTGCCCTGGGAACGGCCAAGGCCTGCTTGACTGACATTAGGACACAGAAGGAGAAAGGCAAGCTCTTTTCTGGTCAGGATGCATCTCCAACACACTTCTCAGCTTCCTAAACCAAAATACCATTTGTTTGAATTTCCATTCTGTTCTCTCAGGTGTAGCACTTGGAAATGCCAACCAACCAGTGAAAACAGACATAATATGCAATACTGCAGTAATGTGTTCTACTAATTTGAGTATGAACACAATGACTGCATTCAGAGGCAACAACAAACTGTGGTTTATCATTACAAGAATGAACCCTGGAAGTTCTGTACTGCGTTCCCTGTATTCCCTCCAGTCCTTGACATGACTGGATAGTGGAAGAGTTCTGGTTTGTAACTCTGGTTCTTTTCTTGCTTACAGTTCGGGTTCCCAGTTTTAGATGTATTGACAAACTGTGGTTTGTTGCAAACTAATAAAATTTCCATACCTAGCTTCCACACAAGAGGGAGAGGGAGAAGGGAGCACATAAACATGAACGCTAGTGTTTAGTGGTTACCGTTTCAGATTAGAGTGAGAGACCAGAGTTCAGATCCCCATTCTGCCACTGAAACTCATAGAGAGACCCTGGGGCAGCCACCCACACTCAGCCTATCTTACCTCACAGGGTTATTGCAAGGACGAAATGGAAGAAAGGAGTACACTGTAAACTGCATTGGGAAGAAAGGCAAAATACAAATGAAGAAAAAATTAAATTTGGAAAGACTTGTTCTTGTAATGACAAACCCTGATTTGTAGTCTGCATGAATGCATCCTCTTTTTGTAAGGATTTGTTGATCTGTTAGCTGAATATTTCACTTTGTGGGGATAAAAAGCAAGACTGACTAGGTGTAATTGTCCTTTACAAAAATCCAGCCAAGACAAACAGAAGATAATGGGGACATATTAGCAAAAATGGAATGTAATTGCTTCTTAAATCTGAACTAAATGACCACGTACCATAACAAATTTATGTTATCAGTGGGTCAGTTTCTTGTTTAATATAAAAAAATACTAGCTATATTTAGGCCAAACAGTGTTGGTTTTGGTGGGATGTGTGTTGTAAAGCAAAGTAAAAATACAATCAACATTCTCCTGACTCTCAGTAATCTGTCTCCTAATTTCTTTATAAGACTCAAATAATAGTTTTAGTTTTTGAGGGAGTGATTTATATATCATATGGCTGTTGTTTATAGAACTTGTATTCATTTTATGGTAAGCTGCTTCAGGAATTTATTATGGAGTAAAAGCATGGGATGGTAATTGTATGAAATAAATAAAATGGAAGTGATCTGTTATCAGACACATGAAACAAAGTACCTATGTGCCTTGTTTCCATATTCCCTATACCTTGGTCAAATCTATAATTTTTAAAATTTGGGACTTGGCTCTGTTTTTTTCTTTTCTTTTCTTCCTACTTAGATAATTCTCCATAGTTCTTCACCATCAGCAACTGGCCCGAATAGACTTGATCAGAGGGGAAACCAGTAGCACCAGACTTATTTTTTCTTCCTCTTTGACCTTTTAAATCCCATCTCTGAAAACCCATAGATTAAATAAATGGCCAGTCTTCTAAATAGTGTATATGTGGAATCATTCCCAATTGTGTTGGGTAGTCTGAAGTATACTGACCAATTTAACAAATTCCTAAAATTGTTTTGATTAGCTAGGCCTGACTTTGTGTTTGTTTGTGTTGTTAGAGTTTACAGAAAACGCTGAAGTACTGAAAAAAAGAATGGCAGAACTTAGACTATATTGTGACCTCCTTGTTCAGCAAGTGGATAAAACGAAGGAAATGGGCCTATCCGGTGTATCGGAATCTGAGGTAATATCTGGTTGAAGGTCAGCCACTGCTGAGGGTGTCTTGTATATCTTTACATCAGTGGCAGTAATGCTATTATAATAATATGTAGAAGGAAACATTTCTTTGTACCTTTGCATTGTGTTACCTATAATCCTGTACATTTGTGGCAGGCTTCAGTCCTTTGGACAAGATTTATAGTGTGGCCTTCATATAAATTGTCATCATGTAGGCAAGAATGACAAATGGGAGCTTTTAAAAGCAGCTTGGTTTGGGGAACAAAAGTAGGCCTAGCTTTTCCTGTCACCACAACACTACAGTGGATGGTGTCAAACCTTTTGCCACGTACTAAAAACACAGGAGCCCTTCTGGGGTAAGTGGTAGTCAAGTATAAGTCAATGAGAACACAATATGAGACTGTGTTTTTTGTGGTACTCGATTATGATCTTCTGTATTCTTGTAAAATGTAATATCCCGTTCCTCCCATTATGATTCAGTGGATGAACAATGACTCTTATGACATTTCTGATAACTTGCCAGAATTAGTAATATGTGCATTTGCTATGTGCAAGATGTTATTTTTTCCTGTCAAGCAAGAAAATAGATCTTGTTATAATAGCCTTAATCAACAATATACATTCTCCAACCAAAGCGTCCATCTTGGGTTTTGGTAATGGGCGCAAACCACATTTTTGCAGTTGGTTTGTGGTTTGTGGCTGAATTGTGAACCAAACTATAAACTTATACAAACTGGAAGGTTGGATGACATATGGGTTTGTGACCCACCACTTTTTACAGGGAGCAGAAAGCAGGGATGTAAATAACTCTGCTGTTTGGTTTAAATGGCTCAGAGCTGAAGCCAAGAAAGCCCCTTTAAGCAGCTGTTCCTGCTGTTCCCAGTTGGCTTCAAGCAAGTCTAGGTAATGAGAGCTCTGCTAAGTCCATTGTACACTGATAGTGCTTTTCCAGCCATGTATTTGTTGACCAACTTACTTCTGGAGATCATGCCAAGTAAAGAATGGAGACAATGGTACTGTAAAAGACCTCTACATGAGATTAGAGAGACACATTACTGATCTTGATAAACCAATGATGTTGACTCAGTATAAGAAGAAGAATTATCCACCGGTCTTAACTACTACACCAAGTTGGCAGCTAATTGTATAATAGTATAAACTAAAGTGCTGATAGATGAATTGCAATGGCTGACTCAGGCTTGGTATCCTAAGAACAGGTTGACACTGGGAGTGGTCTTCTGATTTTGCAGAATGGAATTGATATGGGAGCATTGTTGAAATCCACATGTACCACATTCCTGAAGACTCTTGAAGAATGTATGCAGATTGCCAATGCTGCCTTCTCTTCAGAATTGTTGCACTGCACGCCATCTGGGTCTCCACATTTGGCAGCTCTCAAATCAAACAAGGTAGACTTGAACAACATCCGATGCTCAAATCTCGTTCTCATAGGTAAACAGGTGGTTGTTCCACTCTTCAGAATATGTAATCAGTTAAGTTATCACCCTCAACAAAAACTGGGCAGAACAAGCACATTTGGGTTCTGCCCAGTTTTTGACATTTTGCAAGCAAAAAAGAATGCACAAAAGTGGTATGGTTTGGCCTGTGTTTGGGAAAAAACATTTGAAGAACTGCAGCAAGATCATTTGTGAATTGTCCAGTCTATGAGACACCTTTTATAAATTGAAAGAAACAAACTGGTTTGGGCCTAACCATTTGCACGGAGTATTCCTCTAGCTAGCACATTGAAGGTTCACTACTACCATTCTTCTGCTGCAACATCATGCGTTCGTCCCCCCCATTTCTGGGAGTGGGCAGATCCTCTGGAGCAGCAGGCAGAGTGGCACAGTGAACTGCAGGAGGAGGAGGGAATCTAGGATCCCTCTTTGTGCAAGTGTAAGTAGCTTCAGCTTGCACAAGGGCACTTTCAGAGCCAAGTCAGCATTTAGGCAGATAAGTTCCAAAAGCAAATTGAAAAGCCATTAAGATATTATGCAATTTCCCAAAAGTAGTTAGCATTGCAGAGGTCTTCTCCCTTTGGAATGAGTTTTTTTTTTCCATTGGAGCAAAGCTCATTGATTAGTGGAAGGGAGTTACAGGATCCAATTGAGTCATTTTGTCCCCTCTTCCTTCATCAGATCAAGCTGGCCTACAAGTTGTTACCAATACGGATTATTACCTGACCCCTGGCTCAGGGCACCCTTTATTGATAATGATTACATTTAATTTTGTACACTTCTGCAGCAATCCTAAGCAGAGTTTGCACTATTCTAAGGCCCATTTATGTAAATGGATTTAGAAGAATGTTACTGTGCTTAGAGTTCCACCATGAAGGTTGCCATGCTTAGGTTCTGAGGGAAACCCCTTCAACATCTGCTTGTGTAGAAGGACTTTGTGTTGAATTCTTCCACATTCCTTGAACAGATATGTGGACAGCACTTAGACAGAGCTTTTCTGTGTGCAAGCTGCAAAATGAAATCTAAGGCAAGAGAACATAAACAGCTCTTTCTTTTCTTGCAGCTAAAACCTCCTGGCATAGCTAGTCAGATTGTAGCAGAAAGGTATGGCACTCTTTTCTTCTTTGTTAGCACCATTTCTCACTGGCCTGCGTTGCTGTTAGAAAGCAGCACATAGTCTGCACACTGCGGGTTAGGGATGTGCAGCTTGGTTTGGCTCGGCCGCCTCGGTGCTCACCGAAACCCGAGGCGGCACATAGGAGGCCAGCACCATGGAATGGAGAGGAGGGGCAGCCTCCCCACCTCCCCGCACTCTGGGGCTGGCGTCCTTCGCACCACCTCAGGCTTTGGTGGTGACCGAGCCGCGCCGCACATCCTTATGTGAATCCTTGACTCTAAATATATCTTTGAATCCGAAAACTTCCTTCTTCCAAATCCTTGTTCTCTCTAAAAGGTCTTTTAAAATATACAAACCTATTCATAGCCCGTTTATTTCCATTACCAATGGTGCCAGTGAGCAACTTAAAATCCCCTGTTTATTTTTTACTGGTTTGGGACTGTATTTTTAAAACTTAGAAAGATATTTTATAAGCTGTACGGCTCCTTTAAAAATGGAAATGATTCTGCTGTATTCAATTTTCCATGCCCCTGTTGAAAAGGGGGAACTCGTGGAGCAGCTGTAACTACACACTTAGAACTCGTGTTGAGAGCTGAATCGCCACCACTGTCTATTTGGCAAGGAAGGGCTGCATTCGTAGTTTCCCCTTCTGAACAGCCAGTCACAAAAGTTTTTCACTTTTAAAAGAGCGACAGTGTGCTGCACAAGCTTTTGTAGTCTTCCAGCACATGGAGCCCCTTGGAAGGCCAAGCTTCTGGTCCATTGTGTGACGGTGTGCATCTTTCATTTCAGGATGGCAGACATACTGAATGGTAGCCCTGTTGGTAAAACATTATTCTCTCTTTGTTTTTGTTTGTTTGTTTTCCACCCAGGCAGATGGAACTGAAAAAATGTGATAACGGCTCTATATATGCAAACTCTGACTTCCATGAACAAACCCTGGTTGATAACCAGGCACCTGTACTCCAGAAAACAGATGAGATGAACTGTGAAGGAAATGCTGAGGAGAATTTGATAGGTAATGCGCAGAATTGTGAGAGGCAAATGCAAGTAAATGCTGTCAAAACATTTTTGCCAGGGTGTCTCATATTTGAAGAAGCAGCATCGGTTCTTATATGCCACTTTTCCCTACCTGAAGGAGTCTCAAAGCGGCTTACAGTCACCTTCCCTTTCCCCACAACAGACACCCTGTGAGGGAGGTGAGGCTGAGAGAGCCCTGATATCACTGCTCAGTCAGAACAGCTTTATCAGTGCTGTCACCAGCCCAAGGTCACCCAGCTGGCTGCACGTGGAGGAGGAGCGGGGAATCAAACCCGGCATGCCAGATTAGAAGTACTCACTCCTAACCACTACACCAAAGTGGCTCTCATTTGATCATTTAAAATGTTTCTGTCCTACTTTCCTCTCATGAAGTAGCTTCTACAAAGACACACGACAATAGACATGAGAATGCAATAAAAGCCATGATAAAAATCTCTCCTGTGTGAAAAGTCTTGGTCTTTTCCCCCCATCAGATATTCTTATTCTGCCTTGAGCACAGGAGAAGGTGGGGATGAGCAGTTGGTCTAGCTTGGCTTTGGCTAGAATGCAGGGTCTCTTCCCAGGAAGAAACAGCAGCCACAGATGGAAGAAGCCCTTGGAACACCTAAGTCATACATATGGGTGGGTTTGAACACTGGTAATACAAATAGGAAGAAACAAGCTGTGTCAATCAAACTGGACCAGAGATGGGATTTGGCCAGCTACTCAGCTACCTTCCTGTTTTGCTCCTCAGACACGATTTTTGTCAGAGAAGCAGGCAAGTGTCTGATTAAAGTCCTGCCTGAAATTCAGGACCTAAATTTAAAAGGAAACCTGGAAGAAGTACAATCCACTTTAGGTTTTAACTGGCAGGTGATTCATCCAATATCTTCTGTTCCTTGTAATCCAAGGTGATATCAAGAAAGATGGCGAGAACCAGCAGCCACTGAAAGAGGAGAATTGTGGTGGAGAATCTTTACAACCAGAAGTCCACTCTGCAACCCCGTTGTCATTGTTGCATTGGGCAGAAGAAGACGAAGACAAGGATCTTCCTACTTTCTTTAGTGTCATGAGCAATAGGTGACGTGTCACTATTTTGTATTTTAATTTCATTGATGTAATTATACCTTGATGTAATCCACTCTGTGTCCACAGAGAGAAGGTGGAAAACAAATCCAAATATAAAATTAAAAAAACTTTACAGGAAGATGCTGATATTCGGGGGGGACTGTACTTGGCTATGCATGCTTGGAACAAGCCAAGTCCCAGCAATGCTACCGGATTCTCAGAGATTTGCCTTGGACTCAGCTAGTGGGCTGACAGGTGATAGCAGGGATTAGTCAAGCCCATTGCCTTTTCCCAGATTTCTGGCCCCAGCAGTGCTGCTGTTGACTCAGTAGTGTGGGCAGAGATCTGGCCCCAGATACCAATTAAAAGGATCTAGTCCAGGGGTGGCCAAACTGTGACTATCCAGATATCCATGGACTACAATTACCATAAGTCTATGCTGCTAGCAGGGGCTCATGGTAACTGTAGTTAATGGACATCTGGAGAACCACAGTTTGGCCACCCCTGGTCTAGTCAGTGTGCTGTTGTGAGCATCATTAGCCAGTGTTTCCTACCCCCATCCAACTTGTCTTGGCATAAATATATTTGCTTGAAGCAAGCAGCATAGCATAAACATTTAGATATTCTCTAAAAGCTGTATTGGTTTAAGTAGTGGATGAGAGCTGTGTCGGTTTGAGTAGTGGGCAAGAGTGATTTTTCACTGTTCTTCTCTCCCTGCCCCCTTCCCATGTATATTTCTACAGCTTGAAGTTCCATTTCTTGTGCATTGATACATTTGTTAGCCTTAAGGTGCCACAGGGTTCCCTGTTTTGTTTTTAATATTCTCTTTGTCATCTCGCCCAAAGATTCAGTGATATCGACCTTTTGGAGGATGGTGGCATACCCACAGAAGAATTTCTGCAATCCTGTTATGCAATAGTTCCAGTCCTGGGTAGGTGACTGCCCATTTTGGAACAGTTTGGAAGGTGTTAGTTGATCAAGGGGAAGTTAATACTCTGCAGCAGCCTTATTATTTTTGTTTTGTTTTGTTTTGTTTTTTAATATATAGCATGTTGTTTGAAGTCAGAATTTGGATCTTCTGTCTTCTCCTTTAACACTATTTGCCAATCTACTGTGGGGCTAAAAAAAACCTTCAGATTGCTTAAGCTTTGATTTCATCTTCATGGAGGAATGGGTGTACTTGCTTGGGGTGATAAAATATCTTAAACCAACTCTGTTTAAGTTTGCCAAATAACCATGTCTTCCATTGCTTCTCTTTCCTAATTTGGTCATTGACGGGTATAACTAAACAAACTTTGGATCATTAAATCCCTGCAGATTTTGTTGGAGGGTCGAGATTAGATGGAGCCTTTCTTGAGTTAAAAGGCTTGTTCAGAGGAGTGTCAGCCTGACAGCATTAGCATCTCTCAAGTCACCACTGACAAACTTGTATTGTTTGCATATATTTGAATATCCACCACACTTTCCCCTCCTCAAGGGGATCACAGATCCTTAAGGTATACTGGACAGGAAAGAGTCCACAATTGCTCTTTCAGCAATAGCAGCCATATACTCAGCAAGGCCCCCTGGGAGGAAAAAAATATCGACGTTTACTGTCAAATAATGCCGGAATTAGGGTATTGTTCCTTTTAAAGAAGGTTCCGTACTTAGGTGGGTTCCATACGATTCCTATGTTCGTCTGTATCTCTTCTGAGTATGAATAGTGCAGGAACTGAACAATTTTTTTTAAGTTCAGTTCATACATCACACCAAACCATTGTTTGCATTAACTGTGGTTTGGCACCCAAATTTTGGTTCAGTTTCCAAATGTACAAGCAAATGAGAGCCAGTTTACTGTAGTGGTTAAGAGCAGTGACTTCTGATCTGGGTTTGATTCCCCATTCCTCCACATGCAGCCAGCTGGGTGACCTAGGGCCAGTCAGAATCTCTCAGCCTCACCTACCTCACAGGGTCTCTGTTGTGGGGAGAGGAAAGGTAGGTGATCGTAAGCCATTTTGAAACTGCTTCAGGTGGTAAAAAGCAGGGCACATTCTGTGGAGTGACCTCCAGAGACAGAACAATATGTATATATGTGGCATCAAGTGGCAGCTGACTCCAGAAAAAGACTTTCAAGGCAAGTGCCAAGATGCTTTGTGATTGCCTTGGTGGTCTCCCCTGCTTAGCTTCTGAGATATGATGAGAACTTATCCCCAGACAGAGCAGTAGACATAATTGTTAATCCAGATAATCAAGCTAAGCCATATTTCATCTAAACTCCAAGTTGTTTGTAAACCTACATTGAATTATAGTTTTTCATGCACTTTTGCTGGCTGAGGACCAACCGTGACTTGATAATCCAAACATCACAATAAACCATAGTTAAGCTTCCTTCACTATGTTTGGGTGATGTCTGAATTTTGCCTTACCTTTTTCGACATCTAAATATTTACAATTTATAATGCACTATTACATTTATTTGGAGGAGCATTCAGAAGCATAATAAAATTGTTTGATAGTCACCTCCGGTGGTTTACACGGGATGTTTGCTCATGGACTCAGGGTAGGTTATGCAAAACCCCACAAGCGCATCCTTTCCCTCTATTTAAATAGCCCTTCCAAAGCAGCAGTGGTCACCTCATTCACACAGAGCAAATTGAAGCTTCAGAGGCATGATTTAAATCACAAAACAGGCCTGGCAGAAAGAGTTCAACACTGACCCTTCTCCAACTTCAGAGTAGTTCTCTGGCATTGCTAACTAACTTTTAGCAATTTTTTTTAAAGCCATAATTCAAGGACTCTTCCAGAATTAGGATAGATGTTTGCCTGGGAGTTTGAAGTCATTTTCTCTGTCTTTAGGGCAAAGTTCAGAGTGAGTCCATATGCACCAAGGAGGGTGGTGAGCCCCTTCCTGCATGACTCTCATGCAGCGCATCATTATTATCTTTTTACTTTCATTTTGTAACTAGTTGTATCTCCATTGAGACACTGTTGTAATTTGAGGCTTCTTATGGCTGCCAGTAGCTCCTGATCAAGGATTCTTGCATCTGCCACAAGGCAGCCTCTGCTGATACAGAAAGAAGTAAAAAAAAAACTTCAGACATTCTAGAAGCAGCAAATGTGCCACATGCCCAACAGAGTTCCTGTTTCAACCAGTTCAGCATGCATTTGGCTGCCTCCTCCACACGCCTCCAAAGAATGGGGTAATTGATTTGAGATTCTGCAGTTTGACTCTAGGAACTTTGGGAAGCAGAACTGTGCTACACACACAAGGAAATATGGGCTGTCGCCCCCCCCCCCATCTTTCTGTACTGCTAGATCAAAAGTAAAGCAACGTAAGCAATCTGAAGAGATTATTTTCTTTTTCCTAGACAAACTTGGATCCACAGTCTTCGCTCCTGTTAAGATGGACTTTGTGGGAAACATCAAGGTAAGGGCCCCCACCCTTGCCTTCCTGCTCCTCCCTGCCACGTTAGCTGTTTTCATGTCACTGCTACCTGTCAGCAAAGGAAAAAAGTCACCCTGCATGCTTCTTTGTGTGCTTATCTGGTTCTTGGTCAGTAGCTGATTCCAGATCTTGCTGTGGCCAGATGCCAAACAGGTCAGCAGCTCTCTCCAAGAACCGTGATGTCCAAACCAGCTACAGTCTGGGTCATTTCTTAGTGTCAGAAGGCAAGAAATCAGAATGTGACCCCATCTATGTGATTCTGGAGTTGATACACTTTCCAGAGTGGCTCAAAGTGTTTCACCAGAACCTCTCCCTTCTGATAAAGAGTCCTTTCATTATATTGCACTCTGTCAAGAATTCTGCTTTGTCGCTCTCTCGTTCTTTGTGATCATTCTGGTTTTCCCAGTAAATATTGGCATAAGAAGCCACTTTTGCCATCCAACAGCCTTCTGTCTTGGGCGTCCTTTTATGTAATTTCTGTTCAGATGTCCCTGCCATCAGGACAATTCTGAAATCTATCAACTGAAAAAAGGTTATGGTCTAGCTCAGAGGTTAAGAAAATCCTATAATCTTAGTCATAATGTTAGTGCCTATAATGTTAGTCAGTGTTACAGGTTTGGTCCAAGAATTCCTCCCATAATATTTTTAAAGGCTTCTCAGGGATTACGATGCAGTGATACTATAATTATAAACTGGATATATATACATATTTAAAATGTTTTTATAATAACCTTTTGAGAACCTCAATGCAGTTTACCGATATTGGTAAAGCAACAAATCCTGAAAACACAGCCTAAATTAACAACAAAATTCAGAAGCCAAATAGTAATCAAAGTAGAAACAAATGCAGTATACACAGGCCCTCTGATATGTCATCATCTGCATCTCATTTTTATGCATAGCTGTCAAAATAGTCTTGAGTCATTTGACTGCCATGCTGCAAAAGAAAGACTCCCATGTATAGAATTTAACATGGTTCATCCTAGCCTCTGCCCAATTCAAGATCAAATCCCTGTGGCATTTCTTGGAATCAGTATTGAATTGCATTCCTGAGAAACTAGATCTTTTGGGATTTTAAGCATTCCCGCACTATGTTGCAAGATGAAAGGGAAGCATGTGCACATCTTTCCAAAATACCACACCTCTTGTAAGAACAGTAGTTTAGGTAGACTGTATTTTGCGTTGAAAATTTTTTGGATCATTTCAATGGATTCCACCCATAGAACCAACTACATTCTACAAATGCATCCTACTTTCCTTCTGCATGTGCATACATACCTCCCATGTTTGTGCGCTGCTTCCTGCATCTGATAATTTTGACTGGTATCTCTGAACAGGTGTCCCTTTTAAGGAGAAACTTTTTTTTTTTGTCATTTTATGCATATTTTGAAACATCAGTATGCTTGACATAGTTTGAAAGGCCTATCTGAAATGCAGCACATTATAAATGGTTCTGAGAATATTTCTCAAGTAACACTTTCACCAACCGTAAGATCTGATTTTCCCCATTCCCTCCAGAAAATAAATCAAAAATATATAACCAACAAAGATGAGTTCATTACTCTTCAGAAAATTGTCCTCCATGAAGTGAGCAGTGAAGAAGCCCAAGTTAGAAATTCTGCAACAGAGGCTCTCCTTTGGCTTAAAAGGTAAACTGGCTGACTTTTGACACATTGGTAGGTAACAGCGTAATAGACATCTCCTTGTTCAAAATCTGTAAACAATTATGACTTCTCAATTTACACTCTAGAAGGATACATAGTGGGATGTATTCAAAAACTAGTAATATAAGTCAATGTTCTCCTTTGCCATCCAGGTCTTTAAAATGTTAACTAAATCCCAAGTACCCCTCTTGTTAGCAGAATTTGTACTGATCTTTAAATCGGTACTCAATTTCATATTTGCAAGGCTTTCATTCACCTTGACTCAGCTTCCCCATACCTTTGAGCTGAAGGCCAATATATATTGTTAAAATTTAAGTGGAGAATATAGATCATAGAAGAAGAAGCAGCGTTGGTTCTTATATGCCGCTTTTCACTCTCTGAAGGAGGCTCAAAGCGGCTTACAGTCGTTTTCCCTTCCTTCTCCCCACAACAGACACCCTGTGAGGTGGGTGAGGCTGAGAGAACACTGATATTACTGAAGAGGAATTGGTTCTTATATGCCACTTTTCTCTACCTGAAGGAGTCTCAAAGCGGCTTACATTCGCCTTCCCTTTCCTCTCCCCACAACAGACACCCTGTTGTGAGAACCCTGATATTACTGCTCCGTCAGAACAGCTTTATCAGTGCTATGGCAAGGCCAAGGCCACCCAGCTGGCTGCATGTGGGGGAGTGGGAAATCAAACCTGGTTCACCAGATTAGAAGTCCGCACTCCTAACCACTACACCAAGCTGTAGAATCCTCAGCACATACTAGTTGGATACCTAAAGGAACAATGCCATTCGATGACTTTATGCTCATAAAATAGTTATAGGAGGAAACAACCACTGTTGAAAATGCTACATTGAAAACGGTACAAATCTAGAGTCCATTTTGGTTGTTTGATTACCATTAAAAGAAGAGATAAGATAAACTGTATTTCTATTTTTATTCATTGTTAAATTGTTTAACTGTTAGCTATAGCCTCAGCTGGGTTCTTTCTTCTGCTGTTAAGTTCATAAAACCAGCATTCCTGTCAGATGACTATCTAGCCTCTGCTTAAAAACTTCAGAAGAAGGAGATTTGAATTGGCAACACCCCAGCTCATTCTCTTAGCCACTATGCTACCCCGGATGCATATTCCACAATTAGGACATTTTGCTTATATTTGTTTTTATAACTCTAATATTGCTTGCTTACACAATTAAATCATATTTTAAAATATATATTCCACCGTTTTTTTTTCAAATACGTATAACCAACACTCACAAATAGCATCTTCTCTTGAAAAAATTAAGTAATGAATTGAAGTTGATAATACAATGTTGCCATTATGGTCTTTCACCAAACAGGGGTTTAAAATTTCTGAAGGAGTTTTTAACAGAGCTACAGAACGGAGAGAAGAATATTCAAATGGCACTGAGTGAGTACAGAATATTTTATGGAAAAATACAAAGTGTCACAATGAAAAGGAGAGTCTGTTTTCTGCCACAAGGTCCTTTGCAAGACCTTATGATGAAAATTGTTCTGAGAAAAGTATTCATTGATTTTTTGTCTTTTTGAAAGGTCAGTTGGAATGCCTCTAACAACTGGTATGATACACACCACCACATAAAATGCTTTCTTTTCTGTATGATTCCAGATAACGCTTATGGCAGAACATTACGACAACACCACGGGTGGGTTGTCCGTGGAGTTTTTGCGGTGAGTTGATACTGATGTAGTCATTTATGGTGATGATGAGGCCAGATTTCTTTAATCTGCATACTTTATATGTAACATACACTCTCTGAGCATGCCTTTGTGTATTAAGAGACTGTTTTCCTAACCTTTGCCTGACAACTGGTTTCTACATAGTCCCATCCTAAGTTGAGTTGAACCCTTCCGAGTCCACTTATTTTACTGGATGGTATAACTCTGCCTGTAGGAGCCTCTTGTGGCGCAGAGTGGTAAGGCAGCAGTCATGCAGTCTGAAAGCTCTGCCATGAGGCTGGGAGTTCAATCCCAGCAGCCGGCTCAAGGTTGACTCAGCCTTCCATCCTTCCGAGGTCGGTAAAATGAGGTGCTGGGGGGTAAACGGTAATGACTGGGGAAGGCACTGGCAAACCACCCCGTATTGAGTCTGCCATGAAAACGCTAGAGGGCGTCACCCCAAGGGTCAGACATGACTCGGTGCTTGCACAGGGGATTCCTTTACCTTTATAACTCTGCCTAAGATAATATTGACAGACACTGAATAAAAGAATATCACCGACTTCCAACACCTTGAGAAGACGGAAATGAGAAAATCAGGTTTTGCTTAGTGTCTGGCTCCTCAGTATCAAAAAAATGAAATAGCTTTTCTAACCCCTGAGACAATACCTACGTGCATGGCCTTCCCTCTCTCATTTAATGGCACAGAAAGCCATAGATATCTTAGAGAATGTCCAAATAGATTATTTCCTAAATTCTCTTGCCAGCCACTTATACCTGAGACCAAAGACCATAGGCAGAAGACAAAATGAAAGCCAGACAACTGTGAGGGATCGGAGCATGGGACAGTTTCCTGAGTCTTATTTTTAAGGCTGGGCCACCTTGTGTTGTTTTCTGACATTAGTTAAATGTGTCGGTCAGAAATATCTCTGGTCTAGTTATCTCTTTCCATGTACAGAAATTCAACGTCAGAATATGACTTTGCATTAAGTCTGTGTTTTGCAATTGAGGGGACTGGACACGGTCTGTTCTTTGGTGGTGGCTCCCTCTGCTGTGTAACATGAGCAATTACACTGGAAGTAAAAGTGTGGATGCAAACTAGAGGTTTCGGCATATGTTGGATAATGTACTTTCAGTGCACCATTTTGGACAGCCCATTGAAGTACATTATCAGCATGTGTCGAATGGGCCCTACCAGTTTTCCTTTAAGAAGCTTGGTTGAGTTGTAATGTCCTATTAGGATTTGCTGCTATATGAATGAGATTGGTGCTGATGGCGTAGGATGGTTTGTTTCCCCCCCCCCCTTGCTTCCTTTCACTCTTGGCCAGCTAATTAAAGATATCCACTTTCATTGCAAACCACAATATACTTTTATATCTGAAGCTTATTTTCCCTGCATTCCAAATTGAGAATAAAATGTAGAAGAGGTAAAGAAGAGTTGCCTTTTATACCTAGCTTTCATTGCCCGAAGGAGTGAGGCTGAGAGAGCCCTGATATTCCTGCTCGGTCAGAACAGCTTTATCAGTGCTGTGACCAGCCCAAGGTCACCCAGCTGGCTGCACGTGGGGGAGTGGGAAATCAAACCCAGCTCACTGAACTAGAAGCTGCCACTCTTAAGAGTTGTTATTAAGCATGTGCACCCCCAAAAAAATTTGGGCCGGTTCGGGTTCAGAAGAACCCAATTCGGAGCATTTAAGGGCTGTCTGAATCAGCTAATTCAGATCTGGCTTCAGACATTTCCGAAGTGATTCGGCCATTAAAGTCAATGGCACCATTGACTTTAATGGGAATTTTCAGATTTCTGCCTTTCCTGTGACCTGATGGGGGGCTGAGTCAGAGGCGCCAAATTTTCGGGAGCCTCTTCTCTGACTCTTCCCCCCCCCTCAAAGCCTAGCCTAAATAATATTCAAAACAGAAACTTGCTTATCCACCCCAACTCCCCTTCACCAATATTAGGTCAGTCACTTGTTAGTAAGAAGTTGTGCATGTGTCCATTTGCAGTCTCCCCGGGACTTCAAGCCATGCCCAAGGTCTTTCATTCTGGCACCGATCCTAAAGCCAGCTTCAGCAGGGCTGCTGCATCCCGAGCCTTCTGCTGGTGGCATTCCGGGAATAAGACCCCGCCTCTCTTTCTTCTCCTTGCAGCTAGCTTTAAGGGCATCCCCCACCTACGAATGCTTTGTGGCGGCCCTATCTGTCGGAGAATGCAATAATCAAGAACTTTTTAATAGAGGGATGCAAAGGGACCTCGGCATCTACCTACCCGCCATGGAAAAGCAGCTCGGGATCTTGGACGCACTCTACGAGGAGCACGGGCTGGAGTCAGACGAAGTGGTGTGAGCTCCATCCAGACTAGTGCCTCGCAACTTCAGGGATTGTGTTTTTGTTAACATAGTTTTTTGTTCCCCCCAGAAGGCTATTTCTGTTTCTTTGTATTTTGTTTTCCATACTTGGGAAGGGAAAGGACTCGGAGGTTTCCTTTTTTTTTTTATACACAGGTGTGTGTTTTTTTAAAGAAAATAAGAATAATGCTTGTTTGTGTTTAAATGCAAAGGTGCTACATATTCAGGCAAGGTGATGCCTATCCGCATGGGAAGCATCTTATGCCCCATCCAGTAGTGTTCACCATGCGGGAGACCATCCGCTGAGGCTGCGGACGTGGAGTTTCGTGCTGTTGTCCTCAACAGCCCGGAACGTCCCCGAACGAGCGAAGCGATTCTGGGTTCGTAGCAATAGGAGTGAAAGCAGAATCGAGTCTTGCGATGCCAAGATTTCCCTGCCAAGATTTCTAAGCCACTTCCAGCGTTGGCATTCAGGCAAGGTCTTCTGGTGTGCTCCGTTATCTTCAGGGACCAGAAGCGAACATCACAACTTACCCATTCGGTGATGACTGCGGGGGGCCACGTCCACTGGTGAGAGAGCCACGTCCGTGTGCACTAGCCAAGGATCTGCCTTTTCATAAACAACAGCAGCCATCTGCTTCTCAAATAAGACCCTATTCGTAAGCTTCCTAGGAAAAAGCGCTGGAGATCTCTCATGCTTGCATTGGTCTGTACTCTGCAGTAGCCTCAATACAGTACGATTTGGTGTCGGGGGTGGATTTGCTATGTCACTTGTGAGAAACAAATGCACTGGAAGACATGACCTTTATCTTAAGGGCCTTTGGACAACCAAATCACACTGAGTCTGTGTCTGTGCATGGTTTAAAGAGCTAGAGGATCTGGGTTACCTGGATCGGAACAGAATCCGTGCCAAAGGGCTTGCGATCCAGTCCGCAAGAACACTGCTTGTTTGGGGTAGGTGGGAAACTTTTTTTAAGAAAAGGGCTCAGCTCTTACCAGGAATGCAAGAGCTGCTGACATGGTGTAAAGGCATAACTGGTTTGTCTAAGCAGAGTTCAGGGTCAGCAGGTTTCCTCGCAACTGAAGAAAACAATTCACCTCTGACTGAAAGGTCAGTAGGCTGTCCACAGAATGTATCCTGCTAGTGCTAATATTACACTCAGGAGTTTCTTCTGATTACTTGCAGAGGAATTAATTCAGGATTTTCGGGACATTCATGGGCGAGAGGGAGGACAGGGGACTGGAACAGCAGTGGCTAACATTCTTCAGCCTAAGAGCTGCCTGCTGGTGTGTTTTCCCATGGCCAAGAGACACTCCTGTCCATCATGTTTTTCATTTCCTTCCCAACACTTTGCCGGGCCAGCCTCCCTTTCTTTGTTCCCACGGCCCTGCTGTTTCCGCTCATTCTCAGGCAGGATTCTCCTCCTCATTGCTGGGCCACATGCACACACCCTAGTAGCACCCAAGTAGCACCTTTGCTTTCTTGAAATGCTGGGAGTTGTGCGCTGATGGTTTGGTCACAACGCTTTGGAAATAGTGGAGGCTTGTGTTGAATCAGTTACTTTCAAGCCTTCTGTGCAGCATCTTCAGCCACAGGGGGAAGCTCACCGCTCTCTTTCCATGGATTTTAATACTCTTGGCGATGCTCGTCTTAACCAGATGGAAACCATGCTTTCCCCCAGGGCTACAGGTAGCGCTTGTGACAGCTGCACGATTGCTCCCTGTCATGCAAAGCAGTCATCAGTGGCACAGTTATGAAAAATAGGGGGGGGGGATTTTTTGTGCCCTCTTAGGCTCTTTCTGTCCATGTAGGGCTGCAATCAGGGACCTGCGGGTAAGTCGGGCTTCTCGTGGCTGGATTTGTTTTTTTTACTGCTTTTAGAAATCCATATTATACTTGAAACATTTGTCTCTGACTCCTTCAGGGCTTCAAAGTAAGCTGAAGGAAATTGCAGAAGTAAGACTGAGTTGGTAGTCTGAATACTGTCCTTTGGCTGTACAAGGCAAATAATCTAGAAACAGGGGTGGGGGGGGGAAGAGAGAGAGAGAGAGAGAGAATTACTCCTGTTAACTAAACACAGATGCCACAGTTCTCAAAGTCCTTCTTCTAGAAATAATTGCCAAAACTGACACAATGACAAGCGTAAAAACTTAGTTGGAAGGGGCCATGCAGGCCATCTAGTCCAGTCCACCCCCACCCCCCATTTTACCAATTTGATTTTTTTTTAAGCGAATGTTTCACAGTGTGGAAAATCGGAAGGTTTTACATTTGCTCCCGCAGAGAAATGTTCAGCTAAAGGCCCTCTTGTGCTATTTCATGTGCTTTAGGCCCTCTCCATTGCTCTTCCTCTTCCATCCGTTTGGGGGTGTCTGAGTTTGCTAACATTCTTTGAGAAATGATTCCCTCCACTTTACTCCTAAGGCACCTCAGTGAGGCCCTGCAGAAAAGGAGGACTGGATGTTTTGCCTGCTGAATGCACAGCACCTGGATCTTTGAGGCACTTTATTAATGTATATGTTATTGTTGTGTTTACATTTCCAGAGGGGGCGTTTCCTGCTCACACACAGCGCTGCCCTCAGCAGAGTTACTCTGTTAAGTCTGTTGGACCCCATAGGCTTGGAACAGTGTCACTCTGTGTAGGATTGCACTGTTAATAACTTAACGGAGGCCTTTCCAGTCTTCTAAAATCACTTCGAGCTTTTGCTGGAGTTATAGTCAGCTAGCCGGGCGGAGGAAGTTGCTTTGGTTTCTCCTTTGAAAACAAGAAGGGAGATGTTCATCTCCAGTTAACACTGTCAAATTGAGTATGGAGATGAAAAGGGCCTGGGCAGAATTTGGCACACAGTGGTATGTGGCTGGCCAGCCAGGTGCTTGACCTGCATTTACCTCCTTCTGTCATTCCAGCCACCTTGGGCAACTACCAGGGAATGTAGTTTAATTTGCAAGCAGGGTGCAAACTTCGGCCATCACACAACCCATTCTGCAAGGACCGAGGTTGGTGAGTCAATAAACTTGTGTCGCTTAGCAGAAAGTCCTTATCAGCTTAAGCTGACAGTTCCCTGTCATCCCTGCATTTTGTAACAGACCCCTGGCTCTGACGGTATTTACAAATGTATATAACGCAGCAGTTCCATCTTGTAGGTGTTTCTTTCTCTTCACCATTGGACTTCTGTACTTTTTATTGGGAGGTTGGCCGTTTTCAATCACTACACAAAATCTTACTTGCCCTATGTGATGCTCTAACTGCTTTCCCCAATTAATGTCCGTCTCCTCAAGCAATTTGATGCTGAATGTTGCTTTTATCAAGCAAAGCTGCCAAACAGTGAAGACCTGCATTGGGGGGCCTTGTCAAAGGACTGTCCAGGATGGGCAAAACCGTTTGGCCTGCCGATCCCATGCTGAGTGTGAGCATTTCACGGGACAGTATGAATCTTGGGGGGTTGAAGGACAATTGTGTAGTAACTGTATATATTTGTAAAGTAATGTAGGAACATATGACTGTTATGTTTCAACAAAGAACAAAGCTTTTCTAGAAGTTTTTTCCCTGCACCCGTTTGTGGTATATATTATATTGGCTTGATATTTTGTAAGGTTGCTTTAACTTAAAACACAGTTGAGTACAAAAAACATATAAAATGTCAATTGATGGATGATTTGTTAATATGCCAAATGTTAGGAGACCAGCAGTGCAATCCTATTCAGAATTCTTACACTCAAAGACCTTTGAAATCCATGGGCACTAACTAGAATTACTCTCTATGGGTGTGCAGAGACATTCTTGATTATAGGATTCCTAATTGAAAAAGAATTACTTGATTAAAAAAAGAAAAACAGGAATGCTAGGAAAACTGTAGCCTTAATAATGTTTAATGTTTCATCTCCCCCTTTGTATACTATATTGCATGATTTGAAAATTGCCAGCACTTCTGCAATTAACAGGGTAATGGTTGCAATCCAGAGAAAACAAAACCAAGTTACATTTCTATAGTGTGATGTGGGATGCACAGAAACTGATCCAAAGCCCATAGAAGTCAATAATAGAATTCCTTTTGATTTTATTGGTTCTGGGTTGCACCTGTAGCCATGGGAGACACCCTGTGAGGTGGGTGAGGCTGAGAGAGCCCTGATATCACTGCCAGGTCAGAACAGTTTTATCAGTGCTGTGGCGAGCCCAAGGTCACCCAGCTGGCTGCATGTGGGGGAGAGCGGAATCGAACCCGGCATGCCAGATTAGAAGTCTGCACTCTTAACCACTACACCAAGCTGGCTCTGAGGGTGTTTTGTTATTCCACAATACACACAAGCAGAACTAATGGCATGGCTGCCCCATTGGGCAGCCTGGGAACCACCACTTTCTCTTTTTACAATACATGTTCCTAGCCTTTCTGGTTTCTAAGAGTGGTTTGAGAAGGTTTGTGGGCAAAGTTTATCCGCTTAGAGGTGGGGGGGGGCAAGCTGGGGACAGACAGCAAGTGGATGGAGGGGGAGGGCTGTGGCTCTACTCATTGCTCCTTATCTCAGCTCTTTACTCTGCAAATCAGGCAACATTCCAAACAATTTCTGAATGGGAGAGTTTACATAATCAACCTTCTCTTGGGACAGGAGTTGAGCCACCTTGCTGGAGGATTTTGCTACTAGCCCTAACTACGGGCAGGCCCAGAGACATGTAAAAGGTCTGCAGGCTGAAGTTTTTTCCTTCGTCCAACTCGTCTTCTCCAGCACTGTTCCTGTGGCTTCCTGCCAAACTACCCCCAATTAAATTAGCATCTGTTTTCAGGGAGGATATTGTCAGGTCATATCTTGTCTTCGGAGACTAGGCATGTCTCACATATTTTCCGATAGGTCACAGTTTTCCACTTGGTTTTTGCTCAACAGCTGGCATTGAGCCTCCTTCGTGCAACTGAGAAGCCATCCGTCATTGCTGGGTTCTGCAGGGTCTTTGCCACAGCACAACCATTTCCATTCTTTCCCTGTAACCCGATAAGCTCAGGTATACAAGACTGAATGTGAAATCCAGCAGCACTGGCAAGTTGGAGGTGAATTACTAAGTTCTATACCAAGGCAATGGGAAGGGGGTAACCCACCTTACTTGTTAAAAATTACTGTTTTGAGGGCAGTGCACACTGTTTCTGTGCTGTTGTGGCTTTGTCTGAGCTTTGCCATGTGTGAACAGTGGATTCCCCCTTTCTCTGTAAGTCTTGGAGTTGCCTAAGAGGAGCCTGCCATGGGCCACTTCTCCAAGTAAAAGGCGGAAACGTCCGATCATCTGCCCCTCTCAGGATTGTGGAATATTTGTCCTGCAAGACTCGATTTAACATGCAACTGGGGGAGAACCAGGCGGGTATCCCTTTGGAGCAGAAATCCTTCTGTGCAGAAGTGCTGCTAGTATGGGAAAGCCTCATTAGGTTACTCCACAACATTTTGCCTGTGCAGTCTTGACATGAAATGTTGACAGAGAAATCTGAGCCACCTGAGAGGGGGGTCTGGGCTAGGTGGTATGCCAGCAATCATCACGCCTCATAGCCTAACTAAACATCTATTACCATTTTTTTCTGAATGGTGCTTTCTGAGCCTGTAAATCTGCAGCACTGTGCACAATTCATAGACCTCTGGCAGTGCAATCCTAAATAGTGTTACACCCTCCTAAGTCCAGTGACTTCAGCCAACTTCGAAGGGTATTATTCTGTTTCGGATTGCACTGCCAGAGGTCTTGTTTATTGCCTCAACTATTACAGTTGTAAGAAAGGCTTACTGGAAATGCAGCGTCTATTCTTGGCTGCTACAGAAGCCTCTTGGGGCAGGGGTGGGCAGGCAACCCCCTGCCTTGCAGAAGCCAGAACCGCTGTTTTCGTTACTGATGACAGCAGGTTTTTAAGCTCCAGGAGGACTCTGAAGTCTGAAACTATGAAAAGATTAACCAAAGAGGTCTGGGAGTTTTCCAAGTGGTGCTCCATCCCAACTGACCAAGTCGCTCTTCTCATGTGTCTCAAATCCAAAGTCCCCCGCAGCATAGCTCCACTTCAGAGTAGTCTCTGTGGCTACTTTTAACTTGGTAAAACTCATGGGAGACCCAGTTATAGGTCTGATGCTGTCTTGCCTAGTTTGGCCCTTAAACAGCTCCTGGATTTCCCATCAGCCTGCCAACTTTTGATCCACCTCCCAGCTGCTGTCCCGCTAACTGCTCTGTGAGCTGCAGCAATTAGCCGCTGATCGTGTTTTCCTGCTGGTCACAAAAAGCTTCACAAAAAGCTCACAAGCACAAACTTGGGTACAAACAAAAGTGAATTACCACTCCCGAAGAAAAGAGTTGGTTCTTATATGCTGCTTTTCTCTCCCCAAAGGAGTCTCAAAGCGGCTTACAGTCGCCCTCCCTTTCCTCTCCCCACAACAGACACCCTGGGAGGTGGGTGAGGCTGAGAGAGCCCTAATATCACTGCTCAGTCAGAACAGCCTCATTGGTGGCCAGCCCAAGGTCACCCAGCTGGCTGCATGTGAGGGGTGTAGAATCGAACCTGGCTCACCAGATTAGAAGTCCACACTCCTAACCACTACCCCAAACCAAAAATTTATTTTTAAAACCTGCTTTTGTTCTGCCCTAAGGAGTCACAAAGCATCTTGGTATCACCTTCCCTGTGTACAGTAGCACAGTGGTCCCCAACCTTTTTTCGGCTGTACGGATCAAAACAACTGCATAATGGGTCCAGCAAGAAACAGGGAAAACGTTTCTATAATACCAGGTGCAAGCATATGTGTGCACATGAGGTTAAAATCTCCCTAAAATCAACATATAGATTCTGCATGTGCAAAACACTTGCACAGAAAAAAAAGGGGGAGGAAAGATCACCAGGAGGGGAGAACACTGGGAAGGTATGGAGTGACGTGGAAGGACTGGGGACGGGGAAGGAGAAGCATCAAAGGCCAGAGTTAGGGTCAGAGCTAGAGGGGAGGCAATGGGGGCCTTCCCCCTTGAGAATCCTTGCTTGTTCCTCATACTCATACTTGCAAATGTGAGATACATTTATTTTTATTTACAGTCTCCCTGGGGCAAGTCTAAAAACAAAACCCTAAAAACCAAACAAAAATGGAAACAAGACTCATCAAAATCTCTTCCTTCCATTCTCCAGGACAGAGACCAGCAGGGGAGCTGAGAAATGAAAATCAAAATACTGAGAGCACAGAAGCTTCTACTGCAAGTTTCTTTTCCTATGCCTTATTCTTTGCCAGAAATTAAATAAATCTATAATGTAATTTCCAGCAGGAATGCATTCCCTTAATACAATTTCAATTGGCTGACCTTATCAGGCACATCTCTTTTGCTGAGCATATTGGCATAGGTCTTCTCTTTTAGCTGGCACACTAATCACAAATGCAATCAAAACATGCCACAAGATGTTTGCTCTGGTCTTTTAGCACTTGGAGTGTTGCCATGCGCCAATATAAAAAATGAGATGAAAATGCTGGATTCACCAGGCATAGCACATCTCTGTGGATACAACTGAATGCATCAATAATGAGCCTAGAAATGGACGGAGGGGGAGGCATATTTGCTTCTCCCCTCCTAAAACCCCCACCCACCCCCACCACCAAACTAAATTGTACATTCCCTAATGGCTTATATTGACATCCGCTCTTCATCACTACTGAATTGGTGGGGGGGGAGTGGGGTTGGTGGTTAATGAATTTTATTCTGCTTGTTCAAATACAAATAACAACAAAACTGAAAACAACATAAACACACATAACAGCCTTGCAGGGTAGATTGAGATACAGCATTCATCTGTCTGGAGCCGCGAAATAGAGCAAGATCGGCATGGTGGGACAAGAGGCAGAACTGAACTGAGAAACCCCAGGGGGAAAACAATTGATATACAATCTTGAACAATGGATCTTCATGTCATTGGTCAGTTTCAGTTTAATTTCTGTGAAAGAACCCTTGAGATTGAGAACCACTGCCATAGACCATTCAAGTAAACATTTATATAGTTTAGATTTCTATCATCCCTCTTTGTCTAGTATTTCTTTCTGAAATCTGGACGTCTGAAGGGCAAATTCTTAAATAGGTCATTGATTTGAAGGTAGAAAAAAACAAGTTCTTTTCTCTGTCATAGTTTTAAATTCCTTCCTTCTATATAAGTCAGAATCAGCAGAACACTTTGCTAGTGGAAACAAGAGTTTCGGCCCATACGGAGGGAGGTGTGGAAGTCATTACGGACAGCTGAACAAAGATAGAAGCACGGGGGGTACCCAAATTAAACAAGAAGGGCAAGGTTACAATTTGCAAGAAACTTATTAACACAACTTCTGAATAATTTGCAGTATATAACAATGGAGGAATATCCTTACCATGTATCAAATGTGTATACTAGGAAAACTGGAGAAACATAACAATTTCTCAAGAAGATGAAAGTGACAACAATAGGAAGGCAACAAAATGTAAGATCATCAGATTTCCTTCCCAGTGACTTCACAAATGAACCAGTCTGCAGTGCAAAATAGTTATGGATATTCATTCCAGAAACTGTAGTGGGATTCTGAGCAACCTTCTTTTTCTTTGGTCTTTGCATCTTTTACAAGACAATTCCCCCCCCCCCAAAAAAAAAAACTGGCAACTTGCATGCTAGTTTGTTGGTTTTACACCAAAATTGTGTCACCGGTATGTTGGCACATTTTGTGAAGTTGCGTTGGAAAGCCTGTGGGTTTTCCTAACCTTTTATTTTCTGATAGAGGACTTCTTCAGATTCCATAGCAGGATACTGGTTTGACATGCGCATTCATCCTCTTTTAGTATAACCTCCAAATTATGGTCAACAAGATGTTTCCTACATCCTATCCAATATTAACCAAAATTATAGAAAATAAAACTTTTTCTAACAGATATTAAGCAGCTATTATTTTTTTTGTCCAAAAAAAGAAAAGTCACATGACAGTGGTTTAGGAAGACCTATCTATGGCTGCCAACCCTGAGTGACAAGGAAGGAGGAGGAGGAGGAAGCCGGCCAAGCCCACCTTCCTCCATAAAGTCCCTTGCTCAGAATTTGCACAATACAAATCCCTTGTTTCTTAGCTCTATTAGAGAATACAGAAAACTGGACAGTGGACCTCTGGAGCCCATCTAGAGAAAAGTACATCAAGTCCTCCTGAATTAATAAGGCATTAAACACACAAGTTAAATGACATCTCACTGAGTTCAAGAGATGGGGGAGTGCCTGCCTAATGCTCTCTGGATTGTAACCTGTTTTCATTATGTTTTAAAAAATGTCTGTCTGTCTGTCTGCCCACCCGCCCGCCCGCCTGCTGTTTGTCTGTCTGTCTGCCTGCTGTCTGCCTGCCTGCCTGCCGTCTGTTTCTCTGTCTGTCTGTGCCTGCCTGCCTGCCTGCCTGCCTGTCTGTCTGTCTGTCTGTCTATCTATCTATTTTAGACTTTTATCACCCCATTCCCCAAAAGGGCATTGGCATTTGGGAGGAATTTACTGACTTTTCAAACTCTTTTCTACATTAGTGTCTTCATGGAGAAAGAAATCTGCACATCTCTCATATGGTAAAAACATGCATACATGAGTTGATTTTTAATTTTATCTTTATTGTAATGATGATATAACATCTTCCTTATTCAACTTCTATAGAAGTAATAGGAGATTTGACAGATGTTATACATATGATCATGCATTTCAAAACAAACACAACAGACCCTTAAAGATAAACCAAGAACAATGACCAATAGGAAAAGATTGACCTATCTTGCTTCTGCTAAATCTGCATCCACGTATCACCGTACCAGGTCTATCTAAATTTATTATGACCATTTGTAGCATTCTTCCAACATGAAAACTGCTCCTTTGTATTTGCTATAAAGGAAATCTATAATTGTTCTAAATGCTATCAAAGATAATGTAGCAATCTTTTAAATAAACCACGTATATACATATAAATTCTATAAGCATGTCGTTTGACCAACATGCATGGGGATGATGGCTGAATGATATGCTAATAGGAATACTGCTGTACAAGAAACCAGCACAACTGAGTAACTATTAGGTACATGGAAAAAGTTGATTTCTTGGCATCTAAGTGACAATACGAGATGATAATCAGACAGACTTCAGGTTTTCCACAACAGTCTCTAATGTAATTCTAAGAGTTTCATAATGCAACCCTCCAATTCTGTTGCAGAAATGCAAATTTCAGGCATATTAACACAAGGTGACATTATGAATTGTTTAGAACCTTGGTAGGAACATGGTGCAGAGACAATAAGGAGTAAAATTAATCAGCTCTCAAAAGATCTTGTTCCAAATAGAGTCAATTGCATTCAGGTCACTTCCTGGTAAAGGTTGAGAGTTCAACAGTCAGCCCTATGTTCCAATGCAGACTCGGATCTTTCCAGTTTGTTGATCCAGTTTGTCAACCTTGATAATATGCAAATATTACTCCTTTTTGAATGCTTTCATTTCAGAAATCTAAGCATTCTCAGGCACCCTAAAGCCTAACAAATTCATTGTGACAGAAGTTTTCTGAAGCCAGAAGCCACTTTGTCGGATATATGATTAAGGCAGATAAAAGTCTGTACAAAATCCACAATAAATGTGTTAGCCTTTGAGATGTCATTGTATTTGTTGTGACAGATTACAGAGCTAGCCATCTGGACTTTGTCTCTCTCTCTCTCTCTCTCTAGATATAAATTTATGTACACCTCTCATATTCTTCTATAGTATTAGCCTCTAAATCAGTGGTTCTCAACCTGGAGTTCGGGATCCCTTTGGGGGTCGAACAACCATTTCATAGGGGTTGCGGCAGGGCAGACAGCTTGGCTGGGGGGGTACCATACACACAACAGCCTTGCAGGGTAGATCGAGATTGAGCGTTCGTCTGTCTGGAGCATCAGAAAAGAGTGAAATCGGCATGGTGGGACAAGAGGCAAAGCTGAACTGAGAAACCTCGAAAAAAATTTTTTTATATGCAATCATGAACAATGGATCTTCATGCCATTGGTCTGTTTCAGTTTAATTTCTGTGAAAGAACCCTTGCATAATTCTATGGTTGGGGGTCACCACAACATGAGGAACTGTATTACAGGGTCGCGGCATTAGGAAGGTTGAGAACCAGTGCTCTAAATAAAGCTGATCAGCTCTGTTGCTTGGCTTTCCTTGTTTAAGCACATACCTACATTGCCCCATATCAGTGTTCACATTGGGGGAGGGGGCTTCTTCCAAACCTGAACATATAATTCAAGCAGCTAAAAAATATACAAAGTTCACATTGTTAGAAAAAAACACAAAGTAGTCCTTATAAACACTACAATCCGAGTATGCTTTGTGTTTATAGTGTCTTTTTTGTTGTTGTTAAACAAACACCAAAGAGCTTATTTTGATAACTAACAGTGCTAAATTGAGGTATTATTGTGTTCTTATGAAGTAACCATTTTGAAGTAAAAAGCAGTTTGGTTTTTCTCTTGTAAATGGCAGTTCCCTTCAGCAGCCGTGTGAAAACTTAAGTCTGAATGGAGAATGTTGTTTGACAGGTTTCTACTAAGACAGAATTCAGTGGTCCTATTTTCCTCCAGTGTGAGTCAATTGAAAATGCATCTCAAGCCACTGTCAACAGCATGTTCTGGGTTGTTTCATCGCAGAGATTGTTTTGTCTATTGCCTGGTATTGGTTGACGATAACATAGCACCTGCTGGACGCCTACAATGTGGGGAAATGCTTACCTATCTCTGCTCATGCTTCATGTAAAATATCGGCACTCTGTAGAGTCAATATAGCAATAAGAAGTGCAGCGTAATTTCCCATAAGACCTGAAAACAGAAGGTGACACGGCCAAGTTGTTAAGTGTGAAATATTTCACCAGTCCTTATACGACATTTTGTGTACTTTGCAAACAACCCTTCCTACTTACTTAGGAAGAATGGTAATTTACTAGACAATTTTAATAGCTTCTAACAGGAGATGGATTCTGACTATAATTTTCTGTATGAAAAGACATTGCTCCATGAACTGGATTCAGGGAATCCACATTTGCCATATCCAGCTGGCAACCGTATGGAACTTATTTCCCCAAGTACAACTGCAGGACTTGATTTGAATTGTGACCATAGTAGGTGGGGGCGGCTTCATTCTCCCCTCCACATTGTTTTCTTCATTCATAATGACTCCATAGGCTGTGGGAAATAGGAGTGGAGACATGCCTCCTATATTTTGCACCTTAGATACAGAAAAAGACCAAGTACACTGCACAGATATCCCAGGTAAAATGACAGTTCCAAATAAAACTGAATTCTAATAGGGTTGACGGGGAGATTGCAACTGGCTGGAGTCTGAGGAAGCAGTGGTATGGGGGGCTGTCAAGTGACAGCATTACGTCACATTGCTCTAAGAATTTCTGGTACCCAGCGATTTCCAGAGCGGTATGATCCTCCTTGGAGTTTTACACCATCACCCAATGGTGATACCCCCCTCCCTGTCAGACTGCTGGTGGGCAAAGGGAGCTGGGGGCAGGAACTTTCCCACCCCCCAGAATAGCAATAATTTAGAACCTAATTAAAAGCTTCTTGCACTCAATGAAAATCTTTGAAATAGTTCTATTTTCTGTATTTTTCTAAATAAATAAAGTGGTGCCCAAAACTGAACACACTACTCCAAGTGTGGCTGAACCAGAGCAGAGTTAAGTGGTACAATCACCTCCCTCGATCTGGACATGATACTCCGTTTGATACAGCCCAAAAATTTAGGACAAGGTACAAGGACATTTAACAGGACCTGAAAGGCAGGTATGGGATTTCTGAAGACTGTTTTTATTAATGGTTTATTGTATGTTTATGATTCTAATGAAAGCTAGATACAAATGTTGAAATCAACAAATACACCCCAGAAAATGAATTGTCCTTGTTGAAAACCTTGACCTAATTACCAGCCTTTCATTTTTGTCTGTTTGCTGGATTCCCAACATGAATTTATTCATTTTGTTCAGCGGTGGCAAAGCAGATGGTGCTGCAGAGGATAACAATTACATGGAGAGAACTATCACAGAATATGCTTTGCCAGAATGGACTCTTATGAATTTTTATTCCTGCCAATTAACACATTAGTCTTTCATAAGCTACAAGGGCCCTGCAGATAACTTCATTTGCAAATTAAATGTTTCCTGTAAGATGGTAATGATACCTGACAGCATGAGAGAAGTACAGTAAGTGCTGGTGAAATGCTGACCAGACAGCCATTTATACAAATGTATGCAAAGCAGACCATCTTTGAGATGTCTCAATTGAGGACCCTGCCAAACTAACAGAAGCACTATGGGTCTGGTTCAAATTAATATTTTTGCAGCTTACTTTGGAATACAGGGGATGGGGAATCAGTGCACTCTTAATGGGCAGGGGATGTTTGTGTATAGCACCCAAAACAGTAGGGCTCCCAGCTTGAGGTTGGGAAATAACTGGAGATTTTGGGGGTCAGGGTTTGGGGAGGAAAGGGACATCAGCAGGGTATAAAGCCATAGAGGCCACCATTCAGAGCAGCCATCTTGCCCAGGAAAACTGATTCTTGGTCCTCTGGAGATCAATCCCGAGATACTCCTAGGTCTGCTTGGAAATCTATTCTGGAGTTCCATGCATGTGGGCCAAATTCAGGCTGAGACCATGGAATGTAGGGAGAGGAACTGTAGACATTCCCATTTGCGCTGTTTTCCTGAACTGCAATTGCCTCAAGGAGTCACTATTTGTCTTGCTGGGGCTGTACATGGACCGATGGGCCACATGTCATATTCCCAGAAGAGGCAATTCCTCAGGGCCATGAGGGAAAGGTGCAGGGGGAAGGTCTAAGCTCCCTTTCCCTGTGTGCCATTGTCCCACTCTACATTGGGCCTCCGTGCATCTGGGATGTGCAGAACTCCAGAATACCTTTCTCAAGCCATCTCGAGGACATACCTAGAGAAAAGGCAACATATAATTAGGCCTAACACTGTCACTTAATGCAAGGGTGGGATGCCTCTGGTGGTCCTCCCTCTGCCAAATTTCCCCCTAATGCTTGAACTGAAGGGGGGGGACTCATCCCATAGTCAAAATGCCAAATAGCACACTGAGACAGTGTAACAAAAGGCACACCGGTACTTCCTTTGACAATGTCCTGCAAACCAAGCAAAGGATATGTGATCAGTCACTGAGGATGAACACATCACCACTCGCTAAATCCACTATGGTGAAATTAGAAGTGGGAAAGGAATAAAAAAATGTTCCCTTTTCCTTCCACTTACCACTCCAGGCATTTTGCACTTGTCAGAATGAGTAGCATTATTCTATGATTCAACAGTATTAAAAGGGATATAAATTGGCCATACCCAGGAAGATATGTTTTACATGTTAAATATCCAAAATCTTTCCCGTCGCAGTCTTCTACGCCTTCTTGTCGGTAGCCATCTCCACAGTAAGCATGACGACATTCTAATACGTAATAAAGAAAAGGGGGTGACTCAGTAAGCATTTGAATTTCATAGAAGACAGCATGGATTTTCCTCCAATCATGATTAATAGCAACAGTTCCGTACAGATTTCTGCATGACTTGCAATCAATTTATTCCAAAACTGAGGCAGCAATTCTATGTCTCATCCCTAAGGAGGCTTGCCAAGCCCCCTAAAGCTACATATGGAAGGAGCAGACTGTCAGTCTGAAACTCTGGCTTCTAATCAGCAATTCCAGTAGGTCATTGCTTCGAATGCCCATAAGCATTCATACAATCTCAATCGGGGCTTCTGGCTTTGGACCATGGTTGTCCTTAGTTTGATTACTTCCAAGTTAGTGTGGCTGCCTTAGAAAATGGTCCAGAAACATTAGTGGTTCCCAAATGAATCAGCCAGGCTGGGATTGGTCACAGGGACTATCACCTTGGAAGTTGTACACTGGTTACCCATCTGCTTCTGGGCATACGTTGAAGTGCTGGTTGTTGCCTTTAAGGCTTTAAATTGCTTGGGCCATGTTAAATAAAGGACCACCTCCTCCCATATTGTCCACCCTGAAAGTTAAGATCTGCCTTCCACACCCTGCTCTCTGCAATGTGTGGCACTTTGCCTCTGGACAGCTTTCCACCTCATGGTTCACCTGGTGCCTGCCTTTAAGGGCTGGACCGAAGCCATAGAGGTTTAACTAAACAATCTTATATTTAATTTTATTATGGGCTCTGTTTTATGCTGCTTTTATACCCTGGCATGTTTTTATTGACCTGTTTTTTTATCAGTTGATCATTTTTAGAGACTTGTTTTATTTTGTTTTAGTAGTGAGCTGCCTTAAGCATGTTCTGGAAAAAAGCATAACATTCTATAACTTTAAATAGATTATAAATAAATAATTCTGGGTGCCTGGGTGGAGCTAGGCACCATTGGACAAGTATTGCATAGGAATCTGCATTGGACCGTATCTCAGTAGAACAGAAAAACAGGCTGACCATTTACTTTTGGTTTTCTGTGAAAAATAAGAAAGTAGACCTGAATGGATCTAACATACTTATGCAGTCATCTGTCACAATGGTATTGCCATCATCACACTCTTCTCCATCTTGGACAATCCCATCTCCACAGGTACTGCCATCTTGAATAGGGTAGTCCACAGCATAGAAGTGTGTAAACTGCTGGAATAAACACACTACAGTCATTTGAACTGAACTGTTGCAATCTGTATTGTCCTGGGATGTAAACTATGGACATGTACAAGCACTGGTGGCAAGAATGAATGGTTGCATTTCAGACATCACAACATTGTTCATGATGGACGAACTTGGCTTGTATGCCACATTCACATGTTCCTTGTCTCTTTAACCTGAGCGTTAAATTTGACTGAAGGCTTTCCAATGTCAGAAGCCATAGATCAAACTCCAGTTTTGTTGGTATAGGCAATGTCTGGTGCACAAAGAAGAGAAGAAGATCCTGCAGGGAGTAGCAAGAAGACTGGTAAATAGGATAGTGAGGTCAGGACCTTCTCTCCTGTTAAGTGTCATCCTTTGTCTGTCTCCAGATTGCTACTCCTGCTTCTTCTCAGAAGCCACAGGTCCAATCTCTCCCTCACTCTCAGTTAGACATGTAGTCAGCTCCAGATATCATGGCAGCTGTGGGCTTATTATCCAGAAAGGTGGAATCACCAAGCAAGAGACTGGAAAACAACTTGCAAAGGACCTGACTGGAGCTGCATATCTGAAACTGAAGTTACCAACAAGTGACAATCCCAGATTGGTGGGATGCATGGATGCAGACGGGGCAGGAGATACCAATGACAGAAAGTCAGCTAGTGGGCATTTATTCTACTATGGATGATGAGTGTTCACCTGGAGCAGTAGGAAGCAAGAAAGTGTAGCTGTTTCCACAACTGAAGCTGAATATTTATCTGCAGCGGAAGCGTGCAGACAACTGAAATGGATACTGCAACTAATGCAAGACTTTGGGATAGAGGAACCCAAACCAGTGCAACTTTTTGAAGACAGTCAAGGGTGCATAAAGCTTGCGCTAACAAAGAAGGTCAACTCAAGAACTAAACACATCAATGTGCAGTATCACCTTGTAAGGAACATGAAGGAAAATGGGCTTGTTGAGCTGGACTACTGTCCTACAAATGAAATTATTGCAGATGCCTCTCCCTAGAGAAAAGTTTCAAAGTCTATATAAGAAAAAGAATCTTGTGGACTTTGTACACTAGACCTTGAGAAGGGGTGTTGGAATAGGATATGTCTGGTGTACAAAGAAGACCCTGCAGGGGGCAGCAAGAAGATTGTTAGATAGAATAGTGAGGTCAGGACCTTCACTCCTGTTAAGTGTCATTCTTTGTCTGCTATGGAGGATAGATTCTATGGCATTGTACCCCACTGAGATCCCTCCCCAAACTGTACCCCTCCTAAGCGCCACCCTCAAATACTCAGATATTTTTCAACTCAGAGCTGGCAACCCTAACAGGCTATTAGATTGCATATCACACTTCTTCACCCAGCCCCTTAACCCGTATTTGTAAACAAAAGATTTCTTTACCTGGATTGGAAGCCATCCAAAAGTATCCTTAAAATACAAAGATCTCTGATCTCTTCGAAATGCTAAGGCATTGTCAGTATGTAGCCTATCTAGTTCTTCCTGATTATTTACAACAAAAATCTGGAAAAGAAAAACAAAAGGATGTACCGGAATACTAGATTTTCATAGAATCTGTAGGAATTTTTCCTGGATCATCACCAGCAGGTAGATAACATCTTAGGAAGGAATGGCAAACAACCTCCAGCTGGGGTCTCCATATGTAAGTTATATGACTTCACGGCACTCCTCTACATACATAAGAGTTCTCAGCAGTATAACATGTTATGTCATGACCACGGTTGTGAAAACTCATGCATATTCAAGAACAATATTGTCAAACACAACTTGATCATTTCTAGTAACAAATAAATTGCACTTTCACAATTATAGCAGCGCACTTCAAGTAGACCAGAGCGGCAACTTAACCTTAGAGGATCCCTTTACACAGAGCAACTCCTAACAAACTCACTTACTGCAGGGACTTTTGAATAAGGCTGTCCAAATAGTGGTTCCTCATATGGTGGGATATTCACATTTTGCTGTGAGTTGCAGAGACATTTCCCTGGAGGTCCAGGAAGCCCTCTTTCACCTTTTGGCCCCATGGTGAGTTGCCCTAAAAAATATCGAATTGTCATACTAGGTCAACACTGAAACAGAAAAAGACATCCTGCAAAGAAAAAACAACAACACTTGAATCTCTACCAGTTAACTCAATGTGGAAATTAATATTAGGGTGCTGGGTTAGCACTTGTCTGAGTTCTGTAATCTTCTTAAGGGATGAATACGCATGGAACTTCAGTAGGGATCTGTGTACATGGCTGGCAAAGGCAACTCTTAGGGAATACCACTGGTTGTATTGGTTACAGCCACTGTTTGATCCATAACAGAGCAGGCAGTGAGGTGAAGGATGAATAATTGAATACATTATCTGGATATAATCCGGAGGATATGCAGAAGGATGGGGATATCTTCAAGTTTTTCACTTCTAGTACATTATGATAGAATGTACAATTATCCATTCTCACTAAGTCTGTCCATAGATTCATACCAACCATAACACCATCAAACATACCCTCTGTATGCTGACACTAAATTCCCTTCAGTGAGTGTTCCTGAAGAAAGGAGAAAATGTAACTCAGCCATTTTAATACTGAGAAACTGATAGTGCAGAGTCATGCAGATTTACTCCATGAAATCAAAGGGGTTAGACCATTGCACTGTGTATCCATCCACCACTCTATGATGCTTGGTAAGTTTGTGAGCAATATGCTTCAACTACACTGCAGAAAAATCAAGAGTTTCAGTTGAAAGCTTGATACTCCTCTGCTCGTAGCCTCATAGATATCTAGGGCAGAAAGTAATCTAGACGAGATTAGTATTGAGTACCGGTAAACAAGTGACCAAAATGGTACCTCCTATCTTCTGCTTTGAGCCCCCCCCCCCCCATTCCAGGGAAAGTACCAATGAGAAATTGGTTAGTTTTGCCTGTATAGACACTTCATGGATATGTGTCTCTTTTTTACTTAGCAATGCCATATGAATTGAGGAAAGGGAAAAGACCTCACTTACCTGATACCAATGTTCCTGGTGGCCCAGGTTGACCTGGAGGACCAGGCCTCCCAGGTCGACCTGCAGTTCCAGGAGGTCCCATATCTCCTTTCTGTCCCTGTTAATAAAAGTGGGTCTGTCTTAAAACGTTTGCACTCCCTTGATAACATAAACACAGCTTCAAGATGGAAATACATGCCACATAACATAATTTAGCTGTTCCGCCCTGGAAAAGATAATGCCTTCCTCTTCCTTTATACTAAAGTTCAACACTACAAAGCAGAGATTCAAATGAGTAGCTGTGTTGGTCTGAAGTAGCACAATAAAATCAGAGTCCAGCAGCACCTTTAAGACCAACAAAGATTTATTCAAGACGTGAGCTTTTGAGTGCAAGCACTCTTCCTCAGACTAAGAATTGACCATCATAACAGTAGGAATATATAAGCAAAAGTTAATCAAAGGTCTCTTGGGGGAGGGGGAAATGGGCAAAAATCACCCTCCCCCGCAACCACAGGAATTCTAGAAGGGATCCAAGCCCCCCTACATGACATCTTGGGGGATTTTTTTTTGTTGTTTTTTGTTTTTTGTTGTTTTTTTGCTGTATTGGCTGCAGCAGACTAAAACACCTCCTCCTCTAGAATTTTTATTCAAAATCCTTGTTTTATATACATTCACACATGCAGACTTAAGCAACTGAAACCCATATGATTAATCGACTAAGATGACTTTATTCAGCCTTGTTGAAAACACATGGAGATGTAACCTGAGAGATATAGAACACTTAATTTCTAAAGAAGGAAGAGGAAGGCTTTTGAGCTTTCCTAGAACTTGCCCATCCTCCATTGGGGTGTTCGGTTTCAACTGGCACATTGCTACTCCTATTGGAGTGCCATGCGCTGCTCTCCTGTACTGTCACACTGACTCACAGGTAGGTTTACACCTAAAATGATGCAGCCAACACGTTACTCCAAAATGACTTTCTTGTAATACCTGTGTAGATTGCATAAGAAACATGATGAGCAAAAGCTTGTTGGAAATCAAATGAAAACAAAGAACAGGCTGGTTTTTTAATGAGTAGAAAGGCGGCAGGAACATGCTGCTCAGGCCTGGAGCCTAATGCAGTTAGTTCAGGACAGGGGCTATGATTTACAGTACAAAGCCTGGCTGATTTCTTTGCCCATCTTTCCTACAGCAATTAAACCTGTGTTTATGAAGGCCATGTTCTGAATATTTACATAAATAACCACAGAGAAAATTCTCATCAGCCAAAAGCTTTCAGCTAGGACTCATCAGTTTTCTGCTAGGGTTGCTCAAAATTGTCCTGTTCTTTTGGGTTGGTCTTAATAAAAGTTGCTTGGTGTCTGGGAGCTGCCTTAGTGTGATTTCATGGCACTGCTTGCAAGGCCCCTGAGTCTGAAGGAGGCAATGAGTTAATCAAGATGCTTCTCAAAATGGAAGTGGAAATAACACCTTCTCAATTTAGCTGCCACAGCAGGCATCTCAGCTGGCTCTGAAGCCAGGAAATGTCTGAGTAGGTGAGAAGAGTCCTCTCTTCTTCAACCAATAGCTATTTAAACACAGGTCAGATCCCTGCCTGCCCCAGCCCTAGTCACAGCCTGTCTCTTTCAAAACAGCACTAAAGACTATGAGAATTAGCTGCATATGGCAAAAAAAAACCCCTAAGAGAAAACATTATGGTGCTCAATCATACACTCAATAGCAAGTCATCCACAGTGGCCGCTGGACAGCACCAAAGGTGAGCCGACAGCCGAGTGGCAGAGCAGCCCCCGAGGCAGCAGCCGGGGAGGAGGACGAGGAGGAGCTGCGGCCCAGTACTGACTGATCTACGGACCGGGACCGGTCCTTGGACCGGGGGTTGGAGACCACTGACTTAGGTGACCAGATTGTCCCACTTTTGGAGGGACATCTGGGGGCACCTGGCAAACTGTATTTATATTGAAATTAAAAAATATATATATTACAATACTATTTTTGTGTTCTGTGCATTCTATGAAACTTTTTGTTGCTCCATATAGACCAAATTTTTAATCAAGACCCCCCCCGGTCAATGGTGTCCCGCTGTACCAATGTTAAACTCTGGTCACCTTAACTTATTCCGAAGCTGTGACAGGCATATAGGAAGATATCTGAGTGTTTCTAGGTAAAGACTAAAGTTCTAATTCACAGGTACATAACCCATAACTCTTACCCATGCTGCACAGTATTCTGTAACTTGAAAAGCTGAATTCTAAGAGATAATGCTAGATGGGTGGTTTCACACAGGTTTAAAGCAATCCCTTGCTTCCATTGATTTGCACTGAAAATCTAAAACCTACATGGGACAGCGAATGCTTCTCTTCTGCTCCCTCTTCTGCATTAATAATGACCAAGCTATTCACATAAAAAGTGGCAAAGAAACTCATATAAAGAAGTGGTAAACCACTTAATTTCAGTTGGGAAGCAGCAGCGGCCTTTGTGCATAATGGTACATTGGACTCGGTGAACCCCTGGTTTGATACCGTAGACTTCACTTATGTTCTTATGTTCCCAAAAGACAATTTCAATCAGACATGTGAGAATTAAGTCTATGGGATCAGGTTACTCTTCACTGGGACAAATACTTTCCAGTGCTGGAAAGTCAAGCCCTTTCATAATTGAAATAGAATTAAAAACACTCTGCAGTTCTGAGCTGTCTCAAACCACCAGGGAAACAGGTTGCTTGATATATCTATTTTTGGTTTGCATACATGTTCTTCCCCATATTACGCAGGAGGAAGAAAGCCTGTATAAATGTGGGATATCAGAAGGTACCTATGAGATACCTTCCCAATGTACATAAGTTAGTGCTTCCTGAGTTAACAATGATATTGCAAAGTTAAACATCTTACATCTTTCTTTATAGATGATCTTGACCTTCTCCCTCTGCAGTTACTAGAAACAAGAATGGTGTGTGGTATCAAGAATTCAGTGCAGTATTCTGGGCAAAATCATCCATCACCTTCTTGCTGTATGGCTCAACATGTTACTTTGACCCACCAAACCAAAACATGACTTCTGAGGTATCTTTTGATGTTTTAGAATGGCCTCGTTTATTTTTTCATGTACCCTATTCTCACTCAATAAATGACTCATTGGTAGATATCCTTCATTTGTTACAAATACCTCATGACTGAGATGGGAATAAAAGGAGCACACACCTTTTTGCAGTGGTAAGAATATTAATTATTTTGATTTGATTTGATTTGATTTGATTTGATTTGATTTGATTTGATTTGATTTGATTTGATTTGATTTGATTTGATTTGATTTGATTTGATTTGTATGACCACCGCTCTCGGAAGCCGGCTCACGGCGGTTCACAATGTTTAAAATTCCCCATTAAAACCCATAAACAATGGCTCAGTCACAATGATGGTGATTAAAAAAAAATATTCCCATATAGGCCCACTGGATGGACAGAAGGGAGCAGATGGATAATTGGGCATAGGGTGGAACCAGGCCTGTCTGGGTAACCAGGCCAGTCTAATACTGGCCTCCCCACCCCCCACCCCAGAGGGCATATATTCCCATGGATCCTTCATTTTGTTCCTTTTCATAACATCTAATGCAACTTGGTCCATATTTTTCTATTCAGAAAGCAAATGTTATATATTGCATATATAACATATTGCATATATTGCATATATATATATATGCAAGATCAAGACACACAGCACAACTATGAACATGATAGGAAAGAACTGAAAAGACACAACAAGATTCCTACTTGTTTGCCTCGTTTCCCTGGTCTTCCAGTAGGTCCTCTGTGTCCCGATAAACCAGGCTCACCCTTTGGACCCATCTCTCCCTTCACAGGATTAAGGAGGAAGAAAAGGTTTGGTACAGAGATATATACTTGTTACGTAGTTTGTCTTATTTACAACACAGCAATGGCTTACAGGCAAAAGAGTGATTATTCTAAATTGGAATTCATAACTGTATCTTGGGCCCTGTTGAAAAGTACTGCTGACAGATGGATTACTATCAGTGCAGTATGACTCCCATCCCGCTCTCACTGTAACCCCCAAATGCCCCCTGACATGCTATTCCTGATAGGACATCAACATATATAATTGGGAGTGGGGGAAAAAGGTTATTCAGGGATCGCTCTAGCCCTCTTGCTGACTCGTTGGAGGTATGCCTGTGTCAGGAAAAATATTAGTAAATTGATTCAGGGATGCAAATTCGCCCCTTGCCACCCCCAATTCATGATTCCTGGGATGTACGGGATTCCCAGGCACAGCACGAAGAGGAAATTAGAAGTCTGCAGTTGGAGGAGGAAACTGGTGAAAATGTTTCCCTTTTATTATCCACAGTAATAGTAGATGGGACCCTAACTAATAACTAACATTCCTCTGAAATATTAAGAAATAAGAAGAAAAATTCAGTCCCGCAAATGAATTTGTAAACCCATTGAAATTAAACAGGCACTGTATTAGAGCCCATACATTTATCTGAGTTGACCTATGTAGCATTATATATCATAAGATGGTATTCCTAGATCCCATACTCTTAGATATATGAGAAGACAATACACATGGAATATTTTGCATTATTACTGATTATATACTGAAAATATTGGAAAGGTGGCCCTCATAAATTCAGCAGACTTGGTTGACTTGGTTCAAAATGCATTATACTGAAATCTGTACAAGACCAAAACTGTCTTCAGACATTTGTCCACACATTCACTGAATACCTATTTAGAGCAACTTTGCTATTTAGAGCTATTTAGAGCAGACCTGCCCCTGATATCTAGGAGTTCAGCCAAATGTGAAGCAAGCCTTTACACATGTACAAGGGTTTAGGCTTCCTCATGTAATCAGGAAAAAAACAGTGAATGCACAGATGAACATCTGAAGAGAGCTATGGATCCACAAGTAAAGTAACTGTGAAGGTACAGAAATCTCAGTATAAAACACATTAACTATGTCAAAAATTCTAAATCCATCAATGTCAATTCAGTGAGGTGTCTGAGAGTTTCCCACATCATATACCTACCTTCTGTCCCAGCATTCCTGGGAAACCTACGTATCCCTGCAAGGAAAAATGGAGGAGGGAGAACATGAAATACTCTTTAATTAATAGGCCTGGGTTTGTCTGGGCATGGTACAAAAGAAAAAACGCTGTTTCATTTATGCTGTCATTAAGAAAATATAATTATCTGAAAATTATCAGATTACACATATCTCTGGGCAATTCTGCTGCAAGGACCAGGGATGAACTGAGTTGCCAGTACATTGGCCTCCCTTTGTCATCAGCCCCCTGTGGCACAAGAATACAGTCTGAGAATGGGGTTGGGGGGGAGGGGGATAATTTATATACCGCCAAAGGGGGTTGACGTTTATAATTTTATGGTTTCATGGGGTTTTGTGTGGGTTATTAAAAATATTGTCACCCTTCCCAAGCCACTTGTTGCAGTGGGGGGATATAAAATTATTATATCCCCCTCAGAAGGGCAAAAAGCGGGATGATTGGATTAACAGCTCCATTTGAAATCTGATCCCTATCTAATTCTGGTGATGTTTCAGTGAACTTCACAGATATTAGGAACAGAATCTCAGCTGTGAAAAATGATCCTTCTGCCCTTTCCTATCCATCTAAATTGCCACACACACATGCATTTTGCCCCCGGGTTCCACAGACACAACGGAGGGAATGGGAAGGAGCAGAAAAAGCAAGACCTCCATCATTTTCATCAACAACCCTGTAGAGTGGGTTCATTTGATCAAAAAAGTACATTGGGGGTGGGAATTCATGTTCATCCCTAGTCACAAACATCAGTTTAAATTAGTTTTAAATCCTGACACGCCTGGTGCAGACTAGAATAATTTAAAAGCAGCAAGACAGCATTTAAAAATTAGAAAAACCATGAGAAATAACATAATAATAAACAAATCAGATATAAATTAGAGAATGGTTTTATAACCGCATTTTCAACATTTGGGTACCTATGTCAACTGTGTTATATATAGTTTAAAAACTATGTATACTCAACAAATATGGATAAGACTATGACAAATTCACAGAAGTCATTTTACCTTGTCACCTTTGCTGCCTTTGTCACCCTTCTCTCCATGAGCCCCCTGTAGAAAGCCATACCAGAGATTAAGATGCTTTACTATGTAAAGTATGCTTTACTACTTGAAAGGATCTCTTAAAAAAAAAGATTGGCAAAAAAAACTTGTTCCTCCCACAAGTACTAAAAAGAGTCTTGCTATATCACAAGTGATTTAAGAAAATGACTTTCAAGTCAAATGTCCTTCTCTGATGCTCTGATGCACCAGTTGATTATCAGTCCTCAAAATCAAGCCACTTCCTCAGCTAAGGTGGTCACACCATCATCAGTATGTTTTGTGTTTGCTTCTTTGTATGCTAAGGTAAAGGTAAAGGTATCCCCTGTGCAAGCACCGGGTCATGTCTGACCCTTGGGGTGACGCCCTCCAGCGTTTTCATGGCAGACTCAATACGGGGTGGTTTGCCAGTGCCTTCCCCAGTCATTACCGTTTACCCCCCAGCAAGCTGGGTACTCATTTTACCGACCTCGGAAGGATGGAAGGCTGAGTCAACCTTGAGCCGGCTGCTGGGATCGAACTCCCAACCTCATGGGCAGACAGCTTCTGACAGCATGCCGCTGCCTTACCACTCTGCGCCACTAGAGGCTCTTCTTTGTATGCTAACAGCTGTTAAAAGAAGAAAAATGTTGCTGGGGAAAACTAGGGAATTATCTGCACTCACAGTTTAATTTCAATTCTTTCTCTCTAATCCACATCCTGATTGCATCTGTTCCTGCACTCTGCTTATCATCTACTTCTGAAATGGCACGAGAGGCTTTTGGAAGTTTAAAATAAACAAAATATTTTATTTAACTTGGAGGGGGAAAAGTCAGGTGGAATCAGGGGTAGGATGTATGAGGTGAACTGAAACAAGGTAACTTTATAATCACATAAAATTCAAAAGTGTTTCTGCTCTCCAACAAGGTATTTCTTTTCTTTAACACATAAGCATAGGTTTCTGGGTCCCACTGACACTTCAAGCTGAGAAGGCAGGAATATGAAACCCAATTCCCCCCAAATCCTTCTTCATATATTGTTTTTTGTTTTTGTTTTTGTTTTGGCTCAGTGAGGAATAGGCCCAGGGATGATTCCTCCTTCAAGAGATATCTCCCCTTTCACTGGGCATTGATTACTTCTCTTAACTAGAAGCAGTTTCTTTTTTCAGCTTGAATGGGGATCCTCGTTGACCAATTCACTACTTCTGCCACTTTTCCAGTCCACAGTCAGTGCTTAACTCTATCTTCAACTGTCATTTCCCAACTGTCATTTCTTAACAGATGCTCTCCACTGAATTCCATTTAAACAGTGAACTGTCCCTAAACAACTTGACCAAGTTTCCCAAAAGAGTGACATTTATGTTGTTCCCACCCAGGGACTTGGCCATAATTCTTCCTTGTATGTCATCTAAATCTTAGAATTTTGATTGCCATTTTCATTCCATTTTTTCTTTCCATTCTAGAATGTCCAAATTCTGTCATGGAAGGCATCTATAAAACCGTACCTTTGTGGACTGTTTGCTGCTAATGCTTTGAAAGCAGTATGTCAGTTTAGCAAAAGCTATATGTTTAGCCATTGTTGTAATATATGCATAATTGATATAACAGTAAAACCCTGAGGGTGAGATCAGGTACAACAGCAGTGGTCAGCAGAGCTGCATGGAGTTTAAAAGAACTCCAGTTTCTTTGTTCCTTCAGGCAGTGTCAAGGATGAACTTGCATTTAGGCAGCACAAAGGGACCTTAACAGGTGATGGAGGGGGGGGGCTCATTTATATCTCCTGTATCTCCATACAGTATACCCCCCAACAGATCATTCATAATGCAAGTGTGGGGAACCTACTGGGCATGTGGAGACTTGTCTGGGAGTAGGTGTCATTATGCAAATATTTTTGCAATATCCTTTGTGTTGACTGTGCACACACACTGTGAACTTAAGTGGGCAGGAGAATGCAGAACACAAGCTTATGTTCTACACACATAGTGCTTAACAAGGACAATGTACTGGGTCTTGACATACATGAAACATTTGAATCTCACATCTTTTGTCCAAAGAACATCGGTTTCAATGCTTTTCAGTAACAAGCTAAATGTTTTTTTCTTTGCATCACTGACCTTTTCTCCTCTACTTCCAGGGTGCCCCTAGAAAAAAAAGATACAGATCTTAATGTTTGCTATTGGTAAAATTATCTTACCATCTGGACAAAAATGCCATCCATTATTAGTCGCATCAACACTCTCATATGTAGCTTTCGAAAGAACTTGCAAATAAAAATGGCACAAAGTTACAACATACCTCAGCCAGTAAATCAGTATGAAACAGAAATGTTAAAATCAGGCACATTAAGCATGTTAGCCAGGTTTGAAATTGCCTTAGTTAGTTTTTTTTAAAGAAGGGAATATGACAACTAGTATGGAAATCGTTATGAAAAAATCTTCCTAAGCCTTTGTACTCTGCTGATTTTCTTTACCCATCAAAAATAAGCTGCTCTAACATTTGTTTCAGTTAGACTTCCAATTAAATCCAGTTCCTATACAACAAACAATTCTTATGAATTTGTAATGCTCCACCTTGGGGGGGGGGGGGGAAACACCATTAAAAAATAGCACACCATGGAGAAAGGTTGTAGGCTAAACAACTGCATGCTGTGCTAGTTTCTCACTTAGAAGGGAATATTAACATGTTTTAAGAAATGTCAGCACCAAAAGTGATCTGTACAAGAGCACAGAGATGACCTCTGTCTCATCACAGCAAGGTTACATGCTGTCCATTACGTGGGTCTGGCAGCTGTATAGCATCAAGGTGGCCCTTATCTTTCCGTTCCAGTCCACAAGATATAGACAAGGCCAGAAGCATGTGTGTGTTGGGTGTATGTGTGTGTGTCTATGCGTATGGCAAGAGCAAAAATACTCTCAACTCATGGTTTTTCTCCTGTTTATTTTTGCCCTGAATGGTATCATATTCTGGTCTATTTATGAGTTGATTTGACTCCCCATGTAGGGAGAAAAGAGGGAGAATAACACTGCAATCCAAACAGAGTTGCACTCTTCTAAGCCTAGTGAAACCTGCGAATTTAGAAGGATGTAACTTTTCTTAGGATTGTTTATCACTGACCTAACTTCGAGAGCAGTTCTAAGGAGGTCTGCTCAGAGGGAAGTCTCATTCTATTTCATGAGGCTTCTAGCCACCATGCATTTTTAGGATTAAAACAGGAATTCTTTCATACTAGATTGAAAGAAGGGACCTGAAGATCAAATCCCAAAAGAACTAGCAGATCACTAAGCCCTTTCTGCCCTCTCACAATAGCTATGGAAAAAGAAAAGTCTATTAGCTGTTTCCTTCCTCTGTTGTTCAAAACAAGACAGCTGTAAGCAGTTAGGAGAAGCCAGTGTGGAGTAACACAGCAGTCAGATCAACCAACCTTGGAGCCCATTGGTCCTCTTGTACCTGGCAAGCCCATCAAACCTAAATCTCCCTTTTCACCCTAAAGGGGTCAATAAAAAGTGTTATTCATGATGGCTGTGGCAAGCTGTCAATAACTGACTGATGCCATCGGTTTGACACCAGAGGGGTTAACCATGCAACACTTCTGCAGTTCTGGACACAGCAACAGAGTGGGGAGGTATGAGACAAGCAAGTTACTGAGCCCAAATTGTGATGGCCATCTCTTGACACTTATCTCTTCCTGAGCAACAAATGGCCCTTACCAGCAAATGCTCTGGACTGGCTCAAGCTCTGTTGCCAAATCGGATGGACAGACTCTTTATTACAGCCATAGACCAGCAGAAGATGATATGATACATCAATTAAAACCAGAATTTAAAACATCCTAAAATACAGTAATACAAAATAAAACATGCAGTAAGCATGTATACAAACACAGCTCTCTAGTTCACTTGGCACAGACCATTCTATTGCGAATTTTTATCACTGCTGCACAGAACCTGGCAACACTATAGGTCACAACCTATAGTGTTGCCAGATTCTGTGCAGCAGCGATGAAAATTATTTATATCTGTAAGCAGCAAAGACATGTAAACTTGTCCTGGAAATCTACCTAACAGTGGTAGAATTAGACTAGTTCGGATGTCGTTATAGTATTGACAGTGAAGGAGAGTATGTTCCATGGTTTCTATATGTCCAGAACCACAGGGGTATTTTCTTTCGAGATAGGGTATTTTTCTATATCTTCCTTCTAATACAGCAGAAGGGAGGATGTTACATCATGCTAAAGTGAAGGCTATCCTATGACTAAGTACTTCAAGTCTGGCTAGGTATGTCATTGTCCTAGGTAGGGAAGGACAAATATGTACTGGGTTTGTTAACAATGAAGGACGGGTTATTAGCTAGATCTTGCTGGCATTCTATATTAGTTATCTGTCTCTGCCACATAGTCCCCATGGGCTACCAGAAGTCTGAAAAACCACCCCAAGTATTTGAAATAGCAAACCTGTTCAATTCTATAGCCATCAATGATCCAGGAATTAGGTCTTTGGAAAATGACATAATTTTGGTTTTCTGATAATTAAGTTCTAAGTGGTCCTTTTTACAGTATAATAATCATTCTCAAGTCTAATAGGTGTTTTTGATAGAATTACTGCATCATCTGCATAAAGCAGGATTGAAAGGTGTCTTCCAGCAAGTTTCGGCGGGTGAAAATTCATATTACAAAGATAATATGAATATAATTATCAAAGATAATATGAATATCATCAATCTAGAAATTAAAAGGAAGTGGGGCCAATATGCATCCTTGTTTTACAGCTTTTTGGCTTTTAACAGCTCTGGAAAGAAGGCCTTGGGGGTTGCATTGCACTTTAAGAAAAGTTTCCTTGTGCGGTGTACGTATTAAATAAAGAAGATGGCGATCAAGTAAGGAATTTTCCATTTTCCCACAGAATTTGGTTTGGGAAATAAAATCAAAAGCAGCTTTAAAGTCTATAAAAGCAGCACAAAGGGGAGATACCTGTTGCCAAATCTATTTTGTTCTCTTGCTCTGAATCTTGTAAGTAGATAATGGTGGTTCTGTTGCTGTCAGGATTGTAGAATCTCTGTCATAAATTAGCTTGAGTTCCTCCATGTCAGTTATATTGCTTGATTGGACCTGGCGCCTGCTAGCCCAGGCCTTGTAGTTTGCTAGCTATAAAAATGAATAGTGTTGTTATGCTAACCTTATCTTGTTGTGGGCTCACGGGGTTGTTGTCACCTCCTCAAGGCTGTGAGAGTGAAATCCTGTTTATGTTACACATATGTCTTTTCTCTTCTGCCCCCTCCCTTGGGAACTGTCAAGTTTTGGGCGGGAGAAATGTATTGATAAGCTGAGACAAATCTGGCCTCTGGTCAGATTTGACTTCTCAGTCGCTTACGTGTAGTGCTAATCAATAAACTCTTTTATATTAAGAAGTTTGTTGTGAGTTTCCTGTACGTTTGACATTAAGTCAAATCTCACAACTCCTTTCACCTGCCAACATGCAGGGCGAAGGACATACTTTCACAGAGCAAGGTGAGGGCCTGGATTGGGACCTCTCCCAGGGCGACGGTGCCAGTGTGGGGCCGTACAGCTCGGGCATGCTCAGGGCCGTGTCAGGAGCAACTCCTGGGCCCGAGGACTTTTTGGAACGGCATGTCACCGAACGCAGGCGATTGTCGAAGTATGACCGGCCAACTGGGGACGAGCAGTGGCCGGATCATCTTGGAATGCCTAGTTACGGGCTGGAGCCCGTCGGTGAGACACAGGACCTGCAGTACAAGTTAGACAGGGTGACCAACAGGCTGCAGGACCTCTCGGGTCGGTTGGACCCGGAGGAGCAGCGCCGAACACAACGCCTTCTGAGGGAGGTGCTCGGTGGAGGTGCGCACGACACCAGCGGACGGAGGTCGGGTGGTCTGCTCAACCTGCGGGAACGTGAGATGACCATGATGCAAGCAGCTGCGGAGGCCGAGGCGATGGCCCAAGAGAGAGCGCAGAGGGAGATCGAGGCCGAGGCGGCGGCCCGGGCGAGAGCACAAAGGGAGAACGCGGACGAGGAACGCGAGGGTGCCGGAGGCGACGGAGACGGAGAAGGAGCCGGAGCTGACGGCGCAGGAGGAGAGGACGGAGCAGCGGCAGCGGCGGCGAACGTGGCGGGGGCCGAAGCAGCGGCAGCGGCGGCAGCGCGAGAGGCGGCGGCGGCCGCGCGAGCGGCGGAGGCAGCAAGAGTGGCAGCGGATGCGAGAGCGGCGGCTGGAATGGGGCGAGGTGGCGGCCGTGGGGGAAGGATCCCGGCCCCGGCGGATTGGGGCCAGGGGCGCTTGCCTCCCCACCTCAGGGGAGTGGAAAGGCGGAACGCCTACAAATTCAAGGCAAAGTTTTCGGGGGACCCCGCAGCTTTCCCTATGTTCCTGGTGCATCTCCAGGCTTACATGATGGACATGGGGTTCACTTTTCATGATGACGCCGAGCGCGTGCGTTTTGTGGGAGAAGCCCTGGAGGGCAAGGCTGCAAAGTGGTTCCTGGACTTGTACCGTTACAACCCACGAGCCAGCCGCAACTACAATCACTTCCTGCGTTCCATGCGCCAGATGTACGTGGAACCATTTGAGAGGGAAACTGCGGAGAAGAAACTCAGAGCCCACCGACAAGGGAAATTGTCGGTGGTGGAGTATGCCAGAGAATTTAAGGAGCTATCCTCCTCGGTGCCAGACTGGACCAAGCCCCAACGCGTGCTCGCGTTCGTGGGGGGCCTCTCGCCAGACCTGGCCAACAAATGCCTCCTTTTGGACGACCCGCTTACAGTCGACGGATGGGTCCAACTGGCTGGGGAGATGGAGAATCGCCTGGAGAGGGCCGCAATGGTCCAGGTGCTTGCAGGAAAGGCTGGAGCGAAAACCTCCACCCCGGTAAAAGCCAAGCCGAAAACGAAGTTGGAGCCGACGGAACGCACTCGCCGCATGGAAAAGGGGCTGTGTTTGGGTTGTGGCCAAGCTGGTCACTTCCTTGCACAATGCCCATCGAAAGCGGTGACCGTGGTGAAAACTACTAGCAGCCCCCCGTCTAAAGCCCAGCCTGCCAAGAAAGCCACCCCGAAGAAAAGCGCCAAGTCTCTACTGGTGCCGGTGGGCGCCGTGACGGCAGTGGACGACTCCGAGGAAGGCAGCGGCCAGGAGGACGAGGATCAAGCAGAGGAGCTGTCGGGAAACGAAGACGGTCTGCTGTAAAGGCGCCCCGCCAGCAGGCCGCTAAAAGGGGCAAGAGCGCGGTGAGTGATTCCCCCTTGCTACTCCTACCGGCCACCCTCTCCAATCCCAAATCCGGGAAAACGGTGGGAATCCGTTGCATTGTAGATTCGGGGTGCACCCAATCCTTAGTGAGCCCAGCGCTGGCCGAGACTCTGGGGGTGGGTAAGGTACCGTTGGGGGAGCCTTTGCCGGTCACCCAACTAGATGGGAAGTGCGCTCCTGGAGGGGAAGCCACAGTGAAGACGCGTCCCATGGACTTGGACATAAAAAAACATTGGGAGCAGATCCAGCCCTTGGTAGCGCCCCACTCCGCTTTTCCATGCGTGTTGAGACTGGACTGGCTGAGGGACCATGACCCCACGGTGAAGTGGAAAGAAGGGACTGTGGAGTTCACCTCCCCTGAGTGCAAGCAACATGCTCGGCCGCAGCCTCTCCCGGGCAAAGGGGTAGTGGCAGCGTTGGGGCCCGTAGGGGCGGGGGCTCTCCCTCCGGAGTACCGGGGGTTTGCGGACGTGTTTGCAGAGGCTGAGTGCAACCAACTTCCTCCGCACCGTAAGACTGACTGTGCCATTGAGTTAAAGAAAGGGGAGCCCCTCCCCAAAGCCAAACTCTATTCCATGAGTCCGAGGGAAATGGCCGAACTCAGGGAGTTCTTGGATAAAAACCTGGCACGGGGCTTCATCAGACCGGCCACCTCGCCTTTGGCGGCCCCGGTTCTTTTCGTGAAAAAGAAAGACGGTTCGCTGCGCCTTTGCACGGACTACCGGGGTCTGAATGCTGTCTCTACTTGCAACGCCTACCCGCTGCCTTTGATAAAGGACTTACTGGGTCATTTGGGGAAGGCGCGGGTTTTCACGAAACTTGACCTAAGGGAGGCCTATTACCGGGTCCGGATAAAAAAAGGACATGAGTATCTGACTGCTTTTAATACCCCCCTGGGACAATTTGAGTATACTGTAATGCCGTTCGGCCTCGCCGGCGCTCCGGGCGTGTTCATGAATGTGATCAATGAAATTATGCACGATTTATTGTATCAGGAGGTGTTGGTGTACATTGATGATATTTTGGTGTATTCTGAAAATGTTGAGAGTCATGCAAAATTGGTCTGTGAGGTGCTCCGCCGTCTGCGGAAGCACCAATTGTTCGCCAAACTGTCAAAATGTGAGTTCCACCGGGAGGCGGTAGAGTTTCTGGGTTTCAGAGTTTCCCAGGCAGGAATTGAAATGGACCCGGGCAAAGTGCGGGATCTGTTAGCTTGGGAACCTCCCCGCACTAGGAGGCAATTGCAAAGTTTCTTGGGGTTCGCCAACTTCTACAGAACGTTCATCCCCAGTTTCGCCAAGGTAGCGCTGCCTCTTACTGACCTGCTAAAAACTAAACAGGGGGGAAAAACAGCAAGTCGCCCGGGTGCGCCGCTCCAGTGGACCCCCCAATGTCAGGGCACATTCGAGAGGCTAAAACTGCTGTTTACCTCTGAACCGGTGCTGGCCCATGCCGACCCTACTAAGCAATTCACGGTGCAAGTAGATTCTTCGGATGTGGCAATGGGGGCCGTGATCCTACAAGAGGGGGAGGATGGGAAGTTATACCCGCTGGCCTATTTGTCAAAGAAATTCTCTGGGGCCGAAAGAAACTGGGCCATTTGGGAAAAAGAGGCGGCTGCGGTGAAATTAGCTTTATCCACCTGGAGGCATTGGTTGGAAGGGTCCGCAGTCCCCTTTGTAGTCTGGACTGACCATAAAAACCTCCAGGCGCTCAAGCAGCCCCGCTCGCTCTCAGCGAAGCAGATGAGGTGGGCGGAGTTTTTCGCTCGTTTCAACTTCTCCCTCAAGCATCTGCCGGGCAAAATGAACTTTTTGGCGGATGCCCTGTCGCGCCTGCCCCAGTACAACAGCAAACGTGACCCATTGGTGGACACAGTGTTTACCCCCGCCCAACTGGGAATGGCCGCGGTGACGCGCAGCCAAACAAAGTCTGGAATGTCCATCCCAGGGGGTTGGGTCCAGAAGGGGGTGGCACAGGACTCTGAATTCCACTCCCTCCGCCCAGATCTTACTGAGAAAGGGGGGTTATTTTTCAAAGGCGAGCGGCTTTTTGTCCCAGCTGCGGCGCGCGGGGACGTTTTAAAACTCTGTCACGATGCAAAGACCGCTGGACATTTTGGGTTTGTGAAAACCCTGCACCTGATCAGGAGACATTACTGGTGGCCAACCCTGCGCAAGGATGGGGAACAATACGTACAGGGGTGCCCCATTTGCATCGCTTCCAAACCGGCGGGGGGAAAGAAGAAGGGATTATTGCAGCCCCAGCCCACCCCCTCCCGCCCATGGACTGATATCACCATGGACTTTATTACGGACCTGCCTCCCAGCCAGGGGAAAACCGTCATTTGGGTGGTAGTTGACGCCTTTTCCAAGCAGGCTCACTTCATTCCTTGTGCGAGCCTGCCTTCAGCAGCCAAATTGGCTTCCTTATTCGTAAACCACATAATACGTCTACATGGGATCCCGGGGCGTGTCCTGACGGATCGGGGCCCCCAGTTCGTTGCCAAGTTCTGGCGGGAGCTTTTGAGGCTGCTGGGCGTGGAGCAAGCCCTCACCTCGGGCTATCACCCGGAGTCGAATGGCCAGACCGAAAGGGTTAATCAGATCCTGGAACAATATTTACGCTGTTTTATCAACCATCAGCAGGATGATTGGGTTGCACTCCTGCCACTCGCTGAATTTGCCTATAATAATGGGGCCCATGCCTCGACGGGTGTGTCTCCCTTTAAGGTTGTGTACGGTACTGACTTAGTTGCTGCACCCACCTGGGAGCTTGCTTCCTCCGAAAGTCCTGAGGTCAGTAAATGGGCAGAGACTATTAGTGCAGGATGGCCAGTAATCGTTGCTAGCCTCAAAGAGGCGAAACAGGCCTATAAGACCCAGGCAGATAAGAAACGGGCACCTGCGCCCGTATGGAAAATAGGAGACCTGGCCTATTTGTCCACAAAGAACCTGCGGTGCCAACAGAAGTCAAAGAAACTTGGGCCAAAGTACGTGGGGCCATTCAAGGTTGTGAAACTGATTAATGCTGTGACTGTGGAGCTGGCTTTGCCAAAAACTTACAGAAATGTGCATCCGGTTTTTCATTCCAGCCTGCTGCGAAGAGCTCCTGGCCCGGATGCGTGGCACCCCCCTCCAGATACGCCTGTGCCAATTTACACCGATAAAGACACCCACTATGAGGTCAACCAAATTTTGGACTCTCGTATGCACAAGGGTCGCCTCCAGTATTTGGTTGATTGGAAGGATTTCCCCTCAGGAGACAAGGAGTGGGTTGAGGCTGGGAACGTGAAGGCGCCCCGCCTTCTCCGGGCTTTCCATCGAGCGTTCCCTGACTGCCCTCGCCCGGTTGATGCAGGCTAGGGGGGAGAGTTATTTTTAGTGCGGAGGGATGTCAGGATTGTAGAATCTCTGTCATAAATTAGCTTGAGTTCCTCCATGTCAGTTATATTGCTTGATTGGACCTGGCGCCTGCTAGCCCAGGCCTTGTAGTTTGCTAGCTATAAAAATGAATAGTGTTGTTATGCTAACCTTATCTTGTTGTGGGCTCACGGGGTTGTTGTCACCTCCTCAAGGCTGTGAGAGTGAAATCCTGTTTATGTTACACATATGTCTTTTCTCTTCTGCCCCCTCCCTTGGGAACTGTCAAGTTTTGGGCGGGAGAAATGTATTGATAAGCTGAGACAAATCTGGCCTCTGGTCAGATTTGACTTCTCAGTCGCTTACGTGTAGTGCTAATCAATAAACTCTTTTATATTAAGAAGTTTGTTGTGAGTTTCCTGTACGTTTGACAGTTGCCTTCTCATGGTTCTTTTCCCCTCTTCACCACAGAAAAGTGCCAGGGAAAGTGGCTGCTTGGGGAATTGGACACAATTGACCACAGCCACAGGCTGTATGGTTCTTAGGCATACAAGTATATTACAGTCCTTGTGATGTTTTCAGAATAATTTGATGCCTCTTTCATACTTAAGGCTCAAGTTAGTGGCCTGCATTTATGACTGTCAGCTCTGAGTCGGAAAATTTCTGGAGATTTTGGGGTGGACATTGAGAAGAGCAGGGTTTAGAAAGGGGAGGAGCTATTTATGGAAATATATGCAAAGCAGAGTGTCCTTGAGATATCTCAACCGTGTACCCTGCTATGCTAAGAAGTTCTATGGTTCTGGTTCAAATTAATATTTTGCAGCTTACTTTGAAGTACAGGTGATGGGGAATCGCCACTCTCAATGAACATAGGATGTTCATGTACAATGCCCTAAATGATAAGATTGCCAGATCTGGGTTGGGAAATCCCTGGAGATTTGGGGGTGGGGGAACCTGGTAAGGGCAGGGTGTATGGAGAGGAGGGACCTCAGCAGAATATAATGCCATACAGTCTACCCTCCAAAGTAGCCATTTCTCCAGAGAACCGATCTCTTCAGTCTCAAGATCAAATACAATTATGGAAGATCTCCAGGCCCCACGTGGAGGCTGGCAAAGGGAAATCTATTTGTTGGACTGGCTGGTTGTCTGGCTCTGCTTTAGTTCCACTGCCCCCCACTTAAAGGGGTCACTGGATTCAAACTTTTGTTCTGCTGCTTCAAACCAACATGGTTACCCACCTGAACCAGTGTCTTAATTTATTCTGAGCTATATTGGTGGTTGACTGAGAAACAAATCCACTAAGCCATTTGAATCATGACAGCCATTTGCTTCATGAGGTGGAAAGCTCTCTCACTAGGCATGTTGCCTGCTGCACTGATTAAAGTTTGACAAATGGAAACACTAGATCTCTATAAAAGCACAGCAGCAATACCTGCTCAGGGAGGAGACCATTAACTCTCCTGAACACCCTGCTGAAAAGTTCCTTTCAGTCCTAGCTGGAAAGCTGGTGGGTGGAATCTTTATGCTAGCTTAAAACCAGGGGGAGAAATTTAAGAGGAATGAGCAAACGCTAAGGCAAAGAATACTACGAGGAAAGACAAGAGCTGGAAAAACTGACAGCAAAAGAAAGAAGGAAGGGCAATATGCATGGGCTAGATCAAGTAATTCTGGGTCTGGGAGACAAGAATGTGGAACAATGGAACAATGGGAGGGAGGCAACTGGAGTAGAGTATTCATCTTGAGCAGGTTTTGTGCATGGCACCACCATGCACTGTGTAGCGTGAATTTCTTTCTTTCTTTCTTTATACATGTCACTGCAAATATATTGGGTTGGGTCCTATGGAGGATTTCCATAGTTGGAAGAGATGTCCACTCACAAACTATTACTTTCTTGCCTCCCTTCTTACTGTCACCCACCTTACTGCCACCCAGAAACACATTGTAACATGCAACCTTTTCTTTCTTATTTACTTGTTTGATACATCTGCATTGTACAAGGCTATGGAAAACTGGATGAAACATAGTAGATTCTAAACATTCACAACTACTGCCAGTGATTTTTTATGGAAAGCAGGCTGGTTTGGATCAGTTGTTTTAATGTAAAGCAAATTAAGACTATTTTTACCCATACTGAGAAAAATGCAGTGCTTTAATCTTACCCGAGGTCCCGCTGGACCAGGCCATCCAATAAGTCCTGGCATTCCAGGGACACCTGGTGGTCCTGGTCTGCCCTTCAAAGGAAAGGAAAGGAAAGGAAAGGAAAGGAAAGGAAAGGAAAGGAAAGGAAAGGAAAGGAAAGGAAAGGAAAGGAAAGGAGGGAGGGAGAGGGAGAGAGGGAGAGAAAGAAAGAATCAGATATAATGATATTGAATTTTATGGATTTTTCAATATCACCCTACCAGACATAACCCTGGAAGGTCTTCCAGGTCATTGTATCTTATGGGCAGTGGCAAAAGGGGCACGTTCCTTGCAAGCAGTTCAAATATAGTACTGCATTCTTGTGTATTTTGAACCACTTCAGGGTTTATGAACTTAGGCAGCTTGTGAGTAGGTGGGTAGGAAGGGATGTACCAGTGTTTCACTCTTGTGGCCCTTCCTTGCATGCCCAGGAAATTGCTGATTCACTGTGGGATGGCAAGTGAATTCTCTCCAGGCCAGGCTGGATTCTGGAGATTTTTGGTGAGGGGATCACTGGGGCATGAAATTGGGGTCACTGTGGGTAGGCAGATTGTTGTGAGTTCCTGCATTGTGCGGGGGGGGGGTTGGACTAGATGACCCTGGAGATCCCTTCCAACTCTATGATCCTAGGGTTTTGAATGAAAAGTGGTCATATAATTCTTTTCACAATGAGAATCCCTGGTTACATCCTGCAGAGTATTTCTTTGGCTTCTGTATTGGAGTAATTAGATAAATGGATCATGATGATGTAACTATGCCCCCTGTTCTATATATCTTCCTCTATCATATTTTCAGACTCAAAATGCACTGGATCCAAGCTGGGTTGAATGGGTAGGTCAGTCCATTGTATCAAATCTTGCTGGAGAGCAGCCATGGAATTTTCTTCAGAAGGTCTAAGTGAGTCCAACAAAGGATTGGTATACTACTTTGGCAAAAAGGCCTTAGAATTGTGCTTCCAAAAACGCAAACTGGAAATATCTCTTAAGAATGCAGAAATAATTTCTCATGGAGCAGTAGAGGGTAGGAAACTTGGGGCTATCAAATACAAGCAGGATTCTTTGAGTTTGGTTTGGGTTGTACAGAGGCTCTATTTGAACTAAATCAAGTGAAGAAGTACTCACACTGAGGATGGTACTTAGGTGATGTGTCCCCTGTTGCTTTGTCCTCCAAGGGATATGAGGACAAAGCTGCCACCTGCCATAATAAAACCATCTATCTTTGTCTGCTTGCAAACAGGAGGCAGAGTAACATCATCACCATCACACACCCTCTTACTCACTCTTTTACAGCCTCCCATTGCAAAGGTCTGAGTAATTAATCTTCAAGTTTACCACACTGTTTAAAGCACTCAAGTGAAAGACTGTCATAGTAACAAAAACAGTAGAATGGAACTGTCATAAAGACAGGCCAGACAAACAAGCAGATTAAATTTAGAGGGGAAGAAAATAATAAAAGCTCAGGGCAGTTTTCTGTCCTCTGGTCTTTGTAATAATAAGGGTGTGAAACAAAGTGAAACAAACTGGAAATACAGCAGACAACAAATAATTCCAGCCCAAACGTTGGGAGCTGCTAGTTACCCTTTGCAGAAAAGAATGCAGGCCACAGAGATGGGAATGAATTCTGCCCAAGGGAACTGTCATCTATCTGATTAGATGACACTGGGCCTGATGGGTCAGTTGATTCAGCAAAAGGTATTGTATATGTTTGCTTTGGGGTGTATCATTGATGAACCCTTCCCTACAACACCTGCAGAAGAAGTCATGCTTCAACAGCCTAAACCTCAACAGATTTGGACAAACCACAACAATAACGGGGCAATCCCAAACAGAGTTACAGTCTTTTAAGATCATTGTCTTCTATAGACTTATAAAGGTGTAACTGCCTGGGGTTTCACTGGTAGCCACAATTATATACAAAAACATGCATGTGCGTTCAGAACATGTGATGTGTACTCCAGTGTGTAGCTATGTTGATCTGAAGCAATAGAACAAAGTGAGTCCAGTGGCACCTTTAAGACCAACAAAGTTTAATTCTGGGTATAAGCTTTTGTGTGCATCCACACATCTTCAGATATCAGGCTTTGTTCATATGATCCATCTATGTAAGTAGCACAATCATTCGTACTCAAGAGTACCTTACAGGTAGAATTTTGTAATGTGTCCATCTAGTGATCCAAGTGTCATATCAGATTATCCATAATTATGTCAAAGTGCCAGGTTCACATTAACTGAAGAGGAATGTTACACAACTAAAAGATGAATGAAAACGAATGAAAACACGCATCCCCAAGTTCTATGCTAAACTAAGCAGCAAAGTATTTTTATCTAATTTTAGGGAGTTATTCCAGGCAACAGTTACTTGCATCACATGGTCTCATAGGCAATTTGCCTCTTACCTTTCTTCCCGGCCTGCCAATTTCCCCCTGTTGGAGGAAAAAATATATCAGAAACACAAAATCACTTGCAATTTGGGGGTTCATTTGACCAGAAGTGACAGAATAATTTTTTCAGTGGTTGTTTCTTCTGCATAATGGTGCAATTTGGATCATATCACTGCATCTCTGGTACAGTTGGGCTGGATGTCAGGGTGGTCTGGCTGTGAAATGTGTCACTACTCTGATCACCAGGGTTGATATGACTTATCCAGCAGGCTAGGTGGGTGTCCCCTCCGTCCCTCCCTATTCTATGAGCGTTTCTTCCAAAACTGCACACTTGGTCAAAGAGGAGGACCATTCCAGATAGAAAGAGTATACTGTTCAGCGTATAGGGGCTGTTGGTGCAGACCTACCTGGAAAGTCTTTATAGCTCACAAATAACCAGTGTTTCTGAAATGACCAGTATTTTTTCTTCGTATTAACCAGGCTACCCTGACATTTATTTATTTGATTCATTTAAAATATTTATGCACCACTTTTCTGCCATTGAATTCAAAGTTTTTGCAAAACCAGTGTTATCAGTCCTGCCACTTACTTTGTCCCCTTTTGGTCCCCTCACTCCAGGAATACCTTGAAGACCCTAAAAAAAGAAAATTTAATGAACTACACCTTATTCTGCTTACCCCAGCACATTTAATTAGTAAATGGAACTACCAAGTAGTCAGAAGAGTTCATTGTTCTTTCAAAACCTTTTCCATTGTACATGTTTCAGTTTCTTGGTTCTGGATTGCACATGCAACTCAGTTCTTGAGTGTTCGGATCTGCCTACTGTCCTGGTCTGATTTCATTTGCAGTTGCAAGCATTTTAGGACCAGTAGAAATGAAGTGGAGCCCCAGTAGCAGGTGAGAAATCCTTGAGCAATATGATGGGAATAACAAACATGGCAAACAAAAGGCAGAACCAATAAGTAATTTGTAGCTATGTAGTTTCTCAGGAGCGTCTTATAAATGGTTACGAGATGTATCTCTTCAGTGTCATCCCCCCATTCCCCTAAATTCTCTTTTTTTTCACATTATTGTCCTTCCTTCCCCTATTATCTATGACAACCTTGGAAACTGTAAGAATTCTACATCATCTGCCCTGTGACTGTACAGGATTTCAATCTGACATACCTATAGTAATTTAGGTCCTTTACCAAATTTGCTGGGAGCCTACCAACAGGAATGTGATGCTCCCAATATGCAGAGCTACCATTTTATATGAATAAGGCAATTTGTGCATTTTCCATGTGTACCAAAACTATACACTCATGGAAAATCCACACACTGCACTGTTCACATGGATAGTGTCCATTCCCATTGGTAGGCTCTCTGTACACATGGCTGTAAAACTGAAAAATACTATAGTTAGAAGGTGAAGCTACATTTCAAATATTCCAACAAACTGGAAAACGATAACATCACACTGTTACTTATTTTTTTGCTATTTTCATTTCCACGTAGTATATTAAATTTCATGTATATTCAATTAAAAGGATGCCTTTGCTTGAAGTAATGAAAAAAATGAAGTTTTACTGAAAAACTTTCCAACAATTTATAATTAAAAATTCCAAGTCTGTTCCAGCTTTGTTTCATGTAACTCTGATATAATCATCTAACTAATTAGTTCAAATCGTCCTGGGAGAAAATCTGGCCACATTATTAATATGGGTTGTTGTGTTAGGCTTTGAAGCCCATCATGATTAATATAACAAGGAATCTTGCAGCAGCTTAAAGACTAACAAATTTATTGTCCCTCAAAGCTTTCTGGCTGAGGAAGGCTTTTCTCAAAAAGAATTCAATAGTCTTTAAAATGTCACAATTTATCACCACCACCCTGCCAAATTTAATCACAATTAACATAATGGAGGTTTCAGCAAAGCATCGGTCAAGACAAACAACTGTGATATTGCCTTCCTGAATTCTGTAGTATACGTACTTTGCCTGCATCCCACACATGTGATGGAATCCAAGATGCATTATTTACATGGTTCAGCATTTTGTTTAAGGATTTGTCCAGGATATTTTACCACTGATCTTGACGAGGGCAGCCAAATTATCATTATTTAAATACTCTAATGAGAGAGAAATTTCCTTCCTGCCTGCCTTCCTGCCTTCTTCTACCACATTTATTGATTGATTGATGTGAAGACATTTTTAGACGCATACATGAACCTGTGCAATAGATGTGGACTAGGGAAGGTGTGGGACAAACGGGTGGCAGCTGTGGTGGGAGTGGCAGCAAATGGACAGGTGCCATACTGAGGGCCAGGTCAATCTTAGGGGATAAATCAGCATGTAATATAGTTAAACTAGGGACCAAGCCCGTTGCATTCAGGAATACGAAGGACACTAGATTGGGGGTGGGGTGGAAGAACTCTGCGAATGGAAGAACTCTGCGAATGGCCTCCCCACCCCACCCCAGGCTGCAGGCAGCAGTTATGGAAGTAACTGGCAGAGGCAGCTCTCACGCGGAAGGTATCTGCAGCCTCCAAGCCTCAGAGGGAAGTGGAAGGAGGAGGGGGTGGGGGATGGAAGGTGATTGGCTGGCCGCTGGACAGACAGGCAAGCCAGTTGGAGGAGGAGGCACTCATGAGCGGGACAGCTACCCTGAGTGGGTGTGAAGCGCTGAGTGGCACTTAAGCCATGAGACAAGCTTCTCCTCCAAGGCCTTACCAGAAACATTAAGTGGAACAGATTCCATCCATCAAATGTAACAGACTTTGTACCTGCAGCTCTCAAGCTTTTCCAAATGAAGGTAATTCCACAGATGCTTTATGGGACTGTTGTAGGTTTTTCAAAGTCCCGCTTTGCCCCACTTGAGTGGATACAATATAAATTCCTTAGAGCCATATTACAGCTTCTAAAATGTTTATCCAATTCATGGATTAGATTAGAGACAGGATTGATGAAGTTTGAAGCTAAAATTGTCCTTGCTTCCATTTCCCTCTGGCAAAAGGCACACTGGGCATATGAAGGGTTTTTATTCTTAATCCTGTGCGACAATGATAAATCTAAGTGAGTCTTAGCTACAGAGGATGAAATCAAAATAATTGGTTTCTCCCCCTCAGGTTCTGCTCAATATATCAATAGATCAGGCCAAACTTGTGGTAAACCAAAGGACTGGAGACCCTAAGCGCAAAACAGAACTTGCCCATACCCCTAAATACCTTGTTCCGCACAAAACCAGATACATTCAAACTCCAGCAGAATATCTCTCCTTATTAGAAGCCAAACATCTTAGAAGGGCTTTCTCATTAACAAGGGGATCAACTCTACCCTCTGTGGTCCTGGAGGAATATTATAAGCACATGCCAAGAACAGAAAGACTCTGTCCTTGCAACTCCAGGCAGGTAGAATCTCTTGCACATATGATGCTCAGGTGCCCCCTCTATGCAGCAACCAGAACTAGGCAAATTCTACCTCTACTTGAAAACATTTTCAGCTGTACAGAAGAAATAAAAATTAAACTCCTATGGAAAAATAAAGCCTCACCTGTTGCCAAGTTGCCAAATATTGCGCCTGAGTATACAGTATTCAGAATGCTCCGTTAAGGATCTATGAAAGGTGACTTACCTTTATCTTTTAACTTGCATGCTGTTTAATTTTTACTTTGTTTTAGCCTATTGTCTAGCTATAAAATTTTAAAACTTATTTTCTGCTGTATTGCTATAGTCTACCACAAAATGTTTGCATTATATTTTATTCTGAATTTTCTACTACCTAATATTTGTTTGTAAATTTTATCTGGCTGAAGTGCTGTATAGAATAAACTATCTATCCTACTGAGGGCTAGGGAAGAGAATGGAGAGAAACGGCAACACCGTAGCCTGTGTTGGCGGCAGCTGTAGAAGAAGAGCCAGTGAGAGGACAGCTGGAGCTTCAGGCTGCCTCATCAGGAGCCAAAATGAGGGCTGGGGAAAGGAAGGGGGAGGGATACGACTGTGCCATGGCCTGTGAGGGTGGCAGCTGCAGTGGGAGAGCTACTGAGAGGACAGGCGCCAAACCAAGGGCTGGGGAAGGGAAGGATGAGAACCAAGCCAGGGAGAGTGAGTAAGGAGCATAGCAGCTGGGGGGAGTCCGTTGCTGGGCACAGGATTGAGCAGCAGAGGATGTGGTCTAGGTCCTGAAATTACCAGCCCATCCTGATGAAAAGATCCAGGAAGATCCGAATCTTCTCAGCGGTGCTACAAAAAAACAGTGCATCCATATATCTATATGGAAATGCTGAGCGTGCACGGTGAGGCTGGGGGGGGGGGGCTGTCCTAAGGAGAAGGAGAGGCCAAGAAAGGCGAGGCAGGCATGGCCAGCTGCAGGGGAGAAGAGGATGACACTGTTCTTGCTGCTGCCTCTAGCAGCAGAGGGGCACTCACCAGCTGTGTCCCCAGCCTTGTGAGGAGGCTCTTTGTGTCTTCTGAGGGTGGCAGTTGGAGAGCAAAGGAGGCTACTCCTGAGCTCACCAGGAGCCCACCTGTAAGGCCACGAGCCCCCTCTCCTCCTCCGTGTAAGGCTTGGGCTCTGTTGTGTGTGTGAATTTGCCCAGGGCCAAGCTTGAGGTCCGAGGCAGGATCCAAACAGTTGCGAAAGCAGCCAAGGCACTGGGAGGCTTCCTGCTGCAGGAGCCAATCCATTTAAATCAATCTGGCACAGCGAAGCCAATCGGGCTCAGCCACAGGAGATCCTTTTGTGTCCATATTGTATATAAGTTGGGGTTTTATCAGGGGTTTCCAGTCTTGTTGTTGCTTCCTTCAATATGTACTCACCACTGAGATCAATGTTCCTTCCTTCCTTCCTTCACATAATATTATGTGAGAATTGGATTATCGCAATTGATTGATTGATTGATTGATTGATTGATTGATTGATTGATTGATTGATTGATTGACTGCCCGTCACTCCCAGATTAGCCATCCCATGGCGGGTTTCAATAAAAATCCCCACAATAAAACATAAAAACCACAACTCTTAAAATTAACAGCAGCAGCAGCAATCCAGTCCCCGAGCCCACCTACCACCCAAACTCAACAGACCCCCTCCATATCCCATGCCACAGGGAGATAAGTGGGGAGATAGCATAATATTACAGCTATGTCAAGGAGGGCCCAAAGATCTTAATCACTCTGGCCTCAACCAAATATCTAGCAGAACAGCTCCGTCTTGCAGGCCCCATGGAACTGAGAAAGCTCCTGCAGGGCCCTCAGCAATTCTGGGAGCTCATTCTGCCAGGTCAGGATCATGTCCTTCCCTGCTTTCTCTCCATAAGTAAAAAGCACAGACCAAAGCATCCTGTATACTTCAATCCAGTACTAACCTGGGGACCAGGAGGTCCTGGAGGGCATATGGATTCTACACATGGAGATTGTGTTATCTGGAGCATTTGACATAAGTTGTTTGTGTCCGGGGGCAGCAATATCTAAAAGATTAAAAATGAGAGATTGCTGAATGTCTTAATGTCGATAAAGGTGTCTTGTGTCTTGAAAAATAAATTTTTAATTAGGTGCACTACATATTCGGTGCCCTTGCAAGAGCCATGTGAATATTTATTAACCTTTACTCTTCAACATCCGGCTCTGTTACAAAATGGAGTAGCCTTCCTTAGGGAACCTAGGACCTGAAACTATTCTCCTCATAGCATAGTTTTCAGTGATGCTTCTATAGATTCTTGCAAGCACATGACAGTGTTACATGGGTTATAGTGAAATTCTCATACCCCATGTGTTCAAAATGGACATTTTTCAATGGATTTGCATTCAACACAGGAAGCCAAGTTATAGAGTCAGTTAGATCAGACTGCAGATAAACACAGACACTAAATTATTTCATTTACTGAACCACAATCACACCACATATTTTAAAGAAAGCGAGACCTAAATTGTTCCTCTCACAAGTTATTGTTTGCTGAACCATATGCTGCTTTGTCATTTCATACAAATGCAGATAAAGTGAGTGACAGCTTACCACTTTGGTATGTCCTTCTGAAACAAGGAGCCCTCTTCTGATGCAAGAAGCCGCACCTCACAAGCGGCTTCTCTCTTGCATCAGAGGAAAGCGCTGCTGTTCAATGCAGCCATAACTAAAATGAGGCCACAGATTGCGGCCTTAGTGGATTAGGAGGCTAGGAGGAGAAGGCATGCCTCAGCTGTAGTTGCGAGCGGCAGTGGACTGGCTGGGAGGCTGATGTGCCCAGGGCAAGGGTGCTCCATGTACGGATGCCTACATGGAAGGGTGGGCATGGACTCTCCAGGTCCTTGTCGGGCAAGCCCTATTTACAGGGCAGCACACCAGCTCCTGGCCTTTTCTTCCCTAGGTGTGACCAGGTAAGACAACCAACTGGCAAGGCCTTATAGTGGGATTACATGTGACACGATGAGTGGGGTCATCTGCCGCCCTGGCATTCCAGTGAAACAGCTAGCCCACTTTATTGAGGACACAGTGTGCCATAGTTTTTCAGGCATGTGGGGGTGGATCCATGTTAATGGAGGATGAACCTGCATGCCGGCCTTCCCCACTAGTGGAGGCATCCATGAAGTGCTGTGTGAATGTGGTATTGTTTTGCTGCTCCCCAGGTGAGAGAGGCTGGCTGGCTCACATTTCCAGGTGATAGGGGAACCTATCAGAGGCTGATGCACACCAGATTCAATATACCTGCCCCCCCCCATGGTCCAGCAGGCCAAAATATGTGAGCAGGTACATAGCTAGTTTCCTCCAGTATCCAGCTGTTGGCAAAGGGTTTCCTTGTGGTTTGCTGGCTGCAAAATGGCTGGTTGCCCCTGTTTTATGCCCACACTCAATTTTGCTGGTTTGTCTGGGCACAGATGGGAGATAGGCATGGCCCTGTGTGGTTTAGGCTTAGAAGTATTGGCAGGTGCAAGACATGGTACCTTGCTCAATGGCAGTTGTGCATGGTGGTGGATCTTTTGATGGATACTCCATAGAAGGCTATGTGGATGTTGGGCTACCAGGTGGGGTTGATACCCACGATCACAGATGATTGCCCCTAAGCCCTTTCCACAGGAAATTGGAAGCATCACAAGACCACTTGGATCTTCAACATTAATTGAAAACAAGAAGGAAATGACACCATGACCAATCTTTTACTAAAGTGGGGATGAGCTAACTGATCAACATGAAAAATGTTTGACATTATGTACTCTTGGCACAGCATATCTTAATTCTCATTCTGCTCATGAAGATTTTTATGAAAATTGATTGTAGGACATTACTTCATTTACTGGACATGGCGTACGGTCTAATTTTGACACCGTGAGCTATGACTTGTAGGGTGAGCATGGAGCAGTATAAAAGGAAGACAAAAGGGCTTGTTTTATTTAACCTTTGGTCATGTTCCTTCACTTGCAGTAAAATGTCAACAGATTGCCAGTAAACCACAGAGTGAGGTGAGGCTAGAGAGGCATCCCTGCAGAACAGGAAAATCTACTTCTAAAGTGCATTGAAAGTGCATTGTCTATTGTGTGCAGAATAGGTTCTGAATCTAGCAACTCCAGGGGAGACCTGGCAGCCCCAATTCTACATCTGACACTGCAGTTGTGGGCAAATTGCTAAGAGCCATCCCCTTACTTTTCAGGTGAAATCCATCCCTATTACTGACATAATATTATACCTGCAAAATAACTGAGGCATCAATAGTGAAAACATTTCTATTGAAATCAATGGAGAGGGATATTAGCCTACCTATTTCTTTTTTATCCACCAACACACCCACAGTTTTTATGTCTCTGTATTTAATAGCCTAATTTCTAATTGGGATAGGCAGTCATTTTGACAGGCCCAGGTTCAGGAGTGTATAGAACAGATCCTGTACAAGCTAGAGCACAAGACTTGCAGCTGACTCTTTCTACCCACCCTCCAAGATTGGTGAGGTTTGGATTTACAGTCTCTGAGTTCATGCCCCCCCCCCAACAAAAAGGTGCCCCCAGGAAAATGCTATCTGGGGAAATGACAGCCAACATTAAAAGGACTGCAGAAGACAACACAAGGCAACTGTGTGAAGGGGAGCAGCTCCCTGATGTGCAGATCTCCTGGGCTATTTTTTACAGTTTAAAGTGCCTGCAGAAGAAACTACAAAAAAAAAAAAAGGTGTATGGCTGTAAGGTGACCAGATTGTCTGGAAGTGCCTCCCCACCCTGCAGCTCTTTTGGGATATCTGCAGCCCCTTTTAAAGTTTAGAGGGAATGAAGCGGTTTTGGACTTTCCACAGAAGACAGCGCTGCCCTGCCACTCAGCTGTACTAGATGTTTTTGAGGGAAACAGAAAGCAGGAGTTTAAAAAGACTCAGGTCACTTTAAAAACCATCTTTTGGCTGCATACATGAACCTTGAATAGCAAGAACATGCTTTGAAAGGTCATGGAAATTCATGATGTTAGACCCATCAGGAACTTCTGCTTGGAAACCATGAACAGGGCAGCATTTGTCACAAATATTGCTTCATGGCTCAGTTCATGTCTATCCCTAGCTACATTTGAGTATTTAATCTACCATGGGCTGCCTCCACACCAAAGATTTTGCAAATTTCAGCCGCTTGACTGCTGTGTTTTTACATGTTTCCATATTTATTTTATGTATTTATTTTTATTTATTATATTTATATACTGCCCTCCCCTGAGGCAGTATATAAATATGATGCCATTCCCTATTTGTGCACAGTTCATTAACAGTCTGTTCTGATCGCTGAATGGGTAAAGGTGAAATTGCAGGGCTTTGCGGCATGACAGAAGACAATTACTTGACTTTTAGACCATAGGATCATTGGAGGCTCTGCAAATACAGAGTTTATTTTTTAACGAGTTGTTAAAGGTTTTACATGACTCCTATCCATAATTATTCATGCTCCTTTTTTCAAAAACAAAAGAGAATCACCCATAGCTCATGTTTCCTTTTAAAGCGAGGAGGATGGGATTGTTAGAAGTACCTGCAAATGGGCAGAGAGTTTCATTTCTTGAAAAGTTTTTTTAAAAAACTAACATGTTATTTACATGCAGTGTTGCATTACCCATTCTCCTCAAAACACAGTTGGCAGAGAATCCTGAGGGTCATGTGAGAACAGTGTGTATGGGGGGGGGGGGCGCAATGTTCAGTGCACATCAAGGTGTGTTAAATGAAAACCACATCCAAAAAAATGAGAAAAAAACAACTTATCCTGGGTGGTCTGAAATTTCTGTTCCAAGAAAGATTCAAAGATGATCACACCAGCAACCAGACTACCATGGAAAATCAACCTGAGTGGAAGCAGCCATGGAAATCAAAGGGAACAGATGGGAATTTAAAATTTAAAATTACTTTGGATGCCTCGTTGCAGAGTTCAGGTAATGTGATCACAATACTGTTCAATATAAAGGAATGCATTTCAATTATACACTACTAAATTCAAAATTCGCCTAGGGAAGTAATGCTTTGCTAGAAAAGGCCTCCTGCCTGTGACAAAAGGTGGCTTGATTAACCATTTGGCAATAAAGGAAAAGATTTGAATGGATTAATTAAATCAATTAATTGACTATACATTGCATCCCTAATCCCTAATAACATATAACCCCTCTCACCGGGGGGGTATATTACTTCCTGTATGGAAAAGTGGTTTATTAGGTGTTATAATGCTGCCACTACAGGAAACAGAAATTATCTGAAGCAATACTTACGGAATTCCACCCCTGTTTGAAATATGGTGGAGGAAGTAACGGAGGAGGCGGTGGAGGGGGAGGGAGAAAGAGAGAGCAAACCCGATGGTTATTACTCCGTTTCTTCTGCTCCAAGCAAGGGAGGGCTGTTGGAAAGAAATGCTTCTATTAAGTACAGGCGAAGAATGGCTTAATTAAGAGTCTTTCAAATTGGCAGCAGAAGACTCAAACAATGCAGAATTCAGCAGAAACACACTCACACAAAAGGCCTAGCAAGGATGAAATCACAGGCAAGAAGTTTTTGAAAAGAAAACAAAAGGAAGGGGCAGGGAACAAAGAATCTCCTTGCCTCAAAATTTGTGAATTATATCAATAAGGAGAACATAAATTAAGGCAACAACAGCATTAACGTCTGAAGGCTCAGCAGAATGTTACTACATTGTTGATTGAAGATGTGAGAGACCAAGGCCCAGACTGTCAAATTTCTCACTAGGTCAAATATTCTGACTAACTTGGATGGCTCAGGGTAGCCCCATCTCTGGGAAATGGGGGGGATTTTAACTAATAGAATAGATATTTAACTTTATTTATTTTGCACTATGGGACTTGGTCTTTTTTTTTCACGCAGAAATATTGCTATTCCGATTCACTGATATATGTTACTGCTGCCATCTATATATCCTACTTTACTTGCGATAATATTATTAAAATGAACACCAAAACAGTCATAATAATTCTTTTCTCCCTGCTTGTTTTGTAGACTCCTAGCCCTAGAAAATAAATGCCTGAAATCACTATAAAGTAGAATGGCCTGAATCTCATGAAGAAGAGTTGGTTCTATACCCCACTTGGCACTGCCTGAATCTCAAAGCGAGTTATGCTTCCCTTCCTCTCCCCACAACAGACACCCTGTGAGGTAGGTGTAGCTGAGAGTGCTATGACAGGGCTGCTCAGTGGGAACAGCTCAAACAGGGCTATGATCACCCAGCTGGCTGCATGTGGAGGAGCATGGCATCAAAGCCAACTCTCCAGATTAGAAGCCACTCCACTAAGCTGGCTGAGTTTCAGGTGCTGACAGTAAGAACAGCTGTTTCTTTATCATCATTGAAAGAAGAAGCTTGCACTGGAAGTCAGTGAGAGAGGCCAAAGATGGGGTCTTGGAATGGCACCGTTCCAGCAAAACACATAAAAAGGTGCTGCTGAGCTCTGTTCAGGCCTAAACATCCAATGCTTAACATAGGGTTGCTAGGCAGTGCTTGGGATGAGAGGGCTGGAGGGTGCAGTTAAACAATAGAGTTTCCAGAGATTCCTTGAGTTACCCTTCCTCATTTCCAGCAAGAACTTCCATTAAGTACATGACTCTAATTTTTCTTTTCTTTTAAATGGCTCTCACCACTGCTTCAAATGGCAGTGAGCAATGGGGCCTGAACGGTGTGGGGAATCTCCTGTCCCACCTGGACTGAGCAGCCCTACATTAATGTTAGAATTTCGAATGGATTTGAGCAGGGCTGGTTCCAGGTTTGGCAGCCCCAGGCAGAGAGCTGACAGGTCCTCCTCTGGTCACCCCCAGGCCCTCCTCTCACACCTGTCTTCCTTTGTACCATCCATACGCCTTCCACTTCCCTCTCACATCCTTTTCCTACCTGCTAGTGAGCCCTCTGACTGCCAGTGATCACAGCCAAGTGGGCTGCCTACAGCCCATTCCCCAGCGGCAACAGTGGCACAATCATTGGAGAGCAAAGGTGGTCAGGTGCTAGCGAATGAGTAGATGGTGTGTCTGTGTGTGACAATAGTGGGCCTTACAATAAGCTCTGGGCCCTGGCAGCTGCCCCAACTCAGAGTATGCTGAACCCAGATATGTTAATCAGCATTCCCTAAAGCAGGGGTAGTCAATCTGTGATCCTCCAGATGTCCATGGACCACAGGTTGACTACCCCTGCCCTAAAGTGTAACTCACTCCCCCAATCATGACTGAGCCTACCAGTAGGGATCAGCACCATTTGCCTGATATGTTTCTGCCTAGTCCTTCTCACCTCCATTGTATGCCAAGGAATGTTACTCTTAAAATACGTTTTGGTTCTGCTGTTTTGACAGTGAGCAGCAGTATATACAATTTGTCAAATAATCTTCTTTCCTGGGCCTCAATAACAGAGAAAGAAGTGGCAAGCCTCATCAGAAACCTTAAAACAGGCCCTGCATTTGTTGATAATGAACTATTTAATGTTTGTTTTTGGAGTAAAATTTTGGAGTAAAAGAGTTCCTTGGTTATATTCAAAGCAAGAAAAAGAAAAGGGACACGGTAGGACCATTGTGGGGACAAGAAAGTGACATTGACAAGTTGGTAAAATGCAGTATGGATCCTATTACTGTTAGGTGGATCAAGAACTGGTTGACAGATCACACCCAAAGGGTGCTTGTAAATGCTTCGTCATCTTCTTAGAAAGCAGTGATGAGTGGAGTGCCTCAGGGATCTGTCCTGGGCCCTGTGTTACTCAACATATTCATAAACGATTTGGATGAAGGAATACAGGGGTACTTATTAAATTTGGAGGTGACACTTAACTGGGAGGGGTAGCAAACAAACTAGAAGATAGAATCAGAATACAAGATTATATTGACAGGCTAGAATGAATTTCAGTAATGATAAATGTAAAGTTCTTCAATTAATTAGGAATAATCATATGCATCACTATATGATGAGCGAGACCTGTCTAAGCAAGTAATACATTTGAAAAGGATCTGGGGCTCTTAGTACACCAGACACTGAATATGAGTCCACAGTGTGACTTGGTAGCTAAAAAGGCAAATAGGATTTTAGGCTGTTTTACATTCATTATTATAATTGAATGGCTCATTCTGCATATTTTGGATAATGCACTTTCAGTGTACTTTTGCAACTGGATTTTCCTGTGTGAAGGGAAGGTCTGGGTGCAAAGACACATTGAAAAGGCATTATGCAACATGTGTAGAGTCTAGAGGGTGAGCTCCCTGTATTATTTAAGTCTCCCAGTCTGAACGATTATTGTAAACTCCTAATGGCTCCTAAATATCTGCTTTGTATGCAGATGCTCTAGGATCAATACCTGGCATCTCTATAGCTTCCTGGTTGCCTAATGCATAATGTAACCTCCTCCCTGCATGCTCAGGGCCCTTGTTAGATGCAAAAGTGACAAATAACATTGCATGACACTGTCATTTTCAGCTGAGCACCAGGAAGTGACATTACCACGTTGCAGAACACTCTAAACATTTCCCCGTTGTCTATATTTTTTTACAATAGAGATTGGAGGAATTCATAGGACCTCAGCACAAAGATGTGCATCAAGAAACTCAACCAGAGATGGTGTCACAGCATTGCACAATACTGTTTCCTCCAGTTGCAACCCCCCAAATTCTCTTGGGGATTGCCAACAGAACACAGGGAACCCCACCTTCCTCTGCTGGAGATGTTAGTTCAGCGTTAGTCAGAGTGTACTGTGCCAAGCTAAATGGTATAAGGCAGCCTCATATACACATTCTAGCTTCACTAATTCTATGGGCAAGGCGATATTATTTTTGTGGTGAACCTTACACAAGTATTTAGTATATGACCAAGAGAAATACATATCTCCTTTATCATCTGGCTCTTCTTCCTCACTGAAGTAACAAACCCTTCAAGAATGAGCCTGCTGAATAAGCTATAATTGGGCTCTGGAAGTGTACTTCACCTTCTCATTAATAGATTACTTCATAGCTGAAATAACAAAAGATTAGGGGAACATCTCTCTTTGAGCTTGCAGACTTTATTTCTATCATTATCCCAACCAGCCACCACAATCAGCCATTAACGGGGGGGGGGGGGGATGAGAAATGGGAAGAGGAAGGAACAATCTTGGCAGACTTTAAAGACCTGCCATTGGATATGAGAACACTGGTTGTGGTAATTTTTGTATATCCCATAATAATTCTAGTGATGCCATCAAATGACATCAAAAAGTCTCACATACACACAAAGTATATCGAAATTAAATAGGGGTTATTTTCTTATATATACACATTCTCTCTCTTTCACTCTCTCAAAAGGAAATTGTGTTTTAGGCATGAAAACCTATTACATAAGCTCACTTTTACAGATCATGACAACAGCCAATACGTTGAGTTGTGAGTTAGGGAAAAATATACTTTCTCCTGAAGAAAAATCACAGTGAATCTGGGACACAAACCTGAATACAGGCAGGTCCCTCAAAGGGCTTTATTTCTTTGAAGGGTTGAGTCCAAACATTTTGGCACCCTCCCCAATTCTCAAGAATTAAGCCACTCTTAAATTGGGTAGTTAGAACTGTCCTAGTTTTTCAGAACTCTAGATTGAAGACGGAAGACAGTTTAAATTTTTCCATCTGTTCCAAGAGAGCCATGCAACCTGTGATTCACGGTGGGGGAGATACTTTATGCTCCAATAAGAATGTAAAAGCATGTCCAGCATCAAATTCAGTGGGGTCACAAGACAAATGAGTAGCTGCTATTAAAAGAGCTTAGTCGCTGCTCTTCATTCCCTTGGCCATATTAATATATATTAGATATCATTGGTATCTTCCAGTTTCCCTAAACTCAGAAGCAAGTCCAGAATCAAGTCCAGATTAGAAACTCACTTTCATTATGGCTGGGATGCTGCACTGTCCCAATGGTCCCAACGACCAGGCAGTACCACGGCATTTTTACTCTATAGCAGCCTTTCTCAACTCTACTATCATTGAGAAACCCCTGAAACACTCTTCCAGCTTCAAGAAGTTCCAGAAGTGTGGTGATTGTACTTCAACCAAATTTCTACCAACCAAATAGGTCTCCAAGAATGTTGTGTAGACAAAAAGAAGCTCAGTTCTCCACAACGTCTGTTTTTTAGCAGACCCGGACACCAGAAACGCTAAAAGGAGCTTCACTTTGCACACCAGATTAGCATGGTTCACAGCACGCAGCATAGGATTAAGAAAATAATCATCAGCATCAAGATACTGTGCCAGCAACAGAGATATCTTTAGAAACAGATGTCTGCCTGAGAAGATATTAAAAGGTGCATCTGCACCCATCCACGCCTTCAGCTCAGATCTGTTACTACCAACTGTTGTTTTGCTGCACCATAACCTCATGGAAATGCAGAATCACATGTTTGGTTACCTTCAAGCATTTCCTCTAGAACTGATGTTTCAGCACCAAGAAATCCGGTTTGCCGGAGCTGACAGGATATTTTGCTACTCGCAGGAACAGTGTGATGCTATACTACTTACAGGGGTTATGTTGGGTAACAGGCAGATAAGTTGCAGTTTGCAGATCCACAAATTTCTTCCTCAGAGCAAGTTGTCACTTCTCACTGCAGTGTTTTATGTAAGCCATAGTGCAATCCTAAACTGAGTTACACCCTTCTAAACTCAGGGGCTTTTTGCACGCCTTCAAAATAGCACAATGGCTGCCAATTGAAAACGCTACTGATTTGCTGTTTTGCACAACGTCGTCGACAATCTGCCACACACCTGAAACCAATCTGCAAAAAGCGCTTCCTTGTAGCGCTTTCAGGGAAATCCCCAAAAGTGAATTCACCCCCCGGAAAGTGATACACTCCTGCAACCAATCTGCAACACTAGCGAAAAAGACCTGTGCGTTAACATTGTTGCGGTTTCTTCAAAGTCCCTCCTCCTGAGCCTGTCCTCCAAACTTCCGGCGAACTGTTCGCCATTTTTTTTTCTCCGAGCGAGCGGGGATAACGCACCAGCGAGCCTCTTTCAGTTTAGAGGCTTCTCTGGCTTCAGTCCCTCCCCTTCAGTCACTAAGCACACACATTTTACACATTCATTCAGCCGAAAATCGGGCCCGTGAGAGGGGGGGGGGGAGGGGGATTTTTTTTTTCACTCGGAGGCAGCGTGGCAACGATCAAATGACAGCTCAAACAGAGGCTTCCCCGGCTTCAGTCCCTCCCCTTCAGTCACTAAGCACACTTCAGTCACTAAGCACACTACTAAGCAGTCACTTTATTTTTTACACAGTCATTCAGCCGAAAATCGGGCCCGTGAGAGGGGGGGGGGTTTCACTCGGAGGCAGCGTGGCAACGATCAAACGACAGCTCAAACACCCCAGGCAGCTGGATGGGTCTCTCCGTTGCAATGAATCTACACAGATTCGTTACAATGGGTCTGTTTTTTTTTTAAAAAACCTTTCTTAAAGGGAAAGGGGCTGTTTGGGAGCATGCTAACGGCTGCCCATTGGCTGCTTGACGGCCAGGGGCGGGATGAGCTCGGCAATAGCGCTTCCTTTCTGGCGATTTCTGCCGAGACCGGAAGCCTGTGGGAAACGCTACAAAACGCAACTGGATTCCACTACAAAGGCAGGTATGCATAACGACGAATTCCACTATTTTAAATGGCGATTTTTCATTCAGTGACCAATTTGCTACAAAGATCCCGGTGCGTAAAGCCCCTCAGTTACTTCAAACGGTATAACTCTGTGTAGGTAGGGTTGCCAGCTCTGGATTGGGAAAAACCTTGAGATTTTGGAGGTGGAGTCCGGAGAGGGGAGGGACCTCAGTGGAGCATAGTGCTATGGCAGTGGTTCTCCACCTTCCTAAGGCCGTGACCCTTTAATACAGTTCCTCATGTTGTGGTGACCCCCAACCATAAAATGGTTCTTTCACAGAAATTAAACCGAAACTGACCAATGACATGAAGATCCATTGTTCATGATTGTATATAAATTGTTTTTTTCTGGGGTTTCTCAATTTAGTTCTGCCTCTCGTCCCACCATGCTCAGCTTGCTCTTTTCTGCTGCTCCAGACAGACGAACGCTCTATCATGATCTACCCTGCAAGGCTGTTGTGTAGACGGCACCCCCCTGGCCAAGCTGCTTGCCCTGCCGTGACCCCTGTGAAAGGGTCGTTCGACCCCCAGGTTGAGAACCACTGTCCTATGGAGTCCACCCCCTGAATCAGCCATGTACTCCGGGAAGCGATGGGCTGTAATTCCAGGGGATCCCCAGGTGCTACCTGGAGTCTGGCATCCCTGTGCATAGGATTACACTGCCACATACTTGACATCTAATGCTTTGTTTTCATCTAAATCCCAGTTACCGCTACATAGCTGTTTTATTTGTGACACACTGTTGCTATGGAGAGATAGTATAGGGACAAGAATACAGGCCCCTGAGGCCACCCATTTTCAAATCTATCTGGAAAATACTGGAGTATTTTTATAATGGTAGGAAAGACAAGTCATCATTCAAGAATGGTGTGGCTATTCCGTGCGACTAGGCTTACACTTGGCAAGCACAGTGTATAAAGAAGGGTTTTCCAAAAACAAGCTGTCGTCTTGCCAGATAGAAATAATTATCTGGGATTCCAAGCTTAGGACAACTAAATACGTAGAGGAGCATTAAAGTACACCGGAATCTAGACAGAAATAAATGGGGTGTCCCTACTGTTTTCCATTACAGTAGGTTTGTTATTTTATTTTAGCTTTAAATAATAATTTTAAAATTACTATTAGAAACGGACTACTTAAAAAAATCAAAGTAATTGATTGCATTACTTTTCAGATTGAGTTCCGTCAGGTGATTTTTTTTGGTCATGGTTTTTTGAAAAGCAATCTGTTACCTTTTTAATTTACCCAAGCAGCTTACAACAGTCATGGTTCCTCTCATTTTCTACTTACCACCCAGTGAGGTAGGTTAGGCCCAGGGACTGGCCCAAGGTTTTAACCCAGCCACCCCTGGTCCTAGTCTGATGCTGTGACAGCAACAGCACACTGGTCCATTATAAACTCAAAAAGACACATAACTATTAGCAGATTCGATGGTTAGTTTGCTGCAACTGAACACTTTAGGAGTAAAGACTCCCACTTTGCCAAACAGCCGGTCTGAGATGCCCAAGCAGACCTTCTCTCATTTCACAGAATGTGCAACACAGAAATGTTCAAGAGAACTTTTTTTTTAGAATGGTAATATAATGGGACAGCACACAGGAAGTCATTTATTTAGAATCATAGAATAATAGAGTTGGAAGGGGTCTCCTGGGTCATCTAGTCCAACCCCCTGCACTATGCAGGACACTCACAACCCTATTGCTCATCTACTGTAACCTGCCACCCCCTTGAACCTTCACAGAATCAGCCTCTCTGTCAGATGGCTATCTAGCCTCTGTTTAAAAATTTCCAAAGATGGAGAACCCACCACCTCCCGAGAAAGCCTGTTCCACTGAGAAACCACTCTAACTGTCAGGAACTTCTTCCGGATGTTTAGATGGAATTTCTTTTGCATTAATTTCATCCCATTGGTTTTGGTCCGTCCCTCTGGGGCAAGAGAGAACAACACTGCTGACTCATGCTCAATGTATGGTCTACCAAGACTCCTAGATCCTTTTCGCACATACTACTGCCAAGACAAGCCTCCCCCATCCTATATTGGTGTACGTGGTTTTTCCTACCTAAATCCAGAACTTTACATTTGTCCCTATTGAATTTCATTTTAATTAGTTTAGCCCAGTTCTTGAGCCTATCAAGATCATCCTGCATTCTGATTTGGTCTTCTGTTGTGTTTGCTACCCCTCCCAGTTTAGTATCATCTACAAATTTAATAAGTACCCCTATTATTATTATTATTATTATTATTATTATTATTATTATTATTATTATTTATTCCCTGCCACTTCTGAAGCTGACTTGTGGCAGGTTACAATGTCTTATAAAATCCCCAACAAAACCCCCATTAAAAGACAAAAACCCAACATGGCAGAAAAACCCACTGCCAACCCCCACTACTAGAGGGATGAGAAAGGAGGTCAAACGATGTAATATTCATATCCAGGGGCGGGGGGGGGCATTGATCTGCCTATTCAACCCCAGCCTCAACCATACAGGCAGAAGAGCCCTGTTTTACAGGCCTTGTGGAATGCTGAAAGCTCCCGCAGAGCCCGTAGCTTACCCTTCATCTCTATGAAGAAACTAATGTAGTCTTATTACACTATTTATTCTACATATCACCTCTCATTTTATTTCAGAGTCCTTTACCATTCTTCATTTGGGTAGATCATTAGACCAATTTTCATTTGCATTGTTTTTCTGGTTCTGTAAGACCGCATTTATTGTCTGACTGAATTACATTTCAGATTTTGTAATTCTGCCATGAGCCTCAGTAAGAAAAGTGGGCTCTAAATGAATTTCACAGTAACAACATCAGGAGCTCCATCTTGAGTTAAGGAAGGCCTGAAGAGCCAGCAGCGGTTCCCACACTGACATTCTGCACACTCTTTGATCCCTTTTCTCAATGTAAATAGGCATCTTTGGTCCTCACATCAGTTTCCTTGTCTTGGCTAAATTCATGGAATGAGTAGCTAAGATACACATTAAGTACAGAAGTTAAGGTAAATCCACCATTATTCGTCATACTAAGGAGGAGGGTCTTTGTTCTCACTCAAGCCAAGACAGAGGTTAATCAGCTAAATTGCACGGTAAGAAAATATGTCCTTAGGGCTGAGGATTATGTCAGAGGCCACATGAAGTCCTGGTGAACTTTTCCAATAGGTTTAACAAAAAGAGCCATTCAGTAGATCTGGTCCTCTGGCTGACAGATGATGACTGTATCAGACAGGGACATTAAGTAGCTGCACTGATGGCTTCCTATTGTCAGAGTTGTGGTGTTCGTCCAACCCCTTTTGTCTAAAGCTAATTGGCAGTCATTCAGTCCTGGGATTCTTACAAGCAGCTCACACCCCCAAGTCAGCTACCTAGCCTCTGAGCTGGGCACCCTACATCCCACAAGTTTGTAATTCATGTCCCCTCAAGCTAGCCTGGCACCTGGGTCATCCCCTCCAGCTTCGGCTAAGTGACCAGCCCCCACTGTTGCCATGCTGACTATCTGCATCTTAAGCAATACCGAAGAAGAAGAGTTGGTTCTTATATGCCGCTTTTCCCTACCCGAAGGAGGCTCAAAGTGGCTTACGATCGCCTTCCCTTTCTTCTCCCCACAACAGGCACCCTGTGAGGTAGGTGAGGCTGAGAGAGCCCTGATATTACTGCTCGGTCAGAATAGCTTTATCAGTGCTGTGGCAAGCCCAAAGTCACCTAGCTGGCTACATGTGGAGGAGGAGTGGGGAATTAAACCCAGTTTGCCAGATTAAGAGTCTGTGCTCCTAATCACTACACCAAGCTGAACTGAGAGCCTCTTTCTCAGTTCAAGCAAAGCATGTGTTGGTTGCCACTTCAACGCTACCTAATAAAGAACCTGATTTCTACAATTATGAGTCTTGTTACGGGAGGAAATCCTCAAACCTATGGTGCACATGGAGATGTCCTGGAATAAAATAGACTTTTCCCAGGATGCTTTCCATGCTCTTAATTCTGTGCTAAATTACTCAACCAGGAACAAGAACAGCTGTTGTCTGGGTGTACCACAGCACTTCCCATATTGAAATTTTCCTACACAGAAATAGTCTCCTTGTAGGAAACTATGTCTATACTGTGATGCATGCAATATAGCACAAATGTTTTTTCAATGTATTGAGCTCGCTGATTGGTGATTTAGCTGTGTGTTCATGGCATAAAAATATAATAAGTTGGTATTTTCATCCTTTGTGTTTGGAGAAACGATCTAGCTGGGCATACAGAAGGCAGATACATATGAATGTAAATCACTTTGTTTTCCATCACTCAAGGGAAGACAGTATAGTGCAATGGTCAGTGACACACCAGGACCTGGGAGATTAAGGTCTGAATCTTCACCACCATGTAGGGTTGCCAGGTTCTTTTTGGCCACCAACACAGGATTGGGGGGTAGAGTTGCAAGATCCAAGCTGAAGATTGGGGGATGGAGCCTGAGGAGGACAAGGACCTCAGTGGGGCACAACGCCATAGAGTCCACCCGCCAACAAAATTCATTTTCTCCAAGGAAACTGATCCCTATAGAATGGATATAAGCTCTGATTCTGTCCCACCTGGAGGCTGGCATCCCTACTGCTATGGGGGCTTACTGGTTGCCCTTGGCTGGCCAATTGCTCTTAAAGTAACCTACCGCACATGGTGGTGGTTGTGCAGATATAACACAGAGGGGAAAACCATGTTGGGAGCTACTTAGGGTATCCATTCTGGAGAAAAGTAGGGTATAAATTATATTTCACTTTTGATGACTTGGAAATATATATGGAGCACACAGTTTGGAATTGTTGTGAGATTCTTCCAGCAGTTTGGTGCCAAGAGGGCTAACCCCCACCCACCCAAAAGGAATGACTCGACTGAAAAATATTCTTTTAAATCTGATATTGAGTGATATGATTTTTCCCTCAAGTGTTCTGACCTCTGGTGGCTGGATCATGGTTGCTAACCACTACTTGGCTAAGCATTCATTTAATTATGAATTTGCTGATATGAGCCAGCCCCAGGACAGGCCATAGCTAGTAAACCGCAGAACAGGGTAAAAGACACACTGGCTGGTCTGGCATCTGCCCCAAAAAATCTTGATAGGCACAAATGAAAAACCATTCATCTAAATACTTGCTGTTCATCTGAACCCAGAAACTCTTAAGCTATAGAGCTGTTCATGCCAAGATAACTAGAATGATAAATGCTAAAGTCAGGATGTCATTTCTTAGGGAAGATGGCTCCAGTGCCAAAACATCATTGCTTCTTCATCCTGAATGAGTTGGGTTAGCCTATAAATGTTCTTAGTATCAATCCATATTTATTTCACCAAAAAAATACAAGAGTAAAATGAGACATAATAGCAGAAAGACAATTAACATATATAAACTAAATATATATTGATTGAATATTGTTAGTATGTAAGTTGCCACTGGACTTTTGTTTTCTTTTGTTGGAAAGATACTCTGCACATACTCAGAGGTTCTTAATCCATTTAGCAGAATGCAACAGAAAACAGGATGAGGCTAGGACCCCAGTTTAGGCAGATATTGTTTTCAAGATGTTACTGAGTGTGTCCATTTTAGACCCATAGGTGCAAGCATGTGAAATGCCCTCTCAGTGGTATTATTCCTCCCAACCATTGCTGGGGGAAGACAGTAGACACTGGGCCAAACTCTAGACTCATACAGTCATAGAATCACGGAAGATACCTCCAGGGTCATCTAGTCCAACCCCCTACAGAATGCAAGAAATTCACATCTTTCACCTAGGCCTAGGTCGAAAGCCAGAGCCATTGCTCAGGTGTACAGTCATGAGCCTTAAACCCACTTCCAGTATTCAGTCACCATTCTGGAAGGGCATACTTGATTCCACATAGCCAGTGGAATCCTATCAAATCAAATGATAAACCTCTGCAAAGGCACACCATGCATGGAGATAAAACCATCCTCTACCAGGGCCAGGGACTTTTCAGCATTGGTCTTGGCATGGACCATTTATGCACTGGGAACTTCACTGCCCCAGCTCCCATGCACGAGGCACAAATCAGGGGCAGATGAGGTGCACCAGGCCAAATGCTCCCCCATGTGGGTGCAGGAAGAGGTAGGGCAACCTGCCACCACTAAAACTCCAGCCTGCAGCTGGGCATGAAACCTCCAGTGCCCAAACAGTCATGGTGGAGTACTCTGCCTGGAGAGATCAGGGCCCTCCAGGACCTCCTCCGGAGGACCTGAAAACTGAGCTGTACCACCATGCCTGTGGTTGAGGCCAGGCAAGGACATCCAGAAATACTGGCCTCCCTACTTGAAGCATGCACCAACGGAGACTCCGCCAAACTCTGAAAAAACCCATACGGAATTAATATTAGGATGCAGTTTGTAATTTTGGATTGGTATTTATTGTTATGATTTTCTATATATGGTTTTATAATGTTAAACACCCTGAGCTGTTAGGATGGGGCAGTATACAAATACAATATTCATTTATTATTTATCACCTTCACCCAAGGAATTTGGACAAAAGAAAGAAAAACAATGAATAGGTGACCCAGCCCTTCCACGTAGAGTGTCTAGTATGAATTAAATCCTGCCTCTCTGAAACTGAGGGCAACCCATGTCATTATTTAGGAGTTTTTCCTTGGGAAAAAATGATAAATGTTTTCATTAAGCACCCCATAACACAATAAATGAATGTACACTGTGTGCCTGTTGCAGTGGATACTAGAACATAACTGTGGAGAAGCTGTCCATTACCCTCTTCAGGTAGTGCATTTTCAAATTTCCGTATCATAAGAAGGCTGAAATATCACATACGATATTTGAGAGCAAGCCTCATCGAGCACCATGGGACATACTTCTATGCAAAGACAACAGCAGGTTGCCTGTGCCTTAAACAAATGTCTTAAATGGATAATCTGTGCTCTGTCTGGTCTTGTATTGCAGAAAGTTTAATGAATGAAGACTGGAGGAGAGGCAACTGTTCTGTGTTTAAGTACAGCTAATGCATATATTTCAAGGGAAAAAACACATTGTTATTTTCAGTCTGCCGTTTGTGATCCATCCTGTTCTCCTTCCTAATGCGATTCCTTTGCTTTGAACTGAGAGTCCCACACATCACTGTCCAGCAGTATTTTTTCCCCACAGTGCAAGGACAGGACTACATAGATGTATTAGACAATTTCAGATTCTTAGTATTCTAGTCAGTGAATATGATTGCAATTTTTCAAGTCCATGAATTTAAAGGCAATGAATCTAAAAGGAACTATACTGAAACTCAGCAATGTCTTTAAAAACTTTTTAAAATGTTTCACAATGGTGGCATCCATTTTCAAAGGATTTCATTAACATCCAAAGGTCTGTTCAAGGGCCTGTTCATCCGTCCAGTACTGCTCTAGAGTCACCTTTATACTCTTGGCACTTTCATGTTCCTTCTGATGTCTTATCCATTTCGGATAAAGGTGCAAACCTGAATTGAGACCACCTCGAAATATTTTAGCATTGTTTGAATGCAGGAGGGGACTAATGTATAGTGAAAAAGAAAACCACCTCCAGAGACCGAAAACAAGAATGAGAAGCAACATGTGAATAATTCCTCTCACGCCCACCCACTGCTTATCTCTTTTCTACTACATATAGCTGGAAGAAAACGTGTTGGGAAATTGGATTCCCTGCATTCAAACAACATATAGGCTTTGCCTTGTGATTATCAAGATTTCTCCCGTATCTTTGCTATGAAAGTCATCTGAGAATTTGTTCATATCATTGGCACGGCAAGAAGATGTTTACTCTGCCTAACATCCAGGACAGGACGAGGTCACAAGCATATTAATAGAAACGGATATACGTTATGGTGCATTTGTCTTTCCCCTTGTCTACTTATTTTTAAACCCATGCAAAGCAAAAACATGCAGTTCTCAAAGTGAATGTTTGGTGCTGAAAGCCAGCTCTTGCATGCATTTACTGAGGATCTGGCCCACCGCTGCTCTTTAGTTTATAATCAGGTTTAATGGGGGAGGGGAAGCATAAGGGAAGGCATAATTTGGAATAGAAACATTATTTGCGAATCGGCTCTTATCATTCTGCAGTAGTAATGATAGTTCAGTAGACATTTGCAATCAAAGTCTTAGTTGTTGTTTCCAAATGCGGTGAAAAGAGCAGGGAAATTTAAGACAACTAAAGCCAACACAAGTGACCAATTTAGGCAACGATGTTGTCCTTTACCTGCAGAGATGGAGAAGACACTGTCAACAAAGGAGTTCTGAGACAGAGCAAAGCAGAAAAGGAGCTGCAGATAAAATCCCAGTGCCATGAGGCTGAGAATGAGCATGCTGGCTGCAAGCTGGACAATTCCAATGTGCAGGGTGCTGGTCTGTCTTTAGGATCTCTTGCCTGCCTGCCTGCCTTGCCGGTTCCCCTCCTTTCAATCTCTCACTCCCTGGTATGTTTGCATGTGCATGGTGCTCGCCCTCCCGCTCTCGCCCTCCCGCTCTGTGCTTTGGAGAGAAGGAATGCCAACCATTTCCCATTAAATCTTCTCCTTACACTAGACAGGGCTATATTTAACTCAAGCAGTGGATCAGATGCTCCCACACCACAAATACCAGCTATTAAAACAGAGGGGGATAATGAAAAGGAGGGGGAAACAATTTCAACTGAACTGCAAACCTCATCTCTGATTGGTATGTGCAGAGATGACCTGGCTCACTAATTCATAATATTCTCAACTAATAGTTACCCGCTTGGGATACGGATGTCGCATCTGCATGTTTAGGTAGCTCATCTCAGATGTCTGTGGTGCACAACAAACTAATACAAGAGCATTATTTTTTAAAATATATATATATATATATATATATATATATATATATATATATATATATATATATATATATATATATATATATATACATTGCACATTAACTAGGTCAGGAGGAAAATGAGAGATCACACAGACACAGGAACGACAGTTCACCGTGTAGCTCATGATTGGGTGTAGGCAGCCCCCTGAAGCACACAGGGCCAGAGCTCCATCCATCAAGTAGATCCACAGGCAACAGACACAGCTTGGTGTAGTGGCTAGGAGTGTGGACTTCTAATCTAGTGAGCCGGGTTTTAATCCCTGCTCCTCCACATGCAGCCAGCTAGGTGACCTTGGGCTCACCACAGCCCTGATAAAGCTGTTCTGACCGAGCAGTGATATCAGGGTTCTTTCAGCCTCACCTCCCTCACAGGGTTTCTCTTGTGGGGAAAGGGAAGTGATTGTAAGCTCTACATGTCTACCCTTCCAGGGTAATTTGGGATTTTGTTTATTTTTTAAAATAAATGCTGGAAATTCCAGCCTTTATTATTTTTCAGAAAATGCAAAACTATAAAAGAGAAGAAAGAAAAAGCATTAATACAAAATCCAACTTGGAATAGGGCAGTCATTGAACCCCCAAACGTAAAATGCCACCCCAGCCCCATAAGGTTCATTTTTATCTATTTAATAGAAGCATGGAAATACACCAATTTTCTCTTAATGACTGACATTTTGTGAATTTGACTATTTTACCCCACATCCATTCTCACTTCTCAAATGTAATATTATGTTCTAAGTTCTGCATCCATTTAATAATGCAGTTTTAATCTGTTAACTTTCTGTTTCATATTTTAGCAACAGTTTGTAAATGTTATCCTGTAGGTGCATTTTACCTTGAAACAAGACATTTTCAAAGTCTGATAGCGAAGATCTCATATCAGTTTGTTTCACTTTTAAGAAACTCCCAGCCCTTTTGGACTCCCATCTCTTTAAGTCTTTCTGACCACGGGACTCTACCCAACATGCCTTTAAGTCTGTTAAAATCTGCTTTCCTGAAGTCCAGTCTATACGTCCGACTACATAAAGGTTTTCTCTTTCTCACAACTGAAAATTCCAAAATTCCAAGTGTGCCCACTATTTCTACTTCATCTACCAGTTCTTCCCTATTGATGAGAATCAAGTATAAAACAGCAGACCCCCTGGTTCCCCTCTCTACTTTCTGGGAAATGAAGCTGTTGGCAAGACAAGTTAAGAAATTAATGGAGTTTGTCTTTTTAGCACAGTTGGTCTTCCAACAGATATCTGGGTAATTGGAGTCACCCATGACCACTGTTTCCCCCCTCTTTGAGAATTGTGTAATTTCATCTAAAAGTATCTCATCCAAGTCCTCTGACTGGCTTGGTGGTCTATAGCAGATCTCCACAATAATACCATTCTCATTTTCTACTCCTTTTATATTTACACAAATACACTCAACTGAACTTTTTATGCTCAGGTACCTGTATTTCTTCACAAGTATAAAGATTCTTAACATATACTGCTATACCTTCCCCCCCCTTCTTTTCTTTGTCCCTTCTGAATAGATTGTGCCCCTCAATTTTAGTATTCCAATTGTGAGTATTATCCCACCAAGTTTCTGTGATTCCGATTGGGTCATAGTCCCCTTCCTCTATTAGGACTACTAGTTCCTCCTGCTTGTTTCCCATAGAAAGTCCCCATAGAATTTATCCTTAGAGTTATTTGGAGCATATATATTTGGCAAAATGATCTTAATCTGGTAGCTGAATTTTAAGCACAAGGAAGTGCTGCTCTGGATCCTGAAGCGGAACATCGGCCTTAATATTGGGATTGGTCAAGTAGTTTGCAACACCTTTCTTTTTTAGTGACAGAGGCTACAAAATCCCAATCTTTTAGCGTCTAAAACTTTAATATGGGTCTTTTGTATACAAATTATGTTGACCTGGGATATTTGAGCTGATTGAAGAATCTTGATCTCTTGGTCGAGAGATTCAAGCCATTAACGTTTGCAGAGTATCTTTAACTTCTCCATAACCCTGAGTTATGCCAGAAGCACCCTGTTGTTAAGGTGGTATCTGCTGTTGATCCTGTGGTACCTGACTACTAGGCTCTTGTGAATGTTGATCAGCCAAATTTTGTGCTGGCAGGAGAGTCGTGATGACCCTCCATCCAGTAGACAGAATAACTTCAAGAGCAAAAGGGATGTTCCAAAAGTACCTGATGTCTTTTCAGATTAGTATTTGGCATAAGACGTGAAACTGGGCTCTTTTGCATAGGCTATTGTTAGGTCGGTGTTGAAAGATCTTCCTATCTAGCAATTTTCAATGGAACAGTGCGGGCTTTTTTGGAATATTGCGTCTCAAACCAACTTGCTGTCTCTTCAGAGTTTCTTTTGAACAGCAGCTCTGGAATAGACTCTGTGAACCTTAACAATCCGGATATTAGGACAATAACAATAAGTAACTATGTCTTAAGATCTTATAAATGCAAGATAAGGAGACAATTAATATTCAGCCCAATTTACCAGTTGATTGAATGTGGTCTAGAAGAACCAGATAGGGAAAGTTAGGTAGAAATTAATTAATATACCACATCAGATAGAAAGAAACAATAATAACAAGAGGATTGCTAATAAACTTCACCAAATAACTTATCAGACTACTAATTCATTTCAGTACAATGATTCAATCTTGCAGTTTTATAACAGATTATTGTTCATTTTGCCCAGTAGCTTGATGCCTTAATTTCAGGTTAGTACAAGCTGGAGCTCCAGTTCTTTTTACCAGTGCCTATATCCAGCATCTTCTGAAAAAGCTTTGTCCAGAACACTGGGCAGCCCCACATCCTGTCCTCAGAATGACTCATTTATTTCTTGTTTTTTTTTTCCTTTTCCACCTTTACTTGCTGCCACTAGAGGTCACTATAGATTCAGTTGAAAATTCTGACCAACATTGCCTGCATCACCTACAGGAGAAAGTACACTTCCTTATTATCTAGCTTAGCGATCCCCAACCTGTGGGCTGCGGACCACATGTGGTCCTTCGACTAATTGGAGGTGGGCCCCGAAGGATGCCTTCATCCCCCCCCCCCGGCCCTTTACTTCATCCCCCCCAGCCCTTTACAACACACTTCATTGTTGTGGCATGTCTGTATCTTATTTTGAAGGGATGTTTAAACATTACCGTAGCGATCAGAGAGCGTTAGGGCAGTGGTTGAGAGTAGAGGAGTAAACTACCCCCCCACTGGACCTCAGTAAAAGGCATTGAGTGGCCCCCGGTGATAAAAAGGTTGGGGACCACTGATCTAGCTTACTGTTCTCAATGATCAGCTCGAAATTTACATTGAATGCTCTCATGATGTTTTACGAAATAATCTAAGCAAAATATCTCTGTGAAGATAAACAATTTGTAAATCCATTTAAGATTAGCCAAGAAACTCAAAACATTCCCCCTTTCAATAGCTTTCTCCACCCCCCTTTTAAAGAGGAAACTTGTCCATCTTTTTTGCTAGCAGATAGAGGCGTTTTAGACAGATAGTAGTAAATCCAGAAAGGTACGAGTGAAGACTCCTTTAGTCATAACTCACAATTAAAGCAGTTGTGTTCGTTGGGTGTGTTTTTATAATAGGAAGCCAGGCAGGTTACATAAAAGTTTTAAATCCAGCTGGAGGTTGCAGAGCAGAGAAGAGAGGAAGGTAAAGACTGTAGAGATGGAGGCTGCTGCATCAAGACCCTTTGCACGGGAGACTTTGGATCTGGAGGATAGGGACCTCCACAGATCTCTTGAAGGCCTCTGGTGCCTCTGGAGAGGATACCAGAGGAAAGCTGGAGAGGTTAGCATACCTCTTCCAATTCTGCTGATTGCAGCTGCAATCAGCCCACGCCTCATAAGGGAGCTCACTAAAAGTGAACCTCCTATGCAGCCATCTTCCCCACCCCCCTCCAGATTTTATTTTTAATGTTAGATATGATTTCTTTTGCGATTTGTAAGCCACTTTGAGCCACAAGAAAAGGCAGGATATAAGTATTTGAATATAATGTATGTCATGTGCCAGCAAGTTGCTTTTAGCTGTGGCTACCATATGAATTAATGACCACCAAATCATCCTTTTCTTAATAGCTTTGCTCAGGTCTTGCAACCTGAGAGTCAGGGCTTCCTTTACTGAATTAATCTCATAATGGGTATTCCTCTGTTCTTAATCTTCTTCCTAGCATTATTGTCTTCTCCATTGAAACTTGCCTTTTCATGATAAGACTCCAAGGAGCCAACAATCAGCTGAGTTGAGAATGGCCAGGGGCCTGGCTCCACTATGTGAGAAACACCTGAGAGAGCCCTGATATTACCACTAGGTCAGAACAGCTTTCTCAGTGCTGAGGCGAGCCCAAGGTCACCCAGCTGGCTGCATGTGGAGGAGCAGGCAATCAAACCTGGCTCACCAGATCAGAAGATCACTCACCTAACTACTACACCTAGCTAGTTCTTAAATATTTTTCTAGATTAACATTAATATTACTAATTCTAGGGATGCCCATTCAGATATTACATAATTAGCTGAAAAAGGCTTTTGGATTAATTATATTGAAACTGAGCAGGGGAAATAACAAACTTCGGTAATAGCCAGTTTTATCTATTATTGCTGACACCTGGTTTAGATTTCAGAGCAGGGCAAAAGGCATGGTGCAGTAGATTAGAAAATCCCTGCCAATTACCATCTCTGCCAATTTTAATGCTTAACCAACTACTTAGATGTCAGCTGGCTGTTTATAATGCTGGAAAGGTTGAACTTCCCTTCCTGTGCCATTTTCCAAATAAAAGTTACCGCTCCTTGCTGTTTGGCTACTAGCCTTGGAATGAACAACTGCACCTGGACAAGTTTTCTAATGTGGAAGCACCAAGGGGAAATGTTAGCCCCCCCAAAAACACTGCCATAGCCTTGATCCAAATTCTGCCCCCCATGGCTATTGCTGAATTTGAAATGCCTGGAGAACAGGTCCAAGGTGCTCCAATGTTTCATCTACCTGAAGCCAATGAAACAGGGAAGCTCCCAAATCGGTGTCACAGCAGGAGAAGGCACTGCCAGTTGATGTACACCTTACATCAGGCTCTCTCAGTCAGGGTTTTTGTGAAACCCTTCCAGGGGTTATTTGATGACCCTGGAAGAGTTTCCTAAGCAGGTGGGAGTTAATTTTCAATATATTTTTAAAATTTGTTAATAATTTATTGGGTGATACAGCCACATGGTCATGTCGACCTGCTACTCCTCAAACGGCCAATGATGGTCCTAGAGGGGGTGGGAAGAGGAGGGACCCCAAGTGGAGAGAGCCCAGTCTCTGGTTGCTATTTAACTCTCTGCTGAAGGAAGAGGTGCTAGGAAGCAATCAGTAGAGAAGAGATGCCTTTGCTTATGGACTTCCTGGAAGCATGTGGCTGGCCATTGTTGAAATCTGGCTAGTTGATATGGTCCATCAGAGCTCTTCTTTTGTTCTTAACCTCACCATAAATGTGTGCCATGCTTCAGGTAAATTGCTATGTAGTAGTTAGGATACTGGACTCTGCCATAAAGTTCACCAAACAACACTGAGCCACCACCCACCCTGAACAGAATGCTGTTCCTATGCTAAAGCAAGGAAGGGAGAGCCATATATAGCACTCTAAGCACCTTGGAAGAAAGGCAGGCAGGATAAAAATGTGCTGGATAGGTAGATATACTGGAGTTTAATTGCACAGTTTACAGAGTCTTGTTTTTCCATTAGAAAGTACTACCTACATGGTTTACATATATAAACGAAGCAGGTCCCACAAAACAGCTGGGTGCAATAATTAAACCCCCTCCTATCCATGCATTCAATAAATACAGTACTCTGATTTAATTTTCTTTAATTAAATGAGTTCTTTAACTGATACGTCAATACTTTCTGCTCTATTATCTTAACATCCTAATTTTAGTGGAATTTTCTGCAGCTTCATTGATAATTGACACAGTGCAAATCCCAATTTATCTTTAGAAAAAAGAACCTTTACTCAGTAGTTTCAAAAAGTAAGCGCTCATCAAAGGCGCCCTCTGGTGAACATGAATGGCAATGAGCACAACTTTCTTTTAAAAAACGAACAGCAACCAACGTTTTGGAAAAAGATTTCAGAACTGCATGGGACTTCATTTTTTTTTACTGGCATCCTACTTTTCTGCTGAAGTGTAAATGTGATAAAGATTCGTATATCCAAAGTTGGTAAGGTTTCTGCTCTTCTGAAAACTTCTGGATTTTTTTTTTTTTTTGCTGACTTGATAATCGAACCCAAATGGTGCTTTGCAGGGAAAAATAGTCAAAGAAACACAGGAAGTATGAAATACAGGCTGTTGTAGAAAAAGGAAACATCATCATCAGTGCTTATAAAAATGCTAAAACTGATGTCTCATAACTACAAACAACATTTTGTGCATTATTCAGCCAAAGTTGTGGAAATCTGCTGTTTCAAAGACTGAAGGAGGCAAGCAAGAACTTTATCCTCCCTTCTGTACTCAACACACCAGTTGAGTTATGCATTTAAAAAGGGCACAACTCTACATGAGTACACAAAACAAACTAGCAAGCAAAAGCATCAGAACATGTATTTAAGAACTAGCTACTCCTTAACGGAGAAGGTTGCTTCTCCTATGGCTTTACTCAGATTATGTTAAGACTGGTTTACAAGAAAAAAAAAGTTGTGAGTTAATGTAATCTATAGGTGTCATCTATATCTGTATCAAAGCCAGTAGAAGTGCACAATATTTAACAGCAGTGGAAGGGTTTGTTACAAATCATTTTTTTTAAAAAAGAATCCCACAATTTTATTTCTAGCTTTCAAATTTTGGTCCATTTTTATAAGACAACATTATGCTGTTAACATTTTCCCCACAGCACAAGGGTTTGCGCGACTCCATGCTGTCTTCTAGCAGGCAGGCAGATACAAGCCAGGTGTAGCCACCACAGGGTTAGGCAGCATTCTCTTGTCAGGAAAAGACATAACACTCAGCACTTCTGCAACTACCATCTTTGGTTTTAAGAGCTGGGACAGAAGCACAGGCACAGCGCAGGGGGCTGGACTAGATGACCCAGGAGGTCCCTTCCAACTATGATTCTACGGATGAAGCCGTGACTGCACGAGTGGGCAATGGCAGCAACGAGGAAGGGAACCGGGCACAGTTTGCCCTTTGACTGCTCACTCCCGAGGAATAAGAGACTGCTAGAGACTGGCAAAAGCATAAGGATCTTGCAATCCATATAAACGACTGCAGATGTAGTGTGGTTTTCAAGTCCAAAAGTGCACTCTGCTTAGATCTTGCCTAGGATGTCCAGATTTTACGTCTTCCGCTACAGGTTGGATCGTGTCAGCCAGTGAAAATCCTGGAGGAACGAGAGACATAAAACCCGCATAGCCACTAAGAACTCGCTTTTATCAAGACACATATAAACAAAATATTATCGGCAATTAACGAAGACTGTTGAAAATAAACAATGTCTGGGATAGCTACTCTGCACTGGCACTAGGAGGTGTAAACTAGGGTCGATCGCTCCGGCAAGCACCGACACCCGAGGAGGCCAGCGTCGTGGTGCAGAGGGGAGGGGTGGCAGCATGGCGCTGGGTAGCGTGCTGGTGCCGCCCCTCCCCTCCCCTCCGTGGTACTGGCAGCCTTGGGCATCGGTGCTCGGCAAAGCAGCCGGAGCATTCAACCCTCGAGTAAACTGTATCTGACAACACTGATGCTAAATCCATATTTTAACTATTGTAAGACTAACAACAGTATGTCCCTACACTTAGGATGGTAGTTAATTTAGACTGAGGAAGAGTGCAGGCACTCGAAAGCTCACACCTTGAATACATCCTTGCTGATCTTAAAGGTGCTATTGGGCTCTGTTTTTGAACAGCTACCCAGACATGAATGGCCATTAGCGTTGTTCTGTTTAACTCAGGAAGTAGCTCTTTACTCGCACTTCAGGCTGAGAAGGAAGCTGGACAGACTTACTTGCTCCTTCCTGTCTGACTGCGGGTCAATCATGACGTTGATGAGGGAAGGGACACGCTTTTCGGCCAGGCTTCTTTTCAAGGCTGCCTGCAGTTCTTCCGGAGTTTGGACAAAGTACCCTTTCCCCCCAAAGGCAGAGGCTATCTGCTCGTAGTGAGCATTTGGCAGCAGGCATACTGGAGGGGCACTGAAACAAAGCAAACAGAGGTCGGGTTTGCAGAGGCAGCAGTGAGAAGACAGGAGCACCTTAGGTATCGTGAAAGGATTATGCCGCTGACTTGCTAAGTATCGGGACCCACAAGAGGTACTTACTGCCCTTCTGGGGAGTTCCCTAGATCGAGACCCATTCAACCACCAACTTTTGGTTCCACGATCAAACCACTGGCAGACTCTTTGACAAGCAGATACAAGAAATTTACTTTTGATCTCTTTGGTCCAAAGCACTCAGGATGGCTTCTGTAAAGCCCCTAAACACATTCTCAGTGGTGCAGTGGTTAACCAACCATATAAGAGTTGGTTCTTATATGCCGCTTTTCTCTATCTGTCTCAAAGCGGCTTACAATTGACTTCCCTTTCCTCTCCCCACAACAGACACCCAGTGAGGTGGGTGCGGCTGAGAGAGCCCCGATATCACTGCTCAGTCAGAACAGCTTTATCATTGCCATGGCGAGCCCAAGTTCACCCAGCTGGCTGCATGTGGAGGAGCAGTAAATCAAACCCGGCTAGGCAGATTAGAAGTCTGCTCTCCTAACCACTACAGTAAGCTGTAGTGCCCTTACAGCAGACCTTGCATGTCAAGACTATTTTGGCCCAGTCTTTCTCCCAGCCCTGGTCAGTCTGGCCTACAGATATTACAGCAGCCATCTTCACCACTGTCTCGTACCCTCCTTGGGGCTATCCTCTCCTTTTGAGTAGCAGTTCCACTAATTTTCATCCATAGAGGTAGAACAAGGTCTACTGTTAATAAATTACCTTGTGTCCACAGAAAACATCCCCAGCAGTATGGAACTGCTTGGGGAATAACCCAGGCCATATTTATTCAGCATAAAGCCGCCTTCAATATTCACAACCTATATTAGCATGTGAACCAGCTACAGTGGAAAGCCATCCCGATAGTTCTTGCACTGGAGTCTAAGACAGGAATCACCATCCTTTTTGAGCCTGCAGGTACCTCTGGAATTCTGACACAGGGTCATGGGCTCCACCATGACATGGTTGCTGCACAAGGTGGAGCCAACCACAAGATCTCAAGGAGTGAGGTCACCCAAAGTTGAATAATAGTAATTCAACTTTTCATTTGGGTAGAGTTGAAATTTGCAAAGAATATGCAGCACCAAGCTGCTTAAAAGAATAAAACCATTATTTATGAAAGGACAATAAAGTGGACAACGTTAGACCTGCCTAATTGTCCTGTTGTCCTCATATGTTCAGTTTGTTCTGGATCAGTAAGCCTATCCAGTATCCACTAGTTATGCTGAGCGTTGCAGAAAACTGCCATTTTTTTGTTTCTTCTTTGCCTAACAAAGACCATTTTATTCTTTTAAGCATCCCAGTGCTCTACAACTCTTTGCATATTTCCATTCTGCTTAATAGGAGCCTTTATAAGAATAACATATTGCGTACAAATATTTTCTTGCATACACACAACTTATCTGCAGTCAAGATCCTTGTGCTGTGATGGCAGCTGCTGCTGAAGTAATCTACATAGCCAATTAGATCAACAAGGGCCAGTCCTGCTGGGAAAAGCCCCACCTAATTATTCTGTCTAACAACACCTGGAAGGACCAGGAAAGGTGTTAGGGAGCACCGGGACACTTATAGAACCACACTACAGACCCCTGGTCCATGAGAAGTTTAGGTATAAGTACTTTAATGTTCGAAGAAACAATCTGAAGTTTGTTACATCTAAAAAATCAGGAGCTGACTGGGTGCAGCACACAACTACTTACTGTGTAGCAGGTCCTCCAAGCTCCACCATCTCCTTCCAGGTATCCGAATCAAAGCCACTATATATTCCATTATTGTTGACTATGATCATAATGATTGGCAAGTTATACCTGCAGTTATTCACAACAAGGAACAAAGAATCATTTCAGGTCTTGGAGGAACATGGCGCTTTGATACTTCATGTGGCCACTCTACCCGCTATCTGATTTTACCTGCATATAGTCTCCATCTCCATGCCAGAGAATCCAAAGGCACTGTCTCCTTCTATGCAGACCACTCGCTGCTCCGGATTATGGTCTTTAGTAAACATGGCAGCCGCTATCGCAAAACCCAGCCCAACTCCCATGGTCCCAAAGGTGCCAGCATCCAGCCTACAGGGAAGGAAGGAAGGAAAGAAGCTCGCTGTCACTTCTTTGAGAGCACTAGGCTTCTCATACAATGGTTCTCCATACACACTGGCCACCTTGACTTGTTTTTTTAAAAAGTGAGGTGCTGGATGTGTCTTTGGAAAATATGAGACAGGGGAAGAATTTATAGATCAGTCCCATCTAAATGTGGAGTTGTTTAAAGGTTTATTGAACATTAATGTAAACTGGACTGGTAGTGAGAAAAAGGCTCTTTTGTGACAATTTGTTAATAACATTACACTTTAAACCTATTTTCAGAGCTGAATTACAGAAATTTCAAATGAGAGGCTAATAATTTGCACGAGTTGCCAGAATCTATAATTTAATCATTGCATTTCCACTAGGATTTGTACAAGGAAGATAAACAAATGTGCACAGTTTCAGCAGCTTCCTGGTTCTCAAGGACTGCTACAGCAAAGGTTCCTTAAATAAATTCTACATTTGACACAACAGAAAACCAAGAAGCTTGAATATTCAACTGCTAGACAATGTGGTTAAAACAGTAGCATTCAAGCAAATTTCTGAATAAGATGCTTTGTAATTAGCATGCTCAGAAGCACGTAATATGTCAAAGTCATAGCTGAACAGGCCTGCTACATTTAACCCAATCAAAATGCACACCCCAAGTACATACATAGCAAAGGAGTGGCTGTCATCATGTATCCTTTAGAAATATGAGTCACATACAGTTCCTGCAGATTTCTTTCTGGCCTCACCGCTCTAATAAGAGAGCCAGTTTGGTGTATTGGTTAGGAGTGCAGACTTCTAATCTGGCATACCAGGTTCGATTCTGCGCTCCCCCACATGAAACCAGCTGGGTGACCTTGGGCTCACCACAGCACTGATCAAACTGTTCTGACCGGGCAGTGATATCAGCGCTCTCTCAGCCTCACCCACCCCACAGGGTGTCTGTTGTGGGGAGAGGAAAGGGAAGGCGAATGTAAGCGGCTTTGAGCCTCCTTCGGGTAGGGAAAAGCGGCATATAAGAACCAACTCTACTTCTTCTAAAACGAATCTTTCAAAGGATGATAGGAACATTGCTTCATCTTGGAAAAAGGCAGAGACCATCTTGCTCCGGTCCAACCATGAACAGATTTAACATACTCTTTAGCTTCCAGAATATGGACAGGAGTGTTTTGATTGGTACATGACAATATTCTTCTTCTCAAGATGGCTCCAACCCGAAAGGGGGGGGGGAGAATAAGCACTTAAGCAGAAAGCACCTTTCAGTCAATAAATGCAAGTGTACAAGAATCCTCATTCTCCAGAAGTACAGATAGAGCTTTTATTCTGTTTCGTGTTGGGAATGGGGGAAGAAAGCTGAAAATGGACCCAGTTTCTACGCCCGTTCATCAAACTTTACTGACAACACTTACATATCATTCACTGAGCTTTTCAGGTGTTTGAGGGGGGGGAGCATGAGAGGAATCTAGACAGAAGAACAGAACAAGACCAATAAATTACCTGTGGCGAGGATGATAGTTCGGAAGCATCGTGCGCCCAATGTCCATGGTGTTTGCTCCTTCGCTGACCAGAATGCAGTCCTTTGGCAAAAGTTCCCTGATGTGGTGGAACACCGTATAGTAATTCATGAGCTTCTGCTTTCGCAGGGAGAGCACCTTGTTTCAAGAACAAATACATTAGCACACCTGTTGCTCCCACAGGTCCCAGGGGAGGTAAGTACTGTACAAGCAGGGCAATGACACACACTGATGTAGGCAGAAAAACAGGTAAATAAATAAAATAAAAACACTTTGGTGTCTGATGCATTAATTTTCTGAACAAATCCAGATATGCCATCAGTACCTTGGAAGTCTCTTCATTGGTTCTGATTTTTGCCTGTAGTTCCGACCACCACTCTGTACCTGAAGGGTATTTCCAAAGCTTTCTGTTCAAGTGTTCTAAAAGCTGGAAGCACAGAAATAATTTATAAGCCCCCCTTCTCTCTCTCTCTCGCAATCATTTTTTAGCATGTTTTGCCAATGGAGACCTATTGACCATCTGACAGGGGGGAAAATAAAGGAGTCTACGTAAGATGCTTATGTTACCTGCTCAGTCACAACTTTTATGTCCCCCAATAAGGCTGCTGCAGGTCTCACATTATTTCCCAGTTCTTCTGCACAAATGTCCACCTATTGTGTTAAAAAAGAAAGAAAGAAGTGGCTTGCATGAAAGAACAGCAGCCCAAGCAGACTGAACATCCAAGGAAAGCACAACAGCAGGCTGGGTTCTTCCATTTCAAGTTGCCAGCACCCACTTGTTTCTTCAGCACATGGTGCCATTTGATGTGCAAATTGAATAGCCATACTCATCAGAAGGTACCTTGTGCCAGAGGACCACATGGACACCGACAAAATATGCTGCACTCCCTTCAGTATATTTCACAGAATCACAGAGTTGGAAGGGGCCATACAGGCCCCTTAGTCCAACCCCCTGCTCAATGCAAGATCAGCACAAAGTATCCAAGAAAAGTGTGTATCCCACCTTTGCTTGAAGACTGGCAGTGAGGGGGAGCTCACCACCTCCTTAGGCAGCCTATTCCACTGCTGAACTCCTCTGACTGTTTCCTGATATCTAGCCTATATTGTTGTGCTTGTACTTTAAACCCATTACTGCACGTCCTTTCCTCTGCAGCCAACGGAAACAGCATCCTGCCCTCCTCCAAGTGACAACCTTTCAAATACTTAAAGAGGGCTATCATGTCCCCTTCTCAACCTCCTTTTCTCCAGGCTGTATTTCCCTGGAATACAAAAGGTTTACATTACATTCAACAGCACAAAGGCCATTACAGAGGGATCAGGAAACTCTGGGGAGCTGTTAAGTTCCCCTCTTCACAAGCTTCTAGAAGAAGAAAAAGAGTTGGTTCTTATATGCCGCTTTTCCCTACCCGAAGGAGGCTCAAAGCGGCTTACAGTCGCCTTCCCATTCCTCTCCCCACAACAGACACCCTGTGGGGTGGGTGAGGCTGAGAGAGCCCTGATATCACTGCCCGGTCAGAACAGTTTTATCAGTGCCGTGGCGAGCCCAAGGTCACCCAGCTGGCTGCATGTGGGGGAGCGTAGAATCAAACCTGGCATGCCAGATTAGAAGTCCACACTCCTAACCACTACACCAAACTGGCTCTCTATGGGCAAGACGTACAGGTCTGGTGTGGTATCCTCACTGCTGAAAGTAACCACATAGAAATGTAATTTACTGTTTTGAAAACATCTATCTGCTCTTCTTCCAAAGACCTCAGAAACACAGACATATTCTCTGTTGTTTAGGTTCAATAACTAAGCCACTTCTCCATTACTAACCAGTGTGTTGAACTAGGAATGGAGCATCATGAGAGCAGTCCCTGATCACCCACAGTTTCCCTGACATACTTTGGGCCACTTAGTGTATTCCAATTTGACCTACCTGAGGTAAGGAAAAAATGGTAGGAAGACCTGGATTTCTTTAGAGGAAGGGTGGAATATAATAGTAACAACCAACAAAGTAAAATAAAACTGCCTGTTCTGCTAATGAAATAATAGATTCATATATTCTGAATCCTCAGTGTCATTCAGTTTGAATCATGTTCCATCAATACCTGGATAAATTTTACATCTGGCCGGAATCTTGGTGGAAGCCCAAAATGTAGAATCCAGTTCAGCCGGGCACCAAGCAATATTATTACATCAGCGGTCTGCAAGGCCCTAATGGTGTAAAAATAAACAAACAGAAAGGTTGGATGATTCAGAAGGTGTCTTTCCAGGAAAGCAAGAGCCCCTTTGGATCCAACCCTTGTTTTCAACATCAGTGTTAGAACTGTGCTCTTTTAACAGGGAGAATGGAATTTACCATCTATCTAATCTTGTATTACTTCAACTGTAGTCCCGCCTTGCTTCACCTACTGCTTTTGAGAAACCTGACTGACACAACTGAGAAGACCAGACACCAGTGAGAAGCAGAGCTGATGCAGGGATTTCCCATGTAATACACTCCAACACAGTATCAACAATACAACTGTGGGATTGGCCAAGGTGAAATATTAACCAAAATCCTGGACAATGAAATATCTGCATAAGAACATCTCTTCAATTTCTGCAAGAAGAGTTGGTTCTTATATGTCGCTTTCCTCTACCCGAAGGAGGCTCAAAGTGGCTTACAGTCGCCTTCCCTTTCCTTTCCCCACAACAGACACCCTGTGAGGTGGGTGAGGCTGAGAGAGCCCTGATATTACTGCTCGGTCAGAACAGCTTTATCAGTGCTGTGGTGAGCCCAAGGTCACCCAGCTGGCTGCATGTGGGAGAGTGCAGAATCGAACCCGGCATGCCAGATTAGAAGTCCGCACTCCTAACCACTACATCAAACTGGCTCTCAGAAGCTAATTAAAGGCTGCATTTGAGTACTGAGGTAAAGACTGCTCCGACTTATTGCCCCAGGATTCCAGTAGCAGCACAGGGTCACCAGTCCCCATTTTTGCCTGGTTTTTAAAGATTGTAATCCCTTTGGGTTTCAGATGTGTTCCAAGTTTCATGGGCAATTTTGGGTACCAATAATGGTAGAGAGGTAGGGCAGTAGCAGGGCAAGTGAACAAGGCCTCTTGCTTTGTGGCTTCTAGCCTGAGGCCCAGCCCTCGTCACACTGCGATGAGATGAAACTTCATCACTAAAAGAGGAGACGCCTGCTGTACATCTTGAACAAAAGGAGGAGCAATGATCATGGACTGGACAATACTCTTTAATACTTATAGAAGTTAGCCCTGCTTTATGACTTTCCTCAACACCTCATAAGCTAGGTGAAGCATGTATATTACGCTTACACAGTAGTCATTTTGTTGGCTGCCCATCAGCTACTGGGTTCGAATCATGGTACTGGCTACCACGTATAAAGTATGGCCCCAGACCTGCACTTTTGCAGGACTGCCTCTCCTCCATTATGACGGCTTGGCTTTCTGTAGCAGCCTCTTGGAGGTCAGGAAGGCTCCCTTATTTCTGGCATTCCACCAACCACATAAAATAGAACTGGTTCACAGGGGCATTTTTATAGAGATGATCGGGCTATATTCAAACAGAATGCTCCAGAAAACGTTTCGAAAAAGGGAACGGGTCTGTGGACCTTAACACTATGTATGGTATCTGTTATCTGTTGCTGTGCGCATTATCTTGTTCTCAGTGCACTATATTCCTACCTCCATACAATTTGCTGCTTGCTTAACATGGCATGTTTAATACGTACTGCTGTGTTCCAGATTTAAGTCATCCCAGCCCCGTTATAAAGCTCGTTATGTGCCTTATCCAATAGCATTGATCTACACTGCGCAAACTGCCTTGAGTCTCAGTGAGAAAGTGGACTATAAATACATAAATAAAGAAATAAATTCACAAAGCACCTTATGTGCTTACCTAGATCTGGCAGCAGCTACACAGCATGGATGGTTGTCAGGAACGACTCCCTTCCCCATTGGAGTAGGCAAAAAGGGGAGACCGCAACAGTCCACCAACTTTCGGATGCTGCCTTCAGCACGTGCATAAGCAGCTCCTATAGGGGAGGGGGATCACAGCCCCCCCAGAATAGCCTGTTTCAATAACCATACATTCCACTCCAACAAAGTACTCTGGCAGGAGTGTGCAATGATTGTACAATGGATACATCTTATATTGCAAGACTCCACCTTGCATTTTAATTAACATTAGAGATAAGAAGGAAGCTAGGTAAAGGTAAAGGTATCCCCTGTGCAAGCACCGGGTCATGTCTGACCCTTGGGGTGACGCCCTCTAGCGTTTTCATGGCAGACTCAATACGGGGTGGTTTGCCAGTGCCTTCCCCAGTCATTACCGTTTACCCCCCAGCAAGCTGGGTACTCATTTTACCGACCTCGGAAGGATGGAAGGCTGAGTCAACCTTGAGCCGGCTGCTGGGATTGAACTCCCAACCTCATGAGCAAAGCTTTCAGGCAGCTGCCTTACCACTCTGCGCCACAAGAGGCTCAAGAAGGAAGCTACAATCACATAAAATATAGTTTCATAAACAGATGACTAGCAATTATTAAAAAACAGATGCCTAAAATTTAACTATATATGCTGTGGGTTCAAGCCTCTCCAGTATACCCATTTACAATTTACTTTATAATTGGGCGTTATTTAATATATGGTGCATAGAGTTTAGTGAAGATATGAAGAGTTGTTTTTTATATCTCACTTTTCACTACCAAAAGGATTCTCAAGGCAGTTTTCAATCACCTTCCCATCCTTTCCCCACAACAGACACTGAGAGAGCTCTGACAGAACTGCTCTGTGGGAACAGTTCAAACAGGACCGTGATAAGACCAAGATCACCCAGCTGGCTGTATGTGGAGGAGTGGGGAATCAAACCCGGCTCTCCAGATTAGAAGCTGCTGTTTTTAACAACTACACCACGCTGGCTCTCTGAGGATTGTCTGGCAGCAAGGCAAGGTGTGTTTGGAAGTGGTTTTGTCAGGAATCAGGTTGAGCCCAGCCCGTAGAGTCCGAGATAAAGTGACATCCAGAATTCAACAGGCAGTTGAATGTTCAAGGAAGAACTTTATTAAACAGAAACTACAGAATTGCTGGAAATCGCCAAGACCTCCGGATCAAAGATCTTGGCAGTTACAAAGAACAACAGACCCCTCGGAGTAGTTATAGGGTACTCTCGATAGGGGAGGGGGAACGCAGGCATTTCGGCGGGAGAGCAGAGGGCACCAAAGGTGCCAGAATTCACAGACTGCCAAGATGGCTAGGGTCTAATCTCTACAGCTGTATTTCTGTTAAGTCTTTGCTGTCCGTGCAAGGTCGGGAGAACAGTTTGATAAAGCGGAAGAATGGAGACGCCCCACTGGGAAAGCAGGGGAGTCTTGTAGCCAAAGGACAGATTTACAGTTTTACAACGCCTGGCCTTGCCAGGTTTCAGGAAACAAAACAGGCATGAATCGGGATTCATGACAGGTTTACCATTGCCTACCTCTCCTAGTGTTCCTTGGAGAAAATCCATCCAAATCCTCAGAAGTCTCCCATTCAAATAGGGTCACCCCTGCTTAGCTTCTAAGATCTGATGGGCTTGGGGTTGGTTGGGCTGTTCAGGTCAGGACTATCTAAACTTGGGTAAAGTTTTCTTTTTTTACATCACTGTATTTTTTTTTCAGACAGCCCCAAACCATTCTGAAGCAGGTTTCAACCCCAAAGTTCAGAAAAAAACAATGAAAAGAAACCATTCTCCTCATTAGCTTTTATAGCTCTAAAAGTTCAAAGAGGATTACCTTTCCCAATGATGAGGAGTGGTTTTCTGGAATGTGCAATAAATGAGGCTGCCTTTGAAACAGCCGACTCTTCAGCCATGCTGATGGGAGGTGCTGGACAGCATCCTACATATCTGGAAGGCAGAATTAATTACACTCTTCAAAAGGGAAAGTGGATAAGCAATGTCATAAAAGAATCACGGGATTATTTATTTTTAAAGAGAAAGAGAAGGCAACTTTAATTTGGGTATTGCTTCAGGACATTATTATGAGCAAAAAAGTGTTCGATAATATACACATTCCACACAAAGCAAAAACAAAGCCAAGCCCAGAAAACTCCCTAGCTAAAGTGTGAGCAGCACCTAGAAGAAATAAGAAACAGAAATGTGTATATGCATGCCGATTACTTAGAAATGATTTTCCAGTATTCTCTTGCTTCATTTAGAAGGAAAACATGTTTTCTCACTACTCTTCATCCAGAAACACACAGCTGAAACATTTTCAAGGGGGGCACAGAAGGGTTTTGCATGTGCTGCAAGTCAAATTCCCTTCCCAGGAGAGGCTCATGTTTACCTTCCTAAAAGCTGCAAGGAAAGTCTGGAATGTCGAAGGAGAAATCCAGAAAGCCCTGGACTACACACAAAAACGCCTAGGCATGTGCACAAGGTTTGGGGGCCTCATTTCTTGAGTTAGAATTTTGACACATGCATCTCAAACACACACAAATTACTTACCATGTTTCTAAAACATACACACTAGCATGTCCTTGTGAGAAAACAATAAGGAGATTCAACTGCAAGGTGGTTTGCTTCAGTGAAAGAGGCCTCTTTGGCCAGAGGGCATCTGCTTGTACCAAAAGAAAGCTCTACCACCAGAGGGAGTGATAAATTGGAAACCAGTTGGACAGATACCTCTCCCAGATGGTAATGAGATCTTAGGCAAATCATGCTGAGGGGCCCTTCAGCATTTTTTTTAATGAGGAGTATTGTAGGTTTTGTTCATGCTTCTCTTTGTTAGCTCTACCAGCAAACACAGTGAAAATTTGGAACCATGGCATCCAAATTCCAAGACGTCACTCACAGTAATAACTTGCACTCACCTGACAGAGCTCTTGTTCACTTGCATATTAACAAAATCTCCAGGTATGTCCACGTAACAGGCACCTGGACGACCGTAGATACTATTTCTGACAGCCTACATTAAAAAAGAACAGAAGTGCACCATGGTAATTAAATGCTGCTGTTTCTAAAATATGACAAGCATACAATTTTTTTAAAAAGTATTGGGTTCTATCCTGTGGCATTTTCATCTGCTGGATGGTATTTCTACTCCTGGAACAGGGCTTTCTCATTTGCCCCAATTTCACTGCAGAATGAAGCACTCACCAAAATATTGCTGGGGGTGGGACAGGACAGAGGACCTGAAGGAATGGGGCGTACAATGTTTAGGAAAAAGTGGTAAACATGCCCCCTCCCTTTTGCATTAGCAGAAACCTACTACTCAATCTGACCCATTATCTAGCTCAGAGGTAGTCAAACTGTGGCCCTCCAGATGTCCACGGACTACAATTCGTGGGAATTGTAGTCCATGGACATCTGGAGGGCTGCAGTTTGACTACCCCTGATCTAGCTGATTGTAGAACAAAAATACCACTCAATTTCACTTGCAGCCTGGTGTGACTTTTTACAACGATGTCACTAGCTGATTGCCTTCTCTAAACGGTTTCATACCTTCTCAATAACAGCAGGAATAGCTTCTAGGCTGCTTGGTCTAGCTGAAAATTTGCTGTACAACCGACAAGTTTCAACCTAGAACCAAGGAAAGAAACCAAACATGACATTTGTTTTCATTTTGCAAAAACATCATAAAGCAACTTTACAGAAACAGTTTGTGTAATTCTATGGTTGTTTGCAATTTTCAATACATGGAAATATTCCTTTAAAGCATTATCCCTTAGGCCCCCAAAATACTGATTTTTAGAATTAATCCAATTATTTCTTCCATGTTATAGCAGCGTATTAAGACTTTTAAAATGTAGTAACCATTACCAATATGACACAAAAGAATTAAAAAATAGACAAGGGCTTCTATCTGACAGTACAATTCTACATGCAGTTACTTCAGCTTAAGCCCAATGCTTATATAAGGCAGGATGTTGTAAAGAATTGCATTGCAAGACATGCCACTCACCAGCTTCTAAAGGCCAGATCATGTGTTCATTGCAAGAACATTTATCTACCTATATTCACAATTCATTTAGCTTTCCATGCATTCAGATAAGAAATGTGTCATCTAAGTCTACAGGGAAATAATACTGGTCTACCTTACAAGGATGTTTTAATTATTACAATATAAGATAATAGACAGAAGCACCCTGAGCAATGAAAAAGCAATACGTAACAAATCATCATCATCATCAACAATATGAAGCTACATAGAGTCATTCTCTGTGACTGACAATTAAAGAGCTCATTTCTCGAAGCCTCACTAAATCCAAGCTTGTAATATTTGGGCTACCCTTCCATGGCTGCGATTAAATAGAAATCCCCCCCCCCCACGCACATACAAAACAAAAGTGGAGCATCATGAGCTGGGCACAGGGAGGGGGCTAGAAGGAGTTGCAGCAACTCAGTGAAGAGTTCTACAAGGTGGTTGTAAACTAGACTTCTGAGAAAGAGCCTTTCTACAACTGAGTTAGCATTTCATTAACTTAGCTGCCTTGAAACAGATTCCCGTTCCCCTGACTAAACCACATGGGGCTACTTGAAGTTTTCAACCATAAATAAGCTCACACAAAAAATCATTGTGATATTCTCAAAGGCTTTAATGTAAACGTTTTGCTACTTGCCCGAGCCCCTCTTTGCTAGGACAAGCCGACTACTACTTTTGAGGCAGGTTGGCTGCACATCCACAGATGAACAAGCACCCTGTAAAGGCATGGAAGTGTCAACGGGGAGACTGCGTGTAGATTCAGCTTCAGAAAATCTTTCCTGGCATCTCATTGTAACTAACAAAGTAAAAATACTTCAGTACTTTGTTTGAAAAAATGACGCAAGTGCACACCTGTGGAAATTCTTGGAATGCTCCCATTGTTTCCTGGTTTCTATCAGAGGAACCTCCAATGACAATCAAAGGCCTGAAAACAGAAAACGCAAAGCCTGCAAATAGATGCAGTACATGTTTGCTCTGACCCCTGAAAGGGCAGCGCATGGGTGGAAGTAAACAGCATATCTTACATCTAGCAATCAGGAATACACAAGGACAGACCCACGCTGATGGTCTACATCTGGCCAGTATCCTCAGCTTTAGAGCACTGATTCTACCCTTGAGGAGAGAAAAGGGGCTGAACCCCAAGACAGTGACCGGCCCAATCAAATCTGCTGGCACCACCCAACTGTGCAATGACTACTACTGCCTTTGGGTCAGGGACACCGACATTCTGAGGCCCCCCAAATACTTAATACTTTTATTTTCACTGACTTTGCAGGAGCAGCAATGACACCACTCTTATAAAAGTCATTTTGTCTTACTCATTGCTATTATTTAGCTGCAAAAAACAGGGGTGGGGGACAGAGAGAGGTACACATCTAGTCTAGATCGTACAATAACTACCAAGCGAGAACAAAATACGAGTTCAAGAGCAATAAGGCCAACAAAGATGTATTCAAAGTGTGAGCTTTTGAGTGCAGGCACTTTTCCTCAGACAACACACAATGGAACAGGGATCGTGAAAGTATGGATATAAGGGGAAAGTAAGCAAGTAGCAAATTAGTAAACTGTGTCATAATGTCCAAATTATGCAATAATTATGTAATAATCCATTGCTAAAAAGGCTACTCGGTTCTTATATGCCGCTTTTCCCTACCCGAAGGAGGCTCAAAGCGGCTTACAGTCACCTTCCCTTTCCTCTCCCCACAACAGACAACCTGTGAGGTGGGTGAGGCTGAGAGAGCCCTGATATCACTGCTCAGTCAGAACAGTTTTATCAGCGCCGTGGTGAGGCCAAGGTCACCCAGCTGGCTGCATGTGGGGGAGTGCAGAATAAAACCTGGCATGCCAGATTAGAAGTCCGCACTCCTAAGCACTACACCAAACTGGCTAATAGGGATGCTATCAGTAAATTGTCAAAACCAAGTTATGAGATTACACTGCTTAAAGGGAAAGTGTAGTTCAGGCTGACAGTATGTTTCCTGATGTGCAGACTTCTTTTGCTGTGTAGCAATTAACAGCAAGAAACGCCTGAAGTCCTTGGATTAACTATATGTAATTTGTATTCTACCTACCTCAAACGTCCACCTTTCTAAAAAGAAAAAAATATGAAAACAGAAAGCAACTTGAAAAATGAAAAAACAGGACACCAGGGTTGGCCATCTCAGTGACCAAAGCACCCAACCATACTTCTCTTCATCTGGTTCTCACACTAAAGACACACAACATCATATAGTAGGTTAATACCCAGGATCACTGTGGGGGGAAAAAAACAAAACAAAAGTGTATTACCAGCAATTCACGTTTGCATTTGCCATTCCAGCTAGAGCATGTACAAGACCCGGCCCAGAAACGACAAGGCATACACCAGGCCTAGAGGGGAGGAAAGAACATAAAAGCTCAGATGATCAAGCTCACAAATCCAAACACATCATGTAGAGACATAGCTATGCAGTGTTATGTCAGCAGTTAAGAATATCTCACTGTATCTAGAAAATCATGTGGTGCAGCCCAGTGCCAGCCCACCAATCTCCATGGGTGAAGAGGACCTAGTAATTGTCTTCTATCTATGAAGAAGTCCATGTATGCTTTTCCACTTTGGCTTAGAAGGCTGCTTCACAATAAACACAAAAACTGCACACTCCCTCTGTGAACACCACAAGGATTGAAGGAGACAACCAGCTAGATAGATAACAAGCACTGATGCTGGAGTTACGATTTTCTTTTTCTTTTCTTTATTTATTTTTGCATTTATATACCGCCACTCTCAGACCCAGCCAGTTCATGGCGGTTTACAGAAAAATCTTTAAAAAAATACTATAAAATACATCCAAAAATGCAAAAGCAATACAAATTGGAGTAAAACCAATCTATAAACCTTCCCCTCTCCCGCCCATCCAAGCCATACAATAACAACCACCATTTTCGGGGGGAAGGGGGGCGCTTCTGATGATGTCCGGCCTATGGGCACATACAGGGAGGGACCCAATCTTCCTAGTCTGGCTTCAACCAAATGCCTGGCAGAAGATATTTGTTTTGCAGACCCTGTGGAACTGTGCTTGCTCTGTCAGGGCCCCCAGCCCTTCTGGGAACTCATTCCACCCGGAATGGATCAAGGCCAGGCGTATCTCCAGGGGACCAGGACAACCAACAGATTCAAACCTGCAGAATGGAGAGCCATGCAGGGGGCATAAAGAGATAGGCAGCCCCTCAGATGTGTATGGCCCTGGCCGCGGATGGCCTTAAAGGTAAGAACCAAAACCTTAAACCTGATCTGGAAGCTAACTGGCAACCAATGCAGCTGCCTCAGCACAGGCTGGATATGGGTCCTCCAGGATGACCTCATACGGACCCTAGCAGCCACATTTTGAGCCCATTGAAATGTCTGGGTCAGATATAAGGGTAGGCCAAGTGTTATGGGAACAGGTAGGGTCCTGGTAGCCTCACTTGGCACAGATGGTAAAACGCCACTTGGCCTACCCTCATGACCTGAGCTCCATAGATAAGGAGGCATCAAAGATCACCCCCAAATTCCTGGCAGTAGGTACAGCCACAAGCTGCACTTCATCCAGAATGGGAAGGCGTGCTTCCTGATCCTGCCCCCATCTACCTAGCCAGAGGACCTCTGCCTGAGCTATCCAAGCATCTGCTTCCAAGCATCTGGCAAATGTTCTTTCAGTTGAAGATGCACATCTCTGCGTCAAACATTAAAGCAGTGCCTGACTGTGTCAAATTTAACAAAAGAAATTTTTGTTTTATATTCCCACTGATGGTAGTTCTTAGTCTGAGGAATTGTGCTTGCACTCGAAAGCACACGGCTGGAATAAATCTTTGTTGGTCTTAAAGGTGCCACTGGACTCTGATTTTGTTTCATTGTGCTGCTTCAGACCAACACGGCTACCCACTTGAATCTAGGATAGGATATGTAGTTTAATCCCTGTGCAGGCAGCTTGTCTCCTTTGCTTTAGTTTATGACCCTGATGTTCTTTCCTGCATTTGAGATCCCCCTCCCTCTTTCTCACCTCTCAGCAACCCATTAGCCCCGTCCCTTTCCCTTTCTCTCTTGAAGCCAGATTCCCATCTGCATGTTAAAACTGCTAATAAAGGTTTTTTTTATCTCACTATTCATGCTAACCTTGTTCAACTTGTATATCCATATTCCTCACAACTTATTTTATTTGTGATACTGTGATAATGTGACTATAAAGTAATGGTAATGTTATGGTATGCTGAGTTTACTCCCTGGCCTTGGGATAAGATAGTAACCGGCAATTACCTTGTAAGAATGTTTCATACTGGGACAGGAACAGATGGGGCAAGCAGCATATGGTGATGTGATAGCCTTTGATCACTTTCACAGACAGTTTTATTTCTCCCATGTCTGTGTGAATAACAACTGAATTTCAAGGGGCTGATTGGCTGTTTTGGCAAAGAATTATCATTGGCTGTATTTGGATGTGTGACACAGTTTACTAATGTAACAGAATTAATGTTTGTTATATATTCCCACGGTCAGGTAAGGAGTTCTTAGTCTGAGGAAGAGTGCTTGCACTCAAAAGCTCACGCCCTGAATACATCTCTGTTGGTCTTAAAGGTGCTACTGGACTCTGATTCTGTTAAAACTGTTAGATTCCCAAAGGGAGGGGGAACAGGGTTTGGCAGCCTCCCTCCTACAACCATCACTGCACTCACTCACCCCACTGGGCCATCAATATGCACTGAGTTATTGTCCTCCCCAGTGTTCTATTGTTATATGTTATTGTTAGTATTGTGTTACTATATACTGAGTTATCTGTATAGTTAGTTCTGTTTGATGTAAACTGCCCTGAGCCTTTGGGGAGGGCGGTATATAAATGTAATAAATAAATAATATATGCTAAGACCTTTGTCCATGACTCCAGTTTTGACAATGCCTAGATGAGAGCACTTTCTTTCTTAGTAAAGAAATCTTTGACTATTAGCCAAGAGTTTGCTTTTCTGTGTAAACAAAGTTCCTCACAACTATCAACAATGCTTTTCCACACAGGAATTTCTCCTTTGGCTAGGATGGAAAACAGAGACCTTCAAAAATCATTCTTTTTCTTTTTACAATTAAATAAATTCACAAGATTATAAAGGCAACACTTTGTTTACTGCAGAAATGGAGCAATGATTACTGCATTTACACTGACAAACACTGTGAAGAGGGCATTGCACATTATAGCACATGTCTGCTCTACATGCAGCCATATGTCTTCACTACATACTGTATTGCATTGCTTCCAGGAACACTGATGTACAAAGGCAAACATAAGCATGCAGCTCACCTGCCTGTCAGGTACCCAACAGCAGAGGCAGCATAGGAGGCCTATTGAAGACAAAACATAATACAAGATTTAAAGATAAGATGGAATTTCAGATGTAAGCACAACTGAGCAATATTAGTTTGCATATCTCATGCACAGCAGGGAGCAAGGAGTTTGAGTGTTAACCCGCTAAACCTGAAAAGTGGGGAAATGGGACTTTGGCTCTGAGATACTATGGATGCTAATTGTCAGTAATTCCGCACTGACTTTCAGAAAAAGGAGGAGTGACAGATGCCCAGAACACACCAATGATAATCACAGAGTATTGCAGAAGTCTTTCCTCTGAAAACAGGTCCCCCTTAATATTAATATTTGGCCCCCGGGGCCTACAGCGGATATCATCCTTGCTCCATTTTCTCAATGCCTTTGATTGCAAGGGGGAGTGGGTTGCTGTCTGCCAGGTTAGGAGTTTTAGAGTCTTTTAATGGGGAGTTTTTAATGGGGTTTTTAAAGACTACTGTGACCCGCCACGAGCCTGTTGGGAGGTGGCGGGATAGAAATCCAAATAAATAAACAAACAAACCAGCAGGTGGCATCAGTGAGAAAAGATTTGGAAGTCAAAACTTGCAGAAATTGTCACCAACGGACGTTTTCCATAATGCTTTAGTTATACCAGTGAGCAGAGGGTGGTGTACATGCTTGTTACCATTTTTATTCCCACAACCACCCTCTGAGGATGAAATCCTGTTAGAAATTCTGCATTTGGACTGGGAACTAACAACTAACTGCTGCTGAAAAGCTTTAACTTTCTACAAACAACTGGTTTATTTTATTTAGATTTTGCCAATAGGGACCCAAGATATTCTTCACTTTAGGCAGGTCAGACTGATAGTGTGTGACTGGCCCAAGGTCAATCAGCAACCTCCATGAAACAGGAGGGATTTGAACCTGGGTATCCAAAATCTTCATCCAACAATCTAACTACACTACACTGGCTCTCTAAGAGAGAATATAGGTACTGTATAAGATTAGCAACTCAGAAGACAACCTAAAATATTCCTTTGTCTAAATAAACTGGCTGACTCTTGTGCAAATGTTGAAACCTACAGAACACAGCCACTCAAAAAACAATATCCTTATAGGTTGGGTTTTTTTTAAAGTTTATTTTAAAAGGAAAAGATACACATGTTATATTCTACAAACCTACTATTTAGCAAATCATAGAGTTGGAAGGGACTGCTAGGGTCATCTAATCTAAACCCCTGCAGAATGCAGGAAATAAAGAACCAAGCACCTACACAATCCCTGCTGTCCACCCACTTACAATCTGCCAACATTCACAGAACTGGCATTTCTGTCAGATGGTATCTAGCCTCTGCTTAAAAACTTCCAAAGTAAAACCTCCCACCTCCCGAGAAAGCCTGTTCCATGGAGGAACTGCTTTAACTGTAAGAAACTTCTTCTGGATGTTTAGCTGAAAATTCGTTTGAATTCGGGAATTAGGTTACATAACTCCATGTGTTCCTCTTTTTCCCCATTCCCTTCCCCTAACAATATAGAAATGCTTCAGGAAGATATTTTGAATAGGGCCTTCAGTAGCAATAAAACAACAGTACTGTGCAAAATACATATACAAATATATTAATCCATTAAAAAAATTAAAATCATACTAAAACAGTTTTTAAAACTACTGAGGGGTTCCTTGGCCCACAAATTACATTTGTGGAAGGTTGGGTGGGTTCTTGAATAGGGAGGCTAGCAACTTCAATGAACTAGTGTCCTGAAGGAACTAGAAGCAAATAAGTACAATCAGTTCAATCCTTTCAACATCAGTAATACATGATCATGGTAACTAGCACTCATCAACAGAAGCATTGCTGCATTCTGCATTAACTGAGGCTTCTGAGCCATTTTTATTACATGGAGTGGCACTTCAGAAATTGTGGTGGGATGTGGGCAGAACACAGATAACCACAGGCTAGCTTTTCTCTCAAGAAAAAACTTCTAATGCTAACTAAGGTACCATGAGTATGCATCCTGTAGGGAAGGCCAAAGCACCTATCTAGACATGAATTTCACAGCAGCCCATGCTATGGAATCTACTCCTTCAAGAAAGCAGTGAAGTAGATTTCAACTCTGTTCATCTGCAACCTTGATACTAAAGTTACCTTGATAGGAAATTGCTCATTGCTCATGCAAAACTTCAGCTGATCCACAGGTTATTAACACAAATCAGTCTTATTTAAGTTGATGCACTATACATGGCTTCACAAATGGCAAAACAGCCAAGTGTAGCAAGCAGAAGTTGCCAGCTTGAACTAACTGCACAAATCAATACGGCTGCTGTTGAGTCCCAGAAAATAACCAACACCCGTGCTGTCATTCTCAGCAACAGTTCTGAAGAAAGTGCCAAGAGGGAGAATGTGTAGGAAAAAAAATCAGAATCAGGCCATTCAATCTGCAAGGGAGATCAGATCATCGGCATGCAGGATGATGTTTCAGCACAGAATACTTAATGAACGAACAGCATATAACACAACTAGTACTAACACAGCTACTTACAGCCTGCTCATTGCGCATTCCAACATACTTAATTCCACTTGCTTGAGCGGCAACTGCTATTTCAGTTACAGGAACACCGACAATACCAAACATGTACTCAACATTCTGAAAGGCACAAGGAGTTACAAAAAAGAAATAAATTAAAAATCATTTCTCCAAATAATTTGCCTTCAATAAAGTAAATCTTAATGGCTAGTCAAAGCTCAAAATTCATTTGGATAGCATCAATTTTCCCAAGGTCAAATACTTAAAAGGAGGCTTCTAGCAACCCAGTCTCCTTTGCTGGTATATTCAAATGTAAAACTTGTATTTTGGACTAAATTAAGGTGATATTTTAACCTTTAGAGTCTTAAACCATCCCAGTAAGGCTTCCTGTATGAACCCCATTCCCCAATAGTCATCTGTTAATGATGCCCTATTAAAGTCTCCATGTAATATAGGAATATTTTATTTTCCATCAGGCTTTCACTATACTATGCAGCCACCCAGCAATTATCCAAGCTTAGCTAAAATATACTTTTGCTTTTGGAGAACAGCAAAGAAGTAGCCATGCATGTTCTACATATGCTCCTGGGCTTGCTTATCCACCTTGGGTCCTTAATTAGACATTATAGCATAACTCCCTCCCACATTCCAGGTATAAACCAGTCCCATACATTATGTGTACATGCAGGGAAGAAAACCCACAAATCAAGCACTTGTGATGGTCTCACATTTTGCTTCTATCTGAGCCTTAATACAGGAAGTTAAAAACTAAGTAAAATGACATTTAGAACTGTTATATAGCAGTAAACACTGAATGAAGGAAAGATACTCTACTGAAACATCACATGTAATGATTAACTAATTCAATAACTGGCTTTCTAAAAAGAGTTCCCCCCTCAGATCAAAAGTCACACCAATAGATCAGTTATGATGGAGTGGTATGGCAATTATTTACAAAATAATGATAAGAAGGAAAGAGCTGGTCCCTCTAGCATTAGCTAATGATTAGGAAAAGCTAGCATTACAAGAAATCTGTACCTTTGTTGTAAATCTGCAAACTTTGCTTTAATGATACTTACAAATGCTTTAAGAACTCTCGCAAAACTGAAATTCAAAATGATTCTGATATTGGGGCAACGTAGGAGACCGTGGAGACTTATATCTGATCATATACAAACATGTTCTTTTTTTTAAAAAAAACGGAATGCCTACGACATGACCTTATATGTGAAACCTTTGTCCAATATGCCACTCGTCCCATGTGGCCAAAATAAAAAACTTTCAAAACAAAACAACTTCCACTTAACGGGGACTGCCGCCCTTAATACGAGCCTTGCTTTCTTCCTTCAGCGGATACCTAGCGATAAAGGGGAGCGAGCGCTAAATTGCATGCAGGTATTACAATTCGAAGAGATAAGGATTAATATCCCATCCCTTGCCAGCCATGCAATCTGAAAAGAACTGATCCTCCCCGCTTCCCGTAGGGAGGTCCAAACAGCATTTCCGGTGGGGCTGAGTTCAAGGGTCACACTCACTTGCATCTTCAGGGCCTCCGCGATGAGGCCAGCCCCGCTGACGCATTCGTCCTCCTCTTCGACGCTTTGAGGCGCCATCCCGTGATCCCCACTGCCGGCCAAATCAGAGGGAGCAAGCACGGCCGTCCAACAGGTAGCCCCCCGTCGACGAATGAGCAACGGCCCCCCATCCCCTCTTCCTTTATAGACCGCTCGCGCGGCCAATAGCGGAGAAGAGACTACCAAGTGGGCGGTGCTTCGAGATAATGTCCGCCTATTCAATGCACTTGCCGGTTGGGTCAGGCAAGGGGCGGGGAGCAGAACCAGAGAACGGTTTCTGATAGGCTAAGGATGCCTAAATAGTAGCCAATCAGGCGTCCGAAGGAACGAGCGTGGGGCGTGGTAGAATCATTGGCCGCAGTGCGGGAGTTTCGGCGGGCAAAGAGGGAGGCAGCTGGTGCTGCGGGGGATGGAGCAGAGTCCGTATTGACTTAATTGGATTGGCGTTCCTAGTATCGTGGTTGTGTTACTCCAGTGCAGTAAACCTGTGGTCCTCCAGATGTCCATGGACTACAATTCCCATGAGCCCCTGCCAGCGGTTGGTGGCAGGGGCTCATGGGAATTGTAGTCCATGGACATCTGGAGAACCACAGGTTGACTACCCCTGCAGTAAACAACCCCTGGACAGCCTGAAGACTGCTTCCCCTCCCCGCTCAGCCTTCATGAAATGCAGTATGTGACAAATCTCAAAAAGTATTCAACAAGGTATTCAACTATTACCATTCATGAGGTCCACCCAAGATAGCACAGCTCCCTACATCTTCGTCTCTGAAAGATTTTGTACAACAATGGCCCAGGCTGCAGAAGTTTATATTAGAATGAAGCGGGTAGTATTTGATGCCTTTTTGTTTTTGACATTTGCAGTTGCCTGTCAAACTATTTTTGCAGGACTTCCTACCGATTTCTGAACTTGGCATTTTAAATTGGTACAGAGCACATTTCTGCAGTGATTTAAATCTGCTTCTTTATCCATCCATGCTGGTATTTCCTTTCAATAATATCACTGTGCTGAGGTTGCAGGTTTGCTATCATAAGCAAACTTGCAACTTCAGCACAACTATGTATGGTGCTTTACAATGCAGCAAAGAATTTGCTTTCAGATACAACTGCACCAGAAAGTGGCAGAAACCAATTGTTCAGCCTAGACGTTCCAAGGTCATTTTCTTGCTTGCTTCTGTATAGTGAAAGCTATACAGAGAAAGCTAAAAAGAGGCAAGACAGAATGCAGGCATGGTTGGTGCATATAAGCAGGGGCATAAACCTTGGGGGGGCTGAGGGGCTCAAGGCCGCCCCCTCAAGTTTAACCAGGGGGTGCTCAGCCTCTCCTCTGGACAACCAGTGCCGAGTCATACTGACAAAGTCACAAGGTATAATGGCAGCTGATGCAAAGGGCTGCCCTACCATCCTGCCATTGTTACTATTGTTGTTGTTAGTTGCAAATTGGTGTCTGACCCATTGTGACCCCGTGGACAGGCCTTCCTGTCATCTACCTTTCCCCGGAGTGCATTTAAACTCGCACCGACTGCTTCAGTGGCTCCATCCAGCCACCTCATTCTCTGTCATCCCCTTCTTCTTTTGCCCTCAATCACTCCTAGCATTAGGCTCTTCTCCAGGGAGTCCTTCCTTCTCATGAGGTGGCCAAAGAATTTGAGTTTCATCTTCAGGATCTGGCCTTCTAAGGAGCAGTCAGGGTTGATCTCCTCTAGGACTGACCAGTTTGTTTGCCTTGCAGTCCAAGGGACTCGCAAGAGTCTTCTCCAGTACCAGAGTTCAAAAGCCTCAATTCTTTGACGCTTGGCCTTCCTTATGGTCCAACTTTCACATACATTGCAACTGGGATACATTGCAACTGGGAACACCATAGCCTTGACTAGACGCACTTTTGTTGGCAGAGCGATGTCTCTGCTTTTTAGGATGCTATCTAGATTGCAATAGCTTTCCTCCCCAGGAGAAATCGTCTAATTTCTTTGCTGCAGTCCCCATCTGCAGTGAGATCTTGGAGCCCAGGCAAATAAAATCTGCTACTACCTCCATTTCTTCCCCGTCTATTTGCCAGGAATTGAGAGGCCTGGATGCCATTATCTTAGTTTTCTTGATGTTGAGTTTCAAGCCAGTGACAATATCGAGGTGGGGTGGGAGTGGCAGCAAATAAGGTTCTTTGTACTCCAGTCTTGCCTCTATTGCCCACACCCCAAAGTATAGAAAGTGACATTGATCTGTCAGTTGTGTAATCTAATGGGTTCTAGTTGTGATAAATCAGTTATTAAAATTCCAGTGCAGGTATTTATTTATCACATGATGTGTGTAGTATAGCCAGGAGAGCCAAGGATTGTCTGGCAGCCAGGCAAGGGATGTTCAGAGGTGGTTTGCTGTTGCCTGCTTTCACATTATGGCCCTTGGAGTGACTCCATCCAAATCCAAGGAAGTCTACTAACCAAATACTAACCAGAGTTGGCCCAGTTTAGCTTCTGAGACTGGGTTTGCCAGGGCTATCCAATATAGATGAGCAGACCCCCAAACAAATGGGGAAAGTGTGCATCATTTATTGAACACCAAATGTTTTATCATCTAGGTACTTAAGCTGCAGTCTGAGCTGTTGTAAATTACTATATGCTACATTTCTTTGAATTATTACCATTAAGAAATGCAGCGCAAGTTGGTAAATTGCCAAACAAGGATTTTCCTATGTTGAGCCGATTATCTAATGTAGAGTTCTGCCCAGGCAAACTCTACCAGCAATTAATTTTGGTAGAATGTTTATGGTGTTAGGAGTTCACCTAAAATAACTCATGCCAGAGATCATATTTGTTTCAGTTATTACCCAGAAGTATTTTAATTTTCTGTTGTCAGCAACACTGTCTTCCAGAAGTGGAGCACTGCGGCACACAATGCCTGTTATTCTCAGAAGTATAATAATTGTACAATTTACAAGTTAATACCAATATTTTCTTTGCCTGTGAAACAAATGCATGCTACTTGTGGATCCAACATAGATACACTTATCTAGAAGGACTGTGTTCAGTTTTAATATGGGTTTAAACTACAAGTACAACGATATAGGCTAGATATCAGGAAAACATTTTTCACAGTCAGAGTAGTTCAGCAGTGGAATAGGCTGCCTGGGAAGGTGGTGAGCTCCCCCTCACTGGCAGTCTTCAAGCAAAGGTTGGATACACACTTTTCTTGGATGCTTTAGGATGCTTTGGGCTGATCCTGCGTTGAACAGTGGGTTGGACTAGATGGCCTGTATGGCCTCTTCCAACTCTATGATTCTGTGAATATTCCATGTGGAATCTCCATTCAGATTTCAAACTTAATAAGGTAACAGCTACAGCATTAGATATTTTAAATGGCTCATGTGCATTATCACTCATGTTCCACTTGCATCTGTTTTCCATTTTAGATTCATGGCAGAAATGACTTGGGGCACCACCTGGATATTCATTCTCCTCTGTTTTGAAGTTCTCCCAGTATATGTCCACATGGGGGGACATTACATAGCTGCTGTGTATGAACATCATGTCATCTTGAATTCCAATCCAACCATCGTCACTGACCGACAGTCTGCCTTAGAGCTGATGAACAGAAACCTAGATATTTATGAGCAGCAAGTGATGGCTGCCGCTAAGCAGGTAAGGGAAAATGCCTGTCATACAGGGTTAGAAGCAGAACTATCGAGAGACGTTTAGAAAACTTGCTCTTACAGACACCCAGACTTCAATAAGCTGATAATTAAAAGGTGCCGTAGTTCTTGCCCTTTGAATGCAATAAGCAACCCTGAAATTATTAGAGAAGAACCTGCTAGGACTTGAAATAACTTTCCAACATGTATATTAACTGATAATTAGGGAAGACTTTAATAGGACGAGCTAACATATCTTTCTTAAATCCCAAGAAGCTTGACTCTTGATGTTTGAGGGGGTGGGGGGGGGCACAGTCTCAGTTCTGCTTCAAGCATGTTAAGTGGATTGTGGTATTTCTAAAACCATTGCCATTCAAGAGATATATGTTACCAATAGCAACTTGTCTCTTCTGTGGTAATACCGTTGAGGGTGAATCTGGCTGTTCTTTGTCCTGGAGTAACCCAAGAAGCTGGGATACTATGGAGAAGTACGAGATGTGCGATGACTAAGTGGTAGACCGAGAAGCATTCGTGTTTATTTCATAATAAACAGATGAGCAGACCCCCCAAAAACCGGGGAAAGTGCACATCATTTAATGGACACCAAATGCTTTATCGTCCAGGTCAGGGGTAGTCAAACTGCGGCCCTCCAGATGTCCATGGACTACAATTCCCAGGAGCCCCCTGCCAGCGAATGCTGGCAGGGGGCTCCTGGGAATTGTAGTCCATGGACATCTGGAGGGCCGCAGTTTGATTACCCCTGGTCCAGGTACTTAAACTGCAGTCTGAGCTGTTGTAAATTACTATATGCTACATTTCTTTGAAAGCTTACCATTAGGAAATGCAGCACAAGTTGGTAAATTGCCAAACAAGGATTTTCCCATGTTGAGCCGATTATCAAATATGGACCTCTGCCCAGGCAAGCGTTGCCAGCAATTAATTTTGGAAGAATGTTTGTGGTGTTTATTTCACAATAAACATGAAGACATTTTGTGTGCTTGTGACCTGATGTGTGTCTGGGCTACAATTAAGAAGAGTAGGCGGGAAGAGTGGCTCTTTGGCACACAATGGCCAATACTCAACCTCAGCACACTTGGGAGGATGGAGTGCATGTGAAACCTTTTGTGATATGGCTTGGGTGAGAGCAGAACTGTACATGGGCATTATTCGACTAAGTGAAGAAAAAGCAAAAGGTTGGGTTTTTTGAGCATGGGATCCTCAGTTGCACCAGCTCTCTGGCCAGCATCCACATATCTGCTGGAGAACTCTTCATCAGTAGAAAGGGATTCAGTTTCATGGTGCTATAAGTACTAGTTGACACCAAAGAACTTTTTGCATGATTTATCAGGGATGGCTGATAAGAACCTCGTATTGGAATCTTCAGAACCCCTCATGTACAAGAGAATGGTAAAAAAATAAATCATAAATCATATTGTTGTTGTTAGGTGCGAAGTCGTGTCCGACCCATCGCGACCCCATGGACAACGATCCTCCAGGCCTTCCTGTCCTCTACCATTCCCCGGAGTCCATTTAAGTTTGCACCAGCTGCTTCAGTGACTCCATCCAGCCACCTCATTCTCTGTCATCCCCTTCTTCTTTTGTCCTCAATCGCTCCCAGCAATAGGCTCTTCTCCAGGGAGGTGCCCAAAGTATTTGAGTTTCATCTTCAGGATCTGGCCTTCTAAGGAGCAGTCAGGGCTGATCTCCTCTAGGACTGACCGGTTTGTTCGCCTTGCAGTCCAAGGGACTCGCAAGAGTCTTCTCCAGCACCAGATTCAAAAGCCTCAATTCTTTGACACTCGGCCTTCCTTATGGTCCAACTTTCACAGCCATACATTGCAACTGGGAAGACCATAGCCTTGACTAGACGCACTTTTGTTGGCAGGGTGATATCTCTGCTTTTTAGGATGCTGTCTAGATTTGCCATAGCTTTCCTCCCCAGGAGCGTCTTTTAATTTCTTTGCTGCAGTCCCCATCTGCAGTGATCTTGGAGCCCAGGAAAATAAAATCTGTCACTACCTCCATTTCTTCCCCGTCTATTTGCCAGGAATTGAGAGAGCCGGATGCCATGATCTTCATTTTCTTGATGTTGAGTTTCAAGCCAACTTTTGCACTCTCCTCTTTCACCCGCATCAACGGGCTCTTTAGTTCCTCTTCACTTTCTGCCATTAGAGTGGTATCATCTGCATATCTTAGGTTGTTGATATTTCTCCCTGCAATCTTGATCCCAATTTGTGACTCCTCTAACCCCACCTTTCTCATGATGTGCTCCGCATACAAGTTCAATAGGCAAGGAGACAGTATACAGCCTTGCCGAACTCCTTTCTCAATTTTGAACCAATCAGTGATTCCATGTTCAGTTCTCACTGTTGCTTCTTGACCTGCATATAAGTTTCTCAAGAGACAAATAAGATGCTCTGGTATTCCCATCTCTTTAAGAACTTGCCATAATATGTTGTGCTCCATACAATTAAAGGCTTTAGCATAGTCAATGAAGCAGAAGTAGATGTTCTTCTGGAACTCCCTAGCTTTCTCCATGATCCAGCGTATGTTGGCAATTTGGTTTCTAGTTCCTCTGCGTCTTCGAAATCCTACCTGTACTTCTGGAAGTTCTCGGTCCACATATTGCTGGAGCCTAGCTTGTAGGATTTTGAGCATAACATTGCTGGCATGAGAAATGAGTGCAATGGTGCGGTAGTTTGAACATTCTATTTGATATACAACTATGTAATAAAATTTATTTAATTCATTAAATGCTACCTACTTATTCTTATGGCGATATACCCTTCATTTTCTTGGGTCACTACAGAAGTGCATTATCACTTTGTGATGTTCACTATGGATATTGTTGTTACATTTAAAATTTGAAATACATTATGTGATATGATAATAATCATTATATTATTTTTATCAGACCTCTGTATATTGGAGAATGTAGAACCATTTGGAGAGTGAACCATATACATTTATATATCACCATAAGATTAAGTAGGTAGCATTTAATGAATATATTTTATTACATAGTTGTATATCATATAGATTTACACAAGATTTATTTTTTAAGGTTTATATTTTTCTGATACATTTTCATCATTGGAAATAATTCATTTAAGGAGGATCCATTGATAAAATATTAAGGTATTTTTTATTTTTTGAGTATTAATTTTTACTTATACTTAGCATGGAGGTATATGCTTACATGGAAGAGCCTCTTGTGGCGCAGAGTGGTAAGGCAGCCATCTGAAAGCTTTGCCCATGAGGCTGGGAATTCAATCCCAGCAGCCGGCTCAAGGTTGACTCAGCCTTCCATCCTTCCGAGGTCGGTAAAATGAGTACCCAGCTTGCTGGGGGGTAAACGGTAATGACTGGGGAAGGCACTGGCAAACCACCCCGTATTGAGTCTGCCATGAAAACGCTAGAGGACGTCACCCCAAGAGTCAGACATGACTCGGTGCTTGCACAGGGGATACCTTTACCTTTACCTTATATGCTTACATATCATATAATTTGTGTTTAGAGTTTCATATATCACTGATGAAGATACTGAAAACGGAGTATACCTAGGAGTTTGTTTTCATGATGTGGAAAGTTTGAAAAAAAAATTCATTTGAATAAACGGTAATTTGCCATCGCCAGCTTGAAACTTATTTCTTTTGCTCATGTTTTGTACAAGGCAGGAACAGAGAGTTCATTTGGGGAATGGCTAAAATGAGTTTTGTTAATTTTTGTGTCTGTTCTTCACTGTGTAATAGTTACCTAGGTTACAGGAGCTATACTTTACATAGATAAGTACCCATATGAGAGAATACTGCAATTTCAGGCTGTGTACACACAACCTAGCTATTCATAGCAGTATGCATGAACATGTTTGTCCAATGGCAAGATTTCACCATGGTAATAGACAGCAAGCATTCATCAGACACTGAAGACTGGTAAAATAAGACATCTGAAATGAACTCCTGTGTGCAAGCTTTCAAGTTCTCTATCACAGTAAAGGAAAAAAATTGAATACAATCAGTAGAAAATATATGAATCTGTAATTGATCAAAATGCCTGTATAACATCACATGAAATACAGAGCTCCATTAAAAGGGCAAGAGCAAATGAAAAATGATGGTCCTTATAATACTAATACAGATTAATTTGATTTAATACACTAAGTAACAAGTCAGTAGAACCCAAACTGGGATAGTATTCCCCAGAATGAGAGGGGTAGCAAACACACCAGAAGATAGAATCAGAATACAGGATGATCTTGGCAGGTTAGAAAATTGGGCTACAATGAATAAATGCATAAAGTTCTTGGAAATGAAACTGGGGTCACTGTGGGTAGGCAGATAGTTGTTCCTGCACTGTGCAGGGGGTTGGACTAGATTACACTTGAGGTCCCTTCCAACTCTATGGTTCTATAAAATATTTTTTAAACTATAGAAAAATGAGGCAATGAAGACTGACTTTATAATACTATCCCAACTTGTCTTCAGATTCAGTTAAATGTTTCACACTGTACACATGAATATGTACTGTCAGTTTCTCCTTCAAAAAGAGATTTCATGCAGTTCCTTCTCTTGGCTAACCAACATCTTTATTTACCATTAGGGGGCAAAAATCATTGTTTTTCCTGAAGATGGAGTTCAGGGCTTCAATTTCACCAGGACATCCATTTATCCTTACTTGGATTTCATTCCTGATCCTGAGTCTTTGACTTGGAATCCATGCAAAGAAGAATCCTTGTTCAAGGACACTGAGGTATCAGTTGCACAACTCCATAATGTAGTAAAACTAATGTAGAAAAATTCATGCACTTCAAGTGTAGAAAAAAACAGCACAGAAATATGATGGACTGGAAGTCTTTAATAGCATTAAGAGAAAGGAGAACCAGTCTGTCTTAGGACAACCAGTCTGTCTTGGTACAATCATTTAGATTTCTGCTTAACAGAATGGTATTCAAAAATCCTTTCAAAATCAGTTGTTTCAAATATGTTAACCTTTTCCCCTGAGTTTCTTAATATAAGTATTTCTGTACGTTCTACAAATTCTACCACCACTGATAAATGTTGATTCTGCTTGTGGCAATTTTGGGTCAACCAAAGTGTCATTTTTTCTCTTAAATTATTTTATACTAGGGGCCAAGTCTGTTGCATTCAGGAATACAATGGATGCCATTTACAAATGGCCTCCGCCTCCCACCAGGACCTGGAAAGGCTGCAGGCTGGAGGGCCCCGGGCAGCAAACTCCCTGGCAGGGGCAGCTCTCATGCAGCAGCGATCTGCAGCCTCGGAGCCTCGGAGGGAAGTGGAAGGAGGAGGGGGGTGGTCAGGGGTGGGGGACAGAAGGCGATTGGCTGGCTGCGGAACAGACAGGCAAGCCAGTTGGAGGAGGCAGCACTCAGGGGCGGGACAGTTACCCTGAGTGGGTGTTAAGCGCTGAGTGCACTTAAGTCATGAGACACACTCCTCCTCCAGCGCCTTACCAGAAATATATTATGTGGAACAGATTACAATGACTGCAAGAGTACTCACACACAGTAGACAGCAAACAGAATTTCATCCAGTGCAAGGAGCTTTCCTCTGCACTATTAGCAGAATGCAACCTTTGGATCCGACTTGCTATAATGAACGTAAAGGTTTCAATGCAACAATTAAATGTGGTGGTGATGAGTGTAAATTGCTGTCAGTTGACCTGACTTATGGCAACTGTTGGGTTTTCAAAGCAAGACATTTGGAGGTGGTTTGTCATTGCCTGCCTCTGTGAAACAACCCTGGACTTCCTTAGTAGTCTCCCATCCAAATAACAGCCAGGGCTAAACCGGCTTAATCTGACAAGATCAGGTTTGCCTGGACTGTGCTATATAGTGCCAGCAGTGGAGATGGTTGCTTAACATCACTTTCATAAACACTGGCTGTCTTATCATAAAAGGACCATTTTCTAAGTCACGCTCAATCATAGGTCTACATGTAAAAATGTATGGCTTGCAGCTCCATTGTACAGCGTAACACTTTAAAAATACTGTTTCTTCAGGTTCTTCATCGACTCAGCTGTCTGGCAGAGAAGAACAAAGTGTTTATTGTAGCCAACATAGGAACCAAGCAGCCCTGCAAGCACAGTGATCCCAGGTGCCCACCGGATGGGAGATATCAGTTTAACACGAACGTGGCATTCAATGACAATGGTATTCTCGTAGCCAGATACCGCAAGCAAAATCTGTATTTTGAATTTGCCTTTGATACCCCACCACAGACAGATTACACACTTTTTGATACACCTTTTGCGGGCAAATTTGGACTCTTCACTTGCTTTGATATCCTGTTCTATGAACCAACTGTGAGCCTGATCAAGAAATACAACGTGAAGCAGATTGCATATCCTACTGCATGGATGAACCAACTCCCACTCCTGTCAGCTGTAGAATTTCAACGAGCATTTGCAACTGCTTTTAACATCAATTTTTTGGCAGCCAACATCCACCATCCTAAGCTGGGCATGACAGGGAGTGGTATATATACTCCATCCAAGTCGTTCATTTATTATGACATGGAAAGTGTCAATGGTAAGCTCATACTGGCAGAAATCCCTGTCACTAAATCACAGAATGAAAGCCATACGGATAACATTACAAAACCTGATAGTAATACATGGAAGAATGTTCTACTCTTCCATACGGACAATAACATTTGTCTTAAGGAAGCCCACTGTGAGAAGGTACTACTGAAAGAAGCCCAGCAAACCTTTCCCATATTTTATGGAGAAATGATGTATGATAATTTTACTTTAACACCCATAACAGAAGCTGAAGGCAACATCCAGGTCTGCTCCAACAGCCTTTGTTGCTATTTAAATTACCAGAGATTTGTTTTATCAAATGAATTGTATGTGTTGGGGGTTTTTGATGGGCTACACACAGTGCATGGAACATACTATGTGCAAGCCTGCGTCTTAGTGAAATGTGCCGGCCTTGACTATAGCACTTGTGGGCAAGAAGTCACAAAGGCCACTGGACTGATAGATTTTCAACTCCAAGGAAATTTCAGCACTGATTTTGTCTTTCCTCTGTTGCTAAGATCAGGGGTCACTCTCGACTTCGCTGATCATCTGGGATGGAAAAACAACTATTACTTCATGCAGAAAAAGGGAGCTTCTACAGGCTTAATAACAGCCGGTTTATATGGACGATGGTATGAGAAGGACTAGAATGAATGTTTGGTATAACAAAAAAGTGCACTGAAATGAATGAGAATCTAAAAAAGAGAGAGAATATTTTCCAGTAGTGTTGATTGGCCTCTTAATTGTATATGCCAAAAGATTATTGTAAGAGTAAGCTGCAAGGTTCCATACATTTTGGCTGGCCAGCAGTTGCAGTTCATGTACCGAGCTTAGAAAGGTATGAACATAAAGATTTGGTGGTAGTAGCTGCCAGTGTATATAAGGGGACCAGAGAAATATGGAGGCTTCACCTCAAGTTCTCTTTGTAAACAAATCATTATTGTGCTTGGTATTTGTCAGTTTTTTCTGCCCTCCCCTTTTTCCTTGTGTAAATAGGGACACACACACAAACCCCACAGAAGAGCCTGAAAATGGCAGATGTAATAGTATTTTGACTTTTGGTGAGGACTGGATTTATGTAAGAGCTCCCGCAAGAAGGTGCTCCCAGGAAAGTGCTTTCTGGGGAAACGGCAGGCAGAGGCTCAGGAGGCTTCCAAGCAGAGTCTATCTAGAAATGTATCTGTTCACAAACCTCCACAAACTGTTTGAAAGTTCATGGGAAGTTTGTGCCAGTTGATCTGTCATGAACTTGATTTTGCTAACCATGAACTGTACAAAATTAATCACAAACTTTAGGTTGTAAACTGGTTCGTGCAATTCATCACAAACTTTAGTTTTTTGAGCCAGTTCATGCCCACCCTTAGTCTGTACAACACAAAGAATCTGATTGCCTTAACAAAAGTTCAATATTATCTAATCTATATTATCTGCTTTAGTGCATTATCTCAAAATCGTAGCATCCTGCTTTTGATAGTTGACATCCCAGACTTAAGAGTATCTTTTCTTTGGACCATATATCAAAACTAAAATTAAGGCTATCCATCTTTATTCCTGGACTTTGGAAACAAAGTATCGAAGTGGAAGACTACCATCAAGAGATATTGCCAAAATTAAGACTCTTTCACCCAATGTATATAGCTCTAATCCATTACTGCTGTTCTCTCACAACTCAGTGACCTCTAAGCCTCCTAAGAAGTCTTTCCAAATCAAAAAATCATCTTAGAGAATATTCCAAAAAAAAGACATGTGAAACTAGATGGCTACGTTATCAAGCCTTGTGAAATTAACAGGCCTCTGATCCCTGCTACAAGTCATCTAAAGAGCATTCAGGATAATTGGGTAACTAAACAAATGAACAATGGTTTCCAGACTCATCTACAACTGAGCTCAAGTTCCTTCCTGTATTTGTTAGCCAGCCACCGGCAAAAAAAAAATACAAATTCTCTTCGAAGTACATATAAAAATAATGAAACACCAGTTCAGTGACACAATGATCTTTAAGTATCTGACTTACCAGTGTTTACTTTAGAATTCAGAGTAATAAAAGGCTTTGTATAATAGATTTATAAATCTTAGGCATCCAGTAAAAAGTCCTTTTCACAATCAACACTTAAATTATCCCACACTGATACACGTATTATTCATTAAATACAACTCTCACGTCTGGGTTTTATTATACTCTGTAAAATATACACAGGAATCTTGATGTACTCAAAGAGTGCAGGTAAATACAGTATTCAAGCAGTTGCTATTTCTATGTACATGCTCATTAATTCTTCAAAAACCCACAAAATTATCAAATAGATCAAAATACTGTCCTGTGTTTCCACACTTTGTTCAGAAAACAAGCTGATAATTTACAATGGCATTAGGGTTTCCAGTTTCACAATACAAAAAGGATAAAAGGTGGGGTACAGTTTATAGCAATTTATATTTGTATTTACCTCAACATGCAAGAAAATGTTCTTGCATGTACATAAGCATATAATTATAACTGTTATCTTTCAATTAAAGCAGAACCAAATAAAGTAAATACCTCAACTTAAACAGAAACTTCAGCTTAGGTTGGTAAAAATTTTTCCAGTCTTCAATTTTTTACAGTAGCCAGTTATAAATTAAAGAAACTTAAAATCTGTTTTAATTATAGCAGAAGGAACTTCTCTTTTGATAAGCTGCTATAGAATATTATTTTCCCAAAGATCCAACACTGTACCTTTTTGATAAGGAAACTATTTTTATCACCCATAACCACATCTAGTGCCTTAAAACCCTAGGAGTTTTTAAAAAAAATTATATACACCATAGAGGCACAAATCTTTTACTTTATGATGTAGAAGATTGGGTGAGTTGTAAAAAAATTCCATTCCTCTAAGGCAGCCTATCAGGGTCTCAGGATATTGCAGTTCTGTTTTTGGTGCAGTCTCTCTTGTCCAGGTAATTATCCTTCTTGTATTCTGAATTAAAAATATTTTAATACAACAGGATTCTTTGTAAAGGGAGCAGGAGAATCTGCAATAATGACTGCATCTGACTCACCTTCCTTTATTATACCTGTAAAAATTTCACCCTGACTGCAACCTGACTAAGCTAGTTACAGTACTGTAAAATTCTGACAAGTTCTTTTCCATCTCATTTGAAAGAACACAACTGAAAAGCATATATATATATTTTGTGGTACATTTAATAGTGTTGGAAGGCTGTTAAATTATTAAAAACAAATCAACACTTAAAACCAAGTCTAGGATTATTTGCCAGAATTAATTCAAAGGTTGGTTAAGACTATTTACTTAATCTATTCAAGTTTTCTAAAAAAGTTTTCTTTTAAATTAAAAGTGTAAGTTATTTGGTCCTTTGGCAATTTGCTGCACAAACAATGCCTTCTGTACCAAACTCAATTATTGCCTTCAAAATGGTCTTAGTTTTATTGGTAGGATTTAAATCTGTTGTCTTCTTTGTTGTACAACTATGTGTTCACTTATATAGACAATGGTGCACAGCCTTGCTGGGATTATTCCTTGCACCAATGACAACCCAGTACACTGAAATGAAATAACATTCTACGTAACTTTTTGCACTGTGGATTCCAAGCATTTTCAAGAATGTTTACCTTTGCATAACCTGCTATTTATAACTTTCAGGAGCAGGACAAATCTTCCATATGCGCACATATTTTTTAAAATCTTCTCTTTGGGCTGCCCTTATATTCAGACTGCTTCCTCCAACACCAGAATCCTGAAATCCATCAAATGAGTTCACTCTTTACACCTCCAATTGAGCTTCTTAATAGGTTTCAGAATCAGAGTCATTAAGTTCATCTTCTTCCGTATATGTGTAGCCATCTTCCCTGCCAATGTTGTTGAAACTGCAATAAGAACTATGTTCACTCCTGATAACTGGCAAGGAGTCAAAGGTGACAGTTTTTGAGGTGTTGGTGTAATGATTAATGGCATTGAATGTAAAGGAAGGTAAGGTACTGCTCGATGAAACAGGCATCATTGTGGCTAAAATGAGAGCTAGGCAATCAGCCACATCCTTGTTAGGAGCACAGGCCAAAGCTGGTGTATAACCTACAGTAAAGATACAAACATAATTTAATTAGAGACAGACAAAAAAATCTTTTCAATTTTTCTAGAATACCACTTAGACCGTTTATGCACTGGAGGTTTCATGCCGGACTGCAAGCAGGTTGCCCCACCTCTTCCAGCAGCCACACGGGGGAGCCTTTGGCCCAGTGCACCTCATCCGCCCAATTTGTGCTCCTGCATGGAAGCTGAGGCAGTGAAATTCCCAGTACATAAACAGTCTTACTGATGCAGCAACAAGTATATTTTTTCTTAGCCTGTATTGTATTTCTTAAAGTGATTTGATTCCAATGTCTCCAAGGCATCTAGTTTTGTAGAAGAGAAAAAAGTTTTCCTAGATTGGCGCAATCCTGTGTGTCTAGCACAGCCAGGCTTATATATGGCAAAAGTAGGAAGGAGATGAGGGGAAGGACACAGCATATCACAGTGGTCCTACTGCTTAAGACCAGCTTGGCAGCACTACTGCGGCTGCTCTTGACTTCCTACTGACTTGGTTCTGGGCACTGCATCTTCTTCTTCCCTGCTTTTCTTTTCTGCAGTGAGTGTGATGTAGGATATTTTCTTCCTCCACATGAAATGTAAGGATCTGAATGGAACACAATTCTTTGTCTATACAGCATCAAGTCATTTGCTGAACTCCAATAGCAGCAGAACTTAACCTTTGAGGAATACATCACTAAGTTTCCAAACTTAACCAAAATCCAAATGGAAAAAACACAAAACTTGATGTTGGGTTTATCCGATGAAAATGACTAGGAGCAGATTTATGACAGACAGAAGAAACACTTCTGGACACAGTTAATGGCTAAATTAAACCTTTGCATTCAGCAAAAGAATTCCAAAAATTATAGGAGAGAGGTGCTCCAAGATTATGAGGTTCTTCTGGTTAGCCATTGTAGGAAACAGGATAAGAGATCAGTTGCATCCTTGGTTCGGTTCAGCTCTGTTTTGCTTTACTTACCATTTTCATCTACTGCAAGCACACTTGCTCCTTTCCCTAGAAGTTCCTGGACTACAACAGTTAATCCATTTCGAGCAGCAACATGCAATGGCCTGCGGAGACAACACCTGGCTATGAAAAACCTCACAAAAAACGCACATACAGCGTTCAGAACATCTAGAATAGAAAAAGATGTTAGCAGGATCCAATTGGCTGGACTGAATGACTTTCTAATAAGGTAAAATAGTTTAAAAATGGCTTTTCATGGTCTGGCAGAATCCAATTATATGGCAGATGTGGATGAGGAACATATCACAGGAGCCTAAACATCTCTTTGGGTCATAACCCATATAGTCGGGAACTTTCAAGAACCTGGCTTAATGGGGTTCTAAGGTCAGGGAGGGCAAAAAGGTCACCCTTAAAGAACTAGCCCCTGCTGGTTCTCTGTCCTCCATCAGTCACTGAGTGTGAGGCAGGAAGGAGGGGTGGTAATCCTAATCTGGGAGGATTACTCCTTCAAGGCACTCACTGTGCTGTCAATACCAGGAGCTGAATGTGTTGGGCTTGGGTGGGACAGAGTGAAAAGCTTGGCCATCTGGGTGGTATATTGTGTGCCCAATGCACCACCAGATGCCCTGCCAGCCCTGCTGGAGGGGGTAGCAGCCTGGGCATTACAGTTCCCCAGACTTCTAATCCTAGCTAACTTTAATGTCCATGCTGGGTGGCTGCCCTCCGGAAATGGACCAGACGAAGTGTCGGTCATGGAGACATTAGGCTCTTGCAATTGGTCAAAGGCCCAAGCCATCAGGCAGGCCACACCCTGGACCTCATTTTTGTCGTAGGACTGGATGTGGAACTGATGGCGGTTAACGCCACCCCGTGGTCAGACCACTATACCCTGCAACTATTACCTCCGACTATTACCTCCTCCTCATTTGGGTGCCAAGCACATTTTAACTCACCTGCAGAGACTTATGGATCAATTTGATTCCTGAATGCTCTGGGAAACCCAGTGTCTCCCAATACTAAATGGAGTGGTTGGGAACTGGCATGACTCAACACTGGTCGCCATTGAGACTGCTCCCCTAATGTCCTCTCTGCCCCTGTCCCAAGCAGGTTTCCTGGTACACAGAGGAACTTGCGAGAACAAACAAGAACTAAGACAACTAGAGCAAGTTTGAAGGAAGACTCGCGACGAAGCTTTGAGAATATCTCATAAGATGCTTATTAAAGCCTATGAAATGGTGGTGAAATCAGTAAAATGCAACGTTTAATTGTTTTTGATCATATCTGCAAACTCACACCCAGCACAATTGTTTAGGGTAGTTCGATCACTCACTGCCCCAGAAGAAGGGCACCAAAACAATAATCACCTGAAAACCAGATGATTTTGTGAGCAACTGGAGCTGATTTTCATTAAGGTCATTAATACAAGCAAGCATCAACAACTTTCTACAGGAAGGAATATACTTCTTAAAATCAAAATGTTTTTATTTCTACAACAAAAACAAAAGAAACCAGTGCATTGAAGCACGACAGACCTATCCTTGGCAAAGCTGAAGTACTTCTAACTAAATCTTTACTTACGTTTGCAAGGCTGCATTGGTGGCATTGATGAGATTTCTATCTGTAATCTTCTCCAATATTAACAAGGCACTAGTTTCATGACCCTAAAGACAGCAAGTATACCTTTAACACACACATCCTTCCTTCCTTTAAAAATACACTTTCCCTTATCATTAGCATAAGATCAGTCTCTCTTGTTACTACAAGTACTGTCTGCTCAATCTATGGAATGACACCAGTAAAGAGTTAAAACCACTGGTCAACCTTAAGCAACATCCTTAGGAAAAAAACCTGTTTCAGTCTGAAACTCCTAAATTATTTGCGTCACAATTTTTTTCAGAGTAGTAGAAGAGTTGGTTCTTATATGCCGCTTTTCTCTACCCGAAGAAAGCAGCTTACAATCGCCTTCCCTTTCTTCTACCCACAACAGACACCCTGTGAGTTGGGTGAGGTGAGAGAGCCCAGAATTGAATCCTGCTCGCCAGATTAGAAGTCTGTGCTCCTAACCACTACACCAAACTGGCTATAACGTAAGGAAGGTAAAGCACTTCCACAATGTTCACAGGCTAAAAACGTAGGACTATTTCCTGTTGCAATTCAAATGCTCCACTGCTGCTGTATTTGAGAAAATCCCCTTCCATAAAATTAACAGCACTACTAAGAACAAGGGCACCTATAAATGACTGAAGACCCAAGCTGAAAAATGGTACATACCTTGCTGCAAGCCAGATGCAATGCTGTGTTTTTACACTTATCTTGTAAGGTCAGATCAGCTTTAGCACTGCTTACCAACACCTCTGAAAGACATAAAGGCTAATATTAATTCAAAAGGAAGAGTTACAGTGAAACTTTGGATAACTATAAAAAACAAGTGAACCATGCAGGATTAAACTTTGTTGGTGTTAAAGGTGCCACTGGATTCAAACTGGGCTACCAACCTGAATCTATGAAAAACAAGTATACAGTAAAACTCCTCAATAGAGGTTATTCTCAGCTCTATCAGACCATAAAGATGTCCCACCACACTGTTGTTTTTACCACCCTACAGATCTTCTAACCCCTTTAAGGCCACTGAAAAATGGAGAAAAATACTGGTTTGAAGGAAATTATGGTTGCTTTAAAATTCTATGGGGTGTATCTGTTATTTTTTCTTGCTTTGCCCCTGTAGTTGTTAAAAACAATTAAAACATTAACAGAAAGCTACTGTGACTGATGAGCCAGTTTGCTTTCACTACTTGCACACAACCCTTTGCAATGCTAAAGAGGAATTTTGTTCTCTACAATAGCATATTTACTGATTATTAGTAATGAGAAGTCACAGGGATTTTTTTTACCGACTGTGTTTGTTTGTCCATTTTCTGCAGCCATCATCAGGGGAGTCTTCCCAGAAGAATCTACAGAATTTACTTGTGCATTATGGCTGAGCAAAAGCTGTAAGCACTCTACATGGTCTGTAAAAGCAGCAGCATGGAGGGGCGTTCTGAGGAGAAAGGAGGAAAGAACAGCACATTTTGAAAAGTGGGCGAATTAGAAGGCCTCAATAAGATTCTACTCAGAAGCATGAATTGTACAAACCATGCTTAATAGCATGCTAAATATTTAACACATTATACTAAAAATGGTATTGGTACACATGTCATACAGTAATGTTATTTTTTTTCTATAATAGCAAACGGGCAAAATGAAGCTACATCTATTGAATTACATAACCTGCCTTATTCTGGGTTGGGGAGAAAATAGAGCTACAGGAGAATACAAGGAAAGTGAACACAGAAGGGTGTATGTGAAAGTGAACAGAACAGACTACAATTATTCAGACCAAGGTTCCAGTCTTGAATACTGAACCAACACTTTAGAATCAACACTTCCCACAGCTAAATATTGGGTACACTGCCAGAGAAAAACCATTTGGGTAGCTCTGGCTAATCATCTAAGACAACCACAAGGTGTATGACACACTTTCAAATGTTTGGTGAACCAAATGTAGGACCTGGCTGGGGAGGAGAAAATATGGAAAAATCGTTTGGAATGAATGAAATGTTGTTTAAGACAAAGCTTTGCTCATTCAAAATATGCAATGTGTCAAACTGAACAATTTTATGTGTTATTCAAGTTTTAGAGGATTAATTTTATGTTATTAAATCAATAAGAAGAAAACAGACCTATAAGCATTGTCTGTGGGGTGGATTCTATGAAGTATTCAGAATTTACATTTTTTTCCAGGTTTCCACATTTCTAAAAACACTGCCTCTATATTGTTTGGATCTTGCACAAGTAAACCATAGCTCAGAATTTCCATTAACCTCCACTGACCATTTTGTCAGCTTCAGTCATTCTTTGACTTTTCCTCCTCCAGCAACCTCCTCCGGGGAAAGCTCTAGATAGCATTAGCTGTCCGCCTAGGCAGGACTTAGTCATGTGGTGCTGTCTGCAGGACTGGAGTCAGTTACACAGTGCTGGCCACAAAGCCAGGCCTAGTTATACCCTAGGCCAGTGGTCCGCAACCTTTTTCAGGCTGCGGACCGGCAGCGGCAGGGAGGGCGATCGCCCAGCCGTGTATGCCCGCATGCGTGTTTGCACCATGCGTGTCCACACACGTGCATGCATGGCTGAGCATGGCACAGATGCGCATGCACGACTCGGCTGCGTATGCACGCATGCACGGGAGTGCCTTGTGTGCACGTTTTGTGGCCGCGCATGGCGCAAACACGCATGTGCTGCTGGCACGGCCCTGCAGAGCCAGGGCCTTCGCGGCCCAGTGCCAGGCTGGTGGTTGGGGACCACCGCCCTATGGAACATGTCTGGACTTGATGGTGTCAATTCACTTTCTCCTGTGTACCACTCTTCACATGATTTTCTGTTTTCCTCCTCCTGGCAGCCTTCATATCCTTCCAGTCAGCTTGGTGTAGTGGTTAGGAGCGTGGACTTCTAATCTGGCGAGCAGGGTTTGATTCCGTGCTCCCCCACATACAGCCAGCTGGGTGACCTTCGGCTCACCACAGCCCTGATAAAGCTGTTTTGACCGAGCAGTAATATCAGGGCTCTCTCAGCCTCAGTTACCTCACAGGGTGTCTGTTGTGGGGAGAAGAAAGGGAAGATGAATGTAAGCTGCTTTGAGACTCCTTCGGGTAGAGAAAAGCGGCATATAAGAATCAACTCTTCTTCTTCTTCCCCTGCTTCCTTTTCTCTTTCTCACCTATCAACCAACCTACCTTTAATTTGTTCCCCATCTTCAGTTATAGTGACAATTTACTTCATGTACCCCACCTTTTCTTATACTGTGGACACAAAGCAGCTTACATTCCCTTCTTATTTTACCCTCACAAGAACCCTGTAAGGTACATTTGGCTGAGTGTTTGTGACTGACCAAGGTGTGTGTGACTGAAAGGGGCAAAACGGGGATTTAAAGCTGGGTCTCTCAGATTCTCATTCGGAAACCCTGCACCAGGGGTAGTCAACCTGTGGTCCTCATGGACTACAATTCCCATGAATGCTGGCAGGGGCTCATGGGAATTGTAGTCCATGGACATCTGGAGGACCACAGGTTGACTAACCCTGACCTACACCACACTAGGGGTGAATCTGCACTGGGCTTTTTATCCTTGGGGACTCCAAATTAAAGAAAGTCATCTACACATTATTTGATTTCCATTTTGATATTTAGCACTTTAAATTTTCCCTCTGCAACATCTATGATTGAGCAGAAGTGACACTACATTTCCCCCACAATATCCAGGAGTGGATATAACTCACTACATTTGCAGAAACTGCTCAGAGATTTGGCCATGTTGAAAATTAAATATATTGATTATTCATACAATAACATATCTATGTGCAAATACAAATTACGTCAATGAGCTGGCCTTAAGGAGAATCCAGAAACAGTAACTTGCAAACAAGGTAAAGGTAAATCTTTTGATAGAGTAAGATTTGTTACCCATAACTATCTGTTATGTTTTGGGCACAATTTAAGAAGCTATTTACCTACATAAGGGGCACCTTTGCACTACATTAAAGGTGTAGTTCCTGCTGTATTTTGTATGCATATTTCATTCAAAAAGGCCTTAATTTTATTACAAAAAACAGAGAAGCAGATTTTAAAACAAAGAATACATTTTAATGCAACATTTACAACCTTACCTTCCTTTTGCATCTGTGCAATTTACAATGCCTGATCCTAGTGTATCAATTAACATTTCTGCAGCACCTTCATTATCATTGATCCTATCAAAAATTTAAAAAACAATTACTTCCAAAATAAATGAACTTCGTTAAAATCTGTAATAATATCTGCCATAGTAATAAAGAAGTTGCTTACACTGCACAATGCAATGGGCTGAAGGAATTCCCTTCCAGTTTCTGGAACACTTCCTGATCCAAAAGAAGTTCCACACAACTGTCGTGACCTACAATAGCAAGTGTAAAATAAGACTACTGGAAGACTTAACTTCTAAAAACGTGAATAGACTCTGGTCTGTTATTAAATGATGTGCCACCTTAGAAACCATGCAAGATTCTGACACACTCAGAATGTTATCTTTCTTCTCCCTGTCAGACGGCATCCATTACTAACCATAGAAAGGGAAAAGGAGCACATAAGCAAAGCCTCTTTTCCAAAAAGCAGCCAGAATAACAGGAGGATTTGATAAATTTCTAGCTGTTTATGTGGTTGGAAGTCAACTGCTAGCAATGCTCATAAGTGAATAAAAGGTTGGGTCTGGTAACATGGTCTTGGATGACTTTTAGTGGATAGCTGCAACACTTCCATACATTTACTCTAACTACCATAATAGTTACACAGTGCTGAAACCAAGTGTATAAGAAATTCATGAACTCACCCTATTGATACCGAAAAATTGTTTATTGTCTATGCACTGAGACATCTTTTTCCTGCCTGTACTAAAGGATTTACTAGCATGTGTGGTTGGCAACTGGCTGTTTCTTTCAGACTCCATGACCAGCTGTAGGTCTCCGTAACAGGGCACTGCAGGGAACTGCTCGATTCTGGAAATAATTCTGTAGTTATGCTGGATGCTTCTATTGTTCTGTTAGGTTCCCTGGCTACCAGTTCATACATGGCAATGAGCTAGGAGGTGTGAAGAGATTGAGCTGGAACTGTTTAATACCACCGTTGGACCAGTGGGTCCAATTATTGCTAGTTTGAGCGGAAAAACAGAAAAACAGAATCCATCAAACCCGGGGTGGCCAAAACTGTGTCTCTCCTGATGTCCATGGATTACAATTATCATGGCAGGGGCTCATGGTGATGTCACTTGGATCTTGTGGTTCCTGACAGAAGGTATTGGCAGATCTTTTCATTTCAAACAACAGCTCTTTTTGACTTCTCTTTCCCTCCCTGAAAATGCGGGAAATTGTTCAGCACTGAAAAATACTCTGAAAAATCTTTTGGAATAAGTGAAATTTTTAAGACAAGGTTTTACTCACTAATGAGCATTTTTATGTCAGACAATCTGTAGCAAGAGAAGATAATTCCTGTCTACAACAACTTTTCAAGAATCAGCTTACTGTTTGAGTGTGCATGATTATTTTTACCAACTATTAATATAATGTTTGATGATTATACATTATTGAAGAGTTTACTATTTTCAATATTAAAGTTACGTTTCACTTGCTCTCCAAACATGCTGGTAGTGACTATCTGAGTGACTATCTGAGAATGTTTCTATTCAAAATACTATATCTTTTCAATTATTAAAAATTCGTAGTAAATAGGACGTGTATATTTGCTATTTTTACTTCTTGAAAGAAAAGTCATTTATATTTTGACTTGCGTAAATATGCCAAAATGTACAATTTTATACAGGATTTAATTTATAAATTGCAAATGTTTTGTTATTAAAGTGGTGATTTAAGTCTAGATTTTAACAGCATAAATTTTAAACTCCCCCAAATTTCCATTTGTTTCCAAAACACAGCCATTGGTTCCCCAACACTAAGAGTGGCTTCCAGTTTTCCAGAAATCTCTTGCAGAGGGATTATGGGATCTCTATAGATAACAAGCCACAAGAAATAAAGAACTACAGTGTGAAAGGGAATCAGATAAAGTCTTCCCTACTTGTTCTTGGGTCAGCTAAAATGTGTTCTGTTGTGTTTTATCCGACACACTTTTTACAGGCATTTAACTAAAACAGGTATTCTCAACCATGGTTTCATAAAACCCTGGGGTTTCTTTACAGCCTTGGAAGGGTTTCCTCAATGGGTGGGAGTTATTTTTTAATATATTTTTAACATCTGTTAAACATTTATCGTGATATAGCCATATTTGGTCATGTCAACCTCCCCCACTCAAAACAGTGAATCATAACCAGGAGGGGGTGGGAAGAGGAGGGGCCCCAGGTGGGCATAGTACACAGCTATGCTTCCCAACCATACTCTGCATGATTGCACCACTTCTGGAGTTTCTCAAAGCCTCAAGACTGTTTCAAGGGTTTCACAATGGTAAAAAGGTTGAGAAAGGCTGAACTAAGGAATGGAGGTGATATTGCTTAATTCTCTGATGCAGTTAAACCTGGTGCCAGCATCCAACAATGTTTGTCAATTATAGCATTATCTGGTACACAACTGTATTTACCATTGTAACAGGCCCAGTGCAATGACGTGTATCCCTGATTGTCTGCTAGGGCAGGTACTGGCTCCCCAGATGCCATTGGCTGTAAGAGCGCTCCTAGTACCCCAATATGTCCACACGCAGCTGACAAATGTATAGGTGTCCGTCCTCTGCAGTCTCGTAGTATAGACTTAGCACCATGCTGAAGCAGTGCTTCTACGCATTCCTCATGCCCAGTAACTGCCTGCAAAATACAACACACATATTTCGGCAGGCGCTGATATGAATCAATTGAAAATCAAGAACTGCCTGTGATCTTTAAATTCTCTACCATAACAGGAGTGCACAACTCAAATAGCTATGTGAGAGAACAGATCTCAACTGGTGATGCCCCCCCACCCCGGTCTCTATTTTGTGATGATAATCGCTTCATTAGGTTCCATAAGCATTGCATAAAGACACCAAAACATTGCCTCTCAGTGGTTTGTCTGGGAACTTATGACGGGAAATTTCTCTGTTGCATCTCAAGGACTTGCATTTCAATAAAGAAATTTCCTCATTAAAGTCGACAGTATTGTCCTACTCAATCATCTTCAAAGAAAGGCAGGTAGTACCTACAAGCCACAAATGCAACCAAGTTTATGTAATTCTCTTTAGAAAAAGTAAAAGCTCATACGTGCTTCTGTTTCTCAAAAAAAAGGGGATTAGGACAGAATAGTGGCAATGGTTTCTCTTACCCCTCTGTGCAGTGCTGTTCTTCCCCATTTATCTTTGGCATCTACATTTGCTCCTTTGTTAAGCAGTGAATAGACACAATCTGTATGCCCATTGAGAACAGACAACATCAAAGGAGTTCTAGAAGAGTAAAAAACTAAATGAGAACATATAGATTTCCACAGTAAGTAAGACAGCAGGGAAGAACATTAGCAAATACAGGCCTGAGGACATCCCTGCCATATAACCAGCAGTCCTGGGATATGAACAAGTGAAGCCAGTTGCACAACTGACTATGCACCAAAGGCAGCACATAAACAAGTAAAATCACTATGCGCAACATGCTGTGATGTCCCTTACAGAATTATACTGTAGCAGCCAACAAGGGACAACAGCAAAGTTGCTTTGATATTTCCACAATTATTTGAAGATCACCCTAAGCCAATCTCACAATTCAGCTGTTTGAATTAACTCACTAGAATAATGCAACTACTAGAACCTGTTGAGACAAAAAAGAACCCCCCTTCAAAAAAGTGTGCAACGTACTGTCCATTTCCATCTTGAATGTCCACAGCATTCTGTGGCTCTGCATTTCCTATCAACAGCCGTAAGCATTCTGAATGACCATTCGTGGCTGTAAAATATTAACATAAAACATCAGAAAGAGCATAATCATTGGGTAAAAACAGAAAAAGGAGTTCTAAATCAACACTTGGATATTAGTTTTCAGAAAGTCACTAAAAACTGGTTTTACACCAAGTCAAATCTCTTCAAAATCTTCAATATATGTTAACAGTATTCAATGCTAAGAATATATCAGCTAAACCTTCGGGGAGGACGGTATATAAATCTAAATAAATAAATAAATAAAAATATGGCAACGATATTTCTGAATTATAAAACTATACACACACACGGTACTCACCCCTTATAAAATTTATTTTATTCATCCATCTGCAACTAGCCACCTTCCATCTAATTAGCAAGCCTCATCACCAGCCTTTCTCAACCTTTTTACTGTTTGAAAACCCCCAGAAACATTCTTCAGGCTTCAAGAAACCCCAGAAGCGGTGTGATCATGCAGAATATGGTTAAGAAGCATTGCTGTGTACATGCCTATCTGGGGCCCCTCCCCTTCCCACCCCCTCCAGGCCCATCACTGGCCATTCTGGGATAGATGGGTGGGTTGGCATGACCATCTATTGTCATATCACCTGATTAATGTTTAACAAATTACAAAAATATATTAAAAATGAATTAACTCCCACCCATTCAGGAAACCTTTACAGGGCCATCAAGAAACCCCAGGATTTCACAAAACCTTGGTTTAGAAACCCTGCTCATCACATACACAATTTTTAAAAAATAGAACATGCACAATCCAATTTTAAATTGGGAGACACAGACAGGAAGAATGTACTTTAAGTTTTTAAATAGATATTATGAAGCTAACAACTGGAAACTAACTACTGTTTTTGAAAACTGGCAGCTATTTCATCCCAAGAGGAAAATCTTGTGGCTGTGTCCGTCCCTTGACCAAATTTGCAATGGGCATGAAAGACAGAACAAAACAAACAATAATAATAATAAAATAATAAAAATCAATTCCACCACCAAATTCCTCCATGATGCAATATTTATTTCTAATTAATGGAAATGGCTGCTAGCTGACAGCATTTTTAGTTGACCATGCAGTTTTTGTCCAGGAAGTCCTGGTTTGATGTTAAAAACTGAGGTCTGAGATCCAGTTCACAAATTAACATAGATTGATTATCACATCTAAAGTGTAAAAAACTGTTTGCTTCTAGCATATTCACATTATGTTACCTTATGGACAAATTCAAATGGGGTGGCCACATTGGCTTGTTGCAGCAAATTAAAGTAGTCTCGTGGTACCTTACAAACTAATAGATTTATTGAAGCATATGCTTTTACGGATTATAGTCCACTTCATCAGATACATGAAGTAAAAGCAAAACACAGCAGAGGAATAGGAAAATAGTTTGTGAAGACTAGGTTAACAAAAATCCTGACATGTAAGAGATATAGTTCTAACACTGATTACAACTATAAGCAGTGACTGACCATTCACAACAGGTATAACTGGTGGTAAGAGGAAATTTTATGAAAATTACTGTACTACTACCTGATAGACACATGAACACCTAATACCAAAATCTACCAAATGTTACATAAAATCTATATGCTTCCAGCTACCACCACACAATTCACTGTCTATAGGCAAGCATTATGTTATAACCACATCTGCTCTAATAGCTTGGACATAGGCTTGCACCCAGGCTGGTACTCAATATAAAACCTATTGACCCAAGACAGATTAACAACAGGGCGGGCGGCAGGAAGTCAGGGGTGCTGGCAGGAAAGCAGTGGAGCCGGGGGCTCAGGCGGCGGCATCTCTCGCCAAAAGACTACCCCCCCCCCCCCAGGCCTCAGTAAAATTGTCAAGCGTTGACCGGTCCCCGGTGATAAAAAGGTTGGGGACCACTGATCTACCTCAAGCTTCTACCTCAAGCCAGCCCAAACTAGATTTCTTTCACACAGACCTGGTAGGGAAAAAACAGATACTTAGGGCCTTTCCGTATACCATAAATATAGTGAAATGCTTACCTGGTGAAGACGTCACATTTTGGACGTTCCAACATCCCGCATCCAAGCAGCAAACCGCTAGCTATATCCTCCAATTTTAAAGCGTAGCTGGGGAATCGCGTAAAGTGAATTTCCCAGCCTAAAAAGTGTGAGCTAAAGGAGAGCAACCAGCAGGCCACCAGCAAAAGACATGTGTGGAGGCGAAGAAGCGCTATCCCCGCCTTCAATGTTCCGCCATCGTACCTGCCTACCTTCTCCCAGGGACGGGTTTGTTTTGGAGGGTTTTCTGAGAGAAAACTGCCAGGAGCAACAAATAGGCAACAAGCTCAGATGCCAACTTTATCCTCATATCTACTAGTAACAGCTATCTTCTATTATTATAATGTGGCTTTATAGAGCACCCTCCCTGTAAACAGGCTCAGGGTGGTTCACATCATACAATATAGAATCATGAAGTTGGAAGGAGCCATGCAGGCCATTTAGTCTAATCATGTGTGCTTCCAGCTCAACATGTGTGCTATTCAAATTACAATTAAAACATAAATTGCAGTGCTCTGATTTCCCCTTTTTGAGTTTATCTTTCAGTACCCCAGAGATGAATGGAGGTAGGCCCATAAATTTTACTGGCTGCACTGGCTTGCTCTGGCCTCAACTACAAGCCTGATGGAAGAGCGCTGTTTTACAGGCCCTGTGGAACTTAGGTAGATCTATCAGAGCCCGGGTCGCAATTGGCAGCTCATTCCACCAGGCTGGGGCCATGGCCAAAAAGGCCCTGGCTGAGGCCAAACAAACTTCTTTTGGGCCAGGGACCACCAATATGTTAATATCTGATCTTAATGTTAGGGGCATAGTGGGGGAGATGGTTTCTTAGATACGCAAATGGCCTTGAAGGTTAAAACCAAAACCTTAAACTTTATCCGGAATTCACTCAGCAACCAATGCAGCTGCTGAAGGGCAGGTTGTATATGGGTCCTCCATGGTGTCCTGGTAAGGACCTGAGCAGCTGCATTCTGTAACAGTTGCAATTTCTGGTTCAAGGCTAAGGATAGGCCCACATACAGTGGAGTTACAGTAATCTAGCCTAGAGGTGACTGTTGCACAGTTGATAGGCCCACATACAGTGGAGTTACAGTAATCTAGCCTAGAGGTGACTGTTGCACAGTGATTAGGTTTTCCAGGGTCAGGTAGGGCACTAGTAGCTTTGCCTGGCGAAGATGGAAAAACAACAGGTGTGCTACTTTTTCGATCTGAGCCTATATTTTAAGAGAGGAATCAAAGACCAATCTCAAATTCCTGAGATTCTGATCAACCATATGATCAGAGGCCTGTTCATCTGTTTATCCACCTACTTGATATACACTACTATTTGTCAACAATAACCTCTGTAGCTAGTTATGATAAATGGATTGATCTTAACATAAAAGAATAAATGGACAAAAATTGAGCTCAAAAGAGGCAACATTCAGAGTCCTGGGGAAAACATTTTAATTCATGGGACGCACCAATGCTAACCTTTAAATGCTGTTTTAAACCAAGGAACTTCAAAGGAATACTCCAACAAGAAATTGCTGAATTAGTATGTATCAATAGGTCGATAATTCTTGCATGGGCTTTTAACACATTTTTTTCTTTCCCTCTGCTAAATATGTATTTCACGGAGAGAGGTTTCATTTCATGGATCTCATCAAGTGGGCTCTTACTCACAAAAGATCAATGCTTCAATACATTTGTTAGGGCTGGATCCTGGAAATCTGTTGTACTACTGGAGGTGATCTCCTCTAGCAGAAAGAGCCTTTCCCATTTACAAATGGCTCCTTTTTGCACCAGGAGAAGACTTTCTGCTGGAGAAAAATGCCTACATTAGCACAATGGATCCACATAATACAAAGCTTTTAATAAATATTAAACCTAAGCAATTTAAGAACCACCAACAGTAGGAGATCTGATCAGAGCTATCTCATTTTTCTATTTAATACCTTGTATAACTAAAAAATTAAACCTCAAATGATTTACCTGCAGCATGTATTGGTGTTCGCTTTACAACATAGTCTTTCACCAAGATAGATGCTCCCTGATTAATGAGTACATCCACACATTCAACATGTCCCTTAAAAGCAGCAAGGTCCAAAGGCGTTCTTCCATTATTGTTCCGGACATCAAGATCCAACAAAGACCGCACTAACACTTCCAAAGCATGATGGTGTCCATGGTAGGCCTGAAAAATGTTAACAGAGATGCTACGACAACACATAATCAGAATCAAATATCAAAAAATCAGATCTGAAGTCAATTTTTAAAAGTCTGAAGCATTAGCAAGTGTCAGAAGTTACTGACCTCTATACAAACTTCAAATGTGAGTCAAAGCTCTGTTAAATCATCCAGAAAAATTGTGTGTGTGCTTTAAAATAGATCAATAATCAATATTTGTTGAACTGATTACTTACAGCTAAGTGCAATGGACTAATTGGTGCCCTGCTGTCTGAATCATTCAGCATGTCAGTTCCTGAAGTTTCCATTAGCTAAACAGAAAAAAGATAGTTGACAGCACAATTTATTATTTTTAAGCTGATAGATACACAGCAGGAACATATGAGTTCACTGACAGTTGAAGCACCAAGTTGTGGATTCGTTTTTTTTGTTTTTTGTTTTAGTTCAATTGCATAATCTATTTCATTTTTAAAAGTGTATAAATCTTCATTCATATTTTGTCTTCACATGCTCATATTGGAAACGGTCTCAAGAACAGATGACACTAGTTTCCAATCCCAGTGCTAGAATTTTATTCAGCAGCTCTTAAAGCTTGGCTTCAGTGCAAAGTTGAGGGCTACACCTCTGGTTTCTTAACTGGCTCCGAACATACCTTTGACATGAATTTCCTCTTCACCTCCAAATTACTTTCTGCTGCTGCAGAAACTGATGACTTCTGAAGCCAAAAGGTCAAAGGAGTGAAAATAACCATTGATACCAACAAAGGTCCTTCTCTTCTGAGGTATGGAGGACATTTTGATGGGTTTTCCCACCAATCACTCAGGGAGGCAGGACTAAGCTTCTTCAGTCAGTCAGTAACCTTTTATTGGCATAAAATATGTATAAGACATATAAAAACCTTTTATGCCAATAAAAGGTTACTGACTGACTAAGCTTCTTTCCACTTCCTGTCTCCTCATGTGGGACAATCCCCAAGTCAGTTTTGGGACTCCTAGAACTAATCTTAACTGTATAGAAACATATACTTGCAACCAACTTAGGAATTATAACTCTGGTACTTTTAACAGGAATGGAATAGGTGCACTGAGGTAGGAGTAGGAGTGTGGGACAACACTTGGGTGTTGTCCTACACAAGGAGACAGGAACCGTAAAGAAGCTTAGTCCTGCCTCCCTGAGTGATTGGTCGGAAAACCCATTAAGATGTTCACCAATCTCTGAAGAAGTCTCTTTAACTACCCTCCTTGGTACTCAAGATACTATTTTGACAGCATCTGAGGTGTTGAATATGCCTTGGGAAATGCAGCTCTTGTAGATTTATGACATTCTGTCAGGGATCCATGAAACTATATTTCCCAGGAAGAGAAAGAGGCATGGAAGAACATCTTTCCTCCTAGCTATGACATATATTAGGGAGAGAAGAAAAAACAGGCAGGGAAATTCCTTTCTTCTTCCATTTGGACTACTGTCACTATTACTTGCCTACACTACAGCAAGTAAGTTAGGCTGGGAACTTTGGGAAGGGGGGAATCCAATTTTGCCTCTACTGATTCACGAATGGGCATAATACGCTTTCCAAGGTATTCTGGACTTTTGATAAATTAGCTATTTTCCAATTTTAGTCAAGTAGCTTGGTTTTTCTGAGGTTAGTAAATATTGATGTATAAAAATAGGACATTTTGCAGGTCATTAATTCACAGGACCGCTATAAGTCGGAAGCAACTTGACAGCACAACACACACATTTCAGGAAAGTATGCACTTTTATTATTACTAGGGTATAAAATGTTGAAATTATATAGGTATTTTCATACCAGATATCTTTATACTTACCACATCTAGAGGCGTTTCACTGGCAATCTGAAATGAAATCATGCTTTCAAATTAAATGCTACAATACATTAAGAGCTCTAGCATACCAATACTAGCATTCAAAGGCAAACTCCCCCCCATTTCCCAACTTAAATTAATATGCACAAACAAACAGTAATCCAAGTATGTATAATTCTTAGCAGATCTATTTTCTATTTCATGTGTTCCCTAACACCAGTTCTTCACAACGTAAGGCAAACCTGTTTTGGAAGTTTCTAGAGTCATTTGTGATACAACATAAGGACTTGCAGTGCAAAGAAAAAAGTTTAAAATCCCACTAGGCAACCCAGGCTCTCAAATATTCCGTAAGTAAGACTTTGGTCTCCACCTTAATTTTAAATACATAAAACAAGCCACAAACTGTGCTACTAATTTCACAAATAATGCTCTTTTCAAAACAAAAACTTCCCTACACATACTGTCTCAATAATACAAAAAATAAATAAAAAAATTACACATATTTCCTGCTATACAGTTTTCATAGTTAAGTTCACTTACCAATTCAAGGCATAAGCGATGACCATAAGCAGCAGAATAATGAACAGCATTGTATCCTTGCTTGTCTCGAATACCTGGATTTGCATCATTTCTTAATAAGTATTCCAGGCACCTATGAAACATAAATGGTATTTTGAGCAACTAGAGCAGCCTTTCTCAACCTTTTTACTCTTGAGAAAGCCCTGAAACATTCTTCAGGCTTTGAAAAACCCCAGAAGTGACGACAGCAGGCCACATCTCCCTGCCACACTCCCGGAAGCCATGGCACCAGAAGTCACACCACAGAAATATATAGGCATATCTATATATCTATATCTATAATCCAATCCGAAACCCTGGCTGAGAAAGAACCCAGGAACCCTGAAAGCAGTCTCCTTTCAGTTTAGGCAACCGGTATAATCAAATGTGAAAACACTGTCCGTGTGTTCAATGCTGCTATGGTTTTGAATTAGACCCATACAAGTTAACAACAGTACTTCTGAAAATGCTGTGAACGTTCCTTATCTGAAGTGAACAGAAATAGTAAGCCCTTACATTTTTTCTAGCTGACATTCTAGAATATACTTTCTTAATATTTAATGCTTTTTTGGACTATAGCAAATTCCTTCTAAATATGCATTCCAAAATGATGGTTCAAGAGCTGCTCCCAAGCCCAATTCAAGGTGTTGGTTGTGACCTTAAAAGCCCTACCTGATTTGGCACCAGAGTATCTGATAGATCAGTGGTTCTCAACCAATTACTCTACTTAAAAGAACCTAATGTGCATCTGTTAAAAATAATGGGTAATGTAAAAAAACTCATCTAGCAAGGGTTTTTCAATCTTGAATTCATTAGCAAACATACAGGATTAAAATTGTGAACATCGTTCAGTTACTTTTTATGCAATAAAAAAAGGTCTGTATACCACCAAAAAACATATGTTCAGAAGAACTGCTAAAATCAATCATTTCAGGATTCCAAAGGACTTTCTTTGAATCACTTTCAAATCCCAATATCACCGCTTTTAGAACTCAAGCTCCTGGCTCTGCAAAATAGACAGGCATTTCAGTGTCAACTAGGACATCATATTTGATGGGTACTCTGGTACTTCGGAATCAGCTGAGAAATTCAGGAATACAGGAGAGACTGAAAAGAGAGTTGAAAAATATATCTGCCTCGGATCCTACACTGCACCACCAAAAAACGCTCTTGGAATTAATTCTGTGTACTCCTAAGAATTATTCCATTGTAATTAGTAATCCATGCAGTTATTTTTGGGAAAAATTACCTAGATAAAAGAAAACAAGTTACTGGAATGAAGAGGGTATGGATAATGTTTGCCCACAGGTATGATGCCAATATATTTGCAGTACTATCTCTTACAATGCAATCCTGAACAGACTTCATGGTCTAAGAGCTTAGAAGGGTTTAATTCTATTTAGAATTGCATTGTTAGTGGTGGAATGGAGAAATTGAGGGAAAATTAGGGGGAAACTCTCCAAGTATATGTAGTTTCTTTTCACTACCACTGTCGCTCTGATTTGTTTCTTTTATCTGTTTATCTATTCATCTATACTGGATCTCCAGAACCTACAAATTCCTCTCCGCATTTTATAAAGGCAGATAACTAAGTTAAAGTTGCATCAAATTTCTCCCATTTATTCAGGGGGAAAATATTTTAGTTCTACGCAATTAAAAAGAAAGTAAATGTTGACAACTTCCTTTAAAGTTGATGTTTCGTCATATCTTTAACTCAATTTTAAAATAATGACCCCTCAAGTCTTAGGAGACAGATGGATGTCCCAAAAACATTATTACTACTATTAGCTTGTGCAGAAAAATGAACATATGAGGAACAAAAAAAGTTCAACTGTCACCACGTAATGACTGTTTCTGGTAATACTAAAAAGGAGAAAAATACAATGCATATGATTACTCAGACTAGCAACTTGGCAAGGAGATTCTTAAACAAGATTCTGAAAATTGTGCTATACTTACTTCCCATCAGTATCGGATGCAGCTGCATAGTGCAGTGGCGTACAGCCCCTTTCATCAAGGTCATTTACACTAGCTCCAGAACCCACAAGGGCAAACAGGCACTGGTAATTACAATTGGCAGCAGCATAATGCAGCGGAGTTCTGTGGTATGTTTATTAAGAAAAAAATTATGTACATAGTAACAAAGTTGCTTCTGACACTTAACATATGAGCTCAGAAATTATTAAAATCCTATAAACATAAAATTCAATACATGTATGCCAAAATCCTGGACTGGCTTTCAGATATTAATTATGAAATTCAGGTATACATTCATTCCTTTACATTGGCAATAGGTCTTATGTAAGGATATATGGTTGACACTGCTCAGTAGTTGGGGTGGCAAGGAGCAGTGTTGTTCCCTCGCAGCAAATGGGAAGGGGGAACCAATATGAACAGAGTAACTTTATTTACGAGGTTTGGATTTCGGTGGGAGATGAAGGGAGACCAAAACCAGATATATAGCATTCTGCAAAGGGCAAAGTCTAAAGGAAATAAATATCTCAACCAAAGACCTCCTCGATGAAGTACACAAGGATGCAAACTAGGTCTTGTGTTTTCTTAGGGCATAACTGACCAACTCCAAAATTAGCAAAAACAAAACAAAAAAAACCTGACTCATTTGAAGCATGTGACTAATTGAGATGATAGTCAGTACAAACATCTGTGACTTTCTGCATTCAAAGCCTATACATGTTCTAGCCAGTTAAGAATTAGACCCCCCAAGCTTCCTTTCAGAGTAAACCACGACATCCCTTAGCCTCTCTTGGTAATCCCAACATATATTGGTAAATAATGGCAAGGAGAATGGAACCGGGTCATTTACAAAAAGCAATTGGCAGTAAATTGCAAGTCCAACTAAGTGTTAAATATTAGTATACAATACTTATTTGACAGATCAAGATGGGTAGCCATGTTAGTCTGTCTGTAGCAACAGAAAAGAGCAAGTGGTCCAGTAGCATTTTAAAGATGTTTATGTCGGGGTATGAGCTTTAGTGTGTCTCAGTGACTTATGAAAGCTCATAGCATGCAACAAATTTTGTTAGTCTTTAAGGTGCTACTGAACTCTTGCTCTTTACTAATACTTATTTGAATATTAATCAGAGTACAAGGTAAATATTGACCTTTTCCCAGTAATAGATGGAAATTTGATTGTTAATCGAAGGAATTTGGTTGCCCTTGAAATTTATCAATAAAGGTCAAAATAGCTGAGATACTGCAGTGGATACTGTTTCTATTAAAAGCTACCCATGTCAGCCACTGAATCATTATGATAGTACAATGAATATATGACAAGTATTTAACAAGATAAAGATTTGGTATTCAGACTTCTTGTAGTAAGCAGACATTGAAATTATTTGATAAATTCTGTGTACAGAAAAACATCATTATGACTTACCTTCCAAATTTGTCTTTTGTATTGAAGTCTGCACCTGTGTTGAGTAGCAGATTTAGGCACTCCAAGTTTCTGAAAAACAAAATTGGACAGTGAAAGCTTTGTTTTAAAGAAAAGTGATGTTATATTACACATATCAGCATTGGTTTACAAATATCATACAATATTTTTCAGAAATTATACCATCATGACAGGCTAAACAGATATAGTTGATTAATTATATATACAACTTTATACACATAATTATATATACAACTGTATACACTGTCAACAATCAATTGAATATAATGTTTTATATACGTAGTTCAGGTTTTAAACATTTAAACAACAGCAAAAAGACTTCCCTAGCATCCATTCCATTATGCTTAATGAGGGCAGAATGTAAATACTCTCAGAGATATCATTCCAAAATTACTTTATATATTTTCATAATATACCAGTTTAAATATTTTGAATAAATACTTCTCTGTAAACGCCAAATTTTGAAACTGAAAATACAAAATTAAGCTTAAGCTGTTTTGCTTATCTAAATACTTCAATATCCTACATTTCCCTTACATGATAAAAAGATTGATGCAAAAGTAAACATCACATAGTGCGTTCATTTATGTCTAAATATTACACAGATATTACAAATCCCTCAATGCAGTTTTTGTGGTGTCTTGTTAATGAGGATGACTGTAGACAGAATTCCCTTTTATCCTCCCAAACCACAAATTTTAAAAGTGGCTTGAAACCATGAAAATACACACCCTCCTGCTGCAGCTGCATGAAGACACGTCCTGCCAAAATCATCTGGCGTATCTACGTCAAAGCCTGCAAAAGAAGTAACCCTCTTTGAAATGTGTATCTTCTGCCCAGTTTTTAATGCTTAAAATAAAAGAATGCGCCTATATACAGTGGTTGAAGCAAAAAATCACTTCCTCTATGAAGTAGCTTGTTATGAAACATATATTCAGCTAAAATTACAATGTACCTACACTTGCAACATAAGTGCCTTTAAAAAAATTATTTGGGGGCTGGGGAAAGAAAGTTTCAGTCCAGGACATACCTGCTGTGTTGTGATTGGTGGCTTGCTGTGATTGACAAGCCAAGGAGCGAAATTTGGAGTTCAGCTTGTTTCCCTTGCAGCCTCGTCAGAAAGCAAAAAGCCTTGATGGGTCAGAGGGAAAATGCGGGAGGGGTCTCCCCATGAGGAGGGCTGCAAATGCAAGATTTACCATCCCCCATTTGCCAGCAGGAAGCCACTTGTGTTTTACCTCTCTGTACAGAAACGGGGCTGATGGGAAGTAGATTCAGGTGGACAAATGAAAACAAATCTTTACACAGCAAGTGATTAAAATGATGAATTTGCTACCAGAGGACATAGTGATGGCTAAAGGTATACACAGCTTTAAAAGGGAACTAGACAGATTCATGGCAGATAGGTCTATCAGTGGCCAGTAGCCATGGTGACTAAATCAAACCTGGTGACTAAAGGCAACCTCCATGTTCAGAGGCAGTAAACCTCCAGATACCAGTGCCAGAAGGCAGCATCAGGGGAAGGCCTCAAATTCTATATCTGGTTGCTGGACCTCCAGAGAAGCTGGTTGGCCTGTTTGAGAGATGGGATGCTGGACTAGATGGACCACTGGTCTGATTCAGCATGGCTATTCTTATATTCTTATGACAGAAAGTGGAAGGACGTCTACTTATCTGTCTCAGGGAGTTAATATGCTAATCATGATTTAAAAGAAAGGCCATAGTAAAATGAGGTCAGATTACATTCTAATGACAAATACAGTATATTCTTACCTATCCCAGGCCTCCTGTTGAGGGACCAACACAGAGACAATACACCACAAGATAGAGTATTAGAGATCTGAAATTCTGCTATTTGTAAATCACTATTGCAATGCCCTATTCACATTTTTCATGGGGTAATAGTTTCTCCCCAAATATTCCAGTTTCTGGAGATTCCCACTAAGCACTTAGTCAGAGTGTACTGCTCATCATTTTGGAGGGCAGAAACTTTCAGACACAAACACGGATATTAACAGACTACAGCCAGCAGCTACTGCTGTCTAAGCAGGAGGGGCAACTCATGGACAGGAATTATTATATCACAGCACATGGAGAGCTACAAATTATCATGAGGACATTCACTTAATTCTGGTGATATTCTGGTTCATATTATTTAGTACCTAACCAAATGAAATTATTTGCATTTGAAGAGTGTGAGTATCTATTTGTAAACTGGAGCAGTTCTAGATGCGCAAATTGATTTGCTCCTCACTATTCCTATACAATAGTCAAAGACATGAAACATCAGGAATTTGTCCAATCAATAAACTATAATGCATTAGTGACTAAAAGATACAAAATAAGTTGACTATTGCATTCTTATCTTACTTATAAATGTCACTGTCAGCTGCATATCACAGTAACAAGCAATTCTGGGCTACTTTCAGACTTTCTATCAAGGGACAAGTTCATTTCTTTCTCACTAAGAACCACTGTATGCTGTAAAGAGGTTAGGTTTCAAACTGCATGTGCATTGTTCACTTGAGTGATTTGACCAACTGTGCATAAATGCCTCCTAGATATAGAAAGGTTAAAACTAACGCATCCTCAGATAAGAGTATGTAATATAGGAAAGCATTTCAAGGGCAGGAAGGACAAAACTAAAGTTACATACAGATTCACAAATCCAAACTACCACATATAAATAAATTTTTGTTTATGATGATACATTGAGAAGCAAACTACTTAAACAAGAGTTGTTGGAAACAAACTTGATTAAATCACCAAGGGAGATACTACTCTTTGTCCTTGCTGTCCTTAAGCATGGTGGCACAGGAGGATTTAGAACAAATGTCCCTTAATGCTTCAAATATAAACAAACTCAGTGTAATGAGAAAAGCACAAACATAAAAATGCAAGACAAATATACTGTGAATTGTACATAGAGCAGTTGTATTTATCATTACAGGGACCTTTTCTGCACGGATGCCACCAAGACGTGATGCCGCCTGGTTTTCGATCTACGCTCAGCTGCCTCAATGTTTCCCACTTCCTCACCGGAGTCCCTTTCCCACGTAGCCCTCTATCTTATCCCAGGTTTCTGCTTCCTGGTGGACCAGAAGTCAGGACTTCCTGCTGAGTTTTTTTCTGTTTTGGCTTGTCAATCAATGTAATGTGGCAGAAACTTCCAATCACCTTCCAGTGCAACATTTGAGCACCCAACCCTTGATTATATCAATTATTATATTCTATAGTATCATAAAAATGATACAAAAGAGCTGAAGTAAAATTAAATTTTGAAAGATCTTACCTGATGAAAGCAGTTTTCTGCAACAGTCTGAAAATCCACTTAATGCTGCCAAATGGAGAGGAAACATTCCATGTATACCCCGCCTAAGATACACCATAATCAGACATCACATTCGCATTACAATCAATCCAGTAATCCAAAGTGTCACACCAAATTTCACATTTATAAGGTTACATTTAATTTCCCTTAGAATTATTTGTCTAAGAAAACCATTTAACTTATTTGAACAAAAACAGTTGTATCTAAATACAATACAGTCTTTCGGAATGACAGTCAATTCAAAAGTGAGCCTTATGCATGTTGACAGGAGAAATATGAATGGCTTTTTTATTTTGGAGGCTATGTTGACATGCTTAACATGTTGTATGTGACAGTATAAACAATGTTAGAATGGTTTAAATGTTCGAGAATTGAGGAATTTACAGGCCGATATGATTTTCTTGACAGACATATATATGTCTTAGATATTTTGGAATACTACAAATCATTGAATGTTACTTACTTTGCAGTGTCAGCATTGCTTGTAATTAATGTGTTGATTAGCAGTTCATGTCCATATCGGGCTGCTATGTGCAAAGGTGTGTTTCCATTCTTATCTTCACAGTCTATTTCAGCTCCTGTAAAGTCAATTGTAACATAACTGTGTTAGTTACGCAGAAATTAATGTGAAGAAAGATCAGGAAGTTTCACAATGAGTATCCATCTCATTGTGCTGCTTCTCGCTTGAAAAAAAATATGGAAAGAGATTTGTGTGGTCTTTCCTTCCTATTTCTAGGTGAAATGAAAATCACACTCAAGGATATCCTGTACAAGTGAGACTTAGATCTGTCACACAAGGAGCTCACAGATCTCAATGCAAAAGGAAACTGAGAATTATATTTCCTATATTATAGTAATCATTTTTAAAAAGGAAGGCTGAGCCATTTTGTTTATTCTTTGAATGTGAAACAGTCCTGCGATTTAGAGGGGAAAAAACCCTAAATACTGATGTTACATGAGCTAATACTTCGCTTCAGAGAAGTCTCCAGTACATTGAACCCACAAAATAATCAGGCACAGAGCTGATTGGCTGGCTTAACTAATATAAAAACTTTGAAAGAGTAATAACCTCCTTTCTGTCCTGGGAGGCTTCTCTTCACCATGTTGGTGACCCATGGCACTGGATAAATGGGACTGTGTACCAGAGTTTAGCTTCAAGAAGTCTAATGTAAGGATATGTCCAAGGTAAACTACACCAGAACTTTATGGGATCAGGACCATACTGGAATTACACCTGACCAAGGGAAAGAATAGACTATGGATTAGAAGATTTCAGAATGGGACTCTTCATAGTTTAAAAATTCACATTTTAAGATACACAAGTAAACGAAACAATCTATTAATGGAATCACTCAAAATGCCAGATTTGCTGTTTCTCACATAACAGTGACATCATTTAAACATCGTTTTTTTCACAGCCAAACACAGCTACCAATCTGGAATTAAAAACATAATTCATATTCAAAATGTTTTCTTGTTACCATTCTGGATGATGGTTTGCGATCTTGAAAATCTTCCATGGATTGCTGTCATATGCAGTGGTGTTTTCCCATCTTTACTCTGGGGAAAAAGAAGTCAACCCATGGCTACCAAGTAATTGCACAAGATCAGCATAGAATTAACATTTTCTGCATTGTATTTCCTTCCCTCCATTCCTGTCAAACGGTTCTGGTGGCAGCAAGCCAAAGCAAAACTGTAGGCTTTTCTGCAACACAGTTGTGAACTACTAACAGTAGCAAATAGCAACATTGTGACAAAATCTCAAAACTAATGCCTTTATGACAATAATCTTTCTAGACGACAGTGAAAGCAGACAAGCACTGACACCTAGCAAAATATCCGCATCCCAAGCTAGAAGACAAAAGTTCTTAAAGCTAGTTTTTAATGTAATCTGCTATAAACATTAATTTGCTTTTAATGTTCACCTTTGAGGTCAACTATACATTGAAGTAATTAATTACGAAGTAATTAACTACGAATATAATCAGAAAAATATTTGTACATGTAATACCTATCAACAGTATTTTCACATTTAAAGAGCAAGGTTTCCCCCTTACAAATACTGTGATAATCTCCTTCTCTGAAACGCCATGTGTAGAAAATAGTCACAAAAGTGTAATAACCTCCTGGTATTGTTTAAATTCCTTAGTTTTAGGGCAGCAGGGACTTGCCCAGTAGCGCCATGTGCAGATCAGAGGAGGGTGATGCAAGGAAGGTTACAGCAGCTCCAGAGTGCTATTACAGGTTTTATCCTCTGGGTTTTTCTCATCTACCCTCCCTCCTTCTTTCATTTGGTTGTAATGGGTCAATTTACAATGCCATGCTATTACTTTATTGCTTTTCTTGTCATAGCCTTGGTGGTTTGGACAATGGAACTTGGGGGGGGGGGGGAGGCCTGGCCTCAGTTTGGAGACTTTGTTAAGGGGTCTTGGAGATAGAACCATTTAGCTGCATGCCCAGTTTGGTGGTTGCCAGTTGGCTTTACCACCAGATGACAAGAGGACCATGCAGCAGCTAATGGCCCCATGGTCTTGCGCCAATTGTGTTATCCCCCCCCCCATCAGCTGAGCTGGGCGACTGTGGTCATCAGGTGGCAGGCAAACTGCCTAATACTGGACCCATCCCCATGCTGTGCTAATGTTCCTTGGCTGTATCAAATAAAAGCTGTGACCGTGCTTTGATCAATTCTGGGTTTGTGTTCTTTATGCTGCATCACCTCTCTATGCCTCTTGAGCCTGCATATCTATACTTCTACACTCTGCCATTGGAAACTGGGTTTTCTTCTATGATAAGAAAAATTACTCGATTTAACTAGTTTGCACATCATATGATTAAAAAAAAAGATATGAGCAATATTCTGGTACATCTTTTTAATGTTTTAATGCTCACAGCCGTTTAATGCATTATTGTGCACTACTTTCAGGCCCACTGTCATTTATTCTGGGTAGTGCTTCAGCTTGCTTTCAGTCCCTCCTTTATAAAATTAACAATTAAACAGTTAAATTCCCTCATGTGAAGGAACAGTGCCAGTCCTTATAGAACACATCTTAGATGGTTGTATGGTTTTGTTAGATATACAAGTTTGTTCCACTAATGACAACACACTTCCCCAGTGCAAGGACCCTCTTTCATCAGGGGAAGTCTTCTTGTACTGCTATTAGCAAAATGGTGTCACAGTTCAACTGGGATTTATCATAGCCTTCTGTACTATCAATGGGATATAGAATGACAATTAATGAACCAGCTTACTACTGAACACTCCCCTATATAATACACTACTACATATATGCTATATATATGCTATATATATGCTATATATATGCTATATATATGCTATATATATATATATGCTATATATATATATATATATATATATATATATATATATATATATATATATATATGCGCTATATATATATATGCTATATATATATATGCTATATATATATATATATGCTACACTACTACAATAAAATGCATGAGTTGAACATATGAGTTTCTGTTTCACAGTATTACATTTTAAAGCAAAATCAATAAAATATCAAAATGTCGTTAAGTATTGTTACAGCTTTTAAAATTCACCTTTCAGTTCATTTTACCTTCATATTCACATCTGCACCATTACAGACCAGAAGTTCTAAACACAATGCTCCCTGGGTTGATGCAGCCGCAAAATGTAACGGTGTAAATCCCTTCTCGTTCATTTGATTTACATTAGCACCACAGTCTATCAGTTCATTTACTACAACATCTTGTCCATTGAAACAAGCAACATGAAGAGGTGTGTTTCCATATGCATTTGGTTCATTCATCTGTCAAGGGACAACATCATAAGGAATCATGTGCATTTTTTATGAAGTCCTTCCTCAGATTTTATATGCAACAAAACCTTAATGAACTATGATACTTGTTATCCAAAAATTACACACATTAACTGGAGGTGAATATAAACAGAATGAAACTGCTCACATGACAGGGAATAGTTCTGTACTAGAATACAAAGGCAGATGTTCAAATGTAATTCCTGATAAAATAATAGAAGGTAAGCAAGGATGGGAAAGACAAGTTTGCAAGTTTTGAAGAGCCCCAGTAGCTAAAGTAGATTAGGTCATATTGACAATCAACAAATACGTGACGGAGATTACAGATCTCTACAAAAAGTCAATTGTGTATACACAGCCACCATTTGAATTGGGGCTGCAGTGGAAGGGAAGAGAGGATTCAACCATTCAAGGATTCAACCATTAAGAACAAGTATTTCAGCAGTGGAATCAGCTGCCTATGGAGGTGATGAGGTCCCCCACTCACTGCCATTCTTCAAGCAGTGGCAGGACAAACACTTGTCAGGGGTGCTTTAGGCTGATCCTATACTAAAAGGGTAATGGCAGAAAGTGAAGAGGAACTAAAGAGCCTGTTGATGCGGGTGAAGGAGGAGAGTGCAAAAGTTGGCTTGAAACTCAACATCAAGAAAACAAAGATCATGGCATCCGGCCCTCTCAATTCCTGGCAAATAGAAGGGGAAGAAATGGAGATAGTGACAGATTTTATTTTCCTGGGCTCCAAGATCACTGCAGATGGGGACTGCAGCAAAGAAATTAAAAGACGCTTGCTCCTGGGGAGGAAAGCTATGGCAAATCTAGACAGCATCCTAAAAAGCAGAGACATCACCCTGCCAACAAAAGTGCGTTTAGTCAAGGCTATGGTCTTCCCAGTTGCAATGTATGGCTGCGAAAGTTGGACCATAAGGAAGGCCGAGCGTCAAAGAATTGAGGCTTTTGAACTCTGGTGCTGGAGAAGACTCTTGCGAGTCCCTTGGACTGCAAGGCGAACAAACCGGTCAGTCCTAGAGGAGATCAGCCCTGACTGCTCTTTAGAAGGCCAGATCCTGAAGATGAAACTCAAATATTTTGGCCACCTCATGAGAAGGAAGGACTCCCTGGAGAAGAGCCTAATGCTGGGAGCGATCGAGGGCAAAAGAAGAAGGGGACGACAGAGAATGAGGTGGCTGGATGGAGTCACTGAAGCAGTAGGTGCAAACTTAAATGGACTCCGGGGAATGGTAGAGGACAGGAAGGCCTGGAGGATCATTGTCCATGGGGTCGCGATGGGTCGGACACGACTTCGCACATAACAACAACAAAATACTAAAAGGGATTGGACTAGGTGGCCTGTACGGCCCCCCACCAACTCTATGATTCTACATAGAATATCTGTGGCAAATAATGACACTCTCATTTCTATGCTTAAATCACAACTCAAGAAAACCACAGCCTATTAAACTGTTAATTAGACACTACAAGAAATCTGGGAAAGGTTTAGGAAGCAAACTTTGTATACAACAGTAATTAGTTGAGAAACATCACTGTAAAGCCTAATATACTGTGCAAAAATTACTCCTCTTAAGAAGCTACTTCCATATAGTAATGGTGTGAAGGAACAATAGGAAGCAACTTAGACACATCTTTTCTTACTTACATCAACTCCAAGATCCAGAAGATACTTGACTACACTGATCATTCCATTGGAAGCTGCAGCATGTAGTGGTGTATAGGATTTCTTGTCTTTACATGTCACTTCAGCTCCATGGGCTACAAGCAGTTTTACTACATCAATATGACCTGAACAAAGAAAATCAATGTTTTTATAGCTTCAGGCTTTAACCGGTAGAGTGCTCAATTAATGCCTTAATAGATTTTAATCAGCTACTTAAACAGGAGATGGCAATACTGGTTTGTTTTTGAGGCTATAAACAGATGACAGGTTTCTTCAGTAGCCCAGACAACACAGTCTCTGACCTGGTGCAAAAGATGACTTTATTCTTAAGCAAGAAAGTGAACCCAACAAGTACCTTGTCAGAACTGGGTACAACAGAGCAAACACAGCATATAACCACTTCCCTTGCATCCCCTCCTGTGAGAACCTGGGAAACACGGGAGAGCTTCAAAGAAAAATGGATGTTCAAGGCCATAGCAAAACCGGAGATGGAGAAGATGGGGGGGGGGAGGAAGCTAGGTGCAATAAACACCTAGCTTCAAGGCACGGCTGTAAAGGAGACAGGGAAGATGGATAGGGGGGAGGTGTGAAAATGAAAGGACAGGAAGGAAGCTAGGTGCAATCAACACTCTGGGATCTACACATCAAACTAGATCTACACATCAAACAGAATCACTAACATTAAGTGTTAGCTATTATTTATTAGATACTAAGATCTCAAAAAGGCCTCTGCATATATACCAGAACTGACTACATGCAAATATATTCAAATTATTTCAGCAAGTGATGAGCAGCCATAATTGGTTCAATAACTTTGTAAATGTATGTATGTAAAATGTATGCCTAACCATTAGGTCATATTTTCCATGTAAAAGATCCATGACAGATATATTTCAAATGCTAACAGATTACAAATTATTAGATGAAATAAATAAAGCCACAAAATTGTACTCCAGTAGCACCTAACACAGGAGTAGTGAAACTGCGGCCCTCCAGATGTCCATGGACTACAATTCCCAGGAGCCCCTACCAGTGTTCGCTGGCAGGGGCTCCTGGGAATTGTAGTCCATGGACATCTGGAGGGCCGCAGTTTGACTACCCCTGACCTAACAGATCAAACTTTCCCCCCCAGGGTATGAGTTTTTATAGAAGAAAAATCACTTTATTCATATTGACCCTTGAAAGCCTTGTCAGATCTGACAAATGAGCTTTGATTTATGAAAGCTTATACCTTTTTTTTGGGGGGGGGGTTGTTTAGTCTATAAGATCAGTTTATTTTTTGTTCTACTACTATAGATTAACACAGCTATCCACCTGAAATAGAAAAAGAGGAAGCATGCATAAAAATTCAAATCAAAAGAAGTGGGGACGGGTGAATAAAGAGTTCCTAAGTTCCTTTACATACCCATATAAGCTGCCCAGTGTATGGCTCGTCTGTCTTTCTTGTCAAAGGCATTAATATTGGCACCTCTAGATAACAATAAACTGACCATCTAGAATGAAAAAAGATGTTTCTGCACTTTTAAGTTTTACAGAAAATCAAAGCATAACTAAAGTTGAAAAATTATCTCTATTAGTATCAGAAATGTTCAAGATTTAAATATATTTACATCTACTGAGAAAGCAACTATCTTTAACAGGTGTTTAGTTGTTCAACCAAACCAAAGTATCGATAGCGTATTGAAATATATTGAAAACTGGCTGCTAATGTAGTTTTTTTTACAACCACACAACTCACATAGAAAATTAGGGATGTAATCGAACCCCCTCAATCTGATACAGAGTTTTTAAAGCCATTGTTCACCTATGAAAGCTAAAATCACTCACAATGATCAACAGAGCTCATGGCTTTAATCGTTATGAATTTAATATGTATTTGTTATTACTTGCCATCAGTCTACCTTAAACACTATTTGAAGCAGAAAGGTCCTAACACAGTAATCATATGAATAGTAAGTCTCCAAACATTCTATGAAGTTACAACACGCATTTTCTTCTGCATGAAGAAATGGGATTACATAAATAGCCAGCTGTTTCTGGCCTGAGGAACTGAAAGTGAGAAGTCATTTATACCTCAACATGTCCACTGAAGGCTGCATGATGTAATGCCGTTCTACCAGCACGGTCTGATACATTTACATTACTAAGAAGTGGCACCAAGGCTTCTGCGCACGTAACAGCTTTATTTGCAGCTGCTATGTGTAGTGGTGTTTGCCAGTTTTTGTCACGGGCATTGACATCAGCTGAATGCTTCAACAACACCTGAACAGCATCCTAAAGTATTAGAGAAAACAACAACAAATGATACTTTCAATCATATTTAATACTGTAACTACACTACAATTCCGTATCTATTTCAGTCCTTAATTTTTTTTTCAAAATCTGTTTCCATCTTCTATAATCTATTGACAAAAATGAAGTTCATGCCAAAACATCCTACTCACCATGCCAAAGGAAAACACAACTCCAAGATCAGACCTTTGTCATCAATGTTTATACACTACTTTTACTGAAGCTATTACAGTATTTGGCAGGAGGTAAGGACATTTCTATCCAGCGCTTCCCTCATGTTTACTTAATCTGCCCATCAAAACCTCAGTCAGTGCCTGTGTCCAAGATGGGTCTCCCTCCACTTGGACATAGCAGAAATTCACCCAGTCTCTAAGATCCTCCACATTTAAGATCCTTTGCCCAAGTCCTGTCCTCTGTCCTCCCCACATACACACACACACAAACACACATAGAAACAAGGCTTCTTAAGTGATGCACCTCACTGAGTCATGCTAGGTATGTACCTTTATCTGCTTTAGGTGATAAAGCAAAACCTTTCTAAAATGTAATACTTTGAAAGACTTCCTTGATTATTTTTCTTATGAGCCAGGAAGTTTACATGATCACACAGAGAAAAGGGAGATGGAAATCATGGCCTTCTCTCTCTTTCTCACATACACACAAACGAACATGGGACCCGGGCTAGTCTGTCCATAATAGTTGTTTCCTAAGGTTTTGTCAAGCAAAGTACCAAGGTCATATCTTGGGGTTACAATAGCTCTGTAACACATGCTGTATAAAACAAAGGTCTGAGAAATTCAGGGATCTCAGTAAAGTAGTTTTGATACAGGTGGCACCCAGTCCCAAAGGAGGACAGGATCTGCACTAAGGCAATCAATCCTTCCTCAACGTCCATTTTCTACTTTACACCATCATATTATCATATCATATCCTTATCCATATATTTGTGAACAGCCCAGGGAGTGGAATTTGTCCGGCTGTCCGAGTTGGAATAGGGCCAATCAGGGCGCAGCCAGCAACACTGGCTGCACCCTGATTGGTCCTGTCCCTACAGCTCCCGCTCTACCTCCCTGGATGCTAGCCCTCGTTCCTCTGAGACACGCCAGAGACAGAGTCACACAGAGCCCTGCCAGACTGAACATGAGCCCTCATTCCCTACTATTGCTCCTGCTGTGACGGGGGGTGGGGGTGGGAGAGAGAGAGAGAGAGCTGCCGCAAACTGCACAACAGCCCTCATTCCCTCCTACAAACCAGCCCTAATTACCTGTATGCCTCCTGCTGCGAGGCACACAGAGACATGCAGGGAGAGGGAGAAACACACAGAGAGATCTGCACCTCCCGGTGTCCCCTGGGTCCTAGTGCACATTGTACTCCTGCTTGCAATGGGCTTTCTTGCTAGTCATCATCATAGTTATAAAATGATAAAATATACTCTTAAAATAGCACAGGTTTTTCTTGGGGAAGGAGACAATGAGATTGTAAAGTACATAAATTACATTCCAGAAGACACATATGATGATCAGCAGTGCTGGAAAAGGAAACTGAATCCTGGATACATTTGGCTAAGCAGTTGCAGTGGGAGGGGATGCTCAATCATTACTGGTTCCTCCTTGGTACTTCTAAACTACTTTAATCCAGACTTTTGAAGTGGTAAGAGTGAAAAGAGTTGGTCTTAAGGATAATCTTTGAATGTGAACCCTAAATTAAGACTAATATAAGAAAAGGAAATTCTTGGCTGCTGGAAAATCCATGACTGTTAGCCTGGATTGGAGCTCTGTGACATGACCAAAGTCAAGACCTCAAATATCAAGGGATAGACCCTGTCAGCCTGTTCCAACCTGCTCCATTTATGACCCATTCCCTGGAAAGGGAACATACAGGCACTCTGTATGGGTGGTAGAGAGGTCAGGTCTATCTACAGGAAAAAATGGCCCATAAAATATAGAAGGAAAGGGACAGTACCAAACAGCTGTTTGCTGATACCAACTTCCTCTTTCTCCTTTTCCCTCTGCTCTTGCTGCCAGTGTGTCTGTGTGTATGTGGAGAAACAGGAAGGCAATTGCTAAAATGATCCCAAATTTTCAGGACCCCCCCCCAAAAAAAAAACCCTCAAAAATCCTAAAACTGTAAGCAAAGTCCCAAGACTTCAGGATAACAAAAGTTAAATCCAAACCAAAAATTAATCTGAAAATGTTTCATGTTCATACTCCTCCATACACACACACCTATTTCAACTTTGCAAATGAGGATAGGTTCAAAATAATTCCTTTAAACTGGTGACAGTTTGTGTTAAGAATAAAAGTAGTGACAGTCTGACTCTCACAAATACGTGGAACACATACCTGCTCCAGGGCTTCTTAGTTCTAGCCCCCTCCTTCTCTCTCACAGACACACTCACATGCACACAGACTCTTTCCTCCCAGTTTCCCCTCCCCTCTCCCTCCTTCCCTATTGCTTTCCCATCCTCCTCTCTGGCCTCTCCCCATTTCCTCTCTCTCAGACATACATAAACATGTCCTCCCCCTCCCTCCTTCCTTTTTACCACTTGCTTCCCTGACCTCCCCCCTGGTCCCTCCCCCCTCCCTCTCTCAGACATACACACACAGAGGCACACAGGACTCCTTCTCCCCTCCCCTCTTGCCTCCTTACCACTTGTGGCAGGAGGGCTGCCCTCTTTTGTGGAGTTATTCAGCTGTCCACTGGCAATGCTACCGCTTGAGCCTTCGGTGGCAATGCAACTGCTGCCTCAGCCCCCTCCAGCCCCCTCCTTGTCCTCCACCTGCCACCTCCCTGCCTCTTCTGGCACACTCCCTGGGGCAGAAATCCAGACATCACGTCTGTACCATTTCCATCCCAGGTGGCGTGCCAGAAGATGTGTTCCACATCAAAATTCCAAATGTGGTAGAGATGAGAAAATTTTAAGCACCAGATCCCCCCGATTCTTGGCCAACTTGGCTGGCAAGGCTGAACTGGCAATTGGAGGATGAAAGCTGGTGGGTGGAGGTTGGGTGACAGTTACAGTTTAACCAAACTTCATTGACTTAAGCCTTCATAAGTGTAATGATGTCTCTATACCAACATACTGATTTAATAGTAATCCTATCTTCATCTAAGCGGCTGTAATTTTAGAACATGATTGGACCTAAAGATCATTTGTAAGTAAATGGATAAAACAGTGGAAACAAAATTTAAAAATACCTCACTACATGATGCAACAGCTCTGTGTAAGGGAGTTAACCATTTGCTGTCTTTGGCATTAACTCTAGCTCCTGCAAACAAATACAAAAATGATTGAAAAGTCAAATTAATAATTTCCATACGAATTCTTTTCAAAAGTTATATGGCTAATCAACCAATACAAGTTAACAACAAAATAATATTACCGATGGATTGTCACAGACTACTTACTACAGAATAATCATAGAATTCTTAAAGAATGAAGATGTTCTCCAAGCACAGGCAGGCTTGTGTGGTTTTTCCGTTCCGTTGTGTGGCAGTGTCAGGAAAATTAAAATGTTCACACCCACTCACCAGCTTTCCAGGCTTTACTGTGATCTTTCCTAAAACTTTACAGTAAAGAAGATTTGAGAACACCTGGGGAAACCCTGAAAGGTGCATGCCCCAGTATGTTGTGGAACAGCATAAAAAACCTAGCTTTCCCAACAGAACACAGGGAAGACAACCTGTACATGAATTGACTGAATAAATCAACTACATTTTGCTGATATGAAAGGTAATTTAGCCTGATTGTCTTTGCTGGATTGAAAATATAATACAAATAGGGCTAACTCTATGCTAAAATAATACAAAATTGTAAAGTTAAAAATGTGTAGAAGGTAGGCCTGTTCACTAAATACTTCAAGAACACATCATTTTGGGGGCTGCTATAACCAAACAAAAGGTAAAAATGATCCTCTGTCTTCTTAGCCAAAAACAAAGATAAGGACAAAAATTGTAGTGGAAAAATAATGAATGGTTCAGTTCTCCTCCTCCCATGTTAGTCTTTCACTTAGAAATTGGCTAACTGGGGTTTCAAGGTAAAATAGGAAAGGACAGGTTCTATGGACAATGCTCAAATTAGCCATCAACTGTAAAGATAAACATGAGCCTGGTATACTGCCCCCCATACTACCCATATTACTTCAGTTTGGTGTAGTGGTTAGGAGTGTGGACTTCTAATCTGGCATGCCGGGTTTGATTCTGCGCTCCCCCACATGCAAGCAGCTGGGTGACCTTGGCCTCGCCACAGCGCTGATAAAACTGTTCTGACCGGGCAGAGATATCAGGGCTCTCTCAGCCTCACCTACCCCACTGGATGTCTGTTGAGGGGAGAGGAAAGGAAAGGCGACTGTAAGCCGCTTTGAGACTCCTTTGAATAGAGAAAAGCAGCATATAAGAACCAACTCTTCTTCTTCTTCAACTTCCGCCGACCAAATTTAACAAGTTTTTTATGTTAGCCTCTATAACCTAGTGTTCACAGATCTTCGATTTACATATCCCAGTCAAGGTCAGCCCTCTCAATCACATCCGCAACCACCAGAAACAAACAAATAAGTTCTCCATAATGGCCTAACAAAATGTATTTATATTGTGTGCACAATTTCAAAAGTACAAAGAGCCGTTTGTGACTGGCAACTTAAACTATGTTTTAAATATTGAATGTTAACATCTTAAAGTTGTTATGTTGTCAGATCTTTTAAAAATTTTATAGTACTATTACTGTTTTTTCTCTTTTTAAATTGCCTTAGTTTTTAATTGCTTGTATTTGAATTTTGGTCTGAATGACCGTAAATAAATATTGATTGATTGACATATTGTGTGTTCCTTTCTCTTGATACCTTTTCTCCCTTTTTCCTGATACAACCAGAATATGTTTGTTGAAAACCTGGCATGTACCCTATTTTCTATCACAGAACCAAAACTGAGAAAAGTTTTCATCTATTCATTCCTTTCTTAAAATATTTATACCCCTTATTTCGTTTAGGCTCTTTGCTGGAGGAAGAGCCACTCAGAGAATAGTCATATCCATCCTAATAAGACCAGCTGTGCAATAAATTCAATAATGTTACTAATACATATCTCATGCAATTCTGATGAAAAAAGGAAGACTTCTATTATTAAGAAAAACATATAAGTGTAATCAGTGCTTTAAGTTAGGAAACCATGCTGTGTTGCTAATGTTAATAAAATCTTTTCTATAGGTTTTCTTCCCTTTTCAAGAAGAAACTTACCAGATAAAATAAGTAACTCAATGATTTCTGCATCTCCCAGATAAGCAGCAGCATGTAAAGGAGTCCTCTTTTCATTATCCTGGAACAAAGACAAAAGTCTCAGTAAGTATATAATTTCCTATTTCCTATAAGCTTTTTTCAAATTATGATATGAAGCAATCTTCCATTTCCCATATTTTATATTTGGAAAGACAAGTAAAAACAGTGATAAATATCACATCACAAATAACAATAAATTCCTGTGTGTGCTGGTTTACTATAACCTGCTGATCTTAATCTGCTTCTGTGAAAGTTCCTGAGAAATTTATTGTGGACACACTTGCTACAGTGCTTTTTTGCCAGATAACATTCCAAGAGAACACATATATCTTCTGTCTGTTGTTGGTGCTTTGTGGCGTGGAGTTTCTAATAATTAAGTACTTAATTAAGAGCTGCTTTTGTAACACATGAAAAGAGAGTTCTCATTGTTCTCAGAATTTTGTGGCTTTTTTTGTTTTTAGTAATTGCATAACATGTTCAGTTCTGAGCTGTGTGTGTGTGCTTGCCAAAATATTCTGGCTAGTGGAAAATAGGTTTGGGGGCTGGCACAATTATAACATGCAGCATGTAGAAGTATCACACAGGAAATCACACATTTTTGTTAACTCTTACTCAAATAACACAGAGGTTATCTGAACTTCCAAATTTGTAGTGTACAGTAATAGGTTATAGTTTCAAGTAACATTAATATTCGTTCCTGTCTGGTCACCTGAAGGAGAGACTTACAGGCAACCAACTGGCTTAGTAGAACACAGTAGTACACAGTAGTACACAGAAATCCAGAAACCCATTGTAGCAAAATCTGACTTAAAGATATACAATGCAGACTCCATGCCTATTACCACTGAACTTTCAACATTTTCATTGTAGGAAAGGCAACAATATATAATGGAAATAATGCAATCAAACAAAAACCGGATATTCTCTTTACTGACTCTCTTCATCCACACATAATTTTATAAACCTTTTCCAGCTCTGCAATGTCCGTTTTGTGATACGGTGATATTCCAAATGAAGCTGCAACACAGGGGCATTACAATATTGGCTGTTTTATTCTCAACCTCCTTCCCAATAATCCCTAACATACTCCCCCACGGCAACACACTGGGTTGAGTTATCCATTACAAACCCAAGATCTTTTTCCCTCTCAAACATTTGCAGGCCTGGAATTTCTGGTATTATTAGAGTTTGAACTGAGTAAATTATTCAGTACGTACACTTAAAAAAACACAGAAACAAAAGGGACCACAGTCTCAAAATTTCAAGAGTTTAAAAAGACATTTCTTGCTACCAAAACATTTCCAGCTCCTAGTGAAAAATGTTCCACTGACGGCTTTGATCATTACTTTTGCTCCGAGTGTTCTGAAAAGAATCAAGGATCTTGGCTCTCAATTTTCATGTGGTTAGAATGTTGGCCTTTAGCATGAGAAGTTTGGATTAAAATTTCACACTAGGTACTACTATACTGGGTAGCTTGAATTTTCTAGTCTGCCAAGAAATGCGAATGTCTGGGGAGAGAAATGGGAAGAACAGCCTCTTCCCCTCGACTTTTTTCCTTCTAATGGAAAAATTGGAAATTACAACAGAAGGGCACTAAAAAGAAATCCTACAAAATATTTTCTCATTTAGAAAGAATGAAACTTTTTTTGCAAAAAGCTTTTTCTCACTCAATGGCAGCATAGGTGACAGCAGTCCAGAACTCCTTCCCAATCACTGTGTGCAATTTTTCTTATAGAAAAAAAATTCTTATTTATACTTTTAAATTTCAAGTATGCCAGATTGTACAGTTTTATATGCCAAGTTATAACAGATGCATTTCATGAAGTAATTCAGTCAAAGCAGTATAGGTTTGATGGCAAAGTAAGTATTGCACATATTTCAATTGCCCACAAAATCTTCACCCCCCCCCAAACAAGCACCCTCCAAGGCTTCAGATTCATGAGAAATATTACTTGTCTACATATGTAACTTCTCTCTCATCAGTAACCTCACATATCATAGTGAACTTGAGTGAAAACAAAGTTGCTTTTGCCTGTAACTATTGTTCACTGACATCTTGTGTACAGACACACACTGGGACTGCACATGTGCAGGTCTGCCAGGGATGAACTTTTAACGCTAGAGCACCTGTAAGACCCATTATGCACGGGGGAATAACGCACATTCGGGGTGGAATGGCGGCAACTAAAATCACCGATAACGCACGGTGCCGGCTGCAACCGGCTGCAGCTTCAGTGCATGCTGCCGAAAAAGCTGCATTAGCGAAACGTGGAAGAAAGCGCAGCTTCCGGGTGACCGGGGTGCAACCAGAGGCGGCGCCGGGAGCGCCGCATGCATAATCGGTTACTCTGGGTTTTGCCGCAGTTGTGCCCCAACCCGTGCATAACCGGTGTGCTTCGTGTCTTCCCTCTCCGCGTTTTCCATGTGACCCGAAATCGCTGTTTTGGCAGTCGTGCATAATGGGCCTAATAGGTGCTCCCACCCCTCCAAATAGCTCACACATCTACTTTCCTGCCAGATGCACCACGTGTTCCCTGGGTGGAGTGCCCTTCTCCCCCAGGTCCAACCCAGCCACTGTGAAACTCCCTTTTTACGGTCCCAGGGACCTTACCGTTCCAGTCTGGTTTGAAAGGGAGCTCGCAGCAGGGTTGGAGGGATGGAATGTGTGCCTGCACCCAAGATGTAGTGCAGCCCCACATTGGGACTTTCAGCAAAATTACATTAAGATGATTGGAAGAGCTCCTTAGTTGAAAAGTGACCACAGGTTCACCCTCCTATTTTTGCTTCTTTTCTATTCTGCAGGTTCAAAATATAATGTTTGATGAAAGTCTTCACTCTCACCCTGCACATCTCATTCAGTGAAATGCTGCTGACATACCCCAAGCTCTGAAGGAATAGACCTTCACATACAGTAAGCACAGAAACGTTGTAGCCCTATAAGAAAACTTCACTGCCGATAACATTCAGCTAGTGATGGATTTATTTATTTGTTTTTTTAAATTTTATGCCGTCACTTTTCCAGTGCATTTGCAGCAGTTTACACAATATAAAAACAGTAAAAGAATACAATAAAACCCCATAAAAAACCCCGTACGAAAAATAGATGGTGAATGAATGAATGAATGAATGAATGAATGAATGAATGAATGAATGAATGAATGAATGAATGAATGAATGAATGAATGAATGGACTGGAGTCAAGTCCAGTCAAGGCTCTCTCAGCCTCACCCACCTCACAGGGTGTCTGTTTGGGGAGAGGAAAGGGAAGGCGATTATAAGCTGCTTGGTCTGAAGCAGCAGAACAAATTTAGAGTTCTGTGGCACCTTTAAGGTAACCAAGTTTTATTCAAGATATGAGCTTCTGTGTGCACGTGCACTTCCTCAGATGGAAGAGAAAGTGTAAAAAAGGACTGTAAAAGTAGTGCAGAAGATATAAGGCAGAAGGGAAAGAGAAACTAAGGAATAGATAAACAGAAGACAGTACGCCTACTGATCTAGGTGCTGAGGCAGAAAAAGAACTGAAGGAAGGATGACACCCACCAAGGACATAGGAAGAATTTTAGTCCTGCCTCCCTGAGGCCCATTATGCACGGGGGGGATACCGCACATTCGGGGTGGAATGGCGGTGACTAAAATCACCAATAACGCATGGAGCCGGCTGCAACTGGCCGCAGATTCGGTGCATGCCACCGAAAAAGCCGAGTTAGCAAAACATGGAAGAAAGCGCAACCAGAAGCGGCGACGGAGTCGCTGCGTGCATAATCGGTTACTCTGGGTTTTGCCGCCGTTGCGTCCTGTCCTGTGCATAACCGGTTTGCTTCGCGTCTTCCCCCTCCGCATTTTCCATGTGACCCGAAATCGCTGGTTCGGCGGCCATGCATAAAGGGCCTGAGAGAGTCTTCTTTTTATCCTTTAGCTGGAGATAGGTGGAGTTCCTTTCTCATGAAAGTTACAAATATGTACAATAAGTGTAGGCCCACAAATCCATGGGAGAGGCCCCCCCCCTTGCCATTTTCCCTGAGCCCAATTTGATTCCTGGGTTGCATGGCTGCTTCTACTAGGCCCAGCATGACTTCTGGGCTTCGACCATTACTGCTGGAAGTGTTTGTATTCTCTGCACTTTTGCTTTCAAGTAAAACTGACTAGTGAAATGGCTTGCAGCCATTTCAGCCTAACACTGGGACAGGTGTGCCTGTCAGCAGTTAAATTAAAGTTTTCTCTATTTGGGGAGACTACAGTAAGGGGAAAGACTATATACTTAAACATCTCAACTGTCATGGTGTCATATAGACAAACAGATCAGGTTGCCTGTCTCTTTAACTGAGGCTTAATAGAATGTTATTTATCTCTACGTTATGAAATCTTAAACTATTAATTTCTACCCATTAACCCTTTATTAATGGGGCAAGAAATTTTTATTCAGTTGGCAACCTTACACGCAGAAGGCCTGCTTATCCTGGCATTTTGGACTGGATTTTTCCTCCCATTCAGAAAGAATGTCCTCTCTGTTCTGTGGTTTCAATGCTCAAAGCAAAGAAAACAGGGCTTCACACACCAGTTGTTGCATGTCTGCCAGACCACAGTACATATGCTGTGGGATCCATGTGGCCTCAGACATGGAACTGGCTGTACATCCTAGGAGTTATGGTGTTGGGAGAATGCAAAGAAATATGGAAAACGTCTATTATAATTGATATAGATCTTAATATAAGTGAAAAGCAATCTCCTCACAATAATAGTACATTCCCAGAATTTCAGGTTTACTGAAATTAAGGCAATTGACCAGAATGCAGATATTGCTCAGATGGCAGCTAAAATAGACTGTATTTCCAACATTAGATGGGAGTCTGCATTAACAAATGATTTTTTAATTTAAAAAATATTATCATGGATAAAAATATAAACATCTCACTCTTTCTCTGGTCCCTGACCAGAAGAATCAGCATGCAGTAGTGGTTTGAGCAACTGACTAGGATTTGGGAGCCCCAAGTGGAAGCTTGTTTAGTTATCTTGGGCCAGTCACACACTGTCAGCTTAAGCTATCATACAGGGATGTCATTCAGCACAGTGTTGTAAACTACTGTGAATCTCTATGGAAGAGGAAAGTGAGGTACAAAAATTGAAATAAAATATTAAAACAGCCGAAGAGCACTGTATACCCATAAGGCTACTTTTCCCATATGACCAAATTCTTGAGATTGTATCCATAACCATATTTTAGTTAAAATAATTGTTTTTAATTGTTTGATGCCGTTGTATTCTTTCTTGCAAGCTCTTCGGAGTGCTTTTTAAGTTGAAGTGTGGAATATGTTTTACAAACAATGTAGCCTTGAGTGTTCTTTTTGATTAATCTATACAAATGAACTATTGCTTACGCCTTTTATACAAATCAGTATTTAAAATAAACACATTCCCATCATCTCTAAATAAATGCAAAATAAACCCCACAGGAAAAATAGTGGATTGACTTGCTTATTCCAAGCTAACAGTTAAAACTGTCAATGCAAGCAGTTCCCTAAAATCTAAAATTATGAAGACAACCAAGATAGTCCTCTACTGCAGTGGTCCCCAACCTTTTTATCACCGGGGACCACTCAACGCCTTTTACTGAGGCCTGGTGGGGGGGGGGGTAGTTTACTCCTACTCTCAACCACTGCCCTAACGCTCTCTGATCGCTATGGTAATGTTTAAACATCCCTTCAAAATAATATACAGACACACCACAACAATGAACATAAGGAACATTCTATTTTCATGGAAATTTTAACTCATGACAATGACAAATCAATGGGAACCTTGAGCTTGTTTCTCTGCAACGAGATAGTATCATCTGGGAGTGATGGGAGACAATGACACCCGACGTAAAGGGCCGGGGGGAGATGAAGTAAAGGGCCGGGGGGGGGGGAGGCGTCCTTCGCGGCCCACCTCCAATTAGTCAACAGACCACATGTGGTCTGCAGGTTGGGGATCGCTACTCTACTGTATGTTTTTTCAATATGAGTCATATCTTTTTGGAAGGCATGGCTAAATCTTATGTTGCAGACACACAATATTACTATAACAATTCCACATTAAATGCTTACTTTAAAATATACTTGCTTAAAAAGGTCAATCTGAAATTCTAAGAAGAAGCATCCATGTTTAAACTCAGTAATTTGATTTTCATGATGCCTTTTAAAGGAGCCAACGTACAATATTATTTAGGAATCAAAGAGTGCATCTGTTGCTACAAAATGAATAAAAATCACTTAATTCAAAAATACAACTCATGACTAATTCTAGTCAAGCTCAATAACAATCCAGTGTTTCAAGCAGAAAAAGTACATTCTTCAAATACTGCATTCCCTGAATACACTCTATAAAATACACTTCTCCCCTCCCTCCCCCCACAACCATATGGTTATTTTGGCATTTCATAAACTTGCAAAAGAAAAAATACATCATGATATCGGAACATCAGTAGTCAAGTGCAATTTTTAAGTTTTTCAGGCCAAAGCTCTAGCCCAACTACTTTAGGGTATGTTTCTTGGTTCTTCTGTCACTTGTTTTTCCCCACTTAAACAGGTACAGACAAAGCTTCTGAGAGCGGTTTTTCAAAATCCTAGATTTGTGACAAATTCCTTGGTTCAGCTGGAGACAGAAATTATGAAAGTTGAGGTGAAAGTCCACTTTCCTCTATCTTTGGCCCCCATGGCCTTTCACCCCTAATTTTAGAGGACAGTTTTCAATCTAGTTGGTGACCTGGTAAAATATAAGATCGAACATACTGGGGCTTCCCCTCATGCTTTAGGCCTGGATTCAGCCCCCCAAATAAACAAAGAACCCGAAGAGCAAGTAGACCTTGCCAGTTCTCCAACTTTTAGATCATCACCTAGCAAAGGATACATTCTATGTTACAGCCTGTACCAAGTTTATACTTCCTTTGATGACACTAATACCACGACCAATAGCTGCAAACAACACAGCCATAATTAACAAACTATTGTCAGATGAATCACCAGGAGTCACTAAATCAGTAGCTGGTTTCTGTCTTATAGTTCTTAAGAATTCATGGAACTAGTTGGGTGCACCTTGTGAACTAAGTATCTATTTTTATCTATTTTAAGATCTATTAAATTGGGCAAGATTAACTGTAGTTCACTTTGGGATTCAGGATGTTCCCAACTTCACTCTCAAACTCTAATAACCCAGAATTCCTGAAATGAACCGGCCAGGTTTGGTCCAGTCCATTTTGCTTCCCCCTGCTTACAAGTGGGAAGCAAAGCGGAAAATCATTTGGCCTCACAGCAGGACATTTACACCTGCCCACTTTGAGGCCAAAATGGCTGCCAGACATTTAAACTTCACATCTTATCAGCAGACTGGTCGAGCTGTGAGGTTGAAATAACTGGCAGCCAGTTAAAACCTCTGTTTTGCTTCCCTCTGTTTGGAAGTGGGGAGGGGGGGAGAGCTGAAATGAAGGTTTAAATTGGCCAAACCCCAAACTGGAAGGTTGAAACTGTCCAAACCAAAACCCAACTGGAAAAAAGGTCTGGGAAATATTCGGGGGGGGGGGCACCTCCTCCAAACTTCAGCTTAGGGAGGGGGGACAAACCAGTCAAATTTGTGATGGATTTAAGGTTGAGAACTGATTTGTGCCCATTCCTACCAGCAACCTTCATGAAAGAAAATGTTGTTAAAACAGATTAGTGGATAACTGTGTTCAGGGCATATCGCATGCAGCTCTTTCACTGTGCTAAAATTAGTGTGTCAATAATTTTCAGTGCCTTCACCTTTTTTCTTAAAGTTAAGCAATGTACGAGCAAGACATGATATGCTGTCTTATAAATTTTTTACCCAAAGCAAACGAAACCAAAAGGCAAAAAGTTGTGTCTTCTTGAAATTTATTAAATGCAATCCTGAATAATTTTGCAACCAGATTGCATTTAATCAATATGAGATCTTTTGGTTTTGTTTGCTTTGGGTGTATTTCTACAAGAAACCAACGGTGTTTCTTTCTAAATTTTTTAACCAATATTAGTAAGCAAACAATTTCCCCTTGAGTCTTTTCCCCCTGATCAAGACTTCCAGTTAAAGTATTTGTTGCTGTTAGGACACAAATGTCCTGGGGCAGTGGTCCCCAACCTGCGGGCCGCAGCCCGGTGCCGGGCCGCGAAGGCCATGGCGCCGGGCCGCGGCTCCCTCTCCCCGCCCCCCCCGCAGTAAAAAACTTCCCAGGCCACAAGCTTGCGGCCCGGGAAGCTTCTTACTGCGGGAGGGCGGGGAGAGGGAATCAGGGCCGGGCGCGGCCCGATGCGTGGGCGCGGCACGCGGGCGCGGCCCGATGCGCGGGCATGGCCCACGGGCGCGGGCGATGCGTGGGCGTGGCCCGCGCGGGCCACGGGCCGCGCCCCAATGCCCTGCCGGTCCCCAACCTCAGAAAGGTTGGGGACCACTGTCCTGGGGCACTTTACTTATTAAATAAATTAGATCACTAATTAGGGCAGTAGGATCTTATACTGAAGTATTCATAAATATACACACTGAGTGGTATCTGAAAATATACACACTAAGTAGTCAAATGTAAGCTAAGATGTTTTGAAAGGGACACAATGAGAACTGTTTCAGTATTAATCAAAATCAAATAGGCAAAAGCAGGATTGTAAAGCAGTAATACCTGCCCTGTATACAGAAAAGACCAATGCAAAAGTGCTTTCTGTTGTTTGCATCTGCTTCAATAAATACGGGCAAATATCAACCACACACTTTGCTCTCCCCCTTGACAAATATATGGCACCAACAACCAGGGGAGACTCATCTCCCTTTCACAGCTCTTTGTGCCAGGGAATATGTTTCACTTTCATTTTGCAGGCACCCCAGTCTATTTTTTCTTCAAGCCAATAGGATCCCAAATATTTGGAATTTTTCAAATTATCCAGAAAATTCTGAACATGGTATTAAATATTTACAAATAACAAATTCCCAATATAAACACCTCATATAACCAAATAATTAGCACTATCAATACAACTGTATGACAAAAACATATGTGCTAAAGCATGAATGCCATAAAATTAGATTAATATCAATGACGTTTTTTTCTAAGTATGGTTGGCAATATTTTCATTAGTGTCCATGAAGCTGATTTTACAAACTGGAAAACCTTCCAGCTTTCAGTTATCTAATTGTCACATCGGTCACAAAGACTGTACTAATCCTGTTTAAGAAGAAATACATTAAAATTCAGACTGTTACCAGACTAGTTTGAAAAGCTTTTTTCATACACATGAATCACATTTAAAAATGAATTTGGGTTACCTTTAATGAATGAATGGATGGATGGAGAATGTGTGAACGCTAACAAGGATTAATGTTCTCCTTATTAGCCAGGATTCTTGATTAGTTCAGATTTAGGTTCCAGGTTTTTTAAGGGGAGTGAACTAATTGTAGTAAACCCATGCACCTTCTGCATTAATATGTTATCAGTAACCAGATTTTTACAACAAAACAAAATCAGAGTCCATTGGCACCTTTAAGACCAAGAAAACGTTATTCAAGGTGCGAGCTTTCGAGTGCAAGCACTCTTCCTCAGACAGTGCTTGCACTCAAAAGCTCATGCCTTGAATAAATCTTTGTTGGTCTTAAAGGTGCCACTGGACTCTGGTTTTGTTTTGTAGGATTAAATGTGACATCCTACTACAGCATTACAATGCAAAAAGTAAGGGACCTGCAAGAACCTTGGGGGGCGATCTTATCCTTCTCCCCCCACTCACTCAGCTGGCCAACCCACCCAATCTGCACTGCTACTGCCTTTGCCAGCCTGATTATATAGCTGCAGTTCCCAGCTGCAGCTCTGTTACCTCCATCCAGTTGGCTCAGAAGGAGGTTGCCCCTCCCTTCACAATTATGGCAGCTGATATCTCAACACAGCATTACAAGATCATGATGGATGGATGGATAGGTAAGGACAGAAGATAGGAAGGACAGATAGTAGAGAGAAGAAAGAGAGATAGAGATTTGTGTTTTCCTGCAAAGCTGAATGTTCCTCCAAGCTTGCAGGTAAGTCTCATCTATGTTCCTGGCCCCATTCTTTGAGTTTTTCAATCCACAGGGGGCAGAGCAGGATCAGAATTAGAAACAATGATGATAAACTAGAACAAGCCAGTGAGAATCGAGACCCATAGCATCTTAGAGGCCAACAGGATTTGAGGGATATAAGCTTTTAAGATTTTTCCCTTCATCAAAACAAGTCAGGAAATGTGATCCAAGTTTCTAGATGTTAATGATCAAAGCTTATGATTTCTCATTTTCTCCTTCTATAAACTGGTAATGGGCAAAAGTAGGCAGAACTGTTGAAATCTCAACAAAGATAATCAATATGGAGAAGAGTCAACATTGGGTGGAAGAAGCTGGATTAGATCCAGCTAATTCATTGATTCAATCCCACCCAATTCTCCTTTACTACTGCTCTCATCCCATATGATTTGTCTACCTGTGGGTCCTATGATCTGCTGTGGTGAACAAAGGGGGACTCTTTCCTTCCTTTTTCACCAGCACAAAAATTTAGTTACTAGTATAAAGTAGAGATCTTACCTATGGGGTGACCCTTGTTAAAAGTTAGTATGTCAAAAGATTTATGTCACGGTAACTAATCAAACTGTTCTAAATGCATACAGATTCCGGATATCTTCAAACAATACAGAGGAAACTCAACAGAGAAATAGCAAGATTGCTGATATATGAAAAATAACTAAAGTTACAAAAGTTCTCTAAAGATTTTCAATAGCAAAGACAGAACAAATCAATACTGAATCTGGGATTTTTTTTACCTGAAAGTTGACATCTTCTTTTTTAAAAATTAGTGCACGAACTTCATCAGGGTCCCCATTAAATATAGCTTGAACAAGTGGTGGCTGAAATAAACAAAGGAAGTATTTTAATTCCAAAGCTGCAACTAGTCAGCTATTATTACTACATCCTGCCATTAAACTACATGCAACATATATATTACATGTCACAATATTTTAGAAAACCTTGCCAATATATATATTTAAAATATTTTCCACATAACACATAAAACACAGTGCTAATTACTGATATCTTTTAAAGGACCCCTAAAAGATAAATATCATGTATCACAAAGCATCAAAAATTTCCAAGGTATAATGTGAAAAAATCCAGACACGTCTCTCTAATAATTCACTGAACAATGGATGTCCTTTACACATTTCTCAAAACACGAGACAATAAGGAAACACACTGTAGCTAAAGGATCTGATAAACACGTCCATTCTAAAAATATCTACCAACTGTTAATCATCACCACAAACCTTTGCTGCTTCACACTTACATCATGGACTGAATTTTTTCTATTATTAAAACCAGAGTGAATGAAACAAAATAATATTTAGGACTCTGAACTGTTACAAAATGCTACTGAAGTAGTTGCCATGCATTTATCACATGACCTATGATTCCTATATTTTAAGAATGGGACAACTTGCTTTACTATACAGATACCACATGAATGATCAAAACAATAGCTAGCTGATTACTGCAGGAGTCTGTTTTATTTGGAAAAGGTTGAAACCACTGCACTAAAAGACATTTTGCAGTAAGAAAGAAAACTTCTCACACCTTGACTAAATCTTTGTTGGTCTTAAAGGTGCTACTTCAGACCAACATAGCTACTCATTTGAATCTTTCCTGCTAAAAAGCACTTTACATTTCTCATTTCAAGAAATAAAAAGCAGACACCTTCAATGTTTATTTTAAGATTGGGATTAGACGCAAAAATGGAATATTATATTCACTATTTAAACAATAGCAGCTACAACTTTGTATGCTGATCTACTTTATAACATCTCAATGAAGCTTCATGTCATCATTATGAACAAGATACATTTAGTAAGAACCTCTTACCAAGACCGTTCCTGAAGGTGAGGGAAGTAGAGATATGCTTTCCTGAGGCAGCTTGGAAATATATGTGGGAGAATCATCCTCTACCTCCTCCAAAACAACAATACACACTCGACTCATTCGATCTGTTGGCTGGTACAGACACCTAGATTTTTTACAGCCTTGTTCCAAGTACAGCCAAAGCAGCAGAGAAAGTTCTTCTCTTCTTGGACATTTTATTTTAAATAATTTGAAAATACTACTACTCTCATTTTAAAATACTTGAATGTTACATATAATTAGTTTATTTACCAAATTCAATAACCTGAGATGTTCAGCTAACGATATTTTCCAAAAAATAGTCTATAAAATAGTTCTTCTACTGCTTTATAGTATTCAATCTACTAAAAAAAATCTTCTGTTCCATCAATGCTGCAGAAGTAACAATTCCATACTTTTACAACCAATTTGCTTTTGTTTAATTTCTGTAGAATAGAATTATCTGAACAGTAAAATCATTGTTGCTGATGACACCATTCTGCATAGAACTAAAACAAGAAACAATTGCTCCGGCAGAGATGATCCCAGCTCTCCCCACTCCTGCAAGGTCAGTCTCCAATTAACAGCAGTACAATTCCTACCGGTAAAAAAAGAATACACGACTGTCCTAAGCATTCCAGGCCATAATCATTCTGCAACCAGCAACTGTATGTTCCTTAATGTCAGAAATCCACGGTACAAAAAGCCATCTATTTCTCAGCTGCTATTCAGTACCGGCGCTCCAAGGTTGACATTTCTTCTCCATGTAAAAATCCCTGCAATGTAGAGCTAAACTGCAGTACATTTACATTTGATGAGTCAGACAAAGGACAATGAAACTCAAATAATAATATTGCTTGTTCAATCCAGATTCCTCAACAGACAGCGACACAAAATGCTTCACTCCATCAAGTCATAAAACCAATTCAGATCATTTCTTTTCCATCGTCAGGCCGTGGCTCTAGCTGCTCCAATAGCAAATGTATGAGATATAAAGGCTGGTAACAACAGCTTCAGCAAAATACCAAAGCACAAGAGCTTGAATTATTGCTTTAGACTTTTCCTGCAGAAGTAGTTCATCACTCGAGTGCTTCTTTTGATCTCTGTGTGAATAGCCTTCCCATTACAGCCTTCATTCAGCCCAAGGTAAAAAAAAAAAAGAAGAAGGGTGGGAGGACGAAACCAGCATCATCTTTCAGCCAACTTCTTTATTCGAATGTCTGTTTCTGTGCCAATCTGACGGCACTTCAGGTTAAACGTTCAGTTTATCCAACTGTCGTCATAAAATTGGGATTTTGGTGCAGCAAATGTTGCTGCAAATGGTATTTTAAAAAGTAGTGCCCTTAAAGGGTCATTACAGAACACATTAATACAGCACAAAATCACACCCGCAGCAGTATTCCAACTGAGTAATAGTCTAAACAGCACAGACTGCAGACCCGCAGGATGAAATGCCTAGTAATGCTCACATGTTACACTTACCAAAGAACCCAGCTACTGCTCTGGATGCAACTTCCTGTAGCAGGGGGAGGAGGGCAAAGCAGCTTTTGGGTAGCCTTCACAATCAGGATATCCATGCCAGTTGTGTGACTAATTCAATTCAAATGTAAAAAATTGTTGAGCCTTTAACATTTTCCACTAAAAGCCACAAGGAAACGAGTATACTGGCACTGGTGACTAACAGTGTAGGAAAATAAACAATTCCAAACATTTAACTGTTTTCATATGTTACTGTATTCTCACAGAACCGTCTAGCCCATAAAGAGTACGAGGCATTTCCTATTAAAAGCTTTTTATCCTTTACTGAGAAAAGGGCTATCAAAAACTGAAGGCTACTTACCAAAAGCATTTTGTTTCCTGAAACACACACACATTCATACACACATTCAAGGCCATAAAATAAATACTAACAAAAATGTTACAGACTATGAACCTTTAGAATAATCTGAATATATAGCTTTCCTTTGAATTTGCTGAGTAGCAACAGTGATCTGTGGGCGTATTATATAAATGCATCGTGTGTCCAAAGCACCGGAAATATTACTTGTATTAACTCAAAATGCTTTCTGCTCATCCTAAGCCACCTATCATTTTTAGAGTTCAGAATTTCTGACCAACAGCCACTAAAAAAGCATCCTGTTTTAAATACTTATTTCAATGTTAACTGAATATAAAAGCATGAAGGGCAATATGACTGAGTATCTCAAGTATCTCATCAACTGCTCTGGATATTAATAGATATATTTTGTACGTTAGGAAGCCTTGTGATGAATTGGGGGGAGCCAGATGATTGGGAAATTCCCCCCCTTCCCTGCATACTATGCTATTATAAACTCTAGAGGAATAAAATCAGAGTCCAGTCCAACATGGCTACTCATCGGAAACTCTAGAGGGATAGCCTTTTTAGCCTAATGCTGTCAAAACAACAAAGAATCTTATGGGACCTTCAATGAATTTACTGTGAGATAAGCTTTCATGAAGCAAAGCTAACCATCATGGAACATTACTTAATGCATCTGAGGAAGTGAGCTCAGAGTCACAATCATTATATTAGGGTCTGAAGTGCCACAAGACACTTTTCAATATAGCAGAACAAACCTCTACCCATCACTTACTTTTTCTCCTCTCAATTATTATATCAGCCCTAAGATAATAAGTTTGTCCAACCCTCATCAGGTCCATGGGAGAGTTAACTATTTCACAGGAACAAGGGATCCCCCCTAGAAACATGCTTTCGGGGGGGGGGGATATCCAGGGCTGTAGGAGACGGGAGATGAGAAAGTCTTGTTAGTGGTAATGCTCCACAAGAACCACATATCCCCATCTGAAGGCCTCTTTCACTTACTCTGACAAACATTTGAAAATGATATTCATTATTTAAAGGGAATGGTTTCAACTATCCTACCAATACCTCATTAATATTTTCAAATTATACGCTTTACGAACATTTCCTGACTGCATCAGAACAAGACTCACATTTCAGAAGTAATTCTATAAAAATATTAAGCAAAATAAATACAACAAAAAAATTAAATTCTGATCTTAAAAATATTTCCTTGTAAATGTATCCCGTTTATTTCAGCATCATTTCAGCTTAAGCAAAAGATAAATTGCATGCTGTACAGGTCAGGTATCCCAACCTGTTTAGCCTGTGGAATTGTAAGAACTGGTAGTAGATGCCTAGTAACTGCAAGGGGGCAGTAGCAATTTAAAAAATGGGCTGCTATGGGAGTAGAATCACCTCTTTCCTTTAAGGTAGGGATACAGTTGGTTTCAACTTCCAGAGAAAGTGTGCGCTCTATAGCAGGGGTAGTCATCCTGTGGCAAATGCAGGGGCTCATGGGAATTGTAGTCCATGAATATCTGGAGGACCACAGGTTGACTACCCCTGCTCTATAGGAAAGAAAGCCCACTTTTATAACCAACTCAAAGATATATACTGTCTGCACTGACCTGCCCAAGATGAACTTCCTTAATCATTCAGCTGATAGGAAAATACCTGAAGCTTTTTGTTTATTTTCTGTTCCACTAAACACTCTTTGAATTTTGTCTGCAAAACTCAAGAAGTAAATGGATGTTAGGAAATTTAGACTGGGCATCATTATTTTATTTATTCATTTAGATTTCTATACTGCCCATTTCTTTGCAGCTCTGTCTGCCATACCAGGAACTCACTGACAGACTTAGACCACAATCCTAGGCATACTTTGCTGACTCTGAGCTGCACTGAACACAGTAATCAAGTTCTGAATAAACATGCATTAGATTGGCCTGCAAATGGCTTAAAGCTGTGCACAAATAGATACAGGAGGTCACAAGAAGCATCTTTTCTATATAATTTTTTTGATAATTTGATCTGTAAGGGAGGCACCCACCCCCATATAACCCTTCAAAATAGGAATATAATATTGTAAGGAACCAAGAAAAACAAGAGTAATAGCTACAAGGTTATAGCACAAAAAAAGAGCCTCTTGTGGCGCAGAGTGGTAAGGCAGCCGTCTGAAAGCTTTGCCCATGAGGCTGGGAGTTCAATCCCAGCAGCAGGCTCAAGGTTTACTCAGCCTTCCATCCTTCCGAGGTCGGTAAAATGAGTACCCAGCTTGCTGGGGGGTAAACGGTAATGACTGGGGAAGGCACTGGCAAACCACCCCGTATTGAGTCTGCCATGAAAACGCTGGAGGACGTCACCCCAAGGGTCAGACATGACTCGGTGCTTGCACAGGGGATACCTTTATGGCACAAAACAGCAACCATCTATACCTATCATGCCTCTTTAAATGGCAGAAAAAACATTTAATGCCAGAACAAACATGTCTTGTAAGTGAATAAAGCAACTAGTAGAATAGTTTCCTTTTTCTATTCCTTCCCCTGAAAAGTTTGCAATGCTGGGCATTAAAGAAGAAGCTGTTAAAAGATATTTACAAACACTGTCAGGACATTTCTCTTTGTAGTTGAAAGTGGAAAGAAAGACACAGGGCCTTTATTATGGTCACTGGCTTGTGCAACAACCTGCACAGTGAGGTAACTGCAGACAACTACTACTACTGTTTAGAAAACAAAAAGAAACCCCTATTGGAATATCTTTCTCATTAGCTTTGATGAGCTATGGGCACAATCCTAGCAAGCTAAATACTTAACAATCCTGTTGTTTTCAGTGAAAAGTGTCAAGCATATAATTTCTATGTCTCAAAGTGATTGACTATAACTGGGTTATACATTGTGTTTAATATATTTTAATCTGATAGTACTTTCCCTCTTGACTGAATTAATGCTTTAAGAAAACATATTTGATAATAGCTCCTAGAAGTATCACAAAATCTTCACAGGATTTTTTCACTTCCCTGTCCATTTATAAAATTCTAAACACATTTCACAATGGCAGGTTGTCATTTCAACATTTCACCTTCCATTTGAAGGACTAGGCAAAGGTACAAGAACTGGAATACTGTTCCAGTTCTGTTGTCTCCGATACAGAAATTCTGCTAAAAGGACACATTTTAATAAAGTTAGAATACTCACATAAATTCTCTTTCTCCTGACATTTTTATTTTAGCATCATGAGATGGTTTAAAGAGGGCATGATCCAAATATCCAAGGGGGCATGCCTAAGGTAAATCAGCTTGATATAGTGTTACCTAAAAATTTAAACTAGTATGCCATTCCTGCTCACCATGTATAACTATAATTAGCAAATGACATATACCATATAGACACAAGTGCTATGTTTTAGAGAGAAAAAGAAAACTCTCTATGACTCCCACTAATGACAGCAAGTATACTATATTAGGGCATGGGGGAGTCAATAAATAACTCATCACACGAACTCACTACTCGTGTTACTCAGATATGAGAATACTGTTGTTCTTTTAAAACATATATACATATCCACGCTATGTACCATAATATACTGTATCATGAACTTCAACTTTAGCAACATGGCTGACCTATTACACAGAAAGAACGTAAGTGGAATAAATATACTTAGATGCCAAATGAATCTAACTTAACATTCACAGCAACCCCATCAGTGTGCCGTGTACTGGAGGACCCTCCTGCTGAAGCCTGCATCCTCTGAGGCTGCCTGATTCATCCTATAATGTCTCATGAAGGCTGAAAAAGACAACCACGTAGCCCCTCTGCAGATCTCTTCCACCGGGGCCCTGGTGGTAAAGGCAACTGAACTCATTGCTGCCCTTGTAGAGCGAGCCATCACCCCCAACACAACCCTCGTAAGCCTTGTGAATATAGAGCCAAAGCCAACATGCAATGGAAGATTTGGAAATGGCCTTTCTTAAACTCTGTGAATCAGAGGGCCCTTTCTTAAACTCTGAGAATCAGAGCTTAAGAATCAGAAAGCCTAATGGGTGCTGTCCTCTTCAAATAAATCCACAGTGCCCTGTGGACATCCAGAGCATGTCACTCTCTCTCCTTGCAGTCCTTCGGATAAGGATAAAAAGAAGGCAAGACAAGACCCTGGCTTCTATAGGAAACCAAATTCACCTTGGGAACAAAGGAGGAGTCTGTGGAAAGAGTTATGGAGTCTTGTCAGAAAGAGTAGAACTCTGTCCTGGCAGATAGCATCACTATCGCTGACACCCAGTGTGCCAACGTCACAGCCACTAGAAAAGCAACTTCCAGCTTAGAAACCTGAGCTCTGTTGTCTGAAGAGGCTCAAACAGCGCCCTCATCAGTGCTTTCAGTACTGTGGACAGCTTCCAGGAAAGGAAACAATGTTGTGCCAGAAGCACTATTTGCATCAGTCCCTTAATGAATTGTTTAACATACGTGCTAGAGCTCAGACTCTGGCGCTGCCTGTGTCCCAGAGTTGCACTAAGTGCAGCGACCGGTAATTTCAAGATGTTCAGGCACAGTCCCCTTTTCCAGGCTCCGAAAAAGAAATGCACTACAACAGTGTCCTTTTGTTCCAAGGGCTTCACCTTGTGCAACACTGGCCATCGTCTGAAAGCTTTCCAGTAGTGGCTGTAGATGCACTTAGCAGTAGGCCTCGGAGACTGCAACATGATGTTCTTGAGTTCCCTGGAGAAACCCAAATTCTCTAAGTCCTGCCTTTCAATCTCCAGGTGGTCAGACAGAACCACTCCAGGTGAAATACTGGACTTTGAAGTAGATGGTCGGGCCTGGTCAGGAGGTGCCAGGGATCCTTGGTTGCAAGGGCCATGAGGTCTGAGAACCAGGCATGGCGAGGCCAGAAGGGAGCCACCAAAATTACTTCTGCTGATCAACAGAACAAGAGAAAAGATTTGGCCAACTGTGAGTCATGGCATCCATCCCCACTGCCACGGAATCGGGGAACCAGGACAGGAACGGGGCACTTTTTGGTTTTTTGCCAACACAATCACCTCTGGGTTGAAACCCCACTCTCATACTTGTCTGTTCCATCTGAAACACTAGGTTGGGGGGAAAATCTACCAAAGAGGAAAAAGGGGATATTTAGAGTAGAGAAACAGTAGCAGAGGGAAGCACCTTTTCCCTTTAATGCAACTTTCTGTTCTATACTCACCTAAAGTAACTTACATGCATATGATGAAGTTACATGGCGTCAGACAAACTAATTTACATGTATTTCACCTGCCTCTCCTTGTATGCTTCAGCTCTGCATAGCAGGTCCTTTCCCCTGCACCTTCTTTGTAGATGGTGTGTACTTCCACAGCACACTCAGGACTATGGCACCCACCTTGTGAACAGACTCCCAGAACGCATGCAGGAAGTGCCTGCATTACCAACTTTCTAGAAGGCCAGTAAGGCAGATGTGTGACTCAAAGATGGGAGAGATTTCTGAAATAGATTTTGAAATAAAGAAGGCAATCTGACAACTTTAGCTAAAAGATTCTTCCACAGCACAGTTCTCATAACAGGAAGGACAATGAAAGGAAGAACTATACACAGAGTCCATCTTGTAGGCATAACTAGTACGAGATAGAAGCTAAGTATTTTTAACAGCAGGAGGAGGCATGAGGGCAAAGCACCTAAGTAGCCAGGTGAACTTTCTGCCAAACAAAGGTAACAAAGATGAGTTCTTCTTTTTCAGAGTCAGGTCCTGGTCAGGACATGGGCATCTCAAAGCATATCATGACAACTGCCTTCCTTATTGTATGACATTCTTAAAACACTATGTTGTTACGAACAAGTTCGATACAGTGATCAGAATTACAGATGGACATTAACCCATTTAAGAGGAAAGAAGTCTTCTTACTCCAAAATTTGAGATAGAGGTACTGGGCCCTTTTAAAGTACGCTTGGTCAGAGAGAATAAAGCCTTGCTTATCCAGAATTTCAAAGTGAAACCCATTTTGAAAGTAGTTATTTAAGACACTGATCTTTAGCTATTTTTAAAAAAACTGGGGTACTTTTGCAGAGTTACAAAATGTTTCTCTGCATTTAGACTTGTCAGTAGTTAGCAGTTTATTATAGTTTTGTGGCAAGAGAAAGTAGAAGGAAAATGTTTCATGGTTAAAAAAGGTTGCTAGGGTTACAAAATGTTTGTGTAGTCAAGTCAAAGCCATCTGAATTTATTTTTAAAAAAACAGCCATATGTAACAGAAGCAACAGCAGACAGTACCAGAAGTTTCATAGCTTTTTTACCGGAACACACACTGTGTCCATTCAAGTTATTTGGGAAACACAGAAGAAAATGATTCATATGAGTCTGGCCTAGGGAAGGGTGGGGACAGCACACTGATTACAACTAAAATCTTCATAAATGACTCACACTAGTATAGGGCATTCCCAACTTCAGCCGCTTTTGCAAAATAATATCTTCCACTACATTATTTTACCAAATACAAGAGCTGTATGCTGCAGAAATCTAGTGACTCTATCCTAGTATAACTATGCAAGTGTGGCAAAGTTTCTAGGACAGAATGAAAAATAATAAAGGTTCAGAAAGACATTTTTGGGTGATTTGTCCACTCGCTTTAGGGAGGCAGGCACTCTTTTTTCCTCTTCCTACCTTTTGTAGTGGGCGTAACCATGCTCTCTTTTGTCAGTTTGGGTACTGACAGGAATAGCAGGAAACTACCAATAACTCTATAACGAACTTAAAACAACAATTAATTTTATCTAAGTAGCCCACAGCTCCTTTCAGTCTTTAAATGAGGAACAGGAAAACTATAACAGATAAGAACCCATGAACATCTAAATTAAGGCTAACAGAAAGGTCAGATCAGCCTGGACAGCGAGAAGAAGGGGGTGAAGAAATCTTCCTGAGCCTCATGAGAAAAGGAACTTTCACAGGTAAGATACTAATGGTCATTCTCACCCTGAGGTGGAAGACATCTTTGAGACCTCCCAGAGCAGTGTCCATAACAGGATGAGTATCCATGCAGAGCACCAATTTGTCCCTGTGGAACATGCAAAATTTTGGATGACTGGATAATGCCCCTATTTCAGACACCTTGCATGCTGATATGACCACTATTAAAAACAGCACCTTCATCCTCAACATATTGATATTAATCTCCCTAATAGGCTTACATGGTGGTCTAGTGAGAACGTAAAGGACTATACTGAGTCTCCACATTTTGAATCTGTGTTGAACTGGTGGGTCTTTCAAGATGGCTCCCTTTTCTTGATCATGTGGGGATGTTTGCGACAATTTTCTTCCTTCATACTTGGGAAGGACTATGGTTAGGGTTGCCACCTGTCTGCGAAGCATAGCTACTCTCAGACCTTGGTCCATGACATCCTGATGGAATCCCGAGACTTCTTATCCCAGTATCGTATTGGTCACAGTCTTCCTACAGTACCAGCAAACAAAGGTTTTCCAGGTTCAGTCATAAATTCTTTTGGTGGAAATCTTCCTGGCTATTAGGATGGTTTCTATAAACTTTTGACTATATCCTTTCTTCCTTAACTGTGCCAGCTCAATTTCCAAGTGGCTAGGCAGTTTGGGATGCCCAATGGGCCTTGTTGTTGTGGGTTGAGAATGATACAGTGAAACAGAATTTCCTCAACCATTATATGTAGGGAGTGGGTGAGAAGTAAATTAACATACAGATTAAGTTGTTTAGCAGATTCCAGGACCAAACAGAAATAAAATAGAAATGACAAGCTGAGTTTATAAGTTACCATTTGTTTGGGCAAAATTGGGGGGTGGGAACATAGTGAAGGAAACAAATATATCAAAATCAAAGACGAATGGGCAGATGTATTCTTAATTGTGGAAAGACAGCTCCAGAGTGTGCAGAGGTGTCTCAAAAGCACACTTTCACAGATGTTTTAAATTGAGTTGTGCTGAATAGTAGATTGTCGAGTATGATTATTTACAGAATTCAGTGGTTTTGTGCTAATTGTTTTATGGGACTGTATTTGATAGGTTGTGAGCCACCTTAAATTTTCCAAGGACAACATTCAAACTTCCTTCCTGAATTAAAGCCCCCACCCCCACAATGGGGGGGAAGAGTCCTTTTTGTGTATTATTCTCTAGTTTGTATTTCCATTTTGGACACCGTTAACATAGTTTCCTGTTGTACAAGGATACAAAAATTTAACATTTTATTCCCAGCAAACACATGGTTCACCACTATAAATAGAAGTCTCTGTTATAGAAAGCACAAAAGCAAATTGCTGCCTGTTTGACAAAGAGCTTGCTGTGAAGAGACAAACCAAAAATAAGCATGGACTGCCAATTTTGCAAGGTTTACAACATTCTTATTCAACAAGAGCAAAAAGAAAGAGGGGGCACAGGAAGATACCTCACTGATGATTTGTTAAGGTTAATTCTAGGAAGATTTTTCATGACTTGCAAGGCAAGACAAACACAATCAATTAATACAATTATCAAAATTCAAAATTCATGCATATAAAGATTCTAGAAAATAACTATGTTCAGTATTGTTGCCTGAGTGGCTAGTTACAGGCACATTACATATGAGAAAAAATTGAATTTGTTGCCATGGATACTTTTTTAATTTCCTGGCTTCTATATAAATGGTTCATCATTGCTACATCTGCACAATCTGACTTTGCAAAACTAGCCTGGGTCAAGGTTAATCATTTAAGAAGATGCACAGTGGCTCATTATTTATTTAAAAATTCCTCAAGAGAGAGCCAGACGCATCCAGCGTACTTATTCCTGCGGTACCTGATTTTCCAGAAGTCTACACAAGAAACAGAAAAGGGATTAACAAAATCCAGGAACCAAATCTGCATGAACTGAAAGAGGATAACCTGATTTCTCTGAAGCACTAGGACTGAAGGGTAGCCCAACATATCCATGAAGGTATAGAGCAGGAATATATACCTTGCCTTCATTCACAACCCACAGCTTATAAAGAGATTTGTGGTTTAGAGCAGGGGTAGTCAACCTGTGCTCCTCCAGATGTTCATGGACTACAATTGTCACAGGTTGACCACCCCTGGTTTAGAGGAATAAGGAAAAGACTGGCCTATGCTTAAAGGTGAGAAGATTTACCTGGGGTGGCAGCAGTAAAAGCCCAGCCAACGTATCCTTAGCTTCCCACAGGATCAAAATACCCGGCAAGTTGATACAGTTAGAGAAGATCCCTTCAAAAAACTGAGCCCTAACTGTAAGGCTTTATAGATTTAATCATCTCTGTGAAAAGGGCTTTGGAAACCAATAGGAAGTATCTGTCATACATGTGCATTCTCTGTTGCATCCCATACCAAACTGAATGGTTTGGTAACAGGTAAAGAACACTACAAAAAACAGGCATGTCACGACAAAAAACAATGGTGAAGAGATCGAATGCATTCAATAATTCATTTTTCTTAGATCACAATTGATGTCAGTGGCAATTGCAGCATGGAAACAAAACAACAAATTTCTCTGTGTCACTCAGCAATGATGATCTTGAACAGAACATGGAATAGCAAGGACATCAACCTGACTACCAAATGTAGATTAGTTAGATCTATCATATTTCCAGTAGCCACTTATGGCTGGGAAAGTTGGAGGATGAAAAAATCTGACAAGAGAAGAATCAATTCATTTGAACTCTGGTGTTGGAAAAGGCTTCTGCGGGTCCCATGGTCAGCAAAAGTCACAAACAAGGAAATGCTACGACGCATAAAGTCTGATGTATCATTGGTAGGCAAAAATCACAAAACTCCAGATCACTTATTTGGGCCATATCATGCGATCCAAGTCAATGGCGAAAGCAATTATGCTAGGACTAGTTAATGGAAAAAGGAAACCAGGCTGATAAAGGGCACAGTGGTTGGATGCAGTCGGGATGGACAACGGCCAGAACACTGCATGGCTGGGGGAGGTGGTGCAGGATCAGGGATTGTGGCAGTGGCTGTGCCATGGGATCACAAGAGTTGGACACGACCGAATGGCTGACAACAACAAGATTATATCAAAGCATGCCAAACAAGATCAGTTCTCCAGAAGCAGCTATAGTTGGCCAACTAATCACAGAAGGCAAAGACTCTACTTCCCGCAAGTCACATGGGGAAATCAATACAACAACTATAACTTTTGGATGGCTACTAAGGCAACCCTAAAAGTATTTCTAGAGATGGTCACAAATCATCCTCTTTTTATAGATATTATAAGTGCTATAAACAGCGACTGTCACCAAGCAACAGTCGGGGAGATTTGTGTAAACTGGATCATTAAATCTTCTTGCCCTCAATGAACCACTAATATGTGCATTCTTATGGCTGGCAAAAGAAAAGTGATTTTTATGAACTCAAGGACAACAACATAGAGAAATAGAGAACAGCAAAATATCTACCACATCCAAATGTCCATGGCAGTTAAAAAGAATCACACTAACAGGTAACTTACTGTTGTATACTGAGGTGTTGTTTGTGTAGGCACACATTGGGACTGCAATTATGCAGGCCAGTCACTGGAGACTCTCCTGCAGCCACTCTAATATTTTTTTACCACACCAAGGATGATCTCCTCCTCAAAAGAACTTGTAAGAGGCCATTTTCCTGCCCAACAGTCATATGCTCTACACGGAGAAAGTCAGCAATTTCCCCCCAATCCTTCTGAGCTCCTGCAAGTGTTATGAATATAACTGTATCCTATGAATTTGCAGTGCAGTAGGAAGTTGGGAATGTATGCCTGCACAGAAGATGTCTTAAAAAATAGTCACACATAAATCCAACACGTTTTAATCTGCAGTCTTCTGTCCAGTACCATACTGGAACACTAAAGAGCCCCTTACTTATGAGTCTCAGTGAAATAAGTGCACCATGGCTCCTTCAATCTTTTCTCACATTCATGTCCACAAGAATACTGCTTGATGAAGATGTCTGCTGATGATCAAGTTGTTGCTCAACAGATGTCCGCCAAGGGAGTACCTCTCTAAAACACTGCTAACGCTGCCTGCACCTGTGTAGAATGCACCTGAAGCTCCAGAAGACACAGCAAACTGATCTGCTGATACTTCAACTGGGTCCCCTTTACATGACTCCTGAGCTGCTAAGCAGCTGATCCCAAAAGAGGCTTCTCTCAGCAACAGCAGAAGCTCTCTGGTGGCTGATTCCACTGAATCGGTTTGAGTTTCCCCCAAACAACCAAACTTAAATTGATATGCAAAACAGTGATTCCATTTATTAGAGTTGCACAGAATCAGGAAAACTCGAATCCAGAAAGTCCTGATTTTTTTCCAGCACACATTCCTACCCCAACCTGATAGCTGAGACCTACAAATGGTCTGTGCAAATAGAATCCGTTTGCCTTTGGTTGTCAGAACTCTTGATGCTGAAGAAATTTTAATTGTGATAGCTACCACTTTGTGGGTGCAGTGTATGGCTGTCTCAGCCTTCTTATCCATGGCGTCCCTTTAGATAACCTTCTCCATCCTCTGAAACAAGTCCACTGGACTGTAAGGCAAGCTGCAAGTGCATCAATCAATGGAATCTGTAGGAGAGATTCCCCATAGTATGGTAAGGCATACAGTTTTTTAATGAATGAGGGCACCTGCTTGTTAACCAGAGGCCTTTTCCACTCTTCTCTGATTTTGCTTTCAAAAACCTCTGGCAATGGAAAAACTTCTTGGGATGGACCAATTTTAGGGAAATACTCCCCTTTCCACTTGCCCCCCCCCAGGTTTCTTTTTTGTGATAGACTGTTCTTCCTCGGAGACAGGCTCATTAAAGGCCAAGACCCCCAAGGCCTTATAAGTTAACATAAAGTGTAAATCTTCCCCTTTGAAAAAACATTCAGATTCGGCTGAAATGTAGTCAGGAACCAAAGCCAAGTGTCTGGAGCCAGGAGCGTAGTCAAGAGTTAGGTCGAAGTCATGAACCAGGAGTCAGGCAGGCAGAGCTTCGCTGAAGCAAACTACAACAAGTTATTGTCTGGGAAGACAGGCAGGGAATGCACACTTTGCACCCACAAAGGACTTTGCCTCAAAGCCCTTCTGAAATATAACCAAGCCGGGTGGGGTTGGGTTTGCACCTGGTCCTAGTCCTCATCAGAAGAAGCAGGTACAGCTGAGCCCTATTGACATTGACAGCAAGCTGCCAGGCAATCTGATCTCCTGACAGCTGTCAGAGTAGATCGCCGCCTCCGATGCTGACATGTGGCACTCGCTGAGGTCTTTGGCTGGGACCAGCGGTGCCGTTCCTCCAGTGGGTCTTCGGGGCTGGCATGCACAGGCTCATTAGGCTGGGTGCTGGTGTGGCTGGGACCAGGTAATTTATCCTCTGGGGCACTGGGCTTGTCTTCACTGGCCAGATCTCCAGGTGGTACCTGGAGAGTGCTGGACCCAGGCAGTTGATCAGGATCAGCTGCAGCCTCTGGAGTGCCCTTTGGAGGCTCAGCCAGTGGTGCAGCAGGGGGCATGCTATATGGTTTAGATGAGATTGATGTTTAAAAAATACTGAATTGTTTGTTGTTATGATAGCAAGGTGAAGTTCTTTTGCAAGTTCCTGCCAGTGGCCTCCAAAAAGGAACTTCTTTTGGCCTCTTCTTTCAGCATCCTTTCCTCACTCCCCCTTACAAGTTGCAACCACACAACCAGGCTGCTATTTACTTCAAGGACATCTTACAGCAGATGGGATTTAAGCATTTTTTCCAGTCACTTTTTCACTACATTCCATGTGACACATGAGAATACACTCAGGCACAGAGAATGCTTCTACACGGTGTGCATGTGCATATAAAAGGTTTTTAATAGGAGCGTTCTTTGATTTCTATAATGAATTACATTTATATTAAATTTCTTTCTTAATTAGAGGGCTCCAAGAGATATATTTGGATACTTTATATTAGTGTGGGTGCATCTCCATTCATGTAAATAATCATCAACCTTAGTATTTATACACAGACCTATATTAAAAAGTTAACACATTTTATTGCATAACAATGTTCTTCATAATACATTTTTATCTGTTTCAGATTGTTTACTGCGTTATAGTCCCATTATATCACATGAGTGCATTTAAATATTAGACCACTGAAGGAGACCCCAAAGGGGACTGAAACGCATCTGGTTATTTAGTCATCATCTGTACACAGCCCGTGGCGCCACAGGCGCCACGGACTGAATAAAAGAGTAAGGGGTAGTGGGGAGGAGTTAGGGCGGGACCGGTCTGGGATAAAAACTCGGAGGGGCCAATCAGGAGCCGCGAAGCGGCTCCTGATTGGCCCCTCCAAGTGTCCATCCCGCCCGAAGAAGGCAATGGGGAGCCGCGCAAAGCGCGGCTTCCCATTCCCTGCTTCACCCGCACAGGCACAGGTGAGCGGTCCGCCGCGCCGCCTTCTCCCGGCCGCCGGAGCAGCTTCGCGGCGTCGTAGACACCACGAGGCCGCTCCGGCGGGCGAGAGAAGGCTTTGGGGAGCTTCGGGGGCGGGTGGGCCTCGCCGGGTGGCCCTGCATCAAACCGCCGCCTTCGCCTTCGCCTCCGTCGCCGCTCAAGCCGCTGCCGCCTCCGCCGCCGCTCAAGCCTCTCTGCAGAAGATGGACGCCAGCAAGAAGACGCCGCAACAAGTAAGTGATCTTTTACTCTTCCCCAGCCTCCTAGCGCCCATTGTATTCAGGATACAATGGGCTTTTATACTAGTTTATCCATATTTCAAAACGTTTTGGATTTGTGCAATAGAGCGTGATATACGTTGATGTTCTTAAGTTTTATATGTACAACAAATATCTGCATTTTAATTTTTTATAGTTATACCTATTCTGCTGTTGCTGCTCCACCTTTTAGGTTCCTAAAAAGTAATTCTTCTTGTCTTCAGTTATGGAATTCACTGTTATTGGTGTTTTTGATGTTATGAATTGCGGTGCATTATCCCCACGTTTTGTGTAAACTGCCCTGAGCCTCAGGGGAGGGTGGTATTTATAGAAATAGAAATAAAATTAATTAGTAGATAAAATCTCTTCCAAGCAGGGGAAGAATATAAATAATTCTCGCTCTAGTACAAAGCATAGAATTTCAGTTCCCTACATTTTATTCCAAGGAACTTAAAGCGGGTTACATGGTTTTCTCTCCTCAATTTTATCACAGTTTATCACAGTTACTTGGAAGGTAGGTTAGATGAAGTTGCCTAAAGTCACCAGCTAGGTGCAGGGGTGAGTGTGAACCAAACTGGAGTCCTCCAGTTCCCAGACTAGGGTTTCATGAAATTGTCATGTTAACTCCATTCTAAATAGCCAGTGATGGGCTTAGAAGGGGTGGAAAAGGGATGATCCTAGGGTAGCCATGGACACAGCTATGCTTCCTGACCAAGGATGCCCCACACAAACATTCTAGCCAAACCACACCTCACCAGGGATAACATGCTATGACCATAGTTTTATGGTAGCCTCCATTTCCAAATCAAATTCAAGGCATTTGTTGCACTCATTGTTCATTCCTTGTTCTCCTCTCAGTTGGTTTGCTTCAGATTAGTAGGTAAGCAACATTACAAGCATATCTTGGATGGCGTATAGTTGGGATGCCCAATAGTGTGTCATCTTCCTTGTGGATTCCTATGTCCATTACAAGCAGCTGAGGAGGTCCTATTCCTTATTCGCTACTTGAATGGTTAGATCTGCAAGAACTTCCATAGTGACCAGTAAAATCAGCCTCCCATGAGAGTCCAAACTATGTGTTACGTTGTTTTCATTAAAAGAAACTCTAATAATCTTCCCCAAGCTGTAAGGGGGAAAGATACATCTGAAGGCTTTCGTTCAATCTTCATGGAGGTTAGATTTAAGTGTTAAAGCATTTATTCCTTATTCCTAGATATAGATATAGATATAGATATAGATATAGATATAGATATAGATATAGATATAGATATAGATATAGATATAGATATAGATATAGATATAGATATAGATATAGATATAGATATAGATATAGATATAGATATAGATATAGATATAGATATAGATAAGGCGTAGCAGACATGCAGTCTGAAAGCTCTGTCCATGAGGCTGGGAGTTCAATCCCAGCAGCTGGCTCAAGGTTGACTCAGCCTTCCATCCTTCCGAGGTCGGTAAAATGAGTACCCAGCTTGCTGGGGGGTAAACAGTAATGACTGGGGAAGGCACTGGCAAACCACCCTGTATTGAGTCTGCCATGAATACACTAGAGGGCATCACCCCAAGGGTCAGACATGACCCAGTGCTTGCACAGGGGATACCTGTAATTTGGATAAACAAATCCAAATTACAAAATCAGAATCCTAATGTTTGTTGCTGGTTTAAGTCAGTGTTAGAGTCATTCCAGTTTCAGCAGGAACTGGTGCTGTTTCCAATTATTTATTTTCTGTCTTCCCATGTACATAACCTAACCCCTTCAGGATTATTCCAAATGGACATGTTCAAAACTCACATATGCACATCTCAGTATACTGAAGTTAAACATACAACTACTGTTTCACATTTTGATTATTGTTCCCTTTTGAAGCCAAGTTTTTTAACAAGTGATTAGTATGGATCCAACCCACTTCTCTGCTATGAAAATGAAGGAGGGTCTCCTCTATCAAAAATGCCAGGGATCAAGGGACAGCAGCACATAGGATGGAGACTGTACTGAGGAGAATTAGGCAGGATAAAGAGAAACTTATTTTTATCGAACCCATTAAATCTAATGTGAGAGCCAGGCCAAGTGTGTGCTGACTTCACAACCAATGCTGTTATGCTGCAACCACAAAGAAATGGAGCTCAACTTAATCTACATATTTACCTATATGCTGCAGTAATTTGAAACAATAAAAAAATTCTTGCAAACTCTGAATGAAAGCTGTTGATCACTTTCTCTGTTAAAGAGAAAGCCACAATGCAGAGCAAATTACTGCCCCCTGGGGTACAAAGTCATAATCTCAAATTCAACTTCATATTCTATTCCAATAATTACATGAATGGGTAAACTGCACTATAGGTGATAAATCCACATGGATTTGCTAATTACAACACAGAACAGTCTCTTCTCATCTATATTTAAAAATCTGATCTTTTAAAAAGGTATAAATCTATCTAATAAGTGTTGATAGAAAGAACAGGAAGGAACTATTCTACCCAACATTTCAGAACGTTAAAATACATTGTGATACAAATTCAAAATTGTGTTATTAAAACAATATGAAATAGGTCTGACTTGGATAGTTCACTGAAGCAGCTTTATAACAACAAATCACAATCATCATCTAGTCCAGATCCTGCCATCCAAGGAAACATTGATCAAAAGAAAGGTTGTGATGAAAGTCAACACAATACTCTACATTGAAATGAAATTTCTGTGACAATTATCAATCTTGAATATTTTTGTTACAAAAGCCACAAATTTAATTTCAGAAACATAAACTGAATTAGAAGAGTGTTTCCTCTTTATTCACATTTGTTAAAGCTTAAAATCCACATATGTTTACCTATTTTTAATAAACAATTGTCTTAAATAATGTCCTTAATTTTTTTAAAGACAGCAAATAAGCCCCATACTAGTGAAGCTATGCTGATGTAAAGCTCTGACCATAGACCAACATAAACTCTGTGCAGCACCCCCATGATAAACAAAAGGGACAGGAACTACTTATGCCAGGGTCTGGTTGGTATCCTAAACCTTTTCAGTCATCCTCCTATTCCTGGTATTAGCATTTAGTTAAACTTAGAGAAGCTAAGTAATAGAAAATGGAACTCTAATGCTTTCAGGTAGCATTAATCATTATCAATTTTTTCTCCTACTGTCAAAACAAGTTATTCTAATGGTTCCTATCTAGATGACACATTGCTCATATAATAGTTGATGATTACAAAGTAAGGAGTCTAATACTGTTCAGGGCATTAGTTATCTGTGAAACTAACCATTGACTTTACAGCTCAGCCAATGTTTTGCTCTTTCTGTAGTAAGCACGCACTTAACCTGATGATTTTTACAATCTCACAAACTGTAATTAGGTCACAGATATTTATCACCATAATATGGAATGCAGGCCACTGCCAAAGTCAAAACTAAGCTACAGCTCTTAGCTAAGAAGGTATCAAAAACTATTCTGGAATGCAGAAATAATTACAAAGGATAAAATGGCAATGCAGTAATTGGCACTAAACTGAGTCGTTCCTCAAGAACAAACTCATCAAAAGCAAATAGCCTTGTTACAAGCCTCCATATTTTAAGAATCTTAAAGCAACTGAACCATGCATTCAATACTTCTATAGTGAACATTCTTCTTCAACAAGTAACTGCATTTCCTATTAAAATTAAAATGCAGTTTAAATATCAGTAGTATTTAGTTGAGCCACATGGTGGCAGAACACTAAAGGAAAAGACACTAAAAAACAAGACAGAAAAGGAAATAAATGCTAGTACAGAGCAGCTGTATTCCAGAACTGATCACACATCTCTGAACAGGTGTAAAGTTAGGCGGTGAGAAGAAACTGATTTCATATAAGAAATTGAAGTGAATGGTACTGAGCCCTTTCCTCACTGCCTATACGCCTTCCTTGCTCAGCCTTTCTGAACTTTTTTACCATTGAGAAACCTCCATCATATTCTTCAGCCTTTGAGAAACTCCAGATGGTGCATGATTGTGCAAAATTTGATTGTGAAGCATAGTTGTGTACACACCCACACAGAGCCCCTCCCCTTCAGGCCCATAACTGGCTATTTTGCAAAGGGGAGTTGACATGGTCACACGACTAGATAATTTTTTATATATTTAAAAATGTGTTAAAACATTTCACTCCCACCCATTCAGGATACCCTTTCAGGGCCATCAAGAAACCCCGGGGTTGCACAAAAGCGTGGTTGAGAAAGCCTGCCCTTGCTCCTAGCCAAGCCAGAAGCCTACTCTATAAAAGCTGCTGTTAGGAAGCAGGGAGTGAGAAAAGTAGCACAAAAGGGGAAAGAGTTCAGTGCCTCCTATACCAACCACCACTTTCCTTTTGGGCATGACCTACATTTTTGTGCATTACTAGTCCAACTTTCACACTAGCATTCAAGAAATTGGCTGTGATCCAAGAAAACCTGCACACAAGGGAAAAACATTTTAACATGTAGGAAAGGAGCAGGTGGTTTTCTTTTTTAATTGCAGCACTTGGTGCTTTGCTGATGCCCCAACCATCAAAAACAATTCAAGGGGAATATGAGCTCAGAAAATCATAGAATCATAGTTGTAAGGTACCTCCGGGGTCATTTAGTCCAACCCTCTGGACAATGCAGGAACTCACAACTACCTGCCCACCCATGGTGACCCCAATTTCATGACCAAGTGATCCCCCCCTTACCAAAAATCTCCAGAATCCAGCCTGGCCTGGAGGAAATTCACCTACCATCCCACAGTGGCAATCTTATCCTACCTGCTGCAAAAGAGAATCCCTAGAAGTGGCACAATTGTGCAGAATATGGTTGGGAAGTATAGTTATGTACACATCCACCCAGGCCCCTCCCCTCTCCACCCCTCCAAGCCCATCATTGGCCATTTTGGGAGAGAGGTCAGGTTGGCATGCCCATACAGGGTCTCTTTGAGGTCTCTTCCTACTAAGGGCACTCTAGGGCTACCTAACCACTCTCCCCCAGCTGCTTCACCATGGATCTTCTGGGATCAGTGTATGTTCCCCTACATGGGTTGCAGTGTCAGTGCCTCCACCAGATGGCAGTAGAGTCACCTCCTAAGGTTCCCCCTCTCCAAACTCCCACAGGTCGCTGCTGGAATTTTTGCTAGGCGATTACCTCCTCCATTGGCTAACTACCCCCGGCAGACCCTTTCAGTCCCACATTTCTGCCTAAGTGCCATTGTTCCTCCAAAGCAATTCAGCCGCATGCCAGCCACCAGCCACAGATCTCGGCAGCTGGCCCAGGGGTCCATCGTGATGTCTCACCTCTGATGACTGCACTCGCTGTCAGGACTCTTCCCACTGGTTCTCCCAGGCTTGCCAGCTCCCTACCACCCAGTCAGCTCTGCCCCCCCTCATTTTAGGGGTTCCTCTGAATTGTAATTTAAAAGCTCAGTTTAGACCTCACAACAACAGAGCTCTAGCACACTAACTCTGTCATGGCCGCCATCTTAACATTATAAAGTTAGAATTGAACTTCCGTTTGTGCACCTTATCAATTCTCAAGTCTTTGTCAACCAAGCCTGATGACTTCATTGTAAATTTCAATTAGCCCTAGTACTTAATTTCATCCAATATTTTAGACATTCTCTTTGAAACACATAATTCAAGCAAAAGTGCCTCTACAAGATCTTTAACCGTAAAGAATTGATTTAGCTTTTCTGAGTTGTTTCTATCATATAGAGATTAGATCTTTTGCACCTGCAGATCATTCATAGGAACTAGCTTCTATATAATACAACTTGCCTTAAAATACAAGAAACCATTTGTATTGATAAAGAATTTATTTTGACTTAGTACATGCATTGGTATATTTGTGTTAGAGTGATATGTAAAGAATCTTACATAAATAAACCACTACTGAAGCTGAAATGAATTTCAATGAGCAATTTCAGAATATGTTGTTAAATCCATCTATTTTGGACAACTTATATTTCGTACATAAAAGTTGAGACACATTTACCACACACATGTACTGTAGGGCAGTGCTTTGGAATTCTCTCAGAATTAGGTCACAAGCTCTGGAGGTACACCTTATTGTCCAAAATTAGAGAAGGGAAAAACCCAAACTCGCTCCAAACTGACAGAAGACTGAAAAGGGCTTAGGGAAGCAACCCAAATAGATACACTTGCAGATTCAAAATGATGTGCAGGTAACTATTTAAAGGCCTGCCAAGCAGCTGATCCTTGCAAACAAATACTTGGCAGGGTCTTCCCACCCCTTCCCAGCCCTCTCTCCACACCTCGAAAGAGGTGGGTGGGTGAAGCATTTAAAAACCCTCCAAAGAGTGGAACAGGAAATATTGTATCTGAAAATGTGCACTTGCATATAGCTTGAATAAAACATAGTTGGTCTTAAAGATGCCATTAGACTCAAAGTGTGTTCTACTACCTAAACGTAGTGAGCAGTGAATCACCAGAGCTCCTTCCCCTCCCTCCTCTCCCTTACCTCGTGCCAATTAATCATCTCCTGAGCAGCAGCATTTCCCCAATGGCAGAGCACATCTCTGGACAGAGGACCAACCATGTTGGCACTTCCTCCAATTGTCAAGGGAATCATTTCAAGGATGTGGGCAGCTTTTTAAAAAAAAAAAAAACAGCCACTTGAAATTCACCAAAACATGAGGAGCATTTCAGCAAAGTTTGACTCCATTGGCACTTTTAAGACCAACAACATTTTATTCAAAGTGTGAACTTCTGAGTGCATGCACACTTCCTCAGAAGGTTTTCCAACTGCAGCAGCAGAACAATCTCAGCAGGATGACTCTTGCCCTGGGAGGATTACTATCCTGTGAATGCTTCTGCAACCACAAGCATGACTAAACAACACTCCACAAAACCCACAACAACCCACTATCTAGCACCCATTGCATTTCAGCACACAACAGGTGCTACTACTAGTAAAAAAAATTAAATACAAACTTGTTAAATGTTAACCGAGATTCTTGCTTTAATTTGCGAAGGGGGAAGTAGTATAAAGTAGCTTTGTAAGTGCCCCCTCCACCCCCAAAATACAGTAGGGTTAGAAAGAAGTTCAATTTCAAAATGTTTAAGAACCACTGTATAAAACACTGATTCTTTACAGAACACATTTCCCTTCAAGGGCTTTTGCATTTATGTGGAAGCTGCTTTCAAATGGTGGTTTCTGAAGCCTCACAGTATAAATGAAAATGCTATTGAAAGTAATTTATTACTTCCAGGACACATCTGATGCTTGTTTGTTACATTTCTAGAAAAACATGCATTATGAATTTTAAAGTAATTATCTGACATGCTATTCTTACCATATTTTTGTCCTGTATCACATACGTTTACCTCTAATATTTAGAGAAAGATTTGAAAATAATTACTCAAATCATAGGCAGATATCATCTTACTGAGACAAGCTCTACTAATGAAAGCCTTCGTATTCTTTCACAGAATAAGTGCAGATTGACTTGAATTATTTCATTATTACATTTGCAGGAGGAGTTTTTGGTTCTTTATTTAGTAACCTTGTGTGCCTCCTGGAAGCCAAATCCACATGCCAAAACAATTCCCCCCATTGTATGCATTCACTGGATTGGGATGAAATTGTGGTTAAAAACAGATACACAATTTGCACTATTATACTGTAAGATACTTTTTTGGCTTTAGGGTCTGAGATATGAAGACAGTCATAAATAATAAAGAAACATTCAATTATTTTACAGTAACGAGCTGAACCCAAAATTGAGTTCATAGATCGACAATCCTGTGCAACTTTATGGTTCAAAGCAAAGAGTAAATCTGCACTATGTATCAATTTTGTATCAATTTTATATCTATCTTTGATGCTTTCAGAGAGTGTTCTCCCAAAAAAGAATGGTGTAAGATGTTGCATGGAAGATTGAAGTAGGAAATTAAAACATACCTCCCTGCAACTAGGCAAACTCTCGGTTTTGATAAATAGTTTTTTGGTAAATTTAAGGGAAAGAAGGGAAATGGAACCAAGATTCCTTCTGCAAGAACAACTCCACTCTCTCAGTAGCTGGATCCAACCCAGCTATGTCAAAACTGAATTACATAAATTTATGGAACTAAATCAGACCAGGCCTCAAATTAGGTGCAAAACTAATTTAGCAGGTCTGTAATACACAAATACTGAATGGAAATGTTTGGGGGAGGGAGAAAATAATTTTTTGCAGCTAAGACATTCAGAAGAATCTAATGAACGACAATAAGGTTTTGAACTGAACTACAGACATGAAAGAAATAATGTGGATTCGATGGATCTATATATTCCCTTCCCTGGAAGGGGTAGCAAACACAACAGAAGACAGAATCAGAATCAGAATACAGGATGATCTTGCTAGGCTCAAGAAGTGGGCTCAACTGAATAAAATGAAATTCAATAGGGACAAATGTAAAGTTCTGCATTTAGGTAGGAAAAACCATTTACACCAATATAGGATGGGGGAGACTTGTCTTGGCAGCAGTATGTACAAAAAGTATCTAGCAGTCTTACAATAAAATCAGAATCCAACAAAGATATACTCAAGGCGCGAGCTTTCAAGTGCAAGCACCATACTTTGAACATGAGTCAGCAGTGTGACTCAGTGGCTAAAAAGGCAAATGAGATTTGGGGCTGCACCAAATGGAGTACCGTATCCAGATCATGGGAGGTGATGGTACCTCTTTACTCTGTTCTGGTTCAGCCTCACTTGGAGTACTGTGTTCAGTTTTGGGCACCACGGTTGAAGAGGGATATAGACAAACTGGAGTGTGTCCAGAGGAGAGCAACAAAGATGCTAAGGGGCTTGGAGACCAAGACATATGAGAAAAGGTTGGAGAAGCTTAGTCTGTTTTGCCTGGAGAGGAGGCGACTGAGAGATCTGATAACCATCTTAAAGTATTTATAAGGCTGCCATATGGAGGATGGAGCAGAGTTGTTCTCTCCTTCCCCAGAGGGACCGACCAGAACCAAGGGGATGAAATTAATTCAAAAGAAAATCCGTCTAAATTTATTTATTTATTTATTTATTTATAGTAAATTTATATACTACCCTCCCCAAAAGCTCACAGCAGTTTACATGAAACAACAAAATGGTACAGGTAACATCAATCTGATAACAGTAAAGTGGTAACAACAGTAACATTAACATATTAACAATAACAACAATAACATTAAAGGAAGGTGGGACTGCAAAGAGCCTTAGCTCAACTCGTACTGAGACCCAGGGGTTGGGCGGATTTGTAACAGTCATGGTAGGAGGGGGGGAATGGGGGGCCAATTGGGAGAGATGGATTAGGTCAACCTCAACCAAACGCCTGGTAGAGGAGCTCCCTTTTGCAGGTCCTGTTGAACTGCTTTAGTTCTGTCAGATCCGGAAGAAGTTCCTGACAGAGCTGTTTCTCAGTGGAACATAAAGAAGCTGAGCAATAAGTACAGTCTATCAAGGGTTCTTCCTTGGTTTAGGGATCAAAATTATTTTGGCTTCTTTCTATATTGGTAATTGCTGTAAATAGCTTCATTTATGATAACAGTACTAGATGATTATCATGAATTCTACAACTGAATCAATATTTATGTATTATAGTATCTACACTGGCTAGTAATGTGGTAAAGGTAAAGGTATCCCCTGTGCAAGCATCAAGTCATGTCTGGCCCTTGGGGTGACGCCCTCCAGCGTTTTCATAGTCAACCTTGATCCGGCTGCTGGGATCGAACTCCCAACCTCATGGACAGACAGCTTCAAACAGCATTACTGCCACTTACCACTCTGCGCCACAAGAGGCTCTAGTAATGTGGTAGAAAAGACATTAACTGCTGACCTCTCCCAATGTAAACAATCCAAGTTCAATATAAAGTATACACTGTTAAAATAACTGTTCAGGTAAACATTGACTATGACAGGTGTTGGACAATTATCCTAGGGTACAGAATAGTAGTTCCAAAGCATAGAGTTTCAAAACACACAAACTTGAAATTAAGTATTTCCCCTGGAGAACCTTCACTCTAAGTCCCAAGGAGTTCATTCTTCTTGCCAGTATAAATAAGCACTGGTTAGATATTATGAATGAATTCTGAAGTTTAACACCATTGCCACATAAGCTGCATCTTCACAGTAATTAATGCAAATATTTGGTTGAATGTCAATTAAGTAATATTCATTTTAATTAAGTGAGGACAAGGCAACAAAGCAGGTTCTCTCCTGGTAGGTTCAATATCACATTAAGATTTCCTTATATAACTACTACTGGAGGAGAACCAGGCCGGGAGGAGACAGAAAAATATGGTAAGAGAGCTCTAAACGTATTTCTCCTAGCCCATTCCACCCTATCATGAATTTCCAGCATGTGTTTCCTAACTGAATACTTTTCAGCTTGTGGATCACAAGGATATGGATGAGATCCTAGGAAAGGTGATACCAAGAGTCAGCTTGGTGTAGTGGTTATGAGAGCAGACTTCTAATCTGGTGAGCCAAGTTTGATTCCCCACTCTTCCACATGCAGCCACCTGGATGACCTTGGCCTCGCCACAACACTGATAAAGCTGTTCTGACTGACCAGGAATATCAGGGCTCTCTCAGCCTCATCCACCTCACAGGGTGTCTGTTGTGGGGAGGGGAAAGGGAAGGCGAATGTAAACCGCTTTGAGACTCCTTTTGGTAGAGAAAAGCAGCATATAAGAACCAACTCTTCTTCTTCTACTACCTGGGTTCTCCCTTGCCCTTCCAGGCTGATAATAGTTGTCAGAGGGGGGCTGGCTAAGTTGGTAACAGGAGCGGTGAATGCTTTCTTGAATGCAAAAACTGTAGTGCTTGTGCTCAAGGATGAGGGAATTAGACCTCTTTTGAGAAAATAAAACCCTCCCTAAGCTCTTTGTGAAGACGTATGCATGCCTATGAAAGGTTATTACATTGAATAAAACGTTGCTTGTCTTATAGATGCCACTGGTCTTAAACTTTGTTCTGTTGCTTCAGACCAATGTGGCTACCCACCTGAATCTACGCCCCACTATGTAAGAGAACTTCCATCCAGTGACCAATCTCCAGTCTTCCATTCTTGGGCAAGGTGCTAGAATAAACGGTCACTTCTCACCTCCAGGGGCTCTTGGAAGAGAATGATTTTCTGGACACATTCAAATCTGGCTTCAGGCCAGGATTTGGAACAGGGACTATTTGGGTTGATTACCTTTATAAAGACCTAAATAGTAGGAGTGACCCTAATTCTGATGGCTCTCTCAGTGGCTTTTGATACTACCAACCACAGTAACCTATTGAGCTGCCTCTCAGCAATGGCACTAAGGTGCACTGTTTTACAGTTGTTCAAGCCATTCCTGGGTGGTTATCAAAAGGTTGTGCTGACGAATTACTGCTCTGTGCCATAGCCTGTGGGGTGGCGCAGGGATCCATCGTATTCCCCATGCTATTTAATATCTACATGAAGCAACTGGAAAAAGTCATTGGGAAATATAGGCTGCAGTGTTACCAATACATGGATGACAACATCAAGTGAATGACAACAGCAGGCATGACTGGATTAGATTGTGATATGCATTGGTAAAAGGATAGGAAATCTAGGGCTTGATTCAGTCCAGGAGACCTAGGATTTCTGCCTATCAGTGGTGATTTCTCCATGCCTACTACCCCTCAGCATATCACACCTAATCAAATCAAACTTGCTACTGTCATTTGGCATCCGAAATCTACTCTCCAAGATAAGGACAGATCGATTCACATTCTAGCTGTGAGTAAAGAAGTGATCAGTGACTCATGAAAACTCATACCCCACCACAAATTTTGTTACTCTTTAAGGTGCTACTGGACTCTTGCTCTTTCCTCGTGAGATCCTCATGAGATCACTAGTTTTGTTTTTAATGTGTAGACGCATCACTGCCTCCTTCAAGGCAAGAGTGACTATCTCATCTCTCAGGAAGGCATTTACTTTTAATAAGTACCACACAGAACATACTAGTTCTAATACGGAATTTTAAAAGTCATGTCAGAAAGTAGACAGGTCTGCTTCACAAAAAGAACAACAGATAGAAAACCAGCCTAAGGCAGGTGTGGGCAAATTGCAGCCTGTGGGCCACATGCGGCCCGCTACAAAGTTTTTTATGGCCTGTTAAGACAGTCAGAAGAATCCGCCTTGAACCTAGATTTCCTTCCTGGGCGCGACTGGAGATTGATCTTGTATCTTCCACTAGGACAGCTACGTCAATACGCGTGCGGAGTGTAGATATGCGTTTTTCCGGATGATCTGGTTAATTTCAATTTTGCTGTGAATTGTGAGGAGAAAAATGGCTTGTCCTGGAACAAAATGGCAACAGATGGGGCCAGAGCTTTCAGTGGAAAAAATGTAGGTATGGTTAAGCTTTTTAAAAAAAACAAGTTACAAACACAAGACAGTGATATCTTGTCTTTTCATTGCATTTTGCATCAGGGGAGCCTTTGTAAAGCTGCACTGGACTTAAAGCATGTGGTAGATCCTATTGTTAGTGTGGTGAACACAATCAAAGCAAGGGCACGCCACCATCGACAGCTCAAATCTTTGCTTGAAGATGTGAAGGCAGAGTATGAAGATGTAATTTACCACAACAGTGTGAGTTGGTTGAGCCTGGCCAAATTGATAAAGAGTCTGGGCACTGCAGAATGAAATCCTCTGGACATGAAGGAGACATCTCATGATTTTGTTACAAAAATGGAATGTGAGGAGTGGAGATATGAGATGATGTTTGCAGCTGATGTATTTGAGAAACTGAATGAACTGAATGTGACATTGCAGGGAAAGGGGTTGTTTGCACATGAAATGTGAAAGCATGTAAAATAATTCAAAGCAAAACTAGGTGTATTTGCGAGGCAAGCAGGTGAAGGCAATTTTTGTAATTTCCCTTTATTAGGAAAACAGAAGGTGCCTGAAAGTGTTTCTGCCAAGATCATCTGCAGTTTGGAGGACAAGGTCACAAGAAGATTTCAGTACTTCAAGGAAACTGAACCTATATTCAATTTGCCCTCTTATCCCATCACTGCTGATATTGATACAGCACCTGAGGAGCTGCAAGCTTGAGCTTATTGACATGGTCAGATCACACTGTGAAAGAAATGTGACATTAGTTGACTTTTACAAATCTTTGTCTGCTGAAAAATTTCCATGTATGAAGAAATGTGCTGGGAAAATGTTCTCTATATTTGGGTTTCCGTATATTTGTGAACAAAGTTTTTCTTGCATAAAGATCAACAATCAACAAGAGTAAATATAGATGCTCTTTTGACAGACATTAACTTGCAGGCTGTGATGAGAATCTTAACAAGCAATCTCACTCCTGATTTCAAAGAAATTGTAGGAAAGTGTGATAGGGTACATTTGTCTCATTAAACTGATTCTAAAATTAATTGTGCTTGCCGCTATAGATGATATGAAACTACCACTATTTTTATTTAATTTATATTTATTGATTTATTGATTTTTATGATACAATTTATACCTTTTCTGAAAGGCTGAGTTAACTAATGAATGCAATCATTTTTAAAGGTGTGGCCCTCCACTAACCTCCGCTCCCACAAAAGTGGCCCCCGAGCCAAAACAGCTGCCCACTCTTGGCCTAAGGTAATAAGCATTGCTCTACCGCTAGGCTGTTGAGATAGACTGCGCTTCTTAACAGAAAGGTGTAGGGTTAATTTTTCACAGAGCCAGAGAGCAGTGAGTGACAGGCTGTTCCAAGCAATCTGATTGGTTAGCATCAGCTGAACATAGAAAACTTTGGAACTTGATGCAGAGAAGAATTCAGTCAAATTTCAGCCATAGCTGAGAAGAGTTGAGTGCTGACAGTGTTGGAATTCAGCCCTGACTGAGAACACTATTACAGACAGGAAAACTGAAGTTGGCAAGGATGAGTGGGTAGTTAGATGGAGGAAAGATCTTAGAGAGAGTTCCTGTAGAAACCTTAAGAGCCTGTTAAAAACTCAAGATGAATAAGAGAACGGGTTTGGGTACTAGAAAGAGTGTACCAGCCTTCTGGAAACAAAAAGGCTCAGAGAATATTAAAGAAAGTGCATTGCTGTATTTGGAAAACATTGGAACAAAATCTCAGCCTAACAGTTTTAAGTAACTGTGAATAAGAAACTCTTTGTAGCCTGAAACATAAGAACTAAAGTCTCAGCATGCACTGATTTTACCTCATAGTTATCACTATATACATACTTCAGAAATTTTCAGCCCTTGATTTCACCTGATTATTCCCTTCTAAATTAAATAAAATATTTTGCTATTCTTAAATTTCAAAATGTCATTTAAGTTACTTAAGTTAAAGGGGGCTCTGGATCTTTCTGTCACATTCCTGCACTGAGCCCACAGGCAAAATATCTTACTGTGACAGGATGGGTCAGCCAGAATTCCTCAGCACTGAAGAAAACACATTACTAGGATGGCTCAGTAGGTGAGGTACGAGAGAGAAATCTTGCTTTTGAAGGACAGAAGTAGATGGGGCCATCACAGCTGTCTATGTGTTCCATGTACAGGGAAGAGTCCAGTGGTTTTCCCAGGCCATACACCGACTATTTCAGAATTGCAACCACTGCTAGAATAGACTGCAATTATTCAGAGATCAGTTATCTCACCCCTGTTGTTTAGATTAAGAAGAGTTGTTTTTTATACCTCGCTTTTCACTACCTGAAGGAGTTTCAAAACGGCTTACAATCACCTTCCCCTCCTCTCCCTACAACAGATACCCTGTGAGGTAGGTGGATCTGAGAAAGCCTTGACTGGACTGCTCTGTGAGAACACCACTATCAAGGCTGTGAGTAGCCCAAGATTACCCGGCTGTCTGCAAGTGGAGAAGTGAGGAATCAAGCCCAGCTTGCCTAATTAGCAGCCACTGCTCTTAACCACTACACCAAACTGGCTCTAAGTTTGTCCTCATCTAAACCATCAAATCCAGTTAACCTCTTCTACTACCTCTCTAAAATTAGATGAAAGTATCATCTGGGAATGATGATGTTTGCTTCAAATCCCCATATGACCTCTCCTTGCAATTATATGAAGATATCAAACAGTATGGGGGACAAGATGGGTCCTCCAGGCATCTTGGTAACCTGTAGTCAAAAGACATATAAGATGTACCAATAACAGAAGCAGTATTTTTCATTTTCTATAAAGCTGTTTACAAAGAAATAAAAGATTTATTCTCAACCAGAGTTCCCATTTATTCAGTAAATATCATTTTAAAATAAAAGTTTTTCTGTCATGTGTCAAGTTTCATTCCTATGTAAACAAAGAGTAGCATCAAATCACTTTAAAATTCTGCTGACTACAGTTACAATCCTAAGAACACTTATCTGGAAGTAAGATCCACTGAATAAAATGGGACTTATTTCTGAATGAACATATATGTGATTGCGATGAAAACTACTTCAATTCTATTTGCAGCAGTCTTTTCCATAAGAGACACAGATCTCCTTCATTGTGGTGCTATTTATTTTTTTTAACTGACATTTAATAAGTTGTTAAAGCAATCATATCAAACAGTGATCATTTTTACCTGATGAGGGTATAGAATAAGAATTAGAAGACACAACTAATACAGAACAAGGTTTTTTTAAATTTTATGAGTACTTTATATGCATTTACACAACTGTGCGAAACCTCTGCAAACAAGATTTGCAAACAACTACAGAGAATCACAGATCATCATTACTATAATCCATCTGCAGTGAACAACAATAACAAAAAAGTCCTAGCACAATTCTATCATAGAGTTGGAAGGTACCTCCAGGGTCATCTAGTCCAACCCCCTGCACAATGCAGGAACTCATAACTACCTGCCCACCTTCGGTGACCTCAATTTATGTCCAAATGATCCCCCCACTAAAAACCTCCAGAATCCAGCCTGGCCTGGAGGAAATTCACCTCCCAATGGCAATCAGCATCAGCAATTCCCTGGGTATGCAAGGAAGGCTGGCACATCCCTTCCTGCCTACCCACTCACAATCTCCTGCCTAAGTTTTCTGTCAGATGACTATCTAGCCTCTGCTTAAAAACTTCCAAAGGAGGAGAATTCGCCTCCTGAGGAAACCTGCTCCACTGAGTAACCGCTCTGTCAGGAAATTCTTCTGGATGTCTAGCCAAAAATTCTTTTGAATTAATTTCAATCCATTAGTTCTGGTCCCATCCTCTGAGGAAACAGAAAACAACTCTGCTCCATCTTCTATATGACAGCCCTTCAAGTATTTGGTTATCATATCACCTCTTCGTCATCTTTCCAGGCTAAACAAACCAAGCTCCCTCAACCTTTCCTCATATGAATTGGTTTCCAAACCCCTCACCATTCTAGTAATCCTCCTCTGGACACACTCCAGTTTCTCTACATGTTCCTTCAGTTGTTGTGCCCAAAACTGAACACAGTACTACAAGTGAGGTTTTACCAGAGTGGAGTAAAGTGGTAACATCACTTCACATGATCTGGACATTATACTTCTTCTAATACAGCCCCTAATCCGATTATCAGGTAGACAAAAAACAACAATTAGACCAAAAGACTGCAACAACTTTGAATTAGCAGGGCAGCATTCAACATGTCAAAGCTAGAAATACATATTATAAAAGCATAATCGTGTCAGTTGATTATCTCAAAAATGCTGTCAACACATCTAGATAAGTGCCTGAACACATATATTGATGGAAGGGAACAGGTCATTGTTTCCCACTAGCACAGCACCTTTTTAGAACACACTTTATAAAACTATGTGAATATGAATAATTTAGAGTTAGATGGCAGGGCATAGTTAAACACTTAAAATGCCATAAAGCACTGATAAATCCCCATCTCTTTCCTGCCCCTTCATGTATTATCTAGGAAAGGGGTCCAAAGTATTTATAGTCATTCTACACAATGAAACAACAGAACCTGATAGACTCTGTGGCATAAACCACAGCCCAAAATTGGTTGATGGTTTTAAACTGGGAAGACTGCAGAGTTGGGATCAAATGAAGCTCACACTAGAATTAGAGATCACTAGCTTCTTCCTAGATCTATTTGACAAGACAGTGAGGATGGCAAATCAAGGAAGGCCTAGGTATACCATGCCCACTCAAGCTGTTTGAAGGATGGATCACAAACATGACAACTGAAGTAATACAATTACTCTGCTTGTGCTGCTTTAAAAGGGGAACAGGCTACACGAAGTTTAGGGAAGAAACATCAAAAGAAAGAAGAGCATCATTTTATATGGACAGCTGATTACCTGCGTGTTAGTTAAGCCCCTTAGATACACACATACACATAAACACGGTGCAAGAGAAATATAGAGACCGTCTGAAAGTCGATCGGGTGTCTGCAGGGGAGTCCAGCTACCTCAAGCACAAGTCTCTTTTGTCAGACGGGGTGGAAAGGGATCAAGCTTCGGACCACTGCCGAGTAGGGCAAAAAAGAGCACCGCTTTCTGTTCAGTTTGCGCAGCCGCGATGAAGTGAAGGTACAGCAGGCGCACAAGTACGACCTCGTACCTTCGCGGGGGAGGAAGGACGAGCCAGTGGCACGAGCAATGCGATCCTATGCACACCTTTCCCCGCCCCCCCCCCGCCCGTCCACGGGCTGGCGGCTGCGAGGCCTGCGCACGGCAGAGGGGAAGGGGGCGTGCGGCCAGGCGCGCGCGAGAGCGTGGGTCGGGGCCGGCCTTGAGCAGACGCGGGTGCCGCAGGGAGAGCGAAGAGAGGGACGCGGGCTGGCTGCCACCTGTTAGGCCTGAGCTGCACGGCGTAACCTGGGAGAAAAGGAGGAGCTTGCTGGGCGGCCGGGCGATGCGGAGAGCGGAGGAAGAGGGAAAGGGGGTGGGGAGGAAATCAACAGCAACCAGCCAACCCTCCCCGCCGCCGCCGTTTCCCCGGCGGGCGCGCTCCCTCGCACGCGACAGACAGAGAGACGGAGCCGCCCTCCCGCCCCCTTCCCGCCCGCAGGCCACTGAGCACGCAGAGGGGAGGCGGCCATCCCACCTACCCCTTTCCTGCTGCCGCCATAGTGCCGTTTTTCCTCCTCCGCCGCCGCCCCCACCCCGCCTTTTCCCGCTTGTCACCCTCGCCGAGGAGGCCGGCCGGCCGCGCCTCCCCAGGAGCGTCCAAGCACGGCCGCCTCCGAGGAACCCACCTGCTCACGCAGCTTGAGGGCCACCATGGCGAGGCCTCGCCGCCGCCACGCTCCTTGCCTGCCCGCCCGCCTGCCTCACGGGCCGCCGCCGCTGCTCCTTGCCGCCGCCGCCAACGACTCCTTCCCTCAGCAGCCCCGCCTCCTCCAGCGCCTGGGCCGCTCAGCCCGTGAGCCAGCCACGCCCACCGCCCCGCCTCCTCCGAGTGCCGCCGCAGCTGCTGCTGCTGCGAGGAGGCAGCGGGAAGGGGCGGCCGCGAGAGCCACCTCTGGGCCCCGCCCCCTCGCCCCGCGCGCCCCTTCCCCCGCCGTCCGGCTAGCGCGGCCTCTCTTCTGCTCGCAGGCCGCCCCCACCCCCCCTCCTCGTCGCCCGGTGACGGAATCCGACGCCCGCCGTCAAGGGCGACGCTTGAGGAGCGGAAGGGGTTAAACCACAAAGAAGGGAGAGCGCCCGGCGGATTGGAAGGCTCGGGAGGAAGGGGGTCGGGGGGGGGGAGGTGGCGTGCGATTGGTGGAAAGGGCAGCTGAGGGGAGGGGAGGGGGAGGGGGAGGGGAGGGGATCGCTCGCGGGAGGGAATCGCGGGGCTCGGCCTGGGGGTCGGGCTGGCTGGCTGCTGCTTATGGCAGTGCCTCTGCTCGGGGAAGGGAGGGGAAAGCGAGATGTAAAGACACGTGTCCCGGGCAGCCCTACCTGGACGCCAAAATATCAGCAGCTCCGCAGTAGGTCTCCCCCTGCCTCTCCCATGCATTCCTGCAAGGGATCCTTGTCCTGCGGTGGGTTAAGATTTATTGGCGCTTGAAGACTGCTCGATGCAGGTTGGGTTGGGACCCTAAACGCAACTTGTTGGAAATGCAGGTGAAATGGGAATTTCTTCGTAAAGGAGGAGAAAGCCTGGCTTATGGTGATGAGCCTTGAAAACTCTTCCCAAAGATAAGCAGGTGGACATTCTGCAGCTTTATCTTGACTGTGCTGGAGGAACAGTCACAGCCCTTTTATTTGCTGCCAACCATGTCCCAGTTTCAGCTAAAGGGAAACTAATTTGTTCCGTGGCTTTTCATCACCTAACATGCGAGAGCCTCTCTTACTGGTAGCAACCCAGCAAGGAATTGCATCTCTCCCAGGACATTCATTTTTGGGAGCACAAAGCTTGGGTGCAAACAGCATCTCTCAATGAGAAGGGAAGCTCTCTATATCTCATAATGGTTTTTGTCAACAGCAGGTGCAAATTCCTCCTTGGCAATTTTTTTACTACTGAGAAAGCCCTGAAACATTCGTCAAGTTTCGAAAAATCTCAGAGGTGGAATGATTGTGCAGAATATGTGTGGGGAAAATAGCTTCTTACACACTCACCTGGGGCCCTTTCTTATCCCCTCCGGACCTATCACTGGGTCATTTTGGGGGGTCAACATGACCATATATGGTGATATCACCTGATAAATGTTTAACAAATTTTAAAAATATATTAAAACATTAATTAACTCCCAGCTATTTTGGAAACCTTTCCAGGCCTGTCAAGAAATCCCAGGGTTTCATGAAACCCTTGTTGAAAAAGCCTGCCATAAGTAGAGACTTGAAAAATTCTGCCTAGTCTTAGCGCTTCAGCATCCCTAAAATGAAATACAAACCAATTTTTTGTCAGCAAAAGGGCCTTATGCCCCTTCCTGCAGGAGAGAAAACTGGGCAATCAGCAGTCAACATAGGTTTTAGTAGTTTAATGTTTAAAATTAATTTAATTACTTTAATATTGTACTTTGTCTATGTCAGACTTTCTCAATCAGGGTTTCATGAAACCCTGGGGTTTCTTGATGTCACTGAATGGGTGGGAGTTAATTGTTTATGTATTTCTTAAATTTGTTAAACATTTATCAAGTAATATAAATATATATGAACCTCCCGTCCTCCCCAAATGGCCACTAATGGGCCTGGAAGGGGTGGGGTGGGGCCCCAGGTGGGTGTGTACACAGCTATGCTTCTCAAACATATATTCTGTATGATAAACACTTCTGAGGTTTCTCAAAGCCTGAAGAATGTTTTAGAAGAAGAGTTGGTTCTTATATGCCACTTTTCTCTACCTGAATGATAAAAACGTTGAGAAAGGCTGGTCTATGCATTCTGTTTTGCTGCAACCAACCCTGAGTCGCTAGAGAGGGAGCAAGAAATAAATACAAACATAAATAATAGAGATGCCATGTTTTGCCAATTTAAACATCTCCAATATTTGGGATTGTTCAGATGTATTCAATCCAGAGAAAGCTCCCGTATTTGTTTATTTATTTGGATTTTTATACCACCCATTCTTTACAGCACATTAAGAGAATAACAGACAAATAGATAATTGCTGGCTGCAGTTAGCTGAGGCTCTGCCCTTCTGCCCCCTGCCTGTCCTCTCAAGCATGGAAGCATCTTGGGGCATCATCTTCAAAGTAGGGCATTTGGCTGTCTCTGTCCACAGACCAGTAAAGAGCATATACTATATATAGTTTTCCAGAGTCCACTGTATTATACTAGTCCTAGTTACTTTTTCAGATCAGTTATACCAATTAAGAGATAAATTAAAATACAGAGGACATTTGGCCTTTCTGAGGGAGTGTTGAGAATGTAAGTTGGCATATGTGGTGAGGTTAAGAAACCAATACCTTTCTCAATCTAATTGTTCAAATCAATTATTCCAAATAAGAGCTAAAATAAAATACAGAGGACATTACGCCTTTCTGAGGGCTTGTTAGGAATGCAGGTTAGCATATATAGTGAGTTAAGAATCCAGTGTCCCTGTTGAGTCCTGGGGATTCCATTGTTCTGAGTGTTGTAATAACTTGCATTTCAGCAATTTCCCTTTCCATTCTGTTCTTGAAGTTCCTTTGTAATAAAATAGCTACATAATCTGTCCTTTTTCAAAGTAGCACCATTTGAGACCACTTAAAAATTTATGTAGAAAACAAGGCTTTTGGGGGATAAGATTTAAGAATTTAACAGCTAAACCCTTAAGAACATTGGGTGCAGGGAGTAAGGAAAAATAGGTTTTTGGGGATAGAGAGATGGCATATAAGAAAGGAATTGTAATTAGAGGTTGTTCAGTTTTGCCAAGGTTAATTCATATAACTGATAATTAGAAAGTATTCAAGTGTATTTGATGGATAACATCCTGATTTTATTTTATTTTTGGCTCTTCTGCCAAACTTATTCAACAGCCATTGATTATTTCAGTTGCTCAAGGATGCCAAAATGACACAAAATGATAACTATACTCTCACATGATACACAATGATACACATAGTTTAAAAATAGGCATTCGTAAAAATGTAGCATTCGTGAGACTTTGTTGGGGAAGGGCATCTTTAAAGGCCAATATTCCTTTAGAGACAAGAGTATCCAAAGTCTAGTCCTTATTTTACTTGTCTGTGTTTACTTGATTTTGACAGCACACAAAAGGCGGTAAGATAACTTTATTTGCTCTCACTGCTATAGGTAAGCCTGCAAATATCACTTTACCTGCTTTGTTTTGGGGTCTTCTCTCGGATCATCAACACATCGCTATAGCTTTGTATCAAATTCATTATTTTTGAACCTGAAGGACATATCCACATTTCAGGATCATTATTTCGGCTTCTGTAATTCTAAAGCAGCCAGGACAGCCCACTCAGTGCCACTCAGTGGGAGCCTCCTGTTCTTTTGATCAAGGACACAGATATATTTCAACACAATGCAGCAATTTGCACTCTGACCCATAGTACTGTCTCACAATGATACTGAACTGCATGCAGGATTTCTTAAAGTAGTCACAAGCTTGTATGTTGGCTGCCACATGGTGCTAATACATGGTCCCACATGTATCACTCTGTAGATGTATCAGTGCTGTGCACCCAACAAATTATCTCATCGTTTGGACACCAGGAAAGACTCATATTCTTTCTGTGTACTTAGCCAATGTTTGTAAGGCATGACTGCATGAGTTTGTGCAACTGAATCCATGATACATCTGAAATGCCTTTGTATTTATGTAAACAATATGCTGCTTGTTCAGTGGTTTCTACATACTACTCTGAAAGCTGTTCAGAAGTTTTAAATCATAATAAATTCAAATAAATGTAGAAAGTTTTGTGATTGTTAAGGGATAAGAAGCCATTGCAAGTTAAAATAGAGCTGCCAACACACCTGGAGAAAAAAATTCCAGCCCCTTTAATGAGTGAGTTAATAGGTAAAAATAGGCAGTGGAAGATTTGGTATATAGGTAAATAACATCATGTTAAGGCTGTATTAAAAACATTTTTCTCCCAGCCTGTTTGGCAACCCCTGGTTAAAATCATTATATATGTATTATAATTTTTATATTTCATAGTTGGGATTTCAAAAGTTTTCATGCATCATCACAATAACTGGCAGACCAGGGAAATATCTAGATGAATACTTGGTTCTCCCATTTCAATGCAGATTTAGAGCAGAAGTCTTGTTTGCATAATATGCTATATTTAAAATCAATACATCTTTTTCAGTGTTGATGCATAATGGCCTATTCATCACTGAAACACTGTGGATGCATTGTCAGAAATCTGCTTTCTACATGGAAACCATTCTAATTTGGTAGCAGCAAGTTGGGGGTATCCTCACAGAGTTCTTCTTTCTGCATAATATCTTGTCTATAAAATTCTAACAGTGGCTACTTTGTCTCAGGCTTCATTCCTTTCGAATCATTTGACCATCATAGCTTCTGATTATAATGAGATGGTAATAAGTACCCTTGTCTGTCTGCCACATCATAATTTCTTAAGGTTTCCTTAACTGTGCCAAACTTTGACACCAATAATGGCTATAGCATGATCCATTGTCTACATGAGATATAACCACATTTGTTCCAGTTCCTTGGAGAAGACTCACATCTGAAGGATTTAACAGCTATTTGAATAGCTATAATACTCACCTAATGAAGGGAAGAAATAGTGTATCAAGACCAGACTGGTACCTAGAAGTAGCCTATCACTTCTCCTGCTTATATCCCTGGAATGGGGACATAATCCAGATAATTGACACAATTGCACCTAGGTGCCCTCATTTCAAAAGACCAGGCAGCCTCTTGGTTTGTTGAGGGAATGTGGATAATGAAAAGACAGGAGAGACAGCTCAGGTTGATTCTGATAAGGCACAGGCTAGAGCTCATTTGAAAACCCAATATGTGGCAGTGTTGCCAGCAAATAACAATATGATTCTACCACCAGTGCATCTGCATACCCTGCAGACCACTTCCAGGTGATCAGGAACCTAGTGGGTTCTGGTCGGCAAAAGGAAATGGACTGCTCTGCAGCCCACTGTAATAATTTTGCTAAGTGTTTTGTGGATAAAAGCTCTTGCATGCATTAATCGTATTTGGGCTGTACATCACTAGCAACTGGATCAGATGGTCCCATCCAGTTTTGCAGGACACCTTTTAGCTTGTGGATTCTGAGGATGTGAACAGGATTCCGGGAAGTTTGAGACCCACCGATTTGCATGATCCTTTCCCCTCCTGGCTGCTTAGAACTGCTGGGGAGGTGGGCTGTTGGACTGGGTCTGGGAGACAATATATGCATCCCAATATTAGTTTGGGGCCCTCCTAACGTTTATGTGTCTCACTGAATTTTATATAACTAGATTTTTAATTGTTCATATTCACCACCTTGTCTTTATGTTCACTGCCTGTGAACCCTGATTGAGGGGGAAAGCGGCATAAAATGTTTTAAATAAATAACACTTGTGTCAGGATTCGGAACACTGGTCATTATCCCAGCTCCCAGCTAAAATGTGTGAAGTGCCCTGCACAAGTCTGTGGATGATACATTTGAGCTCACTGAGATTCCATAGCATGAAATAGGTACTAGGTGGTATGAAATAGGTACTATTCAGCAGAAGCAATAAACTCAGGATGTGTTGGTGGTGACAGCCAACTGATGGTGATCATCCAGGACAGGGCAAATTGAGGAAATAAGCCCTGCAATCAACTCAGAGGGCCAGCATTGTGCAGATGTCCACTTGGACAATGTTGTTATGGAACCAGAAAACATACAAGTCACTTGCTCATCCTCCAATGTCCTATGTGTCTATCACTTTTCAGCAATGCCTCTTCTGCCGTCTACATAGGATATATAGGTTATTCTTTCTTCAATAGACTGTATACGGGAATAAATCGACCAAAAATGGAAACTTACAAAAACTGAATGGAAGACTTTTCATTCTCCTAGGACACTCTGCTGCTGCCCTTAAAAACACTCTATTCAGCAGAACTTCAAAGGTAAGATGCCAGAATTAATTTTATTCCTTCAGGTCTTATTCAAAAACACAGTTTTCTGACCCTTTAAGATGTAAAATAATCTCAATAAAACTAGGAAGATGGTCACCAGTCAATGCTGTTGTGAACAGTCACTGAATACTGTGCATACATTTGAACCTTGCATAGAAATAACACAATACTGTACCTCTGACATGGCATAGCCTTTTCACTGAATGGGTTTCAGGGTTTTTTTATACCCATGTTCAAACACACTTGCCCACTGAGGATACACATCATGCACCTGATGGAATGGACTCTAACATGCAAAAGCTTTGGCTATAATATATCTATTAGTGTTCACTGTGCCATAAGGATTTATTAATTTACTAGAAATAAAGCCCATTTTATATGTAAATAAAATGGGTGCTAGGCCCACGTCCCCGGGGAAGCCTTTGCAGGGTGAAGGCTTCCTGGGGGGTGGGTGGGACGGCTGGAGATCCGCCCCCTCCCACCCTGGAGCATGGCTGGGGCTTCTGCAGGCCGCAGGAGCGGCCGGGAGAAACCGGAGATCCGCCCCCCCACCCCGGAGCATGGCCGGGGTTGGATGGACACTCGGAGCTTCGCGGCTCCTGATTGGGCCCTCCGAGTTTTTATCCTGGACAGGGCTCTCCCTAACTCCTCCCCAACAGCCCTTACCCTTTTATTTAATCTGCTCCTCAGGAGCAGTTTAAAGATGTAGCTGATACTCCACTTCTAGAGATTCATCAGTTTTCATGTATTAAGTCAAGACATTATTGCTGTTGTGTTTGGGAATTAACCTGCTCTTTCTTAAGATGTAGGTGCAACCCTTAAAGATTAAAAGCCTTTTTCTCTCAGGTTAGATGGTAAAAGGAACAGTATGAAAATCTGATGCCCGGCCTGCCAGAGACAAGCGTTAAGCTTAATGAATGGACACAATTGTTACTCATGAACCTTTTGTCGTATCTTTACAATACTCAATATGAATTCGGGCAATAAAGCTTTTCACATAATCGAGAAACATTCTTACCTGTGTGTCAAACCAACCTGAAAATGTATGTTAAGCCAAAACTTATTACAGAAGCCATCTGAAAAGACAACTATCATAGCAAACCTAAGATTACATGAGAAGCTGCTAAGGGGTGGAGGAGACAGGAAGTAACAGTCTTCTCAATTACATTCAGTACTCCGAATACTAGCTGATCATATGGATTAAACATGTAGCATTAACAAAGCAGTGAACTGATACCATCAGGCCAGAGGACATTCCATGTAAGCATTGATTTTCCTACTCCACAGGACTCTTGGATCAAAGACCCTAAAGTGGTAAACAAATTGGAGAAATGTGAACCAGATGTTCCCAACATTCTACTGCATATGTGTTCTACAACATCAGTACATGTGAAACAAAGGAGGAGATCCTGACAAAAGACTGCTTCGGAGAGAGAGAGAAAGAGTGAGAGAAAAGTTGACCGGAACTTTCATTAGGTCTTCACAAAAATGCGCCTAGGGATCCCTTTGCCAAGTAGCAGGAAACATTATATTCCTGGCATTATATGTAGCCATTATATGTAGCCTCGAAATATACGTAGCCAGATAGATCGAAGCAGAGCTCATCAAAGTAGTTGTTTTAAGTGTCTGGATAACTTCCCTATACCAGAGAGTCATGGATGTCCCATGAAATAAAATGGTGTTTCAAAATGTCTCAGTTGCAAGGGTTCCTCATATCTGCAGCAGGAAAAGACAAACAGAGTTGCTAAATGTGCTGAAGGAAAAATAGATGGTGGGGAAAACCACATACCTGTCTTAGGCGGTACATAATGCAAATGTAAATGAGGTGAAGATGCCTTAGGTGAGCTAGACTTTTTCTTTCTGGAATGCCGGGTGGAATTCTCATGTCCTGGTCTTTATCATGGAAGTGACAACTCTTTGTCTTAGAAAACTGATGGTACAGAGACTAAGGGTGAGGATGGGGGTATTTGTCGTAAATTATGTCTCTTGTGTTGGTGAGCTGTAAGCAAGAAACTGGAGACCCAAAAGGCTTGCTATCATTATACTAGCTGCAAAGTCCGTTCATAAGGACAGTTGGCACAGCACAGCACAGCACAGTTGGCGGGCCACAGAGAAGGGATGTCACTTCCTCCCCCCCCCCTGCACTGCAGGTGCTTACCTGGGGCCCAGGAAGCACTCGCCTGGAGGAGCAGAGAATCACAGACAAACTGGCTGCAGCAGCCAGGCGCGTCTGTGAGGCGAGGGCAGGAGCCGCAGGGGCAGGGCCAATCAGGGCCAATCACCTCACTTGATTCTAACTCAGACAGTCTGACTCGCTCCTCCTTGAGGCTGGTATCCCAAATATATAAGGAGGAACCATGGATACAGATTGTCTTGCTAATACTGAATGATCTGTATTAGGACAGACTTTTCTATCTATAGAAAAATATTGGTGATGTTTGAAATATAGGGATAGGGTCCACTTGATAGATTCATTTTCTGGCCATGTTATTAATCTGTCTGATGGCCTTTCATTTAGAACTCTGGCAGCCACAGGCCGTATCAACAGTCTTGGAACCATCACCAGACTTGTCTGTTATGACTGCGGATCGCTTTCCTAAGCATTTGATTGCTGGTTAATAGTCCGGGATCCTTGGATGATGTTTCATTAATGGGAGCTGATGCCAGAAGATGAACCCTCGAAAGCATGGATTTGCTCTCCAGCTTTTGGAATGTGACACCCTTCAGCATTTGGAGGCAGGAAATCTGGGGGTTTGGGGGGAGGAGCACTGGGAGAGAAAGAGGGCGAGAGAACACAAACAGCACGTTTCTGTTTCAAATTAAATAGAAACTGAGAGCAGCATTGGCAGTTGGGGAGTTGAGGCAGCTGCTCTCTGGGAATCTGAGATCAGTCACCAGTCTGCTCCCTGAGGGAGAAATGCCTGTTTGCTTCTACTGTGCTCTGCTTGTCTTTATGCGGGTAGAGTCATCATTATTAAAAAAAACATCTCCAGCTTCCAGTTCTTCTCATCCAAAAGAAAACTTTTAATGCTATCCGTAGAACTTGACAACCACCAAGCCATAGAAGGCCTGCAACAGCAGTATGAAATGGAAAAATAAAGAATGCCGTGCCTCATCCTGGTAGAAATACACATCTTTATATAATACATGCATAGGGCCACCCTGATATATGCCTTCTCAATAAGTTGTAATCTTGAGAGATAAAAGGCCTCTGGCAAAGGACGGGCATATTTTAGAAATATAAATCTATGACAAATATTATTTGTCAAGTGGGTGCCATCTTGATGATTTTCTAAGAAGATAAAAAGCATCACCATGACAGCAAAAATGCAGATGAGAGGAGAGACAAGCCATCTTAACTTATCTTTGTAGTTTTGTAGACAAGCCTGTTCCTGTTTTCATGATGTTTTCTCCGTGTTCATGCTAAAAGGTTTCATAGTATACAGAACAGAAACAAGACGTGGTGGGGGTGGAAAAACAAATCAAAATCCCTCTGCTTCTCAGTTACCTGCAAAAACATCTTAATTGATTTCATTCCTTCCTGGACTGTATTATTTAATGAGACCATTTACACTGTCCTCTGTTATCTATCCATCAGGGATATTCATATTATTGTTTATACATTTCAATTCTACCACATTCTAGTTACAACCAGAAGTTGCTACTCTCACCACAAGAGTGAGAATAAAAATACTGTACGGGGTTAATGTCACTCCAGACCTACTTAGTCTTTAAAAGCCACCCCAACGACAAAGATTTTCAAGCTTCCAGCAATTGTTCTGGTCTCGCTCCAATAAAGTGAAATCAATAGACTGAAATGCACTTAAATGGCCCATTATGCACGGCCGCCGAAACGGCGATTTCGGGTCACATGGAAAACGCGGAGGGGGAAGACGCGACGCATACCGGTTATACACGGGGCGGGGCGCGACGGCGGCAAAACCCAGAGTAACCGATTATGCACGCGCCGATCCGGGCGCCACTTCTGGTTGCGCCCCGCTCACCCGGAAGCTGCGCTTTCTTCCGCGTTTCACTGACGCGGCTTTTTCGGCGGCATGCACCGAAGCTGCAGCCGGTTGCAGCCAGCTCCGTGCGTTATCCGTGATTTTAGTCGCCGCCATTCCACCCCGAATGTGCGCTAAAACCCCCGTGCATAATGGGTCAATGTGAGACATGGGGACATATGAAGCTGCCTTCTAATGACTCAGTCATTGATCAATCCAGCACAGTATTATCTACTTTTCTAGCAGTGGCTCTCCAGGATCTCAAGCCAAGATGGGGGTTCTCTACATCTGCTAGCTGAGCCCCTTTGACCTGAGATACCAGGGCATGCACCTGTGTGCAGGGCCACTGACATGGGGGAGAAGAATTCACCTGATGAGAGACCAAGAACAGCAGACCATGAGGAAGAAAACGATTAAACGATTAAACTCATTTGCAGCCAGTATTAGCACAGAATATTCCCCACAGTGAGAGAGTATAGATTTCTACCTTGCCACAGGGCAACATAGATGAAAACCACATTTGCATGTGTTTAAGCTGGAAGGGCATAATTACCGCTGAAGTGTTACACTATTATGGTGTTTACTTACAAGATGCTGAGCTATGCAGTACAATGCTGACATTTAATATTTTGCACAGGCATGCATAGATAGAGTTAGGAAACAATGACTGGATCTTGGGAGTCAGAATGCATTAAAGCATTTCTGTGCCGGCATAGCAGGGAGCCCCTTAGAAGTCAAAAGCCCTTAGGTTCTATGAGTGTCTGGATGTCCACATTTTTCCGGTTTGTAAAATATATTAATACATTTACTCCTTTCTTGAGGGTACACAAACTATTTTGCAATTCATCTATACAAAGGGTAGAGCAGCATATATTATGGCACCATATATTATATATATATAGGAAGACACACAATAATATCATGGGGCATGTGAAACCTCAAGGAAGGGAAAGAAAAACAGGAGCACATGAACAAAGGATGTCAAGGTTGTAACCACCAAGTACTCCCAAGCCAAATCAATGAATACGGAAAGGCTTTGTAGGGCAGTCTCTACCTTATACCACACAGTTTAAAGAAACAGAGTCTTGGGGAAAGCATATCATATCCCCAACTGAGCTTCTTCCCCTCTACAAATTCCTCCTCGAATCTCCAGGAATTTCGCAAAGCAGAAGTGACAACCCTACTTGAGCTGTATGGGATACCCATCCTTAATATTCGGTTTTCCTTTGAAGATCCGTGTGTGTCAGAAAATGTTACTGGATTTTAAGGCCACATTGAGCCCAGAAGAAAATGTTTTATTTGGTTTTTCTACAGCTACGAAGCTGCGTTGTGTTTCTTTCCTACTGGGAAAGCCAGCTTGATGTAGTGGTTAAGAGCCAGCTTGGCCTCTCATCTAGCAAGCTGTTTCTCCACATGCAGCCAGCTAGATGACCTTTGACTAGTCACAGGCCTGTTGGAGTTGTTCTCACAGAGCAGCCCTGTCAGAGTTCTCTCAGCTCCACTCTCACAGGGTGTTTGTCGTGGGGAGAGGAAGGGAAGGTGACTGTAATTTGCTTTGAGCCTCATTCAGGTAGTGAAAAGTGGGGTATAACAAGCAACTCTTCCTCTTCTAGAACACAGCATAATTTTTGAGGAAAACCAGTGATCTATTCATATAAATTCAGATACTTGTAAAAAAATTCAGCTTATTTCCTTGGAAGAAGAAATGCAGAACTATGCCTTCTTTGTGTAATTATCCGCTTGCTTCCTAGTTCATCCTGAAATATTACACTTTTAAAAAATTTAAAATGAAATTTTAAAAATTTGACTTTGAAACACATCAGAGAACCTGTAATCCTGCTTTCAACAGCCCCCCCCCCCCCCCGATTCCACAGCTTCTTGCCAATGGAGGAATTCCACTATATTTGCATGTACTTGACTATTTTTTCAATATGTTCTATGAAGAAAGTAGGAACTGGTTACATACTACCCATGTATTTGCAACTGCGGATTTTATAGAATCCATTACTGCCATCTTTTATCAGACCTCATTTCTGGTGATCCACTGTGGAATCCTGATACAGCCTGGCCTGGCCTGGAATGAGAAGGTTGCCAGTTTACCCCAGAATTACAATTGACATACAGACTATGGAGACCAGTTCCCAGAGAGTTAATGGAATCTTTGGTAGGCAGGCTCTGGCCTCACTTCCCTGCTGAGCTCCTGTCCTACCCAAACTTTGCCCTTCTCAAGCTCTGACTCTAATCTACAGGGATTTCCCAAACCACAGCAGGCAACCTGAGGTGTAAGTGAGATAGATTTATTATTTATTTATCATATAGCATACATCATGTAGCCAGGAGATCCTAGGACTGGCTGACAGCCAGGCAAGTGATTGCAGAAGTGGTTTGCCACTGCCTGCCTTCTCCTCATGACTCCTAGTGTTCCTTGAAGGAACTACCACCCAAATCCTTGGAGGTCTCCCATCCAAATACTAGCCAGGTTCGGCTCTGCTTAGCTTCCGAGATATACAGGATCGGGCTTGCCTGGGCTATCCAGGTCAGGGTTAGTGAGACAGAAGTTAGAATACATATGCCAAGTTTTTCATGAAGGTATCCCACAGGCAGAGGCATGAAAAGAGTCCTCACAGCTGAATGGCAGACATTTGCTTTGTATGTCATAAATCCCAAGTTGATTCCTAGCCTTAAAAAGAGCCCAGAAAGCAGCTGGGGGGTTGCGGGGGGAGGGGGGACCTTCTCTAAAACCAAATGGTCAGAGTAAACAATACTGGGCAAGCTGGAACAACAGTTCGATCCTCCTTACCGTGGTACATCTGAACAGGGTGATTTTGTCTACCCTGGACCCTACGTGTTTCTCAATAGTTTGCATTTTCTGCTGCTTTTCATGGCATGCCTGTGCACATGCACACTTTTCCAACCATGTTGTTCATTTGCACGCATTTCCACTAGAACAGACTACCTTTTCTCGCAACCCTCCCTCTGCCCATTCACCAAACATGTTTGAATGTTAGCAGCTATTTTGTACTTAAGTAGAATCAAAGCCACCATGAAATGAAACCTTCTATGAAGCTTTCCTAAGTTTCAAACAAGGAAACTATTGTGGACAGTTTATGAAAACAGCTGACTCAGAAGCCGGCTATTGCAGAGTAAACAGCCTTCATCACTGCAGTACAAGGGTGAGTGCGCAGGTCTCAGCCAGGCAGGCATTTGACAGCGTGAGTGCAGGGGAACGAAAGGTATACAGATGGCCTTTGGCTTCATCTGTGACGTGTGGGACACAGTCCTTCTAGCACAGGTTGCTGTAGTTAGAGGGCTGGACTGGAGAGGATCTGGGGCGACTTTGGCAGGTCACCTGCCCCACAGGGTTGTGGTTGAAAGGATAAAATGGAGGAAAATACAGCAGTAAAGTGATTTGGGTTTTCACTATTGAGAAAGCCAGGGGATACATATCTAAATGAACAAAAATAAAGGGATTGCACTAAGAACTTTAGACCCAGCCTTGTTTCTCCTGTCCCCCTCTTCAGCTTCTGTGCCTCCAGTTATCAGAACCAACTAGAATGAAAATTTGCCTAACACAACAAGTTTACCCGTTTCTGCTACAATGGCCACTTCAAACAAGAGATGCAACAAAATTTCCATACAGAATATTGGTAAAAATTATTCAGAATCGCCGGTTAATGTAGCAGTTTATCAAAAAAAAGCATGATACTGAGTGCAGTAAAGAAATCTCTCAGGAAGTATATTGCAAAAGCAAACTGGGAGATGGCTGCATACAAAGTGATAAAGGCCTTTTCTGCACACTCAGCTTACTCTTGATTTTCACTGACTTTGCGTTGGTACGACTTTGATTTGATTGCTGTGTGTGCACCTTTCTTTTTTCTTTTCTTGAAATGTGGCATATATGCTCTGCATAACAATGAGAAAAATTGGACTGTGTTTCAGTGCCAATTTATTTTCTAGGACATGTTTAGCGTTGGTCAGTTTCATGCAGGGAATGTCTTTGGAATTTGGAAGTTGACATCAGTCTATATGTACTGTAGGGTAGCCATTTTAGCAGAAAGTAAATTCCACAGTGGTGTGGAAGCTAAGATCGTTTCTGCACATTAGTAAAAATAGCATCACGCCTGCAGAATGACAAAGTGCAACATTATATCACCCCCTGCCCCAGTCCTTTAGCTTTTTGTACCTGCCCTTCTTCTGACAAACGAGAAAAAAAGAGAACCTATGTCTTGAGTTTGTGTTGGGCATAAAACTGAACTGCACCCACATGGTTGCTAGCCGCCAGCTGAGGCTGGAGCTCCTGCTGCCGCCACCGCAGATTACAGGAGTCTGGATGGAGCAGCCAGCCATGTGCACCCTCATCACCACCAAGTGGAAGAGGTCAGCCCAAGATTAACAAGAGTGACTTATCCAGCCCTATCAGCTCAGTTGCACTGCTGAGTTGCTCCCCTGGCTACGGGTTCCATTTTGCAAAATGCCAGCAGAGCCAGTAGAGGGTAGGGGACAGCCCACCCTCATTGCAGGTTCCACCCCAGCCGCACCACCAAGTTGCTCCCCAGTCTGCTGCCTCCTCTGCTGGGAAGCATCTCCCTCCCTCCCTCCCATCCACTCAGTCCTGATATTGGAAGGATTACACTATGGTGACATATCAGAAGATATTTGAACACTCTAAAATGCTATTCGAAACACTCTAAGTGCCTGCTACTCTTATGGTATGGCAATGTTACACCAGTTGCCAATAAACATTTATGATCAGGCTCCTACTGTGTCTTGTAATGTTCTCTTCACCCATTCCACCCTATGCTGGATCATTTATTTCACCTAACTTGACCTGTGACTCTTCCCATTTTGGTTCTGAAATATTTGCAGCATGTCCTATCAATCTCCTAAAGCTCTTCAGTGTAGTGATGTCATTTGATTCCCTAATTATGATAAAGGTCAGTCCATTTATTTTTACTTGCATTTGTTTCCTGGCCGCAGGGTTCAGAAATTGAGGAGTGATACAAAGAGGATAAAAGTCCAGGTACTCTAATTATCTATAAAGCCACACAATTTATATGTTTATCCAAAAGGAAGATAACCCTGTATGTCATATCTCCCCCCCACACACACACAAAATCATGCAGAAAAGCATTATATGTAAATTTGTATATGAATTTAAGATAGCTCCTCTTCTTGATGGCAGAAGTGTATGTGTGGGGGAAACCTAGCCTAACCTTGGGGAGTACAATTTGTTTTATATAATATTTAAGTTCGTTCTGCATGATGGGGGGTGGCATCAAGGTTTTTCTTTGCTTGGACCCTGTGGTGGCAACCTATGATTCTGCCAATGAGCTCAGAGTAAGGTACTTGGGGCTTTCCAATTTTAAAGGGCTGAGCTTGGCCTCCCCTTGGTCAAAGCCCGTGCCCACCTAGCCATCTTGAAATATTGGAAGAAATATACAAAATTAGATTCTTTAGGTCACCAATGCTTCAAGCTCTTCCTAAATAAAGACAAGACTCGATCAGACTTTTTAAGCTCCATCTATACCAGATGATCTGCTGCACATAACAGCCAATATTTCTGATGTGCGCGTGTGGGTTTACAATGGAGATTCATTGATCGACCATTCTTTAATCCTGCAGTCGAAATTAGCCCCTTGGTATAAAACAATTTTAAAAGATCACTCTAGAGCACTCTGTTTAGTAAACATATCGGTGCACAATCTTAAAATGGTATTAACATCATTACACTTTGAAACAATGCCATCAGCCATGCTCTCTGGGCATTATTCCCAAACACCTATGGCACAACGCCACTGCATATCTGGGAATTTAGCTCTGGAAGATCTTCCCCATTACGTCTTGGCTTGTCCCCTGTATTGAGAACCTAAGGACAAATTCCTTGCCAAGTTAATACCCAATTCACATCTTACTTCCGATTCTGACAAATTTACCTAATCTGCTATCAGACACTGATTCCGATATTTCACATAACCTGGCACTTTTTGCTCTTGGCTGCCGGGAAGACTCGAACTAAAGTACTTTCAATAGAGCCCCCATCTTGATGGATCAATTCTGTATATCTTATTGTGATAATATTGTTTTATTCTCACTGTTCTTATATATACACTGGAGAAATATGGTTCTATTTTTGTATTTTATTGTTTTAACTATGTTTTATAAAGGCCTTTGGTCGTATGCAACAAATATCTACTACTACTAAAAATAATTATTATTACATCAGCCTCTAGGTTAGGCCCAAGTAGGTTGGACCCTTGTGAATGACCTATTGAGCTCCAAGGCTAAGCAGGAAATTTAAATCCAAGCCTCTTTAGAGCCTTTTAATATAGTTCCCATGGCAGAGTAGGGATTCAAAAACCAGTTGACCCAGGCTGTTGTTCAACACTCTAGTCTCTAAGCAATGCTGGCTTTCGATAATCAGTCCAGCAGTCTCTCTTCCTCAGTGAACTAGGCTAAGATTTAAGGTGACAATCCTAAAAAACAAAAACAAAAAATTAAAATATTCTACTTTGATTTATGAGATGAAAATATAGTCAAAAAACTGTTGGAGGCAAAGAACAAAAATAATTTTAATAATCCTATGAAGTACAAAACTATTTCCTTATATCTAAACTCTTTACAATCAAGCACTTCACAAATGGAGAAAAAAATCTCCTAAAAATTAAATGCAAAACCTAAGCCAAAATAGTAGAAGCATTTACACCATAATTTTGGCAGAAAAAAACTATAGAACAAAATTTCCTCAAGCGACTTCCCAGATAGAATTGATTTCAAACTGATTCTTCATCAGGGTTTAGTCTTACGGCGGGTGAATGGTCAATGACCCCTTTCTGCCCACTTGGTTGTTAGTGGGGGTTTAGATTGTGTAGTTTCCGCCGCTTGGCTATTCTGTGTTGGTTTTAGCTGTCTGTTTTGAGTAATTCTGATGTATGAGAGGTAGTTTTTATTGGGGTTTTTATATATGTTGTTACCTGCCATGAGCCTTTTGGGAGTGGTGGGCTAGAATAATAATAATAATAATAATAATAATAATAATAATAATAATAATAATAATAATAATAATAATAATAATAATAATAATAATAATATTTTTACCGCATATTCAAAATACCATGTTGTGCAGGTTCCTATTATACTCAGAACAAACATTTCTTTATGCATCCGTGCTTCCCTATGCAAGCATTTTCCTGGAGCATCAAGGTGAATCAAGGTGAGTACACACATACATTTAAAAGCCTTAACAAGTGTTTACAATTCATACAAAGAGAAAAATGAGCTGATTCTATACAACTTATAAAGGATAGTAAACTGAACCTTAAATGCAGAGAGGCACAACCATTTAAAGTTGTGTTAATTATGTTACAGAGGCATGATCATTTTAAACAGTAGATGACATTATAGACTTAAAAGTCAAAAAAGCAAGAACGACTCTATTAATTGTTTAAGACCATAGCCAGAGTTTTTAATCTATGGATGTAGGCTGTCTCTTTCTGCAACAGTTTTTCAAAGGGTACATCAAGAACAACAAACTTCAACTCTTCTGGAGAATGACCTTTTTCCAAATAGTGTATCTCAAGGGAAGCTTCAACATTGCTGAAGGAAATTTTGTTCATATTGTTTTTTTCTGGAAAAACGGTGAAAGGGTCGTTTGACCCCCAAAGGGGTCCCAACCCCCAGGTTGACAACCATTTTCCAAGAGCAACAGTCTAACTGCCACACATATTCTGGCTAATATTTGGAGTACTGTTTTATTTTTTGACTTTCAAAAGGCCTGGAATTTATATTTATTGGCCATAGAAATCGTAGAAATAGGGTTGCCATTTCCCTATTGGGGCCTAGGGATCCACCACTTTTATGCATCTCCCCCTTGTTCAGGGCTTTAAGAAACTGGCTTGCTTTTGTCCAGCTTCTTCAATTACTCTGTCCTGCTACCTTCTCCAAGGGCTGTTGTGGCAGCAGCAAAGCAACTTACTTGGGCTTCCTTAGTCATGCAGGAGAGATACAAAGCCAAGACTCCTTTCCTTCCATCGGCTGAGGTCTCCTCTCCCTTCTCCTCCTTTGGGGAGGAACGGAGGGGAGAGGGAGAGAGGGTGTGTGAGAGAGAACAAAGTCAGAGTCACTTTAAGACCAACAACATTTTATTTCAGGTATAAGCTTGTGTGTGTGTGCAGAGTTCTTCAGAGGTAGGGAGGATTCTTCTGATAAACACAATTTACGTTGAGATCACATTGCTCTGCTGTTTACTTTGAGACTTGAACTGTGTGTAGGAGGGAAGGCGGGACAGAGACAGATAGATCCCAGAAAGTGTCTCTCCATTCCTTGCCAGCAATGCCCACGGACCTGGAAACCCTAAATAGAAAATGTCCTGAAAAAATGAGGAAGTCCTTAAGGAGTCTATAATTAATATAATTATCTTCCTTTCCCATTAGCTCATTGTAGAACATTAAATTTTATCACGAGTTACTAAATTCCACAGTGTTTTTAGAAAGAAAAATAAGAAAAGCACACTGTCATTTGGAGTGAAGTAAACTCAGTTTGGAAAGCAGTTTACTTCCTCATTGTTTTTTTCAGAACATCAGGCATCTTGAACCTAACTGATTTTTTATAAAAAGCATTAGAATTTTTGCAAAAGGACAACCCAGTATGACCCTTAGACAAAGCATCAGTGTATCTGCCTCTTCTGAGAAAATCCTAAATAAAATATTTGAAGGGAACAAGGCAATAATTAAATGACCTCTGGTTCCCTCAGCCGTGCAGGCAAAGTGGGAAATAATTAAACAGGCAATTGTTAAAATCATGACTGACCCACCCAAATGCCAAATTTGTTTTCTGCCTCAGGAGGTTTTTTGCAACTCATTAGTTCACAATCCTACAAAGAAAGAGAGGCACAGCTCAGTGTAGTTTGAAGAAATATAATTATAGTAATTAGCATTATTCATTTTGAGTTGGCAGCAGCTCTTTTCATGTGCTTTGCAACACTGCAGTCTACTGTTCCTTTTTAAAATCTTGCTTCACCTGTCATGCACAGAACTTTGCAATGGTGTTGCAGATCATGGAATATGGCCCAGCAAGCAAACTGTTACAGTAATCCATTTTTTAAAAGTAAAAGTAAAATTTATAGACTTTTTCCCATTGACATTTTGTTTAATTGTCTTAAAAGTAAAGGTATCTCCTGTGCAAGCACCGAGTCATGTCTGACCCTTGGGGTGACGCCCTCTAGCGTTTTCATGGCAGACTCAATACGGGGTGGTTTGCCAGTGCCTTCCCCAGTCATTACCGTTTACCCCCCAGCAAGCTGGGTACTCATTTTACCGACCTCGGAAGGATGGAAGGCTGAGTCAACCTTGAGCCGGCTGCTGGGATTGAACTCCCAGCCTCATGGGCAAAGCTTTCAGACGGCTGCCTTACCACTCTGCGCCACAAGAGGCTCTTTTAATTGTCTTAAGGCCTCTATAATTACTACAGCAAAAATACATGCAATATATACTAGAGTTGCCAACCTTCAGGTGATACCTGAAAATCTTCTACTATAACAATTGATCTCCTGGTGATGATTAGCTGCCCTGGAGAAAATGGCTGTTTTGGAGAGTGGAGTCTGTGGCCTATCCCTTGCCTTCACCATGCATGTCCATCGAATTTTCGTTGTCATTCGCCATTGATTTTCATCCCTTCAGTGCTCAGTTTGCTTTCTGGTTGCTGTTTCCCTAGGTTTTCTGAGAGTGCTTTTTGTATGAATTTTCCCTTTGTTTTACTTTCGTCAAAGGTAATCCAAAAGCATACAGATTTTCTCCGATTTCCTCAATGCCCTTTTGTCATCCCCCAAAGGCCACTCCCATGCCCACATCAAAGTTGTTCCACTCACTCTGCATCTTCTGCTATCCCCCTCCTTCATTGGTGTGCAAGTTCCATTTTTCCTTCATTTTAATATTTTTTAGTAGCTGTAAAGGCCTTGGGGCCACCCAAAGCCTCCACATTGGCTCCCCACTCTCCTTCCTGCCTCCCCCTATGATGAGAGCAGTGCTGTCACAGGGACACTGGCAGCTCTCAGCTGCATGTGGTCAGTGCTGCCATGTGAGGGGGGCCTTCAGTGCGGGCTCATGGTCGTGCGTGGAGCCAGGCCCAACATAGGTCTGCCCACTAGCCTCCCCATGGGTCAAAGAGCTGTGCTGGTACAGTGGCAGGGATGCCACCAGCTCTCAGCTCGGGAAGCTGGGAGCTAGTGATGGCCCACTGTCACTATGCGGGGCTGGAAGGCGGCAGCATCCCTACCACCATGCCAGTGCTGCTCCTCAGCCCATGGAGAAGCGGAAAGGTAGGTGGCAGGAAGGCTTGTAGCTGGACACGGCATCCCTGCTGCTGCTCCTCAGTATATGGGGAGGTGGCCGGACAACTAGTGGGGAAGTGTGTGGCTGAGCACAGGGTTCACAAGGCCTTCTGCCCCCCCCCCCCAATCCCAGATGGGCATACTGAGTCCAATAACAGAGCAGAGAATCTACTAGTACTTGGCAATATGGAAAATGAGGTTTCACAGTTTCTTGACAATTTCAACATCGGGTTTTCCACCTTTCCTGCCTTCCTTTTCATTCAATGAACAAATGCTATAATGCAGACACAAAACCCGAACCATAAGGATTTAAATGGAAAGAGCTTGCTGAACACTATTATAATTGTGATAGAAGATGACAAAGAAAAAGAAGCTGCTTATTTTACCCTGGTTTTTACTACCCAAAGGAGTCCAAAGCCGTTTACAATCACCTACCCTTCCTCTCCCTCCAACAGGCACCCTGTGAGGCTGGTGGGGCTGGGAGAGCTGAGAGATCTGTGACTGGCCCAAGCAAGCAGCATGTGGAGAAGGAATGGGGAATCAAACCTGGTTCTCCAGGTTAGAGGACACTGTTCTTAACAAGTGGACTTGAACTGACAAGTGCATTCTATCTATCTATCTATCTATCTATCTATCTATCTATCTATCTATCTATCTATCTATCTATCTATCTATCTATCTATCTATCTATCTATCTATCTATCTATCTATCTATCTATCTATATACATTAAAAAAATTGTAGCTGCAGTATAAATATACAAAAGGGGAAAGAAAGATGCATAAGTCAAGAACAGAATCTGAAGTCTACTCTACGCCATTATTTGTGGACAGCTCATCAACCTACTCCTTCCTAAATTACATGGATTTGAAGATGAGACTAAGACCATTTTCTTATCAGGAAACAAAAATTGTCGAGTAATTCAATTGTTTACCACGTTTCTACAGCTGGCTATGAAGTCTCTTAATTGTAGAGCAATCAACACTTTATGATGTATTTTTTTCTGTTTTCTATTTTTGTATGCCTAAAAAGGCCTTCTGATTCTGAATTTGAAGTAAAGATTAAAGGCTTACTGCTTTGAAAATCTGAAGTACGCTGTGTATGTGTAATCGGCCTATGGCACGGTACTCTCCCCTCCCCTAACCCCAACCTCCCCAGGCTCCCCTCCCAAATTCTCCAACTCAGAACTGGCAATCCTGAAGATTTACAGTGCAACCTTAAACAAAGTTACACCCTTTGTGATTTCAATGAATTTAGAAGGACATGCCTCTGTTTTAGGGTTGCTGATAACTGATCTCCAGACTACAGAAGTCAGTTCCCTTGGATGAAGTGGCAGCTTCAAAAGAGAGGCTTTATGGCATCACATGCCTACTGCACTCCTACCCCATAATCTGCCCTCCCCAGCACCACCTCCAAATCTTCAGGGCTTTCCCAACCCAGAGTGGTCAACCTTATAAAAGGGCTGAACATCTGTTCAAGGAAGAGGGGAAAGTAGAAGAGTGAAGTCAATCTTCTTTCCTCTTCTCCATAGGCAGTGCCATATTGACCCGAGTCTGACAGTTCCTAGCCTGATGGATGCTTTTGGCATGCTAAACTGGGGCAACAAAGGACAGAGAAGGCAATATCACAAGCCAGAGGCAGAATTGGTATAAATGTAGATTTCTGGCCCTCTAGTACAAGTCGTGCCATCCTCAATTAATTTTGAGGCTTTTTTGGGTACGTTCCATTAGTTGATAGGTCAGTAATTAAGTCCTGATTGTTAAATAACATTTCTTCCATGTGGTGTAAAATTACAGTTGAAATGCTGAAAAGGAAAGGGCACATTTAATTCCTTATTATCTTGCAATCATCCATCCTTTGCTCTCTGTTTTAGTCTGAAGAGCTCCACTTCTGAAATGATTTTCTTGCTAACGTAATGTGCTAATTTTAGGCTTCTCATATGGTTAGAAGACATTGTTCGAGAAAGGCTGCTGAACAGTTGTAAAACAACTACGGTTGAGCATGAGCATTCAGAAATAGAATTTTTTTTTCATCTTTCGCTAATTGCTTTTTCGTATTATTATCAAGAACTCTATTCCAAGAAAACCCAGAATAGTAATGCATTTCCCCCCTCACAGGAGGCTGCAAGGTACTGGCTAAAGTGCTGACAGCTAGCTAACAATTGGATGTGTGTGTAAGCTACCCACAGATGTCCTCTAATATAGCGATCCCCAACCTGTGGGCTGTGGACCACATGTGGTCCGTCAACTAACTGGAGGTGGGCCGCAAAGGACATCTTCTCTCCCCCCCCCGGCCCTTTACTTCATCCGCCCCGGTCCTTTACAACACACTTTGGGTGTCATTGTCTCCCATCACTCCCAGATGGGACTATCTTGTTGCAGAGAAACAAGCTCAGGGTTCCCATTGATTTGTCATTGTCATGAGTTAAAATTTCCATGAAAATAAAATGTTCCTTATGTTCATTGTTGTGGCGTGTCTGTATCTTATTTTGAAGGGATGTTTAAACATTACCATAGCGATCAGAGAGCGTTAGGGCAGTGGTTGAGAGTAGAGGAGTAAACTACCCCCCCCCCACCAGGCCTCAGTAAAATTGTCAAGCGTTGAGTGGTCCCCGGTGATAAAAAGGTTGGGGACCACTAATCTAATAGTATATGGGGGAATATTGATAACTGTACTCTATTTCTAAAGTGAGAGGTAGGAAGAGCCTTCAGCCCTTCGTTACTGGAAGTTGAGAGTAAAGAGGAGGGCAGAGAGTGGTTCCTGTTGGCAGCAGAGGACAAGGCTCGCAGTAACGGCTTTAAACTACATGGAGAACAGTATTAGATAGATATGAGGGGGGAAATTTCACAGTCAGAGTAGTTCAGCAGAAGAACAGGCTGCCTAAGGAGGTTGTGCACTCCCACTCACTGGAAGTCTTTAAGCAGTGGCTGGACAGATACTTACCATGGATGCAAGGGGTTGGCCTACATGGCTCATATGGCCACTTCCAAATCGATAATTCTATTATTCTAGGTGTCAACCTGCCAGTGAAGCCAGAACTCTCCTGGAATTGTGAGGATCTTCAGACTACAGAGATCAGGTCCCAAGAAGAAAATTATACCTTCAGAGGGTAGAGAGTATGTCATCACATCCCTGATGAGCTCTCTTCCCTCACCAAACTAGACACATACATTTCCAGGAATTTTCCAACCCAGTTTTGGCAACCCTAAATGGAAGGCATATTTCCTAGTCCCAGAGGTAGAAAGAAATGGTTCTGCTTGGTCAATGGTGAGAAGAAGCTGCTGTTGCTTCAGGTGGCAAAACATCTGGAGCCACCATTGGTTCAAATCCTGATTCAGTCTTGAAATTCACTTGGTGACCTTGAACCATCCATTCTATCTGACTAATCTAGCTAACAATACATGATAGTTGTGTTGCCCAAAAGGGATCCCTCAAAGGAATTCTGGATATTCTGTGTAATACAGGATCTTTTCTACCAATTTTTATAGGGTCCTCTCCATGGGAGAAACCCTTCTTAGATAATGATGACAATTAAACTTACACTTAAGGGGATTTATTTGGAGAAAATATTGGGATACATCCAAAATTAACACACAAGCTAAAACATACACTAAGTTCTACAGGGGGAAAGATTACATAAGAAAGCAGAGAGGTTGATGATATTGGTGTGGAAAGTGATGCTGGATGTGGAGGGGTCAACACATAGAGAGAGAGGCATTTTTGGGGTGTGCAAGGGTTGATATAATATTTGAAATTCCCGGGCCAGCCCAGTGACTACCCACTAAGAGGTATGATGTGATTTAAATGATAGGTGATTGGCCAGGGGCCCTAGATGCACCTGATAGGTGAGTTGAAGTGTGATGTAATTGAAGTGGACTGTCTGGAGTTGTGTTATGTAAGCCCATCATGCTGAACAATACCTTGGCTAGATGTAAAGCATATCTAATATGAAGAATGTGTTTTAATGGTCCTGTATTGTTTAATCAGGAAAGATTTCTTAGAAAGCACAATGGGAAATATTTGGGATCCAATCTTAACCCTAATTCTAACAATTTTACTCACCACTCCTCTCTTGGTAATAGTATAATTGATTACATCTGTGTTTCTCTGGAGCTAATCAGAACTATTTCCAACTTCAAGTCTGGCTCTCACATTGAAAGTGACCATATGCCTTTAGAGCCTCATGTTAAGAGTGAATTGCTTCCATTACTATCTGATCCCACTCCTACTCCCAACTCATCTGGCTATCTTTTGAAAAAGCTTACTTGGACTCCCTCTTTGGCAGTCCGAATTTAGTAAATTTCCGAACACTCCATCAGCTTCAATTCTGTAAGAGCAAATCTGTATGTCTTCATTCTCTATTTCCCTGTATTCTTGGATTTGAGTCATTAATTGATTCCTTGCTGCAGTTTGATAAAGTGAGTTTTAGAGAGTCTAACCATCTCCCTTCCTGGTTTGATAAATACTGCTTACGAATGAAAAGAATTCTGAAAAAGGCCTTCAAATCCTTCCTTAGATCTGGATTTCAAGTAGATAAAGTCCTTCTGTAATACCAAGCATGGTTATCACTCATTAGTCAAATATCAATTTTATTCCAAAAGCATTGGGATTCTCTTCAAACTGTGCTTAATTCTACTGATTGTTGAATCTTCTAGAGAACTATAGCAAATGCATTAGGAACTAGTAACCCTAGATCATGCCCCATTTCTGCTTACAAATGGATCACTCACTTTTGGGGGATATTTAAATCATCCACTATAGTGGTGCCCCTGGAAAATCCAGCACACTGTGGGGAAAAACTGATTTAACCCAAGTGGCCTCCAATAGAAACAGATACAGTTCTGGAATTGATTAAAACACTGAAGCCCCATAAAGCTCCAGGTCCAGATGGACTTCCAGCTGAACTCGTAATCCAAAATGGGGAACGGTGGACTCTATTATTAGCAGGCCTATTTACGCAGATCAACCACTCAGGCCTGCTGCCAGACTCTTGGTGAAACGCCATCATTCTACCATTATATTTAAAAGGCAAGGTTGACCATCCGAGTAACTACCGTCCGATATGCCTGTTTTCAGTTATAGGGAAGCTCTATGCAAAACTTTTGGCCTCAAAATGAATACACTGAGCAAACTGGATTTTAAGAAAGAAATTCTACCTTGGATCATAGCGCTGAACTGTCTTTCTTAAGTGCAAAATATATAAAACCCAGAGGAGGCTTACTTAAAATGGCCTTTATTGATTTACATATGGCATTTGATTCCATCTCAAGAGACAGACTGTGGGGAAAAACTTATTGCTTTTCAAATCGATCCCCATTCATTATTTCCAACAGGTAACTCTTGCCAAATAAAATACTCGTCCATGGCAATCTAAATGAAAAAATCTCCATCAACAATGAGGTTAAACAAAGCTGTATTCTGCCCCCTCCCTCCACTTGTTTAATCTCTCACTCCAGACTTTATTTCTAAAATCAATGGGTGGTCACCAGCCAATCCTTGGGAAAAGGCCTACTCCAGTGTTGCTGTATGCAGAAACACAGTTTCTAGGTCCCTTGTCAGACTGCTGCATTATTTATGGAGTTTCCTCATTTACTGTAGTAATAATCACCTACCTATAAATTTTGAAAAATCCATAGTTATGATTTTTGCCAAAACCTAACACAAGTACCTTTGAACTGTTGCAGGCAAATCCACTGAACAAGTCAACCAGTTCAAATACCTTGGGTTAAATTACTACTATAATAACAAATGGGTTACTCACAGAAAATAAATAGCATCTAAGGGCCCCTGGCTCTTTTGATTAAGTTTTTCCATCAGAAAGGTAATAAAAATGTCCCAGCTGTTCTAAAAGTATACAATCAAAATAAAACCAGAGTCCAGTAGCACCTTTAAGACCAACAAAAATTTATTCAAGGTGTGAGCTTTAGTAACCTGTTAGTAACCTGTTAGTAACCTGTTAGCAACCTGTTAGTAAATTGTTAGTAACCTGTTAGTAAACCCATTAGTAAACCCATTAGTAAACTGTTAGTAAACTGTCAGTAATGTACCAGGATTAACTTTTGCTTATATATTCCTAATGTTATGATGGTCAGTTCTTAGTCTGATGAAGAGTGCTTGCACTCGAACGCTCACGCCCTGAATAAATCTTTGTTGGACTTAAAGGTGCTACTGGACTCTGATTTTATTGTGCTACTTCAGACCAACACGGTTACCCATTTGAAACAATCAAAATAAGTTTTGGTTAGTTCCTGGGGGAGCAACTCCCTTCCCTGGAATGTCTGTTGGTCTTTGGCTGAGAGGGGGTCTTATCCCATTGTGCCCCCATAACTGCCTATTTAGGCTTAGGCATGTTGGACAGCTTTAGAGGAAACAGAGGATAAAATAATTTTCCACCCTGTTCTAGCAATCTCAGACAAGATGGAGTCGAGCCTAAACTCCTTGACCAAGAACTGAATCCAATGACTTTCCATATTAAGCAACTGTCAATCTGGTTTCTATGTATACCATTCTGCACAGTGGCCAATATGTGCCAGGCATTTGGAAGTGTCTCCTTGAAAACTGCCTTCTGTTATGGGGGCTCTTCCTAGGATAACATTTACATGAAACCTTTGGGAAAGCCCATCAAGAGGTATGGTATTCTATGTCCAATAAGCTTCACTGAACCTCATCCTAATAACAACAATGCCAGATTTGTAATGTTTTTCAAAGATGCTGCCTGAGAGTTCTTCATCACAAATATTCCAGAACTGGGCAACATGATCAGCCATGATCTAAGGTCACAATTCATTACATAGTGGGAAAATGTAGGTATAATGTAATCTGGAATTTATTCTTATTTGCATTTTGAGACAGTTTTGCCTCCTGAAGTACTCTAATTAGCTCAGCATTTAGGTAAGGAAGCCTATTTAACTATAGTGTAAGATTGGTGTCTGACTGAATCCAGTTCAGTATCAGCATATTCAGTAATTGAGCATAGCCCACATTATTTTAAGCTGTTATTATTTTTAATTGTCATAAGAAGAACAGAGGGGTACATCTTTTTACAATCACCCTCCATACATTTTTTTACAGGTTCCACGCCCCCTTTTTTGTCCAATAGGAGCGTGAGGGGAGGCAAGACTTCCTGACTGGCTCTAGAAGCCAATGGAAATGCAGGGGGAGGCGGGACTTCAGGTAGGCTGGGAGTCTGTTCCTCCAGACCAGTGGTGGGCGCTGGCAAGGGCTCATGGGAATTGTTGTCTATGGACATCTGGAGGGCCACAGTTTGACCACCCCTGCTCCAGACCAATGGGATCGCTCCTGGGGTGGGCCAGCACCGAGGAACTGGTCGCAGGGGCTGTGGGGGTTAGGAACGTGCTTATAGGGAGACCGTATTGAGAAAGGCATGCGGGTGGGGAGGGGGAAACGCTTGCTAGCAGCGGGGGGGGGGGGGGGGGTTGAAAGTGCTTATGCAGACTTAAGGGAGGGAAGGAGGGAGAGGTTTTGAAGTGTTTATGAGAATGTAGGGGGAAAAGGGCGGCTTGCGGGTCAGTGTCGAGACTTTGTGCGTCCCCCTTGGTGTGTTTTATGCTTATTGGAAACATGGGGGGGGGGAGTGGCTCTCAGCCAGCTTTCTTCTTTGGCTATCTGCTGACGCAGTATGCAAAACAAACACATAACACAGAAGCCCGTCTACCCCCGGTAGAGAGGAGAAGAAAAAAGCAGGAGGCTAAAATAAAAAGGGAGAGATCTCCCACCTTCTACTGAAGTGGCTTTCCTGCATTCCTTCCCTCTTCGCGGATTCCCACCCCTCCCCTCCTCTTTTTGCTCTGGACCAGGGGTAGTCAAACTGGCAGGAGCTTGCTGGCAGGGGCTCATGGGAATTGTAGTCCATGGACATCTGGAGGGCCGCAGTTTGACTACCCCTGCTCTGGGCCGCCAGCCGGCTTTCCCCTCTGGAGCTGACGGCTGCTGAAACGGCATGCAAAGCAAACAAAGCCCCTCTACCCCCCCCCCCCCCACATAGAGAAGAGAAGCAGCAGGCTAAAATGAAACGACAGAGATCTCCCAGCCCCATTCAGATAAAAGAAAGCATGTTTTTTCTCCCCCCCCCTTCCTACAAAGTGCGAGTCTTAGAAAGCTCCTCTCCCCCCCCTCCTCTTTCCTCTCTGCCGGACTTACTCCAGTTCCCCCCACCCCACTCCTCCTGCCCCAGGGGCTCTGGCTGGAATTTACCAACAGAGAACACTTTCTCACTCATTGCAGCTTTTCCATTCTTCTCCAGCCGCCCCTTCCCTGGCTGGGAGCATACCTTTTTGCTATAACCCCAAGGAAGAAATCCTACAGCCAACCCATTGAGCACCTATGCAGCAAAAGATGAAGCTGTTTTTATTTCTCTGCAATCCAGCCATCCTGTTCCCCGAGAAGCGCGCGGTTTCCTCCTTGCAAAAGACTTCTGCTTCTCTATAAGCTTTCCCAGCGGTGTGCTAGGAAGAGGGGGGAGAAAAGGGGGGCGGAGGCTGGGACTGTGAGGAAAGCTGTCTATTGTACCCAATCAGAGGAGAGCACAGGACAGTCATGTGGTCAGAGCGGCTAACAGCTTAATTACTCTTGGCATTGTACCCAATAGGGAGAGTGCTTAATTCCAGTCATGTGGCAGGCTTGCAGCCAATGGCTCTCTCCTTCCCAAGAGAGGGGGCTGGTGGGGGAGTGCGCCCCCTCTGAGTAAATAATAAGAAATTCCTCTTGTATTACTGCCTACCGGTTCTTCTTAAACACTGAACAGCCACCAGTTAAATTGGTAAAAGCCAGGAACAGCTATTCCCCAAGGAAAATGCACAATGAGCCTAGTGGCATGCAGTCCCGCGTTATTGTAGATTACGCGCCTTTCTCTTATAGCCAATGCACAGGCAATGGCAGTTTCCATATAAGAAATGGTTAACAGATTCCCCCCCACCCCCTTAAAAACAGCTCTCAGTTTAGCCTGGAGAGGAGGCGAATGAGAGGGGATCTGATAACCGTCTTCAAGTATTTAAAAGGGTGCCATATGGAGGATGGAGCATAGTTGTTCTCTCTTGCCCTGGAGGGATGGACCAAAACCAATGGGATGAAATTAATTCAAAAGAAATTCAGTCTAAACATCGGGAAGAAGTTTCTGACAGAGCAGTTTCTCAGTGGAACAGGTTTCCTCGGGAGGTGGTGGGTTCTCCATCTTTGGACATTTTTAAACAGAGGCCACTAGATAGCCATATGACAGAGAGGCTGATTCTGTGGAGATTCAAGGGGGTGGCAGGTTACAGTGGATGAACGATAGGGTTGTGAGAGTCCTGCATAGTACAGGGAGTTGGAGTAGATGACCCACGACCCCTTCCAACTCTATGATTCCATATGCATGTATCTAGTTTCAAAGATGCTGGCCTCTAAGCTAGCTGCCAACCACCTTCGTGTTTTCATAAGACTTTAAGGATTTTTGTCTATATATTCAACTGAGTCTTCTGTTGCCATCCTTGGTTGTTCTGTACACAGGCAACAAGACTAACAGTATTTCCTAATTGTAATTTTAAATAGTAGAGTTTATGGAGAAAGGGGACATGAGTGTGTGTTAATTCTCCATGGATATTCTCATGTGCATCTCTCCAGTAGGCATGGAGTAACTCCAGTAGGCCAGCCTCTGAGTTTCTCATCCTTGACTGCATCTGTAATCCCTTTAGGAACCTCAGTTGTATCAGAGTCAGTTCTTAACATGACAGTTGTTTATTTAGGTATCAATGAATACCTCATAGTCATTGAAACATCTTTGTAAAGATCACTGCTGCAGCCATGCTGATCTCTCCAGTAGTGGAGTCAAATTAGTATTTTGTCATATATCTGGGTGACCTACTTTCTGACACTTATAAATTGGGGGGGGGGGATTAAAATATTTCTTCAATAGTGTCACTTTCCCTTAATTCGTAGTCAGATTGCAGGACCTCTCTAGATGATGTGCACATATTCATGTCTTAAAATGCTTGACAATCTTGTGGGAGATAGGCACTCTCTCTTGGTGAACTCCAGCTGAGAGCCCTGGGGCAAAAGGAGTGGGGAGGGGGAAACTGGAGTACATCTGGCAGGGAGGAAAGAGGAGGGGGGAGAGAGGAGCTTTCTAAGACTCGCACTGTGTAGGAAGGGGGGCACAGAAAACACGCTTTCTTTTATCTGAATGGGGCTGGGAGATCTCTCCCTTTTCATTTTCGCTTGTTGCTTTTCTCTTCTCCTCTCTCCTGGGGGTAGTGGGGCTTTTTTGTTTGTTTGTTTTGCATGCCGTCTCAGCAGCCGTCAGCTCAAGAGGGGAAAGCCGGGCCTCATTCCCTCCCTTAAGTCTGCATAAGCACTTTCAAAATCCTCTGCTGCTGGTAAGTGTTCCTCCCTCCCCACACACAAGCTTTTCTCAATACGGTCTAAGCACGTTCCGACCTCCACAGCCCCTGCAATCAGTTCCTTGCTGCTGGCCTACCCCAGGAATGATCCCAGTGGTCGGGAGGATCAGACTCCCAGCCTACCTGAAGTCCTGCCTCCCCCTGTGCTCCCATTGGCTTCCAGAGCCAGTCAGAAGTCTTGCCTCCCCCATGCTCCTATTGAACAGAAAAGGGGGCGTGGCACCTGTCAAAAATGTAAGGAGGGTGATTGTAAAATTACCCCTCTGTTAGTCTGTCGTATTTCAGCATGTGGGACAGATGTGTTCTCCTCTCTACTGCCAGCCTCCTCTCCCACCACAGCAAGACTTAGTGCAGCTGCTGGCCTCCCCCACCAGTTCCATGGCCTTGGTGTGGCTTCCAGCCTTCACTGGGGGCCGATGTGGAAGCTGCTTTCTCTGCCTCCACAGGACTCAGCATGGCTATTGACATTCACCACTAGGCCAGACTGGGGTGCCTCCTTCTGAATGGAAAGAACATTGTTTGCACAGGTGCAAACCATACTTTTTAATTTGGGGGCCAATTTAATTCCCCCAGTATAGTTTTGTTAAATTGTCTGATTTTTGTGCAAATGTAAAGGGCCCCCAGTTTTGTAGAAACATCTGTTGAATCTCCCTGTGGTCCCCATCTGCAGATTTAGATATCCACACATAGGGCCATAAGTGGCTAATAGTATATAGATCCAGACAGCAGAAGCCTTCCATTAACAGTGTAGTCAGACTCCAGAATTGGACAACAGTGCAAACTAACTAACAAAACCGGTTTAAGACTATAAACACAGAAAGGGGCTAACAAAAGTAGAAGAATGCAGGAAAAGGAAGGTGACATACAAAAAGCAATGCAAGTGATGACAAACCCATCTCTTATAAAGGGACCGCCTAAGCTATTCTAATCCCTTTATAAACATTTCCTCCTTAGCGTTTCTGTTTTGTATGTTCTGCAGAATGATAGAAGTGTGGAAGCTTTCCTGACCTTCTTAACCAGGCCATTTCTTAAGGTTGGAACTACTATAGAGAATGTGCATTAATGATTTAATTGCAGAGGTTTTGTAAAAAAAAAAATAAAATAAAAAGCACTCTGGTTCTCCAGCATCTGAAGAATACAGGGGTATGGATGGAACAATCAAAAGATACTTTGCATGGATTTCGGTCACCATATTTTTCTGTAATAAACCAAGCAAGCAATATGCTTTGCATCAGTCTATTGTCACTGATGCTAAAGGAACCAGAAGCAGTTATGAAACTGGCTATCAGGAAACTATGTCAGAGATATCAGAAAATGTTAATAAGGGGTCACATATCAAACTGTGTGAAATTACTCAGGATAGGTTGTTAAACAAAATAACGCAAGCCAAACTAACAAACCTCAAACCAACTTCACGGTCCACTGAAATCTTGCTGATGTCAGTCACCAGAGAGCAATTATTTGATGGTTAATGTTTGACATTGTGCAATTAATGAAGTTACGATGATTCAGGGAAGGCAGAAAGCATTTCAACTGAAAATGCCACTTGGAGGGATCAGATGAGGAGGGTATTCTGTATTTAATGAGTTTTTAAAAAATCATCATAGTCATTTTTCCTATGGCTGATTTTGAAGATTCCAGGGTTTTAAAACTGTGTTTGTATAGATCATGGGAGGGGATAAAACTGCTGTATGTTTAATTCACTTTCTGTTATGCAATTACAATTCTCTTAGTCAAATTAATTATTATACTTATTTATTGGCTATTTTTAAAATTATTTTTGTAAACCATCCTAAATAAAATAAAAGGGTAGGATCTTATAAATAAATATAACATATTAGCATGTAAGTTCCTTCAGAAATCAGTCTCTAAATACAGCAACATACAATGTAACTGGAGACCAAACATATTTCAAAGAATTCTTACAGATGGTTTCCATGCACATTTTCATCTCTGTTTCCTTAGCCTTGTTCTTCTTATTTTGCACGCTTAGACAATGAAACCTGCTACGTGCACCAAGCAACTAAGAACCCAGCAGCAATTTTGATCCAAATGTTTTCTGGAAGACCTCCCCTACCCACCCACCCAGCGCAGTACATTTTCCATTTGCTGTGTGCAATACCAAGACAACCCTCAAGGTGTCACTTTTGTAGAGAAAAATAGTGTTTTCAAAACATTCAAAGCACAATGCTTTGAACCTAAATCCCATCAGCACGTACTTTAGCACTGAATTGTTGTGTGGGATGTGGTTTCTTAAGCGATATAGACACCTATTAGATACTTTTTCTGGGATAGTTACCGACAAGCTACACAAATCTTCCCTGTTTGAGTTTTTGTTTAGCTTGTTAGATTCAATTTCTTTTTTTCCTTTAAAAAAAATCTTTGTTCCCTTCTTTACAACTTCGGGACAGATTACAGAAACATTAGAAACGTCTATTCATCAGTATCTCATTATTTTTATTCCAAATAAAAAGCCAGGGGTGCTTCACTATAACTCTGATTTACTCTCAACCATCAAAGCCACATCAAAAGTGTGTCCAGTTTGTAGGAAACACAAAGTGTATCCATCACTCATAATTTGTGTTGCCATTCTCAATACGCTTATCAGTGTTTATCCAGCTGCTTTCATTACCCAAGGTAATATAAGTGCTTTGCTGGTGAAACAATATGCCATGGGTAGACAAGCCAAGCCATGTATGTCAGGAAGTGCACATCAAACCACTTTGCTCAACACCAAGGGCCAGTTCTCAGTCCAGGTAAGCAAGGCACCAACAGGCATGGCTTCTGTCCATCATCCCATCCCAGCCTTGGACAACCACCCAGCCAAGTTCAAGGCAGAGATTTTGGACTTCACTGTGTCTATTGACACTCCCAAATGTTCCAGTTTTTGGGATGGAGACAAGGAGCTTTTGGAAGTTGATGAGGAAACCGAACTCCTACAGGACCTGAATGGTGCTTTGGGTGTAAGTGACAGACAGTTCCCTCAAGTAAACATTCTGTCAACCTATTCATTCTCTAATTCTGGAGTTACTTTTCAAAACTAGTTCCTACTGAAACAACGCTTAAGAAGCTCAGTGCAGGTTGAAAATTTGAACAAAAAGGGAGCAGAATGAGTGAATTCTGCTTTTCATACCAAAGAATCTAAGGTATTTGTTTTCCAAAAAAACACATCAGCCTTGTATTTGTAATAATAAAAAATATTTGCTGTTCCAATATCTATGCCCTGACAATGGACTCACATAAAATAAAACAGAGTCATGTGATGCTTCCTGAATGCGTACATTTGTTGACAGTCTTCTTTTTGTAGATTCCATATGGAGTCTATGTGTGTAATGTACTAATATAGTTAGCTTTCACACAATAAGGATTGAAAGTATTTTGAGGCCTAGACAAACAGACGTGGGCTGAATATGGCACTTATTAGCACTTACCAGCAGGAATACAAAAATGTTTTCTGAACCTTCAGGAACCAATATAATTAAACTCTGTGGACAATCAAGATTTCTTTAAAAAAACAAAAAAACTATACTAGATTCCTTTTTGGCCACTATATATAATTGTTCATATGGAAAAAATTGTCATGTTTGGAATGCACATATTTGTAGGCTTTGTAGCTGTAGGAAAATTGCTTCCAGTTATCTCCGTCTCAAAGGATGGAAAGTACAGTGTGCCTTCATTTATTCTGCCATCCAATCACAGCTGACTTACAGTGAGATGGTCAGAGGCAGTTTGCATTGCTTGACAATCACATCTCAGCCTTCTGGCCCTTTGCAATGTATATGCAATTTTAGTCAAAATATGAATTTTCCTTTCTTGCTATGCAATAATTAACCCCTTGTTTTTATTAATGGTTTGCATCTCTCAAGAGTAGGGGTACCAGTCCACAGATGGGACCTGGGGAATCCCCTGAAATTAAAGCTCATCTCCAGGAACCAGACATCAGTTCCCCCAGAGAAAATGGCTGCTTTGGAAGGTGGACTCCATAGCAATAGAGCCAGTTTGGTGTAGTGGTTAGGAGTGTGGACGTCTAATCTGGCATGTCGGGTTTGATTCTGCACTCCCCCACATGCAGCCAGCTGGGTGACCTTGGGCTCGCCACAGCACTGATAAAAACTGTTCTGACCGAGCAGTGATATCAGGGCTCTCTCAGCCTCACCCACCCCACAGGGTGTCTGTTGTGGGGAGAGGAATGGGAAGGCGACTGTAAGCCGCTTTGAGCCTCCTTTGGGTAGGGAAAAGCGGCATATAAGAACCAACTCTTCTTCTTCTTCTTCTTCTTCTTCTTCTTCTTCTTCTTCTTCTTCTTCTTCTTCTTCTTCTTCAATATGCTCCACTGAGGTCCCTCCCTGCCCCAAATCCTGCCCATTCCCCGATCCACTCCCAAAGTCTCCAGGTTTTTCCCACCCAGAGTTGGCAACCCTACTCAAGAGAGCTCTTTCCTTCTGAATGCAAGCTAATGGCAGCCATCATACAACCTGTTCTTACAGAACTCTCCCAAGGTCCTTATATAATGGCAGGCATTATACCATGGTTTAGTGGAGAATGATTTAGTGCTAGTGTAGAATATTGTACCATGGCATTGGAGATTTACCACCGCAAGAGCACAGTAAGCAATTCTGTCCTCATCCAGCTTGAGTAAACTGAGAACAGGATTGTATTATGACACATCCTTACATACTGTCAACATTTTCATCTTCCATTTCTAAAAACAGAAAGGTGAAATAGCTCACAGTTGCCAGGAAGAAGTCTCATCCTTGGGTGTTTTACATATATAGTCTTATAACACAATTACTATTCTTCATTGGCATTTCCTAAAGAAGCACATTTGAATTTGGTAGCCTCTCCCACAATTCACTGCATATGTAAATACTTAGAAGTTTAATTCTGGTTTTACAGCATTGTATCAGCATATCTGGTGTCACTCAATCAAAATTTAAATCAGATTGCCCGAGATATACAGTCTATAGTATGGCCACAATTCTAAACAGCAAGGGTTATGAAGTACAAGAGGTTTAAAACTTCAATGCAGTATTTGGAGGCAATTAAATATCAAGCAGGAAGGAAGTTAAGTAGTTCCTGGTTTCTGTGGTCAGCATGGTAGCGTAAATGACATTCTGCAAAAAGGTAGAAAAAGAATAGCATTCTCTGCAACCACTACCATAAACTATTCATTACACTGGATACCACATTTAAGTAACACTGACAATTAAATCTAGGTTAAAAGAACTATGCGTTAAAAAAAAAAACCTCCTCAAAATAATTGGCACATAGATTTTGTGTTCTCTGGTCCTTTTGATTGTTTTTAGAAATGGTCTTCCCAATTTTCGTTGTGGAGCTTTAACTTATTTTAAGATCTCATTTGCACAACAGTTGAACAGTAGACATGTTGCATTCCGTACCCACACCACTACACCAAGCTGGCTCTTAACAGCTACATCGCAGCCCAAAAAGTTACATTGCCAGCTATAGTATAATATTCGCAACCATAATTACAAAAATAATATTTTCCATCTTAATAAGCTACGCCAATATCAAAAACTACTCCTCATAATAAAACTAACAAGACTCTCCAGGCGAACTGATCTCTGTCATCTGGAGATCAGCTGTAATAGTGGGAGATCTCCAGGACCTTCCTGGTGGTTGGCAGCCCTATTAACTACCATGCTCCAGATTAAAGCTATGTGATACTTCTAAAATGAAACAAGAACCATTTCAACATAAATTGGCACCATGCGATATTTAACAAAATATAATACATTCATTCATTCTGTCACATCAAGTTTCAACTGCAGGCTGTTTTTTAAAAAGCATTAAGAAAAATTGTTACATTAGCTTATTTGTTTGTTTGTTTGTTTATTTAATTTATTTATTAGATTTATTCCTTGCCTCTCCTCGTAGGCCCGAGGCGAGTTACAAACATAAAACCCCATTAAAACCATACAATACAACATATAAAAACACATCATACACAATTCCCAATTTATTACTACTGTACATGTTTTCACATTTGTTCTTCCCCATTCTTGTGCTAGAAGATTTACTAACCCTCCGAAATGATTTTATTTTCCTTGGGATTCAAACCAGATTACCATTCCGGACAAACCATCAGTTGTAGCTAGATTGCTTATGTCAGTGGTTCTCAACCCGGAGGAGGGTCAGGACCCCCTTGGGGGTTGAATGACCCTTTCACAGGGGTTGCGGCAGGGTGAGCAGCTTGGCCAGGGGTGGGGTGACATCCACACAACAGTCTTATGTGGTAGATAGAGAGAGTGTTTGTCTGGAGCAGCGGAAAAGAGCGAGATCGGCATGGTGGGGCAGAACTGAACTGAGAAACCCCGGGAAAAAAACCTAATTTATATACAATCATGAACAATGGCTCTTCATGCCATTGGTCAGTTTCGGTTTAATTTCTGTGAAAGAACACTTGCATAATTTTATGGTTGGGGGTCACCACAACATGAGGAACTGTATTAAAGGGTCGAGGCATTAGGAAGGTTGAGAACCACTGGCTTATGTGAATATCGTGCCAGAAAACAGGTACAAAAAAAACCCGAGGCTTTCAGAGACTCTCAGCATTGCTGTTCCAGCTGTTGAACAGCAGAGGGGGCCAGGAGGACAGACCAACCGAGAAAAGGATAAGAGCAACAGAGCTCTGTTTCAAATACAGAAAATCAAATGTTGTAAGAAACGAATGCCTCTATTAGAGAAGAGATCCATAGAAAGCACAGGGCCTAGTGCTATTACCCAGGAAAGCATGCACTTTCTCTGGCATTCAGGACTCTTGTGTGATGAGAAATCGAATATGCAAGGCCATCTTCTCAAGTGCTGGAAACTAACCATGACCATGTCTTTAGAAAGTAAGCAATCAGATCTGTAATGGGAATAATACAGTCCCATGTGCTCAGCCTTCTGTCGGAGATAGGATAAACTGAGGTTACAACAAAGTGCCAAAATGCTTATTTTATATTGAGTCAAATGACTTAAAGGAACTCAAAATGGATTTGGCTTATTTCCAGGCTAAGGTTTAAATAAACCACCCAAAACATCACTGTCTCAGCAGCTTCCCGTTCACTTATTCATATTACTGCAAGATAGTTTCAAAGGAGTAGCCAATAAAGGTACCCTGAATCTGAATCTAGCCACCTTAAGCTGTTGGTGCCAAAAATAAGCAGGAGTTTGGTGGAACCTTAAAGGCTAGCTTCTTAAAATATGAGCTTTCATGGTCTGAAAGGGGGAAAAAAACACAGCTGGTTAAGAATTAGTTTCCAAACTTGCATATCCAGTGAAACTGAATCTAGGTTATGCTTTGAGAGTAGTGTACTGGTAACAGTTGCAGACTAGTGTCCATGACCCTCAGGTCTGAATTCCTGTTTTGCCACAAAAGCTTGCTGGGTGACTTTGGGCCAGTCACATAGCCTTAATCTACCTCACAGGGTTGGTGTGAAGATAAAATGAGTGAGAGCAGAATGCTGCAATCCTCTGGGTACCCCATGGGTGAGAAAGCAGGGCACACATGAAGCAAATAAATAAGGATAGACTAAAAACATAATAAAATCCAGTAGCACCTTTAAGACTAAAAGATTTATTCAAGGCATGAGCTTTTGAGTGCAAGCACTCTTCGTCGGACTAAAAACACATTAGTCTTTATGGTGACACAAGATTCCTGTTTATTAGTGCAAGAGGATCTGGCCTTTTCACCAATTAATGTAATGCTTTATTTTCTTTCAAAAACTCCGGAGACCTGCTTGAGGCACCTTATGACTAAAACTATAAAGCAAAAGCATTAAAACATAGCCTTTAAAAAACAAAACAAAGAAATGAAAACAAGTCGCTAAAAAAACTAACCAAAGCCAGAAAAACAAGCCACTAAAGAGCAAAACAAACCACAGTATAGAAGCAGCAGAAAACACAAATCCAACAGCCTAAAATGATGTTGATCGAAGCAACCCAATGTTGAGAAACAGACCAAAAACAACTAGATGACGGTGTTTGTTTTTTAATCTTTAGGCATTGGCAAACACATTTGTATGTAATCATAACATATAAGCCATAGTTAAAAGCCTTGGTAAATAGGGCTGCTTTAGTCTGATGCTTAGAGCCTCTTGTGGCACAGAGTGGTAAGGCAGCAGACATGCAGTCTGAAGCTCTGCCCATGAGGCTGGGAGTTCAATCCCAGCAGCCGGCTCAAGGTTGACTCAGCCGTCCATCCTTCCAAGGTCAGTAAAATAAGTACCCAGCTTGCTGGGGGGGTAAACGGTCATGACTGGGGAAGGCACTGGCAAACCACCCCGTATTGAGTCTGCCATGAAAACGCTAGAGGATGTCACTCCAAGGGTCAAACATGACCCTGTGCTTGCACAGGGAATACCTTTACCTTTACACTAAAAAGCCCTATCTGATCACTGTCCACCTCACTTCTGTATGCTGCAAGAAAAAAGTGGACAATCCCAAAAACACAACAAAGGAAAAAAGAATCTGTTCGATGGCTTAATCAAAATTTAAGAGTCTGCCAAAACAGTCTATAGATTATTTCTCCGTTTTCAATCTTGTCATCAGTGGGAAAAATGATTGTTACTTGAAATATAATTAGGCGAAAATACAACAGAGCACATAGAGTGAATATATTGAATTTATTAATACCACTTTGTGGACGCCTCACTTCTGTAGGCATGGGTAGAAAGAGTAGGGCTTCACAAGGGTACCTTAAGTGGGGGGCGGTTAGGCCCCAATCCTATAAGAGGGTAATCCCCGCTGATTTCAAGGGGACTTTCTTATGATTCATTCATTCATTCATTCATTCATTCATTCATTCATTCATTTTAGATTTTTATACCACCCTTCCATACAGCTCTGGGCAGTTTACATATAACATCATATAACATATAACATGATTACATAGAACATTGAAACAGATATAACAAATATTTATATAACAATATATAACAAACATAACAAATAACAGGATGGGTTGAACAATTTGGTGTAGCTCTGTTTTGTGTTTCTAGATCACATTTGCTCTTGCTACAGCATTTCATAAATTCATCATCTCTCTCAGTCCCATGAAGAATACCAACAGGGGTGGGAGGGGATGCACAACACTGTGCCAAAAGGAGAGTCATGTTAGCTGAGAATTTTGTGTGTAACTAGGGTAAAAAGTTGTATGTGTTTTCCCCCCATCACTGAGCAGATCAGTTGCAGGATGGGCGTGTGTTGGCTCCAGTGAACAGAGTGGAAAGAACATGAAAAATCCATAACCACAAAATATCACTTGGACGAGGCTGAGCCAGCCAGGGATTTAAGATGACATTTCACTTAAAAGCACTGTTTTATTTTTATCATGTTGCTTTTATCTGTCACTTTTCACATTTTTGAACAAAACTATTTGGCAATTGTATTTTATACAGATTTCATAACTATGTTTATGAGTTTTCTCAAGATTCACAAAGATTGTTAGTATGAAATGGTATTTTGAAGCAGCTGTCCAGCCAGAAAATCAATTAAAACACTCCAGTAATTGATGAGCGCCCTATCTGCTTCTACTTGAGTTGTATACTAGAGTCTAGGCCATTGTTTCTGAACTTCCTGCTTGTTTGGCCTCTTTTAGACTAATGGGATCAATATGAAGAAAACATTTTAGAGATGCTTCAGATTTCATTATAGGTAGAACAAATCAGTGGCATTCCTGATATTTTGGACTAGACTGGTCCAGGGGTTCATTCCAGTGCTTTTTACCCACTGCCAGCTCAAATAAATCCCTGCCATTTACACTGAATTTGATTTCCACTTTGATTATGGGCACTTTAAATTTTACCTCTGATTGATCCAAAGTGACCCTATCTTTCCCCCGCGATATCCAGAAGTGGATATAAACGTTGATATTTCAAAAATTGATGTAAGTAAGTGTGCAGTTCTCTGCTTTTTGTGAATTAACTTGCTGCCTTAGGCCTTCAACGCAGTAGCAAAGCAGTCTTCCCTATTTGACCAAGGCATCAGTTCAAAGACTTCCTGGTTCCCGGTTGCAAGGCTTGTCTTAAAGTGACTGTGCTCCAAAAGCTCTAACTTCTCTCAGCAGAGATTTGCCTCTTGGATTTATTCCGCCTGCCCCCCCCGCTGTCTCCAATCTCCCCCCCCCCCCCGATTTAAGAAAAGAAAGAGGCTCCTGGTGCATTTGGCTCTCAATCCAGTGCAGAACACTTTCTATTTCAATTGGGGGAGGGATAGAGGAAGACCCGAGTTCAAATTGATCTGAATTCAGCAGGATCCACAACTGAATAAACAAAGTAAGTGCAGAATCAGCCCAGCTCTGGAGGTTTCTTTGCACATCAAGGCCTAGTGCGATGCAGAATCCTCCAAAACTACCAGAACTGCTGGAATTTGTAACTTCAGTGGCATAGCAATAACCAGGTCACTTCCCCAAATGTAAAATATAGTTATTTTATTTTAAAATTTAAAATACAGATCCCAGGGGGATCAGACCATCTTGCCTATCTCACTCAGAGGTCAGTCAATTGCACTTTGCTCTTGAGGGCCCCGCCCCCTGCGATTGCTTCTCAGCACCAATATACTAGCACTAGTTTTACTGCCTCTGGCTATGGAAGTTCCCTTTAATTGCCTTGGACATGATGTTTCCTTTTGTTTTGCCCACCAGGACTAAGACACAGGGATGGGAGCAGTCATTTTCAAGACAAAAACTCAATGCATTCTACAGTTCTAACTAGGGTACTGCACTTCGTCCGCCGAAGTGGCTGTTCTGGCCCGAAGCAACCAGCAGCTCTTAACAGCTGAGGGGGTCAATATCAATAGGTAAAATTATTTGGGGGAAGTGTAACCTCCGCCCATTAGGGCCCTAGTTTAAATTGGCTCTGCACAGTTGCTGCTTCCTTTTTAAAGCATTGAGAATACCTGTTCATGGGTCTATCAGCATAACATCTAATTAGACTTTTCTACAATAAGCATGTCACAGTTACACCACAAACAGAAACTGGGATTAAATCAGGTGTGAACAAGGACTCTGAATGTGTAGAAGTATGAGAAAGAAACAGAATAATATCCAAAGTCATCTTTTCCAGGCATATTGGTATATTTTAGTGTAGGTATATTTAGAATTCAGCTGAGTTCCCAAAAATTACCTGTAGAAAATATTGCAAAGAGTTTAATATGATAAAATATTGCAAAAAAGGTTAGTTTGTAGCCTGCTTATGAAATGGTATGCTGCTGTGTCATTTGACATTATCAAGAATTGTGATGCAGAAAATCATGGCTATTCTGAAATGCACAGAAATTTCTCTTTTAAGATTTTTTAAAGGGGTTTCCCTCCCCCTAAGATTATCTTTAGTTTGAGAATTATCTTTTCTATTCAGTTTTACTTTCCAGCCCCAGACTCAGACTTTTTTGCCAAGCGAGCACTTTGTAGGGAGCGATATAGACAACATCTAGAATTGTATAGTAAGGCTATTGATGGAACTCTAAAATCCTTTGAATAAATTTACGCTGCTTTGCAATGAATTCAAACCCAACAAAGAGTACTTAGGGCATGGCATTGGCTCATGAATGTCTAGGTTGCTACAGACAAATCTACAGCCATTCAGCTGCAGAACAATGATCAGACATACATCAAGAAAGCTGTATTTGTCGGCCAAGGCCTGGGAATTTCTCAAGGCACATTCTTGTCAGCCCTTTTCAGAATCAAAATTAGTGAAACAACACTGAAAATATTGCTACTGCAGGTGAAAATGAGCACATTTTCTTCTTCCTGAAACTCACACAAAGTCTACTCCACGTCAGGACGATTAAAACAAAGTGGAGACGCTCCAGCTTTGTAATTTGAAGAAAACACATTCAGTGGAAATTTTTTAAAACTCTGTAAGTCCTGTATATGGAGACTTATTTCAAACCAAGAGTATCCTAGGCTGATCTACTTTTTTCCAACCTGCAATAATTTCCTTAATTCATGGCAACATTTAAAGAAAAAACTTTCACATTGCACTTGAAGAGATGTGATGGCATGGAAATGATCCATTTTTCTCATATGGAAATTATCTGAGTGAGGGAAAGCCATCACATGAGAAACAAGTTAGTTTGAAACTACAGTCATTTGAAACATTCTTTCACAGCTTCCCTCTTTGTTTTGGAGTCTGGCTGGGATTTTTTTTTGACATATGCTGTTTGCATACACAAACCATAACTTAATTTATAATGGAATGGTTGAACGTTTTATAACTTTTATTTCTGTGGGAAGCTTTCCCTGCTTTTCTATATTGGCCTTTTTGGCCTTCACACTAAGGACTCTGCTCCATTAGGCCTGAGTTAAAATATATACATCTGGGCATCTTGTGAAAAGATCTATCCAGTGTGGTATTAATGGTTACAATGTCAGACTAGGATCTGACAGAGCTGTAGTAAAATACCAATTCTACAATAAATCTCGGGTCTATCCTACAATAAAGCTTGCTGCATGACCTTGGATTAGTTGCCCACTACTTCACAGGGTCATTGGGAGGATAAAATGGAGGTGAGGTAATAGGAAAGATGTAACCCTGAGTTCCTTTGAGGAAAGGTGGGGTGCCAGCCCTTCTTTTGCCCCCATGTTGAGGGCTATCTTTCCTTCTCTGCTTCATCCTGTTTCACTTGCTCAATGAGGGGGAATAGTGATACTCAGTGCAGCCATCATTGCTTGAGGATTCTGAGGGGTGAGCAGTTGGGGAAAAGGTGGCCAAGTGCGATATTCGTTCAGCTTTTCGCCTCCTTCCAATTCATCCTGATAATTTTTGTCTTTTAGGTTTCAAATTTGAGGATAGATGGTACTTTGATAAATCAATGCCAATGGGATGCTGAGTGGCTTTGTACAGCCTTCAAAATTTTAAGCACCTTTTTAGAGAGCCAGTTTGGTGTAATGGTTAGGAGTGCAGACTTCTAATTTGGCATGCCGGGTTCGATTCTGCGCTCCCCCACATGCAGCCAGCTGGGTGACCTTGGGCTCGCCACGGCACTGATAAAGCTGTTCTGACCGAGCAGTGATATCAGGGCTCTCTCAGCCTCACCCACCCCACAGGGTGTCTGTTGTGGGGAGAGGACTGTAAGCCACTTTGAGCCTCCTTCGGGTAGAGAAAAGCGGCATATAAGAGCCAACTCTTCTTCTTCTTCTAGAGTGACTCCTGAAGGACACATGAGTTCATCTAACATTTGGTGTTCAAAGTTTGTTTGGCTGTAGTGGTGAGTCAGTGGCAGCCATTGCAACTTGTGCAATTCACATTATTGGTTTAGGGCTGCATTTTTTACTCTCCTTGTTTAAGTCTGCAGAAAGAATGGAAAAATCTGTTCCCTCCTCACTGAATCAGAGACAAAAACAAAGGCCAGTGAAAGGCCTCCCTCAGCAGGAGCCACAAAATGAAAGCAATCTCATGACAGTGACAATGAGCATTAAATTATTTATATATTTACTTGCTGGATGCATAACCCATTTTTTAAATGGGCCTCCCAAAGTATTAAAAATTATGATTCAATTTTAAAGAGTCAATTCTTTTGTATTAAAAATTTTAAATAAAATAAATGAACCCATCATATAAGCAGAGAGAGGTGAAGAGTGTGAAAAACTAATTTAACAACAACAAGAGAATAGAATATTGAAATACTGCACTTAAAACAAGTACCCTTCCACAAGAAACAAAATCTTAACTAAATGAAAGAAATACTCTTTCAACAAGCCCTATGAAGATAGGTTTACATAGCCACTGTGATGGTGAAGGGGAGCAGGCATGTTATGATTACCTGACCTGCCTTCTTCCTTACCTACTTCACAGGGTATCTGTTGTGAGGAGAGGAAGGGAAGGCGATTGTTAGCTGCTTTGGGACGCCTTCAGGTAGTGAAAAGCAGGATATCAAAACCAGCTCTTCTTTGTTACCAGCTTGTGCCTATGGCAGTGGTACTTACTCTGCCACTAACAGAACCACATTTGCAATTAGCATCAGAATGGACAGCCATATTTGCTTTCATCTTTGGCAAGACGCCTGCACCTCAGGGAGGCTCACAGCTTACTCACTAATTTGCTGTGGCTATTTCAAGATGTAAATTATCTGCCAGCTAGAAACCGTACTGGGCAGGAGACTTGCTCACCCTTGTGAAATACAGGGCAGGTGCCACAATGAGGAACTGTGCTCACAAGAACCACAGGTGGCATGTCAAAGAGTCAGATGTGGCTCCTGAGCCACTGACTGAGTACCACTGGCCTATGGCAATCTGGACTTGGGGTGTCATCCCAGAAGTCATAATCCATGGACATGTTTTTACCCCCACACCCATACTATGATGTGGCCAATTACTGGCCAGTCTCTGATCCGCCCTTTTTAGGCAAAGTGATCAAGAGAGCAGTAGCAGACCAACTCCAGGTCTTGTTGGATAACTCATGAGCTCTGGACCCTTTTCAGTCTGGTTTCAGACCAGGTTATGGTACAAAGATGGCTCTAGTGGCTTTAGTTGATAATGGCCATCTGAATTTAAACAAAGATCATGCTTCTTTGTTGCTCCTTCTGGATTTATCTGCAGCCTTTGATACAATAATCCTCCATCCTGTTGTTTATGGACAGAAGCTGGTGTCAAGGGATATGCCTTGGGCTTGTTTAAATTATTTCCCATGAATCAGATCCGAAGAGCTGAAGACCAGCTAACTTAATTATGGGAGCCGGCTTGTGCGGTTTCATAGGGCACAGTCTTATTGTCCATGTTATTCAACCTCTATGTAAAGCCTTAAGAATAAATCATTTGTGACTTTGGACTTGGATGCCATCAATAAGTGAAAGACACCCAGCTCTATTTCTCTATCCAAATTTCCTGATGATGTGATAGAGGTTTTGAGAGGTTCAGTGGCTAAAAGCAAATACATTGAAACAGAATCCAAACAAGTTTGAAGAAGTGCTGTTTGGGAAAAAGACATCGTGCTTCCCAATTTTGGTATTACCACTGAGAAATCCCTGAAACGTTATTCAGGCTTTGAGAACCCCCAGAAGTGGTGCAATCATGCAGAATGTGGTTGAGAAACATAGCTGTGTACATACCCACCCAGGGACCCTCCCCTTACCACTCCCTCTAGGGTCATCCTGGGCCATTTGGGGAGAAGGGTAGACATGACTATATATGGGCATAGAATCATAGAATCATAGAGTTGGAAGGGGCCATACAGGCCATCTAGTCCAACCCCCTGCTCAACGCAGGATCAGCCCAAAACATCCTAAAGCATCCAAGAAAAGAGTGTATCCAACCTTTGCTTGAAGACTGCCAGTGAGGGGGAGCTCACCACCTCCTTAGGCAGCCTATATCACCCAGTAAATGTTTAGCTCCCACCCATTCAGGAAACCCTTCCAAGGCTGTCAAGAAACCCCAGGCTTTCACGAAACCCTGGTTGAGAAAGCCTGGCTTAGGAGTTATACTGGATCCAGCTCTGCTTCTAGAGAAGCTAGTTGCAAAAACATTTCCTTCCATCTCAGTCTAGCCTGTAAGATGACCCCCCCCCCACCTTGACACAGCTAATCTGGCCACCTTGATGCCCACCACAATAACACTGGGACTTGACTACTGCAATGCATTCTACATAGGACTACTTTTGAAATCAATTTGGAAACTCCATTTGGTACACAATGCTACAGATCAACAATTATCTAGTGCTAGGCAGAGCAAGCAAAATCCTCGCATTCTGCAATCACTCCACTAGCTACCCATCACTTATGAGGTTCAGTTCAAGGTACAGGTTATCACACACAAAGCCCTTTAAGGCTTTGGTACATCATATCTGCAGGACCACGCTCCACCCTGCAAACAGGCAAAATCAAAACCTGCCTGTACATGTGAATTCTTTGCTGTAGCCCCTCCCCCTCTTATGGAATGGCCTGCCCTGATGAGGTCAGGAAAGCCCCCATTCTGTTGGCTTTCTACAAGCTGCAAAACACACTGGTTCAAGAGGGCCTTTTTTACATATGTAATATAGTTGTACTATAATAAAATGGCTATAATAAAATGGCTCATAAAGATGCTTTGGTCAATAGACAGGGGCTGCAGACTATACTACAGTGTACTGTCACTTGCTTCAAGCTTATTCCTACTGGATAATTCCTGTGCCGTCTAATGTTCATGCTTTGTTTCAGATTTCTGCTTATTTTCAAATTTCTAAAATCCAAACAGTATTGCACAAGACGTTCCATCCTGTTGACAGTGTTTTATTTATGCTATGAAATCCATCTTGTGTTTCAGTGAGAAAAGACTATAAATAATCCAAATAAAAAGAAAATCCTGGAGTTCCCCAGATCCAAGCTAAACCAGTTTCTTAACTCAAAAGCTCTCCCTGTCTCAGAATAACAATCTGATTCGATGCTTTGTTATATTGATTATTAATTCCTGCCCTTTAACTGAGCCACTTTAATCATTTCGTCTTGACTTATGATCATATCTAGTTGGAATGCGCACAATCTCAAGGCATATCCATGGGGGGAATATAAAATACCTTCCAGTGACTTATAGTTGGCCTCATGAAAGAGAGTTTCTTTCACTGCCCATTAATGTTGATTTGTAGTCAGGGGTACACTGTTTGTGCCAGGGAATAAAAGTAAGTATGTTATACCTGTTTGAAAGCCAGGGAGAGTTTAAAATTACACTGGATTAGACTCTGTTTTCTTGGGGATTTTGGAACTCAAATAAAGTAAAAGTTATGAAACAGAGCGTTTCCTGGAAATTGCTGTTATTTTGAAGTTTCTGAACTTCCTCTGCACTCCTTTCCCCTTTTAAACTTCAGCAAAATTAAATACCGGTGTATATTTATTTACTGAATGTATTTCAAAAATGGATACCCCCACCTTCAGCCATAGCAGACCCCAAAGCAGCTTCCAGCATACAAATGGAATGATAATATAATACACAGCAGCATGTTAAAAGAGCCAAAACAGTGTATTTAGCGTGGGTAAGTGGCTCAGTAGTAGATAGTGGACAGAGCTCCTGTTAAAGTTGCTGTGTACTTCTGCACTGGAGTACCAGGAGAAGAAATGAAAAGAAAACACATAACTTTTGTAAATGACATCATGTTATTGTGGCATTTTGTCTATATGGTTTTATCAAACAGATCTAATAAATTCCTACAGCATCACTGAGTTTCCGTGACATAATGTACATACTCAGAAGAGATGTGGCAACGGTCTAGGAATTTGCCAAAGTTCTAAAGTAAAACCACAAAGATCCGGTAAATTCCTAGAGTGTCATGGTGATGCTGTGACAGCAAGTCTTGTGGTAGGGAATCAACCAGACATACAGGCAATCCTAGGTTTAATTTACAGCACCTATTAGATAGCATGAAAGACCTGTGACTCTGGAGGGCTGTTGCCAGTCAGACAGCATTCACCTTTATGGACCAAAGGTCAGGTTCAGTTGTGTTTGTTAATTTAAAACATAGGAAGACCAAGATTAAAATAAGAATTATAACAATAGACAATAAAGCTAACAACATAAACACAGAAGGTGGTCTTAGGAGTTACTCAGTGAGAAGGAGGGACTCAATAGGAAGTTGGGAGATGTTGGCAGAGTCTAAACATGCAAGAGAGGGGTAGAGCATCAGCCTGTTTAAAAGAATAAGATAGTTTTATTAAGAAGAGAGAAACAACTTTGTATAGAAAGAGGAGAGAGCAATTCCTACCTGTCTAACTGTTCTGTTCATTCAATCTGTTACGGAGGCAAGCAGGGAGGAAGTGTGCTCAAAGTCTCCAATGAGCCAATTAAGACCCAGAGGAGGTTATTTGAAAAAGATCAAGAAGTTCCTAATCTAACTATGCTAAATACACATCTTTTTATATGCTCCCTGTAGGATATTCTTCCTATCCTGTTCAATCATACACACTGCAGATCTTGTATATTTCAACAGAGCAAAGTCTTCATCTGGCATAAAAGCTCGTCAATATCAGGCAACTGACTATGTGGTCAAAATTTTAATCTTTTGGTGTTAATACAGAGACACTTCTGTCTCTCATGTCCACCCGATTTAAAAGGTGGAGGCCATACAGAGGGAGACAACCATAGATTAATTTAACTGATGAACAGGCTCACATGGGAAAAAAGGGTCCTATGTGGAACAGGCAACCAGCTGCAGTTCAACCAGCTGCTTGTCTTCTAAGTGGTATAAGGCTATGCTTTTCAACAGGTACAAGGCTATGCTTTTCCAGACATATTATTCTCCCCTGTGGATACTGGGGCAATGGATCTGAGGCCCAACATGAATTGTCTTGTTGGTGCCTGATGTCTTTATTGGGGTGAGGAGTCCCTTCCTTGATAGCAACACCTTTCTGCTCAATCAAGAAAAAGATTATCTCCCTGCTTTGTTTCTTTAGATCTTTCAAATGGAAATGCCAAGGACTGAACCTGGAATCTTCTGCCTGCATTTAATCTGTTGGGTGCTACCACACATTGACAATTTAGAAACTATATTCCTTTCAAGCTAGTTTTCTGAGGATGTATTTACTCTCTGTAGTTGGGCAAACGATATACATGTTACCCCTCCCCCCACACTTCTGTTTAGGACACTGTCTCCATAGCAATGAATATATTGCTACTGAGCTTGATGGATATATTTATGAGCTTTTTCATCTCATTACATTATTCTACACTAAGGTTGGCAAGCCATCTCGTTCCTATGTGCTGAAATGCTATGCTTGTGAAGTAATACTTTCCCACTTTAGATCAACTGTGTTCTCACAGATCGCATAGCACTGCTGGCACTGGCATTGTTTAAAGTGGACCTCTTCAGCTTTGACATCTGGACTTCCCTGGCTTGCATTCATAAAAACCCCATTGATTCCAAGTGGCTGAAGATATCTGGGCACCACCTTTTATTGGTACCTCTTGTGCCTAAATGAATTATATTTTTCCCCCAGAGGCACTTGTTTGACAAGCCAAAACACCTATTTTGGCCTTTTACTTCTCAATATCCTTCATCATTCACACAGAAAATGGGATTTTCCTTTGGAAAAAAATAGACGGTGATGGCAATTACCATTAGCCACATCTGTCTGTACCTCTGTTCTGTGAGAATATTTAGATTAGAAATCCTGCAGCATACTCTTGATCATTGTAGTGTTTCTCCAGATGCTTTTAACAAATCCCAATTGTAAATCATATAATAGGTTACCCATTGTAATTTACAGCTATAATAATCACAGTTATTTAATCACCATTTGAATGTTTCCTTCAGGCTTACTACAATGATGCTGGAATACGCTAACTGCAGATCTGTATTTCAGACACCACATGGGAATTCCAAACAAACTGAAAAGTTAGATGGGGGGGGGAGAGGGTTGGCTGAAATCAGACCTCCCTGAAAGTCACTGGAACACTTCTAATGGTTCTAAATGTTCTTTATGCCCCCACATTGTTGAAAATGCTTTTGAGGTAATGTCACATTGGCACCCAATACCAAAACATAAATATTATGTGTTTGTTGGAATCATAAATATAACAGACTATGGTAAAGACTATGGACAGGATGTGGGTTGTGATTGTACCATTGATGGTGAGGACTGCCAGGTGATCTGATATTGGTTGGAAGGCAATTAGGCTCATAGCAGCCTGTCTGTCCACTATGAAACCAACTTCAGCACTCTTCTCCCCCAGAGTAAAATAATGTCATTGTTTCATCAATCATCAGTGATTTGATGGTCAGCATTCGAGATACAGTGAGGCACAGTTCAGATAATGTGGCAATTGAAATTTTGCATTTTGACAGTTCCATAGCTATGATTTCCTTTTGTCCAACATGATGTCCAGTTGTACATTCCAGGTGGTGACATGAATTTCTGATTTTGGTGTCATAAGTTTAATTTTTCGGCCAGTAGTCCACTTTTCACCAGCTCCCTGGTTCCCTATTGCTGGCGCATTGGCCACCCCAGATGCAGTAGCATTATCGATTTCATTTATTCTAATTTCCATGCGGTTTCTTGCCTGGTTTCCCAGTTCTGGTCACCTCGGCAGAGTGACCACCCTCCTCCTTTTTCATCCGGGCTTGGGACTGGCCTTGGCGGAATTGGTTAAAGCAATAAATGTCCCATAGTGCCCCAATTATCCCGCTTCTCAGCCATTTGTTTAGTGGCAGGACGATGGAGAGGTAATGAGGGAGGTCCATAAGAGTTTGTTTACTTGTACTGGCCTTATCCATAAGTCTGGTAGAATAGTGCCATTTTATAGGCCCCGCAGAAGTTAAGTCGTTCTTTAGAAGCTGTGTACATAGTTCTAACGATGGGGGAAAAGTTCTTTGCATAAATGCATACCTGCACTCACTGTTACTTTCTTCTTTACATAATGGAAACAAGTGCATCTGCCAGTAGGTTCAGGTTCACATCAACAAGCAGAACATGCCAAGAAAACCACAGCAGAACCGACTCTGAAAACAGTGTAGGCCAACTCATTCTGCGGAGTGGTTTTTAAAGACAAGGCAATGACTGTTTTGCTGAAGATGGCTGATCTTAAAGGTTTGATTTAAAAAAAACACAACAAAATCATGTGTTTTCACTCATTCGTTGCCCTTAAAGCCAATGTCCAATATGGTGGGAAATGACATTTATTAACACTGGAATATTCGAAACCTTTTCCTGTCTTATTTTCCCATCAATTCCAAACTAGCCTTCTTACCTTTCTGGTGGATTTGGGTTGTTGCATTATAGATATATCCTTGCACCATTTCTGAAAAAAATGATATTCTAGCTATAAATATATGATACTTTTGCCTGGCTGTAAGCTCATAAGGCCTTAATACAAAGCCTAGAGAGGACTGACTAATAGTAGTGGTCTTCTTGAACTTTCTTGATGGTCTCCCATACAAATACCAACCAGGTATACACAAATCCTGGAAAGCAAAAGGGTGAAGAGTGGGGCAAGGACTCCCCATGCGGTCATTGGAAAAGATTTGGAGAGCCAGCGAAAAAACCAGGGCAGTGCTACAGGGAGGAAGGATGACCCAGGACACTACAGACCAGTGAGTCTGACCTCTGTTGTGGGGAAGATAATGGAGCAGATATTAAAGAGAGCGATCTGCAAACATCTGGAGGACAATTTGGTAATCCAGGGAAGTCAGCACGGATTTGTCTCCAACAGGTCCTGTCACACCAACCTGGTTTCCTTTTTTGACCAAGTGGCAGGTTTGCTGGATCGGGGAAATTCGGTTGATGTCGTTTACTTAGATTTTAGTAAAGCTTTTGATAAGGTTCCTCATGATGGATACATTGATGGACTGCAATCTGGATTTTCAGATAGTTAGGTGGATAGGGAATTGGTTAGAGAACTGCACTCAAAGAATTGTTGTCAATGGTGTTTCATCAGACTGGAGGGAGGTGAGTAGTGGGGTACCTCAGGGCTTGGGGCTCAGTCTGGTACTTTTTAACATATTTATTAATGATCTAGATGAGGGGGTGGAGGGACTACTGGCTGTAAGCTCATAAGGCCATTAAGTTTGCAGATGACACCAAATTGGGAGGACTGGCAAATACTCCAGAAGACAGAGACAGAGTTCAACGAGATCTGAACACAATAGGAAAATGGGCAAATTAGAACAAGATGCAATTTAATAAAGATAAGTGTAAAGTTCTGCATCTGGGTCAGAAAAATGAAAAGCATGCCTACTGGATGGGGGATACGCTTCTAGGTAACACTGTGTGTGAACGAGACCTTGGGGTACTTGTGGATTGTAAACTAAACATGAGCAGGCAGTGTGATGCAGCGGTAAAAAAGGTGAATGCCATTTTGGGTTGTATCAACAGGGGCATCTCATCAAAATCACAAGATGTCATAGTCCCATTGTATACGGCACTGGTCAGACCACACCTGGAGTACTGTGTGCAGTTCTGGAGGCCTCACTTCAAGAAGGACATGGATAAAATTGAAAGGGTACAGAGGAGAGCAACGAGGATGATCTGGGGCCAAAGGACCAAGCCCTAGGAAGATAGGTTGAGGGACTTGGGAATGTTCAGCCCGGAGAAAAGGAGGTGGAGAGGGGACATGACAGCCCTTTTTAAGTATTTGAAAGGTTGTCACTTATAGGAGGGTAGGATGCTGTTTCCGTTGGCTGCAGAGGAAAGGATGCGCAGTAATGGGTTTAAACGACAAGTACAATGATATAGGATTAGATATCAGGAAAACAAATTTCACAGTCAGAGTAGTTCAGCAGTGGAATAGGCTGCCTAAGGAGGTGGTGAGCGCCCCCTCACTGGCAGTCTTCAAGCAAAGGTTGGATACACACTTTTCTTGGATGCCTTAGGATGCTTTGGGCTGATCCTGCGTTGAGCAGGGGGTTGGACTAGATGGCCTGTGTGGCCCCTTCCAACTCCATGATTCTATGATTCTAACATAATGGCTGGGTGATTCCTCCGTGCGGAAGAGGACGCTGTGAGAACAGCTCTCAGAGGCTAGCCCAAGGCTGCCCTTGGTTTGCAAAACATGACACTAGTGGGTCTAGCTCAGCCCTCTCTCCAGCGATTCCTCCCTGTTGCGCAACCCCATTGGATCAAAGCCATTCACACCTGAGAGGCTGCCTGGGCTTTTCTTTACCTCAAGCAAGATATTATTATGACCATTAATGAGGATGAAAGTGTTTTCCTTCCACATTATTGAGTGAAAAATGAATTTTTAAACATTGCTGTTATTCTAAGTAGTTACCAAGATCAATGTAAAGAACCAGACCAATCTATTTTTAATGTCTTCCTGGGACTGAAAATTTATTCTCTCAGTCTAGGGAATAAATGTTTTCAGAGTTTGGTAACTCTTTTTGGCTACAGTGAATGTGGGATGACTGAAGCACCTGACGGCAGTTGCATGTGTAATAATTTCCATTGCTTACAGCTCCACGCTGGCCTGCCATTCGGGAGAGCTGAGCTTGGATCATTGCACATAATAGTGACCTGTCTCTGGAAAAGTTTCCCAGTGTATTTGGGGTTGGTTTCATTCCATTTCTATAGTCTGTTCCCCATTTTAATACCTTTTATTTTATGTTTCCAAACACGCAACCCAAAACAAATGATTTGTAGGAATATTATTAGAAATTTAGCTTCAACCAAAGAAGCATTTTATTTCTTCCAAGTTACTTTCCTGCACACCAGGTAGATATGTGATAGGCTCGAGAACTGACCTAAACTGAATAAAATGAAATTCAATATGGGACAAATGTAAAGTGAAATGAAATTCAATAGGGACAAATGTAAAGTCCCTTTGGGGTGCCCAAAACAATTTGGGCACCCCAATTGAAGAGGGATATAGAGGGATGTAGACAAACTGGAGCGTGTCCAGAGGAGGGCAACAAAGATGGGGAGGGGTTTGGAGACCAAGACATTTGAAGAAAGGTTGGGGGAGCTTGGTCTGTTTAGCCTGTAGAGGAAACAACTGAGAGATCTGATAGCCATCTTCAAGTATTTAAAAGGGTGCCATATAGAGGATGGGGCAGAGTTGTTCTCTCTTGCCCCGGAGGGACGGATCAGAACCATTGGTCCAGGGAACAAGAGCAGTGTGCCTGAGGATGCCCTTCCTTTCCCAACTGCATTGGTCAGCCATATACTTAATGTTTGTTCCTCCAACTGTGGCATTCTGATCTGCCCATGCAAGAAGATTTAAAGGACTTCTGATAGAAGTCAATTTGTGAGAGAACTGTTCTGAAATTCAGGAATGAAAATCAGACAAACAGAATAAAACAAACACATGGCTGTTTTGTATACTGTGGCCTGGTGGGTTTCATAAGCACGGGGTTGTACTAATGGACTTCCCTTATCTACAGATGTCCCTTATCCAGTAGAAGATGTAGTGGTTAGAGGGCCAGATTACAACTAGGGACACCCAGGTTCAAATACCCACTTGTCATGAAACTTCCACAGTGATCTCGGACCAGTCATTCTCCCTCATCCTGATCTACCTTACTAGGGTGTTGTAATGAAAAGGTGGAGGAAGGGAGAACCATGCACACCACACTGAACTTGAGATAAAACAGTGTTGTTCTATATTTCTTGTATATTCAACCTTCTGTTGGGCAAAATGTTTGTATCCTATAGCTGGACAAAATTATCCAGCAGCCTGAACCATTGTGTCATTTTAGGTTATTATTTTTCAACCCAGGCAGCATTGCATCATAACACACCAGCACATTTGTACATTTTCCTGCAATGATGATGTCTTTCTGTTATGGCCACAGAATAAACCGAATTATATTGGGTGGTTACTTGTGGCTTGGAGGGAATGATAACTGAAATGGCCACAGAATAAACACATTATTATCCCTCATCTTCAGGGATTTTGTTAGCCTTTCTGTTGTGATTATTTGGGATTTTGGTTGTAACAAATGAACACAGATATTCCCCTGGCATTTGTTCTAAAAGTATCATATCAGCTCTATAGCAAAGCTCATTATGTGCCTATCCCTGTCTTCATTTATCTCACAAACTGATTTGAGATTCCAAGTAGGGAAACCATATTTTGAGGCTCAGTATAATGTTGCTCTCACGTGCATTAGGCCCTAATTAATTACCTACCTTGGAAAGATGAGCATCTTCCAGTATTTAGAAGAAGAGTTGATTCTTATATGCCACTTTACCAGAAGGAGGCTCAAAGCGACTTATAATCACCTTCCCTTTCCTCTCCCCACAACAGACACCCTGTGAGGGAGGTGAGGCTGAGAGGCCTGATATTACAGCTTGGTCAGTGCTGTAGCGAGCCCAAAGTTACCCAACTGGATGCATGAGGGGGAGCACGGAATCAAACCTGGTTTGCCAGATTAGAAATCCATGCTCCTAATCACTACACCAGGGGGGGGGGACATCATGATGTCATAGAAATATGGAATGCTATTGAAGAAAATAATACTGCTCATAAAAGGGAAGTCTAAATGGAAAGCAGGAGTCCCTCAGATTCAAATAAGACCCTTCTAATTTACAGTGAAAAAAGGGAGACCTGCACCAGACACAGCAATTTCAGTTAAAATAATCTGAAGATGTGTATGCATATGAAAGGTTATACCTTGCATAAAACTTTGTTGGTCTTAAAGGTACTACTGGACTCAAAATTTGGGCCCATTCTGCACAAGGACCAATGTTGCCAATTGGTTTCACAAAGCGGAAACGCTATTTTAAATAGTGGAATCTCGGCGTTCCGCATACCTTCATTTGTAGTGGAATCCAGTAGCGTTTCATTCGTTCCCCACAGGTTTCTGTTCTCGCAGGAATCGCTAGAAAGGAAGCGATTTTTTTCTGTGCTTGTTCCCGCCCCTGGCCGTCAATCAAACGGAACAGCCAATGGGCGGTTGTTATCATGCTCCCGAAAAGCCGCTTTCCCTTTAAGCACAGGGTTTTTTTAAACACACACGTTGTAATGAATATGCCTTGATTCTTCGCAATGTAGAGACCCATCTAGCTGGTGTGTGAGCTGGTGATTCATCATTACCACGCTCCCCTGAGTGGAAAAAAAAATCCCCCCCCCCGCACGGGTGCGATTTTTGGCCAAAATTAAAGGGAACTGGTGAACAGGGGGCTGTGTTGTGCTTGGGGACTTAGGGGAGCTTTAAAGCACTTCTGTGGAGGGACTGTAGCTGGAGAAGCCTCGCTGGGTGAATGAAGCCTCACTGGTCCATTGCTTTCCCTGCTCCGAGGAAAAAAAAATGGCTATCGCTTTGCCGGAAGTTCGGAGGAGAGAGCCAGGGGGAGGGACTTTGTTGGAACCGCTACATTGAGCACAGGTCTTTTTCGCTAGTGTTGCAGGTTGTTGGCAAGAGTTAGCGATTTTCTGAGGGTGAATCCACTTTTCCCGATTCCCCGGAAATCGCTACAACGAAGCGATTTTGGTGCTAGTATTGCAGGAGTATTGCAGATTGCTCACGACGTCATGTGGAACATAGTTTTAGTGGCAAAAACAAAACGCAAGACTAGTGCTATATTAAAGTCGTGCGGAATGGCCCTTCAGATCAACACAGCTACCTGCTTAAATCCATAAACACACCAAATCACTAAAACGTTAGAAACCTTAAAATATTAAAACATTTTGCCAGCAAAGCCAACCAAGCTGCATTCCTTATCAGAGTGACCAGTGCAGGCTGGATGGGAGAGGTATGACAGAGATATCCAAAAAGGTTGCACCTGTGGGAACTTCTAGAATATCGGCAACAAGAAGTAGATGTCAAAACAAAATGGCTGGCATGGTGGTGCTTGGCCCCATGACAGACATGGAGGTACCACAAAATCCAAATGGGTGTTTTCTACAGATGGAGCATCCTTGGGCTGTTCTGAGGCACTTCGTAGTCCAGTGAGGTGGAGAGAAGCCATGGCTGGCTCTTTGGTTTCAGTGACTGGAGATTTCATGGTGGGCTGCAGGCTGGAGTTTTAGTCATGGCAGGTTGCCCCATCTCTTCCTGCACCCACATAGGGGAGCATTTGGCCCAGTGCACCTCATCCGCCCCTGATTTGTGCTCTTGCATAGGAGCTGGGGCAGTGAAGTTCCCAGTTCATAAACGGTCAATAAGAAGTGAATGGGCACCACCATGTCTACAGGCACCAGTTGAGGATTCCTGGAATATTAGACATGAGCATAGACTAGTGATATTGGAATTTTGGTAGTATAATCCTTGGTATTCTAGAATAACTAGATTAGCCCTTCTCATTCTAATCCCCTGAATGCATATTTAGTGGGGTTTACACACATAATTGTTGCCGTCTACAACGTCAGATCTCCTTCCTGTTCCGAGATAAGGAGGTTGGCAGCCTCAGCAACAGATCCACAATATGTAATAATTTCAGCTCTGGCCTTTTAAAATGGCTTTCTATTAGTGGCAAGGCTGCGGGGGAGGGGGGGGAGAGAAGATCACAGTGAGACTGACAAACTGAAACCTCCTGTCTTTAAGAAACAATTTAACATGAGTGGGTGTTCCCCCTTCCCAGAAAGCTGACAGCCTGGTGAATATTATTAGGGATGCCAGTTTAGTAAGTGTTGAGTAACACATTCATGCACTGCTCAGAAGAGCTTGGTAAAGCAGGTCGTTATTTACCAGTTCTTTATCACTGGCTGGAGACTTCTTTACTCCTTTTAGTTACATAGTGTTATTAGCAGCCTTCTGATTGACTCATGCACCCTCCTTCAATAGTTGGTGGTTCTTTACTCGCAGTTCATGTTTTCTCATGCTCCCTATGTCTATTCATTCCATCTCATGAATTAATGCCTAGTTCTTGGGCTGCATTGTCCATAAGCTATGTCCATCTGTTAATAAATATGTCACACTTACTGCATTCTAATTCCACTGCCTTTTCTATTTTCTATTTCAGCATCCTCTCCCATTTATTTTTACAAGCATATATCTTTTCCACCTTCTCCACCCCAAACACTATGCATGATTAAGTACTTGGGCAGCAAGAGTGCTCTGAACAATATCTATCTGTTTCAAATGGCCAGCAACTAATTTTATCGAGCAGAGATTACTCCATCAGTGTCTAAATCAGGAATTTAACCAATGGCATATTTGATTATTCCATCGATTCCGAGCTCTAACATGATGTGTCAGCACTGAAAGCAGATAACAGCAAAGGCCACTCCGTTCTGTTGTTACTTTTCAAATGTCTTCTTAGGTCATAAAATTAGCAATTGCAATGAGCTATCAGTCTGCCACCCAGCCAAAACTAAGCAATCAGAAGGCTGCCGGCTTTGTGCAATGTTGTCCATCTCTTTAAATATGCCTTGGGAGGGGGGAGGGGGGCTTATGCTCAAGCCCAGTGATTACAGTCCGGGAGCCATATTGTGGATGGTCTCCCTTGACCAAACATGATTTCCAAAAGGAACAGACAAAGCCAAGACAGCACCATGATGCCAGTTTTTACCTTGCTCTAGAACAATTGCTACTTGCCCCTGGCAATTAACGGAAATGGTATATATGCAGCAATGTCTATGGCTTCCCATGCCCCATTCATCACAATCTTGAAAGCCGGCAAAGAGCATCCATTATAGCAACTGTTTGTCGATCCAATAAGGGTACATAGAGAGGTGCTCTGGGTGGCTCCTTCACCAAAGTAGCCACTACCCTACTTGGAAGGCCCATGACAAAGAACTTTTGGGAAACAACATCTTAGAGGACATTTACAGTGTCATTCTAAACAGAGCTACAACCTTCTATGTAAGAAGTCCACGAAGACTTGGAAAGGTACAACACCGTTTAAATTGCACTGTTCATTACAATTAGTAGGGATTTTAACTTTGCTTGGTTTCAGCAAGGTTTATTTTAATGCTTACTACGCTATATAGTAGAGATTTTAAAAATAATGGTTAGAAATTATGCAACTTATACTTTGAACTACTACTTTGAGCTACTCAGGATCCAACTCAAATAAAATAGGATTACAAAACAGGGTTCTATGGTTCTATGTACTTGTTAAGGACTAGAATAAAGTGTAGCCTTTTCAAAATAAGGAACATTTGGCAAGTTAAAACTGCAGTCCTAAGCACATTTTTTTTTTGTGGGGGGGATTAACTCGAAGATATTTTCTTTCCAATAATCAAGCAGTGGTTCCGGCAGAAAGCATCACGTATCTCATGATCCTTTCTTTGCTGGCCTTGCACTCTTTCTGTCCAGTGTCAGTTTCTTAATATTGACTGTATAAGAAGTGCTTTTAGTTTGGAAAGGGAAATAAAAACCCAAAACAGCCAGAACTCACCTTAAAAAAAAAGTGGCCTTTTCTACAACATACATGTAAGTTTCTCCAATTCCTTCTCTGTTGAGTACATTTGTTTGTTTTATTGAAATGGTTCATGAAGTGAAATCTTTATTTTTCAAAAGTATATCAACACAGGAAGATATAAAATATTTACAAGTCTTACTTAACACATCTGCACAGCAGGCTTCAATTATCTGCCAAGTCTTACCTTACTTAGAGTGGATTTATTTATTCTGGATATTATTCTGGATTATTTTCCCCCCCCCTGATTTTTCTAGAGCTATATTGCTTTTTTTCAAATAATGAATTTGATTCTTATATTAATATCATTTGCTTAGTTCATCCACAGGTCATTAAACATCAAAAAAATCTTTGAACTGCATGGGAAATGAATAGTTCAAAGCTATCAAATTCCTTTAAAATTTTTGAATTAATTAATGTGTAAATTATCCTCTAAAGAAAATTTAAAAGCTATCAAACTCATCCAGGACATCTGTGAACCTCCTAGTCTGCTTGCTGTCTATGGTGAACAGGTGGAAGTTGCAGATTAGAAGACTTTGAGGTAGTCTACAGAACCAATGTCCTGGCAGCCCCTGACTGGAATCCTGGTCCTGAGGTCCCCCTGAACTGAAAGTGTGTGCTGCTCACATCCAAAGTGCCTGGCTGGCTATAGTGTCTGCCTTGGAGTCAGTGAAGGCTGACTATAAACTCCAAGCCAACAAGAAATGGCTCCCAGAACCCCACCGGTATGTGGGGGACAAAGTCTATCTATCCATGAAACACCTTTCATAAAGGGTATCCATGTTAATCTCTTGAATCCTTTCTAGGGTGAGATTACATCCTAGTGAAATCAGTGGGATTTTATATGCTTAACTTTCTTGGGACAACACCAAAACATGGAGAAAGAAAGCATGAAAAACCAACTGGCTGAAGAACAAACACTGCGTTCTTGACTTTCAGTTAAAAACATTACTCGGAGAGAGAGAGAGAGAGAGAGAGACTACAGCAACTAATGTCCTCAAATATTCTGAACTAAGAAGAGAATAGAGACAAAATGACACTTGATCCCATGGTGATGAGGTAATAGCTTCTCATCTGTCTGGCAACATGCCTAGGGGTTGTTTGTTTGTTTTTTGTGAATGACAAAAATAATGGGTTATAACTTTACCTTGTGCTTGCCACAGTACTATGTGCCAGTAGTGTGGGATTGTTTGTAGACAGCTGGCACTTGCATATAAAAGGAGCAAATAAGCACGCAAGAGTGACAAAGATGTTTTAGGCTTCTGCAAATACAAATGTTCACCTAGCAAACCTATTAAAAACTCAGCACTTTCAAGAAAGCCCCGATTAGCTCTGCAAAAGAGCCTCGTCTGCCACTTCCATTGTGTCTTCCAAAGGGTGCACTCACGCCTCCTTCTTCAGGCTGCACCCTCACCCCACAAAGCATGCTTCTCCTCCTAGATTACTCTAGTGCCCTAATTTTAAGAGTTCACACCATTTAGTCTTTGCAATACAAATATATATTCAAGATTAAACCATTCTTTAAAGGATGAGAGCATGTAGACATATGATCCAATAAGCATTCTGGCAGCTGTTGGGATGCAAGTCATTGTTTTATAAAACAAAGGATTTCCATTATTCAGAGTACTAGTTCTTAAACTATGAGCCTCTTGTGGCGCAGAGTGGTAAGGCAGCGATATGCTGTCTGGAGCTGTCTGCCCATGAGGTTGGGAGTTCAATCCCAGCAGCCGGCTCAAGGTTGACTCAGCCTTCCATCCTTCCGAGGTCGGTAAAATGAGTACCCAGCTTGCTGGGGGGTAAACGGTAATGACTGGGGAAGGCACTGGCAAACCACCCCGTATTGAGTCTGCCATGAAAACGCTAGAGGGCGTCACCCCAAGGGTCAGACATGACTCGGTGCTTGCACAGGGGATACCTTTACCTTTTTAGTTCTTAAACTGTTTCAGCTGTTACAACTAAATGAAAGATTTGTTTAGACTGAAGCAAACTATTTAATAATTTCTTTATGAGGCTTCATAATCAGACTTCTGGAACACATTCCACTCACATGCTAAGTAGGACACAGATGAAACTATGCACACAATCAAAGCAGTTCAAGGGGTTGCCAATATGACAATTTGGGATTGCTCTATGGTCACGTGTAAATAGGGTTGCCAATGGCAGGGAGAAAAAATGTCATGCCTATTAATCGAGGGCCTCACTGTCTGATTCACTGGATGGGACTAAAACACCCATTTTATAATTACCATCTCAACCAAGCATGGAAATGGTTTATGGTTTTAAACTAGTAAGGCTTAATCAGGATCTCTTCCCCCCCCCCTTGCTAAACCTCTAGATAAAATATAGCCTGGATAGTGAGAAAATCTAAGAAAGATTTGAAGGAAATACCTTGACCGATTCTCCACATATTGACTTGTAAATGCATGTTTCTCCCTAGGCAATTAATTCAATGACCCTTATCAGAAATCTGTTAATTTACCCTGTACAGTATAAGACCTTGGGGAACTATTGTTACTAATTAAGTATCTTTGAGTCTTATAAAATAGGTTATTACAGAGATTAAGTTCACTGATGTGGAGATCAAAGAGAGGCAGCCAGATGAACAACTGCTGCATGTGCTTAACTGCTCTTACTTTTTAGTTGCCAGAACACTTTAAGAGCACACTTGTAAAGAAAGGTTTCCCCCCCTAGAATCATAAATATCGCTGCTTTTGTTTGATTTCTACAAGACTGCTACTAGAATATTAAATGTATACCCATTAACCGGCTGTTGTTCTAACCAGATTTGACTGATAGGAAGAAAGCATAGGGAACACCCATGTTTAATTTGGTCAGAAGTAGTATTTATGTATTACAATTTACACCAGAATAGTACAAGGGAAATAAAATACAGTTTATGCCTGAAATAGTATAATAGTGAAATATATGACAAAAATTAGAACCAAAATCTAAATTGTTAAAACCAAAGAGATAATGTATCTTGGCCCAGTAAAAAGTTCTTAAATCTTTTTTTAAACCAGATGAATAAAATTTTCTCTAGCCCTGGGCTGGGCCATGCCTGTGCTGGTGGGGGCATGCATAAGCGGGGATTTTCCATGATGCCCTGCCACTGCCAGCACAGGCATTTCAGACCGTGCATAATGGGTCACTGTGGCTTACAGTCGTCTTCCCTTTCCTCTCCCCACAACAGACACCCTGTGAGGTGGGTGAGGCTGAGAGACCCTGATATCACTGCCCAGTCAGAACAGCTTTATCAGTGCTGTGGCCAGCCCAAGGTCACCCAGCTGGCTGCATGTGGGGGAGTGCAGAATCAAACCCAGCTCGCCAGATTAGAAGTCCGCACTCCTAACCACTACACCAAACTGGCTCTCTTAAGAGACAACCTACCTGTATATCATCTATAAAGGAACAGGTTAAAAATCTTCTGAATATATGCTACTTTTTGACTTGGTAACTAGGTGCAAGAGATCACAACTTTGGCAAACTCAGTTTGGCATCAGGCCATGAAAGCCTTTATTTCCACCTATGTTGGATGCCCAGTCATATTTTCCTAGCTCAGGTTTGTGATTGGTATTCACGTGAGAAGCTGAGTAGGTCTTTGACGGGATGTAAAGGCAAAACTAATCTGCATCTCTCCTCTGTTTTCTATATACTTGTCAATGAAAGAAGAAAAAGCCTGCACCAAGTCCAACAAAGGAAAACAAAAACAACAATTGGTGCTTCTAGAGAAAGAATCTTTAATATTTGAGAATCCCCAGTGTATTTCATGTCAAACTTCCTCAGAGAGAGATCACTTCAGATTCTTAATAGAACGTTACTCGGTCGAATGTTACAGATACTCCGTAGAAAGTAAGATTCTGCTGAGGATCTGAAGTAATAGCCCCCTGAAGAATCTTGATACAAGACACATTGAGATTTCACAAATATTAAATATTCTTTCCCCACAATCCCCCTACCTTTCTCTACATGCTTCTTAAGCCATATAATTCCTAATGGGCCCCTAACAAAATTAATGAATAATCAGAGAAAGATAAACAATAGTCAAGTTATATCACCAGAACATGAAATTAATTTGCCTTCCAGTCCTCCAGTGGACTATTTCTCACCTAGTATTTAGTTACACTTCATTACATCCTATGGACAGTTCTGATAATTTTATTATTCCACTGCTAGGCATTCATAAAATTGCATTTTCAGCAGGAACAACTTAAAACTACTATTAACTGTTATCTTCTCACCATAGTTTCACAGGGATTGTGTTACCTACCATCAAAATTATCTTCAACTACTCTGCTGCCATTTAGAAATAAGCTATTTTTTATAAGCTCATAAAAACAAAATAAAGGAGAATAAAATTTCTGCCTGAAACCTGCAAATTTCATTTCATTTGGTCCTAATATTTAGACCCAGACTTTTCAACTGTTATATGGAAGATCTTTTCCTTCTAGTGTTGTTGTTGTTGTTGTTTTGTAAATTTGGGCATGATGGCATGGAAGAGTAACTTTGGGAAGAAATGTGCTTACTCAGTATATCTGCTGCCCCATTCCATTACTTCATGAGAGCAGAATGTTACATTGTGCTGTGTTTCACACCTCCTTAATACTTCTTTTACTAGCAGAATTTCTAAAATCAGTTTCAGACTGGATCATTTAGTGTGCAACCATTTCTGTTCCTTTCAATTCATGTGTGTGTCCTTCCCTTATATATTGGCAATGCATACCTGTGCATTGATAAATCACTATTTTTAAAAAAACCATCTTGATTTGATCACACATAAGATTGCATGAAGATTCTTTTGTCTGGGGTGTTTTACACCAGCCAAAAACATTTTGATATGGCCATACATCCAGTTACATCTAGGTTGTTTTTTGAAGGGTTTTATCAAGAAACATGTGGACATGATTAAAGGAAATGAATGGAAATTAAGGGAAAGATGAGAATGAACTCAGGCAACTAAGAAGCACAATACTTTCACATGCATGGTACTTTGTAAAAAAAAAACACTTTGGAAACAAGAAAACAGAAGAACAGAGGATTCCTAATGCACCAGGTGAATTTCAGAAAAAATGAGTGACAATCTGATTTTCACAGGTTATGTAGAAACACATACCTGCTCCGGGGTTCCCTTTCCTTGCTTCTGCCCTGGCCAGACTCCTTCATCCTGGCCTGAAGGCTGAGAAGGAGAGCGGGGCACTTATCCTTGGGCAGAATAACATCTTAAAACCGCCCGTGGCTCCACGGGCGCCACGGACTACATAAAAGAGTAAGGGCTGTTGGGGAGGAGTTAGGGCGGGCCCTGTCCGGGATAAAAACTCGGAGGGGCCAATCAGGAGCCGCGAAGCGGCTCCTGATTGGCCCCTCCGAGTGTCCATCCAGGACCAGGAGCCAATGGGGAGGCGCGCGAAGCGCGCCTCCCCATTGGGTGCTTCGGCCGGCCGGGACTCAGTGCAGTCTGCCAGACCGCGCCGACAGTCATCCAGCCGGCCTGCTCCTCCTCACAGCCATGTGAATTGGGGCCCACTCCGCCAGCCGCAGTGAGCCCCGCTACTGCCCTGAAGGTGGGGAGGAGCCCGTTCGGCACTTGGGGAGGGTGGGGGCGCGGCGGCGCCGGGCTCCCCTCGCCCCCGGGAGAGGCCTCGCTGTTGCGAGGCCTCTCCCGGGGGCGAGGGGAGCCCGTTCGCCACTTGGGGAGGGTGGGGGCGCGGCGGCGCCGGGCTCCCCTCGCCCCCGGGAGAGGCCTCGCTGTTGCGAGGCCTCTCCCGGGGGCGAGGGGAGCCCGTTCGGCACTTGGGGAGGGTGGGGGGGCGGCGGCGCCGGGCTCCCCTCGCCCCCGGGAGAGGCCTCGCTGTTGCGAGGCCTCTCCCGGGGGCGAGGGGAGCCCGTTCGGCACTTGCGGAGGGTGGGGGGGCGGCGGCGCCGGGCTCCCCTCGCCCCCGGGAGAGGCCTCGCTGTTGCGAGGCCTCTCCCGGGGGCGAGGGGAGCCCGTTCGGCACTTGCGGAGGGTGGGGGCGCGGCGGCGCCGGGCTCCCCTCGCCCCCGGGAGAGGCCTCGCTGTTGCGAGGCCTCTCCCGGGGGCGAGGGGAGCCCGTTCGGCACTTGCGGAGGGTGGGGGGGCGGCGGCGCCGGGCTCCCCTCGCCCCCGGGAGAGGCCTCGCTGTTGCGAGGCCTCTCCCGGGGGCGAGGGGAGCCCGTTCGGCACTTGCGGAGGGTGGGGGGGCGGCGGCGCCGGGCTCCCCTCGCCCCCGGGAGAGGCCTCGCTGTTGCGAGGCCTCTCCCGGGGGGCGAGGGGAGCCCGTTCGGCACTTGGGAAGGGTGGGGGGGCGCCGGCGCCGGGAGAACCCACAGCCATGTGAGTTTGGGGGGGGGGGCGCGCCAGCCTTCTCTTTCCCCCGGGAGAGGCCTGGATGCAGCCACGCCTCTCCCGGGGGAAAGAGAAGGCCTTTCAGGACTTGAGGAGGGGTGGGGGCGGCGCTGGCCTTCTCTTTCCCCTGGGAGAGGCCTGGATGCAGCCACGGGGAAAGAGCCCGGGGGAGAGAGAAGGCCTTTCGGGACTTGCGGAGGGTGGGGGAGTGGCCGCGCCGGCCTTCTCTTTCCCCCGGGAGAGGCCTGGCTGCAGCCACGCCTCTCCCGGGGGAAAGAGAAGGCCTTTCAGGACTTGAGGAGAGGGGGGGGGGCGCTGGCCTTCTCTTTCCCCTGGGAGAGGCCTGGATGCAGCCACGGGGAAAGAGCCCGGGGGAGAGAGAAGGCCTTTCGGGACTTGCGGAGGGTGGGGGGGGCCGCCCCGGCCTTCTCTTTCCCCCGGGAGAGGCCTGGCTGCAGCCATGGGGAAAGAGCCCGGGGGAGAGAGAAGGCCTTTCGGAACTTCAGACCAACTTCAGTCACATACATGCAGGAACTGCTTGGTTTCTGGATCTGCTTGCTTTCTTTTTCTTCTGCCCGGCTCGATGACATCCTCAACAGGATGAAATCCACTTTGATCTGTGAGTATATCTGTGTTTCCTTCAACAATAAAGATGCTTCTGTGTTCGGAGGGGGGTAGGTGGCATTAAGGTGTCACTGGACTCTAGATTTGTTGTGCTGCTTCACACCTACATGGGTTACAGACCCACTTGCCCATCTAACTATCCCTATGTATCCTTTCTGAATATTATTCTTTGTGCGGGGATCTTAACGGTGCCCCTGGACTCCAAATTTGTCCTGGTCTTTCACACCTGCATGGGTTGCATATATTCCGGATAAAATCCCCACTTTGCCATCATGTCCCCATCCCACATTCCACCTTCAGTTCTACAGCAACCTCCCTCTTTCATCAGTCCTACGTGTTTTAATTTCCATCCTTCTACCTCTCACCAACTAATTCCAAGGACTTGGGATGCTTCCCTTATACTACTTCTGAGGAGCTCAATGACAGCCTCACGACAATCAATCCCACTTGCCAGTCTAAGTCTCCCTATGTGTCCTTTTACAATACAGATGCCTTCGGGTTTCTGGGGGGGGGGGGGTAAAGGTGCACCTGGAATCTAACTTTGTCCTGCTGCTTCACACCACATCCCACCTTCAGTGCAAAAATCTTTACAACAAACATTGTCTTCCAAGAACTCCTACCACAAACAGCACACCACCAGGCACATCAACAACATGCACTTCTAAGCTCTCTTCAACTCTCCCCTGGCCATCCCACCTCTCCTCACTAACACCCAATCCTCAACAACAACAGCATACCATTCTGCACACAACAACTTCATTCCACAAAAGCAGCTCACCCACTACCCATTCTTAACACGACACTCTTCCATGGCACTCCGCAGCTACAGCCCACATCCTATGAGTCTCGATAAAGAACTTTGGCTTAAAAACCACACTTCAACCCATTTCTCTTTATTTCGTTCTTTTTTCTTATTACACTCTCATGCCTCCAAAGAACTTTGCTGGTATCACCCTCCAACCCTGCTCTTCTAGGACCCCCACCCAACCCACTCCCTCCAGCATGACTGGACAATGCCACTGCAAAGAAAAACAATACAAAAAAACCCCACATCATCATACCTCCTTCAAATAAGCCCACCTAACTCCGTACACTTTACCCCCTCCCACCCATCCTCTGGACCATACATCCATTCACTACCTTTTCTACACAACAAACTATTTCCTCCCTCCATCACCAACCACTACTCCACATTCCCCTCTACTTCCTCTATACTTATCTGACCCTCTCCCACCCATTGTGCCAAAACCCCTACACTGTACCTCACACAAGCCCACACACAAAACACTGTCCCATCAACCCTTTCTAGCGCCCGTTGTATTTACAAGCACAACGGGCTTTAAATCTAGTACATAAATAATTTTGGAATCCCAGGTGGATTTTGGAATTCCGGGCTGAATCCAAATACTTACCCAGTACTGGAGACCAAAGTAATATGGAATACTAATAATTATGCCCTTCATAAAATCCAGGTATGAAAAATATTGACTCTTGTTTTAAAGATTCTAAGGCGTTGTGAAAAGCCTCAGAAACTCTCAGCTGCTTGAAACAGTAGTCTATGCCTATATTGATTTGCCTTAAAAAAATTTACCCGTTTTCATCTGACTTTCCCTCTTTTTGTTGAATAAAATATTATGTTATTTTTGAACTTAAAAAAAGCCTTAAAGTGCCATTTCAGTGGTTTAAATTAAAGTTGGGATATTGACCCTTCCCTCAGGTTTCTGAGCTGAGCCAGCAGCAAAACTTCATAGTTTGACAGACTGGGATAAACATAGTTCTTCAGAAAAGAAGAAAATCAATAAATAGAGATGTTCAGTCAAAAAGGGAAGAAAGAAAAATAAAGAGAAAATATTGGCCCTAAGCGAGGGAAGTGGGTGAGGTTATCATATCTACAATAAGGAATAAAGTAATTAATTAGTAGTTAATCCAATATAATTACAACCTTTTCAGATGTTACAATGCCTCCATGTTTTATTAGGCAAGATATTGTTAAATAAAACCCCATATATAACAGAAATCTGTCTTTTCCATCAAAGCAGCAAATGTCCTTTTAATTCACTGCTGAACTCCTTATGAGTCATCTAGAATTCTGAACATTGAGCTCCGATAACCTCAAACAGTATGTTCTCAGAAATTCTATTCTAATTTATTATTAACACACTACTAGAAAATGCCTTTGAAGTTACAAAGTACTAAATCATGCCAGGAATACAAAATAGCAGCCACTGCAACAAATAAATTATACTTCCAAATTTCCAAAATATTCATCATGGTGTTGTGGGAAGAGTGGGGGCATAATTAGAATATACAGAACCCTTGGAGAACAAAGAATCATCCACTATGTATGTATGTATGTATGTATGTATGTATGTATGTATGTATGTATGTATGTATGTAATCTTCCTCCTAATAAAACTTGGTTTGCTGGCCCAACAACAAATTCCTTAAAACCGGAGGCAATTGGCCCTCAGTGGGGTTGTGTCCCACCCAAAGGAAAAAGACAATCCAAGGGATCTGCCCAGCAACCACTGGCAAAAGTAGACTACCTTTTTCCCATTGGAAGAATATCCTTCACTCATGGCCAATCACTCTGTGGGCCTTTGTTACTCCTCCTAGCAAGGCCAGGACAAGAGTGGAATGATGGAGGAGGCAAAGGCTGGTGCCAGGCCAAGGTGCTGCTGCCACCAGCCAAGGGAGGCAATAGCAAGTGAGCTCCCTGGCAAAGTCAGTTCACTAGTGCCCTTCATTTGTCAAAGTAAGAGTTGGCCTTCTCTTCTCCCTTGCCCCCCTCCCTGTTTACACCATACCTTTCCTGGCTATGAGGGGAGTGAGGGGGCAGAGGATGCCTGTGGGGGCTGAAGAAGCCTGTTTAAGCACCCCAGCCCCAATTCACCACCCTAATTTCTTCAGCTTTTTGCCCCGATGCTCTTATTATTTATTATCTATTTATTTATTAGGCTTACATACTGCCACTATTGGACCAGCCAGCTCGTGGCAGTTTACAATAAAACATAAAACAATAAAAATACAGTATCCCCATACAACCAACAAGACTATACCATCTTGCTGACAAAACTATACAATGGATGGTGGCAACAGTTTTTATCTCCTACTCAATCCCTCAACTCTTCCGTTCACAGCTGCAATGTTCATGTAGGTGTCACCAGGCAATGTTGGCCCTGGGGGAGGGGATACTGATTACACAAGGAAGGGGGAGGACCCAATCTTATTATCCCAGTCTCCAGCTCAGCCTCAACCAAATGCCTGGTGGAAGAGCTCCATCTTGCAGGCCCTGCGAAACCCAGAGAGCTCCATCAGGGCCCTCAGCTCTTCCAGGAGCTCATTCCACCAGGTAGGTGCCAGGATCGAAAAAGCCCTTGCCCTAGTTGAGACTAGGTGCACTTTCCAGGGGCCTGGAACCACCAGCAGATTCATAACTACAGATCGAAGAGCTCTGCGGGGAGCATAAGGAGATTACCAGTCCCACAGATAGGTAGGACCACTTATAACCTTAAAGGTCAGAACCAGGACCTTGAACTTGATCCAGAAGCAAACCGGCAACTAATGCAGCTGCCTCAGCAACAGCTGGACATGGGCCATCCAAGATGACCTAGTGAGGACCTGAGCAGCTGCATTCTGCCAGGAACTAGGGGTATGCCCTCGTAGAGCGAGTTACGGAAGTCTAATCCAGAAGTGACCATTGCATGGAGCACTGTGGCCAAGTGTTCTGCGGCCAGGTAGGGCGCTAGTAGCCATGCTTGGTGCAGATGGAAAAATGCCATCTGGGCTACCTTCATAACTTGAGCCTTCATGGATAGAGAGGCATCAAAGATCACCTCCAAATTCCTGGCCATTGGTGCAGATGTTAGTTATACCCCATTCAGGCAGGAGAGATGTGCTTCCTAGTCCTGTCCCTTTCTGCCCAGCCACAGGACCTCTGTCTTGGAGGGGATGAGTTTCAGACAACTCTGCCTGATCCATCAGGTCTCTGCTACCAAACAACTGACAAATGTATCTGGGGGGAGATCCATCCGGCTGTCCATCAGCAGATAGAGCTGGGAGTCTTTTGCATACTGGTGATACCCCAGTCCATAACTCAGGACCAGCTGGGCCAGAGGGCACATATAGGTGTTAAAGAGTGTGGGGGAGAGTATTGCCCCTTGAGGTACCCCACACAGGAGTACAAAGGGGTTAGATAGCTCCTCCCCCACAGCCGCCCTCTGTGACCGATTCTTGAGAAATGTGGCCAGCCATTCTAAGGCTGTTTCCCCAATAGTCTGGAGATGAGCACTTCATGATGACATGTTTGTGAGTGTGAATTTCCCCTGGCAAAACCTATACAAGGTCAAAGGCTAGCTCCCATTGCCTTTCAAAGCATAATGGGCCCTTGTCAGGGTCCGCCGGGTCTTTGCCACGCTTCGGGTCCGCCACGTTGTTCGGTGAGGGAGACCCGGGACTAGAAGGCTTTATCTGTAGGAAACAGCGTCTCAGAATGGAGTCGGTATTCTCTCTCCCGCTCCTGGGTTCAGGGTAGTTCCGTCACTATGCCTCCAACCCCATCTCCTCATTGATGCTTCCTTAAGTAGCCTCTCTAGCCCCTTTCTCCACCCTCCGGGCTTCTCAGGCGGACCTCGCCCTTCCGGGACTCTGCGTCTCTCCGCCACCACCCCGCCCTGGGTTTCTCCCTTGCTCTCCCCGCTTGTACTGACTGCCCCTGTGCTACCGTTTCCCCCACCCCTGGCGAACTGATTCCCCACATCCCTTTATGTAAGTTTCGTATCCAAAGAGGGTCTGCCGGGATCTCTTCCTCTGGATCTTCCTTTCTTAGGTTTCCGCTCCTGTCAGCACGCTCCTTCTCCGGACCCCCCGCGCTGCCCAAACTAGTCGTCCTCGACAGCCCTACTACTAGTATATGATGATGATGATGATGTTATCTGTTCAGTCGGATCCGACCCTTGGTTATTCTATAGGAAAGTCTTCGCCATGAGCCCGTCTCTGACTGCTTCTTTTAATTGGTTCATGGTCATCTCTGTATCGGCTTTGATCCTTTGGCAACAACGTTTCCTTTTGCTGCTGACCATGCCAAGCATTAATGATTTTTCTAACGAGTTTGATCGCATGATGTGGCCAAAGTAAGTGAGCTTTAGTCGTAACATCTTGCCTTCTAATGACACAGTTGGTTTGCTCCTCTCTAAAAGTGTCTTGTTGGTAACTTTGTCTGTCCATGGTATTTGCAGCATTCGTCTCCAACACCATAATGTGAAAGCATCTATTTACCTCCTGTCTTCTTTCTTCAGGTCCAGCTTTCGCACCCATAGCTTGTTATATACTACTAGAATATAAATATATATTACAAATAGAATGGTCAATCCCATTTATCTTGATATAGTTTGGACAGAGGATGGTCTCAATAAAATTATATTATTTGTAAAACTTGTGTGATATATGCATGCAGCTATGTCAGGGAAATGAAACTTAAGTCCATTTAAGTTCACACCCACTGCTTCAGTGACTCCATCAAGCCACCTCATTCTCTGTCGTCCCCTTCTTCTTTTGCCCTCAATTGCTCCCAGCATTAGGCTCTTCTCCAGGGAGTCCTTCCTTCTCATGAGGTGGCCGAAGTATTTCATCTTCAGGATCTGGCCTTCTAAGGAGCAGTCAGGGCTGATCTCCTCTAGGACTGACCAGTTTGTTCACCTTGCAGTCCAAGCGACTCGCAAGAGTCTTCTCCAGCACCAGAGTTCAAAAGCCTCAATTCTTTGACGCTCAGCCTTCCTTATGGTCCAACTTTCACAGCCATACATTGCAACTGGGAAGACCATAGTGGAGATCAAAACTGAACTGTTGGATCCTAGGGAATTGGCTTTAGTTGCAGCAGTCTGAAGCAATCTCTAAAGTATGATCCAGTAGGCCTCCACTATCTAGCAATCTCCGCCTTACTACGTAGACATCACATAGCACAAAGGGTAGTGGAACGGATGGCACCCATTCCTACTAGGCCCTGCTGGGCTGGAGCTCTTATTAGAATATTATTATTATGCAGATAAATCAACACGTGATGAAAACGGCATCCAGTAACATAAAATAATTAAACAGAATCAAAATGTATCATGGAAGATCTTAGCATTTCTTTTCTGCAGGCAACACTGATGATCTCTCCCCTCACCCCCCACCCCGAGTCATGTTCCTTGTATGTCTGTATTCTGCAATCTAGCTCCAGATCATATAGATTCAAGGCTAGTTTCAAGCTTTAATAGGAGCATGGACTGCCCTCCTTCCCTCTTTGTTCAAGAAAGAGAGCACAAGTCCTTCCGATAGCCTGTTTTCCTTTCATGTCATTACCATTGTTATGGGGTAGGTTAATAAAAAAAAATTCTTTCGTTCTGGAACAAAATAGGTTTCTATAAGAGACACTCCCTTGTTTAGGAAGGAAATGCTGAACAAGCATCCTGAATTATTTTCAAGAGTTGGCTTTAAAAAAAAATCCTGTCTTCTGTTGCTTGCAAGAACCGTGAGGGCATTAGGACCAAGAGAAACACACTCACACACACACACACATACACTGCTCTGTTATGTCTGGCAAAGTGCTTCTTTCTTGACTGAGTGCATACTTATGTGTGAAACGGAGTCAGAGGCTGAGTAGTTCGCATCAGTTGAAGCTGCCAGTCGGAGCCACCACAGAAAGACTTTTGCAGGGGTATCTCTGGCAGCCTTTGCAAGTCTTTTGCCGTCACAGAAGGAAACCAGCAAGAGGATTTCTCCACCCGCCCCCCCCCCCCTCAGAATTAAAAAGGAAAACAGTTCAGCTCTAAGATATTTTGAATGAACCTTTTTACCCAGTTCATCATATTTTTCCCCCTCCACTAGACCATCTGGAATTCTGTGTTATCATAAAATCATCTTTTCCAAAGTGGATCTATTTCGTCTTCACAAGTATTTGAAACTGGAATTTTTGAAAATGTTTGGCGTGCCAAAACTGGCATGCAAAATCCATAGAGATTTCTGAATGGGATGAAACCACTTGGCAGATCCTTTGCTGAGGGGCAAGAAAGATGTGACTGGTTTAAGAAAGGAGCGTCCGTCTTACCCTGCTGCTGAAACGATGCTCTTGAGGAAAGGATGCAGGTATGGATCACGGAAACTGCAATTTCTCTTGTTGCTGCTGGTCCTCTCCTTCTTACTATTGGTGGTGACGATGCGAAGCCCACCACCCAAAGACCTGAACAAGGAAGGAATCTCCCTGCCAGCAGACTATAGCCCCAAAGAGGGGTACCAGGTGGATTTTGGAGAGCCTCAAGAAATCCTAGACTTTCTGGAGAACAATGAGCAGTATATTCCCCAAGAGGGACGGTCGCCCTTTATCCCCCTAAGGGAAGACGAGCTCCTGATGGCTATAGAAGCACCCACAGCCAAGAGGAACCCTAAGAAAGGGTACCGGATGGTCAGGCAACAAAGCAGAAAGCAAGAGGAGAACAAACCAGTGCAAGACCCAGAGCTCCAGCTCCAACCGCTTCCCTTGCAGGTGGGACAGCAGGCTGATGCAGGTGAACAACTGCTGATGGCTGGGCTGGAAGTTCATGGGTTTAATGAAGCCCTCAGCCAACAAATCCCGCTGCACAGGGAGCTTCCTGAGGTACGGCATCCTTTGTAAGTAAAAACTTTCTATTTAACCTTGATGCCCTTCAGAACTCCAGAAACACAACCTCCCTCTAGATTCCTCCTGTTCCTGGGGCAATAATGTGCCTTTTGGGCTTTGCATCCGAGCAAGAATCAATTTATTTGTTTGAAAAACTGAAATCAAGGCAGCAGTTTTGTCTAGAAAGAACAATCCACATCTTGCAGGGGGGGGGGATATTTTTGTCACAATGTTTTGGAAGGGAAATTAAAAAGAATAAACTTAAGGTAAACTCTGTAGTGCAGGGGTAGTCAACCTGTGGTCCTCCAGATGTCCATGGACTACAATTCCCATGAGCTGGCAAGGGCTTATGAGAATTGTAGTCCATGGACATCTGGAGGACCACAGGTTGACTACCCCTGCTGTAGTGTATTTCACTGAAATCCTTTTTGGTTTATTTATTTATTTTTAAAAACACACCTTAATCGGCGTTGGGGTTTGGCAGATCATACTACAACCCGCTGTGATGGTTTCAGCCCCAACGGTTTCAGCCCCAACACTGAGGGATGAGCAAATAAACACTTTGCTATTCTAAGAATTTTACAGTTTCTTCATGCTGCCAGTAGAAATGATGGCACGCTTTAATCAGATGGACAGGAAGTTGCATGTTCAGTATGTACACTAGATTTTATCTATTTATGAGGTGTTTTAGTGCCCTCTACCGACAAGCTTGAGAATTGCATCAGAGTCACAGCTAGCAAGTTTGTTTCTGCAGGTGCAGAAGTTACAAAGTTACAAAGGGCATGAAGCCCTTGACTCACAAGGTTGAAAACTTTGAGTTAGCTAGAACAATGGAGGAGGGAAATGCATGTTTGCAGATTTACACAAGGACCTAAAAGCCTACTGTTTCAAAACTTGGTGAGCAATGATTTAAAGTCACAATGCACAACAGGAGTGCTTTCCTATATTGAATGGGAACCTACCAACCACTAACTGATGCTTATAAGGTAAAGGTAAAGGTATCCCCTGTGCAAGCACCGGGTCATGTCTGACCCTTGGGGTGACGCCCTCTAGCGTTTTCATGGCAGACTCAATACGGGGTGGTTTGCCAGTGCCTTCCCCAGTCATTACCGTTTACCCCCCAGCAAGCTGGGTCTTCCTATATCACCATTTTATATGATACATGACTTACATGTGTACAAAGTTAGCACTAAAGACATGTGCTGTAATATTATTTGTGTGTTTTGAAGATATATTTTGCTGCAATGGTGACAGTGGTCTAAAACAGTGGTCCCCAATCTTTTTCAGGCCGAGGACCGAGTGGGGGGAGAGGGAGGCCCATTGACTGGGGGGGGGAGAGGGAGGCACTGGCACGGCAGCAGGTGCAAACGTGCAGGCACCCAGGCGTCCAGCTGCCAAGCAGTCCCCGCGGGGGGAAGGGAGGTGCGGGCGCTGGGGCACCAGCACGCCGGTGAGCGCAAATGCACAGGCGTGGCAGCTCCACACCTGCGCATTTGGGCATGATGCCCGCTGTGCCGGGAATGATCAGCTGCCAAAGCAAGAACAGAACAAATGATGATTAATTAATTGAATTAATTAAAAATGCACTTTTAATTTGAGTTCAGCCATGCCAAATATCAGTGATGTGCACCGTAAACCACTATCCATCACATTAACATGGACTGCGGCTCTACATATGTTTTCTTGGAAGCAAGTCCTGTTGAATGGATCTACTTCTGATTAAGCATATGCTGTAATGTTGATTTCATTCCATTATCCCAGCATGGTTTAGCTAAACGTCCATATTTAACCTCTCCACAACCATAGGGAGACAGGTGTCTTTTCCATCCCAATCAACCAGTGAGATTCTGTCCTGAGCAAAAATCTGAACCTGAGTATTCCTTTTTCATGCCTTATGTTACCTACTTGCTCTGCAGACTCCTAGAGTTCAAAAATGGTTCTGTGCATTTCAAGAAACTAGCTTATCATGGCATTTGCATACCCAAGTCCAGATCCATGGCTGATTTGTCTCTGCACTTGCCTTATTAGAGAACTAGGGGCAAAGCCCATTGTATCCAGGAATACAACGGGTGCTAGAGCTTGGTGGTGGGAAGAGGAAGGGGAAGAGTTGTCCAGTCTGTAACAGCATGGGGTTGAATGTGTGTGTTGTGTGGGAGGTTGTGGTGGCGTGGTGATAAATGCGGGCATGGGTGTGGAGATATGGGTGTCAAGAAGCTGTGGTTTGGAATGTTCCTTGAGTGTGGGAGAGGAGTGGCAATTGGGGCATAGTGGTTACAGATGAGCTTTCCAGAGCCACGTCTTCAGATAATGTGAAGGGAAAATCAGACTGGAGACTCTTCTTAGGGGGAGATTACATGGCAACTAATTCCTCCCAGTTCTGTGTCATTTCCCTTCTTGTGTGAATTAGGCCACAGACACCAAAATGTCCCCCTGCCCTAGTACACGTGAGGTAGTCACAGTACACAGGTGTCTGCCCTGTTCCTTCTATCTCCATTTTATTTTAGGTTGATAAAATGTTCAGACCAGGGACAGCCAACCTCCAGGTGGGACCTGGAGATCTCCTGGAATTGCTGCTCATCTCCAGACTATAAAGATCAGCTTCCCAGGCAAAAATGGCTGCTTTTGAGGGGTGACTGTGTAGCATTGATTTTTAGGGATGCCAGCCTCCAGGTGGGGTCTGAGAATTCCCTGAAAGTACAGCTCATCTCCAGGAAGTTAGGCTGAAGGGTTCAGACTGTCTCCACCCACTCTCCTTTTTTACTCTTTTTTTACAGAACAGTGTAATGCATTTAAAATGCCTTACATTTCTCGAGCAGCAATGCTAAGTGGCTGACCACATTGGACAGTGAGGCAAGTTCTTAAACAAACAAGCCAAGAACAGTTTATGATATGGCAAGGGAATATGCTGTTCAAAAACAAGAATGTAATCAAGCCTGCCTGACCTGCCCAAACCACTGAGTGATGCTGCTAAAAAGGAATAACAGGGCAACAACGTTTTTGAGGGCTTTGCTTACTTTGGGGGCCATGGAGATGGCCAAGTAAAGGGAATTGTTTCCCTCGGTCTTTGGGGTTGGGTTTACATAGTGCAAGGGCTGCCCAAGGGATTCTTTGCCTGGGAACTCACTGTGGTTCTCACTATCCCTCTTTGGATGCTGGGAAGTAGGTATTCACTTGGTGTCTGCACTCACCTATTTGTGCACCCTCATTCAAATCTGCCTCTAATTCATTTGAGAGTTTTAACATGGGATTTTCTTGGCAAAATATTTACAAGGTAACCCTCCCCATTTACCCGGACTTGGGACTGGCATGCTCAGGTGTGTATGGTTGGGTTCAACATTTGGTCAATGCATTAAATAATTCTGAGGTGCAAAATGGATAAAGCAAAGCGCATTTGTTTCTAAGCCACTCATGGTGAGACAATTATTTAATAACACAGAATATTTTATTGGGCAAAAGAAAAAGATGCTTTCCCAAAAAGGGAGAAGAACATGTCACCCATTACCGTAATTACCTAATTGATAGTTTTGCATTGAGTTCCGATCCTGTTTGTCTCACACGCTACCTATTTGATATTTCAGTAAGTGATGGTGGAGTATGCAGCATTGTCAATGTTTTCATCTTGTGGCTGTAAAATTAACCATGAGCCAAACACAGAATAAATTTGCATTGCATATCTTTTGTTCCTTCCTTACTAAGGTGCCTGAAACAAGAATCCAGACCTAACCTGCCTAGAGCTAGTGTCATCATCTGTTTCCACAATGAAGCCTGGTCGACTCTTTTGAGGACAGTCCATAGCATCTTGGATACAGCCCCCAGAGCTTTTCTCAAAGAAATCATCCTTGTAGACGACCTCAGCACACAAGGTAATTATTTGCTCTTATGGTGAGTCTGATGTGATCTGCTGGTTTAGCAGAGAAGATATGAAACTCTGTTGGAAGCAAAGGTCTTTACGTTGTCTCTTAGACTCAGCTTTCAGAGGGAGACTGCAAAAGAGAGGGAAGTCATAGGCACAGGGCATCTTTCACTCTCTGCTCTGCTGCTATCCCTTTGATGTGCATGTACGCAAAAGCTTATATCTTGAATAAAACTTTGTTGGTTATAAAAGTGCCACTGGTCTCAAACTTTGCTCAATATTCATTCTGAATACTCATCAGAGCAAGGACCGCCCTTTGATGAACTAGACAAATAATTGCAATGTTTGCTTGTAAACTCATCATTTTCAACATTCAACCTTGTAGATTGTTTGTAATGTTTAACTACAAGGTGACAGAAATTGTATATGACCGCATTGTCTCCCAGCCCATCTTCAGTCTCTTGGATCCTTCTGACATGAAGGACCACTGCTCCTTTCCCTCCTCTGAGCTTCCCCAATCAAGTGCTGAAGGCTTTCTGTTTCAATTGGGGGGTGGGGAGGAAGGAAGAAGACCTGGGTTCAAATCGATCTGAATTCAGCAGGATTGACAATGGTAAAACAAAGTAAGTGCAGAATCAGCCTTGCTGATCAGGTATTCAACTTGCTGGGATTGCATCTCAGACACAAAACTGGAATCATAGCATAGTGGCATTCTTGGAATATAGGTCTGCTGTCACTCTTCCCTATTGGTTAATTTAGGTTCAGTTCATATACAGTTATTAATTACTGCATTGCTTCAACATCAAGTGAGGATTTGTATGGGGGAAAGAATCATCACCCATAACACTTTACAGACAGAAGCTCCCATGACTTCAAAAACTTTTCCATTGAGAAAGTCATGTATTCAGATGTATATCATCATCTAGAGAAGCACTTAATGATCTTCAGCAAGAACATGGCCGAATGTTTTTAAAACTGTTGTAAGCTACATCTGAGCATGAAATAAAACTTTCCAGGGATCCCCCCCCCACACACACACACACACTTTACCATAAACACCACTAAGGAAATCAGCAAGTCTTCACTCTCTTATTTTCTGCTCTACAACATTGTGGATCAAATAGACAAACTTGCATCTAAGTAATATCTGGAAGAAAAATTATTCGTTTATGGGTGGGGAAGAGACATCTTCAGACTAACCTAAATCATTGTTGTATTAATGGCAGGACACTTAAAGTCACCCCTGAGTGAACACATCTCTAAGCTGGCAGGTGTGAAATTGATTAGGAGCAACAAAAGACTCGGGGTCATTCAGGGTCGTATGCTTGGTGCTGCACGAGCAACGGGGGATGTTGTGGTCTTCATGGACTCCCACTGTGAGTGTCTCAGAGGCTGGCTAGAACCTCTGCTGGACAGACTAGCCAGTGACAGGTAACTAACTATTCCTTTGATCTACTGTGTCAGTGCATCTTTGCCAAATGGAAAGCTCTAGCATGAAGGACTGTGGGTGTTGAACAATCAGTATTCATTCTTGATGCATAAGTTCTCATAAACTCCTGGTTAAAGCTAAAAGCAGCAGGGAGAGTTGCTAATTATACTTTTGTATTCAGAACAGGACTTTATATGAGCAAATGTGCTGTCCCCAAAATCATTGTATTTTTTGCTGAGATAACAGGAATGCAATGGTGGTGGACTACAGTTACCCTCATTTTATGTAATGCCATTTTCTGCATTGTTCAACATATCATGCTCTGTTTCTGTTCTGACTGCTATAGTCCTAGTCTTATTAGTTTGCTTATCACAGGGGTCCCCAGCCACTTTTGAAACTGCAGGCACAGGTGGAATTCTGACATGGTATGTTGGGTGCAGCAACAAAATGGTTGCCCCATAATGGCTCCCAGAGGTGGTAGAACCAGCCATAGAATGATTGCCATAGCTTAAACACAGTGTAGATCCTTGTGCTGTGATGGCAGCTGCTGCCTAAGCAAACATTTTAACAAATATGCACAGGCAATCAAAGTTTCAATAGTCAACTAGAAACCTTGATGGGCAGAAGCCCTACCTGGTTCCACTGGGATTGCCAGCTCTGGGTTGGAAAATATCTGGTGACTTTCGGGGTGGAGCTGGGAGTGGGCAGGATTTGGGGTAGGGAGGAACCTCAGTGGAATATAGCAGCCATTTTTTTCAGGGGAACTGATCTCTGTCACCTGGAGATGAGCTAGAATTCCAGGAGATTCCTAGGTCTCACTTGGGGACTACCATCCTTAGTCCCCCTTCCCCCAAACACTTGGCAGCCACCAGAAAAGGTTTGATTGCCACGGCAGCCATGGGCACCATGTTAAAGATCCTTGACTTATCAGTTTGCTTATCCTATTGATTGTATTGACTTAACACAGTGTAATCCAGTTTGAGGCTCAGTGAGGAAGGCGGACTATGAATAAAGAAAATAAAGATAAAAGAAATAAAGATCTCCTGTAGTCATAGATTTATTAAAATATGGCTCCATATCAGCTACAAAATTCACACCATTTACAAAACCATAAGAGAGTTGGAAGGTATTTCCTGGGTCATGTAGTCCAGCCATGTGCACAATGCAGGACACTCACAACCCTATCGCTCATCTACTGTAACCTGCCACCCCTTGAACCTTCACAGAATCAGCCTCTTCGTCAGATAGCCCTCGAGCCTCTGTTTAAAACAATTCTAAAGATGGAGAATCCACTACCTCCTGAGGAAGCCTGTTCCACTGAGAAACCGCTCTGTCACGAACTTCTTCCGGATGTTTAGTTGGAATTTCTTTTGAATTCATTTCATCCCATTGATTCTGATCCGTCCCTCCGGGGAAAGAGAGAACAACTCTGCTCCATCCTCTACATGGCAACCTTTTAAATACTTGAAGATGGCTATCAAATCCCCTCTCAGTCATCTCCTCCCCAGGCTAAACAGACCAAGCTCCCCTAATTTTTCCTCATACATTTTGGTCTCCAAACCCCTCACCTTGAGGAGAAATAGGAGAAATAGGAGTTGAGCAATTCAGCCTTCTCTTCATCATCTGTTATACTTTAACTTTCTTGTCCTCGCAGTGGTCCTACAGTCTTCTTACTCTTTTTCTTACTTGAAACATAACTATGCACTTCTTGCTAGCCTAAGCTCATATTGAGTTTTAGCTTTTCTAACACTCTCCCTACAATCATTGGTTATTTGCTTATACTCATCCTTGGTAATAAGGCCTTCTTTCCATTTCCTAAATGATTCTTTTTATACCTCAAATCATTTGACAGCTGCTTATGGAGCCACCTTGGCTTCCTTAGGCACCTTCCATCTGTTCTTCTTAAGGGAACTGTTTGTGATTGAGCCTTCAGTATTTCACTTTTAAGAAACTCTCAGCCCTCTTGCACTCCCATTTCCTTAAATCTTTCTTACCATGGGACTCAACCCAATATACTTTTAAGTCTGTTAAAATGTCCAACAATAAATGCTCTTTATATACTACATCAATGAAATGGGAAGTTATCTGAGTTTGACAGACATGCATTCCCCAAGACTGGCCTCTCAAAACATCCCAGCCCTTCTTTATGCAGACGACTTAATACTCCTGGCCAGAACACCAGTTGGTCTCAAAAGGGTGTTGAGTAGAGTTGCAGAATAATATGAGAAAGAATCATTAGAAATCAAGAATTAGAAAATCAAGTATTGGCAAATAATTCAGAAAGAAGGCTTGGCCCATAGGAGGGAAAAATAGAACAGGCTAAGAGTTTCAAATACTTTCAGACTTCTGGTTCCAGTCTAAAACTGTAGACAATGTAGTAAACATTTTCCGATCAAAGGGAGCCCATTTTGTTCCAGACGCTCTTAGGTTATTCTAGGCAACAACAATTGCACAGATGTTGTACGGAACATTCCTTGGTTCCCCTGCTTCAGGCATCTATCTGTTAGTGCGTACAGTCTAAGTTCCTTAGAGCTGTATTACGTCCCTAAATGCATCTCTGACTCTATGATTCGCCTGGTAACTGGCATGCAGAAGATTGATGCCAGAATTGGTTTTTCATCTAGACCTGTCAAGTTCACCCAAGTTCAAGGCCTCCACAGAAAACAGATACATTCAGAAGCCAGCAGCTTTTCTGTCCTTTCTGGAGATTAAGAACCACAGGAGGGCATTTACTCTTGCGAGGTGCTCTGCTTTACCATCTGCTTTGCTTGAGGGGCACTATAAAAAGACTCCAAAAGTAATCTGTAGATGTGGAGGCGGGGAATTGGAGACCATGCCCTCTTCAGATGTTCATTTTATGTGGGAATACAAAATAAAATCTCCTGTAGTCTATCTCTGGGAGATCTGATGACTTCCCAACTCGGGACTGATGAAGTTGATGCAAATTTTAATTAATTATTAATCATTTTATGAGGTTTTATTATGGTGATTCTAATATGACGTACACTGCCCTAAGCCAGCTTATTGGGAGAGCAGTATAGAAATCTAATTAATAAATACAAATAAATAAAAAATAAGACTTGAGTATGAAAATGAAATTTGGGGCATATCATAAACCTACCAGTTGGTTAAGAATGTGAAAAGCCTCATGTCAGGCAAACAAGATCCCACATTATATTTAAGTAGTAGCAACTCCTCATTCTTCCCCTACAAAAGATAATATATAAGGAATTTAAATTAGCATAATTGACTTAAGCAGAAGGAATGAAGCATGTTAATGATGTTAATGTGGGACATGAATCCTTCAGCAGTTTCTGCTTTTCTTAAATAAGCCCACAAGCGTTTGAAGGAAAAATGGCAGACTTGTGACCATATTTTACATCTCATATTTCTAAGGCTTATGAAAGATTCATAAGTAAACATCCTTGGAATTTCTAAATAGAACACATTAATTCGTGTATAAGACACAGTCAAAGGAGATCTAAGAGAAAGGGCAATGGAGAAATGTTATAATAATGTTTTACATTTGCTACGCTCATCTCTTTCCCTTATCAAAGAATTCATATATCTTTATAATACACAGAGACAGATCAGAGTGAGACATAGCGAAAAACAGAGTATGTGGTTCTCCTGAACTCTTCCCTCCCCCCCCCCCCATGATCTAATCCAGATGCTCATCAGGGAAGGTCATACACCTGCCTGTGAGTATCTTTATTTATTTGTTTGTTTCCTCCATTTCTGTCTTGCAGTTCTCCCAAATGGGGAGCAGCTTCCACCATTCTTTTCTCCTCTGTTTTATCCTCACAGTTTTGAGTAATTGGGTTGAGTATACGTGATTGGCTGAAGGTCAAGCAAGCTTCCACATAGGATTATCATCTTCCCATCGATTCTGTTACCTGTCACCACCCTGCTGAGCTACAGGAGGAAAGGCCATGGAGAAATGGGGATGGAAATCAGCATCCCTGGCATGACATCACCATTTCTGGTGTGGTGACATCACTTCTGGGTTGTGCCAGAAGCAACAACATTGTGCTGGGAAACCAATACCCCCCCCCCAAAAAAGAAAGAAAGTCCCTGCCTTTCACATCTCCTGTCAATTGCCAGGCTGAGTCTGGCAGTCCTATTTCCATGGCAGAATCGAAATCTGAGCTTGGATCTCCTAAATCATAGTGTTCCACTATGCCACCATAGCAGCTAGTATATTCCCCTCTTTTTCAAACATACATGCATTTAGCTGAGAGCTGGGGACAGTGAAGCAACTTACTTTTCCACTCAAACATAAAAATATAAAGCACTAAAAGTAACAAAACAGAATCTATAGTACTTATTCATTAAAATCTATGTTGTTTACGGCCAGCAGTAGAAGCCAAGGTAGTAATGGATGTTACTGAAGCAATACTCCTTGGAACTCCACTCTGAGGAGTCAGAAACATGATCTATGTGGAGGCCTCCCACAAAGGAGCAGGGGATACTCTAGATGCTTCTCAATTTATCTTGTATTGTATATAATAGTATAATAGTTCCTAAATTGTTATGTACTTTTTCTGTGCTATTTCTTTGTTAGATTAAAAAAAAAAAAACCTCCATTTCACTTTGAAAGGAATGGTCCGGACCCCAAATCCACCCAGACAAATGGTCCAGGAAATGTTCAGGGGAGACGAACCAGTCAAATTCTTGGGAAATTTAGGACCGTGAGCTAGTTAGTGCCCATCCCAAGTGCAGAGTTAAACAAAGACAGGGTAGATGAAGCTGAAAATCTACAACCCCCCAAGCTGTCAAGAGAGTAAAAGAGAGGCAGACAGGACAGGGGAAGAGGGCTGTCTGAGTTGGTAGGGCACTGCCCCTAATGGACTAGTGGCCACCGAAGTGAGATTGCCGGCATGAAAAGAACAACAAGACTGATCGTAGCATCATCATGGTCTCAGAGATCAGTTCGCTGACTACTATGCCTGTCAAACCAAAGAGCCCTGATTTGAAGAAATGTTTGTATTTGGCATTTCTCATCATTTTCATAGTTAACATTCATTTTGAATGTTTCCTCATGTGACGAGAGTCTACAAAACTAGCTTTCTGTGGTTCTCTATGATATGGTTGGTCGGTCTCAGAATCAGAGCCTCATCTGGATTTGGCAACGAACATATCAGAGCAATCTACATTTTTATATGGATTCACTTTGAAGATTCAGAAACAATCAATACATTTATTAAAACATGTTCCACTCCCTGCATTGGGTTACATAAATCAGTAACAAAATCAGGGAAGGCCTATTTAAGCTGAAAAACAGATGGATGAATTAATTCTATTTTTCAAAACCCTAAGAATGGTACACAATGTTCTTGTTTACATAAAGAATGATGGGAAGCTATTTTGTCATCAGCTATGTTCTACCCAAAAAATCCCATTCAGGAAGTAAGGCTTATTTAACAAAATAAAGTGTGACCTTTTGTTGCTCTTATATAGTCAAAAACAAACATGTGAAATAATCCCAGATGATACAGTTGCCTGAAACCAGTATTGCTAAAGGCATTTTAAATCCTCCTTATAAGTTGTTTTTGGTTCTCTCCCCTCCCAGCTCCAGATTCCACAGAGTAACATTAGAAGTTGCTTGCCAATATGTATGCACCATTTCAAAGTGTTGAAGCACTGCTGACTGCCTGCCATTTAAGTTAAAAAATGAAAGGAATGGCAGAAGCACTTTCCAACTTTCTGTGATATTGTTCCGAAATGACTGCCGTTGTAGTAAACGTTCTATGAACAGATTACATTTGTCAGCAAGTATGATAAAAGCAGATGCTTTCAAAACAAAAGCATTTTCATGTAAATAGGAACATACACAGGTTGAATATCATCAGTGGTCTTTTTTATGACAATCTGATTTCCACTAAACTATTTTATCTAGACTGGCAAAACATTTAATCCTTGGAAAAGCAATACAATCATAGCTATAAACCATACGAACCTGGCACGGCTGCCATTTTTGAAGCCATATTTTTAAAAGACCATTTTTGGACTGTAACTCATTTTGAAAAGTAACGGACTTCATTTTTCTTAGTGAAAGATTTAAAGCAACGAAGAAGAAAATATATCCTCCAAGATATTACCACCTGTCTTCAGCCTCGCTGTTTTTCATGTGTATTATATATTCTTACCCAACCATTGATCATTTGTAAAGGGAAGATTTATTTTAACCACTCCTGTTTATCAATTTTTTTAGTCATAAAAAGAAGCTAGAACAACTCACAGTAGGAACATTTGGCAAATGCAAGCCAGGGAGGGCATTCTGCTATTTTTCCTGATCTAAGCAGGAACGATGCCTTCCATTACGGTTGCTTTTCAGAAACAATGCCATTTCTTTTGTGTTATGCTTACCTTTACATACATGTGCCAATGTATTTACAGAATGAATGAGTGTAATTTGCTTCCAGGTAGACTCGTGAACTGTAGAATTGTAATGTGGGGGTGAAGGGGGGGGGTTGCATTTCATGAGTCTGTCAAGGAATCTCTTCTCAGTTGTTTATTTATTACCTGAGCATCCCAGGGTGCCTCTAAGCACATTTTTTACTTACAATAACCCTGTGAAGGTCTGATTGAGAAAGAAAGTCATATCTAACAAGCCCAGCAAGTTTAATCGCTGAAGGCTCAGACATAAGAGATAAAGATCATGCCACTCACTCTGTTTATGAACTGCCCTCATGCAGCCTCAATTTGTCTCAGGGTTGTGCAGGAAAGGAAGATGAGAGTTTAATCCTTCTACCTTCATTCTGTTCAGAACTCATTCCCTCCCTCCTACTTCTGCTATTAGCATTTTAAATTGTTCCCTGAAACACATAGGCAACCAATGATGTTTTGTTTGAACTGATAAGATGTGATCCTAGAAATTATTGTTCGTCAACAGTATTGCTGCTGCATTTTTAAACTACCACAATTTAACCTGCCTTTTATCCAAAGAACCCATAGCAAAGTACAAGCTCATCCTCTATAATCGCCAGAAAATTTAATCACAAGTTTAGTTGTGATGTTGAAGAATTTTCTTGTTTCAGGAGTCGGATTGTCTCTCCTGTCATAGATGTAATTGACTGGAAAACCTTCCATTATTATCCCTCTATGGACCTGCAAAAAGGTGTTTTTGACTGGAAATTAGATTTCCACTGGAAGCCATTGCCAGAAAGTGAAGAGAAACTACGACCATCTCCCATCAGTCCCATCAGGTAATGGTTAATGAAATAATGCTCTCAAACCCTGAGAATCTGCAGTGTTTTTCAACCTATGGGTTGGGACCATTGGGTGGGTCATAGAAGCCCACCTGCATAGTCACAAATTCCAAAAAACTGCCATTTTTGGCTACTTTTTTGAAAGACCTACTGCTAAGCATATGTGTACAAGGCAAAAGCACCATGCCTCCAGTATAATTTTGCACATCTGCTTAAAATGACCAGCAGGGTGATGAGTTGAGGTCACAGTGATGTAGAGGATACTTCTTAGTACAGACAGACTCAACAACCCCTTACCCAGAAAAGCTCTCCCTTGCCATTTCTGCTTTAGCCGAGCCTGTTCCACAACTTCACTACTTGAAGCTACCTTATACCGAATCAGACCCTTGGTCCATTAAAATCAATTTTGTCTATGTTAAATCCGTGGGTTCATAGGTGGACACAGACACTGGGAGTGATTTGAGCTCTTTATTGTGACTCCAGCATGGTACAAAGAAGGACTAAACTGAACCAATACACTCCCCCCCCCGAAAAATACCCAATATATATACAAGCAAACAATGGATCTTCCCACCAGTGAGCACTATTGATTAGTTTCAGCTTTAACTGACAGGATCTAGCCACACATTGGTCAAGTACATTGTAAGCTACCATCCTGACTCAGACCTCAAGCTTGGTCCTCAGCATGTTTACATATAGACCCAACACCCTACTCAGGCTGGCAGAGGCTTTCCAAGGTCCTAGGGCTTTCCAAGGTCACATCACCTACTGCCAAATCCTTTAACTGGAAATGCCAGGGGTCAAACCTGGGATCTTCTGCATGGCAAACAGATGCTGAGCCATGGCCCCATCCCGTGGTTGCAGCAGAGTCCTCCACCCCACCACTGAGATCACATTTCTGGCCTCTCATCTTTTGTCATATAAATCTGGGGTCACATGACTTTCTGCAGAATGTGAGCAGGTCAGTGTGCCCCATATCTAAGGTGTGTTCTGGGTCTGGAAAAATGAAAAACACTGTGCAAACCATTCATGCCAGTTAGTTTTTGGAGATCAAATATGCATACTTAGCAAATATTTTGATGTTCTCCACTGCTATTCTGCTTGTGTTTATGGCAAGAACAAAACTAGACATGTAATTATGTGATTTTTTAAAATTATTATTTCTTTTCTACATACAGCTACTTGGAGTGGTTGGTTAAAAGGCACATTTGAGAGGTGTTTTTCATATTCTGCTTCCTCAATGCACAAAATGCCATTCACAGCATCAGAACTGGAAAAGTAAATTTTAAAAACCTCCAAAATATTTTTAAATTCCTTAGGAGTCCAGCATTATCTGGAGTAGTAGTAGCTGTGGACAGACGTTATTTTCAAAATACAGGGAGTTATGACTCTGACATGATCCTATCGGGAGCTGAAAATCTTGAGTTATCTATAAAGGTAAGCACCTGAGGTAAAACATCGCTCTCTCTGCTTGAAGTTCATGCTTAAGAACAATAGTGCCAGTATTATTTATTATAAAATTAAAATTGCATTATTTGCAGCACAGACAGCATTTAAGTCACAAGCACTTGTTCATTTGTTCTCAGTAGGCAAAACATTTCTAGATCATGGGGCTCTCAGAAATGTGCTCGATTAACAGAAATGTTTACCTCCAAGGTTTAACACTATATTAGCAATAGATAAGAAAACTCACAGCTAGAAATATTCTCCTCATCAACACTGCTCATCATGTGAAGTCATCTGTCAATGTTTGAATGGTTTTGTCTACACTTCTGTTCCAGACATGGCTTTGTGGTGGGTCTGTAGAAATCCTCCCATGCTCACATGTGGGTCATGTCTACCGAGCTGGAATTCCAAATAACTTTCACGATGAAGATGCACTAGTGAGGAACAAAATCCGAATAGCTGAGACCTGGTTGGATTCCTTTAAAGAACTCTTTTATGAACAGAACAGGAAGGCATTTTTAATAAGCAAGGTAAAACCACTTGGAAGTAGATCATCTTGGAGGGCAGCTAAAGGATTGTTTAAAGCTGTAAGAAAAATTACACTATGGCCTTTATTGCACAGAGGACATCGTGCCAGGCTGCTGCCTGGTGTTTGGGACGGGGCAGCTTGCCCCGCCTCTTCCCACTCCTGCACTTGGCCCATTGCACCTCGTTCACCCCGGATTTGTGCTCCCACGTGGCAGCTGGGGCAGTGAGGTTCCACTGTACTTGGGGGGGGGGGAATAGGCCTTTTAAAAATGTACTTAAAAAATGTTCCAGGCAGTTCTGCCACATGGGGCATTTTTGTCGTACTTGGGTGCAGGTGGAAAGGAGCTGGGCCAGGACGGCCTGATTCTTCTGCAGCCACATGGCCCAGGCCCGACATAGGTCCCATTAACACCTGGAGCAAACAAAGGAATGTGGATTTATCAGCGTTCCCTTGCTGCGGGGCAAATGAGGGCCTGAGTCTGGCCAAGCCTGGGACAGCCCCGGACTGGTGCTGACATCATGCGGAAGCGAGAATTTGGCCAGAACCACAATGAGCAGTGAGTTGGGCCAAATTCCTGGTGCAGAAAAGGGCCGTCTGTCTTTTAAAAAAAACAACACTGTTTTCATGCTGCTTTCTTCTTCTGTCCTGTCTTCTTTTTTCTTGCATTTCTGATATAATTTCCCTTTTGGTTCTATTGAGAGTTCTCAGCTGATTGTACCATTTGTATATCTTAGTGATTTCCACATCCCATGTGGGTGCAAATCTCAGCAGTAGCAAAACTGATTTATTTAGATACATCCTGCTTTCATTTTCAGGATTCAGCTAGGCTCCTGCTAAGATTTGTGGATCTCTTAGTTGGGCTAGGTTGTAAGTCAAGGATGTTGATAGAGTTGGAATATACAGACAGAGAGGAGTAACAAATAAAATAGTTTTATTATGTATGCAAAGACTATGCAAGATTCAGAGCTTGAGACAAGGATAGAATCCTGTGTCCTCACTTGGGATTTGCTAGCCCCAGTTCTTAGTCAATTGTACGAGACACTAAGGGAACAATTAAAAGCCAGGCTTAAGGTCCAGTCATGGGTCTTTGCTAAGGACCAATCACATGCCTTGGCAGTTCTGAATTGAATTTAAGTTCCATAGTTACCTGTTTGTTGTTCAGAATTTCTGGTTCCAGTAAAGTTGCTGGTTGTTGGAGCTGGGTGTCCCTATCTTGCTTAATGAACCCATAAATTTAATAACTTCTATTCAGAAAACAAACAACTATGTATAGAAAGAGAGAGAAATACAATCTAACAAACTGTTGTCTGTGGTGATTCTTCTGTTGTTCAGCTGTTCTGGAAGCAAGCAGAGAGGAAGTATGATCAAAAAGCAGGAAGTCTCACATTGAGCCAATCAGGACATATAATTTGAAAATCATCAGGAAGTTCCTATTCTATCTATGCTAAATATACATCTCCTCCTATGCCCCCTGTGTACCCTTTATATTCTGCTCAAGTATGCACACTGCAGGTCTTGCATATTCTAACAAAGGGGACCATCACAAACAAGCATTGTTGACATTAGCTCCTAGATCAGTGGTTCTCAACCTGGGGGGAAAGAGTGAGATCAGCATGGTGGGACGAGAGGCAGAACTGAACTGAGAAAACCCAGAAAAAACCAATTTATATACAATCATGAAAAATGGATCTTCATGCCATTGGTCAGTTTCAGTTTAATTTCTGTGAAATAACACTTGCATAATTTTATGGTTGGGGGTCACCATGACACGAAGAACTTTATTAAAGGGTCACGGACTTAGGAAGGCTGAGAACCAATGTCCTTGATAGTTACGTGTCAATAAATAGTTTGCAGTTTAAAGATAGAAGTGTCTTTTGTGCTCACGACATACAGCGTAGGGTTGCCAACAATTCCTGGAGGTTTGGGAATGGAACCCGAGAGTGGTGGTGTTTAGGGAGGAGAAGACCTTTTGTATAATGTAATGCCTTACAGCCCACCCTCAAAGTAGCTATTTTCTTGAGGGAACTGATCTCTGTAGTCTGGGAGTTAAGTCTAATTTCCGGACCTTACCTGGAGCTTAGCAGTCCTAACATAGCATATAATGCAGATATATTTTATTTATACATACATGGATCTAGTAGCTAGACAGAGTGACTCTGTTTTTGAAAGAGATAAAGCTTCACTGTCACTACAGATTATTTGCCACAATCATTTTGGCCTTGGGATAATTCTAGTACTACTCAGTCAAACTAACACTGCTAATTTCCCTCCTGACTGGAATTACTCAGGTCATTTTGAGTGTAGTTGAAAGGGATACTGAGCATCTTATTTTTGAAGGTGCCGCCAGCCACCATGACTTGCTGCAGCTTGTAGCTCTCTGTGCTGCTCTAACAACATTTGAAAATCAGAGGAAAACAACAGGGTTGAGAGTCCAAGAAAGCAGCAAAAATGACCACAAAATTGCCCCATATGTTCCATTTTCACTCCTACTCATTATATGCTTCATGTTAATTCTCGTTTCTTCATATGTAAATTGTGAATTCAGACTTTCAGATACATGTAAAGAAGTTTAATTAGCCTTCTGTTTGATGCATTGTTAGCAGGCTGGGAGGCTAAACTGTAGTGAGCGTTTCCAGATTCAGCAAAGATTGGGATGCAAAGGTTTCCAGTGGTTTATCTCAAATGTATATCCTGAACTCCATCCAGTGCAACGCAGAACACGTTTTTCAGGCAAGGCGAGTGAAATGCTATACACTTTTGACTCTCCATTACCCTGGATTTGCCCTTTGCTTGAGTATATTTGGGTACCATTCAACCAAGAACTTCGTGCTTCAATCTAATTGAGAGTGTCACTTTAATTTTTATTACCTTTGCTGATACAATCATATTTAGATAAACTTAAATCAGCGGGGGGGGTGGGAAGTTAGATATGTTTTTGTAAGTTAGATAAATTTTTGTAAATAGAGTTTCTGGAATCTACTGACCTGCACAAGTCACACAATGCTGGTTTGAGATGGAACTAGTTACAAAGTGGTGGGGCAGGTAAGCTCAGCCTACAGAAAACGTTTTGTTCTTCAAATGTAGGACAACTGAATGGACAATTAAATACTGGGCCATCAAATAATTCTGTCCACATATGCTAAAATGAATAAAAGATTATCAATACTACAAAACAATCATACTATAATTGTGTTACAAGTAGTCCAATAGGCTATGGGTATATTACACATGTATATTACAGATATAGGCAGCACTGAATAAAGCCATTAGAAGACCTTCTAGAAAACATTTTTATAGATGGGGAATTTTGAGGATCAGTCTAAGTTCAAGAGTCAGAAAATTCATGGCAGACAATTAAATGAAACAAGTCACAGGCTACTGATAAAGTCACATGACTGCATATACAAAGGTTGCAGCATATTGACTAAGGCATTACATAGATGAGGAAGAGAGCAGAAGAAAGGTATGGAAGAGGCATGGAACTGAGAAGGCACAACAGATGGTATGAAACCAGTCAACCACATAGAGACAGCAAGAAACAGGGCATTTTGGAATCCAAATGATGTATGAGAGACCTGCCAATGCCTACAGGAGTTCTCATCAATTTCCACGTGCAACATGCCCATTTTGGCTATAGTGCATATTGAGAAGGAGCTTCAGTGCTGCCCCCTCATCATGTAGTTTTCCTACCTGGTCAGAGGCACATTCTTAGGCCTGCTGGGGAATCTCATGTGTACACTTAGATATACTTGGGTTTCCTCTGATGGGCAAAACAGCACTCTCTAGGGGATGTTTCAAGCTGGGAAAATGGTGTGGCCAGAAGGCTAAAGCCCCTTCTCCACATGGCCTATATTCCTGATCCAAAGTGGGCACTATACTCTTGGGAAGCAGGTACGCAAGAGAGGCACAGAAGGCAGATGACAGGAAGCAGCATGAGAAAGATTCATAGAAAAGGCATGGCACAGAAGGCATGTCTCTTGCTGCAGGGAAGTAAAATAGGCCTTGTCAGGGCTGTTGTCTCCACCATGAGGCAACCAGCCCAAGGACAAGAATGCCACCCACCTAGATACTCTTTCTCTACTGCCACTATCACTTAGATGAACAAAGTGGTAGAATACTACCAGTTAAGGCTGCTGTGGTCAGCTGGATTTATTGGACTGTAACTAGACATTGTTGTTTCTTCCACTGAGTTGTAAAACTCAGGACTAGGAACCCAATGTGTAGCATCCATTTGTATGTAGTTCATCATCCATGAGAGGATGATGCTTGCTGAATTCTCTTGCTGAATTAGAGCAATGGATTATAATTTCATCGATGCCTTCCTAACATATCCTCATATCTATACAATACATTGCATAAAAATTTAATGGTGCGTTTTATTTATTTTATTGCTTGAAACCACCATATCTCTCACTTTGAAAAAAACTGTTCCTGCACACAGTTTCTTTATTTGCTTACTTCACATACCTACATGCCACAATATCTAAAGTGTGTACAAAGTGGTTGTGTCTATTTAACAGAAATGAATGTGGATGAAAGGTTTAGTCCAATTAATTTGGACCTATTTTAATTCAGTTCAGCTAAATTTAATGTTGTTTTTACTTTATTTCAGTATCAATATTTTTTTACAGCTATACAACACTGCCATTGGATTCTGTGCAGAATATAAGTCTCAACAGGCTGCTGCTGGTGGTCACATTACATTTTCCCCCTGCAATGGCAATATCAACCAGGTAAGCAGTGTTTGAACACAATACTATCAGAACTCTGCTTCACAAAAGTGCTCCTACTTGCACCTTGCAAAAACATTCAGGTGGGTAGCCATATTGGTCTCTCACAAAGGCATAGATGAGACCAGACTCAGCCCAAATGAGGACATTTTGTCAGCACTACTTGCCTTAAATCATTGCTCACCTGAAATTAATTAGAAAGAAAACAAAGAAATATTACACTGGATTTTTAAAAGGATTGATGAAGTATGAAAAAAGAGAGGATAACAAAGTACAATGTAAGAAATTGAGGACTGTCCAAAGATCATAGAATCATAGAATAATAGAGTTGGAAGGGGCCTCACGGGTCATCTAGTCCAACCCCCAGCACTATGCAGGACACTCACATCCCAATCACTCATCAACTATAATCTGCCACCCCTTTGCCTTCACAGAATCAGATTATCTGATAATCATTTAAAGACAACTGAAAAGAAATAGAGCAAGGGGGAAACCTAGAAACAATTATATCAAACAGGAAAAAGGTAGTGTGGAACAAAAAGAATTATCCAAGACCAGCCTATAGACTGCACATAAGCACTCCCATGTGCCTTCCTTGCCAATTAACTTTGCCGCCTGAAACCCTACCTACAGCTGTTAAAATCAAAGCAATTGCACCACAATAGCCACAGCAAAACCCTCTGCAAGGCATGAAGTAGGATAAAGTAATTTAACTCACCATAGCTCAGGGCTGGTATAACGCTATGCCAACAACAGGAGTTCTCCTTCTAGGACAGCTTGGTGGCAAGACTAAATAGAGCTTCCTGTCTCCCAGCTGGGAACGTCCTCCTTCTCCATTCTTCCTGCTTCGAGAGGAAGAGCAGGTCTAGACTAGGAGTCTTTCACTTTCTATTTTATTCTACTTATTCTATAATGCTAATCTGTTTCCAACCTGTACTTCCCTCACCTCTTCCCCCTACCTGTTTCTGTCTCTTATCTTGGCTGGCCTGTGCTGCACTTCAATCAAGAGGCACCAGGGGGAAGCACTGGGTGGCCATTTTAGGAGCCGGAAAAGGGGGGAAATGGTGGCATCACCCAATACCAAAAGGCCAAGACCCCCATAAGCCCTGGACACTCACTGGAGCAGCAGTGATGGCATCATCAATCTACCATGACAGCTGTCAGAAGATCAGCATGCTTGGCAGCTCACTGTGAAGGTAGATGGGGCCCATCTGCGACACCTTCCTCTGATGAGGATTAGCTCCAGCTGCAGGCCCTTTGGCTGAGGGCTGCTCCACCCTCCTCTGTGTATTTCAGGAGGATCTTGAGGCAACACGTGTATTTCCCTGTTCATCTTCTCAGGCAACTCCTATTCCAATTTGTCATGGCAAAGCTCTGCACCTTTGACTCCCAGTTGCAGACCCTTGGTTCAGGTTCTGGCTACTCTCCTGGTCCAAGTTCCTTGGCTCAGATTCTGACTATGCTCCTGACTACATTCCCAGTTCCAGACTTGGCTTGGCTTCTGACCACGCCCCAGCTTCCGACTCTTGGTTTGGCTTTTGACTCACTCTACTGACCCTGGCTCAGCTTGACTTTGCTCCCCACTCCTCCTGCTGAGTACTGTATCCATAGAAGAGCAGATTGGATGGACAAATTAAAATGTTTTGGTCTCTGGCTAGCCCTCTGTCTCGGCATAACCACCAGCCAAGTAGGTGTGGCCTGGCAAGGCGGCATGAGGCAATGGAAAACCACCCCTAAATGTCTTGCAAGCCACATGGAGTCACCATGAAGCGGCTGTGATTTGACAACAAAACCCAAAAATGAATTTTAAAATATTGCTGTTTTCAGTTTAAAGTGCTTGCATCTTGATTGTAACTCAGAGTATTCTTGGCTCCACATTTTGCTTTGGTTTAGTCTACATTTCACAGCCTCAGGAAAACACCACGTCCCTAGCATATTAACTTGTATGTAATGCATTTTATAAATGCATACTTAATTTGATATATGTTTTAGATCCCTTCCCCCAAGGCAGAAAATAATTTCTTAAATATTCATGTTTTTTTTTACTTGCGTTATCCTTTTTGTCTCCTAGCACTTTGAATACAATGGCATGAAGGAAATCTGTTTTGGTTCTTCACAACAGCTTTGCTTTGATGTCAGGCATGAAAAAGTTGTCCTTCAGAACTGTACAAAGGCAATGGAAAACAGCTCACAACACTGGGATATTGAGGAGGTAATCAATGAGCATGCCCCAAGACAATGAATACCAGAACAGAGTTGGCTTCTGAGCTGACGTACAAATGAGATTGTTAATCTGGGTACTCTGTCACAGTATTATTCCAAGTTCAACAGGACCAAAACAACAGTACCCCTTTTCTTTATGGAAGTAACACTGTGTGTATGTGGAGTAGCTACATCTACCTAATAGTAACCCAATAGTAACTCTTTGGGGATCACCAACACATTTTAAAGCCAATCTATTATTGACATGAATTATATAGTTAACCCTCTCAACCAAGAAAGTTTTGAGATAGCTTATAAAGAATCATTAAGCACTTTGGGTTGAATTTTATGATTCTCTTCCATTAATAAGACATCTGTCTGCCAAGGCTTCCTGTAAGGGGGAAAAATTCCTCCAATAGATAACTGTTTTTTTCCTGCATTTGAGAAACACTTTCTCTGTGAAAGGAACTATTTCTCCATTGAAAGAAGACTTGAGAGAAGGAAGCCCTAGGAAGCAGCTGGCTGGAATAGAAATCTGTTTTCTACCCATTAAATCACATGAAGCACAACCTTAAGCAAAGTTACTCCCTTTTAAGACTATTGACTTCAATGGACTTAGAAGGATGAAGATGGTGAAGGTAATGAAGAAGATAAAGGTGATGAAGATGAAGAAGAGTTGGCCTTTATGCCCATTCTTCACTGCACAAAGGAGTCTTAAAAGCAGCTTACAATTGCCTTCCCTTCCTCTCCCTACAACAGGCACCCTGTGAGGTAGGTGAGGGTGAAATACTTTCTGACAGGACTGCTCAGTCAGAACAGCACTATCAGGGCTGTGACTTGCCCAAGGTCACCCAGCTGGCTGCATGTGGAGGAGCGGAGAATCAAACCTGACTCACAAGATTTGAAGCTGCCACTCTTAACCACTACATCCTGCTGGCGTAGGGTTGCATTGTAAATTTCTCACACTTTCTTTGGTACTCAGGGGAAGAGGTCTGCATTGAGAATACCATGGGTTTTGCACCTGAAGTGGCAACTCAAGTCCCTCCCCCCCCCAAACCGAGACAGGCACTGTAGCCAGTGTACATCCCCCCCACAACAACCTCACCACTGCTATCATCTCTGCCCAAGAGGTTTCTCATTGTTCTTTATTTTCCTGGTCCTCTTTAAAAACAGTTTGGCAAGAGGGTCTCCTTACCTTATGAGACTTCAGTCACCACTTTGGTTGCCCAAGCAGTCAGAAATGAGGGCCAAACTTGGGTGCAAAGACGTCTTGGGAGTTCAGCAAGGGTTTTTATAGAGGTTGTGGGAGTGAGAAGGTAAGGAGAAGGTTTTCTCTCTGTTTGCACTTCAGTATGTTAGCATGAAGACTAGGTCAGAAGCTGATCTGGCTAACCAAAAGAAACTAATGCTTGTAACATTTGTTTCCAATGAGATAAAAAGGTAAAGGTATCTCCTGTACAAGCACCGGATCATGTCTGACCCTTGGGGTGACGCCCTCTAGCGTTTTCATGGCAGACTCAATACGGGGTGGTTTGCCAGTGCCTTCCCCAGTCATTACCGTTTTACCCCCCAGCAAGCTGGGTACTCATTTTACCGACCTCGGAAGGATGGAAGGCTGAGTCAACCTTGAGCCAGCTGCTGGGATCGAACCCCCAGCCTCATGGGCAGAGCTTTCAGACTGCATGTCTGCTGCCTTACCACTCTGCACCACAAGAGGCTCTCCAATGAGATAGCAAAGGGCATTTCCACTTCAGCCTTGTCTTCTGCTCACTTTTACCTTTGTGCTACAGTTGCTCGTGCAAAAGAGAAAGCAGATATATAAATATAATGCAAATATGCATTATAGCCTCTCATCTTGTGTGAAAACACCCCAAGGTTATTTGTACCCCTTTTACTATTTGACCTCCCTCAGTTAGAGAAACTCAGGACTCTTTTGTTTTTAAAGTGCTAGCAATGTTAATGATCAGCTTAACTTTTTTTTTTAATGCTTCTGCACAGAATGGAATGATTGTCCACAATCTTTCCGGGAAATGCATTGAGGCCACGAAGACAGACTTGCGCTTGCAAAAATGTATAGACGACACCCATCTGATATGGCAGTTTCAGCAGTCACTCCACCCAGAGGAGAGATGAGTATGAAGAACTTCCTAAACCTGTTCTTATGTAGTCCATTTATTTCCAGACTGGGAGAAATTGAAAGAGGTCTGTCTCTCTACCTCAAGCAGAAGATGAATGATGGAGCAGACTCAAGGTTCATGCAATTCTACCCAAAACTAACCACATCAGTTCCAGATGGCAGCTAAAGCCTGACTGTTCCCAGGAGACAAGATACTAAATAAGTGAAATGAGATGGCTGGGTTTTTAAGAAGTTAAACTTTCTATGTGCTTTCAAGCTACCCAGAATTCTTCGATTACATGGAATGGCAAGATATAAAGCTTTTATTTACATAGCTGCTGGATGCTGAGGTTTGTCTTTCAAGGAAAGCTGGAAAAGAAATGCCAGAAGGCAAGCATTTATTTTGATATGTTCTTTAATTTATTAAAATAAATTAACACTATTTTTTTGAAGCTTAAGAAACTCTTTCTCAAGAGCATCAGTGTGACTCAGGTGAAAGCATGACAAGCTGTGCTACTTACCTATGGATTTTAACAGTCTACCCAATATTACCAGACTTCTGTTTCTGGGATCCAGTGATAACATTCTAAGTAACTAATAGTCATAAGCTGGTGCACTGACCCAAATACAGCCCTGACTAATTGGGATGGATAAAACAGATCAAGCAAAAATAAAACCACCTATAGCTAGCACAAGTGATCCCCCTTCTTGGGCTTTTCCCCCAACCATTGCTGGTTAAAATAATATAAATCCAAATTTTAAAGAAAAGACAAATATTTATGAAAGGTCAACTTTATTCGCAAATGAGTCATGTTATTGTGAAATTTATATTTAAGTTATCACAAGAGTTGCTCACTGAGCATACAAATTGGAAGGATATGTTAGGTATACCATCGATTTGTTTGGGGTACCTGCATGTCTTTACAAAAGACTACTTTTTTCACTATAGGTAGTGAAAAATTCCCCTTTTTCCTAATAGCCAGGGAATGACCATTGTTTATATAGAAGAACTGTCCTGTTCTGGCCTCCACCCTGTCCTCTTGGATTTTCCCTCTGTTCATCTGCTGCCACCACCTGGCCTTTGTAGGAATTGCCCACAGTTCCCCAGTTAGTGAATGCAGGTACATGCAGCATATACATGTGTATGGAGCACTGTTTGTCCCTGGCCCACTGCTAGTCCTACCCAATGCAACTGCTTTTACCATTAGGGGGTCCTGCTAGGCCTCAGTGAGAAGGGAAGGGGCTCCAGCACCAGGAGGAGGATCTGCTCCCCAGTCTTCTGAGCACAAACAGCTACAATAGCCTTGGTCTGCTTCTGGTACTCTTTAAATAGCCATGGGATGCCATACCCCCTTGGCCATTTCTGCCCCTGCCCTCGTGACCAGAAGTACTAGGGATTGGAGGAAAGCTCTCCTTAACCTGGGCAGGTTCATCTCGCCTCCCTCTACATGGAATTATGGCAAATGCCTTTCTCTATCAGAGGTCAGCTAGGCTGTTGTTCCCTCTCCCCAGGATCTGATTCCTCACCTCTACAGTGGGTACCATGTGAAAATGCTTGTTGTATTGTTCTAACCTTTTGGTTAGAGTTAGCTGGCAGCCATTCAGTCCTGGGAATCTTACAACTCCTTTGCTGGGCCCCTTCCATTCCACCCCTTTTGTAATCCATGCCCCCTTAGGCCAGCCCGGCACCTGGGCGTACCTTTCTGATAAGTGACCAGCCCCCACCATTGCCATGCCACTATCTGCATCTCAAGGCAAAGTGTTACCTTGTGGGAGAATGGGGGCTAACGATCCAAAAGCAACATAGGACCCGAGCTGAGGGCCTCTCCTTAGTTCAAGCAAAGAGTGTGCTTGTTGCTACTTCAATGCTACCTAATAAAGAAGTCTGATTTTTACAATCACGAGTCTTGTTTGTGTCTGTGGGGGCCAATCTTCACACTTACAACCTGCCTGCAGCCCATTTCCCATGAGTTCTCCCTGGTTGTTCTGGCACCAGAACAGCCTTACTCCTGACCAAGTTCCATCCCAACACAACAAAGGCTGTCAGTGGTCATCGTGGGAGAGAAAGGTAGAACTTGCATTGTTGCAGGTGGTAAAATTGGGTAGGGTCCTGCCACTCAACATTGCGAATATCTGTTAGAAACTGTCAACATGCATTCAACCTACAAATGGCCAGAATCTCAATAAATGTGGGGTTTAGATCACACATTCAGGTATACTTAAGTTCAATGTAACATCAAAATTTCTCAATTTATGTATAAAGAAAAATCAAGGGTAACCTGTAATTTGTAAATGAGACTTATGGTGTTAACAGGAATTGGAGCAGGCCAAGGAGAGCAGGAGGGTAACAGGACTTCACTCCCAGCCCTATACTTAATTATGTGCTGGATTGTTACCAAACTCCTTCTGAAAGATCCCTTGCTACCATGTGCCATGATCCAGTGAACCTGTTTCAGAGGCCATAGCAACCTTTTGGATTCTTTTCTGTATGTACAGGAAGAAGCCTAGCATCTGGGATCAGAGCTCACTAAAACATGCCCTTGTTTCTGGCTAAACCCATCCCAGTGATGTCAGAATATAGGCCACTGCAAATGAAAAAAAAAACCCTTAGGCTTTATTTAAAATATATAAATTAAATATTTTAAAACCAGCTTCTTTAAACTTTGTCGTGAACAGTGTTTTAGTGCCACCTGCAGGTCACCAAAAGCAATTGCTTTAACAACATATAGCTGTAACACATTGAATAGCAAATGATGTTGGCCAAAATGTTTATCTGGAAAGCATAGGAAAAGGGCTCTGCCATATTAAATGAGCATTTAAAACATCTACCTTGATTTTTAATAGTCCAACACCAGTAATGGGTTGTGACAGTAAAGACAGATGATGAACCTGCTCATGCTTGTACATACTCTAAAATCAAGATTAAAGAAAAAAATAACTGAGCAATGTTTAAATTGTATTGAGACAAGATCTCATAATTTTAAATTTGGGGGGGGGGGGAAGTTATAGGAAGAAAGTCTAATAAAACCAAAATGTAGTGCACGGCTAGAAAAATTCTCTCTAAAATGAAATTATTAATGGAAATGGTCAATGCTCTTACAAATCTTATATTTATTTTTCAGTTCATACCCCTCCCCTCCCAGCATGCCAGTTCAGGAGAAAGACTGAAATTCTTGAAAAGCTTGAGCTGAATTAAATCTTGAAACTGCAAATCCAACTGGAAACCTGAAGTCAACTGACATGGGTGCATGTAACTACGCTCAAGATCAGGCTGCATGCTGTTTGGAAAACCCCAAGCAATTACTACCTTTGCTTCCCCACTAAGATGGATGGCAACGTTGCAGTTAGCCGACACATTTGTCCAAATTCAGCTAGTTTGAAATTAAGCTACTTTCTTTAAACCGAGAAAGAGAGGGATAGAAAATTGTTACAAACTTGAGTTCAACTAACTGGGCTGATGATACAGTCCATGTTCCATCATTCACAAAATGACTCAAGCAGCACAATACCCAGTATTCTTGCTCTTCAGTACAGGGACCTATGTTTCATCCTGATCACCATCGGGAAGGATCCAGCATCTGCAATCCACTGGTTGTTTCCAAGTATTTGCTAGGCTTAGAATAAATACTTTGGACAATTTCAGCAACTCCAGACTTTGCCTGTCTCCACTGCAAGCCATAAGAGATTACTGTCTCTTTAAATATATTAATAATGTCTAAAAGCTCCAAAACACACTCGATATTTTGAAATCAGTTCTTTCTCTCATATTACAGAAGCAGCTGGCAAGGAAACAATTGTACATCTTCTGCTTGGATTCTGCTTCCCCATCTTTAATTGGCACCATGACCATCAGCATTTAACCAATTCCTTGTTTGTGGTTGGCGCTGAGACTTCTTCACCACACATAAATTGATCCTACATTTAAAATAAAGAAAACAGGATTCACCATTTTTCAATAGGATACCATGAGCCTCTTGTGACTAATGATGAGAGGATATGGATTTTAAACAGAATAGCATTAAATTACACTGAAAGCATGCAGCTACTACATGTGTTTTTGAGACTGGCACTGATAACATACCCACAGAACATGTCTGCATCTGTTTAAAATGTCAAGTTAATTTTAATGAAGAAACAACCTCCAGGAAGACCGGAATTCTGCAAAAAATATTTAAAAACAAACACTATTGCTTATCTAACCCCAATCCCTCCCCTTTGTAATATACAACTAGTGGCCCAAAAAATATTTTTTAATATCTGGGACTATCCTATACAAGTTGATTTGGAGCTTGAAAAACTTTGCCAAAGTTACTTCCAGATAAGTACAGGCTTGGGTTGCAAGCTATAGAGCACAACAGAATTTCAGGGGCAACCAGACCGGCTTAGATTAGGATATGCACAATATGACCTCCTTTCCAAATATTCTACCTCTCTGCTGGACAACAAGAATGATGTATTGTGTTTTTGCAAGCATACTAAATCATACACAGAGAAACTGTGTATATATATATATACACACACACAAGAGCCTCAAGAATGAGTACAAAACAAGCCAATTCAGGGAGAGAAAGCTAAAGACAATGCAGATATAAAGAAAACATCTGTAGAACATTTGTAGGGTCAAGGCAATATTATTGCTGTAACACCATATAACATGCAAGCATTAACAGAGCTAATCTTAAGACAAAAGTGTTTGAGCAAACAAGAAAAAGGCATCCTTCCTAAACAAAACAAGTCTACAAAACGTGTCCACTCCTCACCTTGTCATATATTACTTTCACTATGAGTGAACAACTAGGACAGGTGGCCACATCCTCACCATTCTCCAGATCTTCCTGAAATGATACAAAAATCATTATCAGCCTGATGGACCAAGTGAAACCCAGACTACCTGTGCATATTGTGAGGGCATAAGAGGGCAACTAGGGTAAAACACTGTTCTCTTTCATTCTTGATGGAGCAGAGTGCTTTGTGGTCCGTGATGGAGTGTCAGTACATTTTAACTCTTCATCAAATGTTGGATGCAAAACTTAAGAGCACAAGAGTACAGAAGCAAAGCAAGGAAGGAATAAAGCAGGAAAACCCCTGTTTTGTAGAGGAAACAACCAACAAGTTGGGGTACCCCCAGATTGAAAGGTCCTCCTTAAAGACCAGCTGTGCTGGTGAGGGGCAGTCCTAGATCAGACACTCTGCAGGAGCCCTTACTGCCTCTACCTCACATTGTCAGTAGAGAATCACAGCAATTCTGTCACTGTCATATACAGTCTGCTGCTATATTTGCCCAAAAGGAAGGCAACCCTGCATGTAAAACAACTCCCCCTATTTTTATTGTGCCATTTGATGTTATTTCTGATGTGGAACACATCATCTGGCATGCTCCATGAAACGGAAATAACTATGGATGTGATGTCCGTAGTCCTGTCCCAGGGAGCATGCCAGAAGAGGCAGGGAGATTTCTGACTGTGCCATAAAAAGCTATAGGGGAAGAAACATTAACAAAGGTATGCAGAGGATACCACATTCCTGACAGAAAATAGTGAAGCTCTAAAATCGCTAATGATGAAGGTTGAAGCAGAAAGTGGTGAAACAGGATTACAGTTGAACATCAAGACGACAAACGTAATGCCTGTGGTAGCTGTAACACAACGACAAGATCGACAGTGAAGAAACTTAATATAACTTTAGAGGAATGGGAACAACTCTGGAGGAGAAACATCAAGATAACAGTCAATCGTTAAGGGAGGGATGGTTCAAAATGTTTTATAGATGGTATATTACTCCTAAAGTGCTGGGTAAAATGTCACCAAATGTAGACAGCAGATGCTGAAGGTATAAAAAGACAGCAGGATCGTACTATCATATGTGGAGGTATGAAATTATTCAAAAAATTTGGGTGAAAGTACACCAGGTGATGCAAAAAATTATGAAATGTATGTTTTCAATGAATGCTAAATATATGTTATGTTTCTTTCCTCCCAACCTACCGAAGCAGCTACAAGAAATATTTTATTTATTTATTTATATTTATATACCGCCCTCCCCCGAAGGGAGGAAGAATATTCTTTTATGCAACAGCTGCTGCAAGACTAATTGTCCCTACCAGAGGAATGACTAGACAAACTGAATGCATCAGTATCAACAGCGAAACTGACGAGCATTTTAAATGAAGAGTCATCAGAAGAGTTTCAGCAACGCTGGGCATGTCTACCAAAGTGTTAAGATTCATAAAGAACAATGTGTTGCAACTTGAGGACGAGACTGGAAATGGAAAAAAATAATAATGAACCGACCCCTACCTTTCCCCTTCTGTACCTGACATTCTGTGTCTTTTGCTTTGTTTTCGTCAATAAAAGAAAAAGGAAACTGAAATAGTGCTCTGCCTGGCTGTGCAGGATCAAACCCCACCGGCTTACACGTGACTAACTCCCAAGTAGCGCTGCTTTCCTTAAATCCCCGCCCTCCCCCAACCCCGCGGGATCAGCCTGAAGGGCCGCCAGCCCCGGTTGACAATTTCCCAGACCAGGCAGCCAAGTGCCGACATCGCCCTCCGTCCCTGGCGCCCCCGCCCATCGCAGCCCTTCCCAGGCAACACACACACGGCGCGGCTTACCCGCGTGATGAGGAAGCGGTCTCCGCACGGACACGGGTAGCTGTAGGTCTCGCTCTCCTCATCGTACTCGAAGTCCTCAATCTCCACCTCGTCGTGGAAAACGGACATGCCGGGTCTCCCTCGCCGCCCGACGAACGCCCCACGCACAATGCGCCTCAGAGCACGTCATATATGCCTGTGACGCGGGCGTGCCCGCCATCTTTGTTGAGGGCAGAGGTGACGCAAAAATCCCGCGCCTTCAGGGAAATCATGACGCATCGTCGATGCTTTCCGTTTGAACCTGACGACAAACCAGAGTGATGGCGGGGTGGGCGGGTTGTGGGTATGTCAGCCAGCCTGTGTGGATAATCGTGACGGAAGATCTGAAAGCGAAAAGAGAAAAGGAAAGGGCATCCTCTGTGTATGAGACTGAGATGCCCCTCAAATATGCGCTCCCCCTCCGCGGTTTCGTGGGGGGGGGGGGTGAGGGAGAGAAAGACCGGAACGCGCATGCGCCCCTTTTCCCGAGGTTCTGGGGAGGCCCGGCCTCGGTGTCACGTGACGTCCCAGAAGATGCCGGCGTCTTTGCCCTGCAATGCCGGGCGGGAAGTCGCGTGACTGACACCGGCGGCTTCTCCGGAGCAGGTGCGCGGCTGGAGGGCGGGGGAAGTCAGGGGATGGATGACTGGAAAGGTTGTGCTCCGAAAACTTTCTTAGTGGACTCGAGCCCAACTCTTTTACTGCCAGCCAGCTCTGTTGTCCTCCGAAACTGTCTTCCAGTGGGAGCTGGGGTTCGGTTCAGGTTCGCTGGGTGACCCTGGGCTGTCGCTCTTGGCCTAAACCAGGGGTAGTCAAACTGCGGCCCTCCAGATGTCCATGGACTACAATTCCCACGAGCCCCCTGCCAGTGAACGCGGCATATGTTCCAAGCAGACCAAAGAAAAATATTTCTTATGGAACTTGTTGCTACATGATGTGGTGATAGGATTTACTTTAAATTGCTATTAAGAAAACTAGGAAGTGGATAAAGTCATAGAGAAAAGATCTATCAATGGCTGTAATTGTTACACATTAATGCAGCATTTTAAGCCATGTATGTCCACCTGCAACCTGACCTGGTTGCAACATAAACCCTGTCTAGTATCAGCATTCTGCCCACTGCAACATTGTGTGCAACAGTGATGAGTATTATGGAGCTGGGAAGAATGTTAAGGCCTGGTTTGAGAATCAAGGGAGAAGATGTAAATATCCAGCCTGTGCTGAGGCAGCTGCACTGGTTGCCAGTTGCAGCCCAGATCAAGTTAAAGGTTTTGGTATTAATGTTTAAGGGTCACCTGCGGTCTGGCCCAATTTACCTGAGGCACCACGTAACTCCTTATGCCCCCCACAGGGCGCTTTACAGGCAGGGCTCCAGGATTCATCAGGCAATTGATTGCACCTTACATCACTGTGCCCTATAACCTCAGCAAGTGGCTCCTGCTAGCTAGGTGTGTCTGGCTTGAATAACCACAAATAAAAAGTGGGATGTAGTTATGATGCGTGTGCCTGACGCAAGGGGAGTGTCTGTGATGTCACTGCCTGTCCAGGAATGGATTACTTTTGTTTCCCCCCTTCAAACACTTTTATGATAACGGTAACAAGTCCTTGATTGAATGCCAAATCATTTGTCCGTTTTCAAGTTTAACAACTTGAAAATGAAGGATGAAATGTTTACCTAAGCATGTTAAGTTATGATTATTAAATGTTAAGATTGCTGATATAGTTATCTGAACTTGATATGCTATACTGTGTTCTTCGATGTTTAAGATGGTTGACAAAGTTGCCAAACTTATCTTGTGCTCTTGTGACCAAACCACCCTGAGCCACAAGGAAGGGCAGTATATAAATATAAATAAAATAAAAACTGGTTGTTTGGGGTTGCTTAGTGAAGAGAAGAAATTGAACAACAAATCCTAATTATTTCCTTTGATAACTGTATTTGCAGGTGGAATTAAGACTAAAGAGCAGTATGGTCTTCACTCCTATTTTTGCTATTCCTCCCTTACTGAGAGGTACTGCTGGGGTTATTCCAATTTGTTCATCATTCTTACAGCCCAAATATGCAGCTTTGTGTTACTGCACAGTAAATGGGTAAGATTTATTTATTTATTTATAAAAGATATTTAAAACCTATTCTAGTAGTGCAGCCCTAAGCAGAGTTCCACATGTATATGTCCATTGACTTTAGGATTTCACACTGAGACTGCTTTCATACAAGTTTGATAATGCACTTTGTGATGGTTTGCCACTGTACGGAACACTGGAAGTGCAATACTCAGTTTGTATGAAAGCAGCCTTTGAGACAAACAAATGGGTAAAATAGTTATCAGCTTTCTTTCCAACTCTAAAGAGAGCTATTGAAGTTGTATACTTAGATGTAATGAAATGTGTTGTAGTATTGTATTTAATTGATTAATCAGACTATCTTCAATATTTTATCCCACCTCTTAACAAAATTGCTTCTTTTATAAGCCTACTAATGTTAAATGTAATCTGCCTTGAGTCCAGGGCCTATTCTTCACACAATAGATAATGCACTTTAGAAGTAGATTTTCCTGTTCTGCACAGGAAAATCCAGCTGCCAAGGCACATTGAAAGTGCATTATCCTATATGTGCGAAATGGGCCCAGGTGAGAAAGGCAGACTGTAAATAGCATAAATAGATAGTAACATGTGGCTTCCCCTGTTTAACGGAGCTGTTAAGTTCTTGTGTTTATATTTTTTATTTTCTGGCATACAAAGAATAGTACAGGAGAAATTATAAATGAAACACTTATATATAAGAATAAAAATATAGAACAAAATACATTCTATCAATTAAACAGAACAGAATATCCCTCCCCAACGTATTCTCTATGATAAATTTGAGAGAGCTTGTGCATTCTAATGAGGGTAAATGTTAACTTGTGTTTTGTGTTTAAAGCAAAATGAAATCCAAAAGAAAGTCGGATCATCTGGAGAGAACAGCAAATGACTTTCGGCAGGAGGTTGGTACTGGAGCAGAGAGGCCTGCAATAAACTGTATTGTGCGGAGCAGCTGCTAGAGGCATAAACTTCTACAAGCCTGAGGGTCTCGGTGATCTCAGCAAGGTGCTAGTAGGGTGGCTACAATCCAGTAACCTCTGTTGTAGGGAAGAGGGAAAGCATAACCATGAGCTGGTGGTTATATCTTGACATAACATTGCATTCCAGTGTTGCTGGGAGAATAAAATGGGGAGGACACAGTGTATGCAACCCTGAGCTCACTGGAAGAAAGATGGGATGTAACTGAGAGAAAAGGAATGGTGGCAGAGGGGGGGGGCCCTGTTGTAAGCCTGCTCATGTGACCAAGTTATGTGATTTGTTTTAACGTGATGGCTGGAATGGATCTGGCTAGTCATGCACAGGAGAGAGTAGTGGGGCTCATGTTGCTTTTGGCAATTGGTTTGTGAAACACCTGAGTCTATTTGGTGGTATTTTAACCTGTATGGGATTATGTGCCATTTATCCTCTTTTAGTGAAAGTGTGTTCCAAAATAGTTTATTGAAAATGGAATGCCTTCATGTGAATAAACAGGTTGTATTGAAACAAAGGACTTTGAAATAGAGCTTGAAAAGAAAAGATTACTACAACAGCCATTTCTTCCTTCATTACTGAGTATTACTGAAAAGTAGTACTCAGCAGCTTTGTAAAAGGCTGTGGTCGTGTTTCTAACAGTGTATAATTCAGGGCATTCTTTCTAATCTGCATTTTTAAATCTATTATCTGTGCACTTTTTAATCCTGTAAGTGTGTCCTTGCAACTTGCTTTACATGATTAACTGCTATGAGTCTGGGGAAATAAGCCAGAATATAAATCTTTTAAATTAATAAATATCCTACTAGGCACAAAAAAAATCTGCTATCAGAGAACAAATACAGCTATTTACATTTCCAGTAGCGTAATTTTAAAAAACCCTCCCAAATAACAGCACTTTGCTGGTCAAGTACTTTGAGGATTAACAAATAATTAAAAGAAGAATTTACTATTCTTGGCAGTAAAGACACACTTCTAATTGAAATTGTTGGAAACTTGCCTTGATATCGTAGCTTTTTCAAGCCTTTTCTCATAAATTTGATGCACATTTCCTACGTCTGCTCACCTCTTGCATTTCCTTGATGTAGGAGAGTTTTAAAAAATGCAGAATGGGAATTTGGTGTCCTCTTTATGTAGAAACAAAATGGGGCCTGGGGAGCTCTTCTTGCTGACTTCAGAAAAATTATAGCTTTACCAAGAAAGCAGGAATAGCAGTTTGTAGTTTTCTTATGCTAGTTACCGATGCTGTTTAATTTAGCCTCAGCTTCTCTTCTGTAGAACTTGAGAATCTAATTGCAAGGTCTGCTCAGCATAGAGACACTCTGACATTTGTTTGGTGATCAAGCTTATTTACAAGTCTGGGAGAATAATTCTGAAGGGAATAAATAGAGAAATAGAGCATATTGCTGCCCCTTCTGCCCCTTTCTTGATTATTCCGACTCAGACTTGCTTATCATAACAAATTTGTATTGAGAAACTAATAAAAATTGCCAATACTGTGTTCCCAGATCAGGTCATAGGTTAATGTGAAGAAAGGACAAGTGGAGTATGTGCTCATTTCCTACCCTGAGGCTTCTGCATAAAGGGATAACATTTACCAAGTATCCTGACTGCAGCAGAATAATTAAGCAGTATGAATGTTCTTTTGGGCCAATGCTGTCTACTTAAGGATAAGTACGCTTGCTTTTAGTTGGCAAGCATCCTGTTGTTTTACTGGACAGTAGACATGTGCAAATATTTTTATAGAGAAATTCATTTCCTGCCATATGTTTTACATTAAAATGTTGCTGGTTAAAATTTCATTTGTTGCATGCCAGTCTTTCTGGATGGGAAATGACACAGTTGTAACTGTAGTTACATGAGATTGTTTTGAGGTTGTTGTATTTTTAAAAGCACTATAAATTTGTGGAGACTTGTAGTGGTTGTCTCAACCTGACTTTTTACCATATTTAAACTCTGTAATCTAAAGCAAATATTTGGCTGGGGGAGGGGGCAAAAGTGAGCCTTGTAAGGGGATCAGCAGGGTACAGGATAGGAATGTCCAGCTGGAGAAGCTAAATGTGTGCTTTTGAGTTTGGACAGACTGTAGGCTATCAAATCAGCAGAGACTCCCTATGGAATGTCCAGGATTCTCTGTTCCAACATCAATACATATGAGGCCTTTTAGAGAGCCAGCGTGGTGTACTGGTAAAGAGTGATGGCCTCTAATCTGGAGAACTGGGTTTGATTCCCACTCCTTGACATGCAGCCAGCTGGATGACCTTGGCTAGTCACGGTTCTCTCAGAGTTCTCTCTGTCCTTCAAGAACTGGTTCAGTTTTGAAGATCCTGCAAGAGCCTTCTGCCAGGCATTTGGTTGGGGCCAGTAACCAGTAACCTCACCGAGTTAGCCCCCTCCTGTGATGTGTCCTCCCTTGGGATATATGAGAAACATCTATAGGCAATGGCTTCAGAAACTTGTGCAGCACCAGAATTGACTAAGGTGTTTTGATTTGTTTTAACTGTTTTAATCAATTACTGTTAATTGTTCTTTAGTGTTATTCTAATCATTGTGCTATTTAATCACCATGTTGTTAACTGCCCTGAGCCAGGAGAGGTGGTCAACTAAATCAGTCCACCCACCACTGATCTATCCACCCACCCACCCCACCCATATTTTATTTAAGCATCAATATGCTACTTTTAGAGCCTCTTGTGGCACAGAGTGGTAAGGCAGCCGTCTGAAAGCTCTGCCCATGAGGCTGGGAGTTCGATCCCAGCAGCCGGCTCAAGGTTGACTCAGCCTTCCATCCTTCCGAGGTCGGTAAAATGAGTACCCAGCTTGCTGGGGGGTAAACGGTAATGACTGGGGAAGGCACTGGCAAACCACCCCGTATTGAGTCTGCCATGAAAACGCTGGAGGGCATCACCCCAAGGGTCAGACATGACTCGGTGCTTGCACAGGGGATACCTTTACCTTTACCTTTACCTATGCTACTTTTGCTACTGGGGACCCGAAATGGCTTGTAAGAAAAGACAGGCAAATATAGGTTAAAAAAAGATGACAATGGACAATACCAAGTCCTGAGCTAGTCCTACAACCACAGGTTGGGTGACTAAGGGCTATCCCCCCATCAGCCATTTGGCTTGTGCCTCTGGCCATTGCCAAGCTTTAAGGACCTGAAAATGGGAACAGAAACAGAGGCCAGCTGGGAAATTATGCAGCTGGCAGACATGTTCCCAAACTTTTACTACCTGTACCTACATGGAGGAACAAAACAATTCTGTTGAGCCAGATGGAAATATTCTGCATCTGTGCGACAAATGGAAGGTACTTTGAGGACATGCAGTTTTTTAAAAGTGGTATTTTGCCTATAAACTGAGCATAATTGTAGTGGTTTAGTTGTCCACAACTTTCTTGCTTAAATTTGATCTAAGGAACTTGATCTGTGCTATGCTGCAGGCACAGTAATTAATTTATAGAATATCAACAAAATTGACTTCTTAATGCTTGGCAATCACAAACTTTAAATATGGGTTATCTGCTGGTAGTAGCTGAACTATGTAGTTAAGAATCATAACTCTCACAATCCAGTATTGCTGGAAGCATGCTTTTATGCACAGGGTATTTTCTCTCTCCTGACTCTTGTGTACCTTTCTTGTAAGGAGCTGTGATCACGCAGAGACTTTTGTTTGTCTTTTAGATTATTTCTAAAGCGAAAGTCTGTGGAATCACCAGTGAATCTGACATGGTTAAAAGGCTACGTCTGGCAATCACAGATAAAGAATTTACTTTCAAAGCAGGGCAATGGTAAGGCTCTCTTCTGGATTTGTAAAAAGGAGGACTTTACAAGTATATGCCTAAGGGGCAAGCAAAATGAGACTCTGCAAGACCCATGAAATGGATTGTCCGGATAGTTTCACCTGGATTTTATTGGTAAATCGAAACCAAGGGGGAGCCATCCATTTGAATCAGGGCTGCAATGAGAGCATGTTAATTCCCCACCACCACCACTTTCAGTCCTCAAATAGGCCCCTGGAGCTGCTATTTGCGGGAAATATATAGGTTGCCTGAATTATGTCTCCATGCTGCCTCTACCAGACCAAATAACTTGCAGGAGGATGGGTAAGGCTAAGGAGTTGAACCTCCTAGTACCTTGGACTTGATCCAAATCAGGGACTCTCCAACTGCTATTTTTACCAGTAACTACTGCTCAAGAGATTCATGCATGTATCTTCCAGCATCTTTTCAGATGGTGGTAAATTCATACAAATAACTCCAAATGAAGCACTTATGAAATTCAGAGTGACAGAGACTTTTCCCCACTAGTCAGCTTTGAATGAAACATCTGGAGCAAACCTACAAATTTGTTTCCTGGCATGCTGCAGTATCCGTGTAGTGTTTTTGGTGAATGATGCAAGTTATTTGATACCTTCGGCTATATGACAGAATTGGTGGCCTTGATCCAATGAACCGCATGACTATTTCCACATACTCAGTAAAGCAGTAGACTTTGTTTCTCTGACAGCAGTCCTGCATGTCACATGGTGACAGTTTGACCATTGGGTCCCCTCAAAGTAGCACTTTGTCTTTGGCCTCAGTATGTTTCAGGACATGAAGCTGACTTAAGCCGAATCAGGTTAAACGCTCTCTTCTGTGACTGGTACTGACTCCTCATCATCTCCTGTTACCTGATACTTGAATTTGAAGTGCAAGGGGACGAAACCCAGGGCCTTCGGTGTGCAATGCATACCATTTTCCACTGGACCTGTCAGTTTGTCCCTGATTCTCCCCCGCCCCCTTTCTATTGTGGGTCCATCTGGTGAGCAGGTTTTATAGGAACCCTAGTTTGTGTGCTAGGATGTTAATAGCATGAGTTACTAGTAGTGATAATTTTGCAGGCTTTTACATTTAGAACAAGAAAACAAGATGTTGATTGCAATAATTCATGTTGGAGTAATTTGCTGCAAATTTTTGCACATGTGCACAGATGCATACTAAATTTTTGCTGGCTGGTTCTTGGAGAAACATTTACCCTTCAAAATGTTTTGGTAATTATCATACTGAAAACTGGAATCTTTAATTATAATTACTCTTTTCATTATCTTTCTTTAAAGTATTCTAATTCTGTTTGGCATGCTGACTTTCTACAGTGCAGCTTGTAAGTGTGATTGTGTTCTAATGAGTGGCACGAAGAACTGGGCCTTGAGAGAAAAGGTTAATAAGGCCTCCTTTTATAAGGAAGCGGCAAAGTTTGCTTTTCTGCACGTCTCTCCATTGGATTTGCATAGCACAAAAGTCATACTGATTCTTCTTTTGACCAGTTTCTAGTTGATTTTGCTCAAGTCTGTCCTCTTACGGGGATTGAGCCATTGCAAAATGCAGCTTAGAAGAATCTTTAGAGTCTCTGAGATTTCTGAGTGTTTGAGTTTCCTCTAAGAAGTATGTTGAGGTCCATTGCAAGGCAAGTCCAGCGGTTTGGACCCTGGAGAAATCTTGCACTGGCAGATGAGAGATATGTCAGCATTAACAGGAGAGTTCTGTAGGATCCAACCTTTTTACCTGCTCAACAATGTTGTTAGAGAATTGGCCTATGTTTTCTCTGTTGACTTGCATTTGGTATCTTTGATCTTTCCAGATTATATGCTGAGAATAATAGATAGATAATAAATAATACATCAGGAGTGATGTGGAAAGGAAAAAGTTTAAAATGTAAGCTCCAATGAGGCCTTTTTAGTCAAAGAACAGTATATAAGCACATGAAAAGTACCAGGATGGTTGGTGCTTGAGTTCTGGTAAAAGTAAGGGCGGTCTGTGTGCCTGCTTACAACCAGTATGAAAATCTTAATGAAGCTCTAGAAAGAACAAAGAAAAACATGTTAGCAGAGACAGAATCTTGCAGTGTGAGCAGGAAATCTTCCTCACGCCTGTGCTGAAGCACCGTAGAGAGTAGATAACTTTAGCTCAATGGTTCTTAACCTTGAATCCACTGCCACTCCCTCCAGATATCTGAGACTGGGACCTAGTGGCCTGCAGTGTAAAATAACTACTTCATTTGCTGTCCAAAGCCATTGCAAGTGGAAACAAAGGCCTACCTAAAACTGTGAATGCCCCCCTTGGTGCGGGGTAGCATATCCCACCTTAGAACAACTGCCCTCATTGTTGCCATTCTTCAGAACTCAGTAGGTTCTCTCCTTTCCCAGTGTTCTACTATTATGTCAGAGTTGCCCCACAGTATAATTATATGGGGAGGGTGTGTGGCTCAGCGGTAATGCGTTGGCTTGGCTTGCAGAAGGTCCCAGGTTCCGTCCCTGGTGTTGTCACCAGGTAGGAAGTGATATGAAAGACTTGGCGAGCCACTTTCAGTCTGAGTTAATAGTAGTGACCTAGATGGACTGATGGTCTGATTCAGTATAAGGTGGCTTCAAGTTATCTCCTCTCTAATTTGGTGCTTCAACACAGTATTTAAAAGGCTGCCATATGGAGGATGGAGCAGAATTGTTCTCTCTTGCCCTGGAGGGACCAATGGGAGGAAATTAATTCAACAGAAATTCCATCTCAACATCCGGAAGAAGTTCCTGACAGAGCAGTTTCTCATTGGAACAGGCTTCCTTGGGAGGAGATGGGTACTCCATCTTCGGAAATTTTTAAACAGAGGCTTGATAGCAATTTGACAGAGAGGCTGATTCTGTGAAGGCAAAGGAGTGGCAGGTTACAGTGGATGAGCGATAGGGTTATGAGTGTTCTGCATAGTGAAGGGGTTGGACTAGATGACCCATGAGGTCCCTTCCAACTATTATTCTATGATTCTATGAAGTGTTCATGTGTGTGTGTCCGTGTCCTGACGGATCGTATGAACATTTTCTGGAAACTTACACCTTCTGGTATTACTAAGTTAAGTTGCATGTAAATAATGAGAAGTGTCAAACTCCACAAAAATGAAACAAGGAGAGAGATTGCTTTTAGTTATGTACAAATTGTCATAGCAATCCCAGTCCAGCATAGGATAGTTTTCAGTTTGGCAGTGCCAGGAGGCGGGCTTCCGTGCACAGCAAACGTGGGTGCATGCTGGGTTGGAGAAGCCTGTACTCAATCCTCTAGTAATATAGGGGGGAAACTTTGGAAAGAAATCTTTTTAATGGTATTTCGGAGGAGTTTTAGCCTATATTGTGGGGAATTTTCACTTTCCTTCTAATCAAGCTTCTGTTCAACTTGTGTTGATAGCCCGTTCAGTATAGCACATTTTCTGGTGTTTAATTATGAATAAATGCATATAAATTGCGTTTATATGACTATAATTATATTCAATATCTATAGCTTTCTGGGTGGAATATGTCAGAAGCTGCTACTGCTATTGGTAATTAGTGAAGGATTCCTGTGAATTCTCTGAGTCAAGGCATCATTTAGGTATCAGGGAGCCTGCTTCATCTCCCGGAGTGTATTATTTCACAGTTAACTATATTGCAAAGCCATAATAAAGCTGAGCAGACTCTGTGAGCTGTTCATCATTGTGTGTGTGCAAATGCATGCGTTCATGTGCAGCCTTTGAGACACGACTCTTCCAGCCCCCCTTCACCAAGCCGTCCTCACATTTAAACAAGCTCTCCTCCTCCCTTGCTGATTTAAAGCTGCTCTGATGTTGCAAATCTGCTAGGAAGTCTGTTTTGCTGCTCAGATTGAGATTTTAATCTTTTGCTGTTTAATTTGGAGGGATTATACCTTGCAACAGTATTCTGTGACCCATTTGGTTCTGTATCAAGAACAACCTTGCATCTAGTACCAATGCAGTACTTGTGCACCTTTCTGCTTGTGCACCTTGCTGCTTTTTTATTTTGAATTTCTTTTTATTAGAACATAAACCTGCAGTCCTTGTGTGAGCACTTTTCAGAGCTTGAGGGTTCAGGCATTTTGTTGTCTTTTACAAGAGCCTATTTTCTTTGCCAGTTGTATATATGTGTACACCTACACCGATGTCTTTGTAGGGAAGAGATTGAGATGGGATTGTGACCTAGCCAGTGTGTAGCATCAGAACCGATCTCTTTCAGCCCCAACCTAGAAAGAATTAGACTAAATGGCTAAATTTGCTCAAAAGCTGCTTTAAAAGTTTGCAGTAAGGGAAGAGAAATGTTGGAATAGTAGCATGAAACAGGGCAGCTTATGTTTGCCCAGGTGAGCGGTGAGATGCTAATTTGGTATAATGACCAGCCAATCTCACAACGGGGGATAAATTCCTGGCACAATTTGAACCCTGCCCGAGCCATGCAGGCATATTTGTCACTCAATGTGTGCTGAAATATTTGACACTAGAGGGTGCTACAATGCTGCTTGCAATGCAGAATCGGTTATGTGGGCCCTAATTTTTGATGGCGTGTGAATAGACTTCATATTGATGAACTTGAGATCTTTTCCAGAATCCATCACTGTTTCTTGAAAAACTCAGGGGTGGCAGCAGCGCTGAATGCAGTTGCAGAATAAAAAATCATCTTTCAGAATGAGTTCACATTTGTTCTGAGCCAATGGCATGCAGAAACAGTGTGGATCCACTGCTGAATGAGGTCCCATGGGAGCAAAGGTGTGCTCTTTGGGTTAAAATACAACCCGTTTTGTCCGGTGCACATATTCAGCCTTTGAGAGTTGGTTGTGGAATGAAGGGCAGTTATAAATGTCATCTGTATTGAAAGGTTTACATAATCTCTGCACTATACTAATGCCTGGTTGCATGTGCCTAATGCACTCACTACCTGATTGGCCCTCGGGGACATCAGTCATCCTCCTGGGGGATCAATCACGCATGGGACGCCCTGCCCCTGACTGCCTCTACCTTCCTGATTAGCCCGCAGTGAGGTCACTCCCCCCCCCAGAGGACCAATCAGGTAAGGGACGCCCTGAAGCTGGGCTGCAGGCCAGCCGACTAGCCCTGGGGATGACAGTTCCTCAGCAGTGGCCACCCAGTAGGAAGCCCTACTGGCCCGAACAGGCCTGCTACCTGGATGTGGGTGGGAAGCCAGGGAGGCCCCACCAGTGCTCACCTCCACCCCAAGCAGCCCCACCACAACCTTGCCAGGCCTTGGCCATGTTTTCCTGGGTCGGGGAGGGGGGCCAGGAAGGCCCCGCCAGCCCTGCTGTAGCCTCACCAGGTCTCGATGCTGCTTGCCCGGGTCGGATGGGGGCTAGAGCCCGTTGTATTTTTTCTCAATTTTTTTCTTGCTAGTCATCTATAAAAAGATAGTTGGTGAGTGAGCTTTGGGGCGGGTTGAAGGCAGGTTCTTCTCCCTGGAGACTATGTAGCAAATAAGCCCTGAATCTGGTGGAGCCGAGCCATACTTTCTTTAGGGCCAGGGACTACCAACGTGATGATATTAGAAGATTGTAGTGTTCTTCTGGGGACATACTAGGAAAGGCGGTCCCTCAGATAGGCAGTATAAGTACTGTTACCATTGGTAGAACTGCCTCTATTCTGGCTGATAAATCAGGTACTTAGGGTGGTCTGGTGATAATATAGGAATAAGAGGAAACCATCTGTTCTGTTGTTCATGTCCTGGAAGAGGTCCACTTTGTACAAGTCTGGTTACATGCAATGTCCTGAAGAACAGCGTATCCATCGTACATACTGCCCCTTCATTGACATATTATTGGTGTAGCTGATAAATGACTTGGCAGGAATTTATCAAACAACGTATTTGATGTATTCACAAATCTATAAAGACACAATCCCTGAACAAAGCTGAATAGCAGATTGCAGGTAATCACACTAGTCCAAAAGCAGCAGTGGTGCAAACACCTTGTATTAGGACTAAATGGTCACAAAGGAGCAATCAAGCTTTGAATTCCCCAGAAATCATCTTCAGAAGAGATGCAGTGTTTTAAAAGGAAAGAAAGAAGGGACCAAGGCAAAGGGAGGGTTGGGGGGACTATGCTTTTCCATTTTAATAGTCTTAAGATGGAATACAAGAGGCATTGCAGACTTATTTGGGATCAACATGGGAAGAGCACAACAAAGATTTCAGGTTACATAAGCAGTGGCTGTTCTCCTTTGAATCTGGATTTGTCTCTAACAAGAGCAGTGAGTCCCCTTGTAAGGAAGAAAGCAGAAAGATGTGGCCTTTATATCAACAACGGTTAAGATTAGTGGTGCCCTAGGTTAACATTTAGTGGAAGCAGATTCGGATAGTATTATTTAGTGGGCATGAGCCCACCTCTTCTTAGATTGCTCAATGTATTGTTTTCCCAAAACAGTCCCAAACTGCAGGTAGCCCTGCTGGTCTATTTCCAGAAGAATCCATAAGTGTCAACACTGTAATACCTTTTATTAAGACCAATTCATACTGGAGTTCATCCTTTTGTAAACAGGGGGTCACAGAAGATACTTAGTTCAACCCCTTTATCTGTTTTAGGGTGAATTTTGGGTCCCATAGCATCTTAAAGACCAACATAGTTTTCCAGAGGCCAAGATTACTTCATCAGATATAAACAAGAACAGAGATCCATCAGCCCTTTGGTCCAGGTCAGAAGGCGGGAGGGACGTAGCGGAGAAGGGCAGTTTGGAGTCCTGATGCAGAGAGACGGTGCAAAGCATAATCAGGCTAATTAGAGCCAAAGAGGGGAACTGCAAAAAAATAGTATCTGGTTCAGTTTTACAAGGTCCTTTATGAACATCCTAAGAGTGTTCTCTTTTAGGGTTGACTTCTTCATACCTGGGGTTGCTGTCGTTGGTGGATTTTCAATATGTTCCAATCCTGGTCTGCTGGAACAAGAAGGAGAGTTGGAACTAGCAGTAAAACGTACCACACATCCTCCTGCTCATTGGGTGCACACACAGGTATGTGAAATATAGTTATGCCTGGACGACTATTTGTATCATGTTTCATTTGTTTTTTACCCCAAAGTCCCAGAGGGCCAATCGCTCCCAGCACAGTGAGTGCTGCACCGCAGGGGGTGGGGGAGGAGGTGCACCTGCTGGTTTGCGGGCGCTGGCGTGCTGTGGCCCGCGCCTCCCTCTTTCCCCTGGTCCCCAGACCTCCCTCTCCCCCACCCGGTCCCCAGCTCGAGAAAGGTTGGGGACCACTGCTGTATAGGGCCATTTTCTCCTTGCGGAATTGTACACTGTCTTTAATTTGCCCACCCCCTTAATCGCCCAGCTTGTCCAGTTGCTCCCATAGACAAAGAACACCTTCCTTCCCCTCTCTCCAGCACACACAAACCATGACCAGAATGTTCTGTGGACTGCATTTCCTTCGAACGAGACTGCCGGCAGCAGAGCACATCGGCTGCTGCCATGGTCTGGCACCCTTCATAGCAGTTTGCATGAACAGCAGTTCCTCTTTTGGGCCCCCTTCAGCTTTATTGTCGTCGAGAGAAATAAGCTCCTGTATTGTTGACTAGCAATTCAGTGTAAAATCAATGCAGTCTTCTCACTTGAGCAGAAAGAATCCCCAGGTTGATCCTAATCCATCGGCTGCCACGTGACCATAAAATGCACTCCTGCTGCTGCTAAATAGGTTAGTTTCATGCATCATTGGAATTTCAATAAAATAACTCATTTTGAAAGACTTTCTTGAAAAGTATGGACCACACATGCTAATATGACTACTTGTGGAGATTTCCTATTGATTCCCTGTTGCCCATTAGGGACCTTGTAAAACCCTCCCCTCATAATTGTCTGCCTCAGAGGCGTCTCCCTGGAGGGGTCCTTCCTTCCTTAATGTGCTTTTCTGATTTAAGGGGTTTTTTTTTGTTAATTATGTTCATAGTGTTATAACTGGAAGCAGTTATAAGCAGCTGCCCATCCAAGTGAAAGTGCGTTGGGGTGTTTGGATTAATAAGAGCCCAACAATAACTGATTGTGATTAGCAGATAACAATTGCGTCCATGTTTTACTTTTCCACCCTGCGTGTCTGTATCTTCAAAATGATCATTCTGATCTTTGCAAATCTGATACCTTTGTAGTCTATATATTGAAGACCAAAAGAAACCTTAACAACACGGGGGCAGAGCTATGTATAGGATCTAAAAAAAGAGCTATTCTTAATTTCTTAGTAACTGCAAAGGCAACAACTATGAAGCCTCCACCAAGAGAGGTACTTGGGTAACATTTGAGAAAGCATGACGGTTGTGAGAATTAAGCTACATATAAATCTTAACTAATCGTTCAGGCAGTTTGCCTGAGTAATGGGTTTCTGTCTTACGTGTTAGGAATTTATTAACTTTGGCTATCATATGTAACAGTAGTACTCATTTCACAACTCAAATGAAACCACATTCATATTTACTATCAACCAAAAGAGCCATCTGACTGTAGCAAATGCACCCATAAATTAATATCATATGCAGCTCTTAATGGTAAATACATAACAGTAACATTTTTATTAGCATAGGGCTCCTTCTTTCCGCTGCTTTTAAAGCTTAACCCAGCCCTTCTGTGTGCAGAGTGAGGGGAAGTCCTTATCTCTTCTCTGCCCAGCATCAGCCACAGCGTCTCCAGTGGAAGAGTGACATTGCCAAGGCACAGTATTGGGGAACCAGGAGTATAACCACCCCCACTCCCCAATATGGACATCCTCCTCTTTTCTGGGGAAACTGGGATGTTAGTGGTGGTGGTTTTACTCTGTCCATGGCCAGCTTGTTTTACTCTCAGCAGCCACCCAGGTGAAGAAGACAATGAAAAAGAGTTGGTTCTTTGTACCCCACTTTGCACTACCCAAAAGATTCTCAAAGTGGCTCACAATCACCTACCCTTCCTCTCCCCACAGGCATCCTGTGAGGTAGTTGAGGCTGAGAGAGCTCTGAGAGAACTGTGACTGGCCCAAGGTTCCCCAGCTCGCTGCATACGGAAGAGTGGGGAATCCAATGTGGTTATCCAGATTAGAGGCCTTAGCTGCTGCAACAAAGTGGCTCTCATCGAGGATGCAAAGGCTATGGAGAAGGGTGGGGTTTGGGGGGGATTATTTGGGTTTTTTAGAGGATGTGAGGCTTGCAGCTGAGTGAGGCTTGCATCTTACCTCTCCTCAGGGCCTGATTTACATGAAAAGAGGCCCTAGGCTATTCCACTTATGTGGCCCTTTCACCTCCCATATTTAAGTTTGTAAATTACATGAGAGATAATAAAATACATCATTACTGTGATATATATCTACTAGTAATCAAGCCCGCTGCACCTAAATGCAGCGGGTGCTAGACCACGGAGCCCCCGGCATTCGCGCGGAGCGCGACTGCCGGGGGCTCTGTTTGTCAGGGGGCTGAAGCGGCGAGAGGCGCTTCGCGGCTCTCGCTGCGTCAGGCCGCCCTCAAGGAAGCAACTGCGAGCCGCAGTTGGGGACCACTGCTCGCAGTTGCTTCCTTCAGCAGGCTGGGAATCAGCCGGGCCAATGGTCTGTCAGGAGGAAGGGGCCAATCAGGCCCCTTCCTCATCACAGACAAAGCCCTTCACCTGAGGGCTTAACAAATTATTTAGTCCGCGGCGCCCGCGGTGCCGCGGGCGTGTTAAGGATATGTTAAATGAACATGTTGTGATTGGTACTAACCTTTATAAAAAATGTGGAATATAGGCCCCTCTTGATCTTGAGGCCCTAGGCTGAAGCCTAGTTAGCCTATAGGAAAATCCGGCCCTGCCTGTCCTCCAACTCTATTAGTAGCTGTCAACCTGCCAGCCTCATACCCTACAGGGCAGTGTCCTTGCTTGGTTTCCTGGAATAGGGGAATAGGTGCCACACTGAGGAACAATGCCCAGAAACACTACAGATAGTGTGGCAAAGAGCCATGTACAGCTGCTGAGTCCGTGAGTGTTGGTGATATATAAAATGATGGCAAGGGCAAATACTGGTCAATTCAAGCAACTTTTAGTGTGCATAAAAATGCAATACTGTATGATTTTCAAAATTGTATTAAAAATTATAAATGCACTAGGGTCTATATGGATACTCTCTGAACAAAGGTGCAGTATATTAAATATCAGTGCTTCTGTGGCAGCAGTTGAATGTACAAGATTCCAGAAAAAAGCCGTTTAGATGTTGAACGTGATTTCCTGTATTTATTTATTTAAAGTTTTTAATTTACTGTGTTTATACCTCACTTGTCTCTCTAAGGGAGACTCAAAGCAAGAAGTATGCCCGGCCCCAGCTTGGCGTAGTTAATATTTTATGCTGTTTTCATTGTTTTATTTTTTTTATTTTACTGTTGTGAACTGCCCCAAGCCCATTCATGAAGAGGGGTGGTATACAAGTTGAATACTACTACCAATAATAATGCAACTACTGTACAATATCGGTTCTCATCCGATTTTTCTCGTCAGATTTTCTTCCATTTAAGTGACTCTTCCAGTAATCAAATAAACTTTAATTTTTTAAGGGAAATTTTTCATACTAATACCTGGTTTCAGGGAAATCTGACATGTTTTGTGTTGGGTGCTGGTAGTTGAGCTGTTTCTGACTTCTTGAATATATATATTTTTAACGGACTGGTCAACTAAAATATGCTGTATAGAGGTCATTTGCATCGTCAGAAAAAGAAGAAGAGTTGGTTCTTATATGCCGCTTTTCCCTACCTGAAGGAGGCTCAAAGCGGCTTACAGTCGCCTTCCCTTTCCTCTCCCCACAACAGACATCCTGTGAAGTAGGTGAGGCTGAGAGAGCCCTGATATCACTGCTCAGTCAGAACAGTTTTATCACTGCTGTGGCGAGCCCAAGGTCACCCAGCTGGATGCATGTGAGGGAGCGCAGAATCGAACCTGGCATGCCAGATTAGAAGTCCACACTCCTAACCACTACACCAAACTGGCAGGAAGTGCAAGTTGGCCAGAGGAAATAATTGTTTGGTTTCCAGTGAGGGAGAAAATGCTCCTACCCCAGAAACATGCCTGGGTCTCTATGGCTGGTCACACCACTCATTACCATCTCCCAATAGGATATGCATGGCTCTGTCTATAACTGGAAGATGAACATTAGCATGAATGCAGTTACTCCTTGTTTTCCTGGAAACTTAATGTCTAAAAAGTTTGATTCCAGGGTAATTTTGTTTTAAAAACGGCTGCTTTTCAAATTTAAAAAGTATAATAACCATATCCAAGAAGTTTGGGGAGGGGTCTCAAAATCTCTTCTTCAGAGTTCTTCTGATTAGCCAGCATGCTCCTTAGGTCTCTGTGGAGTAATGTGACCGCTCCGTTGTCTTATCGCTCAGAGCCATCTGCCAGGGAGCATTCTTTGCTTTGAGGAATGCGCCTAGGGGGTCGTGGAAACATTTTCTCCCTTGGCGAACGTTGCTGCCAAGTGACCATGTGTTCCTTCAGCCTCCCAGGGCTTCCTCTTAGCTATCGGGAGCTCTTGTACACGCTGCCCGGTCGGGTTTGCTGTCCAGCTAACCGTCCTTTTCTCAACCCTTCCTCCCCTGTAGTGTGCTCTCCACTCCGAAGTGGCTTTGCGAGTGGGAGGCAACTTCTTCTTTGACCCTCAACCTACCGACGCCCCCGTAGACCTCGTGCTCATAGCAGGCGGAGTAGGAATTAACCCTTTGTTCTCCATACTGCTGCATGTCACAGACCTCCATCGAAAAGAAGGAAAGGAAGGAACCGGATACCAAATAGGGATGACTAACCTATTGTACAGTGCCAAAAACACAGACGAGCTGCTGTTTCGGGTAAGCCAAACAAAGCTGCTATTTAGGGTTAGCATCTCTCACTCATTTGGCCGGCATCGGTGGTTGCAGAGGGCTCTGTGACTCTTGGGCTGTGAGAACGACCTTCTTGGAGAAAAGGCAGGGGTATGTCACTGTGTCAGATTGGGGGACGGGGGGACGGGACCCAGAGCTGGTATTTGTGGAGGTAACAGCCTGCCTCCTCCCTTGGGAGGAATTGAATCTACATTTTTAAATTACTACTATTAATTAAACTTATATTCCTCCCTCCCAGCAAGGTGGCTCAAGGCGGTCTACAACAATTAAATATAAAACAATGCAATTTGGACCAATCAATTAAAAAGCGAAAACCGAAACTAACCACTTAATTAATAATATAAAACCAACAGTATCAAACATAGCAGTATCTGCATCAAAAAATGGTGTATCACGTTCTGATCTCCTGGAGCTAGACTCCAGATTATGGATAATTTGTTTGAGGGGAGGTTAGATGTTATTGAATTCACTGGCCCCAAACAAAAGCCTGGTGGAAGAGCTCCATCTTTCAGGCCCTGCAGAACTGTGTGACTTCCGTCAGGGCCTGGATCTGCTTTGGAAGCTCTTTCCACTCGCTGAGGGCCAGGACGGAAAATGCCTTGTGAGGCTCCTACTGCCCAGTGAAGCCACATCTCTCTCCCGCAGTAGGCTGAGAACCGAGAGCCCTTTGGCACTACTGCTCCCCAGCTGGCCCTTGGACCTTTTGCTTGAAAGCTTGGCTTGTAGAAGACAAGAAGAGCTGGCGTTTGGTATCCTGCTTTTTACTACCCGAAGGAATCTCAAGGGGGCTTACAATCGCCTACCCTTCCCTTCCCCACAACAGACATTTTGAGGTGGGTGGAGCTGAGAGAGCTGTGAGAGAACTGTGGGTGACCCAAGGCCACCCAGCTGGCTGCATGCAGAGGAATGGGGAGTCAAACCCGCTGCCCCTCTTAACCACTACACCCAGCTGGCTCTTGGTATCTAGGGAAGTGGGGTTTGGTGAAGTTGCAGAGAGGTTGGGGGAGGCAGACAGTAGTGCCGACGTGTGCATTTCTTCTTCCCACCCTCGTAGCGCAATGTGTGATGAGAAGCATTCAGGAGAGTGGAGGAGGGAGCGGGTGATCAGCCTCTGCCTGCTCACTTGCAAGAAATATTGTCTGTGACGGAAAGCATGCTTGGATTGCCTCTTATTTAAAAGTCCCGTATCCTTTTAGAAGGGAGACTCAGGATAGAGTATTCTAGTGCAAACCTTCCAACTCTGTGGTGTTGGATTTCTGCAGGTCGCAGCTGTTTTGATTTATTTAACTATGGCATGACCAAGTACCTTTCACATTTCAGAAACGTATCCTTGGTTTAACAAATGCATTTCCTGGGAAGATCGCGTGCAATTTCCATGTAACCCAACAGAATTCAGGAATCTGTGAGAACCTTCGGCCTTACACCAAGCGTACGTACTACTGACGTGTTTAAAAAGCAGACAGTGTGTTATGAATTGTGGCTTCAGTGTTAAGTTGAGGGGCCAGATTTTCCATACTCATTTAAATTTCACACCACTTCAGTGGTAACCAGCAAAAAAACTTCAGCAATTAAGTAACGCATCATCCATGGGAAGAGTGTCAACTTTCAAATATAGCGGAGAGCTGCTTTGGCTGTAGCTATGATATTTGCCCACTGCTGGATAGAGTTCTCCCTGTGTTTCAAGGCAGTGTCATTTATTTACTTTGGCAGTAATTAACTAGCCCAAAGGGTAGATGTGATCTTATTTTACCTTCTGTTAATGCCACAGTTTTAAATAGTTTTGATCCGTTTCTGGTGTTCTGCAGAACAAAAACGTTTACTGCAGTTCAGTTAATAATAATTAGCCTTTGGCTAAAACAGTAAATCTGAATGTAATAAGGAGAGCTGTAAAATTCTTGCAATTCACCCCAACCAGCTGAAAGAGACCTCACTGTTAAAGCATTAGTCATCTTCTCACTTATTCACCCACTTTTTTCTTTTACCGTTTGCATGTCTTAACTCTTTATTTCTTAACTCCTTTTATTAGAAGGAAGAATATCTGGAAACGATCTAGAAAAATATATTTCCAAGAAGACACTCTGGTACATCTGTGGTCCTCCGCCAATGATAGAATCCATCTCCAAGCTGCTAGAAGATCTTGGTGTGACTCAAAAGAACATTTTCTTTGAAAAGTGGTGGTAGACACAGCTGCATAGCACAAAATAAACAGAAAGGGATAATTGTATGGCAAGGTAGGTGGAAGCGGAGAGGAATGCCTACCATTTATAGACCCTGAAAGGTTTCCCCTTTATACAAGTGAGAACTTCCTGTATGAGTTTCTGTGCATTATTCTCAATTTGCTCAGTAAATTTTATAATCATGACAAATTTTATTTGCGGCTGTCTCAGATGTAACTTTGGAAGTGAAATATTTCCTTAAGCCCTGTTGGTTTTTTAAAAAAGGATATATGAGACGTTTACCTGTGCATGCAGGGCTTGGCAAGAATGTGATACGGACTGAGGTCTAAAGGAGAGTCATGCACAGGGGAAGGAAATAGTATCTCCCACTGCAAAAGACACAAGCCCAGTGTAGTGCGGCCTTTGTCTCTTTATCAGTTAGGAACTGCTGCAGTGAAAATGGCTCAAGATACCTGGAGCTGACAATGCATAGAAATTATTGAAATTTTAGCTGTTTAACCCTTCATTGGTGCCTACCTTGGAATTGGTTAAGAAAAGCTTCCTGAGAGAGGAACTGTTCCTCTGACAACTGTTCCTCTGACTTTGACTCACACATTTACTGTCATGTTCTAAACCAGGGGTAGTCAAACTGCGGCCCTCCAGATGTCCATGGACTACAATCTCCAGCAAATGCTGGCAGGGGCTCATGGGAATTGTAGTCCATGGATATCTGGAGTGCCTCAGTTTGACTACCCCTGGTTTAGAACATGACAGTAAATGTGTGAGTCAAAGTCAGACTGGGCACTAGTCCCCCAATGCTTTCCCTTGAGGCAAAACCGTACCAATCTCAGTGACACTTCCCTCTGAGTTTAGTGTTCAAAGTTACCTGTCTTCTTCTCCCAGGTAGGTAATCATTGGGTAAGCACAGCCAACTCTCTATGAATAGGCTTCGTTTGGCTAATTTATACTGTCTTCACTATATAAATCAGTAAGGCGACAGCTAATTTAAAGGTGGCTGTGTCACTACATATACATGCTAATTAGGAACTAATTACATGAAATGTCTTGAGGCTATCAAAAGATGCTAAATAAACGAATACTATGATTTGGTAAAATGTTTAAACATCAGCCTAATTGCCTTGTTGACTTTCCAGAAACCTCGGGGTTTCTTGACAAGCCCTGGAAGGGTTTTCTTAATTATTTTTTTAATATATTAAAAAATATATTGGGTGATGGTCATGTTGACCTGCACCCCTTCTCAGAATGGCCAATGATGTGCCTAGAGGGGGTGGGAAAGGGAGGGGCCTCAGGTGGGCGTGTCCACAGCTCTGCTTCCCAACTATATTCTGCCCGATCGTGCTACTTCTGGGGTTTCTCGGAGCCTGAAGAATATTTCACAGGTTTCTCAACAGTAAAACAGTTGAGAAGGGCTACTCTAGTGCATTCGCTATCTGTCCATGTGCTGCTTTGTTACTCTGCTTTTAGACAGGGATAGGTTTGTTTGGTTTCCCCACTGCTGCTGCAGCTGCTGATCCAGCACAGAAGCAGTGGGGCTTCTACATGGTAGGCTGCCCACTTTTTCTCGGCTGAAGCAATCTGCAAGAGCAGCCTTTTCCCCACCTGTTGTTTTTAAAATGACAATTGATCTACCTTTTTTTGTTAAAGTGCCTTTCATTGTGGAGATGGAAGGGGAAAATGCTTATCTTGGCAACGGAAGGTGCTCAAGAACTACTTTTGAACCAAAATGTTTCAGACAGAGAATGGCATAGACTGATCATTGTAACATCATCATAAATCAATTGCTGATTTTTAAAAGGCATCCTTCAGGTGCCCAGTAGAAAAATGGCTGTTGCAGGGGACCAATTGAGAAGATGGTGGCATTCAGGACAGGGCCAGTAAGATCCAGACTTTCCCATCCATGTATGTGCCAACCTGAGGGGTTATTTCTTGTGATCGTTCCCAAAAGATTGCAGCAAAGTAGGTTGGGAAGGTCCCTGGAGGTGCATAGAAGCACCAGAATACTGTGGGCAAACCCGGGGGGGGGGGGGAGGAACCAGGCACCAAAGCCAGAATAAGAAGCCCGTGTGTAACTGGCCAAAAAAGCGAAGGCTGGTATAGAGTCTACTTGTTGAAGTTTTGTTAGATGATAGGAACAGTTGTCCAGGTACGCTATCCCATTCCATGGTTGAGCAGAAGATGGGGCTGCACTGCTGAAGCTCAGGTGCACTGCCTTCTAGACGAGAGAGACCCTGCAATTTCAGCTGCTATAGCTGGATTCCTATGCCGTCACCAAACTGGATAGCCTCTGTCTATCCATTGTATCTGATTTTAGTTCTTTGTTAACATGCTATTTTATTCTGATCACTGTCATTCCTTTTCAGATTATGCCATTAAAGGTTTATTGATTGATTGTTTGGATGATAGAAACACTTATAAGGAATTAGGTTCATCCAGTCTGCTGCTTCAGTTACCTTTTAAAAATATATTTGGGGATGAAAATTTACTGATTCCTCCCCCCCCTCTGGATCTGGCCTTTTCCAAGTCATAACACCAGTCGGCTAACAGGATTGCCTTTGTATCAGCTGGGCAGCTGGGTCCACTCAGAGCTTTCTTCCCTGTGGTGGGGAACAAGAGCAAGCCTGCCTTTCCCTGATATTGATGATGATGATTGTGATGCTTCGATTTATTCCCCACCACTTCTGAAGCTGGCTCATGGCAGGTTGCATGTCTCTTAAAACCCCCTGTTAAAAGACATGACAATCCCAACATGGCGGAGGGGTGAGGAAAGAGGGCCAAAATGATGAACTACTCATACAAGGGGGGGGGGGGGGCATCAAGCAAGTGCATCTTTTTATCCTGTCCTTCTTCCAAGGACCTCTGGGTGGCTTTCATGGTTCTCCCTTCCCTGTTCTCTCCTCATGATAACCCTGTGGGTTAAGTGAGAATGTGACTAGCCCTAGCTCACCCAGTGCAGCTCCTGTCAGACTGAGGATCCGAAGGCCCATCTCCCACATCCTGGACTTGCACACCACCACCTCCCTGGCTGTCAGATGCAAGGTGTTGGTAGTGCCTAATACCAAGTGGCATACTCTCACAGCACAATCCTGAAAGAGCTCTTCATCCTCTGCTGCTGCTTGATCCGCAGGCTTCCAAATCGAATGTCTCTCATGGAGGCAGTGAAACGGAGGCACCCTTACCCAGCGGGGGAATGCCCAGATATTCCCCTGGTACATATAGTCATGCTTTTACTGTTGGGGTACATTTCCCCTCCCTGCAACTTGAGCGAGGCACATGGTCATTGTTCAGGACAGCTGAGAGTCCGTTAAGAAACAAAATATGTGTTTGAATCCCTAAAATGCCCTTAACTTCTCTCTTCCTCTGAGTCCTCACAGCAGGCAACTTCTTAATATTTCCCAGTTCATTTTTAACTCCTCTTAGTCACTGGCAGACTTTCATAGCAGTGTATATTTCCCAGTCTTGATATGTGCAAGGAGAATTTATTAGAGGAGCATTAATTCCCCTTGATTTCAGATGTGCCATGTCATTACCCTCATGGGTAGGGGGTGGGCGGGGGGAGGAGAGACTGGGTTGGTTCAGTGCGGAGCACCCAGGGAGCGGAGCTGTTGTCAACTTGGATGAATAGTGAAGACGCCTCTTCCTTTGAAATGCCAATTCTGATCTTTTTAAATTCTCTGAGCCGCTGGGAATTAATCTTCCTGAAAAGGGAGATTACCTATGACAGTAGCTGTGTCAGGCTTAAAGTGGGACTATAAACCAGTGTTCTGCAGCAGACATTTAAAATAAAACTCTTTCCTTTAAAACTCGTAGCAACTGAAGAGAGGGCAGAATATGACGGATGGTACTTCTAGAGATGCCACAGCATAAGCATGAATCAGTGTTTTATGGAGCCCTGCTTCTTCGCAAATGCTAGCTGTGTGAGGGTCTCAAGTCATTTCCTGCTGGCTTGTCTAATTCCCTCCCTCCCCTCTCCTCACATTTTCTGTGTTCTTTTGTCAATGCCTTATACTGGCTGATTGCCACAAGGACATGCCTCTCTAATTGCAGGCAGTCACCCACCCCTAGACAGTTCCGTAAGGTGGTCATTCCTCTGCAAGCCTGATTGTTACAGCGGATCTCTCTTACCTGGTGAATTTCCAAGCACAGAAATGGCTTTGTGATCTAGCCTCCGTGGGGAACGGGGTTGCTGGTTAGTCCAGTGTGTTGATTAACAAAGCTTGTATCCAGTGATAAGCAGGCAGCTGCATCAAGTGGGCTGTGGCCATGCCTGGGAGAACCTTCAGCCTGCTTCACCACTACCTGCTTGGTGCTGCTGCCCTCTCTCTGCCACGTAAGGGTGACTTAAGTGGCATCCAGCTGAGTCATTTGGCTGGAATGCTGGGAATCATTTCTGTAGTGTCTGTTCCATTGAGTGCCTTACTTACCTGTCACCACCCTGGTAGAAGGTAGCAGTGCCAGGAAGACTTGGGTGAGCCCCTGGGTATACTGCTTAACCAGGTGCAAATGAATGAAGCTTCTACTGTACAGTTTACCAAATAGGACTTGTCTTTACTAATACAAACACTTGAACGATAGTGTGATAATCTCACTATAATAATATATACTTATCGAACAAATGGCTGTTACACACAGGAAGCATGTAATATAGAATTTGTAGCCAACTAAATACAATGATATTGCAGACTTGTTGGGCAATCCCCCTAAATACTAATATCTAAGTTTTAAACCCACTCAGTGGTAGCTGGGAAGAGTACAAAGAGCTCTGTCACATCTCCATGGAAAGCACAGTGCTCACATTCCTGTGACATACTTTACTCTGCTCTGGTTTGGCTTCACTTGGAGTAATGTGTTCAGTTTTGGGCACCACAGAGGAATGTAGACAAACTGGAGCATGTCCAGAGGAGGGCAACAAAGATGGTGAGGGGTTTGTAGACCAAGACATATGTGGAAAGATTGGGGGAGCTTGGTCTGTTTAGCCTGGAGAGGAGACGACTGAGAGGGGATCTGATAACCATCTTAAAGTATTTAAAAGGCTGCCATATGGAAGATGGAGCAGAGTTGTTCTCTCTGGTCCCAGAGGGACAGACCAGAACCAATGGGATGAAATTAATTCAAAAGAAATTCAGTCTAAACATCAGGAAGAAGTTCCTCACCGTGAGAGCAGTTTCTCAGTGGAACAGGCTTCCTCGGGAGGTGGTGGGTTCTCCATATTTGGAAATTTGTAAACAGAGGCTAGATAGCCATCTGACGGAGAGGCTGATTATGTGAAGGTTCAAGGGGGTGGCAGGCTACAGTAGATGAGCAATAGGGTTGTAAGTGTCCTGCATAGTGCAGGGGGTTGGACTAGATGACCCATGAGATCCCTTCTAACTCTATTATTCTATGATTCTACATATGAAAAAATAGTTTGGCAGGCTGTGCCACAATCACCTTCAAGACCTGGTATTTCAACAGCACATCTGTACCATTGCCAAAGCCTGTTTGTATTCTGTTAGCCATCTTCCATATTTTACATGGCAAGTCAAATCCTGCAGGCCTCTATGGCATTTTTCAGATTATGGTATCGGGTGGAACTGATTTCATCTTCCTTGGTAACTAGTTATTTTGTGCGGATGCTTTACTTACGAATCTTCTGGGACTTCTAATGCATCTTAATGGTCTAATAGTGATACAAGAGCATTAAAAAAATACAACCACCTAGTCGTTCATAGTTTCTTTGATGTGGAGCCCCCATAATTGAAGAAAATACAAGAGTATTCATGCAGACTAATATTGTGACAGCTGATTTATCCTACAGGAGAAATCTGTGCAAGTCTCAGCAAAATTGCATGGAGAAGATGGCTGACCTGCATTTGCTGGAAGTGTGGCTTTCTAAACAGTAGCTTCATTAGAATGAAAGGAAAATAAGAGTGCAATTCAAAACCAATTTCAGTATGCTCATTTTGCTTGTAAACAGTAGTGGGTAGAATGGACAGAAATTGTCTCTGTTGTATGAGGATTTTTTCCTTCCCAGGAGCACCTGTTTGTACCTTAAGCTTTTTTACATTTGAAAATAGGATTTGTGAAGTTAGTATTAAAGGGCAGAAAGTGATGGCGAAAAGTGTGGGCGAGTGAGAGATTTTCTCTGTAAATATATTTGGTGGGGGAATGTCATCCTCCCTTTTTGAAATGGTCAATGTGGGACATTTGTTCCAAAGGCAACAGTGTGGTAGGACTGGTGATTCTCTCTCTACCTTGTAAAAAAAACCTGCTTCTTCATGTTCCTTACAATTCTTTTTCGTGTGGGTAGCAAAATCTTTATGCATTTTGTAGGGCAGATCTCGAAATAGGATCGGGAAGCACGAAGGAGGAGCCGTTGCTCTGGCTGAGCACCTAAGAGGTCCAAGATTGAAACTCAAGTGAACGGCTTGATTAAATCTTTAACTGAGCCTCTGAAATGCTGCTGCTAATCAGCCCTCGCAGCAGGCAATTCTAACGAAGTATAAGGCATGTGTCCCCCTTCCGTTCGTAGCCTCCTAACAGCTCTATGAGGGAGTTTGCTGCAGGTACCGTCTTCTTAGTGTCCATTCACACAGACCGGTCTTCCATGCAGTGGGAGTGTGAAATTGCTATCCACACCTTGTGATTTCTAGGGGCAACGACATGGCTGCAGGAGTCGCCCTGAGGCAACTACATCCTACATAACAGGGACAGCAGTCACATGAATATTACTGATTCTGATGCTCTCAAACACAGGCTGTCTCAAATATAAATTAAGATGTTTGTAGTACAACAAACTGCATCTTTACTCCGGTACTCCGGCCCCTCTCCCCACCTTTGTTCTTCCCACTACCCCCCCCCTTCCCCGCACCCTGGGGAACTGTAAAGCTGATTTTTTTTTACTTCTTTAATGCATCAAAGCCTTCTATTTGATTCATCAGGTTCATAAATTCAAGATCATGTCTGCAGCTTCTGTACTGTTCTTCTGAACCAGTGGTAAATTTACGACCTATTACTACCATCCTTTGGCATGAGGAAAGGTCGCCAGTCTGTCATTTACCGTTCATTGACTGTTATTTCTCCCAGAAGGTAGTATTTTCTTTAGATGCTCACTCTACAGTACCCATTTCTTCCATTCATACAGATGTTTATTTCTGTTATTTTTCTATGACATATCCATTCTACATTGAGACTATATCTTGAGTTTGCGAGAAGCATTTTCTTTGGGGGGGGGCATAGGTTTGTCTAAGGAAGGCACTCTCTCCTCCCTTCCGCCTAACCACAATAGCAAATTGGGCTTTGTGCTATTATACTGTGCGACTAAATATGTTTCTCAACTCTCATTGAGGCAGCTGTGACTCCCAGAGTAAATATGCTGGCAGAAGTTATGCATGGGATGTCCAAGTGAAGTTCAGTTCATGAGTACATGTGCATCCCCAATTGGTAGTTACTGCCCATCATCTTTAACATAGAACCATTATTTAAGTCTGACAGAATTGTTCCATCTGGGTGGGGAAGTGATTAAAAACAATTCAGAGTAAATTTGGTCAAACCGTGAACCTTGGGGATCACATGGACATCTTGAACAGTTCATACCATGTGTGTCCTTTATTTCCGCTCCCCCTTGCCATTTTTTACAATTCCCACCCAACTCCCCAGATGTTTAGGATCCAAATGATACTTAGAACAATGCAAGGGTGGGGAATGCCTGGAAACTGGGACCCAGCTTGGTAACAGAGAAATAAGATGCCTGGAGATTTGGTAGGGGAGGAAGAAGAGCCTAAATGCATAGCAGGCAGGATGGGATGTAGTAATGAATGTTGCTATTGGAGGTACCTCCTGGAAATTACCTAGTGGAGTTTGCCATTGGGCCTAGCAGGAACATTTGCTCAGCGGAAACTATATTGGACTGAATTCTGTGGATACGGAAAGCCTGGCTATAGCATTCTTTTATTTTTACTGAGTATGGCTCTGGCCACTTTAAAACACAGGCTAACATTGTATTCGAATTGCAATTAAATAGCAGATTATGGCACGGACTTTACATGGTTGCTTGGGGGTGGACAGCTGCCTTTGTTGAATTCCATCAGTAATTAAAGCTATTTACAATGCAATTTTCCTAATATTCGGCTGAGTTGCTGAAGCCAAAGTAAACATGCTTCAATCACTGAAAAAATGCTTTAAATGGTTTGGTGCACTGTGTGAAATGAAGTGATTTAAACTATCCTTCTATTATCTTTTATGTGGCCATTTGAAGTAGTACAGTTTGGCTTTAAAACGTTCTGCAAATTGCAGTCTCTCGTAGATGAAACTGACAGTTTAAAAAATAGCTTAAGATGCATGATGTGCACCTAGAGACCACATTTTATTGAGTCAAAATACTTTACAGAAAAACTAATGGGAACTATCAGACATACATCAGCCAGTAAGGGGAAAAAAGCCATATTGTTTATAGGCTTCGAGTTTCAATTTGTGTAAGGACAAAAGGCATTTTCAAAACACTTTACTGATTCTACACATGGCCCAAATGCAGGCCTAAGTGGGGTTGCCTATTAATGAAGGAAACAACTCCAGAAGGGACTGAGAATTCAAGGATGTTCCAGAGCTTTACAAATTCAAACCACACATGTTTTATTGTAAAGATGAATATACTTCCAAAATGAGAACAATGAATTGTACATCATGTACTAATAGTGTGTGTGTGTGAATTTGCTTATTAATTGGTGTGTTTTAAGAATATAGTAGGAGGGAAGGCAGCATGGTATACCCAGTCTCATCAGATCACAGAAGCTAAGCAGGGTCAGAACTTGGAAGGGAAACCACCAAGAAAGACCCTCTGCTTCAACAGGACTTTACCCACACACTCAGGAACATAGTGGCTTCTAGGGTTGTGTGCAGCGACAGCTGAATTGGCCATTCCAGGCTGATGCAGCCAGCTCCGTGCTGGAGGGGAGGGGAGGTGCGGCCGCTGGTGCAGGGCATAACTTGGCGCACGCATGCAGCTGCTACCGCGCACAACCCTAGGCTTCCACTCACTTGTTACTAGTTAACGGTTTTCTTGAAAAAACCCTTCAGTAAGAACTCACATACCAGCAGTCTGAGTTGGGGACAAATATCCCAGTGTCTAACCCAGGGGTAGTTAAACTGCGGCCCTCCAGATGCCCATGGACTACAATTCCCATGAGCCCCTGCCAGCATTTGCTGGCAGGGGCTCATGGGAATTGTAGTCCACGGGCATCTGGAGGGCCGCAGTTTGACTACCCCTGGTCTAACCAATCAGGAAATACATACAAATGAAAAGGTTCTGCTTTATGCACATTTTGTATGACCGTGTCCCTTTGACCTCCAGCAAATATTATGGCACGTTGACTGGCAGCTTTAACATCCAGAACGTAATCTTGATCAAATGTTAACTATATTCGAAGAAAGTTTCTCAACAAACACTATCGTTGCCCTCTGCCACTAGCGGTTTCCCAGACAGAACACAGGTTATCATTATTGCTTTAAATATTTGCAAGAGAGAAGTAATTCCAAAGGCAATACAGATAGAAACATTTATGAGAAATACAACTGCAGCCACTTCTTTAAAGCTGCCTCGTACGTCCTGAATTCCATTAGACAAAGCTAAATGAAAGTATGACACACATCAATAATACTTTGATTTAAAAATGTGAACTTAGTACAGGACATAATTTTGTTCGGTTTAAAAATCAACTAATAAATTTCAGTATCGATGGGCTTTCTTGAATGACGAAGCCTGCATGTTTGCATACAAATTCGGAGTTCAAAATGCAATTCTACTATGTTTATGCAGTGTACTTATAAAAACCCAATAATTCAGTGATTTTCAGCAGTGATAAATCAAAATGGGTTGCTTTGGCAAACAACTGCCCTCAGTCAAAACCACCATCAAAACAACTGTCTGCTGAACAGTTCCAATCACCACCATCGATACCACAATGCTCTTGGAACGTCAGGACATCACAGTTATCGTAATGGCCATTCTGATCCCAACACAAGTCTCCTCCGATGTGTTGGTCAGCATTTGATTGTCCTTCAGGTATCACATTCTCATAGCTGGGCACGTCCTTGTGCCCAAGAGGTTCAGTCCTTCCCTCTTCACAACCATCCAGCTGTTGATCGGCGATTACTGGGAACTGCAAACTGCCTTCTGTGGCAGAGAACTGCAATTCAGAATTCCTTGTGTTTTCTGTGAGTTCCAAGTCCAGCTTTTCTTCTGCTGTCTGCTGCTCTTTGGCGTTTCGTTTTGTCTTCAGAGATTTCTTGGCTTGCTTGTGATACCTTTCTTCTTTGGAGAATCTCCAGTGAAACTACAAACAGATATAGTTGTAAAGAGTATGTTAGAGAAATATTAAGGTGTTTAAATTCATTGCTGAATATTAATTTAATCAAATATCATAAGATGAGAGCTATTTTGTTTCAAAGAGGGGAAATTTTAGAAAAAGGCGCTCGCTTGCATGTTAGCTCTGCTGTCACTGTATGCTAAGCTGCTCAGAAGAAACGTAATCTTCCTAAGACTGAACCTTTTGATCTGCTTACTTTTTAAAATGTATGAGCCGTGATTCACTAACTCTGATGCACCTACAGATCCCAATGTGCTGGTATTCTTCTGTAATGTTATGTGAGCCCCAGAAAGTTTAGTACGCTAAAAATTATGTACAGACATGGACTATTTCCTTTGTTGGTGAAAATGTAGAGTTCTTACACATGCAGGTCTTTGGACCATGCCCCAAACCAGGCATGAAGCTTTCCCTTTGTGAATGCTGCCCTTCTATATATTTCAGTTTCAAACAGTGAGGCAATAATCCAACGTATCATGATATCAGTTTCAAACTATGGTGTGTGGAATAGTATGAGGAAAGGGGGAGTGGAAGAAGATATTCTATGATACACCTTTTCAATAAGTCTGCCTACTAATGGATACACAGCCTACTTCACTGAGTTAATATTACACCCCAGAAATATACTGTGATGGGAGGAGTTCTTGCCTGGTATGCAGACAAGTATATGAAAATAAAAGGAAGTGTACAATTTCAAAACTAGCAGGTGGACACCCCTTGCAGATTGTAAAATGAAGTCCCCCCCAAAAAAAATTCCTGACCATTCTGTATTTTGGAGGCATTCCAAACCTCGAGGCTCACGTTTGTTTCTAAGAATTTAATCATATTTGCAAGTTTTTCCTAAGCATGTAAAAGCTTTTGAAACTAATCTGGGCTTTTATCTCTGATAATAGAAGAATGTTTACAAAGGAGACGAATTTCAGATAGGACATGTTCAATATCAGTTCTTCCGTGCTGTGTGCATTTTCAGAAAAATAGGTTTCATGCTGCAGTTAAACCATGCACATTTAAGAAACAGAAACAAAAATGTTTCATGAAAATTACATGACCTGATTTGGTATAGCTACATATGAACATATGCATTTTTAAAAATGTACAGGCAGATAAATGCAACGAATAGCAAAGCCTCTTCTGAACCATTCAGATCAAGTAGAGTAGGCAAAGGGTGAGTGACAGCAATTAAACTACTCCACAGTTACACATGGAATCTAAAGGGGACTGCCAAGTCATGCGTTAAGGTGGCGTATTGTAGGGAGGGGGCATCTAATATAGCCCAAGAGATCTTTCTCTTTCTGCTGAAACTCCTCTGTGTATTTTACTATTTTGCTTTCGATTAAGAACTCAAGTCATAGTTCAAAAGTGTTCAGCAGATCTTCTGATCACAGCAATGTTAAACAAACTGCTCCTACTGATGTGGAATATGAAAGCTTTGCCAAGACAAACACATAGAGCAATTCAAGGCCATATACCTTAGACTGTTTCTTCTTGATTTTCTGGGGCAGGAAGGGTCTCTGAAGAAAGACAATCTGCTTAGTGGCTAACTTCCCATCCCTACAAGAAACCAAAATCCTGAGAATAAGGTTCCATTCGCCAGCACTAAACTTTCAGATGCATGGTACATTTTGCAGCAGAACACTTAAATTGATTTGAGAAGATCCTTCACCAGCCTGAGAGGGAGTGGAAACTGTCTGGTCTCTTTTGTACTCAAGCCTACTCTGAAACAACTGAGGCAGCAGTACCCATCAGCACTGTCCATCTGTCAAAATATTTCTGGAACATAAATATAAGCTCTTAATAAGGTTACCAGAAAAGCCAACGAGAGTGGTGCTTTCCCACAGTTGTGGATATTAGCCCAGAAAATTTACAGGTCAGCTGCAATGCTGGCTAGTGTTCCATTGGGTGTGTATAAAATTCAGACTGAAGCCAAGTCAGCAATCAAATATAGGACCAAAGATTCAACTGGTCATTCCTAGGAGCCCTTGTGCAGCCTCACGTTAAATACTGTGTGTTGTTTTCGTTACCATGTCTCAAAAAGGGCATTGGGAAGTTTGAAAAAAGAATTCTTCAGACTTACATAGATGCCTTTCAAAGTGGATTGGACAAATTCATGGAGCAGAGGTCCATCAGAGACTACCAGCTGTGATAACTAAGGGGAATCTCCAGGTTCAGAGGCAGAAAACCTCTGAATAACAAGGCTAGGTGACATTACGTGAAGGTTTTGGTCTCTATGGCCCGTTGTAAACAACTACTGTGTGAAACAGGATGCTGGACTGGGTGGGCCATTGGTCTGATCCAACAGGACTCTTCTTAGATGCTTGTGGGAAGGCTTCCTGGCAGCAGGGGCTACATACCCAAAGTGGTTGAAGCAACAAGGAGGCTGAGAAACAAAGACGTCAATGTACAAAAAAGGTCATTACATAATGCTATTGCTGTTCATTTGAACTGGTTTTGAGAGGTGATTGGGAATATATTTTTTCCAACTCAAGGTTATTTGTAGCAGTTGTGTCATGAAAGAGACCCATGTGGGGCACAGTGTTCTATATGATTCAACATGTATTTTGATTATAGGTAAACACACCCTCAACAGGCCAAGTTCTTAATGCTTGCCAAATTTGCATGACCAATTACATTAACCAGTAGTTAGAATGCCCGCATAGATCAGTACTAAGCAGAAAGCTATCTCCAGAGGAAAATTTAGAACACAGATGTATCTGATGAAGTGAGCTCAGACTCACAAAAAGCTTGTGCTGAAATATATTCTGTTCATCTACAGAGTGCTGTAGTGTGCTACTACAAACTAAAATTGCTACCTATCTGGAATTTCCATATTAATCTGCAATGAATACGAATACATTGTAAGTTCTTCTGGCACCTGAAAAATAACATATTTTTCATGAACTAGGACCCACTTTGTAAGAGATATTTGAATGCCATGACCCTTCTTGCCCCATTTCTTACACATTTCTCTCTACACCCAGTCCTGCAAAGGTAGGATCCCACTTAAAGCAAATTACTAGTTTAAAAGATGGTAGGATGGGTTATTTTTAAATAAATGGTCACTCCAGCAGGGCGTTGGGGGACAGCATTCTGTGAGAAGAACATATCTGCTCTCTAGCTGAAAGGCATCTGAGAATGGAACCAGGGCATTTCTGCTTTGTTGACCATCTTCAAAAGAACAGGAAAGCTAAAGGATCAGTAATATAAAGTAGGGGTAGTCAACCTGTGGTCCTCCAGATGTCCATGGACTACAATTCCCACGAGCCCCTGCAAGCATTTGCTCTGATATAAAGGATCTGGGGGCAGGATTTGTAACTTCAGCATGGATATGCTACATTGCCTGCCACAGGTCTCCCTCTGCTTTACTGACAAGACCAAAAAATGATAAAAACGGTTCAACATTACTGCTACAGGCTAGACCAGCGGGATAAGCAAGGAAGACTCTCTGACTGACTTCTGTACTTGGGGAGAAGGCCATCTCTTCACAGTACCTGTTTATCTTTACAACCGGTGTGGGAAGCACACAAGTCAGTTGCCAGCCATACACGGCAAGAGAGTTCAACAGGGGAATGTAATCTGCCTGCACATGAGCCCCCTGGGGAAGAGAAATTAAACCATTAGAGTTAACATGAAAAGTGAAACCATTCTGTAAAACGTTGTTTATTAATGGGTTAGATCATTTCTGCAATTTCAGCAAAACAGGAAAAAGAAATTAATATTGCAAAACAAAAGGGATGAAGGGTCATTTTTCAGTTCTTGCTGAAGGGTTAAATAATTTTGTCTAAACAGTAGAAACACATTTCTTTCCATGCTCTAAAACCTTCCATGTGGCAGCTGATGAATCAGATCAACAGGGCTAATTCATTTTGTTTTGCGGGAGATCCCCTGGATGAATGGCCTCCCGGAATATTAGCTGAAAGAGAACAATTACCTCCTTCCAGACAAAAGGGTATTCAAGCAGTACAAAATCCAGCTATGCTCACGTAGGACCAATTCTGCTCCTGACTATACAAGGAGTAGCCGTTGAGTAATTCAGTTAAAGTGAGGCTTGCCACTCAGTTTACACCAGTTCAGCCCAGAGAAAAATTGCTCTTCTGATTTCAAAGTAGCTCATGGTGAGTTAAACAACATTATGTTGGTAATGAGCCCATGTTATTTGCATCTAGCAGCAATGAATACCAGTCATTTTATTCTTTGTTTGTCATTCTTCAGTCTATATGTAGGTAAGACCAAAATGGTACCTTTTAAGAATCTGGCTCCGTAAAATTCTCTATTGCCAATTCTCTGTTGCTCAACATGACCAAATGATGCTCACAGAAGAGTAAATGGTAGTCATGGCAGACTGCCAGAGAGCTCTAATATTAAATCCGTGGATTCAGCAAAGACACAGACACTTCAGCTCCAAACAACCAACACTTTACTAGAACTAGAAAACACTGAACACAGACAGACAGTACTCTGGAACTTATATACATACGCAAGCCTCCCACCATGACATGTGACTAGCCATTAACTGAGGCCTGTGATTGGTCCATAAGTCTATTCTGTGATTGGCTTAAGAGCCAGCAAATCCTAAACAAGGGCTCAGGATCCCAATCTTAGGTCCAAGCTCAAAGTCTCTTGAAATACACAACACCCCTCCCCCTCTTAAGTTTGAACATACCAATTGGCATGGAGCGAAGGTTGCTGCTGGATTTATAGCAACCTAGCAGTTACACTGTCCTGTGCATCAGTGACCTCTGTCATTAGTGGCTCTGGCGATAGAATGCTCTCCCTGATGAGGTGGTCCTTATATGACACTTTTCTATACCCGAAGGCGTCTCAAATCGCCTTCCCTTTCCTCTCCCCACAACAGACACTCTGTGAGGTGGGTGAGGCTGAGAGCGCCCTGATATCACTGCTTGGTCAGAACAGCTTTATCAGTGCTGTGAGCAGCCCAGGGTCATCCAGTTGGCTGCATGTGGAGGAGCGGGGAATCAATACCACTCTGATACCACTGGAATTAGCAGGAACTATTGAAGAAGCCTTATTGCCCAGAGGCCAGACAATCCTGAAACTACTCCAAACAATTTCCCCCCCACGGATATTTAATACAGAAGCAGAAAACACTCATCTGAAACAAGACAAGAACTGGCACAATCACCATTTAAAGACAGTTATGTGAAGATGAGGGACTTGCCAAGAAATGACCAGTATTAACACAGCTATGACCCATTTCCTCTAAAGCAGGGGTAGTCAACCTGTGGTCCTCCAGATGTCCATGGACTACAATTGGTAGCTGAAAATGGACTGCAAATGCTGGCAGGGGCTCATGGGAATTGTAGTCCATGGAGATCTGGAGGACCACAGGTTGACTACCCCTGCTCTAAAGCACAGATTATCTCTTGACAGCCATTATAGGGGAGCCTGCAGGACCCTATATCAACTTACTCTCGGATAGATTTCTTTCCTCTTCCTGGTTCTTCTACCAGCCCAGAGAAGGAGCATCCTTATTACCAAGGAGCGCCACCCACTTCTATCACAGCATGCAACCAGATGTCAAAGCCAGAGAAATTTGTTCTGGCAACTGTTGGAAGCATAAGAACCCTTGACTTCTGCAAAACCAAATCACTTTTCTGCTGCAGTGTCACAGCTGGTTTTCCATTCAGGTTCTCATTGCACTGCTTTTGGTTACACAACAAAAATGCTGGGGAGGGGCTGTGGCTCTGTGGTAGAGTATGTGCTGCAGTCAGGTGGTAGGTTGATAGGGTAGTTTTATGTATTTAGTGTAGGGCAGCCAGATACACTCGTTTTAGTATAGATGTAGTACAGAACAGCCAGATAGAAGAAGCAGAAGAGTTGGTTCTTATACACCGCTTTTCTCTACCCAAAGGAGGCTCAAAGCGGCTTACAGTCGCCTTCCCTTTCCTCTCCCCACAACAGACAACCTGTGAAGTAGGTGAGAGAGCCCTGATATTACTGCCTGGTCAGAATAGCTATATCAGTGCCATGGCAAGCCCATCATCACCCAGCTGGTTGCATGTGGAGGAGCGGGGAATCAAACCCAGGTCGCCAGATTAGAAGTTCACACTCCTAACTACTACACCGAGCTGGCTCTAATGAGGAAGTAAGTGTTGGCCACATCCATTAATAGTTTATTAACTATTTATATATATTTTTATATAAAATGTATACTACACTTTTCTGCTCTAAGCATGGCCACCAATACGGTTAACAGACTAAAAACAAACATAATAAAGCATCTTAAAACCCAAGAAAATCCAGCAGTAAATGACTGCTATATGGCAATGACAGCGCAACATCCAACCATGTGTGGAAGCATCACGGATGCTGGCTTGGTGGCCACAAAGTCATTTTTTATGGACAGATGACATTCTGAACTCTATCACAACTGAAAACTATTTGAATGTATTTTACGGAGTTTGTTAAAATGGTGATTTCTCACAAGGCAAATCTATAGTGGGAGCCTGATTTTTTCAAAGCTCAGTATAAATGAAGAGCAAATGCAAAGACAAAAGCTTGAATTTTGACGAAAGCACAGTGGCAGGGAGGAAGAAAAGACAGTGTGGCTGATCTACAAATCAAAGGGAGAGACATTTTCTTCTGTGAGAGAGAGCAAAATTTTAATGAACTCGTTCCCCGTTTTCCTGCAGTTGATAAGTAATCTCTGATCACACCTTGAGTGTCAAAAACCAGACCCTGTTGAGAAGGCTGTTTTCTGTCTTGCAGCAGATAAAAAGAACTCAATTTTACTTATGATTTTGCTGTTTGTTTTCCCCCCACTCTCTCATTCTCCGATAGCCTAGCTCATTAGAAAAACTAGAAAGCTTTGCAATTTGAAAAATAAGTGGGAAGAAATATCTAGGCCAAGCTAGCATAAAGAAAACAACCTGTATTAGCAATTTTCTCTCTTTTTGCTCTGATTGTAGACTTAAAAAAAAAAAAAAGACTAAAGAAAGCAAGGTCCACAGTTGCTCTAAGATGGAGACAAGCTCATTTAAAGCATTTTTAACCATCTATGGATGAATTACATAGCAGCTGCAGAATTTATATAATTTTAAAGTCTCAAAGGATGCCGCATCATCTAGTCCAGCCCTTTAGATGTTGAAAAAGATAACCTGTATTTGAAATAAAAACTGCCACTTGAAAACCTTTATGGAAGGAAAATATACAGGAAGCTGAACACGTGGACATTGAGGATTGTGATTATCAGTCTTACTAAAGAAAGAAGCCCAATGAAGTTAGGAGTTCTGACCTGACTTGCCACCATCTTCCAGACACAGATTCTAACAGGCTGTAGTTTATAGCACAGGAAGGACTGTGTTGTGTGTTCTCTTTAATAAAGCAGAATGGAAGGCTTTAGAAACAAGATTTATATACCCGAGGAAAGCTGCCTATATGGAAAAAATATAAATATACTTCATATATACCCCCAGGCCTTATTTGATACCTGATTAATCCCCATAGAAGAGTGGCCTTTTAAAATTTAAACATCTTTCTAGAAAAAGGATCCCCCCCCCCCCCAGGCTTATCATTATGCATACTTGTACTGGAAGAAAACCGCAAATTCTTTTGATGCTGTTCATAATAAACCCAATGCTTCAAATACTGCAGCATTACTATAGGAAGGTTGAAAATGGCTATCCTTCACAACACAGTAAAATGTAATTTTGCAGTGTCTCCTCCCTCTTAATAGTGGTAAAGCTGCTGCTGGACACAAATATAAACTTGCAAGTTTCAGTTAGAGGAAAAACTTGTGCTTACACTGAAGCTTGAAAGAGAATATCTAAATCACATTAAGATACAAGGAATTTTCCAAAAAGCTACAAGGAGCTAGAATAAGAGGATGTTTTCACATATACGATTAGGAACTCGAGAGCTGCTCCCATTTGGTACAATCCCACAACTATGTAGACAGGCCAATTGCAAGGGTCTGTCCAACCTGAATGTGGCCCTTCTCACTGTGGGTTGTAACAGTTTTCCCCATGCAATACTGGGACCCACCCAGGTGGCTGCATCATTCAGTTGTGTGGACCCAAGAAGAATACCTTTAAAAAAAAAAAAACTAGTCCAATCCTGGGGCTGAATTGGCTTTTCTTGCAGTAGAGTTTAAACTTTACTGCAGGAGAAGCAGATCTCAGATCTGCATACACTGGGGAGGCCTCTGAAGAGTTCAGCTATTTATAAATGACCACTCCCTACATATTGATTGTTGAACCTCCTGGGGTCTTCTAAAGTACTTCCGGCTCCAGTGATATGAATGAAATCTCGGACAGGCCTATGCGTCTTTATTTGGTTTTGGTACAGTGGCCACATAGTAATCTGGAACATGGCACACAGATCCTGCCTGTGATGGCTTCTCCTGCAGCACAGTTTCAGCTGTGTTAGAGGAGAAGCTGGCCTCAGGATCGGTTGTGCCGCAGCTACTAGATTATTCCATGTAGCACAGCAGCTTCTGGGGCTGACTTCTCCTGCAGCCTGGTTTAAACCAGGCTGGCAGGCTGTACTAAAAGCTAGTCCCAAGCTGTGCCAGAAGAAACAGTCTGCTCCCCTCAGCACAACTGATCCTCATGCCATCTTCCACAGTCTCTTTAAACTTTAAAGAGACTATACTACAAGCCTGAGGAATAGATTTTGCTTATTAGTACTGAAAATTTCACACAAGAAAAGACACTAAACCTATGAAACATTACCACCAACAACACCACAATAACCCCCCAATAAGAAATAAAAACACCCCCCCAATAAACAAAAACATACAATGACAAAAACATTTTTTTTTTGATCCACCACTGGTAATTCCCAAAATTATCTGTGATTTTCTTTGGATTCCCCCCCCCCCCAGTTTTCCTGAGAAAACTGAGATATATTTGGGGAGCTGATAAGAATACTGATAAGACTTTTGGGGGGTATATTTTTGGCTCAGGTAGATCCAAATGCACATCTCTACTCCATGCATATCGGTCTGTATGCAAATATTTGCTGTGATTTTGCAGATGGTAAGCAGGGCGAATAAGACACACTGAAACAAGGGAATCCTGGCTTCCCGTCCTGTGATGAGTGACTGTGTGTAGCCTCTTAAACCATAGAATCATAGAATCATAGAGTTGGAACGGTCCATAAAGACCATCTAGTCCACCCCCTGCTCAACGGAGGATCAGCCCAAAGCATCCAAGAAAATTGTGTATCCAACCTTTGCTTGAAGACTGCCAGGGAGTTCACCATCTCCTTAGGCAGCCTATTCCACTGCTGAACTACTCTGACTGTGAACATTTTTTTCCTGATATCTAACCTATATCGTCGTACCTGTAGTTTAAACCCATTACTGCACGTCCTTTCCTCTGCAGCCAATGGGAACAGCATCCTGCCCTCCTCCAAATGACAACCTTTCAAATACTTAAAGAGGGCTATCATGTCCCTTCTCAACCTCCTTTTCTCCAGGCTGATGCCAAGATGCCAATGCAAGATGCCAATGCAACCTACCAAGTCACTTACTTTTTGTGCTCAGTGCTTGGAAAAAATCTGTGGAGCAACATCCAAATAGGTGATGTTAAAAAATTGTGTGGTTGCTGTTAGCATCAAAAAGTCACTACTGGCAAGAATCTCTTCTATGAACATTTCAAAAGGTAAAAAGGCCTCGCATGCAAGCAAGCATGTTTGATGGAGGGAATAAAAATAATAATGAATCTGGCCTGCCAAAACTAACTTAGTGAAAAATATTCTCAGAAATGTATTTACATCACTTGTGTATTCCAATGAATGAAAAGATGATTCAGAAGTTAATGGTTTTTCCATCCCATTTGTTGATTATTTCCATAAGCATCTGTGGGTGCTTTTTTAAGAAGCTTACCACAGAATGAGAAAGTCGCATCTGTGAGTCTTCTACAACATAATTCTCATTCTAAACTACACTAAATAGATTTAGAAAAGTTAAAGATGAAAGCCTTTTTTCCCCTAGTATTTGGCTATGAAAGCCAAGCTAGGGAGCCTGGCAAGGTCATTTACGTCTTAAAGTAAATTCCAGGATTTTTGGATTGTTTGTGAAATCACACTTGGGTGCTTTTCTTGCAATTGTTTAGCCCTCACTCTTCTCCCTTGTGCACCTGGAAAGTTGCACATTAATAAATTAGCTGGATTTTGAAACTGCAAAAGCCAGCTTGTGGGGGACTAAGGTAACCAAATGCACCTGGAGAAGCCACAGGCATAGCAGAACATAGACTGTGGTTCAGTTCAACCTTAGTTTTGTATACCGCTCAGCATGGACTAAGGATTTCTGCACTCCGTCTGAGTAATCTATGCCAACTGTAATACACTGTGACTTCTAAAATGGAACAAAGCATCTTACTACTGTTCTGTATGTGGGTCTGCTGAGGGCTGGGATTGAGGTCTGAGACAGGATCCAATCTGCCTGATCCTGTCACTTTAAATCAATCAGTGCTTATCTAGCCAATCAATTTAAATACCGTATTTGCCACCGCATAAGGCGACTGGGCGTATAAGACGACCCCCCAACATTTCCAACATTCCACTCAAAATATAGAGTTTGTTACATTACATTACAGTACTGTGGGCCACTATGGACAGCTATGTCTATCCCAACTGAAGTGCACCCGGCGTATAGGATGACCCCCCCCCACTTGGAGGCATGTTTTTCAGGGGGGGAAAGTAGTCTTATACGAAAGCAAATATTGTAATTCAATGCTAAACTGGCTAATTCCACTCACAGGCAGGGAAATCTATTGTCTGCTCTGTATATAAGTTGGGGTTTTCTGGGGAATTTCTCAGTCTTGTCGCCTGCTACAACATGTACTTACTGCTAAGATCACCAATAAAGAACATATTTAACACTACTAAAGTTTTAGCTAAGTTTTCAGCCAATTCAGTTCTGAGAGCTAAAAACTGCTTTTACAACTCTATGTACACATCCGAGATATAACCCTAAAAGACCTCAATTAAACGAATCTCAGCTAAAATATATAGTTCCAAAATAAGTCCGAAGTGCTCATTCCATTATAAAAGGCTATGGGACTAACTACACATATTTTCCCTGGAAATTTCCCAAAATCATGGGTGGAAAGATGGGCTGTGATATTCCACACTTTCCCTGTGTGTGGGCCTGATTTGGACCCAGAGAATGACGTGTGGAGGGAGAAAGCTTGGACCTACCCCCATGCACTATTTTTCCAATTGGAAATTATTCTGAGCTTTCAATTTGCCCCAGTGGGGAGAAATGTAATTCAACAGTGCAATGTGAAACACCCACAACAGGGCAAATAGCACCCTAGAACATTTCAGCTTCAATAAACAATGCAGGGGGAAGGTATAAATCCATTCTCTCCAGCATTGTGGTTCCAGTCTGAATAAGACCTGCATTTACCTCTGAATTATTCTCTCAGAAAAGCAGGAGACCTCCTGCTCCCACTGCTGTTACCCATCAATTCCCCAGCAAAATGGGGGAGGGGTGATCAGTGTGCTTTTTGCCATGACCCAGAAGTGATGTCTTTATACTGGTTAACACTCTAGTATTCGGTCCAACCATGGAGTTTTGGATGAATGTTAGAGTGTCACCCCCAGACATCATGCCATTTAGAAGTGACATAATTGCTCTGGAGATACCAACCCCCTCCTTCCTTCATAAGTTCACACTTTCCCTCCTTCCCATCAGTTGTCAGACCATGCCTGAAAACCCTACTTGGAAAGCATGTACTTTACAAGGCATTTCCCAGAGAGACAGCATAGAAATGTTCAACATAAATAAAAAATAAATCTTATGTTTTCCCAGAGACACCCCTGGGTCTGATGAAAACATAGATTCTCTTTATTTAGAACATTTCTGTGCTGTCTCTCTGGGGAATTCACCTGAATATTTTTTGTTGTTGTCAGCCATTCAGTCGTGTCCCACTCTTGGCAATCCCATGATGCAGCTGCTGTCATGATCTTTGATCCTGCACCACCTCCCTCAGTCGTGCAGTGTTCTGGCTGGTGTCCTTTTCAACTGCATCCAACCACCACACCCTCTGTCGGCCTGATTTCCTTTTTCCACTATCCAATCCTAGCATAATTGCTTTCTCCGTTGAGCTGGATCACATGATATGGCCAAAGTAAGTGAGCCGGAGTTTCGTGATTTTGCCTACCAATGATATAGCAGACTTTATGTGCTGTAATATTTTCTTGTTTGTGACTTTTGCTGTCTATGAAACCCGCAGAAGCCTTCTCCAACACCAGATGGACTTGTGTAAAAGGTTTCTGCTTTTGTGTCACCCGGAGAAGAGACTTCCACAAATCTGAGGCAGTCACACAAGAACATTATTATAACATTATTAAACAACCAATATGTGCACATAAAGAAGAACCACCCATGCAGACAGGGATTAGCTTTAGGTTTTCCGACAGACATTCACACTGGTGAAGTGACAAACTACTAATGGTTAAATGGTTTGTTTCTTAACCAGTGTAGAAAACTGGCAAAAAAAATCATTTGGGCTATGTAAACATGGCTTTTTATTGCACATGTTCAGCATTTCTTCAGGATCACAGCTCTTGCCTATGGCTTCTCCAGATACATTTGGGCAACCCAAAGCTGGCTTCTGCAGTTTTAAAATCCAGCTAATTTAATAATATGCAACTTTCCAAGTGCACAGTGGAGAAGCATGGGGGGCTAAAAAATTGGAAGTAAATCACCCAAGTGTGCTTTAGCAAACAATTTGACATCTATCATACCCAGAATGGACCTTTCTGGGGTCAGCTGCATCCTGCTACTTTCATTATAGGAATGGCCAGTTTAGAAGCCAGAGCACAGAATTTTTCTTACAGCATTTCCATCACATATTGCTTCTTAACTTCTTCTACCACACAAAATAGGGACTGTGATGGTTCATAATAGGTGGAGTCAGCACTGTATAGGATATGTATGTAAACCGCCACAAGCCAGTATTTCTGGAAGTGGCAGTATATAAATACGATTATAAATAAATATACATAAAATATAGTTGTGTCATACTCTGGGAGCAGAAAGTAAGTGTACTGTTAAGTTCTTCCTCTCCCATACTGGGGTTTGGGCCCACCATGCCCTCCAGGAAGCAATGAATCAGACCCCTGGGCCCACTCTTTGCAGCCAGCCTCCCTTATCTGGACCATGCAGGAAAGGTCCAGCTTGTCTCCCAGACCCTACCAGAACTGCTCTTTACCCCACAGACTCCCCAAGTGCCCTCCACACCAGGTGTGGGATGTTCAGGGTTTCCTGTAATGGCCATTCTCCCAGGGGCTTCCCTCCCTTTGCCCTGTCTTACTCTACCCCTTCACAGTCCAGCCCTCCCAGCCTCATTGCCCCCTGAGAGGCTGCAGTCTCATGTGTCACCCATTTGGGTGGTCTAGCCAGTCATACAGATCAGCTACACTGCTTTCAAGCATCCAAAATCCAGCCTATTCAGAAATCCATAGGTCTTAAACTTGATTTAATATAGTGCCAGTTCACTGTTTTCCTAAAAGACAAAACAAGTCCTACCTTCTTTTTTCCCCCTGAACTAAGTAGAAGAGTTTCAAAGTCAACATTTGTGGTTTCATCACCACCTCCAGAAGTGGGAATTTGGTGTTACATCACCATTTTCCATTGTGCAATCCATAAATAACTAGGTTAAGCATTCCTTATCAAGTAGTTGCAGGAAGATTAAACAGTTGTGTATCCCAGGCTTAAGGTGGAGATGTGTAAAAACCTTTGGTAATCAAGAAATTTCTGTGCAGTTCTGTAGAACTGGGTATATAAATTACCTGCCGTACCGCTTAAGAACGTAGACAGTGTTTTTTTTTCTTATTTTAATTTACTCATGATCACCCTTCGCATTCTACATTATACCAACTCTTCTATTTCTTGCAAGGTGAAATAAAGGACCTTTAAACTGTATGCTGAGCTCAAAGAGACTATGGTGAGAATGATAAGAAAGGAGAAGTTATTTTTACGCAGAGTGCTGTTTAGTATTATACCAACTATTTAGTGCAAACACCCTATACAACACCCCATATAAAAAAAATACTCCACTGTATTCAAATAGCAACACACTCAGGAAATCGCTGCCAAACTACATAGTTACATTTCCTAACAAGGATCTTTGTAAAAACCGACATTTGGCGTTCTGGATATTCCCCAGGTGGAACTGCAAACACAAAGAACTCACAAGCCTTTTAAGACACAAACCCAGAGGAGATACAGCTCGGCTATCTTCAGCTTTTCCTTCCAGCTAAAAGGAGATGCCCCTAAAGGGCAAAACCTCAGGTTGCTCCCAGCAGCTTTCTAGGTCACCTTTGAGCAACACGCAGAGCCTTTCAAGGGGCTGAATTTCACGCTCATCACCTTTCGCTCCCTGCTGGTCTTCACATGCGTTATGTGATGTGCTTACAGACATCAAACCGAGTTGATCAAACCCAAACTCACTGCCCATTTAACGTATCAGGACTGAAGGCCAAATTGAAGCTGCCTCTTCACAGACACTTCCAGAAAGAACAGCAACATTACCATATCCCATTCAAATTTTCCCTTCCTTGTCAATCACAGGCACTACTTTATGAATGCCACGCAGCAAACACAATTACACAGCGGTTTTGTTTCCACTAGGCAATCTGCCACTTGATTCTGCCGTCTCAACCGTTTTGGGGAAGTATATTCTTAACCCATTTCAAAATACTGGAAATGCACAGCAGCTACACAAAAAATAAAATAAGTTACACGCAGTAAGAACTAAACAGAGTAAACCACTACTGTCACTGCTGCCAAAATCCCTTAAGTTATGAGATCTATTTTCAGAACAAGATGTCAGCTCAGGAAATAGTGCTTTGTCAACATACTTCAGTGCTTAGTTTTAGCAGGATACCCATCACCTTGCAAAAATAATGATCTTCCTCACTGGGGCAATAAACCATGACAACATTAGAAATGAGGGGGGGAAAGGGAAGTCATGCAAGCAAGGATTAATCAGAGAACCACCTGGTACCCCAGCATAAGGCACGTTAAAGCCACCAGAGAAAACCCAAGGCTGGATCCCATGAAGTCTAGCAGAAATACTGTGGCCCAATCTATTGAGTTAAAATAACTGCACAACAGAAAGCCAGGATATTCTAAAAGCCCTTGCTCGGGAGGCAGGCATGCATGCCATTGCTTGTTCTGAGTTTAAACAGTTAAATAACTCAGGGCTACTGCATCCTGTCTATTGGTTGGCAAGGACCACATGCTGTGACAGCTGGAAGGTTTACATCCTCTAAACATGGACATTTTGCACACATACTGAGTTCACCAGAGGGTTCCGTTACTTACACATGGGAAGCTGCTCTATTATTGGAAATTAAGCATGCCAAGTCCTTTGTTGAAACAAAGGTATCCATTTCTACTCAAAGGACTGTACACAGTACACATTCTAATTGCATATAACAGAATCCACAGTCCTGGTGATACACAAGGAGAATTGGTTTGTAAGAGAAGTCCATGAGTTTCATCTATAGAATAAGAACAGGGAAAGGAACACAGAAGGAATTATGTCTCGTATTTAGTCAGGGATCCATTATGAAGTCAGATCCTATGAGGAGTTAAGAATACCACTGAAATAGGTGAAGTTCAGTGGTTAGCTAGTTAGAGATGTATTTAAAATGGGAGAAAGGTGATCCATCAATGGTCTGTGAGTTTAGCCAAATGGTTCTGGGGTTCTGATTTCTAGACTCTGCAGATAAAACCATTCAGACATTATTTATTTTGTATTTATTGCTTACTGGCAACTTTACATTTTTTGTTATTAGCCTAATTACATCTCATTTCAATTGCTCTCTGTATAAAAGCTTTTATGAATGCAATTGAATTAATATGTTTTCTCTTTTATTACTTGTTATTTATTATTACAGTTGTTCTTTTCTTGCGATGAGTAACCTTGGCCTTCTATTCTGTGCTACTGGCTAACTATGATAAAAAAAATGGAGAAGGAAACTCCACATAGTATGCAGCACTAGTATTCCTGGAGCTATACAGGGAAAAGCAGGTATCACATGCCATTTTTAAAAAAAAGGAATGACATGTTTGATGTCCCAACTATGCACTTAAGTATTATGCCGATTAAAAGAAGCCCTGAGAGACAAATGACCTGCAAAGTGCATAGCAACATTCATGACATTGTTTGTAACCAATACATTGATTCTCAGTAGCTCTAAAAGCTTTGAAAGAGCACAAAGATAACCTGATTGGCACAACAAAGTCCCCCATTTTTAATGCTGTATGTGTTTTAATGCTGTTATGTGTTACATATAGGAAAATGCATGTATATTGAGCCAGTGAAATGTCTCTATACATACCTAACTGAAGAATTTTAAAAGTTCACTTTACATATATCAGTCCAAAAATTAAAAAAAAAATAGGCATCTTAAAGACCCAGCATTAGATAGCTCACTGGCACAACATGAAGCTTCATAGGAGTTTTACCCAGTTGTGTAAATGTTCTAAGGTTGTGGTTTGTTTTTATTTTATTTTCTATTACAGTTAAAGCACCTGTAGGAAGTTTCACCTAGGACTGGAAGATTGTACAGGAGGCGTTTACACACAGACACACACCTGTATCTCCCCCCTTCCCCCCAATGGAGAGAAAAAGCAGTTTGGAGATCTTGATAAAGAACATTTCCTGCAGAGAAAGAGATGAGTGTCATGTGTCTCCCTTGCCCTTGCCCATGAGCCTCCAATCCAAAATGAAGCTTCTCCCGGCTGCTTGGGAAAACGAGACCTTGGGGGAAAACACTCACACAACTGAGTATCACCTGTAATTTAATCCTTCAAAATGGCATGAGAAAACTAACAAGATGGAAAACTAACATCTTCAAGCCACTTCAGTGGTTTCAGAAAGGGATTAATGAGATGTGACGACAGAGAGATCAATGAATGGATGTCCCACTGTTTTTAAATTGCACACAGCAGCAAAAGGAGGCACCCGATTCAGATGGGGCTGTGGCACATGGGGGGGGGGGAGAAGAGTTTCTTCTTATGCTATTGTTGCAATCTCAGTCCCTTCCCTTGTTACAATTTGCCCTGAAGAAAGCAAACAGGTGTCTGTATATTTTCCCACAGGGCAGAAAGCAGTCCAGGGTGGGTGGGGGCAAGGAGACTGAGATTGGGAGGGGGTGGGAATTAGGGCAAACAAATTCTTCTCCTGTGCTGGTGCCCTGATCCAAATTGGGAGCATCTTTAATGAATGTTTGTCATTTTTTTTAAAGTAGCAAAACCATTAACAGATCTCCCACCAGCTCTATACTGCTCTCTTAGACATGAATCATTTGGGGCTGTTAGGAAAATAACTAAGGAAATATTAAAAGCAAAGACTCATAAGGCACGTTCAAAACTAATGCACTTATTGTGGCATAAACTTTCATGAGCCAGTGCTCACTGTGTCTTACATGCATCTGACAGGGTAGATAAAGGTAAAGGTATCCCCTGTGCAAGCACCGAGTCATGTCTGACCCTTGGGGTGACGCCCTCCAGCGTTTTCATGGCAGACTCAATACGGGGTGGTTTGCCAGTGCCTTCCCCAGTCATTACCGTTTACCCCCCAGCAAGCTGGGTACTCATTTTACCGACCTCAGAAGGATGGAAGGCTGAGTCAACCTTGAGCCGGCTGCTGGGATCGAACTCCCAGCCTCATGGGCAAAGCTTTCAGACGGCTACCTTACCACTCTGCGCCACAAGAGGCTCTAGAGACAGGTAGATACTGGCTCACAAAATCTTATGTGACAATACTTTTGCTACTGCCAAAATTACCTGTTTTTCTGGCTGCAGGAAAGGCTACCCTGATGGAAAAATATTGTAAAGCATTTGACACAATGGAAATAATACAGAAATTATTGTTAATAGAGATAGCTGGCAGGATAACACAAATACTAATTTCACATTGGCGTGTGCTTCAAGAAACAAACAAAAAAGCAAAGGGTACACTTACATCCAGGACAGTCCACTGTTCTACAACAATAGCATCATAGCCCTGTACATTTTTGCTGTCTTCCAGAGAAAGATCTTCAAAGATGAACATTCCATCTGTCACACCCTGGAAGGAATCTGTGCAAACACAAAATATTCTGTAAGCTGCACATATTTACTATTACAATATGCTTTTCTTCCAAGGATGTTAATAACAATAGACACAGACTTAGCTGAGCTCTCCTAAAGAAACAATGGATGTTGTATCATGCAAAACTATTAATTCCACAACATTGCTCTGTATACATTACCTTCTTCCAATAGCACCAGAAAAAGAGTTGGTTTTTATATGCCACTTTTCTCTACCAGGAGTCTCAAAGCAGCTTACAATTGCTTTCCCTTCCCTCTCCCCACAACAAGCACCCTGTGAAGTAGGTGAGGCTGAGAGGGCCGTGATATTACTGCTCGGTCAGAACAGTTCTATCAGGGCTGTGACGAGGCCAGGGCCACACGGCTAGCTGCATATGTAGGAGTGGGGAATTAAACCTGACTCTCCAGATTAGAAGCCACTACACCAAGTGTTTGTAACCTACTGCTTTGTGGACAATGAAGGAACGACCACCTCCTGCCTTCCATGTATCTTCACAGAACATGTGAGTCCTCCAGGAATGGACTTGGCCAACAGACAACAGGGGCAGTGACCTTAGGTCATGGACTGAGTGGGCAACCAGTCCCCAATGGAGGAGGGCGAAGAAAAACAACAAGCTTTCATCATTTGCAGCCGTCCCATCCAGGGTTGCAGCAATAGCTACTCATGCTCACCACATCAAGGGCTTGGTAGTAGTCATTTGCGCCTCCCGTGTCCAAGGCTTGGTCAGCCAGATTCTGGCTATAGCTCCCACCCACCTCATATGGAATAAGGGCTCTCCTTTATTTGGGGCTGGGCAGTGGGGCATTGGAAGGTGGACTGGTTCTGAGGTCCCATCCTCCAGAATAAGTAAGTCTTCCCCTGAACTCCTTGGGGCTGTGGATTTTCCTACTGCTGATTAAGCACAGACCTTCTAGTGGCACCATTGCTTCACACTGATATGGAAGATATGAATTACAGATAGCTAAGGTGTGGGAAGAAAGCACAAGACTTCCTGCCTGCACAGCAGATTAAGAGGAGAATATTTAGCAAGATTAAATTACTAATACAATTATATAGTTAACTTATTATACCGCATTTCTTAGGGTATTGTAAAGGGGAAGTTCATTTCTGCTGGGAGGTTCGTTTGAAGATGGTCGATTATTGGTTTTGTGAGGAGGGAGGCCAGCATTGTCTCGCTGTAAGGAACTTCTTCCAGATGTTTAGCCGAAAATTCAGCACGCCAACCAAGCCAGATAACTTCCATCTTCACTGGATTTAATTTCAGATGACTCCTCTTGCCCCCGTCCATCACAGCTCCCAGACATTTGGCTAAAGAGTCTAGGGGTGTTGGCAGGTGGCTGTCCATCACCAGAAATAGCTGGGTGTCATCAGTGTATTGGTGACAACCCAGCCTGAAATCCTGAACCAGTTGGACAAAGGGATGCAATCTGTGGTGACTGCAGAATACAGGATAGTGCTTATATTTTATATGTTTTAGTTAAGCATTAATGTGGCTTTTTAAATCAAATTCTATAAAAAGGCAACTTGTACCTATGGTATGGTGTGTTATGGTATGGTATTGACCCATTAACAAATATCTAGATGTGGAGAGAGAATATGACAAAACTTGGCCATGAGAACCACAGCTATCACAATAAAATTCAAGATGATGTAGAGAACAAAACTCATTTAAAGAGGACATGATTTAGGAATGTCTGACTCAAGAAGGGAATCTTAGAAAGGCACTGTACTTCATCTGAATGCTGAAGTTTACAACATAAAGTATTGCCTTTAAAGTATCTGCAGAATTTGTGGTATACGATCATAAGGATTTTCCTTTGTATTTTGATCTAGCAGGTCCTTGGGAGAGTGGAAAGTGTCCCAAAGAATTAGTTAAGATGTTTAACTCTTTGATATACCCTAGGGAAGAATCTGCCTTCTTTGCAAAGAATCCTTCTCTTCAAATGTCCTTGGGTTTTGTACTAATTTTGTTATGAAGGTAACATTCTTGGCCAGCATCTCTTCAGGTCATGCAGCAGATTCATTCTGTACATTACAATAGACTGTTTTGTCATATTGATCTGTTGACATACCTGTTCAACAGTCTCAACCTGTATTTGTTTCTTATCATATGCTATATCCACAAAAGTAATCATCTGTTCTCACAAAAATACTGATAATAACCATAGCAACTGCTTGGAAATTTGTCATCTTGGAACAACAAAGCACAGCAACACTCAAATTTACTTTCTGACTTCCCCGTCTAGAGGTACTTCTCGGGATTTGGTCTTTTTGCATCAAAATAATAAATATATACGATTTAGGCATTAGACATGGGCATATAAGCATTAAGGGCCATTCTTCTTGCTATAATTGTAAAGTTTCCAGTCTCATGGCTCATAGTTTCTAATAAGCGTGGCTAAACCCTTTTGCCTTCTGTGCTTTGTTCTGAACCTGTGACAACACTGTCCACCCATTTCATAGTGATAATATAACCCTGGACACCCAGAAATGTGGTCATCTTCAATATTTACTTGCTAAAGAGGTAAATATCTTGATTTGAGGATATGTTAATTCTCTCTCAAAACATCCTTTCACCTACTTGAACTTCTGAGATTAAAAAAATGATTACAGTGTCTAATCTGAAACCTTTATCTCCAAAATGAGCAGATTAGATTCTAGGCATACTGATCATGTCTTAGAACTTCTTGTTTATTGATCTAGGTTGAATTTCCTTGGAAGTTTCTCAAACGTACCCACTGATCATTTTCTTAATAATCTCCAGGGTCACTAATGTGACAGTGTTGCACCCTTCAAAGCATATCTAAGACATTGTAACCCGCCTCAAGCCTTCGGGGAAGGGTGGGCAATAAATTTAAATAACAAATAAATAAAATAATTTATTCTGGTCATAGCCACTGTGAGAAATGTCATATGCCTCTTTGTTGACCAGTTCTTCTTTGCTGTGATGTTTCAGGAACATTGTGTATTCCTGGGGTTGGACATGAGTAACCATGGATAGAATATAGCAGGGACTAATGCCTTTCCCCATAGTGCTGCTTGAAGCAATAATTTCTTGATGGCTTGTGACTCAACTGTATAATTTTGGTAAACCACAGAAGCCTTAATATTGCATTCATCATCTAAACACATTCAACAGCATGGATTATCATCAGGTTAGGCAGCCTTGCACCACCAGACCTTCCCAGTGGGCCATACAACTCACAAAGGCTAAGGTTCACTTCCCACAGGAGCAACTGATAAGATAAGATAAGATACATTTATTTGTATATAGCCATAGGCCTTTACAAAATATAAAATACAGGAGCAACTGAACAGTGAGTAAAGAGGAAGAAGTTGCCCACTAATACAAAAGAGATTTTAAAAGTGTGCCTGGTTATCCTCGTCTAAACTCCTGCATGATGAATTTTACTGCATGTACAAATCCCAGTATCCCCAAGTGTGAATGCTAAGGTAACTCAATTTATTTTATGAAAGCCTATGTAGTACTATGCTCCTGAATGAGCCAGAAGCATGTCAATTATTAGCTGCCATTCAAAAATATAAAAGCTCTTACAGGGTCTTCTGCTGTATCAGTCTCTAGGAGCTGCATATTAACTCTGTCATCTGTTTAACCCCCTCTCCTTTCCATTCCTGAGTAGTTAAACTTGTTTTCAATTATCACATAATTGGTGCGATTAATCCTGAGGATTCCAGCATATTACATCTACTTAGTTAAATCTCAAAAGCTAAACGATCAAACGATGACTCATTTGTACTAACAAGCCGATCATATAACGAGCCATACTGTTCAACTACAAACCACTTCTATTCTGACCAAGCTTTAGTGCCATTTTATATTCTCTGCCTTCACTAAGCTCACACCAAAAGGTTAATCCAACCTCCTTCAAGAGAAAAGGTTCCATTATCGCTGCATTTTTTATTAAGGTAAGAAGCTCCCCTACTGTGCTCAAAAGGCTATTTTCACATGGATTTATAAATATTTGATGCTGTTCTACTGGGCAAAATGTCATTTTAATGTTCCTGCACATGATTTACAAGATCACTATGGGAAATGATTCTTTATTTTATTATGACAGCTATACAAGTGGGAAGCAACGTCTCCCTATGTTGCTGGTTGTCTCTGAACTATTAAAACTCATGTACAATTCCTAACCTTTACATTATTGTTATTAGAATGAAAAGTCAGCAACACAGGTACAGGAGACAAGGCACCCTTTTGCATGTTTGCCTTTGACTGGTCTTCACCAATAATTCTGGACTGATTCCCATAAGATGATTTTCCCACTCTGATACCACTTACGTCCAATTTTCCTCATGTGCCTTCAGCTGATGAATTCATTTCCAGAACCTACACACTGGACATTACTTTAATCAAAACTGGCAGTATACATACACAGTACACAGAATCTCCTATGTTTGCATAGATCAGGCTTTCTCAATGGAGGTTTTGTGAAACCATGCATTTTCTTGATAGCCCCAGAAGGGTTTAACCAATTAGGTGGGAGTTAATTGTTTTTTTAATATATTTTTAAAATATTGGTTGATATGACTATATATGGTTATGTCAAACCCCCCCCCCCAATGGCCAATGATGGGCCTGGAGGGGTGGAAAAGTAAGGGGCCCCAGTTATAAAATTCTTGCTGGCCAAGGCTCATTGTACAATGGTAACAACTGGAATCCATTGTATTAGCAAGGTGGCAGGAGGTGAAAACATGGCGGCTGCCTCCCTCAGCCCTGTTCCCAGCCCAGCAGAGGAGGCCGCTGGGCCATTTCTGGCGTTGAGGAAATGGGAGTATCAGAATGTGATGTCACATCCGGTGGGAGTGTCTGGGTGATGTCACTTCTGGTGACATGTGAGTTCTGGAGGTGTGGCAGGAAACTGTTGCCTGCTGACATCACTTCCAGGGTTCCTTGGAGCCTGAAGAATGTTTTAGGGGTTTCTCAATGGCAAAAAGACTGAGAAAGGCTGGCATGTTTAATTATATGGTAACTTTTTCTCTCCATAAAAGTGTCATCTGGATCTAGGAAGAAACCTTAGACTGGAAAAGGCTACTCTCCTGCAATGTGTTCTACCATTTAAGAACATTTTTTTTCTAAACCTGTCTTTATTATACAGGTCTCAACTCACTCCCATTGCCCTGTTTCTTCACAAAGTATGACTACACAGTAATCTTCTTGTACACACCCCTCAACTGCAAAATCTGTCTTTAGAAAACTGCTCCAGAACCCAATTATGTAAATGCATGTTTAATGTTTAAACAACAGACTGATACTTTTCATATGTTGCTTTGAGATACTAAGCAATACACCGATAAGGCGCCAAAAATAAAATATTCTCTTTAAAAAGGCGGCCTAATTGGTCCGTAGTGAGTCCAGTGACTCATATTTGAAAGTGCTGTTTATACATTTAAAATAAATGACCTTTACTAAGCAAGTTAGCCAGCAATTTGCATGGCTTGCCAGAAAGCAAAAAGAAGGCATTCCATCATCTGAACTTCAAAACTTCCTTTGCTGCAGGATAGGAAAAAAATAAAGACTAGTTGTTAATTTCTCAATTTATTTTACAAGGTTAATTTCCCAATTTATTTTACAAATTATTATTATTGGATATAGGATCTCTAGTAGCAGCATATAACAGGCCAGAATATCCTAGTGGCTACCTCTATTTTAACTCTTATTAGTATGTAAAGAACCTGCTGAACACGTAGAAGGCATAGAAAGCACAATTCTAGGGAGTTCATGTCATCAGCAAGCCCCCCCCCCATTTCTAGCTCACCGTCCCCAAGAAACTTCCCCCCCTAACAACTGGAACCTGGTTTGTAGGAAGCACAAATGACTTCTGGAATATGCATGCCTGTAGGGATGCCACTATAGTGAGAGACCTCCCAGTATCTTGGTGCTTTGCTTGAGAATGCAATGGGCGGATATTAAAGTTAAAACAGAGTGCATGCTGCCATTGCACCGGAAGTGACAAAGTGGATGCTGTGGTAGAGTTTTTTTTAAAAATTCCAGAGTGTTGTCGCTAAAGTCTTTTACCATAAGTGATGTCAGAACACTGACACAATGCCTGTGCACCAGGCCCCACTCCCCAATTTCTCCCAGGGGTTACAAGTTGTGGCCTGGCCACCGTACACACCACACACACAGTCATTCATCCTTTCCTGCATGCACAGAAGTGCTATTTACCGCTGCAGTGGTATCATCAGCCCAAGCCCTATGTTTCATAAACCCCACTTTCAAAGTTAAAAATCTAAAACAGTACAAACCTCCAATGCAATTTGCAAAACTTTACCAATATTCTTTACATAAAAGTTCATCTATTTATTATTTGGATTTAAAAAAAAACTGTTCATATTTCCATTACTTTTCAAAATAGTACAGACCTAGAATGCCCATTGGCACTTACCGTGAAGGGTACTTCTCCCTGGGTTCTAGGACTCCATCCTGCCTGCCTAGCACCAGCGGTGAGAACCACCCATCAAGGATGGAGTCCTAGAACCAGGGGAGAACAACATTGGCAGTTCATGGCCTTATGGTCCCAGTGTTTAGAATTTTTTGTCTGCGTGGCCATATAGGTATTTGCCAGCTGAGCATATCATGCATTTGATGAAATGTGCCCTAGTCCAGGGGTAGTCAACCTGTGGTCCTCCAGGTGTCCGTGGACTACAATTCCCAGGAGCCCCTGCCAGCAAATGCTGGCAGGGGCTCATGGGAATTGTAGTCCATTGACATCTGGAGGACCACAGGTTGACTACCCCTGCCCTAGTCCATGAAAGCTTATGCAAGAATAAATCTATTTACCTTAAAAGGTCCTACAGGACACCCTGTTGCTGAAATAAATGGTTCTCTCTCTGTCTCTCTCTGGGACAGGTCAACATTATTTCTTACTTCAACAAGACTGCAGCTGGATAGGAGAAACAATCTGGGGCTCAGATATAACCCAAAGGCCCCATACAGCAATCTTGCAGAAGTTAAGCAAGCCTGCATTTAATCAGTGGCTGAATGCACTGAATTCCTATGTAACTTGTCATGTATTTCTTAAGAAGAAGAAAAAGGAAGAGTTGGTTCTTATATGCTGCTTTTCTCTAACAGGAATCTCAAAGCAACTTACAATCCCCTTCCCCTTCCCCTCCCCACAACAGACACCCTGTGAGGTGGGTGAGGCTGAGATAGCCCTGATATTACTGCTTGGTCAGAACAGCTTTATCAGTGCCGTGACCAGCCCAAGGTCACCCAGGTGGCTGCATGGGGAGGAGCAGAGAATCAAACCCAGTTCGCCTGATAAGAAGTCTGCACTCCTAACCCTTATACCAATGGAGCCTTTTTATTCTAAAAGAGAGAGTTAATTGTGTTTTATATGTCTTTTGCCAAAATCTCCCCTCAGATATTTAACCTTCTGGCCAAATTCTAAAAAATAGCATTTTTGTTTCCCGCAATAGATCTACAGTAGTATCTTCAGCACAAACAAGACCTCAATAGTTTATGTTTTACATATGGCTCTTTGCAAAAATTAGGGCTATGTACACAATTATTTCTGAGGAGTCACAAGTACAAGCATGCCTGAGGTATATATCTCAGCAAGTACAAGTGACAGATTTGTAATTTGTAGCAAACAGTAGAGATGAGAGTGATAAAGTGCAATCATCAATATCACATGTGTTGCAAATGAAGATGGGATGTTGCAAAAATGAAGATGTTGCAAATGGGGGGGATGTATTTTTTACCTCTACCAAAACACATGGTAGAACAAAGAGTAGAGAAAGGACAACTAGCAAACAAATCAGCGAGTCTGTAGATTTGCATTGGAAAGCCTGTTATAAAGGAAGTATGAAACAAGAGAGGACAGTTTGTCATGACTGCTATAAATTTCCCATTCTCATTTGGAGAATGCAAGGAATTTCCCAGTAAACAAGAGAAGGGTTTACACAGAGTCAAGTCACAAACAATGAGAAAAAAAACTGTGTAAGGCAATTAAAGAATATTATAAATCAACTAGCTGAATTCTTCATTTCTTATTTATTGTTTGAAGATTTTAAGAATGTAAGAAAGAAAATGTTTTGACCAATAGGACCTTCATCAATGCAGTAAATAATTTCACTAAATTAATCAAAAGTTAATAAGGTCAATTAACTTGTGACAGGCAACCCTCAAAGAAGAGTTTTCATTGCGACAAAGAGATTGATGTTCCCAATCTGGGCTACAATGCAGGTCTTATGGGCCAAAACATTTTCTTTCGCCACACTTAGCATCTTCAAGCAATAAGAAACAAGGAATTTCCCTGGTAAGGGGTGGCAACCTTAGTCATTTTACATGCAACTCATTTTGAAGCAATAGCTACTTGCAACAAATCAGAAATAAGACAAGGATTAAAGACTGCTGAAATCACATGGCCTTATTCAACCTGTGGAATTTAAAGGAAGCTGTTCTTCATGGCTCCTCTGTGTGGTATCACCACCAAAAGCACTGAAGATCTGGTTTACTGAAATGTATCTTTAGAGAAATTGTTACCTTTAAGGATGGTGTTGGATTAACAAAAGATAGGGGGCAACAATTTCTCCAGAGATCACTGTGGATGGCAACTGCAACCCACTCCCCAGACATAGCTTTGTCCCATTTTCTGCTGTGATAAAAGAGAACCAGACTGTACAAATGTGCTTGCAACTGCACTTAGATCAGTGGTTCTCAACCTTCCTAATGCCGCGACCCTTTAATACTGTTCCTTATGTTGTGGTGACCCCCAACCATAAAATTATGCCAGTGTTCTTTCACAGAAATTAAACTGAAACTGACCAATGGCGTGAAGATCCATTGTTCATGATTGTATATAAATTGGTGGGTGCCTTCAGGAGCAGCAGCAACAGTGGTGGCACCCCCCCCCCACAGCCAAGCTGCTCGTCCTGCCATGACCCCTGTAAAAAGGTTGTTTGACCCCCAAAGTAGTCCCAACCCCCAAGCTGAGAACCACTGACCAGCAATGGAGATACAATGATTCATGTTTCCTTCCTATGGAAGGGACCTGGTGATCCCCCGGAATTACAACTGATCTCTGGATTCCAGAGATCAGTTCCCTGGGCTCTCCCTCCATACCTCTAGGAATTTCCCAAGTTGGATTACCAGTAATCATACCAAGCTTCATTTTCCACAGGCAGCTTCATATGCATGACTTTTGTTTGCACAGATCTGCCCCCTCTATTGAGGGACACTGAAGACTCCTAACTTGGTAGCAATATACACACACACAAGACTGTGGGTTGAGGCTTTCCTATGGCTTGCCTTACATCAAAAGAGAACCTATTCTATGTGATCAGTAAAATAAAGGAGACTTTTTTTTTACAAGCATGAAATTCAGCATCTTGAAAATCTGAAAAGATGTTTCTTCAAAGGCTGATGCCAACAAATAATTCACACTCAGTATGGCATGTAATTTCAAGGTGTAATTAGCATTAAGACAGAATTTTTCTTTTGCTAAGAAACAGCTGAAAAATAGGAGATTGAGGGGAATAGGATGCTGCTTAAACTGAGCCTCAAACACGTGTCATGGTGACTTAATAACAAAGAAACTCAGGTTTTCACATTTGGTTCTAAATGTATTTCTGTCCATTGAGACAAAGACAAAAAGAAAACAACTGATCATCATTTAAAGGAGACAAAGAAGATAAAACAGGATGACAATCTTGCAGGAATTTTTTTTCTCCATACCATTTATCATCCCAAGGCTGAAGATGCCATTCACCAATGTGCTCCCTTTTCGGAAGTGATCTGTCATGTGCTCCAGCCAATTAGCTTCTAAGCTGCAAATGTTCTGTCCATTGTTGAATACTCTCATAGGTATTGTTACAGTGTAGTACTGGCTGGATCTCTGTGAAGTCATTGGTTTGTTGAAGACAGCAAAGATCTCAGTTTCTGAAAACACACACACACAAACAAAATGCTGAAATAGCAATACCATCAAGCAGGAAATACAGTGCATTCTTGTTCTCTGGGGTATCGTTTGCAAGCATAAGTAACACATTAATAAGCCCTATTAGTTGAGCTTTCTCCATGTATAATTAAAACATTACTAAGTCATTAGAGAAAAAATGTGCTTTTCCACCAAACTTCAGAACAAGCAAATCCAAAACAAGCCACGAAGCTTTACTTCCAGCTGAGTTTTCATAACCATAAAACAAAGGGGGGCACACAACTGGATCCCATGGATCTGTTCTGCTATTGGTGATTTCCTAAGGTTGCCAACTTCCAGGTGAGGCCTAGAAATACAAGTTCCCGGAAATACAAGTTCCAGATTCCATTCTCCAAAACAGATGCTTTCTCCAAGGAATTTATTGCTATAATTCCAGGAGACCTCCAAATCCATACATGGAGGTTGGCAATCCTAACCCATCTACATGGTAGCTCCAAAACAGCAGATGTGTCAAACTCCTTGGAATGGTACTTTACTAAACAAAAACAGCACAGTTCTCTATGCTAGTTTGCAATTCCCAGGCAATTTCTGCATATCAGTAAAAATAGTGTTACGCCAGCTGAATGGTGTAGCGCTAAATCATATCGCGTCTCCCAGCCCCTCCTCACCTTTTTGCTGTCTCACCCATGTCCGGCTTCTTTTCATGAATCTAACCCTCCACATCTGCTGCTGGAAATGGCAGAACAGAGCAACATGCCTTATACGTGACTCGCTTCCGCCTGTCAATCAATCCAAGCAACCAATTCCCTTTCTCAATGTTTCAAAGGTCCCGCGATGCCTGCTAATTTTTTTAAAAAATACTTCTCTGTTGAAACGCATATGCATAGAATCATTGATGCATAGTGCTTTTTGAATGCCACCCCTTATGGGATCATGAGTCCTTTGATGCATTTAAAATTTAATCTCGTTCCTGATTTTTTTTGAGGGGAGAAAACTTTAGAGAGGCGTTATTTTCAGTTAACAACTTTGAAACAAATATTTTATTTTTTTTTAAAAGAGAGATTCCCGTCCCCAGGAACAAGGGAAAAGGAGATGAGTGTGAGGGCGGGACGAGACAGGCGCCTTTAGTGTGTTTGAGTCTCCATACCTTCCCTCTGCTGGTTGCCCGCTGGTTGCTTTCTGGTAGCTAGCACTAAATAGGTTGGGGAATCCACTTTATGCAATTCCCCAACTCGTGCTTTAAAATGTAGGTTGTAGCAAGCTAGTTACTGCCCAGACACTGGATGTTGGCAATGTCATATGGAGGGGCCGGAATATAACTACATTAGGTAGGCATTTTACTACATTTAACGGGTATGGAAATGCCCCCAGTTCTTCTCTCTTCTATGCCTCATTTACTGTGTGTGAGAGCCAGTTTGGTATATGGTTAGGAGTGTGGACTTCTAATCTGGTGAGTCAGATTCGATTCTGCACTCCCCCACATGCAACCAGCTGGGTGACCTTGGGCTTGCCACAGCACTGATAAAACTGTTCTGACCAAGCAGTAATATCAGGGTTCTCTCAGCCTCACCCACCCCACAGGGTGTCTGTTGTGGGGAGAGGAAAGGGAAGGCGACTGTAAGCCACTTGAAGCCTCCTTCGCGTAGAGAAAAGCAGCATATAAGAGCCAACTCTTCTTCTTCTTCTTTTTCTTTCCCTCGACAATCACATGTTTTAGGACATCTCTTTATATAGGGAACTATATTCTTTTATCTTTAAGTCTGCCTTATGGACAGTAAACAGCTATACTAGTGATGTGCTATTTCATATAGACTTCACAGTACAAAGTCTCTTCTACTTGTTTGGGGCCAGTGGTACACTTTTCCTGCCTATTGTTATTGCTGCTTCTTTCTCACACCGTCTATGGAATATGTTTTTATCCTATTTCTCTTTAGAAATGATGCAAGTTTCTGATGCTTGCATAGCCTCTTCTCCGTGTTGTGACCATGTGTTCCTTCACTTCTGTTATGACCACTGCAGGTGTAACGCAGAGGCTATGTTTCTAACTCTTTTTCTGATTAGGAAATTAAGTCTCTAAGAAAGATTCCTTGGCATTGTGCCACCTAGCTAACCCGCAGCTTAAGTGTGGCCACAGACAGATTGGAGGTGGCTCTCAACATGCTGTTTGAATTGTGGGAAGGTAGCCAAGCTTCAGTGCTCCTAATGGGGATCTTGCAACGTATCTGGTTGGCTACTGTGGAAACAGGAAGCAGGACTACACTATTTAGAATAGTGCCTTGTTTTGACTGAAAAAGCAGCAGTCTTCTTGTGTTATGTTCTTGTGTGCCTTATCTAAATTGATGGACAATCTACCCACAATACCATTAATAAACTACATTTTAGAAAGAAGTGACTGATAAATGCCAAAGGACTGGTGGGAAGTTGCAGAAAAATATGTGGTTCTTTCAAAGAGACAATTAAGTCAAGCACAAAATATTAACTGCCTTACTGGCAAGATGTTCTTGAATCAGTGTTTGAATAGAAAATATTCTGACAAAACACATCAGCTAGGGTTTTTTCAAATAGTGATTAACTGCCCAATTTTCACCTGTGTTTAGTCAAACTGTCTATCTTTCTTTTCAAACATTAAAGATGATATTTTAAGAATTGCACTGAATTCCTTTGAGGAAAAAGGCATGCATGTTCTCATATGGCTTGCAGTAGCAATAGTGATTCAATTAATCTGCATTAAGAGGTAATAATTCATAATTTTGCAATAACAACCCAAGCTCTAAATGAGTATACAATATTTTTATTTCTTCTAAGTTGTTTTTTCAAAAGCTCTTAAAATGGATCAGCACTATAATTAATGGCACTTTCATGAATTCATCCAGCATTACAGCTTCTGGTCAGTATTTGTGTGAGTATGCATGAACAATAAGAACCAAATGGTGTTTTCGATGTGTGTAGAGAGTGAGACTTGAGGACAGATGGTCTCATCTGATCTTCCCAAGGAAATTTAAAAAAAACAGCTCTCCACTAGAATTTAGAGTCCAGTAAATGAAAAATTAGTGTGACCAATGTATCAGAATTAATAAAGGCCTCTAAGTTATTATTTCAGATACAATTCTGCAACCTTATAATTCGAAATGTATCACCTTCTACAACAGGTAATCAAGACTAGAAAACATAATCCAGGTTTGTCCAAAGGCCCAACAAGCACAAATCCAAACACAATAACATTGCAAGTGAATTCCATTGTCATAATTACAATGACATTTTAAAAGTGGATTCTTTTGATTTATTTTTATAACAACCCCCTGAAGAGGGCATTTTTCTCAAATGAGGAACTGCCACTGAAAGATAAAGGCTAGACTCCGGTCATCCAATTAATCCATGATTGTTGCCCTAGTCCACAGATCTGACACTCTTCAATGATCACAGTGTGTGGTCACGCTGCTTTCAAAGAGGAACTCAATAATATGAGAGGTATACATAAGACCAAAACATGTATTTGAGTTGTTCAGGAAACCCACCCTCTGTGAAAAAACTCCTTTCCCCTTGAACTAAAAGGAAAAGGTTATGAACTTGACCCAACATCCAGGAATTGGGAAGGGGAGGATAGATTCAGTAAGAAGCTCACGCAGCAACACTTGTGTTTTTTAAAGTGTTCCTCTGTCAAAAATCTCAAATACATTTTGGACACAGAAGGGTTTAGAGAGAGCACAACTAACATGGGAAAGTCTTAAAAATAAACATAAAAGCAGGATTAGACAGTATGCACATGGCCTTCTAGAAATCATAAAAATCAGGTTTTTCTTATTCATATGCTATGAATTCAATGAAGTAATGGTAAAATACATTTTGCATAAATGAAGGATGGATGCTAAGACACTTACTTGGCCAGTGTATACAAATACTGCGCCAGGATTTATACAGATCTAGGAGGAATGCTTTATCATTTTGCTATAATAACAGGATAAGGGATCTCTCAGCCAGGGACTTTACAATGCAACAAGCACTTGTTAAAATAGGAACCCAAAATTATTTCAACACCAATGGTTATGTTCTAAAATTGTGCAGGAAATTAAAAGCCATTTATATAAGTTAAGAAGTTCACAGTATATTTGTGGACTTCTAGGATATAACGAAGTTGGGAAATAAAATTCTAAAGATGTCTAATTGTAGAAGGACTCAAAAACAGATAATCAAGCAATATCTTTACTAAAGAAATATATCCCTCCCAGCTGACCAAACAACCATACAATTCTGGAACACAAAACTGCAGGCCAAAACAGGGATCTCTTGTAAAAGATATGGCAGACAATGTGAAATATAGAAGTATTTGTGCTCACAAGGGAGAAAGAAGGATTAATGCCAAAATTGGAATAGTTTTTCCAGGTTAGAAAAAAGGAAATTCTGAAGAAAATTAGGGTCACAAAAGGACAATAAAGCAATCAGATGTTCTATGGTGAAAGGGCTGAAAGATACCTCATTCCCCCCCCCCCATCCTTCACACACACACTCACAAACACATAAAAACAACAACAAAATCTCTCATTTTTGGAAACAGTTACTAAAATATAATAGGAAGTAACCTGGGGAAGGTGACTCCCTGATGTCTCCAATTTAAAAAGTTAGTAGATGACGTTAAAGAATCTCTACCTGAGACGCAACCAAACCAGAATAGTCTGAATAGATAAGATTAAACAAATATACCTAAATAAATAAAAATAATTTTCAAAAGCAATGGCACATGAAATTTAAAAACAAACTGTTGCCAGTGTGTGCATCATGACATCATTTCCAGTGACAGCCCACAGGTAACATTGGGTAGCTCTGGGATTTGCTGAAAGCTCTATAGTTTTATACTCTCTCATGTCCCCACCCTCCAAACTCTTCTAAATCCATCCCCTCAAAGAAGGTAAGAAGGATAGTACTGCAAGAGCCAAACATAGGTTCATACTACAGGCAAGATGCTGTATCTTATACTTACAGAAGTAAACATGCATGGTCACTATGTACTATTATGTAGGTTGTCACCCTATCAAAGCCCTTTGTTATATCTATCTGGGAGAACTAGGACAAATTATTGTATGAAGTATAACACAAAATCTTCAAAACAAGTCTTTTTCTTGGGTCACAAGGAGATCACATTCTTTAAAAGGGGGAAACATGGTAAAAGTTTTAAATCCCTAGATGGCAGACCTCACAGTTGCTTTTTTAAAGTGGCAATAATTTATGCTGAACAATGAGTATGTCATGAGACACTTGCACGTAAAAGCTCGTTCACCCAAAACAAAGATGTGCAGAAGATTATAGAATATCATGCCTGCATTCAGGAGAATGAAAAGAACTTTCACCTAATAGTAGTAAAGGATTTCCTCCTCCCCCTCCCTCCTTACTTCTTGCTCTCGGTTATATTATTCTATCCGGCCAAATTAAGTCAGTGGAAAAGATTCAAGAAATATTGGTCTGGATCCAGGCCTGGAGTTGGATTTCTGACTTGTTTATTTATTTATTTAGAAAATAATGCTCAGAATGGCTCGCAGTTTAAACAGTAAAACAGAAACCAACAAATAACAGCAAGTACAATAAAAATAAATCAATTAAAACTAATTAAATAAATGCCAGAAAAATAAAATTTCAACCCTCACATATCCTACTAGAAGCCCAGGATAGCATATCCCTTCTACACTTACCCTTGTATCTACCCTAAGATGGTTGAGAAAAAGTGCCTGGCCCAAGATTATCCAGCAAACTTCACTGCAGAATGGAGATCTGAATCTGATCTTAGTCCAAAACTGTGACCAATATATCACATGGGCTCTTTTCTCGAAACTCTGCACTCCCATACCATTTCAGAGTCAGTTTTTTTGGAAGTATTCACGTGATCTAAAGCAGCTTCAAGTATGGTTGAAGTGACACCAGCCAAAAGTTCACTTCGGCCAAGCAGAACTAGTTGTGTAGTCTTTCAAACCCTGGCATACATAGAACCAACTACTAGGTGAATTAGATAGCATCTCCACCAATAATGATCTGCATACCTACTGATTCTTCATTATATAGCTGATTCTGTCAGATTTGCTTGATTTTAGGATTTTTAAAAAACTTTTTTTTCTGGATAATTTTTAATATATTAGTCTTGTTCATTTTATTTTTAAACACTGATTTTACTGTAAGCTGATTCAAGAGCCAATTTCGCTGAGAAGCTGGAGTATAAATGCCAAAAGTAAATAAAATAAATAATCAAACATCCAGAAACACTAGCTTTTCAAACAAGAGTTCTTGGTGCTGGTCTAAAATTAAAGTGTGTATCAACCTGCACTGGTGTTAATACATCTCCCAAAGCTGTGAACTGTGTTCCTTCTCTCTGGAAGTTGCAACATCCTCTGGGACTTAACACTACTTTCTATCAGCAAGTGGTAAATGAAAGTAAAGTACAATCTGAAGTTTGGAGACCATCGAGCTCTGTAGGGAGGATAAAGCAGCAGCACAGAAATGCAGCAAGGTGAAAGAAGGAAGCGGATCAATTTTAACCCTTTTGTTATCTACCTTTCCCATTAATCTGAAATAATTCCTGTTAGCATTCCATGAAAGTCTGCATAGTCCAACAGATTAGAAATTCAGTATCATAAATCCAGAAAAATGTGGCTAAGGGTTGCCAATTCTGATGACAGGAAATTTCTGGAGATTCAGGGATAGACCCTAGATTGGGTGAGGGAACCTACCTTTATCTCCCCATCCATCTTTAGTTTTCCCTCCTAGGTAGGGAAAATTCTGTTAAGGAAATCTATTGCCCAGGTATGCAGCACTGGTTGCCAGGCTTAGCCCAGTTGAACAGTGGGGAACCTGCAGGGACTTGTGGGAAGTATTCATTATCTTGTACATCACGCTGCCCACCCTCTTTCTCTCCCCCAAGGTAACTCACATACCTTCATCTTTCCCTGCTTCCTTCCCTCCTTCCTACCCACCAACCAATCTACCTTTTACCTTTTCCTCTCACCCACTCAGCTTCAGCTGTATTTATTATATTGGCTTTTGTGGGGGCTGCTGTTGAACAATAGCAAACAGCCAAAATCGGGTGAATCATACAAGTCCTGTGATACCAAGTCATCCATGGTTTCTTCTCAGCCTAGCTCCACTGGGTCCTCCTCCCTCAAAGGCCAAAATAGGCCTGGAAAGCAGCCCCTTCCCCCTCCACTTACTTTTTAGTGAAAGTAAACCATGGCCCAGACGATGGAAATGCTGTCGTGGTTGCCTATCAACCCCCAGAACATCTACTTCGTTTCTTACAGCTACAGGTGCTGCTTCTATTATTTGGGGAGATTAACCCCCCACAATGTATTTTTATGTCAGATTTCTCTGCAAACCTGGGGCAAAATGATCTTTCTTGTCTATTAATAGCTTCAGTTGCTGGATATAAGTATTCCCATTAAAACCTAGATGGCTGATATAAGATCATAACCTTTTCTACATATTATAAATGCTAGACTAATAATATAAATAGCAACAAATTCAGGAGTTCTTTCTTATTTGGTGTTACTGCAGTACATTTAAGGCAGCAAGTAGCACAGCAATGCAAAACTGTAGTAAATTACATGCTATAGCCTTGGAGAACTGTTTGCTTTCTCACCTTGTAGTTGCCCTCCCTTTTCTTCAGCAGAGCTTAAACTGAGATGTTCGGTAACCTGTCCTTCACCTCCTGGATCTTCACTAAGATTTAGACACTGGTCAACATTTTCCTCACTTGCTGCTGTAGGGATTTTGCTTCCATTAGCGCAGTCTTTTTCATGATCCAGCAATGCACAGTCCTCAAGGAAGTCTGATGGAATTTTGTCACCTCTGAGTTCTCTCAAGCTGTTACTGCTGGATATTACAGCACCGCTACTCTTGGAGTGCGTTTGGGAGGTGTACTGAGGTATTATTCCAACAAACCTCATGCCCCGACTTGCTGCATCTTGAATCTATAAACAAAAAGAAATTACAAATTAATTTACAAGTTCTCCTTCAGAAACAGAAATGTTTCAAAACTCACCACTTCGGGTAAACTAGTGTTACTGAGATGGAGTTTGCGGTGCATTAAAAATCTTATTGGGTTTGTATGCTACATTCCACAATAGCATATTCTCCTTTTAATGAATATGCCTATAAAATGTAAAAACACAAAAGGGCTACCATTTTAATAGTTATAGATTCTATGGATATTGTTGCTGGAAACAGATTTGTATTGGAATATTTTTTGTTTAGGTTTTTAGTAATTAAAAATTATAACTAAATCAGACCAACTGCAATATTCATTTGATTTTTATCATCCTATTTTTAAAATGAAATATGGGAGACTATAACTGTCTGCCAGCTTCTCTCTTAGCTTATTACAATATTTGGAGGTCCTTGATATTATTTAAAATAATAACAGAGGAGGCCATACAAAATATGCTTTCCATTCCTTTTTAAGAAATAAAAAAGAATGTTCCGTAATTCTAACTTTGATGAAAAATTATTTAAACATCTGTACCCCCAGCATGTTCCATAATTACAAAAACAACCCATATAAAACACTGCAATTAAAGGTAAAGGTATCTCCTGTGCAAGCACCGAGTTATGTCTGACCCTTGGGGTGACGCCCTCCAGCGTTTTCTTGGCAGACTCAATACGGGGTGGTTTGCCAGTGCCTTCCCCAGTCATGACCGTTTACCCCCCAGCAGCAAGCTGGGTACTCATTTTACCGACCTCGGAAGGATGGAAGGCTGAGTCGACCTTGAGCCGGCTGCTGGGATTGAACTCCCAGCCTCATGGGCAGACAGCTTCAGACAGCATTTCTGCTGCCTTACCACCCTGCGCCACAAGAGGCTCTAACTGCAATTAATATAGCATAAATTATACAATTAAAAAAATTGTCCATTGGCTGGCTCTACAAGGAGTCAACATAGGCAGTATATTGTTGCGGGTGGCAGTTTCACTTCCATTACCATCAAGCGCTGCCTTCAAGTAGCTATTGTATTTTCCTGCTGGTTTCTCAGGCATATTTAAAGAAAGTGTCCAAGTAAGATTCCTCAAACTCTCATAAGAAAAAAGAATCCCAAGAAACCCCATTGGATGTGTATGGAACAGATGATCGGGATCCAGGAAAGAAGAAGCAGTAGCTGCTGCAGCTTTTGGGCAGAAGCACTGGAAGATAGGTGGATGGCAAGAGGTGATGGCAACAAAGGGTGGCAAGCAGAATGGTGATGTCAGAAAGCCTTGTTGAACCACCAGGTTCATACAATCTGAATTTGCCCATACATTTAGATGTTATAGTTGTCCCCAAAGACTGAATCCCCAAATACATTGGGAACCAGTGGTTTCCATAAACATTTTGGCAGCACTATACCAAGGAACAACCCAGACATGAACACCTGAGCATTCCGGTCCCAAGCCCAACTAAATGGGGAGGGTTATGTAAAGACCTGGCAACCTACCTTGCAAAGAAAATCCTATGGTTCAGCTTTACTCCCTGCTCATGGACCACCTTGGAGTTTACCAAAGTCTGGGTGCAGCCACAGTCTAGCATGCCCTGAATTCACAGCCCCATGACCTTCACCAGGTCAGAGTCACCAGGACAAGAAGGAGGGGTATGGGACTTGTCAATCTCATAGTCTCACAGGAGGTTGGTCCCATTACCCACCAGCTTACGGGCCTCTGCTTACTCATCTTCTGAGTCCTCAGAAGGCAGAGGTGCCAGGTACTCAAATAACAGGGTTAGGAGTACCCTGGCCAACTTACAAGGAGACTTCCGGCCTCTAGCTGTGAGGGGAGTCTTGGCAGTGCCCAAGGCCACGTTCCAGAGGTGAATGGAGATGTATGGGGAAGGGATGGGGTGAGGTGTGAAAGTGAGAGGAAAGGCCAAATCAAAACCAAGGCAGTAAAACATGGCCAAATGACCAGCACACTAACTGATCTAAAAACTAATATCAATAATGGCAGAAACATGGCATTCCTGACAATCTTCCCCATCTTCTGATGCATCTTCCTCAAAATGTTATAAATCACCCAACTTCCCGACAATCATACCACTGTGCTGCACACATACATGACATCTCGTTGACTGAAACAACTTCCTCTTTTATGCTGCTGTGGGAGGAACTGGATTTTGTTTCCCCGAGATGCAAAGATAAGACAGAAGGTCAAAGATGCAAGATTTTTGACTGATAGATAGTTACTGACACATTGCCAAGATGAAATGATTGTCGTCATAGATTCTCTCACCGATTAATAACCAAGTACAAGTCATATTTCAGCAGCCCAGTTTAAGAGAAGAAAATTTTTATATCATAAAAATGGCAGATATCCCTTCTAATGGTAAAAAATGGAAACCTCTTAGCAACTAGGATAACATTAATAAGACATCTGCTGAGTTGAGTTTTTTGGAAAGACACGTTGTGTGAAATGGTTGTTTTATAGGATCAGCTAGCTGGATTACCACATTATATTGCTCAAGATAACTTAAACACAGGGTATGTAAGACAGAATGTGGAAAATTGCCTCTTGTCAACATGGAAGTATATGGACCAGGAAAATAATCTTATCGTTATGTGTCAAATTTTTCAGTCCAATGTGAATCTCCTTGCCCAGCATTTAATTGATTCTCTTTTGCACAGTCTAAACCACTAATTAATTGGGGACTAAACTATTACTATTCACTGGGGTATATCTGTACATACAGAGATGAATCACTTTCCATCTTAAGGTGCTGCTTTAAATATAATACTGCTGTTTAAAAAGTTAGGCACAATCTCATTTGGTATCTGAGGGTCAACAAGAAGGTAACCCAAATAGCTGGTTCTGAGTTTGCATTTTCAGACAGGCTATCCACAAACCCATCTGATTTTGCTGCCATGGGTACAAAGCAGCATGTGAGACGGCATGGTAAGTAACAATTTCTGATATTCAATCCAGCCCCCCTTGAATTATACAAATGATGGCAATATTAGTTGACAATGAAATCCTGTTCATATCTCAGTGATAATGAGTGATAATATAAACTGCATTTTTACGGGAGAATGTCAGTCACGTTTGTTACAGATGCTTTACTAGAGACAGTGCAGTGATTAAGAGCATGAGCTGGAAGAGTCTGGTTCAAATCTCAGCTGGAATGAAGCTTCACTACATGACCTTAAACATATTGTTAGATTGGCTCAAAACCCATAAGAAGCTTGAGGCTCACAAAACGGAATGCCCCTGGCCTTCCCACTACAGCCCATGGAGCACCTTGAAAACCCAACCTGCAGGGAGTCAAGGGATCCTGACTAACAGTATGGGGGGCAAAGTTAGGGGTCTGCAGGAATCAAGGAATGGGCAAATTTCCTTCTTTGCAAACTGAAGTGCTGCTCCACTTTTGAAAGTACTTTTATGCAAATGTTAGCCATTCTTTTAACAGCATCACCTTCAAGTTCATAAACTAATGGTGACCCTGTAATTCTATGCATTTCACATTAAAATCCAAAACCAGAGTTCTTTAGGTAACGAGTTTAATATGATGATCTCATCTACTAGCTAGAATTCTCTGAGATACATGCATGCAACAGTTCCTTTTATGGACACAAGTTTTCCCAAGTGCTTATATTATTATTGCATTTTGTGAAACAAGACAATTTAATGAAACTAGAAACATTTATTTGGAGAAAAGGTCTGAAGCGGTAATATGATTTAAGTCTTCTTTCCTTACATAAGGAAGAAGTCTGGGAGCAGCAACGGAACATATACCTACACATGTTGATTAGTTTTATCCAGGGCAAACGTTTTATTTAACAATCAACAGAATCTTCCTGCAGTTCATTGCTTCTACTCCCAAGTCCTTCACCCAGTACTCTGATATTGAAACATATAGAATCATATGAGTTGGAAAGGACTTGAGGGTCATCTAGTCTAACCCCCTGCACAATGCAGGAACTCACAGCTATCACAATGACCCCAATTTCATGCCCAAGTGATTCCCCCCACACCACCACCACCAAAGATCTCCAGAATGCAGCCTGGCCTGGAGGAAACTCACCTACCATCCCACAGTGGTGATCAGCAATTTCCTGGATATGCAAGGAAGGACCACAAGAGACAAACACTGGCACATTCTTTCTTGGCCACTGACTCACCATCTGCTTAAATTCATAAAATCGGCATTTTTGTCAGATGACTATCTAGCCTCTGCTTAAAACTTCAAAAGGAGAACCCACCACCTCCCGAGGAAGCTTGTTCCACTGAGGAACTACTCGAACTGTCAGGAACTTTACTAAATTAATTAATTTCAACCCATTTGTTCTGGTATGACCCTCTGAGGTGACAGATTAAAGTTGTATAAAATGGGAGTCTCACCTTGTTCATGAGCTGAGTTGTTGTACTACAGTGGCATCATATTGCCTGTTTTTTATATGGGGTTTTACCATGAATGGCAGGAAATAAACTATAGTATAATTATAATTATTATATTATGACTATGCGGATTCATTTGCTTAGCTCTAATATACCCTACATAGTTGTGATGTCCCTGATACGCCTCCTCACATTATTCTGGTTTGTCCTATTTTTTCTGGTCAGTGTAGCTTAATTCAGTATTATATAATTAAGTTTGAACTGCAGGAGTGAATTACAAATGATCAAAGCCATGCTTGTGAGACAGACCATGTTCTACTGTCCAAAGTTACTAATGTACTCTGTTCAATGTTAAGATTTAATACTCTCTTATTAAAATTGGAACTTGTGCATTTGTATTATTGTGTATATTTTCTTTGAGTATTCACTTGAGTCATGTTCATCTGTATGTATCTGAATATTTTCATGCCATTAAAGGTAAACTGTATTGCATCTGTAAACCTTGTCCTCCACTGCTAATTTGTGAGAGCAAAATTACACCAGCACAAGGGAAAAGAAGCACTGTGACGTCCCGTTAGAAAACAGTATCTGAACTTCTTTCCCCTCATTCCCAAAACGTCCTTTCAAAAACACAACACTGCACAGCAGCAAATGCTTAATAATTTAATAATTTGTCAGCTAATCTATTTTATTTATTTACTAGTGAGAAAGGCCATTGCAACCAAGAATGCATTGGGCGCTAGGATCCAGGGAATATCAGCATGCGCAGATCTCTCTCTCAGCAGGAGCCATAGGAGGTAAACAGGGCTCCTTCATAGCAGGGAAGCAAGGGTCGTTTGCAGTTTGGGGCTTATTTGCAGTCTCTCTCTCTCTCTCTCTCTCTCTCTCTCTCTCTCTCTCTCTCTCTCTCTCTCTCAGCAGGAGACATAGCAGGTAATCAGGGGTCCTTTGCGGTTTGGCAGGGCTCTCTGTGTCACTGTGTCTCTCTCTCTGAGAGCAAAGTGGGTAGCCTCCAGGGAAGGAGGGCAGGAGCAGGAGAGGGAGGGCCAATCAGGGCATGGCCAGATTTGCTGGCTGCACCCTGATTGGCCCTATTCCATCTCAGACAGCCAGGAAACTCTCCACCCCCAGGGCTGTTCCACAAATATTAAGAGGAACAATGGATAAGGACAACATTGTTGCATTGTAACACGTTTCCTAATGTGGAAGTGTCCAAGTCTGGTTGCCCAGGGTTCAAACCTCAGTGACAGAGTTGAAACCTAACACACTATAGTTAAATCTCAAGAAACTGTGCTATAAAAGACCACCAAGAGAACAGGATTTAAGATATACCGCAAGTCCACCTTGATAAAGCAATGGCCTGGATCAATGTAACAGTGCTCTTTCTATCTTTCTCACATCAGCATTAACAAACAAGACTGCATAATGGCAAAGCTGTTAGGACTACGTATGGGATTACATTCCATACGGAATACACTCGATCAGAAGATTAAAAATACAAACTAGGTTTGACTGGTAAGGTGCTTTTGACCTAGAAGCATCAACCTAAATCCATCACTGCTTTTAAAAATTGCAGACATCCACGAAAAACGTGGATTAAAAGGAAACAGGCTGAACATATACACACATATTAATAAAATATAAACAGATGTTTGTTTCAAATATTTTCTCTAATTTTTGGATAAATTATGGAATGCAGTGCATATTACACCCTCTATTTTTATTTTGGTTAGGAAGACAGAGCTTAATAAAGGCATTGAGACAAAGGAGAACAAAAGCAAATCAAGTCCCTTGAGCATGCTGTGGGGATATTTTTCCTACAGAACTGCTATCTCAACACCAAAGTTATACTGCAAAATTAAAATGCATGTAAGTTTTCTTTTGAGTTTAACTGAGAACATCTGTTTCTCTTCTCACCACGATGCCAATATATTTTATATGTAATTTATCACAATTGTTTTATATATGCTTTCAAAATGTTAACAGAATCTACATTAGAACTGTTATTGTCAAAAACAGCACACAGCAGGGGCACTCCTGTCCAGCACTATCTTTTTATTCCAGAGCTTATCGATATTGAGATCCTTAAATGAAGAGGTGAGTTCTGTTGGCTTCATAAATGTACAGTAAATACAAAGGCTTGAGTTAGATTTAACCAAAGCCTTTATTTAAAAGTACAAAGAAATAAACACAGAACTATTCTTTTGTAAAGATCTTTGCGCTCTTTACAAGAATTTTCCTGAAGGATGGAAATGATTTGGGAGAGTTTCAGATCACTTAGATAAGCAAGCCGTTTCTGGCACTAAATAGGTTTACAGCAGGGTCATTCCAGTCTTGTTCATCCTAGCTTTGAGCCTTGAGCCAGTTTTAGTTCAATTTTTTAAATCAATCTGCTTTAAGACAAATTGGGGGGAAAACCAACAAAGACCAGATGCCTTGGGAATCTTGCCCAAATTAAGGACTAAAACAAAAAGAGCTTAGCAACTAAAACAAGACATATTAAGAGCTTCTCATATTAATTAATGGAAATATAACATAAGAAGTATTAGATAAAAACATTTGATAATTTTCTATAATTAAAATTCAAAATAGAAAGCTAACCAAGATGGATCAACATACTTGTAAGAATTTTAAAAGGTGACAATCTGCAGATAAATAGGGAAGGTAGCCAGGACAGGAGCTACAACAGAGGCCCTTGACTTGGTGTAAACCAGGGGTAGTCAAACTGCGGCCCTCCAGATGTCCATGGACTACAATTCCCAGGAGCCCCTGCCAGCATTTGCTGGCAGGGGTTCATGGGAATTGTAGTCCATGGACATCTGGAGGGCCGCAGTTTGACTACCCTTGGTGTAAACCTTTCAGAAAAACACAAAATGGGTGATTCTAAACTCTGGGCTCCAAGTAAGCATTGTCTCTCTTTCCAAACAATCCCACAAATCTGCCACGTTACACCAAAGCATACAAACAGGAATAACCAATTTGAAGCCATGAGATGGAATATATTTTTGGTAAAAGGAAAAGTGGGGTGAAGGCAAAAAAAGCCCCCAAAGCAGATTCACTGGGTATCAGCTAATAGTCTTCAAGATTTCCAATCAACAGGGGACAGGCTGTCCTCTCATGCCTTGCCTTAGGGTGAATTGCCTGCACTGCTCTCAAGCCACAGTGTGATGTGACTCCCCTAGCAGAATAAACAAGAAGAATGTTAATTGAACTGAGCCATCTTAGAGCCACAAGTCCATGAAATTTTATAAATAAAAACATCTTCCCTACGCTAAAGCACAAAGAAGTGGTGGGTTGATCAGAAAGTTGGTTCTAAACTCGTTATCCTTCCCTCATGGTGGGAAAGAGAAGCCTGAGAGAAGATTGCTCCCCCCTCTCCCAGTCATGTATCAGTTTGGGTGGGAAATGCCAGCTCCATGTGGGAGGAGAGAGCACTCTCTACAGCTCAGAAAGTTCTAGAATCTTTTAAAATTTGTTTTCACAGCCAGCTTGCACACACACACACACACAGAGTCCCATACGGGACTGCACAGAACCCACAAAGATAAACAGCAATTTGTACAACCTGCTAAGGAAAAGTAAACAGTAACAATTAGTTGCACATTTATTCAAAATCCAATTAAAATCTTTTTAACATTAATTATTCTACAGATCTGATGAATTTGTTCCAGTGATACCACCTTTTCAAAGTCTCATAGTCATTTAGTAAATTTTTTTAGATATCACATTTAGTAACTCCTCCACTGTACAGCACAGTTCAAGACCGGGATATAGAACCCCATGCCCTTACAGACTGGACAACTCCTCCCCTTCCTCTTCCCACTGCCAAGCTCTAGCACCCGTTGTATTCTAGGATACAACGGGCTTTGCCCCTAGTAGAATCATAAGAGTTGGAAGGAATCTCCAGGGTCATCTAGTCCAGCCCACTGCAGAATTCAGGAAATTCACAACTACCTGCCCACCTACAGTGACCCAGATGATGCCTCCTCCAAAAAAGCCCCAGGGAAAATAATGCTGATATGGGTAGGACTGGGAAGATGTAGACTTTCCCTTTCCATATGGATACCACCTTAGTATTGCTGCTGTGTTTCCAAGATGATCACAACAGAGCAAATTTGAGATCAATGGCATGGAAGATGGGGAAAGTGTAGACAGGGCACAGAAGCACCATGAGGCCATGGTTTTTATACCCTGGTTGGTTTTTACACCCTGAATCCCTGTACCAATACTGGGATTTGGGGGGTTCGGGATATACCAAATTGGGTTTGGATCAATTCAACCCAAACCTGAAATAAATTGAATATATTCTGTGTGCACATCCCTATTTTGGAATAGGCAATGCTCTGTTTTCATTTTGGTTAAAAGTCACTATAAATCAGTTTTCACATATAATGTGCTGAAACAACACTTACCTCACAGGTAAGTTATGTAAAGGCCACAGTTCTCAGGGAGTGAAGAAATTGTGTATGATGCATTCCTGATGCTCAGAGGCAAGCAGAAATTGGCCTCTTAAAGTTGTACAAAAGAGCTGTGAGATTACTTCTTCCCTTATGGATTTGAACTAGAAATCTAGTTAAGAGTAGGATTTATCCTTATATGTTAATAAATGTTTGGGGTAAAACATATGGATCTTGGTCAAAGCTAAATTTGTATATAATTTTATCATGGAACATACTAATTCTGTTTTCTTCTTTTTCCTGTAAGAACTCATGAATGGTTTCATTGTGTGTTCCCTAATCTGAGAGTTGCTCCTCCATGAATTTAACATTCACAGAGTCATAATATATTTAACTCATCAAGTAATTTATCTTTGTTACACTTAACAGGTGATCAAAAGCAGACCTGAAGTTGTCCATCGAAACCATTAAGAGGGTTTTTAATGCATTAAAATATATTGAATTGGGAAAGGAAATATAATTTGCCCCAAGAAAAATCTTGAGCAGCAGTCATTTCAAACCTCCTTGATCTCCAGCCTCTAAATCTGACATTTGTTTAGCAGTGGCTAAGGCCTTTCCCATCCTTGTTTTTATTCAATATAGGTTGCTGATCAAAAAGCCACCCTAAAACTGCATACACAGATCTATACTGCACTAAATATACGGTTTCACCTAAAGGTCGATTTTTCTCAAAGACATCAGCACAAGGATTATGATTCTAGCAAATCCCTAAGCTTTTGCTTTTTTTTAAAAAAAGCAATGGATTAATTCAAGAAAGAAGGCAAGATCTTTGAAAGCTGCGCACACATCATGTAGAAGGCTGCAGAGTATATTAGTTCACTGAGTAACACCAGTAATTATATATAGAATCAAATCGCTTGCATTCCTGAACCATTTCAGAAATCAGGAAGAGAAGATGAAGAGGCATGTTATTTGTAAGTGCTGTGAGTTATATTTCAACAACACAGATGGAGGATCTCAAAGTACATTTTTAAAACTTGCCAGTTACTATAGTCATTAATTTGTTGCACATAACTGACCCATGCAAAATTCTAGTTTCCATTTGAAACACCAGTTTTAAAAATGCTACAGTAAATATCGCAACAAAATCAGAGTCCAGTGGCACCTTTAAGACCAACAACAATTTATTCAAGGTGTGAACTTTCAAGTGCAAGCACTCAAAATTAGCACTCTTGATTACTGCATTACTCCACTGACATTGATCTTTACTACAGTGAATAGCAGCTTTCCAAAGACAGAGTAACAGAAGCAGACGGCAGGCTGGGGGTTGCAGTTGTTGTAGTGCAGCAATGACAGCAGTCACTTGAGCCCACAGGATTTGGTTCTCTGCACAAAAGGTGGGTTCGGAATGTCCTGATTACCAAGCTGGAGGCAAAGTCCTGCACTACCAGAGAATGCCAGCATCCCTCCAGAATATGAGCCAACATGATGGTTGCTGTCCAAAGCCACTTTTCAACAATGGAAAACTTGTGGGGTTTCACGGGGCTTAGTTTTATCTTTATGTAAAGCCCTTGGGAGGAATAATTTGAAGTTTCAGAGGTACCGTATTTGCCGGCGTATAAGACGACCGGGCGTATAAGACGACCCCCCCCAACATTTCCACTCAAAATATAGAGTTTGTTACATTACATTACAGAACCTGTCATTGTCACCACTGTACGGCTGCGGTGCAACCGCAGTGCCTCCGGCCCGCCCCTGCATCTCCCTGTGACCGGCATTAGTGCGCAAGTGCGCATGTGTGAGCTCTGCGTAGACAAGGGGCAGGCTGGAGCGCCACTGCTTCCCACCAAGCAGAACGGGCCGGTCACACTGAAAAGGCTGGCACCCCTGTCTCACTGCTGATGCTCACCGCAGCCACGTTGATGACCCGCCGTGGCCACGCTGGATACCATGCAATACTGGATGGTTTGTAGAATGAGGTGGGCGGGCATCGGGAGGCCACTATGGGCAGCTATGTCTATCCCAACTGAAGTGCACCCGGCTTATAGGACGACCCCCCACTTGGAGGCATGTTTTTCAGGGGGGGAAAGTAGTCTTATACGCCAGCAAATACTGTGTCACTAATATGCTGATGATGCTCAGATGCACATTTCTGTGTCTAGCCGTCCTGATGCTGGTGCAGATGTGCTGCCTGGGTAATGTCATTAAAGGGCTAAGGGTATAAACAAGATGAAATTGAATCTTAGTAAGATATAGGTAGTGATGATTGTTTTAGTACACTGGCATAAATCTGCACATAGTTTGCACTTGGATTATTGGCAACTGTTCACCTCTATCTGTAAAGTATCTCTAAGAAATCTTTTTTGCCAGTCCCTTCACATAGTGGTAATTCTACTATAACACCTACCCTTCTAATATATCATAAATAAAAAAAATTTAAAGAGCCATATTTGTTTCTTTACTGAGTCCAATTTGATTCTAGAAGCATAGGTTCTTGGCCCATGGTTATACTTTATCTGGCATTGTTGCTAGAGAAGCTACTTAATTTGCCTGCAGCAAATGCTTTCTTCCATCTTCACTTAGCCCAGAAAATAGCTCTGTATTTTAATCCTTCCAGTTTGGCTATGTGGATCCATGCCATGGCAACCTCAAGTCTAGACTTTAGAAATGCACTCTACATAACCTGCAGGTGTATACAACTCCAGCTGGTGTAGAATTTTATTGCTTCTTTGCTTAATGTTTCTGCACTTTCGGCATTGTTGTCCAATTCTGTAATTTGCCTTGAAAAATGAACTATAAAAATTGCATATAAAAACCAAGCAGAACCCACCCACAATTTACGCTCATCCCAGGAGACACTTCTGTGGACCACCTCACCTCCCATGTGGTTTGTAGTAGAAGGCTACCTAATAAAGTGTGGTGAAACTAAATATTCTCCCATCCAGCAGGGCCATATAGAATCTTTTTCAGTCCAGATTAGATCCAGTTATGAAACAGAAACCTGCTTTGTTAGATGATCAAAGTTGGTTGATTAGTGGGGTGGGGGAGTACGGCTCTATTAGTCTTCCTGGACCTGTCAACAGCTTTCAGAACCACCGACTGGATAAAGTACCTTCTGGATAAAGAGATTTATCATTGCCTTGGCTTCAGTCCTTCTTAGCAAGCAGTTAACAAGAATCTCTATTCAGTCCCATGGTCCCAGAATGACCGGGTACTGTAAATTCCAATCTTGTCCCAATGTATCTTTCTATTTTCATATAACTATAATTTGAATTTTAGATTTCAATTGCTTTTTGTTAGCCACCTTGATGATTTGTATGTAAGAGATAGGATATCAATATCTTCATTAACAATTTTTTTTGCTTTTTGGCATTGTTGGTTTGAGAGCAAGTGGGCATGGGCTACTGGCAAACCTCTAATCTAGGGGACCCTTAAGGGTAAGAGCTGATTGACTATGATAAGCTGGGTTGTGGGATCAACTATAGCTGTTCATGATAGTGTACCATTTCCACTTTCCTCAATTACCAAGCAGTCAGACTAGATGGTCTTGCCATCTCTGCCTTCTTTCTACCAAATTTAGAATTTTCAAATCAATAAAGTTCTGGTCCACTTTTATTCTTGTTCAGTGTACCCCTTTCCATTCTTCTTTCCCTGTGTTTTGCAGTAATAAGGGGTAGCTGGTATAGACTAAATAGGTCCTCTGTATATAAAAGTAAAATTTGGTTAGGGACAAAATTACTCTGCAGGAGTAATAAAAAAACAGTAGCGGTTTAAAGGATTATAATTTCCAGAATTTATTTAAACACAGCAGAAAAGGTTTAGCTGAAATAGGTTTTCTTAAACTTTTTCAAATGCTAGAGCCAAAAGGAGCCTTTTATCCCATTCTGTTTTGCAAATATTTTGCTTTTACTTACTTTCTTAATGAGGTCTGGCAACTTTGATTTGTCTGGAAGATGTTCAGAGGAGAAGCAGCTTTCTATCTCTAATGTATTCCCTTCAGTAACAGCATCATTCTTTAGTGATCTGGGAGGGAAAAAAGAACGTACAAATTTTTAAGTCAACCAAAAAAGATAACAATTCTCCCAATCTGTTGTTGTTGTTAATTGCGAAGTCGTGTCCGACCCATCGCGACCCCATGGACAATGATCCCCCAGGCCTTCCTGTCCTCTACCGTTCCTCGCAGTCCATTCAAGTTTGCACCGACTGCTTCAGTGACTCCATCCAGCCACCTCATTCTCTGTCATCCCTTTCTTCTTTTGCCCTCAATCGCTCCCAGCATTAGACTCTTCTCCAGGGAGTCCTTCCTACTCAGAAGGTGGCCAAAGCATTTGAGTTTCATCTTCAGGATCTGGCCTTCTAAGGAGCAGTCAGGGCTGATCTCCTCTAGGACTGACCAGGTTGTTTGCCTTGCAGTCCAAGGGACTCGCAAGAGTCTTCTCCAGCACCAGAGTTCAAAAGCCTCAATTCTTTGATGTTTGGCCTTCCTTATGGTCCAACTTTCACAGCCATATATAGCAACTGGGAAGACCATAGCCTTGACTAGATGCACTTTCATTGGCAGGGTGATATCTCTGCTTTTTAGGATGTACTTCTACGTAAAATCACTCAGACTAATCTTTTTACCTGGACTAATAAATGGCAAAGACCATTAGATAGATCTACAGATTTCCTGAACGAAAAGTGAAATGATAAATACAGAATATATACAGAATGTGGGTATCTTCTGGATATGAATGCTAAAGCAGATTGTTTAAAAAAATCCCAGAGTACATATGCATTTACCCAACATCTCAGATGAAAATCACTTAAATCCTTTCCCCATATGATGGCTCAGCATGCTTTCAATAAATATTAAAACCATATAGAAGCATCAACTGGGTTATCGTTTTAGAAGGGCAAGCTTAATGAAAACCCTACTCCATTATCACATGCTGCCTTAGTATTGTAGCCCTCTGGTTCAGCAGCCAACTTTTGTAAAGAGAAGAGATTGGGAAGAAGCAAACAAACAAACAAAAAACACTGTTATGGCTTTGAGGGAATTGCAAAGCAGTGTGCTACTGGAGCCAAAACCGTAGCTTAAACATCATCAGGGAGAACAAAATATAAGCTTTATGTGAGTGTTCCAAACCTAACAGTACCAGTGTTCAGATATTCAAATGTCTGCTCACCACAAAGAAAGGCAGTCCCGGGATATTTCCTAAGCATCTACAACATTTAGAACCACAAGGCTAGGGAGGCTGAGGAGTGTAAATGACTCTTAAGGCAGTCCAAGATTACAGTGTGTCCAGTGGGACAGTGTGGAAAGTTTCAAAAGCTATCCCGTTTTTCATTTTACCCTAGATGCCCCTTTCCCTTCACTTAAACTTTGGGGTTGTAGACTACCTGGGAATAGCTCATGGCCAGCACTGATCAAGGGATCCATTAATTTACTTTGCTCTCCTGTTAATGGAGAAAAGGATACAGAACATATTTACCATTGTTAATAGACCACTGAATACAACAAATGAAATAACTGCTGGAAAAATGCCCTTCAGTAAATTGAAAACATGTAAATTAGATGACTAGGGAATCAACAGACTTCCACTGTTATTTTCCATGATGTCATACCTTGGATTAAAACATTTGCATTGATTGAACAGGTTTGCACTACTATACCCATAATACCTGTTTAGCAATAGGTCTTCGAAATTAGTATTTTAATCACTTTTCTAGCAAAGGGAAGGCAGTTATTTGCCTGTCATAATGATCCAAAAAGTACAATTACACAGCAACTTTGCTAAGGCAAAGGCAAATCAGCAGGGTGTGCATCCTTATTTATAAATAATTTATAAATAAATATAAATTATGCCATTCTTAGTTCCAGTTTGGATGTTACACTGAATCATGATTTTTCAGATGTAATCACAACCACTTTCACTCATACAAAAATCCACTATGTATTTATAGGCTATGCTAAAAATGCACTGTTGGGATCATTAGAGACCACAGTACAGCTAAGGTATCTGATAAACAGCACTCACATCTGTAAAAGCTTTCCCAAAATAGCATCAGAACTAGCCTTTGGGTTACCATGAATGACATCCACTAGCAATGATCTTTGGGAGTTTACAGAATTTGAGTGTGGGCCCATAATACTAACATACACACATTGTATTCCTAGAAACAATGGAAACTATGACTCAGAGGTTATATATCACTTTGCCAGAAAATAACCTGCAAACAAATTAGACCATATTTGGTTAGCAAAGAGAAGAGACGAAAATTCTTTGAACAGAGTAATGATAAATGAAGAAGATACAATGCATGAAATGTAAATATGATGCTTAATTTTAGGGGTTGCATTAGAAATGTATCCTAAGTAGAGGGCAGCTTCTTAGTAGTGGCCTCATTAATAAGTGAGCAAAAACAAAGAAAGAAGAACAATGTAGGCTACTTTGGGTCCCCATTGGGGAGAATGGTAGAACACAAATTAATTAAATAAAGGCTTTCAAGTCATTTTTCATTTTTAAAATATCAGATTTTTTTTAAAGTTTCCCTAACATCAGAACTACAGTTGGTGAATATTTACACATGCACATATTTACAAATGGACTAAACTGGAACCAAATCGACTATATCTTATGCAGTTGAAGATGATCCAGTCCTTGCTGTCAAAACATAAAAGAAGAGTTGGTTCTTATATGCCGCTTTTCTCTACCCAAAGGAGGTTCAAAGCAGCTTACAGTCGCCTTCCCTTTCCTCTCCCCACAACAGACACCCTGTGAGATAGGTGAGGCTGAGAGAGCCCTGATATCACTGCTTGGTCAGACCAGCTTTATCATTGCCCTGGCGAGCCCAAGGTCACCCAGCTGTCTGCAGGTGGGGGAGTGCAGAATCAAACCCAGCATGCCATATTAGAAGTCCAAGGCACTCCAAACCACTACACTAAACCGGCTCACTATCTAGGTGCTGATTGTGATTCAGATTATGAACTATTGGCAAAAATCTAAACAAAACTCCACAACATCAAAGAAGACACCAGGGTGAAAGAAGTTTGGTGTAAATAAAATTCCCCACAGTCTCCTTTGCATTTCAAAATTAACAGAATTCATAATATAGATTACTTGAGCCTTAGGAGTCATTTCCGCCAGGCATTTGGTTGAGACCAGACGCAATCAACAGCGACTGAAAGGCCCCTCCTCCCCCTGCCCCCCCTCAGAATTCCACCAACATGCTCCGGACCTGTTTGTATTGTTACACTGTTGTATTGTCTATATTATTTATACTGCTACATTGTTATACGGTTACAACCATTAGTTATTATTGTAAAGTTATTCCCATGTTTATATATTGTTTAATGTATTCTTGTTTGTTCTTATGTAAACTGCCCTGGGCCCCCGGGGAGGGCGGTATATAAATATAATAAATAAATTTATCAACCCTCTCTGGGAACCTGCATTTTCACAAGTTTAGTTGGCACAGCCCTATGGTTTTTCCAGCATTTGTGAGCCTGGACTGTAGAATTCCATCCATCAAGAGTTAAAGCCAGCATCTTCAATCCTTCCTGATTAAAGAGGTTTCTTATTCTAGAAGGCCTATGAAGATAACCATATATAGCATCATCTGTTAATAACTAAACATTCCAGGTGCTACAGCAATCTGCCTGTTTCAGTGTCCAGTGAGAAATCTGTCAGCCTATTGATGCAGACAAGCATCCTGAACTGCTCTTATATATTTGAGTACAGCCAATTCAATTTCCAGTGGGAGAGAAAATTCTGTCAACATTTGGATATTCAAACACTTGCACATATTGTTCAGATGGGGAAAAATTAGACATAGTTGGATGTGTAACATCTTGTAAAAGATCTGAGAATTGCACACAAAAGCTGTGAAGTTGCAGTAAAACCGACAACCTGTTCTTCACCTTTGCAGGCAATAGGAAGAATGTCTTCCCCATAGAGGCAAAAAATAACTGTGGGTTTAAGCCCCCTCCACCAAAGCAAAGGGCAGTGATGAAAACTAAGAAGACTGGGGTCCCTAGAAGCCTCTTTGCTACAGAGGTGAAACTGAGTAGTTTCTTGTCAATTTCCTCTCTGAAGCAAAGGGACTGTTTCAGGACTAGCTGTACAGCTTGTTAGTTATACAGTTGCTCCTTGCAGATTTTGCACAGGGACTACCCTGTGTTACATTTTTCAGAACCAACAGCTGGATGCTCAGGCAACTGTGCAAGCAGGGAGGGGGAATACATGGCTTTGTAGAGAAGCATCACATCCAGAAGTTGTTTGGAAGCTCCCTGGATACTGCTCTCTGGCTGAGTTTCCATGGATATCCAACACCATGAGGTAGAACAGCATCAACTTATTTATTTAGACACTGAGATCCCACTTCTCTGCCCCAAAGGGACCCAAAGCAGCTTACAGCATAATTCTGAAAAAAATCTACAGAAATGAGAGAAACAGTTCCCTCTCATATCCCTACCAAGTATCACAACATATTAAAACACCAGTGAAGTAAACAGCACTGCATTGGTGGCCAGGATCAAGGAATAAAAGCACCGGTATTACTGTAAGAAATAAATGAAATATGGTTTTAACATTTGCACAGTGTCAGCAATAGAAGCTCAATAAAACCACAAAGCCGGATGACCTACAACCCCCACCTCCCATCTTTTTTACTTACTTAGTAGACAGGAAAAAAGCTTAAGAATAGGTGTTACAAAACATGACATGAGAGTCTAGCACATATTACTCAAAGTTCTCTCCATTCATAAGATAGATCACAACCCAGGAGCTAGCCTCTGTCTGTGGTTGCTACCAGGTGTCCTCTGGCACATGCTAAGTTCTGAGGATCTGTCTCATTGCTTCTGAACATCACTGAAAGACTAGTGAGGAGAAATTCATTCACATACCACAGAACTTGGGAAAGGTTAAAAAGGATTACTATCTGGAGGTGGGGGTTAAGCAAATATTAATCAACATGAGTACCAGCAAAGGGAGGGAGCTCTTTAAATTTATTTTTATTTCACTTTGCTTACCCTTCCTTTCTCGCCAGCAGCTTACATAATTCTTCTCTCCTCCATTTTCTCCTCACAACAATCCTGTGAGGTAGATTAAGCTAAGAGCATATGATTGGTCCAAGGTCATCTAGGAGGCCTCCATGATAGAGCTGAGACTCAACCCTGGGTTTCCTAAATCCTAGACCAAAATTTTAACTACTACAAGATGCTGACTCTAATGCATTTGACAAAGAATATGAATTTCTCATATAATAGAAGCTAAATGCAGCAATTTAAGAGCATGTAATAGAATACTTAAGTCGAGCTGCCTGAACATAACACATGTCGTGCAGAATGCTATGGTGACATGCCTTTCTGCTAGATGTCGGTATGGTTTCTTGCCATGTTCAATAATAGAAGAAGAAGAGTTGGTTCTTATATGCCGCTATTCGCTATCCGAAGGGAGCTCAAAGTGGCTTACAGTCGCCTTCCCTTTCCTCTCCCCACAACAGACACCCTGTGAGCTGGGTGAGGCTGAGAGAGCCCTGATATTACTGCCTGGTCAGAACAGTTATTAGCACTGTGGCAAGCCCAAGGTCACCCAGCTGGCTGCATGTGGGGGAGCGCGGAATCGAACCTGGCTTGCCAGATTAGAAGTCCGCGCTCCTAACCACTACACCAAACTAGCCAACACTGCTTGAAAGTATCAAGAATCAGGCCCAAAAGCCTGGCTTACAGTATAGTCTGATCATTACTGTATAGGAAATATATTTAAGTTGGTTTACTCTTTGCATGCTGCTTCAAGAGCGAAACTAAAAAGTGGCTGATATATCAATGATATAAAAATAGATACACAGAAACTGCCACTCTGAGTCAGATCTAAACCGATCTAAACCTTGGCTTTCTCTTGGTTTTCATACTGAGTAGGATTTCTACTGCATCATTGGCAGGAAAAAAAATTATCTGTTTGACCCTAGTTCAGATGTGTTAGTACTGAGATCAAATGAGGCCTCCAGCCCATCATTGTCATAAATTAACTGGCAGTGAAGTGACTTCTAGGGTCTAATGAGGTCAGGGTGCGGAAGATCGAGGGGCTCTTCCACAATCAAACATTATACTGGAGAACTAGATTTCACATCGATCAGCACCCATGGGCGTTAAGTCCTGAGATGCTGAGATGAGGGGAAGTGAGGGAGGATATGGGGGTGGGTTTTTACTTTCACGCTGCCAGAGTATGTTTGATTTTTAAAAAGAAGTTAAAAGAGAAGGCAAAAGAAAGATGGCGTTGACGGTAGCGGCAATGTTTCAGGGCCTTGCCGGCTAGTTGAATTGAGTTTTCCTGTGCTCAATTAATAACTCTGGTTGGGGGGGGGGCTAGGTTAGGAAGGAAGGAGTTGCAGGCAGCTTTTGGTCCAAACTGGTGGAGAGCAGGAAGGGGGTTCCCCCTGCTTACCAGAGGGCCCTGTGGAGTAATTTGCTGGCTAGCTAGTGCATCCCAGATAGAGGAGTGCAGGTCTGGAGTATTGGGAAGACTATCAGATGCCCCCCCCCATGAGAATTTAATTTCAGGGAAGACACAATGCCATCAGGGACCCCGTCGATGAGTGGGTTACCCCAGTTGACCGAGGAAGCCGCAGGAGGAGTTCCGGGGCATTGAGGCAGGTTCCTTGGCAGGTCACAAGGTTTGGCAGGCGGCAGAAAGATTGGGGCACATGGCAACTTTGGAGGAACAACGAAGCTTCTGTCTGGGAGTGCTTATCCGGGCCTTTGAGCCCAAGGAGAGTTTGATCTGCTGACAGGGACTTTCAGCAGCAGTCTTAGAAGAGTGGGGGTGGGGGGAGGCCTTCAGGGGAAAGTGTTAGTACTAACTGGTGGTGGCTGCTAGAACAGCAAGCCACCAATGGAATTTGATCCCAGGAAGATAACTGAGGGGTGGTTTGGGATCCCAACAATTATGGGCCAAGGAAGCTATACTGTGAGGAAGAGGCTTGACAAGAGAAGGATGGGGAGGTATTCAGGTCCAATAGGCCCCCAGCCACAGAATTTTCATGGCTGGTATCCTGGAAACATTTGCTGTTCTTCTAACCTCCCAGGTGAACTGAGGGCCCTGATGGAGCTGGCACAGTTCCGCAGAGCCTGCAAGATAGAGCTCTTCTGCTGGGTCTTTGATTGACACCAGAGCAAGGGAGAACAGAGGACCCTCCTCAGGCTGGCCCAGCTCAACAGACTATGCCAGTTTACTGGAAGAGTTCTCACTCCTTCCCCATGACAGGTGGCAGGCTGCTAGACTGGGGTAGGAGGATGGTTATTATTTGCCACTAATCTTGTGGGTTTGATATGCTGGATTTTAATGGGGGTTTTATTGGGGATTTTATTTGACCTTTGTTATGAATGAATGAATGAATGAATTAATTAATGGGCTTTTATCATCCTTGCTATTTTCAATTGGAAATGCTAGATACTATACCAGAACTGTTAAACACTATGACATTTTATTGTTTTTACATCGTTCCCTTCTTCTAATGAACTCGGAACAATATATGAGGAACTTTCTATTTTGTTTTCATAATAAACATTTGAAATGTCAGAGATAAGCATAGGAGCTACTTGAAAACAAATTTAACAGCTGAAGGGTAGAAAATCTGAATCCTGTTGACTTCAGGCCAAGTCTCATGTGAAGTATTAGTGGGCTTTTACTACTGAGCTTAGAGCTGGTGGTGACCAAAAGAATGAGCTCTAGTCACTGAGTCAGGCATGTTCCCCTAGGTGACCCTAGGCAATCCCCATAAACCCCCCCCCCAAAAAAAAATAGTTGTGATACGTATGAAGTTTACAATCATCAGGATAACTTGTACATAGAGATGGTGATTGCAATGGACAGGAGAATCAGACAAGATCAATAAAAAAAATCTGACAGGATTCAAGCCATGGCACTTAGCAGTGAATGTTGACATTTTAGCTGCGAATTAGTTAAAGGCAACTGAGATAGAGAAACTATGAAACATACCTGTTGAGTTGTCTAACAAGAACAAAAAGAATTGGTTTTTATATGCCACTTGTCTCTACCAGGAGTCTCAAAGCAGCTTACGATCGCCTTCCCTTTCCTCTCCCCACAACAGACACCCTGTGAGGGAGGTGAGGCTGAGAGAGCCCTGATATTACTGCTTGGTCAGAACAGCTCTATTAGTGCTGTGGCAAGCTCAATATCACCCAGGAGGCTGCATGTGGGGGAGCAGGGAATCAAACCTGGCTTGCCAGGATGGAAGGTGCCATTCTTAACCACAACTATATATATATAACTATAAGGAAAATTAGTCCTTCAATTATTTTGATTAAAATTCTCCTGGCAGAGAGAAGTTTGCTACAATAGCAATGGACCTAGCTGTGTCCAATAGACACAAAACAAAAAAAGGAGAATGACCCACAAAGATGGCTGCTATGCCTTTCAGAACCTCTAAATGACCTGCTGCAAAGCTTATTTCCATCTCTGTGCTGTATAATGCACCCCAGTTTTCTTATTCTGGTTAGCTTTCTGGAATGGAATCAGCTTGTAAGACGACAGGCGCTATAATAAGCTGTCGCCTGCTAGCAATTCCTCTTCTGTGAGAGACTTTCATGAAAGTGTAAATCAGTGTGAATCAGATCTGTCATGTGAGAATCACTGCGAACAAGCCCTCCCTGGATTAAACCTCACGTTTGCAGCCTCTGCATACCTGCCGTGTACATTCTCTCTTCCAATAATTTTAAATTTCCCAATCAGCCCTGTAATATTTATTTTGTAATTAAAGTATTTCTCAGAAGTCAATCCTGCCTGAGTTCAAGACCTTGTCTACGCATTATATACCTTATTTGTTACTTCTGGGTACAGGGGGATCTAGCTGAGGCACAAGGTGATAATGAGCAAGTGCTGGTGTAACCCTTTCTAGCAGGATTTTGAAAGAAGCCTGACTATGTAAAAGCATATTTAGCTGGACTCTGCTGTAAAGTTTCTGTTCACAACCAGATTCATGGTCACTCCTCGGGTCTATCAAGACAAGGGTCATTTTTCATTGCTCAAGGACTGTTGTTCCACAATCACCATTAAGTGGGTTTATAGCAGTGGTTTCACTGGGCACTATTTCTGTAGCCCTGTGCCCCACAATTGTCCGTTCATGCATCGGTATATTAATTCAGGCATCGTTTGGTAGCACTGCAGACATTGTTTCCTTTCAGCCACAAGAAGCACTGAAATTCACCCTTTAATTAATTCATGCTCTTCTCATCCCCAAACAAAGAGAGGTCCTCACACATCTGGCCTACTGGTATCTACCGGCAGCAGAGCAAGTTGATGAAAGTAATAATTTCAAATAAATGCTTCCGCTCAATTACCCCACATGTAAAGGTAAAGGTATCCCCTGTGCAAGCACCGGGTCATGTCTGACCCTTGGGGTGACGCCTTCCAGCATTTTCATGGCAGACTCAATATATATAGATAGACCACCGGCTCTGTAAAGTATTGTGGGTAATGTCAGTCAAAAAACATTCCCCAAAATAGCTGCAATAAGAAAGCTTTGGGGAAAAGATGAGATTACTCCAGCCAAATCAAAACTATACTACATTGGTTTTCTAGCAACATTGTTTGAATTCTCCCAAGGATAATCAGTATAGGAAAGATTGCAGAATAAAAGTCTAATGGATACTTTTGTAATCGTATAATATTAGAACAGCTTTTCTCAACTTTTTTACTGTTGAGAAACCTCTGAAACACTCACCTGAGGCCTCTCCCTTCCCACCTTCTCCAGGCTCATCATTGGCCATTTGGGGAGGTGAGTTAACATGACCATATATGGTCATATCGCCTGATAAATGTTTAACAGATTTTTAAAATATATATATTAAAAATTAATTAATCCCACCCGTTCGGGAAACTGTTCCAGGGGCATCAAAAAATCCTGTCTGCACTAGAATGTTGTCAACATAGTACAAATGTTGCAATCCTGTATGAAACTTAAATGCTCAATCTAAATGCACTTGAGTTGGCTTTTCTGCTCTTTTTTTTAAGCATAGCGTGAACATGGGGCCGAAGGGACTGAAAAAAGGGAATTTTTGCAAAGCATGTGATGACTTCTTCTTTGGTTGCTATGCAGTGACACATTTTTAAAACCCACCATTTCCTTTATGGGCTGTTGGAGGGGGGAGGGTTTCCTTCCCTGACAGACAGCAGTTGCAAGGCTTGCCTATGCTGATGTGCACAGATGCACTGGAACAGAAACTGAATGTGTTCATTTGCAAAGATGAAGTTTAAGCACATTTTTTCCTCTACCTATTAGAGATGCTTTTAAGTTCACTGGAGTGAAATTTAATGTTTCAGGTTAACAGCGTCAATTATGGCACTCTGCTCAACGGTAGGATTATGCAAATGATCCTACAGGCTAGGTGGACATTCGAATCCTGTGCCCCAGATGTCAGCCCACCAGCCAAGTCTGTCAAGCCACTCAATCAGCCTGTCATTTTCATAATCCCCTCTCATCATTGGTATATTTTGTCCTAGGCAGAGTCTGCACTTTCTTTATTCCATTGTCAATCCTGTTGAGTTCAGATCGCTTTGGACTCGGGTCTTCCTCTTCCCCCCCACCCTCCCCATTGAAATAGGGAAGGCTTCTGCACGTGGTTAGGGTAGTTCAGAGGGGGGGGAGCCAAGCTTTCTTTCTTTTCTTGAAAGGGAGGGGGAGGAGCCAAGCAGGGAGTCTCTTTCTTTTCTTGGAGGGGAGGGGGAGAAGATCGAAAAAGGCAGAGAAGGGAGAAAAAATCCAAGACTGACAGAAGTTGAGAGAAATTAGGGGCTTCTCCTTTAAGGCAAGTTTGTCACATGACCACCTGTGGCCCATCTCCTACCATGGAGGAGAGCCCAGATTCAAAACAGCCTTTAAATATTGAGGGTTAAGAGCACTCTAAGATATCGCAAATAAAGGTAGGGTCACTCCAGATCAATCCTTCTTGCTGCAGAAGGAAATTTTAAATCGCCCCAAATCCAAACAGAAATCGCATTCTATGTAGAGGGCAGGGACTGAATCGATCTGGGGTTGGAATAAAAGCTCCATGCAGTTTACACCCTAGTAGCTGCACCAAGCAGATCTAACCACCACCCCCATGATGTTTGCAAATATGCAAAGAAACAAATATGTGCAAAGAAACAGTAAAATACTTAGGACACATGGCCTATGGTCTTTTTCTTTTATAATGCACCTCTTAGCTGTGTCATGAGAACAAAAATAGGCTTGGTTCTGGAGCCAACAGGCAGTGAAAATATTAGGTATGCAAGAGAGGCTATTGCTCCAGGTTGGCAGGTGAAACTGGCTCATTCACCAATTCACCAATCTCAATAATGCTGCTAGACAAAAAAAGAGAGGGCTCTTTACTCATCGTTGCTTGGATACTTTGGAACAATGACATTCATATGAAGTCATTCTGCTTACTGTTTCCAATTATGTTCTAATTAATAAATAATAAGTCCAGATGATAACACACATAAGGCTAAAACAAGTCTCTGTGGCCTTTTCTTTAATCAGGTAGTGCATCTACATGATTTTCACCAAAGGCTGATGTAGTAAGCACAGTTACTTACGCTGATCAGGAGTTCATGTGACTATATCATCGCAGATTTAATGAAACAGCTTCTCATTTAAAAGCATGCTCTATTTTTTTAAAAAAGGATTATATGCAACAGAGAAACCTTCTCTCCGATGTATTAATTTCCCACACAGGGCATGAATCTGATGAAGAGAAGCTTTCAGACAAGCAATACCCTGCTGTGAAATACATATCAGAGAACTGTACCATGTCAGTTGCAATACTTTTGAGCTGGTACTTATCTGAGTTACACTTCACTGAGACATAAAACTATATCAGTGGAAATTTCCATCTATCTGGTTAAAACTAATCTGGAGCGGGAATCATAATATCAATGGTATTGTTTTACATGCACATAACACGCCTGTTGTGAATGAAAAATATCTAATAGCATCTTAATTTGGGGGTTGCAGGAAATGTGACGACTGTAAAATTGAGCACATACACAATTAGCACTACAGCCAAGAGACCAAAGTTAAATCAAAGCAATTTGAGGGGAAGGATCAGAAGTACATTATACTAGAACAGAAGCTGTATCGTGCCTTACTCCACAAGTAAAAACTAAATGCTTTTTATAACATCGTGCAGTTGTCACCATAATAATCTTTAATCAGGACATTATTGAAAATAGCAGGCAGTGCTGAATTCATATGGCAAGTTTCTGCTAATTAACAGCTGCTTCGGTGGCCGAATTACACAACCCTAGTAGGTTGGGCTGAGAGAGCTCTGACAGGGCTGATCAGTGAGATCACTTCTAACAGGACTGTGACTAGACCAAGGTGACCTAGCAGGCTGCACGTGGAGGAGCAGAGAATCAAACTCAGCTCTCCGGAAGGCAAACCAAAACTCTTAACCGTAAGCTGCAGCTTTGTATTTGAAGTATACATTAGTATCCGAAGCTCCCATCCCCATATTATGTCCAGATTCCAAAACTACTAGCTGAAGGCTTTGCTAGGGTTGCCAACCTCCAGGTTACAGAGAAAAGACTGCTTTGGAAGGTTTCCTTTATGGTTGGGGTGGCCAAACTGCGGCTCCCCGGATTACCATGGACTTCAAGTCCATGGGAATTGTAGTCCCCGGACACCTGGAGAGCCAGTTTGGCCAGCCCTGCTCTATGGTTTTATCCCTTCCCTCCCTCCTCAGGCTCCAACCTCCAAATGTTCAGGTATTTACCAATCCAGGTCTGATAGTCCTAAAGCCAGCAGGGTCCAGGAGTGGCAGTCAACAAAATTATAAATACAAATACAAAGGAGGAGGCGGAAGGCAGTGTTTTTGCACTGTTTAAAGCCAACAGGCATTTGATCTATATCCCACCCCCCATTCCTCCTGCAAGAATTGTTGTGAGAAAGATGACACACGTACGATATGAGTTTACCCTTGAAGTGTGCATGATTTTCCTAGTGTGGGTAATTACTTGATTTCTGGTATTCTGTAAAATTACTTTGCCATTTATAAAGAGTTCAAATTAATTTCAGTAACGAGGGCAGTTTCACTGAAACCATCTAAAAAGGGTTAGCGTAATAACCTTTGGAACATGCCCCAACAAGGATATTGGCCTCAGCTACTTACCTTGATTAAAGCTGAGCACCCAGACATACAAGTGGCATACCAACTGGAAAGGCATTCAGTTTTTAATTGCAAATGGAGTAACAGTTTGAGGCCAAGAGAACTAGCCTCGTAATAAAAGCAAGTATTATAACCGGAGGAAATTCATATTCTGAATCTATTACATTCAAATATTGACAGCACCTTTATTAAACTGCAGTGTATCTATACAGATTAAAATAATGATCTACACTGTATTGATAAGTATGTTAATATTCTTGCAAAAAAGGAAATGTAACTACTTTTTAGTCCTGCCCTTTTGGCCATATAGGCAATGGGAATAGGGCCACTGAGAAGGAAATAGCTTCCCTGGATGCATTTAATAAAATAGATCATTGCACTACACAACACAGTGTGAACATCCTCCCAAACTTCTGCTTGGGATTGCTTGTTTCCTGGTGACAGCGCATTCCAAATACAAAACAGTTTGTTATCCTCAGACACTGCTGCCAAACTCCAGATGGACTCTAAATACACAAAACATGCTAAGGCTACGAAAATACCCAAGATTTGCCCAGCAAATATTATAGCATGACACGGCAATGATGTCCTGAAATAGGTCAAATCTCAGCAGGAAATCCCATTGACTATTCTTATCCCCAGTTCACTTGAAAAGCTTTACCTTTCTGTTTTCTTAATCAGCACAGCCCTGAAGATTTGTTCCTGGAGAGTCCTTTCATTCTCGTTAGTTGGCTGCACAAAAGGATGGACAGCAGCCAAGATGAAGCCCTGCTGGTACAATTCTTGCAGCCGAGCTGGAAGATCACGCAAGGAAGAGAGCCTGATTGCCGATGACCCTGGCAGCTCAGCTGGAACCAAAAAAGATGGACTGATCAATAATCATGAATTGGCTTATGCAAAATATTAAACCTTTCATACCTACATCATTTTATATCTACATCCGCTGAACAAAGCGCTTTATTTAAATCTGTAGTATTATTCCCTGTAGTATATAAATAGTCTGCCTTTGTCACTGAGACTCAAGGAAAATTAGTAATGACAGAGATATTACTTGGGATTCCAGATTTTCCAATGAAACTGTTAATATCACCCTATCCACTCAAATTTCCATGCATTAGTTCTACATAAGTCTAACAATGCTCAATAGAAATCAACATACAAAAAAACCCCTAGTCCAGTGGTCCCCAACCTTTTTATCACTGGGGACCGGTCAATGCTTGACAATTTTACTGTGGCCTGGGGGAGGGGGTAGTATTTTACCGAGGGACGTTGCCACCACCGCCTGAGCCCCTGCTCCACTTGCTTTCCCGCCGGCACCCCCGACTTCCTGCCGCCTGCTGGGGGCACTGCCAGCAGCAGCTGCACAGTGCCACGCCGAGGGGGAGCCCCAGCCATGGCAGCTGCTGGAGGGCACCAAAGGTGAGCTGGTGGCAGAGCAGCCCCTGAGGCAGCAGCTGGGGAGGAGGACGAGGAGGATTCGCGGCCTGGTACCAACTGATCCACGGACTGGGGGTTGGGGGCCACTGCCCTAGTCCCAATAAACAGTTCCAGAGGATAACAGTTGTTATTTAGGCACATCAAGTAATCAGTGACTAACAACCCAATCCAGAAAGGAGGGCACAATCAGCACAATACGTTAACTGACCCCTATACCAAAAATAGTGTCCAATAGCACCTTTAAGACCAACAAATATTTGCTCAAGGCATGAACTTTCAAGTGCAAGCACTCTTCCTCAGACTAAATTAACAACCATTGTAACTGAACAACCATCATAACTCCACAGTTCATTTAGTCTGAGGAACAGTGCTTGCACTCGAAAGTTCACGCCTTAAATAAATCTTTGTTGGTCTTAAAGGTCCCATTGGACTCTATTTTTGTTGTGCTACTTCAGACCAACATGGCTACCCACTGGAATCTGACCCCTACACCAGTGTAACTCCAGCGTAAGGGCATTCATGCCAGCACAGGACACAAGTGGTGCTGTACCATGCAGTTACACCAGAGCAGCTACACCGCAGCCGCATGCCAGAATGATGGTGTGAATCCCACCATCCCGTGAGGCATAACACCAGTTCAGTGGCTTCCAAAGCATTATCAGTGTGGGAATGGTCCCCAGAACAAGCTCAAACTGTCACTGGCAAATATGTTGGCATAGCTCATTAATGCTTATAGTAACTGCTGGATAGGAGAATCACTCCTTTGGCCCATCCCTCTTTGGTCCCTACCCATGATGGACACTTGGCCTAGTCCCCTTGACTCAATACTTCCATCGGTTCTGTCTGACCTGCCTATTACACCACCTCTGCCTAACAACAATGCTTGGGATGGTACACTGCAGAGGAAACCCCATGGATGCCATCACAGCAGCCCCCGGCAACACTGTCAAGGCACCTTTTCCCCCACTTCAGCCATTGTGTAACATTCCCTCTAGGGAGGTAACTAGCAGCACCACATTTGCACTGTGGCTCGATTGCTCTGCCTATGCTTGATGTACACGCAAAAAAAATATATATCCTCCTTTGCTGAAAGGATGTGTGAGCCCAAGTGATGAAATGAATACTTTGAGTGTACCACAGCCCTTCACAATCTCTCCATCTATGTAAGCATCGATTCTGTTCTTCAGTATTTGCTTTGTTAATTTCTTTTCCATTTGAGAGAAATTTATGCTCCTTTAGATCTTGATCTTCTGAGATTCAGTATGCCTAGGTCCCATTAATCTTCGATAAGAATAACAGTTTATTGAAGATAATCAGATCCTTGAAATAGGCCTCTTCTGAGGACTAATCTTGTGGGACACACTCTGCATGAAAAGACAGTAGTCTCGGAAAACATTCTTCTTTTTGCTGCATTTCCCATAAGGATGCATAGCTACTGCTTTCTGAATAATGAAAAAAGTTGTCGCAGCAGCTAATAAATATTCAAAACTAATAATAAAAGGCATAATTTGAATAATAATAGGATAGCTAGCTGCTGCCCTATACTTTTTCTATAGTTTCTCTTAACCCACTAGCACCAAGTTCCAGGAATATACAATGGATCTTGTGATTGAGGAACACAGGACACAATATCATTATTTCTTTAAACAGAGAGGGAAAACCCAAGAAATGCATATACTGACAGATAATATGCACAAAGTTCTCTCTCAGCATACAAAGTAAGGAAAATTCATAACAGAATCCAATAAGTAATGTAATGCAAATGCATAAGATAAACAAATAATCAAGCTGTCTGTCAATCAGAATGATCTTGTGCCAAGCATACAGAATATTTTTTTAATGTACTGAAAAACTTAACTTTAAAAGTAACAACAGTAACAACACAAAAACGCTTATTTTCAAGTACTGTGCCTAATTAGCAATTTTGGACATGATTTGTGATGGCATAGCATGCCCACTGAAATGATATATTTAATACAAAGCCTCGTCAAATTTTACCAATTCCAGGTTTTACCTAACAAAACATAGTTTTTTCATTACTGCCATATACTTGGTCAATACCACCAGTTCAGACCCTATGAGCAAAAATTCAAAATTGGATTTTGCCCCCCATCCAAGGTACATCACTTTACCCTTAAATTGATCCTCATTCACCACACTGCCACCCACTTTGGACAGTTCCTTTCAGAGATCTTCAACAATCTGATTTGATATTGTAAAACTGTAAATATTGGCCACATTGCTGCTCATTCACAATTCAGATTATATAAGAACATATTCTAGTACTAATTCTAGCTCCAATTCTAATATGAATCCAACCTCCAGGCATCTCCAGAATCATCTAGTCCAACCCCCTGCACAATTCAGGAACTCACAACTACCTGCCCACCCACAGTGACCCTAATTTCATGCCCGAGTGATTCCCCCACCAAAAATCTCCAGAACCCAGCCTGGCCTGGTGGAAATTTACCTACCATCCTACAGCAACGTTCGGCAATTCCCTGGGTATGCAAGGAAGAGCCACAAGAGACAAACACTTACACAGCCCTTCCTGCACACCCACTCACAATCTGCCCAGTTTCATAAAATCAGCATTTCTGTCAAATGACTAGCCTCTGCTTAAAAATTTCCAAAGAAGGAAAACCCACCACCTCCCAAGGAAGCCTGTTCCAACCACTCTGTCAGGAACTTATTCCAAATATTTTGCTGAAAATTCTTTTGAATTAATTTCAACCCACTGGTTCTGGTCCAACCCACTGGTTTCTACTGATTTACACACCTTCAAGAATATGTTTTCTGCAGTTGTGCTGCCTTTCAAACTCTGCAGGACACACAGTAATGCATTTAGCAACATGATAGCTGGCCCTCACAGTAGACAGGCTCTCTTCAACATTTGTTGGAACTCAAAGTAGATAATGTATGAAAAATCACACCTTTTCTTTTGAGAGTAAGAAGCATGTGATGTCAGGTCACAACAGAATCATGGTGACCCCATTCACAGGGCATTCCAGGCAAGAGATAAGCATTGCAATTGCCTTCCTGTGCATAGCAACCCCATCCAAGTACTAACAACTTTGTTTAGCTCCCCTGTTTTGATGAGCCCAACCTAAGCTGTGTTAAACTCACCAATTAATCACTCAGGGCCCCTGATGGCTTATCCCATGCACATTCTATTGTACTCTAATGAGTGTGATGAATTTGGTCATGGTCTTCCCTACTGGCTCTCTGCCCTTTGTCTTGGAAGTGGCCAGAAATCTTGATGTGACAGACAGACAGCAGTTAGACCTGGCAAAAGAAAGGCATCTTGGCAACAGAATTGCATATGCACTTGGACTAGGGGATGAGCTAATTATCAAGGTGTTCAACTAAGTGATGAGTGAGCTTCGGGGAAAGCATTTTACTTGATCCTAATGAATTCTACCAGTCTACTAGGATTAATCTCATATTCTTCTCTTTGACCCTGTGCCAAACCAACCCCTTTCAGCACCAAATCACTTATAATTTCTAGCAGACTTCACTGAGGCCATCTCCTTCTCAGTGATCCACAAACCATTAGAAATAAAAAGAAGGAACAGGATCCGATATTCTCATTAACTCTCCTTGAAAGATTGGGCAAGTAAAAAAAACAAAAAAGAGAAGCAGGCAGAAGGAGAAACTCTCCTTTTTTCCACTTGTCTGCAGTAGAGAAGGGATAGCAATGTTCTGTGGGTTTGTATTCATATGCCTGTGCATATCATTAGCAGCCCAATTATTCAGATGCCATCTGATTGTAACTGTTCTAGTTTGTTTGCTTGCAAATTTCAGTTCACATTTCCTTACTTGTATTGTAACTTTTACATTTCTGATTTCCACTTTTTTTTACTTATTTAGTATTTATTTAGAAGTAAAAAAGTCTATATGTGATATATTTGGTGGATCTCAATTTTGCTACCATTTCAAGTTCTATGGAACTCCTGAAAGCTTATAGCCTGGACACTACATATACTTGCAAAATACAAAGTACTTTGTGGATTTATAATAAACAGTGTATGTTAAGGGCTTTCCCACACATCTTAAAAAATAATGTTCCATCAGTGTAATGGCATAGTGCTAAAAATAATCATGCTTCCGGCCATTCCTCATCTTCTGCCTGTCTCCCTTCCATCTGCTGCCTTTTTGCGCTCCTTGCACTCTGCATGCCTGCTTCAAATGGTGGAAGAGAGCAACACGCTTTACATGCAACTCTCTTCTGCCTGTCAATCAAGCTAGGCAACCAATATCCTTTCTCAACCTTTTAAAGGGCCTGCAATGCCCACTAATTTTTTTAAATTCAATCCTTCTCTGTTGAAATGACTATACATCTAATCATAGATGCACAGTGCTTTTTGAATTCAACCCATTATGGACTCATGAGTCTTGATACTGAAAAAAATAATCCCATTCTTGATTTGGGGGGGGGGGGGAGAGCTTTAGATAGGTATGGTTTGTGTGACTATTTGGGGATTTTTTTTTTTTTTGCTTTGCCTGCACACTTGTATGCCTATTCATTGCTCCTAGTAGTTTGCATTAAAAAATAATGTCCCAGGGAAAAGGGAGAGGGTGCGATGGTGGGACATTGGAGGTGGAGATAGCACTTCTTTGCCTCCATACATTTCTTTAGCGTGTAGCCTGCTGTTTATTCTCCTCTAGCTGGTGCCTTTTAGTTTGGGGAATCCACTTTATGTGATTCCCTGGCTAGTGCTTTAAAATGAAGGATGTTGCTAGCGATTTGAATGTTGGCGACGTCATGCAAAACACCAAAAATCTAGCATTTTCAACCGGTCAACATTTCACTATATTTATGGTGTGCGGAAAGGCTTAAATATCAGGCAACTTCTCATGTGGGACACTCTTGCCATTCAGTTGTTAGGGGTAAAGTCAAGTAGAATTCAAAATACAAATTCTAAATGAGTCATCAGACAGAAAGTATACTTAAGATTTCTTTACCACCATTCAAGGCACTCTAAAACAAGTACCCAGGAAGGATGACATTTACATAATGGGTAACTTTAATGCAAAACTTGGCACACAAGCAGAGAGAGACATTACTGGTAACTTGGAGAAAGGATTTGGAAAAGGAATGATGCAGGTGTTCGTCTGGCACAATTCTGTCATGAAAATCGGTTTTGCATCATGAATACTTGGTTCAAACAGCATAAACATTGCCTACACACGTGGACATCACCAAGTGGACTACACAGGAACCAAACAGACTATATTGTATGCAGCCTACAATGGTCCAGTTCTTACTGTCAAAATATATCCAGGCACTGATTGAAGTTCAGATCATGAACTGTTACTGGCTAAAATCAAAACACCGCAACATCAAGAAGACATCAGGGTTAAGGAAGTTCAGTGTAACTAAAATTCTGCTCCTATATGTAGTGGAGGTGAAAAATCCTTTTTAACTATTGGATGCAGCACAGAATATACTTGATGAACTCTGGCAGGAAATTCGGTCAACTATTGTTGCAACAGCAGTTAATCACATACTACACAAGAAGCCAGAAAAAAGTTCAAAATGGCTCTCAGATGAAACTATACGAATAGCTGAATGTAGAAAAAGCTGCAAGAAGAAAGAAGACGTTCCCAAAAACACAACAAAGGAAAAAAGAATGTGTCCAATGGCTTAATCAAAATTTATTTATTTATTATTTGATTTCTATACTGCCGCTTGCCGTAGCCTCGCGGTGGTTTACACATATTATTCTAAAACAATAAAACCCCAATAAAATCCCCATTAAAATAACAATCACAATGGCAACCATAATCTCTAGTAATCCCTCCTTGTTCAGGGTAGGGCACTAGATCTAATCTAATGTAATGAGAGCCAGGCCAAGATGAATTTGGGAACCAGTTGGAAAACCCCTCCCCCAGGACTCTGCCCCGGCCTCAAATGTATGCCTGGTGGAAGAGCTCCGTCTTGCAGGTCCTGTGAAAAGCTGGTAACTCTGGCAGGGCCCTTAGCTCTTTTAGCATCTCTTATCTCTTTATCATTATAACTTACACCTGGACTCTGCCAAAACAGTCTCTAGATTATTTTTCCATTTTCAGTCCTTTTGTCAGTGGCAAAAATGAGTCCTCCACAAAGTAATATTAATAAATTCAATATATTCACTCAGTGTGATCTATAAGCTTACTGCCTTGACTCTCCATACCATGAAAGCGTTTTTCGCCTAATAATATTTCAAGTATATTAACAATATGGCATTTCCCCCCATCTTAATGGACTTGGCCACAAGATAGGAAACTGACCAATTTGCTCCCCCTATTCTTCCTGAATGAGTTCTCTCATGGTTTCTGTACCAAGGAGTGGGTAGAGCCCACATACCCGATCCCACCTTAAGCCACATCCTATCTCCCCCCCCCCCATCCTCCTCTAAACTGTCTGTTAACACAGGTGGTGATGTCACTTCCGGTGACATGCACCTTATGGGGGCATGGCAAGAAGGCATGGCCAGCTGGTATCACTTCCAGGGCTCCTTGAAACCTGAAAAATTATTCCAGGGGCTCCTCCATGATCAAAAGGTTGAAATAGGCTGCTTTAAGTAATCCATGCATTCTTTTGAATTATAGAATGTGCCATCCTGGAGAACCTCATTGGCTGATTTGTGTCAAAAGCTGTCAGCTGAGAACTGGACCATGAAAAGTTAAGATATAATACACATGCAAGATTGGTTCTTATACTGGACATAATAGTGTAGGGGTAGCATTATTGCCAATGATGTTATATACTTTGTAAAAGTTGTTTTTTCTCTTTCAGTTTTATGCATACATTTTCAGCAAATACAAGAAACACTGGGGGGGAAATCTATTACAAATTCCTGAAATAACCACCACTAAATTGATTGACATACTAAATTATAATGAAACTGGATCTACAAAAAATACAGTATCCGCTATGATGCATCAAGGAAGCTATCAAAAACACAAATACTGTTAAATAACCCTACATTATATTTTCTAAAAATTGAGATGGGAACTGAAAATAGAGAAATATAAAGAATCCATGTACAAAATAAATATCAAAGAGATAGCCATGGAGCCTAAGATCCAAGAAGGAAAAAAAGACTAGTAAAAATGTTGTTTTCCTGATATATGATCTTAGGCTTCTCTTTCAACTGAATAAATAATAAATCATCCTTTAAAAAGAAGTAATGAAAATATAGAGGAAATCTAGAAATTCCACAAAGATGGATGTTTAACTTTCATTATAATAGTTAAAGCTTTAAAGAGAACAGAGAGGTTAATGGGGGGATTGCATTCTAGGGATGTCAACTTCCGGGTGGTGCCAAGTGATCTCCCACTACTACAATTGATCTCCAAATGACAAAGATCAGTGCCCCTGGAGGAAATGGCTGCTTTGGAGGGTGGACTTGATAGCATTATACCCTCCTGAAGTCCCATTCCTCCTCAAACCCCACCCTCCCCAAGTTCCACCCCTTAAAATCTCCAGGTATTTCCCAACCCAGAGCTGGCACTCCTAACAAACTGTAAATAGTAATGCATAGTTTTCTATTGCTCTATATTTCTTGAATGTATTGTAAGAGTCATCATTAGGAACATGACTACCCCAAACATGGAGAAACTGCATCTCAGTAGCATGGGATCCAACTTACAAAAGTATGTCATTTTTTGTGTAATTTCTTCTTTGCCTTCATTCTCGTATTCATTTTCTGGTTGCTAGTTGAATATCTGTACTGGAAATATAGATATTTCCGGGAAGTGTACTTAAATTGTATGAACACATACTGGCTGAAAGGGTTTATCACTTTTCTCATGAGGAGAAAGTGATCAACCAAAGCCTCCAAACTGCACTGTGCCTTGCTTAAAGGCCTACTTTTTTCACTTTATTACACACTTCAGTAAACAGCACAACACATTAGCTAATGGAGCAAGTATGACCAATAGTTTCAGCAATCCCTGGTAAATGTCTAACAAAAGTTATGTAGAGATTATTTGAAACAAAATTCTAAAGTCAGAAATAAATGCTGACAAGCTAGGATAGGACTTGTGTCAAGAAACAGCAAGCTTTAATACCTTTCTATAGAAATAATTCATCTATTAACTGATGCTTCTACTGTATGAATAAATTAAAGACACATTTTGAAAGAACAAATGAAAAGAAAAAATAACAACCTTTTTCCTGACCAGTGGAGAGAACATTTTCCTAAAGAATAGGAGCAAGGAAAACAGAGAATTAGCTTCAATATTTCACACCCTGAAATATGAAACATTAAACTTTGCTGCTAAAGAAACAGCTTCTTTTAATAGAAATGCATCCTGACATCCTCCATTATGGCAGCCATGCCCAGAATTGACATCTACAGTAGCTGCTGCCACCACCAGCATATTGTTTGCACATGTGTTAGGTAGGTGTATTGTCTGCACATGGCATTATACTCCACCGAGTTACTTCCCCACCCAAACCCTTTCTCCAGGCTCTGCCCTCACAAATCTCCAGGAAGCTTCCAGCTCAGAGATGGCAACCTATTAAAGACCATTTACGCACTGGGAACTTCACTGCCCTAGCTCCCATGCAGGAGCACAAATCAGGGGCAGATGAGGCACACCAGGCCAAATACTCCTATATGTGGGTGCAGGAAGAGGTAGGGTAACCTGCCACGACTAAAACTCCAGCCTGCAGCCCAGCATGAAACCTCCAGTGCATAAACGGTCAAAGTGTCACTTAAATTCTGTTTTGGAAATTTCGACAGGAGGCAATCCAATGACTCTATTTGTCTGATGGCAGAGTTTTCCACCAGCAGATAAGGCGCTACTATTTTGAAAAAAAAGAGAGTTGTTTGAGACTGAATATTTCCCAAGATCAGTTGTAGCTCTGACAGAAGAAATGTCTTTAAAACAAAGGGAGAAAGCTCTAATTAGCTTCTGATTTAAGCCTCTACACTTGATCAATGTGCAGTAGTTTGACAGATGTGCTAAGCGACAAACATTCCTTCCACCTTCTCATAAACATTCATTGCGTGAAGACTTTCATATCAGGTACAAAAAAAGAGCCTTCATATTTTGGAAGGTACATAAAAAATTAAAGACCTCCAGGCTTTGAGGAGTCCTAGAGATGCCACATATTTCCAAATAAAATGATAAAAGGAATTAATTTAAAAGAGAATGAGCTATGAGGATTAGAAATTAAGTTGATAAGAGTTTTGAGAAAGTAAAGAGATGAAGTGATATGGTTACTAATGAAATATAAATAAGCATCTGTCTGCCGCTGTTATGCTTTGCTGGCTAAGCTCTGCAACAATGTTCTTACTTTAAAATTGTTTCCTGACACTCAGAATTGACAAAGGGTGCTAAATTGTGTGAATTAATTCACTACTTTCCATTGTACCATTTATTAAGATGCAAAACAAAATTAACATCCACTTGCATCCTATATGTCAAAACCAGAACGAGAGAATGGTAGAGTAAGTGGGCTCTTGTTAAGTCGTTGTTGTGCGAAGTTTGGAACTGTGTCAGAGTAATTTTTTTTGTTTGGATTTTGCATTGTGTTGTTTATTTAGGAAACCTCAGCTCAGAAACAGCATCTGTCTTTCCCTGCAGTCTTGTCTCTTTTTTACCAGCTGGGTTGACTGCCTTGATGAAGCTTTTCAAATGATCAAATGGCTAAAATTAAAACATATTCTGGAAGATTATTTTCCATTGTTCTTCACCACATGTTCACTGAATAAAATACTTCATAACTGTCTGACTTTCTGTTATCAAGCTGCAGTTCCTGTCAATTTCGTTATCGCAAATTTAGTGAGCACCAAGGAAAGGAGGGGGTGGATAAGCAACAATTTGGTCCCAGACAGTCTCAAGAAGCATTTATTCATTCTTCCACACATTTACTTCTCACTCAAAATGTTAATCTTTTACACTTTTTAAAAACTCCCATCATAACATTTATTCAACTGCTGTCAGCATTACAGTCAAATATATTTTAACTAAAATATAATCAGAATGGATAAGAGCTGATTCCATTAGGATAGATAAACAACAGTGATTTATTATTTGCTTTAAACCCTAGGGTATCTAAAACGTTTAAATTATTTACTATTACATAAGAAGAGCATCCAGAACATTTTTAGGAAGAAGTGGATGATTCATTCCCCCCAAATTATTCTAAATATTTTACATTAAACATATAATTAGGGACTGTTAGCCACTTGTTGCATGTCACTGGGTTTTATTATTGTCACAACCCACATGAGCTGTCATATTTTGTGTTCTTCTTTGTGCAAAACCAAAGCCTGCAGCTAAAAAATGATTTGTCAAGTTATACCAGGCCTTCTCAAAACCCTGGGGTTACTTGACAGACCTGGAAGGGTGTCCCAAATGGGTGGGAATTATTTTTATATATATTCTTAAAATTTGTCAAACACTTATCAATATGAACATATATGGTCATGCTGACCCAGTTCTCCTCCTCCCAAAAGTACCAATGATGGCCTGGAGGGGATGGAAAGGGGAGGGACCCATGTGTACATGTACACAGCTCTCTAAACATATTCTGAAGAATGTTTCAGGGGGTTCTCAATGGTAAACAAAAGGCTGATCCATACTTTATTAAGCATTAACAAAAATCTCCCAAATCATTACACCATGATGTACTTATTTAGTTACTGGGACCCCTATCCTAAAGAAACCCCCCAAATTTTGTCTCCAATTGCTGTGTCCAAGATTTTTTAAAATAGGTTGATACCAGAGGAGAATCTGATACCAGAGAAGAATCAACTTGTAAAACTTGTTAGACAACACTTGCTCAAACAACCATTTTTTTCTGTAAGATCAGCCTATAAACATAAGGGCTAAATTGACATTCCTTCTTTCTGCATCTGTATTTCATTGTGCCTGGGCAATACTGTAGAATGTGAAGAGAATGGGCATACTTATTTTGTTTGATCAAATAAAACTATTAAGTACTTAGCTTTGCATTGCCAGTGTTATGTGCTAAAAACAGAAATCTTTGCAAGCCAAAAAAAACATGAAGGGAACTACAAGTTGATAAATCAGGAGTAAAACAAAATAAAAAGGAAGCACAGTATCAGCATAAGGTAATAACTATAGGAGAACTACAGTAATATACACACTTACCTGGAAGTAAACCGCACTGAATAAAGTACATATGCACTGCAAAATCATCTATTTAAAATTTTGTACAAAAGGACATATATAAAATGTATTCAACATGAGGGGATATCCCTACAAAATGGCATTTTCTACAATGCATTAGGGTACACATAAACCAATCTTCACGTCTCAGTGAAGTCCTTAATGTTTTGTTCCTAATGATGCTGTCCCTCTTCTTGTCAAACTGTCTTCTGGGGCAGGAAAGAGAAACCTGCTTTAAAGGTGACCAGAAGAAGAAAACAGAATATGAAGTCTTTCTCCATGAACAGGCTGAATGATATCACTGGGGCTACTTATGAGTAAATTATACAAGACTACAACCCTAGACTCTGCCTGGATTAATTTCAGTACAAACTGTCATGCAATCTCCAATATAAAGGCTTATTCCTATTTTTCTTCTTGTCCCATTAGAGTTTGTTGATGCATGTCTCACCCTTTCCACAGTCTATTAATAATTTGAAATACTCAGCACTTTTTCAATTAGAAATCAAAAATAACTCATGACAGTTCAAACAGAATTAGCAATATAAACAGTAAATACATTTAGGGCATTTCTTCACATTAGGAAAAATAGCATTACACCAGCTGAATGGTGTAGCGCAAAATATTATCATGCCTCCAAACCCCTCACCTTTTTGCTGTCTTGCTTTCGTCATGCTTCTCACCCTCCACAAGTGCTGCTGGAAATGGCAGAAGAGAGCAACGCACTTTACACGCGACTCTCTTCCATCTGCCAATATATCCAAGGAGCCAATCTTCTTTCTCCATGTTTTAAATGTCCCCCGATGTCCACTATTTTTTTAATTCATACTTCTCCATTTAAACATCTATGCATATAACTTTTAAAAATTAATGTAGTTCCTGATTTTTTTGGGGTGGGGACTTTAGAGAGGCATGCTTTGTGTTACAACTTTGGGGGGGGGATTATTTCTGGCATCGCCTGCACGTTTGTCCGCCTATTCATTGCTCCAGGATGTTAGACCTCTAAAAAAAAAAAATCCTGTCCCGGGGAACAAAGGAGGCAAGTGTGAGGGTGGGATGAGGCAGGCACCTTTAGCGCGTTTTAGCCACCATAACTACCCTCTGCTGGTTGCCTACCGGTTGCTCTCCTGTACTTTGCACTAAATAGGTTGGGGAATCCACTTTATGCGATTCCCCAACTAGTGCTTTAAAATGGAGGATGTAGCCGGCCGGTTACTGCCCAGATGCTGGATGTTGGTAACATCATATGGAGGGACCGAAATACAGCAACTACATAAGGTAAGAATTTCAGTACATTTAACGGGTGCAGAAATGCCCTTAGTCTTTGAAATTTTACATTTAAAGAGTTCGGTTCTGAGCACCAAAATTTTAAGTATCTAACAAGAGGAGGAAGGGTGCTCTTCATTACCCTTTTGCTAATTTGGTAGATGGATGTTCAGACTAATATGCTTATCATATCAACTAGATATCTCAGAAGGTTTTTCTCCACACGAATGAATAAAGAATGCTTTATAAAGTCATCATATACAGCTTGCTCTACAAGTGTTGAGGAAATTATTGAATATACACATCTTCAGAAGTGTAATCGTTTCTATCTGCATAGGTAGCATAAACTAGAATTCAGTTACTAACATAGATAAATTTATTAGATTAGGTGTCAGCACAAGAACCACCTAAACCACAGTCTATTGACTTTTATCCGGGCCTATTACAATTTTCACTGGTGGATCTGTAAGTGACAACCACAAAAGATTGAATTCTATTTTTTCCCCTTTTTATGAAAATAATTTACTTGCATTTGGTGGCTTACATTAAATCTTAGTAAAAAGACTAGATTTCCCATCTCCTCTCAGCATGGAAGCTGTCATTATTCAGTGTAAAAGATTTTCTCCATCTGCCTATCAAGCAACAGTGGCAAGAGTGTTCAACTTCTATTAAAATGCATATGCGGGCACCAAGTCCATATCATGACTGATAAACCAACTACATGTATACTAAAATCAATTTGGTTTAAAAATGTAAATAAGTTATTAGGACATCCCTTCATCAATGTAGGAACTTGTGCACTTATACCAGCGGTTCTCAACCTGGGGGTTGTGACCCCCAGGGAGGTTGATCGACCCTTTCAGGGGGGCCGCTGAGGCCGCCGCCCAAAGAGGAAGGTTGAGAACTGCTGGTTTACCTGCTTCTGTGGTGGCAGCCTCACCGACCCAAAGGAGGTTGTAGGGTTGTGTCCGTGTTGGCGATCACGGAAGGCCAAGGCAGCCAACACTGCAGTGTGGAGGGGTGCTGGGTGCTAGCTGGCGTGCCGGCACTACCCTCCCCTCTGCGCCATGGCATTGGCCGCCTCGGCCATCCATGATTGCCAGCATGTCAGAACACACAACCCTATGACCCCCTTTGTGTCACAGCTGCCACCACTGCAGCAGGGGTCACAGCAGCAGGTAGGTTGAGAACCACTGACTTATACAGACAGGACTGAAATCTAACCTGAGAAAAATGCTCAATACATGCTAAGACAAAGACGACATAAGCTGTTGTTTTCTTAAACCAAGATTTGCGTAACAGCCTTTGTTTACTTTGCTTGATACAACTAATCCTAGTTTTGTGTGAAAGATCTTGGTTTCCCAACAGGGAAAACATTTCTCTTATACCTCTGCCCTTATAACCACATTGGGTACAACCATACACAACTGCCACAAACACCACAATTAGTACAAACTATGGTTAACTAGCTGGAACCCTGGATTGGTGCCAACCAATAAACCCTGATTTGCTGAACTACCTGTATTCAAGCAGCACTAAATCATTCAAATATTTTGCAAATCAATTTTAATGGTGTCCTTCAGCCCCATACTGAGCTCTCAACAATCAGAGAAACAAATAACATTTTAAAATACTTAAATTGCTTCATAAAATTATCCTTCTCAAATATTTTTTGATTTTCTTCAGATGATGGTGCCAAAGTCTCACTCCTTTGGGCAAAGATTTCTATAACCTGGGGAAAACAGCTGAAAAGTCTGTCCCACAAGTCTTCTCCAATATTATAGGGTTTCATAAGGTATGTCTTTCCACTTCTTGATGCAGACGTAAATTTGCATTTGCTGCAACTGCAATGTATGTCGTCTTCCCTGGTTGATATTAGGGTCAAGTGATTCTCTAGATCCTATGGAACCAATTTCAAACCCTCATAGCTACTCTGAACCCATCTGGCTTTTTGCCCACATAAGCCCTACAGCTCTGCACATCATTTTCCCAATGGTCAAACAGAAGTTTCCAAATCCCAGTTTTGTTTTGCAGTTACAACTGATCACCAGCCTACAGTTCCTTTGAAGAAAATGGCAGGTTCGAAGCCTTGTATTATAAGCCTGTGAGGCTCTTGATCTCCCCCCCCCCAAACCTCAGCCACCTCAGGCTCCACCCACGAAACCGATCAGGAATTTTCCAATCTGGAATTGGCAACCCTGCTGCAGGATAATGCTGCCAAGTTCCAGCTGAGAGTGGGCATCCCTCACCCCCAAGGTCTAGCTTTGCACTGCTGCTCCTGCAGCCTGCAGGAAAATAATATTGTGGGGGGGGGGGGGGGGAGAAAAAGCTTTGAGTGACAGTTTGATATTACTTCTGGGAAAAATCCAGAAGTGATATCTGTCCGCTCTAGGAATTGTGAGAATTATCATAAATTCTATGGTTTTCAATATTCTAGTGAATCCTAGAGGCATGACATTATGTCACTTCGGGGTTTTCTAGCTAGGAACCTAAAAGGTTGAGCAGCAGCAGAATATATTAAATATCAGAATACAAATATTTATTTCAATTCAGGCGCACATGTACAATTTTAAAACATCAACATTAGACACACATTATTGCACAAATCCAAAGCCTATTGACACATGGATGAATGACAAAAAACCAAACACATTTCAACCACTCTTGGGGTCTTTTTCAGTGGTCTAATATTTATTTAAATATTTACTTCACTTAAATATTTAGGTATTTACTCGTGTGATGTAATCATGGGGACTATAAACTAGTAAAAAACATGAATGAAGAGGCTCCCACACTTATGAAATGTCTCCAAATATATCTCTTGGAGCCCCCCCAATTAAAATATTTATTCTTCAAAGTGCCTTATTGAAGCCCGCTCTCAGCCTGAGCATATTCTCATGTGTCTCATATAATGTAGTGACACGATGTCACATCTGGGTTTTTCCAGAAGTGACAATATACTGTTACCCAACAACACATACAAACACACTTGACTCTCACCAGTTGCTATGCCTGGCAAACTTATTGAAGAAAATCTACTTGGAGAATGGTTTTAACTCACACCACTAAGTTTTGCCTTTTCACTTAAGATGCCTTAGCCATATTTTGTTTACTGCATCACTTAAATTCAAAGCATCCTCTCACCAGCATTAAAACACATACACAGAATCCCTAACAACGTAAGCCTCCATACACAAAAAAATGTAATCAATGTTAAATACTAAAATGTATCATGGAGTTATGGGTTTTGTTACACAAATTAATGCCAGATAAGTTATAAATCTCAGTCCTCCAGATGTAAAACAAGATTTTTCCACATGACTATACTTTCAAAACCAAAGAACATGACCACCTTACTTGCTAACAAGTTATTTTTAACACCGACTTTAAAAAGGGAAAAAAAGAAAAGAAATGGGCCAGGAAATGGTGCAGCACATTTAAATTAGAACAGCACGACTCAAAATTGGCAATATAACAAGATGTACCAATGGGTTCAAAGCAAAGATAAAATGATCACGAACAATAAATACCTGATAAATACCTATTTTCTTGATATCCCATATTACAGTATCACAAACATAAAACAAAAATTCAACAGAGCATGTTTGTCTTGTGAACTGAAGATTTCTAACTCACTAAATATGAATGTCTCTAAACAAACAAAGCTGTTTGTAAAAGAAGCAAATATCCACACAGAGCCAAATCTTAATACTTAATGTAACGCCCACCCACATAAGATGCCCTTACACTGCCTCAGAAAAATATCTTTTACAACAGGCCTTGAGAGGAACTGGGCTTTGTGGAACTGGCTAACACTGTGTGCAGGCTTATCAAAGGTTTGAAAGTTTTTTTCCCTAAAGACGACTTACAGTTTTGATTATATTTGGGGAAAGGGTAGAACACACTAGTTAGAAGAGAGGAATATGGGGTTTATGACTTGGTGTTACTTTTCACTCTTTTTCTACTTTCCTCAAAAACAGGGTGGGCCATAGTGAATATTAAACCGCGAATCCCAAACAATTATTAGCACATATATTCCCTCACTAGCTGACTGAAGCACTATAGTTGCTATTCAAATCCATGTTAAATATCTTGATCTCTTCTCTCTGTGACCATTTCCACATGGAGGTAGCCAAGGTGTGTTGCCTCCACACCCACTTACCTTGCAGTTTCCATCTTCTTGACAGGAGTCTTCTCTCGCTTTGCCCTCCAGTCTTGTCCTGGGTTTTTGCTTCCTGACAAGTCAGGTGGTGGAGCGGATGTCAGGACAACCCGCTCCGTCCTCCCCCCATTTTGGTTTCTCAATCACTGTGATGTGGTATCAGCCACCAGTCACCTTTCAGTGCCATATTCCCACATTCTAGCAGCCCCCCCCCCAACACTCCAAACATAGAAAAAAAATTTATACAAAAAAGAAATCAAGATCTGCATAGCAATGCAGTGTTGCGACAACATATGATTTACAGTTAGCCAAGCATTACTTGGGTGCCTTTTCCTCCCCCACCTTTGCAGGGGAGCTCGATTTGTGAGCAGTGCAGTGAGGCAAAAGAGAAAGCAGCCGCTTTTCCTTGGCTCTGCAGCATGGCTCCAAATGGAGTAACATAGCTGGGTAAAGGAAAAAGGAGTGGGGGAGATGGCAGGGAATGGCACGGGCTTTGCTGGTGCGAGCAGTGCAGAGGGGTGAGGGGAAAAGTGGCAGGGAGCCCTGCCGCTTTTCCTCAGCTCTGCAGCGTGACTCCAAAGAGAGCAGTGCAGCAGTGCGAAGGAGAAAGCGGTGAGGCATAGGAAGATAGAAAGAATAGGAAGTAAGAAAGAACACATCTCTCCTCCTCAGAGCTCTTCATGCCTCCACCTAAGCATGATTGGAGCAATGCATACATAAAGTGGACTGGGTGTAATTTCATTATACTGGAACAGCATAGAAACACAGTTCCAGATTTTTATTTTAAAATATATATATATATATATATATATATACAAGACAAGATTGCCTCTGCAGGGCAGCTCCAGGGAGCAGGTTCCCTTGCTGACCCTGCAGAAACGGGCTTTTTCAAAAAGTCGTTTGGAAAAAAAGGTAGGGGGAGGACAACGGAAGTGACTCTTGTGGGTGGGTTTTTTGGAGGGCAGGGAAAGGGACAGCCCAAGTTTTCCCTTCCCGATGTCCCTGCTGGGATTCACTGCTCATCGTCCCCTGCAATAAGAAAGAGATTGTGGATTTATCCGTGTTTCCTTATTGCATGGTAATGGGCAGGCTGAGTCGCACCAGCCCAGGAAAGCACCGGGAGGGTGGTGACATCATCAGGAAGCCTGAAAAAATCCCATGAACAAAGAAAGGGTGAGCTGAGGAAAATGACTCATGAGGAAATGGTCTGTGACACATATGAATATTTATTATTTTATTTATTTATTTTACATCATGCATTTCTCCCCAAAATGGCTTACATTCTCCTTTAATCCATGTTATGTTCACAAAAACATTATGAAGTACAGTATTTGCTGGCGTATAAGACTACTTTTCCCCCCTGAAAAACATGCCTCCAAGTGGGGGGTCGTCCTGTACGCCGGGTGCACTTCAGTTGGGATAGACATAGCTGCCCATAGTGGCCCATAGTACTGTATTTTGAGTGGAAATGTTGGGGGGTCGTCTTATACGCCCAGTCGTCTTATACACCCAGTCATCTTATACGCCGGCAAATACGGTAGATTAGGATGAATCACTAGCCCAAGGACACCCAGCAAGTTTCAAGGACAGTATGGAGACTTAAACCTGTGTCTCCCTTATCCTAATCCAGCATTTTAACCACTGCATGATCCTGGTTCTCAACTGATATGTCATATTCCACACCACGTTATAATAATTTATTCAGTTCTTTCAGAATTCTGCTCTTCTAATCCTATTACATTGTTTATTTGTCCCACAGTATCAGTTTACACCAGGCTTTCTCAACCAGGGTTTCACGAAACTTTGACAGCCCAAATGGGTGGGAGTTAATTAAATTTGTATATATATATATTTTAAATTTGTTAAACATTTATTGGGTGGTATAACCAAATATGGTCATGTTGACCCAACCACCCCCTCCAAGAATGGCCAATGATGGGCCTAGAGGGGGTAGGAAGGGGAGGGACGTTGGGTGGGCGTGTATGCTTCCCAAACATATTTTGCCCGATTGCACTACTTCTGGAGTTTCTTGAAGCCTGAAGAATGTTTCAGGGGTTCAGAATTGTAAAAAAGTTGAGGAAGGCTTGTTTATACTGTGTAATCCACCCCGAGTCTTTGTGAGAAAGGTGGACTGTAAATAACTTAAACAAAAATAAAATACATAAATTAGTGGAAGTGAAAAATGAGGAATTGTTTTGAAATAAGTATCACAGGACAGAGCAAAGCCGCTTTAGTCAGCAGCTTTACTTGCTAAGATCCTAAATGCTGTGGTTGCTTATTATGTCTTATCAACATGAAATACAACAAGTATGCTAGATAGCTTTTTAAAACATCCTAAAATAGAAAATAGACATACCATCACTTAAAGCTGTAAATTCCAGGAAATGATACTCATAGAAAATATCTATTTTGGTTTCCACTTGGGGCCTCTTCAGTGTTGAATAGATGTTACCAGGCCGTTTTTCATCTTGTTTTTCCAGCTTGTTGAGTCCGCAACCCATTTCAGAAGCTGATAAAAGAGGGGGGTAGGGTGGAGAAAATCCTCATTATATTGAAGTGTCTTGCTTGGTTCAACTCTTTCCTAAAAGTCATTACATTTCTTGTAAGGCTTTTCCAACAGCATGATTAAGTGGTTCAGACACTGAGTAGGCTATATTTTATCTTGCATGTCAAACATATTTAAAACAAAGATAAGTGTAATTAATTGTAATAGTTACAGTTCTCAGTATTCAACTGTGTAATACCCTACAATATAGACTTTCGGGGTATTTCACTGTTCTACATAGGGATGCCAGTTCACAGGTGGAACCTAGAGATCCCCCAGATTTGCAGCTCATTTCCAGATGATTGAGATCAGTTCCCCTGAAGAAAACTGCTGCTTCAGAGTGTGGACTCCATAGCATCATACTCCACTGAGATCCATCCCCACCCCAAATCCCACCCACTCCCAGCTCTACCTCCAAAGTCTCCTACCCAGAGCTGGCAACCAGTTCCCAGGCCAGATAAGTGTAGAACGTATCTACAGCTTTGCGCATGGAAATGTACAGATCACAATTTTGAAAGCCAAGATCTCACAAGCTTTTCTGATTCCATATGTGAAATGTGTTTAAACAATGATTTAGTGAAATATTTCAATAAAGATGGTAAAAACAGCCAGGGTTGTCCTTGTAAACCAGGGCTTGAAGTGCACAAGGAGGTAATTCTGATTAACTTGATCCACATTCATGCCAAACCTGATGTAACACCAAACCAGTTATAAATTAAATTATGGAACAAAAGAACCTGCATGCAAAAAAAGGCAGGAGCAGGGCATTCAAGAGCCCCCAGCTTGCCCATAAGAGCACGTTCCTCTGTTGTATCTGTCCTATCTAGGAGGAAAGGGTTAAGGTCATCAGGGTAAGCAACAGGAAAACAACCTTTTAAGACCACAACAAAGCTAGTAACAAAAGCAGTGAACATTCAACAAGCGCTAGTTTCAGCATGAATAATCTGTACAAACACTGCAGTTTACCATTCAGCATTTTGAATCTTACAGATTTTTTAAACTTACAGAACACAGAAGGTTTTATTTATAACAGTATGAACTGCACCAACACCAGAACATTAGTAGAGCATTTGGTCATCGTACAAGTTCTCCACAATACACTAAAACAAAAATGCAAGGATGCTACAGCAGCACAAAACCTACCTTCTACTCTAAGCCTTAAACAACAGAAGCTTGAACAAGTAGCACAAAGGAAGAAACCAGAATTATGCCAGATCCTCTAACATACTTTTCTTGAAACCATAATACAAGAGATTGGCTTGTGATAGGGAAAAGAAGAAGATGCACTTACTAAACCAATGACCAAGTATTCAAGAGATGCTGCTGTTCTATAAGCCACCCGTATTAATTTGCTAGATTTGCATAGACATAAAATATTAAAAGGACATACCTAAATTCCATTTACCTGTTCACCTTTGATTTGTTTGACAGTAAATGCCAAACTATTTATGTCCTGCTAAGCCAGAGGTACTCATTCAGACCTATTATGCACGGGCCAGAACACCTGCGCTGGTGGCAGCAGAGCATTGGGGAAAATCCCCGATTATACATGCCCCTACCGCCAGTGTGGGCATGGCCCGGCCCAGGACCACGGATCACAGGAACTTCCGCAGTCCTCAGGATACTGCGGGCACCTTTGGCCTGCCCGGCCGACACCCCTGCGAGCTCTGCGGAGCCGTGGAGCTGGCAGGGGCATCCCCCTGTCCCCACCGTAGTGTGTGGTGGGAGCCTGGCCCCTCCACGCTCCCTCAGGCCTCTCCTCAGTCCCCCCTCGGCCGCTGCCCCTTAAACATCCTGGCAGCATCTCAGGCTTCCTGGCCCCGGCGCACAGCACATGTGTGCGTGCTACACCGGGGCATCCCCATGCGCCGGGTAAGCCCCACCCCCATGCATACACAGGGAACGGCGTGGCATCCTGCCCTGTCACAATGGCATGGTGGCAGCACAGAGTAGCTGCCACTGTGCATAATTGGTCTATGTGGCTATTCTGAACAATTTACCCCACTGTGGTATCTGCTCCATGTTTTAGAGAAATGGCCAAGGCCCTTACATGTTAGTGGGGCTTGTGGTTATCAGGTGGTTTTCAACTAGAAACTACTACTAACAGAGAAATGGGAAATTTGCAAATCTCCTTGAGGCAGTGTTTCCTTATGTGTAGCCTAGAGTCACCCCAGAGCCCAGGGTTATGCTAGTTCGGAGGGGAGGAAATTTTATATATATTAAGTTTTAAATTTACCTGGATGCTTTTCTCCTTATTTGGGCAGGTCAACTCACCGCCTCCCAAAATAGCCCATAATAGGCATGGAAGGGGTGGAAAGGTGAAGGGCCCCGGCCATACAAAGCTTTGTTGGCCAAGGCTCCTGTCGTGTGATCAACCTCTTGGTGGTGGCTGGAATCCAGCAATGTGAGTCCTCTTGGTGTTGGCTGGGTCTTTAGTTGTTTTTAATTCTAGGGGGAGGGGAGGGGTGGAGTATCTAAGTGATGTCACTTCTGGTGAAGTGTCACTTCCAGGGGTGTGGCAAGGAAGTATGGCCAGCTGACATCACTTTGAAGCCTGCAAAATATTTCAGGGGATACTCCACAGTCAAAAGGTTGAAGAAGGCTGCCTTCAGGTATAGGCCTCATGCGAAGGATGGGAGTAAATGTAGCACTTTGGTTGATGGTAATTGCAAATGCAGTTCACCATAAACCATGGAGAAACTATGATTACATTAAGCTAATAAGCCAACTCAGTAAAAATTAAAAATGGAGTGACAGAGGTTACATGCTAGAAACAAAACAAAAAAACAGTTTTAAACTGCAGATATTGTAGTGTATTACTACCATACACACCAGCAGTGAGATAACTAATTTTTTATTTTGATTAACAAATTATTCCGCTAAGAAAGCAATGATCTTGAGACATATCATTCATATGTTGAGCCATATGGCTAAACCAATGATACAAAATCCATCTCTGATGGTATAACTGTTAGCAAAATGAAAATAAATGAAAACAGAAATACCGACCATGCAAAAATACAGAAGGGGGAAAGCAACATCAAGATCTGCAATTGAATTCTCCTCATTACCTCCTGAGTGATGGGGAGGGGGCTATCATAGCAGGCGAAGAACACTGCCTTTTCCTCTTTGAGATTTCAAAATGAGATCACTCATTTCAGTGATCAGCCATCTCTGAAATCTTCAATTTATCACCATCAAGACATTTTGAATCACAGTCTGAAGTATCGCTAACAAAATGAAACAGCTTAGAAAAAAATGGTGGTGAAATTGCATATAGTTATAACAAACTTTCATCTGTGAATATAGACCAGTCTTTCTCAACTTTTTTACTGCTGAGAAATCTTGGAAACATTCTTCAGGCTTCTAGAAACTCCAGGTGCAATCATGCAGAATATAGTCGGGAAGGATAGCTGCATACATGCTCACCTGGAGCCCCTCCCCTTTCCACCCCCTCCAGGCCCATCACTGGCTGTCATTTGGAGGGGAGGGCGGGTCGACATGACCATATATGGTTATATCACCCAATAAATGCTTAGCAAATTTTAAAATGAGATTAAAATTAATTGCCACTATTTGGAAAACCCTTCCAGAGCTGTCAAGAAACCAGGGGTTTTTACAAAACCCCGGTTGAGAAAGCTTGATACAGACACTACCAAACTGCAGTGGAGCAATGCAATGAGACAACTGCAATAGTATGCCATCCTCTCTTTCCCACAGCAATCTTCTCCCAGCAAGCTCTAAGTAGGAAATGAATATGGCTGGAAAGAAACTGACCAGGGAGTACAGCAGCAGAAGGAAAGAGGCAAGCAGAGGAAGGGTGCAGCATTTTATTCTGCCCACGGCATTTTTGCTAAAGAATGCCCACACCTTGCTGCTCTACCAAGTTGCAAAAATAATGAACTGGGAGGGGTGGGTCCCAGTGAAGAATCATATGTAGAGACTACTACCAAGTTGGACATCAATTTGCGTTTTCCTCAGTCACGTACAGTTCTATCTGGAAGCATCTGTAACGTATGGGCAAAAGGTCCTCCCCCTTTCTGAAATACACCAACCCCCTTCAGTTCTGTTCAGTGTGAGAGCAGAGCCAGGATCTCTAGAATGTTGAAGGAGCCAGAAGGGGCAGGGGAAAAAGAAACTGTTACACTGCCAGCTCAAGCAAACAGAAGCTGAACCTTCAAAGAAAGACCATGGGAGGGATCCTGCTTGGTGTAGTAGTTAGGAGCGCAGACTTCTAATCAGGCAGAGCTGGGTTTCATTCCGTGCCCCCCACACACACACAAACACACAAAGGCAGCCAGCTGGGTGATCTTGGGCTCGCCACGGCACTGATAAAGCTGTTCTGACTGAGCAGTAATATCAGAGCTCTCTCAGCCTCACCTCCCTCACAGGGTGTCTGTTGTGGGGAGAGGAAAGGGAAGGTGAATGTAAGATGCTTTGAGACTCGGGCTGAAAAAAATGGCATATAAGAACTAACTCTTCTTCTAATATGAATCACAATAATGTGTCTGCAAAACACAGAGCACTTTTTCACCCTACAGAAATATATATACAATATACTATATATATATATATATACTATATATATATATAGTATATATATATAGTGGGAAAATATTCAGACTGCAGCTACCTACACAACAGAGCTAATCCCACTGAACTGAGAAGAAAGCAAATCCATAAACAAAAGCAGGCATGAGATTGTAACTTTCCTTAATATACATTATTTTTAAAAACCAACAACACAACAACTGTGTACTTAAGAGGAACACAAATGGGATAGCTATTTAAATTAGATTAAATGACTGTTTTCCAACTAAGGAGTTCAGGAGGCAGAATAATTAAATCCTGCCAGAACTTTCTTTTAGAGCTTATTTCTTTAATCAGTTCACTCTGTTGGTTTGATTGCTCAGCAGTGCCTTGCAGAAAGATCCAGCCCAATTGTTCAGCACAGCTTTGCAGAAAGAGCTCATTCCATTTGCTGTTGCCCCAGACCGGATTGGAAAGTACCATCAGGTTTCTATGCTGACTCCCAGGAAGGAATCAATGTTGCCTAACATCACTTAACAGCAACCCTCTGGCCAGTCTAAGAACATCATACATGTGCTCAAAGGGGAGTTCTATTCAGTTTCCATTTCTCAGAGGAATGTGATGCTGCTGAAAGCCTGACCACCTCCTGGTTCTGGGAGGGATGGAGTGCACTGCCTCAGGAGAAAAAAGCCTAATTTCCACTTTCCAGACAGATATTCACATGAATCCAAAACCATTCCTATTCACATATTTAACGGGCAAATACCACTGCAGTTCCATTAATGAACTGCCTTCTACTACCTGAGAAACAGAAAAGTACAAGATTATAAATACTTTACTTTTTTAACAAATGGAAACACAGTTTGTTTGTTTTTTAAAGGATCCTTATCAGTGTCATTGATTCAACAGAGAACCCTTAAAGAATATCAACCTGTATTAGCATGTATGGAATAAGCAACTTCAGACAGCATTACTGGAATGCTCAAGACAAACTGGGTCCCTTGCCGGTCATTTTGTCTGCATCCTGGACACTGCAAGTAATACAAGATGTTGATCCTTTTCTGGGTATCAGTCCACAACTTTCTCTTCTGCATCCTCATTGTCTGCATGCCTTATATCACCTTAACAATGCTACCTATGCCTGGAACTCTCTCCCAGCACATCTGCATGATGCCACCTCTCCCAATTCATTCAAAACCCATTTTTAGCACAAAACCTTTGGAACAATCTTTCTTAGATTGTTATCATGTATCAAAATTGAATTTAAATACATCTAATTAAAATTATGAGAGCCTCTTGTGGCGCAGAGTGGCAAGGCAGCAGACATGCTGTCTGAAGCTCTGCCCATGAGGCTGGGAGTTCAACCCCAGCAGCCGGCTCAAGGTTGACTCAGCATTCCATCCTTCCGAGGTCGGTAAAATGAGTACCCAGCTTGTTGGGGGGTAAACGGTAATGACTGAGGAAGGCACTGGCAAACCACCCCATATCGAGTCTGCCATGAAAATGCTAGAGGGCGTCACCCCAAGGGTCAGAAATGACCCAATGCTTGCACAGGGGATACCTTTACCTTTACCTTAATTAAAATTATATCATTTTCTTCAACTTTTTTCTCCTGACTTTTTAAATTGTATACATTCTAAGGTCCTCAGTCTTCCTTTTCATACACTGGAATACACCTAGATGATGACGATTATATGGGAGCCTGTGAGGCTTAGAGGGAGAACAGATTCTTATTGTTGAGCCAACCAGGCTCCAGGCTCCACCACCTAAAACTGCAGCCAGAAGCTGGTGTCTGCCAGTATCTCCAAGTATCTCCAATTTGCAGATTTAGGTATCTGTAGATGGGGGCCATGCTTGAGAAATAGGGTCCACAGTATTAATGGGGGGAATCTCATCTCCCTCACATGCTTTTTCCTTGGGCTCCCCTGCAGCTGCCAGACCCCCTGCCCCCTCCTTTTTCTCAGTGTTTGGAGCTGCTCCAGGTGGGCTCGCCAAGGCTTTCTTGCACCCTTCTCTCTTTCTGCGGTTCATCCAGAATGTCTTGGAGCAGGCTTGCTGAGGCTTCCTTCCTTCCTTCTTACCTCTCTCAGCAGATCATCTGGAACAGTTCCAGGGAGGCTCTTCCCTTCCCTTGGGACTGCATCCAGGCCTGAAGAAGCAGCCAGCATCCTCTGCCACAGTGGCTATCTCTGAGCAGCTGACAGCAGGGCTACTGAGCAAGACTCACTGTCACTTCCAAATCCAGCATGGTTCTCATGTCCCACGACCAACTGTGAATGTGTGTTCTCTGCACTTGTGCAGAGAGCATTAATTTGGGAGAATTTAAACCATACTGTATATATTTTTTAAATTAATTTTCAGATTTTTCTGCACACCTGGGGAGTACCCCAAGTATGTAGAAAAATCTCTTTAAGCCTCCACATGGCCACAATCCATTGATTTAAGTATCTGCAGTGGACGGCCACGAGTGGCTAATAGTATATGGATATATAGATAACAACAACAACCTACAACAGCTACAGATTCAGGTGGGTAGCCATGCTGGTCTGAAGCAGAAGAATAAATTTTGAGTCCAGTGGCACTTTTAAGATTAACAAAGTTTTATTCAAGATATAAGCTTTCATGTGCATGCACACCTCTTCAGATACAATGAAAAAAATGGTGGAGGAAATTTCATGTGACAAAGTGTATATACACACCTAAGCCTATTCCTTGAATAAAACTCTGGTCTTAAAGGTGCCACTGCACTCAAACTTTATTCTGCCACAACAACTACATAATCCAACCTAAGCCACAGGGATTTCTCCCTCACAAGCAATCTGTAGGCTCACCCACTGATAGATTCCAGTGACTAGAATAAAAAAGGGCATTATGTAATAAATTGCTAGATTTACTGGGTAAACAAGGGGGGAAAAAACATTTTCTAAAACCAACGTTACCACCCCCACAAATAGAGACACACTTGAAAAGTAAAAAAACACCATCTCAGCAGAAGTTTCTTTCACCTCTTTCTTAATTTAGGTCTTCCTGTATATCACACAGTACAGCAGCACGCACACACAGTCCTTCAAAGAACACTGTGGCTCAGTGGTAAAGCAGCTAAAGCAGATGGTCCCAAGTTCAATCCCTAGCATCTCCAGTTAAAAGGATTAGATGGTAGTTAATGTAAAAGACTTCTGCTTAAAACTTTGAACAATCTCTGACCTTTAGACTAACTGTCTAAATCAGTATAAGACAGCTTTCTTCTTATGCAGGGTCTCCAGGAAAAGCTTACGACAAACCATTAAACTGTGCAAGCACTATAAACAAAAATAGAAAAGTAACGTCAGTAAGAAACAACAACCAACAAACCATACCTGGTGGAATGAGTTCCCCAATGATATCAAGGCCCTATCCGAACTTACACAGTTCCATAGGGCTTGCAAAACAGAGCTCTTCCACCAGGCTATCAGACGAGGCCAAAGATGGGGACCTCACTATACCCTGCCCCCTTGCCAGGCAGCCTTGACACCCTCTTTGTTTCTACTGTTGCAATTATCCCAGTCAACTATTTATGATTATACATATGTTGTGCTGTTAACTGTTTATGTCTTTCTCCTTCATGTTGTTCCAAATGTTCTATGTACCTTTCCCATTCCTCACTGGTTTTATGTACACTGTTCCAAGACATCACAGTGAGGAGCAGTATATAAATTACATGAATGAATGAACGAACGGACAAAATCCACCTCAAAGTTGTCAGCAAATGTTCAATGAAAAACATAAGCCAGGAAGGATAAGCAATTCTTAAACAGAAAAATTCTGATGGCATAGACACAAATGTCACTCATAAAAGAGTGCTTTAACACTGAAAACTTAACTAGAGTAATACAAAGCTCCCTCAGGACTACACTATAACCTTGCCAGTTTGGTGTAGTGGTTAGGAGTGCAGACTTCTAATCTGGCGAGCCAGGTTCAATTCTGCACTCCCCCACATGCTGGGTGACCTTGGGCTGGTCACAGCACTGAGAAAGCTATTCTGACCAAACAGTGATATCAGGGCTCTCTCAGCCTCACCCACCTCACTGGGTGTCTGTTGTGGGAAGAGGAAAGGGAAGGCAACTGTAAGCCACTTTGAGACTCTTTCAGGTAGAGAAAAGCATCATATAAGAACCAACTCTTCTTCTTGACTTTGCTTCTATCTATTCATCCATCCATCCATCCTTGAATTTATATACCGCTGCTCTCAATTAGTCTCAGGGTGGTTTACAATAGAATAAAATATAATAACCCCCTAAAAAAACCTTAATACATTAAAATTTAAAATATGGTGATACAGTCAGAGTTCTAAACTCCCACCCCCTTTTCAGCATGTGGTCAAATGAACTCTCTCATTAGAAGCGAGGGCAGAACTAACCAACACTAAGGGATCCCCTTTTGGAAACACCAGGACCCATCCTGGCCTCAATTATACACTTGGCGGAAGACTTCCATCTTACAGGCCCTGCGGAAAGCTGACAACTCCATCAGGGCCCGTAACTCTTCCAGGAGCTCATTCCACCAGACTGGGGCCAGGGCTGAAAAAGCCCTGGCCCTGGTCAAGGCCAGGCGAATGTCCTGGGGGTCAGGGATAGCCAGCAGATTCACACCCACAGAGCGAAGTGCCCCGTGAGAAAGATCCAGTCTCTTATGGAAAGGGCACAAAGAGGAGAACCACAAATTATAATCATGATGTTCAAAAAGGTCTACAAAGGAAAGACCGGTCCTTAAAGTATTCTGATCCCAAAGCATTCATGGGTTTAATTACTGACACTAGCAATTTAAACTTTGCCTGGAAATGAACTACTAGAGCAGTGGTCCCCAACCCCCGGTCCAGGGATCAGGACCGGTCCGTGGATCAGCTCCTCTTCATCCTCCTCCCTGGCTGCCCCCTTGGGGGCTGCCCTGCCACTCTGCCGCTGGCCCACCTTTGGTGCTCTTCAGCGGCCGCCATGGCTGGGGCTCCCCCCTTGGCGTGGCACTGCACAGCTGCTGCTGGCAGCGCTCCCCAGTGGGCGGCAGGAAGTCAGGGGCACCGGCGGGAAAGCAAGTGGAACAGGGGCTCAGATGGCGGCAACATCCCTTGGCAAAAGACTACCCCCCCCCCGGGCCTAAGTAAAATTGTCAAGTGTTGACCGGTCCTCAGTGATAAAAAGGTTGGGAACCACTGTACTAGAGTACCAAATGTGACCAGTAACTCACCCAAGGAAAAACTAGTTATTGTCATAAATGGCAATTAGCTAATCACAGGAACAATTTTGTAGTGAATAAAATGAGCATGCATAACATATAATTGAAGTCTAAATGCACCACATTTTGAGATGTCGAGAAGCATTATAACATCTCAGCATCTTATCAGGTTTGTTGAGATTCAGTCACACAATACAGCACCACAAGACCATGTGTCTTTGGGTAATTTTGTATTTGCCATTCAATAGACATTTTGCTCCCCTCCCATCAAACAAAGATCTGATCTATAATCTTTCAGAAGTCTCTCTCCCTACACAAACTCTGTCTGACCATGTGTCATTAAAAAAAATTAGTACACTCCACCAACCCCCAACAGGAGTGCCAGAAAGAAAGATACTTTTTGCCTAACCTATTTTTAGATTTAAATTAAAACAAAATTGATTAAGAGCAAGTAAATGAAAGCAAGGTGAGTTTTCAATTTGTAAAAATTCCACACGAAAACCGGTGCTTGTTTTATGGCACTGGAACAACCTCCACTGGCTTTATTATTTATTTATATCTTTATACCGTCCTTCCATACAGCTCTGGGCGGTTTACATAAAACACTGTAGAACATTTACATATTACATTTAGAAGAAGATGGTTGGTTCTTATATGCCGCTTTTCTCTAGCCGAAGGAGGCTCAAAGTGGCTTACAGTCACCTTCCCATTCCTCTCCCCACAACAGACACCCTGTGGGGTGGGTGAGGCTGAGGGAGCCCTGATATCACTGCTGGGTCAGAACAGCTTTATCAGTGCCGTGGCAAGCCCAAGGTCACCCAGCTGGCTTCATGTGGGGGAGTGCAGAATCGAACCTGGCATGCCAGATTAGAAGTCTGCAATCCTAATCATTACACCAAACTGGCTCTACACCACTACACCAAACATTTAGAATAGAGGTGTCAGTCATTGACTGACACAATTCAGATTATTTTTCCTTTGAAATCTATCTCAGCTAGTAACATGCAGTGTGTCCAAAACACTTTGCATCAAGCACTGGCTGGAAAGCATCACTGAATATGGACATTCCTGATGACTTGTACAGAAGTTGCATCAAAAGATAGTGAGCAAGTATCAGTGCAACCTGAACAGAGTTGACCTGTCTCAGCCCATTATTTCCACCCAAGGTTTCTAGCCACCCATTTTATGCTTCCCCCAATAAGGAGCCAAATCAGAAATCTTTGTCTCCTTTCCTCCACTGCATCTTCAACACAATCCCGCGAGGAAAGTTAGACTGAGAAAGGGCGACTGGCTCGGAGGTCACTCAGCAAGCTTTTGCAGCAGAACGGAGAGATCTGAGCCTGAATCTCACTCTAACCACCACATCACCCTTGTTCCGTTCAAGAAGTAAAGGATCTTAACTAAATAATACGTTTCTATTTGTATAGCCCACCCTTCCTGAACGCTCGGGGCGGGGAACAGAACCTTCGCAGCAAGCTGCCAATAGCAACCGATTATGGCCAACATTGAAACACACAAAAACTGAAGTCCGCGCTGTGACGGTACCGGTGTAAATGTGTGCAGCTGTTACAGATATAGGCAATGACAAGGTCCCCCTCCATTTGTTCAGCCCAGTAAGGCGATGAATTGTGGACACGCTTCCAGCAGCGAGGAGCGAAAGCGAGCTCTTCTCGCCGCCTTTAAATGCATACTTACAGGATGGCGATGGTGGCGAGGCTCCTTCCCCGAAACTTCCGCGGAAAAGAGAAAGGCAGGAGCCCCGCCGAGCATCCTTCCCCCTCACCTAGCCCTCCCTTCTCTTCTCGGCTCCGCAGCCTCCATCGGAAGAAGGCGCCGCGAGCGACCGAAGCCCTCTGCGGAGACGCCACCGCGCGTCTCCCGCCGCCCGCCGCCGCCCGAGGGCCCCCTGCCCGCCAGCTGGACGCCGCGAGCGGAAGGGTGGGACGCCTGGCTCCGCCGGCAGCCTCGGCAGCGCTGCCCAGAGGGCTTCGGCGGAGCCAGAGTGGCATCCGCCGCGTCGCCAGCCCTTCTCCGGCGCGAGCCCCTCTCCGCCCGCCCGCCGAGCCCACCGCCTCACACCTGGGCCGAGACGCAGCGAGGCGCGCGCACTTTCCTCTCCTGGCAAAGTTTGGCGAGGCGCTCAGCGGCAGCCGAGGCACCGGCAGCGCTGGAGGGGAGGCGAGGCGAAGAGGCAGCGGAGCGCCGCCCAGCCGCGCCTAGCGGCTCCTTACCTGACAGGGAGGCTCGAGTAGCGGTTCGAGGGTTGCCCTCTCCCTCCCTCGCCGCGGCCGAGCCAAGAGGCAGGCGCTCCCGAGGCGACTCCTGGCAGCTCGCGGAAAGTTTGCGGCTCGCGCGCGGGGAGGGGGCGGGGACGCCCCTTCGGGAAATGAGCGGCGGGCTTGGCGGCGCTTCAGCAATTGCTGGCGGAGGCAACGCGAGCGGGACTGGGAGGCGCCTCGCCTCGGTGGGGAGCGGCCGGCGCAGCTCCTCGCACTTCCTCTTCCTCCGCTCGCGGCAGCTCCGCCGTCGCTCGGAGGCGCCCCGACTGTGGGGGGGCCCGCTGGCTCCCGGAGAACTGCCCCCGAGAGCGCGGCTGGAGTCCCCCGGGGCGCGCCTAGCTATGGCCGGCCCCGCCCGGGGCTTGGCCCGGAGTAACGGACGACTCCCTCTTTTGAGGGCGCCTCGCCTAGGAGCCAAATCCCACCGAAAAGTTCCCTCGGGCAGACTTCGGGTGTGCAAGTTTTGCTGTTATTAAGATTAAGATTTGGAAAGCCCCAGGCCACTGGGCAGAAATCTCAGGATTCTCTGCACTTTCTGGGACTTGCCCAGGTTGGTTTCTCTGCCCCTCCTATTCTTGTTCCTATTGACTCACTCTCTGGTATTCTCCACATTCCGTCCCTGCTGAAGTAGATTTAACTCACACCAGGCCTGACTTTTTAGGCATTTAGCCTAGGGCTTTCTAATTATTTTACCCATTTTGTGCCTGTTTGCCTGCCTGCACAAGTACCCTTCCCCACTCTGAGCACCATTCCTTGCCTGTGGTTGGTCCAGGTTTGCAGCATTGGTAGACCATTTGCTTTTCAGTCAGTAGTTTTTGGTGCTCATTTCAAGCAGTAATAGGGCAAAGTATGGATTTTATGATATAGGTTTCTAAACCACTTCTGTGCCATAGGGCTCCAATTTCAATATGTGCTATCAGATATGTTAACCGGCATACTTTTGTTTGTATCAAACGCTGAAAAACACGTGTCACCCTAGTCAGATTGTCTACCCTCAGCAGGCAAGGTAGGACCACTAAGAAGGCAACAACTGGAGAGCGCTTCAGTCATTTGTATAGTGCTGCCCTTTTCATCCATGGGACAGCTTTGCAATTTTGACCACCCTCCTATTCTTGTTCTGTGTTTCTTCACACAACATACATATCAATAATAGAATTGGTAGCGTATGGACGAGCGTTTGCCCCTGCATGGTGAACAGTGACACATGCAATTTTCCAGAGTTTATGAGAGATGGAGACATCTGGGGCTGTACACTGTCAGCATCTGACTTCCAGAGCTATTTGCATGAGGGATTAAACTCCAATAAACTTTAATATTGCCCAATCAACTTTGAAAGCTTGCACAGAAGAGTATGTGATCACTGAGGACAGGAGGAACCTTGCTCAGACTTCTTACCATGATAACTACCATGTGTTTACCACCACCATCTTTACCACCAAGTAATGGCACCTCTCAAGTAAGGCACAACTTTTGTCTTAACCTAAATATATAAATAATCCTTCATCATTTGACCACACTTTGATCTGAATAAGAGTTTCCATAGCCTTCTTCCTCACCATACTTTCTAGTTCCTGCCAAACTGCTTGAAATACTGAAGTGAAGGCATCAAGTTTCTTCCATATGGCTGCATGTACACAGTAAGAATTCTCCATTATTTTCTGAACTAGCAATGGAGCATCCAGGGATTTTTCTGTACACATCCCTCCATGAACCACCATTTCCCTGCTGCAACAGTGGAAGGGAAGAACCTCAAACGTCTTGCAGTGAGGCTGTTAAAAAAATGTGTGTGTGGGGGGAGGGTGGTACTTGCAAGGAGTTGACTAAAGGAAAACAGTGCCAAGGAGGGTGGGACTTTAAAACATGTGCATCCAGACATTGTGTTTTTATAGCCTGTCCTTCCCAGTTAGCAGGGATTAGATAAAAATGTAAAACATATTCACTTAGGTGATGTATCTATGGGTCATGTTCAATTGTGCAACTTTTCATAGACAAAAGGACCTTAATAGTTGTCATGTGGGTCCAAAACAGCAGAAAAAGATTTAGTGTACATGATGTATCTAAGGAAGTGTACAGGCACCCGAAAGCTCATACCTTGGTCTTATGGTGCCACTGGACTCTAATGTCCATAAAGAGCAGGGCTGAGCCTACCATCAACAGGTGAGAAAAATTGGCTGAGATTTTGTGGTACCATTAAACCTCTGAAAATCATGAATTTTATGATAGGGTAGCACTATTTGGAGTTTCTGCTTTGAGCACCAAAACGTTTTACATCATCTCTGATATGGAAAATACAACAATTACAAAGGCATAGACCCAGTTTTCACTCAGTCTCCTCTAATTCCCCTCCTGTCTAAAAAGCATACACTTTCCTTTTGACCATGCAGGTCCCAGTGGAGCCTTTTCAGTGATCTTTTCCCCGTTTTCTCCAATAGAAAAGGTGGCTGGATCGAATCTGAAGCATGATTATTCAGTCACAATTTCCACTGAAACCTGTGGCACTACTAGGTAAATGCTGGGACAAGGACAATAAAATACTTTCACATTACATAATAATTATAATCTAATTAGTCTTTCTACCCATGCCATGTACTAGAAAAGATCAACGATTTAGGACTCAGATTCTTCTAATGGTTTCACTTGATTCGTCAGCCTTAGACTACAAAGGAAACCACACTGAAGGCTTAAGGGATGAAAAGGTCTAATATGAAAATAACTGATAATCTAAATTATGCTACAGTGTGTACAAAATAAAGGTAGTAATAAAGAACTGCATGTAGATGACAGGAGGAACGTACAACAGGATTCTGTCCTTGGGTGAGAAAACATTGCCAGTGTAATCCAAATCATTTTACCTTTTGACATTTGATTTTTTTAAACATCTTTTTCTTTTTTTTCCCCTCTTTTTGCATTTGCACTGTTTCCTTCTCTCACACTCTTCCTTTACCTCATCATTTTTTCCCACTCATTGACTAGTCTGGCTTTCTGACTATGCGAGAAAGCAGCATGCACTCCCACCAGGGGGGCCATATAATTGCACAGTTTTTTGATAGTGGTGTTAAAGCATATGGGGAAGAGTGAAAGTGCAGCATTTCCAGTATATTATTACAAGAAGTCAGGTCAGCAGTAGTTCCAGATCCAATCTCTTGGGCACTACACCAATGGCTTCTGATATTACAGCAGTAGTGATTCTGAACATCAAGGATGCATCTTGAGGAGTATCATGCCTTAGAGCAGAGAAAAGTTAGTTACCAGATGTGTTGTCTAAAAATAGTGAAGTCTTAACTGTCTCAACGATATAAATCTGTGTATAGTGCAGTTTATTGTTGGTGTCATGAAGTGTGTTCTTGATCATGTTTTTAAAATTCTCAAGTATGTTAATTCCCAAGCTGTACATTTCGAAAGTGGCCATTGTGAAAACTATCACGCACAACAGTTATTGAGCAAACTGTGCCTGAAATTGCAGCACTTTTATAAACCCAGCTTGGATTGTCTGGATTAACCTTTGTTCAATATAGAAATGTCCTAATTGTCTATCAGTGGCCTTCAACATGTGACCCAGGATCCACCTTTAAACGCCACCTTTAAACAGCCAAGCAAGCACATGGCAGGAAGTTGCATCTCAGACAATTAACAGGTAGAGGAAGAATCAGGATCTTAGAGGTTGCTTCACGGAATGACCTTGCCTCACCACTTACTGTTCTTGTTAGTGTATGTGCAAAATGAAGCAAGGAAACAGAAATCTTTGCTCTCTCTCTATGTATACTAGGAACATTTCTTTCCAAGAACAGCAAAAAGTGGCAGCTCTACAGCGCATCACGAACCAACAGGTAGGGTTCTGTGATCTACATGAAGATCCCAACTAATGCACTGAAGACCACTGCTTTAGATTGTATACAAGTGGAAACCTACAAGGATGTGTGGGAGGCATCTTATTTCCCCCTCCCCACCTATTTCTTCTTTCCCCCATGAACTCTCATTTTTCTGCTTCCTACTCACCTTCTAGGGTTACTAGCTCCAGGTTGGGAAATTCCTAGAGATTTGGGGTCAGAAACTTGGGAGAGTGAGGTTTGGGGAGGGAAGTGAAAATAAGCCTGGAAAGGGAACCACACCCTTCCCTTTTACTGAGAACCAAGCCTGGAATCCTGTAGTAGCCTATCAACAGTCAGATACACTATGTTTAATATATATCTGTTACATAAAGCTAACGTTGCACCCTTTATCATTTTGGATTTTTTTAAAACACCAAATATGCATTACATATGCATATCTGATATGCTTGTATAGTTGTATGCAAATTTATTCTACAAGAGTCTTTGAAGTCTGCTGCCATGATCTGTTAACCTGCAAGTAGCCTTACTCAACATAAAAATTGTTTCACGTTTATTGATTTCCCTGCACCTACCCATATACATTAAAATATTGAGGGTATATTACAGAATAGGTGGCAGAATGTGGCGGCCTATAAGCAATTCTGACCCACTTGTTTTATAGATACCCTTTTCAGATCCATTGAAACAGTGTTCTTTATAGAATTAATTTTGTCTTTAAAGTCGTCACCTAATTCTAAGTTACATCCTACTAAGTGGGATGCTTCCAAAAACAACCTTGTCTTGGATTGCTACAGCAAACTTTGTAATTCAAAGGAATTCAGAATAGTTCAGCAACAATTACTATAAATTCTGCAAATGACTGTAGACCTTGGGTTGAGTTTACTGTCAATTGCAAGGGTACATTTCCTCCCCCCACCCTAAAAAAAACTCTGTTCTTATTTCCTGAGGTAGGATGAGGGGTGGTAGGAATGCTCTGTTTGCTTGGAACCAAAAATGAATTAACTGGAAGGGGTGGGTCCCAGTTAAGAGACAAATATGGAATAGTACAGACGCACTGGGAAACCAATATGGCAATAAAAAATATCCAAATTGGCAAGAGTTGGTGGATGGGGTGAAGGAGATGGGGACTCGAGGGGGAAGTGACCATGTCCTCATAGAATTCCTTTTGAGATGGGGGGGCAAGGAAGCTTGTAGCTAGATGCGGATGTTGGATTTTCGTAGGGCAAACTTTAATAAACTCAGAGACATGATGAGTGTCATGCCATGGACGAGAATGCTGGAAGCGAAGGGAGCATGTGAAGGGTGGGCGCTACTCAAACAAGAGCTATTGCATGCTCAATCCATGACTAACCCAGAAAGATGAAAACACTGCAGGAGCTCTAAGAAGCCTATTTGGGTGAACAGAGAACTTCAAGAGGAACTAAGAAAGAAAAGGGAAATGTTCAGGAAATGGAGGGAAGGACAGAGCTCTAAAGAAGAGTACCTACAGGTTACTAGGCACTGTAGATCCATCATCAGAAAGGCCAAAGCTGAGAGTGAGCTAAGATTGGCCAGGGAAGCCCAATGTAACAAGAAAGGATTTTTCAGTTATGTGAGGAGCAAACGTAAAGTAAAGGAGGCAATAGGCCCACTGTTGGATGCAGATGGACAAACTCTAACAGAGGATGCAGAGAAAGCAGAAAGGCTCAGTGCCTATTTTACATCTCAAAGGGTTTACAGGTCAAAGGGTTTAGGCACATCTAGAGATGGCAGTAGCCAAGGGATAGTGTCTGGGTGGCAGGTTGACATAGACAGAGAGGTTTCTGAGAGGCATTTAGCTGCACTGGGCCAGATGAAATGCACCCGAGAGTGCTCAAAGAACTTTCCGGAGAACTTGCAGAACCCTTGTCCATCATCTTGGGAACCTCTTTAAGGACTGTAGATGTCCTCTGGAGGACTGGAAGAGAGCAAACATTATTCCGATCTTCAAAAAAGGAAGGATGACCCGGGAAACTACAGACTAGTGAGTCTGACCTCTGTTGTTGGGAAGATAATGGAGCAGATATTAAAGGGAGCGATCTGCAAACATCTGCAGGACAATTTGGTGATCCAAGGAAGTCAGCATGGATTTGTCTCCAACAGGTCCTGTCAGACCAACCTGGTTTCCTTTTTTGACCAAGTAACAGGTCTGCTAGATCGTGGAAATTCGGTTGATGTCGTTTACTTGGATTTTAGTAAAGTTTTTGATAAGGTTCCCCATGATGTTCTGCTGGATAAATTGAAGGACTGCAGTCTGGATTTTCAGATAGTTAGGTGGATAGGAAATTGGTTAGAGCAAATGCTGGCAGGGGATTATGGGAATTGTAGTCCATGATCATCTGGAGGACCACAGGTTGACTACCCCTGGGTTAGAGAACCGCATCAAAGAGTTGTTGTCAATGGTGTTTCATCAGACTTGAGGGAGGTGAGTAGTGGGGTACCTCAGGGCTCGGTGCTCTGTCCGGTACTTTTTAACATATTTATTAATGATCTAGATGAGGGGGTGGAGGGACTACTCATCAAGTTTGCAGATGACACCAAATTGGAAGGACTGGCAAATACTCCAGAAGAGAGACAGAGTTCAATGAGATCTGAACACAATGGAAAAATGGGCAAATGAGAACAAGATGCAATTTAATAAAGATAAGTGTAAAGGTCTGCATCTGGGTCAGAAAAATGAAAAGCATGCCTACTGGATGTGGGATACGCTTCTAGGTAACACTGTGTGTGAACGAGACCTTGGGGTTCTCCATCTTCGGAAATTTTTAAACAGATAGCCATCTGACGGAGAAGCTGATTCTGTGAAGATAAAGGTGTGGCAGGTTATAGTAGATGAGTGATTGGGATGTGTCCTGCATAATGCAGGGGGTTGGACTAGATGACCCATGAGGTACCTTCCAACTCTTATTCTATGATTCTATAAAGACCCATAATTACAATCAATAAAAGTAACAAGACGGCAAGTGAAAAAACTAACTAAACTCACCCTCTCGACCAGCCAGGGCCAGCCTTCTGTCTTCTGGTGAGAGTGGGGAGACAGATGCAATAGGTGGCATAAGAAAATGCACACAAGTGTCAGTTAAGAGCTAATTAACATACAGACTGAGGTTGGACCATACATTAAAATGGAACATTGGTTAGATAGGATCTGCTCAAGACAGTAATCTAAAAATGGAAATTCAATTAATAAAACAAAAGTGCTTTATGGTCAGAATTGGAGTCAACATAGAATTTGGAATGCTGAAGGAGAAACAGAGAAAAAAGAAAAGCCTTAAAATGAGAGAAGAAAAAGGTGCTTATCAAAGTGTAAGTAGATTTGAGATAAATTAAGTTAAAGAAAGAACACAGGAATTTGCTGGATCCAACTATGGGTTCAGTATTCTATTTCCAGTATCAGTCAGCCAGCAGTGTCCGGAAAGTTCTCAAAACCTTTCTGCACTTTTCTCCCCGTGCCTTAAACTCAGATGCATTGCATCTAGCAAAGTTACATTTAACTATTATGATTAAAGAATATTGTCCATGGAAAGTGGCTACAGCACAGAAACAAGCAGCAGAATACCAGGAAGATGCTGGAAAGAAACAGAAGCATGGCAGGAACAACATGTGCCAAGAACTGGATTTCCCTTCTCATAAAACAGTGGTAACCTGGGCAGGCAAAACCTCCTTGTGAGGGTAAAAGAATAGCAGGAGTGAATATGGCAGAGTACTGCAACAACTCAAGAGTACACAGCTACATAGCATGAGCACGCTACAAACTCATCATGAGTACAATTTGGGGACAAATATTATCTCGTTATGAGGCTAGAAGTCTGTATGCAAACTATTTCTTTTTTGCAGAAAGGAGAGGGGGACACAGGTGAGCTTACAGGTATTCTCCCTGATTGATTGGGGCATGAAGGAAACCTTTTTAGGCTTGGAAAGATTGACAAAGAAGGAAAACAGAGGAGGTATCTAGATGAGGAAAAGGTGTGTTGGGGACAGTATCTGTTACATATCTGAGCTGGAGTTTGGTTAGAGCAAGGGAGATTATGGTGTCCAAATTAGATAACTCTGGACTAACATTTTTAATGGGCAAAGGGGGTCTTGGTGCATTCTAATGCTTGACCTCTTTTATACAGCCAGATCCCTTATACTGAAATACTCTTAATTATTGCCCTCATTAATGGTTTTAGGACCTGTTTTCTCTTTGAAGCTGCAATTGTTTCTAGTGACTATGAAAGTGAAAGGTCAACAAAATGGAGAACTGATGAAAACAAATGCTGCTGACCGTGGATAAAAATGATAAAAAGCACGAGATTTCTGAACAAAATCTGTGGCTTAAAAATAACTAAAACAAATATGGCCATCACTATCAATTTAGTTGAACTCAAAATATTGCTATTAGAAAAAATGTCATGTTCTTTCTCACAGTCCCACCTGGAAGCTCAAGACTGAACCATTGTCAAGCTAAATTAAAAGTTTTGCCAGTTTGAGCTGTTCTTCCTCCAATCCTATTCAACATTTTTATGCACCCTCTTGCTCAACTGGTGTGGAGGTTTGGGCTGGGTTTTCATCAATATGCTGATGACACCCAGTTCTTCCTCCTGATGGACAGCCACCCTGACTCTCCCCCAGAAGCATTAGCCAGCTGCCTGAAAGCAGTGACGAGATGGCTCAAGCAGAGTTTTCTGAAGCTCAATCATTCAAAGACAGAGGTCCTGTGGCTGGGCAGAAAGGGCCCAAATGAGGAAGTGTCCCTAGCCAACCTAGATGGAGTGCAGCTATCAGTGGCTCACTCCGCCAGGAAACCTGGGTGTGGTTTTCGATGCCCACCCTTCTAAACTTATTGATGCCAGCAGACTCAGAACAATATGACTGCTTAGAATTGTATTGCTTCAGTTTTTAAAAATTGATTGAACATTGGGGAGGGGTTGTTATATTTGTTAAGCATATGAACTTTATTGCTGTATCTCATCACTACATCTGCTGAAACATCTTCTTTTACATGTTGTTTATGATGAACATGCAGTGTTACTACACTGACATGTATTACTCAGGGTCTGACTCAAAACTTTTTGAAGTAAGGATCTGCTAAAGTTGTCTCTTGTGGTCTGCCGTTTGCAGTGCTTCAGCAACCAGGATGTGGTTTTCTTTGCCTTTGTGCAGACACGCATCAAGGTTCAGCACCTGTGCAAAGCATCAAAACTTCTAGAACCTTGAAATTAGTGCAAAAGTCCTTACCCTACTCAATTGTCCTACTAAACCACTTTGTATACTCAATTTATACACACAGACCACTCTTTAAATCTTTGTCCATTTGAAAGTAACTGCAGTTTAAGCAGGGAGGAACCGCATCTTTAGTGTGTTATTGTTTCGAAATCAACCAGATGCTTTGGAATATTCAGTGATTCTTAGCCTAAGGTGCCACCTGCTGGCCAATGGTTATCTTACAGTAAGAGAATTATAGGAGGGATATAAATCTATTTGACCGCTTCCTGACAGAATGTGCTGTCATGACAACTATTAAGATCCTTTTGTCTATGAAAAGTTGCATAATTGAACATAACCCATAGATACATCACCTAAATGACTGTTTTACATTTGTATCGAATCCATGCAAAACAGGAAGGGCAGGCTATAAAATTAAAATTATTATAACTGCATGTTCAAGTATTAAAAACATTTGTGTCATGTTTCCATAATGTAACATTCAGAATTGGTTATAGAAGTTTATAGAAGCCAACTAGAGACAATATGTTATGGCCCCTACCTAGAATGACCTTTATCAAAGTCAGGTAGTCCTCCACATTTTTTATTCACTTGGTGTATACTCTGCTTCTTTCCCATGTGGACCCCAAAGCAGCTTACATCATTCTCCTGTCCTCTTATTTTACTCTCATCACAATTCTATGAGGTAACTTAAGCTGCAAGTGTGGGGCAGGGACTCAGCAAGCTTCCATGGCACAGTGAGGATATGAACCTATTACCTCTGGTCTGACATACCAAACACTGTAATTATATATAAGCCAATATGCATATGGTCTTGTTGGTCACAGGATACTTTCACCAACTGCATATGTGAAATCATCTATTTTACCTGTATAATTACTACAGCTTATGTAAACTCATTTTATGTTGTCGTTTGATATTCAACTTTTAAAATCTCCACCACTGTGTACACTATGAATATATTTGATAATATTTTATTCAAGGTATCTTGATTCTTGTAACATTATCAATATATTTTGGGTTACATTCCCCACCCTTTGTTTTACATTAACCACACCAGCTGTTCAGGAGGATCTTTTCATGAAAGGAATACAAATCCATTAAGACAGAATTTTGTAGGAAGACACTTTATAAAGGTGAAAGTACGTACTGAGATTTTAATTGCCTTGTGAAAAATGTATTTTCTTCTCCACCTTCATACTGCGTTACTAATTTGAACTATATCATAGGGTTTTTTTTTTCTAATTGTGAAATCCAGTTTATGCCAGACTACAGATGTATGATGCTGCTTTTGCTTTCATTGCAAGATGCAGGTTGACTGCATTATTTTACTGCTCTTAATTGCATTGTCCTTGTCATTCTAGTCTAAGTCTTGATAAAAAGGTGAATGATACACATACTTACATTAAATATGCAGTGGCCAGACCCAAAAGGCATCACAGAATAGCAAATCTGTTAGGACTAAAAGCCCAGGGGTCCTGAATACTAGTTCCAAGATTATCTAAACCAGCTCAAACAACTTGGTTAATGGGAAATGAACACATTAGCACTTCAGAGCTCTTTCCATATGCTCCACCAATTTCTGTAGCAAATGTCTGAATTGTTTATTTCCTTGATAATTCCATCTGAATGAGGGTTAGCCTTGCTGGGGCGCACACACTACAGAATACTGTAATAGCTGTTCTGAGATCCCAGGGGATAGTAAACTAGAAAGCTTGATCAGTGTTATTCCCCAACCCCCAAACACATAGAACTATCATGTGAATATGAAATTTCCAATTAACTGTAATGCAAGCCATATAGAGAAAATGTATGGTTATGCAGCTTTTTGTCGCAGCTGAACTGGAACAAAACATGAAATCAGTATCCACTGTGGATTTAGAATATCACATTATCATGGTGATTGTTTTCCGTGACAAGGCATTAAAATGCATTCATGTAGTTGTTCACCTGTGTATCCTCCAAGTGGTCTGTGCTATTTTATGCTAGTCCTCATCTGCCAAAGTTTCTTGACATAAAACAATACAAATCAGAAATTAGAAGAAGGAACCAACACAAACCAGCCAGTAAGCTTTTCTGTCTCCCTGGCATGAAGACATGAGTTTCAAAGGAAAAGCACAAGAAACTACAGAACTGCAACCACATGCAGGTTTGTTCCTACCAGGCTTCAACTCCCATAGCAGACTATGAAATACCCTCTTCCCCAAGTTATGTACACTATTCCAATTCACCCTACTTTGTTTATGCGTCTGACTGGGATTTTATTTCTATATACCATGTATTAACATATGCTGGGACACTGAAATGCCTGGTCTTTGTACCAACTGTCCTTCCTCCTTTTGACACTGGTGTGTATATAATATCTGTTTGCTGGATATATTTAATGAATAAGACAAAGTGAGCTGTGGATAGGGATGCCAGTCCTCTGATGGGACCTGGGAATCCTCTGGAATTATAATTTATAAAGTGATCGGTTCCCCTGGAGGAAATGGCTGCTTTGGAGGGAGGGCTCCACAGCATTACACTCAACTGAAGTCCCTTCCCTGCTCCAAATCCTGCCCACTCCCAGCTTTACCCCCAAAGTCCCCGGTTATTTCCCAACCCAGAGCTGGCAACCCTAGCTGTGCCCCAAGACCACCACTAATAAATGAATGCTTGAAGGTTATTTTATGCTACCACAGTTCTGCTTCAAAAGCAACTAAAAAAGGTCAGAAGTTAAACTTCTTTGGCAAAAAAGGTCTTTCTACCTCATACATTCAGAGGTACATTAAGGAGTGAAAGATCCAAGACAACATTATTAGCACTGCACTTCTGTGAAGCTTATTTCATACTTCCACCAAAGCTTAATCTACAGTTATGCTTTGGAACTACTCAAAACCAAAGTATCTAAAATATACATTCACTACAGAGAGACTGCTAAACTGCAAATTGCAAATCATAACTCATTGGACTAAAAAGATTAAGATTAGACCTGGCTATATAACATTTAGGATGACAAGGAGCTAGTTATGTGGGAACACAATCCTGCATTAGTTTCTTGCACATGAAAAGGAGGTAGAAGCTTTTCCTATATATAACTTAGAGTAAATGGCTTTGAGCAAGTTACCTAAGACACACTAGCCAATGCTGTTTCAGTACAAATGTCAGCTTACATAAAGTCTACCTTCCAATCACTTTTTAGCCTGCCATCATAAACAGGCAGTTACAGGTACAAGTTTAGATAAAGTGGCAGATCTCAGTTGGAAGGTCCCCTGGTATCACAACCATCCTTGACCTATTTCAACTCAAAGCAAAAGTGCAAACATACTAAATGGGGAACACATGGGTACAAAAATTTGGACGGTTTTATTCATTGCTTATTTGATTATAGGCTCAATTGAAGGTGCTGACCCTTACCTTTGAAGCCTTTCAGTATCTGGGACCGATATATCTAAGGGTCTCCCATTGATGAATTGTTGTTCCATGTTGCCCTTATAGGCTCTTACCTGCCCTATCTCCTCACAGGGTTGTTTGTTCCTCCTCAGCTCAAATGCAAGCTTTAAAGTTCTATCATGAACCCTTCAGAAGAGTTTCCCAAAGGAGGCATGAGCCTGCCATGTTAGGATATATTTCCAAGGGTTTTCTGATGAATATTTATTGAAGGGTTATCAGGATGCTCGATAATATAGCTGATGTTCTTTGCACCATAAATAGTTTACTGATGATACCGCTTTTATGGTTGTTTTTATAACAATTTTAGGTGCTGATACTTTTTTCCTACGCTCATGTGGGCTCAGGGGGGGCTTTACATAAAGACTACCTCCTTAACATGTTAAACATTATTGATGCTATCAGATCGATTCTTTGAAACTTATAAGTAAATATGTTCTGTGTGCACGCATGCAAGCACCCAATAAAATTCAGGGTTCGTTATGTGCCACAATCAGTTGTTGTAGAACCAAATCTTTTTAGTTCTTAAGGGTACAAAAATCATTAATTAGATCAGCTGTTTCCTTGAACAATTATTGCAATTTATCCAACACAGAAGTTATAAAATGCAGGAAACAGACCTTTATATTTTAAAAATGGACCAAGCTTTAACTTTTTAGTATAACAGTTTCTAACTCAACAACTTAGTTTCCAAATACAATGAAAAAATGTCAATACTGTTAGTTGATGTGTAAGAAAGATCAGAATATTATTGCTTATTCATGCATTGGGTGCTCAGTTACTGGAACCCTAAGCAGAAAGTGTATATGCACATGAAATATTAGAATTACCTGACTTGTAGGTGTATATATGATTTACATAGCATCTACAGTTTATAAACTCAATCTGTGACAATGCCTGTATCCCAGTAAGGATACTGCAAATTAATAATCAAAACCTTACTAATCAGAAACCCCTATTTGACTAGGACTTCCAATTCCAGTCTCGAGCATGAGTGGAATGAACACATCTACAAATCAAAGGACATTTGTGCCAACATTTTAGCCATACACAATGTACACTTAAAAATAAGTAGTGTTGCATTTTTCTATGAACTTTTCTAGATGTTGTATCTAGTTCTGGACCACCAGAAACACTAATTAATATTCAGTCTGGGGAAAAAAAACACTGAAAATAAGTTTATTTTTTTGAATTCTATTGATACAAAACTAAAGTCTCCATAATTAAACAGTTCCTTCTATGTTCTCTGATTTAAAGTTGACCAATTTAAACAAAACACACACAAGAAATCACACGTTGATACTCCACAATTAAGACACAGATATTAGCTAAGTTGGTTCAATATAAAAAGTGTAATTCACCAAGAATAATTAATATACTGCTAGTTACATCCATGAATACATTTTTAAACCATCAGATCTCAAAAAGGGATAGTGTACATCTAAACTAAGGGTTCAATCAAGTCATCTATCAGTGGAAGATACTGCTGCCCCCAGTTCTTTCCTAAGTCTCCTTCCCTACCATGAAAAGTTGATACATGGGACATATGTGGATTAGAGGGTCATGAGGCTGAAGTGGAAGGAATAAGATATCAATCTCACTTATGGAAGAGGTAGAAAAAAAAAGAATGGTTTCATTCCTTCCTTCTCCTCACTGCAGCTTCTACCCATGCAGTTATTCATCTACCTATGCCTTGCCTTGGAATAAACTGTCCATCAAAGGACTAGGAGGAAGGAAGGGAAACAAAGGACAGATTCACAGTCTTTGCACCAACAGATCACTTGATCCAACTCTAAGACTACCGAATTACTGAACAAAGTCCCCACTGATTGAATTGGCAAATGTACCAAGTATGTACTTAAGGCACTAATTGAAATGCAACTGAGGTCTATTCCACTGATTCAAGTCGTTTTAAAACAACCACCTTTGGCAAGAACTCTTAGTAGTTAGTAGTAGTCAGTTTAGTAAAAAGTTAAAATGTAAGAAATAGATAAGTACCAACATGCAGTAAAATATTATGTTAAATATAAACACAAAGCCAACAGTATGAACTCGAACCATTAGATTTTTTTTTAAATAGAACACAAAATTCTCAACAAGATAAAACATACATCTAGAAATAGATAACACACAACTTCAAACAAACTTCAACTTGAAGCAACTTCTGCTAATAAGGCTACATAATTATCAAGCATTTTCTGCTTGCTATGACTTCCAGGTTATAATTACAAGATGGCAGGTACCACAGCAATACTTCAGGTCTTCTGTAAGAGTCAAACACTTTTAAGTACAGCTCGACTTCGCCGGAAATTATGAGTCCTCTTCTCCTAGAGAAAAATATTAAAATACATCAAAACATAATTTCCCTTCAAATCAATGCCCCTAGAAGTTAACCTCTTGTTTCAGAGGGTTATAAAGGTTGAACAGATAACTTGCACAAAGAAAGAAATTATATAACAGGGACCATTATACAAGGAGGAGAAACAGCAAGTTTCTCTTTCAATCAATGGTTTGAAGTGTTTAAAGGAAATCTCTAATTCACCAGTGCAATCATGGTGTTGCTTGAGATGACAGGTGAACCTGATCATGGCAATCATCAAAATAGCTGCCCTCTGTGCAAGCATTTGAATTACAAATTATAATGCAACCATTAAGGATATAAAAGGAGTCATTCATATTATGTGTCTTCGTTGCACGAATTCTATTATACTCAGTACTGTCTTTGGAATTGAGATACTACCAATATTGAAGGGCCTTAGCAAGTAATCTTGTAGGTAAAACTATTAACCACTATTAAAAAATCTGCACCACCTCTTCAGACCTGCTTAAAGTGAGTTAGTTAGAAACAATATGGTTTTAATTGTGCTGTGACTATTACCTAGCTCCTAAGAACTTGCAGTCTTATTCATACCTTAAGGTAGTCCTCCTGTGTTACAATATTGTTCCTCAAGCGGTTGTCTGGATTACACAGACAAGACACCACTGTCTGTATGCTTCGGTCCACAGATTTCTAAAATATTTAAGTTTTGTTAGCTTATGGTCAATAACCTACACTTCATGTGCTACAAAAGCCCTTTATTGCAAGAGTTTGGTGTCTACAGAATTTATTTTAAAGTTATCTTTAGTCTTTAGTTATGTAATGTCAACATTCTCGGTTCAATATATGGGAAATTGGAATAACAATGTAACCCGTCTTCTGCAGATACCCAAAGACCAAATGTATGTAGCCTACAATTTCAAGAGTCCCAGGAAAACAGGTCTCCCAGACAGATATATGAAGTATTTGTTCCCAAGGTCTGAGACATCAGGGTAAGGATCTAGTGTTATAATCTAGTGTTATAATTCCATATCACTTAGTTTGTTCTTTAATCCAGAGCTACCTTGTCTGATGCAACAAGCTCAAATAGGATCTTCAAAAACCTCCACATCTTCCTACCATAGTTCACTGAAGCCTGATTTTCTGAGCAACCAGATCCTTCGGCAATATACTATGTCAAATGTTCATCCACTTAAAGACACGCAGCTTCCTTGTATAACAGGAAGTCAGTAACAGTACAAGTTGTCCTCTAACCTGAGGCTTCCAGCATCAGAAACAGACACTCACAACTGACCATGAATCCACAATACAGAAGAGGAGCTGTATATGTGTGTGTGTAAAAAACTTCTTCCACACTCTCAGCTTCCTTCCCTTTCTGTGTTCCAGCCCCATACCAGCAAGAAGGTCTCTTACATAGTTGCAATGTAAAGAGAATCTTAGAAGTGGTTAGGTGTACCTTTTGTGGACTGTTTGCACATGATTGGGTTGTATCAGCCATAGAATAATCTCCTTGGTCAGTTCCGGGATCCATTTCACCACCATAATTAACTGTGGTATAAGCCTATGAAAAGTAAAAAATAGGTGTGAACAGGTATTCTATATGCTGGCTACTGTTACTCTGAAGACTGAAGGAAGTCTATTTCTATATAGTAGGTAGCCACTTTAAAATGGGTAGGGCTAGAGCAGGGTCTGGGAGACTACCGGGGTTCAACAAATAAGGGTAGTCATTTTCCACTCTGTGCATTTTCCATGAAAATATTTAACAATTAAAATTTGTATTTTGGAAGAAATGAGAATACAAATTTGAAGTTTAGACTACATTGCCAGCCAGGGGACTACAGGAGTGATCTGAACTTTCAATTAAGGTAGACAACTCACAGCAACTTCAGATGGAGCAATAATATGAAATAAAAAGGAGCAAGTGCCTTTTCCTTCCCATTTAGATCAAGTCACATTCTAAATAAGCTTTCTCCTCTCACTTATATAGGTCCAGGACATTGGACATATGTTGGTTCAAGGAAGTTCACTCCAAACAAGGTCCATGCTAGTGAAAAAAAGGCAATGAGAGCCAGAGGCTGGCTCAGGTGAAAGAGAGAAGGAATAGGAGAATAATGGCAAGGTGGCAGGAAACTATATGTTTCTATAGTACTTGACCCAGAGCCAAAGCACCAACTGGAGAGGAACAGCAACCTTCTTATGGGTAGGAAAGTGTGGGGGGGGAGTAAAAAATTAGCTCAAGGAAGGGCCAGCAGGGCAAGGATACAAGGCCTTGCAACAAACTTGTGGCTTGTACCTCAATGCAACTTAAATGCATTTTTCAAACATTAGGGTCTTCCAATAAGGAGATCATTTACTTTCCAGCTTACCAAAGTGTGCATTTCTACTTTTAAAAAGTTTCTCAGGCTTTCCCCAAGCTGATTCAAAGCCATTTTTCCTGAACTAGCTTATCCTGAATGTCCAAGTTGTTTTGGGCACATGCTACTGAAATGAGCGGGTAGCAGTCATTCTTTTACTGCCATTTTCCAGTACTTAGTTCCTTATTCCAAACAGAAAGTATTTTACTATACAAAATCACTATTTGGGTAGTCCTTTAGTATAGCGATCCCCAATCTGTGGGCCACGGACCCCATGTGGTCCGTTGACTAATTGGAGGTGGGCCGCGAAGGACGCCGTCTCCCCCCCCCCCCCCCCGGGTGTCATTGTCTCCCATCACTCCCAGATGGGACTATCTTGTTGCAGAGAAACAAGCTCAGGGTTCCCATTGATTTGTCATCGTCATGAGTTAAAATGTCCATGAAAATAAAATGTTCCTTATGTTCATTGTTGTGGCGTGTCTGTATCTTATTTTGAAGGGATGTTTAAACATTACCATAGCGATCAGAGAGCGTTAGGGCAGTGGTGGAGAGTAGAGGAGTAAACTACCCCCCCCCCACCGGGCCTCAGTAAAATTGTCAAGCATTGAGCGGTCCCCGGTGATAAAAAGGTTGGGGACCACTGCTTTAGTATATTAACTCAGTTTAGATTGGCAATTAAGCTTTTATATATATATATACATATATATATAAAAATACTGTCCTCTTACCGGAGGCACAATGTAACTTCTTGGCTCTCCAGGAGGCCACTGGGGTGGAACCTTAAAAAACCAAAAGTTGCAAGTTAGCATGTAGCAATCTGAAGAAGAGTTGGTTCTTATATGCTGCTTTTTCTCTACCCGAAGGAGTCTCAAAGCGGCTTTACAGTCGCCTTCCCTTTCCCCACAACAGACACCCAGTGAGGTGGGTGAGGCTGAGAGAGAGTCCTGATATCACTGCTCGTTCAGAAGTTTTATCAGTGCTGTGGCGAGCCCAGCTGGCTGCATGTGGGGGAATGCAGAATCAAACCCAGCTCACCAGATTAGAAGTCTGCACTCCTAATCACTACACCAAACTGGCTCTACTTTCTGCAGAGGAAAGTATTCAAGTAACTTAAAATGCTAGACACATTCAAAATAATACATGTATGAAAAAGCTATTTTTCCAAGAAGTCTGAATGTACACAATTTAATAAAATTAATGCAAGAATGTCATGAACAGAATTGAGCGTATGTGGCAGCGTTCACCTCTTCAGTGAAAAAGGAAACAAGTAACAGATTGAGTACTATAATCCAAATAGCACTATGGAAGTCAGATTTAGGCATTGTTGCATTTACCATGTCCCATAGACAAACTATACCAGCAGTGAACCAGTAAGTTCAATCACTATAAACCCATTGTGTCAAATAACTAGGACCATTTTTTCTCTCTGTTTATGCCAACAGCCATGAATAAGTACATCTAAATCTATTCACAAGTTCTGACAATTACAAAGTAAATTTGTGTACTGCAGTTAAGCAAGGTTCTAATTTAAAGTTTAGCTTCTACATTTAGATCCCAGTACAGTGCAGCAAGCTGTAGCACCAAACTCATATCTAGGGTATCTAGAGTTAATCCCTTCTGCCATGACATTTGTTAGGTGACTCAAGGCTAGTCATTCTCTGCTAGCATAAACCTTACATGGCTCCTGTGATAAAACAGGGAAGCAAAAAACATCTATACCATCTTGAACTCCTTGGAAGAAGAACAGGATAAAATATACTGTAGAACTGACATCTTCATACCAACCTGGTAATTGTAAGTTGGCTGATATCCTACAGGAACTTGCTGTTGAATTAGTAAAGTTGGCGAACCATAAGGATATGCCTAAAAAACAAACAAACAAATATCTTTTCAACAAGCTTCACCCCAAAATTTAACAAAACTTTTTAAAACTGCCTTGTTTGAAAGCTAGCAAAGACAATATTGCTGCCTGTAAGATGCTGGGCTCATGGACCAATCATCTACAAGTATGTGTCTAACATCCACATAAGCCAGATTTGGCACAGAAATGAGATGAAAAATGCAGTAGTGCATACAGCTGCAAAAGTAAGGCATACTGAACAATATGTCGAAAGAATGTATCAAGTCAACTCATGAGTTTAAAGGGTCAGGAATTAGTTATAGCAGATTCAAAAAATATGCTTATATCAACAATAACTGGAAAGAGGAAGGCTAGACTTTAAATATACAAATACCTATCATATATTAAATATATCAAATCACTTCCATCAATTTACACTGTATACTTTATACACAGAACTAGTAAAAAAGCCCGCTGCTTCTGCAAATGCAGCAAGCGTTAGTGGTGAATGGGTTGTGCTGCCATCTACGTTGTGCTGCCGGCTCAGTACTGATGTCATGGACCGGCGGGCAGCACGGCAGCCTTGCAACTGGCGGTCCTCTGCTTGGCCGCAGCCGCTAGTGGGTGGCCAGCGGCACTTGGGCATCAGCAAGTTGGCGCCGATACCGCCCTAATCTCATTCCTGATTGGGTGGGAGGAACTTTAGAGGGGCATGCTTTATGTCACAACTTTGGGAAAAAATATTTTTAGCTTTGCCTGCATGCTTGAATACTTATTCGTTGCTCCAGGCAGTTCGCTTTAAAAAATCTCATCCCTGGGAAAAGGGAGGTGGGTGCAAGGGCGGGACACTGGAGGTGGAGACAGTGTTAGTACTTGCATGATGCTGGGTGGATAAGGAAGTGCAAATACACCACATTGTAAGGGACTAAAACATGTAGATTATTCATGGTCCTCCTGGATAAATAAATATTAATTGCCACAGATGCAAGGGAGGTGCTGTCCCCGTGACATAACCCATTCAGATATCATTGCCTGCTTGTTGTGACAGGGAAGGATGAGATGCTTTGAAGTTGTGAAGGATCCCAAAATATCCTTTCATCCATATCCTTAATGTCCAGCAGTGCCAGGCCCTCTGAAAGATCAGCAGGAGCCAGGTACATTGTAGTAGTCAGGACCTAGCTCAGTAAGCATGGCGAACGCTCCATGTGGTATAACCTGGCAGAAGATTCCATCCACCATGTCTGAAGTCAGATCTAACAAGGGAGCCATTGAAGCTGGGGCCCTGATCTCCTGACATAACAGATTGGCTAGCAATGCAGTGTAGCAACAGTGAGTTTTCTCCTGCCTCCCTTCTGGAGATTGACGCACAAACGGCAGGCCTCACAGATGGAGTGTTGCACTTTCCTTCCTTGGGGGGAGGGGTTCCATATCGGCCTTGAAAGGGAATGCCTTCCCCCCACCTCAGGGGTCTATGCCCTAGGCTCCTTTATCTCCCCACCCCCACACAGAACGAGTTGTTTGCATTGTTCCCAGTAGAAAAGAGGGGGGGGGTGCCCCCCACATTGGCTGGAAGGACCATGTCCCCCCCTAGGGTTGCCACCAACAGCCTGTGAAAAGTTGTGCCCTGCTGCCCTAAACATGCAGGAAGGTCCCTGGGAAGGGCTGAGGCACAGGAGCAGCCATTGTGGTTGTTCCCTGTCCAGGAAGTGGTAGGAAAAACTGTAAGTAGATGGGTGTGGCCATCACAATTGCTCTGTCCTAGAGGTGGTGCAAAAGCTGGGCAGCTGATGGGAGCAGCCATCACAATTTCTCCCTCTGTTGGAAGTGGTGGGACAAACTGAGCAGCTGGTGGAGGCAGCCATCACAAGTGCTCCCTGGCCTGCCAGCTGTGCAAAAAACCTTTGCGCTGCTTGACTGTATGACAAGCTAGTTGGCTTGTAGGTGTCAGTATCACCTGGGCATCCAGAGGCACAATTGCCTGGACAGGGTCTGCCCAAACCACCATCCATAGGGGACGCTATGTTGGAAGCTACCACCAGCACCATGATGGGAGGGGTAGGTGCCACCATTATGGCGGATGTTGATTCACAGTGTGTGGTGGGGTAGAAGGCGGGGGCCTTCTACCCCACCACACACTTTCTCTTGTACCCACGTGTGGGGTGCTTTACCTGGCCCCTTTGAGCTCCCCCACTCCTGGGGTGGTCTTGGCTCCCTGCAAGGGTTCAGCCCTGCAGCTAGGGATTTTTCAGGGACTGGAGCAGTCTCACCACTAGGACACGCCGGCCCCTTGTGACTCCCACAGCACTCTGCATCATCCACCTTCTAGTCCCCAGGGGGCTATCTCTATGCCACTTTTGAGTCCCCAGCCTTTGGCATGGAGTCAGCAGCCTCCTTGAGATCCTTCCTCATAGTCTAAGGCCACAGGCTTGGGTCGCAAGGAAAGTCAGGGTATATTTCAGTTTCAACATTCATTTGATGCAACAATTTACACAAGGCTGTTACGAAGAAATATCCCAAAGATCCAGATAGCTATTAAGTGTACTAGTCTGTCCCGAGATTAGGAAGCAGCAACAGGAGTATGCTGCATCTGTACTTCAAGGTTACCATTCAATGTAGAAATGCCTAAAATATACAGCAGCATACACAAAGGCAGAGGATCCTGCCAGCAGGCTTACAGCCAAACTAGCAAGGCTAAACAGACAAAAGGAAAGGGAATTTGGCAAAGAGATAGGAAACCAGGCTTCCCAAGGCTAAAGTGAATGTAGATATTGCTTCCAAGAGGAACCATATACAACGATCATCCAAGTCTGTTTTATCCTTAAAATCAATATTCCTAAGAGATTAGTCTTGTGTCTTCTCACTTGCTTTATTACTCAGTTTCACGTTGGGCTTTGAAAAGTGCCAAAGGTGTTCTTGATGTCTGGTATACAGTGATGTTATATTCTCATCTTATACAATCAGCGCTTATGCGCATTTGAAAAAGAATTTACACCTCTGGGGCTGGCTTTTATTGATATTAAATTAGTAGAATGTGGGGAGGGGGAGAACAGTGAATACTTCTACTGGTTCTACTACTGTGTTATCAGACCTGAAATGCACAACTATGAGGTAATCCTGAATTGAAATACATTCTGAGCAAGCCAGAGAGAAGTCCCATTATATAAGCACCCCATACTTCTGCATAAACAATGATTGTTAGACCTACATATATCAATTTATTCAGGGAAGAAAGCAGTAAAAGGCATCACAGGTTACAAAGCTCCAACCAGGTGAAACTTCTAATCCAACTGATAACCATTTAACATAAGCATCTGAAGTAACAAAGATCTCAACATTTAACCACAGAATGCTATCTAAGTACAAAAGCTCATGCCTTGAATAAATCTTTGTTGGCCTTAAACATGCTTTGAACTCAAATTTTGTTGTGCTCTCTCAGATCAACACAGCTACCCATTTGAGTATCCCAACAGGAAAGTCTTACCTGAACATATTGTGTTACAGGGCTCATCACAGCTGGATGCTGCATATATGTCTCTTGGTTACTCCAAACACTGTGGAACTGGGGTGTGGGTGAATTAATAAGTACTGGTCTAGACTGTACATGATAGGTACCTTGAGAGAGAGAAAAGGTTGACAAAGCCTTCGTATCTTTTCAAAATACAATCTTTAAGCTACTTTAAATCAGCAGTGCTAGCACAGAAAAAAATTCCCACTTCTATAGAAGCTACAGCTAGCACTAATAGAAATGCCACTAGACTATACACCATTCTCAAAGTTTAAAGTATTTAATGTTTTAGAGATAAGACATTAGTCTTAATAATGTTAAGACATTTTCATAGAGACTATCAAAAGTAATAGTACGTACATAAATTCGGGTGTTTTCTTATTGCAGGTCCTAGCTTGAGTTTCTTCCCATGGAAATTTATTTGCGACTAGAAAAGAAGCATGGGTGAGCAAGTCTGTTTTATAAGACTAATATTTAATTTTTTACTAATGGGGTTTAAAGTACCGACAAACTACAGCACTTTCCTGCCACAGCTACCTGGATTTGCTTTTGAAACCACTCGTAGCTCCAGTTAACCTGGCACATTACCCATTAGCATTTTTTGTTAAGACCTGAAATTTTAAGGAGTATTAATAAAAGTTAGAGAGTTAAGCTATTACTAATACAGGCCAAATGCACACACACACACACACACACGTAACTCAAATAAAATACAGGCAAAATAATCATTAAAAAGTGTGGGTACAAGTCACAAAATCTCAAATTAGTATTCTTAAAATGAGCCAAAAAGAAGGATGTTATATAGATAAATGAATAATATAAATTACCAAACAATTTTTCAATTTAAAAAGTATGCAGCAGGAAATCTAGCAAGGCGGTGAGTGAAGCTTACTCAGGCTTCTTTCCCCCAGCACAATTATCTTTGCTAGGTGTATTCACAAGCCTTATTTCAAGGGTGATCTGAACCTTCAGGGAGGGTGGTATATAAATATAATAAATAAATAAATGCATCAATAAATCATCTTTTGCGATATAATGGTTTAAGGTTTCATTCCTTGATATTTGGTAACAACTTCTACACAGCCAGACAAGCTCTGAATTATCACTTTACCAGGTAGCAGCCTAAACACAGGGCAAGAAGATAGAAGGATCTGACAATTGAATACTCATTTTGGCAAGCAAAGCAATTAAGCATTGTTTCAGAAAAGTAGTCACTCAACCTGAAATGTATCCATTAACTATCTAAGAAGTCCCTACTCTAATGCAGTGCTTTATCCAAGGCTTATGCAGATGAACTCTTGTTATACATTTCCCATATAAGACAGCAACTGAATTTAGATCTAGATGTAATCACTACATGTAAAATTAACTTACTTCTACAATTTTTTGTACATCAACGTTGTCCAAAAATGATACAAATCCATACCTGCAAAGGCAACCCAAGATTAACATGTTAAAGAATTGAGTTCCACTAGTTACATACTAGGACAGCTATGCCAGTGGACTTCAAAACATAGGGACACATTAACATACACAGCCCAAATGAGATTTCATTTAAACTAGACTGAAATGCTGTTGACTGATACTGCTGATCAGGGATAGATGACTTTTGGATAATTGTATTTCCTTTAAAGAAGCAGGACAGCATGGTGGATATGCTTTCAGATCTGTGCCTACATATGGAGATGTAGCACATCAAATCTTTAACTAGATTCAAAACACCGCCTTCCTGAAGAGAAGTAAGCCAGTCCAAAATTATCCATGCACTGATCACATGCAGTCTATATTACTGCAATGTTACCTGCACAGGGCTTTGAAGACTGTATAGAAGTTTTAATTGATATGCAGCAGAATCATTATTTGGTGCTAGGAACACTAGAAACTGCTAGTTAGTTCAGATGCTCATTTATTTGAAACCAATATATTGGAAGGAAGGACCATCTACTACTCCTGTATGAGCTTGCCCATTTGATAAGTTCTGCTTCAAAGCGAGTTGGGCACATCATTATGGAATTCCTGTTCAAAGCAGTTGCCCTAGTTTATTTATTCCATTTGTATCATGCCGTTACCAGCAAACTGGTTCACAGCGGTTTACAGTAACACTGTAAAACCTCAAGTAAAAACATCAGTTAAAAATACATTAATACCAAAAATACCGCTAATAGCATAAAATACAACAAAGATAGCGATAATACAATAAAACTCCCTAAAGCAGCCCATACTAAAATATATCCCTAAACTTTTGGGAGGTTGTGCGCATACATGCATGCATATGCATCATCTTGAGTTCACTGCAGTGGTTCTCAACCTGTGGGTCGGGATCCCATTTGGGGTCGCTTGGCCCCTTCTGGGGGGTCCCTAGGTTGGTTGCCACAGCAGCGGGCAGGCGGCAGCGGAGCCATGGCAATGGCCACCTCCATGCCACCTGGCCATTTTGCACCTGCGCGCGCATTCACATGCTTGCACGTGCATCCTGCCTGTGCACATGCGCACACTGACCCCGCTGCGCCGCTGTTGAAAACCGGCAACTCAGAGCGGTTGAGAACCACTGGTTTATCATAACAGAAAAATGTTGGTTCTCAAAATGCCAAATACTAACCTCAAAATTTTGTATCTTTTTTACATCCAGTTGCCTTAATTGGTTTATTGTGTTTATACCCTGCCTTTCTTTGCCATCCAAGGCAGCTCATAAATTCCAAGTTAAAGATACAGAATAGAAACTTTCCTGTAGCCCCTCTCCTATTTCTCCCTCAAGTCTTTTACAACTGATATTAATTTGCATGCATATCCTACTTTTTTGGCTCCACTGGTCACTCAAGGTAGCTGATAGGCAGTTATATATAAAACAGGTACACCAATCCGATACATTTTTAGTTTGAACTTCTCCAAGGTTTAACTTTCAGCCATTAGTTTCAATACTTACTTCACTGTATCGTTTCATAGAAGCTAACAATAAAAGCATGATGATACCAACTGAAAGTCAATTTGTATTAGATAAAGAAACGTAGTCAGAAGTAAAAGCACTAAATTTCTTTTGTCAAGGCACACTGTGTTTAAATTTCTACAGATCGAGGATATGCATCCATGTGTTTTATCTAACTAAACTAGAATAACCATCTCCAAAATTAAGCAAGTACCAGCTTAGTGAGAACTTACCAATGAACATGTACTTCTAGGACCAGCATAAACACCTACCTAGATCTATCAGAAGAGCAATGAAGAATAAGCTGAAAAATTAAACTTCACACTTCTGTCTATGAAGAAGCCATACCACTGTAAAAGACTTAAGATATGGCCTCAGTTCCTTCTTTAGTACCAAGACATCATGTCCACAGGTGTCATTTTAAGTCTCAACCTTTCCATAGGGCCTGCAAGATGGAGCTCTTCCACCAAGTGTTGCGGCCAGTGTAATTAAGATAGATGGGGCCTCTCCCAAAGTTAACAGGTACATAAGGCTACTTCTATTCGACCTTCTGAGATACAATGAGGGCAGTCTGTTGAAACAGTTGAGGGGGTTACATCTATTTTTCACTGGTTGAAATGTATATTGTATACTGTGACATTTTATGGGGATTTTACTGTGGGATTTTATGATGTTACCCACGAGTCATTTTATGGGAGTGGTGGGTGACAAATCAAATAAATACTATAATGTGAAAACTGACCTGTGTTTGAGCAATGCAAAAGTACTGGATTAAATATGATCCTTTAACAATAAATTGCCAGTCCAAGTTTAAATAACACATTAGGAATGTGTAATAAAAAGCCTATGCAGCGTCCGATGTGTGGTGTATCGTATAATGCAGTAGAGAAGGCAGGGATAAAAACAAGAAATTAAAAATGTTAACTTCAGTATGCTGATAGTGAAGCAACTACATAAACAAGTTTTCCAAAGAAAAAAGAAAAGTGTGCTTGTGATTGCACTTTACATTTCATATAGCTCTTAATACTATTTAACAGTAATTTTAAAGCAAAAGTGCAGATACCTTTTTATTACATAAAATAGCCCTAAATTGCAGATAGTGTCTCAAGGCTGAGAGAGAACTGTTTGATTTCTTGGTTCAAGAACAGTTGGGCTATATTATTACTACTACTACTACTGCATCCTTATAAAGCAGTTAATACTGTTTTGTATACTAGTATCTTCCAACCTACTGCAAATGAAAACATTAATAGAAAACATGTTATGTTGGCATCTTAATCAACTCCTTGTATTATCACATTCTATAAAAAAAATCAAGTAACCACTGTGATTCTTGGTAAAGGGGGGGGGGAAATCCTCCTGGAGAAATCAAAAGCATACAGGACTGGGCTATTTTGGTTGGCCTTAAAAAAATAAAATTAAAAAGATAGTTTAAACCAACATTCTGCTCACCCCTTGGACACACCAGTTCTATCCGTGATTATTTTCACTTCTTTGACAGTGCCATACCGCGCAAAGAAGCTCCGAATTTCTGTCTCATCCATCTAGGGTAAGATTAATAAAATTGAAAAGCATCATCTATTAAAATATGAATATTCCAACAAATATTGCTCTCCAAGTAAATAAACCAATTCATCTACTCCTAGCACTGCTAAATTCTGGTTTTCTATCCAAGCAATAGAAATTAAAATGTTTTTTCTGCATGTATTATAACAAAGTTGAAATAATACAATAATCAATTAAGAATATACAAAGGGTTGGCTCTCCCCCAGCACATATGCTGTACAATGGGACACCACAGCATACAGGACTAACCCACTCCAGGGACCAAGGCAACCACCCTCAGGTACTGAAAGTATCACTGGAGCTCAGCTCCCCCTTCCTTGTTTTCTGACACACACCTTCAGAAGTCGATGCTGCAGGGCTTTGGGTACTCGGGATGGAAAGGTACCTACCCTTGTGTTAAGAAATTACATCAAAATCTATTAACTGTATCAACAAATTGTTTGAGAGACTAGTAAGCAACCTCAGGTCCATCAGATAGGAAACAAGCTACTACCAATCACAGAAGCTGGCATCTTATGTTGAAAGACTGGGTTAGTACTTTTACTGAGTGAAAAATTAGCTTCTTATTATATTTTCAAAAATTGTACTTTTGCAATGATTTGAATTTTTTTTAATCCCCAGTATATCAGCCTCACTGATTAGTTATATTAGATTATAGATAGATATTCTGAAGGGTTTTTTCATTTTAGTGACACTGTTCCATCCATTATATAAGGCAGGTATGGGGAGACTCAAATAACTTAGACAATATACAGGAAGATAATGCTCTTTTATTGTAAAAAGCCTGCCTTCAGAATAAAATGTTATAAATCTAAATAAACCAAGTACAGGACCCTACAAACACACACTACTTTGAAACAATTACATACCCGTATATCTATTCCTCCAACAAAAATAGTATTTGGCATGATTTTCCCTTCAGGTAAAACATAACCTTGGCTTGTTGCAGGCAACTGAACATTTTCATCTCTGGAAAGACTCTGTGTGTCTTGATTTGCAACAGACTGCAAAACACATTTTATGTTATTAGTTATTCTTGTCTTATTATACAATTATAATTATTACATTATGTAATGGTCTTCCTCCAAAACTATTTTCATAGTTCTAGCATAAGCGGTAGACGCCTCGTCCCCAAACTAAAGAGATGGCATTTTCATCTCACTTTCATGCTGCTTATGCTGGATTAAACCAAATTCCCATTTTTTCTATATTCTTATTTATAGTATAATCTTGTTTATAACATGAAGACCCACAACAATGACCATTGCAAGCTCTAATTTCAAGTTATACTGGTTGCATCAGAGACCAAGGAACACATCTTACCCTGAACATAATGGACTTTTATAAAAACCTTTATCCTCCATGGCCATCTTTGACTACAACCCAACATGAAGGCTCTAAACTAAGACCATGACTTTAGTTAGTACTGCTATAAAACCTTGCAACTTTAGGATCCTGATTTTCAAGAGCCTGACCACAATAAGTTTAGATTCTTAGTTGTTTCGTATGGTTTTACAGTGGCAAACTTATACTGTCCATCTCTTTTCACAAGGCAATTGTTCTCTCCCCCAAAAGGAATAAAAACAACCTGGGGGGGGGGAACCTGAGGGGAGGGGCAGGGTATGAAGGAGCTGTATTCTATACATATCCGTCTTTAACGTTCAAGTGGAAAGGGGGCGGTGATAGTTTAGACAAAGAGTGTTAATCGAGGGTCCAAAGAAAAAGCCAGTCAAGTGCAGAGAGCTTTAAAACCTCAACCTCTAGTCTAAGCTACACCAGCATGCTATGAAGACTCCAAGATCACCAAACAGAAAACTCACAGAAGTCTTAATACCATTTCCTCATAACGGTACATTCCATCTTCAACTTGTGCTTTCTGGGAACCGCGTTCTTTCAACGTAACTTTTATACCTACCCGCGACCCAACTAGTCCGTGTTATATTACCTATCCTAAAGCGGGGACGGGCGGCCTTCTAAATCCACTGGCTTCACCCTACTTACAGAAGGACAACTCTGTGACTCTGCCCTTGCTCCCCTCCAAGACGCATAAACAGGTTGCGAAACCGTACACAACCGTCGTGGCATCCTTTCGAGGGGAAGGGATGGCGGCCTGGGGCGCGGTGGGAGGGAGGACGACCCCATATGTCGGGGGTCCGCTGAACGCGCCGCGGCGCTTCCTCTCGAATGATCGATCGATCGTTCGTTCGTTACCGCGCGACAAAATGGTGCCAGGGAATTTCCCAACAAGCTCGGCCAAACCACCGCAACCTGCGCCTCCCCCGGGGGGGGGGGCAGCCTCCAGGCGGGACCCGGAGAGCCCCTGAAATTACGCCTCGTCCCCAGACTGAAGAGATCAGGTCCCCTTGGCCTGAAAGGATGCTTCGATGGCATTGCTCCCCACGGAAGGTCCTTATCCCCCCCCCCCCTAGGCTCCATCCCCAAATCTCCAGGAGTTTCTCCAATGGGATCTGGCCACCCTACTCCTCCCTTCCCTGGCCAGAGGGGAGCGAGCAACCCTCGCCTTCGCCCCGCATTTCTTGGCGACCTCATTGTAACCACTTCCCGCCTTTTCCTCGCAGTCGGATCACAACGAGCCTTCGGTGACCGATTAACCGCCTGCCCTGGCGTGCCTTCGCTCCTTTTTTTAAGCCCACGTTTCTATCAGGTTTCGTTCGGGTTTACAAACCCATTTATAACGCACCCCCCGCCACCCCCCCTAATTCCCTTTCATTTCATGAAGCCACTCGCCCCGTCCCTCACCTGCTTCCGTCCAAAGGAAAGCCCAAATCCCCCCATCCCCCCCTCAGCGTTCTTTCACACCCTAAACAGAAATCCTCCCCCCCTAGAATTAAGTCCTAGAGTGAAAACTAGACCTCTCCCCCCACACACACACCCAGTCTCCCCACCTTTAAAATACATAGAGATATATTCCATTGGGCAACTTACCATCTTGCCACACTTTTAGGCAGAGCTTAAATGCCTTAAAACTGATTTGAGTCGCGTGGTTATTAAAGGAAAATTAAAACTAACTCACCAACTTCCCACCCCTCCCCCAAAAGCACCCCCAGCGCGGCCAAGTAACAGCCTCAGCCGCTGCCTTAATAATAGAGAGGTGGCGAGACCCCGCCCATAGGCGATTATCAGCAGAGGGTTCGCCACACCCAGCTCTTGTTGCGTGGAGGGCCTGAAGGACGGCGCTTGTGTCTTTTAAGGGGGCGGGGGCGGCCACCGGCCTTGGAGGCCAGCCCTTTCTAACAGGGAGCTCAGAAGGCCAAGATAATTTTTTTTAAGGGTTTGTAGGTTGAAATTAAGTAATTGGCTGGAAGTAAATTCCTCGAGGGTTGCAGTTTTCTTTTAAGGCCGTTCTACCTTCCCTTATCTTAATGACTCTTAGCAAAAGATTTATTCACTGGTGCCATGATGGATTGGGTTGTTGTCCCTCATTTGATTTTTTTGTGTGTTCAGTCAAGAGTTCAGTCATTAACTATCCCTTCTTTTTCTCAAGAAAAGGGTTATAGAATAGTAGAAGGTCTGCTACAGAAGTAGTAATAAATACTCAGCTGTGAATCTGGCTACAGAGTGCATGTGTGTAGCACAAAGCAATGTGCTATAAGGGAGAGGCACAACCACAACAATGGTTATATGAAGTGGCATCAGCAACATGTGCCAGTTCTGGGCTGCCCAATGAAGGCCTTGTTGTTGTTAGGTGCGAAGTCGTGTCCGGCCCATCGCGACCCCATGGACAATGATCCTCCAGGCCTTCCTGTCCTCTACCATTCCCCGGAGTCCATTTAAATTTGCACCGACTGCTTCAGTGATTCCATCCAGCCACCTCATTCTCTGTCATCCCCTTCTTCTTTTGTCCTCAATCGCTCCCAGCAATAGGCTCTTCTCCAGGGAGTCCTTCCTTCTCATGAGGTGGCCAAGGTATTTGAGTTTCATCTTCAGGATCTGGCCTTCTAAGGAGCAGTCAGGGCTGATCTCTAGGACTGACCTGTTCGCCTTGCAGTCCAAGGGACTTGCAAGAGTCTTCTCCAGCACCAGAGTTCAAAAGCCTCAATTCTTTGACGCTCAGCCTTCCTTATGGTCCCAACTTTTGCAGCCATACATTGCAACTGGGAATACCATGAATGAATGAAGGCCTAGCTATGGTAATACCTCCCTTGTTTGTTGCTGAAGATTAATGGAAATTAGCCTTGTACACACCTGTGAATAAAGTACACTGAATGTGATGGTATTAGTTTTTTAGTAAGCAATCTTGTATAGTAAGTAGATTAAAGACTCTGCTAAAGTGGCCTAGTGTGCAAGGGAATAGTGCTATGTCATCTGTTGAACTAGATGTTTAGCATTTAGAGTGGTCACCGCTGTTCTAGATTAAGTGCTAGAGCTTCTGGTTTTATAGTTAAGATATCTTGCTGTGATTTAATTACTCCCTAACACCTATGACGAATATATGCTCACAGTCAGGATTGTTAAAACAATATTGTGTGGGGTATGTGAAATTTTAGGGCCTAGCACCATTGAGAACATTCTAAATATCATGCCTGGATGTTCAGTTTTCCTGGAAAATAAGTTTATTGCTCTTGGGGTGATGACAGGAAAAATGTACAGACAACATTTTCACTAAAAATATGCATACTTGTCTATTAGTTCCTGACAAGGGTAAAAGCAGTGGAGTAACTGAAAAGCACTAAATATTGATTTGTTTTAATGCTGTAGGATGTTTTATTCAGTTCATAGAATTAGAATACCTAAATATGCTACGCTATGCATACTTACATTCTTGATGCTCTGAGTTGAGTTGCCTGCCATATCCTTAGGCCTCTTTAATACCAAGTTTCAGGCAGTGATAGGCCTTTCCTTTCAGGAAGTGAAAGTTCTAATCACAGTAATCACGAATCTGGATCCATGGCAATTTATAGACGGATGAGGATGCCTGTGCTGGGAAAATTATTCTGAGTGATTATGTCTACACAAGGAAATCAGTTTCCTAAAAGCTGCTATTCTTTGAGGCAGTCTTTATGATCAATCCTGTTTTTATTTTCCACAGCAACATACATGGGATTGTTCCATTGTATCCTCATAACAACCTCACAAAGTATTCTGATAAATCGTGACTTACTCTAAGTCTACCCAGTAAGCTTTGTACCTGAGATTTGTATATTTTAGGCAATAGAAAATACATAACAACATCACTACTGTTTGTACATAAATTATAATGTCTTAAATAAGGATTTTATTTCCACTAAGAAAGTGACAATTTTGTCTTGTGTTGCAACTTCTATATTCTAAAAATGATATCTTGGTGCTGTAGTTATTACCGGATGGGTGCCTTCTTATATACTTTATCATTTTACATTCTGGTCCTAAAACCCAATTATTTTAATGGGTTTAGATATGGCTAAGTAAACAGTACTGAACTTTATAGTCCAATGGTCTGATTCAGTGTAAGGGAGGTTCATGTGTACTGATGGATCTAATATTTCTACTTGTGAAAAATTATTGGGATACCTCATTTCACCACAAGATGGTGTGTGACATCAGTATTACTAAGATGTTAATAAAAGTATGCTTCTTGGTCAACTGATTTAGGAAGACTTTTGTATAAAATAACTTTATAGCTTGCCTTTCTCACTGGGACTCAAGGCAGATTACATTTTTCCCCCTTGGAAGGATGGGTAATGTAAAACAGTGCAGTTACCTAGTGGGAAACATCCAATAAACATCAAAACAAGTAGGATTACAAAAATTAAAAACGATGCAAAATTATATCAGATATGATATATCAAACAATGCACAAAATGGAAGTACAAAATAGAAAATGCAGTAAGAGCAAGATTTGTACGATACATATAATAAACAGAAGTATTTCCTGTTATAAAAATCTACTCCCCAGTCCTTAACAATTCTGTTTTACACAGTTTGCAGAATAACAGAAACTACTTCATGCTAGCCATTCTACAGAAGGGGCCACAATACAGAATTAATATGTACAGGTAGCTTATCCATTTGAAGTACCATTCTTGGTTGTTTTGTAATGTACTCTCTCCCCTCTCATTTTTCTCAGAACAGGTTCTAACAACCTGTTGGTGTGCAGAAAATAATCTGGAAACACTTTCCTGGTACTCCTTTGTTTGTTTTTTGGAAAGCAAGCTTGACTGAGTGTATCAATATGAACTTCCCAGCATTTGGGTATGAACTTTGTATGTTTTAATAGTAGCATGAGTATCTTTTGGACCTCAGAAACAGTTCAGGAGGCTCTGCTACGCATTGGATTCATAATTCATAAACAAAAAATGTTGGTATATCAAATGCACATCTTTTTTGACAGGGAGGTTAATCTCTGTGTTTTGTAAAAAGTAATGTGACATAAGCCTCATTTCTCTTCTTTAGACATTTCTTTAAATTTCTATAAAATTCACTAGTGCAGCAATCTAAAAGGCAGTCTGTAAACTGTTTAGAGTGTCAAATAAACTCCATGCTGTTATCATGCAGAGATACAACAGCATAGTGTCCTGCTGATGCCATGTCAATATAAACCTAATATTGATGCAGTTGCATGAGTATAAAGATCAGAACTGGGCAGTGCCTGCCTATGCTAAAGGAGCAACAGAGCATAGTCTATATCCTAAGCGTCCTTTAGCCTACAGATTGACCCCAGCATAGCATTAAACCAGCAACAATACGGGCAGAAGTATCGAGTTGAAATGGAGTGCCTACACAGCCATAGGAACATTAGCAAACTGAATCTGCACTCACTTTGCTTATTCCGTTGTGGATCCTGCTGAATCCAGATCGATTTGAACTCGGGTCTTCCTCTCCCGCCCCTGCCCCACATTGAAACTGAAAAGTCTTCTGCACATGGTTAGGGAAGTTCAGAAGGGGAGGGGGGAGCCAAGCACAGCCGGAGCCTCTTTCTTTTCTTGAACAAGGGGAGGGGGGAGAGGATTGGAGACAGCAGAAGAGGGAGAAAAAAAACCAAGAGGCAAATCTCTACTGAGAGAAGTTTAGGTTTCTAGAGCTTCTGCTGAGAGAAATTAGAGATTCCCCTTTAAGGCAAGCTTACAGCCTTGCCCAGTCAGGGCTTCTCTACCACGGAGCCAGTCCTGGCTAATCAGGGCTTCTCTACCACGGAGGTCAGCAACAAATTTGAAGCAGCCAGAGCTCCGCATGATTTCTCGTGCTTTCTCAATTTCTTCAAATATTGAGGGTTAAAACCACTCCAGGATATTGCAGGATAAAGGTAGGGTCACTCCAGATCAATCATGCTTGTTGCAGAGGGAAAATTTAAATCACCCAAAATCAAAACGGAAATTGCATTCTGTGTAGACAGCAGGGACTGAATCGACCTAGGATTGCAATAAAAGCTCCGTGCAGACTCTACCTAAGTCTGCAACCAGTCACAGCTCTTTGAAGCATTATATCGCCCTAGTTAGGACATCATCACTCAAGGTAATAGAACATGAAACATGAGGCTTCGTGTTTCTGGTCTGCTGTGTTCAGCTGGAACACAGGAGTGACTTTTGGTGATGAGAATTCTACATATTAAAGTGCATGTTGCACTAACAGCCAACAATGAGACCAGCTATGGTTACAGCATTCTTAAAGGGTGGAACTCTTTTTTATAAACAAAAATATTGGCAGATTTTTTTAGAGGGAGGAGTTTAGTTCAGCATTGATTTCATACATGTACTATGTGTACTCCATTGGATTTGGGCAAAATGTCTTAACAGAGTGATTTGGAGAGCAATCCTAAACAGATCTACTGAGGTTTGTTTGGTGGGGCTTATTCCCAGGAGAGTGTTGTTAGGATTGCACTGTGACAATTGATCTGTGCTTTTGAATGTTGCTTAGCAGCTCTTACCTGAGATATCATTCCTTGCAAACTGAGAAACTCAAAATCATGGGAGCAACACTATTCAGTTGTATTTTAAGGGGATCTTGTATTAAGTGGGAAAATCATTCAAATCTTGAATACTTGAGAATGTATGTAATTTTTTTAAATTGGGAATAATGGGCTGTACAGAATCAATTGTAAAGGCAAAAACAGTCGACTGGCAATTTAAAGGCTAGCAAGATAATCTCAACATGCGCTTTCATGAGTCACAAAGCTTACTTCCTCAAATGTAGTGAAAAGAAAATACTTTCCCTCATATTTATCAGGAACATAGAAGAGGGGGAGGGGGAAAGGGAGTTGGGACAGAGAGAGACTTAGTGTCCTAAATCAGGTGTGATTATCTCAGTGGTTCTCAATCTTCCTAATGGCGCAACCCTTTAATATAGTTCCTCATGTTGTGGTGACCCCCAACGATAAAATTATGCAAGTGTTCTTTCACAGAGATTAAATTGAAACTGACCAATGGTGTGAAGATCCACTGTTCATGACTGTACATAAATTAGTTATAAATTGTATATAAATTGGCTGGCGCCTTCAGGAGAAGTGGCAACAGTGGCGGAGCCGCCCCCCAGGCCAAGCTGCTCGCCCTGCCACGACCCCTGTGAAAGGGTCGTTTGACCCCCCCAAAGGGGTCCTGATCTTCAGGTTGAGAACCACTGGATTATCTGTTTAAGAGACCAGAATGAATTAGTTTGTTTCATATAATGGATAATGAGAGATGTTTGAAGCAGCCAAGGATACATGTATGTTAATATAAATTTTAGTGAGAAACAGATTTAATATTTGGATCCACTCTCCAAATTCATTATAATAGGAAAACGGAGAGTGAAGGAACCAAGCATTGATGCATGCAGGTTCAAATATATGTCTGCCTGCTCAACAAGAGCAGGGAGGATTTGTCCTAAGTAAGACAGCAGTTTTCATTTGAGAACAAGAAATGGATCGGTTTAATGTAGGAAGGTCAGTGACATGAAACTTTAAATGTGCCATCATGCGGTTGAAGCCTTTGCCCAGTATTTATAGCCTTGCCAGATGGCAACAGTGGATTTATCTCGTTGTTCTCTCCTGCCTCAAATCAAAGCATTTTATCCATGTAAAAAAATGTAATGTCGTATTGTTGGAGTGAGCATGTGGAATTAGTGAAAATCACTGCCATCTCATTCACAAATAGAAATGCCATTCCATCACAGCAATTGTGTGATTGGATGCAAGCGGGGGGGGGGGGGATTTAGTTTGGAATCTAAGCTTTCAATAACTGAGCTCATCTCCCTCCCAGACAATGCTGCTCTGGGTCTTCAGGTATGGAAGCTTGTGTGGTGTAGTGGTTAGAATGTGAGACAAGAAATTGGGAGATCCACATCAGAATTCCCCCCCTCCCACCCTGCTATAGAAGCTTGTTGGGTGACTTTGGGCCAATAACATGCTTTCATATTAACTACCTTAACTGGGTTGTTGTGAGGGTAAAATGGAATAGATAATAATGTAATCCACTATCATGTTTGCTTTTGGTTCATGCCATGGTAGCTTGACTAAAGTCCCAGGATGCCCCTTGGGCAGCTGCTTAGCTCTACTCCTTAAGTTCCCCCCTCCTGTTTTCTCAAACTCTCTGGGCCATCTGGTAAGGTTGAGTGAACAGGCAAGGTTTTGTTTTGTGTATCTGGGTCACAGTACAGTTTTTTGAGACTGATTTCAGTTAGCATAAGATAGTTTACCCTATTTGCATCTATCCTGTTTGATACAGTTGCAATCAATGGCACAACCTCTTGTTTTAAATGGTGACGTTGAGTACCATCTTAAGCAGACCTGTTGTAAATCCCACTGAGGTATGTCAAATGGAGTTTATTTCCAGGTAAGGATTCTTTACATTGGATGGTATAAGGTCTAGGTTTAAAAAAAGGACGGAATAAATTGTTTGTATAAAGCACATGACTCCTCAGCATTTGTAGCTAAAATTTGCCTTCAAGTCTTCAACATTGGCAGACCTGGGAATCTTCTTTAAAACCAATCTGTAACAGCATACTCATTTTTAATATTTTGTTATGCATTATTATCGTCCTTCTTAGATACAAGTACTAACCGACAGCCCCAGATCAGTAAGGGCTGTGATCAGTGTGGGCTCGCATGCGGTGAACTTTCAGGTCAATGACTACTAGTGTATCTGTCTTTGACTAGCAGGTTTATTGATGATATTAGTTCAGGAACTTCACTAAATAAACAGAACTAGGATGACACGATTGACTGAGAGAGCTATATCATACACAGAGGCCATTGAAAACATCAAGGTAATGACCATATAATATATTGGTAAGAATATATAGGCCTCTGAATTAGTACTGCTCTTTTGTTATGTTGTCCAGACAAATGGATATTCTATATGCCATATGATATGTTTTAAGAAACATTTACATATATGCAGCATAACCTAAAATTGCATTTTTCCAAATTATCACTGACAAAGAATATGGAGAAGGCTGAAGGACTGGCCCTGGATGGATAGAGGGAAGATGATGAGCTGTAAAGTTCTCTGGAGGGAACCATATGTGAGAAGCTAGTACAATGCCATTTGCATTGGCAGTTAGAGAAGATGGGTTTGTCGTACTCTAGGTGCTAACAAAGACTGCTAGTAAATAGAATTGCCAACTGTGTTAGCATTAACAAATATATATGTTTCATCTGGGACTAGCAAAGTTCCATGTCATTTCTGCCTAAAGTGATAGCCATCTGAATCTTTTGGGGCAAGGGAATGCCTGTGTAATGGATCTGCTAGCTGAGAGCATTCTTCATTGGTTACTGTTGTCTTTGGCCATGATGTCATATACTGTGTTGTCTGGCTGAATATCTTCACACAATTGGGTTATACCCTACTTTTTCTTGTTATTTGGATTTCGGTTGCATGCTCTTTGAACCCTGAAATAAGAGACTTTTCTACAGCTGTGGAAATACTGAAACCTATGCACTTGATTCTCGGAATTGTGATTCAAGCTAGAGACTGGCTGTGTGATTCAGGCTTGGCCAACAAATCCTTATTTATAATACATAGTGTATACATGAATGATTTAACTTCAGAGCCCTAATTAGGAGTGTGTGATAGCCCTTGTGTCTTTGGTGTCTTCACTGCTCTAGAAGCATGAACTCTATTGTTAATAATAATCTGTTACTTAGAGGGTAATTAAAGGCAGATGCATTTAATTACAGTGCAGATACAGAACATTTCCTAGTCAACTTTATTCTTAAGTTTAAAAATATACACTTTAAAGTACTACATGGTTTTCTCTGAAAAGGATTTGGAAGGCATGAAGGCGGAAGGTCCCAATTACCTGCTTTATTGAAACTGTTGTGTTGCCAAGATATTATGTTCATTTTGTTCATTCCTCCTCCCACACCTGCCATTCTGGAGTCAGGATGAGCTTTTCCCTTTCTCTTTCTCTGCATTGGGGAGAGTGAATAGGATTCAGGTCAATACAAAGACAAGAGGCAATCTAGCTGAAAGGGAATGATTTGGTCATACTAACTAGGGTCTATTATGCACAGCAAGAAACCTCGCAAAAGTCTGCTAAAAAACATGTCTTTGTTTTTATTTCTACAAGTGGCACCATTATTCAGTGTGGAAAACCCACCATAGTATTTTTGATTCTGCATAGCACTCCCCCCTCATAGCACAACTGCATCTTTACAGCACAGTATTTTAAACTAGCTATACAGTGACTTTTCTTTTATGACAGTACTGAGAATGCCCGTTTTCTCATGCTTAAACTTTAGTGTGTTTTTAATTTAATTTTATTACTAGCCTCATAAGAATGGGCTTTGAAAGAGTCCTCCCCGTCAGCTTCCTGGCTGCTTTCCAGGCCGCCGGGAAGTGCTGAGGATGAGGGGGGGTTCGGGGGGAGGAAGCGCCCCCTTGCCCCCCCCGGCGGACAGATGATTTCTCGGGGGCCTGGCAAGAACACACGGGGGCTCTGCGAGGCCTTGGGTGTGCTCTCCAGGGCTTTGGGAAGTCTCCCCCCCCCACGGCCGGATGGCTTCCCGGGGGCCTGGAAAGCACACCCGGGGCCTTTGCAAGGCCCCGGGTGTGCTTTGCAGGGCTTTGGGAAACACCCACTCCCCCCCCCCTGTGGCTGGATGGCTTCAGAAGAAGATGAACCACTGCTGCCTTTAGCCCTTAAGGGAACTCTCCCAATATTAGAGAGAGGTTAACAATCTCAGCAATTGTCCACTTTGGTTAAAGAGAGCCATCTGAAGCCATCAAACATTATCCCCCGCAACGGCCATGGAGTTCCCAGTGCACATTCTTTATTGTGGCAGAAAGGTCCTGGCAGAGGAACAATACTTGGTCCGTGAAGAAGCTTGCTAATGCCTCTACAGCTCAAGTCCAATTTACTAGTATTTTGGCGCCCTTCTTTGAGGGTGGGGAGAGAGTGAACTACCCTAAATAGCTGTGCCAGGCAAGAGCTTGCAGTCGCAATTTTGGCAGCAAGTTAATGCTTCAGATGTTACCTCAAAGCCTGAAAATAGGCAGCATGTGTCCCTTGCATATACTGTTCACAGTGATTCCAGGTAGTATTTTGTCAACTCACTCCTCACCATAATTCGCCCAAAAGTTTTGTTTCCCAAACCACTTTGTTTATGCCAAATTTTCTGGCAGCAGTAACTTGTAGTAATTTTTAGGCTTTCCTTTTATACAGTGAGGGTTTGCTGTTTACGACTCTGTATGTGAAAACATTAATCAAGAAATAAGTGAGATATTGTTTAATCCTAGTAGTAGTCTACTTAACTGACTTAACCTTATTCCTGTAAATATAGTTAACCTTCCTTTAGCAGCAGACCACAGCACCATGCAGCAGACAAAAATACAAAAAAACAATTTCGGTGTTATTTTTCCGTGTATGTCATGTATCTTAAATCCTGACAAACTCCAGGGATAAAAGACTTCAAAGCTCACTGACAAGGCTCTACAAATCTTAATAAGGACTTGATTTGGAGTTGCATAGCTCTAGGAATCAAGGTTAACAATAAATATGCACTTTCTTTTCAGATCAAGTAGAACTTGTAAGACACATGAATCAGAGCCAACTGTTATCATCCTAACATCAACTATATAAATGTTTTCTTTCAGGTTTGTTTGAAGAGAAGCATGAGAAGGAGGTAACTGACACAGAGCACAAGGTCATCCAATTTCTGAACCAAGGTCTGAACACATCCAAACTCTCAGGAAGGTGATCGCCAGTTTAGAAAGATTGAGCAATATAATTCTCTGTCCTGGCTCCCACCTGGTGGAATGAGCTCCCAGAGGAGATCAGGGCCCTGACAGAGCTAAAACAGTTCCGCAGGGCCTGTTAAAAGGAGCTTTTCCGTCAGACATTTGGTTGAGACCAGGCATAACCAACAGTGTCTGAAGGGCCTCTGCTTCCTCCCTCCCAGAGCTCCATCAATGCACTCTGGATTTGTTTGCACAGTTGCACTGCTTGCATTGTTACAACTATCAGTTATTAGTATTATTGTTACGGTTATTTATATGTTATGGATTGTTTCATGTATTGTTTATATGTTTTATGTAAACCGCCCTGAGCCTCCGGAGAGGGCTGTATATAAATATAATAAATGAATAAATATAATAAATAAATATTGAATGCAGATCTAACAGTATACTCCTATGAAGTTAATGAGCTCAGAAGGGTGTTACTTTGCTTTAGATAGTATTTTAATTCTGACTGATAAATAACTTTGATATTTGATTCCAAAAATTTTCACAAGAGATCTCCGATTCCTGGGAATGGATTTAACCAGTATCAGAGTATCATTGCTGAGTAATGCAAATATACACAGATGAATACCTTCTATTTTATATGCTGTGTTCATGAGATCATACCCAGATTTATATAGCCGCATAGTATGAAAATTGTCTTTTATAGTTTAGCCCACACAAGTTTTTTATAGGGTGTAAAATAACATGTGTGTGCTAAAACCATAAAAGGCAATTTTTATATAAAATATACAACTCTGTGCCAACAGATTATATAAAACACATGTTCTTTCCACATGGACTGCTTATGTTGTGTTTACAGTTACTGCTTTAAGCAAGTAATGTACTCAGAAGACAGTTGTTGTGTTGCTTACAAAAGCAACCAGATTGTGTTAGAATTGCTGGAAATATTTGTGGGTTTTAGGGCATATAATCAGCCTTGATGACTATAGTTGGTGAAGAGAAATGTGTGTACGGGAAAACTATGGTTTATGTACATTATAGTACCTTATGTGTTGTGGGACATGAATTTCAAGAATTTAGTAATGGCAATATGATATCATCACCAAAAAATAAAAACTGAGCAGAGGTATTTACTACCATTGCTTTTAATGCAACATAAACAATAGCATAATTTCAGAGGTGGCCACAGTCTATTTAGGATCTTTCAGGATAAGTGTAGCCAAAGGCATCAGGGTTGGGCGCTTTGGTGCCCGAATCGGCCGGTTTTTCCAGACACAGCCAGCACCTCCCCTCCCCCTCTGCAGTGCGGTGCTGGCTGCACCGGGAGAGACCGGCTGCTTCGGGCGCCGAAACGCCCAACCCTAAAAGGAACTGCATCTGGTGCAATAAAATCCCATGTTAGCTATTTTCTTCATTTATACTTTGTCTTTCTCATAGAGGCCCATAGAAGTAAAATTGCCTCAAGCCAACAGAGCTTACAGCCAAGAGATACGCCTTATTTGATTTATAACTGTTACATGGAACATAGATTCTGGAGTGGCAATTATTGAGGAAGAATCAGAAAATGGGAGAAATGAACCTGGGAGCCCATTCTGATTGCCAAGAAGTTGAATGATTAATATACCTAATATACCTAATAAGAGTGGATGAGAGACTCATTATTTTGACCTTTGGATTTTGTATTTAGCTTATCTATAACATTGGGAAATTAACGGTGCTGCTTCTTTGCACTGAAGCCATCTGGAAGCCCCTGGGCCCAAAGAAGTATGCTTGGCCGCAACCAGAAGCAGGCCCTTTTCATCCTTGGCTCCCACTTAGTGAAATGAGCTCCCAGGAGAGATCAAGGCCCTGTTGGAACTGTGAGAGTTCCACAGGACCTGCAAGATGATGATGATTATTATTATTATTATTATTATTATTATTATTATTATTATTATTATTTTGTTTTATTTTATTTTATTTTATTTTATTTCCCGCCTCTCCCGACAGGCTCGAGGTGGGTCACAACAACTAACCCCATTAAAATTCCCATTAAAACATCAATCTACTAACATAGATGGAGTTCTTCCACCAAGCATCTGGTTGAGGACAGTGAAAAACTGACTGAACATCTACCCAGTCCTCCCTCTAGCCTCCATCCTCCCCCTCCCTGCTTCTTCTCTCGCCCTATGGGGCTTACAGTTTTACATAGAAATTACATTTTAAATTATTGTTCTTTCAATGTTTTATCTTTAATTATTGTGATAACAATATAATGGATCATGGGTATTTTATTTATCGATTATGATTAAGGTGATTACTCGAGGATGCAATATAAAAGTCTCTAAATAAATAATCTTTCTGTTTTTCTTCTCAACTCCTGGTCTTAGTGCAATATTTCATTTTTTAAGATATTTAAATTAAAATTAAGAGTTTTTAAGTTTAATAACTATTTTTTTTTCAGTCATGCATGTTTAGAAAAGTCCAAAGCTGGTTATTAGCTTTTTGTTTTGTTTTGTTTTGTTTTTAGATGTCTGGTCAATTTGGAGGAGTCTGCTGGTGTTTACAGCAAAAGACCTACTGGCCAAAAAATAAAGCTGAGCCCAGTTAAGAAACATCTAGTTTCATGTGCCTTCTAGATGCATAATAGCAACTGGATACAGCAAATATAAGAGCCTCTTGTGGCACAGAGTGGTAAGGCAGCCGTCTGAAAGCTTTGCCCATGAGGCTGGGAGTTCAATCCCAGCAGCCGGCTCAAGGTTGACTCAGCCTTCCATCCTTCCGAGGTCGGTAAAATGAGTACCCAGCTTGCTGCTGGGGGGTAAACGGTAATGACTGGGGAAGGCACTGGCAAACCACCCTGTATTGAGTCTGCCATGAAAACGCTGGAGGGCGTCACCCCAAGGGTCAGACATGACTCGGTGCTTGCACAGGGGATACCTTTACCTTTATCTTTTACAGCAAATACAAAAATAATGAAGGGGTACTTATTCATCTTTAGAATTCTTTGGGTATCACAAGGCAGATAGTAGTCAAGAGTCAAGATCCAAAGATAACAATTAAAGATTTGGGCCTGGCCATTGGAATTTTTAAACTTTTATTTTGAATGGCACTGTCAGTCATATCATAGTCTGCTTTAGGCAGGTTTCCCAGGTCCAGAAGTGGTTGCTATGTGTCCACTGGGAATGGGAGATATACTGATCACAGTGAGCCTTAAGAAACTGTGTGGATGTTGAGACACAGCGCCATCCCTGGAGGGAGGAGGGCTGCCTGGCTCACGTTTCCAGGTGGCAGGGGGGATCTAGTAGAGGCTGACACCTGGGGGCTCCCAAACCCGCCTGCCACCTCTTGAGTACCAAGCATGGTATGAGAGCTTTATTGTGGTCTGCTGCCTGCAAGATGGCTGTATCCACCCATGTGGTGCCTACACTCATTTGTGTAACAATAAAGCTGTGGCCAAAATTCTTGCCAAACTAATAATATGCCAAGTCATCATAGCAGCATAAAACATGACCCCGTGCTACACAATCATCCTTTCCTTGCTATGAGAGAAGAATCTTTGTTTAAAGAGGGCATGTTGCCAGGTCTTCTGACCACTAAGTAATACCATCATCGAATCTTTTCCTGACATACTTTGCAAATTAAGGCCCTGTTTAGCTGCATTTTTGCTGCAGTTTTATAACAATGGGCTGCCACTAATTAATTCTCCATTAGTTCTGGGAGCGTAACAGTTACTGGAGGCCGTTTGGTGTTTTATGCCATTGGTATTTATACTCCTGGGACCTTATTTTGTTAGGTTGAGACAGCTAATGCTGAACATGTGGTTAATTGCTACATCTGCTTAGTGTTATGCCTGAGTGGGGAGGATTAGTTAGTAACTGATGGATTTGATCGATATTGTAGGAGGATGTAGGATTTTATTCAAGTCGATTGAAATTTACTACTTGGTTTCTACTTTTTTATATTTATATGGTAAAAAAGAGAGGATATCCTTTTATAGACTCGCTGTCATACCCACACTGGCTGCACCACTGGCACTGGGGGGCGCTGGCCTGGACATACCTCTCTGAATGCTCTTGGGGCCATCAGGAGATCTAGCCTCAGACTTCCTGGATGACAAGCAGCCTGGGCCCAGCCAGTTTGAGACACAGCCCTTTGTACCGGCTTACATCAAGCCCCAGGACATGACCCCTCTGAGCCCCAGGGACCCTCCAGAGGAGCAGCACCACCAGCATCAGATCAAAGCCCCTGTAAGCCCCGGGCATTCACCAGAACAGCAGCGACAGCTGTCAGGTGTCAGAAGATCAGCACTCTTGGCAGCTCACTGTCAAGGTAGATGGGACCCATCTGCAACTCCTTCCTCTGATGATGATTCGCTTCAGCTGCAGGCCCTTTGGCTGAGGGCTGATCCACCCGGTTCTGTATATTTTAGGAGGACCCTGGAACAAGGTCCTTCATTGGGGCAACACGTGTGTTACTCTGCCTGTCTTCCCAGATGACTCCTGCTCTGGTTTACCATGACAAAGCTCTGCTCCTTGAACTTCCGGTTCCATATCCTCAGCTGGGCTTTAACTACACTCCCAGTTTCAGACCCTCGGCTCAGCTCCAACCACATTCCCAGCTACTCACTTCTATTTCCCTTTCTGTATCAAATGTATCAGAAAGGTCCCGGTTGGGCACCAAATCTTTATTTGCAAAAAAAAAAAGCCCACTAATGCCTTCAGAGCCTATGTGACAGATATCCTTTATGAATAGTTATGGAATATTTTCTGCTAGATCCTACCAGCAAACCAAGATTGTACCACTGTTGTACCTGCAGAAGTCTGCCCAGCTTCCAAGCACCTCAAATATTGGACTTGCAGCAAGAAGCTTAATCAGAGGGGATATAAGAGTGAATTCACACACGCGCAACCCATGTCAAAATGTAAAGTGGAATACAAGAGCAAAGACAGATCAATTACTCTTTATATGGGAAGATAAAGAGTTTTCCTGAAGGTCATCAGCAAGTAGAACAGAGAATGAACTGTTGACAACATTTAGACATCTTCCACAGTTCAAGCAAGAGCCCTGTATTACATGGCTACAGGGACTATGTGACACCCTTGAATGTAACATCAAGCCATCTTTTGTATTTAGTTGGCTTCTTTCAGATATTGATTGCAGTGTTACCTTTTGTATGTCAAAGTATTTTTCAACCCCTATACTGAATGTAACTTGTTCTGTTATAGTCTACGTGATTTTTGACAGTATAATTTTAAAGTCAAAATTGGTCAAATTGGCTCTTCCCTTCCTCTCTGTGTATACATAATGTACTGTAAGTGACTATGGGGCTTACAAAGTCTTTTAATATCAATTCTGATTGTCACAAATTGGAATAATAGCTGCTGATATAATGTTTCGAAAATAAAAAGTACAACCATTAGACTTTGTGTTGTTGATTCTATTTTTATTTGAATTACTGTTGTGTGTAGTTGTCCCTGCTAATTTAAAAAATGTCGCAAAACTACTCCTAGACCTGCTGTCAACAATACATGTAGAGACAAATTTCTTTAATTTTTACACAACAGATGGAAAGCTTGTTTAGATCTCAAAAAATCACCTGAAGCCAAAGCCGGAGTTGAAACAACAGCTGCAGCAGACACAGCAAGATGTGGAATGAAGCATACCAGCCCGGAATAATCGAAGGGATGTTTTTAATATTAGAAATACGTTTGTCCTTAGTAAGTGGATAATATATATGCCACCTCCATAATAGTTCAGGAGGAGAATAAAAATATATAAGGCAGGGGTAGTCAAACTGCGGCCCTCCAGATGTCCATGGACATCTGGAGGGCCGCAGTTTGACTACCCCTGATATAAGGCATCAGGCATCATCACTATTTCATTGAAACTAGGATCTGCTAAAAGTTGAATGGCATCACATACAAAAAGAACACTGAACCATATGTACATTTTTAGATATAGCCTGAAGTCCCATTACTGTACAATTAATACTGGCTGGTGATGAATTTGACACCCTGTCTTAGAAACATACATTTCTTTTCTCATCCATTTACACTGGCTGACATGCTTTTATCCTTGGCCATTTATTTATTTACTAGTATCAAAGGCCATTTTAAAAATGGGCTTTGAAAGGGGTGGCAGGAAGGAGGGTGTGAGAGGGTGGCCATGGCTCCGTTTGGCCCACAAAGCGGGCTAAAGGGAGTGGAAAGACACCCCCTGCGGCGGGGCTGCCAGAGGAGGCTCCTTTTGGCCAAAGCTAAAGGGAGTGGAAAGCTTCCCCTTGCTCGGAGCCCGCAAGGAGGCTACAAACTCCCCCCCCCCTATTCCCTCCCAGCAGGAGCATACCTGCGGGCCGCAAAGCCCTGTCGCTGCCTCTCTCCTCGTGGGCAACAATGGAGGCCGCAGCCACAAGGCTTCTAGCAGGCAAGGAGGGAGGGGGGGAGCTGGAGGGGGGGGCAATCAGGGCGGACCTGGATGGACAGGGCCCTGGACAGTCTCTTCCTAGGAGGCTGTTTCCCAAATATAATGGAGTCTCCTGGAAGCTCTCTACAGAAGCATTAAAGGCACATATGGACATAAGAGTTTTCAGTGCTTAACAGGAACTCCTCCATCCTGTTTATGAAGAACAGAAAGCCAAAAAGGTTGTTAATAAATTTCTGCCCTCATATTCCATTTAACTCTCAGAAGGCAATTTTCTTCGTTAGACATACCTTCGTATCGCTGTAGTAAGCAAGGTTGTTTAGTAGGGACGAGACAGCATACTATAAGTGGGAAATGGTCACTGTCATAGAAAGAGGATACCTCAAATACCGCCAGGCTTATGGTTGAGGCCGGCGACTCCCCTTTTTAGATTGGCATCAGCAGAGACCCTTGATTTCCCAGATAGTTCTGCCATCAGGTTGTGTGGGTTGGGTGGGTTGGGGATTGTTTTTAGGTGTTTTATGTATTAGGGGTTTTATGTATTAGGGATTATTTTTCTGATTTAACCATTATTTGAGTGGACACTAAAATAGCCAAGCCCCCTTTGGGTCTTCCATGGAGAGAGGGTTCCATGGAGAGGTCAAAAGTTTTATAGCCAGACAGATATGGTAGAAGCAAAAGCCAAGTCTTCTGCAACATAATAATATTGAATACAGCTATTAGAGTCAAGTGTACTCCCCGGGGCCATTGAACAAATATAATTAACTCTGGAAAGGGAGTTAACTCTGGAAAGGGAGTTATCTTAGTCCCTCTCCTTTTCAATTTCTTTATAAATGATATTGGCTACACTCTGAAGAACCCAAGTTTCCAAGGCTTGAGAAGAGCCTTAAGAGCTTTAAACTCCTAGTGTCAATTGACTAGCCTGGTGATTAACCACGAACAGACCAAGATCATGGTACGTGGTAAGAGACCAAAATCTCATCTTTGAAGACTAAATGGTGCCGTAATAGAACAGGTCCAAGTATCTTGGTGTTATTTTCCAGGCAACTTATGCAAGATCTGCCCATATCAATAACATCTCTTTAAATGCACAGAAAAGTGCAGGTGTAATTAAAAAACATCTTCAAGGCTAAGTCTCTTGCTGCATATATGGTTTGTCAATTCAGGCATCATGCTTCCTGTAGATTAGCACAAACCATAGTTTATACTTCAGGCCATGGACTTGGTTCCCATGGAGTATTCCTGTGATTGGAAATGGAACTGGGGGTTATTTTCACTGATTTGCCTTTCCCATTGCAGACCTTCGGCTCCTCCCTTATTCTGTGAACCCCAGGAACAGCGTTGGGGGGAGACAAGAAAGATCTACTCTCCTGATGGGAATCCCTTCTGTTCTCCGAAATGTTATGTGGGATAACAAGTCAAGGCTTCCTTTTTTTGTTTCTTGGTTGATTTTACAACAGTTGTTGCAAACCATTTAGACATCACACTTCAGTTAGGTTTCCTTAATGGTTCTTTGCTGTAATGTCTGAACTAACCCAATGTCAGTATTATATGCTATAATTAATTAGTAATATAGAACTATAATTTAAAAATTAGTGTCTTCAGTTAGGCTGCTGAGTAATTTATTAAATTGCAGGGATAAAATCTTTGAAATACGTAACTACTGTTGTTTTACATGAGGGTTCTTAAGGAGCTTGAAATAGACATTGCAGACTTGTATTGGTAAAAAGTGGTCCTCAAAATTATTTTAGTAGTGTACCTGTGCACTAAAGGACATGGAGATGATGATGAAGAAGAAGAAGAAGCGTTGGTCCTTATATGCTGCTTTTTTCTAACCGAATGAGTCTCAAAGTGGCTTACCTTTCCTCTCCCCACAACAGACACCCTGTGAGGTGGGTGAGGCTGAGAGAGCCCTGATATCACTGCTTGGTCAGAACAGTTTTATCAGTGCTGTGGCGAGCCCAAGGTCACCCAGCTGGCTACATGTGGAGGAGGAGTGGGAATCGAACCTAGGTCGCCAGGTAAGAAGTCTGCACTCCTAACCATTACATTAACTGGCTACAATAGCATTGTAGATTTCAAACCGAGTAAGTTCCAGCTTCCACATGGTATTAGCAACATGGCTAACATGAGAATCTAAGAAATTTGGCATGCCGTTAAATAGGACATGTTGGGAAAACATTTCTGTCATTTGTTTCCACTTTCAAAACATCATAAGTATAATGCATCTGAAAATGGAAAATACATTTGCTGCTTTCATGGCACAAAGCTATTAATAGATTGTGAATCTATTTAATCCTCTCTTAAAACTATCTAAGCTAAAGGTAATCACCCCACTTTGCTATGATGAGTTCCATAAGTAAATTTTATGTTGTATGATGCATTTTCTCACGGCTGCCCCAAATATACTAGCAATCAGTTTAACTACAATCTGGATAGTAGGATCCTAATAGAATGGCTCCTGCCTTCATTTTCATCAGATTATTCGTTATGTCACTCACTTTCACTATGTCCCTGTTCAGCTGCCTTTTCTTCTTAGGCCTTTTATTATAGTGAGGATGTTTCAACCTTCTGATAATTTTAATTGCTGTTTGGAGAAAGACAGCTAGGAGAATACGCTGCAATCAGGGAATGTTACACTACTTGGCTCCCGTAACCTAGATCATCAAGTAAAATTAATCTCTAATATTGACACACACCCCTTATCTCTCTTGCATTTAAGGAACCTGTGTGTTCCATGTCCGAGATCCATTGACAGTAGAACCCTAAGAATATTTTCCTGTTATTAAGCTCCACTGTATACCCTGTAACCCAGGGGTAGTCAACCTGTGGTCCTCCAGATGTTCAAGGACTACAGTTCCCATGAGCCCCTGCCAGCAAACGCTGGCAGGGGCTCATGGGAATTGTAGTCTATGAACATCTGGAGGACCACAGGTTGACTACCCCTGCTGTAACCCACAGAAAACACGGGTCTTGTGGCAGCTGATAAACTACACAATTTTATTCCAACAGTATAGACTTTTTCATGGTATGAAAAAATCCCTAAATAGCAGGATCAAGCAGCCACAAATGCAGAAAGGTTGAGATGTAATTATGCAAAATTCCAATCCAGTTAGGAAAAATACAAGCCCATTTGTGGGGAGGAGTGGTATACAAATCTAATAAATAATAATAAAGGACCATTCATTCATTATGCTACGGAAGTTAAAACCCATAATGGGCCGAAAGCCCAGGTTATGCAAACACAGTTAATACCTAACTGAATGAGAAGTCCCAACTCACAAGTGATCTGTGCTGAAAGGAAAGAGGCTCAGGTTGTTAAACCTGCTACAGTTAATCAGTTCTACCCTCAAGGCAAAACCTTATGAGAAGAGCTCTCTTCTAAGACATTTTAATGAAGGGTGGTGAAATAACTGGGACCATTTGGTACATCTCTACCCCATAAAGTAACCCAGCTAGTCAATAGCAATCATTTCAGAGCTGCAAGGTGTTTAGTGCAGTTGACACTTTCATAGACTTATTTATTTATTAGCTTAATGGGGACTCAAAGAAACTCAAACAATTGTTCTTCATTTTACTCTCACAACAGCCCTGTGAAGTAGGTCATGCTGAAAATGTGTGATTGCTCCAACAGCATCACCCTGCTAACTTCCAGGGGATTCAGAATTGTGTCTTTTAAATCCTAGGCCAGTGTTCTAACCACTATGCTACATTTGCTCAAATTTCAAACAGCTGTGAGGAAAAAAAAAGGCATATGTTTCCAGCCAATCTTGGTCAAGAGCTGAAAGATGGACAGATCAGGGGAATGCAGGATGGTGCCTCGCTCACCTTTCAATCTTTCATAGTGCAGGGGGTTGGACTAGATGACCCATGAGGTCCCTTCCAACTCTATTATTCTATGATTCTATGATTGGTCAAGAGCCTCTTGTGGCGCAGAGTGATAAGGCAGCCGTCTGAAAGCTTTGCCCATGAGGCTGGGAGTTCAATCCCAGCAGCCGGCTCAAGGTTGACTCAGCCACCAATCCTTCCGAGATCGGTAAAATGAGTACCCAGCTTGCTGGGGGGTAAACGGTCATGACTGGGGCAGGCACTGGCAAACCACCCCGTATTGAGTCTGCCTTGAAAATGCTAGAGGGTGTCACCCCAAAAGTCAGACATGACCTGGTGCTTGCACAGGGGATACCTTTACCTTTACCTTTATGATTGGTCAGATATAAAGTACCATGCCTTTTTAAATAATCTATGACACAAAGTGGGTGTTATTTAAAATGTTTAAAAGGTCACAAAACTGTAGGAGGAGCAAGAATCGGACTGCATTTGTTTGTTACAAGCATTCCACCTCTATAGTCTTGTGTATTATTATTCATTTATTTCATTCTTATTCCACTTTACTTTCCCCACAAAGCCCTTACAAGTAGGCTTTCCAGAAAGCCTGTGACTGACTCATGGTCAGCAAGTTTCCATGGCAGAATGGGGAATGGAACCTGGATCCCCCACATCCCAATCTGACAGTCTAGACCAGGGGTAGTCAAACTGCGGCCCTCCAGATGTCCATGGACTACAATTCCCAGGAGCCCCCTGCCAGCATTCGCTGGCAGGGGGCTCCTGGGAATTGTAGTCCATGGACATCTGGAGGGCCGCAGTTTGACTACCCCTGGTCTAGACACTGTTTTGGTTGATTACATTTAGATTCTGAATACTAGAAAGGAGCCTGAAGTTGGTCACTTACAGTATTCCTTATTCCCTATTTCGTATTTGTTCTTATTCAGCTAAGACCCCCCAAAATAAGGTTTGGACCCCTACATGTCATACAGTCCCACATTCAGGAGACTGTCCCCTTTGAGAGGACATGTGCTGTTTCCTTGTCCAAGACCCGGTTCTTGTGCTACCAGCTCCAAAGTAGGGTGCCCCCAGGACAAGTGCAAAGCTGGACACTGGGGCCACCTGTGCCCTAAAACAATCTTTGGACCACCCCCAAATGACACATCCCCAAACTCAGGAGACTGTTCCCTGAAAGCAGACATATGGTGGTGCCTGGTCCAAACACTGGTTCTGATGCCAGGAGCACTTTTGGGGACCCCTCCCCCAAGAGGCCTGTAATACAAGGCAACTTTGAATAAGAAAATGCCCCCAATGTCCAGCTGTGCTATTGTCCTGGGGGGCAACCCCACTTTGGAGCAGGTGGCACAAGAACTGCACTTTGGACAAGGAAACAGCACATGATCTCTCGAAGGGGACAGTTGCCTAAATGTGGGAGTGTATGACACGTGATGGTCCAAACTTTGTTTTGTGGGTCTTAGCTCTTTTAAATATTGTTGGTTTAATGATTCCCCAAATAAAAACAAATAAGGAATAGGGAATAAGGAATAAGTGACCAACTTCAGCCGCCTGTACTAGAATGACCCTGAAAATTATTTTGCACTGTTTCCTCGTAGATAGATTCAGGTGAGTAGAGATGTTGGTCTGAAGTAACAGAACAAAGTTTGAGTCCAGAGGCACCCCTGGACTCAAACTTTGTTCTAACATTACCAGGTGTTTCGACATCTGTATACAAGAGAACAAAGAATTGCATTCTACTGCTTTCATGTGGATCTGAATTGCAGGATGGGGAGATTTTAAGTTATTTATTTGCTTAATTTATGCCCCACATTTCTCCTCTAAGCTGCATGGTGTAGTGGTTTAGAGCGATGGTCTCTAGTCTGGAGAAACAGATGTAATTCCCTACCTCTACATGCAGCCAACTAGGTGACCTTGGGTCAGTCACAGTTTCTCTCAGAGCTCTCTCAACCTCACCTACCTCGCAGGGTGTTTGTTGTGAGGAGAAGAAAGGTTGGAAGCTGCTTTGAGACTCCTTCAGGTAGTAAAAAGTGGGTTATAAAAAACAGCTCTTCTTCTTCTTTACATTGCCCTGCTTGCCTCCATTTCCCTCAAAACAGCCCTGTAAGGTAAAGGTAAAGGTAACCCCTGTGCAAGCACCAGGTCATGTCTGACTTTTGGGGTGACACCCTCTAGCATTTTCAAGGCAGACTCAATACGGGGTGGTTTGCCAGTGCCTGCCCCAGTCATTACTGTTTACCCCCCAGCAAGCTGGGTACTCATTTTACCAACCTCGGAAGGATGGAAGGCTGAGTCAACCTTGAGCCGGCTGCTGGGATTGAACTCCCAGCCTCATAGGCAGAGCTTCAGACTGTATGTCTACTGCCTTACCACTCTGCGCCACAAGATGCCCTGTAAGGTAGGGTACGCTGAAACTGTATGCCTGGCCCAAGGTCACCCAGCAAATTTCCGTGGCAGAGTAAGGATTCAAACCTGGGTCTCCCAGATGCTAATCTGATACTCTAATGTCAGACTGGTGCAAACTGTTTATAAGGGGAAGCTTTCAAATGATAAAAGCAGCTTGACAAAAATAACCAGCTCATGATGTGAACAGGGGCTCTCCCTCACTGGTCACTTCCAAGCCAAAGCTGGGCATGCATCTGTTAGGGAAACTCAACTTTTGAGGTTAGGCTCAATGACCTTGAGAAGCCCTTCCAACTCAATGACTCTATGTTTAGAAATAGCTTGTATGTTATGTGTCTACAAGTCACTTCTGACTTACAGTGACCTTATGAATTAATGACCTCCAGACTATCCTACCCTCAACAGTCTTATTCAGGTATTTGAGGATGCTTAGGAATATCTGTAAATCTTCACAGATCATTAGAAACCTAGCTAAAGCTGTTTGCCTTGTTTGAGTGGTACCGAATATCCATATGCGGGAGACAATGAAGGTGCTTGAGCTGGCTTTTGACACCACTTTTTCATGCAAACGCCATTGCTCTCTCTAAACGATACAGCCAGCCATAGGAACAATGGCTTATTTACCTTCATGCCACTGTGAACTAAGCCTGGAAGTAGAATTTTAAAAGTATATAAAGTATTAAGCGGCTTCCTCCCCTAAACAGCAAACAGTGCAATCGGAAGCAGAGTTGCCCTCTTCTAAATCAGTGGGACTGTGTGCCTACCACATGGAGTGTACCTTGCCCGTTGGGAGACCATTATTTTGCCTCTGATTCATTGGCCCCTGGGGCATCCACTCTCCCAGCTCAATACTCCCTGAAACCTGTTAGCAGATTGTCGTGGACAATAGCTCCAGTTTTGAACTATTCCACTCAATCAATCCTTAGTGGCTGAATGCTGAGCTGAGCCAGCAGAAGGGCAGGCTAACCCCTTTTTTATTTCAGAAGCAAGACCCACTAGTGGGGGGGGGGGAAACACACACAACTGGCCTCTTTTTAGATCAGGCACAAATGAAGCCAAGGCAGCTGATAGCTTGATCTAAATGTTATTTAAGACACAGCCCTGCCTAAAGACTTCATTGTGCCTCTATGGTTTCAGCTGCAGTCTTCCTCATGGAGTCTCAGATGACCCTGTTCCTCAAAATAGATTCATAAAATTAAATAGTAACCAAAGAGCTAGACACTCTTGTTGAAATGGTTTCTATTTAAAGGAGAGCGTTAGTGACTCCTTCACTCTATAAACACACTGTCATCCGGTCTCGCTGAAGAAAAAAAAATTGATTTCCTGGAATTGGATTCTTTCAGTTTTGCTCAGGCTATTATTCAACACATATTCTTTATACGTTGCCAAGAACTTGCTAAGTGCAATTTGATAAGGGACTCAGCCCTTTGGGCAATTCAGTTTGCGGCTGGGTCGTGGGCATGACTTGGCTCTGAGAACAGAACAATTGGCCCAGAGATGATCCCGTCCGTGTCGGAGTGACCCCGTGGGCAGTGTCAGGTGTCTTCTGCTATGGGTTGCATCAAGGAAAATGTTCACAGAGTGAGAACAAGGAAGCATCACCAGGCTGATGTTGCGGCACATTTGTTATTTGTGTTTGCAGTGTTTTGAGACAATTAGCCATTCACCAGCTACTCTTGTCTCAAATTTGACATTGTTTATTTTCTCTAGACCTTTCAGACGTTACAGCAGTAACTATCATGTGCAGATAGCCTTGATACAGGGGGTTGCCCTGTTGTTTTAATGGTGGCTGCATGTGCATTGTGCCAATGGACAGCCAGCTTGGTGTAGTGGTTAGGAGTGTGGACTTCTAATCTGGTGAGCTGGATTTGATTCTGCACTCCCCCACATGCAACCAGCTGGATGGCCTTGGGCTTGCCACGGCACTGATAAAACTGTTCTGACCAGGCAGTGATATCAAGGCTCTCTCAGCCTCACCTACCCCACAGGGTGTCTGTTGTGGGGAGAGGAAAGGGAAGGTGACTGTAAGCCGCTTTGAGACTCCTTCAGGTAGTGAAAAGCAACATATAAGAACCAACTCTTCTTCTTCTACTTCTCTTCTTCAATACAGCTCCAGTACCCACAAACTGGCCCCTGGATTTTTCATGCCTCCACTGTGGTCAGCTGGCTCTTTGCCCAGGGGTCTCTCTGCCCTATGGTTCTAGTAGTTTTACTTACTCCCTCTTCCAGCAGCCAGCTTGTTCTCTTCTTGGCAGTCAGGCAGGTACTGGGATGAGGGTGCAGAGGCTGCTGAGAAGGGTTGCGGATTGTGGAACTGGATGGGCCCTTCACTTCTCTCCTTGGCTCACAGGCTATCTGTCTCTAGACCCTCTGGCAAGAGCTACTTCACAGTGGGAAAGGAACCACCTGCCAAGCTCCTGAGCAATGATCATAACCACTTTCCTGGAATATGGGGTGGGTGTCACATTGGGGAATGAAGAGTCAGAGTTGGCTCCTAAGCCACTAAGGAGCATCACTTTGTAGGAACCTGAAAAGTTGCTGTCCCATACAATTAAACACATTTGGCTCATGATAACTAAATAAACAATGATTTTTTCAAAAAATTAACTCACCCTTCCAGTGCTGCTCAGGGTGGGTAACAAGATTTCATAAAAGCATTGTACACAAAAGGTTAAGTAGTATTGATTTACATGCCCCTGACTAATATTACTGACAGGGGTTTTGGCATCAGGAGTAGCTCTTTCCATTTCTCCCAGCATTTATTGGTGGTGGTTGTTTTATTTATTTGTGTGTTTGTTTTTACATCTGTATAACACCCTCCCCTAAGGTTCAGGCCCTGAACATAAACTTGGTGAAATAGCTCTGTCTTGGGCCCATTATGCACGGCCGCCGAAACGGCGATTTCGGGTCACGTGGAAAACGCGGAGGGGGAAGACGCGACGCATACCGGTTATACACGGGGCGGGGCGCGATGGCGGCAAAACCCAGAGTAACCGATTATGCACGCGCCGATCCGGGCGCCGCTTCTGGTTGCGCCCCGCTCACCCGGAAGCTGCGCTTTCTTCCGCGTTTCACTGACGCGGCTTTTTCGGAGGCATGCACCGAAGCTGCAGCCGGTTGCAGCCGGCTCCGTGCGTTATCCGTGATTTTAGTCGCCGCCATTCCACCCCGAATGTGCGCTAAAACCCCCGTGCATAATGGGTCATACAGGCCCTGAAGAACTAGTTATGGTCCTGCAGGACCCTAATCTCCCTCAGGAGCATATTCCACCAGGCCAGTTTCACCTCCTTTGGGCCAGTGAAACCTCAGTAGATATTGTTCTGCAGGTCGTAGTCCTCTCGGGGAATATATTCTGCAGGCCTTACAGAATTGTTCTAGTTCCGTTAGGACCCTGATCTCCTCTGGGAGCTCATTTCACCAGGTGGGTGCCAGGACAGAGAAAGCTCTGGCCTTGGTTGAGGTCAAGCGAACTTACTTGAGGCCAGGAATCACCAGCCAGTTGGAGGTGGCAAAGCGTAGAGCTCTTTGAGGGGTGTAGGCAGAAAGGTGATCCCTCAGGTACACTGGGTGCAGACCACATATGGCCTTAAAGGTACTTACCAGAACCTTAAGTCTGATCCAGAATTCAACTGGTAACCAGCACAGTTGTTGGAGAATGGGCCAAATGTAGGACCTCCATGGTGTTGTTGTGAGGACCCTAGTCGCAGCGTTCTGCACAAGCTGTAGTTTCTGGATCAAGGTTAAGGGCAGGCCTGTGTAGAGCGAATTGCAGAAGTCCAGTCTAGAGGTGACCATTGCATGGATCACTGGGACCAAGTGTTCCAGGGCCAAGTAGGGCGCTAGTAGTTTGGCTTGGTAAAGGTGCCAGCCATGCTACTCTCATGACATGAGCCTCCATTGAGAGGGAGGCATCGAGGATCATGCCCAGGTTCCTGGCAGAGTGAGCCACTGATAACTGCACTCCGTTCAGATTGGGTAGGCCCGCTTCCATGCTCAGTCTAGCCTAATTTACAGGGTTGTTGTGAGGATAAAATTGAGCAGATGTTGTAAACTGGTTTACTTCCCCAGTTGTGAGAAAAACAGGGTCTAATTAACTCAGTTAATAAATAAGTGGATGTTTTAAGGAAATTGGTATAACAGGATATATTTGGATATCTTTTACATTATTTCCCCCCACTGGCTTCCTTGCCAATCTCATCCCTTTAATCTGTTTGCAAATTTGGAGTAAATGGCTAGTGAGCTTTTTGATCTTTTGGCTCACTTTATGTTTTGCCTAGGTTCAAGAGTATATTCATAGCTGGGAAACTTTCCAAAGGAAGTTGCTGAGATTTCTTGCCAGTTCACATAAGCAAGAGTTATAGACAAGGCCTCTAGGAGGCATGAGTAATAACAGATCTCCGTAGATATAAGTGCTAATGGTTTGTGTAGCTGGATTACATTACAACCATACAAATGTCATTTGGGCCACAGACCTAGCACACTTTTGAAGGAGTGAGTTCTGCTGAAAACTGTGAGATTTATTTCTGAATACATATGTTGGACACAGACCCGAAAAGCTGGATTGTCTACATATTCGCATTGGCAGACCTGAATCATACCCCGTTCACTGACGATTCAAAAAGTGAGAATCGGATTTCTGAAGATCCGCATGCTACGGGGTAATTCAGGGGGCAAGTTGGGTCTTCACAGGAAAGGGGGTATTTAAATGCGGAAATGGACGAAAAACTCAACCCTATGCAAATGGAATCCAAGCCAAAATTCTAGTGTGGAAATGGTCCTAGACTACTAACTGAAAATTAGGAGAACAACATTTGAGTCCCGCAGTACTTTTAAGACCTCTACGTTTTTGTGTCCATACACACTTCATATCTGATGAAAGCTTATACCACGAATAAATCTTTGTTGGTCTTAAAGTTGCCACTGGAGTCAAACTTCATTCTGCTGCTTCAAACCAGCACAGCTGCCCACCTTAATGTATCTCAATGAAAATTAGGAGTCATCTTTCTGTGGGATGAATAGGATTACTGCAGCAGCACCTCAATGCTGAAGCCGTAAACATACGATTAAGAGGACCATAGCTATGGGACAACACAGGTCTTTCCTCTGCCTCACAAATTCCCAGATTTGTAAAGCAAATATCTTGCTGCTTTTGTTGCTTGGATATAAGGGGAAATGTGCAAGAGTTTTTGTGCAGACTGCTTGGGAAGGACTAGGATGGGAAGCAGGCAAAACTATTCAAGCTGAAAAAGTTAACCCCTTCCTAGCCAAATTAATATTTTTGTGGCCCTTTGCTTCTTGTCTCTCTTCTCTTTAATATCTATAGTGACAAGTAGGCAGAAAATCAGAATGAAAGTTATCTCCTCTGTCTACAGGGGGACATTTGCCTTATTAATAGGCAGTCTATTGCAGGGGGAGGGAACAGAATGAGAAAAGGCCATGCTTTTTTTCACTTAGAGTTACCAACTCCCACTCATAATTTAATACATTAAACCAGGGGTAGTCAAACTGCGGCCCTCCAGATGTCCATGGACTACAATTCCCAGGAGCCCCTGCCAGCATTCGCCGGCAGGGGCTCCTGGGAATTGTAGTCCATGGACATCTGGAGGGCCGCAGTTTGACTACCCCTGCATTAAACTGTTTAGTGCTCCTGCTGCTGCATATGTAGTCAACATTTTAATGCAATATATCTGTTTGTGGAGATATTAAAGGCTGAGCACTGTAGATGGTGAACCAAAGGAGCTGCTATTCTTCAAGTGACTCATCTAATTGATTTCAATTAGACTAATACGAATAAAATAACCCACACTGGGAACTCTTACAAATTCATAGCTTGTGCTAAATTGTAAGCTGGTGCTGTCCCCCCCCCCTCACCCCCGTGTTCATTAAATACATTACCCCCCACCTCCCCCCAAAATACAGCATCATCTTTTAAGAGGCTAAGTTTTTTTTTTCATGACAAACCAAGTTTTATTCAAGGGATAAGCTTCTGTGTGTGCACACACTTCTTCATATAGATTGAAATGGAAGTTACTATGGTGAAGAAAATAAATATATCAAAATTGGAGATTGTTACCCCCCGGAATTAAACCCAAACAAATATTGACCATATAAACTAACCTTGTCATTACAGTTTGGGCCTTGCATCTGTTAAACACTGTTTTTATGTATGGACTGGTAACTTCCATTTTAATGTATCTGAAGAAAGTGTGTGTGCATACAAAAGCTTATCCCTTGAATAAAACTTCCTTGGTCTCAGAAGTGCCTCTGGACCCTAATTTTGTTCTGTTGCTTCGGACCAACTCAGCTACCCATCTGAATTTATTTTTTCTTTTTTAATATTAGAGGGTTTGTCTTTGTGTAAATTCCTGACCAGTACATTGAAGGATAAGGTGCACACTTTAATACTTTAATCATTTTAGACATTGTTATGAAATAACATGTTTATTTTGATCCCACTTTTTTCACCCAACTTTTCCTCCAAGGATTGTCGATGACTCTCTTATTTTCATTTTATTGTCACTATAATCCTGCAATATAGGTTAGGCTGAAGCGTGGCTGCCTCCAAGTTACCCAACATACTGCCTTCCTGGGAGAGGGGACTTTGCACAGGATCCCAGATCCTAGTCCAGCACTTCAAATGCTACACCACAGTGTCTTCCTACACCACACTGTACATATGCACTGTGGTACTCTTATACCTTGTGTACATAAGAAAAATCCTGATCTTCACTTTCTCTCTCTGTCGCACACACACACACACACACACGCACACTTCTGGCTGCATTCAGACATTGGGACAGACTACAGCTGGCCCATGATGGGTATCAGCAGAGTCACTTTAAACCAAATCCATTCCTCTGGCAGAAGTTTAGCTGGATATAGGCAAGCTTGGGGGGGGGGGGGTGGAGCTAGGGATTGTAACTTCACACTCCTGTAGAACTCCTAGAGGAAAAGTCTAATCCACTACACAGTTTGCTCGTTTGGTCCCCAACCCCTCCTACACAGAAAAGTACTGAGTCTGACAGAAAGAGCTCAGCCGTGCCTTCTTGCATCTGCCTCCTCACTTTGAGATTTACCTGGTGGCACTGCAGGGGTAGACAGAGTTGCCAACTTCAAATCGAAAAATTCCCATAGATTTGGGGGTGGAGCCTCGGGAGGGTGGGATTTGGGGGCATGAAGGAGCTCAGTGGGGAAGTGATGCCATAGAGTTCATCTCTAAAGAAGCCATTTGCTCCAAGGAAATTAAACTCTGAAGTATGGAGATCCATTGTAAGTCCAGGAGGCCACCAGGACCTGGAATTTGGACCTGGTTATCAGTGACCATTCAGGGAAGTGACCCACTAGGAACTTTTTCAGGTAAATTAAAGTCCCAGCCCAGCTTGATCAGTGGAACAAGTGTCTAAGGTTGCCAGCTCCAGGTTGGGAAATACCTGGAAAATTATGGGATGGAGCCTGAGAAGGTAGACTTTATAAAGCCTTAGAGTCCCCCTCCCCAAACAGCAATTTTTTCCAGGGGAACTGATTTCTGTCTCCTGGGGATCAGTTGTAATCCCAGGCGATCATCAGCCGCCACCTGGAGGTTGTCCAATTCCTGGTACTGGCTTCACTGCACAAGGACATCTGGAAGGGTAAAAGAAGGGAAACATCCTTCTCTTTTTCTCTGAGCTTCCCTCCCTGAACTGTGAACCTTTTTCTTATATTGTCTAGGGTGGGTAAGATTATACAGTTAAAATATAAAATATTATGCTATAAAATTACAGCATTTCACCAGTTTTAAAAGTTCAAGAAAACTCCACACAGTTCATTATAGACAATGCTAGGGTTGCCAACAGCTCTGGAGAAAACTGTTCTGTCTTTTTAACAGAGGTGCAGTGTGTCAGAATATTGAGGTGCAATACGTGGGAATGGGCAGCGGAAGCTTTACGTGACACGAAGATGAATAATATCACATGATAATTATAATCCCATTATGCCTCTATTGGAGGGACAGGGCATTTCTTTTTTCTCCAGACAGTTGGCAACTTTAATTCTTAACGTTCTAGGACTGGTCGTTTTAGGAATCCCACACTAGATGTTTTTAAAGAAGATGTTTTTAAAGAAGATGTTAAACACTAGATGTTTTCTATAGAAAATATTTTTCATTCTGTTGTGGAACTGCTCCAATACTTTTCTTATTTTTGCATTCAAGAAACCAAATACAATTATTATGCAATGTTAGTTATGCTGAACACGCACACCCTGCCATATCATTCTGTTGCTTAGCAACTGTGGGGTGGGGGATGAGAGTTTGGCAACGGAGAGAAAGAGAAAGCTTGGCAGAAACCCAGGAATGGCAGTTTGACATTTTATTAAAGGTAAGTGTGAGCTGACTTGTCACAGGAGGGCTTGGTTCGGGTTAGTGATGATGCTTCATGAATCGTGTTTTACAAAATGGCTTGGATGTTGTAGCAAAACATGCCCTGTCAAAACATTTCAGAGCTGTGTTATTTCAAAACGGGGAGGGTGTCCAGTCTCCTGTCCCTTTATTGAGAGTCTGAAAGCAGATGGCATGTATTCTGCACCAAAGGCAGCATTGCATGCAGTGATGTACAGTCCAGAATGTGTAAATGCTGGAGATGTTTTAAAGCAGGGGTAGTCAAACTGCGGCCCTCCAGATGTCCATGGACTACAATTCCCATGAGCCCTTTACCCTTTCAATTTTATTTACATCCTTCTTGAAGTGAGGCCTCCAGAACTGCACACAGTACTCCAGGTGTGGTCTGACCAGTGCCGTATACAATGGGACTATGACATCTTGTGATTTTGATGTGATGCCCCTGTTGATACAGCCCAATATGGCATTTGCCTTTTTTACCGCTGCATCACACTGCCTGCTCATGTTTAGTTTACAATCCACCAGTACCCCAAGGTCTCGTTCACACACAGTGTTACCTAGAAGCGTATCCCCCATCTAGTAGGCATGCTTTCATTTTTCTCACCCAGATGCAGAACTTTACACTTATCTTTATTAAATTGCATCTTGTTCTCATTTGCCCATTTTCCCATTGTGTTCAGATCTCGTTGAACTCTGTCTCTATCTTCTGGAGTATTTGCCAGTCCTCCCAATTTGGTGTCGTCTGCAAACTTGATGAGTAGTCCTTCCACCCCCTCATCTAGATCATTAATAAATATTTTAAAAAGTACTAGACTGAGCACCGAGCCCTGAGGTACCCCGCTATTCATCTTCCTAGTAAGAGTATAAATGAAATAAAAAATACTGATCCTACTAGTCATCAGCACATTCACATGTGTTTTGCAGGGGACTGGCATGCTGATCCAGGATACTTTACACTCCTGAATCCTTCTGTCTGTAAGCCCTGCTGTTCATGTAGGGTTGCCGACTCCAGCTTGGGAAAATTTCTGGAGATTTTGGGGATGGAGTTCCTGGAGGCAGGTAGCTCATCAGGATATATTGCCACAGAGTCCACCCTCCAAAGCAGACATTTTCTCCACAGGAACTGATCTCTGGAGATCTCCGGCCAATTCACAGAAGTAGAATTCCTTTGGCCAGGAATTTGGGTGTGATCTTAGATGCCTCCCTATTGATAGAGGTCCAGGTCATGGGAATAGCCTGCACAACATTTTTCCATCTGGAGGTCTGAGGGAAGCTTGCCTGGCCTCGACCCGGGCTGGGGCCCTTTGGGGCCTGGCCCCAACCTGGTGGAATGAGCTCCTGGGACAGCTGCAGGCCCTGATGGAGCTGTCACAGTTCCACAAGGCCTGCAAGATGGAGCTCTTCTGCAAAGTCTTCGGTTGAGGCCAGGGCAAGTAGGATTATGCCAGCCAAGCCAGACCATCAGGCTATGCCTCCTTCCCCCGAGTCTGGCTGCTGTTGGGTTGGATGGGTAGGAGGGATCTGTTGCCACTAAAATATTGGATTAATTGTTTTGGGTTCTGATAGGATTTGAATGGGGTTTTATCTAGGGCATATGAGTACTGCTACCCGCCACAAGCTGTCTGTGGGAGTGGCAAGCTAAAAATAAAAAAAGAAAGGAAGAACCATGCCACACAGGGCTCTCACTAAAGATTATCAGGAAAATCATTTTGCTATATGAATATGTAGTCATGCGAAGCCCTCCCTTTTCAAGCACAATCAATGGCTGTTATCAGTTTCAAATGAAGGGGTGTTGCACATTCATGAGATAAGAAAGCTCACTCTTCAGCATCTACTCGTTTATGCAAACAAACTCACTGGTCGTTTTAATTTCATGTTCCCTTTGGCTTTGTGAGCTGGTCTCTCACTGTGTTGCAGTCCTGATTGCTTTCACGGCTGGTTCCAGGTTTTCTAGGGTCCTTGAAAAAGTGACCTCTTGGGGGGGGGGGCTGGTCCCTCTTGTAAAGGAGGCACCATCCTTAAAGCATTCTGGACCCCCAATATATTCAATTTTAAGGCTTGCTGCTAGGGTTGTCAGTCTGCTGCTCGCAACCCCGAGGAGGAATTGGGAGGTGGTTCTTAGTATACTGACATTGCTCCAATGTGGTAATGTCACTTCTGGTAAACAAACAAACAAACAAACAAACAAACTAGACATCTTTAGACACGCAAAATGTGAAGCATCAACTATGTCAATTCCAGGTTTTACAGGAAATGTCATAAATACACTGGCACAACACACTTTATCATATATGACTGTGCTAAAATTCAGCTTCAGGGCACCCAGTCTAGATTTGGACCGCAGCTCTGGGGAGGGGCAGTTATGAGTGACTCTCATGGCTGTGATGGGATGGAAGGGCAGCTCCATCCTGGACATAGTGCATACTTGGAATCAGAAAGGTTAATTCCCCCTTCCCCAGCCCCAGAGACTGAAGGATTGTCTATATAAATAGTCCATCCTATTAATTAAGACTCTATCAACATATATTGAAAGTTAGGATTTTTCTTTTTGCTGTTGTTTTGTCTCTTTACACTTAAACTGTCTTATGTTTTATTTGGAAGTAAATCCTTCTAAAGTCACTGGGTCGTCCTTCCAAATAAACATGCATAGAATTAGATTATTAGACTCTAATCTGCTTGTTTGTTTGAAACTCCTATGTACATTTGCTTCCATATGTTCCAGTGAATCTATTTGCATTCACTTCTGCGTAAACATGGACAGGATTCAACTGATAAACTGGCCATATTACCCTGGTTACAACAGACTTCCTGCTTTGTTATTTGAGGCAAATCAGTAATGTACTCTGAAGAAGCCATAGCAAAGAATACATATTGCTCAACACAATGTTTCTTTGGGTACTGGGTGTATTAAAGTCACAAAGTAGACTTCTGTTTCATATGCATTCCTTGGGACAGTGTTAAGGAGACCAGGGCAGAGTCTGCACTTACTTTGTTTATTCCATTGTCAATCCTGTTGAATTCAGATCGCTTTGAACTCAAGTATTCCTCTCCCACCCCTCCCCATTGAAACAGGAAAGTGTTCTTCACGTGGTTAGGGAGGCTCAGAAGAGGGGGGGAGGCAAATGGAGACTCTTTGTTTTCTTGAAGGGGGGAGAAGATCCAAGAAGTCAGAGGAGGGAGGAAAAAATCCTTTCTTTTCTTGAAGGGGGGGGGGGTAAGAGGATCGAAGAAGGAAGGGAAAAAAATCCAAGACCAACAGAAGTTGAGAGAAATTAGGGGCTTCTCCTTTAAGGCAGGCTCGTTACATGACCACTTGTGACCAATCATGGGTTCCCTACCATGGAGGAGAGCCCAAATTCAAAGCAATGCAATTTTAATATATATTGAGCATTAAAAGCACTCCAAGATATCGCACAATAAAGGTAGGGTCACTCCGGATCAATCCTTCTTGCTGCAGAAGGAAAATTTAAATCGCCCCAAATCAAAACGGAAATCGCATTCTGTGTAGAGGGCAGGGACTGAATCGACCTGGGGTTGGAATAAAAGCTCCGTGCAGTTTACACCCAGATCTCCTGTTTGGTGGGAAACCTGTTCTCCAGCCCTTATGCCTCCCACCAGGCAGTAAGGGGAAATGGTGGACAAAGAGACTTGAAAATCACATTATGGCAAAACTCAAGGATGTGCTCAAAATGATATGGTTAAATAAAATGCTATAGAGTTTTGGGCAAACGCTAGAGAGATTATGCCACTTCTAATTCCTGCTAGAAGTGTCATCATTGTGATACCACAACACTTTAAGTCCTTGCCCCAACACTTTAAGTCCTTGCCAGCCACAGGCAACCACAGCTATCAGCTATAGAAAGAGTTCTCATGTATTGTGAAATTCTAGGTTCAAAGCAAACCGAATGGTCCCCATATAAGTGAATCATGTTTCAGAAACGTTTTTAGTTCAGACTTTTAGTTTCTCTTCTTTAAAAAGTTGCTTAAAAATGATGTCACACTTGCATGTGATTTCCTAGCTTTCACCAGGATGATCAACAGCAATAGCTTACAATTTGAATTTTGAAACGGAAAAGTGGACATACCTCAGTGTGCACAGAAATCATTACAGAGCCGGCAGAGATGCAAGTTTTCATTCCACTATAAAGGTCAGCCACGCTCTAATGACCTCACTGGGAAATATATTCTTGCTCTTGATTAAATTTATATCCTGCATAATCATCAAAATTTCTAATTTAACATTAGGTAATGAAAAAATAATACAATAAAACCTCTTTTAAATTACATACCCAGACATAACCAACTCTATCATACCAGTCCAGAGACTGTTTTAAGAAATGAAAGGTTTTATGTGGACCTCTCAACAAGGTATTTGGATAGAAGCCAATGCTTCTTAGCACAGGAGATTTTTCCTATATTTCACCTACTGGTATCTAGAAGGTACCAAGTTCAGCTCCTACATACAAAGGATCTCAAGGAGAAAATTGTATTACAATGATGCAATGTAAGCCATTCAGCATTCAGTGGTGATTCAGTTGATCCAAACTGTCTCTGTGCCCATTATTCTCTGCCAGTTTCTTTGTGTTATGATCTGTAACCATTAGTGGCTCTTAATATTTTAGAAGAGCCACTGTGGGAGGAGCGGTATCCAGGCCCTGACACCGCTTTTGCCTCCACAGGTCAATCCGGACATGCCCAGATTGGGCCAGCCCCTGCAGCACCCATCTCCAGCAGCCAGCTGCAAAGTGTTCACGTAGCCTTGCAACCAAGGTGGGCGCACCTGTGGCTCCCTGCCTGGCCCGGCCCCCACTCATCCCAACCACCGCCTGGAGATAAGGTTCCTGCAATTGGGGGGGGGAGGGACGGGGCTCTGCCAGGGGATGAGCAGGGCTCTGCGGGGTGCCAGAGAGGGACGGGGGATTGCTTGCTGCCTCCCCCCAAAGTCCCACAGCGGCCTGCCCAGGCTTCTGAGGGACTCTGGGAGATGGTGTGGAGGGAGGGGGCAATGCTTGCTGCCTCACTCCGACGCCTCGCAGCAGCCTGCCAGACTCTCCATGAATCTCCAGGAGACCACAGGGAAAGGGGGGGGATGCTCACTGCCTCCCCTCACCCCCAAAAGCCCCGGACCTGGCTGCACGCTCTTCATACTGCCAGCCCTGCCGGCCCTGTCGGGGGGAGGGGCTACTAAAGCCCATTGTGTTTTCTATACAATGGGCTTTCCTGCTAGTGTATTAATAATACTAAAGAAATCTACCCAAGCTGTATTTATAATAGGTCCAGGGCCATTCACCAACCCTCAAAATGGAATGCACTCTTAGACAACCCTAGAGCTACTACAGGTAGAAGAGAGCTTGGTGAAAAATATAACTGAAACAGCAGTGTAGTGGTTTCACCCACAACAACATGTCATAGCACATTTGCATCCCGATGGGTGTTGAAAGTTTGCTGCCCAAAGTGATCGTGATTTTTCTTTATTGGCATAAGATGTGTTGTATGAAGTCACATTCTGGATGCGGCTGGTCAATATTGCTATTTGTTAAGATTCTTCTCTCTGTAATAAGGTAGCTGTAGATGATCTCATGAGGAAATATAGCTTACCATTTATCTTTCTATAAGATTACTCATCATTGTATCTTGAACTGATATTGTCTATGATCATCAGCTTGCTGTCTTCACCAGCATCAGCTAGGGCTCACAGGTTCCCTGAGGTTGCTTCCACTTTACAGAATGGGCTCTCTCAGGAAGTGAGGTTGGGAAACTCTTGGAAATTTGATGGAGCCTGGGAGGACAGGTGGGGTACATTGCATATGGTCCACCTCCAAAGCATCTATTTTCTTCGGGGGAACTGATCTCTGCAATCTGGAAATGAGCTTTAATTCCGGGGTGGTGGTGGTGGGGTGTCCCCAGATCCTACCTGCAATCTTGCACCCCTAGTTTGGGGGTGAATTGAGGTGTCACTATTGCTTGTGGCCTCAGACCAAGTATCTGGCCACTTGCCTTTGGTCAAGCCCCTTAGGAATCTTGCTCAGCTTCACCCTCCCTCTGGTGTCTCTGTGTCCTTACAGCACAGCTGTGTTTAGTCTGCTTTGTCTGTCAGGAGTGTCCTGGTGTTTTTTATTTATGATGCCATAACTTATGATGCCATGGCTTTGATGTTTTTTATTGCTTCATTTACTTTTAAAATTATGTTATGTAAGCTGTCCTGAGCCATGGGGATGGGTGAGGTATAAATGTTTGAAGAAACGCAAATAAAAGACATAAATTGCAGCTCACTGAACAAGGAATTCTTAAAACAGTATAATGGGCAGTAGCTTCTTTGATTGTAAGCTACAATTCTTACCTTCCCCATACTTTAGATCAGTGGTCCCCAACCCTTTTATCACTGGGGACCGGTCAACGCTTGACAATTTTACTGAGGCCCGGGGGGGGGGGTGTAGTCTTTTGCTGAGGGACATCGCTGCCGCCTGAGCCCCTGCTCCACTTGCTATCCCGCCAGCGCCCCTGACCTCCCAACACCCACAGGGAGCGCTGCCATGGTGGCCGATGGACAGCACCAAAGTGAGCTGGTGGTAGAGTGGCAGGGCAGCCCCTGAGGCAGCAGCTGGGGAGGAGGACGAGGAGGAGCCACAGCCCGGTACTGACTGATCCACGGACCGGTGCTGGTCCCAGAACCGGGGGTTGGGGACCACTGCTTTAGTTTACAGGGCAATTCTATAACTCCTCCCCATATTTGCTGTGGTAAAGAATAAAACATTTTGTGCATTTTACAGCAACTCTGCTGCATTCCATATGAATAAAACTGTGTTGGTCTTAAAGGAGCCACTGGACTCTAAATTTGTTCTGCATTCCATATGTGATACATTTAGAACACTGGATAGGCAGTTGCTAGGCAATAAGAAACATTTCTGTTCCAGCGCTTAGAAAGCTCCCAACCTAACTGCCTTTCACATCATGGTGGACATGGGGAAGTATGAACTCCAAGGTAACTTTTTTTTAATGGAAGAAAACATAAGATCCTGCTGTAAGAGCTGAAATGTACAATGGAGCCATTGCTGGACTGAACCTCTTCTAGGGTTGCCAGCTCAAGTCTGGGAAATATCTGAAGATTTGAAAGTAGAACCCGAGGAGGCGGGGTTGGGAGGAGGGGATGGAATCCAATGGGGGTTAATATTATTCAGTCTATCTTCCAAAGCGTCCATTTTCTCCAGTTGTGATGCCATGAGGTCTCCAAGCCACCAGCTGGAGACTGGCAACCCTAACCTCTTCAGGAGCATAGTGTTTTAATGCTTACTATACAAACAAACCCACATATTAGGGAGAAAAGCTAGTGTATTAGAATGTTGTTGTTGTTTATATTTCTTAACCCCAATAAACCCCCCCATTAAAACCAAACAAAGCAGTACATAAAACCCCCTAATATGGCAGCAAAAATAAACCTACTCCCCACAGGACGCTTGCCACCCAGGCAGCAGGGGACTGTGTAAAAAAAAAAACACCACCCAAGATAGTCAATCTTGATGGTTTGTTGTTTTATCACATAGTTTCTGTTGTACCTTCCAAAGCAACCATTTCCTGTAGTATGGAACTTGGTCGTTGTTCTGGGAGATCTGAGGGAAAATTAGGTTCAGTTCACCTCAAAGAAGATTCAGGTAGGACTCTTTGTAGGTCCACTAGAGCTTCAGCAGGATATTTGTACAGATCTGAGTGAAGTTCTTTTTAGTTTGTTAATGCACCTTTAGCACTTCTGACTGGGCCAAATTTGTTCAGATTTGCAGTTATTGAAACAAAATGGGATGATGGATCCTCTCAAACTTTACTTGTTTTGTTAAGAGGAGCCTTTCCAAAGTTTATCGCGTATGATGTGACATTTGCAGCAGAGGAATAATTGTTATTGTTAATGGCTGCCTGTCTTCAGGAGGTGGTTGGAGATATCCAGGTATTACAACTGATCTCCGGGCAACAGAGATCAGTTCACCTGGAGAAAATGGCCGCTTAGGAAGGTGGACTGTAAGGCATTAAACCCACCATCCTCAGGCTCCACTCCAAAAATCTGCATGTATTTCCCACCATGGAGCTGGGAACCCTAATATTTCTGCATGCCTGCATAGGATTTCATAACTTAAAATATGGAAGCTATTTTCAAATTGCAGTTTAGGAAGAAATAGGGGAAGTAAATGCTTGGGAATGTTTACCAAAATGAGCAATATTATTACTAGCTATAGTTCACCAGAGAGTTTTTTCAAGACCAATAGCAACCAGGGGTACTATTCTGCTGTAACTGTACAATAGCTCCTACTAGTGTTTATTTATTCTCTGTAGCAAAGTGAAGTGGATCTGAATTTGTTCAGTTGCACAACATGTACACAAAGGGGAAAAAATATAGCCACCACTGCTGTCCTTATATTTCAGAGCTGAGGTGGTTAACAAGATAACACTCTTGAAAATTCCTTCCAGGTGCCTTTCAGTGGCATTTTAAATAGAATTGTGGGTCATTTTTCTACATTGAGCCCCCATATTCATTTAGCAGTCACTATGATATACTGATGCTATACTGTTTTCCATATTGTCTAATGCATTTGTCTGATGTGCATTACAGATGCTACAGATTAGTACTGAGCTGAGATAAACAACTCATCCAGGCATAAGCTGATTTAAAACAACAACAAAAAAAACTTGCAGGGATCAAATAACTTTTCTTTTCTGAACAGGAAACTTATGCCTCCTTTAACCTTGATAACATAGGATGAATATCAGTCTCAAATACCTGATTTGTGGGGTTTCTACAGAGAAAACATTAGCTACATTAGTGGCCAATAGTGGTTAGTCAACCACATCTGTTTTCTAAGTGGTGGAAGAAAATGAAATGAAAACCAGAATGAACAGAAGAGGGGGCTAATATATCTGAGTACATTGAATGTGACACTTTCCCCTCTCTTATCCACTTGTCAGAATCAGACTGTAGTGTACTGAGCAAGAAGAGGAAATTAAGGATGATTCTGCACTTACTTTGTTTTTTTCCGTTGTCTATCCTGCTGAATTCAGATCGATTTGAACCCGGGTCTTCCTCCTTCCTCTCCTCCCGAATTGAAACAGAAAGCCTTCTGCACTTCATTGGGGAAGCTTGGGGGGGGGGGAGTGGTGGTCACAAAGCTACTTTGTTTATTTTTCTTTTTCTAAATTAGCAAGGGGGGAGGGGTCGGGTAAAGTCCAGCCGTCATTAGTACTTTATTTCTTCTCTTTTGATTCCCGAGCCAGCAGCAGCCTCTCAGAGAATGAGGCAAATCTCTCTTAGAGAAGTATGGGCTTCTGAAGCACAGTCACTTTAAAACAGGGAGGGAAGCCTTGCAACCAGGAACCAGGAAGTCTTTGAACTGATGCCCTGGCCAATCAGGGAAGACTGCTTTGCTATGTCAGTGTTACAGGCATGGAGTAGGAAGTTAATCCGCAAAAAGCAGAAATTTACACTTATACTGGTGACAGTTTTTCAAATATGGCAGCTTATATCTGCTCTTGGATATTGCGGGGGAAAGGTAGGGTCACCGCGGATCAATCAAGCATGTTGCAGAGTGGTTGCTGATTTTTCTTTTGCCAGTTATGAGTTGATTAAGTTCCTGTTACAATAAACATTTGCTATTACCACAGTGGTGTCTGCAATACTTGACACAGACTATCTCAGGAGTGGAAGAAGATGGGAGTAGCAAGATACGTTCTGCCAGAATTCAAGGTAGCATGTATCTCCAGGTTTTAAGGAAAGTTGACAGAGGCCGATTCTGCATGGGTGGAAAAGGCCAAGAGAGCGCTCATGTGGAAGCGGGGCTATTCCCCACTTCCACATGATGCAGCTGCTGGGGCAAGCTTCACTGCACCACAGGGCAGATCAGGGCAATATTTTTTTATTTTTCCTGCAAAATAACACACCCACAGCCCCCCGCCCCGTGTGGTGGTACCTATCTGTTGCTGCTGTTTCTCAGGAAGACACATTTCAGTGGAGCGCCAGATGTCCTGCGGGGGGACATTTCAGTGCTGGAGCAGATCCGGCACTGAAATGTGTCCCCTGTGGACATATTCCACCACCGTGCACAATCGGCCAGAGAGAGGAGAGAATGGAACTACAGTCTCTGGAGGAAGGAGAAAAGAAGAGCTGGTTTTTTATGTGTAGGGGGATGATCACAGGAGTGAGGCAGAGCTGGATCTATCCTTAAACTTAGCAAACTACTGTTAAGGCCTCAGATTAAATTTTAATAATACCCCCAAGTCACCAAATTACATGTTTTGTAAGGATATGGCACTTGACATAGTTGACATAGTTTAGGGCCTTAGAGTGTCTTAATCTGGCCCTGGAATGGGGACAGTTGTCAGGGTTATGTTGGGTCAAGAGAATTAGTTGCGTGAATTGTTTTCACTTCTGGACTTTAGGATTAAGAATTTAAGATGCCATCAACATATAAAGTCCTTTATCCCTTCTTTTCACCCAAAATAGAAGTGCTTGCACTGCGGAGGTTGCAAACCCTGTCAAATATATTTTTTTTACTAGAACTATGGTTTGTAGGATAAATGGTATGTTAGGTTTGGCTGTTACCTAGTGCTTCTTGCTCCCAAGGGGAATGGCCGGCCTTTTTATTGGTAGTAGGTGCAAGTTCTACAAGCTAAGGATGAAGGTGAAACATCACATTGTTGGCTAGAATTAGATAAGAAGGAACACGTGTGAACAATGTGGAGTTTTTTCTGGGGGGGAGCTAACCATGTAAAATGGCTCCTTTAAACAATGCTAGCATATTCTAAAGATATTCAGACCATTGGAGTAAACCTGCTAACCAAGGTGGATGTTGCACTACCTTGGCAGATGCTATCAAGAAAGACTTCACAGTATTTGTTGGTAGAATTTAAATATATGAAGGTGCAGAGCACCGGCTGCTTAAAGAATAATTAGTTTTATTCAGATTAGTAACAATTTTGTAAAGACAGACACACAGAGTCCTAACTGTCCAGCTGTTGTTCTTCATGTGAAAGCAAACAGGGAGGAAGTGTGCTCAAAGGAGCAGGAAATTTCCAGTGGAGCCAATCAGGACTTATTGAACAAGAGGAGACAGAAAAGGAGGAAGAGTTTGTGTAACAGCCAGATCAGACTTAAGCTACTCTAGCTAAACCCAGAGCAAGGAGAAGATGTGGATAAGAAAAAAATGAAATAGCAAACAGGACAACTGTGGGTTGGTACAGAACTGGGGTGAACGTAAATTAAAACAGCTAAAAGTAGCCACTTCCTCAAATGCAGCAACACCTACTATTGCAGCCCAATGTTGGAGTGAGTGACACACAAGCTGGCCATTAATGATAAGGGAAGTACTCTTTCAATTAGATTTCTTTTTCTCTTCTTTTGACTGCAACCTGAATTTAAACTGGACCTATCTGAATAAATGTAAGTTTACCTCTTTTGCAGTATGCTTCTTGGGAGATTTATTTATTGCACCCAGTGTCATGCTTCTATGACTGGGCAAACTTTGCTATGTTAACCAAAAATCCCAGTACAAAGTTCGTTGTATTTTGTGCTCTGCAGAAAGATACAACCCATCTTTTTTCAAAGGGCCAAACATCATATCTACATAGCTGCATGACTCAGTGGCTCATACTTTAAGAAGCTGAAAAGATTTAGCCTTAGTCCTTGATCTTCATTGCTTTCACTGCATTATTTTGAAGCCACAACAGTCCCATTCAGTTCACATTCCACATGTGTAGCACCATTTTGTCCATGCTGGTCATTATACCTGGCTATAGACTGAATCTTTAAATCACCTCAGATTTCAATTTCTTGATTTTTTTTGAAGGAAAAAAAAAACCAATCTGATCACCAAGCAGTTGATCCATGAAAAAGGGTGTTCAGTTCCATTTTTTTATGATGGATAAATTATAAGAATGCATTATTGCATTTATTCTAAAAGAGTTACTTTGCAGGTTTATGTTAGCTGTCTGCCTTGTTAGCTGTCCTGTGAGTTAAGGTATTGACTTTTAAATTATCTTGTGAGTTAAACTGCAGATGGCAAAGGTATAACTTCTTAATTTTAGGGAAACTAGGTGTATTCACATTCTGTATTGGTGCTTTCCTACCTAGGCTACTGACATCATAGTCCCAGTGAATTTGCTGTCACACAAACCATAATTTTGCAGGCTGATGCAGAACCTTCCTAGCCTGAAGGTCTCATTTTATGAGTAGAAGAAGAAGAAGAAGTTGGTTCTTATATGCTGTTTTTCTCTACCTGAAGGAGTCTCAAAGTGGCTTATAGTCGCCTTCCCTTTCCTCTCCCCACAACAGACATCCTGTGTGGTAGGTGAGGCTGAGAGAGCCTTGATATTTCTGCTCGGTCAAAACAGCTTTATCAGTGCTGTGGTGAGCCCAAGGCCACCCAGCTGGTTGCATGTGGGGGAGTACAGAATTGAACCCGGCTCACCAGAAAGTCTGCACTCTTAACCACTACACCAAGCTGGCTCTCCAGTATGAGTATAATGGACAATCTGGGAAGGTGGTAGTAAAGCAGTATAGCTGTTTGTGCTGATCCTCTGAAAGCAGAAATCCAGATATGAATCAAAACATATATATTATTAATGAAGAACAAATATACTGACCTTATGATTTTGGACCTCAGTGAGGGGTGGGGAATGCAGGAGGAAGAATATGCATCATTACAGGATTTTTCTCAACTACTTTTTAAAGTATCCCGATGGATGCTGGTACTTTTATTATCAACTACTTTCATCTGTATTGCTAACTCTTTTTAATCTGAACATACGGAAGGTGAGCTCTGCATGAGGACACACCAGCAGTTGAAGCACAGCCACCACCCAGTTCTTGTATTTAATGTTATCCATTCTTGGCCTCCTTGTTTGCTTTCCATGATATGTTTTATCATGGAACTGGGATATGCGGTGCCAGTGTTCTGTATATTCTTTCCCAGTACAAGCAACTAGAAGTCTCGTCTAAATTTCTTCCATGAATATATCATTGTTGATCTTTCTCCTTTGTGTAGTCTGTTGTCAGGGGTACATGCTGGCTGATGTCATGTTTCCTGATCTCATAACCATTGTTAAGAGATTGGGAACATCACTTAAGGTCACACATTCCTCCCCTTTCATCTCCCTTTTCCCCCTCCGGTTTATGTGCTCATTTAATCTCATGGTTATGCCCTCTCCCTTTTCAGTGCTAACGATGCGAATCTACACTGTTGACCATAAATAGCTTTGAATCAGATTCTTCAATTTAAAGTCTGGAACATTCTCCTAACCCTCATCTGCTCTGACTGGGAGTGGATCCTCAGGGACTCAAGCAGAGATCACTTCTAGCATTTGTTCCTAAAATGCCTTTACATGGGAAAGTCCAAGGAATGAACTTGAGAAGTTCAACATAAGAAGCATCCGTTCATCCACTGAGCCTCTCTGTACTGTCACATCCAACCATCACCAGCAAGTTGGAAAAGAAATTATATGAATTATTTATGACTGTTAATTCTCAAGTAGTGATAAGTTCCAGGGAAGGAATAGGAGAGAGAGAGAGAGAGAGAGAGAGAGAGAGAGAGAGAGAGATTTTGCTTCCTGCTTCCCGAGGTGCTTAATTATATCTTCCCCCCCCCCATCTGCCATGAGGATTTTCAGTCAGATGTGCCTCGCAGGGTCTATGCTTGGAACTCAATTCCCTAGTGTGTGGAGTCCCAATTTGGATCAGGACTGTGGTGTGTATACATGGGGGAAGGAGGTAGGGTTAGCAACTTGCCAGTGTCTTGGAGGGGGTAAGGATCTCCCAGAATTACATCCACTTTCCACACAGGGAGATCAGTACCCCTGAAGAAAAGGGCTGCTAGTATGCCATTCTATCCTGTTGTTGTCCCTCCTGTAATTTATTTGAAACATTAAGGGTTAACTGTGCTGCAATATAGCCACCATATATATATATATATATATATATATATATATATATATATATATATATATATATATATATATATATATATACACACACATACACACAGGGTTAACTGTGCTGCATAGTTGTTCCTGCATGCAGGAAATTTGGCCAGGAAACTAGAGTATATAAGCAGTAAGCTTATATTGTTCATTGATGGTTGTGGAGTTGGTTGGAAGCATTATTAAAAATTCTTGTTCTGCTGCACTGCGTGGCTCGTTCTTCAAACATATTACCTCCCTTTTCCAAGCTTCATCTTCTCCAGACTCCACTCCAAATCTCCAAGACTTTTCCGACCTAGAATAGCAACCCTGCATCTTGTATGCTACTGTGCTCCATAAATTTGCCACTTATGAAGGATTAATATTTTCATACTAAAAAGCTGTATATGAGTGGTTTTCCATGGTACATGTATTTTACAAATTATTTCGTTTTGCAAACCAAACAAAACGTAAAGAGCTAAATGAAACCAGAAATGTTAAGGTCCTTCAGCATATGTGTCAAATACTTCCTGCCTCAAATGCCATACACATGTACTAATACACACATAGAGATTAGTTGTTCTACATAACCTTTGGTCCTACTACTAAGAAATCTGAGTTGGAGTACTGCTTTTTCACCTGTGCTCCTAGGCTGTGACCTTATTGTAATGCAAGTAGTTATCATCTGCTTTTGCTAAGAAAACCACAGGGTTTCCTTTTACTGTGAGTTTGTAGGAAATGTCTTTGAATTCTTAGAAGAAAAAACTGTCTATACAGCCTTGACATCAGAGGTTTCTATGGTGGGAAATTGTTTATGGCCCATAATTTGACAGAAGGCCCACTGCCAACCAGAGACACTTGGTATTTCCCACCTTTTGCTTTGAGTTTACTGAGAGAGACAGTGCCAGTGAGAAATGTAAGTAACTTTAATCCCTGGGCTATCTGGAAATAACAGGTTGCTTTTCACTATCTTTGTATTTTCCACACTGTTCTTGTGGTAATAATCCATAGGTTAGAGATCTATATTTTCTGTGCAATCATAGGAAGTAGTGAGGCTATGTTAAGGCTGTTGGTTGATGAAGTATAATGAACTTATACTGTTATTGTTGTTGTTAGGTGCGAAGTCGTATCCGACCCATCGCGAACCCATGGACAATGATCCTCCAGGCCTTCCTGTCCTCTACCATTCCCCGGAGTCCATTTAAGTTTGCACCTACTGCTTCAGTTACTCCATCCAGCCACCTCACTCTCTGTCGTCCCCTTCTTCTTTTGCCCTCAATCACTCCCAGCATTAGGCTCTTCTCCAGGGAGTCCTTCCTTTTCATTAGGTGGCCAAAGTATTTGAGTTTCATCTTCAGGATCTGGCCTTCTAAGGAGCAGTCCGGGCTGATCTCCTCTAGGACTGACCGGTTTGTTCGCCTTGCAGTACAAGGGACTCGCAAGAGTCTTCTCCAGCACCAGAATTCAAAAGCCTCAATTCTTTGATGCTCGGCCTTCTTTATGGTTCAACTTTCACAGCCATACATTGCAACTGGGAATACCATAGCCTTGATTAAACGCACTTTTGTTGGCAGGGTGATATCTCTGCTTTTTAGGATGCTGTCTAAATTTGCCATAATTTTCCTCTCCAGGAGCAAGCGTCTTTTAATTTCTTTGCTGCAGTCCCCATCTGCAGTGATCTTGAAGCCCAGGAAAATAAAATCTGTCACTATCTCCATTTCTTCCCCATCTATTTGCCAGGAATTGAGAGGGCCAGATGCCGTGATCTTTGTTTTCTTGATGTTGAGTTTCAAGCCAACTTTTGCACTCTCTTCCTTCACCCGCATCAACAGGCTCTTTAGTTCCTCTTCACTTTCTGCCATTAGAGTGGTATCATCTGCATATCTGAGGTTGTTGATATTTCTCCCTGCAATCTTGATCCCAATTTGTGACTCCTCTAATCCCGCCTTTCACATGATGTGCTCTGCGTACAAGTTAAATAGGCAAGGCGACAGTATATAGCCTTGCCGAACTCCTTTCTCAATTTTGAACCAATCAGTGATTCCATGTTCAGTTCTCACTGTTGCTTCTTGACCTGCATATAAGTTTCTCAAGAGACAAAAAAGATGCTCTGGTATTCCCATCTCTTTAAGAACTTGCCACAATTTGTTGTGCTCCACACAATCAAAGGCTTTAGCATAGTCAATGAAGCAGAAGTAGATGTTCTTATGGAACTCCCTAGCTTTCTCCATGATCCAGCGTATGTTGGTAATTTGGTCTCTAGTTCCTCTGCTTCTTCGAAATCCTGCCTGTACTTGTGGAAGTTCTCGGTCCACATATTGCTGGAGCCTAGCTTGTATGATTTTGAGCATAACTTTGCTAGCATGAGAAATGAGTGCAATGGTGCGGTAGTTTGAACATTCTTTGGCATTGCCCTTCTTTGGGATTGGAATGTAAACTGACCTTTTCCAATCCTGTGGCCATTGTTGAGTTTTCCAAATTTGCTGGCATATTGAGTGTAGCACTTTTACTGCATCGTCTTTTAAGATTTTGAATAGTTCAACTGGAATGCTGTCACCACCACTAGCTTTATTGTTGCTCAGACTTCCTAAGGCCCATTTGAATTCACATTCCAGGATGTCTGGCTCCAGATCAGTAACTACCCCATTGTGGTTATCAGGGATGTTAAGCTCACTCTTGTATAGTTCTTCTGTATAATTTTGCCACTTTTTAAAAATCTCTTATACTACTCATGTTTAATCTCTTATACTACTCGTGTTAATTCAATTATACACTTTTGCTAATTATTACATTTTAGTTTTTGAAACTTAGCAAACAGACTTGGAATAAATATCTCAGCACTGTGTAGTGACTCCAAATGGAGATGTACTATTTAAATGTGGAACTGTGATCTCTCTCAAACACACATACATATATTCACTCTGAAGAAAACCATCCGTATCTCCTAATTAAAAAGTGTTAAGACTACTGAGAAACAGATAAAATTATTTCACAGATGGGATCTGGCCTTCAACAATGAGCTTATAATTTATAGAGGTTTTCACTCTGCATTTCTTGGTGGCTCCCAAAAGAGAATGCATGTCCGAACATGACTGGGAACCCAATGATAATGTTGTAGCAATATATCTCCAAAGATTACATTCTCAAATATCTCTGTTTGCACAGCATTTAAACACAGTAAGCTCATGTTCACAGTTTTGTTACAAATCAGTGAATACCAACACTATTACATCAAACTGCAAAGAGGCACATAATAATTTGAGATTTCCAGGTCTGTCTGTGTGACCTAGGGTTGACATCCCTGTTTTGGTAAATCTCTGGAGATGGAGGCTGAGGAAGGCAGAATTTGGAGAGGGAGCTAAAGTGGTCACTCCATAGTCTATCCTTTGAACTTGCCATTTCTTTCAGGGGAACTAATCTATGTTGGCTGGAAATGGATAGTAATTTGAGGAGATGTCCAGCCACCACCTGGAACTTGGCAACCTTAGTACAGCCAGTTCATATTTGCTACAATGAGTAATGGGTTGAATAAGACTTTCAAAACGATCTGTTATGCATCGTTTAATAGGTCCTGGTTTACTTTCACTTCCAGTCGTATGTAACATGACTTGAATAGTAGTAAGAAGTCATTAGACCAAAGTGGAAAATATGTAATTTGTCCGCTGCTTATCAAAGAGATTCTAATTCCTCTCTGATCCTTATCATTCACTCCCTCTGGAGTATAGCGTGTGTCAGCTTTCAAATTGGCAGGATAATTGCTAACATCAGAAATGGAGAAACAGAACAACTGAAATGTATACGTGTTAAATTTCTCTCATAGGAGATGAGGCAGAAATAAACACTGAAACGTTTGCTGTGTGTGGACGGATACTCTGGACCAGTGTTGAGAAAGTTGCTGATGATTATAACAGGTTCATGTAGATTTAACTGAATATGTGCATGGCTCAGCTTATTGTTCATTGTTTATTGTATTGTATTTACAGTGCAGTTTACACGAAACAACAAAATAGTACAGGTAACATAATTCAAGTAACAGTAAGGTGATAACAATAACATTTACATAATAACAATAACAACAATAACAATAACAACAATAACATTACAGGAAGGTGAAATTTCAAGAGCCTTAGCTCAACTCGTACTGAGACCCAGGGGTTGGGTGGATTTGTTAACAGTCATGGTAGGAGGGGAGGGCTTGGGGGCCAATTGGAAGCGATGGACAGGTCAACCTCAACCAAATGCCTGGTGGAGGAGCTCCCTTTTGCAGGCCCTGTGGAACTGCTTTAGATCTGTGAGAAACCTTATGAAATTTGTTTATGTTGATTGAAGTTATCCTAATTGTTTCTTCATTACTACAAAGAAGTTCACAAAGAAATGCAGAAATGTAATGTAGAGCAAAAAAAGAAAAATATATAATACAAGCCCCCAAAATATGTGGTATCAAGAGCGGAACTTTGTGCTCAGATTGGCACAAACTGCTGGAAATGTCAATTTAGAATGTAAATAATGACAATTTTCTTCATATAGTTATATCGACAGTGGATGGATTTAGGATTGGTTAGATTAGTTAAATGAAGATATTGGCCTTCATAGAATCATAGAATAATAGAGTTGGAAGGTACCTCCTGGGTCATCTAGTCCAACCCCCTGCAGTATGCGGGACACTAAAAACCCTATTGCTCATCCACTGTAACCCAGAACAAAATGAGGAGGGTATCCTGTTTTATGCCACCTTCTTGAACCTTCACAGAATCAGCCTCTCTCTTAGATGGCTATCCAGCCTCTGTTTAAAAATCTTCAAAGATGGAGAAGCCACCACCTCCCGAGGAAGCCTGTTCCACTGAGAAACCGCTCTGTCAGGAACTTCTTCCGGATGTTTAGACGGAATTTCTTTTGCATTATTTTCATCCTATTGGTTCTGGTCCGTCCCTCTGGGGCAAGAGAGAACAACTCTGCTCTATACTCTATATCGTACCCTTTTAAATACTTGAAGATGGTTATCAGATTCCCCCTCAGTCATCTCCTCTCCAAGCTAAATAGACTAAGCTCCCCCAACTTTTCCTCATAGGTCTTGGTCTCCAAACCCCTCACTATCTTTGTTGCTCCCTCTGGGAAAAGATCGGGAGAGCCATCCTGAGGCAAAAAATCCCAGGGGAAAGCATGATATAATGGGAGGGTGAGTCCTCCGTGCGGAAACAGTCTCTGTGTGCAAGATCAGTTCATTTTTGTTTTGTTCCCCCTTCTTATTGGTTGTTTCTTCTTATTGGCTGCTCTCATTCACATAAAAGGATTTTTCCATCAGAGGAGGAGTAGTGGTAGGCATCTGGCCTTTCCTTATGTTAGTGTGTGGTTCTAGTCTCTCTATAGGAACTCCTTCCCAGAAGGTGAGAGAGAGAGATTCCATTTGACTCTGCCTCCTTAGGCAGCCATTTTGGGTTTGGCTCCATTTTTGTTTTGATGTGGTGAGCACCACCTCTGCTTAAAATTCCAAAGGTGCCCTTGGGCTCAAAAAGGTTGTAGACCACAGGTCTAGAGTGGTGCAATATCATACTTTAGGCATGTTATAGCAGATATCTAGAAAGGGTTCACCGCTGCCTGTTGTACCTGTTTTGCTACAACAGAACCGAAGTACTGCAAAATAACTCAAGCAGCCATGTGTTATTTTATGTGCAAGCTCCTTGAAAAAAACATTTAGCATTGTGATTCTTAGCTTCAGTGATTGTTTATTTTGAAAGCATTATGAGACTTGTGTATTAAAAAAAAGAAAAAGACATTTTACCTCAGGATTGTGCAAAAAAGTCTATTGATTTTTTTTTAAATCTTGCAACTTAAGAAAGCACATAAATGAACAACCATGTTGCACTGTGTGCTGATTTTACACTTAGTACATCTGTAATAGATTATTATTGCTCCCATTATCAGGCTGGACTTCGTTTTTGTGAAATGATGTAGAAATAAGGGAATTTCTACACATTGGTAGAAATAGTGTAACACCCGCAGAATGGCAAAGTGCAATGGTATATCGCACCAAGGCCCTCCTCACCTTACATACATATCTTTATTATGGTCATAGACCAGCAAAATCAAAACAATTTCACAGTTACACCAATAATATGGCAAAAACATGGTTTTACTCATATAATAGCATTATATTGAACACTATGAGTCTGCTAAAATACAAATTAAAACTAAATGGAAATATAGGTAATTGTTCTAATTGCTCTCAGGGTCAGTTAAATTTTAGTCAACTTCCGCTGCATTTTCATGGCTGCAGCACAAAACCTGGCGACACTATATGTGATGGTTTCTCTTCAGATCGCATAAATCTTTCCCCTCCTCACATTAAAGCTGTCTCGGCTCCCCCCCCCCCATCTTTTAGTGCATCTTACCCTCCTCATGTACTGCTGAGAAAGGCAAAATAGAGAGTAATGTGCTGTATACGCATTACGCTTTGGCCTGTCAGTCACTCCAGGCAACCAATCCCCTTTTGCCATATGTTGATGCAGTTTAAAGGTCTCATGAAGAGTGCTAATTTTTAAAATTGTACTTATTTGTTGAAATGCATATTCATGGCATCATAGATACATAGTGCTTTTTGAACCAAGTTCACCAATCCACATGTTTTCAGTTGTTGACCAGATGCCTCGATGATCTCACCCCCTAGCCCACATGGCACACCTGTATAAATCCCCTGGGTAAACATACCTTTCAGCCGCTTCTCTTCGTCTGCCTGGTATGAGTGTCCATTTTATTTCAACCTCAAAATGGAGAATCTCCTACTTGCGTTGCTGGCTCAGATCTCAGGGCAGCAAAGCAAAGGTGGTTTTCCGAGGTGTGTTTTCCCAAGCAGATGTTGGGGGACAAGAAAACCATGGACTGGTGGGATAGTTTTGTACTGGACATCTGGAGTGATGATGAATGGATTCTAAACTTCAGGATGACCAAGGAACCTTAAATGAAATCGTCTCTGTCTTCAAGGGAGGCTGGAGCACCAGGCTACCTGCATGCCTGTCGAGGAGAGAGTTGCTGCTGCCCTCTGGTACCTTGCCAGCCCTACTTATTACAGAATTGTATCTCAGAAGTCTGGGCTGGGGATGTCCACTGTCATGGAGATCATGCTAGAGTTATGCTTCACCATGGAGGCAGAGCTTTACAGCAAGGTGGTGTGCCTGGGAGACGAGATTAGAAAGGTAGGTAATCATAAGTCTACCCTTTAAATAGTATTTTCCCCTATGAAGACACAAATAAATGAATACGCATTTCTGTGCCAACATACCTGGGGACATGCCAGGACAGTGGCCAAACTACTTTGCTGGGTGATATAAAACTGATACTATTTTCTTTTGTCTATTTCTTCACTACAGAGTATGGACAAGTTTGGAATGCTGGAGTTTCCACATTGATTTTCCGCGGTGGATGTTTGCCACATCCCAGTAAGAACACCCAAAAGTAGCACCAAGGAGTTTGGAAACAGGAAGGATTTCTGCTCTATGCTTCTGTATGGAACCGTGGACCACAGTGGACACTTCATTGATGCAGAGGTCAGCTGGAGTGGAAGGAGACACGAGCCTGACTGTGACCACTGAGGGCGTCCAGGTTCTGCCTCTGCCATACCCCCTTAGAAGGTGGCTCATGACACCTTACAAATGGCCACACACCAAAAGGCAGAGCTACTACAACCTGAGGCACTCCCGTGCCAGAAACATGGTGGAGAGAGCTTTTGGGAGGCTGAAAGGATGATGGAGGTATTTGACTGCCTGGCTGCCTGGACAATGTTATCCCTCTTGTCATTGCCTGTGTCATCCTTCACAATATATGTGAGGAGAAGGAGCACGAGATCACATTGTCCCTGGAAGAGCAAGAAGAAATGGTGGTTGATGAGGAGCCACCCATCATAGACCAGAATAGAAGGAGAAGCAATAATGGGGGGATTAGAGTTGGGGAAACAATAGCAAAGTTCCTGTACAGTCACTGGGTTAGCAGGTGACAGGTCTCCTTTGTACTTTCTGTCAAGTTTAAATAAAGTTTGCACGGTTCATTTAAAGGTACAGATTATCTTGTCTTGCGTTGTTTCTTGGCTTAATGGGAGGTTGCTGCCACAGCCTATACTGTAGTCAACCCCTGTAGTCCCTTGTGGGCAACAGTGATAGCCCTGTAATTTAAATATTACGTTCTACTGGCCAACTACTTTGATATATTTTTAAAATATGCTGGGAGGGGCATTTATTCACTGATCTACTGGAAAACTGCCATTCTCCAACATGCCCGCACCACAAAGGGAGCCTTCTGGCAGCGGGGAGAAATTGAGGCTCTCCTGGAGCTGGTGTGGGCTTCCAAAAGCCTGACCAAACTTATGGCCAGCATCCATATGCACACCAGGCGTGCATATGTGGTGCTGGCCAGGAAGCTTGCAGAACGGGGCTTCCACCACACCTGGGAGCAGGTGCAGACCAAATTCAAAAAGTTAAAATTAGACTTTTTGAACAGCCTGGAGGCTTGGGGGGGGGGAGAGAACCCAGAGAGAGTGGGTGGACTGCCTTCCACTCCCAGATGATGGACATCTGGAAGGCTGCACGGTGTCCAGCATTAGAGCAACACAGGTATCTATGTAAGTACCTCCATTTAGAGTGGGTTACCTAGTGGGTGGCATTCTCCCAACCCCAAAAAAAATCCCAAAGTAATATTTCTAGACACGCATTTACCCAGAAGCAAATTCTTATTGCACCAAAGTTCCACCCATGGAAAAAATGGTTTGTGGGTCCTGGGAGTGAGTGCTACAAGCATAGTTTAAAATTATTGGTTGAACTGTGGGTTTAGTTCTCTACACATTTAGTTGAAAAGGAAAAGCATTCTGTGCAAGACATGTGGTTGAGACTTGTCAAGGTTCAGATCATGGTCACATAGGAACATGACTCTCTGAAAGTCACCCACAGATTTTTCCCTTGGTAGTCTAAAAAGCCTGACAGCCATCTAAAGGCAAGGGCTTTTCCAGTTAGACACACACTCCTTGTGTGCTGCACACCAAGATCCTTACACGATGCATGTAGCTGTAGGTTCTTTTGATGGCCACATGAACCAACAGCCCTTTTCCCTCTTTCCCCTTTTTCATGCTGCTCCCCAACTCTTTAGCAACACAGGCACCAGGAAGACTGGTAGGGCCACAGGTCCAAATGCCATTGGTCCCCAGCATGCAAGGAGAATGCCTGAAGGACACTGAGGAGGAGGAGGAGGGACCTTCCACTTCTAGTGCAGCCAGAGGTATGTTTCTATATTAAACTTACTTTGGGGGACATGGCACTGATTGGCATGATCCATCAATAAGTCTAGATGCTCTACCTTGTTCTAACTCCCACCCTTTTCACCCATAGTTTAGCACGACTCCATGTAGAAGGGCTGGAGGACATCATGGCTTCACTGGCATCCTTGCAGGAGAGCAACATCACAGTTAGTAAGTACTACCCATGTGAGATGGGATGGGCAGTTTTTGTCCCTGGCTTGCACATGTTACGTTAAGGAGTCCAATGCTACCAGCACACTAATATGTCTTCTCTTTTACACAGTGCGAGCGCCGACTTGGAGAAGGAAGAGGGGGGGTAACGATACGCTGCTAGGACAGGGAGACGATGAGGGAAATGTTGGAGGCTATGGATGGAGAAAGGAGGAGGGAGAGGGAGGGGGGAGATGAAATGTAAATAGTTGTTTGTTGGGTGCAGGGTGGGGTGGGTTCTTAGTAAAAGTTTCGCTGTTTGTTTTGTGGGGTTTGATGTTTTTTGTGGTAAGGGTGGGATGGAGAGCGGCTTTGAGGGAGGGGGAAAGGGAGGGTGTTCAGACTGTACAATTGTTTCTTTGTTCCTGCAATTTAAAAGAAATATTTAATTTACCTTTCCAGTGTCATTTATTAAAAATGAATAGACTCCCGTCCACAATGATTACCAAAATCCTTATCACTTCCCTGGTTGTGATATCCCCTTTTCTTATTGCACCACAAAATCCCACTCCTGCAACTGCTGTTAGGGAGTATATGTGTCCCTGGGTTTTATTATTCTTTTTCTTATGACCAGGCATCTGGTCTGGGTTGCCTGGCTAGTTCCAGCAGTGGAGGGGGGGGGCTGGGGTAGAGGCATGTGTGTCTGTCGTAGTGTTGGGGGCTGCTGGGCATGGTTTTCCCATTCCCCGGCCTCCATGAATGCCCCGCAGGGGGGGGGGTAGGAAACACATTGAGGGTCACCATCCTGGCTTGGCTGCAGTGGTAGAGTGAGACCTTGCAATGGATGGTCCCTCGTCAGGATCATTCAGCCGGTGCTGTTTGCTCTCCTCTGTCGCCCGCTTCCACTTAGTAAGCTTGCCATCACCCTCCCCATGGATGCCCCTTTGGATTTCAAAATAAGGGCATGTTACCGGAGCAGCTCATGAGACCTCGTTGTGTGCCATGCAGCAGAAATATTCTGCCCACATGGTTTTGGTTTTGGTCTTGGAGTGGCACTGCAGCCCAGTTCTGTTGTGGCCCAGAGCCTGCATTCGCATGGCCATCTCTTCGAACACCTCCCTGTTCCTGTGGGAGATGTTCAGGGCATTTTGGAACTTCTCCTCTGTGAACATTGTGAGGAGGTCTCTGACCTCTGTGTCCCTCTAAGTTGGTCCCCTGCCACAACTGCTGCAAGGATTGCTGAGAGCTGCCCTCCATCTAGTCCTAAACTCACTCCTAAGGCAGAAAATGGCCATTCAAGGATCCGCCAAGTTTTTCTTGCTTCCTGCCTCACTCTGCCCATGGGAAATCTCTACTCCTGATTGGCTCAGGAGCATGGCTGACCATGTAGATTGGCGTTATGGGATCATGCGTCCACTTGAATTCTTTCAGGGAAAACATTCCCGTTGTCCATGGAGCACACAGTCGCCACCATTTCCTTAGCTAGCGTGTAAATGAACATGCGTTCATGAATAGTTTTATTTTTAAAATTTTAGATGGCGTGTAAGCCTCCCTGAAATGGTCAAGATGCATGGTTACAGGGAAGATCCAACATGAGCCTTGCTTCTGTCACATATTGCCATTTGAGGAAAGCTAAGCAATCACACTTTGTCGCAAAAAAGAAGTTTGTTTTTTGTTTTTACATAGACCACTAAAAATGGTTCCTTGAAAATATTCAGTTTAATTTAAATTGTTCATGATTTGGGGGACAATGAAAAATTCAAGACGAACACTAATGGCACATCGCTGTATAATGTGTGCTTTTGTGTATTTCTGACATCACCTACACGCTTGTCCGGCTATTCGTTGCTCCAGACATGTCACCATTTTTAAAAAGAAAGAAATTCCCATCTCTGGGAAAAGGGGAAAAAGTGCAAAGGTGGGACGGAGCAGAGGTGACTATGGCGTGTTTGAGCCACTATACGTTCCTTCTGCTGGTTTCCTGCTGGTTGTCCGCCAGTGGATCATGCTTTTTTAGCTGGTGAATCTACTTTCCACAATTCCTGAAGTAGTGCTATTCATAGCTCCTGGATGCATGCATAGGTACATGTTAAGAAGGAATGGGGACCAGGGCTTTTAGACACACCTTCACAGTTTTCACTCTATTTATGATGTACTAGGTCTGAGGTCTTTTTTTTTTCCTGATGGGAAATATTGTGGCAATTTAAGAGCTGCATGTTGGACAGAAGCTCAACAGAACAGAAATTGAGTCCAATAGCACCTTTAAGACCAACAAAGATTTATTCAAGGTGTGAGCTTTTGTTCTGCTACTTCAGACCAACACGGCCTCCCACTAGAAACTCAGCAGGTAACACATCAATGCATGTCTGGGAGGTGTAACCACACACCATGCACCAGATGCCCCCATTTGCAGCTGCATTTCTTGTGATCTCTCAAGCTCCTGGTCTTCCAAGCTGGTCTTCCAGGTGCTCTGTTAGCGCTAACCCCTTTCCTTTGTCTATGCAAAAATACTTCTTCAAAGAATGAGGGAAAATAAGGTCTATATTTGGGGGGCCCAGCTGAGCAATGAGACTTTAAAGAAGACATATCACTGATCTTGCTCTTGGCCAGGCTCTGTCTATATTTATATGGCAAACTTTTAAGCAAATCCAGTTACTGCTGGGACCTACCTCATGATTTTATGGATGTCTGCCTTTGGAGTACAGCACCATATAGCAAAGATCATTTCTTAAATTTAATCCTATTCATAGCATCTGGGATCACTAGTAATTTATAATTTATTAACTAATATGTGGGGAGAATTAAAATTCTCATCTGAGCTTCCAGCTCTGTTGCCTCGTGACTTTTTTGATGTTCTTAGAGAGAAAATTTCAAACTGCGAAGCACAAAAATATCAATACCCTTCTCTGAAGCACTTTTGTGTAAATCCATGCAAGAACAGCTTTGCTTTTCCCGGCGTTCGGACAAAACATATGTGTTTCAGTTTCAGCTCTGTGACTCAGAGTAGGTTTTCCTCGGGGGGAAAATTAAAGTTTCTGCTCACTAAAGTGAATAGAGTTGAAATTTTTCTATAACCACCATAAATCTATTTGGTTGTACTGCCACTTACACAGATATCCTTTCCTCAATTCACATTTTTCTTCTTCATGGGACATGCTTTGAAAACCTCTCTCTGTCACTCTCACACATGCTTTGTTTTAATCGTTCTCTATTGGTGACTATTAATTATTGATGGTTGCATTGATTCAGCTGGCAGATTAACGGTTGATTTCAGTGGGAACCATTTTTTCATGCTTTAACATAGTTAATGAGCTTTGAACCATGAATGAGATTATATATGGGTTAGACTATAACAGAGATTTGTATGGTAAAGTCAGCAATTTTACAGGTGCAGAACAGCATGATAAATCAGTTGCAGGCATATATATGTTTGTTTATGAAACTGGTACAAAACTGTTTCAGGTGAGATTTATATCCAGCTCCAAGTACAAAGAGTGATCCTTGGACCATACTGTTTTGTTTTTGTTATGAGAGTAAAACTCAATGGACAGTTCAGAAAAAAGGAAACAGAATAGTTTTTTTGGGATTAGACTAAGAGGATTTTCACATTACCATTCTAAACCAGATGTTATTCATTGCTGGCCTGATTTTGAGAAAATAGGAGACATGGGTGAATTTCCTTTTGTTAATGAGCAGTCTAGGAAATATGGCCATTTCAAACAGTGCCACTTCCTCCTTCTCCTGCCCTTGTCCCCCTGTGATCTTCTTTGGAAGGTTTCTTTAACATTCTAGGCTGAGTGCTGGAGTACTAAACCAATATAGCAGGCATCTCAATAGTGCCGCTATAGCACATTTTTTAAAGGTCCGAAAGAACGCGTGTTGAAAAAGGGAAGGGGGAAAGCAGCTTTGTAGGACGTGTTATGGACATTTAAAGAGACTACAACAATTCGGAAGCTCAACAAAGGAGTAGAAAAAGGAAGAAAGCAGTTTATCTCAAAAGTGGCTTAACCATGTTTGCTAACCCGATGCAAATATGTTTGTATGAACAGGTAAATAAGTTCTGCTAGCAGCTGGTTACTAAAACAGGTCTGTCTGAAATGACAGGAAAAAATCCATTACCAACCAGTTACTAAAATGGAATGCAGAGGCCGTTTGAAAATGGCCACAAAAAGAGGGACGTCACACGTCGTTTCTCTCTCATAATTAGAAATCTTGCTTGTGTAAAGCTAGCATTTCAGCGTTTCTCTTCAATATGCCAGACTTTCATAGGCAAATGGGCAAAATTCTTGCATTTTGGTTTACATATTTTTTAAAATGTAGATATATTTAAATGTCAATGAATATGACATACCGTCCAGTCTTCTAAGCTTCTTATGCATCTGATTTATGTAGCAGTTTATTGTTTTGAGTTGCAGTGAAAAGTGAAAAGACAAAAACAAAAATGCTGATGCATACTTTATAGACTACTGTCAAACATTTCCTCAGCAGAATTGTTTCTGGGGGCAAAGCAGTTGGCCGTAGATTATTCTACTTCTATAAATGCTCAATAATGCACTTTCAACCCACATTCAATGCACTTTAGTGATTAGCAAGTGGATTTTGCTTTGTCATGTGGTAATATCCAGTAGAAAATTGCACTGAAAGTGGATTGAAAGTTCATAATTTAGCCTCAAATCTGGTGAGTAGCCGTGTGGGTCTGAAGCAGCAGAACAAAGTTTGAGTGCAGGGGTACCTTTGAGACCAACCAAGTTTTATTCAAGGTAGAAGCTTTGGTGTGCAAGCACATTTCGATACGATAAAACAGTTTCCTCAGCCATTACATAGATCCAGTCTCAGCTATAATTGCAGTTACTTGTGCAACCTGATTCTAACTAGCCCTTCCTGGCAACTATCCCACCCACCTATATGATTGAGGACATTCTGTTTCATTATATCTGAAAAAGTGTGCTTGTACACCAAAGCTTGAATAAACTTGGTCTTAAAGGTGCCACTGCTTTCAAAATTTAATCTTAGATCTGGAACTCATTTCTGTGGCCTTCCATAATACCAGATCTTCATGCAAACATAGCTTTCTCAGGACTATTTATTTGTTTATTTATTATATTTATATACCGCCCTTCCCCGGAGGCTCAGGGCGGTTTACATAAGAACAAAGAACAATACATTCTTCTTGCATTGTTTGCAAGACCAGTGAAGACCACTGAAATCCATTCAAAGCTTGGGAATTACCTGTGGCACTTTGACATGCCCATCGCGGTTCTTCTGACCACCATTCCCTAATGTTGCACCTAACCTATGTTTCAGGAAGACCATTGCCTGGTGAGGCTTGTAGATGGCAGCTGATTTTCCCCTCCCCTTAAAACAGCCACTGTGTGTGTATTTGGTGGGGGTGGCACAGAGGGCACACAGTAGCGATGTTGCTAGCACCAAAAAGTTCAAAAGTAACATTGTTATTTGTGGGAGGTGTCCATCTATCCACCCATTCGGAGCCAGTGTGATATCATGGTTGGACTAGGAAGATCCAGGTATTAATTCCCATTCTGCCATGGAAACCTGTTGGGTGACCTTGGGCCAGTCTCACCTTCTCAGCATAGCCAGCCTCACAGGGCTCTTGTGAGGATAAAATGGAGGAGAGAACAATGTAAGGTCCTTTGGTTGCCCATTGGGGGGAAAGGGAGGGCATACAAAGTGAACAAATTTAAATCTATCATTCTGGCAAATAAGTTTATAAAACAGGATACCCTCCTCATTTTGTTCTGGGTTTATCTCTAGGGCACTTCTGACTTCCATTTCAGTGACGCCTTTTGGTCAGTACAATACAGCATATATTAATATTTAAAAAGAGCTGTAGCTAAGGTGGTTTGAGTTCTTAAGGAGACAGAAACACATTACAACGTATGTCAGGAGATGCTGTTATAACATTGCCAACAACACCTTTGCCATGGCTTTGTTTAATTACTGCTGTTCTTTCCTCAGTTTATTCAGTGACCCAGAGACGTGTCAGTGGCGAGAGAGGCTTTGTTTCTTCTTGGAGAGATGCTCAAATGAAATCTCATTACCGGCTTGTTACACTGTGCATTTTAAGTGGCAAAATGGCTGAAATCATTACTCATTTTCACTGAGGCTGCCTTACAAATTATTCCAATAACGTGGTGTGCTTGTGGCTTGCAAATCCTGTACTTTCTCTTGATGTTAATGCGGGAGGGTTTTATTCTGTTAAGAGTTTGTACAACTGAAAATGTATTAATGTAATTTCATATCGAATAACAGACTGTCATTCCATGTAACTGGCCAAGCAATACGGGAAATCAGCCACAAATGTATGACATCCTGTAGGTTTATACTCCTGGATTAGGCATGGGTTTGTCTGCTTTCTTGACTATTACGCTGAACTACTGCAGGACAGTTGCTTCCAATAATTTAACTGCTCAGTAATACTTCTGAGTACTGAAGTACACAATGTGCCCCTCCCCTTCCCCCCCTTTTTACAGATGTTAAGCTTTGTCCTCCACAAAGACTGCAATGTGAGGTGCTTTACCTAAAAAATTATCTACCTTGAGAAAAACACATCTTAGAGCTTTTCAATAAACCAAGAGAAACTTTTCCTTAAAAGGAAGAAAGCTCAAATAATGTGGTCCTTTTGTTCTGGTTTCATGCATTTGCAAGAGGAAGCAAAGGCCTTCCCAAAGAGGATTATGAATGTTGTTCTTCCCTTCTTACAGGCCTCTGCTGTACTGTTCCCTCTTTATGAAAGATGTCTGGTCTCTGGAATAGTTGGTGGGAAGGGTTCTACTTTGACAGGAATTTTGACCTTGGTACTTTCTTCCTTTTTGTTACATGTGTCCGCCTGCATTAAGGCCAATCTTCTCTATGCCCCCTCCCCTTCTCCATTTCAGTCCTCTGAGTCTAATCCCTGTGTAACCTTCATGCCCTCCTTTGCATTTTTATCCTTCAAGGATCTTTTGCTGGATACAGCCTCCATTTATCTTAGTCTGCATGTACACACCTTAAGTGTTCTCTCTTCTCCTCCACCTGGTCTCAAAGGCTGTGACCTCAGGGCTGATTCATATGTGACATTTGTGAGGTAAAAATGCTTTCCCTGGAGACTTTACACAAGCTCAGTGTTTCATTTTTGCCCACGTAAACAAGAACAAAAGTAACTTTTCTTACTGGCACTGCTTTGGTCAAGGATTTTGAAGCCGCTGGTGGGAAGTACCACTTTGGCCCTTTCTTCCCACTACTTCCTAGTGGCAGGATGAGCTTACTTTCGCCTCTGCACACAAAGCAGTTACATGAGCTCAGAATGCACACCAGAGATCTCACACAGATAAAATGCTGGTGTTATAACCTCGTACAGAGCTACAATAATTCTGGGGAGATTTACAGAGGGTTTTTTTTTTTGCATCATATTTAAAGCAGGCCTTAGATACACTTATTTGGAAATAAACCCAGTGGGATTGAGGCATGACATATGCACATGCTAGAGTAAGATGGTAATGGGAGGGGCAGAGTGCAGAGTGGAGTGGATTACTTTTGGTGAAGGATTATATTTTTCAGTGTTCTGCTACATTAATAACTCCCTTGTAAATGGATAATGAACACAGCATGTGAATGTGAGGAACATTTCCCCCTTGATGTGCAAATGTTTATATTTGCATCAAGTACTATACGGGCAAACCTAAAATATATGACTACCCTCCCCCCCACCTGCTGTCTGAAGTGTAAATTGAAATGCTCTCCTGCTGGTTTTTGGGTATTTCTAATGTCTGACTTGTGTGATACTTTCTTAGGTAGAAATGGTTTGATGTGGCCAGTATAAATAGCAGAAGGGCACTGTACCATGTATGTCCCATTAGACTAGTGAAGTAATGGTAAGTCCTATTCTACTAATGGTGGAGCATATTTCTGGTGCAAAGAACCTTGCTCCAGCAGAAGAGGCACCTGACACTAGAGGAAGGCTCCACTGTTAGTAAAATGAAATCCACCTCAATGTTGTTTCACTTCCATTCTCTGGCTGAGTGAGTGCACAGCCCGTTCATTCTGCTCTCCACATATCGTCCTGACATCCTGTAATCTGGTTTGAACATATTTTACTCCACTAAAATAATTAGCAAGTTTCTATCTAATCAAAAGAAGGGGACGACAGAGAATGAGATGGCTAGATGGAGTCACTGAAGCAGTAGGTGCAAACTTAAATGGACTCCGGGGAATAGTAGAGGACAGGAAGACCTGGGGGATCATTGTCCATGGGGTCACGATGGGTCAGACACGACTTCGCACCTAACAACAACAACATCTAATCCAAGGACTGTTTTTCTCTCTGCATTCTTTGTCTTTTTAATCTAATAGCTATTTCTTTATATTTCTGATTCTCTTCTCAGATCCCTTTCCTCTTTATGCTTTGTGGACACTTCTGTTACCACACAGAGGGATAGAGGCTTGGATATGATGAAACAGCACATTTGACATCTGCAGTAAATTTATGCAGGATGCTTCAGCTTCACGCTTATTCTCTGGAAACCGGCATGACACACCCGGATGATGACCACTTGCAGGTCCAGCTTGGGCTGCACAGTTTGCTTCCTCTTTTGAATGACAACAGGGAGGGGGGCATATAACAGAATTTTCTTAAGGGTATACCCTTGTCAAATCTGGAGTGGGCATTTTTGATCCTTGTGCTTTTTCTTGCAAAATTTGTCCTTAGCAGTCTTTTCTCTTGTGAAGTTGATATCACGCTTGTGTTATAGATTTATAGATCTTAATAGATTTCTGTATCCATGTTTATTACTGCTATGACCAGATAACCTTTCACTGTCATCTCCTTTGAGACATTCTTGTTTCTTTTTTGTTCATGAACTTTTATTCTACTTGTTCCTCTTCCTTCACCACCTTTTGAGTTGTTATTAGTTTACTTTTCCCTATTGGTAAGCTAAGAGTTCCTTTTGTTTTGAACACTTCCTCAAAAAAAAACCTCCCTTTTCTGGAACTCCATGACACTCTGAACTCTGGCCATGCACTAACTCCTTAGCAGTCCTCATCTCTTTATCAGGCCCTCTTAACCTTTTTATTCCTTTCATTTATACACCACTTTCCTCCTCCATAGGGACCAAAGTGGCTTGCAACATTCTCCTTCTGCATTTGATCCTTACAGTAACCCTGTGAGGTGAATTAGGCTGGGTGTATGTGGCTGGCCCAAGCTCTCTCAGCAAGGTTTGGTAGCAGAGTGGGGATTCGAATCTGGATCTGCCACGTCCTAGTCTGACTTCCTAACCACTTTATCAGGGGTTGTCAAACTGCGGCCCTCCAGATGTCCATGGACTCCAATTCCCATGAGCCCCTGCCAGCGAACGCTGGCAGGGGCTCATGGGAATTGTAGTCCATGGACATCTGGAGGGCCGCAGTTTGACTACCCCTGCACTTTATCATGCTGGCTCTGTAATCCCCCCTCCCCCCCATTCCATTTACTCATGTTAATTTATTCCAGGTTAGTTACACATTTGAGAATACAGAGGATCAAGGTTGTGAAGAGAATGTTTCTTTTGTCTCTAGCTCTTTTGATGCTTGTTTGTGCGATATTGTGACTGCACAGCTAGGGGGCAATACTTATTCCAAATCAATTAACCCCCAGGGAAAGGGTGAAATCTTGTGTGAGGTTTCTGCAGCATAGCATATCTGGTGATGATGGCCTCTGAATTTTTAAAGATGATGTTTGCTGTGTGTGGTTGGCTTATTAAGAAGCATGTGTAAAAATGCCAGATTTGTCTTTCTACCACAAAGGGCTGTCATCCCCCCCCCCCCGCCCGCCCCGCAGTTCTTCCTTTCTGTTTGGAAGCATTATGCACATGCCCTTCAGCATCCGGCACACACATCCAGTTCAATTTAATTTACACTTTGGAAACCATTAATGGACAGGAAGAGGATTGATTGTCCAGGAATGTGACTCTAACTGAATCCAGATGGTCCCTTGGGTGAACCAATGAGAGCCCCGAGGGCATTTTCACCAGCGAAGCTGAGAATGCTCTTCAGTCTGAACTGTATTACTTGTGAGCGTTATTGAGGAGACAACAGTTTTAAAAGTACACTCTATTCAGTGTAGGGCTCATGTTCCCGTTAGAGGTGGAAAATTTAGAACCACAACAGTCATCTATAGACGTGCCCCATGGGGATAGTTGAGGCAGTTCATACTTAAGAGAACTAAGGCAAAAAGTACATTTTAAAAACTGGACTCAGCAAGGGTTAATGCAAAGAAAAAGGAGGAGAATATACTAGAGAAAGATACAGGTGGGGAAAGGACAGAATGGTCGGGAAACGCGAGTAAGGGGGAGGTTCTCATTCTGACTTTCCTCAAAAAATAGCTCTGGTCCAGTTGTACTGGATGCGTGTGTGTGTGTGGGGGGGGGGGAGAAAGGGTGAGTGTGCGTGTGGAAGCCCCATAGGTAACCTTTGCCGGGCAGATCCGCCGCTCCTCCCTTCACGCCCCACATGCAGTGCGCTCGGTCTGCCGGAGGGGGTGCTGGGTGGCGGGCTGCCCAACGTGAGCGATGTCTGTCCGGCTGATTGACAGCGGGGCTGGCCTGGGCAGCGGTGCAAAGCGGACCCATTTGTCCGGAGGCGGGAGGGGGACTTCGCCGGGGCTGCCCCCCTCCCCCGTTGCTTTCCACTTTCGTCAGCCAACGGCGAGGCGCAGCGCCGCCGCCGCCGCCACATGAAGCCGCCTCTCTCTCTCTCCCCCTCTCTGCGCGTATCCGGCTTTCGGCAGAGGCGGCGACCATAGCGGGGAAGCGGGAAGGGAGGGCGGGGAAGCTTCGCCTGTGACTGCGGCCGAGGGAGGGGAGGGAGCCGGCGGCGACACGATGCTTGTGGCACCTTGTTGCGGAGGTGTGTACCCTGCGGGGCCCGAGGGGAGGGCGGGGAGGGCGCGGCGGGCCCAAAGGGTTCAGGGGCTTGGGGAGGGCGGCGGGTGGGACTCGGGGAAGGACGGCGCCTGCAAAACCCGCGAAGGGGAGGGAGGCGCAGCGGGCAAAGGCTGGCACATGGGCACCCATGCTCCGGGCAGGGCAGGGCAGGGGCCGGCGTCGAGCAAAGGGCATGCTCGGTTCCTGTCGGCAAGCCTCGCGGCGTGTCCCTTCTCTCCCCATCCGCGCACAGCCAGGGGAAGGGGGCGGGCATAGGTGAGCCGCTCCTGCAGTGCAAGGAAGGAAGGAAGGAAGGGGGGGGGCAGCACGGACCGGGGCGAGGGGAGCGGCCGAGGCGGCGGCGCTGCTGCTGCTGCCGAGCAGGAGCGGCGCGCTCGGGCCTCCCCCCCCCCCCGCGAAAAGGACCCCATTGTTCCCGTTGCGAGCCTTTCCCCCGCCCGCCTCCCAGCCCGGTGCAGAGACTGCAAAACATCACCATCAAAATCCCGCCCGGGCGAGGCGGATAACGGAGCGGCGACGGCGGTTGCCTCCGGGGCGGGTCGGTGTCCCCGCGGCCGTTCGCGGCGGGGTCTGTCGGGGGGGGGGCGCGCGCTCCCCCGGCCCCTCCCCCTCGGCGCTCGGGCTTTGTTGCCGCGCTCGGGGCGGGCGGACCGCTCCCCTGGCCGCCCCACGGCGTGTGCGCCCCCTCGGCCGCTCCCTCGCAAGACCCCGGCGGGCGGCGTCCCCTTCGCGTGTGGCGCGTAGTAGTTGGCCGCCTCCCCCGCAGGAGACGGGCTCGGTTCACGTGCTCTCCCTCCTCTCCCCCCTCCCCCCCCAGGTGCTGGAGAGGCACGGCCGAGGCTCGCCGGAGCGGGACTGAAGGCGTCGCCTGGGCGCTTGGCTCCCTTGGCCGTCTGACCGGCGGGGCACGGCGAGGCGCTCGCGGAGGGAGGCTTTTGCAAGCGGCTCGTGTGGCCGGCCGCTGCGAAGGGGGGAAGCGGAAGAAGACGAAGAAACGCAACCAGCGCCGCGCTGCCGCTGAGGACGAGGCGAGGCGAAGGAGGGGACCGATGGCCGACTTTGGGAGCCGCGGAGGCAGCGGCGTTGGCAGCGGCGGGATCCTCGCCTCCTCGAGTCCCGCGCGCGGCAAGGTGGCCTTCAAAGCCGGCGATGGCGAAGGGGGCGGCGGCGGCGGCCTGACCACCCATCTGGACGGCGCGGCCAACAGGGTTTCCAATGGGGACTGCGCTCTCGTGGGACCCAGAGAGGACATCGTGTCAGCCCAGCCGGGCAGCCCTGGCCTGCAGGAGAGGGGCCATTCCAACCTGCAACCAGAAGGCAAAGCCGGCATCCCCAGGAAAACCAGCATCATCAAGGTAAGGAGAGGGGCCTCCCCGCATTCTCTGGGATTTCTCCGGTGCCTGGTGCAAAATGAAAGGTGGGGGGTGAAAGCCTGGAAGGCTTGCTGTGTCCCAGAGTGTGGGAAGGGGGCATGGACCGTTTGGGGAGGTTTTCCTCAGAGACCCCTCTTCTGCCTATTGCACAAGCCCTGTGGGGATTGTGCAAGTGGTGTTCAAGGCAGAGGGGAGGGGGGAGTGCCTCTAAGATGTAGAGCCCATTTTCCCTGCAGAGCTTCCATGGTTTTCTGCTGGTAATGGGGGGATGCTGAGTGCACCTGGTGCTGTGCCATCTTGTACCCTGCTGACAGGCACGCAGCAAGTGAGCCGAAAACAGGGGATAAATGAGTGAGGGAGAAATACAACCGCCTTCGTAAAAGTGACAGCTCATCTGTCAGGGGACTCTTTGTGATGGCTTTACCTGCAGCTTCAATCTTTCTTAATTATTATCTCCACACTGATGGTTGGAGAAAGTTCAACTCTGCTGGTAGATGTCTCCTAGGTAAACAATAAATCCAGAGTCCAGTAGCACCTTTAAGACCAACAAAGATTTATTCAAGGCATGAGGTTTCGAGTGCAAGCACTCTTGGTCAGACTGCATATCTTAACCCTTGTTCAAATGCAGAGGACAGGTCGATCTGTAACAAAAATGCAATTATCTCTTACAGCTATGTAACACAGCTTTCATTTTTTTAAAAAAAACCCTGAATTGTACATAGTCTGCACGGGCAATTATCAGTAAAGATGATCATCACAGATCACAGAAATGTATATAAAATAGTAGCATTGCTCCTAGTGTGGAGTCACTTACACATAGCCAATGTTGCCCTCTTGCCAAGATCAGAGTACCTATTTTCAGTTGCATCTTGTGAGTGAAATGTTGCTAGAAAGATTAGTCTGTCAGCAGCAGATTTTGGAATTCTGCAATAAATGGCGGGACCTTGCTTAGAGAATCAAGGGGAATGCAAGGACAGTCATGCACCCGCCTTTCCCATTAGGGAGAGTTAAGCCACTCATGGCAGGGTGCATTTGAAGGTGGCGGTGGTGGGGAGTCTGCGGTAGAGTCAAAGTTCTGTTGCCTCTCATGCAGGTATTGTTTAATATTCCCAGAGTCTCTCAGATACCTTTGCACTCTAAAGATAATTTCTGACCTCTTTAACTATATTCTCCAGCAATCCAGAGAAGGGTATTGTAATTTCTGGTCTTTTATTGGAGTCCTAAGTGAGACTTCAGAATGCTGTTCTGTTTATATAGCAGTTTATAGTTCAAAAGAGTGTAGGTAAATTGCATTGTTCCAAACTTTTTTGCTTGTTAAAGCTAAGGGAGGGTTCTAGAATGTAGCAGTGTAACGGTAAACTGTCTCCCACTGGTAATGTCACACATAATGATTGCTAGTACAATTTATTGTTAACTACATGTGGATTTATTTCCTGGCAACCTTAAGACATCACTGTTTAGCGACTGCTGTATGTTATATACATTGACTATCTCATAATTGTTTCTCATTGTTCCAGTCACCGACTGTACCATAGGATTGCACCTGTAAGCGCTTAAAATGGACTGAGGTTTAGAATTTATTGAGCATCCTAACCACTCAGGGGCACCTCATTGCCCTCAGAAATATGGAAATGCTGTAAGGTGCCCAGTTTTATGCCTTTGGGGCTGTGCAGATACATGTAAGGTTAAAGGAATGTATCCTCTGCACATGTAGCAGAAACAAATATGCAAGTTTAGAATGTTCACAGTGAAATGCCATTCTGAGGTATATATTTACTTTAAAGCCATGCATGATTCTTTTCAAAGGACATAGCTATTAATACAACAGCTTGGCAAAACACTCTGAGTGAGTGATATTAATACAGCTGTATCCAAACAAGAAATGTATGCTCCTGTTGAGGCTAGTCTTTTGTTTCATGGTACTGTGGTATGCTTGTCAATTGCATCTGGGGTGCCTTAGTTATATACTGATATTGGGATATTATACAAATGAGTGTATATTAATGTAGTTAATATTAGCACTAATTTCATTATGTTTCAGCAGTGCTCACCATAATAACAGTGAAACTGGCATTCTGCTTCTCTTCTCCAACATACTTTATTATATTTTTAATGAGCCGTGTCTGCCTTATCTGTCTAGAAGCTGGGGTTGGTTTGTCTAAAGGTAAAGGTAAAGGTATCCTCTGTGCAAGCACTGGGTCATGTCTGACCCTTGGGGTGATGCCCTCTAGCGTTTTCATGGCAGACCCAATACGGGGTGGTTTGCCAATGCCTTCCCCAGTCATTACCATTTACCCCCCAGCAAGCTGGATACTCATTTTACCGACCTCGGAAGGATGGAAGGCTGAGTCAACCTTGAGCCGGCTGCTGGGTTCGAACTCCCAGCCTCATGGTCAGAGCTTCAGATAGCATGCCACTGCCTTACCACTCTGTGCCACAAGAGACTCTTTTGGTTTGTCTACTATTATATTATGTACCCTTGTCTCCTTTCCCCACCTCTCCCTTCACTGTCTTTTCATTGTCCAGGCTAATATCCTGCTCAAACAAGCCCTTCTGGTTTGGTAACAGGCCAGAGGATTTGACAGTTGAGTCCTGGATTTATGGTTTGGGTCCTAGTTTTATCCTATGGCTATTGTGGGGCCTGCATCTTGCATCAGTGTTAAGGATGGTGGCTCTTGGGGGGGTGTAACTCTGTCTCCAGTTCTTGGGAAGTGCTATTCAGTGTTATGTTCAGGATTTATGGTATTTACAATACCATCTACTCTAAAACAGAGTTATATTCCTCTAAATCTATTGGAGTCAATGACCTTAGAGGGGTATAATTCTGCCTAGAATTGCATGGTTAGATTTGCTTCTGGACAGAATTCAAAAGGTGCTTGCCATCACCTTTAAAGCCTTAAAAGGTCTGAGACCTAGATCTTCTGAATGGGCTTTAAGACAGAGATTCCTCTAATCTGGCTGTGTGCCTTTGGAACTCTTCACTTATAGAAATTTGCCTGGCATCTAGCGTAGGTTTGAGGTTATAAATGTTTTATTGGTATGTTGGCTTTATTTGTTGATCTGTTTAGTTCCCATCTCCCTCCTCCCTTTTAACTAAATGGCATTTTAGGACTTTTATTGTTGAAATATAGGGGCTTTTAATGTAGAAGTAATTATTATTTTTCTTAACAGTTTTTGAATGGCAAATCTGAAGCTGCCTCTGGAGCCTGTTTTGGTCACAAATTTGCAGCCTAGACACTTCTTCTGTAATGATAACATCAAGACGTGTTCTTGTTTTCCAAGGGGGCTGGCCTGCAGAGTTACTTTTTCCATGTTGGGTGCCACTTCCACAAAGCTACTCTCTGTGCCCTATCTGTATCTCCCCTGTGACTTCTAGTCTTGATAGAGAGTTTCCATGCCAGCACTGGATGATGAAATGGAAAGTGGGAGAGAGCTCTGTGTATCTGCTCCCCTCCCACTTTGGGATGATGTTTTGGCTGCATAGTTTTGAGCTGTGTCCTTGCTTTTGCAGATAATGTCGTTGCTTGGGCTGGAATGTTGCTCTTGCAGCCCTTTGGAATCAGCTCTACCTGTTCCTTTGCCTAGGAAGCATTATGTACATGGAGCTTAGAGTCATCCATTTTATTCCATTTCATTTTTAATTGCCTTTTAATGTTTTAACTGGTCGGGTTCCTCAGTTGTGTACATGTCCCCCCCACTTTTATTCTTTTTCATGTTTTATTATCTTACTGGTATCAAAGCCCATTTAAAAAATGGGCTTTGAAAGGGACGGCAGGCAGGAGGGCGTGAGAGAGTGGCTGTGGCTCCCTTTGGCTCACAAAGCAGGCTAAAGGGAGTGGAAAGCTCCCCCCCCCCGGCAGTAGTGCTGCCGCGGGAGGCTCCCTTTGGCCCGGCAAGCAGTCTCGCCGCAGCGAGTGCGCTTCCTGGGCTAAAGGGAGTGGGAAGCTCCCCCCTGGTGGTGACAGGGCTTTGCGGCCCGCAGGGAGGCTCCAAACTCCCCCCTCATCTCCCTCCCAGCAGGAGCATACCTGCGGGCCACAAAGCCCTGTCGCTGCCTCTCTCCTCGTGGGTGACAATGGAGGCCGCAGCCACAAGGCTTCTAGCAGGCAAGGAGGAAGGGTGGGAGCTGGAGGGGGAGGGCCAATCAGGGTGGACCTGGACTGACAGGGCCCCGGACTGTCTCCTCCCAGGAGGCTGTTTCCCAAATATAAGGGAACGAAATAGTGTTAAGGATAACTGGATAGTTACCCTGGACAGTTATGTTAATCAGAGTTCATTTTTCTTTCTCAGTCAATTACTGACGTAATCTTTTTCTGTCCCTTGCCCTGGAATCTTAAGCAGAGTTACTCCTTTCTAAGTCCTTTGGGGCCAAGAGACTTAGAAGGAACTCTGTTTAGGATTGCATTGCTCAGGATTGTGCTGTAAGTCCCCTCTTGTTTGTTTTCTCCTTTTCCACTTCTGGATGGATTTGGCAGATGGAATATCTCACTTGAATATACTGCTGGGCAAGGCACGGAACATTTATAGACGTGAAGTCCTCTGGGTTCCAAACACTATCTGTAAATCTCCTGTATGTTTTAAGAGCAACAGCATTTTTTACCCTTGCTTCTTCCTTTTGCTTGTCGGAAAAGCACCTCTTCCTAATTCTTCTGGAGAAAATGCTGCAAAAGGCAATGGCAGTTCATTTGGCTGTTCTACAATAAACGAAACCAGTAGGTTTCCACTTGGTCTTATGCTTGGGGCCTGCACACTTCTGTTCTGAATATGTTAAAAAAAAAAAAACAGTGACTCGTGACGATGCATTGCATAATGCATGTATTAATCTTGTATGCAGTTTGACTTTGTGGCCCTTTTCTTCTTTAGCCCAGGCACTACAGTAGGGAATCATAATCAAATGGACTTTTTAACTGTGCTCACCATCTGCAAGTGAATCATCTTAAAGAAAGATATTCAGATAATCCCGGAAGAACATTACTAAAGATAGTTGAAGTAGTAGCTAATACTATAGATTCAAATGGGTAGCCATGTTGGTCTGAAGTAGCACAATAAAATCAGAGTCCAGGAGCTCCTTTAAGTCCAACAAAGATTTATTCAGGGCGTGAGCTTTCGAGTGCAAGCAGTTCTTTGTCAGATGAAGAGTGCTTGCACTCGAAAGCTCACGCCCTGAATAAATCTTTGTTGGACTTAAAGGTGCTACTGGACTCTGATTTTATTGTACTATAGAATAATTTCAGCTACTCCACAGCAGATTCTGCTAAATCACAGACTGATTTTATAGCTGTAAGTTAACATGTACTCACATAGCTTTTTGTTACTTGTATCTGTAGAGTGCTAGGACAGATACAGCCTCTCTCAAAAGAGAAGGTGGTGTTTTGTCTTCCGTTTTTATCTTGAAAAACAACACTGTGGTGAAGTTCCTATGTGGTTAAAATTGTTGAATGGAATGCTTTCTTGGAGATACGGTTGCGTAAGTAGAGGCTGGGGAGGAGAACTTCGGGGGGGGGGGCAGCTGGCAGCAACATCACCTCTACTCTTGGTCACAAAAGCATAGATTTTGTGGAACAGTCTCAGCAACTATGTAATATACAAGAAAAGGGAAAGTCCTTCCCTTGCAGTGTTTCAAGCTGCATTTATTTGCAACCCTGTGCTGCAACCACATTAGGAGACAGATTACTCTAAATTGTTTCCATTTGTTTTAAGATTAATTGTTTAGTCTGCACAAAAAACAAAAGTATAATTCAGTAACAAAGGACAAGAATGCCCTGAGTTGGTTACCAGTGTGTTTAGACTGGATTTGGTCCTCTGCTAGGTCTTGCTGTTATTGGAGCCTTTTGTTTACACAACAGCTACCTAAAATCAGGAAGCTGAATAACCTCCTTCTACGTGCACACTTTGGGAAGCACAGAAGTAAAGCAAAGAAGCTTTTATTTCAGCTGTAGTCTCCCTCCGTTTCTGGAACAATATAAAGATTATCTTGTTCCAGAAACGTGAGGGAGGCTAAGGCTGACATAAAATGCTTATTCGCTTTACTTCGGTGCTTTCCAAACTTAGAAGAAGGTTATGCTGAGGCTGACATACTAAAGTCACTTTCCTAGCAGTAAGCTCTATTGAACAACATGAGACTAAATTCAAAGTGTATCTGCTTAGGACTATTCCCATGCAAGATTTCCTCCTCCGTTTCTTAGCTTTTGAACATCAGTTCATTAAATGAGCCAATTCTTCTGTGGTATATATGCTCCTAGTATTCCATGTAATGTGTTGAACATGTTGCTTAACAAGAATGCGAGGTAAAGTAATGTGTGAGTTTAGGAAAAATTAATTGGAATTTCCAGTCTGCTCATATCTTCAATAAATGAAACCAGCACATGTCTCTACTTTGTGTCTCACTTGTTGATATTGTTATACAGAGTTTTCCTTATTGATCAGTGCGGGAATCTTTGAGACTTGTTTTTTGTTTCGGTCTAAATTTAGGCCTAATTTATAATAAGAATAATTATTAAATGTCCAATGATTTTGGAAAGATGCACCCTCTGAGTCCAGGAACCTTCAAAGTGTTTTATGGACTACTGCACAAATAGAAAGGCTGAGCGCACTTATTTGTGTGTTAGTGCTGGGTTGGGCGTCACAGAAGCAAAATTTCACAACAAGCTTTTCTCAGAGGAGACAGGGTGATTCTGTTGTTTTATGAAATGGGATATTTTTTGCTCAATACACCTCATTAACGTTCTTCTTGAAGTGGCTGCCCTACTGTGATAAAAGCAGGCAAGGCTTTGCTCGGGATATAAGAAAACATGGACTGCTGAATTCATTCGGGACTTGTTTCTGAGCAAACATACCCTGCTGATGGAGTACTGCACACTTTCCGATTTATTGGGTTTCTTAAATGAAAACTTAATATTTTTCTTTTTCCTGACAACCTTTTTATATCTTTGTGCTTTATAATCTTTCCCTTTCCTTCTCCCCCCCTTTTCCTTCATCTCTAACATGAGATGTTTTTGTATCTGGCTCTGCAAAGGCAGAATGATTCCAGGGTGGCTGTGTCTTCTGACAGTACTGTGCAATGAGGCCCATTCTATGGTCTTCCACTAAAGTCTGGGGCAGGGGCTGGAATTTACTTTTGCTTCCAGGTTTGTCATGATATTGTACCATTACCGGGTGACAGGCCAGGCTATAGAATAGGTAGATATGCTGTCATGCTGGAAAATGGCAGACATTATTTGTAAGAGTCTGAAAGCTTGATTTGAAATTGCTTAGTAGTGTGTTACAGAGCCTTTTCATAGTGCTTCTGACACAAAAATCATGCTGATTAGTACACTTAGCTTTCAGCTATGGTTGGGTAAATTCATTTGCATATGAGCAAAATGGAGTGGAAAAATATTTCTGAAGGCTGCGTTTTGCAGTATTAATAGCAGGAATGTTTTTGCCTCCACTTCAGGCAATGTATGTTTTACAGCTTGTATCATGAAAATAGTGTTTTGCGCTCACAGTGAACTATGACCGTCAGTTTGTTTTCGGACTGTGGCTTGATATTCTTCACTGGCCTCAATATTAGAATAGCTAATCACAGTTTGTGCAAATATTTGTTGCCTAGTGTTTCTGAACATTTAACATGTTTGCCTGAATGGATGCTGCAGTTGTAATATCCCAGTAAATATTCCCTCTGCATATAAGGATGTTTATTTCCCTTTAATGACATAGTGACTACTTCAAAATATGAGTAGAATTTAAGAATAAGGCTCCCTAACACAATTCTGGTTACAGCCACTACACCAGTGGTCCCCAACCCCCGGTCCGGGGATCATTTGGTACCGGGCCGCGGCTCATCCTCATCCTCCTCCCCAGCTGCTGCCTCAGGGGCTGCCCTGCCACTCTGCGGCCGACTCACCTTGCTCTCCGGTGGCTGCCATGGCTGGGGCTCCCCCTTGGCATGGCACTGCGCAGCTGCTGCTGGCAGTGCCTCCTAGCGGGCGGCAGGAAGTCAGGGGCGCTGGGGCTCAGGCAGCAGCAACGTCCCTTGGCAAAAAACTACCCCCCCCGGGCCTCAGTAAAATTGTCAAGCGTTGACTGGTCCCCGGTGATAAAAAGGTTGGGGACCACTGCACTACACTACATTGTCTCTTCTCTATAATATCTGATTTAATGTTAGTTTTAAAAAGCAGCTCAGTGTTTTATAGCTGTAGGAGACCAGTTCAAAATGTGAAAATATTAGGAGCCTGGCAAGTAAGGAGGTCTACTCAGGATCTTACTAAGGTCAGTTCACTGAGGATTCCTCCTAGGAATGTGTTCTTGGTATTGCAGTGCTAAGAATTCTTTCTCAGAAACAACTCTTCTGATTAGTCCTGAGGCATGGATCTCTGAGAGTTTTACTAGAGCCAGCTTGGTGTAGTGGTTAAGAGCGGTGGCTTCTAAACTGGCAAGCCGGGTTTGATTCCTCGCTCCTTCACACGCTGGGTGACCTTGGCTGATAGAGCTGTTTTCACAGAGCAGCAACATCAGGGTTCTCCCAGCCCCACCTACCTCACAGGGTATCTTGTGGGGAGACGAAAGGGAAGGTGATTGTAAGTCACTTTGAGACTCCTTCTGGTAAAAATAAGCAGCATATAAAACCAACACTTTTTTTTTGTCATCTACTTCTTCGCCATGCCAAGCCTTTGAGTTCAGGTTTGAAACAGAGCTTGAAAAAGCTATGCTGTCCTAGTTACACAAGAACATTTTGTAGCAAATTTGTGCGTATCAGGTGTATTCTCCATATATCCAAAACATGTCCTATCCCTCTTTTTCCTGGATCAACCCTTCCCCTTAGTTTTACTTAAGAAGCAAGGGAATTTTCTTAAGGTGTGGGGTACTGCTTTTCCACTTTTGTTTCTCAGGAAGGCAGAAATACAGCCCTCCACAGCATATAAGTTATTCCTTCTTTGGCACTTCAGGCTACTGTCCACCATGGGTATGTAATTCCAGGGTCTTTATGTCTTTATCAGCTGAGTCAGCATTAAATGGACACAATTGCTTTCCAAGTGAATGGCTCCATGCTTGTGTTCCTTCACAGCACATGATATTCCTCTGTTGGACGCCATCATGCATATCAAAACCAGGATTAAACTAAGTTCTTTAAAGAGAAGCTTGTTTCCATGTTCTGTGAATATATTAATAGTTACTTTAATTGTATTTAGAAAATGTTCGTGCCACATCTCCAGGGAAATGCCCAAAGTGGGATCCTGCTCCAAATAAAATATAATAAAAACTTGAAAGGGGAAGAGTTGTTAATTAAAACCATAAGAGCTTAGTTTGTAAAGAGAAGGGGCTAGAAGTCAACCTTTATCTACCTGAAAATCATTGTCTTGACCCATAGTTTTATATTAGCATTCTTACACAGAGATGCACTATTTCCCAGATGTGCCATCACTAGCAAAAGCAGGGATTTTTTTTTTTTTTTTTACAATTTCCCTAAAATTCTCAGGGGGCAATCATAACCAGGTTTTCTCAGAATGTTACTGAATTTTGTTGTGTCAGGTTTGTTGCCAAGGAAGTGCTCTTAGGATGGCACTTTCATTTTTTTTTTAGTTTACAGTGTTAAAAGCTTTAAATTAATCATTGTTGCAGAGAAAAATCCCAATACAGAACAGTAGCTCACTATAGAGTGACTGTGAATAGAACAGACTGGCCATTGTAGGAATGCAGTTTCTTCTACCTGTCTGCTGTTAGTCCTCTTTATGAGGGGAAAAAAATAAGGAAAGAAACTATCACAAGTCAGATTATGTTGATCCATCTTGGTTAGTATTGTCTACTTGATTGTCAGCCTATCTCCAAGGATTTAGCCAAAGATCTTTCCCAGTGTTTGATAACTGCAGATCTTTTAATTGAAGAAGCTAGGGATTATACCTGGGACCATTTGTCTGCAAAGTGTGGAGGCATGGACTTTCCCTGGAGCTGGACTGAGAAGTGCTTTTTTCATTGTGAATAATTCTCTAATCTAAGGTATTGTGTTAGGCTTTGCTTGCTTCTGAAGTGCATGGTGCCATTAATTCCTCCTCTATGTTGCGTGATGCAATGTAGTCTGTGCTGACTGGGGATTAATCTGAATACGTAATAAGAATTTGGACCAGCATTTTCAGGGCTGGTGTGATCAGTGAAGCAATAACATAGTCATCCCTTCTGAGAGTGTGGAAGACTGAATTGATTCACTTATCAATTATCTTTTGGAAGAGAAAGTAGGTGAGAAAGTGAAGAAAGGTTAATGGGTATTACCTTAGATCAGTCTTTTTCAACTTTTTTACCATTGAGAAATCCCTGAAATATTCTTCAGGCTTTGAGAAACCCCAGATGTGGCATGATCGGGCAGAATATGTCAGGAAGCATAGCTGTGTACATATCCACCTGGGTCCCCTCCCCTTCCTGCCCTCTCCAGTCCCATCGTAGGCTATTTTAAGAGGGTGGGTGGCTTGACCTGGCCTTATATGGTCATATCACCCAATAAATGTTTTTGACAAATTTAAAAATACACAAAAATTAATTAACTCCCACCTATTTGGGATACCTTTCCAGGTCCATCAAGAAACCTGGCTTAGATGTTAGCCTCCTTCCCCTATTAACCCTCTGGTCAAAATCATAGTGAGTTTCAAGCTCATGTGCCTGGCTCCTTTAATCACAGGGAGACTTATTTGCTGACCTTTCTAAACTGCGTGAAACACATGTTGGAGAATCACAAAGAATCATAGTAGCCATAGAAATACTTCAGGAATGTATTTCCATTCAGATGATATCTTCACCTTGAGGATGCCGTAGGCTCTTGGAGGTTGAACAGGCCAGTTTTCCCCATCTTACTCTAAGCCCAAGGTTGCCACATCCCCTGAAGCCACCGGCAGGGGATGTGGGTTAGATATGCCAGATCCAAGTTTGGAAACTCCTGGAGGTTTGGGGATTGAGCCTGGGGAAGACAGGGACTGCAGTGGGGTACAGTTCCAGAGAGTTTACACCCCAGAGAGTTTACACCCCAGAGCATCCCTTTTCTTGTCACTGATCTCTGTAGCCTGGAAATGATCTGTGATCCCAGGGTATCCCCAGGTCCCTCCAGGAGGTTGGCATTCCTATCTAAGCGACGAGTCCCTGATATTTTATTTAATTAGAACTGGCTGCCTCCTCCCAATACAACATGCACAAGATGTTACAGTGTTTTGTTCTGTCCTAGGAACAGAATGTGGACTAGGACAAGCACTAGAAATTAAGCAATCAAGGAAGCAGTGAAGAGAAAAATCCTGTGAAATAAAAGCTTACAGAAAACCCCTAGTGTGCATGTAACTTCACAATCTTTTTCTGGGTTTTTGAAGGGGTGAACAAATACTAGTGAGCTACCAGTGAGCTACTGGTGGCTCAACGAGCTAGCTGTTGGAGACTCCTGCTGTAATCATTTATTTCCATTTCCTCTCTACTGACCTCAACATACTAGTACATAAACATGTTCTATCTTGATTTTTTTTTTGAGGGAGTACCTTTTTTTACTAACTAATATTGTTTTGCATAGCCCACACTGGAAGCCCAGATCACAAAGGTAGTGTGGCTGGCATTCTACCATCTCCTGAACAAGCAGAGGGGTTCTTATTCCAAGGCCCTGTTGAAGGAAGTAAACAAAAACATAGAGTGGTCGGAGAAGAATTTGCTATAAAGGGAACCTAAATGTACAGGCAGATTGGTTGAGTTGCAAGATAATTCAGGAAGGAGAATGGTAATCAGAAGCAGTTTGTTTATCTCCGTAAATCCTCCTAAAAAGGTAAAGGTATCCCCTGTGCAAGCACCGAGTCATGTCTGACCCTCGGGGTGACACCCTCTAGCGTTTTCATGGCAGACTCAATATGGGGTGGTTTGCCAGTGCCTTCCCCAGTCATTACCGTTTACCCCCCAGCAAGCTGGGTACTCATTTTACCGACCTCGGAAGGATGGAAGGCTGAGTCAACCTTGAGCCGGCTGCTGGGATTGAACTCCCAGCCTCATGGGCAAAGCTTTCAGATGGCTGCCTTACCACTCTGCACCACAAGAGGCTCATATTTATTTAAATAAATAAATAATAAATAAATAGCGCAGTATGGTTGGCCCTAATAAATGGCATTACATTGCTTGTTTTGCATAATTGTCTGCTGTCTCTGGATCTGACAGTGATAAAATAATATTTCTTGTGGCTGACGTTTTCCCTCCTGTCACTTTAATGGTTGCTAATTTCAGTTCCTCATCCATTATGATTAGAAAAAGGTTTGTTTCTAGTATGGCTGAGGAATGCTAGATTTTAGTTGATGTATAATTCTTTTATTTCACTTCTCATTTTGTTCTGCATTTGCAATTTCCTTATTGTTTATACTGTGACCTGTGTGTGTGTGTATACATGTTATCGTTGTTAGGTGCAAAGTTGTGTCTGACCCATTGCGACCCCATGGACAATGATCCTCCAGGCCTTCCTGTCCTCTACCATTCCCCGGAGTCCATTTAAGTTTGTACCGACTGCTTCAGTGACTCCATCCAGCCACCTCTATCCAGTTCTTATGTTATTATGTAAACCGCCCTGGCGTTATTTATTATATAAATATAATAAATAAATATACATACATACATACATTACTGTTTTAAGGCTTTGTTTGCATGATTGTTATGGCTTCAGCTTCAGCAATAAATTCAATTCAGTACTGCATAGCTGGGTATGCAGAGACCCATTCATGTCCTGGAATTGGTATTTGAAGGAAGAAACAATCTGAGAGTTATGAGGAACTGCGTTGGTGGCAGTTGCCCAAATTTTGGACAATTCTGGTTTCTTCCGGGTTTCAGCACAAAAAGAAATCTATCTCAAATCAAGCAATCACTCTCCCACTAATTTGGAATAAATTGCGTACTCTTTTAGTTACTGGGCCTCCATACTTACAAGCATGAATGAATGTGACTGTGTATCCCTAAGATTTTCAGGATTAGGGATACACTATATTAAAAATCTTCCCTGCATTTAATGTTGTGGCAGATTATTACTGCATTGCGTCCACATTCAATTTAACCAAATGGCTCACTGGAAGTAATCAAAGCTATTCCCTTCTGTTTCTAATATAAAAAGTACTTGACCTTTGTATTCAGTCTTACAAATATGCTTACTTGGAAGTAGGTCCCATGATTAAAATTCAACTTACTTTTCAAGTAATTACTTTAGCCTGTAAGATGTTTATTTTTGTGTATATTGCCTCATAGCAGACAAATTTTATTTGCGTGTTCAGTAATGGCTTTTTATAAACTCCTCTAAGATCAAATTAGTATCCAGATTAAATATGAAAAAGTACAGAATGGTATCCCACTGGGGATTTTCCCCATTGCTGACTCTGGCATTGATATTTGTATAGTACCATACATGTAGCGGCTTACAAAGTAGCAAGCACATGGTAGATCCCTGCCGGATCAGGCTTGTACACACAGAGTTCCGTCTCTGCAGCTGGCTGTGGAAGCCCCATGGCTAAATGTAATTTGGATGTTATGCTATGGTATTATACAGATATATGTGGAGTCACAATACTGACATTTATCAGAATCTGCTTCTCAGACATTGCTGTTCAAGTTTATCCCTATGAAAGTTCATTGCAATCTAGACTGACTAGACTTTGGGCTTGATTTGTCCTGGAGCTCCATACAGGGTATGTAGGGAGGTGTTCAGTACAACAGAGATTGAAGTTCCCTTCAGAAGATTAGGTTTGGTCAGTTTTAAACAGCACACTACAGCAATTCAGAAGTATAGTGAAGGGATAAACGAAGAAAGCGGTTTCCCTCAAAAGCTGCTAAACCATGCTTTGCTAACCAGACGCAAATGGATTTGAATGAACAGGTAAACAGAAGCTGGTTATTCAAATAGGTTTGTCTTAATTGTCAGAAAAAATCCATTATCAACCAGTTACTAAAACAGAATCAAAAGACAGTTTGAAATTGGCCAATGTGATTGGGAGGGTGATGTCAGTTGAGTTGGATGTGAAAACAACTTAGGCCATTGTTGTATATGTGTAAATTCAAAGTCTCTTCAGGGCAGCCTGATTGTGGAATAACCCACAGGCAATCTCTGGACCCATGACTTCTGTGAAATTTCAATATGAAAATATTAGAATTTAAACAAAGATTAAACCATGTGCAAGAATGCTTAAAATAGCTATGCCCTTCATTAGAATAGCATTATAGATGTACTTGAAGTGGTCTGCACCGAGTGGATTGGTACGTTCACTTCATGCACCAAAGTTTTACATATACATATATGTAAAATAAAATGTAAAAAAGTTTAGGTTCAGTTATTTACTGGTAATGCATCCGGTACTACCATAGTGACAAAAAGTAGTTTGTAAAACCCTAGATCAGGGGTAGCATTTGCTTGCAGGGGCTCATGGGAATTGTAGTCCATGGACATCTGGAGGGCCACAGTTTTACTACCCCTGCCCTAGATCTTTAACTGTGGAGAAGTTTGAGTGTAATAGTCATGTTAGTTCTGAGGTAATAGTTTGTGGCCACCATTTCCCTTTCAGGAAATGATAGTATAGAAAGAGGTTAGCACAGAAAGAGGTTATGTCGCCACTTTCCTAGAGAAAATGTGCTTTGTTACATGTAAGAACTGTCCAGTAGTAAACAGGTTTATTTCTGGAGTCGAATATTGTGGCATATGGAGAATATCAACTGGATTTCTAGCATATTATGTTCACATGAAAAAATGAAATCCATAATTCTCAGAAAATTGTATTGTTTGTTTCTGAGTGTAGGGGTCTTCATAACTTGTCCAGTATTAACTCCTCTTCATAACTGGAATGTTAAAGAAGTATCTAAGCATTTAGGGCAGTGGTTCTCAACCTTCCTAATGCCGCAATCCTTTAATACAGTTCCTCATGTTGTGGTGACCCCCAACCATAAAATTATGCAAGTGTTCTTTCACAGAAATGAAACCAAAACTGACCAATGGCATGAAGATCCATTGTTCATGATTGTATATAAATTGTATATAAGTTGGTGGCTGCCTTCAGGAGGAGTGGCAACAGTGGCAGCGCTCCCCCCCCTACTGGCCAAACTGCGAGCCCTGCCGCGAGCCCTATGAAAGGGTAATTCGACCTCCAAAGGGGTCCCAACCTCCAGGTTATTACCAAATATAATGCCAAATATAGAGGTTATTACCAAATATTAAAAGATTGAGCAGTACTGATCATTTAAATCAGAGATGTTTGTAGTTCAACACAGTGAGATATAAAAGACATAAAATGTATCTTGGTCTGCATTGATGCTTGGTTGAGAAGGTCCTATTGTTTAAGCAGCCATATATACACAGCTGGAGTGGAAACATGTGGTGGCTTACATTTCCCCTAGATGGGTGATTTGTGGCCACTACCACCTCATTGTCAAAACTCCACCTTTTTCAATCCATATGAGTTGAATTTAAATGTTTTATTTAAATTTAATTTAATATTTTGTTTAAATAAAAATAGTTGGACTGTTTTGAGTTTGATATTGTCAGTGACAGTTACTAAATCCATGTAACTACAAGCTTAAAGTTGTTGAAAGGCAAACTCTTGCCTCAGAGTAATGCTTCTTGTAAGTGGTCTTGTAGGAGTTGTTCAGACTCATGCTGTGTTAAAAGGCATTGGAAGCAAATTTGATTGTATTTATTATACAAAAACTAATTATTTAATTTATTGCTCATACAGATAAATATTTTCCTTTACTGAATGGTTCTCCAACTGTGGGTTAGCATAGAATACCCACAAGGGAACCAAAATATTGAGAAGTAAACCCCCCCCCCACAACAAGATAACTTTAACTTCTTTAACATTCCAGCAGAATTTGCTTATTGATGACTATGAGGTTTGTGAGGATGACCGATACAGTCCCATCTTCCCTACTTAATTGGTAAAGAAGACCTGTTATCTTATGCTAATATTTATACATAGAAGATTTGGGAAGAGGCTAGAGATGTCTTTCTTGTGTTTGTTTTGTTTTTAACAAAATGTATTTGCTGAATTTGTATCTCAGACTGTCAGCAGTGTTCACATGACTGCAGTGGAAATCTTTGCACCTTCACTAGTGGAACAGATACCTGGGGCTGGGTTACGTGTAGTCTACATGAAACGAGGGAAGAAAATTCAGTTACCTTAACTACTAAAATGTGTCCATTCCTAATTGTCTTTGGTAGAAATATGTCAATATGCCAGTTGTTTTCGAAATTGGAAGTTTAGTACGTATCTGTAACAATAGCGGGGAACTAAAGAGTTGCTCAGTCACAGAAGGGATTGTGCCAGTTACATGAAATGTTAAAACTTTATTTTCTTTTAAATTGCTGACAGCATCCCCCAGTATCTTAATACAAATTGTTTTTGAAATTACCTTTTTGAAAGCAGTTTGCCATGAGATGGGAGTTGGCTGTTTCAGAAAACAAAAACAAAACACAAGCCTAAAGATAAGGAAAGCCAGCCAGAGTTCACAGTTTCATGATTCTGGTAATCTCAGTTGCTTTCTGCTGCAGTTCTGTGCTGATCTGAGGCGTCTGTGATATTTTATCAGTTTTTCCCCTTCCAGCTCATTGAAACATTTTATAAACTATTAAATTAAAATGGATATGTGAAACCTTCTCCAGTGGTGCATTCCTTATATGATAATATCTGTGTGGTGTTATTGTAATTCTATCATGTGCCATTTTTGGAATACTTGCTGCATGACCATTTAATGGTGAAATGCCATTAAAGTTGACTCTACTTGACTCAGCTGTGCAAAGTGTAGCAATGCATACTCAATCTGAATTTGCATATTTTTGCCTTTTGCTGTACAGTCCACAAGCAGAGTTGCGTGCTTCCAAGTCCAGTGTAATGGATGGCTGAGTCTCCTCCATTCTCTTTTCGTTCCCTCCGTTCTTCATTGGTTCAGGATGGTTCCCCAACCATCCATCCCTTTCCCATTCTTCCCTCCCCCCCTTGCGAGCACCCTCATGGCGTTCTATGCATGCCATGCCAACCACAACCCCCCCCCCCCATGACCTGCCTTTCTGGCCATGCCCCATGTAAAGCACCGGCTGCACAGCCCCCCCTGCACCCCAGGTTAGCTTCCAGTGGACAACCGGTGCCGCCTCATCCACCATCTTGCCTGGAGAGGGACTGGGGGTGTGAAATGAATGAGGAAGCACTGCAGTGAGGCCCTCCGGCCCTTGTTTCTCCCTCTGCGGAAGTTGTGCATCAACTCTCCAGACAGGCTGGTGGGAGTGCATTTCCATTGCCATGGCATCCTCTTGGTCTGAGAGGTGGGGGAAGACACGGTGGAAGGTGCTGAGAAAATGAACAGGAAAAAGCTGCAGAAGCTGACCAATTCCTAGTGGGAGTGGGAGGCAGGTGCGAGGGCAGGTACTGGAGGCGGAGATAGCACTACTTCGGCTCCACACATTCCCTTGGCATGTGGCTTGCTGTGTGCTCTCGCTCGCGCAACATAGTTAGGGGGAATCCACTTTTTGGGATTCCCCAACTATTGCTTTAAAATATAGGATGTGGCTGGTGGTTTGCTGCTGGAATGCTGGATCTTGGCGACGTAGTGCAAAATGCCAAATATATGGTGTCTACAATAGGTATTTCACTATTTCCGGGGTGCGGAAAATCTCTTAAGTATTGTTACTGTACTGACACAGATAATATGTTCTTTTCTTATGTTCTCACAACATGTTCCTTGATTTTGTATCCTGAGCTTAGTGCTACTCCTACATTGGCTGAACAAAAGAATGGGTTCCTATTTATTTGTTTGTTTGTTTGTTTATTTATTCATTCATTCATTCCCCACTTTTCTCCCCAGTGGGGATCCAGAGCTGCTTACAAAATTGTTCTTCCTCCAATTTTATCCTTGTGACAACAATTTAGGCTAGACTTTGTGTATACGTAAAGTTTTATTTAAAATGGGCAGCTCTATGTGTGTAGAGTGGCTTCACAGGTAATATCCCTACATCTTCCTAATTTGTCCGTCTCTGGGGTGCAAGCATTGCATATTTATCAGCCTGGACACAATTTAAACAAGACTCTGGGAATGCACAAATTTACATAGTGAACTTTTTCTGCCTCACCAGCAACTCTTCTAAATTAGGCATGAAATTCTGGAACTGGAGATGCCAAGAGGAGGCTGTGTGCATGCAGTGCACATGTTCTGCCTCTGAGGAAAGTCTCCTTCCCCTTTTTGATACTCTACTTATTCTGGGCCGCATCTTAGTTCACTGTTTTATAGCCTGTTGACCTTCTATTCACTTGTGGATAGACTCCCAAACTTTAATATTTGCTTTCCTTATCGTGCATTTCCTCCACCCTTATATGTCCACACACTTGAGGCCTGGGAATTTTAACAGCATTTTCTTGTATTTTAGCTGAGCTCCTAACTATAAGGCCCTTAATTTGGAGGCTTTTTTGTAGTGTTTTCTCTAGTGCTGCAGGCACTACAGCTTGCTGTGTACTCTGAAAAGGTTGTCCCTGCCTCTCTTGTAATGCATGCTGTGCTGTATTTGAAAGGAGAAATTGGATAGGGGCAAAAAAGCCAACCTTAAGGGTTTGTGGGGCACCAGAGGCAATTTAAAGATTTGTGGGGCTGTAGTAGAGTACAATTTTGGTGGGAGCAGCAAGACTGGGGGCAGAGGGACCCTCACAGTGGAACGGGGTGTCATTCCAAGTATTTTTAAAGAGAGAAAAGAGGGGATGAGACAGACCCTGATCCATGGGGGTGAAGACACAGTGTGGGACCCTTGGAAGCGCAGGGCCCCTAGCACGTGCTACATGGATAAACTGGCCCTGAATGCTGGGGATGTTCTTCATGCAAATTAGGTGCTGTATCACTGAGCCCTTCCACAGAGTTTACGCTATAAGTATTGGAAAATGATACATGATAAATTGCTTAGCTTTAGAAAACAATCTCCACAGTCTCAAATAGGGTCTTTCTTGCTGCTTGTAGTTTTTGTAGGCAGGTGTTCCTTCTCTGTTTTGTTCTGCCCTTTACCTTTAGTGACAGTTTTATTGCAACTGCCATGCCACATCCTACAAAGAAAGTAAATAATCTCGGTGAGAAGCAGAGGCTGATGGTAGCAATTGGCCAGGTTAGTGTTCTCTCATGAGGAGGTTAAATGTCCATGTTTTTTTGGTAGGTAGAATCATAAATGTTTACAGTCAGGGTACTGAGCCAATAGCAGAGATCAGGTAATTTCTAGTCATAAAATAAGAGCAAAAGCTCCCCAAGGTGGGTCAGTAGATGTCATAAGGGTAACTTGTCAGTCCATGCTCACAGAGAAGACCATTCTGAAGGATTTTGTTGTATGATGACCCTCCGGCCCCCATCATGCCAGTTCCTGCTGTGAGCAGGATCTGGACTCCCTTAGATCAAAGGATGATGTGGCCTTCCTAACTGACGAAGAAGAAATTGAGCCCATCAATGTTTCAACACAATCTGAGAAATTTTTTAAGGGGGAGGGCCTGCATTATATGCTGTCTAAAGCACTAGGGGCCCTAACATTAAATGAGTCTGTGCCTTCGGAGGAGCAGGCTAATGCTAAGAAAAAGCCCAGGGGACTCAAGGGTAATGGTTAATATTTCCCAAAGACTGGCCCTTCTTAACAAAACTTTTCCCTACCGGAGGTCTTTAAGACAAACATTAGAACTGAATGAAAGAGACCATTAGTTAACAAGCAGGTAAAGGTAAAGGTAAAGGTATCCCCTGTGCAAGCACCGAGTCATGTCTGACCCTTGGGGTGACGCCCTCTAGCGTTTTCATGACAGACTCAATATGGGGTGGTTTGCCAGTGCCTTCCCCAGTCATTACCGTTTACCCCCCAGCAAGCTGGGTACTCATTTTACCGACCTCGGAAGGATGGAAGGCTGAGTCAACCTTGAGCCGGCTGCTGGGATTGAACTCCCAACCTCATGGGCAAAACTTTCAGGCGGCTGCCTTACCACTCTGCGCCACAAGAGGCTCTTAACAAGCAGGTACCATCATTTATTAAGAAATTTGCCACATTATAGAGAATATCTTCTGCAGATTCCACTAATCGAAGCATCTGTGGCTGCCCTACAGTTCTTCCTTTAGATTGCAGGGCCCATTATTCCATCTCAAGCCTGGATGGTGGTGTCTGACCGCTCGAAGATTGAGAGACCCTTTCTTAGTGGCTGTCACTTCCACTAGAAGGGTTTCGGAGCTAGGAGCACTTTCTATTAGGAGGGATTTCTGCCAGTTCCATAAGGATAGGGTCATTCTGTGAACTGATCCTACCTTTAGACCCAAAGTATCATCCACCTTTCATGTCAGTTAGGAAATTGTGTTGCCAGATTTCTGTTAGGATCCCAAGCATCCCATGGAATGCCTCTGGCATAACGTAGATGTCAGGAGGATGCTGAAGGCCTTCTTGATCAGGTGAGAGTATCAGACTTCTATCAATGTTATCCCTCCTTAGTTGGGACAATGCATGTCCAACACTTCCATGATTAGTAGGATGCTCAAGGCCTTCATAACTGAAGCTTACAAGGCCCATGGTGTTCCCATTCCATTGGGCATCACAGCATACTCAATCAAGAGCTCAGCCACAAAAGCAGCTCTAGCCAAGAAGGTTTCTGCTGAGTTAATCTGCAGAGCAGCCACATGGTTGAATATTTCAACCTTTATCAGGCATTATAAGTTGCAATAGTTGAGTTCTGCAGAAGCGGCTTTTGGCTAAGGGGTATTACAGCACGTGCTCGAGGACGGTTAATCATTTTTTCCCATCCATCTTTTATGTCCCACTGAGACGTCCTACTGGATCTCAAGGGAGAATAACCATTGGTTAACTTACTATGATATGATCCTTCTCCTTGAGGCCAGAAGAACATCTCGTCCCTCCCTTGATTCTGGATCACATGCAGTATATAATTGAGATAGCTGAGGTTACCTGGTTTCAGAGGTATAAATTTAAATTCAGGTTGACAGATGAGAAGTTCACTGGACAGATACATATTGGAGATACTCTGTTTGGATGTTTTTTATATTGAGCTGGGGAGGCTTGTTATGAGACTGGAGCAAGGTATCTCTTACCATGCAGGACAGGATGTCAGAATTAAGTCTTGCCTCCCTGTTAACGTGGTGGGAAAACACCCACCAAAACATCCTCCTGGTCTCAAGGAGAAGGACCATATCGCAGTAAGTTAACCAATGGTCGTTCCAGGTAATTGAGAGAGGAATAGGGTTGAAACTGTGGTGCATGGGATAGAATTATAGGATTTAAAAGAAATAAGGGACTCTGGAGCTACATTGCCAAATATAGATGGTAAAGAAAATTGTATTCCTATGAATGCACAGCTTAAATTTTATGCAAATAAACCGTGTCAGTTTTCAGAGTTTGCTGAAAATTGAATCCGGGAGCCCCCACTGTCACCAGCCCGCCAGGCATTTCAATTGCTTAGTGTTTGGTAGCACAGGGGAAGAGAAGGGTCTCTGTATGCAGATTGAATTTCATCCACCAGAAAGCTGTGACAGTGCATGTGTATATACATACAAACAGGAATATCACATTCCTGGTGGCTTATGCTGCCTTGTAGTTGTACTATTTTTTGCCAGCTAGAAACATATTTGTATCACTATTATCACATTATGGCTTTTGCGTATTTTTGATTGTGAAGGAAAGAATAGTAGAGAAATTAAATAGGTGTTCTTGTGCTGCTTGCTGTTACAGGAGTCCAGTTTTTCATTGAAAAATACATCTGGGTTGTTTCGATGTCCCCAAATTGATATTTTGCCAGTGTATTTTGTCTGTTGAACAACACACTTTTAAGATCAGTCTAATAGTCCTCCAGCTGGGGGGAGGGGAAGGTGCCAGACATTGTTAGAGACATTCAGATGTTAAGATCATCAAGGAAGTAGATCTCAAACTTTATTTCCAAATTCTTCCTGCCTGAGTGACTGGTGGGAATTACCCAACCAAGATGACCTCCTTTCCTCAGAGGAGAAGGACCTTTCATGGTAAGTGCTCAGTAGTCATTTTCTGGTGTAAGTGCTGTGATATATGTAGGAATGCAATTATATTTTTGGTTTTTATACATTGCTCCACAAACATCCCGTTCATATATGCAAATGGAGCTTCTCACTGCTTCCCCTTTCTTGTAGCCTTTTTTTGGATTTACTCAGTAGTCTCACCGAATTAACTTAGGGCTTATTGTTCACTTCCACGTAAGAATATGTAGGGTGCAGTTTTTGACAAGATATCTGTTTGTCGTACTCAGTAGTGGAAAATGCCTACTTCTACATTTAAGTTTGTCTACATCCTCTTTGCCCTTCCAGTGTTTGACAAACATCACGTTTGCAAGAAACAAATTCCCAGAAGTGAGGCACTGCGTTCTGTTTTCTCTCCTAGATCCCTGAGGAAAAACAAAAAGGGTAGCTGCTTTGCACCTGCTCCACAATATGAAGGGAAAATGCACTGTGTTACAAACATGATTACTTTTTTTCTGTTTTTCGCTTTGAATTCTAAAACAATGATAACTCTAAGATATCCATTCTGTCACCACTTAAATGAGAAATGGCATAGAGGAAGCTTGTTAAAGTGGCAAGTTAAGACAACCGCAGAGAGAGAAAAACACACAGAAGGGACAGACTTAAAGTTATACGGTGGGAGGAGCAATTTTAAACAGGAGTTTGAAACGAAAGGGTGAGAGACTGCAAAGCAGGCATTTGTTCTTTAAAACAACAACAGGGATCTTATGTTGTATTGAGAAATGCTGGAGGTGATATTGACGGTACCCTCTGACTCATTCTTATGAACTGAGGTCTCGGCTCAAGTGCTCTTTATAACCCACACAGAGATTTGAAGCTTTTGAGGAGTTTTAATCTTGTGAATGTCACGTGATTTTAGCTGCTTCTGACAGTCATTGTTGCTGTTCACAATGGGTGGAGAAGTATTGGAAACATGAATGTTTTGGCTGGCTCACATGGGATAAAGTGGGTTAGATGCATGTTATATTGTGTCCTTGGGAATTGCGTGTCCAGACCGGAAGCCTGTGTGACAATTAAGCCTCTGGGCTGCTAAGTTGATGGTCTCTAATTTAGATATCCGAGCCACATGAAGTCAAGGAGAATGGACTGAAGGCAGATAAAGCAGTTTTGGCTTTCAAGGCTATACATGTCCTGAGTTCTACCAATCTGCAGGACCTCTTATCTCCTTATGCCCTCCGCAGGGGTCTTTGCTCTTTACGTGGTCCTGGGCACTTGGGACCCATCTAGTGGAATCAGCTTCCAGAAGAGCTGAGGGCCCCAACGGAACTCTTTGGGTTCCGCAGGGTCTGCAAGATGGAGCTCTTCCACCAGGCATTTGGTTGAGGCTGGGCTGAGACTGGGGTAATAAGATCGGGACCCCCCTTTCTTCTTGTAATCTATACCCCCTAGGCCAACATCACCTGAGGTCAGGTATTTGAACTGGGAATGGAGGAGTTGAGGTGCTTGGGGAGGGTAGAGAAGGGGATAAATTGTTGCCAGTATCAAATTGTATCAAATTGTATTAATCTGCATTATTGTATGGAGTTAAATTTTTAATATTTTATGTTTTTAATGTAAACCACCACAAGCCAGCTGGGCTGAGAGTGGTGGTATATGCGTATAACAACAACAGCAACAACAACAATATTGTAAAGGCCATTGTAGTTCTGATCACGGCCTGTAAGAAGAACCATCCGGAAACTATCTGCAAGCTATTCTGAGCTCTTTGGAGGAAGAAAGGAACAGTAATTACCAAGTAAACATGAAGGGATGTCTTTTTTTTCCAACCAAAAAGGGTGCATAGAGATAAGATGGTAGAAGATAAGATGTCATGTCATAAAAGGCAAGAAGGATTGTGCTGCTTATTGTGAGAGCCCTTCCTGTGCCATTGATCCCAGGCTTGGAAGGTATTGACCACTAGGGTACAGCTGAGAGCTTGGCCATCTGGGTGGTGTACTTGACCTTTTGGCAGCGTTTGACACAGTAGATCACAAGCTACTAGCTCACTACCTCGCCAATGCTGGGATAAGAGGAACAGCCCTTCAATGGCCAATCTCTTTTCTTCAGGGTCACGGTCAGAGGGTAGCAATAGGAGAGAACCATTCACATTGCTGGTAACTCCCATGTGGGGTGCTGCAAGGAGCAGTTCTTGCCACAATCCTATTTAACATCTTTATGCACCTTCTTGCCCAGCTGATGTGGAGGTTTGGACTGGGATGCCATCAGTACACCGATGACACCCAGCTTTTTCTCATGATGGACGGCCAACCTGACTCACCCCCAGACTCATTAGCCAGATGTCTGGAAACAGTGATGAGTTGGCTCAAGCAAAGCTGTCAGAAGCTTAATCCTTAAAAAACAGAGGTCCTGTGGTTTGGTAGGAAAGGTCCAGGAGAGGAAACACAACTGCCTGACCTGGATGGAGTGCAACTGTTGGTTGTACACTCAGGCAGGAACCTGGACATGATCTTTGATCCTCTCCAAGGAGGAACAGATCACAAGAGTAGCTTGGCTGGCATTCTTCCATCTGTGTCAAGCTAAGCTACTAGCACCCTATCTGGCCCCAGCACATCTAGCCACAGGGATCCGGACCATGGTCACCTCTAGGCTGGATTAATTTGCTGTATGCAGACCTACCCTTATTTCTGATCTGAAGACGTCAAATGGCACAGAATGCAGCAGCCAGGGTTCTTACAGGAACACTTTGGAGAGCCCACATCTGGCTCGCATTCCAACAGCTGCCCTGGCTACCAGTCAACTACTGGATCAGGCTTAAGGTTCTGATAATGACCTTCAAGGCCATATGCAGTCTGGGGGCGGGGGCGGGGGCGGGGACGAAGTGACTAGCACTAAGTTGATTGTAACAGAGAAAAGCCTTGCATTTGGAATTTTATTCAGAAAATATCTCCTGTCTTGATATTTATGAAAGAAATTGGAGGAAAGACTGAGAAAAAAATTGATGAGGTTAAGTGGATCATCCAATAACACTAGCATTAGTTTGGAGTCTTCTACCTAGTTGAGTCTGTGGGCAGTATTGGAATTTTAGGAACAGGTATGGGCACCATTACAAAACACTTGTCATGGTGTGTGTGAGGGAAAGGGAGGCAACCACAAAACTACTGCCATGGTAGCAAAGATAAGTCACAAAATGTTGGGAGGTCCCAAAGCATCCTCCCATGATGATGGTAACTGTTCCTGAGTAGGTGCTCTCTGTGAACACAAAGACTCTTCTGAATCCTGCTCCGTTGAGATGGAGGTAGGCCAGGATTGGCTCTTTGCTGTGTGTCATAGGTGGTTTAGGGAAGGATATGAGCAACTGGAAGTGTATTGGCAAGTGTGCAGGGCAAGTGTGCACGTAACCATTAAAGCATTTGAAAAGGGTTCTTCACCTTAACACCAGCTATATTTTCATTCCAGTGGTCTGTGTGCCAAGAAGGAAGTTTCTCAGGTGTGCCAACTGCATTCCCCTGCACAGGAGTTAAGAACTCTGTATGTAATACTGTGTCAGATGAAACCTTGTATAGGTACGAGCTTTGCTCATGTCCAGTATCTTGTTTAAATTTGATCCCTGTATCTGTGCTACAGAAACGTCCTCAGGTGCTGGGACACTTGTATTGTAGGACACTGAAACGGTTGCCCTTAGGGCTGACATTTTGTCTCATGATTTCCTGATCAGCTTTCAGCAGGGTATCACTTGGATTAAATGTGCTATAGGTTATCTTAGCTGGTATTGGTTTGGTAGCTAGTGTTTCTTATCTTAAGTGTTGGGTTAGAGCTGCTGGTGGTCCTGTGGCTAGCCTTCTGCTTGGGTTGCCCTCTTCACCTAGGCCCCTCACATCACCATTATTTAAAAATAAAGAGCTTGAAGAAGATGCTGTGCTTTTCCTCTCTTTTTCTCATCCAGTCATGGGGTTCCTTGCTTGGGAGAGTGTAGTGAAATAAGCTATGTGTTGCCAGACACATGGCAGCTTGTGAATGGCCTGTGAAAGTAATAGAATTTGTTTGGATTATTTGCATGGAGAGCAGAGCATTGTCAATCATTCTGCATTGACGAGCCTTCAAGCCCAGGCGTGATCCTAGCCAAGGCATCCCACTTTTCCTCCTTATAGAATCCTGGTGAGGTTATGCCATTTTTGGTGGGGACATGGGAAATTGAAAATAAAGCAAAAAAAGGAAGTTAGGAATAGTTTTAATTAATGAATTCTATCTTACTAGTTATTATTTCAGAACACCTCCCGCCTGCTTCTAACTTAAAATTCTTAATTCTTTCTTTAAACAGAATACAGTACATAATTTTCAATAAGAGTTATCATTGGATAACCCTTTACTTCAAGCTAGGCTGCCTAATATACATTAGCTCACATAATTCAGACTGTAAGTATGACAGATGTGGGTGGTAAGGTGCATTTGGCCATGATAGCTTTAAAGCAGGTCACTTCTCATGCCTTAAGAGAGCCAGCTTGGTGTAGTGGTTAAGAGCGGCAGCCTCTAATCTGGAGAGCCAGGTTTGATTCCCCACTCCTCCACATGCAGCCAACTGGGTGACCTTGAACCAGTCACTGTCCTGTTAGAGCTGTTCTCACAGAGCAGTTATATCAAAGCTCTCTCAGCCCTGTCTATCTCAAAGGGTTCTGTTGTGGGGAGAGGAAGGGAAGGCTATTGTAAGCCACTTTGAGACTCCTTCAGGTACTGAAAAGTGGGGTATAAAAACCAACGCTTCTCCGGCAGCTAATACCAAGGGTCACTAGCCATTCTGACTGAATGGAGAAAGGGGAAATCTCCAGTCTCAAATGAGATTTAGTTCAAAATTTATTGGATTTGCATCCAGTAATTGTATGGAACAGCAAGAAAGCAGCCAGAAACTTAGAAACATCAGTCTGGGAAAGCAGCCATAGACAATTATTGCTGATGAAAAAAAACACATTCTTAAACTGGACATTTGATCTCACAGCTGCCAAAGAGCCCCTTGAACAGCTATTACTGAAACATACTGAATGCAAAAGGCTGGAAAGAAGTGTGATTGAAACTACCAACAGGAAAAGGCGTTCCCAAGCCTGTATTGAATTTATGTGCTAAATACTGGCCAATTTTCTTTCATACTACAATATTGTACAAGACAAAAAGTGAGTAACAAATGATGTTCCATTCAACCAAGAAGCCACATACAGATGAAACAGTATGCGCACATTCATTGTTGAAAGATTTGGTGATTGTTAATATATATCGGCCTTCAATCTACCTATCTCTTAGGGCATTATGTATGTAGAAGGTTTGCTTATACTTTATTCCATATTTGTGTTTTCCAGTGTGCTTTGAATAGAACCAAAAAAGTAGGAACCCTTCTGTGGCTAAAAACAAATTAAGTGAAAGAAGGACCTATAGATGATAGATAATTGTCTCTTTTTATCTCCTCCTCAGCCCTAATTCGCTGGGAATTCTGCCACTAGTTTTCCTTCAGTCCTTAAATGTGAGCAAAGCAGCAGCTGAATATGATGTAATTCTGGATGAGGCTGATAATTTGCTAGAGTCACAAGAGCTGGTTGTATGGAGAAGCTCTGAGCAGTGAAACCTGGAGTAGACTTTCCTTAGGTCTCAATCAGAATCCACCTGATAATATACTGTGATGTGGTCATAGCAACAGTCTCTTTTTTCAATCTTTACTGTTGAGTGAGGAATGGGATCACTGTAATAAAATATGATTTCATTCATGAGCACAGAAGCCCCAGTAAGAAGCCAATTGCTATCTGGAACCCTCACAACATGATTACACAGGCTAATTCTTTCCTGTCTCTAAGAATGACCAATGAGAGCTGGTGGGATGTTGATGAGAGGGTGATATTAAAGCTGTAAGTTCAATTGGAGCAGGGGTAGTCCCTGCTGGCAGGGGGTCATGGGAATTGTAGTCCATGGACATCTGGAGGGCCGCAGTTTGACTACTCCTGAATTGGAGGGAGAGTTAGAAGCTGGAAGGTCAAGCCAGTGTATAGCAGAGCCACAGCTTGACCCTGGCCTGAAGAAAGACAACTTGTAATAAAGAATCCTGAATTCTTGAATAGCATTATTGTTCAAAAGTCCAAGTAAGGAGATACTTTGTAATTGTCTATTTGAATAACTCCAATGTGATGTTTAAGCTAGTAAATTAAAAAATGGTGGCAGCTAAGTGACTGAAATAGCATTTGAGTTCCAGTCCCAGTAGCTCTGGGAACCATCTGAGTGAGGGTAATTGTTAAAGAGGAGTGGGCTGCCCTGTCCGGTGGCTTCTCTGGAAATGAGAGGGGGGCCTGCTGTGAAAAAATGCTAGGGCTCGCTATATCTTTTAAAAGAGATCACTGGCAAACTATGACTGCTCTACTTGCATCCCTAAAGCTGTATGACATAGGTTGAGGAGGGTGGTAGGGTTGAGAATCACACGTGTTCTTATACATATATGTGTATAGAGCTATACACTCACATCAGAGCAGCTCCTTTTGGCCATTTGTCCAAAAGATGCTTGTTTCTGTCAGTGGCTGCTTAATCTCCCTTGGGATGACAATGATCAACAGCTGCTAAGACTTTATTAGCTTCTAGAGTCCTTCCCCTCTGATCTCCAGATAGCCACTGCTGCATGACAGGTGGGCTGGGGAGGAAAGTAGCTGTCACCACTAGTGCCTTATATCTGCTTATCATACATACAGAGGCTGAAAAGGTTGATTGTTAGTTATTTCTTTCTTGATATATATATTGAGAACGGTTGAATTCCGGATCAGGCTTTAGGTCTTGGTATTTAACTTCAAGGCTATACATGGTCTGGGCTCTGTGTACTTGAGGGACCATCTCTCTGCTTACACCCCCCAAAGAGCATTGTGCTCCTTGAATGCCAACAAACTGGTTATCCCTGGCCTCAAGGAGGCACGTTTGACCTCAGCCATAGCCAGGGCTTTCTCCGCCCTGGACTCTACTTGATGGATGAGCTTGGAGAAGAGATCAGGGCCCTGTCAGAACAGAAACAGATCCTCATGGTCTACAAAATGGAGCTCTTCTACCAAGCCTTTGGTTGAGGCCAATGAAGTAAGATCAACAGCCGCAGCCACAGAAGCCTCCTCACCCCTACCAGTTGCACCCAACAGTTACAACACAGGGTCACTCTTGACCACCCACCCATTAATCAAGATTACACTCGCAGTTGAATACTTAAGGTTGAATGTTCACAGTTTATAATATTACAAAGTTGTTGTGTTCATACTGTTCAGTCCTTAATTGTTGATATTTTCTCTGTATTGTACCAGCAACACAGTGGACTGTAAACTATGAAGTTCTTATGTAAACTGCCCTGATACAAACATTCAGTTGTGTATCATTTTTCTTAAGGGCTATATATATTGTCCTTTACTTTTCTTCGACAGTCAATGGTCCAGGTCCTATCTGCATAAATATTTTATTTTATTAATACATAAATAAATATACTTTGAGTTAAGATACGCTGTAAGAAAAATGTGTTTCTCTTCTCATGCTTCAGAGTTTGTAAGAACCATTCCTTTGCTTTTCTTCCTTATATGGAAGATGGTTCAGTTCTTAAGATGCTGGACTGTATTTCAGAATTCTTGGTCCTACACAAGCATGACAAAAGAGAAATTATCTAAGGAACAGTTGGGCAAATATTGGAGTTACCTTTTGTAACTTTGACTCTTACATGGAATTGAAAGAAACTAAGAGCAAGTTTTAGACTGAGGTGTTAAAAAGATGGTATCAGAGGGACTTTTAGCTTTTGGTTCACTGGTGTTTTGCATCCTGTTGTTTCATATATATCAGGTACAAGGTTGAGAAACTCTGCCCTTTTTATTGACTTGGAAGAGATATTTACATTTTATGAATAATTGTAAGACTTTTCTCACTGGCATGTCTGGAATGAAAGTGGCCACCGTAAATTTGTATTGCGTTTGGTTGTTTGCTGGTGTGCTTGGCTTCACCTTGCCCTTGGGAGAAAAAAGTGGCAACATAAGCTATGTTCTCTATAATAAAGTGGTAGACTGTTCAAATGGAAATAACACATATCATCAGATCTGAGGAATTATAACAAATTCGTCAAGAATAACTCAGACTGTAGAACTAAGGTGTTACTAGCATTAGCAAAGCTGATCCTGGATTTAAGGATAGAATAATTATGAAGGTGGGAATAACAGTGAAGTAGCAGGTCAAAAGAGGCATTAAAGGTTGCATTTATATTTATGTATTTATTCAGTAGACTTTTATACCACTCCTTACTTAGCATCTCAGACCTTCCACGACCGAGCCACACCGCCCGGAGAGCACGCCCTCTGGTCCCCGCCGTTTCCTCCCTGCTTCAACCGCAGCCCTTACATGGCCCATTTTCACAAATGGGCTTTTCTGCTAGTTGCATGCATAAAAATTAAAAGCAAAAACTGTCTAAAATTACCTTCAATGTTACATGTATTAATGTAATGCAAGCCTTTGGACTGTGGCCACATTGTCAAAACTCCCAGTTGTTTGAGTGTGCCGTCACATAGCCCAGTTTATGTTTCAGTCTGTAATGAGGAATGTGCCCTGACCTGGATAGCCCAATCTTATCCGATCTTGGATGCTAACTGGGTCTTCCCTTGTTAGTACCTTGATGGGAAATTACAAAGCAAGTCCAGGGGTAATACACAGAGCCAGGCAATGGCAAACCACCCCCGAATGTCCCTTGTCCTGAAGACCCTATGGAGTAAGTCAGATGTGACTTGATGGCAAAATCCACCACCAATGAGAAGTATTAATTGGTTGTTGTACAGAATGAACAGCTGAGATATTCCTCATACATGGTATCATTTTATAAATCAGCTGAAATCACTAAAGTATATGTGGGTATTACGCAGAGTTTCATGGAAATGTCAGTGAGATTGGAAGCAAAAGCAGTCATTATTAGAGGTGGCCACCAATATTTTCCTTCAACTTGGAAGAATAGGCAAGAGTGTTCTTCTCAGATTGAAAGAGATTTTGGAGATCTCTGGGGAGAGGAATCTTATTTATTTATGTATTGGATTTGTGGGCTGCCCCTCTCTAGTTACAGTCTCGGATGGCTGGGCATTCTGCTCCCTTAGGGGACTGGAGCACAGGCTGGTAAGTGAATCTGTGGATACTTGAAGAAGATTGCTGATATCATGAAGATACATAGTAGAGAAAGACAAATCAGCTTTGATAACTCTATATATCAATATACATCAGAGGAGAAGAAGGCGGAGCCATGGCACTTGGATAGCTCGAATACTTCGAGCTCCTGTTCCACTGAGGGTCAATCGCTGCTGTGATTGACAGAATCGGGTTTTGGGTACGATAACCCACCCTTAAATCTTCTCAGGAATTCCTTGTGAATCTCTGGGGCCTCTCTGTTCCGCAGGGAAATTAATCTCCCACTGGAACGTAAGCTCAGTGTGCACAGGGTCCAGCAAGCGCCGTCCGCCATCTTAAAATCTTTTTTCCTTTTCTTCCTTTTTCAACTCTGCAATCTACAAAGCTTATTTTAATCTACAAAGCTAATTGGATACCTCCCAGCAAGACCTTCGACTCACCACAACTCTGGAGTGAAAACATCTGGCAGACATCAGATCGAGCCTGCAAACAGTGAGTGGGGTTTCCCTCGGCACCTTCTTCCCTGGAATGAACTCTCGGCGTGGAGAGTTGCTCTCGCTAATCCAAACAAGCCAGACTGACAGGACTGTCTGATAATACTGAGGGGGGGAAGCTGCCAGATTCCAAGATACTGAATCATTAATCAACGCAGAGATGCAAGTGCTTTTCCGCTTCTCCGTCTTTACTTTTCCCCCGTTTCTGGCTCTGCTTGATGCCACCTCATTCTGAGGCAGGCTAATTTTCTTTTCTAATCAGGAGAAGGACTTAAATCAACTCAATCTAATAAGTAACAGCTCTTATTATCTGTTTTATTATATCTGTTTTTCGTCTTCGAAGATAAGAGAGATTAGAGCCATGGAATCTCGCGAGAACTAAGCCTTAGAGACATTCCTTTAATTAAAAACACTGTTGCTTTCGTTAGGACTCTGTAGGACCTCTACTGGCTACTTGCAAAATTGCAAATATTAAGTCTAACAAAATTCCAAACCTGGAACATGTTTTCGTTTAAAAAATTTGCATATCTTCTAGACAAACAAACACAAGACTTGAAAGAATCTTTAAATGGTTCACTTAAAAATATGCTCATGGAGTTTAAAGGCATTAAGGAAGAAGTCTTTAACAGGAATGATGAACCAATAGTAGTGGCTGATGATAGCTCTAAACAAGATGGAAAATTACCAGCAGAAGAGGAATCTGAAATTATGGAGATAGAAAAGGGGATGTCAGAGTCTTGCAGCTCAGATAAGGACACCCTGCCTGAGAAGATATACAGCCACTCCAAAGCAACAATACTCAAGAAAGACATATGGATCTGCGGTGAAAGCAATCGATTGAAAGGAGCATCATGGAAAAACATCTGTACTGATATTGGAGTCCAGGAGGTACAACTGCTTCAAGATTTATCGATGTATACTCCGAGGGAAAGACTACAACTATACTTTCCCAGCCAAAGACCAATGGGACAGAACATCAGTCAACGGGAGTCACAAGACGTAATAAGCCTCGAAATGAGACCTCCCTAAGAAGCTTGGGGAATGGAAATGCAACACAGTGGTCGAAATTCCTTTCCTCCTTTACCTCCTTTATGTAGCCATATAGGCAATATAACTAGTTAAGAAGTTAATCTGGGGTCTAAGATCTTTTAAGTAAGCTGAATTTGTATTATTAAACCTAATTTCGCAGCGGCTACCAGCCCAAAATCAAAGCATAACTAAAAGGAGACACCTAATGGAATGGGCTTACATTATAGTGTGGGGTTTGAGATTTCCTATGATAGCTGAATTTGAATTATCTAGCATATCTATGTAGTGACTTCCAGCCTAAATTTAAAGCATAACTAAAAAAAGGTTTCTAGCTGAGGAGGTGTATATATAACTAACGAAAAATATTTTCTATTAATTAATGAAGACTCCATTTTATTATTTCTGGTATCAACAATGTATACTTATATATATTTGTTTCCCTTCTTTCCGTACAACTAAGTATTTTTTTTCTCTTTTTTCCCTTTTTCTAGTGAAAATGTGGAGGGCTCTAGGACTATGTTAAGTATAAACTGTTTATGATTGTTAAAACTATCAGAAACTATGCAAACAAATGTTGAAATGATGGTAACAAAGTAGACTTCTCTTTTTAAATGTGGTGCAAACGTGAAAAAGTCTATAAAAAGTCTATAAGCTTTGGGTAAAAGTCCATAATATTGTAGCCAGTCTATAATCTTAAATGGAGAGAAGAGGGTTTGTAAGATTGAAACAGGGAACCAAAATGTTTTTCCACAGCGCTTCCTAACCCACATACAGAGCTTCTTCTACTATGCGACGACGGCAACAAAACTAGAATTGGCCAAGAAATGGAAAACGTAAGAACTACCCTCGACAGAAGACTGGGTGAATAAACTAGCTGATCTTACCAAGATAGCCAAACTGACACTAAGAGGCCTTTCAAGAATAATGGGGCCCTTACCTGAACTATTTACAAAAGGGATTAAAAATGGGGAACCAAGTGTATCAAATGAAGAGTATAGCTCTCCTTTTCTGTACTAACAATGTAGATTGCATGTATCTCACTGTTTTCAACTCTGGAAAATAAAATAAAAACTTTCTATAAAAAAAAAAAAATATATACATCAGAGGACACTTGCATGGAAAGCACAGTTTGGGTTTAGCAATACAAAATTACATTTCATAGATAAGGATGCCAGTCGTTATTAAAATCAAATGCTAATGCATGTTGGTTATTGGTGCTACTCTTTGTTGCTGTTGTAATCATTTTAATTTCCGTGTGTACATTTAAATTCATGGCAGCAGCTACAGTAGACAGATGTATGGGGGCAGTTGGGAAAGTGTGAGTAACGGGGCAGGTGGAGGAGAAATGATTTTTAAAGTCAATGTATTTTGTGAGCTGGTTCCTATTTTAGCTAGGAATTAATTCAAGTCAGTTTGATTTATGGGGCTTACTTGAAGCACTGTGCCCAGCACTAGTATCATAATAGGTCCAACATTTTCTTGCCAGTTTTTCATATTTTTGCTGGAGTGTTTTTTTTTAACCGTACAGCACATGTCCCACAGCCAAAATGTTTGGATGAGACAAGGAATGAAAGCCAGAAAGCCACCGAGAGTGTAGTCGGCAAGAGCCAGAATATCCAGTAGTGATAGCCAGCATAGAGAGAACTGCAGCCAGGATCAAGTAGAGTTCAGGATGTTTATGTTGGGTATCTAAAGAAGCCAGAAGCAGGAACTATGGAGTGACAATATTAGAGGCCAGTGAAGACAAAAGCATGGCTGAAGAAATATTAGAGGAGGGTTGAATCATCTAGCTAGATTAGAGGTGTGCATTTGGTCTATCTGAGTCACCCCCCTGAAATATATCTTACCAGTATTTTCTAGATATTTTTTCAGCCAGATATAGATAGCCAGTATTTATTGAGCTCTCAAATGGCCATGCCTGAAAAATCCCCAAAATATTTGAGATTTTTTGGTACCGCCAGATAGCCACACTTAAAGTGCATTTAAAGTCCCTTTAAATGTCTTTGAAGTGAAAGCCTGGAAAAGGCATTTAAAGGGACTGTGGAGCTATAATCCCTTTAAATACTTTCTTTTCTATTCCATTGGAAACAGTGGCAAACGGAGGAAGGAGAAATGAGCCCGGTCAGGATTCAGGGGACGGCGGCATACAAATGTAATAAATATATAAAAGGATACATTTATGTATCCTTATCCATGATTTCCTTATATATTTCTGAAACAGGCATGTGGGTGGAGCGTGTCCAGCCCGTGAAAACTGAACTCGATTCTGGCCACACACTGATTGGGCCAGCCCCTAAAGCTAACGGCCTCCCTGCCGCCTGCTCGCCTAGACAACAACCAGCCCACAGGCAACCCTGGCTGCCGAGGGCAACGCTTCTCCACCAGGCCACCACTCCTTTGCCCACCAGTGCCAGAGGATAGGAGGAGCCACAGGTGGCCGCACCGCCAATCCTGCACAGGAGCCTGCCATCTGATGCCCCTTCAAAAACAGCGGGCCCATCGCCCCCCCACAAACGCTGAGACTGCCGCTGTCAATCTGCACTACACACAACCCTGCCAAACCGCCCTGCCACACAAACGCCAGACTATGAGGTACACCACCTGCCCGCCCTTCCCCACCCCTGTGACACATGAATCCACTCCTCCACAGCCCCGTGACCACCTTTCTACGTTCCCTGGCGCTACCAAGCCGCCCCACTGCACAAATACTGCACCATTACATACACTGCCTGCCTGCCTGCCGCCCCTGTGCCCATGGGACACGGATCCACCCCTCCCCCCACAGGCTCCAACCTTCCCTGACATGGCTGCCTCGGCAGTGAGAGCCTCATCAATGGAATATTGGAATGTCAGCTTATGCTGTGAGAACAGCTGACGCTCTGTGTGTTTATCCAGCAGGCTGCAGACCAGCCAGTCCCTGATCATATCCTCTACATTGCCAAAGTCGCAGTGCCAGGCAGCTAGGTGTGGAGCACCTACAAAGTTGGAGACCAACTTCCCTTCCTTTTGGGTCTGATGGTAGAAAGCATAGTATCATGCGATTTCAGTTGGCTGTGGGTCAAAATGATTTGCAGCTTTTGTACAATCTTATCGTAGTCGGCTTCCCAAGGTCAAATGTTGTTTTGTCTCAAACGCTTAGAAGAGTGCTGCGTTTCTTGGATGCCTCAGTGATGTTATTGGCTTCAAAGAAACACTCCAAGCGGGCAATGTAGGTCTCCCAATTCTCGATCTTGTTGCCATCCAAGGTTTCAAATTCAAATTTCAGTGCAGCTGCCATGGCTTTTGTGGTTGGTAGAGGTTCAGGTGTAAGTGTTCCAGCCAATCAGCGGCCCTTGTGACTTAAGGTGTTGTGGCGACAACAGCAGAGGCTGTGACCAGTCTCTCTGGGGTAGCACCAGCCAATGAAATGACCTAGTGCTCTAGTGATTTCAGTGAAGGCTGAGCCCAGTTTCTCTGGGCGGCGCTCAGCAGAGTTGTTCATGGGCAGTCCTATAGCAATAGGCATCGCGAGACTCCCCTCGTTATGAGGCAGAGGGATGGGTAGGTGCATTCGACCGGTTGGTCCCTTTAGTAGGCAGGCAAGGTTGGTTCACCAGTGGCTTTGACTGAACCATCGCTTCCCAGGGCAGGCTGTCTAGGACAACGATCCCATCCCCGTCGCCAATAATAAGTCTGTGGGTTCGGCAAGACACAGTCTCCAGTTTTCAAAAACACAGCTCTTTATTAACAACTCCATCTCCAAATACCGAACAGGGGAAAACAGACAAATGGGCAACTTATATACATTTAAGGCAGCTTGCCATGAGCTCTGATTGGCCCTTAGTAAAGCAGTCTGACTAGCCGTTAACAGGGCCCTTGGATTGGTTGTTTTAGTATTCTCCAAGCCTTCATTTGCATGGCATGTCCGCATACATAACAAAGATAATCTGTGAGATAAATTAATACACATTTTCATTTTGTTTAGATTTACAGATTGTTTTTAAAACTAATTTATTTAATATTCCAAACAAACTGACTTTATCATAATTTTACATCCCCTGCTAAAAAACAACACTCTCATCTCCATTGCTTGGATAAAGAAATGTTTAATTCAGTTGAAAAGGACTCCAGTTGGTTATTGTAGGCAGTTGTATATTGTACATTTGAACAAAACAAACAAAACAAACAGACAAAATATTTTGCAATATAGGCTTTATGTTTTTGTGAATTAATAAATGTAAACACCAGATAGTATAAGCTGTGTAAGCTATTTGTGGAAATGCATAATGTTGAGGTATAACTGTTGAGGATTATTTTGATCCCTGTACTGTAATTAAATCATTAATCTGAATAACATTGCAGAGGCAAATTTTGTGAATGTATTATGAAGATTCTGTAAGGTTTCTCACTTCTGGAAACCTAAAAATAGGCTAGTCTTCAATGGTTACTGTGAAGTAGAATTAACTTCTCTAAACAATCATTTTGTAGTTTAGGCTAATTTAAGAGTAGCGGTATGGTTGCTGAACACACACAGAGAACATATTTGCAGCTTTTACTTATTTTTAGCATAGCCTAATTTGTGTTTGACATTCCAACATAGCTGCTTCTGTCTTTAAAAAAAAATGCATATAGGGTTGTCAGCTGCCTGGAGGAAAAATATCCAGTTACTTTAATAGGGGCTTTCCTCCATGCCATGGGAAGCTTCGGAATGTTGACTGTCCTAGTTGGGACGGGCCAACTGCTTGCTTTCAGCACTTGGTGGGGAAAGGGGATTCATGTCAGAATACAGCATTTAAATTGGTAAAATTGGCCCTCCTCAAAATCTTCCATCGTTTACAAATAGGTGAAGGAGTTCGAGTTCATCACAAAGTCCTTTTAAAAAACAAGCAATAGCCAGTGGAGCATAGACTCCTCATGTTGGCATCCTGAACCCTCAATAAATTCTTATCATTCTGCTCAAGTGTTTGTTTATTTACATTGTTTGTAAATAAACTCAGTGAGCCTTTCTCACTGAGGCTCAAAGTGGATTACACAGTTAACAGTGTGGGGCATCCAATCAGGAATGTAATAAGATTAGGATTGTGAAAATCGAAAACCAAACAGAAATTTAAGACAAAGCATAAAGATTATCATGGCATGTTAAATGATGCAGAAATTGCATAATAGAATAATACAAGCAGCAACAGATATAGGCAGTAGTACACTCCACAATCTCTTTCTCTTGACCCATACCAGTCGGGCTTCTCTCCTGGGCACTGGGTAGAGACGGTGCTGGTCGCCCTGACGGATGATCTTCAACGCTTGATAGAGATGGTATGGCCATTCTTGTGATATTAGATCTATCAGCTGCATTTGACGTGGTTGACCACAAGATTTTATTTATTTATTTTATTTATTTATTATATTTATATACTTCCCTCCCCAGGGGCTCAGGGTGGTTTACATAATAACATAAGAACAATACATGGAACAGTCTATAAAACATTTGAATAACCGTACAATAATAACTAATAATTGTAAACATATAACAGTATAGTAGTATAACCAATAAACAATACGACAAAACAACTTTTGGCCCACTGCCTCACTGGGACAGGGACACGAGGGACAGCCATTCAGTGGCTGCTCTCATTCTGCAGAACCGGATGCACAGGGTTGCAGTGGGAGTGGAGCTGCCTCACCCCTTTCGATTCCTTTGTGGAGTCTCTCAAGGGGTGGTGCTCTCCCCTACACTTTTTAGCATCTTTATGCACCCTATGGCTCAGCTGATGCGGAATTTTGGACTTGGTTGTCATCAATATGCAGGTGACACCCAGCTCTATTACCTGATGGACAGCTGCCTGGACTCTCCCCTGAACCATTTGCCAGATGTCTGGAAGCTGTAGCTGGGTGGCTTGAGCGGGGTTGTCTGAAATTCAACCCTTTCAAGATGGAGGTCCTATGGCTCGGGAGGTAATGGGCAGGCCAGGAAACAGGTTTACTTAAAAAAATTTTTTTAATTAAATAACAGACAATCAACAGAAACACCCCACCAAAAACAAAATTTACACCAACACAACTCTGTAGCTTCATGAAATCCTGTAAACAAAGTCCATTTCATCCATTACATTTCAACTGTTCATCCTAATTCCAAGTCTCACATTACAACACTAGTTCATATACCTTACAGTCTGAAAATTCCCTTAAGTAATTTGCCAAATCAAGCCAAATTGTATTGAAATCTTTGATCTTTTTCTCCCCTTGAATTACTTTAATGTTATCTGTTAACTTTTCCAACATCATAAACTGCCTAATTTTCTTTCGCCAATTATCTAATGAGATATTATCTGCATTTTTCCAGTTAGTATTTACTGAACCTGGCTGGGATGCAATTCAACATTGTACCCCTTGCCAGGAATTTAGGGGTGATTCTTGATGCCTCCCTTTGTATGGAGGTGCAGATCACTAGTGTAGCCTGCCACGTGTTTTACCAGCTACGCCAGGCGAAGCTACCTGTCCCCAGAGCACCTGGACGTGGGGATCCATGTGACGGTCACCTCCAGAACTGACTTCTGTAACTCACTCTATGCTGACCGACTGTTGTCCCTGACCCAGAAATTGCAGCTGGTACAAAATGCAGCTGCTAGAGTCCTCAGAGGAACATCTTGGAGTGCTCATATCCAGCCGGTGCTGGGCAGCTGCACTGGTTTCCAGTTGTGGCCTGGATCAGGTTCAGGGTTTGGGTTTTGACCTTCAAGGCCTTACGCATTGGGGGACCTGCATATATGACAGACTGCCTGCTGCCTTATGCCCCAAGCAGAGTGTTATGCTCTGCGGGTTCCAACTTACTGGTCGTTCCCGGCCACCGGGAGCTTCGCCTGGCCTTGACCAGGGCCAGAGCTTTTTCTGTCCTGGCCCCTGCCTAGTGGAATGAGCCTACCTAAAAAAGATATAAAGGCAATGAATATGAAAGCTATTCTTTTTGGGAGAGGACAGGGTGAGTGGGAATTGGTAAGCATATGTGAATCCTGTCAGGTAGAATTGCAGTTATAGATGAAATCGTGAATAATAGGTTTATAGTGTTATGTATGCTGTTTCAAAGAATAGGAATTTAAGCATTTTAAAGAGAGGAAAAATGAAGCATACTAGGAAAACCTTTATGGAACAAAAAGCTTATTGGAAGAAACTGAGACTATTTTAGAATCACGCTGGGGATCTGAAACTGATTCATGTTGGGCATATAGTTCTGAAGACTGTTATGCATGTGCAATACTGTTGAATAATCCAAGTGACATTTAATTTAAGTCTGTCTGGCTCAGAGAAAGCATATGTGCAAAGAAGCAGACTGAAATATGTATGTTCCCCACTGGGACCCACAAGCTTATATGTAGAAGGAGGGCCACATATAATTATGGATGGGTATCTATCTGCATTGAGCATCCAGAACTATGCATTTGCTTTCCGACCCAATGCGAAGATTAGGGTTATTCTCCCTTGATGGGAAACGGCAATTTGGTTTTCCCTTGAGTAATGCCTCTTGGCAGATTGACAAGATTAACACCCTAAAATATCTATTCTTTCAGTAGGGCCTTATCCACAGTTATTTCCTGGTGTGTTTTCCCCGCATTGATGCTGACGCTGATTTTGCACACGGCATTTTATATTTGTGGGTCTCTTTAGCGCCGTCCAGAAGTCCATTTGAGGCTTGCATTTCACACTTATGTTGGGAGAGTAGGTGTTCCTGGCTCCTGCCTCACCTCCCTTTCCTTAAAAAAAATCCAAAAATGCACAAAAATGTAACGGCATGAACCCCCACTTTGTCTCGTGTCTTGCTCTCATCACCAGCTTCCCTCTTCCCTCCCTTCCTCTTCCCCCTGTGGGAAAGGTACCCAAGCACTCCCCATTCCATACGCGGTATGGCTCACCCCCCCCCCCACCTTCTTGGGAGCAGTGCAACTTAAAAGACAGCTTGGGGAAAATTGCACCTTTGTTTTAAGTGTGCCGCTTCAGGCAAGCATCCTGGGATGTCAATTTCTAACCCCCCATATAGTGCATATTGTTTTTTTTCTGTTAATCTAGTCATTACTTTGCTCTTATGTAGTAAAACAAGGACGCTTTTTTTTTGGTACTTGGGCAAAGCCAGGGGAGGCCGCTAGATGAAATTAACAACATTTGACCTTCCTTGAATGAAACTGACTACAGCTCCATTTCCCTTCATGAAATTGAGCAAGAGTATTGTGATGAACGTTCAGTCTTGCTGGAGGGGGAGACAGGGGGGCGGTGTGTCAGTGTCATGCTTATGCTACTGCATTTTAACACAATCCTGTTAAAAATCTTTAAAAACACAGCGGGGAGCGGAAGAAGGCAGGCAGAGACACAGCATTGTTTGGATCTCAAACCTCATCATTTTGAGGCGGGAAACAGTGGAGGAAGCCAGCGCTTCCACTTTAGGTTACTGCAAATTCCCTCCCAGGGAAGGGGGGAAACCGCATTTTCTAGGGGTTCATAAAACGTGCGGCAAACAGGGAGTGCATTCAGTGCTGTGCCTGAATCAGGAGATTTTAGTATGAAAGTCATGAAATTCCACAGAGCATTATGGGTGCTGCTGCAAAGAGAAACCTTAGGAGATAGATGACGGTTGTTCTTCCCAGGTTACGTTGACAAGATAACCATAACAGGATAAGTTCCACATGCATAACTCTCCCTCCCCCCCCCCCCCGCCCCTTCTGCTAGATGCATTCCCTCCCTGACTAGAAAGAGCAGAGCACAATGGACAATCTGGCAGTGTGGAAGAAACAGATGGAGCGGGAGCGAATATGGCATCCCTCCCGCCTTTCAGAGACCAACTATTCCTAGGTTTTCCAGATCCTTTTTGTGCTACCTTATAGGTTCCTTAAAATGTGCTGTTCTTAACATTCTTGATAGCCCACATTTAATTTTCCAATTCCAATGAACACCTTTGCCATATTCACAAATAAATAGTAACTATTGCCTGTGATGGAATAAAAGATTTGAGTACGGATTCATCCATATACATACTCTCTGATATTTCATGCTGTGTCTGATTTAGACTGTACCAGATGGTTGGCAAAGGACTATCACAAAAGCACAAAGTAAATTACCTGGGGATAATTTAACATCTGCAGCACTGTTCTCCTCAATTATATACAGTAAATGGCTTGCATATTACTTTCTAGCATCAAATACATCTGTGCATCACTGTGCCATCCTAAGCAGTGTTTCCACTCTTCCAAGCCTTTTGACTTCAAAGGATTTAGAATGGTGTAACTGTTTAGGATTGTGCCATAACATACTTTATAGATCCATGGCTTTCCAAAGCTGGGAGTTATATCAGAAACGGATAGCCCAGTATAACTTGACCTTGTCAGATCTTAGAAGCTAAACAGAGTCAGTCCTGTCTAGTATTTGGATGGAAGACCTCCAAGGAACAGCAGGGTCATGATTTGGAGGCAGGCAATGACAAATCATCCTTTAAAGTCACTTGCCTTGATAACCCTGTGGGTTGCCATAAGTCAGCTGTGACATGATGGCACTTTACATAGGCACTAGTGACAGTTCTCTTGTGGCACAGAGTGGTAAGGCAACAGACATGCAGTCTGAAAGCTTTGCCCATGAGGTTGGGAGTTCAATCCCAGCAGCCGGCTCAAGGTTGACTCAGCCTTCCATCCTTCCGAGGTCGGTAAAATGAGTACCCAGCTTGCTGGGGGGTAAACAGTAATGACTGGGGAAGGCACTGGCAAACCACTCCGTATTGAGTCTGCCATGAAAACGCTAGAGGGCGTCACCCCAAGGGTCAGACATGACTCGGTGCTTGCACAGGGGATACCTTTACCTTTTAGTGACAGTTAATTTTTTGGTGTTGTAGTGATTTTTACCCCTATAATTTCAGCATATTAAACAATTTTCTTAATTTATATTTATAATTATATTTATAGGACCCTTACTCTCAGCCCAGCCATCTTGGGGCAGTGTACAACATCTTAAAAAAAAAACAGAATTAAAACTAAAATCAATTCATTAGGTGAGGAAAAATGCCTCTCCCTTTACTAACCATGTATTGGGTTCCAACTGTTGGTCGTAAATACTACAAATCTATCGGTTAAAAAAGCCCTCTATTTAAAGACAGTTACTATCCTGAATTAATATGTGAAGATGATTTTCCCTATGCTACATTCAGTTAGCTACACTTCATCTGGTTCATGGGGATGGAGACAATTGGTAGGGCAGTAGCGGCTAGGACTAGAAGTTATTGATAATGATGCCAACCCTGTCTCCTGCGTTGGAACTCTACCACTGTTGCCAGTAACGAAATCTGAACTTCTCTTCCTGCCCCTCCCCCTGTCATGATGATTACCAATCCCTGCATTTGTCACCAGGGATCCCCACTCACATTTTGGATGGTTTCTTAATCTTTTGTTAGATAAACTATACAGAAGGATCTTCCTAACTTTCCCTCTGATAAAACAGATGTTCCAGACCTCTAATTTTCCTGGTAGCATTCAGGTGGGTAGCCACGTGGGTATCAGCAGAACTGGTTTCATTAAACACTGGTTGAGAAACCCTGCCATAGAGTATAACAGATCCCCAAAAATTCAAGATTCCCAAATATTACCTAAAACGAATACCATACCAGTATTGGAATTCGGTAATTTCAAGAAAATACCAATATTTTTGGGTACAATATACCCAATTCTGGGGGGGGGGGGGAATTAAATTTCTTGCACACCCCAAATGTAGACATATCCTACATCTCTCTTTACTAATTCATACATTCAACATTATGGATTTTTTATTCAAAACACATAATTTCAGGTGATATTTTAAAATGGTAGAATAATTAAACATTTTAAAAGTTATGTAAAAAGATAATTAAAATGCTACCAAACGAATTTAGAGTCCAGTGGCACCTTTAAGACCATCAATTTTTTATTCAAGGTATGAGCTTTCATGTGCAGGCACACACTTCCTCAGGTACAATATGTACCTGATATTTTACCTTTCTTCTTAGATGCACAGGATGGTATACAAGATAATTCCCTTTTCTATTTTATTAATTCCTTAACCTTCTAAGACAGGATTAACAATTTAAAAATGAATGTGAGAGATCAGAAAGTAATTTATTAGATTGTAAATGCTAGTAATAAAGGTGAAATTGCAGGGAAGAGTAGAATCTTCACTGAAAGGGTTTTACTTCTGAATAAAAACTGAGTAGTAGGCTGTTGTGTGTGAAACTGGGTGTTCCTAGATTTTATGTAGACTATAGCTGTATGCTAAGTTCTGCATGAACCTCCATTTCAATTCTGTGTGCAGCTAATTGCAAGAAATGACCGAGCAGTGCAAAACGTTCTATACTGTAACATCCTTAGTTTTCTGTTTTTTTGTTTGTTTTTCTTAACTTGTTCGTTGGGACATGGTACTGGGTAAAATTCCTTGTAGAAATGAATTTAGTGTAATCAGTTGATGTAGGAGCTTAACAGAGTTGGATGTTTATTAGAACTGATCCAGTTTTATGCTCTTTTCCATTTTTATAATCCCATAATTACTGTTTTAATATTTTAATATCTGTGTCCCATGGATTAAAAAATGAATTTGTCAACAGAAACGCATCCACAAACCCCCCTCCTTTCTAAATCAGTGACAGCATTCATTCATTCATGCATTCATTCATTCATGCTAACTACATCACGCAGTTAATACCTCTGCTTGAAATATTATTCCATTAATTGTAATTAAAATTACAGTAGAGCCCCTATTGGATCTATGGAATTAAAACTATAGGCTGGAATATCGCTTTTCTTTTAACTTCAGGTGTTTGTATTGTGTCACAAATTGCTTTGGAAAATCTCATATTCTGCCTTTCCCTTTGAATATTTGGGAGAAGGCCATAATCAGTTTTAAAATGCAGTACTAATCTTTGTACCGATCTTTGAACGAAATGTACAAGTTCTGGGAGTCTCCAGTTTGTTTGCACAACTAAAACGTCAAGTGAAAATATTTGATCAGGGCTTAACTTCATGTCCCAGGTTATCTTGTAAAATTTTAAGCCAAGAGCTGCAATGATTATTTTAGTGTTCATTTTCTGAGAATCTCATCATTGATTTAACCAGTGGGACAGAAGTCCTCCAGCAACTGCATAATGAAGACTCAAATGTAAAATTAAAACAGAATTATGAAGTAAAAAAAAACAATACAGGAAGGAATTCAAATGTACTTTTAACCTGTTTTGATAAGGAAGATAAGATTGCTAATAACCTGAAGAAAGGAAACATATAGCCCATAGCCAATGGATAGCCCATCCTCATGAGTTCTTTGAAGCTAAGCAGAGTTCGCCCTGATTAGTAGTTGGATGAGAGACCACCAAGGAATACCATGGTTGTTTTGCAGAGGCAGGCAATGGCAAACCACCTGTATAATGAAAAAAGCTTTCTAATTCTCAGCTTCTGGTCAAACTGTAAATGAGAAGGTTTTGATTAAAACAATGAATAGATTCATGTATTATGCTGGTCTTGAGATTCTGTTTTTTATATAAACAGCTGTATATTATATTTTGTATTGGTGCAAAGGCATATGGTTATCAGAAAATTGATGATGGTCTGTTGTCTTTTATCATCCACTTAGTGATTGTTGTGGTTCAATAAGACAACAAGGACAAAACAGAATCTGAAAGTTTCCTGAAATATCTAGCCTATATCGTTGTACTTGTAGTTTAAACCCATTTCCGAGTGTCCTTTCCTGTGCAGCCAACAGAAACAGCATCCTGCCCTCCTCTAAGTGACAACCTTTCAAATAGTTAAAGAGGGCTATCATGTCCCCTCTCAACCTCCTTTTCTCCAGGCTGAACATTCCCAAGTCCCTCAACCTATCTTCATAGGGCTTGGTCCCTTGGCCCGAGATCGTCCTCATCACTCTCCTCTGTACCCTTTCAATTTTATCCATGTCCTTCTTGAAGTGAGGCCTCCAGAACTGCACACAGTACTCCAGGTGTGGTCTGACCAGTGCCGTATACAATGGGACTATGACATCTTGTGATTTTGATGTGATGCCCCTGTTGATACAGCCCAAAATGGCATTTGCCTTTTTTACCGCTGCATCACACTGCCTGCTCATGTTTAGTGCTTCCCACAACACTAATAATGCTGTTCTGACCGAGCAGGAATATCAGGGCTCTCTCAGCCCCATCTACTTCACAGAGTGTCTATTGTGGGGAGAGGAAAGGGAAGGCGACTGTAAGCCACTTTGAGACTCTTTCGGGTAGAGAAAAGCAGCATATAAGAACCAACTCTTCTTCATATTAGTTAAGCCTATGTTGTATTGTAATTATAGCAGTGAAGTTCTTGTCTCTGATTCAATAAACTAGTAAGATTTAAAGGAGTTCAGTTGCTCTGGGAACTAAACAACAATTTGTGCAAGTCTGGTATCAACTTAGAGATTAACAAGGTTTTTGAGGTACAAGTTCTCCAGAGCCAAAGCTCCCTTTGTCAGATACCCATATATATAGCAGTTGTAGAGGCTGGATTAGCAAGCTACACCTTCTCCTTGTATTTTCTACCATGATGAAGCTAAACCGACTCAGGACAGCCTATTTTGGATCAAGAAGGTAGTACAAGGAAGCAGGTTAATTTCCCCTCTTCCCCATTTTGCTCATGTCCTGTATGAAGTAGTTTCGAATCATGTGTACCATATGATGTATGCCATATCCTTCAGAAACAATAATCTAGTTAAATTTATGCTTTTATGTTCAAAATTCAGTCCAGTCAAATTCCATTTATATTGCATTTAAATCTGAGCATGGTATTAGCAGCATAATTCGTTTATAACAACGTCACCATGCATTATTGTTGTTAAAAATCCATTTGTTCTAAATGAAGGGTTCTTGACAGATTACATTGTCTTGATGGAATGCTACCAGCATTATACTAGCAATATAAATCTTACAGAATAATTTGGAATGTCGCCACACCTATTGGAGGAGGTCTGCCAATAGCGTAAGAGTGGAATGGCTTTCCAAAAATCTTGCTGTAGTATCCTTATCTGTCCTCTATTGCAGAATGTTCATTTTGTTTGCAGAGTGATATGGATATCTTATGGATATCTTAGAAATCTACTTTGAGCTTTTTGATCTCTGGAGAGATTTCAGACTTCTGAAGTATTATATAGACCAGGGGTAGTCAAACTGCGGCCCTCCAGATGTCCACGGACTACTATTCCCATGAGCCCCTGCCAGCATTTGCTGGCAGGGGCTCATGGGAACTGTAGTCCGTGGACATCTGGAGGGCCGCAGTTTGACTACCCCTGCTATAGACTCATAGAGTAGAATCACAGAGTTGGAAGGAGCCACACAGGCCATGTAGTCCAACCCCCTGCAGGATTATCCTAAGGAATCTCTAACAAGTGTTCGGCAGTCCTCAAGTAGGAATTGGGCAATGAGGAGTGGCTCACCATTTCCCTATCCAGCCACTGATGAAATACTATTACGGTAAAAAAAAAAAATTCCCTGGGAACTTTCCACTTGAGAGTCTTATCACATGCCACCAATAGGAACAGCTCCCTGTCATTCTCCAAGTGCCAGCCTTTCAACTATTTAAAGAGAACAATCATGTCATCCCTACCTTTCTTGATACGATAATTCCTCCCATCCAATGAAGTGGGGCAGGAGCTAATTTTCAACTTCCTGTCTTCAACCATGTGGGAGTCACCCTCTTCAGATTCAGAAGCAAGGCAGCTAGACAAATGGGCTCGGACATATCTCATCTTTCTTCTGTTTCCTTCCTTCTTTTTCCTTCCACTGATTTTGCCTTGCCCTTGCTCCTTTCTCCATTTTCTCTGTCTCTTCGCTGTTCCCTGGGAGTGTGGATAGGAAGAAAAAAAGGTGCAGCTACCTCACAGTGTATTCAATTGCTGAGATGGGAAAGCACACATCAGCCGCTTAAGGAATGCTCTGTCGGCAAGTAGACTATGGTTTCTTGCCAGGGATGGTGGCATTGCCCACATGTGGTCTGTATATATAACCACGGATGACCCATTGATGCACAGAAAAAAGCATGCCAAGATAAATTATTTTGCTGCAAGCATGCCCAGGCCAGCAGCCAGATTTGGACATGTGGCTTATGACAGTGGCCATTTTAACCTAGTAATCCAGGTGCAGCCTGACCAATGTGGTGTACAGTGGAACTGTGATATCTTGTGTTTTGGATGTTATGTCTTTGTTGATGATAGATACCCTCCAAAATGTCACCTTTTTAACCCCTGCATCACACTGACTTATTTAGCTTACTGTACATGTGTACTACAAGATCTTGTTTACACACATTCCTGCCCAAAATTGTATCCCCTATTCAGTTGGTGTGCTTTTTATCTTTGTTACTCAGATACTCAGATGTAGAACTCTGCACTTTCCCCTGCATCTTAGGAATTAAGAATTGCATCTTGTTCTCATCTACCCTCTTCTGAGGTGTTCACTACTCTTCCAAATTTGATGCCATCTGCAAATTTAATAACTCCCACAGTTCCGCAGGGCCTGCAAAAGGCATTTGCCTGAGACTGACTACAGGTCCCCCTCAGATGTCCCCTGCATGGCCTGAACCAGTCTGGCCTCTCTAGGGGTTTTAGCTAAGTCTCTGTGCTTGTTATATTGTTGTTGTTGGGATCACTGAAGTTGTGTCGTTTACAACCACCGTTTGATTGTTATTGTTGTATTTGACTATGTTGTATGTTGATTCATTCCATGTATCCCCCTATGATGTTGTATGTAAACCGCCCTGAGCCATATGGAAGGGCGGTATAGAAATTAAATAAATAAACAAACAAACAAATAAACAAATAAATAAATAAAGTAGTTCCTCCGCCTGCTCATCTAGATTGTTTATAGAAATATTGAAAAGTACCAGGCACACGTCAGTCCTATAACTGATACCATTTGGGTCTCTTCTGTGCCCGGTAAACCATACTTTTTGATGCAAGGATGCCTGTGCTGAGTAAGGGTTTTGACAGCTCTTTTTAAACAGTCAGAAGCTAAAGTGAGAATTGTGGGGGTGGTGGGAAGGAGGAGAGGTTAGGAACAGGTTGAAACTATTGAAAACCTTTTCCAAGTGGCTGTGACCAGTCTATGAATTTTAGATAGGTTCTTTTTTAGTTTACTTAACCTACATGATACAATTTTCTTTAGGGGGAAAGTTCATTTCACTAGAAGTTATCATTTCAAAGTGCAAAGTAGATAAATGGATTAAACAGACCCCCTTGGTCACCCGATTTCCAGTGAAAAAAGAAACAATACCTGTTCAATGAATTTTTCCTTTCGTTCCTTGCAGTACAACCCTGATGTTGAACAACTGTGTTAAATGGAGCCAAACTCTCCCGCCTTTGGGAGAGTGATGTTTATTTTTCCATCTCTCTCCAATTACCAGCAATGAGACTCAGTTAACGAGACAAACAAAAAGTATCTTTTAGTTTGCAAAATAACTTAAAATCACACAGTCATCACAGTATTCTTAATATGTTTGTCTTGGATTCTTCAAAGCAAAACTTAGGCTTTGACTAGTAAGAGGCAGTGATTGACACCTTTGGAAAGCGGCTCTAGGGATGACCTTTAGTGTGAACAACAAATGTAGAATTGGACAGTGTATGTACATACCAGCTTCTGTTATAAGATATCCATCTTCAAGGCACATATTAAATTACCATTATCTCTGGGGTTTTCCTTCCCCTTCTCTTGAAATCAAGTACATAGACTGATAAGGTATTCGGACATGAAAGATGTAAATATACTGCAAAAATATATACTATGTTTCACCATCATCTTCCGTCTTTAAAGTAAATAGATTATTTTACCTGATTCCTCGTGTTCTCTAAACATGGGTGTAAAGGTTAAACTGTGATTCATCCATGAAATTTAGCAGGTTGTCTTAAACTTGTGCATCAACTTCCGTTTCAGTATTTCAGTTTGTAATGGAGATTCTGAAATGCAGAAATAGTGCCTACTTGGCCCCAGAACACCTACCCACAGTGATCCATGTGACAGTCACCTCTAGACTGGACTTCTATAACTCGCTCCATGCTGGCCTGCCCTTATCCTTGATCCAGAAACTACAACTGGTTCAAAACGCAGCTGCCAGGGTCCTCACAGCAACACCTCGGAGGTCCCACATCCAGCCCATCCTGCAGCAGCTGCGCTGGCTTCTGGTCGAATTCCGGATCAGGCTTAAGGTTTTGGTTATCTCCTTTAAGGCCACACACGGTCTGCTCCCAGTATACCTGAGGGATTGCTTCTCCGCCTACACCCTTCAGAGAGCCTTGCACTCTACCACTTCCGACCTCCTGGTGGTCCCTGGCCCCAAGGAAGTCCGCTTGACCTCAACCAGGGCCAGAGCTTTTTCTATCCTGGCCCCCACCTGGTGGAATGAGCTCCCAGAGGAGATCAGGGCCTTGATAGAACTTGAACAGTTCCACAGGGCCTGCAAAAGGGAGCTCCTCCGCCAGGCATTTGGTTGAGGTTGACCTAAACCACTGCTTCCCATTGGCCCCCAAGCCTCCCTCTTACAACGAAAACTACAAATTCGCCCAACCCACTGGGCCTCAATGTGAGTTGAACTTGATGCTCTTTGCAGTTTGCACCATTCATTAATGTTGTTGTTATGTTAATATTATTTTGTCATCACTGCATTATTACTACAAACGGAGTTACCTGTATTACCAACAAATGTTTAGCAAATTTTAAGAATATATAAAAATTAATTCCCACACATTTGGGATAGCATTCCAGGGCCATCAAGAAGCCCTGGTCGAGAAACCCTGCCTTAGACTGTAAGCTTCTCAACCAGAGTTCTCTGTACACCTATATGGTAAAAAACCATACACCTTGGTGGTGCTATCTGAATGAATGAATGAATGAATGAATGAATTAATTAATGTTGTCACAACATCCTTGTTTGATGGTGTTATTGGGTTCAAACAAGCAGATCAGGCATACAAGTGGAATGTCAAATGGGCAAGGCGAACCAAAGGCTTGGCAAATAGAACATACACATGCTTACACCTGTTAAAATTTATAAGTGAAATTATATCTGTTAATACAAGTGTATGTAATATAAATAGCTGCACAGAAGCAAAAAGTATGAGTAAATCTGTTCCCCATGCATATTACTTGGGCTATTATTTTGTACTGTTTTCCTCTTTCTACAGGCTTCATAGTACAATTCCAAGTAGAGTTGTGCCCTTCTAAGTACCTTGAAGTGAATAGGCTTAAAAAGATGCAAGTCTGTTAAGATTATCCTGTCAAGAACTTTATGCCAGTATATTTTGGAATTCAAGCATTACCCTTTGTTTATGGGGAGCTGACAAGTTTAATCTAGGATGTTAGTATTCACTAAAACTTTTTTCAGTAGTTAATTTTTCAACCCTGACTAGAGCATGACCCACCAAGCACTGTTGCTGCACTACTTCTATTTATTTTCATCTGTTCTTGTGTGTCATAAAGAACCCCGGGAGTGCTACTGAAAATGAACAGAGCTTGTACAGCAGCAGAGATGGTTGGTTGGATTATACTCTAGGTTGTCATTGACATTGATGGCATATCATACAGACCTTGCTTCGAAATAAATAAATGGTATTATTTTGACACTTTTCTAATCTGATCAGAGCATTTCTGTCAAAAATATAAAATTAGTTAGGTTATTTTGCACGCATGGATGGATGGATGGATGGATGGATGGATGTATATGGTGGAACAGTGCCTCAGAAGCAATTCCAGGGGTGCCTGATGACCTGGCTAGGTCCCAGACCTAACCAGCCCTGGTCTCAACCAAAGACCTGGTGAAAGAGCTCAGTCTTGCAGGCCCTGTGGAACTAAGAAAGCTCTGCCAGGGCCCTCAGCTCTCCTGGGTGCCCATTCCACCAGGTAGGGGCCAGGACTGAAAAGGCCCTGGCACTGGTTGAGGCCAGGTCAACCTCCTTTAGGCCAGGAATCTCCAACAAGTTCCTACCCACAAAACGATGAGCCCTGCTGTGGGCGTAAGAAGACAGGCAGTCCCACAGGTACAAGGGGCCCAGATCACTGAATGTTTAAAAGTATTCCCCCTGGAACTTTATCCTAAGACCCAAATTAATATTTGGATACAGTTTTTCAAGTTTGTGGCCTGATGCCATTGATCACAATAAATCTTATCTTACTCAAATGCAATACAAGATTATTTTCCCCCAAGTAAGCCATAAAAGGGGGGGGGGGTGATGTCAACTTATATTTGCATACAGGTTACAGTTATGTCTAATACATGTATGTGTATAATACTTTAATGGGATCATTTTACATTCAGAGTAATCTTCCTTTCAAGTAAATACAGTAGCCCACTAAGTGTCACTATGGTAACCATCTCTATCATGCAACCATGCCAGCAGAGTTTATTCCTATAGACTCAGTCACAGGTTAGGTTCATGGCCATATCTGGACAAGCTTCACTTGGGAGAAAAAACATGAAAGTTACAAACAGATACCTTTCCATCTTAAAGAAACAGGAAATACTGAAGATTTTCATTTCTTTCAAATGAGTGTGTGTGTGTACATGTGTGCGTCTGCACACATACACACATACTCAGAATAAAGGCCCAACGTTTTTCAGATTTATATTTGGAATGGGACATTCATTCAAATACCCTTCAAGAGGTTCCAACTTATCTGCAGCTTGTCCATAAAGAGAAACATTTTTAGTATAGTCTTTCCATCTATCCCTTAGGCATGGAAAATTATTGTGTTTGTCAATGCAGGACTGTCAGTGTAATTTAATTATTTACAGACATCTGGACCAGAAGAGCTAGATTGCTATTAACAAATTGTGGACACACATTGTACTTCCCAGGAGACTGGGGGAGGGGGGGATCTGTACCTCACAATTCCCCCCCCCCATCTGCTCTAAGTAATAGGTGATTGTATTTCTGTGCATGTGGTTCATGCTGTTATTAAAACCCAGCCCTGTGATCTTGAAGGGGATTTAAAAATGCAAATATTGGCAGTGGTGGTTGTTCAAGCAGTGTGGTATTGGAGTTAAGTGCAGCAGCATCAAACAATATAGAGGCTCATATTGCCTAATAAATTTCTTTGTAGCTTTATTAAATGTGAAGGAAATGGCTCTGGAATTTGCTTCTTTGGTAGAATTGTAATGCTCATTTGAAGCCGATGAGGTGTGATAGTATGATAAACTATGATTGGGAAGATTTGCCCGGCTGCGACCCCTGTGAAAGGGGTCCCGACCCCCAGGTTGAGAAACCACTGCCTGAGAGGGATAGGACATCGAAAATGGATAGATAGAAGCAATGCAACAACTTCTCAAGCATCAGGAACACCATATATGTAAAGTTACCGTTAATTTTTCAATACGTCTTGCATGGATGCAATAGGCTCTCTACATTTACATGTGGATATGTTTTGTGAATGACTTTCCTATTTTGAGTGTGGTCTGCTGGACTCTTTTTTCAAACTCATATTGCTACTCTCCAAGCATTTTCGTAGGTTTGTGTATCTGGTATGTTGCAAACATTTGTCAGTTACTTGCTGTGATTGATATGTTAGAGTCCTTCTCTCCGTAAGAGTAGCTGAATGATTGTTGATTAGAGGCTGACAGCTAAACAGCTGTTGGTTGATCTGCAGTCAGAGTTGGCTGAGGAAAGGATAGCTTCAGCCCCTGTGAATCGTAACAGCAACCAGCCCATGACTGAGAGAAAGTCAACTTGTAACAAAGAATCCCAAATACCTAAATAGGCTATAGTTCAAAAGCTGAAGTACAAACTTTATACTCTCTCGTGTATTTACTCCAGTGTTGTATTCAAACTATACCATAAATGAAAGTTCTTGTTTGTTTAACCCTGGCGGCTGGATATGTATAATGTCAGGGAAACAAGCACTCACACACACAGGTTTAAAATCTCAGCCTCTATAAAATATATTAGGATATAAATAAATGGTGACAGTTTATGAATGAAGCCATATTTGAATCCCAACGTCCACTATGAAGTATCTGAGTGAGGCTATTCTGTAGTAAGGGACTGGGCTACCCTGTCTGGTGTTCCCTGTGAGTGAGAGAAAGGACCTTGAATGTGGAAAGACGAGGGATCTTTTAAAAGATGCAAGATCAATGATGAACTGTGACTGCCTGTTCGACCTGTAACCTTGACCCTACATGACAGAGGTTGAGGTAGTGGGGTCTCAGATTGGGTAAAGGAGGTCACACTTGCAGATATGACAGTACTATACAGTACTGATTACAGTGTATAGTACTGTTCTGATTACAGTGTGTGCCCAGGAATCAAGAGAGTCAAGGAATCAAGAGACTCTGCAGTGAAGCTTATTTACTGGCCTTGAATTTTTCACCAAGATTAATAATGGAATGGTACTGAGAGTGTGCCAAATTAAGAACTGCTTAATGATTTTGCTGTGACAGAATCCTGGGTACTGATTGAATGACTGAGCATCCCCAAATGTGGAATAATATTTTCTTCTGATTGATAGATGAAGTTACGAGAGATATTTTAAATACTTATGGATACTGGAAATAAAAAGGGCCATATTCTCCCTCTGAGGTGGAAAACTAATATAAAGGTCTTCTGCTAAGAAGGGCAGCAGTTTGAGGACTATATTCTTCCAGCCACTGGTCTAGAATTTGAAACAAATAGGTTGCCACTAAGACCCATTATGCACGGGGGGGGGAATAACGCACATTCGGGGTGGAATGGTGGCGACTAAAATCACCAATAATGCACAGTGCCGGCTGCAACCGGCCGCAGCTTCGGTGCATGCCGCCGAAAAAGCTGCATTAGCGAAACGCGGAAGAAAGCGCAGCTTCCGGGTGACCGGGGCGCAACCAGAAGCGGCGCCCGGATCGCCGTGTGTATAATCGGTTACTCTGGGTTTTGCCGCCGTTGCGCCCCGTCCCGTGCATAACCGGTGTGCGTCGCGTCTTCCCCCTCCGTGTTTTCCATGTGACCCGAAATCACCGGTTCGGCGTCCATGCATAATGGGCCCATGTGAAGTTCCAGAGGAGAGGAAGGTAATGCAAGTTGTTCCCTGCTTTTAAAGGAAACTGCACAGGGGACAGGTGTTCCATCACGGGAGAGGGAAAGTCTATAGTTTTGCAAGATAAATTAAACAAAATCAGCAAAAGATCTCTGAAATGGCACAGCATTAATTCAAGATGGATAACGTAGGCTTGCTAAGCTTATGATGCATTTTTGAGAGCTTCATGAACTTTCTTGTACTTGGCAGCTGCAGTGAAGGGGTCATCCTCTGAAGAAGCAAAACAAAACTATTCTACCAGCACCAAACATTAAAATGCTGGTGATAAAAAGGCTAGGAAATTAGTCATCATTAGTGAGTGTTGCAGTCAAATCGCTGCCATTTACACTCATGCAATAACACAGTGCTCAGAATTCCAATTGTCACACTAGCTGGATGGAAGGGAAGTCTTTCCCTCAGTGCCAAAATATTACAGCTAAAATGCTTGAAAAATATGATATCCCCACCCTATCGTGATATCCCAATACCACAGTCTTGAAATGGGATAGTCCAACACTATTATCTTGAAGAGAGATTCCTCTATTGCTGCCAACATGTCTAAACATGGTGCATTTTATTACTTGAAAAAAGTACACTTGAAGGGCTCTTAAAATGTTCAAATTGATATATCGTTAAAGAATTGACTCCTTGACTGGTGAGTTCAAAACCAAAATAACTTTACATGCATTAATAATGAGATTTATTTATTTTTAACCAGGCCTCATTTATAAGGTAAAATTACTCTTCCTGAGAGAGAGAGAGAGAGAGAGTTATGTTTGAAGTATGGAATGACTTGTAAAGCGGTGATGATCCATTGACTGTGGGAAGGCTTCCACCTGGCTTGGTTATGATCCGAATAGAAGTGATATACATTAATCATTTATTTGGATGTGTTTCCACGAGTGATGCATTCCAGCAGTTTGTGTTATTCCGTAGCACCAAAGCAGAAGAAAGTACAGTGAAAGCTTTGTTCTGGCATACAGTTAACTGGGTGGCTGCTTTGTTAATCAGCATCCCCTCCGAATGACTCAGGAGAATGCTGGATTAAAGCTTTGTTAACCGGCACATTTGGTTAACCAGTGACCCTAAAGCCCTGGGTATTCCAGTTAAATAAAGGTTTTACTGTTATTCAGATCTTTTAAAAGTTTATGTTGTAAGGGGCCTGAGTTTTGTAGTGCGCTGCCTGCTTCCTCAAATGCTTTAGATTTGTTGTAATTTTCACTGTGTTCAGTTTGATTCTTCTGAAGTTATTCATAACTCATTCTAATGAAGCTGAGCTTTATTGATTGTTTGTTTCATTTGTATTTGTACCCTGTTTTACTTCCCAGTGGAGACCCAGAGCAGCTGGCAGCATCATTCTCCCCACTTCCATTGTATTTTATTTTATTTTATTTTCACAACAGCAACCCTGTGCTGAGAGAGAGAGAGTTATTTGCCCACACTCACTCAGGGAGTTTCCACGCAGTCTCCCAGATCTGTGGGAGACATTTACTTGAAAGTAATTTTCATTTATGTCAAGCATGTTTCTAAACATGTTTAGGATTATAAGCCTAGAGAGATATTAGAAACCCGAATAATTGTCGTGAGGCCAGTGTATTTCACAGTATCACTTTCTTAACAAATGCTAAATAGCAAAATAGATGTTACGAAAATATTGCCTCTTTAGAGAAACTCTTTGGGGCTTTCTAAAATAGACCCTGCAAAATGCACATTGGAACCCTTGGCTGTAATGTAAATCAATTTAAAAATTCAAGGGCATGAAAACTCCCCCAGCATAAGGAGCTTTCCTACAACTCTTAAGTGGTTCTCTCGCTAGGCAGGAAGAATTCTTTATACTTGATTTAGTGAAATGGTAGGACAAAAAGGTCCTACTGTGGTATCCCCTGTGCAAGCACCAAGTCATGTCTGACCCTTGAGGTGACGCCCTCTAGCATTTTCTTGGCAGACTCAATACAGGGTGTTTGCCATTCCCTTCCCCAGGATACTGGCCATTATGTGTCATGTGCTAGATCAGGGGTCCCCAACCATTTGGGTCCTGTGGTCATTTTTGGAATTCTGAAACTCCGTCTGTCTGTCTGTCTGTCTCTGTGCTTGTGTGTGTGTGTGTGTGGGGGGGGTACACAGTCACAAAAAAGGCTGCCAAAATGGCTGCTGCTTACTGCAATTTCAGACACAACATGAAAATCCTTGTGACCTGGTGACAGGTGATGCCAAAAGAACCTTTTAAAAACTCCAGACAGCCAGTCAAATCTCTAATAGCCAATAACCCCACCTGGCCCTAGTCACAGTGGTCATGAGCACCATGTTGGCGAGACTATGGCTCTTCACTCCAAACTGTAGCTCTGTTGTGGAAGTGAGGTCATCCAGAGCTCTGCTTATCTTCATTGAACTAATCAATTCATGCATATCAGATATAGATGGATAATTGTATCTGTACATGCAAGTAAGAAAACCCAAGTACGTGTGAATTCCAATTGTGTATTGAGGGGTCTGGATAGATGCGTGTTCTTTTAAATTATTTGCAGACCAAGCAGATTTGATGAATGTTGCTGGTTGTCTATACGAGGAGACTACATATTTAATGCTATCTACCTATCAGTATCTATCAGTATCCATCCCAGCCTGTCCTCTTCAGAAGAGGTAGAAAGGCTGGAGCTAACTCTGATTCCCCCCCTCCCCCACAATCTTTTAGCAAATTTAATCATCAGCTTTTAAATGTTCTGAAACACCTTTTTAAAAAGTATTTATTCTGACATAAGCTTTTGTGAGCCTACCCCTCTGGAACGATGACCTCTGTTATGTCCTTTTCCCAACTCTATTTATCGTCCTTACTTATATTCTTCTGTTTCTCCAGTGTTTTTTCCATCTTCCCATTTGAGCTTTGGCTGGAACTAGACCTGCACTTCCAAATCCAATGCTGCCTTTACTGGTTCCTTCAAACAGAGTGCAACTTTGCGATCCCAAGAATAAATGTTTCCCTCCCTCCACAGCCAAGAGCATATATTTAGATGGTTTCCATTTCCTTATTTGCAATTCCTGGATACCTTCTCTGCAATCCAGCTACACATATTATTGATACACAGTAATGCATCTTGAAATAAGCTTTGATCACTGTCCCTAAATTCGAAGGATGTATGATTTGGGATGGTTTAAAGCTTACATTGAGATATAATTGTTTTAGGACCAGGGCAATACCAAAGACCAGGGCACTTGGAGGTCTTTGGTATTGGCCAGATACTAAATGTTACTATTTTCATCACTGACCCCTTCATTGTTCATTCACACACTTGTTCCTTGTGAAGTCTTCCAATACAGTAAAGTTAAAGAAGGGAACTTTTTTCAAAACCTGAGCTGTTACACTGAACATCTTAACAAGGACTCAGTGCCTATATTAATTAGATTTCATTTTGTTTTTATTGGCTTTGATTTAGCTTGTTCAAAACATCATGGTCAGCCAGAGAAGCTTAAATTCAGCCCTCCCATTTCCTTTACTGTCCTCCCTGGATGCTCGTTCCACATTCTTACTGCTTATTCCCTCTGAGTGTCCCCCTCCTTGCCAGTAGGTCAATATACGTATAATATAGTTGAAGTACTTTTGGTGAAAAAAAAAAGATTTAATCATATTAGCATATCAGTACACTTATAGTGTACACTTATAGTGCAAACTTTAATGGACTTCGAGGAATGGTAGAGGACAGAAAAACCTGGAGGATCATTATCCATTGGGTCACGATGGGTCGGACATGACTTCGCACCTAACAACAACAACACACTTATAGTGTGAGTTCATCGGTCAACAATAGAATACAATAAAGAAACAGTTCCAAATGTCTGGTTGGCTTGGTGGCTTTGAGTAAGTCTCTGTTAGTATACAAAATGGGAATAATATGTACTATTTCAAATGCTATAGATATTTATCATGAAAGATGATTACTAAGTTGTGATCATATGTACAATTAGTCAATGAACTTACAAGGACTTACTTCTCAGTAAACATATATGGGATGCACATCTGCCATCTTTAATGTTTCACTAGAAGTGAACAGTTGTGGACAGATCTGTCAGTCCCCAGGAAAAAGATCTCTTGGGAATAGGTCCACAGTCCTCTAATTCATGCACAATTTAACAACATTAAAAGGAGCAGGCATGTCACAAGGCAGATATTTCATTATTCTTTTCTTCTTCTACTTCCAGGATGGTACAAAGCAAAAAAGAGAGCGGAAAAAGACGGTGTCATTCAGCAGCATGCCGACTGAGAAGAAGATCAGCAGTGCAAGTGACTGTATTAATGCCATGGTTGAAGGCTCAGAACTCAAAAAAGTTCGCTCCAACTCCAGAGTATACCACCGATACTTCCTTTTAGATGCAGATATGCAGTCCCTACGGTGGGAACCTTCAAAGAAAGATTCTGAAAAAGCCAAGATTGATGTTAAATCCATCAAAGAAGTGAGAACGGGGAAAAATACAGACATTTTTCGTAGCAACGGAATTTATGACCAGATTTCAGAAGACTGTGCATTTTCTGTTATCTATGGGGATAATTATGAGTCTCTAGATCTTGTTGCAAATTCTGCTGATGTTGCAAATATTTGGGTTACTGGGCTAAGATATCTAATATCTTACGGAAAACATACACTTGATATGCTAGAAAGTAGTCAAGATAAAATGCGGTCTTCATGGGTTTCACAAATGTTTAGTGAAACAGATGTAGATAATTTGGGCCGCATATCCTTGTGTAGAGCTGTCCAATTTATCAAAAGCCTAAACCCTGGCCTAAAAACAAGTAAAATTGAACTGAAATTCAAAGAGTTACACAGATCAAAAGACAAACCTGGTATGGAAGTCACAAAAGAAGAGTTTATTGAAGTTTTTCATGAGGTTTGCACTCGCCCAGAGATCTATTTCTTGTTAGTTCAGTTTTCTAGCAATAAAGAATTCCTTGACACCAAGGATCTTATGATGTTTTTAGAAGCGGAACAGGGTATGGCCCATGTCACAGAAGAAATAAGCCTTGAAATTATTTGCAAATATGAGCCTTCTAAAGAGGGTCAGGAGAAGGGATGGCTTTCCATAGATGGTTTTACAAATTACCTTACTTCAGCAGAATGTCATATTTTTGATCCAGAGCATAAAAAAGTGTGCCAAGACATGAAACAACCTTTATCTCATTATTTCATAAACTCGTCTCATAACACATACTTGATAGAGGATCAGTTCAGAGGCCCATCAGATATCACAGGATATATTCGTGCTCTTAAAATGGGGTGTCGAAGTGTAGAGTTGGATGTTTGGGATGGTCCTGATAATGAACCTGTCATTTACACTGGTCATACAATGACCTCGCAGATAGTCTTCCGCAGCGTAATTGACATTATTAACAAATATGCATTTTTTGCTTCGGACTACCCTCTTATGCTGTGTTTGGAAAATCATTGTTCTCTCAAGCAACAGAAAGTGATGGTTCAGCATATGAAGAAAATATTAGGGGACAAGCTGTATACGCAGCCTCCAAATGCAGAAGAATCTTATTTGCCTTCTCCTGAATCCCTCAAAGGGAAAGTACTATTAAAAGCCAAGAAACTTTCTTCTAATTGCTCTGGGCTAGAGGGAGATGTTACTGATGAAGATGAAGGAGCAGAAATGTCCCAGAGAGTGGGTAAGGAGGGTGTGGAGCAGCAGAATGTTGTGCCAGTGAAAAGGTTCCAGCTCTGTAAAGAGCTTTCGGAAATGGTATGCATATGCAAGTCAGTTCAGTTCAAAGATTTCCAGGCTTCATTTCAACTTCAAAAATACTGGGAAATTTGCTCCTTTAATGAAGTGCTTGCTACCAGATACGCCAATGAAAACGCTGGAGACTTTGTCAATTACAACAAACGTTTTCTCGCCAGGGTTTTCCCTAGTCCCATGAGGATTGATTCGAGTAATATGAATCCACAGGATTTTTGGAAATGTGGTTGCCAAATAGTGGCAATGAACTTTCAGACACCTGGATTAATGATGGACCTCAACATTGGTTGGTTTCGACAAAATGGCAACTGTGGTTATGTACTGCGGCCTGCGATCATGCGGGAAGAAGTTTCTTTTTTTAGTGCAAATACAAAAGACACTGTGCCTGGGGTTTCACCACAACTTCTTCATGTTAAGATTATCAGTGGGCAGAACTTTCCAAAACCAAAAGGGTCAGGTGCCAAAGGTGATGTTGTAGATCCTTATGTCTATGTAGAAATCCATGGGATCCCTGCAGATTGTGCAGAGCAAAGGACAAAAACTGTGCATCAAAATGGGGACAATCCAATATTTGATGAAAGTTTTGAATTTCAGATTAATCTACCTGAACTTGCTATGGTGCGGTTTGTAGTACTAGATGATGATTATATTGGGGATGAATTTATTGGGCAGTACACAATTCCCTTTGAGTGTTTACAGACAGGTTATCGACATGTTCCACTTCAGTCTTTAACAGGAGAAGCTCTAGCACATGCATTCTTATTTGTACATGTGGCCATTACTAATCGAAGGGGTGGTGGGAAGCCTCATAAACGGGGTCTTTCTGTAAGAAAAAGCAAGAAATCCAGAGAGTATGCCTGTATGAGGACTTTGTGGATTAAAACCATTGATGAAGTATTCAAGAATGCTCTCCAGCCCATACGGGATGCCACGGACTTGAGGGAAAACATGCAGGTATCGTATTTGATTTACTTTCACAGAAGATTAGTGTTTACATTAATAACTTTGTTTAATGCAATCCGTTACTGTTTTTATAATCAAGTATGACATTGTTAAGTATAGATGTTCAGTCATTTTGAAGTCTGTTGATGATGACTATGGGCTTCCAAGGTTGTTACTCTGGCTAGGAATGAATGGATAGTAACCTGATTCCCTTTTTGTGCTGGAAGTTACTTTACGTTATCTGACTGTTCTTCAGAACTTTGCCTTACAGTAGATACAGAAAAAGCTGTACAGCCATATTGTTCCATGCAAAAATCCAAAAGCAAGAACCATACCCATATAATAAATCTTATTAGGACCAAATAGACACAAAACATTGTACAAGACAAACTCTTCATAAGACTGGATGTTACAAAAATTTTAAAAGATAGAAAGGTTGAAGGCAGATTTCTTAAGCCGTTATCTTATAGCATCTCATGTGAGATGCAAGCAAATGATTTGCATCATTGTTTTGCTGAGGTAGGGAGTTACAGCATGCTTTCAGAGAAAGAGAGAAATCAGGGGGTTGATTTACATATATATATTCATGTAACTGGATTCCTGAACACATGGTGATTCACTCACTAAGTTGATTGAAAAGCAATGTATTGTTGAGATGAAAGTTTTCTGTAGTGTGTGATCTATGATATATCATTCACATAGGCAGGCATCCACTTAATGGTGACTCTTATCAAGGATGAGACTTTAAATGAGTTTTGTCAGCAGTAATAAAATGAAAGCGATAAACATGTACAAACCTGAACACTTTTATAACCTTTGTAAATGGAGGTTTTTATCTTTTTGTCACTGCAATTTGTCACTACACACAGCAATGGTAAGTGTTCCACCAGACTTTTTCACTATTCACTAAGTAGCACTATTTTTAAAAACTACATTTGGAATGGGATAGTTATTTGAAGACATTAGATCTATTTTGGAGAAGTACATTGCAATGTAGAAAGAGTATTGCATCAAAATTGCACCAAGAGCCAGCTTGGTGTAGTGGTCAGGAGTGTGGACTTCTAATCTGGTGAGCCGGGTTTGGTTCTGCGATCCCCCACATGCAGCCAGCTGAGTGACCTTGGGCTCCCCGCAGCACTGATAAAGCTTTTTCTGACTTAGCAGTAATATCAGAGTTCTCTCATCCACACCCACCTCTCAGGGTGTCTGTTGTTGGGAGAGGAAAGGGAAGGTGAATGTAAGCCAAGTGGCATATAGAAACCAACTCTTCTTCGCTTCAAATTCTAGGTTCGATTTTAGGTGTATTTTCAGTTTGGATATTGATGTAGAAGATGTTTTTATCCTTTTAGATTTCACATATTCTATTGAAAATGCAGAGTCAGAGCAGATCTATGGAACTTGGGTCCATAATTGTTTTCTTGGAATGCGTAACTGTGAGAGCAGGCTTCCAACTACACAGTGACATTCAGTAAATAATAAGTAAATGATTGCACACCTGTTTTCCATAAGTAGGATTATCTCAGGCTACCAGACAGTTCAATAGGCCATATTTTCAAAATAAAGAATGGCATATGCTGTTAAAATCACTATAAACACCTCATCAATTTGTGTAGGTCAAGCAAATCATACTATTTTTCTGTATCCATTGTGTCTGTCTCCAGTGATTTCAAGGCTAAAATGACAATTTAAAAATATTTTAGTGGCATAGTAATATACTTGTGATTTTTTAAAAAATCTTGTAATAGGAGTAATATTATAAAATGTTCCATATTCTTGATACAGTTAATAAAATATAATACAACAAGCTAGGGGCTAAAATAGAGGTCTGTACTGGTAGCAAACACAGCTGAAGAAAAAATCAGGATGATCTTGATAGGCTTGAAGACTAGGCTAAAATGAATTACAATAGTGATAAGTGTGAAGTTCTTTATTTAGTTAGGAGAAATCAAATACATCACCATAGGATTGGGGAGACCTGTCTTGGCAGTAGTATGTGCGAAAAGGATTTAGGGCTCTTAATAGGCCATACACTGAACATGAGTCAGCAGTGTGACTTGGTGGCTAAAAAAACAAATAGGATTTGGGGCTGTATCAAAAGGAGCAGTGTCCAGATCACGTGAGGTGGTGGTACTACTTTACTCTGCTCTAGTTAGACCTCAGTTAGAGTACTGTGTCCAGTTTTTGGCACTACAATTGAAGAAGGATGTTGACAAACTGGGGCACGTCCAAAGGATGGCAATGAAAATAGTGAGGGGTTTGGAGACCAAGACATATGAAGAAAGGTTGAGGGAGCTTGATATGTTTAACCTGAAGAAAAGATGACCAAGAGATGATATGATAGCCATCAAGTAATTGAAGGGCTGTTACATAGAGGACAGAGCAGAGTTATTTTCTGTTGCCCCAGAGGGTCAGACCAGAATCAGTGGGATGAAATTAATTAATGGAATTTTTGGCTAAACATCAGGTAGAAGTACCTGACAGTTACAGCGGTTTTTTAGTGGAATAGGCTTCCTCGGGAGGTGATAGTTTCTCCTTCTTCGGAAGTTTTAAGCAGAGGCTAGATAGCCATCCGTCAGAAATGCTAATTCTTAGGCAGATTGTACGTGGATGGACAGAAGGGATTGTGTAGGTGCTTGGTACTTGTGGCCACTTCTTGCATTCTGCAGCGGGTTGGAATAGATGACCCTGAATGTCCCTTCCAACTCTGTGATTCTATGAAAGGATTTCCAAGTAGAGAGCATTAACTCAAAGTCACAGTTGAATTATAAGCTTTTATAGACTTCACATGGGTTAGAAAATAATTTTTGTTTCAACCACTAAAAATCAGAGTTAATTTTCCATGGCAGCATGAAGTCTAAGATAAGGATCGCAAATCTCTAAATCTTGCTTACTTTGGACACCTATCTTTTCCTGAAAGCATAGTCATGGATAATTAATAGATTAATTGTATTACATTATTAAAATACTGTTAATCTGAATTGTTTATATATTCTGGAGGAAAACCTGAATTACATATTGAATGAGATATTAATTTTTTACTTCTTTTTTTTAAACAGAATGCAGTGGTTTCATTCAAAGAATTGTGTGGCCTCTCTCCTGTAGCAAATCTCATGCAATGCATATTAGCAGTATCAACTCGCTTGGTGAGACCTGATAATACACCCCTAGTGGTAATGAATCTTAGTGATCAGTATCCCACAATGGAATTACAAGGGATTGTTCCAGAGGTTTTGAAAAAAATTGTAACAGCATACGAAACAGTGAGTAGTCTTGCCTCTCATATCTTAAAAATAATCTTTTAAAACATAGTTTTTAAGTGTGCCTTTGGATATTCAATCTTGCAGACATCAACAATGTTTTTATAGGAGATGAAACTTTAGACATTTGTTTATTGTATTCATTTAAGCTATTTACAAGCATACTCTTCTCCCAGATAAGTGGAAACCAAAGTGCAGAATTACAGGTAGGGTGCATGCAAGTAAGTCTGCAGCCCTTCATTATAATATTATGATGTTTATTTATTTTTTGTTGTAAATTTGCCGTCTGTAAATTTTTAGCATTTTTCAGTAACTTCATTCCTAAGCTTTAGCTCTTTCTTTCATCCATTGAAAAGAAATCTGGAAACAATATGGTTCTTAGGTTTTAAGTTTATAAAGAGGATTTTATTTGCAAAATCAGTTATGAAGATGAAATGACTGGCAGAATGGAAACATCACAGAAACAGGATCAGTGAAGTGCCAGAAAATATACAGAGGATTATATTTCTTGATATACTTAATTTTTCGATTCAGTCCATTTATAATAATTATATTGACCAACACGGTCTGTTGGGATTCGATTTTTAATACATTTCTATCTTTATATCCCCAATAATTTGTTAGAACCAGAAACTTAAACAGTGCTGATTATGATTCCATGGATGCACATATCTCCAAATTCCAGGGGTAAGATGTATAGGTCTTTAAAGAGTTGTAAAATTCCAAATGTGTTTAAAGACTGTCATGGGAAATTATAGTACATTCTTGTTTCAGAATATAATGCCAAAATGGCTACTGCTTTCCATAGTAGTCTGTAAGGTGTAGGGATGTATATTCAGGTAAAACTGAGCTGAAAATATGTTTGGAAAATATTTTTGGCTATTTTCAGTATCCCGGATACATTTAGACATTTTTCAGGGTACCTAAAAAAAAAAAACCCTGAAAATATTTGACAATAACTGGAAAGATATAGAGCCAACCATTTGCTGGCATGCTGGAACTGCCACCCCCCCCCAATTTTTCCTTTGTTTCTGAGTTTCCTCAGGTTTCTATTGACTTACCAGACATCTCCTGTCTATTTTAAGTCTGTTTGTCAGTGTCAGGATTATTTTTTCTCTTTGCCAGTGTTGCTTTGTGTGTCCACAATGCTTGGATTTGTTCAGCTATGAGTTTCTAGTTTGACATTACTTCTGTTGGGCTTGAATTGCCATAGTGGCACTGAGATCTGCTGGGACTCTGAATACTGTCATTGGTTCTGCTGGGCTTGCAGAAGTGCCCCTCACTTTCAATTTCCATTGCAGAGATTATCTGATTTAGCATTACTTCTGTTGGGCTTGCACTGCTACAATGCATTGTGTTCTACTGGGTTTGCAAAACTGCCCCCCTTCAGTTTCTACTGTAAAGTTTCTCTGCTTTGACTTTGGTTCTATTTGGCTTGCCCTGGGTTCTGCTGGGCTTCTGCACATAGCTGTTTTTTCTGCAGGGCTTACAAAAGTGCCCCCCCTTGAGTTTCCACTGCAGAAATGCTCTTGTTTTATAGGCACATTAACTTACAATTCTACTGGCTTCCTCAGTGGTTCTGTTCGGCTTGTTATTGGCTCTTCCCATGGGAGGTATTTGACCAGTGATTGCTGCTTGTAGATATGGCTTTTGCCCTGGAAGCAACTTGGAGATGTTTTCCAGGAAAAAATGGAAAATATCTGGGTGTACACTATTTAGGAGTCCACAGGTGTGGTATAATGGTTAAGTGGGATGGACTTTAATCTGGGGAATCTGATTTGATTGACCGCTCTTCCAAGTGAAGCCTGTTGGATGACCTTGGTCCAGTCATAGTTCTCTCAGATGTTCTTGAGTCCTACCTATCTCACAAGGTGCCTACTGTGGGGAAAAGAAGGAAATGTGATTGTAAACTGCTTTGAGATTTCTTAAGGTAGAGAAATGTGGGGGTATGAAAGACCTACCCCTCTTCTTGAAATATGGGGGTTATTTAAAGTAGTGGTCCCCAACCTTTCTCAGGTCAGGGACCGCCTCCGGGGTGAGGGGAGAGCCGATGGCCTGGCTGTTGCGCAAACGCGCACGCGCAGTTGCTGCACATGCGTGTTTTCGCCACCAGGTCTGCGCCTGCCTCTGCCTCTTCCCTTCCTTCTCGCTGTGGGGGGGGAGGCAGGTGCGGCTGCCGGCGGCCCAGTACCGTGGCCTTTGCGGCCCGATGACCCCCAATTTAAAGGACAAGCACAAGCAAATCTGCTGCAAACTGGTGCATGTACCTTAAAAAAATGGGGAAAAAAATTCAGCCGCCCAGAAAGTTTCCTCATAGGGAATAATATTGGACCCACACATTCAGAAATGTGAGAAGGGAAAAACAAGAAGAACCTTGAATTCCAATACCATACCAGCATTTAGTATATGGAAATATCAGGAATATCATTATTTTCATCCCTGCTTTATGATATTATCCTGGTCCTCTGAGGGAAGTGTGTGAAACGAATGCAGAAGATTAGAATCCACAGAATCCAACTGGTCATCCTTTGTTAAAGGGAATGATTAGGAATACTTGAGGGTAGTTTATTCTTCCCTTGATTGTCTTTACCCTGTAAAGCAGTGGTCACGAATCCGCGGGCCGTGGCCCGGTGCCGGGCCGCGAAGGCCATGGCGCCGGGCCATGGCTCCCTCTCCCCGCCCGCCCCCCGCAGTAAAAAACTTCCCAGGCCGCAAGTTTGCGGCCTGGGAAGATTCTTACTGTGGGGGGGGGAGGGAATCGGGGCCGCTCCCGCGCATTGAGTATGCGCGGCTGGGAAAGTGTCGCGCACGTGCGATTTCGGGCATGCATGGCGCATGTGCGCATGCACGGGCGCGGCCACGCAGCGCGGCATGCGCGGGCGGGCAGTAGCCCTGCCGGTTTGCGGCCTCAGAAAAGTTGGAGACCACCGCTGTAAAGTATATTGACTTATAGATTCAGATTTGGATTTAACCCGTCATCATACTGGACAGCTTGCAGATTTGTTATGGACTAAAAATTGTACTTTCTTAGAAGCAATTGGGACGATCCCATAAGGACCAAGCCATTGCTGATTATTCAGGATTTGGGAGGGAGTCTTAGAAATATTCAGATATTTTACTCAAAAGGAGCTTGGCAACCTATCAAAATATCTAAGATCTACAGCTCTTGGATCAAGATGTAACAAAAATCCTAGATGATCCTTTACCTGCCATTTATTGCCCTTCGGCTTAACTGTACTCTGGTATAGGTAGATAGAAAAATTTTACACGGGTCTAATTACATAGATAGTGAAGGAAGTGGAAAAACTGAAGCGCTTGAGTTTGCTAAGATATCTTTATTAGACAATTATCAGATGCCCTTTTCTTAGGGCAAGTATTTATAGAACCAGCCAATTAATCTTCTCATAGATTTTTAGTACTCATAGAGCCTCTTCGGTCTAAAACAATATAAATTTTATTTCTCTAGTTCCCATTTCTATAATTAATTCAAATTTAAATTAAGAGCACTACTAAATATCCTAAAATAGTTAAAATAATATTTAAAAGGAAATAAAACAATTGGAAACAGTTTAGTATAGCTAAGAAAATAAAACTATTGGAAATTATTGAAATAAAATTATGGGAACATCAAAATGATAAAATTAAAGGGGGTTAAAATTCAAAGTGTTAAAAGTTAATATAAAATAGGTTACAGCTCCACCTTAAAATGGGTTGATGCATTAATTCTATCTAATCCTACTTAATTACATATTAAAATAAAATTAAAATAAAATCTCAGACAACACAACTGCTCTTCTCAAGGTCAGCATTATCAAAGCAGCAGCTTGGAAGAAAAAAAAAAGAAAGGGGAGTTAAACTTCAAAAGTCATTAACCCCCTAAGCCTTTTTAGAGCTGAGCTGAGTAGTTTAATTTTTTTTTAAAGACGGACTCACAATGTAATTCATGTTTTTTTTGCTATTGAATCTAAAATTGCACACCTTGGATTTTCAATGCATCTTTTTTAATGCTTAATGAGTCTGAGATCTTTCATCCCTTGAAACAAAGACTAGTCAAGTCTGAATGGTCGAAAATGTTTCCATCTCATCCCTATGTATGCTTTCCAGCTGCCTTGGGCATTCAATTGAGTCTTGGGACAATTGCAAAATACTTCTATAACTGTGTTAGTCCACCCCTCTGCAGAGTCTTCATGCTGGCAAGAATGATTTCACTCCCCTTGAACATCCTAGTGGGAAGATACCAGCATGTTCCTAGGAAGGAAAGATTGTGCTCATGCTCTGCAAACTCTGTTGATTCAACTCAGCATATTATTTTGGATTGTCAAATTTTTTCTTCCCTATTTTTCTATAGGGAATTGGCAAATGACGTTACAGTGCAATTTCTGCTAAATTATCATTCTGCAGAGAACACACTGTGTGTGGCTGAATTTTTAATGGTTGTATATTGTGCTAGATCCAAGATATTTTAAATCAGTTTTTAAATTATTCTCTCTGTGTGATTGTATCTGTCCCTCACTTGTTTTATGCCAATAAAGGTATCATTATCACTAACTCCCTAAGCATAACATAACGTTCTAAAATATAACATATTAAATGGCAGACAAGATAACGCAAGTCCTATCTAAAAGAATATAGAATAAGAAGAAAAAAGAGAATATGACTATAAATAAACTATATAATAAGCTCTTGCAAAATGATGACCCAGCCCTTCTCGACAGAAACCAGAATCCATTTTTTGGATGCAATATACCATTTTTTTCACACCTCTACTGTAAGGATTCCTATACAGTGAGTTTTGCAGTTTGCTTTTTAGGAATTTTTCAAAAGAGGTTATTTGGGTAGGAACCAACTGTGCATAATAGGAAAGAAAAATCATTATAGGTAAGAAATGGTGCTTCTGCAAATACATAAATGAAAGTGAGAGGTCCTGCAAGGACTTGGGCATTGAAATTACTCCCCTTCTATTTTTTTTCTTTCCCTTCATGAAAAGCATCATAGTCCTTCCCCTTTTCCTGTTCTTCTTTCCTTCTCACCCATCTGCTAATCTACCTTTATCTGCCTCCTTGTCTTCGATTTCCCTCCTCTCCGCTGGTGACCTCTCAGTGCAGTGTTGTCTGGCCCAGACCAGGCCCAGTTATACATTGGGAAATCTGCAAGGACTTTTTTGAGTACCTCCTTTTCTCAAATCCACTTTTCACACTATTTCTTTTCTCTCTGCTCTTGGCCGGCCCCATATCCTCACCTGTCCTTTGCTCCTTTCCAGCTACCAACCAGCCTTTTATCTGTCTGTATCTTTAGCTATATTCATTGTTTACTTAGTTTATACCACACCTTTCTCCACAATGGGGATCCAAAGAAGCTCACATCATTATTCTTTCCTCCAAATATCCTGTGAAGTAGTTTAGACTGTGGATGTGTGACTGGCCCATGGCCATGCAATGAAGTTTCATGGCAAAGTGGTTGTTCAAATCCGGGTCTCCCAGATCCTAGTCTGAGACTCTAATCACTGTCTTTAATGGGATGGCTTCTGTTGAACAATAGCATGTCAAATGCTGGCTGCCCTGGAAAAGGGGATTGCTCCTTTCCCTGCATTTTGCTCATAGAAATCAAGTCTTGAAAACTGGAAATACCATTTTGGCTGCCTAGCAAGGGCCACTAAGGACACTGAGAAGTGCTACAGGCATGTCTTCTGCCAACTGGGGAGAAGCTGGGCGGAGTATTGTTTGTTTTAGATTTTAATTTTTTCTGTAAACCTAGGAATCCCCCCCCTCCCATGATTCGTAGGAAGATACATCTTCTCCGCTCATGACTCCAGTCTCCAGACTTAAGTATCCACAGATCTGGCTGCATTGAGTGTTAGAGTGATACATCTTATAATTCATGATAACATTATAGTTGTGTTGTCATTCCAAGCCATTTTCACAGAATAAGAATAGTATGTTGTGTTGTGTAGCCGATTTCTTCTTTTGTTTTAAGTTGTAATTTCTGCTGTGTATTAAGGTGAAAAATGGGCATTTCCTTCTGGAATGTTTTGTAAACAAACCTTGGTTACCATGGTATTTCCTGAACTATCTTTGATTTACGGGGTTTTTTTATTCTGAGTATGCAGCTTGGTTAGCACTGATCCAATAGCTTTAGCAGTTTCAGGGTCAGTTCATCTTGAATAAATATACTAAAACGTTCCTTTGTCTCTGGCAATAAAAATGAAAGTAAACATTTACAGTGACTGGAGCGATTTTCTCACTCTGTCTCTCTTTTTAGTTTGGTAGAATTTTTGCACAGTGAGTGATTAGATAGCTCAGAGAACTTGCTCATTGAATTGTAAGCACTAATGTAGGATTTCTCCAATAAGGAACTAGCATGTAGTAGAGTAATTAAAAAAGACAAAGTACTATAGGGGATTGAAATATGGTAGAATGAAAACGCGTGCTGTATTGAGGGAGAAAAGTATAATTATTAAAGCACAAGTGTCAAGTGAACAAGTGTTTTCAGTTAATTAGAACATCCCTAGATAATTGTTACATTATAAATTTTTGCTATAAAACTGAATCATAACAAAATTTATTCTACAACCTTAGTCTATAGTAGTAGACACAAAACATTGCATTTTCATTTGCTTATTTTGTCACAGACCTCTGGTTCACTGTTAATTATCTCAAATGGGTGTCGAACCTACACTCTCAGGACATGTATTGGGGAGATACTAGATATGTATATCATAATAATAAACATTGCTATTTCCATCATGCAATTCTTTGCAAAGTATTTATGACTGCAGAGTATGGAATTGAATCAGAATACTATTCTGATTTCAGAAACTTCTTTGAACTGAGTGGTAGAATAATTTTGGTGCATGAGGAATATGGAAAACAAATTGATTATGGCAAAACTGGAGCACATCTAGAACACCAGCACTATATCAACTGTGCATATACTCTCGTATTTAATTTCTGCCATAGGGAAATTGCAATGGTAATTTTGGTTACCAATCTCAAATCAACATAGTTGCGCAATTGTAGTTCTCCTCCTGGAGCAGAAGATATCTGAATACATGCACAACTGGCCCACAAAAACAGCTAGAAAAAAAGGGAAATGCACTTCTGTCCATTATGATTCCTCAAATAGTGAACAGAACCCCAAAGATGACTTTTAGTTTCTCTCTGATGAGGAAGCTATCGAAGAGGTGTCAATGCCTGACCAATTTGGCAGGTTTTTAAACAGGAGGACTACCAGTATATGCTGGGTAGGGCCATGGCAGCAGTTAACTTAAAAAAGTATGATGAACCAGATCCGAAGGAATGCCCTGTAGAACAGTGCTAGGAGCAGAAATTTTTTTCCAACCACAGAAACAGCCCCAGAATTGTTTCCCCTTCTATATTTCTTTGAAAAAAAGATGAGCGTGGAGTGAAAAAAACTTTTAATAAACAAACAAATCCCCACATTTATTAAAAACTGTACAATCTTCATGAATATGGGGAAGAGGTATTCCAGGTGTCGTCTGTCGATGCTCCAGTCACAGCTATTCATCACCCAGGAGTGGTATCTGAGGATGGAGAGGGAAACATTAGAGATCCAATAGACAAAAAGACAGAAATGGCTCTATTTAGAGCCCACAAAGCAATGACCATGAATATAAGGGCAGTTACCATAACATCCATTCTGAATAGAGCTGCTAGTCCAACTGCTTCCAGCTGAAAATATCAGAATTTTAGAGGGGTTTAATAGACTCTTAAAAACAGCCTCTTTTACAGCTGATGCAGCCCTAGACAGTATCATCTTCAACTCCAGACTCCAGATGTTAACACTCAACCCAAAAATGATAAGAAGGGTAGGACCCAGTGAAGGATCAAATACAAATCAAGTACTGGGATACCAAGGCACTGGGATACCAAGGCACTGGGATACCAAGGTAGCAAATAAAATATCCAAAATAGACTTCTGTAGAGTCTTCAATCTTCTATTATTTCTTTATTCTCTTATGTTCAAAGCAGTCCCAACACGTTTCGCCCACTAGCTTTGTTAAGGGACATTAAATCTTAGGAAATACAAAGATGAAATCAGTGGTTGTACAACAGTAATTAGTAAATAAAAGATATAATACATATAAAATATAATATAATATAATACATATAAAAGAATTGTCATGAATACATATTTTCAGACAAACTTCAAATCTGTAAATGTATGTCTCTTAAAGACTTTTTACGCACTGGAAGTTTCATGCCAGGCTGCAGGCTAGAGTTTTAGACATGGCAGGTTGCCCCACCTCTTCCTGCACCCAAACGGGGGAGCATTTGGCCTGGTGCACCTCATCTGCCCCCAATTTGTTTTCCTGTATGGGAGCTGGGGCAGTGAAGTTCCCAGTGCGTAAAGAGTCAAACAGAGTATCTAGAACACTCAACCCAAGACATGACTACAGGCCATTGGAGAATTCCTATCAGCAGCATATCTTCACATTCCAATTTCCCCACTTCATTGAAGGTTCCTAAGATTCTGCCTGGGAGACAAACACTTTCAGTATTGTGCTCTCCCTTTCGGTTAAGCAACTGCCCTGAGGGTAATTACAAAAGTGATGATCAACATAATTGTTGCCCTGAGGACAGGAATTTATCTTCATCATTATCTCAACACCATGCTCATGAGATCCAGCTCCCTATCCAGTGCAAAGATTAGCACATCCTAGGTAATGCAGACTCTCCAGGAATTCGGCAAGACAAGAGCATTCTCAAACCATCATAATCAGTTCTACACCTAGGAGTCATAATAGACACAATCAAGAAAATTAATTCCTTTCAGAGAAGAAGATAATCAAAACAAAGAAGGTCATCAAGGAGGTTCTGAAGAGGAGAAGCATGTCGTTTTGAGCCCTGACAAGTGTTCAGGGCCTTTTAGTGACAAATGCGGAAGCACTGCAAAGGGGCAGATAACGCACGAGAGGCCTGCAGAACTTCCTAAGACCCTTCCAACATCTAGTACATCCAGACAAGGTTAACCCTACAGGTCAAACAGAGCCTCACCTGCTGGCAACTTTGGCAATGGGAGGTTCTACTCAATCACACATCAAACTTAGATCTTCACAGATGCCAACGTGAGTGGCTGGGAAGTGATCCTTGCCCAGGAATCCGCACAGGGCATCTAGTCGAGAGAGGAAGCATTACTGCCAATCAACATTCTGGAGGCGAGAACCATCTTTCTGGCGCTTTAAAAATTTTCAAAGCAAATACATCTCAAACTCATACTGATCTGGACAGACAATATTGTGGCAAAAGCCTACCTGAACAAGCAGAGGGGTTCTTATTCCAAGGCCCTGTTGAAGGAAGTAAACAAAAACATAGAGTGGTCGGAGAAGAATTTGCTATAAGGGGAACCTAAATGTACAGGCAGATTGGTTGAGTTGCAAGATAATTCAGGAAGGAGAATGGTAATCAGAAGCAGTTTGCTTATCTCCGTAAATCCTCCTAAAAAGGTAACGGTATCCCCTGTGCAAGCACCGAGTCATGTCTGACCCTTGGGGTGACACCCTCTAGCGTTTTCATGGCAGACTCAATACAGGGTGGCCTTGCTAGTGCCTTCGCCAGTAATTACCGTTTACCCCCCAGCAGCAAGCTGGGTACTCATTTTACCGACCTCGGAAGGATGGAAGGCTGAGTCAACCTTGAGCCAGCTGCTGGGATCGAACTCCCAACCTCATGGAAATACAGCTTCAGTCAGCATTTCTGCCGCTTCCCACTCTGTGCCACAAGAGGCTCTAACATGGGACAAAAAAATGTCATAGGCCGTAATAAGCAGGTGTCTTTGAAATCGTATAGCCAAAGCTTACAAGTCCCTAAAAATGACAGTTCCCACGGGAATCATGGCTTATTGAACCGCAGTGCCTCAACCAATGCTGCATTAGCAAACAGGGTATCAGTCCTAGAGGTCTGTAAAGCAGTGACCTGGTCTTCAATAGCGACATTCACAATACACTACAAAAATGATCAGTATAGTTCTGCAGAAGCAGCTTAGGATAGGTGGGTGCTGCAACATGTTTTGGATCCAATACCTGATAACCCACCAGGGTCTGCTAGGCTCTAGAAAGGCCCATTGCTGCAGATGTCCTCAGTGGATGTAAGAGTGATCCCTTCAATGCAGAATTTTAGCACTGAGACGGACTCAAGAGCTAAACATATACATCTGTGCTTTTGATAGATTGCCGGGCAGTGTAACTGGTGGCACCACTGGAGGAGGGAGGAGTGTCCTGGGAGAAAAATTCAAAAGAAAAATAAGGCTACTTCCTGTAAATTCTTACCATAGAGTACTTGGTGATTCTAGAATCGACAATTGATAGCTCTAGGGATCACTGGAAACTCTGTGGTAAGAACTTCCTGTGAATAAACAAGGCCATTTTTCTAATTGTTACTAGCAACAGTGAGACTTGGGGATAGGAAGATCCAAATGCGTTTGAAATACTGCCATTTAGTATCAGGTTATATCTTCTTACTTTTTACAAACTTGATCTGGTACTAAGGTTGCAGGTTCAAGGTTTCATTTTCTCAAATGTGTTTATCTAATGTGAAATAGATAAATAAGAGGCAAATGGACTGAAAAAGAGATTGCTTTGTTGGTCTGCTCATCCATGTGCTATGATTCTGTAAATCAATTAAAATGGGAAACAATTTTATTCTGCTGGCCCTAGAGATGATGACCACATCCCTGGTAAGGTCTTGTCTACCTGCTTCTGGTACAGCCTTATGTCGTGGGTGAACAGAATTTTGCTGTTCACAACACATTATGTACTTCCATCCAATTCTGAAGATTTGGCTTACAAATATGATTTCTGTCTTTGTTGTGCAGCAAAATGGAGTACAAGATTTCTAATACCCCAACAACCACAGATAGATTTAATTTCTTAAACTTTATCCGAACACTGGTACATGGATAACAAGTAGTTTATTCCATATATAAGTAACACCCAAAAGCTTTGCTTTCTTAGATGGGCAATTCTGGACAGTGCTTAAAGCTGTAGAAAGATCAATTGCACTTCATTATACATCGACTTTGACTGCTTAGGCCTAACCACAGCTGATCCGTAATGAGGTTATCATTGATTGCTGACTTGTTTGCAGGTTCTTTTCTCAATGTGCTGCTGCAACTTGATATAAAAAACCCTTTTCTTAAGGCCTTTGCTTTACCAACCCTAGAAGAAAACACAAAAGGAGAGATCCAACACACTGCAAAAATTGAAGAACCTATCATTTCCTGTAACCTAATAGAACTCTAACCATCATGTTTCTAGGCCCAATATCAACTTGTAAGACTTGTGTTCAGTTTTGGGCACCCCAGTTGAAGAGGGATGTTGACAAACTGGAACGTTTCCAGAGGAGGGAAAGAAAGATGGTGAGGGGTTTGGAGACCAAGACATATGAAGAAAGGCTGGAGGAGCTTGGTCTGTTTAGCCTGGAGAGGAGACGATTGAGAGGGGATCTGATAACCATCTTCAAGTATTTAAAAGGGTGCCATATGAAGGATGGAGCAGAATTGTTCTCTCTTGCCCCAGCGGGACAGGCCAGAACGAATGGAATGAAATTAATTCAAAAGAAATTCCATCTAAACATCCGGAAGAAGTTCCTGACAGTTAGAGTGGTTTTTCAGTGGAACAGGCTTCCTCAGGAGGTAGTGGGTTCTCCGTCTTTGGAAATTTTTAAACAGAGGCTAGATAGACATCTGATGGAGAGACTGATTCTGTGAAGGCAAAGGGGTGGCAGGTTATAGTAGATGAGCGATAGGGTTGTGAGTGTCCTGCATAGTGCAGAGGGTTGGACTAGATGACCCATGAGATCCCTTCCAACTCTATTATTCTATGATTCTAGGATTTCCAGTCCCATCATATGGTATCATCGTAGAATTCAATGTTATGACTCTCATGGAAGCGGCAGTGGGCTTGAAATGCTCACTGGGTCCTGATAAAATATTTTTCTCCTCCTAATACTTGGGCTGAATTTAGAAAAGGCCTTTCATTCTATTTTATTTGGTTCTCTCTGTTTTGTCATGGTCTAGAAGAAAGGAGATACTAAATCTAGCAATGACAAAAAGGTTTTAAAACACAAATTTCTTGGTTGCCAAAGATAATGGTAGAAAAAAAAGATAAAATAACAGCTTCTGATATCAGTACTGGTAAGGTAGGTATTTTATAAACTTCCTTTCCCTTATCCAAATTCAAGCACTTACATTTATTTTGTTAATATAGCATGTATCATGCTGCATAAAAAGTGTGCATACTTTAAGACCGACTTCCCCTCTTCTTTCTTATTGAAGTAAATTCAAATCTAAGGCAAATAACTAGGCTTTAGTCTTACATTCAAACAGTCAGATTTAAAGAGCAAATTTTATCACCCCACACTTGCTTTGTGATCCTTAAGTTAAGACAGATTTCCTTGCGTCAGTGCCATGTGCTGTTCATTTCATGTGACAAATGCACACATCTTTTTTGTTGTGGTGTGTGAAGTGGTGTCTGAAGTATTTAAATTCAGCTTATTTCTGGTTGGGTTACACTTTCTTGATGATTCTGTGATTCCGACATTCATGTGGTGTTGGTTCTGCAGGCCACTGATTCATGGAGTTTATATTGCAAGGGCAAAGTATAACTGGTTGAGTTCTTCATACGATATGGTAATGTTTATTGACTGTGGCCAAAGTCCATTACATTCTGACACAAATATAGCATAAGATCATAGGGTCCTTCTTCCTTTCCTCTCGGGAGTTCATGCCTTTTTTGAGGCTGGGCATATGTACCAGCTTATAGCCAAATTCCTGCAGGCCAGATTAAATATGGGTGTGGTGGAGGATGAGGCTTTGTTTGGTAGTATTGAATTTTTAGGGTGTTTTAATCTATGAATGTTTTTATCCATTGATGTAAACTGCCCTGAGAACACTTGTAGTTGTCCACAAAGCCAAATAGTCTCCCTCCAAAGTCTCACTGTCTACTTTCCTGTAAAACCTTTGTATGTGAACTCCCAAACTAACAACACTTGAAATTCTGGACTATTTATGCCCTTTATTACATAGGACCTTCATGACAAATACTGATTTTTATATATGAGGCCAGGCTTGAGCAAAGTCACTGTGTCTCTCCAGCCAGTTGCTTATTCACCTTATTTAGATCTTCCTGTAATTTCCAGACTCACAGGACCCTTGCTGGCCTGATTGTCGGCAGGGAGGGGGGAGTCTATGGGCCTTGGTAGGGGCTTAGTGAGGTGGAGGGGAGAAGCGCCAGTAGGGTGCCGTCCCCTCCTGCCACCACTCCCAAAATGCCTTCTGAAGCCTGCAGAGGCTTCGGCGGGTGCTTTGCAGGGTAGAGAGGGGAAGCACTGGCAGGAAGCCATTCCCTCCCACCGCTGCGCGCAAAGCACCCACCAAAGCCTGCTAAGGCCTCGGTGGATGCTTTGAGGGGCAGGGGAAGAAGCACCAGCAGGGAGCCCTCCCCTCCTGCCACCGTCCGCAAAGCACCCGCCAAAGCCTGCAGAGGCCTTGGCAGGCGTTTGGCAGGACGGGGGAGAAGCACCAGCAGGGAGCCAGCCCCTGCTACCACTGGCTTCTAAAGGTCAGCTGAAGTCCCCAGAGGTCTTGGTGGGCATTTGGTAGCAGGGGGAGGGAAATGCTGGCTGGCCATAAAGGCACACCAAGCCCCCTAGAGGCGGTGGCTGGGCTTTGGGGAGGGGAGGTGCTGGTGGGCAGTGCAGTCCTCCTACTGCCGCCCCAGCAGCCCCACCAAGGCAAGACCGGGACCAGAGCTTCTTGGGGCAGCAGGAGTATTGGGTAGGGCCTTCTTCACCGTTCTCCCCATCCTGAGTCCACAGCTGGCTGGCTTTGTCATCTAGGGACCAAGCACCCAGCTGGGGAGGCCCAAGCCCTAGAGGCTGTTGCCCCCCCAGGCAAGTAACTCACAGGAAGGCGTAGCTCTCATGGGGCAGGAACCTGAAACTTCAGAGCCTTGGAGGAAAGTACAAGGGGGGGGGGAACACGATTGGCTGCCCATTGGATGGACAGGCTATCCAGTTGGAGGAGGGAGCATTTAGGGGTAGGACAGCTGCCCTGAGTGGCAGTTAAGCTACGAAACCACCTCCTCCCACCAGCCCTTACCAGAAATATATAGTGGTACAGAAGATTCCTAAATATACATCTCCGATGACCCCTGCAGGACACCCTTTATATTCTGTTCACTGCAAATCTTGTATCTTTCAACAGAGCTTACTCATGACAAATGTTTTTAAAAATTGGAGCTGTAATGAGTTAGAAATTAAAATATTTATGATGACCAGGAAGAGCAGTTTTTGTTTGTTGCAACTGTCAGTGCATAAGGCTGAAGACTTTAACTACACACAGTCTGATGATAAAGATCTATGAAGGTAAATAATTAGGATGGTCAGTGATCACTTCTCTTAGCCAGAGATTCAGAAATACCCTCATGCATTGCCTTAGTGCTCACAGGGCTAAGTAACAGGCTTATAAAATCAGTTATGCCCTGTGAAAACAGCACTAGAATATGGATGTTTATTTATTTGTTCAGAAGGACTTCTTTATGTCCCCTTTCCTCAAATAAAAGTTGCTCTGTGTAGCTTGCAAAAATTAAAACATAAATTACAAAAGCAGGTGAAGTCACTTGTTATTTTCTAAAAAGAAAAATATGACTTTGGGGAGGCTGCACAATACAAGAAAGTGGAAATTAAATCAAACGGTGTCAAACGGGGGAAGGGATGCAGAAAGAAAAGGAATAAGAAGATAGTACATCTTAAATAAATGCATTCTGAGCTTCATTAGTATTGCTTTCAGCATTTGGATTTTGTGTAGAATGGATATAGTTGTCAAGTTAAGTTAAAGTGATCAAAATGGGATGTATTAAGTCTATGCACTTACTGACAGGTTAAGAAATCCAAAAGTATTATTACACAGGATATTTACAAAAGTAGCCCTCATAGCTTTATTGATAACTTGGTATTTTATAGGTTAATTTGTTAAAAACTATTGACTATAAAATCAGTTGGTAAGCTCCCAATAGGAGACCTGTTTCAACACAATTAGGGGCATATTCTGGTTTTTTGTTTGTTTGTTTTTTTGCCAGCTTACTTGACAATATTTCCTTCATAAAAATATTGTGGTTTGCAATAATTGCCATGCATTATCAATCCATACAATTTGGATTGCTTGTTTTTTGACAATTGTGCTACAAGTACAGGATGTTTGTTCTTTTATTGTTGTCTTCTACCATGGGATGAAGCTTTTTCCCCCTTTTGTTTCCCTCATTGACATTCCCCCTTGTCTTTTTTTTGTGTCGATTTTAATTGTTCTATGGATGTATTTTAAAGCTTGTTTCCATTTTTTATTGTTTATCACTTTGGTGATTCTACATTTTGTGGAAAGGCAGCTTAAAAAAGTTTAAAGTAATGCAAATAAGAATTTTTAAATGGGCCTGTCATTTTGGATGAGGAGGATGACTTGCCACAAGATAAAGACATAAGATAGAAAAGGTTATGTGTGTTATGTGAGTCATGTCAGCCTAGGATGAGGGTAGTTCCCTGTCACATACCTCCATTGTAGACAGCCAGTGTACTAGTTGCAAACTCAGCCATGTCTTATCAAACTTCCTCTTAGCCATACATCATCTGGAGCTTATCTGTGGCATGGATCAGTGGCTGGGAGGATCTTGAAGCTGCCACTGGACTCAAACTTTGTTCTGCTGCTTCAGATCAACACGGCTAAACACCTGAATATAGACTGATTGTGATATAAGTTTTTGTGACCTAGAACCCACATTTTCAGATGCATAAAGTATTTAATTTAGTGGGCATGAGACAATAGAACAATGCATATATATGCTTCCATCCATTGAGCATATTTATTTATGTGTCTTGCAAAGTGAAATTTTGTACTTGCAAATGTATGTTGCAATTAGACTGTTAATTTTTGAAGCACCATAAGTTTCTTGGTTGTTTTGGGTGCAGAGGACTCATTGTTATTGTTCTGGAACCTGTTCTCCTTTAAAAAATGTTTTTAAAGTATACATAGTATGTAATATTGTCACCAACACTACAGTATTCTATAGCAGTGGTCCCCAACCCCTGGGCCGGACACTGGTACCGGTCCGTGGATCAGTTGGTACTGGGTCGCAGCTCCTCCTCATCCTCCTTCCCTGATGCTGCCTTGGGGGCTGTCCTGCCACTCTGCCGCCGGCTCACCTTTGGTGCTCTCCAACGGCTGCCATGACTGGGGCTCCCCCTTGGCATGGCACTGCGCAGCTGCTGCTGGAAGTGCACCCCAGCGGGTGGCAGGAAGTCAGGGGCTCTGGCGGTAAAGCAAGTGGAGCAGGGGCTCAGGTGGCAGAGATATCCCTCGGCAAAAGTCTACTCCCCCCCCCCCCCGGGCCTCAGTAAAATCATCAAGTGTTGACCAGTTCCTGGTGATAAAAAGGTTGGGGACCACTGTTCTACAGGTAATATAAATCTCTGAAAGAGATACTTTAAGAAAGGCTGAAGCCCAGTATCAGAGCATATATTTGCATGCAAACCTAGCCTCTGTTATCTCCAGTTAAATAATCTCAAATAACAAAACTAGGTTTGAATATATCTCTTCCTGAAATCCTAAAGATCCATTGTATGTTGACATAGATTACACCGGGATAGGTGCACCAATAAAAAGTTTCATATGTTCAGCAAAATATGTAAACAACTTCATTATGTTTTGCACAGATGATTCAAACTATCAAGACTCTGATAGAAAATGCAGCTAATGTATATGAAAAAATAGTGCAGTGCCAAAAAGCAGGTAAGGGATATTCTGATTTTCAAAATGGTATTAACCTTTTTGCAGCATTCTATGCACATCACATACTATTACACTGAGTCATTCTCACCCTTTTTGGTTTTGTGATACCCCAGCATTTCTTGATGTTGTTATATTTCTTCTTCCTAACAGAGTTAACAGATTTGAGATCAGTATAATTAGTATAAATTCATACAATTAGTCAAAATTGGTTAAAAGTATTCTTGTACTTAATTAATATAATTAAAATAAAGTAAAACAGTTAAATAGCATTAAATCAGTTAGAAAGAGGAATGTTCATGTAGCTTTACACTTGCAATTGCATGCCAGTTTAGTAAATTTCAGTGCATGGAAGATGGCTTTTTGGCCTTGTTACTCCAGCAGCCTGTTGTGTACCCCAAAATTGAGTTTCTGGGGACACAGGACCACTTAGTCATGCAAAGGCCTTTGGGATCCAATCTAATTTTGAAAATTGCTCTGCATATGATCTGTTTTACCTTAGAATTAAAATTAATTTTGTGTTGAGAATATTTTGAAAACTTCGTGACACATCTTGAGAGAACTAGTGACCCACGTGGCTGTCATAAAATTTGTATTGGGAATAACTGCCCAAAACATATAAACATTCAATTTTAATATTTTAATTTATGGACTATCTGTAACCTGCCATGAGCTGCTTCCAGGAGTGCAGGAAATAAAAATCTAAATAAATAAATAAGATTTGTATATCGTATTTAGTTTTGTGTTCTCTTGTTTTTCATGTATTATAGGAACTATTATAGAAAAAAACACCTATGAGTCGTATATGGATTTGTCTATTAATTTTCCATTCCCACTCATAGTGGTTTTAAATGTTATAAGCTTTATGAATCATTTAGAAGTTAAGTGACTTGCCAAGGGTCACAAATTAGTTTAACTGGGATAAGAACCAACACTGCCTCAGACTGCCAGTACCTAAGCGTGTTGACTGGGACAAGAATTAAATGAATAGCTTCTACTTGACAATGAAAGTTTAATAGCATTTTAAATTATATATAATATTTCTAATGCAGTATATATAGCCAATCTCTTTCAATTACTTCTATCATCTTTGACTGTGAAAAAGAAAAATCATGCCAGCACACTTTATTTTCCACTCGGTATGGATTTTTGTCATAGTCAGATGTCCCCATTTGGAAACAAGGCATTGTTATTGGTTGTGAGCCATATGGCAAGGGGTAATATAGAAATTCAATAATAATACCTTGCATTGTTATCTTAAGCAGAGTTGAGAAGGGATTAATTCTAGTTCAGATTACACTTTACATTTTCCTGGAAGAGGTAAATAGCAGTCTTGATGCAGAACTAAAATATCAATGTCATGTTCTTTTGTCACAGAGAACATTGCTTCTCAACCTGGGCGTCAGGACCCCTTTGGGAAGTCGAATGACCCTTTCACAGGGGTCATGGCAGGGCAAGCAGCTTGGCTGGTGGGAGGTGCCAGACACACAACAGCCTTGCAGAATAGATTGAGATAGAGCGTTTGTCAGTCTGTAGCAACAGAAAAGAGTGAGATCGGCATGGTGGGACAAGAGACTGAACTGAGAAACCCCAGGAAAAACCCAATATATGTACAATCATGAACAATGGATCTTCGTGCCATTGGTCAGTTTCGGTTTAATTTCTGTGAAAGAACACTTGCATAATTTTATAGTTGGGGCCGCCCAACATGAGGAACAGTATTAAAGGGTCACGGCATTAGGAAGGTTGAGAACCACCGACATAGAATGAGGATTTGTGGTGTGCCCATGTGGAGGAGGACAAGTGGATGGCAAAGCCTGCTGGCACTGTCATTTTCCCATTTAGCGCAAAGGGAAGAGGAGACAAATTGCTGCAGTTGATTTAAAGGGAAGGTGATTATGGCAACACTGGAAGAGCTACTTTTAATTGCTTGATCTGGAGAGTGACTGGCCATTCCCAAATGACCTTCTGCCCACTCTATGTTCTATCACCTAAATATTTAGAACTGTCAGTCTATATGTGAAGAGGAATTGTGGCAATATGGCATAAAAAGACCACCTCAGGGACTGAAGATGAGTGTTGGGCTACTCTTTCCCAGCTCTTCCTTCATGTGCCCTGTGGGAAATTCAGTTTTCAAGGCAAGAGTTATAAGATATGTATCTTCCTAGTTGTATTTACAGATAAAAACATGAATCTCCCTTAGAGTAAGACGATTAATCTATTAAGTAACTCTTATCTACTCAACAGTCAGCTGCTTTCCAGGGTCTCAGGCAAAGATCTTCCACATTCCCAACTGCCTTGTCCTTTTAGCTGAGCATATTAGGAATTGAACTCCACACCTTCTGAATGCAAAGCAGTGTACTGCTGAGCTATGGCTCTTTCACAAATCACGGAACAAATTTAGAGTCCAGTGGCCCCTTTAAGACCAACATCATTTTATTCAAGGTATAAGCCTTTGTGTGCACACCCACTTCCTCAGATACAATATAATGGAAGTAATCAGTTCAAAATTATAGATAATGAGAGTATAAATTAATATACAGCATAATGAAAATGATTAACAGATTCAGGGATAAATAGGAAAAACAAGAATTTGGATGTGTTTCACTTGAGATTGAATTGCATGGGAAACAAAAATGTGCCACATTAAGAGAATAATGGGCAAATAGATAACCAATTGCTGACAGCAGTTAGCAGAGACCTTGCCCTTCTGCCCCCTGCCTGTCCTCTCAAGCATAGAAACATCTTAGGGCATCAACTTTTTTTGAAGTAGAGCATTTGGCTGTTTCTATTCACAGACCAGAGAAAAGCATATATATAGTATTCCAAACTACACTGCATTATACTAGTCATAACTACACACAGTCTACTTGTTCAAATCAATTATTCCAGTTAAGAGATAAATGAAAATGCAGAGGACATTTGGCCTTTCTGAGGGATTATTGAGAATTTAAGTTAGCATGTGTAGTGCAAATTAACATAGGAAGGATCACTGAGGAAATGCTAGATGAAACAGAAAAGTCTTTACATGCTATTGGAAGGTGGAAATAGAATGGAACAGATGAGTCTTTCTCGGGAGAGAAAATGTTGATGCTGTGAGACCCCCAAGGAAGAAAATTGAGAAACTGAGACTCAGTTCACAATGCCTCTCCATGATTTGGTGCTGCATAGTGGAATTGGAAATTTATTTTTATTTATTAAGATAAGACATGTATATCCCAACAAGTGGCCTTTTTTGAACTGTCTGAAGATCTCTCCCTCACCTCTTCATGGATTCCTTTCAGCAGAGCCACAACCACAGAGAAAAGACTAGTTGATGTCAGATGGGCCACTCTGTGTGATGGGAAAGCTGTCAAAGGACATATGGAAGAAACACAATGCATTCTCTGATGGGTTGCAATGTTACTTGTGTGGTATATATTACGTCAGCCAAAGTGACCTTGGATTGGCTCATCATAAGATATCTCTGGGACAACGTTTGGCATGCAGATTTTATTATTTAACTAAATAACAGATGGATGGCCGAGCATTAAGACTGCTGGATGAAACTGATATAATTGCTTATATCTATTCGCCATTGCATCTCCATTCGCTCTAAAAATAGCTCCGTTCGCATCTAATTGGGGCAGTTTATGCAGTGTGAAGGTTTCTAGCTAGATAATTATTTCCTTTGATATTTCATGTTAATCTACACTCTGAGCTTTTAAAATGTTAGTTTTAACATTTCTTTTGCTTCCACCAAGTTGATCTGTTTTACATGCTAGTTTCATACTGGACACAAATCCTAGCTTAAAGAATACTTCTGCCATGACTGAGGATGCTTCACACCTGAGCCAGAATAGTATGGCAGATGTGTCTGAGCTATCACCAGATTTAAATATAAATATACATACACATACATATACTAATACTCAGGTATGATTTCTAGGAAATCTAGTGAGTAAAAGTATAATATTACAAGTCTTTGAATAAGGTTTTCTTTTTTCCCTCAGCAATGGAGTTTCACGAAAACTTGCAAAATATAGGTGCAAAGGAAGGTTTAAAAGAGAGAAAACTACAGAAAGCTGTGGAGAATTTTACCTGGAATATTACAATTTTAAAGGTAATGCTAATTTAATTGTGCCTCTGAAAATGTTGGGTCATAGTGACCGAGAGAAGTGGAAAAAAGGGATGTTTTTTTTCTCCTGTGATTTCCTTTGTATTTGTTGAACTCCTGCACTTAATATTGTATGTTTGTTGTTTGGGTGAGTAAATCACAAGTTACCATTTTTAGTTCATTAACAAAGGGATGCCTGTCAACAGACTGATCCCAAATCCAGATCTTCTGCTGAGTAAGAAAAAAGAGATAGCTTTCAGTTTGAAACTTAACACCTGAAAAGGTATAGCACCATTCTTTTATACAGCATTAGTTGGACATACCTAGAATGTTGGATCCAATGTTTGAGTCTGGTGGTACCTTTAAGACCAATGAAATTCTATTCCAGGTATGAGTTTTCATGTACATGCACACTTCTTCAGCTACAAATGGCAATCTGCACATAGCAATAAATAAGACTTTTTTCTTGGACCGAAACTTTGTCCTGCTGCTTCAGAACGACACAGCTGCCCACCTGGATCCAATTTTTGTTTGTGTTATCTTGATGGGTCATGAAAAATCAAGATGCCATACTGAGGACTCACCATGAAAAGTGGATGGTTCGAAATGAATATAACAGCAGAAGAAAGAACCTACCCTAGGCGATAACAAACAATTTAACAATGAATAAAGGTGGAAATACTGTTTGTCTTATCTCTTCTTACATTTGGGAACAGTCTTTTAACTGAGCTTCCCCATACCGTTGAGCTAAAGGCCAGCATATATATATTGTTAAAATTTAAGTGGAGAATAGTAGGAAACAACCACTGATGAAAATGTCACATTGAAAATGGTACAAATCTAGAGTCCGTTTTGGTTGTTTGATTACTATTAAAAGAAGAGATCAGATAAACTGTATAGCCACCTTTATTCGTTGTTAAATTGTTAAATTGTTTGTTATCGCCTAGGGTAGGTTCTTTCTTCTGCTTTTGTATTAAGGGCTCAAACAGGGGAAAAGGTGAAAGAAATGAGTGCAGTGCAAAGTCAACAGTAAAATCACTGTGTGTAATTGGACAAAGGAAGATTAGTGTAGTAAAGTGTAGTAAATGCACCCTTGAGTTACTGATCTGCTGGGGTGCTGAACTGGTGGAAAGCTGTTTTGGCAGTGCAATGGATTTCCTGAAGCAGGTTTCTTCTAGGTTCATTGTTTTATTTTTTAAATATTTTATTTATTGCATTTTTTATACTACCATCCTATACTGGTCAGGGCAGTTTACAACATAGGTTCATAACATATACATGCTCCGGTATGGAACGGTTTCAGACTTCATGTGTCCATTTAATTCCATGTACATTTTCAGCCCCTTCCACTCACACTTAAATCCAGCAGAGAAGATAAGACAAAAATCAATACAGTATGTAAACTTTTATTTTCAAAGCGCAAGAGTCCAGTAGCACCTTGAAGACGCAATGATTTCTTTTGAAGGATAGGAGCTTTTGTGAATCACTGCTCACTCATGAAAACTTATATTTTGTAGCCTTTAAGTTGCTACCGGACTCTAGCGCTTTCCTACTGCCACAGACAAATTAACACACTTGCCCATCTTGAGTAAGCTACAATATTCATCATACCGATGAAAGTGCTAATTCCCTGCCTTGTGGAGCTGATTAAACTGAGGGATAAATATGCAAGGCCATCCAGTAAGCTCCCCAAATTTGGCCCTTTTGCATTGATATCCTAATGCACCTCAAGCTACCTCACTGCACTGGTGAATGGTCTCTTCTACAGAATACTCATATATGAATTTCATAAGGGAAATTGTAGCAATAGAGGGAGCATGGGAGATTACTGCACGTCAATGATTGTTTCTTAAACTATATTTGGACTAGTAATCAAGCCCGCTGTACTCAAAATACAGCGGGCGCTAGGCAAGGGAGCCCCGCGCGGCTGGCGGGGGCTCCCTGGCCGGCGGCCTGATGCGGCGAGAGGTGCTTCGCGCCGAGAGGCGCCTCCTGACACGTCAGGCCATCGGCAAGGGAGCAACTGTGAGCCGCGCTATGCGCGGCTTGCAGTTGCTCCCTTGTCGGCAGGGCGGGAATCGGCGAGGCCAATTGGCAGGGGCTTCACGCCTGCCGATTGGCCCCGCCGATGGTCTGTCCGGAGGAAGGGGCCAATCGGCACCTTTCCTCATCCCCGACAGAGCCCGCCCTAACTCCTCCCCCTAAGCCCTTACAGCTTTATTTAGTCTGCGGCGCCCTCGGTTCCGCGGGCGGGGTTAGGATGAGTGTGCCATTTTTGTTGAGACTTCTTCCTTTGCTATTTATCTTTGACACTTGTACAGTGTTTTAGTGCTCGCTGAATCCTCCGTTGTCTGAATATAAGGCCGGAGTGATGATCAGTTTTTCTATGAAATGACGAGGATGCTAAAGAGGCTCTGTGCAGCTATTAGGAATCTGTTTACTTGTCTGAGAAGAAGCAGCTGTATTAACATTAATGCAGTTAGGGAGAGAAAATTAAATACTTTGCTGTTCGTTTTGAAATCAGTCAATAGCACTTAATGATGTACACAGGGAAAATATTAACACATCTTCATTTTTAGTAACTGAAAATGCTGGCTATACATTTTTCCTCTCTGTGCTTCATCTACAGAGTATTTTGGAGGTTTACATTTCATATGAATATAAAATCATTTATTAAACAAAGCTTTTTTCCTCATTAGAGTATACAATTAAAATGCAGCACTGTTTCCATTTGTCATCTGCAGTTTTCTGTATTCAGCAGAATGAAGACATATTCCAAATTTAGTGCAGCTTCCTCCGTACATCTCATCACCTAATTCTCTTCACCCACCGAATAACTCGCCTCTGTTCTAAACTGGAGTCTGTTTTAATGCTGTAACATTTCATGCCACGCTGTTTCTCTCCCACACATTTTAAAGCCTCCTTCCCATTTTTTCAAAAATACAGTTTCATCTCACCTCCTTACAGCTTCATTCTTCCCACTCAAATTTATTAGAGGATCTATTGTAGAAAAATGTTAAAATATACAAACTGTAACTCTTATCTCAATTCACCCACAGATTGCATCAATTTCCAGCAAGTGGGTTGGAACTAAACCCTGGTGTTGGATCCAAAAGTGCCTTTCCACTCATGACAAGGGTCCTTCTGTCGAGTGGGAGACTTCTTTCACTCCCACAGGGGCTCATTGGGATCCGGCCCACTGTTTCTATAGCATTTAAGGATCTACTAGTTATGTTCAAAGGATAATGCCTATTTCATTTGTATTCTTCCACGCCCTAAACAGCAGTGAAATAGTGGTTGCAGACCAAGCAGCAGAGGCCTTCTTGGCATCATCTCTGGCATGAGAAACACCTAAGCATTACCTAAAATGCTTATTAAATATTAATTTGTGGGGAAAATAAGCTTAGCAAGAGGAGGGTAACCAAGATGTTTTACTGTGTATATAAAGGAGCCCAATTCCTATAGGAAACCTTGAAATAAGCAGGCCTGATTTGGTTTCCAAAGGATTTTGCATTTTATATTTTATTAAGTGACATGGAGAGAAACACACACAAAGTTCTACAGAGGGAAAAGTTAGCTAAATAGAGAAATGGAAAATATATGGCACCTGTCCCGAAGCAGGATGAGTCCCAGAAAGCAAAGAGATCAAAAGTTGATGATGTGGAAAGATCACACCACACATGTTTGAGCCCAGGCTCTGACAGATATAGGATTTGAAATTCCCAGGGCTGGCCGGTGAGGCAGGAGGAGGTATAAGACATGACTCAGAGCCAGAAAGAATAAGCCTAATGGTAGGAAAAAGGATTAATAATAGCTAGGCTGGGTGGCGGATGGGATTAGCTCTCACTTTTGTCTACTCAGTGGCTCAGATGAGTTAACCAGTAGGTAGTCATGGACTACAATTCATGGACTACAATTCCCATGAACCCCTGCCAGCAAATGCTGGCAGGGGCTCGTGGGAATTGTAGTCCATGGGCATCTGGAGGACCACAGGTTGACTACCCCTGGTCTAAAGGAAATGGAGGAGAAAGGAATGTTTCTATTTTGTCTTAACAACCTCAGACAAGGTGGAAATCCATCCTGGACCTATAGTCCAAGCAGTGCTTCCAATGACTTTCCATATCAAACAACTGCCAGTCTGGTTCCCGTTTGTACCACACTACACAGTACCAGATATGTGCCAATGTGGACCAGAGTGGTATTATAAGTCTCCTTGCTCAGGATTCTATGCTCCTAGCAATGCATTCTAATTAGCCTGTCATATTGCACTATTGGCTCATATTCAACATATTGTCCATCAGAACTAAGTCCCTTTTACATGTACTATCAAGGCAGGTATACTCCTGGTGCTCTTTTGTTCTTTGTAGTGAAGGGGGATGCTAGTTTGTTGATTTCTAATAATTATTCACTGACATTTATCACATGTATACTTTGATATAGCAATACAAAAGTCAAGAGGAACAGTCCCACTTTATTAAGAGTTTTGTCCCACTTTATTAAGAGTTTCTGGTAATTTCAGTGGAACTTGAATTCAACTCCAGGAGCTTTTCAGATCATACCCAACATGCAATTCAGAATTTATTTTAGCAGAAGCAAAAGTCAACTAGCTCAAGCTTAAAAAAAAACTAAAATCAAACAAAGCACACAAAATGTCAAAGCAAACCATGCTGTGTTTGAAATTCATGGAAATATTTGTGATAACATAATTAAGCAAGAACTACTGTAATGTGTAATACTAAATCTCTTGATAGCGGGTTTTTAGGAGGTTTTTTAAACCACATGTCTTCTGGGACAGATCAAATAATGCTGCTGAAAAAAAAAATTCCAGGGGGGAATAATCTCAGTTACAGTGGGGGAAAATCAAATGGCAAAATGCACGGTCACTAATACATCCTACTCCCTTTCTAAATCTCCTTTTCTGACTAGCAAAAAATGATTAAGTCTTCTTGAATATTATATAATCTTGAATATTATATAATCTAATGGCATAGAAATGTGAATGTTAACACATTGCCTGGTTCTATAAGAAGTGATGTGTGTTCATTGATCAGGATTTTATTGTCCAGACTTCTTGTCCCAGAACAGCACAGTCCTCAGGGGAGATACAGCTTGTGCTTTATAAAGCTGTATCATGCTTGTTGTCATCCCCCTTGCAAAGCAATCTACCTTCACAGGAAGTAAAGACATTTGTTCTAGAAACTCTTTGCCATATCTTTTGAACTACTGGGACTTTGGAAGCAAATGTCTCTCAGTGGAGTTGCTGGTGAAAAGCATTGCCGCTGCCTCTTAAGGCATGGTGAACAGCATTGAAAGAAATCACCTGAGCCACTGCCCCTTAACTTTAAAATCAAACACCAGGATAATAGGACTCTTAACTCAACAGTTATTCACTTCCATCCAGCAATTACTTGTAGGTGCAGGAGCGCGTAGAAAAAATCCTGGGATTCTATATAAGGCAACTGAGCATAATCCATAATTCCTTAAACTCTTCCGGTTTTCTTTTTAGGATGCTGTATGGGGCCCTTGTAACTTCCTGATCTTGGATATTGATTGGTCAAAGGAACCCAGCATATGGATATTGGTGCATCTGTGTGTGCACTATCACAAAATGCTTTGGTTTTCATCTTGGTGGATGAGATGATTGAACAAGAAATCCAAGGTTGCAAAATAATCGTATTGATAATTGTAACTATTTTTTTTTAACTTAACAGGGCCAGTCTGATCTTCTCAAATATGCGAAAAATGAAGCACAGGAAAATCTAAAACAAATTCACTATGCCACTGTCTCATGTGGATTGAATAAGCCAGGATCTGAAAATGCTGAGGTTTCCAAGCCCCGTCGAAGCCTGGAAGCTATACCTGAAAAGGCAGGTGAAGAAAATGGAGAATGAATGAGCATTCTCATCAATATAGAGTTTATAACTCTACAGCCATTGTAGCTGCACAGGACATTTTGCTTTGCACTTCCTATGGGGGTGGGGGGCAGTGGGAAATCCTGGAATTTTAAAAAGCACAACTGGAGAAGCTAATTACAATCCATGAAAACTGTGAATGTATGTAGGAATTCTGTGTGCAAAGACAATGGAATTGTTACTATTGCTCACAAACACTCTGCCTGTGTGAAAGATATCACATTACCTTGTGCAAAAATGACCATCATTATTCCATAGAAAAAAGGTAGTTTTTCTGAATGGAAATACAATATAAGGGCAAGGAAAAAAGAGATTTTTGTTTGTGCTCAGAAAAGTGCCTTGATTTTGGGGGGAAAATTAGGTGTGCAGAGCAATTGCCTTGATTTTTAGAAAGAAGAAGGCTGTGCAGTTCTCTCTTTGTGGTAAATAGACATGTCATTGCACACCTAACTTTTAAAAAGAAATCGAGGCTAAGCATTTGGGCAACTGCACACTTTTTTGCAAAATTGTGCAATTTTAGGATACTTGGCAGTGTTTGAATTTGAATGTGTAACTGTTGTTTGGGGGTTCCTTTTTATTTTTTTTTAATGTTTTTGTTTTGTTCTTGTTGTTGAGCCATAAATAAAAAGGGAAATGTAAATAGAACGTACTTATTTGCAGCACAGCACACTGTTGAGGAGCTACTCATAGAAGGAAAATGTATAACCAGCCTGTGTCATCAAATCCCTGAGTTAGGCACATACCTATTCCCACCTAAGAACATCTGCAGATGTCTGTAGCTAATGTAAAAGTGACCAAACTGCAAGCAAAATGTTGTAAATAGTTTTATCATTTTGTGGAAGTAAAGAAATGTTCACATTAAAATGTTTTATGATACTACCCGGTGGTGTTTGGCCTAAACTGAATTTTAATTTAGTTTGTTAAATGCCATTTTTAATTTTACAGATTCATCAATGTCCCTGTTACATGGTTTTAACACCTTTTTATTTTTTATTTTTTTATTCATACAGCAGTAAATAACGTCAATGTTTGCTGAAATATACAAACCAAGATCTGCCTCCTAATGTTTCTGCTATAAACAGTAAAATGGGGTACGACTTCACAAGGTGCAATAAATTTGAATCCAATGAAGTGAGTCTAGCAATTTTAATGTTATTTTTGTTCAGTGAGATTGCCACCTGTCAACATGGTGATTTCTGGAGAGACTAAACAATCAAGTAAACTTGAATATGTTGCTCTGTAGATTTCAGAAAGCATCCTTTCCTTCCAGAAGGATTGTTCAGTAAACGTAGCATGAGTGCCACTGAAGATCATATTGCTACAACTAAGTCACTTGCTTTGAAACACCTTACTGAGACAAAATTTCTATAAATAATCTGCGATTTCAATGATCCAGAATTTAAGCCCAATCTAAAATGGGATTCAGACCAGGAAATAAGGATGGAGGCCATCCTCCAAAACAAAAGGACACCCAACATGTTGGCTCTCAGTCCCAACACAATCAGTCTAGTCATATTCTTTATGCTGTCAAGAAGATGTATTTCTGTGGAGGAAACAAAATTATTTGGGAACCAGCCTGAACAAACAACTAGCATTTTCTCTACCTTCAAATGGAAGTACAGTTCTTGTACATGTTCAGCATTTGAGCTGTGATCTGAATCCAAGCTAGCATTTTCACAGGACAGCTAGGAACTTGTAAACTAAGGTGTGAGAAGAGAGTAATTGACTACCAAGAGTTGGGGCCACCATTATTTTGAACATTACATTCCAAAGAGGCAAAATTACATGCTTGAATGGGGTGGGATTTGCCCTGTGTTTTTAAAATATTATTTTAAAGCTGTTACGAATGGCTCCTGTACTGTATAGCTATATTCTGTTTTGCCATCTGCATCAAGGGGAAGATAACTGCCAGTATGAAAGAGTTATATGATTTCAGGATGACCCAGAATAGCATCTACTGGCAAATCAGCACATAAAATCTGGGGAGAACTATTTATCTGATCCCGCATTGGAAGAGTTTCTTTTTCAGAAACTCCTTTCTTTGATGCCTGATGTTAATTCTCAGTTTCCTGCAGTTCCACATCAACTGTTTCTCTGTGCCTTCTAGCTTATCTTTCATGAGTCATAAGAGATTTATTTATTTATTTAGTGTATATATACTTCCTTTCTCTGGAATATCTTGGGACCAAAAACGGGTAACAATATAAAATAGTATAGAAGAAATAAACTATAAAGCAGCTATAAAACACCACTGGTTTCTAATATTGTAATTTCAGAGGTCAGCAGATTGTAATATTTAGTGTTTATTTCATGGTAACTGGTTTTTAGAAGTTGGTGATAAGGAATTTGGAAGTGACATGATATCTAGCCCACTGCTATCTGCATTTGTCATGTGAGGGGCACTTTCTGTGCAAACTTTGTGCTTAATAATATGATCTACAACCAAACTTAAGCCTATATATTTTTGAGGGTACAGTTCTATGTGCTCTTACCCTTTGAGCAAAATAGCAAATAGTTCTGAGTAGATATGCAAAGGATTGGATTGTTAATCATCTTCCGGCAAGTGTGACAGCCATGGGTGTGCCACTGTTGTGGTCTACCAACTGTTTATATCAAAGCCAACTTTTCACACATCACCAACAAAACCGGTTTTTCACAGCCGCTGGAACGGTTTTAACAGCCCCTGGGTGGAAACATTTTTGCTCAATTAATTTCAGCTCACGTTGCCATCCTAGATGGTCATCCTTCAAACATCTCAAGCACCTTGGTGTAGGCATACAACTAGATGTGGGATTGTTTGATTTTAGATCAAATATTCAGTTCCTCGCTCAGTTTAGTTTTAACACAATGCCAGTGCTTTATTTGGCAGTTTAGAAATGTTTAGAATTCCTATTCCTTTTTACCCCTGCCTAGAGCTTCTGCCCCTTTAATACTCCAGCTGTTTGTTGTGTCAGTAAAGGGTATAGCCCAAACCTGCCCAACTTCATTCCTCTCTACTTCAAGTAACTGCATGGTACTGTGCTACTTTAATTTATCTGAACATCTGTAATAAATCACTGGGAAGTGTTGTTTCTTACCCATGCCTGCTCTCGTTTTGTTTTCTTCACCAACAGAAGCTTCTTGGTCAAGACCAAAGCACAGGAAACATATCATGAAATGGTTTCCTTTTGATGGCGCAATCCTATTTGCTGTAGTCTTTTTGTGCCTTGTTGCTCCCTGCATGAGAGTAATAAGAACATAGATCTGCAGATGGAAAAAAACCCACAAATTCTTGGGGGGGGGGGAGCACAAATAATGCCTCAGGATTTGGAGAATCAAAATCTTGAAACTGTGATAGCTACAAAACCAATAGCATCTGGCTAAAGATAGCAGAAGGCAAGCATGGAATGGATTTTGGGGATGGGTATACTGAGAGCTTTAACTGATTGTCGTCATTTTTGTGTGTTGTCAGATCTTAGATACACTTCTGTAGAGAAGCAAGGTATGGATATTTTCCCCATTAAGATGTTTTAATATTGGTTTTCCACATGGGATAGTAAACATAGCAATGCTGAGCCTGGCAACTGGTGGGAGGGGGTCATGGGGATGTGTGTAGAGTTGGCAATATTGCTGCATTACTTCTGGGGAGCCCTTCCACAGCAGCCATGTTGGATTTGGCTTATGTTGTCTGTGAGGCCTACTTACTGTTATTTCATTTCCTGCCAACTTGAAGAGACTCCAAACAGTTTCCAAGTGTGCCAAGGATGGGGCCACACAGATAGCTATTGTTTTAGGATTAGTCCAGTAGAAATGAAGGCTGATTGATACTCAGTTAGGTTAGGCAAACCTCCCTTTATATCTCACAGTAGCTGTAGCCAAATTGTCTCCATCTATTTTTGTTAGCTGGCATAGTAGTGGCTAAGCAACTATGCCTGGAATCAGGAAGTCCAAGTTTGAATCTTACATGGCACAAAGTGGCCTCGGAGAAGCTACTTCAGTCTCCCTTCTCCCATCTACAATATGGTGATTGGCTTCCAGTGTTGCATAGTGGCTATGAACAGTGAACCCTAATCTGGAGAACCAGGTTTGATTCCCACTGTACCACATGAAGCTTGCTGGATGAACTTGTTCCAGTCACTTCTCTCAGCCCCACCTACCTCACCTACCAATTTCTGGAGAGAAGAAGGGAAGGTGATCTTCTTCCTGGGCTGATGTCACAGGTATGAAATATTGTGTATATGATGAAGAAAACCTTACATTTAGAAATGCTTTGCTTGATTATGCTTTGCAGTGATGACACCTCATGGTGAAGAACATGATTCCCTGAAATTACATAATGGATCTGCACAAGCAGAAGAAAATTACTTGGTAGTAACACCTGTCTTACTGTACTTTAATATAATCTTTAATGCGATTCTTCTATGCTTATGGAACAATGGAATATACAACAGATGGTTTGGATTATTTCATCGGATTTTGTTTTGAAATTCTATCAGAAAAAATACATGCTGTCATGTGCACAAAGAAAAGATATTAGCTTTCCTTTAGCATAAGCAGAGAGTGAGAAATAATTGTAGTATTTCTGTTTGTGCAAGAACTGTGATACACGCAGAGATCTTCCATATGATCCAACCCATTGTGCAGCATTATTTCCATTTTATTTTATTAGCCCAAACAAGGTCTGCTTCCTTTCTGATTCATTGAGATTGTTCTGGGTCTAAGAGCAAGGAAGTCCTCCCACCAACAGCCCTGAACTGCAAGGGAGGGTGGTATATCAATCAGTCAATCAATCAATTAAAATGAATAAATAAATGGCAGGAAGCAAAAAGGAACACTGGATGGAATGGATTTGAGGCATTGAATCTAATGGGGACTGCAATTCAGCTTGGGGTTTGGGGGAAAACTGAACTTAATTGCCCATCCCTAGAGGCAACTCATTCTATTGTCTGCATATGCACAAATAAATCTTTGGCTTAGCCAATCGTTCTGTAGACTTCCAAGAGATTTATGGCACTAGACATGCTTGTGTTTTACAATTGAACTGCCCAACCTGGTTTGGGATGACATAATTGGAAGTAACCTGATGTCCTCTGATTACTCTAACGCTTCCTTCTAGAATTTGCTTCAGTATTCAAGAGTACATGTAGTGGAAGGAAGAAACACTTCATAGACATTTAAATGTTATAGATGTCATGTGAGGAGTGTATGTGTGCGTGCAGGCATGCAAGAAGAAATTAATGGTACAGAGAGTTTATCGGGGAAATTATGTGGATTTAATAGCATTTTGCACGCAGTGACTTTATGTGCTGCTTCTGTGCAGTTTTAAAATGTCATCTAAGTGCATAAAAATCTATTCAGCGATTGCATTTATTACGAGAGCATCAATAACAGGAAAATCTAGTTAGGGGATGAAGGGCTTGTGAAGAATGAAAGCCTTTTTTCATACTGAAATGGTAATGAATTATATGAAAGCCATGAAGGATATTCTTCCTTATGACCAGTGACAAGTACAAAGCTTGCCACACACCTTCCACACACAATATGATGAAGTGAACTGTCTTCTTTTTTTTACCTAAACACTTTAGTTGAGACTATATGATTCTGTATGTGTATATTGAACCATGAGAGAGAGAAGATAGAGATGTGTCCATCTGATTCTAAACAGATTTCCCTGCAAACCTGTGTGACTTCCCAAGTTTGCAGATTACTGAAACCAATGATATCTGTCGATTGCTGAAATCAATGTTGAACTGAGGTAGTGGGGAAAGGACTGTGTCACATCTTATTCTGGCCAAAGATGCCATCTACCAGTCAACAGGAACTGGAGTAGAAATGTTATCAAGACGAAGAAGAAGGAAGATATGCCACTTTCTCTACCTGAAGGAGTCTCAAAGCATGTGGAGTGCAGAATTGAACCCAGCTTGCCAGATTAAAGTCCACACTCCTAACCACTACACCAAACTGGTTCTCAGTTTAGTGTAGACTGGGGTCCATTCTGCACATATGCCAATGTTGCTGGATGTCCACGGCAGCCTGAACCGCTACAATTAGTAGTGGAATTTTGACATTTCGCACAGTGCAAATTGTAGCGCAATATTCACGCACCTGTAGCACTTTTTTGGTTACGCACATGTTTCCAGTCTTGCAGGAATTGCAAACAAGGCGCTATAAATTTGTGGCGCTTATGCCTACCTTAGCCCATCAATCAAACTGAAGAGCCAATCAAACGAATCACCATTGTGGCTCCGAAATGCCCCTCTCCCTTTAAATTTTATTTTTTTTAAATCTGAAAACACACATGGCAACGAATACACGTTAATTCATTGCTTCTTTGCTTCACATGGAACTTTCCCACCCCCAAAAGGCTTTTTACATAAGGCTACAACATCCCCCCCCCACAAATGGCTTTTTACACAAGGCTAAACCAGTGGGGAGATATTCATTGAGATGGAAAAAAGCCCGCTGAGGGAGCTTTCACAGTTCCTCCATCCATGCTAATTAATACAGTCTGCTGGCGGACATGTGTGTAATCATTGATACGTATCTCCAAGAAAAAAAAAGTGACGTTATGATGCTCACTTTGAAAGTTTAAAGTTTAAAACCTTCTGTCAAATGAAAAGCGTGCTCGCTTGGTCATTGCTTTATATGGTTTGTAGGGGGGGGGGGAAGGCATTCCCATCTCCCAGAAGCTTGGGGTCGGGAGTGGAGGAGGAATCTTCCTAACGCTATTTTGAAAGCACATGTCTTTTGCTGATGTTTTGCAGGTTGTTCTCAGGAGTCAAGCACTTTTTAAAGGGGGAATCCACTTTTTACGATTCCCTCTGAAGCGCTATAAAAAAGCAAATGTTGCGTGAGTGTTGCTGGAGTGCTGCGGTTTGTGTATGATGTCGTGCATAATGTCAAAAATGTAGTGTTTACAGGCATTACATTTCAGCTATATTTAAGTTGTGCGGAATGGACCTGAAATGTTATCAGTATGGATGTTATGCTTTTCTGTACTTTTCTGATATATAATCTAATTCTAATGTATTCCTCAGGCTGTGGATGGGAAACCACATTTCAGAATACCTAAGACATATAAAACATACGGTTACAAACCACACATGGAACCCACTGGTAGGAATATTCAGACAGGATGTAGAAGAACCACTAGTTTGCTTCTAGTTTTTTTAAATACCAGTAACCAAGAGGTGATGGATACTGATGGCAGTGTCCAAATCTCATCCAAAAGGCTGCAGATTCCTTTCCAGGTTTTTTATATAGCAAACGTGCTAAATGGTGTGCAATAAAGTGAGCAGCAATAATAGCAAAAAGATGAAATGAAATTAATGAGCAATAAGCTTAGAATGGATAAAAGGCTGTGCTTCTTTACCTAAAGAGTAATTAATATGTGGAATTATTTATTTATTATATTTATATGCCTCTCTCCCCAAAGGCTCATGGGGGTTCATATTTTTCTCATTTGTCACCATGCCACCACAACCTCCCACACAACCTCCCTGAGCCCCCGGGGAGGGCGGTATATAAATATAATAAATAAATAAATATAAAACAGAACAGAAACCATACAGATAAGTGCTTGATGCATTTTCTATGCTAGTCAGATTGACAGACTGAGGCCTAAGTGGGGCAATTTAGATAAGCCAGCTAGCAGGATGACTCCTAACATATTTATGAATTACAAAGGTATACTGCCCTCCCCTGGCTCAGGGCGGTTCATATGAAACGTAAAGGAACAATACATCAAACTCAGTTATTATATCAAAATAGAATAACAATAATAACAGTAATAACACAAGAATAACCGTTTAACTGAATAACAATCTAACAGACCCATGGTTGGTCAGTAGGAGGGAGGTTCAGGGGCCTAGCGGGTGTTGTTGGTTCTAGTCAACCTCAACCAAATGTCTTTCTCCATATTCTTCTAAAAAGTCAACCAGAGGCTCAGGAGGCATTCCCTCCTTTCTGTTCAGCACTACAGTATTAAATCAATTGGAAAAAAAAATTTTTTTAAGCATGATGAGAAGTGTCCACCATGAGGTTCTGGTATGGATATTTCAGACCCAGAAGAGAACATGCTATTGATCTACACTTGTTACCAAACAACAACATCAATAAGAGTAGGTTTTTATGTCCTGCTTTTCTCATTTGTCACCACGCCACCACAACCTCCCACACAACACACACAATCAACCCCATGCCCTTACAGACAGAAAAACTCCTCCCCTTCCTCTTCCCACCGCCGAGCTCTAGCGCCCACTGTATTTTTGGGTACAACCGGCTTTGCCCCTAGTATTAGAATAATAACAAGATGGTGGACAATAAAATATTAACCCATTCCCCCATTCAGTATGGGTCAATTTTTCTCTACCTGGGAGCGAGGAATCTAGTTGGCCTCAACATAGAGGTCAATATATGAGTTTATAATATACTAGCCATAATGATCGAAGGGGACTCTCATCTAAAGAGGCAGCAAAACTCTGAATATCAGTGCTGAGAAGCAGGAGCAAGGGAGGGGCTTATCCCCTAGGCCCTGTTTGTTCAGGCATCCATAGCAACTGGTTGGCCACTGTGTGGAACAGTATAATGAACTAGAAGGACCACTGGTCTGATCTAGTAGGCTCTTCTTATGTCCTAATTTCTGGGAATCTGATAACTTATATATGTACCAAGATCCTGGACTAGGAAGCAAGTGGGTCTTGGTTGATGTATGTGTACATGCTTTTTTAAAAGAACTAACCACCATTTATCTCCATCTGTACACATAAATGCTCATAACAGGAAGCAAAGCTAAGATATAGCCTTGTAAGGAATGTAACAAATTGATTCAGAGGTAAAATGGCAGAGAAAAGCAAGATGGACAAATTGTTTACAGCCACAGGAGAAGTGAGGTTAGTCTAGGGACATGGCCGATTTGTATTTTCAAAAGAGACTCCAGTAGGATTTCAAAATAACATGAAAACAAGTTCAGTTGGGGTCAGGAACTAGATCTGAGGCATGGAGTGCTTTGCTCTGGGCATATTGTGGAATTAACTCTGATCGTAATAAAAACAATAATTTGTTCAAAGAACTGTAACAATTCAATCTCATGGACAATTCAAGATATGCTATTAACAGAACTTGGGTAGACCAAATACTGTCTACTGAAAGGAAACAAAATCTGTAAAATGGAAAGTAGATCCCTCTACCAGGCTGCTAATGCATTGAATCCCTCTGCAGGGGATCCCATAACCCCCTTAAAGTCATGGCTGGAAAAACTCTCTTCCTCTGTGTCCAGCCTGTGTCCAGTCCAACAGTGCAGAGCATTCACCCTAGTATGACTTAATGCCCTCCCTTCAGCTCTTATGGAAGGTGCACTTATGCCCATGCCAGGCAAGAGTGGTAGAAACTATAGAACATGTGCTTTTACAAGACATTCAAACTCGATATTGGACGGACATCAAGGCATAACAAAAAGCTACTATATATCTATGCTCCTTATTGATAGACACAAAGATACCACCTGCAAATTAGCAAGATTCTGGGGGCATTGCTTGCATTATAAGACATATAAACGTGCCCTAACATGATTTACAAACAATATTATATAGTCATATTTTAGTAAATTTTAAACTGATCAGTAGTCTCAATAATCAAGTTTATTTCACTTTATGTCAATTTGTATTATGACAAGCTGATTAGGGATGTCCAAAATACTTTGCAAAAAAGGAAGATTGAATGCTTTCAACTACATGGTTGAAAGCACTTACCCATATCGGGATTCCATTGAGGAGCTGAGAACATGACTTAGCATTAAAAACTTCGATAGCTGCTGGTGCAAATTGGTTACTCTTTGTGTATAAGAAGCGGGCGACAGCCTGAGAGCTGTTCCTCGCAGTGTTTATTATATCCTTCTGGTGTACAGTCCAACTTGCATTATAACTCTTGCATAAGTGTACACCAAGCAAAGTTTTCACATGGTAAAACAAGCCCTGAATGGAAAGAACATGGATGCCATTGTTCATGTACATCAGACAAAGCTTGATTTTTGCCTCTAGGGGTGAAACAGCCTGAGAAATTGCATTGTGACAACTTTTCCACAGCAGTATTTGCTTGTGCAACTGTTAGCTGTTCAAAGGCATTATTAATCCTTAAGATCTTTCTGGTTCAGCTCTTGTGAGCTTTCAAGTGTTGTTTCATCAGGTACAACATTTCATCTGAAGAGTGACTTGGTGGCTCTTCTGCTTGCTGGCAGAGTCTGGGAATGGTTTGAACCATTTCTAAATCAGTTTTTGAGAGACTGGGTGGTTATTCCAGTGCAGGATCAACAATTTATGTCAGTTTTAAATGATTATGAAGTTTCAAATAGAATCATATCCAACTATTCCCTGTGGGCACAATTTTTTACCTCTAAATTCATAAAGTGATGGGGATAAGGTGGAGGTGCTGATTGTATTTCCTGTGGGCTTTATACCAACAACATTCACCAATTGTACCGGTGTGCATAGGTCTGGGGTGGAAATGCTTCCTGTAATATACAATAGGCACTTTTGGCCTGGCAACTAATAGAAAACTGGGGATGGGACAAGGGTGAGTTGCTATTAATGACAGTGTGATATCACTATGTGATATCATACTGCTCTAGGAACTCCAAGGACCTCTGTGGTAAACCACAAGGGTTTTTGGTGATTGCTAGAGAGGACTGCTGTCACTTACAGGTTTCCCCCAGAACTGATAGTTCTTTCTAGGAATTATGGGAAACTCTCTGGTATAATCATAGAGTTTCTAGCAATTCCTAGAGAGGTATGATGTCACTTACAGGTTTTTCCTGGGAATGACATCACACTATTGGCATGATGGCTGTTAAAAAATACCTCTTCCATTATTAAGAATGGAATCAAGAAAGAGTAGAGGGTGGGGCATTCTTTACCCTTGCTGAGGGATTGGCAGACTCAAAGCACCGTCACATGATCCTTGTCAAGTTAGAGGCATGGTAGGCACTCTACATACTTCCAATGGTGAGGACCACTCATTGACTAGGATTTGCCTTCAGACTGCAAACTTTTATTTATTTAAGCATTTTGAGCTTGCTTTTCTCATAGTATGAACTCAGTGGCTTACCAATCAACCCTCCATACATACTGTGCCACCAGGGTCACAGAACACAAATTACAACAAAATCACCATTCTATAGAGCAGTGGTCCCAACCTTTTTATTACCGGGGACCACTCAATGCTTGACAATTTTACTGAGGCCTGGTGGGGGGGTAGTTTACTCCTCTACTCTCAACCACTGTCCTAATGCTCTCTGATCACTATGGTAATGTTTAAACATCCCTTCAAAATAGGATACAGACACGCCACAACAATGAACACAAGGAACATTTTATTTTCATGGAAATTTTAACTCATGACAATGACAAATCAATGGGAACCCTGAGCTTGTTTCTCTTCAACAAGATAGTCCCATCTGGGAGTGATGGGAGACAATGACACCCAAAGTGTGTTGTAAAGGGCCGGGGGGGGGGGTGAAGTAAAGGGCCCACCTCCTTCGTGGCCCACCTCCAATTAGTCAACAGACCACATGTGGTCCGCGGCCCACATGTTGGGGATCGCTACTATAGAGAACAACTGCTGCTTGTCTACCATTATTCCTCTATTGATTACTTTACCTAGAGAGTGTTGCTGATCTGGTAGAACAGATGTCAGCTGCTGCCTGAGGACGTTTAAGCTGTTGCTCCTGTACTTTTACATCAGGATCTAAGGTCAATACCACCATGTATTTTAACATAAATTGAACTCCTAGAAATATATTGTGCAAAGGGGCAATGAAATATAGACATATCCTGAATGAGTGACTTCCACACACTTCTAATGGCTAAACGACATGCCGTGTAGGAGATCTATGACTGGATATAGAATACGAGAGGGAGGGGGAGTAAGATGGTCTGCCAGTCCCTTCAGAGCAATGAAAGAAGGGAGATCCTTTCCTGCATTGTTTTTTTTTCCAATAAAGATAACTGTCCCCAGTTTATTTGGTCATCTGACCCATATAGAAATATCAACAGGACCATATCAAAGGGCCATTCTGCACCCGATAAAAAAAAATGCTCACCTTATGCAGATGCCATATTTTTGGCATTTTGCACGACGTCTCCAACATCCAGCATCCAAGCAGCAAGCCGGTAGCTACATCTTCCATTTTAAAGTGCTAGCTGAGGAATTGCATAAAGTGGATTCCCAAAACTACGTAGTGCAAGCTAGAGGACAATGATCAGCAAGCCACATGCCAAGGAAATGTGCATTGTCGAAGTAGTGCTATCTCTGCCTCCAGTTCTCAGTCTCTACCTTCTCTTGGGGATGTTTCTTTTTTGGAAGCAAACTGCCTGGAGCTATAAATAGGTGCTAAGTCATTCAGGCAAAGCAAACCCCCCCCTCCCCGTTAAAACACAAAGCACACCTCTCTAAATCCCCCCCCCAAAAAAAAATTGGGCTCGAGAGTAATTTTTAAATGATTCAAGGCTCATGATTCCAAAAGGGGTGGCATTAAAAAAGTACTATGCATCTATGATTAGATGCATAGGTGTCTCATAGGTGTTTTACTTAAAAAAAATTAGCTGGCATTGTGGGCCCCTTTAAAACATGGAGAAAGGCGATTGGCTACTTGGCTTGATTGCCAGGCAGAGGAGAGTCGCGTGTAAAGCACATTGCTCTCTTCCGCCATTTCAAGCAGGCATGTGGAGTGCTAAGAAGCACGAGAAGGTGACAGAGGAAAGTGAGAGAGCCAGAAGGTTAGAAATGGCCAGAGGCTTGTTATTTATTAGCGTTACACCATTTCGCTGGCGTAACACTATTGTTTTCAATGTGTGGAAGTGCCCAAAGTATTAGATAAAGTTTAAAATCCAATAACAGTTAAGAACCAAATATGTTAAGAAATTTATGTCAACATTTAAAATGTCTCCCTTTAAGCATTTACAGCAGCTCACAATCCAGTGAAAATATCTTGAATTCTGCTATCATTCAGGTAATTTTACAGCTTTTTATTCTGATAGAGATGTACAAGAATTTGGCTACCATTTGGGACTGGGATCATTCTTTTTTGTAAACAAAAACCCAGTGGGTAACAAGACTCTCTTATTCCAGGCATTTGGTTGAGGCTGGGCTAAGGAAGATTTGGGTCTCTCTGCTAGATGCCCCTAGAGGTCCTCCATAAGCCAGACCATCCAGGCAGGAGAGGCGTCTCCTGACGGGCAGTTGTGAACTGGGAATGGAGGGAATAGATGGGATTAGGATGCCAATTATTATTGTACTTATTGTTTTATGGGTTTTTATGTAAACCGCCATGAGCCAGTGTTGTCCGGGAATGGTGGTTAATAAATCTAAATCAGAATAAATAAACTCCAACAGTTTGCATGTTAGTTCTTTCTTTAATAAAGTTGGCCAGATATTCTTCTAGAGGAAAGATACACATCTCCAGAGCTAAATGAGCACATAGTCAATACATGGTCCTCAGCATTCTGCAGTAACGTGATCAACATTACATGCAAAAGACTTGAAACAATCATAAATGGTATAGATGCAAAATGTAAAAAAAAAAAATCCAATGCTCCTCTAACAGGCAGAATAAAGTTTTAAAGTACCATACATTAGCACTAATCAGCATTTATTCTGTGCAATATTTTCTATCAGATTAATACTATCCATGAACAGTATCCGCAGGTTACCTTTAGAAGTGAGACTAAACTGGAATTCTAAAGTAGAAACTGCCCTCTTAGTATAAACCTAATGAAGGCAATGTATACAAAAATGAAACACTTCCAGTATTATCCAACAGCAGACTTTAGTCTTTAACTGAAATTTTGAGATATACTGGGACATGATATTAGCAAAATAGACTCCTTTAACAGACTTACTAAGGTTTCCTTTGTCTCCATCACTTTAAAGCCCTGGGATTATTACAGGCATTGAGGAAGTAAAGATATGCTAATTATAGCAAATGGTGAAAAAAAATCCCCTCATGATTAAAAAAAATCAGCACTATTTCAAACATAATATTAATGAATGCAAATTATATCTTTCTATAGAAATTGCATTGTTTCATGGCACTGAGAGAGTTATTACAAAACAATTATGATCCCTGAAATCAGTAGTCAGCAAAAAGTAAAAAAATCAAACATGCAAAAAAAATCACAAAACATATTCAATAACCCCCCCCCCCCGAAAAAAAAATCTGGCGAAATATGATCTATTTCTTGCACTTTTAAATAGCAATCTGCTCCTAATGGCGTTTGTCCCTGTGCCACAGTAGCAATAAATTTGGGCAGAAAGGAATACGTTTAGTAACAGTTTAAAAGATCAAAATTAATCACCAGGCATGTAATCCACTCTCTTGTCATTCTTAAAGATTGAAGGAAATTAAATAGAACTCCGTACAGACTATAAGGCAGAATCCTGAGGCGGTTTTCCTGTGAAAGTGCAAAGGGACCTGGGGGAGTTCTAGGTGTAAGCCAACTCAGAAATCTTGCATAACCACAGCATGCTTAATTCCTGCATCCAGTTCCAAACCCAACGAACTCTTCTACATGGAATATAACCTGGGCACTTGGTTTAGCTCCATGCACAATGCACAAGGTAATCTTTGAGTGAAGAATTAGTCAGTTGCGTCTGAATGTGTCATCTTGAACCTGCCATCATTTAATAGCATCTATCTGTCTTTTGCCCAAGACATTTATGGATTCAAAACTAAGAAAAAAGAACCAGGGCAGTCCAGTCCCTAACGAATTCTGAGAGAACTATTCAGTTTTGCGAGAGCCAATTCACTACACACATTGTTCCCATTTTCTTCACAGCAAAGTGCTGTTATGGATTTCACACTGCTTATCCCCCCTCCCCCTCACTCTCCCACCTAAATCCCACCTGGCCTGCAGCAGTCAGTACTGTGCATGAAGAAACTAGAATCATATTCTCAGGAGAGCTGTTTGAAACAAGATATTTCAGTGCTGCAAGGTCTGGCTGCAACTTGGTTCAGCCTGATTCAAGCTGCAGATGGATGGGCAGAAATATCCTTAGTGCAAGTAACAATTACTATTAATCATCATTAACATCTTCATGGCCTGCCACTTACCCAGCAATTGCATGACATCATTACGTTTTTTCCGTGTGTGCTCAGTAAAAAAAAGAAAAAAAAAAGAACATTACTTGGACCTTTTGTGGCCATCTTTTCTGCGGGGAGGGGCTTAAAATTAGGCTACGTTAAAACTGACAATTCCTCTCACTCGCCTCCAACATGGGACCTGTAGATAATGAAGCGCAAAATTCTTGATAAAAAGTGTTTCCTAAGGTACTACACATTTCATATCTTAAGAGGCTTTCATGTCCGAGGGTGGCAGAAAAACAAATTAGACTGCGAATCAGATCTTTTTTAGAGACTCACGTAACTGAGCCATTGACCCTGTTCTCTTGACTAGACTTGGAGGAATCTTCTCAGGGTGAAGTTATAGACAAAAGTGAAGGTCTACGAGTAGGCTAATGCCATGTGTTATGAGGGCCCATTTCATCTAGTAGTTCTATTGTGTCCAGCCTGCAAGCCAAAAGCAGCTTCAAATTTAAGCAATTTGGCACCAATTCCCTGGTAAGGTGAAAGCTCTCAATAGGGCAAAAATTCTCAACAGATCCAGATTCTTTCCTTGAAGCCAGTGAAATCGGTCAGCATAAGCTAGGGTGATGTTGCTGCCTCTGAAGAGAGACTCCAGTGCAAAGAAAGGGTGTCCCTTGATAAAGCCCAGAATTGTAGCTCTTCAATGAAGTTATCATCTCTGGTTATTCTCATAAGCACTTGGGGGAGGGGGAGAGATTCGGAGCAAGAGCGACTTTGAACGGAGATTCTAACCTAGAAAGGTACATTAGCACTGCTCTGTTAAGTGGTGTTCACTGTGAATTAGTGCTTGGTACTGCAATATTCATATACCTTGGATTTTGTCTTGTCACAGGTTAAGCTGCTTCCTGAGATATTTTAGCCTTCCCCAATGCTGAGAGAAACTGGCTCTTCAGTGAAATGGGACCTAATTGAGATTAAAAATCCTGGGAATTATATCGCTTTTGGTGGGGATACTGTGCATTCAAAACCCAAAAGCACCACGGGGAACTGTTTCATCAAGGGCTGAGGGAATTCTGGCACCTCTGAAATAGCTATCAGAATATATTCTGGGCTGCAATCAAACTTGCTATGTATAGAAATGTTGGGAACCAAGTTTGTACTGAGTGGCTCTCTAAATATTTCAAGGAGTTTGATGTGCACTTAATTCGTATTACTTTACAAGGTTGCTTTGGGTTCTGCCTGATAGTAATATTGATCTGTTTTTTTCCTGCCGTGTGTAAGTTCAGTCTATTTTCCACAGAGATGTTTGGGGGACCAGACTTTGCCTCAGCATCTGCCTTACAATCAGGGAATTTCTCTGAATCCCTTTAAAAATGTACCTCACACGCTTTCTATCGTATTTCAGAAGGGGTATCTTACTTTTTCCTGAGACAAAATAACTTAGTAGTATTTTTTTCCCTCAGGCATGCTTTCCTTCTGTTGGGGCAAGATCTGTCAACCTCATCTGATCACGTGTTCCCTGTTGTTCTGCAATGAGGGACTACACGTTACTACTTCAATATTCCAGGGTGCTGCTAAAAAAGTAAACTGACAAGTACCTGTAGCCATACAGTAGGTCTTTGATATTAACATGTGCATGTTTTAAAGGCAGTCATGACAAACTACTCCAAAACATTTTTATCATGAAATGATGAGATGGAGAGCCTTTACATCTGTGCTTTGACTGAATATTTAGGCTTTATGAATCTGGAGTCACCCCAGAGTCACAGTCCCCAAATCCTGTTGAACCATCAGCAGATGAGCCGAGAAGTCACCCCCCCCCCAGCAGATGAGCCGAGAAGTCATCCCCACCCCCATAGGCCTTTCCTGAAGAGTGTACTTAAATCCCCAGGGGGCTCACAATAGTAAAGTCCGAATCCTTGCTGTTGTTGCTGCTGTCATCGTCAGGGCTGGAACTGAGATTGCTAGAAGAGGCAGACGTGGAGCCCATGAGTGGGTCTGAAAAGGCTAAAGAAGAGTGGCACATAGCCTCCCTCTTTGTGGTTGCTTCCTCGCAGGGTGGCACAGTCTGCACATGCTCAAGAGCGCTGCTAACATTGCCTTCATCTTCTTTGGAAATCAGGATATAGTCATCGCTGTGCTTGCTGTTCAAGCTTCCGCTTGTGTCAGAAGAACTCTATGAAACAAAAGCATGAAAGACAGAGTAAGTCAGTGACTCAAAAGCAGACACAGTGATTGATCCATAACGAGAACTTCCAAGATTTTCTTTATTTTTTTTTAAGTAGCATTACAGGTCTGTAATCCAAATTGCTGTCCTACAGGGAAGGGAAACATGGTTCAACCCTACTGCTCCTACAGTTTTACCTTTTCAATCTACCTCCCCACCCTCGAGGATTCTTGAAAGGAAAAAAGACCCAAACATACACACACACACACACACACACACACACACACACACACACACACACACACACACCGTCCTCCCTGAAGACTCAGGGTGGTTTACCTAAAACAAGAACGATACAGATAATGCAATATTTATAACAGTGATAATACAATAGTAATAGTAGGTAACATAGTGGAACAGTAAACAATAGGGAGAACATTAAGTCAACTAACACATACTGATGACCCTGGGGGTTGGATGGATTGGCAGTTGTTACCATAGGAGAGAGGCTTGGGAGCCAGCAGGAAGTGGTTAGTTCAGGTCGACCTCAACTTAATGCCTGGCCGAGGAGCTCTCATTTGTAGGCCCTGTGGGACTGTTCAAGTCCCATCAGAGCCCTGATCTCCTCTGGGAGCTCATTCTACCAGGTGGGGGCCAAGATAGAGAAAGCTCTGGCCCTGGTTGAGATCAAGCAAGCTTCCCGGAGACCAGGGATCACCAGGCAGTTGGAGGTAGTGAAGCGCAAGGCTCTTTTTGAGGTGTCTTACAAGGTTAATAAGAACAAGTGGTAGGGAGGTATTTCTGACACCTGAAAACATTTAGAGGTAGAAGCATTAAAAATCTAGACCCCTTCCTGCACGGCTTTAATCTAAATTGGGTCTGAAACTAAGTTAGAAAACCTCTTAGGAAAAAAATGAGAGTTACTATATCTCTTCTCTGTGCATTTCAACTTGACCCTCTGCATGCTCATTTATTAAGCCATGTCTATTTCATCTCCCATCATGGCTAGCACTATACCTTTACTTGAGTGACTGCCACCAACTTTGCAATCAATGCTGCATGCCAGCAAAGGTACACATAAAGGGGATCTTTTGGGGGACTTCTGGCCTAGATGGTGTACAACCACAACTATTCAAAGAACATTTTGGAGAGCTTGGGGAACCTTTGTTCATCAACTTAAGGACTTCTTGGAAGACTGGAGATGTGCCAGAAGTTTGGAGGAGAATGAACATTATCCCAGTCTTCAAAAAGGGAGACGAGGTGACCGGGGAAACAACAGTCTGATCTTGGTTGCAGGGAAGATAATAGAGCAATTTTTAAAGGGGACAATCTGCAAGCATCTTATCCCTACCAAAATACAAACTTTCTTGGGAATATATTAGTTTTTCTAATGCTAGTATTTCCAGAAGTGAAATATCTCCACAATACTTTCCCTGCCAAGTTCTGTAAAGGAATTCTCATAGTGACATGAAGCATGTTTTCTCCCATCTGTCGCTGCTACTGAATAAATGAAAAATGACAGAATTATATACCCAGTAGCTTTGAACGTTAACAACCTTACGACCCGTGCCATATGGCTTCCCAGAACATTCTGCTTGATGAGGATTTGCTAGTAGGATGAAACTTATTCTTGACCAACTATAGCAGGGGTAGTCAACCTGGGGTCCTCCAGATGTCCATGGACTACAATTCTGTAGTCCATGGACATCTGGAAGACCACAGGTTGACTACCCCTGATCTACAGTACAGTAAGCTCAAACAAACAGACAGACAATACTTTAAAATGGCCTGCAAAGTTTTAGGAGTCTGTGTTTCTCTTTTGCCATCCATGAAGTGTGAGGTAACTAGACAGATGGAAAGCATTCTGTGGGGAGAAGAAAAACAGTTCTAATCCCATCTCATTTTATTCAAAACAAAACAAGAAGCGGAAGAGGGATTTTGAGCTTCCCTCTGGGTCCGTTCATACATCCAGGGTAGCCTTTTTCAATCAAGCTTCTATTTTGGATCCCAATGTGAGTGCGAACGGCTGCTTTGGACACTGAAGCACCCAACCCTAATTTGAACACATGGCATATAGAGAACAGCTGCACGTGGACTTAATTTTAGATATTTAGGACCATTTTATAGTACCTTATAACTGCCGCCACAATTGTTACATTTTTGTCTATAAGTATACCTCTCCTTTAAAATAATATTCTATTTATCTGCTACATTTTGAGTTTTATCCCCTTGCATCAGGAAACCTGTTGCAAGCCCAACCAATGAAAACCAGAGAGTCCAATGTCACAGTAGAGAATCCATGACAATGGCATCGTTAAGTTTGGTGCTGGGTCTTTCTCACCTCCCAAGAGACATGTATGTTTTAATTAGTTCTTGGAAAAGTCTGGTTAACGACTGGCTTTTATATTTTCAAAGGGAACATTGCCATTTTGTTGGTTCTGTGTAACGTTGAATGCATCTTGAAATGGATTTTGCTGCCGGCACTTTTTAGAAGAAGAGTTGATTCTTATATGCCACTTTTCTTTACTAGATGGAATCTCAAAGCGGCTTACATTCACCTTCCCTTTCCTCTCCCCACAACAGACACCCTGTGAGGGAGGCGAGGCTGAGAGAGCCCTGATATTACTGCTCAGTCAGAACAGCTCTATCAGTGCTGTGGCGAGCCCAGTTAGCTGCATGTCGAGGAGGAGTGGGGAATCAAGCCTGGCTTGCCAGATTAGAAGTCAGCACTCCTAACCACTACATCAAGCTGGCTTGGTGTAGTTAAATCTTTATCATGTCTTGTAATCGATTTTAAGATTCTACCCACTGTACTGTTTGGGCTTCTTCCTGAAACATTTATTCAGACACATCTATTTTTCTTTCCTTCCTTTCCTTTCTGCTTTTGTGTTGATACTGAATGTGATGAAGCGTTCTGGAGAGCTCAAATACTTTCTCACTGTTTTATGATACTTGGGTAGATCCTTATGAAAAAGTGAGCAGAAAACTAGTAGATCCCAGATCATACAGCATGCTCACTGACCGTGAAATTTTATACAGCAACCTTAAGCAGGGTGAGGTGTAGAGGAATCACCTACTCCTTTAGCTTTTTATGACTGCTGATGGGTTTGTTTTCTTAGGTATGATTAGCATCTGACAGATAAGGCAGAAGACTCTGAAGAACTTCCCATGTTAACTTTAAAATTAAAACTCAGTACTCTCAGAGAAGCAGGAAAAATGTCCTAGGCTGATTCTGTACTTACTTTGTTTTTTTCCATTGTGGATCCTGCTGAGTTCAGATTGATTTGAACTCAGGTCTTCCTCTACCCCCCCCCCAATGGAAACAGAAAGTGTTCTGCATTCAATTAGGGAAGCTCAGAACGGGCGGGGGAAAGGAGGAGCCAAGTGCAACAGGAGCCTCTTTCTATCTTTTCTTGAATGGGGAGGGGAAGGATTGGAGACAGCAGGGAGGGGGGGAAAAACAAGAGGCAAATATCTGTTGAGCAGATTAAGGGTTTCTGGAGTGGAGTGCAGTCACATTAAGACAAGCCTTGCAACTGGGAACCAGGTAGTCTTTGAACTGACGCCCTTGCCAATCAGGGAAGACTTCTTTGCTGTGAGGCACTGAGAAGGAAGTTAATTAGAAAAAAACAAAAATCAGCACACTTCCTGATGGTGATTTTTCAAATATCAAGGGTTATATACACTGCTGGATATCGTGGGGGGAAAGGTAGGGTCACTCTGGATCAATCATGCATGTTGCAGAGGGAAAATGTAAAGTGCCCAAAATCAAAATGGAAATTGAATTCAGTGTAGACCGGAGGGATTCATTCGAACTGGGACTGGGTTGAAAGCCCTGTGCAGACTACACCCAGGGGAAGGTCCATTCCTTTGTGGTTAAAAAGTTTCATTCCCGGACAAAAAGGAAGTCGTTCTTCCATAAAAAATTAAATAACACATGACCTAGAATATGATACTCAACCAGCCTTTATGTGGAAAATAGGTAACATTTAAAAACAAAGTCAATATAAAATACAGTCCACTATAATTTTCGCTTTATCACAGGTACACTCTATTCAGCTCTTTTAAATCTTACAAGCTAATTAGTACTTGGCAGATACATTCTCATCTACTCTGAGCAAACTATACAATTGTTTGAAGAGCCTCACAAGCTATAATGATAACAAAAGTGTTATTTCTCCTCAATCTTCCTAATAAGAGGAAAGCTGATTTGATTAGAAGCCCCAAGTGGTCGACAGGAAGGAGTGGGTCAAAGAAACTTGGCTCTTGAGCCCAGTCCAGCAGCTATGCAATCAACTACCATTGCGTTCTAGAAGAGGAGAAAGATTGACTGTTAAAAAAGCTTGTCTTCAACTGTGTATGCTCCTGGCCACTCCCAAATCTACTTCTGTGAGCAGAACCTCAGTTTCACAAAATAATGCCTGAACTAAGCCCATGGAAGAGTCACCACAGTAAGATTGAAGCTCTACCTACTGCTAGATTTTTCTTTAAAAAAAGAATCTGTATTACACTTAAAAAACACACATCCCCAAACACCCTTCTAAGGCGGTAATTCATTGCATATTTTCCCTAAGAATGTTGCTTTGAAGTCAGAGAGCCTTGCTTACAAGGAAACACCCAAAGGAAAACGTGCCAGTCGTTCTTTCATGTTATTTTCTGAGTTATAAAAATACATCCTTCTAAAAAACGCATTGACTTTACCTGCTCCACTGGAGGGAGGGGCTGCTTCGTGATGGCGAGCTCCTTTGCGGAATCACCCGCCCCCTTGCTCTGAGCACTGGAACAGTAGTGATCATCTTCTATCGTGATTTGTTCATTCTCCTCTGCCTCCAGCTGGCTCTGATTGAAACGCAGGGAACCTTTCAGAATATCCTTGATCTGTTTGTCAGAGAGTGTATGAGAGGGAACATTCTTGAGTGGCTGCTAGCATCGTCAACTTAAAGGCAGTCCCTCCTCACAAACAACCTCCGTACATCGTTTGCCTGAGCTGTTCAAGGAAACTTACAAAAATGACAACTGTGCTTCACTGTTAAAGCATCAGACTCAATGAACTTCCTTGCAACGATGGTGAGATATCTGGAATACCTTTAAAAGAATCAAGTATGCGAATTCTCCCAGGTGTAATTAAAGCATAGGTCACACTTAAAGCCATTTCAAGGAACATGCTACACAGCACTGATGAACTGCAAGAGCATTCACACATCATAGCTAATATTCCCACTGAATGCGCATGATGTCCAAAACTGCAAACTATAGTTTGTTTTCTTTCCCATAAACCAGGATCAAGCTGGAGATTAGAATCTTGGTTTGGAAGCAAGAAAATGAAACCACTGTTTGTTGTGTCATTCAGTCTGGATGTCAAAACCATTTCCTATCTGTACATCATGCTTTAGCTACAGTTCTATAGCTTGGAAAGAGCCAAAGCAAGGTCCAGGACCCTCCCACACACCCCCAGTTTCCAATCAGAGGAAGTCAGAGACAATACTGAGTCACTTCCATGAGTCTAAGCATTGACATAGGGAATGACAATCTTTCTGCACGATAATTAACAATAAATATAACAATTCATGACAACATGTGTATCAAATAGAACATCTTCATTCTAACATAATACCTGCTTCAGTGCAGCCAAGGAAACTAGAATATCATCTTCTTTCTCTAAGTGCTCCTGCAATATAACTTCCTGGATATTTCCTGCAACACCAAAACACAATGCATAACACACAACCAGGATTAACTTACCCATAACACAATAAATTCAACACAACGATCACACATAAGGTGAACAAACATATACTTTTAAAAACCTGTATTGAATGTACTTAAAAATGAGGTGTTTCAGATGAGGACCCCTACAAAATCTTCACATTCATTGTTCAGAATTTCCATATGCCATGCCAAATAAGGATTTGATGATGAACCAGGAAAGAAATCATGGTTTCTACTCTAGTGCCAATACAGAGCTATAACCTGGCATGAACACTTTTCTTACTATTCTCAGTTACACCTGGTAATTCTCCAAGATCCAGACAGTAGACAATTTCTATTTTCTGGATCTCTGGAAATTTCCATTCATGCCCCTGCTCCTTTTCAATTCCAGGTAAGGCAAGCACTGAAAATCTGTGGCTGAGTCTGTTATTTTATGGCACAAGACTCAAAAATTTAATCATGGTTTGTGGTATCTATGTGATCAAGGAGTTCTCTCCCTATCCATTGTCAGACTGTAAAAGAGATTGTGCATGTTCACTTGAATCTTAGGATCTGCCCATTTTTATTTGTCTATAAATAAATGTTTTTCAATAAATACGTTTTTTTTTAAATTTAGGCTGAACAATCTACAGATCTTTGCTTCTCCTTGTGAGGGGTGTGGGAGGGACTGAATCTATGTGAGTTATCATAATGTATTCTTTACATACTGAGTGTCATTAAGGTGTGAAAAGATTGCTTCTTTCTATTTTCTCCTTTAAAAGAGATACATATTTCCCACAGGGGAAGCAACAAGAACATGTGAATCATGGAAAAAGGAAGAGGATTCAGGGACAATTCACTGTTGATAACAGAAAAGGAAAGAACAGAAAAATCCAATAAATGAGAAAGAAGCAGGGCTGGTTTATCAATATAGTACATGTGGCACATGCTATGGGCCCCACAGTTTCAGGGGTCCTGCACAGTGCCTTCTCTCACATGGATCAGGGCTGTAGGCTCTCTACTCCTCCCCCTTTTCCTTCTTTAGGGTCACTTGGAGTGACACTCCTTGCCACTGTAGGGGCCCTCTCCGCCCCTCGTCTGGTAGCTTCCACTGCAATTGCTCGGGCCTCAAAATCCTTAAACTGGCTTTGGTACTATGGGCCCTGTGAATCCTTAAACTACTCATGGAAAGAAGAGAAAGTGTAAAAGATACATGCTGGTAATTGATATATATTGTGTGTGTGTTTGGGAGAGACACTAACCACAAAGTCAGATGAATGTATTAGCAGCTTAACAATTAACAGTTACCAGCTTTCTTACTGAAGTGGATTTTAGATTGAGGTTGAATATGTGCAAAGTTATTGCATTGTCAATCAAATTCCATGGCCATCTGAATTAACAGAGTAAAATTATCATACGGGTGAATGCAAGAACACCTGGAATAACAGTAGGCAGGGGTTTTAAATTCTGCAATGCAGGTTAATATTTTATCATTTTTGCCCTATTTCTATACTATATTTGCATCAATAAGCTTGTATTACATATATGATAAACTAGCCATCTAGCATACATTTCTGCTTTGAAATATTTTTGTAATCTATATATTAATAGCCAAATCTGAGGATTCTTACATCCAGACACCAAAGTGGTGAAAAGGCAAGACATTGCTTTCTTCAAGCCTGTACAATGCCCCCTAGGTTTGCAGAAAAATCTGAAACCTAAAATAATACCCCCCCCCCCAATGATAAACATAACACCTATAAGCTTTAAGCAAAGCAGATTCCCTCAGTGGCTGTTGCTAGGCAGCCACAGATTTCAGGCTGGGTTCTGTCAGTAAAAGGTGGGCAGGGACCCTTTCCAGGTAGATTTTAGTCTTCGAGGAAGGATCAATTGAGGCCAGGTCTGGCTAGGGTTGTCAGCTTCAGGTTGGGAGATTCCTAGAGATTATGTGTTGGAATTTGAGGAGGGGAAATTTAGGGGAGGAGAGAGGCCTCAGATGGATATAATATCTGAAGTAACAGATTTAAAATATAAACTTTTAGACCTAGAAAGTAGAAGGCACCGCAATAATCTTCCCCTACTGGGGGTTCACCAAATGTGCAGGAACAAACATGGTGGCCTTTATTCAATCTATTTTAAGTGACAGCCTGCCCCTGCCTAAATATCTTATTATACAGAGGGCTCACAGGTCTGGGACACAGCTATTAAACTTTGCCGCCAAGGAAGACCTTTTAATATGAGCTAGAAGGCTGGGTCAATTGAAACGGGGCCCAGATCAGTTTAAGATTTCCCTCTTTAATGATTTTCCTAAAGAAATTGTTGACCTTTGTAAAAGATTTATACCTGCAAGGGCTCTGGCTGAGAAATTTTTTTCAAGCCCTAGCTGTAGCAGAGGACTTTTAAAATTCCTTATAATTGAATTCATTTTGTTTTATTCTTCCTGACTCTGAGTGATTTACTGCAGAAATGAATATTCAATACAATCATTTGCAAATTCTGACCATTTCTCCATGGAGAAGTAAAACGTGAATGGCTTCTTGCTTGCAAATGCAGGATGGTAAATCTTGCGTTTGCAGCCCTCCTCACGGGAAGACCCCCTCTTGCATTTTCCCACTGCCCCATCGTGGCTTTTTGCCTCCTGACAAGGCTGCAAGGGAAAGCAACAGGAACTTCCCCCTCTACTTCTTGGCTTTTCAATCATAGCAAGTCACCAATTACAGCATAGCAGTTCTTTTGTGAACTGAAACTTTCTTCCACCCTGAACCCCGAAATTATTATTTTTTAAATGGCACTTCCTCATTGCTATGCAGTAATGCCACAACAGAGCTGCATTTTTAATAAAAACCAACACTGCCACGTTGCTATGGAGAAATGCCAGAATGATATAGCATTCCTCCATTCGTGTTCCTTTGTTGCTTTATTTCTGTCTGGGTGGATTTCTGAGACACTGAACATGGTCCCTGGAGCCCAAAAAGACATTTTGTATTAATGGTTGGCTTAAAAACATGGTGCTCAGACCCTTGCATGATCGGGAGAAGGCTGCCCGATCACCCATCCACCCTCTTTCTTCCAGATTATTCCCTACCTCCAAGCTGCGTTTTGCCTGTCTGATCCCAACAAGACCGTGGACACTTTAAAGAAGATTTTATTTTACCTTTGACAATGTGGGTTTGCGGTTGTGCTACAATGCAGACCGCACCATTACAAAATCAAATTACTCGGAGCAAGAAATGGGGGGGGGGGTGGCTGGTGTGAGGGCAGGACAAAAATGCTGAGACTGTTGTGTGTTTCCCCCTCTATATGGGCTTATCCCTGGCTGCTCACTGGCTGCTCACCAATGGGACATGCGATTTAGGGATGTAAATCCAGTTTTCGCAGTTCACAAAATTGAAAGTTAAAAATGGCCAAAACTTGACCCAGCTAGTGGACAGCCTTAGGCAATGTCATGTGGAGGGGGATGTAGAACCTGGCAACATTCGAAAGCTGTCCAGGAAAAGATTCCTTATGCAGAAATGGTCTCTGTATCTGTTCTGCTTTATGATTTGACAAAACTTTACAAGGTTGATGACCATGATTTTTCCAGGAAAGAGATCCTTCCCTCGATCAATATTGGACTAATTACTCAAATTTCTACCTATTTATTATCAACTGGATCTCACTAGAGAAACTGGGGACTGAATGGAGTCACCAACACTTTCACAACATTTTCAACCATTTGCCCCTATCTAGCAACTTGCTTTGTTGCTTTTTCATTCTTGTCCTCCTATTCTCTCTCATTCCCCAAACTTCAGCAGCAACATATTGATCCTAGATTATTTCTAAATGGGGTTAAGGGTGAGTTTACTTAGTGATATTGATAAACATTATGTTCATAATTCTTTTATTACTAAACCATGGAATATTGGGAGCCCAAATAAGTGCAAACAAATATCACACAGTCTTTTTAAAAAGTCACACAGTCTTTAAAAAATGCTTCAAGAGATACATGTCCACTAAAGGTGGGACAGATAAACCATCCGGTTTTAGAAGTATTAGGCTTTAATCACCTATGATTTGCTGAGCGTTATTTTTAGGCTCAGTTTAGGGTGTAGGAGGCTCTAGACTATGGCTGATGGAGCTTGGCGGAGAGCAGCAAACAGCTGGAAGTAGGAAGCTTCCTGAGCAGCAAGGCCATGAAGAGCCGTGAAGAGCCTCCGGTCTTGCGTGGAACCACCTAATGGCAAGGGAGCGAGGAAGCCTGGGCAGAGCTACTGGTGTGCGGAGCACAATGGATGGCAAGCAATATCATTCATCATGCCCAGGCTGGGCCTCTACCAAGTATAAGATGCTGAGGCCAGGTGGAGGTCGAGTCACCCTCCGTGTCCCAGGGAATCCCCTATCCACATTACCTACCAAGGATGGGGGGGGGGAGATCATGCCCCTCTAGTTTGGTAGCCTCCAATTTCCAGCGGCCTCTCCTCGGGCCCCAATATCAGGAACAATGCTAAGAATCTTGGGATCCTGAGGTATCCTGAACCCTGTCATTTTGTTAAATATCAGTCCATTCTTTACATGCTTGCAGACAATACCGTCAAAGATGTGTTTTAGTGCCTATGTTGCTATTAGTGGGAGTCATAGATCTTAGGTACCCTTGCATAATTTTTAATCTGTTCCCTGTTGTCCCCATGTTGACATTACTGATTCTGGGCTCTTTTAATAGCTATATGGAATTTACTCTAAAGATCCTCTGAAATACTTTACCAAAATCGGTGGGGAAAATTATCCCCCCCCCCTAAATCTGCTAACAATCCATGTATTGTAGCTGCCAGTTGTTTCTGTTTCATTGGTTGCTCTAAAATAGCTATTATTCAGGGGGCAGAAGATACTCATCCAATACACAAGTACTGAAAACAGGCAGAGGAGTCTTGCCACTCTCTCGTTGGAGATTCACAAAGGACTTGACTGGTCCTTGACAACGTCAACAAGTCATGTAAATGACAAATTGATTATGGCATATAATTGATATGCAGGGAGAAAGTGCTTTTTGCACTTATCCCAGGCTGTTATCAGTGTTGTATGAAAACAGTTAGTAACAGGATCTGTTCTGTTTCTTCTTTCTTTCCAAATTCAGTTGATTAAAGAGCAATATATTCCATATTACTCCAGTTCCTGGACTGCCTGACTATTATGTTATCACTGGGAAAACCAGATGACTGAGTATATACAGGTTAATAAACCACCCCAGGGTGACCTTATTCATTCCACGTAGGTTGGTTGTATGGATTCTGAACAATCCTGCTGAGTAAGTAAGAAGAACTTGTTAGACATATGAACGTGAGGGCTTAAGTGCCAAAAGATTATCTGTATTCACTCTCTCTGTTATCCTGCAAATTGGAATGGAAGGATTTTTTAAAAATACGCTTACACAATCAGAAATCTCTAGAAGCTGAAGAACTGTAAAAATTTGCTTGCCGCTTAGCATGATGACACATAGAAGCAGTTTAGCAAATGGATCATACCTACCATACTAAGGTACCTCGCTTTAAAATAAAGATTTATTATTAATATTAGTAGTAGTAGTATTAGTATTGGATTTATTACCCACCACTCCCTAAAAGGCTTGAGGCGGGTAACAGACATCATTAACCCATTAAAATTCCTGTTAAAACTATAGACTTAAAACTATACAATTCCCATTAAAATTTTAGATTATATAAATCTAAACCTTACACTCAACACTAAATACAAAGTACCTATAGGTTAATCACAGTTTGGCAGATTTTGTGAATAACCAGATTTACTCAGCAGTTATAAAAGGTATGTTCTTCTGAAAGCACAAGAGCCAATAAAGTTCCTTTATCATTAATGGAAGAAATGTGATCTTAAAAGTTCTTTGGACCCTATATAACCGACTAACTATAAAATCTAAAGCCTTTCTCCATTTATCAATCCTTACCCCAAGTACCAATTTATCATTCTTGCACATGCTGTATTTATATTATTCAAGGCACAGTATTCATTTCCATAGTAACATAGAAACAGGTCCCAAATATATAATTATGTTGTCATTGTGTGGTACAGCAAAAGAAGTGGATGAACACTTAATGAGGAAGCTTTTGTATAAACACACAAACAAAAATTACTGCTCTAACTCATCTTTTCCTCCTTCACATCCCAGGAAACACAATTATAATTTTGGCAGCCTCTAGATCAAATCCATGGTTACAAATTGGCATGCTTCAGTAGAAGTAGGATGTTGTCATGAAAAGACATGAAAAATTGGACATACGTTTAATGAATTACTTTCCTAGATGAAACAATGTATCTTAAGTTATGTTAATTATTGTAAAGTTAATCTTAAGCATCTTGAAATGTGCCAGATTGGAAATGTGATTTAAAGATATTGCAAACCATTTGATCAATAGCCCTTGTGACTTATCTTGGTTAACAGAAACAGCTTTTATATTTCTATTTCAATTTTAATATTATTTCAAAATTAGTTCTAACAAAAGTTCTATAATTGCAAATAGCTTGAGTACTTGCACCCATATATCATTTTTAGAATTCATCTCCTACCCACATTATGTGAAGCAATTACAACATGACTGATCAGAAGGCAAAAAGCTAATATATGCTGTGGTAAGATCAGTACACACCGTGTACAATGTACAGTGAATTTCCTAAATTCTGTTGTAGAGGACAAAAATATCATCCCAGAGTTTATGTTCATCTCTCCTAATATCTGTTCAGGGTCATAAGAACAAGCTTGCATGAAAAAGCCATTAAAATACACAAATAAACAGTATTGATCTGAGGACCAAGAACTGATAAAAGCTCTGACAACAAATGTTCATCATAGGCCTTCTCAGTGACCTTCTGAATGTGAAACTGTCAGAGTGCTTTTAGTGATAAAATGTTTCAGCATTCATACAGCATTAAAACAGAAAAGTGAAAAATTGACAGTATTCCCATGGGATTTCCAAACAGTATTGTTTCAATCCTGTGTCTATAACATCTACAATGGAAAGAAAACATTTCCCCCCTAAACTTGGAGATAAATTCATATAAAATAGCTCAACCTGTAGCAATGTTTTGACCTTCAATCATATAATTAGATCAGGGGTAGTCAAACTGCGGCCCTCCAGATGTCCACGGACTACAATTCCCAGGAGCCCTTGCCAGCATTCGCCAGCGAATGCTGGCAAGGGCTCCTGGGAATTGTAGTCCATGGACATCTGGAGGGCCGCAGTTTGACTACCCCTGAATTAGATTATATGTTCAAGATTGTTTTTCACATGGATATGGACAAATTTAATGATGAACATCTAGGCACTCGGCAAATAAGGGAAAGATACCAATCCCTAGCATATGTCAGGAACTAGGGACTGATAACAATCCCTAGGGTATGACAGGAAATCAAACTGGGTACAATTTGTAGTCAAGAATTTCAATAAACATTGATTCTTTAAAAAAATGTAGATTCCAGTTTATTTATAAGGATCATTTCAAATATTCAGGCAAATTTCTTTCCTGGGCACTTACTTTGTTTATTTCAAGGCCTTGGAGAGGTGGTCTAATAGGTTAATAGTAATTTAATTTGAATTGTTATCAACTATTATCAATGTAACTTTATTCCTGTTGTTATCCACCCTGAGCCAATTGGGAAGGGCAGGCTATAAAAATAAAGTAGTAGTAGTAGTAGTAGTAGTAGTAGTAGTAGTAGTTGTTAATAATAACAATAATAAAAGATCAGGAAAATGCTGGTTCTGTACAGCAAGCACATTAAGTCTTGTTCACATGTGGTGGACCTGCTACTGGGCAAAATGTTTTTGGGTAATGATACAAACTGTGGTAGAAGGAATCTGGATGTATATAATTAAAACTAGAAATATTTTTTTAAAAAAATATGCAAAATTTGCACCAAATGATATTCAAAGATACAGTCTTGTCACAACTGCACAAAAAGTTTCTGAGACACTGAAAAACCAACTCTGTACCTGTTACAAGAGATTTGCTGATAAAAATCTATGCTATATTAAAATGATAAAAGCTATTGGCATGACAACCAGGCAAAGTAATAAAACATTGGAATTAAATTGGGACTTTATAATTTTCAGTTGCTTTATGGAAAAAGAGATTTTTGTGGGGTTTAATTGAAGATGGTATCATTGTATTAAGACAAATGTAAAGTTGAATTTATATTTTGTTATGTGGAAGAAGTAGTTTTGGAAAATAAAGGGGGAAAAGGGGAGTGGACTCTAAAGTGTTTTAAAACTAGAAATCCTTTTACCCAGATGTGTGTTCATCATCTTCGCACAGTATTTGCACATGGCTTCCAATTCATTCAGTTGTCCTTGCAGAAATGAAATTTGGGCCTCCAGTTCTTCTTCCTGTGAATTAAAATGAAATATTTAAAAACTTTGCTTAACAATAATATAAAACCACTTACATACAAAAAACCCACAAAACCTCACAAGGATTTATAACTTTCCAGTTTGATGAGAAGATATAGTTTTATTTGAAAAACTAAAAACCTTGCACCAAACCTTTAAACTGTTTCCCCCATTTTCATGATGATTGGCAATGCTCCAGCAGAATTGTTTTTTAATGCCACACCATCCAAGATATTTATTTGATAGGACAATCTTAAACAGTTACACACTTCTAAGACCACTTACTTCAATGGACTTGGATGGTGTAACTCAGTTTAGCACGGCAGTCAGTTCTCTCCAGCTTCTTACAGCTGTAGCTGCACCACCAACATATGCATTTTTACCCCTTTGTGCCAACTCTTCAGGATAATACAACTAGAACATTCTCTAAACAATTTTTTGGTTAACAGAACTCCTTTGACTGATGAGATACATTATCTTACACAGGAATGTCTGCAAGGATTGCCTTACCAAAAGGCATTATGAAGCTTCCCATGGCAATAAGCAGACTTTAGGGTACGACTAGAGTATAGAAAACTGTTGCTATGATTGTTTAAAATCATGGGGTGCCAATGAGTGAATGAGGGAATACCGTTTTCTGTTTTAGGCTCTCAAATATCTTAACCCCTTTCTGTGTCTGCATTGATTCCATGCATTAGATGCTAAAGTCATTACCACACATTTAGTGTCTATAACAGATATTATGACTCTATTCTTCATCTCTGCCAGATTATCTATCACCTGTCCTTTGTTACAATGTACAGATGGCTTTGATTGTAAAATGTGTTATATTTGGCATTCATGAATCAATGGCATTAAATTATCTACAGGTTTCTTAGCTGTTGAGATGTCAGTTTACTAAGTTACCCTACATACTTTTAATGCTTTTTCATTGGCCACACAACATTATTTGGAAATAGGACAGCACAGTATTTATAATGCTACACAGACATGTTTTTATGTTCAGATTTAAAAACCAACTTTCTTTTGGATTTGCCTGGAGTTCTAAATTTAGATGAGATCAAGCAAATAGAAAGATGATTCCAGTATCTGGCCTTAGTCCAGAGAAAGAAGATATATTGGTAAAACTGGGGCACATCTGTAAAAATAGCATTATGCCAGCTGAATGGTGTAATGCTAAAAATTATTGCGCCTTCCAGCCCCTCCTCACCTTTTCCCTGTCTCGCTCTTCTCTACTGCCTTTTCGTGTTCCCTTCACATCGCCTGCTTGAAATGGTGGAAGAGAGCAACGTGATTTATACGCAATTCTCTTCCACCTGTCAATCAAGCCAGGCAGCCAATCCCCTTACTTCAGCCTTTACAGTTCCTGTAACACCCGCTATTTTTTTTATTAAAATGCATACTTCATTGAAACACCTATGCACCTAATCATAGATGTACAGCGCTTCTGAATGCTACCCCATATTGAATCACGAATCTTGCTAATTAAAAAAAATTAATCTCATTCCTGATTTTGAGTAGAGGGGGGAAGTTTAGAGAGGCATGCTTTTGTGCTACCACATTTTGAAAAATTCTTTCTGGCATCAGCTGCACGGTTGTTGCTCCAGGTTTTTGTTGCTCCAGGTTTTAAAAACTTAAAAAAAAAAGATGTTCCCGTCTCCGGGAGAGGGGGTGGGAGCAATGTCGGGACGAGGCAAGTGCCTTTTGTGCATTTTAGCCTCCACAACTTCCCTCTGCTGGTTGCTCTCCATTAGGTAGCACTACATAGGCTGGTGAATCCACTTTTTGGAGTTCACCAACTAATGCTTTAAATTGAAGGATGTAGCCGGCCATTTACTGCACAGGTGCTGCATGTTGATAACATTATATGGAGGGGCCGGAATATAAAGACGATGAAAGATAAGCATTTCACTATTTTTAAAGGGTACGAAAATCCCCTGGGAGTTTCCCCAATAGAAGCTGTTCTGTACTGTACTAGAATCTTTTTTTTTTTTTTAACTCAGGGATATCAGAAGCTGCTTTCAATGTGGCAGGGGGATCTCCTATTTAGCAAATATGATAAGGCTGCTATTTCATCCTCCTTCTGTCAATGAGTCAGTACATTTGCAGCCTAGAACTGATCCTTGATCTGACTTTACTACTAGCTACATCAACAGGTAGTAGTAGCTACAGCTAAATATGCTTTGTGCTAGATGTATTTTTTCTGTCGACTAATCTCTTCTAGACACAGGGATTTGGCAACAATCGCGTGCCAAGATAATTAACAAGGGATGTGATATGAATCCAGAAAAATATTTCACAGCTAAGAACTGACAGCAAGTAATGGAAAGCTTTTGGAAATTATCAACTTCTATAACTGGCAAGAAACAGAAGTATTAACTAAAGAGGAATTCAGCATCCCTTTGCCAAAAGGCACTCAGTTTGACAAAAACATCTAACTGAACAGTTGAAAAATGACAACAGTGCCACTTAGCATTGTATGTATAACATTGCTAGAAAGACTTGCTAGCAGTCATGAAAACACAAGAAAGCAAAACAGTTTTGAAACAACTGAGGAAAGTGCAACTTCAACTGTAAGATCTCTGCACTGAGGGAGTCACCATTTCTTGGAAGCTCATTTGCAGAATATACCTCCCATGCACTTAACAACTCTAGAAATCTCAGAATGCCTTACCTAGTTAGATACTCAGCAGTTGTGGCAACAACATAAATCAATTCTATGGATCATATTCTTTTTGACTTCCTCCAAATTTTCAGACCAAAGAGCTGAACTGATCTCTCTTCAGAAGCTAAATAATCTTGGCTACTCAGAGAAAGATAAACAAAGCACTTTGTGTATGGTGAAACTTCTGGCAGCTGTTATATGAGAATTCTTGTAGTAATTTTTAAGCTTTCCTTTTGTGGAGTGTTTATCTGGTAGTGAAAACTGTAATAAACAAGTAAGCGAGGAGCTAGCATTCTTCAAGCTCCATAGCTTCTATCTTGCCATTGACATCACTTGTCACACTCCTATTTTTTCATTCAGGTGTGCATGCATGGGAGAAGAAGAGTAAAACCTCCATCATTTCCTGAATTTCATGAAAGCCTTGTTCAGATTTTATTGTTCTCCTTCCTCAAGCTGAGGTCTGATTTGCATCATCAGGCAAGAAACCACTAGAGAAGTAACGCATCTATAATCACACAACAAACAGTATTTTTGTCCCAATTTGGTCATGACATTTTGGCTTCAATTTAGATCAAGCTACATATAGTGGTAATAATTATTTGGGCACTGGATGAATAAATTTGATTAATATGTAGGGCACAATCCAATCACCCGCTTCTCATTCCCACCTGCATTTGCTACTTGGTGCTCTGCTGTATGTAGGAATTTCCCCTGACAATCCATCCCAGTCAGCATTCATTCCGTGAAAAAAGAGCCACAAGTACAGAAGAGTTATGAGTAGCTAATGCTATGGGTAAGGCACCAACCACACTGACCACAGACACATAGACCATGGACACTTATGCTTCAGGAATGTGCTCATCACAGGAGGACTCCATTTGTCATTCATAAAAACCTCTTTGTCTGCTTGATTATAATTCACAACCATTTCATTTTAATGGAAACCAGAGAACCTATAGATTACTTTTCAACTGTTATTCATGTCTTTTCCTCCCTCTAATACCCACAGGATATATCACCTAGGCCACGTTATATTTTCATGGAGAGTGTATGTTCTAGGAGTGTGGAAGAAAGACAAACTTCATGATCTATTTCCCCCTATATATTTCAATGCAAGGCAATAGGCTCACATGCATGAATAATACCATTTTTAAGAAGCAACAAGAAGTCTGTTAAAGAAATTAACCTTAAAAGATCAGGGGGGGGGGGGGAGAAAGCATCAGTAAACTTAATGAAGCACTATGACTTTAATATCACTAGGACAATTTTTGGTGATGAGTAAGTTAACAGACTAAGACATTTTTATACAAGTAAGCCCCACTGAATAAAAGGGGACTTCCTTCCAAACAGACTTCCTTAGGATTGCGCACCAAGAGCAAGCCTCCAATCCCTAAGCAGGTCTACTCAGAATCCTACTCAGGTTTATTCAATGGGGTTCACTTCCAACAAAGAGTTCTTAGGTTGTCCTGTATGTTGCATAAAAATGACTCATCACTGCTGCTATAGCATCTGAATTTATGCTTTGCAGCACAGTAGTGACAAACTAGGTGTCAAAAGATCTCAGCATTGTTTGAGGGACATTTTGTCCAGTTGCTCCAGAGATGGCACTTTGCCTAGCATTGTACCCCGGGGGCGACAGAAACCATTTGTGCTGCAAAGCTGGCTCAGCACTGCAGTGACTGGTCTGCAGCACAAATGGCTTCTGCTGCTATTTTGGTACTCGGAAAAGGCTATTTTAGGACAAGGAGGAGGTAGCAATGATAAAGAAGCCCTGCTATGCTTAACAATAGATAGGATGGACCTGCTCCCTGCTGCCACTGCCATACTGCACCAGGAAAACCTGCATTAAGAAGAATTTTAGGGGGTTCATGTGAAGTACGGCTTGGCAGATTCTGGTTTGTTTGTGGTTCTGCAGAAACTCCTCTTCCCCCACAGAAGACAATCGGATTGGCAATACATGAATGCAGTACAGTGAAACCACAGGATACTGAAGAACTAAATTCAGATCCACCCCTAAAGCAGATAGAGGGAGCAAGGGGCTGTTCACATTTAAAGGTACTAGTGTGGCAAAGTGATCAGAGTGTCACTTAATACCTGGGGAGATCCAGATTCAAATCCCCACTTGTCATAAACTCACTTAGTGTTCTGGGGCCTGTCATTCTCTCTCCGCTTAACTCAGCTCTTTTGGTTGGTGTGCGAACAAAATCAAGGAGAAGCATATCATGTATGTCACTTCAAGTTCATGGGAAGAGGGATGGTATCAGAATTTACTAAATAAAAATAAAGCCAGGAAATTTCAGAGACATGCAGCACCATCCTAAACACAGTCACACCATTCTTTGCCCACTGAAACCCATCGGACTAGAAAGGTGCTATTCCACTTAGCTTGGCTTCTGCTAATCAGTTCAGAAATGCAAGGAGCTGGAGAAAGAGTAAGTAACCATTTCGAAAAGTTATGAACATATTTTTTTCTGCGCTGATACTCTTGTCAGGCAACATGAACCTGTGTAAGTAATCCAAATACCTGAGTGGAAAAACTGACCACTGCAAATGTGAGATGAGGGATAAATATAGAGCGGCCAACCGGGAGATACTTACTGACTCCTTTTTGCTCATGCTTCTACTCTGAGACCGGGAATGGGAAATAGTGCTGAAAAAGGACTCTTTCTTGGCTGCTGACAAAGGTGGGGACTCTGCATGTACCCGTCCTCCAGGCAAACTTTCAATGCTCGGAGAAGAGCTAATATTTTTTGAACCCTGCCCTGTAAAGTAAACAGAGAATAGCAGAAAATGATCAGTGGAACATACTACCATCAAAGTGCTCTAAAGTGTCACTTAGCAACTTTTGCAGAAAGATCAATGCAGAGTGAAATGTTATGGCATCAAAGCACATTGGTCTATACACAGAGGGAGATACGAAATGAAGCACTCTTGTGGGACAGACAGGCCCATACAGAACCAGGTCTTTACATGTAAGAGTCTCCAAAAGAAATACATAAAACAAAATTTGTCTAAGGAAACAGAAGATTCTGCAGGGTGAAAACCCACTCTCGGCTCAATTAATGCACAACAATTAAAAAAAAAATCTTGCTTTATTCTGTGATCAAGAGAGATTGGGTGTGGCAGGCTAGGAATAATAATAATAGTAATAATAAATAGAATTTGTTTACCTCCCTCCTAGAACCAGCTCAGGACAGTATACACAATACAATCAACACAATAAAATCAGCATCTTTAAGACCAACAAAGATTTATTCAGGGTGTGAGCTTTCGAGTGCAAGCACTCTTCCTCAGACTATGATCTCCTTGCATGACAGGGAATATATAGCAAAAATCAATTATGTTACATCAGTAGACTGTGTCACAACCAAATACAGTCAATGATAATCCTTTGTCAAAACAGCCAATCAATCCCCTAGAATTCAGTGTAGTTTACAAAACCACAGGGAGAGACCAAACTGCCTGTTATCAGTGATCAAAGGCTCCCACCTCCCCATACGCTGCTTTCTCCATCCGTCTCCATACAACTGTGAAACATTCCTCCCAGGGAATTGCTGGTAACTATCTATCCCAAGGCCAGGGAGACAAACTCAAAATTCCATTACATTGCCATATCTTACAGTCACAGTGAGGAATATGGATATACAAGTTGAACAAGGTTAGCATGAATAGTGAGATAAAAACCCTTTATCCCTGTCAACAGTTAACCATTAGATAAAATCAACATAATAAAATATTAAACATTAAACAGTATAACATTTAGCAAATTAGCAGCATTTAGAAATGATAGCAACATCTATTTGATGTCCTACTAACCACAGATTGGTCACAGCAGACAAATCTTTTCCAGGCTGGATGTCTCTAAGGCAGGGGTAGTCAAACTGCGGCCCTCCAGATGTCCATGACTACAATTCCCAGGAGCCCCTGCCATGGACATCTGGAGGGCCACAGTTTGACTACCTGTGCTCTAAGGGGATGTTTTGTTGGGGAGGGCCTATACATGTTGTAGGGAGATTAGCCCTGACCAAAGGCTTGGTGGAGGAGCACCATCTTGCATATCCTGAGGAACTCTGCCAACTCTGGCAGGAGCTCATTCCTCTGGGAGCTCATTCCATCAAGTAGGGGCCAGACATACTTCCTTGGGGCCATAGACCACCAACCAGTTGGAATTTGCAGAGTGGACCTGAAGCCAGAGTGGGTGTTTTTGTCTCTGCAGTGCCAGTTTTAAAACACGTCTGACCTGGTGAATACAACATGTGTTCCACATTTAGGAAATCCACTCTATAGTACCACTGCAAAATATTCCCACAAAAGAGAGAATCATGAGGACAAGAGGGAACAGTATTCTCTGCCTACCTCAGACCAGAAGAGAAGGAATGCCTGGTACGACTGTATTGGAAGAAATGGCAACAGCACCTATTATATTCCCCAACTCTGGAGGAAATGGGTAGAAGGGCCTGGCAGAGAAATGCTGAGAGTGTGGAAAGGCAGAAGAAAAGCATAGACAAAAACATCTAGATTCAGGATCAACAGGCTTGGTGGTATACTTTACAACCAGGATCTTAAATCTTTTTGAGTCTATAGATACAGTTGGAATTTGGAGAATGGAAAGCTGGGGGGAGGGATAGGTACCCCAAAATAACTGCCATAGGAGGCAGTTTCAAAATGTCTATCATGGAGCGCTGGGACCAGTTACTAAATGTTGGGAGGCTCCAAGCTAAGCATCCCCCTAAAATGAAGGCAGATGGTTTTGACTGAGTGCTTCCTGCAGCTACATGTGTTCTTCTGAAACAGCTCCAGCTTAAAAGAGGAGGAGAAAAACCTGGTTTGGATTTTTGCTTGGACAAAAGAGCTATTTTGCTGAAGAAGCAAATGAATGCCTAGAAATTAGGAGGTAATATTCTATATGAATATTGTCAAGATTTGTTTGTTTTTTAATTTAAATAGTAAAATCATTTTTTCAGGATTGGGTCCAGGAGTAGTTTGGGGTGGTGGTGGTGGTAGGGTTCTAGGACAGTGGTCCCCAACCTTTTTATCACCGGGGACCCATCAACGTTTGACAATTTTACTGAGGCCTGGGGGGGGGGTAGTCTTTTGCCTGGGCACGTCACCTAGGGATGTTGGGGACCACTGTTCTAGGAGATCCATAATTTCTTCTCCATAGAGGGATGTCATGCTGGGCTCCTCATCCGTTTCCTGGCATTCTGCCCCACCTCCCCTTCTTCTGCTCTGCCAGTACTCATTACAGGGTTGCCGCTACCACAGACACAACCATGGTGTAATGATAGTCATGCCATGAATGGAGGAGGCAAAGCATGATACCTCTTGCTCTATTTGGCTGATAGCTCCAGCCTTAGAAAGAGCTCACCCATGTCAACTGCTGACATGGAACAGCATCTGTGAACATTTCTGAATGTTTTTTTTTTGAGGCTTTCCTCAGCTTCATTTGTGTTAATACTGTTATGTGACAAAATTATTAAAAGAGCTTCTGTGGCACAGGAGACAATATGTTAGGCTTGGACCTAGGAGACTTGTATGTGTGGCTGTGCGTCATCCTGCCATGTGGCTGACAGTAAATCCATTAACAACAAATTCCAAATTGTCTTTCTCCTTTGCCAAAATAAGAGGGACTTGCCAGCAGCACTGAAATAATAAGGAAGTGCTCCATGGAAGAAATTTTAGAAGGCCTAACTTTCCCCCCTGTGCTGGTAAAGCTATCCTCCCTACTTTCACAAATGATGCTGTTTCTGCAGTGGTTGGAAGAAAACAGTAGGAGCACATAACCATAACCTTTGAGGCATATGGATTAGAGCAGTGGTTCTCAACCTGGGGTCGTGACCCCCAAGGGGTTGTTTGGCCTTTCCTGGGGGGGTCGCAGCAGCGGTGGTGGCAGCATGGCACTGGCCTCCTCTGTGCCACCTCACTAAGATGGCGCGGAGGAGGCCTGCACCATGTCACTGCTGCCGCCACTCTGGCTGCTACCGCCACCTCTCCTGACACACTGACCTCCTCAGTGACACCTCGGTAAGCTCCGAGGCGGCCCTCAGGAGGCCAGCGCCATGCCGCCGTTGCTCCGCCCTACAGCGGGGGCAATGGCAGAGTGTGCGCATGCACACGGCAGCATAAGCGCATGTGCGCTGCCACATGAGTGCGCACATTGCCACCACCGCCCCTGCTGTAGGGATCATGGAGCAGCAATGGTTGAGAACCGCTGGATTAGAGCCTCTAGCTGTGAGCTGACAGAGGGGGTGGTCAAGGACCAAAAAGCTTTTTTGCTCTAGAAGGTTCCAAATGATGCTTTGTCTCAGTGAACCTGCACAGAGATGATGAACAAAAATCCCATGTTTCCTTACCTGAATTCTTTGGAGGAAGAATGGAATAAAAAATGACCACCGGCTGTGCAAGGTCCATACAATTTGTAATGGTTCTCTCTCTCTCTCTCTCTCTCTCTCTCTCTCTCTCTCTCTCTCTCTCTCTATATCTATCTATCTATCTATCTATCTATCTATCTATCTATCTATCTATCTATCTATCTATCTATCTATCTATCTATCTATCTATCTATCTATCATCTGCCTGCCTGCCTGCCTGCCTGCCTGCTTTCATTTCATTTCATTTGTATACCGCCCTCCCCTAAAGCTCATGGCATTTCACACAGAATGTACTGCAGCAAAATGTTAGCCATGATGCTGAACAAAGCTGTGCATATTACAAAAAATGCTGACCTTTGCCAGATTTGACATTTGCTTCCTGAGCTTAGCTATTCTGCCTTTGGTTTTTTAAACTTAAAAAGAGAGAGAGAGAGAGAGAGAGAGAGAGAGAGAGAGAGAGAGAGAGAGAGAGAGAGAGAGAGAGAGAGAGATGTGTTTAGCCTAGGATTCTTGGTCATTTGTCAATTTACTCCCGCATGGGAATGTTTAGTTAGCAGAAAGTACAACTTGGCAGAGCATCTTGAGTTCTGTTTCTATGAATTGATCTATCTGTGATACTAGGTAATCAAACAGATCTTTAATAAACTCCTCCTCTTTTATAAATTAAAAATGTTAAAATTATAGAAAAAAATATAGAGGGAATAACTAATTTCACGGGAAATGGCTGTGGCTTTCAATGTTTTACTGGGACCATTATCACGTAAGAGCAAACCCTCACATGGGCATTCGTAAAGTATCGAAGAATGTAAATATTTCTACACAAAATTTATTTGTGTAGAAATATTGAAAAAAACAAAACCTTTCTTTCGCCTGGATTCTACCTATTATACCCACTTCAATCTCTTCTTGTCTAACTGAAATCACTTTTAGAAATGTAAAGATATTTTACATTTTTGAGCACATGTTCTTGGAAGGCTGAATATATAGTTGCATTTTAAATACTCAGGAAAAAATAATAAAAATGCAAAACAACAGTCCACAATGCAGGGGGTTGGACTAGATGACCCTTCCAACTCTATGATTCTATGATTCTACCTGAAAATACAGGGCAAGCAAAGATGGCAAGGAGTAATATGTGTAATATAAGATAGGATGGATCTATTTGAAGGGGTGATAAGAAAGGGTTTGAAGCGCCCAACCAGAAAAACGGTATAAGCGCACATGAACGTACACACAAACTTAAAACCCTCTAGTCCTGTTATATTTTCATTGAACACAGAATTTCATCTAGCTATTATGGCTAATAACCATTGATGGATGTATCTTTCATGAATTTGTATAATCCCTCTTTTAAAGGATTACAGCCTGGGGAATTAGTGATGAGGACAAAAATGTTACAGAAAGTATTTGATTATTGGCTCAGAATTCAACATATGGATGGAACAATGTTATCTCATTTATGCATGCAATGGTATAATGATAGTAAAGATATATTTAAGAACTCTTAGTAATGCAAAGTTAATTCCATCATTATATAAACTGGTCCACCACAAGCAGGCTCAGTAACAGAAGGTCAGCCGGCAACAAAAAGGCAGAGCAAAGAAAGATGGAAAATATGGCAACTTTACACAGCTAAGGTTTCAGACAATAAGGACAAACAACTTGAATGGCATATTGCATATTATGCTTGTGTGTTTGCAGGCCAAATGAGGTGAAGATTGCTGTCGACAATGGTTTGTTCTTTATATCCAGAGGTCTGCTTAAAATTCCTGAAGCCACTGGCTCATGCGATTACTATGAGCCAAATTACCTGGCTGCTTCTCTTGAAAATAAATAATCCATTACAAGATTTGTTGCACTGCTTGCCTTGTCAGATGAGAAAGCCTGTTTTAAAGGATTCGGCTGTGGGAATGTCATGATTTGTACATAGGAAATGTGAACATTCTGTACTTGGAGGCATAGCGCTATAATAAGATATATATTTTAATACCTGTACTAGTTACCTTTTCTATAATATTTATGCTCTCAAGGCCAATGGCCAATCAGAGACAGGAGAGAGAAGGAGACAGACTGGGCAGAAGGTTGTTGCTCACAAACTGTTAATGATAGATTAAGCTCCCTATAGCCTTTGTGCCCCCAGTTTTTGGGACATCCCTGTTTCCTAAAAACATTACCATTTGTAATCCTTTCACTCCCTTCATACAAGGAAAGCACTACTCCTAGCAAGACTAAATGCTTTCCCCTCAAAAGTGACACATGGCAGGTTTTGCCATATTCCTGAATTAGAAAGTCTTTGTCTCCAGGGTTGTGCTGTCCCTGACACCCTCCACCATATCATCTTGGTCCCACCTGGCTATGCGCAGCCAGCACATCTTGATTCAAGACTATAACCACATTTGGGATGAATTGCAAGAATAAATGGTAAATTCTTAAAGCGCTCCTTAACCAGAAGAATCATACTCTGTTGGCTAAAACTGCAAATGTGCTGTATTCTGTGTTAAAAGTCAATCTTTTGTATTTGAAAAAATGTTAGCCTGTGCATAAGGTTTCAGTGTATATCACCTATCCCCATCTGTGTTGCGGTTATCCCCATCTGTATTGCTGGAACAAATCATCAAACAGTTGGTCCTGGAGCAGCTGGAACAGGGAGCTGTGATTTCTAAGACTCAGCATGGGTTTCACAACAAGTCATATCAGAGCAACCTTATCTCTTTTTTCAAGAAAGTGACTACCTTGCTGGATCAGGGGAATGCTGTGGACATAGTTCATCTGGATTTCAACAAAGCTTTTGTTCCACATGATATTCTTGTTGACAAGTTGGTAAAATACACTATGGATCCTAATTCTGTCAGGTGGATTGATAACTGATTGACAGATCATACCCAAAGAGTACTTGTTAATGGTTCAGCATCCTCATGAAGATGAGTGACAAGTGGAGTGCCCCAGGGATCTGTCCTGGGGCCTGTGTTGTTCAACATATTTATAAATGATTTGGATGAGGGATTAGGGGGGTACTTATTAAATTTGCAGACAATACTAAACTGGAAGGGGTAGCAAGTACAACAGAAGACAGAATGAGGACACAGGATGATCTTGATAGGCTAGAGGTGTGGGCTAAACTGAATAAAATGAAATTCAATAGGGACAAATGTAAAGTTCTGCATTTAGGTAGGAAAAACCATATACACCAATATAGGATGAGGAGTCTTGTCTTGGCGGTAGTATTTGCAAAAAGGATCTAGGAGTCTTAGTAGACTATACATTGAACATGAGTCAGCAGTGTGACTCGGTAGCTAAAAAGGCAAATGGGATTTTAGGTTGTATCAAGCTGAGTATTGTGACCAAATCACAGGAGGTGATGGTACTACTTTACTCTGCTCTGGTTCAGCCTCACTTGGAATACTGTGTTCAGTTTTGGGCACCACAGTTGAAGAGGGATGTGTCCAGAGGGATGTGTCCAAACTGCAGCATGTCCAGAGGAGGGCAACAAAGATGGTGAGGGGTTTGGAGATCAAGACATATGAGGAAAGGTTGGGGGAGCTTGGTTTGTTTAGCCTTGAAAGGAGACGACTGAGAGGGGATCTGATAACCATCTTCAAGTATTTAAAAGGCTGCTGTGTAGAGTATGGAGCAGAGTTGTTCTCTCTTGCCCCAGAGAGATGGACCAGAACCAATGGAGGTCCCTTCCAACTCTATTATTCTATCTGTATGTATTCAAATGTTTATTTAAAGGTAATTTATATCTATATCTCATACCTATAGTAGCCAACATCATCTGTCAAGCAGATTCAACATGTTAAAAATCACAACATGTATCACAAATTTGGACCCCCTCCCTCACAGTATCCTGGAGTTGTACCCCCCCAAAGGGAAGCACACTGAAAAAAAAACTGAAATGTACAATTGAAAGTACACTAGGAAAAAAACTGGAGATGCTTTAACAACTACCATTCATGTATTGAAATGAAACCTTAATCACTTGTGAAAATATATAGGCACAAAGGTTGCTGGTGAATATGATGAAATAATAATCTGCAGACTGAAGTTTGATGATTTTTTTTTGTTGAACTATATTAACTGGGATGGATAAACCAAAAAGCATTACTTCCAAAAATATATATCCTGAATTAATGGAGTGAAGTCCAGAAGTTTAAAATCTAAGATACTTAAAATCATATATGGTATGCTGTCATGTACAGATTAAGCAGAATAATAAAAAACACAACATAATCTGGGTTTTAGAGAAACTGCTGCACAAAGTATCAACACCTACTGGAATGAAGTGAATGGGAATTTACTCTTTTTTTAAACAACAGTGCCACTCAGTGGTGTTATGATATATGGCAAACACTTGAAATGAACATACCACAAATGTATGTGCGTCTGGATCCCCAATAATGTTACAGGCAGAAACATACCATGAGTTGCTGTAGCAACTGTGACTGGGATGGCACTTAAGTTCTGGACAGGAACCGACCCTTGAGGATCACACCCTGTAACTACATCTCCTAGTAAATAAAGTTAAAAAAAAATCTTTACCATAACAGAACACATCTTCCAACCGTTTAGAAACAGAAATGGGGAAAAGAGAGCGATGGTCTTTCAAACACATAATTTTTTAACAAAAGTGAACTACTTTTGAGAACTGCGTAATGTCTTTATAATATTTTATCTTACTTATTCTAGGATAGGATATTAATTCCTCCCAGTTTTGGATCACATTTTCAAACACACATAGAACATGAGATGCTAAAGAATTCTTGAATTCAATGAACTAAATCTTTGGTAAAAGAAAATAATAATTAATTTGCTCTTGGAATAATGTTTATTATTTATAGAATATGTGGTTTACAAAGTAATAACAACAAAAATGTTCCTGGATATTTGGACTAGGATCTTGTAAAATTAGAGACCTGGTAGTGATGGAGTTTTTTTAAGACTGTACTGTAAACTTCCTAATCAAAGTTTGTTTGCCATTGGGTGGATTTGCTTCTTCCTGTTTTTTTTTGTACATTTTAATGAACATTTGCTTCATTTTAATGAACAGAAATTTCTGGCTGTCTAGGTTTGGAGAAGTAGGAATGGGAATGAACTGGCTCATGAGCCAGAATTTGGGCCAAACTTGGGTACATTCCCCAAACACTCACTGGACTATTTGGCTAGTTTGCTCGTATGGGACAAACCATTTAAACTTAATAGCTGAGCAGCATAGTGCCCAGTAGTCAGGTGATGGATTTAAATGGCTGGCAGTCATTTAAACCTTTGGTTTTGCTTCTCCCCCTTCCAAGTCAGAGGAGTAAATCCAGCTGACCGCTGAGCGGAATGGGATCTGCCACTCAGATGCTAGGTTTAAATGGCTGACAGCCATCTAACCCTTCAGTTTTGCTTCCCGCTGCTTCACAGGGAGAAGCAAAACCAAAAGAATAAATGAAGCCCCTTCCTGGGCAATCCCTATCCTCTTTCTCCTGGCTGCAATGAACCATGGCCAGGAGAAAGGGGGAAATGAAGTCCTTTACCAGGTGACCCCCCCTTTCTCCTGGCCCAGCAAGCTGCAGAAAGGAAAAAGATGGAAGAGCAGTCACTTCCAGGTCAATCTCTGTCCCCTTTCTCCTGGCCATGTTAAGCTGTGACTGGAGAAAGGGGGAACTGAACTTGCTGGGCTAGTTCAGTTTGTGTGGGGCTTGCTTGTCTTGAGGTTCAGTTCTTATGCCACTGAAAACAGTGGTTTTTAGGCTTGTGCCCATTCCAATGGAAAAAGGATTATAATCCTGTTATAGTGGCTAAATAAACCTATTTTAGGACAAAGCAGCCTTTTCCTATTTTAAGAAGAAGAGTTGGTTCTTATATGCTGCTTTTCTCTACCCGAAGGAATCTCAAAGCGGCTTACATTTGCCTTCCCTTTCCTCTCCCCACAACAGACACCCTGTGGGGTGGGTGAGGCTGAGAGAGCCCTGCTATTACTGCTCGGTCAGAACAGCTTTATCAGTGCTGTGGCGAGCCCAACGTTACTCAGCTGGCTGCATGTGGAGGAGGAGCAGGGAATTAAACCCAGCTTGTCAGATTAGTGGTCCACACTCCTAACCACTACACCAAGTTGACCCCCCACCCACTGCATTTCCTGGCAGGAACATGGCATTTACATTGCTTGAATGGGAAAGAAACAGATGGAATCTACTTAGATACCAGCTTAGTTTTAAGGAGAGATGTTGATGATAACTGGCTTATCCAAAATACAAGGGAGTGTAGATATTTGAAATTTGTGTTCTTGTTAGCCCTTACCATAAACTAAGTAAATCTGGTTACCCTATTTGTAAGCCACCAGGCCTTGTTTTGAGTGCTGGCTTGGCAACCAGTAAAATAAGTGGCATCCAGATTTTAATCCTGGATTAACATGTTGACCTGGTATCTATCATTGACACCTGGGTGTAAACTGCACAGAGCTTTTATTCCAATCCCAGGTCAATTCAGACCCTGCCTCTACACAGAATGCGATTTCCATTTGGATTTTGGGTGATTTAAATTTTCCTTCTACAGCAAGAAGGATTGATCCGGAGTGACTCTACCTTTATTGTGCGATACACTCAATATTTTTCAAATCCGGATTGGGAAAGCAAGCTCCGTGGTAGAGAACCTCTGATAGGACACACCTGGTCATGTGATAAGCTTGCCTTCAAGGAGAAGCCCCTAATTTCTTTCAACTTCTGTCGGTCTTGGATTTTTTTCTCCCTTCTCTGCCTTTTTTGATCATCTCCCCCCCCCCTCCAAGAAAAGAAAGAGGCTCCCTGCTTGGCTCCTCTCCCCACCCTTCAAGAAAAGGAAGAAAGAGGCTTGGCTCCCCCCCCACTTCTGAACTACCCTAACCACGTGCAGAAGACTTTCCTGTTTCAATGGGGAGGGGGGGAGAGAGGAAGACCCGAGTTCAAAGCGATCTGAATTCAACAGGATTGACAATGGAATAAACAAACTAAGTGCAGACTCTGCCCTGGTTGGGTAAGGCAGGTATAGCTTGTTTGTGTCAACTCCCTGCACTATCCTCCTACTCCTTCATTCAACAGCAAACCTGACCCAATAGTCAGGGCGGTAAGATTGCCTTTATCTATTGTGATTCCATCTATATTGCCATGTCTTCTACGCTTGGTTTAGACAAAATGTTTTTATGCCAATAAAAGGTTACTGACTGACTGACAAAATGTTTTATTGGCTGTGTTCATGAGACTGATCAGTAAACATACTCTTTGTACAGTCTATATGTGCAGGCCTGTAGTCTCCCTCACTGAGCTGAATAATTATTGTCAGTGCCATTACTAAGAATGTCAATGGCCATGCTAAAGCTGCTTCATTGGGACAGCTTAGGGTTTCATGGCCACCATGACAACCATGCATATGTTTCAATTACTATCAAAACACAAACAGCTTCAAAGCTCAATATAGTTTTTGTTCCAGGCTAGGATGTATATCCTTTGCAAATGGAGAGGATAAATTAACCAAAATAATAAAACCTACCTTTGGAGACTAATTTCAGTATCCCATAAAGGACAATTAGGTGTTTTCCAAGAGGGAGTGGCAGCTGATGTGGTTGAAGGTCTATGTAAACCAGCTAACTGGCTAATATCAATGAGGCCACTGGAGACAGAAGGGATATTCTACTGGCAGCCAGCAGATCTGGTGGTGAAGGGAACTGCAATTCTGGAGGTGAACTGAAATGTGGGGAAAGTTGTACGTTCTGTCTTTTGAGGGGAACCAGGGAATCTCCTGGAGCTGATGATACCCTCCAGGTCTACAATGAAACACAGACCTTCTTCAGGATGCTAAAATCAATAACACAAGCCTTGGGATCTCTGAAAATGAGAAATCACCTCTAATGCATTCTTCTCTAGTAGGGAGAACACTGCAGAAGACAGGGTTTAGATGTATCACCCTGAAGACTCCTGAGGGTGGAAATGAAACCAACTCCATGGTGAAGTTGAAACATGAGTTTGACTAGTGAGTTAAAGGCTACTGCTAGGCAGTCGTGCCCCTGAAGGAAAAACCAGCTACTCAGCTAAGCCTATGGGAGCACTTCTCCAGCATCCAGTCACCATTCAAAGAGGGGAGGGGGTTGGAATGCTGGAGGGAAGCATAGTAGAATTTCAAATCTGCCTCAGGGAAAGAGAGTTTTGGGTTTGGGCTTAGCAAAGCAGCAGAGAATTTGAAGGGTAGTTCTTCATGTGGCAGAGTGATTTAATATTACCTCTGGAAGAGAACAGAGTATCCATTTATTAGGCCTATTTCTGGAAAGAAGCAGACCTTGTGCCATTTAGCCTGACTCTTGGGAAAGGGCAGGCTGGTATGGGTAGAATCCTGTGTGTATGCGAGGATCCAGGCCAGTGGCTCATCAGTAAAAGCCTTTGTATCTGAAAGCATTTGAGATAATTCAAACCACACTCATGGTTTCAGAGCTTGAACTAGCTTGAACCTGTATATTTTAGCCAGGTTTCTCCTCTATCTGAAGACCTGTGCTGCTGATTTTTTCTTTAAAACCAACATGTAAATAAATAATTTCCTTTGTTCTTTATATACAACTCCTGCCTGTGTTCTACCTGCTTGTCACAAAAATTAACTTACAGTAGCAAACCCTAAGAATATTTTGTAACTGAGGGGAAGGTTTACAGTTTAAAACAAACCTGTTCCCAAAAATCATAAGAAACTATGTGGGTCCCCCAGTTAGTAGAAAAGGCCTGTCACAGCTACCATTGAAAGCTACAGAAGATCTGGCATACTGACAGATGGATATGTCTTAAAAGCAGTATGAGGGAAGAGCTCAAGGGGCACACCACCACCGACTGGGTTGGCAGTGAGAGGAGGAAATGCTATTTAAGCAGTGCTTGTATGGCATAGAAGCTGAGCCTATGGAGTTGATCATGGACACAATTCTATGTGTCAGCAGAAAAAACAGCAGCATGTCTAAGGCATTGCCTGCTAGGCCAAGGCCTTCTAACTGCAACACAGTCTATATCACCTTTACCAAGATTGGTGGTTCTTCCATGATGACCTCACATCTAAGCAAGCAAAGGAAGCAGCAAACAAAGGAAACAGGAGTCATCTGGCTGACAATAGGAACTATTGGTTGTTCTTTGGAGTAGTGCTACAAGCTACATAGTGATGTGATTCAGCTAGTCTCACTGGCATGAGTTACAAATAGATCCAATTTAACACAGAATTTATCAATCCCAAATGACAGTAAAACACACATGGCATTTTTTTCATTTGTGGTCAGGAAACAGAAGCTTTACTCCATGCTCACACAGAACAAGGGAGATTGTTACTACAGCTATTGAAGGGTAAAGCGGATATCTTGTGCCAGTCTAGACAATACTATGTACAGACAAAAGTAGGCGCTTCTGCATACTCACAGTATGTAGAAAATATATAATTTTTATGTTTTCTACTGGTTGGTCTATGACCGTAAATAAAAATTGATTAAAATAATTTTTGTGTGTGCAAGAATCCCACTCCCTTATGTCATGATTTCTATACTTGAACCAGACCACTGGTTCATCATTGTCAGTTCTGACTACTCAGACAGACAGTGGCTATCTAGATTCTGAGTCCTTTCACATCATCTGTGGCTTGGCTCTTTTAACTAGAGGTGGTGGGGATTGTACCTGGGCCATTTCACATGCAAAGCAGAGGCTCTTCCACTGAGCCACAGCCCCTTACAATGCTGGAAAAAATACAAAATGGACAGTGCTACAACCAGTTACATTTTAGGATGATCAGCATGTTCCATACGAACTTTAGCTTCCCCCCCCCGTCTTGCCGTGCCTGCTATACATCAGGCAAATGTTTTCTTACATATAATGGTATTCAGGCAAGCAGTGCTGCAGACCTGGGGGAGGGGAGGTTGTCAAGATGGAGGAAAACATGGCCCTTGACGTAGGTCGTGTCTTCCATGCTATTTTAGTCCACGTGCACTATCCACTAACTGTGGCTTGAGAAGATCCTAAAGAGGTGGGGACAAGGAGGATCTGTGGTACAATCCTTTGCAGAGTTAATACAGTCTGAAGTCTACTAAAATCAATGGACTGACACTGGAGTAACTCGCACAGGATTGCACTATGAGAGAGGAAGGAAAAGAGGTAGAAGGCAGCAGCCAAAGGAATTAAGCAGAAGGGTGTGGGGAAAGAAGAGAGGAATGCTACCCAAGTAAGATAATGAGATAATGAGGCTGCAGATAGGAGCTGAAGAGTGGAAGGATGCCTGAGAAAGTAATGAGATTTAGAACAGAGGGGCATATGGCCTGGGGCAAGAAGAAAGAAGCATTTTCACTCTTAGTTTTCAAATCACTACCTGAAAGATTTGAGGAAAAACCTCTTGCCTTTGTTTATGGCAAGAGTCACTTTCTGAAACAAGTAATACAACTAACCTTTGCTTAGTTGGATGGGCATACTTTCAGATTTCATCAATCTTTGCTGCTGCTGTTGTTGTGGGAGGTCCACTGCGCTCCTAATAGGCACTGCGGAAGAAGAAGAAAAGCTGCTGCTGCTACCTGCGACTGGCACTGTAGCACTACCTGCAACCAAGGCTGGGGAAATCAGCTTTCGGCCAAAGTTCAGCAAGCTATTTGAAACTTTATTTATGTTCAGTGGCGTAACCTTAGCACCGACACTGCAAAACAAAGCAGAACAACAACAAATTACTATGGTAAACCCTTTCGGAATAGTACCAATAGTTCGTTACAATAAAATAATGACAAAAATCAAGATGCAACAGGACAGGATTAGAATAATAGAATCTGATTGGAAGGGCCTCCAGGGCCATCTAGTCCAATCCCCTGCACAATGCACAACTAAGCAATTTTTCCCAGGTAAATCCTTAAATTTCCAATGGACCCCCATGAGAATTGCGTCCAGTGGATGGCTTCCTGACCACAAGTTTTAAAATGATGTCTGGGATCAGTGTCAGCCATTGTCTAGCAGAACGGAACGTAAGATCGTTACAGTTCGGAATATATTTGGAGTGGAGAAAATATTTCTCTCTTAGCTCTTATATTAGTGTTCTCAATACCCATGGCAAAGGATAAATTCTCAAGTATCCCTGATACATTTTCCCAATAGAAGCAACTTGCTATTATTCACTTGACTATGAAAAAATAATCACAGCTCACACTGATACTTTTCAAGTGAGGACAAGATCCTTCCCTACCCATGGGCAGGAGGAGAAGGAGCTATCTCTTGGCAAAGGTCATGTCAACAACTTTCACATAGACTTGTCTTACGAGTAAAGAAGATAGTAGCTTTCCAGAGATGGATGAACCAAGGAAGAGGAAAATGGCTGCTCTGACAAAGCTTGAACTGGACACATACTCCATCCGGTCAGGTCTTCAGTTTCTACATTACTATTGTCATGAACCCCTATTTCCTGACCAGCAATTTCAGTCTTCTTTGATGTGTTCTTATTTCTCTGTGCTCCCATATCTCCCACTGAGTTGTGGCACCTCCCTGGGTACTCTCGACAGTGCCCCTCCCATCTCCCCCTTACATTTCAAAGAACCATCCCACTCGGCTCTCTTATCTCCTTACCTCAAGGCTGGCCTCCTCGCCTTGGAAGTCTAAACAACAGATGGTTGGCCAAGCTATGGCACCTTGAGATCTGAGAATACTATTGCCCTTTTCCTGTGTGAATCCAGGTTCCTGCCAAAAGCCTATTCCTTGCTTCCCTCTCTTAGTTCGAGGTATATAGTCTATGTAAACCCTCTCCTTGGCATCTCTGTCAAGATTCCTATCTGTAAGCTGATGCAATGTGTGGATCCTTGTTCTGATTCTCCAAATAAAGACTTTCGCTTAAAGTTTCATCCTGAAGCCTGAGAGTGATGTCTGTTGAGCGAATCTGTTGGGTCTCAGCTGTTGGTTGCTGACAGCTATGGTAACTACTAAGTAACAGGACATGGATCCAGAATGGGAGAAGATACTTTGACAAATTAAGCACTATATATCTTGAATGTTTTGGCATATTGATGCAAGAAAGGATTACAACCATTAAACAAAGATGCATATCTGTACTTTAACCTCCAAGATACAAGGAAAAATGCATAACAAATATAAAGAAAATGAGGATTGATTATGTAAAAGAGTCATAAAGAGATATTTAAAAAGTTAGGTATTGGTTTTAAAAACATGAATGTCAAGGAGATGTGAATCCAGTCTCTCGATAAACCATTTGGTTTCATCATGATAAGCATCATTGACCTTGGATAGCAATGGTATATTTTTAAAGGAAGTTGTGCAATGATTCAGTCTTTGCAGTCTTTTGCTAAGATGAAAATGCTTTGTTTAAAGACAGCAGATTCAAAGACATTTCTTCTCATTATGTAGCCACTGAGAAAGCAAAATTGCTATAAATACTGCACATTTATATATTTTAAATGATGAAATAGGCACAATTTTTGTGATCCATCCAGTAATTTAGATGTGAAGCACATGAATACAAAGATGCACCATTTTGTTAGCTTCTCTTTTGTCTTCCATTTCTCCTCACAGGTCAGTGGATTTCCCAGTAACTTGCGTGGTTCAATTTTACATGGCTGAAGCTACAACAGGTAGGGCAAATGCCTTCATCACCATGTGCTCCCAAATATCTCTTAGTAGCTGCCACTGCCACATGAAACCTCAAATTCTTATCTTTCTCCCCAAATGCTACTGAAAGGTAATTACCGTATTTGCCGGCGTATAAGACGACCCCCCAACATTTCCACTCAAAATACAGTACTATGGGCCACTATGGGCAGCTATGTCTATCCCAACTGAAGTGCACCCGGCGTATAAGACGACCCCCCCAGTTGGAGCCATGTTTTTCAGGGGAAAAAGTAGTCTTATACGCCAGCAAATACTGTATTCTACCTTTCATGTGTTCTCCCTTCATCTGGAAATTTATCACCTATGCTTCAAACAGGCTTGCAGATACTTGCACAAATATATTTCAGGAAGGTCAAGCCAGGAAGGCATTTTATTATTATTATTATATTTATATTTATACCCCGCATCCCCCCGAAGGCGGGGTATAGAATGTATAGAATGTATAGAATGTATAAAGAGGGGCAGGTTTTGTCCCAGTTCTTAATTCAACGTGAATTACTCTTCAAACAAATCCTCTCAACTTCAGTGCTGTCCATACTCTTTTGGAAATGCAAGGTTTACCATAGTCATCTGGCTTCAGGGAGTTCAGGAATCTTTGACCCCCAAAGAATGTCACTACCTACAATCTAACATCTGGTTGCTAGCTAAAACACATAAACTATAGAAGTGTCTCTCTGAAGTGTGCAGAACTCTCAAGAGCACTACTGGAAAACTCTTCTCAGTGTTTGCCCTGACTGTTGTTGGCAAGAGGTTTTGAATAACATGTCAATGACTGAAATGGGAAAATTCTCTGTATACTGATGGGTCCTTGGAGGAATATGAAAATAAACATATGAAAATACATATGAAAATAAACTAATTCTGAGCCACTCATTGGTTTCTCCCACACAAGTAGAGGCAACTGCTCCTTCCATTTGCTCCCCTTTAAGTTAAAGTCCTATATGGTCAGTTGAGATACATCAGCAATCTTCTCCTCAGTATGAAGATATTACTCCTAAAATACATGTGTATTACAGTAGCACTTCAGAACAAGACACTGACCTACATTGTAGATACAGCTAAGGATAATAGCACTGATTCTTAACCCGAAGGAAGACTTGCATGTAGGCATTCTTTAACACTAATGTTGGTACTTCCCAGAAATACATTGATCAAAAAATTTACAAGCCCCATATGAAGCATGCTCAAAAAACTTACAAGCACCATATGAAGCATGCATCTCAGTGACTTTCAGGGACATCCCGCACAGCTTTATGCTCCGCAGCTTTCTGTGGGCCCACGGGGGACATATTTCAGTGGGATACCTATTGCCCTGCGGAAACGTGTTCCCTCAGAGAAACACAGCGGTGGTGAATTGGGGGAGGCACAGGTGGGGGTTGTTTTGCAGGAAGGTGGGATTGTGTAGAATGCAATCCCACTTTTCTGCTATTTTTTAAATTGCCTTGGTCTACCCCACGGCACAGCTTGGATGGCCCAGCTCTTCCCTGTCCACATGGGCCTGCCGCGGGACAGACCCCATCGGCCCTTGCAGTGGGCTAAGGGAACAAAGAACGTGGATTCTCCTGCTTTCCCTTAGCCCGGGGTAAATGAGGGCCCGATCTGTGGCAAGCCCAGAAGAGGGCCTGCCTGGTGGCTGCGAAACGTGGAAGCGGGAATTAGTCCCTCTTCCATATGAGTGCCCTCTCAGCCTTTTCCACCTGTGCAGAAGGCCTCAGTGAGTGTTCTCAGGCAAATTAGTGGCTAGGTGAAATGGCCCATAAAATACATCTTCGCTAGCCCAGTATAACCTTCTATTTTGGTCCTCTGGTAGCCCACAAAGAGGAATGGGAAAATGGGAACCATTCTGTTAAACATTTCTTTAATATTATAATATATCATAATGTGGAATGCTATAGTATAATGCAAAACCAAAACCAAAAAAGGAACACAACCCAACCTTTATAGGTAGGAACTCAGAAGTTGAGCAATAAAATAATGTAAAAATGGTAATTATTTATTGTAGGGCACAATTAAAAACAGAGTAAAAACTACATAAAAACTACATTTTCCTGGATCCCATTCAACCACTCATTACACTTTATAATGAGTTTAGACATTTCATATAGAGTGTATTATTACAATTCTGACCACTGAGGAAGACCCAGTAGGGTCGAAACCCGTTTTGTCTTATGTGCAGTTAGTTCTGTATAGTTTTTATGTAGTTTTTATTCTGTTTTCAATTGTGCACTACAATAAATAATTATTGGGCCCTCCGAGTGTCACACGAGGGCCAAGCAGCCAATGGGGAGCCGCGCAAAGCACGGCTCCCCATTTCGCTGGTTGGCCCAGCCTCGCCTTGGCCGGCCGGGGAGTTGCCGCTCAGAGGAAGAAGCCTTCCCCAGCGGTAAGTCCTCCGGCCGGCTTCCCCTCGTCCAGGGAGCCTTCTGCCGAGCCCTGGGGCAGGCTCGCCTGCCCTTGGGCCTGCCAGAAGGCCACAAAGCCCACTCCCGAAGTCCCGAGCCTTCTGCCAGGCCCTGGAGCAGCCGAGCCTGCTCCTAGGCCTGGCAGTAGGCCGCGGAGCCCACCGCCCCCGTCCCGAGCCTTCTGCCAGGCCCTGGAGCAGCCGAGCCTGCTCCTAGGCCTGGCAGTAGGCCTCGGAGCCCACCGCCCCCGTCCCGAGCCTTCTGCCAGGCCCTGGAGCAGCCGAGCCTGCTCCTAGGCCTGGCAGTAGGCCGCGGAGCCCACCGCCCCCGTCCCGAGCCTTCTGCCAGGCCCTGGAGCAGCCGAGCCTGCCCCTGGGCACAGCAGAAGGTCCCAAGGCCACCTACCTTCCTCTGTTCCTCCCTTCCTCCCAGCATTCCCTTTGCCCTTTCCTTCCTCCCAGCATTCCCTTTGCCCTTTCCTTCCCTTCCTCCCAGCATTCACTTTGTTTTTCCCTTTCTCCCTTCTTCCCTCTCTTCCATCTGCCTCTTTCTGGCTACCTGTTTCTCTCCCTCTTCTTCTGTCTCTATCTTCCTCCCTTTCTTTCTGTCTTTCTGTCTCTCTCCTTTTCCTCCTTCCTTCACCCCATCCCTCCACCCACCCATCATGCTAGGGCCCGCTGTATTTTGCCCACAGCGGGCTTAATATCTAGTAGTATAATAGTGTAGAACTGGGAGCATTAAAGAAACCAGAAACAAATGAAATTGTTTATAGTTAGGCAGTTTGTAAAAAGATTGATACATCTTTCTGAAAATAGAGGCAAGACAAGGACCCATTATGCACGGGGGGAATAACGCACATTTGGGGTGGAATGGCGGCGACTAAAATCACCGATAACGCACGGTGCTGGCCGCAACCGGCCGCAGCTTCGGTGCATGCCGCCGAAAAAGCAGCGTTAGCGAAACGCGGAAGAAAGCGCAGCTTCCGGGTGACTGGGGCGCAACCAGAAGCGGCGGCAGGATCGCCGCGTGCATAATCGATTACTATGGGTTTTGCCGCCGTCGCGCCCCGTCCCGTGCATAACCGGTGTGCTTCGCGTCTTCCCCCTCCGCGTTTTCCATGTGGCCCGAAATCGCCATTTCGGCGGCCGTGCATAATGGGCCTATGTGAGGGAGAGATTGTCATTTTTTTTCAACATCAGAATATGTTCTGTGTGAAGATCATTTTTTATACTAACTGCTCTCAGGCATGGACAGAATGGAGGAACCCACAATTCCACACCTGCACCAGTGATCAATGGAGTGTTGAACCGAGTCCAATTTGTTTAGGATCAAGCTGTAGTTTAGCACTTACTCCTGCGTGCTTAGAATTGTAGCCCGTGTTCATGAGGAAGGCTAATGTTTTAAGATGATTTTGATGTCATATTGCAAACTCTGTTCATGACAACACTTATATTTAGTGTCACAGATTTATTTTGTAACCTGTCCACAGGTAGTAATACTTTTTAATACAATTCAATTTGCATAATTTTTCACGAAGCAATTTTTTCTTCTGCAAAAAATAATAAAGACTTACCGAGTTTTATTCATCAAGTCTGCTCCACATGCTTTGTAATAATCTAAATTTAGTCGGAATTGGTAAACCACTGGTCTTGGGTTTCTCTACAGGAAAAGAATTGTCATTGTGACTAAGGCAAAGTTTGAAACGCAAATATGTAATTACACACTGTTTAATATTAGATTAAAATCTACCACATGTGATTTCTGTACAGATTCTTATATAAAAACAGACATATGAAGGCTGAAATTTTGTATTATTTGTCTAATGCATCAGTTCCAGGTTACTAGTCAGGTAATGAAGTAGAATGAACATAATTTTCCTGACTAAATTAAATGCAGCCACTAGATGGCACATGCTACCTTTTTATTTATTTCTCTGCTTCGGTGTAATATACTAGACTAGACTAGATGGAGTCCTATGTCTGAATGATTGGCCACATATTGCACAGAACACTAAACTACATTTCCTCTTAAAGTTAATGAATGAATAATATACATTTTAAATTACATAGATGTAAATGTAATACTCTACGAAAAGCCAAATAGGTGCATTTCATCTATGTCCTACATGGAATACATGCAGGTAGCAGAACTTATAAACTATTAAAGCGATAGGAAAACATCGTTAATCAGAATTTTAAAATCACCTAGTACTGAGCTCTCTGCTTCTAGAATTTACAGAAGACTGAGACACAAAATCAAGAGGATTCTGAGGATCTGTGTTTATGGGGATCAGTTGTCCAGCAGATGGGAATTATATGGAGTACAGATCGCAGCTGGTAAGAACCGAACATACAGGAACTACTACCTCCTTTCAAGGGAACAAAATGAGGGCTAAGATACAGTCAAAGGGGAACATGGACCTTATCTGCCATATAAAAACAATTCTTGTGTTGATATGTATACCAAATACGGTGCTGACAACCAATAATGGCTTCCTGATCACCGTAGCTTGAGTATGTTTACACCTTTAAATTTATAAAGACCTGTGCAAACAACAAAATGAGGAGATGGAAAGTGAATCTTTCTTGTTGATTCTTTCATACTTTTATGCATTAATTGGCTCATTTAATTGAACCTATGCATGTTACGTGTCTTGCAAAAAATGCAGGGTACAGAACACATAAGCAATGCCTAAGCATGGACAACTTGTATTTATTGGCTATTCTTTCAGCCAGAAATAGAGGGGAGTATATTTTTTGGTCAATCCTGGATAATCCTGAAAAAAAATTAGGATTAATTGGGAAAACAGAAAAATTGCAGTTAAACCGTGTTCAAAGAGAATGCACTCCCTTTAAATGCTGTTCTGGATGAAGCTGCTTCATCTCCATTAGAGTCTATTGGGACCATTATAGTTAATGATCCCCACAGACTCTATTACAGGGGACCTATTTTTTGAGGCACCAAATTTTCAGTATAGCTTATGGTGTCTCTACTCAAAAGACCTCCAAAGTTTCAAAAAGACTGGTCTAGGGCAGGGGTAGTCAACCTGTGGTCCTCCAGATGTCGATGGACTACAATTCCCATGAGCCCCTGCCAGCATTTGCTGGCAGGGGCTCATGGGAATTGTAGTCCATGGACATCTGGAGGACCACAGGTTGACTACCCCTGGTCTAGAGGATCCAAATCTATAGGTCACCAAAGAAACACTGGTACTTCTACCTCAAAAAACAGCCCCCCAGACACCTGCATACCCCCAGATAGATTTCCCATTGACTATAATGGCCGAATAGGGTGCAATGGAACATTTTTTTTCCAGGATTTCAAACACCCCCCCTCCCAAATCAGAATACCATGCGATTACTGGAATTCTAGGGATTTTTATATCCCGTATTTTGGGGGGGGGAGTGTCTAATAAATCCAGATCCTCAAAATCTCAATATTTTTGTGTGCACACCCCTTGTATAAACCTAGAATATATAATAAATGCAACAATTCCTACAGAATACATAGTTTCTTCATTCCTGTGGTTACACATAATTTAGTAATTAATACAGCGCAGAATGAAATATATTTCAATTTGTTTTCCTAGAACTATATCATCCTAATGCTTAGAATTATTCTAATGCATAAAATTATAGTAATTTTTAAAGTATTAGCTCATATAATCATCACTTGACCACTTAATAGTCAAGAGGTCTTTTCATAATTACTCTCTGGTCTGCCAAATTTAATTAAGCACCATCCTCTTTCATTTATAACTATTACCTGATGTTTCAGTAACTACTTATATCGGCATCAGGATCCGTGGTGGAAGATACTGAAATTTCTGGAAGCTGTTTTAGTGCACAGATGAGAACTGCAGACTTGAGAATAGCTGGGGATTGGTACTGAGCAAGTGATGAGCATTTTGAGAAGACTGAAATGGCCACTTCTTTGCTGGTGGTAAGAATGTGTGCATCGAAGATTAAAGGACTGATGGGATGCTCTTCCAAACACTTTTAAAATCAGAGTAAGATCACTGAATAAAATAAAACTTGCACACCTTAGCATGGGCCTAGCATGGAGTCTGGATCAAAATGACAGTGAGTCACACTGATGATATACAAGGAATGTGAACATGTGACACTTTATCTGGTGGAAGTCAACCAAACAGCCATTTCTCCAAGGACCTGAGGTACCCTTACCCGATAATCTGGCCTAAATAATAACCCAAACAATCAAGGCAATGGGCCAGCCATTTCCTCCTTATCTTAAGTACTAGACAGGAAGCTTTCTCCCCCTACTCCATCAAGTAAAGTACTCAGCCATCTACTTGCCTATCTAATCATCCTAAAGCTCTGAATTATAGTGCAAAAGAAGATCAACTATATTCCACAATGTACACAAAAAGTATCCTTTTCAAATTAGCTCATCTCTGGAGATATGGACTTTTAATTCTTCTCACATTCCTATTACAATCTTAGCAAAAATGTATAAAAAGTCATCCCCCGGTACATCCGATTCATAGGAAACTTTTGGATCTTTACTCTGCTACCTCAACTGTATAGTCAGCTTTCCTGCTTTTCCATCTTGTTCTGCCATGCTTCTTCAGAGAAGCAGGCGTGTAGGTCTTTGATTCTCCCATGCTATTTTCTCGCCTAGTAGCAGGTAGTTTGTTAGTGAAAGGGTTTAACGTGTGTTTGTAGTTCATATGTAGATTTTTTTTTTCTGGAGCACCTCTATTTTTACTTACCTGACTTAACTTGGATCTCTTTCTGGTATTTTAACAATTTATTTATTATTTATTTTATTTATTTTATTTACAATTTATTTATAAAAGAAACAATGTAGTGTGTGTGTGTGTGTGGGGGGGGAGACCTCCCTACTGCACACAGATCCTGGAGCCACCTTTGCTTGCAGCAGGAGTAGCCAAGCCAGGGTCTGGCTAACTTTTTAAAAATTAATATTTATCTTCTCGAGTCCACTGGATCCCCCTGATAATTGGGATTTTCTAAAAATCGTGGATCCAAGTGTCATAATGGTATTAGGATTCAGAATTTATTGAAAATACTGAATTTTTTCTCTGTCCAAACAGAAAAATAATGGTTTTTTTTTTTTTGCACACCCCTACTCAGCAGTTAATGCCCCGTAACACACATTTTCTCTTTGCTAGCAGAAGGATGCTTTTGCTAGCTACAGGGTTGCATGTGTATGAGTGATCTGGGTAACATAGTCTTTAGAGTGATCATAAAACACCCTCCCTTTTACCCGTGAAAAAGTGGGTAGAATACAGTCCACAGTGTGCAAGTTTGGAGCAAACAAGCACATTATAGCCCTTGTTAATCTCAAAGTCTATTGCAACGCCTTTAAAACTGTAATTGTTCTAGAGTAATCGGAAGAGACTGAAACTTTCTTACAATGTTAATTTTATGCATTGTTTCTGAGTACAAAATCAGAATTGAAATCTTTATAGATCACTGCTTTCTTTTGTAATAGTAGCATGACTGCTAAAGAATCCGTTAAAGTTTTTTTGTTTTTGGCAAAAATGCTTGGGACAAATACTGTAAGCTCTCAAACAAAAGAGAGTTGGCAAGTTGTTTTGTACATCATCAAAAATGGTAATGCTCTATATAACAGTTTAGTTTCATAATAAGTCATCGTGATAAGGTTAGCACAGCCACATACACACAAGAACACCCAAAGATGAAAATTACTTTGCTTATGTTGCTGTATTAGAATTTTATTTGCTATAGGGTAAAACAGATTTGCAAAATTCACAGTTAACTTAAAACAATAGTTTAAAACCTTTTATTCCTAGGCTTGACTGCCTTCAGGAAGAAAAGAACATCTGGTTATTTAAGGAACACAATATGTTCACATTTTCTATGACTTTTGTTTCTAATTGAGTTTTTAATTTTTCTTTATTTGAACAACTCTGGTTAGAACTGTTTTTTAATCGCTTTATATTTTTGCGATTGCCAGCCCCTATGTATCTATTTTCCATCTGAAAGCGTCTGCTTTGAAAATTAACAGCACTTCTCATTGGTGGTGATGCAGGAAAAAAAAATTAGACAACTGGGAGATATTAAAGCGGCACCAAACACCTATACTAGGTGCTCGGGGGGGGGGGGAGGATTCCATGTCTCACAAAATACATCTTTGCGCACAGCACATTTTATTTTTTCATGTCAAGGTGGTTTTCAGTGGAATATTTTCACCTTGAAGAACTGCAAAGAACTGTTATTCCACATATATTTGGATGAAGCAAATGAAAATCTGGAGAAACTACCTTTCTGGCTTAAGGCACTGTGTAATCCTACTATTCCATTTGATATTAAAGGCACATTGTTTGAAACCTATAGGGAGCTCTTTCAGTTTGTGTTTAGTGATAACACTTCTTACATGTTGCAAAATGAAAAGAATAGCTCCACAATGTCTTTTAAAGGATCAAAAAGGCAGCACAAAAATACAGATTTATATGTACCATGAATAAAACTGATAGAGAGGTGTTTTATCCTAAATCTGATATTGTACTTTTTACATAAGTTGATATTTATTTAAAAAAATATGTGGATGCCTAGTCTCGTTAGCACTCTTCTTGGTGTAGTGGTTAGGAGTGCGGATTTCTAATTTTGCGAGCCGGGTAACATCCCTGCTCCCCCACATGCAGCCAGCTGGGTGACCTTGGGCTCGCCACAACACTGAGAAAGCTGAGTAGGAATATCAGGGCTCAGCCTCACCTACTTCACAGGGTGTCTGGTGAGGGGAGAGGAAAGGGAAGGTGATTGTAAGCTGCTTTGAGACACCTTTGGGTAGAGAAAAGCAGCAACTTCTCCTCACCCTCCTTCTCCATCTTCTTCTTCAACATGCAGTATGAATCGAACTTGAACTTGACTATCAAGTCTGCTGCCCTCCTCAGTACATCGCTTGCATAATGGGGTTAGGCTGCAGGAAGCAGTGTGAGGCCACCTGGCTGAGTCAATGCTGGGGACATTTGCTCAATCTCCTGCTTCTTCCCCACCTCTCCTTCCACCCACAAAAATTGCTCCAGGTTAAAGCTGTGAGCAGGCTTAGCAAATTTAGATAAAATTGGATGTTTCACTGTTCTTGTACATAAATATCATATTTAAAATTTATAAAGTTGGGTGTTTTATTTTTATTTTGCGTGCAAAACATGGCATTTTCTTAAGGAAAATGTATGGTGGCAGGACTGAATTCTAAATTTCCACCATGTTCAATGGGGCTTACTCACAGATACACATGCATAGGATTGCAGCCATACATGTTTATTGCACCTTATCTTCTTGGGCTCAGCATCTATTAATATTCCGCCCCTTGAGGAGCTCAGAGACGCTCAGATATGCTTCCTAGTTGATTTCCAATCTAGACAGTTTACAGGATCATTTTTACAATTCTATCTTTAAAAAACTCTCAGGTTTAAGGGGTCGCCCTAAAAAGAAAGTATTTTATAAATCAATCTAATAAAATATAAGCAGACTTGCTTATTCTGACTATACCTTCTTGTTGAAATGAACAAAGAAAAACTGTAATCACTCGCAGAGGAACAGGCGTTTAGAGCAAGAGGACAAGATTTGTCAATTACAGTGGTGACGGGGTGGTCACAGTTACTGGCACACAGTAAACTTCTTGATGTGGTTTCCAAGTTGACACGGAAAAAGAATAGTGCAAGTCTGAACAGACCGTATACAACGCTATAAGCCTTTCGACTAAAGTAATTCATTTTATTTTGTAGTTCCTTTTAATAGCCCGCCTTTCTTGTTGAGACTCAAGGAGGATGGCACAATGTGAAACCATGCAATCAAACAGCATGAGACAATGCAATAATATGCCACAAGGGGTATGTGGATTCCGGCATGTTCAATTTGTATAAATTCCTGGGCTAATACTACATTTAATTGTTTTAGAAACACTGATTGGGTTTAGTTATGATAACAAACGTTATTATACATTTTATATATACTCATAAGTGTTTTCCTTAGAATGACTTATTTTCCAGTATGTTGTTCCTCAGATTCTTGTTTATAGCACATCACATCTATTTTTTTCCAGGGGGGGGGGGTTTGAACTATTTTAGAAGAAGCGGTTCTGTTGTTCTTGTTCGGAGCAAGGGCATCACACCATGAAAAAGTCTGGGTTCCTTGCTGTTAACACTGATCACAAAGAATGAGAAATCTTTGTTATTAGCTCAGTTAATACAGAAAACACCTGAAACTGAGCAATATGCTAAAAACTACAGATCAATTGCATTTGTTTTCTTTCCTACCGGTAATCAGGCTCACACAAGGGACAGAATAATACATTCTTCAAAAAATGTAGTCATGGAACAAACGGGCAGGTGTTTTGTGCTTGTTTTTAAAACACATAATCTTAGCCATTTTATGCTTTTGTTCATGGATGTGCAGAATTCACAATTCTTGTAAGAGGAGAAAATACTTTCACTTTGAGGGAGATGATGGATTTTACACAAGAATTAAATGGTGTTTCCGCAAACAGTTATATGTAAAACTAACATTAAAACTATGGGAAGGTTTTCTTTTTCTTAAGTTGGAAAATGACATGATCATTTAATTTTTCCTTGTTAAGTGTGGCCCATACTCACCAATGAAGAATACAGATGAAAATCTTTACATTCTACGTGCGATGTAGAATAAGATAGTGGGAATAAATGTTTGGGCTATATTCCTGATTCACAGGTAATTAATAAATGTATAATATCTAAACCTACTTGTAGATGGTTGCTGGGCCAAATATAGTCAAGTTTACATATTGGAGAATATAAACTGCTACATTCTAAAGTGCATTTTAAGACAGACATCTATAAATCTTTTAGGTGTCACGGCATTTTCTTTTTGTTCTCCATTTGAAAAATTTATGTTGCTTGTCAAATACTAAGGTACTGGAAAGATAATCATTCTCACACTGCCCTTAAGTGCTTAATCTGCAGTTTTGTAAACATATTGTTAAAAAGTCAAGCTGATTTATTATTCAGAGTCTCTCTTGGGTTGGATCCTAATTAATGGGCAGTCAGTACAGAAGATTGTCTTGGACAAGGGGATAGTCAATTTAAACTCACTTCAGGGTGGAAGGTATGTAGGCTTCCTACAGGTATGGTGAAGGTATGGTGGCAAGAAGAACTCAGGAGGTATTTTGCATGGAGCCCAATAAAACAGTTTAAAAAACAACCAGTTTAGACCGCTTTATTATACTACAATTGTTGTTCTGCATTGAATATAGTCTATTGAAAAACTACGTTGCAATGCTTTCTGCATGGAACAATTCAGAGCCCTGCCCCCCGCTGTAGTTTTGCCAATTACGCTTTGTTCTCTAATGCTTTTACTAATCTGCATAACCAAAGGAGTTTCTCTGCATTACTAATAGAGCATTTGAGACAGGCAGGAAAGAAATGAATCGGTGAAAAGCCTCTTTCAGAAACAATGCTTAAAAGAAGCTTAAAGCAGTGGTCCCCAACCCGTGGGCTGTGGCACGGCACCGGGCCGCAAAGGCCTTGGCGCCGGGCTGCGGCTCTCCCCCCCCCACAGCTTGCGGCCTGGGAAGCTTCTTACTGTGGGAGGGGGGGAAAAGGGAATCAGGGCCGCGCCCGTGCATTGCGCATGCACGGCCAAAATCGCACATGCGCGAAAGTGCCGTGCATGCACGAAAGTGCCGTGCGTGCGCGATTTCGGCCGCGCTTGCGCAATGCGCAGGCATGGCCGCACATGCGCGGCTTGCACAGGCGGGCAGTTGCCCTGCCGGTCCCCAGCCTCAAAAAGGTTGGGGACCACTGGCTTAAAGCACCAATGAGGCAGTTCACCATGCAGAGTAAAATCAGTTTTGCGGAGTAAATTTACTCTTCTGTGTAGAGATCAGAAAAACCATGATGTATTTAGTGAGTTTTCATCAGCTTATCCATCATGCAGAAGAGGCCCAGGTGTCAGTGTTGGTCAGCCAAGCTGCTAAGCAGTTTCTAGAGAGATACATTTATTGGGTTATAGGGAATACTGCCATTGTGATGTTCTCTTTGCATTGAATTTGGCAATTCATGCCTAATTGTGCTGTTGAAGCTTCTAATAACCAACCAACCAACCAACTTTTACATTTGAATATAAAGGTTACCATGAAGATAACATCTGTACCTCAAAGAGAAAATGTCCCTGCAAAATGCTATTGGGAACTCCTAATGCTTTCAAACTATTAAAAATGTTATTCATTATCTGATCAGTCCTAAGCATGCAAAGGTTACCTGAATCTGAGGGACCTCTGAAATAGTAATAGATACATTTTTCCTCTAAGCATGGGCACAGAATGCTTCCAGATGGCTGGTGGTATCTCACAATGGTAATCTTAAAAGATGGCAACTTTAATAATGAAGTCATAGAAGACTACCTGCTTATCTACTGTGTGAAACAAGATGCTGGACTAGATGGGCCAGTAGTGTGATTTGACAGTAGGGATGGGCACAAACCAACTCATGAACAAAAGTTTGTCATGAATTTTGGCCAGTTCATAGTTTATGAAGGATCACTATGAACTTACACAAATTTTGATGCAGTTTATGACATTTTGTGAAGAGCAGAAAGCAAGGATTTATATAGCTCTAACCCATTTAAACATCTGCTTTTCGCTCTTCATGATAAACAGCTCTTCATGAACAACGAGCTTCCCACTGCTCAGCTGCTAGTTTAAATACCTTCAAGCCATTTAACCCCCTGCTTTCTGCCAGAAGCACTGGCGAGCAGAAAGAAGGGGATTACATGCCTCTGAGCCATTTAAACCCCTTGCTTTCTGCTTCTCACCACTTTCTGCAAAGAGCAGAAAGTTGGGTGTAAACTTTAAATGACACCTGAATCAATAGAAACTGGTTTGGTTTGAGAACTGGTATACCAGTTCATGAACTGAACTGAAAAAATGTGGTTTGTATCTGTTCCTATTCAGCAGGGCTCTTTTAATGTTCTTGACCACACTGCTTCCACTGTCTATAACGTTATATCTGCCCCAAAACTACGGAAGGTCTTTTCTTGCTATCTTGGGGAAATGTAGCTAACAGGAGTTTCCCTGAGTTCATTGTATTTAAAAAAGTTCTGGAGCTATGCTGCAACATTTTAAAAAGAGAAAACAAGGGAATTTTTTCTTGCTTCATGGACATTCAGAACAGTACAGATGGCAGAGAGATTAGTGATATACACATTGGCAACAACCATGCATACCCTTTACTTGATAGTATCAATACCGCCTTCTCCCATCAAATCCAATACATTTGTTAGTAATGGCACTATAATGGCACTATTATGTAGCTGCCTGTGAAGACCACAACCACAACCAACTGTCATCCAAACAGGGGATGGCCACTGGTTTAGACCAACTGATAGGCAAGTTTGAGTCCTGTTGCCTCTTCTTTCAAGTACTACCACACCTTTTATAATTAAAAAAATTTCCGTCTGTCCTTCTTTATGCATCACTGCAGAACATACAACAGTATGTTGTATTCTTATTTCACCAACATGTCAATCTCTGATGAGTACACACATGTGGCTTGATGCCGTGTTCATTCCCTTTTCCCTTTTCCATTATTTTCCCCCAACTTAAACATATAGATAGGAATTGGGGCATCGGAAGCTTTGAATCATGCTCCAGTTTTGCCATACCACACTAATATGGGTACCTGGGCAAAATGGATTGTGGTTGCATGAGAATGTGAAGGAATCAGGAGAGTATGTACACCTAACAAACAAATTTCTGTTGCCCTTTCATATTTATTTTGTGAACACTTGATAACATTTATCATGTCTTACCTTTGGATCTCTGAGAAAAAGAGCTCTCAAGATGAGTGAGTGTACATCTCCAATGGGTGGATAATGCATCAAAAGTCCCAAACATGTCTGATAATTACTTGATATCACTAAAAACAATAGAAAACATTATTGAGCTTTTCTAATCACACAGTGGAGATATTAATCACACATTACGTAATTTGTCTCTAATACAATTATTACTAGATATTTCTTTCTTAGCACCCTTACACCCTTTAGCTAGTTTGAAAAGGGGACTTTATTTCATCTTGATCTGTACATTTCATCCAATATGTATCCTGAAATGGTCTGAGAACAGCTTAACTCTGATTTGTATTTCTTACTTCCTGTCACTTGTGTTAGTTTTTATAATTCTATTTTCTAGAAAATGCATTCCCAGAAATGATAAAAATTTAATAATTTTCAGACTTAAAGTTCATTACATTTTAGGGTGATATATTTTTTTCCTTAACCCGCAGTCTCGTGTATGACTGTCCTTTTGAGGTGGGACAAAGTCATCCTCATTGTGAATGAAATCAAATGTATCTTTTCAGGTAGGCCTATGTAAACTATTCATTTCTTTAGCACCATCTAAATTCTGGCAATCCATTTGCTAGAACTGTCAAACCAGTGTCGATTAATTATTCTTATATTGTTCATTGTACAGACACTGCCTACACTGATAGTAACTGTAAGTACATTTTAGAAAACATCTTTAACTGTCTATGGTTTCAGAACTTCAATTTTAGAAATAAAATATTTTACATTAATTAAAAGCCTTCTTGAAATATGAATTTTGGAACACACAAAAAATCATTCTGATTAAATGTTGATTTTGTGAATTTAGGAAGATTGTAGTGGGTGGGCAGAAGGGATTATGTCTGAGTTTGGCTTTTGTAGCCCTTTCTTGCAGGCCCAGGGAAATGCTGATCACCACTTTGGGGTCAGAAGGCAAATTTTCTCCAGACCAGACTGACCAGTTATTCTGTTTTTTTAAGGGGGGGAGGGGGCAACATCTGGACTTGGAATTGGGGTCACTGTAGGTGGGCAGGTAGTTCTGAATTTCCTGAATTCTGCAGGGGGTTGGACTAGATGACCCTGGAGGTCCCTTTCAATTCTATGATTCTATGAAATGAAATCACAAATATATTGATTGTTTTATACCCTCAGAGACTTAAGAGAATGACCCCCCCCCCCTCTTTACATGAATCAACTGCTTCTCCTTTGGTACTGCCCCATTTCTCCCTGAAAAGGTTTATGAGAAAAAGATGCAGGACTGGGCAAAATGAATAATTATAATCTGTGTAGGGAGCCACTTTATCATCTTTATTTCCATTGCTGATCGGACAGCTTGTAATTTTATACATCTGCTTTCATTTGTAAAGCACTCACTTATCCTACTCATTTTTTATCTGCTCTGCCTGTTTCTTTTTCTTTCCTTTTGTTTTTCTTGCGCACGTTCAGATACCTGCTCCCCCCCTTCTCCTTGAAGTTAGCATAATGAACACAATACAATGGGCTCAGTCAAGAGTTCTTTCACTGAATATAATAGATGGACCGCACATTATGTAGAACCAATCAAATCAAAAGTAACATACTATGAGACAGTTACAATAGAAATACTTTATACTTTCTTGAAGTAAATAAAAGCTGAATGTAGCCGGTACGTGCAAAATAGATTTTGTGAAGTAACATTTTATACATTTTCTCCACACAAATATTCTACTGTTTAGTTCCTACCAGACTTTAAAGTTCCATATTTGTCTCCTCTCTTGGAAATAATTCTGAAGGTTATATGATTATTTTTTTGAAAAAAACCAATCATAACTAGGTTTATTAAGAATCCTAATTCTTGTTTATTTGTTTAATATTTTATTTATTCATTAATGAGTCCTATTCAATGGTGATTGCTTCCTGGAAAGCATTCTTAGGATTGTACTGTAAGTAAGGACACCTGCTTCAATAAAGGAAGGCTAAGTACCAGTATTTTAGTTACAAATGTTATTAATAAAATATGAAATAAAGAAACAATGCAGCTCCTGTGCCACATCATCAGTGATTAATCAATAATCAATTAATTAAAAAGTATATTGTCATCAGCAAATGTGCAGAATTGAAAATGCTTTCCCCATGAACACTATTAGGTTCAAAGGAAATCCTATCAAAAACTTATATTTTAATATTAAAATTTATTCCAAAATATCTTTTCCAGATAAGTAATACTGGCAATAAACTGAAACAAGAATTTTTAAATGGATGGATACAGTGAAGATTGAAACAAACATAGAAAATTACAGAATGCTCATTTTTAAACCGCTCCTGCGGAGCGTTATAAATAAAAGAGTAAGGACAAGGTGGGAGGAGAAAGGGGCAGGCCGAGTCCATGATAAAAACTCAGAGGGGCAATCAGGAGCCATGAAGCGAGTGTCACTCCGGGGCCAAGTGGCGAATGGGGAGCCGTGCACAGCCGGGCTCCCCATTGGCCACTTGGCCTGCCCAGGCTGACTTGCCTGGGGAAAGAGGCTTCACCGGCAGGAAAAAAGCAGGGCCGCCATGTCGAAGATGCGGCGGCCCTGCTCCTTTCCCGCCGGCAAGCTTGCCCGGGGAGCAGGGCGCAAGGTTTTGCCATGCCCTGAAGAGCAGGCCCTGAAGAGCAGGCACACCCTCGGAGACACGGTAGGCCTGCTCTTCTGGCCGCGCTGACGCCGCGACCTCGGGGGGGAGGGGGCTGCGGAAAAACCAGCGGCACGCCAACAACAGCAGGCCTGACATATCGGGGACATTGGCATAGATGTCAGTTGCATTTCAAATGCTTGCAGGGCCACCTCCTCCCTTTGGCCCCTCAGGGAAGCTTTGCTTGAGCCCACAAAACCCATTTAGGATTTCCAGCCCCAGAGAAGTGAAAATGGCCTCAACCAGAGCCAAAGCCTAGTCAGCCCTGGCACTGGTCTGGTAGAACACTCTCCTGGAAGAAACTAGGGCCTTGCAGGATCTAAAAACGGTCATCAGGGCCTGTAAGCCGGAGCTGTTCTGCCAGGCCTATGATTGAGGCCCATAGATCAACAGCAAAACTGGCCTCCTTACACAGAAATAATATAGAAAATAACATCTAGATGCTAGATATTTATACTAGCACAGCACTTCTCCCTACCACCCGGACAGAGAGTGGCTGCTCCTGGGATTTTAATAAATGTTAATAACTTAATATTTTGAATGTTTTAATACTATTATATGTTTAAATTTATTGCATTTAATAATGTTGTGAGATACCCTGAGACTTTGGGGAGGGGAGAAATGTGATAAAATATAGAAAGAAATAAACAAACAAACAAAATTACCCTGTCTGCTCCCAAGAAGAAATAGAAGACCTGGAAGCCAGCCAGATTGTAACCTTCAGGAAAACCTTTCTCAACTTTTTCATCACTTAGAAACACTTGAAGTGTTTCAGAAGTGCTTTGAGAAATCCTAGAAGTGTTGTGATCATAAAGAATATGATTCAGAAGCATGGCTGTGTACATGCACACCTGGGGTCCCTCCTCTTCCCGCCCCTGCCAGGACCATCATTGGGCATTTTTTTCTGAGGGGGGGGGGTTGACATGAACATATATGGTCATATCACCTGATGTTTAACAAATTTTAAAAATATACCAAGAATCAATTAACTTCTACCCATTCAGGAAACCCTTCCATAGCTATCAAGAAACCCCAGGGTTTCACAAAACCCTAGTTGAGAAAGCCTGTTCCAGGACATACCTTGGCATTTAGATTAGATTCTGGGAAATTGTGGCCTTCTCTCTTCACCCAAAAGAGACATACACCTTTGGAATAATAGGTTCTCTGAGAAATGGTTACCAATCTTGTCAATTACTTATTTGCTTCTTGCTTTCACACCCACAGACCTCAATTAGTAAACCCTAACAATTCATCCCATCTTGACACAAGAGGTCATGAAGAAACATTAACAGTGCTACAGTGATCACCGGTATTGTCTACCTCTTGAAAAACCGTAGAGGTTTGTCACAGAACATTGTCCACTCTCGGACAAACCCATGAAATGTCTCCTAGGGTCAATGTTATACACAGGAAGTCTCATCAGTCATTGTTTTAAGGGCTAGCATGTCAACATAGCCAGAGGTTATATTTTTCCTATAAAATAAAGCACCTAGCACCAATGTTTCTGTGTGTATTCTGGAACTCTGCACACTCCAACTTGTGTGTGGACCTTCCTTCCTTTTCAGTCTGAGTGTTCTCTGGGTACTTTTAAACACTGCCTACTTGTGTGTACATTTTCTTCCTTCTCTCCATGAAGCGCTGGCTGTTTTCCTGAATCCACATACTTCCCTCTTCATGTTGTGATGGTTAAGAGTGCAGACTTCTAATCTGGCAAGCCCCACTCATGAGAACCAAAAAGGTTAGGGATAAAATCAATTTCAGAAAAATATAACCTGTTTATTTTTGTTGTTGTTGTTAGGTGTGACGTCGTGTCCGACCCATTGCGACCCCATGGACAATGATCCTCCAGGCTTTCCTGTCCTCTACCATTTCCCGGAGTCCATTTAAGTTTGCACCTACTGCTTCAGTGACTCCATCCAGCCACCTCATTCTCTGTCATCCCCTTCTTCTTTTGCCCTCGATCGCTCCCAGCATTAGGCTCTTCTCCAGGGAGTCCTTCCTTCTCATGAGGTGGCCAAAGTATTTGAGTTTCATCTTCAGGATCTGGCCTTCTAAGGAGCAGTCAGGGCTGATCTCCTCTAGGACTGACCGGTTTGTTCGCCTTGCAGTCCAAGGGACTCGCAAGAGTCTTCTCCAGCACTAGAGTTCAAAAGCTTCAATTCTTTGACACTCGGCCTTCCTTATGGTCCAACTTTCACAGCCATACATTGCAACTGGGAATACCATAGCCTTGATTAAACGCACTTTTGTTGGCAGGGTGATATCTCTGCTTTTTAGGACACCGTCTAGATTTGCCATAGCTTTCCTCCCCGGGAGCAAGCGTCTTTTAATTTCTTTGCTGCAGTCCCCATCTGCAGTGATCTTGGAGCCCAGGAAAATAAAATCTGTCACTATCTCCATTTCTTCCCCATCTATTTGCCAGGAATTGAGAGGGCCAGATGCCATTATCAGAGCTCAAATGTTCAAAAACCATAAAATAATGTCTATTTGGCACACATAAATGCATACACCAATAATGCCAAATAATTTTTTTGACTTTGACCTGTTCCTCCACATGCAGTCAGCTGGGTGACCTTGGGCTAATCACAGTCCTCTCAGAACTCTCTCAGCCCCACTTACCTCATGAGTGTCTTTTATGGGGAGAGGAAAAGAAGGCAATTGTAAACCGCTTTGATACTCCTTTAGGTAGTGAAAAGCGGGGTATAAAAACAACTCTTCTTCTTCTACTGCTGCTTTCCTTGAATAATCTTTTTGTGTATGTGTGTTCATTTGTACTGCTTTTATTATTAAAGCAAACTTTTCAGCTGACTGGTTTATTTAGAGTATTTTAAGGGAATATCTTGGCATACATAGACTGAGATCCCATAGTTACTCAAGTCTCACTAAGCCTCCAATTAAATAGCTAATTTCCCCAATTAAATTGTGGACACCTCCGATTTGGATAACGTTATCACATCAAAGAATAAAAGGCCTCCCTTGCTGTAATCCAAATAGCTATCACTACCTGCCCCACTGAGATGAACTTAATGGGGATATCACCAACTGTTTTGGTTGATTTAACTGTTCAATAATTTTTAATTGTATTAATGTTTTGAATTGTTATAATATCAATAAATCCTGTAAAACACCCTGAGACAGCAGGCCAATAGGGGAGGTCTAGAAATCGGATAAAAATAAAATAAAATAAAATAAAAAAGAAAGAAAGAAAGAATAAAGCATGGTGAGGCATGAGTGAATTCCCTCAGATGGGTTCCAACTTATATTCAATTGGTCTTACCTATCAGGGTTCCATTACTATGGTCTGATCAGGTATTCTGTTTCTGGAACTTCAAAGAATAGAACCTCAGAAGTAAAGAGAGACTCCTCCTTATTGTCTTAAGCATATTGTCTTCTGTGTGCTAAAATAAAGTTTTTTTTAGCAGGCAAGGGGATAATTTTGAAGGGATTTCCATTTTGTTGTTTATCTGTGGCGGAAGAATACAATTGTGCTCTTTTGTCTCTGGGATTGAGTATGTACGGTGGTGGCCATACCAGGCCACCACTGATTCCTAGAGGCAGGACAGCATGCCCCGCTGTGTCCCATGTACACACGGGGGAAGACATTCCCCAGGCACACGGTCTGCCCTGGAGCTGTCCATACGTACACACAACTCTGGGGTGGGTGGGTTCCACTGCACCTTGCAGCAGCAGCAGCAAGGGGGCAGGAGGCCCCCCTGTGGCATGCTGCTATCCCACCATTGTGTGTGCAGAGTACAAATGCCCCATTTGGCTCTGCAGCACTGCAAAGCCAAATGGGGCATTTTGTATCCCTGCAGGGACACCGTAGGTGGGGGAGAAAGAACCAGGCATCTGGCCTGGCCCAACTGGGCCTCTGATGGCCATGGCAGCAAGAATGTTGAAGAATCCTCATTCTCTTGCCATAGGCCATCAGAGGCCTTAACACAGGCAAGGGCTGGGACGGGGTCCGGACAGCATTGGCATTGTGCATAAGCAGGGATTAGCACCACTGTCATACAGGTGTCAGCCCACCCTTCCCTGCCTGTGCATAATTGGTCACAAAAAAACTATAAGGCAGTCCCTTCAATCTAGTCATCAGTGTACCCAAAAAATTAAAAAATGCTTTGAACTAGTTTTTAAAGCATTATTTTCTTGTTTCTATGGCAACACATATATGTGTTTTCTTCTGGGATCTCTCAACCTCAGGCCACAGAAATGTACATCTGTGGGACTTAAAAAAAAAGCCCTTCTGATGGCTATTAGGGAAAAGAAGTATCTCCCTTTCTAAAACAAGTACAAAGCCTCCTTTGGTCTGCTAATCCCATCTCCCATTGATCAGGTTTGATTCAGAAAACAATCTGAGGAGAGAAGGGACTAACATGCAATCCATCCTAATCTGATTTCTTGATCATCCCTAGTTATGTTCAAGGTATTGTGAAAAATGTAATTTTCCACCAAGAAGGTAGGTATAAAGACTGTAGTCATCAAAACTTTAGAAGTCTATACTCCCAGTGATAATGATATTTCCTAGGTGCTTTGGTCTGATCCTGCGTTGAGCAGGGGGTTGGACTAGATGGCCTGCATGGCCCCTTCCAACTCTATGGTTCTATGATTCTCTAGTGGTGATAAACAGATTTAAAATTCCTGTATTTAAGATTTTGTGGAGTACATGCAACAAAGACAAACTGTACGATTATTTCTACTTTATGAAAATGCTCTTTAAAACTGATCAGCGAATCTCCATTCTGGCAACACACATACAACCAAATGAAAAAGGCTGCTCAACTGAGTTTTCTACTCATGAGTTGTCAAATGAGCCGTCTACTCATGAGGACAGTATAATGCTAGTATAACTTACACAAGATTACAACTTCTCTTTTCACAAACCGGAAAAAAAACCTTCACAGGTTGTTATTTTGAAGAACATTAATTAAAAATAGGGATGCATTAATGCATGGTGTAACTGCTCTGGTATTACTCTACACACAGAGGTATGTGACCTGACCCCAAATAAATTCAGGTGAGTATACCAAGGATGAATAATGCCATCTGATACATGAGCAGGAGGAACTATAGCAGCAGATCAGTGTGAAGAATTAGATCAGGTGTAGTCAAACTGCGGCCCTCCAGATGTCCATGGACTACAATTCCCATGGGAATTGTAGTCCATGGACACCTGGAGGGCCGCAGTTTGACTACCCCTGAATTAGATAAACTGTCCAATCCCTAAAAATGGCAGACTGATTTAACAGGTTGACAGGGAAAGCTGGATTTCCCCCTGCAAACCTTTCTCCTGGAACTGTAATGGAAGACCATCATAGGTATCTGTAAAGCAGTAATTTTCTTTGGTGATGTCATTTTCAAACTGTCACTAGTGTACACATTTGCATAATATTTCACAAAGCTGCCAGATCAAAACTGACAATGACAGAGGTTAAGATCAGCAGCCAAAATGACTCAGCAATAGAAAATTAAGATGTTTCAAGTAGTACAATCTGATCTTTACTCTGGTTTTATGTGAAGCCAGGAACTCCCCAAAATTAGCTTTGACAAATAACACAAGCAACTTATCTTTATCTATAACAGAGATATATTTCTCTCTAGAGAGTACAACATATTCTGGAAGACAGTAATTCCAGTATTATTATAAAAATAACTGCTTTATCACCTACTGCATACATAAAATTATTGTTTTTGTTTGCCAGATTTGGCAATTGCAAAATGCCTTTTGATCTTCTATGAAAAATGTACTTTTTTCACAGCCTTTCAAAGCATATTGTATAAGGGTAGCAAATGCAAATAAAAATCTATTTCTCCTAAGAGAACAAAACATGAACTACTGCTTATACTGTAAAAACTAAGCAAGCATTGAAAGAACTGTTCTTTCATCAATACCTGAAAGAAAGCAAAAAAAACAGAAGACTGCCAGATGTTAAGTTTTCCACAGGATGAAAAAAATACTGATAATATTAAACCTTCAGAGATGTTTTTTTCTTGAGTGGTTTTATGGCTGCTGGAAATTCCCTTCCCTCGAGAACAAAAAAGTGTGTAGTTTCTACCTTTGTGAAAGCTGAGGGGTTTTTTTGTTCTTATTGTTGTTGGTATGATAGTGATTTTCTTCACAAGCATAAGATGAAGACAGGAACACCTTTATATACTACTTTGTTCTATTTCTATCTCATCTTTAAGGCTGAAAAAGGAAACCTTCATGAATTCAAATTGGTTGATACTTCTTATGTTCTACCATCAGAATAAAAGAAGTTGATAAATAAAGACAGAGGCGTTCTTGGAAGTATACTAGCAAATACTAAGCAGAAGTGCAGATTTTTTAAAGCTAGTTCTGCATATTTGAAGAACTCGTTTTTCCCTAAGGTCAATTACATCCAGATCATGAGTGGGAAGTTACATTTCTTGAAGGACTAAGAAGTCCTGACTAAAACAAAGCTAATGATGGCAGAAGAAAATCATTTTTAAATGTCAGTGCCAAATTCACTAAATTTATGTCTACCACTTCTAAATCCTAGGAATATAATTTACAAACACTACTCTAGAAATAATGTGTGTGTATTGATAATATAGTATCTCTGGGTGCTGGAATTTCTACATCCTCTACTATGACAAAATGAACCATAGCACCAAACTGGGACCCTGGACTGACCTTGTGTGCACCTGTATCCTAACCAATTATATTTTATCAATTTGTAGTTACACTTGGCTTTACCTACTACTGGGGCTTCCATCCCGCAGTTGAGCAGGTATGTTCTCTGCTGAATGGAACTATTTCAGCAGAATATACTTTTTTTCTTTCTCTTGTAATAAGGCAGCCCATTACTTTCCCTTATGATACAATTAGACATATTAACAGTAGGTAATCTAACTTGTCCTATTTTATTGTCTGCCAACTGTCATGTCCTGATCCACTAAAACTACCTTTAAATAATAAGTGAGTCCTATGAATTATGAAAGTTCAGAATGCACCGAATTACCGTCCTAGTACATTGCCATATGGCGGTGATATTTGTACACAGATGCAAAGACAAAGTACATTTTATTTTCAAATGCAAAGAACTTAAGCACAAAATAGACACTTGAGGGTGGGGAGTAGGGACGGGCGCTTTGGCTGCCAAAGCAGCCGTTCCGGCCTGAAGCAGCCAGTACTGTGGCACGGGGGGGAGGGTCTGTGCCGGTGCCGCCCCTCCCCCCCACGCTACTGGCTGCTTTGGGCTCAAACGGCTGCTTCGGCGGCTGAAGCGCCCAACCCTAGTGGGAAGCATACATGTTTGTGGCCCTGTTCTCAGCTTCTGTTAATTTCAAATAGCTACATATTAAATATGACTATTAACCCTTCCCGCGTTTCTCATTATTTCAGATTTCACCATATGTTCCATTCATGTAATAAAGCTGTGAAAATACTACTGGTGATGATGGAGGAGTTGGGTCCATGGAGAAAACCAAAAGCGACATTCCTATTTGCTGTTGAAACTAGAAATGACGTTGTTCCAGGCCTAAAATATATAAATAACCCTGGGTAACTCCGGTGTGTGTGTGTGTTAGGAAGACAGTGACACTCAAAGCAAAGAAAATCAGGGCTGTTGATGCCAGACCTGCCTCAGCCTTGCACTAGGGAATCCCTCTGATATCTTTAGTTAATCTCTTTGTCAGTGATGAGATGAGTACCCGTGGGAGTATCAACAGCTGAAAAAATATTACAGTATATCTAATATGTATGTTTGCTTTTTCCTACGAGTTGACTTTGAAAAGGGGGGGAGGGGGCTAACATTCCAAAAGGGGAATATCTTGGTCTATAACTATAATTTTAACTGAAATATTATTTCTTCAATCCATTATATAAATGATATCATTCATGCAGGTAAAGATCCCCACCCAGTCATGTAGACACAAAGTGGTGAAGGTGCTTTATAATACCATGTATAAAGCACCTTCACCATGCAACTATGTGATTATAACAACTTTTCATAGTTGCAGTAGCTGTTATGATGCAAAAAGAGGCAAGGATTACAAATTCTAAACAGCATATTACCATAAAGCAATGGATGCACATTTTGCAGTTCTTCCCCAATTAAAGTAGGGCCCCTTCAATACAATAACTGGCTGTCAATGCAAGAAGTTCTGGGAGAGTCCAGGGCCAACTGTGAATTCTTCCTCCTCAGAAATTCCTTTTCACCTGCAAGAGCACTTCTGCAGCTGATGGCTGCTGACAGGCCAGTGCAGAGTTGGAGGTGGTAAGTCTTCTCCTTATTGAGTAACTGAGACCGTTACACCAGAGCCTATACTTTGCAGTTGTTGTAAAGAACAGCCTAATACCAGCAACCAATTAGGAGCACTTTAACATGTTTCTACTCTGTCATCATTAAAAGAAATGCCTCAGTATTTATTCAAGATGCTTTAGAAATCTGATATAGCAACTGGAAAAAGCCAATTTTTAAATCGCCTCATGGATTTTTATCCAAATGAGTTTTTTGCGCCAACCTCAAGAATTTTGGAGCATCAGAAAAACAAACATTTGAGGCAACCGAGTCTATCAAAAAATGAGTGTGAATAATTATATGCATGATTTGGCTCTAAAATGGTATCCACAGGTGTGCTGGAGATGCATGTATCCCGCAATTCAGCCAAAACACACTAACTAGCATTAGATCCACTTACATATAGACTTGTAAAGATGGAATATCACGAGATTTTAAAATATGCTAAGCAAACATTGAAATACACCCTAAATACTGGAAGTACTAATTACTGATAACCATATTCGCTTCATTTAACTGTTTGTACTTTTCAATTTCTGTCTCAACGAATTAGGGCATATTGGTGCTTTCATTTATCTATGAATGACTATAATTTCCCTTTTATATTCCCAAGTATCCTCAACTTGTCATTCACTTAATAAAGACTATTCTTTATGGCATATCTCACCCCAATACTTTATATTACAAGGAAAGGATAAGGATCTATAAAATCGAAGCGTGTCCTAAACATTCCCTTTAAGAGATATGATAAAATTACAATTAATGGGCATATGACAAGCACTTAAAAGTTGTTTTAATGCTCATGTTTGAAAGTTAGGATATAATTAAATAAATATGAAACATAGAAAATAGTTTTTGTAATTGGCCTTCATTTAAACATTTTTAAAATACAAAATATTTGGGTATTCAGTGTATAGCAACTCAATGCACCCTCTCTGACAGAAGGTGGAGCTCTATACTTATCTTGGCCACTTTGCTTTATGAGATTGAATTTATAAAAGAGGCATGGTAGGAATAAGAGTATCCAAAAATCAAAATATAGCTGTATCTTTTAATCTCCTTGTTAATATACAGAAAATAACTTGATGCCAACTAGTTTTCACAAAAACAAATCTTTCGGCGCTCCTGTCAGTGCCCTGGTTGACCTTTGGGATAAGGAAATGAACTACTCTGACTGTGAAAATTTTTTTTCCTGATATCTAGCCTATATCGTTGTAGTTTAAACCCATTACTGCGTGTCCTTTCCTCTGCAGCCAATGGGAACAGCATCCTGCCCTCCTCCAAATGACAACCTTTCAAGTACTTAAAGAGGGATATCATGTCCCCTCTCAACCTCCTTTTCTCCAGGCTTCAACCTATCTTCATAGGGCTTGGTCCCTTGGCCCCAGATCATCCTTGTTGCTCTCCTCTGTACCCTTTCAATTTTATCTACATCCTGGAAGTGAGGCCTCCAGAACTGCACACAGTACTCCAGGTGTGGTCTGACCAGTGCTGTATATAATGGGACTATGACATCTTGGGATTTTGAATGCATCTGCACAGTGGAGACCTGCATAAATATTTAGGGCAGTCAGGATCCTATTGGATTCAGTCCTATAGGCAGAGGTGGACTGCTCTGCTGCCCACCAATAATTCTGTTCAGCAGTTTGTGGACGTGGTCAAACAAGAAATGACAAGACTGAACATCGACATTTTAGGAATCAGTGAACTAAAATGGACAGGAATGGGTGAATTTAATTCAGATGACCATCAGGTATACTACTGTGGACAAGAATCTCGCAGAAGAAATGGAGTAGCCTTCATAATCAATAAGAGAGTAGGAAAAGCAGTCTTGGGATACAATCCCCAAAACGACAGAATGATCTCAGTTCGAATCCAAGGCAAACTATTCAACATCACAGTGATCCAGGTCTATGCCCCAACCACTGCTGCTGAAGAGGATGAAGTTGATCAGTTCTATGAAGCCCTACAACACCTTCTAGAAGCAACGCCAAAAAATGATGTGCTTATCATCATGGGGGATTGGAATGCTAAAGTAGGAAACCAAAAGATAACTGGGATAACAGGCAAGTTTGGCCTTGGAGTACAAAATGAAGCAGGGCACAGGCTGGTAGAATTTTGTCAAGAGAATACAATGGTCATAGCAAACACTCTTTTCCAACAACCCAAGAGACGACTCTACACATGGACATCACCAGACGGTCAACACAGAAATCAGATTGACTATGTGCTCTGCAGCCAAAGATGGAAAAGTTCTATCCAGTCAATAAAAACAAGACCAGGAGCTGATTGTGGTTCAGATCATGAGCTTCTTGTTGCAAAATTTAGGCTTAAATTGAAGAAAGTAGGGAAAAGCACTAGGCCACTCAGGTATGAACTAAATCATATCCCCAACGAATACACAGTAGAGGTGACAAATAGATTTAAGGAATTAGATCTGATAGACAGAGTGCCTGAAGAACTATGGACGGAGGTTCGCGACATTGTACAAGAGGTAGCAACTAAAACCATCCCAAGGAAAAAGAAATGCAAGAAATCAAAATGGCTGTCTGAGGAAGCTTTACAAATAGCTAAGGAGAGAAGGGAAGTGAAAGGCAAGGGAGAAAGAGAAAGATACACCCAACTGAATGCAGAATTCCAGAGAAAAGCTAGAAGAGATAAGAATGCCTTCTTAAACGAACAGTGCAAACAAATAGAAGAAAACAATAGAATGGGGAGGACCAGAGATCTTTTCAAGAAAATTGGAGATATGAAGAGAACGTTTCATGCAAAGTTGGGTATGATAAGGGACCAAAATGGTAGGGACCTCACAGAAGCAGAAGAGATTAAACAAAGGTGGCAAAATTATACAAAACAACTATACAAGAGCGAGCTTAACATCCCTGATGACCACAGTGGGGTAGTTACTGACCTGGAGCCAGACATCCTGGAATGTGAAGTTAAATGGGCCTTAGGAAGTCTGAGCAATAATAAAGCTAGTGGTGGTGACAGCATTCCAGTTGAACTATTCAAAATCTTAAAGGATGATGCAGTAAAAGTGCTACACTCAATATGCCAGCAAATTTGGAAAACTCAACAATGGCCACAGGATTGGAAAAGGTCAGTTTACATTCCAATCCCAAAGAAGGGCAATGCCAAAGAATGTTCAAACTACCGCACCATTGCACTCATTTCTCATGCTAGCAAAGTTATGCTCAAAATCCTACAAGCTAGGCTCCAGCAATATGTGGACCGAGAACTTCCAGAAGTACAGGCAGGATTTCGAAGAGGCAGAGGAACTAGAGATCAAATTGCCAACATACGCTGGATCATGGAAAAAGCTAGGGAGTACCAGAAGTACGTATACTTCTGCTTCATTGACTATGCTAAAGCCTTTGATTGTGTGGAGCACAACAAATTGTGGCAAGTTCTTAAAGAGATGGGAATACCAGAGCATCTTATTTGTCTCTTGAGAAATTTATATGCAGGTCAAGAAGCAACAGTGAGAACTGAACATGGGATCACTGACTGGTTCAAAATTGAGAAAGGAGTTCGGCAAGGCTGTATACTGTCGCCTTGCCTATTTAACTTGTATGCAGAGCACATCATGAGAAATGCGGGATTAGAGGAGTCACAAATTGGGATCAAGATTGCAGGGAGAAATATCAACAACCTCAGATACGCAGATGATACCACTCTAATGGCAGAAAGTGAAGAGGAACTAAAGAGTCTGTTGATGCGGGTGAAGGAGGAGAGTGCAAAAGTTGGCTTGAAACTCAACATCAAGAAAACAAAGATCATGGCATCCGGCCCTCTCAATTCCTGGCAAATAGATGGGGAAGAAATGGAGATAGTGACAGATTTTATTTTCCTGGGCTCCAAGATCACTGCAGATGGGGACTGCAGCAAAGAAATTAAAAGACGCTTGCTCCTGGGGAGGAAAGCTATGGCAAATCTAGACAGCATCCTAAAAAGCAGAGACATCACCCTGCCAACAAAAGTGCGTTTAGTCAAGGCTATGGTATTCCCAGTTGCAATGTATGGCTGTGAAAGTTGGACCATAAGGAAGGCCGAGCGTCAAAGAATTGAGGCTTTTGAACTCTGGTGCTGGAGAAGACTCTTGCGAGTCCCTTGGACTGCAAGGCGAACAAACCGGTCAGTCCTAGAGGAGATCAACCCTGACTGCTCTTTAGAAGGCCAGATCCTGAAGATGAAACTCAAATACTTTGGCCACCTCATGAGAAGGAAGGACTCCCTGGAGAAGAGCCTAACGCTGGGAGCTATCGAGGGCAAAAGAAGAAGGGGACGACAGAGAATGAGGTGGCTGGATGGAGTCACTGAAGCAGTAGGTGCAAACTTAAAAGGACTCCAGGGAATGGTAGAGGACAGGAAGGCCTGGAGGATCATTGTCCATGGGGTCGCGATGGGTCGGACACGACTTCGCACATAACAACAAGTTTGTGGATAAAATCTGTTGCATCTGTTCCTATTTGAACTATACATTAGCAGAGACAGGATCAGATGCTTCTAGGGTGCTGTCATGCCTAGTTGTGTAGTATAGCTCAGTCTGAGAGTGTGGACAGGTTTGAGACTTATTACCTACTTGTATGACCCATGTCCCTCTTGCCTGCTTAAATCTACTCAGGAAGAAGGCTGGCAGACTGGGTCTAGCAGACAGTAAATTCCTCACCGTAAGACAGGGTAGTTGTTTATGGATTAAAGTGAAAAATGGTACATCAACTCCTAAAGAAACCTACTCTGGTTCCAGTAAAACTGAATAACTACTACCAAGTCTCAAATGTATTGTTCTTGAACAAGGTGATTAAATGACTGGTGAATGGGCAGCTTCTGGGATTCCTAAATGAAGTGGATTGTTTGGAGGCATTCTAGGTTGGTTTTAGGCTTTGTTATGGGACTGAAATAGCCTTGGTCACCTTAGTGGATGACTTGCACTGGGAGACAGACAGGGGAAATACAACCCTGTTAATTTTCCTTGAACCTCTTTGTAGCTTTTGATATCATTTACCATGGTATCTTTCTGGACTGCCTTTCAAGGTTGGGACTGATAGGCATGGTTTTGCATTGGTTTTGATCTTATCTCTAGATTTACTCTTAGTTAAATGTATTGGCTACTCTGATAAATGCAAGGTATAGTTCCTTTTCTCCTACCAGGATCCAGATACAATTGTTAAAGTGGCTAAATTCCTACAAGTGGCCATTAAGCTGCGTGAACTTAAGAACTAATTGATTGTATTTTGATTTGTCTTATTTTTATGTCAATAAAGGTTGTTGTTGTTGTTTGTCTTATCTCAAAGATAGGTCTCAGAGTGGCCTATTATGCACGGCAGCCAAAACGGCGATTTCAGGTCACATGGAAAACGCGGAGGGGGAAGACACGAAGCAAACCGCTTACGCACGGAACGGGATGCTATGGAGGCAAAACTCATAGTAACCAATTATGCATGCGGCAACCCTGGCGTCGCTTCTGGATGCGCCCTGGTTGCCCGGAAGCTCCGCTTTCTTCCGCGTTTCGCTAACGCAACTTTTTTGGCGGCATGCATCAAATCTGCGGCCGGTTGCAGTCGGTGTAGTGCGTTATCAGTGATTTTAGGCATTCCACCCTGAATGCGGACCTTCCCCTCCGTGCATAATGGGCCACTGTGATGCTTGGCCCCTGAAGTTCTGGAAAGTTCCATCTTGTTCCTCCATGCTCTTTAATATCTATGTGAAGCTTTTGGGAGAGATCAACTGGAGATTTAAAGTTTTAACATTTACTTCCTTTGAGACTCTGAGTTGGATAGAAAGGTAGCATAGAAATGTTTTCAATAAATAAAAAAATAAAATCAATTAGAAATGTAATGACTATTTTTTAAAAATAAAAATAGTTTATGTACATTTCTTAGCAACAATACTGGATACTCACAGGCATCTCTAATGTATAGCAACATAGCTAAGAAAACGTAGTCAACTAAATCCAGGGTGATACTGTCAGCAAACAAAGCATCCCAGATAACAAGAAGGTCCTGAAGGGGAAATTCTCGTCCAAAGAGAAGTCTTACCCATCGCCTAAAAAGAAATGCAACAAAATTGATCAGAAGGTGCATCATATGGAGCAGAAATTCAGAACACTCTTACTGGAAAATATGAGAAACAATTAGATTTTTTACTAATATACTTAATTCAAGTGAATGCTATATTGTATCTTAACTTGGTTATAGAAGGAAATGTGTTAAGTTCTTTCAAACCTTGAATTTTTGAGTGATATTAAAACAGGCATGCTTTATTGGAAAATGCCAGTTTAAAACTCCTTTTCCTTATATATGAATATAAGAAAATGGCTTCAAGAATAGATGTAAAGTTCCACAAATAGACTTCAAAAACCATGTTACAGCTCAGAAGCATAAATAGGCTTTTTGGGACAATGCTTTCCCTCTACTTTTAAACAACTCCTACATCTGTATTGATAATAATTGGTATGAATGCAAACTAGTGGGTACATTAACTCAAACTAGTAGACAAAGCTTACTCTGATTTAAATAATAATTTTATTATAGATCTTGAAGATAAGTCTTACAACAGAAAATGTGGGGAAATTCAAGCCAAGCTAATCTTGCATGGTTAATTCTGACAACACTCCGTGCAAGGTGTTTTACCCAATTGTGGAATATTATCCTTCAGTGAATAGCCTACAGCAAAGCATTACTGTTCAGTGTCACAAACATTACTTAGACTCTGCAGGGAGCCCATCACTTTAGTAGCAGTTGTTCCCATCCTTACCTACCCACCTTTCACATCTCACAAACAGGACTCAGAGCTCAGCTGTGCTGAAAGTGTGTCAGCTAACTTGGCTCATCACTACTTAGTCTAATTCAGGAGGATGGATAAAACGAATACTCTTTAAGGGAGGGAAACAACGTAACACCGTAAGATTTCTTATTAGTCTTTTATCAGAAATCTCCTTTGCTTCTTTACCACTTGGTAGATGCAAGTTTATGCTCCTCAAACCAAAGTAATTCCTTTCCCCCCTGGTTTTAGATTTTCTCGTGGGAATATTAACTCTTAGTCCCTGGAGGTATTTAGTTTCACAGATGCAGAGAGCGGAAGAACTGGACTGCTTTAGTAACCATAACGCTATCATTAATGATCTGAACCTCTCTGGCTCAATGGGTGTAAGCAATTCAAACAATTGTAAATGGATGCAGACTAACTGCTATCTGTTCTTTTCCAGCAGCATTCTCCTTGTAGCATCCATAAACCGAGGACCCTATTGTCTCTGAACTATGTTACCATATGGCTTGACTTCAGTGAGCTTTGCCTTTACAAAAAAGGGATGCTTTAAGGAATTAAGTTCTATGTTGAAGTGTTTTCTTACTAATTAACACACTTTTATTGCTCTTTCAAATATTTAGAGACAATCTAAGTTTCACTTAATGATACCATTGGACAAGAAGAGCCCCTTTCTTTTCAGATGGCTGTCTATAGTTTAATTATAGCTCTATCCTGTTAATTTCTGCTTCTCATCTGCTACACCTGCAGACTACAATGCTACAATGATATATCTTTTATCATATGTGGTAATACAATAATTCATATTTTACCATACTGACATTGCAATTGAAACCAACCAATAATACAGAAGGGAATTTTTAGAGGAATAATAAACAGTATAAAAGGTGCTACAAACACTTTGCTAAACTGCAAAACCCTGTGTTCTGCATGCCCTGTCTGTGTAATTAAACCACAATCCCCCAAAATCCATAATTACTACCCACAGACATGGGGTTTAATAATGACCCACAACAGAAAGAAGCTAATGCTCTGGAAACTCTGAACTAATGGAGTAACAGATTTTTATCACATTTGAATTTTAAACAACAATAATTTTTATTGAGAAACACCTCTTCCTGAAACCTTGAAGAGCTTTTGCTAATCAGAGGAGAAAGGTTAGCTAGATCAGGAGGGGTAGTCAACCTGTGGTCCTCCAGATGTCCATGGACTACAATTCCCATGAGCCCCTGCCAGCGTTTGGACATCTGGAGGACCACAGGTTGACTACCCCTGAGCTAGATGACTAGTGAGATTGAGAATAATACAACTTCATATCTTTGTATTACTGTATTTACTGGTGTATAGGACGACTGGGTGTATAAGATGACCCCCCCAACATTTCCACTTAAAATATAGAGTTTGTTATATACCCGCCCCGCCCCTGCATCTCCCTGTGACCGGCACTAGTGTGCACGTGCACATGTGCAAGCTCTGCGTAGACAAGGGGCGGGCCGGAGTGCCACTGCTTCCCGTCGAGCAGAACATGCCGAAAAGGCTGGCACCCCTGTCTCACTGCTGATGCTCACTGCAGCCACGCTGATGACCTGCTGCGGCCGTGCTGGATACCGCGCGATACTGGATGATATGTAGAATGAGGTGGGCGGGCATCGGGAGGCCACTATGGGCAGCTATGTCTACCCCAAATGAAGTGCACCCACTTGGAGGTATGTTTTTCAGGGGGGAAAAGTAGTCTTATATGCCAGCAAATACAGTACTTTGTTTTCTGTGTTGGAAGAGGAGAAAATACTGGTCGACTTATAGCACCATAGCTGCACACTAACAACCTTTAGAATGATCACTCACAGTTCTTTCTTCTCATAGAGCTTCTTCTGCTCCCTGGGCAAACTGAAGGCAACAGCTAGAGCAGAACTGGAGGAAGATTTGGGCAAGTCCAACAGGTGACAGCATATCTACATGCCTACTTTGTGACAGTGATATTAGCAAAGAGGTTTTCTTCATCACCACTGCATCTGTGTACAGTTATTCAACTGAGATTTTCCAGGGGGTAAAATAGTCTCATCGTTTGCATCTTTACTTTGAAAATTTGGTAGCTCCAGGTCACTTATTTGTAAGGCATTTTATGGCTGCAATCTCCTCCATTCATAGTGACCAAGATTTACTGGAGCAAAGTCTTATCACAGTTGCTGAGGACACTTTCAGATACTGGGACCCAAGGATATAGACAAGCTGCTTCCGGGAGAGAGACTTAACATTTCAGTTTTCAAGCCTTGCCCATTCTGGCTTTACCCTTGCCCTTTACCCTTAAGGAAAAGGTTCACAGTTTGGGAATCTATTAAATCCACTTCTGCAAAGGAATGCCCAGACAACGCCAGTAGTGTAGTATTTTTCATCAGATTCAACTAGTTCACCAGCTTGTAACATCTATCATTTGGACATCTGTCTTCAGAATCATGTCTAATAGATCCCAAGTAGCAAACCTTTTCATTAACTGGTCTGCCAATAGTATCCATTCTTTGGTCACCTCGAGGTATGATTACTTTAATTTATTCTCTATGGAACTATTTGAAGATGGCTTGGAAATTTCAATTAGTCCAAAATGTAGAATCAAGGCTGCTAACAAGCATAACTGTTGAGCACATTAATCACTTCTGATCCCAATCAAAAGGCCTGATATAAAAGTTCTATATGGCCTGGTATTAGGGTAATTAAGGACCCCCTGCTGTCAGATATACCTGTTTGATTGGTATGGTTATCATCTCAGGTTATGCCTCCTGATTTTCAGAAGTAAGGTGAGTCACAATGAGGGAGGTTTTTTGTATGTAAAAAAAAAATGAAATGAAAAGAAGCCACTTCATGTTTTCTTTACATATATACTTATATATACTGCCCATCCAATGGGCTTGCCAGCATATGGGTATTCCCACTTCAGCTCCAAGCACAGGCTGCTAACTGAGCTGCTTCTCACAAATCCACTGCACATTAAAGCTGTGCTAATTGTAGGGCTCCATCTGCAGAAGGGATCTCTCTACCAAATCTGTTACGTTTTCCAGTGCCTTGCCAAAACTTCTTTTTCTTCCAGGTCTTTAGAAGTTGTTAGTCTTTCAGGTGGTCTATCAGAATTTGTACTGGTTTTAGAATTTTAGATTTATATTAACTTGTTGTGCAATCAGTTTTTAAATCTTCTGGCATTTAGGATCTGACAAGCTAGGAATCTGCAAGGACTTGCTGTGGTTACTTCATTTCCCCATGTATTCCCTTCCCACAATATTTTTTCTTTCTTTCTCTTCTGTTTACTCTCCAATGGGGACATTTACATAATTATATTCCCTTCCATTTTATCTTCAAAGCTGCTTTTTCATTAGCCTGAGATAGACAGTGATTGGCTCATAGTCATCCAACAATCTTCCATGGCAGACTGGAGTCTTCCAAATCCTAGCCTAACACTGGCTTTTAGCTTTTCCTCCCACTGGCATCCTCTCCCTGGGAAATTTGGTCAGATTACAAAAGCTGTACAGCAGGGGTAGTCAACCTGTGGTCCTCCAGATGTCCATGGACTACAATTCCCATGAGCCCCTGCTAGCAAATGCTGGCAGAGACTCTTGGGAATTGTAGTCCATGGACATCTGGAGGCCCACAAGTTGACTACCTCTGTTGTAGAGTAGCAAGTTGCTCAGGCGAGTTGTGTGGTGGCGACCATCGTGCACAGCCAAATCATGCATGGAAGCTGCTGCTGGGCCCAGGTGAGTGATGTGGTATCAAGTTGTAGTTACAACTGCACCTGGGTGAATTGTCCTAATTGCATGGTAGCAAGTTGCTTGGTAGTTGCTGCTAGGACTGGTTCTGAATTGACTCCCTTCAGGACAGGAAGGAAGGGGTGACTAAGAACCAAAATAGCCCTAAAAATGGCCCTGACAGTCTTTTACTGTCAGAAACCACAGTTTGAAGGTGGGTAATATTGTTGTGGTTGTCTAGCAATTTCCATAATTGACACTCGCTTGGTATTCAGTTTTAACTATTATTTGAGGTTTCTAACCCCTTATGTTTTTGGGGTTTAAAAAAAGATTTCAGGTATTTTTTAAAACTTTTGTTTAGGTTTGTTGAAAGATATGTCATTGCTCCAATCTCTGTATCATGAGCTGTATCCACATTTGGGGCTATTTTGAAAATTATATATTTATTTTTTCAGTTTTAAGAAGGTAAGGCTGAAGACTTGTTCTCTGGGTTTATGATACTGGTAGAGAAGTTGACTTGAAAGGTCATGGTGATCCATGCTCTGATGGCACACAAATTAGAGTACTGTAATGATTTTTTGTGGGGCTGCATTTGAAAACGGTTCAGAAACTTCTGCTGGTACAAAATGCAGCAGCCAGGCTACTGTCAATGACAGTAACATGGCTGAAAATAATGAAGCTAGCATACAGAGGATATAACATATAACTATTATATAAATATAAATATTACATAAAAACGTACCTTGCATTTTTTCAGAGCCTGATGAACTGAGAAATATAGCAATAATGGAGATGTCATTTGTAGAAAATATAAGATGGATTGACAGATTTTAACCAGGCATCTTAATTTTTGTTGCCAAAAAGATTAATTTGATCATCTGCCTGTTCCTGGATAAACCTGCTCAATTACTGTGGTCATCAGTTGAAGCTTTTCTATATATGCCACCGTTAACTGAAAGAAAGTGGGTGGCATCATAATACAGCCATTTATCTATGGTATTTTGAGTTTGGAACATCCTCCCTACAGATATTCAGTACCAATAAAGATTAATTTATTTATCCAGAGTATTTGTTGTTGTTGTTATAGTTATTATTTTGGTAAGATATTTATTGTTATAATTATTATTTTAATAAGATATTGTTTTATGCTGAGGGTAATTCATTGTTCATATTAATTTAATTGCCTGTAAACTGCCTCAAGGTACTTTGGTAGAGAGAACAGGATAGAATTAAAATAAACAATTCAATATTATAGATACAGAAAATATGTATCAATCTGGGTTACTAACAATGTTTGATAATCTCAACATACATATCTTGTTCCTTTCCCATTCTTTAAGAATTCTGTGAAATTTAAAACTTGCATATTCATCAGTTGAGATTATAAAAATATACTATTTTAGTTACTATGTATTGTTTGACACACTATATAGACCATTACTTGTTAAACTATTATCCTGAATAGGAATTTTATAGCAGGAGAAAGTATGGTAGACAGGGATGTGTTTTGTTTTTATGGTACATCTCTTCAACTTCCTTCCCTTGTAGGTATGAATTTTTCTCCTTTTTTATTTCCCTGTCTGTCTGAGCAGACTTATTGATTTATTTTCTTCTAAGAAAAATGGCTGTCCCACTCTTGTCACTGTATGAAAATTTTCTGCTGGCTCAGCCTAGGAATCTGAGAAGCTGGGATTGCCCTTCAATTTAAACCACTGGGATGGCACTTGAAGCTTTCTGAAATTCAGAAATAACAAAATATTTTATTCAACAGAGAGGGGAAAAGGTCAGGTGAAATCAAGGTGTAAATCTTGACGTAACTCAGTAACAAACTCTGAGGTTAATTGGTACATGCACTGACTTCAGTTCATGTTTTAAGCAATTAAGAGTTTCTTAAGCTATTCATAATAACTTAGAATCTTTAAGATGTACACTTTCTTTGAGTGTTCACTGTCTCTTTTGGTTTCCAGAAAGTTGGAATACTCTATCATGTGCCCAAACTCCTTCACTGAACACACCAGTACTCTTCTTGAGCTTTAGTGCCCCTTCTGGTTTCAAAAGGCAGTTTCTAACCACAGCAGACCAGGGATCTCTCTTCTGTGCTATCTCCCTGTTCTAAATGAATTGGGAAATTCTTCTCTCTCTAGATTTATCCCCTTTTCTTGGCCAGGATGGGAGCCTTCACCTAACTACCCACTCTTCCTTGCTATCCTTCCCAGGATTCCATATGTGTTAAACTGTTCTCAGTCAGGGCTGAACTCAGATTGAATTTCTCCTCAGCATTCAACTCTCAAGTCTTTTTCTCCTCAGTTGATGCTAATCATTAGATCTCTTGGAACAGTCTGTTACTCAAGGCTGTCCCTTCCTGTAAAGAGTTAACCATTCACAGTTTTTTAAATCTATTTGTACAGCATGTCCAAGCTTTTAAAAGTGCAGCATGTCACAATTTTACATCATCTCCCCCCTCCCAGCATATATAGATATTAATAGCTTTCCCTGTCCTCCTTTGGGGAGGCAGAGAGTAAAAGTCTTCAGGATTTGGGAAAAGATTGGGAGTACTCCTGGACAAAACCAATGGGGGTCTCTGTGGATGTGCCTTCCTAAAGTAATCATGGCCTGATTTAAGGAAGCAGTGACAGCCCAACCCCTCTTTATCCCAATGCACATAATTGGCTGTCTGTCTGATGGGACTGAACAGGAATTTACTGCTGCCTTCCCCAAACTTGTGTATTCAGTGCAGTGCTCACCACTGGAATGTTGAGAATTCTATTGCAATATTTATTTTATATATGACATTCCTTTTACTGTACTGTATTCTGTTTTTGTAATCCACTTTCTGTATTATCTGTTACACGAGGCAGATAAGGCTGTGGTTATAAAGGCTATTTAAGATAAAGAGGCATGCTGTGTAGTTTTACAAAGTGGTCTCTGCCCCAAACTTTCTACTGACAAATAGCTTTTTATAAGACATTAGAGAAACAGGACATATTCTTTTAAATAAGGAGGTTAAGTAATGAGGCTTAGAACTTAAGTTATATCATCATATCATATATGAGGCTTAAGTTATATCATTTTAGAAGTTAACACTTGGGTACTCAGGACAGTTAACAGCCAAGCTTTTGTTTCTTAGGTAAAAATTGGCCTACCTAGACAAGGTTTCCATATTGCAAAAGCAAGCTCCTCTTAGCATTAGCCAGTTTCCCTCATTAACTGGTCCCTAAAACTACTTCAGTCTTCTAGTGCATTCACTCTGCCAGTCTGCTTTATCATAAAAGAGAGACTCAGATTAAAACTGGGAAATTCTCCTGAGATAGAATGATCATCCTACCCTTTGTAAGCACAGCCTCTTTCCCCAAGCCTTCACTGATTCACGTTACTTGTACTCAAACAATACCCTGAGACAGGTTCTTGTACTCTGGAGATGAAAACCATATCTGATCTGATCTGACACTGTAATAGCTTTTTCTCTTGCACTCTCCATTCCCATTGGGCTTCCTCAACTATCCATGGGCCATGATTGGTTACTAGCTGTTCTGCACATACACCAAACAGGCATAAAAGCAACTGGTGAGACAAAAAGGGGCATCTGCTCATCCATCAAACATGCCTAGACAAAGTGGGTTTCTTTCCCTTTTTCATTGTTGTTTCCTGTTCCCAATTCTGTAACCCTAGCCCTGCACTGTTTGTTGGAGGTCTTTGCTTTCTGACTGAACTGTTTTTAAAATTCTGTAATGCATCTTAAGTGTCAGTAAGAAAGGTGAATTATAAATGAATACAATAAAACAACTGATTTGACCTGTGAAGTTAGGGTATTACAATTCACTAGTTGGATCACAATTTACAGGTTCAATGTAGGTCCTCACTTCAATCCATGTACTTTGTGTCTTCACTGCAGGTTGTAGTAGCAACAAAAAAATCTTAATGCCATATGCGGCTTAGTGTGTCAAGCCTTTTTCTGATGCCTACCAAAGATATACAGAAATTAAGAAGAGTTGGTTCTTATATGCCCCTTTTCCCTAACTGAAGGTGTCTCAAAGCAGTTTACAATGGCCTTTCCTTCTTCTCCCCATAACAGACGCCCTGTGAAATAGGTGAGGCTGCGAGAGTCCTGATATTACTGCTCAGTAAGAGTACCCACCCCCTTCAAGGATCGCTGCCTTGTTGTGGCAAGGGGGCTTGCGTAGTTCAGTGAAGCTATGAGCTATACCGTGCAGGGCCACCCAAGACGGACAGGTCATAGCTGAGAGCTCTGACAGAAGGTGATCCACTGGAGAAGGAAATGGCAAACCACTCCAGTATCTTTGCCATGAAAACTCTATGGACAGTTCCAATAGGCATAACGATATGACGCTGGAAGATGAGCCCCTCAGGTCGGAAGGTGTCCAATATGCTACTGGGGATGAGCAGACGGCTAGTACGAGTAGTGCCAGAATGAATGAAGCGACTGGGCCAAAGCCGAAAGGACGCTCAGTTGTGGAAGTAACTGGTGGCGAAAAGACAGTCCGATGCTGTAAAGATTTTTATTCCATAGGAACCTGGAACGTCAGATCCATGAATCAAGGTAAGCTGGACATGGTCAAACAAGAAATGTCAAGACTGAACATCGACATTTTAGGAATCAGTGAACTAAAATGGACAGGAATGGGTGAATTTAATTCAGATGACCATCAGGTATACTACTGTGGGCAAGAATCTCGCAGAAGAAATGGAGTAGCCTTCATAATCAATAAGAGAGTAGGAAAAGCAGTCTTGGGATACAATCCCCAAAATGACAGAATGATCTCAGTTCGAATCCAAGGCAAACCATTCAACATCACAGTGATCCAGGTCTATGCCCCAACCACTGCTGCTGAAGAGGATGAAGTTGATCAGTTCTATGAAGCCCTACAACACCTTCTAGAAGCAACACCAAAAAATGATGTGCTTATCATCATGGGGGATTGGAATGCTAAAGTAGGAAGCCAAAAGATAACCGGGATAACAGGCAAGTTTGGCTTTGGAGTACAAAATGAAGCAGGGCACAGGCTGGTAGAATTTTGTCAAGAGAATACAATGGTCATAGCAAACACTCTTTTCCAACAACCCAAGAGACGACTCTACACATGGACATCACCAGACGGTCAACACAGAAATCAGATTGACTATGTGCTCTGCAGCCAAAGATGGAAAAGTTCTATCCAGTCAATAAAAACAAGACCAGGAGCTGATTGTGGTTCAGATCATGAGCTTCTTGTTGCAAAATTTAGGCTTAAATTGAAGAAAGTAGGGAAAAGCACTAGGCCACTCAGGTATGAACTAAATCATATCCCCGACGAATACACAGTAGAGGTGACAAATAGATTTAAGGAATTAGATCTGATAGACAGAGTGCCTGAAGAACTATGGACTGAGGTTCGTAACATTGTACAAGAGGTAGCAACTAAAACCATCCCAAAGAAAAAGAAATGCAAGAAATCAAAATGGCTGTCTGAGGAAGCTTTACAAACAGCTAAGGAGAGAAGGGAAGTGAAAGGCAAGGGAGAAAGAGAAAGATACACCCAATTGAATGCAGAATTCCAGAGAAAAGCTAGAAGAGATAAGAATGCCTTCTTAAATGAACAGTGCAAACAAATAGAAGAAAACAATAGAATGGGGAGGACCAGAGATCTTTTCAAGAAAATTGGAGATATGAAGAGAACGTTTCATGCAAAGTTGGGTATGATAAGGGACCAAAATGGTAGGGACCTCACAGAAGCAGAAGAGATTAAACAAAGGTGGCAAAATTATACAGAACAACTATACAAGAGCGAGCTTAACATCCCTGATGACCACAGTGGGGTAGTTACTGACCTGGAGCCAGACATCCTGGAATGTGAAGTCAAATGGGCCTTAGGAAGTCTGAGCAACAATAAAGCTAGTGGTGGTGACAGCATTCCAGTTGAACTATTCAAAATCTTAAAAGACGATGCAGTAAAAGTGCTACACTCAATATGCCAGCAAATTTGGAAAACTCAACAATGGCCACAGGATTGGAAAAGGTCAGTTTACATTCCAATCCCAAAGAAGGGCAATGCCAAAGAATGTTCAAACTACCGCACCATTGCACTAATTTCTCATGCTAGCAAAGTTATGCTCAAAATCCTACAAGCTAGGCTCCAGCAATATGTGGACCGAGAACTTCCAGAAGTACAGGCAGGATTTCGAAGAGGCAGAGGAACTAGAGATCAAATTGCCAACATACGCTGGATCATGGAGAAAGCTAGGGAGTACCAGAAGAACGTCTACTTCTGCTTCATTGACTATGCTAAAGCCTTTGATTGTGTGGAGCACAACAAATTGTGGCAAGTTCTTAAAGAGATGGGAATACCAGAGCATCTTATTTGTCTCTTGAGAAATTTATATGCAGGTCAAGAAGCAACAGTGAGAACTGAACATGGAGTCACTGACTGGTTCAAAATTGAGAAAGGAGTTCGGCAAGGCTGTATACTGTCGCCTTGCCTATTTAACTTGTATGCAGAGCACATCATGAGAAATGCGGGATTAGAGGAGTCACAAATTGGGATCAAGATTGCAGGGAGAAATATCAACAACCTCAGATATGCAGATGATACCACTCTAATGGCAGAAAGTGAAGAGGAACTAAAGAGCCTGTTGATGCGGGTGAAGGAGGAGAGTGCAAAAGTTGGCTTGAAACTCAACATCAAGAAAACAAAGATCATGGCATCCGGCCCTCTCAATTCATGGCAAATAGATGGGGAAGAAATGGAGATAGTGACAGATTTTATTTTCCTGGGCTCCAAGATCACTGCAGATGGGGACTGCAGCAAAGAAATTAAAAGACGCTTGCTCCTGGGGAGGAAAGCTATGGCAAATCTAGACAGCATCCTAAAAAGCAGAGACATCACCCTGCCAACAAAAGTGCGTTTAGTCAAGGCTATGGTATTCCCAGTTGCAATGTATGGCTGCAAAAGTTGGACCATAAGGAAGGCCGAGCGTCAAAGAATTGAGGCTTTTGAACTCTGGTGCTGGAGAAGACTCTTGCGAGTCCCCTGGACTGCAAGGCGAACAAACCGGTCAGTCCTAGAGGAGATCAACCCTGACTGCTCTTTAGAAGGCCAGATCCTGAAGATGAAACTCAAATACTTTGGCCACCTCATGAGAAGGAAGGACTCCCTGGAGAAGAGCCTAATGCTGGGAGCGATCGAGGGCAAAAGAAGAAGGGGACGACAGAGAATGAGGTGGCTGGATGGAGTCACTGAAGCAGTAGGTGCAAACTTAAATGGACTCCGGGGAATGGTGGAGGACAGGAAGGCCTGGAGGATCATTGTCCATGGGGTCGCGATGGGTCGGACACGACTTCGCACATAACAACAACAACAAAGAGTACCCTATCAATGCTGTGGCAAGTCCAAGGTCACCTAGTTGGCTGCACGTGGAGGAGTGGAGAATCAAACCTGGCTCGCCAGATTAGAAATCGGTGCTCATAACCACTACACCAAGCTGGCTGGATTTTCTACAGCAGCTGTCCCCAACCCGCAGTCCGGGGACTGGTACAGGTCCATGGATCAGTCGGTACCAGGCCGCAGCTCCTCCTCCTCCTCGGCTGCTGCCTCGGGGGCTGCCCTGCCACTCTGCCGCTCACCTTTGGTGCTCTCCGGCGGCCACCATGGCTGGGGCTCCCCCTTGGCATGGCACTGTGCAGCTGCTGCTGGCAGCACCCCCCAGTGGGTGGCAGGAAGTCAGGGGCACCAGTAGGAAAGCAAGCAGAGCAGGGGCTCAGGCAGCGACATCCCTCGGCAAAAGACTAGCCCCCCCCCCGGGCCTCAGTAAAATTGTCAAGCGTTGACCAGTTCCTGGTGTTAAAATGGTTGGGGACCACTGGTCTACAGAACTCTTATCTCAGGTGCTATGTTGTTAACTTCCCCACTTCCCCAAAGGAATACCTAAATGCAGACCAGCACAGATTTTTCTTGCCACGTTAAGGACAAAGCTATATAGTATAGCACAGCTCCATTCACTGGTAGCTTCTAATGGGTCATTAAATATGCTTTTTCAGCTACTTTGGACAGCTTTCTGCCTTATGCAACCTCTCCATCATTGCCATGAACATCAGCTTCTTGAGCAGCTCCCATTGCACATCATATGGCCCTTATTCCCCTTGATACCATATAAACTTTAGAGAACTATTAAAAATATCTGCAGCCCTCAACTATGGTGGGGAAAGGGTATGATTTCATGGAATGTAGGAATTGAATGTGAAAGTAGAAGCAGCCACAATATTTGGCAATCAGAAGTGGCTTCCGAACTTCCAGTCACCATGAGTTGCACTGCAATCTTGTATCCGGCATAACGATTTCTCTTTTATCCTTATAGACTATTTATGTCTACATCAGGCCCTACTGTTGTCATGACCATTATATTACCTGCCCTACAAGGATTACATAAAATTTGAATGGATTCAGAAACAGATAATACATACTAAATGCACTGATATACTCCACAGTCCCATTTCCTTTATAAAAGCATCTTGCTGAACCATTTTGTTTTACAGGCCTATTATATTTTTATAAAATGGCCTTCCTGGACAATTTTGTTTTATACAGTTTGAGGAATGACAAAAACATGAGAACTTTCCTGATCTTGTCAGACAGACCATTCTACAAGGTAGGAGCCACAAGAGAGAATGCTTTTGTATGGGTAGCTGTTAATTTTGCCCATTTTAAGAACATTTCTATGCTGCCTCTTTAAGAATCTTGTTCCAGACAACTTACCATTAAAAACCCTAATATAAAAAAGCCACTAAAAGTAGCATGGGAGATAGCACTGCACTCCTTAGAACCCCACAGAACAAGTTCTACACTGCAAACAACAGGTTTTTCATGACAACTCTTTGAGACTGATCCATAAGGAACAATTTAAACCAATTCAACTATGGGCAGCCCCTCAAAAAAGGCAGTTTGTCACATTCTGTACTTGTTGCAAAACCATTTTCAAAGGCAGTCCCACAAAATACACAGCATCAACAGTGACTGAAGGTAGATTCTTGTCCTTCAGGAAGGGCTACAGCAGGTCAGTGAAATGGGGGAGACAAACAGAACTCTTGGACATTGTCTGGTGTACAGAAGCAAAGTAATATGTAGAAAAATCCCCAGATTTTGAACCTGGAGGTACTTACTTTCACCACATACTACTTTATTTCCTTCTTTCCTTTGCACAATTCTGAGAAAACTGAGTAAAATGAAACATAAGACTTCTATATTTCTCTGTAAATCTTTCAACTGTAAATTTCACATTCCGTGCTATGTAGGTACATAGTCCCAATATAAATACTAACAGGAAACAATGAAAAAATTCCGCAGGACAAAAAAATCGATATATGTAATTTGTAAGCAGGTATATAGATACTATATACAACTTACTTCTCTAGTGCTACTGAGCCTCTTAATCTTTCTCCAACAATGTTAATTAGCCCTATTATCTATTTGTGTGTGCAAATGCTTCCTCCATTACAAAATTTGACTGGTACCTCCTTTTAAATGATGCCAGCCATCTTTAATAGAAATTTCTTCCTAATCCTCCCCCTTTTCAAGAATGCAGTGCTCTAAAATTTCTGTGATACAGAATGTACAACCAAAATAAAAATAAAACCCAAGGCATTATCATATATTTCTACTACCACTTGCAACATGACCTGCCTTTGATCAACAAGTTTGTATAATGCCAGACAAATAGATATTTCTTCTAGTACCCACAACAGTATAACAAATGACTTAGTCCAGAGAACTCTAATGTATATGCCATACTAGATACTCTTTCCCCATAAGAATATTACTCTCATCCCCATCTGGCTCTGAACTTGGTCTCTGATTGCTCTTTACACATACACACAAGGGTCACCACTCTTTGCTTTCTCTGATTGCTCTCTCTCTCTTCCCATCCTCACTCTATATATCCTGACAGATTTCAGTAGCTGCACATTCCCCATACAAAGAATAGTAAGTGCCCATGACTCCCATGTTGCTCTCACCTCCAGCAATGCCCTCATCCTCTTAACAGAAGTAATTTTGGTCTCAAAGAAAATGACAAACTGGGTGTGTACAGATCCTAAATTGCAAGTTAATAGAAGCAGTAGGAAGAGCCTTTTGTGGCGCAAAGTGGTAAGGCAGCAGACATGCAGTCTGAAAGCTCTGCCCATGAGGCTGGGAGTTCGATCCCAGCAGCCGGCTCAAGGTTGACTCAGCCTTCCATCCTTCCGAGGTCGGTAAAATGAGTACCCAGCTTGCTGGGGGGTAAACGGTAATGACTGGGGAAGGAAATGGCAAACCACCCTGTGGTGAGTCTGCCAAGAAAACACTAGAGGGCGTAACCCGGTTACTATGACCCGGTGCTTGCACAGGGGATAGCTTTACCTTTAGAAGCAGTAAGATGACATATCTCTTCATTTTGCAAATTTACATATTTTGCATAATTCTATTTTAGGAATTAGGCTTGCCAGTAGGGTGGTATAGAAACCAAATAAATAAAAAGTAACTTCAAACCTCACAATTAAAAAAAATAGGTATCTTAAATTCATAGTCTTTGTTAAGCATCTTTAAACAGCCCGTGGCGCCACGGGCGCCACGGACTAAATAATTCGTTAAGCCCCCTTGAGGTGGGCTTTGTCCGTGATGAGGAAAGGTCCGGGTTGGACCCTTCCTCACGACAGACAATTGGAGGGACCAATTGGCAGGCGCGAAGCGCCTGCCGATTGGTCCCTCCGATTCCCAGCCGGAGCAACTGCGAGCCGCGCGCAGCGCGGCTCGCAGTTGCTCCCGGTCTGACGCGGCGAGAGGTGCGAAGCGCCTCTCGCCGCGTCAGGCCGCCGCCCGAGGAACCCCCGGCAGTCGCGCGAAGCATGGCTGCCGGGGGGTCCCTCCCTGGCGGTCTGACGCGGCGAGAGGCGCGAAGCGCCACTCGCCGCGTCAGACCGCTGCCCGAGGGAGCCTGCCTGCCTGCTGCCTAAAAAAGCCTGCCGCCGCCGCCGCCACCGCCGCCGACCAGCCCACCGCCGGTGAGTCCTAGCGCCCGCTGCATTTCCCTGCAGCGGGCTTGCTTACTAGTTTAAAATAATTCCAGAAATTACAAGAAAGCATAAGCTAAACTTCCCAAGTATAGAGATTTTAATAGTGAGTGAATATTCTTCGATGATATACTTTAGCACTACGCTTACTGCAGGCCATGCCACTTCCCCTCTGAACTCTTCTCTGAGAAGAAATTCAGAAGGACACCCTTCTACTTCAACATTATTATCAAACCAGCAACTGTTCAGGGGGCACTTAAGTTACTGTACCCATAGCTGATGAAACATTATTACTCCCACTAACAAGGTTGTGATTTTATGTTTGTGAAGTGTAAAAACTGGCTTGTCAGATAATGCTCCATTAGACAGATATAATCTGTTTTGGATGGAATGTCAGCCTGTGGTTATCCTTAAACATACAGCTTGTATAAAAGCACTTGGGCAGCTGGCACTTAAATACACGTCAATTTAATAAGTTAAGAAAATTCAATAAGTTGGATTTATATTTAGGTTTTTGCTATTTTAAGCTGATTTATGATGCTCAACTTCCCTCTCCTCAATGTACGTGCAAATACTGAAAGTTGAATTTTATCTTAATAATCAACATAAACAGTTGGAAGAAGTAAGCAGAGAAGTAAGCTTTTAGTCCTCCTCCAAGCCCCTTTCCCCTCACAGGACAGCACAAGCTAGACATGCCAACATTCTTTCATTGTCTGCCCTGTAATTCATATTATGATCACAGAAAAAACCTAGAAAGAACTGCCCATAAAGGCCTTGATGGATGATCTCTGGTGTCAGCTGGATCGAGGGGGATGGGGATCCTTGTGATGCTTGATCTGTCAGCTGTGTTTGATGTGGTCAACTATGAGCTGTTAGCCCACCACCGTGCTGGGGCCAGGATGTGGGGGACAGCCCTTCAGTGGCTGTGCTCCTTTCTCTGGAACTGGACACAGAGGGTGACTGTGGGGGAGCAGCTGTCATACCCCTACTAGCTGCCTTGTAGAGTTCCTCAGGGTGCTGTCCTCTCTCACACACTGTTCAACATCTTTTTGTGCCCTCTGGCCCAGCTTGTCCAGTGGTTAGGAGTGCAGACTTCTAATCTGGTGAGCTGGGTTTGATTCTGCGCTCCCCCACATGCAACCAGCTGGGTGACCTTGGCCTTGCAACAGCACTAATAAAGCTGTTCTGACTGAGCAGTGATATCAGGGCTCTCTCAGCCTCACCTCCCTCATAGAACTATATTATCAAAGCAGCAATTCTAATTTCCAATAGTCTTCAACAAACAGCCGATGAACTCCACTCAAATCTGTTTATGACTTTAGTGCTGAGGCCAGTTTGTAATGGTGTGTAGAACATTTGAAAATATATTTTTCTTCAAGTTTTCAAGCCAAGAAGAGCCAGCTTTTCAAAAAAAGGAAAAAAAAGACATAGAAAAGATTTATGTCATCATGATATTTTGTCTTATGTCCACTGTAAGTTCTAAAACTGAATTAAGCTGCCGTTCAAAGGCTATAGACAGCAGTCCATTTCAATCCATTAGTTTGGCTAAATGCCTTCATACATTCACAAAGACAGTCATTATCATCAATCTTCCAGTTATAAGGACCAGTAGACTAATTGTTTATGCACTACCCAGGAAATACTGGTGTTTTCTCATTGCTTGCACAGTTTCAAAAAGAACTCAGTAAACAACTAGTCCAGTTAGAATGCACAAAGCTAATCATTTAGCTGCTCAGCTAAGCAAAAGTGCTATTCTTGCTTTATTTACATTCTTGGTTCAGAGGTGGAGCATCATTTTGGATTTCCTGAAATACCACAGTACAGAACCTTTTTGATATGTTGTCTGTAGGAACTGTAAAAACAGATTTGATGTAAGGATGTTAAATGTCTTTAGTAGGAAATTAAAGGCTGTTAAAACATTTTCTACAGACTACCATTTGAATTCAATTACAATATTAGCAAAACAACTTTATGCCTGTGCAGTTGTTTATACTAATTATTTAAAATAAGGGAAGGGAGGATTGTACTATCAGGAGATTTTATTATATTTTACATAAAAATTCTATTTTGGAAACTTATGCACAAACTTTCAACTTTTCTGAAATATATTGCCGATAAATGGAAGAGATCAGGGTGGCATATTTTCAGGTTCAAGATATTCAGGAAGAAAAAGTATGATATTATTTAGATGTTTTGCCTACATATTCCTACAGACACCCTGCTGGCAATCAAAGGCTCTGATGATAAACAGGTAATTCATTTATTAGCTACCATATTTGCTAGAAAACATGCACTAAATAATGCAGCAGAGAAACTGCAGTTCTTTCCCATTACTGTCTGCTGTGGGTGTGAGAGTATATGTATGTGCTTGAGAGAAAGAGAGAGGCAGGCAATGCCTATGCTGCTTCTAATTATTCCAATTATCATGGCACACTATGAAAACTTGATTAATAACACTGAAGATATTGTTGTGGCAATTAGCCATATGGTTGTGGGACTTTATTCTGTCACGATTCAGCCATTAGCATCTACTTATGTTTGTCAGAACAGTGCATCCGTGACAAGTTGAAGTTCCGCTCACCTTGCTGATTCCCTTGTGAGTAGCACTAGAGAACTGTTTATTCCTGGGAGCCCTTTCCAGAGTAAATTTTTCATGTGGCATCCGGTCTGACTGGGGACAAATGTCAAGTAGCTTATGCGACGACCCATCAAATCAGGCTCTTTTTGTAAAGGTACTTACTAAACTGCTTGTCATACAGACTTAGAAAAAAACACACACAACAATTTGACCGGGAAAACGAGTGTCAAGCGACTTGAACGGGATATTTCGAATGGTTAGTCATTCAAACAATATGTACCTTCCATTATTTAGGCCGTCTGAAATGTTCCATTATGATTTTATACAACTCTCAGGCATGCATTACACTACACGTGAAATGTATACCTACAAGCTCTTGGGACCCTTAGCCATCATCAATGTAGTTCTGACCAACATGATTTGGCAAATGTGTCCTACCTAATTTTTCACTGCAAAGCACAATGATATATATTCTCTCTCTCTCTCTCTCTCTCTCCAAGCACAATTTGGATGCAGGCATATGTTGGAATGACCTCATATGACTTACCCGCTTGTTATACTAGGCTTCAGAAGATCATCAGGGTTGTTTTAGTAGGGCACAGAAACGCAGGTCTGATAAGGTTTGAAGTGTGTGTGTGGAGACATCATCTATGACAAGGACACATTTGGAATTGTGACACAGCAAGGTAGGCACAGCCACAAAATGGTTATCATAAAATGGCTGTAGCAGCTTACTTTCAGTCACAATGTTAAGATCCTTGTACAGCTGCTGAAAAAGCAATATATTTTGAAAAAATTCGTATGGCCAATTAAATGTCTTGCTGGGTAAGATCTCCACCAGACCCCCACGTACTTTCTAGCAGTACTTGATACGTGTAAATGGTTGCCATGACCCTTAAATTTACAAAAATACCTTCATGGCTTTGTTCAGGGTATGAAAGACAGACCATCAGTCTACCACTGAGCATCGATTAATTCTGCTTAGAGTGACTTCACTCTTCCAGAAAGGGAAATGAAGAAAGAAACACTCCTAACAAGTAATCATAGTATTTGTAAGATAACTTCATCTAGAAACAACATACCTCATCTAATATCAAATGTTCAGGTGAATTCATGATATCTTAGTTTCCTGAAGGAGCTGCATTGCCAGATTGATCTTTTCTGATCACTATCATCTTTGATATTCTTTCCTAATCACTATTCTTTTACAAGTCCTGGTTGTCTTTGACATTTTCCATTGTAAGTTTTGCAAATGAATGTCTAAAGTGCTCTGAATATTTGGGAATACTGCCCCACAAAAGAACGATCTACATTCAAATGCTCAATTATCATTTAAACCGTAATTCAGGGATGGAAAACATTTTGGCAAATTGTTTTGTATGTTATAAGACAGGAAGTGTCTTATAATTGGATACTGGAGAAAGATGACAGGAAGAATTCATTTGAAATGTGTTGCCGGTGTAGAATTTTACATAATAGATTACCAAACAAATAAATGGGTTCCAGATCATATCAAACCTGATTTCTCCTTAGAAGCTGATTAAACTGAGGTTTTTTCGACTTTTGATCACTTTATGAGAAGATGAGAGTCACTGGGAAAGACAATAATGCTAGGAAAATTTGAAGGCAGTTGGAAAAGAGAGTGGTGGTCTTTAATCTGGAGAGCAGTTCTCTCAGAACTCTCTCAGCTCCACCTACCTCACTGGCTGTCTGTTGAGTGAAGAGGAAGGGAAAGGTGTTTTTAAGCCACTTTGGAACTCCTTCAGGTAGTGAGAAGCAGGGTATAAAAAACTAGCTATTATTTTTCTTCTTCTTCCACAGCAGTAACCAATGGTGGTTTTCAACTAAGCACCAAAAAGTTCAAGTTTTGTATGATGTTCCCATTGTTCTATTCCTGAGAGGAAAACGAAGTGGTTTTTTAGGCCCCATAACTGTTCAGATGGTTTCGGCTACAAGTTATTAACTAAGAAGAAAGTTTTTATTGATTGTTGTGAAACGCCCTGAGCTGGCAGGGTCAATAGGGGTAGGTAATCAATCAATCAATCAATCAATCAATCCATCAATCAATCAATTGGTATTTTTCTTCCTTGGTCTATTAGATCCCTCAAAATTTGGGGTTTCTGAAAAATTCTGGCTCTGAATACCATACCAGTAATTCCTGACATACCCTCAGAAGAGGGATCCTAAATAAAGGTGGATCCTAAATAAGGATGGCTCAGGGTCTTGTCTTTTGGCTTATGCTCTGAAGTGACAACTTGATTTGCTCGGCGGGCCCCGCGAAAGCCCCCTGTGGGGAGGAGGGGTGGCGGGTCAGGAGGGGCTTCGCATCTCTCGACTGGCTAGAACTCTGGCCTGTCCGGGTGAGGGCCCAATCGGAAGGCATGTGCCTTCCACTTGGGTCCTCACCTGGACCGGCCCCGCCCACTCTCTGCCCACCAGGCCCTTAACCAAATATGATACCGCTCACCGAGCGGTTACAGACGTAGAATGAAACTAATTTGGTTAGCTTCCTTAAATATTCTGGTTCAAATGAAGTTCAGATTCTCTGACATGGATTTATTTTCCTTTGAACAGACTCTTTATAAAAATGTTGCACGTTTCATGAAATTGCTAATCCATAAACATCTTGCTACATATATATCATACCTGTGCGTTCTATTCTGGCTAGGACACTTTGTTGAACTACACACTTGGAATAAAACCAAATGTCAGATTCTGATTTGAATATCCTCATTTTGATTTTTTTCCCCAATGCATCTATTTTTGCACCAGTTTTTTCCTTAATATTGAAATGTTCCCTTTAAAATATATGTATGTTTCAATGTTTTCCTTTCCATCAATGGCACATATACAAATGACATATCACTGGTGCATCCCTCAGTGAATTTTCAGTGAAACTGAGCCAACCAAAGCCAATTACAGTGTGTGTATAAATTGTCATCAAGTCTCACCAACTAATGGAAGTGGTTTTCCATTGCCTTCCTCTGCATAGCAACCCTGGAATTCTTTGATGGTTTCATGTTCAAATACTAACCAGGGCTGACCCTAACAAGATCAGGCTAGCCTAGGCTATTAGGTCAGGGCAAATACAACGACAATATTTGAATTAAAAAAAATAATGAAAATGTCCATATTGCATCATCTCTATTGCAATTTTAGTTATTTTATTTTGTGTTGCAATATGGGTGGAGAGATCTGAATTCATACATGAAACCATGCAGGCCTCATAATGTTTGGTGACAGGACACAAGTAGAGTAACTGGGTATGTGGGGACTGTTCCAGGGGGTAGAAGCCTTGTTCCAGGCTCACAGGAACGGTCCTATGAACTCTCTAGATCTCCTTCAGGTGTCAGATTTCTGTGGTCTTTGAAAAAGGAAATAAAAAATAAATAAAAATAAACTTGTTGAAGCTAGGAAATTGACAAATATTTGAAGAATGAAACTTTATTAGTAAAGTAAAAAGAAGTCTTTTTCTTTTTCTACATATAAACAATGTAGATAATTGTATAATTGTAAAGCAGTAATTAATAGGAAACATAATTCACAAATGTGAATCAATTACGATACTTAACCTACTGCTTTTACCTCAGCCCCTACAGATTTATTTTCCTTAGAGCATTTTATAAAGTTACAAAAGAAAAACAAAAGCAAGAACAAAAAAACAAAAACAAAAAACAAAAAAACAAAGAGGAGGATAATTTTTATGAAGAAAATGAAAATGATCTATTCTACAGAAAAGTAATATGCAGAGGGTTAGCTTTGACAATCCAATATTTGTGCTATTTTCCTTTATTCATGGAGAAAAAGTTTCACTGTTTCAAACAAAACCCCCAAACTTTCTTAGCAAAACAATTTTATTTGGTGCTAAGGGGCTCCATTAAATTTTCATCAAATTACAGTGAGAAACTTCTGAATAGTTTAACTGATTAAAAAATAAAATGCTTTTAAGAAATAGTGATAGTGGTAATACGCACTTTAATGTTATATTTGTCATGATACCATTTTTGTTATATTTTGTTATATTTTGTCATGATACTATTACTATGCCTGAACACACATATTCTACAACCATTCAGTGACAGTAAACAAGGTTAGTTTCTATGGAGAACTGACTGGGCTCAGAAAACATAGGAAGGCTATCCCTGAAATATCTTCTACAAATAGAAAGATTGGGAGGGCAGTATACAATTTTAAATAAATAATAATGATAATATATACCTTTCCAGTAATAGTTCTCTAATATTTATTTATTTATTTTCACTCTAGGAATAAACATATTTGGACCACTTTGAACTCAAACTTTGGGAAAGGTTCAGCAAAAACAATGAAAAATGTATAATCTGATCCACTTAATATTTCTGGTAAGGCCTTGGAGGAGGACTGTGTCTCATGGCTTAAGTGCCACTCAGTGCTTAATACCCACTCAGGGTGGCTTATCCTATCCCTGAGTGCCTCCTCCTCCATCCAGCCTGCCAGTCTGTCCAGCGGCTAGCCAATCACCTTCCGTCCCTGACCCCTGACCATCCCGTCTCTCCTTCCACTTCCCTCTGAGGCTTGGAGGCTGAAGATCCCTGCCGCGTGAGAGCTCTAGAGTGATCTGTCAAGGCTGTGCATTTTGGCATTAATGTGGCAATTGAGGTTCAAAATGGACAAATGCAAAGTAATGAACATGTGAGCCAAAAATCCTAACTTTATAGGGCCCAAACTGGTGATAACTGACCTGGATTGGAGTCATGGTAGATAACTCAATGAAGATGTCGACTCAGTACACAACTGCAATAAAAAAGGGAAATTCTATGCTTGGAATCACTAGGAAGGGAATTGAAAACAAATCAGCCAGTATCATAATAAAGGTAAAGGTATCCCCTGTGCAAGCACCGAGTCATGTCTGACCCTTGGGGTGACGCCCTCCAGCGTTTTCTTGGCAGACTCAATACGGGGTGGTTTGCCAGTGCCTTCCCCAGTCATGACCGTTTACCCCCCAGCAAGTTGGGTACTCAGAAAGATGGAAGGCTGAGTCAACCTTGAGCCGGCTGCTGGGATCGAACTCCCAGCCTCATGGGCAAAGCTTTCAGACGGCTGCCTTACCACTCTGCGCCACAAGAGGCTCTTCTATCATAATATCCCTGTCTAAATCCGTGATGTGGTCTCATGTGGAATAGTGTACAGTTCCAATCACTGTACCTCAATGAAGATTATATTATCAGAAAAGGTGCAGAAAAGCACAACTAAAATAATTAAGGGGATGGAACTCCTTCCCTATAAAGAAGTTATGGCTTATTACTTTGGAGAAACTAAAAGTTTGGGGTGACATGATAGAAATTTACAAAATTGTGCATGGGATATAGAAGGTAGAGAAAAAAGTACTTTTCTCCCTTTCTCACAATACAAAACTCATGAGCACTTAATGAAATGAATGAGGAATAGGCTTAAAATAGATAAAAGGAAATACTTCTTCATCCAAAGAGTAACTAAGATGTGAAATTCACTGCTGCAGGAAGTGGTGGTGGCTACAAACACAGATAGCTTCAAGTGGGGATTAGGTACAGAGGTCCATTAGCAGTTATTAATTACAGGGAATAGATAAAACACTATGTTTGGGGCACTGATGTTTTGTATTCTGGATGCTTGGGAGGGCAAAAGTAGGAAGGTTTCTGAAGTTCTGGTTCCACTGGTGGACTTTCTGATGACACCTGGTTTTGGCCACTGTGACTGTTTCTGCACTGGGAATTAGCCCGTACTGCTTGTCCGGTGGCAGGGCAAATTCCTGGTTATGCATGTTGGCAGTGAGGCAGGGCCATCCCAGGAATGGCCCGATTCAGGCCATCCACATTCCCTTTTTTGCCCTGGGCAGCAAGGCCTTGGTTGGGGCAGGCCCATCTAGCAGGGGAAGAGTTGGGACAAAAAAATGTCCTAAGCAGCATCACAGTACTATGCAGCACTGTGTGCCTAGGGCATTTTTTTTCCTTTTTAAGAAGGTGATATTGTGGTGGACCTCAATACTATGTTCTTATAAAGGGAGGGAAAACCCATGCCCACCCCACAGCATGGCATAACCATGCTGCCCCACCTACCATGTGGGAGCATAGTTCTAGGATGGATGTCATAGTCGGGGGGAAAAGGCTCTCCTGTACAGAGTCAGTAAAAGGCAGGGCAACCTGCCCTGATGAAAATAACAGGCTGCAGCCTGGCATGACGGCGTCAGTGCAGTAAACATCTATGTGAAACAGAGTGTTGCACTAGTTGGGCCACTAGCCTGATCCAACATAGCTTCTCTTATGATCTCTTAAATGTCACTTCATGATCTGCTGATATTACAAGGAAACCAGCAGGACCGTTTATGCACTGGGAACTTCACTGCCCCACTCCCCTGTCAGGAGCACAGATCGGGGATGGATGAGGTGCACCAGGCCATATGCTCCCCCATGTGGGTGCAGGAAGACCTGGGGCAACCTGCCATGACTAAAACTCCAACTTGCAGCCTGGCATGGCACCTCCAGTGCATAAACGGTGCAGAACACAAAGGGCCTTTGGGGAAAAGTGATTTATCTGAGATAGTGATGGTTTTTCTCCAATTCAAAATGAGATAACCATCACAAGATAACCATCACAACTCTCTCACTTCCTACCCTTCTGTAGCCCAAATTTCTTCTACTTTAATTGCAGTTAAAATATTACTGCCAATGTATCTATGACTAAGCAAATAATGCCTTTAACCATGGATTATGGTTAAATGGACATAATTTGGATTATGTTCCAAATATCATGAACTGTTTTGGCCCATTTCCAATTGCTTAACTATGTATGCTCTTTTGGAATTAGTAACAAACTTGTAGCCTGCTTGGCATCTCTTTTGAAGCACTAGAATGCAGAGGCAACCATTGTGAATAACCCTACCACCATTTGTATTACAAAGATGAAGCCTAAAGATGCCTTCAGGCCACAGCTACTAGATTATCACAAGCAAGTAAGCGGACTTCAAGGATCAGATCAATGTAGGGGTAGTCCATAAACACCTAGTTTCTTTAAATGAAACTAAATCCTCTGGGTCAGATGAGGGTGCTAAAAGGGTATTAAAAGAACTTGCAGATGTAATTTCTGAGCCTCTGTTAATTATTTTTGACAATTCTTGGAGAACAGGTGAAGCACCAGAAGATTGGAGACAGGCAAATGTTGTCCCCATCTTCAAGAAGGGGGAAAAGGAGGATACTGACCCATCAGCTTGACATCTATAGCTGGAAAATTTTAGAACAAATCATCAAGCAGTTGGTCCTTGAGCAGCTAGAGTGGATGGCTATAATTACTAAGAGTCAGCATGGCTTTCTCAAGAACAAGTCATGTCAGACAACCTTATCTCTTTTTTTGAGAAAGTTACTACCTTGCTGGATCAGGGGAATGCTATGGATATAGTTTATCTTGATTTCAGTAAGGCATCTGATAAGGTTCCACATGATATTCTTGTTGACAAGTTGGTAAAATGCAGTATGGATCCTATTAGGTGGTTGACTGGTTGACAGATCAATAACTGGTTGACAGATCAAACCCAAAGGGTGCTTGCAAATGGTTTGTCAACTTCTTGGAGAAGAGTTTCAAGTGGAGTGCCTCAGGGATCTGTCCTAGGCACTGTATTGTTCAACATATTCATAAATGATTTGGATAAATGAATAGAGGGGGTGCTTATTAAATTTTACAGATTACTTAACTGAGAGGGGTAGCAAACAGGAGAAGACAGAATAAGGATACAGGATAATCTTGACATGCTGACAAATTGGGCTAAAATGAATTTTAATAGTGAAAAATGTAAAGTTCTGCATTTAGGTAGGAAAAATCAAAAGCATCATTGTAGGATGATGCTAGGGGTCTTAGTAGACCACACATTGTAGTAGTCAGCTGTGTGACTCAGAGGATAAAAAGGCAAATGGGATTTTGAGCTGTATTAAAAGGTGTTCAGATCATGCAAGGTGATGATATCACTTTATTCTGCTCTGGTTAGGCCTCACTTGGAGTACTGTGTTCAGTTTTGGGCACCACAATTGAAGAAGAATGTACACAAACCGGAACATGTCCAGAGGAAGGCTACGAAGACGGTGAAGTAATTGGAGACCAAGTTGTATGAGGAAAGATTGAGGGAGTTTAGTCTGTTTAGCCTAGAGAGAAGATGATGTGATATGATAAAGGTAAAGGTAAAGGTATCCCCTGTGCAAGCACCAAGTCATGTCTGACCCTTGGGGTGATGCCCTCTAGCATTTTCATGGCAGACTCAATATGAGGTGGTTTGCCAGTGCCTTCCCCAGTCATTACCGTTTACCCCCCAGCAAGCTGGGTACTCATTTTACCGACCTCGGAAGGATGGAAGGCTGAGTCAACCTTGAGCCGGCTGCTGGGATCGAACTCCCAGCCTCATGGGCAGAGCTTTCAGACTGCATGTCTGTTGCCTTACCACTCTGCGCCATAAGAGGCTCTTCTGTGATATGATAATCATCTTCAAATACTTGAAGGGCTGTCATGTAGAAGATGGAGCAGAGTTGTTTTCTGTTGCTCCAGAAGTTCAAACCAGAACCAATGGGTTGAAATTAATTCAAAAGAATTTTCAGCTAAACATCTGGAAGACGTTCCTGACAGTTAGAGCGGTTCCTCAGTGGAACAGGCTACCTCAGGAGGTGGTGGGTTCTCCTTTGGTTATTTTTAACCAGAGGCTAGTCATCTGACAGAAATGCTGATATGATAAACTTCGGCAGATTATGAGTGGGTGGGTAGGAAAGGATGTGCCAGTGTTTGTCTCTTGTGGTCCTTCCTTGCATACTCAGGAAATTGCTGGTCACCACTGTGGAATGGTAGGTGAATGTCCTCCAGGCCAGGGTGGACTTTGGAGAGTTTTGGTTGGGAGGGGATCACTTGGGCATGAAACTGGGGTCACTGTGGGTGGGCGGATAGTTGTGAGTTCCTGCATTGTACAAGAGGTTGGACTAGATGACCCTTCCAACTTTATGATTCTGATTCAGAGGCAGAATCTTTATAGCACATTTTGACTGAGACAGACAGAAAGTCCTATTTTTCTGTCAAAGTAAAGAATTCTTAGGAAAGGACTAAGCTTCATGTGCACCTCTCTGGACCTGAATAGTATGGCTCTATCATCTTACATTAAAAGATTCAGTTGTGTGGGTCTGAAGCAATAGAAAAGTTTGAGTCCAGTAGCACCTTTAGAACCAACATTTCATCATATTACATTCATATAAAGGCTATTTTTAAAAAACTGAAAAGAGGAAAACTCCTTTCCTCAGTTTAGCATTGATAAGATCAACGTCTAAAGCACTGGGAGTTGTCTTTTTACTGTGAGAGTTCAAGGATTGCCAGAATCGTAGGCAGTATTTTTTTGGATTTTTTTTTTTGGGGGGGGGGTTGCCTAGGGAAAAAAATGAGAACCACTAGCACAACATGAGTAATCCAACTATCCCTCTCACACAAAAGCTCAAGAGGGGGAAATGCTTGTGCCTTCCTAAACCCATGAAGCTGGTTCTTCCTTATCTTCTCAGAAACTGGCTCTTGAAGAAGAGAACCATTTTCTTCCCTTCTTAGTTAGTTTATGAGTTTCATGTTGACGAGGCTAAAGAGGACAGAAAGAAACAGCAAGCTGAGAAATGTTCCATAATGAAAATAATTACTTTGTCCTTTCCAGAAATTTCTTAATGCCTTCAGCTGCAGAATGCTGATCCCTGGCATTTCCTGGGTTCTCTTGTGAGGTTCATTGTGACTTTATGAGTTAATCACGTCAGGAATAGTCATTTTAGCTCGCATGCCTTTAGGAGTAATTACACATTTAAATGATTAAACAAATCAGGAAAAAATATCTACTGCCTAGCGAAAGCAGTTAGTGCTGAAATCCTTTTTTATATATTAGTATCACAAGTCGTTTGTAAATAACATGTTCATTTTAAAGATGTAAAGAGTTCTGTCATGCCCTATGAAATAAATTATATTTTATTGGTGCCCGGGTGTTTCATAATTTCTATTTATTTGCTGCTAGAGTGGAGAATTAAGATAGAGTAGTTTATTTCACCAAAAGACTGACAAATGGCTCATTAGATACTTATGGAACTGAAGCTAATTGTCTGATTTTTTTTGGTATTAATTGTTACTGGCTGTTTAACTAACTAATGCTGGTCACAATTATCATGCCCCCACCCTACTCTCTGATGCAGGTTAAAATATTTAACATGTGAAAAGAAAAAGGGTAATAGTTTTTGCTAACATAAACCAAAACATTATTATTTGGATTGGAAGAGCATGTGGGAGGAGTAACAGAGGATTAATGTTTCCCATTGGAGACACCAATGACAGTCATATCCAAATTGCAGTCACCTCACATCATATAACAGCTTGAATCACAGATATTCCAAGATTCTCCTTTCCTCCCCCCCACAAATTAAATATAATTTACATTACTTAGAGTTTTTTTATTTCATCGGAGACATAAGGTCAGAATTGATTGAATATGTACTACCTGCATATAATGATTTCCAGTTTTTTAGAATCATGTGCTAATGCTCCACAGTAATGGCCTATGGATGAAGAGACAGATGTACTACCAGTCATTCGCTACACATTTGCATTAACAAATCATCATTTAATTGAAGCCCATCCAACAAGTTTATGCTACTTAAATAAAGTTCCTTCCAATAAAAGATGCCAACATGACACATGACTACAAACGACAAAAATACTTGTAACAAAAAAGATTTATTTTCAGATCGTGGACTGAGGTGTACATTAAAGATTGGTTTTATTAATTCTTATTTTGTCGAGAAATAATCCACCTGAAATCCAACAGTGTTCCAAACTAGCTCCAGTCTGAAATGAGATCATTTACTCTTTGAAATAATTATTTTGTAACACTACAATTTCATGCCTTGAAGATTTTATTTCCCACACAGATATATAATAGAGCATAGATTATAAAAAAGCTAGACATGAATTGTGTGCTAATATTTTTAGGCAAACACTAATAACAAGACTCATATCCCACTGTTATGAACATAGGCTATTTCCCCCATTAAATATATTGTTGTAGACCTCAAACATTGGCAGCAGAATTAGAAATCTAGCTGTCTTTAGTAATTTTGATATTACAGATTTTAAAATATGGTCTAGGGATCTACTCAGATTTTCATATCCCTATGTATGTATGATACAGGAAAACATTAGCTATTTATTTATTACTCTAGAATGTATTTGAATGATATAATACAAATACAAAGACAGATGCAATTTAAGAAACTAACTCATGTAAAGATGTACTTATAAAGTAGAATATTATGTTTCTGGTAAGTTCTGAATTATAAGGTATTGAAAGAAATTCCTGATACTGTCATTGTGCCTTAGAGATCGTTAACTATATCTGAAATGTAAAAGTATTCAGGAAAAGGGGACCAAATGATACATGATCTAATCCCATGATCTAAAGTTCAGCAGTGCTTCATTTGGATATGCCCATTGGACCATGTTATATATGAACATTGCTTAAGTTTTCAATGGCATTTAGGCAGCCAAACTATATACAGAATTCCAGTTGCCATGACCCACATGAAATGCATTAACAACAAAAGTCTGAGAGCTAGTAAAGTTGAAATAGCGTAAATGTAACGCAATTACTGTTTTCTTTTATCATCATAATAAGAACTATTTAATAAATGCAGAATCAAAAATAAAAAAATTCAAACCACAAAAGCAACAAATAAACCCAAAAACAGAATAAAGGAAAGTACTTTTAAAGAAAATCTCTCTTTGTTTAAAACATTCCCCCCCTCCATTTAATTATGCTAGATACCGTAAGTTCAATTTTTACTTGTTGATTCATGGTAAAGTTGTTGTTTTAGCACTCCTATGGAATTATGCTATTCTTTGGAATTTAGCAATACAATACATATTCTCCTTTTGATGCTAAAGAGACAGTATCACAAAGTTTTTTTTAAGAGCACTGTATAAATGTAACGCAATACCAAGATAGTCCATATATAAAAAACAAACCTACTGTGCTTCCTCTGTATTTTCTCCATACTATTTTACATGCTAACTCAAAACAGTAATTACAGATCTTGTAAGTTGACTTTTGTTTTCTAGAACTATGAGTTGTACATAAAGCATGCCTTTTCATCACAACAATTACCATTAATCAAAACACTGAGAGCTAATACCACTCAAGTCCAACCTACCGCTGTGCCTAGCAATACATCAAACTGTCTGTTGTCAAACACTCTATACAAACTTAAACAGCTTATCACTGCAAATGGCAAAAAAAGATGCTTGCTAAGTAATTTTTTCTAGTTACACTGCAATCTCAGTAGTCCTTTCTGTCACCAGATTTAATATAAAGCATTTCATCCCAGACACATACACTCATTACTGCATATTTGTTTTTTGTTCTTTTGGTGATGGAGTAACCAGCATTCATAAATTTGAACAGCGCCAAATGTTCTAGCTTTTACACAAACACTTCTATCCATCTAATCATTTATGGGCATGATGTTGAAAAAGCAACTGAGAAATAATCTGTGCCAGTCCATTGAAAGATGCGGAATAATTTCGTATATATGGACCTGTTGCAGATTGGCCCCTCCTCAACTTTATTACTGAAACAGTATAACTGTATTTCAAGCATGGAGATCCTAGTTAATTTTTTCCTGCTGAACTTCTAAGATCTCATCATAAAGTGGATTGGAATCTATTTCTGAAATTGACACATGTACAAACAGAAATTCAGAAGCTCTTATTTTTAAGAAATAACATCAGCGCTCACAGAAAAATGCTTACACTATATCACCATGACTAATAAGTGAATCCTTTTCAAAATCTGCTTCACATACCTTGTTTCTCCCACTTATCAGACTAGTCTCCTTAAAAAGAAGTGCATCCCCTTCATCTATTTAACACTGGAAAGAATTTAGACTAGATTTAAATCAGTCTTTTTTTCTTTTCTTTTTTTGCAAGCAGCTGTCAACGAGACAACTCAAGTTTTGTATGAAGGAAGTTAAGCTGGGCAGAGCGGAATTTAACAAACAGATCAGGCCTTTATTGCCAGCAAGCTCCATTATGGATTTGTGAGCTTTGTAAGCCCAGCTCCCCCAAGTACAATTAAATTTTTATTTATGTGTTTGTGACTGTTAACTTCATGTTGCCCCTGCTTCTTCCCCCTACGTGCACACCCCAATATGAAATGTTGATCAGTGTTTATAGCTGCAGACTGCACAATATGTGGAATTTATACCTAGGCTTAAAAAGAAGATGGCATGTACAAAATAAAATGAAGCAAAACGTTGCATATGATTATAAGCAGCTTTTGCATATCATCAGGGCAAAATGCAAGAATGACACGGCAGTTAAAAGGGCAACATACACTGCACTGGCAGTTTTTTTTGTTTGCTAGATCATGTTAGTATTGTGAAACCAGAAAAGCTTCTATGTCAGAGAAAGGTGGCAAAAACTAGGTTCTGCTATGCATATGATATTGTATTGAAAGTCTTTTTATTAATGTTAACAAATCAGAAAAAGAGTTTACACCTTCAACAAAGCAATGTGATTGGTTTTTTAAAAGCTTTGCAATAAACCCTGTATCAACCTCCTTTTCATTTATTTATTTATTTATTTGCATTAACTCTTCTTGTGCTAAGTCAGGTAACAATTGTATGCTCAACACTTCTTCTTCTTCTTCTTCTTCTTCTTTTTTTTGAAAACCTTAATCTAAGTAACCGTAGGGGGATCTCTTCTCCCCTTGAAAAACTGCAAATAAAGATGTCAGCTATTGAGTATATTTGTAGCATCTCCAGCAGCTGCTGTTAAATACCAGCTGGTCTAGCTGATTAAAATTACCTCCGAGTTGGTATTATAAAGATGCCTGGGCAGCATTGCTGTATTAATGGATTATTGAGTGAGCGATGAAAACCTTGGCCAGCTGATGCGTTTTATTACAGATAGGCTTTATGATGTGTAATCACTGTAATTTTTACAACTGGAGAAAATAGGAGGCAGAAAAAAGATGACAAAACTCACAGAAACCAGTTTGACTAAATATTTTTGCTATTCTGTTACCTAGCAGTTGGCTCATCATTTCCTGATTAAAAAAAAAACCCTCTATATTTGTGAATTTAGCATACATGAATGAATTCAGTGAATACAAAACTTATCATTCTAAGCCCATATATAAGAGGCAAAAACTAACTTAACTGTGCATGGATTTCTCTCTTCTGTTCCCAGAATCCAAATGGCCACTCTTCAGTCATATAAGTAATACCCTGTATTAGTCATGAGGCTGAATATAAAAATCATTGAAACACACTCCTCACTTATCCAAGTGAGCTATATTTTTCATGTCAATAAATGGCCTCTTATTTCTCTCTAATCATTACCATTCACATAAATGTCCTGTGATGAGTTGCTGTGGTAATCTTACAATGGAAAATTTCTTTCAATCTTTGCAATGTATGAACACAGGGACACATGGGCCAATAAAATGTAGCTTACCCTGGGCACATCATATTAGCAAAGGGCGTGCATTAAAATCAGCTGTACAAATGTCAGTTCAGTATGAATACCCTACGAAGGACACAAATCCTTTACCTAAAGCAATAAAGCAAACTTTTTGAAAGGGGGGTTACATTTTAGGATCAACTATCATCAGTAGTGAAAAATAGGCAATGGCTATTGCCTGCCACATTACTGGCTGTTGAGACTGAACTGAACCTCAGGGAATGAATGGAGGCACAAGGGTGAAGGGTAGATTGCCTCTCTTCTCCTTTCCCACAGCTTTGAAGAGAGTCCCTAAAATCTTTTTGTCCAGATCACAAATATGAATCTTGAACCCATTGATGACAGAGTCACAACTATACGGTTGCCTGGACATTTACCACACCGCTGCCACCATGCCAGGCTGCCATGGGGTGCTTGCAACAGCGCAGTTTGCTACACAGCTTCCTGTGTCTGCACTGGGGACCGTTTTTAGTGGCGCACCCTGTCCACCCCAGATTTCTGCCTCCAGATGAGGTAGCTGGGGTGAAAAGGTTCTGCTGCATTGGGGGAGGGGACAACAGGGGGCATTTTTCTGTTTAGGAATGTGGTAGTAAAACTGCCTTTTGGAACTGTCCGTTGGGTTTTCCATGGGGTCGTGATGGGTCGGACACGACTTCGCACCTAACAACAACAACAAGTAAAACTGCATTCCTAAACAAATTAAAAATGCCCCAGGAAGCTACACAGGACTATGGAGCCAGCAGGGGAATGTGTTGTCCCTTCTGGGATTCCATAGTAGAGGAAGTTCAGGTCCCGTTGCCGCCTGGGGCAAAAAAAAAAAATGCGGATATATCCACGTTTCCTTGTTGACGGGTAAAAGAGGGCCTGAGTTGGGTCATGCCTGGAATGGGCCTGATTCACTGCTGATGTCATTCAGAACCAGGAATTAGCCCCGCCACAAGACAAGTAGTAAGGCGGGGCTAATTCCCAGTGCAGAAATGGTCCTTGTGACTCTTCCTTCAGGTGTCAGACCTAAGCTTTTTACCTAATTTTGTAAATGAGGGTGGTTACAGTTTTTTAATTGGCTTTTACTGTCACTCTAACATATAAACTGTTTCATGGGTATCATTTTAGGTTGCCAAATGGTTTAATACTGATAATTCTTATGTTGTTGTTTGTACAATTTTATTTTATTTCTTTTAAACTCTGCCTGAACCCCAGTGGGAACCTGAAAAGATTTAACTAGTTCTTATCTCCTCCATTTTTCCTTCACAACAACACTGTGAAGTAGGTTTGGCTGAAGAAGAGTGATTTGCCTACCATTTCCTCGTCACTCCATGACTGGCTGTCCTACATCATAGCCTGACAGTCTAACTCAGCCTTTCTCAACTTTTTTACCATTGAGAAACCCCTGAAACATTCTTCAGGCTTTGAGAAACTCCAGAAGTAGAGCAATCATGCAGAATATGGTGGGGAGGCATAGTTGTGTACATGCCCACCCGGGCCCCTCCTTTTTCAACCCCCTCCAGGCCCATCATCAGTCATTTTGGGAGGGAGGGCGGGTCACATAACCATATATGGTCATACCACCTGATAAATGTTTAATTTATTTAAAATACCCATGCATTTGGGAAACCCTTCCAGGGCACTCAAGAAACCCCAGGGCTTTACAAAACCCTGATTGAGAAAGCCTGGTTTAACCATTATGCCACAGTGGTCACAAGGTAGTAAGAGAGTAAACTTTAGGACAGAGATTGCAAAATACTGTATGGTTCAAAAGTTCCATTTAAAAAATGAAACAAAGGGCCTTGATGTTTTGAGAAATGAGATGAAGAATTTGGGATAAATTCTTTGCTTTATGTGTGACAGAAGATTGGTATGTTTAATTATTGCAAAAACACTGGGCCTTAATGAAAAGCCAACACATGATGAAGCTTGCTTATACTTGGGAGGAAAACCACACAAACGATGCCTTTTGCATGCTTTTCCTCACAAGTGGTAAACCACATATTATTGGGCAATTTGAATCTTGTATTTAGACCATCTATGCCTGACACATTGCCAGGAGGACTCATCCATTAGAGATGCCCAAGTAATTGTGTCCTTCTGAATATATAAGATCTGAGTATATAAGAAGAGTGAGAACAGCATAGTACAATGATTTATATCCTCAAATAATCCTCACAGATATTAAATTTTGATTATAACAAAGATAGGTAAGAAAAAGAATATAAACCTGAAATGTCTTACATTACTGAAAAGGTTAATCAATCACATTCTACAACCTTGGAACAGGGTTTTCATGGAAAGGAATCACACCAGCTTAGGACATTCCATTCATCTATCAAAACAGCTGGAAACCCATATCTAAATTCTCAGCTTTACTAACTATGACATGTTGAGGTATAGCTGCTCAAATGTGCTGGCCATTTTTAATGGTATTTCTGGTTCTTGCACAGATTCAGGTGAGAAGCTGTGTTGGTCTGAAACAGCCAAGCCAAACTACTAGCGCCCTACTTGAATCCAGAACACCTAGCCACAGTGATCCATGTGACAGTCACCTCTAGGCTAGACTTCTGCAACTTGCTATTTGCAGGCCTAATGTTGACTGTGATCCGGAAACTGCAACTAGTCCAGAATGCCGTTGCCAGAGTCCTTACAGCAACACCTCGGAGGTCCCACATTCAGCCCATCCTCCAGCAGTTGCGCTGGCCTCCGGTTGAATTCCGGATCAGACTTAAGGTTCTGGTTATTATCTTCAAGGCCATATGCGGTCTGGGCCCAGTGTACCTGAGGGATTGCCTCTCTGCTTACACCCCCCAAAGAGCCTTACACTCTAGCAATTCCAACTTCCTGGTGATCCCTGGCTCCAGGGAAGCTCGCTTGGCCTCAACCAGGGCCAGAGCTTTCTCCATCCTGGACCCCACCTGGTGGAACGAGCTCCTAGAGAAGATCAGGGCTTGGACGGAACTTGAACAGTTCCACAGAGCTTACAAAAGGGAGCTCTTCCACCAGGCATATGGTTGAGGTCAACCTGTACCATCACTTCTCAAGGGCCATCCTCCTGAGCTTTCTCCTATAGCACCCACTGCAGTTCCGCCCAACCCACTGGGCTATCAGTATGAGTTACTTTAATATTTAATTTTTCTATGGTTCCATGTTGCTTGTTGTTTCATTTCATTCATCATTGTTAATCTAAGTTATCTGTACTGTTTCTGTTCTGTTTCATGTGAACCATTCTGAGCTTTCGGGGAGAGCAGTATACAAATATAATAAACAAATAAACAAAAGAATGAACAAACAAGCAAACAAAACAAGGTTTGAGTCCAGTGGCAACGTTAAGACAAGTAAAGTTTTATTCAAGGTGTCTTGACTACAGCTTTGTTTGTCTTAAAAGTGCCACTAAACTCAAATTTTGTTCTGGTACTTGCCAATTTAATTTTTTCCTCAAAGCATCTTCCATCCTCAGCAACCTTCTTTCTAGCAGCCTAGTCTCCCCCCTTCCTTTTGTATTTTACTCTCCAGTGTCCCCAATGCTGCAATCCCTCTAAGTTCCACCCTAAATAAACCTGGTTTCCCTGGCTCTGATTGTTGGCTTCCGTTTATGCCCATCAAGGAAGCCCTACCTATCAGTTATCAGATTTCTGTTCTCTCTGTTTAAAAGGGAAGTGCATGCTGAGCTTGCATACTAGTGAAGTTCATGCTTCCGGAACTTAAAGGGAGCCATTAGAAAGCTGATGGTTCCATTATATACCTAATGTATTTTGACATGATGCCTGTGTTATAGTCATTGTATACTTTATACTATGCTAAACACAGAGATTTGAACCACTATACTCAGATCGGATAAAGAACGTGAATTCCCCACGTGCACCAAATGGGCTGGCAATGTCAAATACCTGTGCTATATTTCTAGGATATTAAATACATGACTTTAAAACACTATTCAGGAGCAATTTACAATTAAAATGTATTGGAAAACTGGGAATACTGCCATTTGTTTTTGTTTCTTCTGATGTGTACAGTCCCCATTGCTCAAACTGTATGGTTGTTACCTAGGAAACTGCCTGGAAGCAATATAATTGGATGAGTTTTCAAAGTGATTGTCAGAAATGTGGGCAGAGTTTCAGGTAGAAGATCCATGGTAGCATCATGGCCTAAGTTCAAATTTGTCCTGTAAAAATTACAGTATTAAAATCTCTTCCTAAGCAGCTCAGATGAAATGTTTTGCAGTCATCCTTGGAAAAAGTCACTAAGTAGGCAGGAGTGTGTTTATTTATGTACTATAGTGGAAGGTTACTAAAAGATCCATTAAGAAAAAGCACTGCATCTTGCAGATGTGCGTAAAATGAAGCATTTGTAATTTAAAGGAAGTGTCATATTAACTGCCTTTTACAAAGCATAAATGGATATACAATTTGTCACTTCACCATTTCATTCACCTTGATACCAAAAATACTCAATTTTATTTTCTTTACATTATTTCATGTGGCTTCCTTTTTCTTACAAAAACAGTCTTTGTAGTACTAGTATTTTCAAATTCAATGGTCTCGCTTGGATTCAAATTCCTTGAAATTCTATAGATCTTCATACAGAAATTATATACAGACTCATCATACTGAAATACAATTGGTTTCAGGAAATGAGAAGTGAATAATCTGTTACAAACGTGCATACAAAAAGGCTGTTTAATGCCAAAAGTATTTAATAGTGACCTCTCCTTATTTGTTTTCATTGAGATACCTCCAGTTTGCTTTTCTATGAGATAACAATTTGCCTGTTCCAAGTCATGCACGCTTAGTTATTCTTTTATATAGAAGTAGCTGTGCTACTTCTTTCTATTTAACATTTTAAAAATAAGCCATGGTTAACTTGTGATTATTTTCCTTGATATAATATACCAGGAAATTTCCAATGTGGATTTTCAGGGAAGACTCCCTACATTTCTATTCTTGTAAAATTTCTACTGTTTTTGCAGTTCTGATTTTTGTATTCCCACTATAATTTTTTGTTATCTAATTACTATTATTAGATGAGATTTATAAAAAATATATTTAAAAAATATAACTCTTACAGTAGCTTAAGACTACAAAGGATCAAAGAAAAATAATCAACTTGGATTTTGAGGCTTCCACATGAATACCAAAAATTACCAAAAGCTACCACTATCTATAAGTGACATATATGAAACAATAAATTGATTCAACAGTTATTATAAATGTCCTTTCTCAAATAATACAAGTTAGCACAACACCCATAAAATTTTGATAAATTAGTAACACAGGCTGTCCACCAAGGATGATTGTTAATGTTATTTGTATTACAGATATTAACAATATTTATGTTTTTCCCCTTCAAATCTAATTAGCAGTTACATAAATGTATAATTTTCCCACTGCAAGTACAAAAAAGGTATTTAATCTGCATAAGACATTCAGATGAGCCTGAACAGGAAAAAGGGCTACATTTCTGGCTTTTCATAACATTATGTAAGAGATTTAGGAATGGGAATATGGAACAATCAAAAGATTTTAGATAACTCTGTATGATAATTCTTTAAATGGCAATTTATCTTGTCATTTACACAGTGGTATTATTGCCACTAAAATGCATTTTAACAGACAGTTTAAGGAAATTTCAAAAGGTAACTAACAGATGGGCACATACACATATTATCAACTACAACTCCAGACATTCATGTTGACTGTATGTATGCACCTTCCTTGTTTTAACTCATGTTTATATATCTGAAAGTCTTTTTTCTTCAAGCGGAAATGGTATAAATAGCTTACATTTCATATTTCTAGAGACAATTATTTTGTCTTGAATGTATGGGATATTCACTCATATTAAGGATTTTTACCACTGGGTACAATAATGATATTTTTTTTCAAATTCTTGACATTCTTTAGATGGCAGTTTCAACTGCTAGCATGAAGTATTTTACCCAGATTTCAAATGTGGTATTGATGAACTGCTTATTTTTATATTATATATTTCCAACATAGATAAGTAAATATTTTCTCACATACCATTAAATTAGCAGCACATGGTAGGCATCAAAACAGAAAGATAATACAGACGGTTAAGTTTTGCGAAGTTTATTTATTGATCTGCGAGAACAATCCCAGTTAAATTACCATAAACTTTAACATCACAACAACTGCTAATCCAGCTAATAGGAATTAAGGGACATAGAAGATACATAATAAGCATCTGGGGGACATGGAATTTATCCCATGAGTGCAGTAAAGGAATCATAATTTAAGAGTGCTGAAGCCCTAGTGCATCATGAAGGTCCTTCCTCACAAGTGACATTAATTGCATAGCCCGCAGATGCTTATTATGCATTCTAGATCACAGCAAAGAAAATTATTCATTTAAAATGTAAAGATTTAATGCTATTTTAAGTATAATGCAACACAGCTGCTTGGTGATGTCACAGGCAAGGCTGAATATCATAGTTCTGGGGCTCCACTCAGAAGCTCACAAAAACACACCTTTAGCAGTACATATACATTTTCACATGTGAAAAATCATCCTAACAATGATTCCAAAGATTGATGCATAGTGAAAAATGACCATTTAACCGCTAACATTCCAATGCTACCTGAAGATTTTTGATGTGGAAACACACCTTATAGCTCTTAGGGAAATGGAAATCATCACGGATACAACGTCCATCTGTCCCACCCCCTCACGCTTGCCATAAGAGGTAGGGAGGCATTGGTGGCAGCGTGGACTACAAGAGCCATGGCGCAAGCTACGGTGGTGGCAGCCGTGGAAGCAGTGGTGGCAGAGGCCACAGAGGAGGAGGCCATGGTGGTGAAGGCCACAGCAATGGGGTGCTGGGGTGAGTAGCCCTTGCTGTGGCCATGCAGCAGCAGATTGAGCAGGGCTCAGTGCCGGCTCTGGCTAGCTGCTGCCGTACTCATTATGTGCAATGTGTTTCCACATAATGAGCAAGAATCCGCTTGTTGCTAATTTTTTTTTTAAATGCAAGAGAGAGGAATAGTTTTGGATGATACCCATGTATGAGATAGAAAGGTATGTGATGTTAAACAAAGCAATGGACATTTGCACATGTCAAAACATTGTTGGTGCAGAATTATAAAAAGCTTGTCACATCACTTGTCCTTTCAAATTCAGGTTCTTGAGGCTTGAGTTCCCCTTAGTTTGAATTAAGTTTTCATGCTCACTTCAGACACATTGATTGTGTTTCTGATTAGGACAAATATGCCAGGAAATGATCCATTTAACTTAGGACATTCTACGTGAAAAGCTTATGCAAGCATATTTTTATAAAAATACTAAAGTTTCTAATAACTTGCTTTAACTACACTAATAATTTACTATGAAGCTGGAAAGCCCAATGATTACAGCTGTTGCAGAATTTACGTATCCTTCAAGCTATAAATATTTTTAATTTGCACTTAATTTTTTTTTGTTTCTGAACTGTTGTGTTTTTCTGCCCTGCATTTTTTCTTACTTTGTTACCACTCTGGAATGTAGTTTACTGAGACTCAAGTTTACATCTTGTATCCTGGAACAACTCTGCAGGGGAGACGAAACACAGTGATCCTGGCCTAAGTGGGTTACACATGGCAGGAAACCTTGCAAAAAGTCTGCCCAAGAAGACATTGATGTTTTTATTTCTGCATGTGCAGCTGGTTTCACCATAGAAAAGCCATCATTGTGTTTTTGATTATGCACAGCATTCCCCCCTTAGAACAGCCACTGCATCTTTTCAGTGCAGTATTTAAAACTAGCTTTAAAATGACCCTTCTTTTACAACAGTCATGAAAATGCCTGTTTTTGCATGCATAAACACTGGCGTATTTTTTATCTCCTCCCCCATACCACCATACACCAATGAGGGAGATGGACAGCCTCTAGCCCAGTGGTTCTCAACCTGGGGGTCGGGCCCCTTTGTGGTTTGAATGACCCTTTCACAGGGGTTGCAGCAGGGCTAGCAGCTTGGCCGGGAGGAGGGCATCATCTACATAACAGCCTTGTGGGGTAGATTGAAATAGAGCGTTCTTCTAACTGGAGCAGCTGAAAAGAGCGAGATCGACATGGTAGGACAAGAGGGAGAACTGAAATGAGAAACCCTGGGGGGGGGAAACAATTTATATACAATCATGAACAATGGATCTTCAAGCTATTGGTCAGTTTCGGTTTAATTTCTGTGAAAGACTCCTTGCATAATTTTGTGGTTGGGGTCACCACAACACAAGGAACTGTATTAAAGAGTCACAGAATTAGGAAGGTTGAGAACCACTGCTGTAGTCCCTCATCCACCAATGGGAGCTTGAGATGCCCCTTGTTCAGTGCAGATCCTCCCACCTATGTCATGACAACATTACATCAGCAGAAATTTTATTAATTCCCTCAGAGGCATTTGCATGTATTTCAATTCACTCTCTATGAGGAACTGCATACCTCTGAGGGGGAAAGGTTGTAGTGTTTTCAAAAGACTGCGTGCCCCAATGGAAATTTCTTGTTCAGATCTCTGTGTCCATGAACTACAATTTCCATAAGGCCCTGCCAGTAGCATTTGCCAGAGAAGGCCCCAGGTCGCTGCTGGGTGGGTAGGCGGGCGATGGCATTCTCCCAGCCACAGGAACAGCCTGGCCGTGTCACAGACACGGCCAGGCTGATCCTGCGACCCTGGCTGGCACCCGCTGTATTAATCTTACAACAGGCTTAAATTCTAGTAAATTTATTAATTTGGAAATGGATAATTTGCTTTTTTTAATTCATAAATTACATTCATCCAATAACTCCCAAGTGAAGTTTGATTACAGTAGTGGCGGTATATAAATCTAAATAAATAAATAAATAAATAAATAAATAAATAAATAAATATCTGTTACCAAAGGGGTGAAACAAGGATGCCTTCTGGTCCCATCATTATTCAATCTATTCTTATTGGACCTTTGTACCTATCTGGCTGAATCTGAGGGACGTGCCCCTAGGATAAACTCCCCTCCTGCTGTACGCGGATTATGCCATCCTTCTTTCAATCTCCAAGATAGGTCTCTCACATTTGCTTTCTGCTTTTTTGTCTGTTTTCAAAATGGTTTCTACCTCAGTTCTGGGAAACCTAAGACCATGACTTTCTCTACGGTCAGGAAAGGCTGTCCATGGAAAGTGGAAGGAAAACCTGTGGAGCAATTCAAAAGTTTTAGATATTTGGGAGTTCTCTTCAGCAGTACTCTAAGGAAGATACAATAATATTCCATTTGAGAACAGATTATGTATTTTTTTCCAATTTAAGTTCCACTCAATATCACACATTTTACTTTATCACACTCTAGGCTTAGACATCAAATCTATTACTGTATATTTTCTTGACTTTTCAGATAAGATTACTCAACATCTACTTGCTGATAAGTCCCTGGAAATAATGGAACCTGTTGCTGAATTTCTGGCTACTGTATTACAAAAGGGAAATCAGCTACCTAAGAAATAATTCTGTTACTGAAATTTATAATTGATGTAAACAAATATCTATAGATAATGCTAACTGGTTACTATTCTAATTTTTTATTTGTTATTGTCACTATGATTTAATTTTTTTACCCTTAGTCTATGTAATTGTCACTAATCGTTTATTTATTTACAGACTCTGTCTTTTCTGTGCCATTAAAGCTTTTGAATTTGAATTTGTTACTTATTAGTTAAGCAAGCAGTTCCTCTGATGTGGGTAGGGCTGAAGGCACATCTAGCAGAGAGATTTTCCTTCATGGGGATGGGGTCACACGAGTCATAAGCTAGCATGAGAAAGGACTGGAACTTCTCCAAAACTCAAGAATTTAGTACTAACTCAAATTACAAAGTAAGGTTGTGACTCAGTTAAACTTCTGGGGATCCTGAGTGGAATTACTGTATGAGATGAAAACTCTTATTTAATAGGAGAGAATTCGAGGATCTTCCCCATATTTCACTTGCAGAAACATGATTTTTGCTGGTATGAAGCCCTCAATCATGCAGGGCTACACTCTTCATACATACTGCTGTTATAACCAAACACCATCACTATGCATTAGTTATCAATTAACATGAAAGTAGCCTCAGTTCCCCACAAATACACCCAAATAATTCACAAAGTTTGGCAGATTTTTACAGCAGGCCTTACATTTGCCAACAGGTGGGACAAAAAAAAATCTTATTTTTCATATAAAATAATCCCATGCATAAATTTACTCCCATTCATTGCAAGCTTCATCCCAAGCTGTTCTGCAGCTTTGAACTGAATATAGGAGCTGTTACACCTAATTGTCTCTGTCTTTTGTTTTGTGTGCTACTACTCTTAAAAAATCTTGCTCTAACAGAAAAATACTGAAGGTTTGAATACTATAGCGCTCTCTCTCTCTCTCTCTCTCACTTTTACTAAAGCAGGCTTCTCATTAAAGTTTCTATCATTCTGACAGATGTGGAAAAGGGATTTTCCTCCCCACAAGATTAATGAAAACCATTGTGTGACTCAACCATTCTAAATGGTAACACAATTTATGATACTGCTTTCACAGAGCAGAGTTTTCCCCCATTACATATGCTCTTTGTTTACACTGACGTGTGATTATTCAAACCCAATAATACATTCGAAAAATGAACTGATGATAATTGGTACAGATCTCTAGTTTTAGTTCTATAAAATAACTGGAATATATTTTTCAGTTTATAAACATTAAAATTATATTAAGTATTTATTCTATAAACATATTTAAATAAAAGTAAGCATATTTCCACAATATGTCTTTTTATTAATTCTCATTTTAATATTATTCACATTATTAAAAGGATGTCACTCCATGGTATTTTTCATTGTGTTTTGTGAGGTTTATTCTAAAATGAATTAAATGTCAAGCTTGCACTATTTCTACTGGGGGAGTAAAAAGAGGAAACATTTTCTTGAAGATGTTAACTTACATAATGTAACTATGATTATGACTTTTCTACATATTCTATAGGAAACAGATTAACTTGAAAGTGATTTCTAGGTATCAGTTATAGACTCTGTGGCATCCATAAAAACTTTAAAAGCTCTGCTAGATCAGACAAGCCTCAGAGGCTGCAGATCCCTGCTGCACGAGAGCTGCCCCTGCCAGTGAGTTCCCTTCCCAGGGATCTCCAGTATGCAGCCTTTCCTGGGGGGGGGAGGCCATCTACGGAGCCCCCCCCCCATCTAACACCTGTTGTATTCCTGAATGCAAAGGGCTTGGCCCCTAATCATTAATAAAATCCACTGACATATCTATTACCCACTGACTGGGTAATTCCCTCTTATGAGGGGTAATTCCCTCTTACCCACTAATTCCCTCTTATGAAATGTTCCCTCTGAAGGAAAATTTGATAGAGGACAGTCCTAAGATCTCAGAAAAAGTCAACAGGGTACAACACAGGAAGGAGCATCTTCTAGCCCAAGGCTGCATCAGATCTCTAGGCATCTTTGCCATATTCCAGATTAAACTCTAGAAGGTCTACAAGACAGTTCTGCTTCAGAAATCTATGCAGTGCTAAGAAGCAACTGTCATTTGAGTACAAGTTTCTATGTTCTCATCTTCTGAAAAAAATGAAGGAGGATAGCCAGTGTAGAACAACCTTTCTAAACTTTTTTACTCTTGAGAAACCCCAGAAACATTTTTCAAGCCTCAAAAAACCCTGGAAGTAGTGTGATTATACAGAATATGTTTGGGAAGCATAGCTGTGTACATGCCCAGCTGGGGCCCCTCCCTTTCCCACCCCCTCAAGGTCCATGATTAGCTATTTTGGGAGAGGGGGGGCAGGGTGTTATCACCATATATGGTCATATCACCAGTTAAGTGTTTAACAATTTTAAAAATTATAATAAAAAAAAACTCCCACCCATTTGGAAAACCATTCCAGGATGGTCACGAAACCCTGGTTGCAAAAGCCTGATTTAGAAGATCAGATCTCAGGGCAAACATGATATACTAAGGGTGGTTGATACACATATCCAAGGCTATGTTGGATCTCACTTTTTCTGTTAAGTTATTTCCAATACAAGATACTCCCCCTTGATAGTAGCTGGCATCAGAGAAATGGAATAGATTTTTGGGAACCATCTTTAAATCAGCACTAGATACTCAACTCAAAGCATCATACAAAACAATTTGGTTTTTATGCCCTGCTTTTCACTGCCTGAAGGAGTCTCAAAGTGTCCTGTATTTTACTACCTGGAGTAGTAAAGTAGCTTACAATCACCTACTGTTCCTCTCTCCACAACAAACATCCTGTGAGGCAGATGGGGTTGAGAAAGCTCTGAGAGAACTGTGACTGGCTAAAGGTCACCCAGTTGGCTGCATATGGAGGAGTAGGAAATCAAACCTGGTTCTCCAGATTAGAGGCTGCCATTCTTAATCACTACACCATACTGGCCTTTACACGTTTTGAAGTTCAGCAGCAAGAACTCCTTTAAGGAAGCCACTCCTTAAAAACAGTTGTGCTTGCTAACGGCTGGAGCTGCAGAAAGAAGAAGAGTTGGTTCTTATATGCCGCTTTTCTCTACCCGAAGAAGTCTCAAAGTGGCTTACATTCGCCTTCCCTTTCCTGTCCCCACAACAGACACCCTGTGAGGGAAGTGAGGCTGAGAGAGCCCTGATATTACTGCTCGGTTGGAACAGCTTTATCAGTGCTGTGGCAAGGCCAAGGTCATCTAGTTGGCTCCATGTGGGGGAGTGCAGAACTGAACCCGGCTCGCCAGATTAGAAATCCATACTCCTAACCACTACACCAAGCTGGCTCACAATGGTGTTATCATCTGCCATGGACCATTTCTGTTGCAAACCTCACTGACAGAATCATAAGGATAAAAGTAATCAGAGACCCCTGATATAGTTCATAGGATAATTTGTCATAGATTCCAACTAATTAATTGCTTCTTTATTTCTTGTACCATCTGTTCCATTGTGAGTATTATGAAGAGAACTCTGTGAATTGAGTTGCAAGCTACAACCTGCAGCACCCATTTTTCATGACTGTGTCAGGAAAAACTTTCCTATTGACAAAATCATAGTTAATCCCATATATGGTATAATCATGTGAAGAAGAACAGCTCCCTGTTTTGCATGTATGAATGAGCACTTGATTTCATGGCTTGCGTAGCAACACAGGATTTCCTTAGAGGTCTTCCATCCAAGAATTAACCAGGCCTTCTGAGATCTAACAAGATCAGAACAGCCTGGTTCATATTGACTGGCTTCCTCTGAGCATTTTTCAGGATCAAATACCATGTCTGGAACTGTAATGTGGTTCTTATTGCAGAATATATTCCCATTAATCAGAATTATCTCCTACAGATAGGTTTCCTATTGATGGTGTTTAGACAGAATTAAAAGAAGGGAATCTATAACACAGGTTTTTTCCAGATTCATCAATTAACACATACAGAAAGATTGGTAGGGTTACAAATTGGTCACAGGCAGCTTTCCCCCCAAACAAAATTGTGTTTGCCTTAAACTTTTCTAACTAACAAGTGTGCTGAATGTTGATCACTAATTGATAGTCATATTTCAAAAATTATTACTGTTAAGAAAAAACAGCTTCATTTGTAGTTTGCCTTCCTTACTGAGATTCAAGACAATTACAAAATATAAAAAATAATTCAGTCAGGCAGAAAAGACCACCAATAAACAATGCAGTATGATTAGAATTACAGAACAGGGATACAATACAATGAAGAACTGTCTAAGGTGACAAAACAGTCTGAGGCATGACATACCATAATGACGAAAAGGGGTTACAAAGGGAGAGCACATAGTAGTAGCAATGGAGATGGTATAAGTCAATAAATAATTGACTTATACTACTCTCTTACACCAATTGTGCACAGGGTGAAAAGGCTGGGCTAGCAACGACAGGTCTGCTTGGCTAATCCCCGATGATGCATGACTTCGCTGCCATCTCTTGGATGGCCCATGGTAAAGGAACGTGGATACTTCCATGTTTCCCATGCCACGGTCACTATCCATAGCCCTGCTGAGCCAGCCCCAATAAGCTTCTCAGCACCACAGAGCTGAACGGAGCTGTTTCCCACCCCCATAATGGTGGGTTGCGGCATGCTGTTCTCCTGCCATTGTATGGAGGGAGCCCCATGCCCTCTGCACCGCCCCCCAGTTGCTGTCATCGCCATGTGGCATGATGGGCTCTTCCAGCCCTGGCATTGTACACACAATGTTGGACCTGTCCAGTTGCGCAAGGGGATTCCTTCCCCATGCATCCTTGGGAAGCGGCGGGGCATACTAGCCCGCTGCGAGGCACCGGCAGTGGCCTGGTGCAGCCGCTGCCATGCATAATTGGTCTTATAGAAGCAACCTCCTGAGCTATTCCATTATATTCAATATTTAATTCCTTTAAAAATGCCTTCTTGAACATTTCTGTTTTGTACATAAATAAATGCACCTAATCCTTTCTGAGATTTGAAAGAATTAAGGTTAGAAATGATATTTGCTTCTGTGGCATATAACATCACTATATAAACAATGAAAGGGATACTGAGCCAATTTAGATGCTTGTAAATGTGTTCAGTTAGAGATTTGTGATGTGGTGGAAATGATAGTTTGTCATTACACCCAAGCTAGCAAATAATGATCTGAGCTTCCGTAAAAAGCATGTTTGTAAACCATGATTTGAAATTGAAATCCACATCACAATTGGAGGGGATTATGCAAACGCATTTGAAACAGCAAACTGTGGTCTGTACTGAACCGGAAGTCAGTAATGGAATCCAGCTATGCAAGGGGAGGAAAGAAGGCAAGGGAAAGACTTAGCACAGGGGTACACGGCTTATTCATGTAGAATCAACTAGGCTTGTGCAATTCGGCTGCTTCGGCCATTCCCTCCGGGTGCAGCCAGCGCCGTGCCGCAGGGAGGGCGGTGCCGGCAGCGGCGTGACAGTGGGCACAAACACGCAGGTGCACACCTGCGTGGTTGCGCCCGCTGTCACGCAGCTGCTGTCACCGCCCTCCCCCCCCCGTGGTGCGGCGCTGCCTGCGCCTGGAGGGAACGGCCACTGAAGCGGCCGAATCGCACAAGCCTAGAATCAACTACAGGGGGAGTTATGTCTGAACCAATCAATTCATTCGAGAAACTTATGTTTTTTCCCTCAGAATATTTAACACAACAAATAAGTACCATATTCGTCCTATATAGCATAGTACATAAAAGAAATGAAAGAAAAATCCTAGTTAATAGCACATATACTTTTTACAGTGACACCACTCTAAAGTTCAAGCATAAATTTATGCAGTATGAAGAACCTGCAATCCATAAATTTTTGGCTTGACTTTTTCCCAGTCCACTGTCTGTGCTGTTCTTGTGCCTTTCAGGCTTATCCCCACTCCAGACACAATAAAGCAGCATGTTCCAAGGGAAGTATTGCCTTATTTGCCTTATTCAAGACAGCCAGTTTGGTGTGGTGGTTAGGAGTGTGGACTTCTAATCTGGCATGCCAGGTTCGATTCTGCGCCCCCCCACAAGCAACCAGCTGGGTGACCTTGGGCTCGCCATGGCACTGATAAAACTGTTCTGACTGGGCAGTGATATCAGGGCTCTCTCAGCCTCACCCACCCCACAGGGTGTCTGTTGTGGGGAGAGGAATGGGAAGGCAACTGTAAGCCGCTTTGAGCCTCCTTCGGGTAGGGAAAAGCAGCATATAAGAACCAACTCTTCTTCATCTTCTTCTTCTTCAATATAGGTCCATGTACATAAAACTCCTTTAAGTACTTCTGCATTGTTGCTTTAAAAAACTCAAGCAAGCACTTACTACTTCTTTTTTTGTTTTCTCCCCAACATCCCCTTCATTAAAATTTTTAAAACATTATCTATAAAATGCAACCATACTTACTTTTGTTGGGGTACATTTATATTCAATTATTGATTTCATCTTTACTACATATTTGGTGTTGTATATTTTTGCCACCTCTATCTACTCAGTATAACTTTTAGCTATAATAATATAATAATATATCATATCAAAGGACATAAGATCTGTTATATATCTCATATGAGAAGGATATTTCTACTCAGTAGAGGATATTTCTACTCAGGATTTATATTCAATATATATTATGTTATATTTAAAATCTATTCTCTTTCTACATTTCAATACATTTATGTACAACTTTTTGAACCTCTTTCTAAATTTGTCTCCTGCTTGTATAATACACCCTTCATTTTTCATCAAATTTCATGATTGACCTATTTCTCAAGTAAGTTGTTAATTTCTTCATTACCACATATTTGGCAAGTTTATTTTCTCATTCTTCGTGAATAATTCTAACCATTGTCACTATGTATTTTAATGTCTCTTCCAGAATTTTTGGTAATTGATTAGCACATTCCTAGCTTCTGTAGGGAATTTAAACTTTAATATGCTCTGGCATTTTCAATGTAATTCATTTCAATTGTTTTTGCTTGTTTGGAAGCCCACCGCATATCCAAAAAAAAATTCCACCTGTGTCTTGGCATTACTAGCATTTCCCTTCTTGATCACAAATTAAATTGAATCTTATAAATGATATGTTATTGATTCGCGCCTATTCCTACTTCTAATGAACCTCCATTCCAACAATACCTGTCAGGTTAAACTTACTGAAAAGGGTCATTTAACTAATCAAATTCCCATCCTGAGAGGAGTTAAACAAGGCTGCGTCCTTGCTCCTCACTTATTCAACCTCTTTTTACATGATCTCCCAAAAACCCTAAGACTCATATGTTACCTTTCATATAATCGGTGTGAAGTAGGTATGGTATACATACATTTTCTTAATCGTTCTGCAAGCATGGTAGCAAAGAGTTTGTAATTTATATTCAGCAGATAAATAGCTTTATATGAATGTGATATCATTGGATCACTGCCTTTTAAAATATATCAACTTTATATATTCTTCTTGCCATGTCAGAGGCGTTGTCTTTCCTTCTTTTATGTCATTCATAATTGTTTGTAATGATATCGTTAGGACTTCAAAATGTTTACAATACATTGGTATTAGCTCACCAATTTGGAGCATTGTCCTTTTATTGCCTGGGACATTTCTTGAATTGTTATTGTTAGATTTTAAATTTTCCTGTATTCTGGTGTGAACTTTGTGGTTGGGATATTTTTAATTGTCTGATCTCTTTTATTGTTTCTTTACTGAGATTTAAAAAAATGTACTTGTTCCAGTATTATCTTGGTTTGTTTTGATTTTTGTTTCTTTTTCATGGCAAGAGAATTTTTTAATACCCAGCTTTTGCCTACCTTGAGGAATCGTAAAGCAGCTTACAATCATATTCATTTCCTCTACCAACAACGGGCACCTGGTGAGGTAGGTGGGGCTGAGAGAATTTTGAGAGAACTGTGACTGAACGAAGGTCATCCAGGAAGCTTCGTGTAAAGTAGTGATGACTCAAACCTGGTTTTCCAGATTAGAGTTTACAGCTCTTAACTACTACACTGGCTATAGTTTCTTGGATTCATTTACTAAATAAATATTAGCTAAGGTAGCTCAGCTGATTGGCTATATTCAGATTTGTATGTCTGAATATCAATATTTGAGTCAAAACTTACATGCTTCCCAGAATCATATGGCTGGCCATTTTTGGAAAAAAGTATACTGGACTTTTGGTCTACTTCAGAAAGATTTTTAATGATTTGATGTTATTAATGAAAGTATTAATTGGCACCATAATGCTGTGGCCTAACCGATATAATCAGTGTTGTGCTGTACTTGATGTGTGACCCTAAAAATTAGGAAATAGATGAATCTCCTTCTCAAGAACCCCTATTCATCTCCCTAGGTGCACAGTGATCTCTGACAATTATATAGGATGTTGCTAGAGTCCCCTGTTTGCATGGTTCCTTTGCTTTTGTATGGTTCCAAAGACACTAATCAGGAAGCAATAATTCTGTCATTTCTGGATAGGCATTTCTGCGGACTCCTTTAAGCCACTTCATATTGTAACAGCTTCCAACAGAATCAGAGCTCAACCCCTATGCCTCTCTTGAGAAAAGTAAGAATCCTGCAGAGAAAAGCCATCTGGAACTGTAGGACATCTTGGGAATCTTGGGTTGAGAGGCAGTATATAAATATATTCTATACAGAAATAGATTTGGCTACTCGCCTTCTTACTGGTGACTGTTGGCATAATTTTCTTGTCACATACATAGTAATGGGAATGCAGCAGCAGGAAGCACACAAATGACAATGAGAAGAATGTGTCTATGGCAGTAGTCTTGTTTAATTTTCATATATATATATATTGTGATAGTTTTGAGTTTTTAAATCAATTCTACTTTAAAGCAAAAAAGCGTTATTCATTCTTTAGTCAAATAATAAAAATACTGTATTGCTTCAGATATTAAAAAATTGTATACAATACCTGACTTAAATTTCATTGTACATATGTTACTTAGATAAGGGTCAGAGAAATTAAAATTTAATCTAGGGCATTAACCATTTTAAGCCTGTATAACTGTACAGTTAAGCCAAATAACCAATCAGTCACCATTTAATAGGATTTAATATTTTCAATGAGAGTTCAAAAATACTAGAAATGTTATTGTCTAAAAATATGACTTTTCATCAAGATAACCTGCTTCTACACATCTTATTCTGAAAACATAAAAGAGCGAAGTGACACAAAACCAAGGTAGTAGTGCTAATATTGTTATAATGGGGACTATCCAGAGCATGTAGAAACCCCTGTAATAGTCTATGGGAGGACAGAGTTTGTTTATTTCATTCTCACAAGCAGAAATGATTATGCATCCTGAAAACTTTTTGAAGATTGCAGTGGGGGGGGGGGAGCAGCCAGGAAAGAGATTCTTTTCTCTCTTCCGGACCTGCTGGTTATTGTCTGCAGATGCCTTTATGGGTGAGTTGGAAAGGAGAGACAAGAGAAAGGATAAGGGACAGTAATCTCTGGGCTGGGTGTGAGATCCAAACAGAAAGAGTTTTTGGAGTAGCATTTGTCTCAAAAATATATCAGCTATTGACAGTCTGGATACTGTTTCTCAAGATGGAAGAGCGTCAATGATCATTTTGCATTGGTCCATCTTTATAGTTTTATTAATCTTCTGATTCTACACATTGTATGATGATTCTACAACATTCTCTTCTATTTCTATTGAATATACAATTATGAAACTTTCCCAGTATGTTCATCATCTTTTAACTTTTCAGAGAAAATGCCCCAATTGATTCACATTTTCCTTATGCTGAAATAAATAGAAGCAGTCTGTATATTGACAATATTAGGAACCCACAAGGATCTCAACCTACTCACTACTGGAAATCATTATTCAAAAAAGATGTCTGAGGCAAAAATAATTACAACATGCTGACATTTTATATCACATACTTTCTTTTCAAATCACAGCATAACTGTGACCTAGGCAATATATCTATTATCATACTACTATGGCGTGTTTTAACTGTTTTATTATATTATTGATAAATTGCCCCACAAAATTAAGATTCAAATGAAGTTTTGTTTATGTTATGGTATAGTGACAGATTTCAATCAACTGTGTGACGACTGGCATATAAAGTCCCAAATAGGAAAGCTTAGTTGAGTATTCCTACCCTATAACCTTTCATGTCTCAAGTTTTTGAAGATACTCTTAGACAGCAACTAGTAGCACATGGAGATGACAGAGCACTCCAGAGATGACAATCAGCCTTCTTATTGATCAATACCATCTCCTCATAGTCACCAAATAACTAGTAAATGCTCTCTAGTTTCCTTTTTGTAGTTCATTTCCAAAGTCTTTCAGGATAGGCGAGACCATGTGAACATATTTCCCTTTTACCAGTCAGTTATCAAAAAACTGACAATGATAATTAGTTTGCTGTCCAACATATATTCTCTAGTCCTAGTTCCCCCAATTGCTATTGTGATGGCAACAAGATGTAACATTCATATAGTGCTTTTTTGCAGTGCTCCAAAGGGAGTAATACAGGGCTGTGATAGCATGAAAGATGGCAGAGGAAGCGCATGAAAGAAGAGAGCTGGATTGATGTAACGGTGTCAGTGACAGATTTATTTCCTTGTCTAGTCACAAGACCAACTGAGCAGATGTCACCCACACATATAGTCATTGTTATGATCAATTGCAGTATCTAGGGGCAAAACAATGGAAAATAAATTCTATAACTAAGTAATGGAAGCATCCATCCAGAGTTCTTTTTTATTAGTGGTGGAAGCTGCCTCTTGCACCAGAGAAAGCCACCTTGCACTGGATGAAGATTCAGATATTAATGGGACAGAACCTTTGGATCCAACTCCTAATATTTTGGGATTTCTCATCACTATATCTTGGGAAGATCATACGTATAGCTTAGCATTATAGTTCTACTGCAAACAACATCTAGTACGTACATGCCTGTACCACTTTCAAAACTTGTTAAAGTACTATTTACTTCTCACTTCTGTGTAACTTCAGGCAAGTCTGGTTTTCATTCTAATGATGTACATGTAGTGACTTCTGAAGCAAAGTTTATGACATTGTCATTTTATCATGTCTTTCCTCTGCCTTACTCTTACTAGTCTCTGTAAAGACAAGTCAGAGCACACTGTTGACAGTATTTGCAATGCTATATTTTACTTTCAAATAACACTATAAAAGTTTGATATTTGTGAGAAAAATACATTATTTTATTCTAAACAAGGAATACATTACTAGCCATTAACCACACATATGGGATGCAATCTATGTTCATTTATATTTGTTAGGGTGCTTTATTTGCAAAATTTTGAATATGAACATTATCTAATAGTTAATGCAGCCATCTGTACTTCTTTGCCGGGGGATAGGCAGTGAGCAAGGTGAATTTGTATGCTTCAAAAGAACACAGCTGGCTGATGTTAAAATTTCTTCTCTGCACACTACCAACAATTATTTGCTAAGAAACAATTGTAGAAAGACAACTCAAAAGAAGCTTCACACACTTAAAACCAATACATTCTTCCCTTTCGATGAGAAGAATCTAATCATTTCCACTTGGCACAGAACCACATATGCAAAAAGTTAAAAACTGTTGTTAAACAGCTATGACTTTTATGGATTCCTAATAAATTTTCAATTCTAGGTCTACTGGAACTCACCATTAAAAAACCACTATAAGAACAGATTTATATAAAGATACAGGAAATTAGGTGCACACATAATTTTGCTGAAGTGAGATTCATGACAGAGACAAGTTCCGAACACATTCAGAAATCTCCATCTGAGAGTTACGCATGTCTCACATAATGGAAGCAGAAGCTACTTGCGTTTCTTCTTGCATAGCTTCTTGGTAACATGTGAAGCAGCTCCCAGAAGCATGCAATAGATTATGAGCTGAAAGGAAGGTAACACAACCAATGTATACATAATGATGGAAAAGTGCCATATTTAAAATCTTACCTATTACTCAACTGCTTTAATTTATGGTACTTAAGAATTAAAATAAGCCAAACACTTACAGTCCATAAATCTGTGGGGCGATCTCTAGCCGGTTCAAATGCATGTAGAGTTCCGTATCATGCTTCTTTAGTAAATGATCTTGAATCTGGTTTACTTTTGCTACAATAGCAATTGATGGACCTAAATCTTGTGGTCTTGCAAATGGGATGGGCGTCATCATTGTGTCTTTCTCCTGGAGAAAATATGGAAATGGAGAAATATGAAAAATGTATAATTAAAAGATTACCAGGAAAACATTCCAGTACTAAAGCCCAATAGGAGTAACAATGTTTACTAATACTGCAATATGTCCAGCAGCCAAGTTTTCTTACAGACATTAAGGAAGTCTCTGCAAACTTAGTTATGATTTCAGAGAACAATGCACCTTGTTTGTAGGTATACTTAGCATACATAAAAAACTCAAATATAGAGAGGAGGTAAATCCTTCACTGTGTAGATATTATAAGGAGCTACAAAATCCAACTTCCCAGTAAAAAGACAGGAATTTCTATCTAGTCAAAGTCCCTGTGGAGAGAAAGGTGAGACAAACAACAATTTATAAATATGCCTCATATTTATCCTCCCTTTTTTTCAAACAACTCAGGGTGTTGTACATGATTCACATTCTCTACCACAATTTTATCCCCACAAAAAACATGTGAGATAGGTTATGCTGAGAGGGGGTGACTGGATCAAGGGCAATAAGTGAAACTCCTGTCTCACTGGCTACTACACTGGTTATCCAGGGAGTAGGAGCTTATAGTCTATTTTTGTTATTACTTAACCACTTTTATCATATCTTTATCAGTAAGTTCTCTGGTGTTTTTGCTATAGATAATCACATGGTCACTGATCTTGTGTTGTAAAGTAGCCAACAAGAATAGTACACTAGAGAATTGAACGTTTTAATGGAAAAGCTTTCCTAATTCTCCCCTAGACTCATTAGCCAGATGCCTAGAAGCAGAGATACGTGGCTCAAGCAGAGCCATCTGAAACACATTCCTTCAAAGATGGAGATCCTACAATTTGGTAGGAAGGGTTCCAGTGAGGAAATGTGTTTGCCCTGCCTGAATGGGGTGCAACTATCAGTGGCACACTCAGCCTGGAACCTGGGCATGACTTTTGACACCTCCCTCACCATGGAGGGACAGATCACAAGAGTAGCATGGGTGGAGTTCCACCTGTGCCAGGTTAAGCTACTAGTGCCCTACCTGGTCCCAGAACACCTAGCCACAGTGATCCATGCAATGATTATCTCTAAAATAGATTTCTACAACTCACTCTACACAGGCCTACCCTTATTCCTGTTCTGGAAAATCCAACTGGTAGAGAAGGCAGCAGCCAGGGTTCTTGCAGTAACACCCTGGAGGACCCACATTCGGCCCACGCTCTAACAGCTGCACTGGCTACCAGATGAATTCTGGATCAGGGTTAAGGTCTTGAACTTTCAAGTCCCTACATGGTCTAGGGCCTGCATACTTGAGGGATCACCTCTATTCTTATACCCCCTAAACTTTAGGGCCTAAAGCATACTACGCTCCTTGAATGCCAACAAGTTGATATTCCATGGCCCCAAGGAGGCACGTCTGGCTCAACAAGAGCCAGGGCCGTCTCTGTTTTGGTCCCTACTTGGTGGAATGAACTCCCAGAAGAGATCAGGGCCCTGTTGGAACTAAAACAGTTCTGCACGGCCTGCAAAATGGAGCTCCTCGACCAACCCTTCAGCTGAGGCCAACAAAGCAACATCACAAACTAGGGCTCTCTCTACTACCAGTTGCACCCAACACAGGGCAACTCTTGACCCATTAATCAAGGTTACACCCACAGTTGAGTAGCTAAGGTTGAATGTTCACAGTTTATAAAGTTGTTGTGTTCATATTGTTAAGTCCTTATTTTGTTGTTATATTTTCTGTATTGTACCAACATCACAGTAAGCTGTGAACTCTTATTGTAACTCTTATTGTAAACCGCTGTAAACCACCCGCAAGGGAGGGTGGTATAGAAATGTAACTAACTAACTAACTAACATAAGCTAATTTTGTCAAATTGTTTTCATTAGAAATGTTAATTTTAGCATATATTCTAATCCAATAAACTATTAATAACTGTATTTGATTACTTAGAAACAGTAAAACTTTTAATTGTTATTAAATCAGTATTTACCTTTTGACCATCATGTTCATAGGTTGAAAACCAGTGTCCTGCCGTTTTCATAAGATGGATAAACATGGCACTGAAGAGAAAGAAGTTTTTTTTTGCTAAGCATGGTTATGCCAAGAACACAATAGCAAAAGATAGGTAGAGTAAGATGAAAATGAAATTACTGAAACTTACTAGGCATCATGCTCTAGGTATTCGGGGTTCAAGAGAACTTTCATTTCTTCACTGTAAAATTAAATATAAAATCCATATCATATTTCTGATATATTTTAAAGCAAAGTTATGTTAAAATCATAAGGAAAACTAGTAACTCCACTGAAGACAAAAGTCCTTACTCTCTCTAAAGATCAAAAACAAATAAGCTGCCTTGTTTGTACTACAATGAAGTAACCATCTAATTATTCCAAATAACAAATTACTAAATGCTACAATGTATTATTTCAATATGCTTTATCCACAATAATTGATCACTCTACAAGCTATCACTGTTTGTTGAAAACAAAAAAAAGTATGGCTTCTGGTCAGATACATAATATCCAAACAGTAATTTATTTAATAGAATCTATTTTTAAGATATTTTAGCAGCAATTTATCAGTGACACCTCCTATCCGTTTTATTTTCAGGCTACAAATATAGTAGAGGGATACTCTGCACAATACACAGTTACTTTGAGCAATATGATATTTTCTTCTTAATATATGCTCTTTATATTGCCTGGTATACGAAAGAGCTATGTATGGAACACAGCACACAAAATGACAATTTCTTAACTGTACCCTGTGCTCTGCAAAAAGCTTCTCATGTAGGCTGGGTGAACATGAAACCCTGATATATTATATGCAATAATTGCATGAACATTGCCAATATGGGTTGGAAAATTCCTGTCAATTTGGAGATAGATCCTGGGGATGGTGTGGTTTGGGAGAAGAGGGATACGATATCATCAAGTCCATTTTCCAGAGCCACCATTTCCTCTAGGGTATTGATCCCCAACCTGTGGGCTGCGGACCACATGTGGTCCATTGACTAACTGGAGGTAGGCCGTGAAGGACATCTTCTCCCCCCTCCCGGCCCTTTACTTCATCCCCCCCCCCAGCCCTTTACAACATTCTTCGGGTGTCATTGTCTCCCATCACTCCCAGATGGGACTATCTTGTTGCAGAGAAACAAGCTCAGGGTTCCCATTGATTTGTCATTGTCATGAGTTAAAATTTCCATGAAAATAAAATGTTCCTTATGTTCATTGTTGTGGCGTGTCTGTATCTTATTTTGAAGGGATGTTTAAACATTACCATAGTGACCAGAGTCAGAGAGCATTAGGGCAGTGGTTGAGAGTAGAGGAGTAAACTACCTACCCCTACCGGGCCTCAGTAAAATTGTCAAGCATTGAGTGGTCCCCGGTGATAAAAAGGTTGGGGACCACTGTTCTAGGGAACTGAATTCTGTAGCCTGGACAGCACCTTTAATTGCAGGGAATCTCAAGACTGTGGCCTTTGTAGAAGTGCCTCCAACACAGCCTCTTCCTATTAAGGCTTCCTATGCAGTGGTTTAAAAAGAGCCTCTTGTGGCGCAGAGTGGTAAGGCAGCCGTCTGAAAGCTTTGCCCATGAGGCTGGGAGTTCAATCCCAGCAGCCGGCTCAAGGTTGACTCAGCCTTCCATCCTTCCGAGGTCGGTAAAATGAGTACCCAGCTTGCTGGGGGGTAAACGGTCATGACTGGGGAAGGCACTGGCAAACCACCCCGTATTGAGTCTGCCATGAAAACGCTGGAGGGCGTCACCCCAAGGGTCAGACATGACTCGGTGCTTGCACAGGGGATACCTTTACCTTTACCTTTATGCAGTGGTTTATGCATCCTATGGTAGCCAGGGGGGTGATTCTTGTCCTCACCAAATGGCAATTAGCACTATGAAAGCTGATAGTAACAATCATTCATCAGTGCAGAAACCAGTACAAATGTGTATTTTCCTTGACAGCTCTGATGGGTGTTGTACTTTCAATATAGTTTGCTTTAATACAGAAAAAAATGATCCATGTGCAGAAGTGGAATAACCTTCCTGGACTAGAACAAATGGAAAGAAAATGAAGCCCTAGTCTATCCCTGTAAGGAAAGTTCAGTATTGTGGGCTGTAAAGAGAGACCATGTTGCAAAAATGTGATTTTAAGTGCACCATGTTACTTGACCTGAACTTCGCCTTTTGGCAGGAGACACCATTCTGACATGATGGTGTTTGCTTGTCTGAATGTGGTTTGGAATTCTGTTTGGGTAATGTCAGAGTGGCTTTGTCGGGGCTGCACTGGGAATGAACTTTGGTGGGAGCAGGTATCTCTTGGATCAGCCCCCGCTCAGTGGTGGTTTGGGTTGGGGGAGGATTGTTTGGGGGCACAGCCTGCACCTACACGCCTGGTTCTGACTAGTTACGGGAGCCTCCTTATGAGACTCTGTGTGTGCCTGAGCAGCAGTGTCTCCCACTGGGAGACGGCTGCCACACATGGCGAGGTGACTAGGGGGTGGGATTCCAATAGAGGCTGATGCCCATGGACTTCTTCTTGGCTTCACCTTCCCAAGAACCAGTAGGCCTGATGGACAGGGGGAGCTAGACAGAAATGTTGCTCAGACCCCATGTGCTGGCCTGCTGGTAGGGAGTGCCCTCCCCACTGGACTGCAGTCTGCTGGCTACAGGGTGGGGAGAGGAGACATTTGGGATTATTATTATTATTATTATTATTATTATTATTATTATTATTATTATTATTATTATTATTATTATTATTATTATTATTATTATTATATTTATTGCCTGCCATTCCCAGTGGCTCATGGCGGGTTATATTAGTCTGAATAAAACTCCATTAAAACCCCAGACATAAAAACATCACCATCCAAATTAACAATGTAAAAGAGAAGAACGGCAGAAAAAATATAAAAAACCTGTCCGTTCTCCCAGTAACTCAAATGGAAGATGGGAAGAGGGAGCAGATTAAACCAATCCACCATACACACAATGTCTTTCTCGTTGCACCAGCCTCAGCCATAGACCTGGTGGAAGAGCTCCGTTTTGCAGGCTCTGCGGACTGCCGAAAGCTCCCGAAGATCCCGCAGCTCCTCCAGGAGCTCATTCCATAAGGTAGTGGCCAGGTCTGAAAAGGCCCTGAAAAGTTGAGGCATGCTTTCCTGGGGCCGGGGATGACCAATAAATTAGAACCAGCCGAGCTTAAGGCCCTTTGGGGGCATAGGGTCCTTTTCTGTGTCTATGCTTCACCTTTTGTCGACCTCCACCTTTTGTGTGTTGATGCTCATTTTAAATGGCAATAAAGGTTGTGGCCTTATTTATGCCAAATAAAATAAAGCATGTCTCTGTGTGTCCTTGGTGTGTTGGTATAGTCCCAACCCCTACCAAGCAAATGAAGGTACATGCTTGAGCAAACCAGTCAGTATCTGCCAACAAAACATCTTCTCTCAGCATTTATTACAACTATACCTGAATGTAGAGATGGAAGTGACTATGATGGAAATTGAAAGGTTTAAAGGTAATGAGAGATGGCCTATTTGTTTAGTTCTAACATTTGAACAGGGTCTAATACTCCAATGCTTACATGTGTAGCTATTTATTTATTGTCGCACCATGCTTGCAATATCATGACTTTCAACAATAATCGCTATATTACAAACTATATTAGTTAGTTGCAGCATAAATCATTTCAACACACTCACATATGGAAAAATAAGGTAGCTTACCTTGGTTGTACAGCTTCATTCGCATGTAGAAAAGCTTGGTGGTCACAATGAAGAATGAATACAATAGGTGCTAAAAGTTCATGCATGCCCTACAATTAGGAGAAAACAAACAAATCCAAAATTTTATTCCAAGTGTCAGGAATATTCCAACTCTGTACTTAATGAGCTGGTAAATATCACTGTAGCATAAAAATGATTAACAATTCAATGGTTTTACTGTGAATTATAGTATAACCAAATATTTACTGTTTCATGAAGTATAGACAAGTAATTAATCTATTTTTTTAAAACAGAAAGCTATCAAAAGATCACAATTCACTGTTCAATAGCTTCACAAGATCTATGTGAATAATGGTTTTACTTAAAATTGCAGCTGTAAGGTACTTATATAGCAGACAGCTAAGACGGATTTTAAAAAGTTATTTCAATTTTTTAAGGATAAAAGGGTTATTAGAAACTTTTGGCAAGTAAAAAGCCACTTATATCCTAGAATACAGACCTAAAAAGAAAGGCATCTAACCCAATGACAATCAACCAAAAGTGAAAATTCAACTTCTACAATTTTAGTTTATTTGATTGTATTATCTGGCATATACCATAAACAAAATAAAGTTTGTATTTTCTCACAGAAGATGCAAAGAAATCTTTGTTTCCCTTATTCTTGTAACATGCATTTCTTTTATTAGTAAATTCCTTGTGATGCCAGTCATGATGACTAACTAGATGATAAAGATAAAGGTAAAGGTATCCCCTGTGCAAGCACCGAGTCATGTCTGACCCTTGGGGTGACGCCCTCTAGCGTTTTCATGGCAGACTCAATATGGGATGGTTTGCCAGTGCCTTCCCCAGTTATTACTGTTTACCCCCCAGCAAGCTGAGTACTCATTTTACCGACCTCGGAAGGATGGAAGGCTGAGTCAACCTTGAGCCGACTGCTGGGATTGAACTCCCAGCCTCATGGGCAGACAGCTTCAGACAGCATTTCTGCTGCTTTACCACCCTGCGCCACAGGAGGCTCTAACTAGATGATACTGCATCCCTAATACTGACATAGGGACATGGCACCATTTTAGAGCTTAAAAAAAAAACTTTCAAAATGGTGCCTGTTCTTGTGATGGACTTAGAGCTGTTATATTGCATAGTTTGGTTATCACTCTGTTTTTGTGAGGACTAGACTGGAAGAACTCTGAAGAAGATTGCACTGTAAGTCTTGGGCTGTGTTCTTAAGTTTCATGTTGCTACATTACTGATTTGATCTTCCACGGGTGCCATATAAATACAACTAATAAATTCACTTCATACCAACTATTGTAATATAGTACATCCATCTGCATTACTTAAAAGGCAGCCAAAATACTGAAATACCTAAAGTAAACCAGAGAGCTGTGAGTGCTCTATACATCAACCAAGGTTTTCTCACCTTGTTGAACATGTGAACACGTTTGGAATTTTGAGAAATAGTATGGGACCTAACAGAAAATGGCTGCCATGGGGGAAATTTCAGTAATTTTGGGAGATTTCAAGCTGATAATGAGGCACTTGCTTTTTGAGCTATCTGCAGACCCAAAGATTATACCTTCTTGGTTCTACTGAAGTACCTCCTGCCAGGTAGAAGAAAGCTATGCTTGGCTTTTTTGGTTTGAAGAAGCAGAAAGTAGGCACATCTGTCAGCACCATGGTACCCATGGGCACCTGGGTCACAGCTATACGCTAAGGTATATGCAAACATATTGTGAGAAGTTAAAAAACATAATTTTGCTCATGAAACAGGGTGTGTTCATCACCTTCTTGCTGCACCCCCCAGCATCAGTTAACATTCAAGAAATGTCTGGGAAATGAGGCTGCAGCTGAAAGAGGGAATCCAGAAAAACAACAAACTCCTTCTTCTACAAACATAAATGCCTTCCAATAATATAAGCAAGGACTGGGATGCAACTGGCTATTTCCATCCTATTTTCATCAAACATCAGTAAGTTATTTTGAAAAAAAAAGTGATCTTTTATGGTTACTACTCAGATTATCTTTTGCTTTTGGTGTTCATACACTCAAATTGATCTCTGTCCACAATATGAAAAGTGCAGCAACAATGCAGGCCAATTTTTTGCCATTTTAATTTTGTCATTGGTTTGCATTATGAAATGTTTCACCTTGAGTACAAAAAAAGTAGTTTAAACTGTCCCTGTATATTGCTCATGCCTATACTTGCAGGCTCAGTTGTAAAACAATGTCTTGAGGTCATATTGCAAAGACTGCTTACAAACAGATAAGCTGAGTATGTAGGATAAGGCTTTCAAAGGAAAATCAATAACTATTGGCTACCCAACTCCTATGATCCTCTTGAGAATCCCTGTGTTGTTAATAAAACAAAGTTTGGACTCTGCAAAAACTGGTGGGCTGCTGTTCACTAGTGATTAGGTCAAACAATCAGGAATATTGGAAGACTTCCAGCTTTGATTTGCTGTTTACCCAAAATCCTACACTGCTATTTTGTTATATAGATAGTTCTTATAAATGGTTCTTAATCAAAGAAATGTTTGCTTCATATGAGGAATTCTGGCAAATTATATTTATTTCCTTCACCAGTTTATAAGCATGAATGATCCTACCACTGCCTAGTTGCATGTTATAGGCACGAATGGATGGCTTATAAGAACAGAGGCACATATTTACCCTATGCAAGTAAAGAAACTCCTCGATCCTTCTAGACAATGCCTGCCTTTGAAATGAATATATCTGAAACCTAAATTCTTCAGTAGAGGTTACTCTACAGCAGGGGTAGTCAAACTGCGGCCCTCCAGATGTCCATGGACTACAATTCCCAGGGCTCCTGGGAATTGTTGTCCATGGATATCTGGAGGGCCGCAGTTTGACTACCTCTCCTCTACAGCCTCCATCGCCAATAAATGACTGGGACAGAGAAGAGAGAAGCTATGGCTTCGTGAACAGGTGAATCTAACTAGCATTAATGTTAACTAACTAGCATTAACCAACTAGCATTGTCTGGACAAAAGACAGGGTTGTGAATTAGAATTCCAATTACTTAAGAGTGTGATGCATGGGACCTAGCACACATACCAGCTGTGAACCACCAATAGTGTTTGACTAAGTGAACTCTCGTGTTTTACAATATTCAGCTACTATACTGTCAACTACTGATTGACCACATTATATGGTAGGTGAATGATGTTCTAGAAAATAAATAAATAATACATAAATACATTAAATAAATAAATAAATGCATAATGTTAATTTTTAATAGAAATTATAGGTGTGAAAAATAATGTTAAACATAGAACAGAAGAGACTGTGAAAAGGGGGCAAGGGATTAGTGAAAGTACAAATGCAAAAGTGAAATTTTATGGATTTGTGTGTCTGTGTGTGAGAGAATAAATTATTCCCTTTCTTCCATTTTGCCATAAATTATTGGTATAATTAATTGCTAAAGTGCTTGGGTAAAGTAGGAATTGTTTGGAAAAAGGAACTGTCAGTTAGATTTTGCTTTTAGATACAACCAGGTCTCAGGTATTTAATTTTAACATGATTTCTTCGAGAACAATGGCAACAAAGAATCTTGCAAATAGAAAGTTGCAGCATAGACAGTGGTATTACTAAAAGGGTAGTATACAAATACACTTGTTGGTAACAAAATATACAGACTGTCTGCTATTCATGCATAATATTGCATTAAAGTGTTTTGACATTGTTCATTGTTTTAGCTATACAAACAATTCCCTATGTAAAGGTTTAACAACCAGTGATGTATAACATTTCCAAACCTTTAAAAGTACTTTACAAGGTCTGATGCATAAATCACTGCCAGAACCAGGTGGAATTGAAGACTCACCACGCAATCGGTTGAACCATGGGGAAAGGAGCTTTCAAACACTGTCGTTGTTAAGTGGAATGTTACTAAGTGGAAGTTACATGCAATAGTTTTCCATGTGGAGAACATACATTTTGATCTGATCCTATATATCAGGGAGGCCAAACTTTGGACAAATTGTGGCTCTCCAGATGTCCATGTCCATGTGCTGGCAGGGGCTCATGGGAACTGTAATCCATGGACATATGGAGAGTCACAGTTTGGCCATCCTTGCTCTATAAGAACCAATTCAGCTTCAAGAGAATAAATACAATAACCATTTGTACTAGAACCACTGTTCTGCATGCCTTGCATAGGATGTCCCCAGCATGTCAGCACCAGCAGTGTTGGCTCTCTACTGATGGCTAATAGCAAACATCCTTTCCCAAACTCTTGCAATTTCTGAGCTACATGTCAGGCCAGGTGGTTTGTTTCAGTGTAAATTATGCTGGTCAATGAGAAATTATTCATTATTAGTTATTCAGAAAATCTTGAATGCACATAGAATACTAAATTGTAGTATTCTTTAACCATGTAAAGAAGAGTGCTGCATTATTAGGTTTTTTTCAGATACTATGACTGATTATGCATGGCAGCAGTCACGTTGGGCTGCTGCTGGGTCCTTACAGCAGGGTGGCATGCCCTGCCACTTCCTGCATACACACGGGGGAGGGAATCCCCGGCATACGCAGACTGCTCCAGCGTAGCACGTGTGCATGCACAACATTGGAGCTGGAAGAGCCCAGTGCGCTGCATGGTAGAAACGGGGTGGGGCAGGGGGCTCCCACCACACAATGGCAGGGGAGTGGCATGCTGTCCAGCTCTGCAGCTCTGATTATGCATGGGGCTAGCACTGGAGGGCTGTGGATGGCACCCGTGGTATTGCGGGGAATTCTGGAGTTCCTGTATTTGCATACCGCCGGCCATCTGGGGCGCTGTGCCAGGCCAGGTCCAGGATGGCGGCAGTGTCATGCATGATCAGGATAGGCCCTGCTGCCGCCACCCCAGACTACCCACCTCGCGCATAAGCAATGTGATACAAGTTAGGGGGAATATATGTATGAATACCCAGCTTGCTGGGGGGTAAACGGTAATGACTGGGGAAGGCACTGGCAAACCACCCCGTATTGAGTCTGCCATGAAAACGCTAGAGGGCGTCACCCCAAGGGTCAGACATCACCCAGTGCTTGCACAGGGGATACCTTTACCTTTACCTTATGTATGAATAACTGGAACATTCTTAGTGACACTGAAATGCTATAAAATATTTTTTATTTATTAATTTTCATTTATATCTCAACTTTCTCCCCAGTGGGGACCCAAGGTGGCTTACATTCTCCTCTCCTCCATTTTATCTCCAGAATGACCCTATGATTTAGGTTAGGATGAGAGAATGCAACTGCAAGCATTCTATGGCATGTGTCTCCTAAATATTAGCCCACACTCTTAACTACTACACCATACTAGCTTAGCTAAAACAAGATATGTGAGTAAAGACAATGAAGAGAACGTGGGACTCCAATGAACAAAATAACAGTATATATCTAAGATGTAATACCAGTCTATATAGCAGCACTTCATAAACATTTGCTATTGCAGTTAATAATCATTAGTTATTAAACACAATGCAGGTAGTGAAATATCTAGTGTTTCTTCAGGCCTTTTCGTCCCAGATCAACAGCCCTCTAAAATTACTGCACTGTGGAAATGACACTATTGGAAAACCGAGGTGAAAAGAGTTTTCTCTGTTAACAGCCTGTAGGCTCACAAAATTGAACCTGTTCTTTTATCTGCCTATGTTCATTTAGCCCACCAAGCAGTCTTTATTAAAGCAGAGGCACCAGGCAGTCAAAGTTCATTAATACCATTTATATAATCTCTCCGGTTTCAATTAACTCAGCAAGACATTCTACTACATGATAACAGTCTCATTAATTCAATAAAATCCCATAACTATTAACAATATGGTCTATGTTAAACGGGGTGTCACCTAGTACAAAATAATAGCTTTAACAGCTTGTGAGGAACTCAACTTTTTTAAAAAATTGATCCAACTAAATACTCCATCCTTGTAAAAGAAGGTATAATTTCCTTGGTAAGAACTAAGACTTTCAGCATAAGCAGGGGACAGTTAAGAGGGAATTCTTGTTAAACAAAATACTCAGTGTGAGTCTTTTTAAAAATCAGTTACTTTCTATTCTCATGCAAGAGAAGAGAATTATATTCCCTGAAAATAAGGAGGCTGCATAATTGGTTATGGGGTGTTGTTTTAACTCGTATAAGAAATAACCCTAACCCATGTCAAATACCTTCAGGACAATATTACAACATGTAGGAGAAATTGATTAAATGCAGGAAGGCCCAGACAGATAATAAAAATGGTAAAATACCAACTTGGCATATACTTTCATATACTTTCTATATGTTCACGAAAGCACTGTCTGCTGAGGCAGCAGAATAAAACTAGGATGGACTCATCACTTGACACCACTGTTGATGCATGCAAGGGATACAGACCTGTACCAGCACGGGAGTAATCATCAGAGGTCCCTAATCATGTGTCATCATCTGAAGTATTGCAGAAAGCTACAACAGAGAGGACTCTTCTGTAAAGCAGCATTGTAAACCTTCCTTAGGGAAGTTGGCCTGGCCCCATTTTAATATTCTATCATGTACTGAAGATGGTTCTTTTTAGGAAGATTTTTGCCAGTCTTACTACTGGACTGCAGCAGTTGTCTGATTTGAAGATTTACAGTGTTTTGGGGGCATGCTAGTTACCCACCAAGAGCCTCGTGGGAAGAGTGGGATATAAAAATAAAGTGTATTATTATTATTATTATTATTAATAATAATAATAATAACAACAATAACAACAGAGGGGTGCAGTTTTCAGTGGCATACCCAGTGGTACAACATAGTGTAGCCACAGTACACAAATAATATTTAGTCAGGTATAAAATATGGCTCTTTGGAGTGCTCAGCAAATGTGAACTCCCTCACAATAGTGATTGTGCCTACTCATGCATAATATTTTTTCTGTTTAAAAATGTGTATAAACTATTGGCTGAGAAGTAAGGTCCCGTGTATCATAGAACAGGTGGAAATGGACATGTGTGTCAAGCAAAGCCAGTTGCTTCTACTCATCATCCTATTTAGCCTCTTCCTGTGAAAAGATCTATCTTTGTTTCTCTACGAATTACAAGCTACTTACAGTATTTGCTGGCGTATAAGACTACTTTTCCCCCCTGAAAAACAAGCCTCCAAGTGGGGGGGGGGAGTCGTCTTATACGCCGGGTGCACTTCAGTTGGGATATACATAGCTGCCCATAGTGGCCCATAGTACTGTATTTTGAGTGGAAATGTTGGGGGGTCGTCTTATACGCCCAGTCGTCTTATACGCCGGCAAATATGGTATTTATTTAGGAATTTATATCCCATACCATCTCTAAAAGGTCTTAGGGTAGGTCACAACACCACAGAATAAAATAATATAAAATGCATTAAAAACATTAAAAACATAACCCTCCACCATCCCAAGCAGAACAGCATCCAAAGGAAACTAGACTACTTACATAAACTCCAACACAGAATTCATGAATAACTTACTCCGGAAATCTCAAGACTGACAAAATTCCTTCAGAGTGCACATAAAGCCTGAAAGCTTTTATGCTTTCAGCAATGTAAGATGTTCTAATAAAAATATCACCTAAATTCTTTTGTAACTTTGTTGGCACAGCACATGTGGATATTTGAAAAGGCATTTCTTTTTCTTTGGTATAGGAAGATATTAGAGAAAATTCTTCCTTGAAATCCTAATGGCATATCAACCAGTAAAAATATTTAACCTGCTAGTATCAAATTTCCCATTTTTCTTGTTACATATATGGATAAAGTGGCAATAATGTATGTTTTACTTTGAGTACCTTTACCATCAAGGGGAATGCATACTGTTCACACAAGATAAATATGTGTACATTTGGTACATATATTTGCAGTTTATGAAATAAAGGATAGAAAGTTTGTGTTAGTTAAATTGCAATAAAAAGTTTTAAAAAATGTTTTAAAAGTCAGAAAAAAAGATTTAGAGGTGAAAACAATTTGAGGGAATGTGGGAAGCATATGTGCATGAATGGCTTGCTTACTTTACCACAGAGCTAAGAAGCAGTTTGTTGATTGCCTAAGCTTTAGCACACAACTTTGGAGATAATAAAACCTTCATTTTTGTTCAAATCAACTGTCAAGCCATGTAGAAAGAAATCCTCAAAATACTGAGGCAATGGATACCACCTGTACGCTAGTTTCATTACCTGTTTATAAAGTAACTGCTCATTTTCCCGAGCATAACAGAAGAGAACATCTGTAAGAATCTTTCTCACATTCTCTTGCTGGAAATACTGCATTTCAGGAAACCTGAAGAAGAAAAACATAATTGATGCAGACCACAAAACTCACCGATTTTAGTTTGTTGACTGATGATAAAAGAATAGGTTTCTGTTTAGCAGCCTGACCTGTTGCTACTTCAATTTATTCTCTTTTTTTCTTTGCATATAGATTCCCTAAAAAATACTATATTCATGTTTTAAATAAAGTACTAGCTACCTTCTAAGGCTTAATTCCCACAAACAAGTACTGAAACCTTCCCACACTAGGCTTGCATGCTTCGGCTGCTTTTGCGGCCGGTGGTGGCGTGCCAGTTGGCGCACGAATGCAAGTACAGAGCTCTGTGCCTGCTTATGGGCGCCAGGTCATGCGCCGCCACTGCGCTGCCCCTCCCCCCCGCACCGCGGCACTGGCCACCTCGGGCTTGAATGGCTGCTAAAGTGGCACAGTTGCCCCAAAGCACACTTGGGGCCTATCCCACACTTTCATCCAGTCTCTTTACACAGTGCCCTCAGTTGCTTTTCTGCAGGCAGTGGTGAACAGTGAAAAGGGAGAAACCAGAAACTGCAAGAAATATGACTTGAGATCAAATTTGAAGGATAACCCTGTGAGCTGAAAACAGACAACCATTTTAAAACTTGTTTCCATTAACCAGGATTCTTTTAAAAAGAGGATTGCATATCCAGCAAATCACTTATTCCTTTTGCCAAAATGAAAGCTGTTTGAAACCTATGTTCTTTTTACAATGGTACTATAACTAGCAGTATCCCAACTTTAATTCCCCATTTAGAACTTAGATATTTATATAATCTTAAACACCCTGAACTGTTCCCATTTTTAAAAAAATGCCATCTGTGAGAATTAACATGAAAGAACGCTCAGATTTTAATTATACATCTAACAGCATAAATACATTTGAAAATATATCTAGGGCATAGGCATACAAAACGAAGCAATAAGAGATATCAATATTTCCTGTGCTTTGTTTTGGGTTTTGCCACCTACCAACTCTATAAATGGAAACAGTATCATACTGAACTCTACATTTTAAAATCCACGAGAATCAAAATTGAATCATAAATTTAAAAATGAGGATATGCTAAACATAGAGTAGTAACATGCTTTAACTGGAGTTACTTGATACAATCAGTGTTCTAATCTTCCAAAATATTTTCCAGAATTGAGTTCTAGCTTTGGTAAATTCCTTAACAAGAATGACCCAAGGGATAAAGAGATTAAAGAATACTCACTACAGTATTAAGGAACATCTTAAAAAGGCATCTCTGACAGTAGGAAAATTATACACAAAAATAGAAATGCTAAATTCCTCTAGATGAATGACAATTCTCACTAATTACATGTCATTTTTTATTGATTAAGTGTTAAGAATTACAGAAAATCATCTGTTCAATCTTGTATTATAAACATAATTTAGGTACAAGATGTCAGTTCCTCTTATTCTTTTTCCCTGCCACATTGAAATCATCTTTCAGAAAATCTAATGTATAAACCTTGTAACAATAACAAACAACAAATTCACTTCAGTAACTCCAATGTGACTTAAATAAATAAATAATCTCCTTGAGGCCTTAACAATAACAAACCACAAATTCACTTCAGTGGCTCCAAGGTGTCTTACTAATCTAGACTGTGGTATATTCTTTCCATCTTTTTCTTAAACTATCTAAAATCTTGTTGCTCAAGCCCTGTGCTCATATTCCACCCTGAAAGAATTAATGTAATTCACCTTTCCATCAAAAGGTGGTTTAGAAATTTTAAAGTAAGCAAATATATAACTATGCAGACTCACTAAATATCACAAAACCAACTCCAACTTGAGTCAACTAAGTTATGGGGGACAAGATACAGTGGAAAGCACAAAAATTCTAGGAAAAGTAGAAGGTAGCAGGAAAAGTGCAAGCCCCAATATGAGATGTATTGACTCAATAAAGGAAGCCATGGCTAGGGTTGGGTGCTTTGGCACCCGAAGTGGCCGGTCTCTCCTGGTGCAGCCAGTGCTGCACTGCGGGGGGGGAGGCGTGGGTGTCAGCTTGTTGTGTGTGTGCGCCTGCCAGCGCTCCGACATCCATGTCTCCCCTCCTCCCCACGTCGCAGCGCTGGTTGCATCGGGAGAGACTGGCCGCTTCGGGCACTGGAGTACCCAACCCTAGCATGGCCTTCAGTTTACAATTCCTCAGCAAGGCTGTCTGTGACAGGATTTTCTGGAGGTCAGTATAGGGCTGCAGTGTCAGAATGTGATGGCACACAGCACAGAGACATTTGGGGAACATGGGGCAAAAATGTTAGGTTAACTGGATGTGACCTGTGAGCAAAGGTAGGCTATACAAATTGTATAACAGCTAGATCATATGTATTTTATAATTGTTTAATAGCACCACATACGTTCTTGTCACATCTTGTTCAATCATTCCCCGAAGTTCTTTGTCCTGAAAAAACTTGTTCCAGAGACTCTGAAAAACCAAAGGAGAATGATGATGGCTTGTATACATATTGTACAAATTTTAAACATCCTACATTTATTAATTCTAGGTTAGTGGTCCCCAACCCCCGGTCCAGGGACCGGTGCCGGTCCGTGGATCAGTCAGTACCGGGCCGCAGCTCCTCCTTGTCCTCCTCCCAGGCTGCTGCCTCAGGGGCTGCCCTGCCACTCTGCTGCCAGCTCACCTTTGGTGCTCTCCAGTGGCCGCCATGGCTGGGGCTCCCCCTCGGTGCGGCACTGTGCAGCTACTGCTGGCAGTGCCCCCCAGCGGGGAGCAGGAAGTCAGGGGCGCCAGCAGGAAAGCAAGTGGAGCAGGGGCTCAGGCAGCAGCAGCGACGTCCCTCGGCAAAAGACTACCCCCCCTCCCCGGGCCTCAGTAAAATTGTCGAGCGTTGACCGGTCCCTGGTGATAAAAAGGTTGGGGACCACTGTTCTAGGTGATCTTAGTGAAAATCGCAGTTTGCAAATTTCTGAATTTTTGACCAAATTTCATAAAATGATAATAAATGGAATACACAACCACAATTAGGGGTATACAATCCCTCCCCCCACCCAGTATTTCTTGTTTCGGGTCTACTGGACGCACCCAAAAAATGTTAGGGCTCCTTAGAAAATCTGGATCCCAGTGCTGATAAAGTATTTGGATCCAGGATTTTTCAGAAATTGTGAATTTATTTTGGTGCAATAGATCTGAACTGAAAGCACCTGAACTGAAAGGGAAAAATAAAGGAGTAAAAAAGCTGTTTAAAATAGCTGAGAAGCAGCTTGACTGGGGCTTATTAGGGCAGTACCCTTAAACCAGGCTGCCCAAAAGAACTTGCCAAGCAGTTGATCTTGTCAGGAGAATATAAACCAGGAGTGGCCAATTCTCATGGGAATTGTAGCCCATGGATGTCTGGAGAGCCACAGTTTGGTCACCCTTGATATAAAGCTATAAAGTTGTGGCCATTTTCAAATCTAGAAGACTGAGTGTTGTCTTTTTGTAATATGGGAGGCACTGGGTGGTATCTTGCCATCTCCTTGAAACTGTTGGTCTGGATCTTGGATAATTTGGATGAACAGAGAACTTCAAGAGGAACTAAGAAAGAAAAGGAAGATGTTCAGGAAATGGAGGGAAGGTCAGAGCTCTAAAGAAGAGTACCTACAGGTTACTAGGCACTGTAGATCAATCATAAGAAAGGCCAAAGCTGAGAGTGAGCTAAGATTGGCCAGGGAAGCCCACTGTAATAAGAAAAGATTTTTCAGTTATGTGAGGAGCAAACGTAAAGGAGGCAATAGGCCCACTGTTGGGTGCGGATGGACAAACTCTAACGGAGGATGCAGAGAAAGCAGAAAGGCTCAGCGCCTATTTTACATCTGTTTTTTCCCACAGGTCAAAGGGTTTAAGCACATCTAGAGATGGCAGTAGCCAAGAGATAGCGTCTGGGTGGCAGGTTGACATGGACAGAGAGGTTGTTGAGAGTCATTTAGCTGCACTGGATGAGTTCAAATCCCCTGGGCCGGATGAAATGCACACGAGAGTGCTCAAAGAACTTTCTGGAGAACTTGCAGAACCCTTGTCCATCATCTTCGGGACCTCTTTAAGGACTGGAGATGTCCCGGAGGACAGGAAGAGAGCAAACATTGTTCCGATCTTCAAGAAAAGGAGGAAGGATGACCCGGGAAACTATAGACCAGTGAGTCTGACCTCTGTTGTGGGTAAGATAATAGAGCAGATATTAAAGGGAGCGATCTGCATCTGGAGGACATCTGGAGGACAATTTGGTGATTCAAGGAAGTCAGCATGGATTCGTCTCCAACAGGTCCTGTCAGACCAACCTGGTTTCCTTTTTTGACCAAGTGACAGGTTTGCTGGATCGTGGGAATTCGGTTGATGTCATTTACTTGGATTTTAGTAAAGCTTTTGATAAGGTTCCCCGTGATGTTCTGATGGATAAATTGAAGGACTGCAATCTGGATTTTCAGATAGTTAGGTGGATAGGAAATTGGTTAGAGAACCACACTCAAAGAGTTGTTGTCAATGGTGTTTCATCAGACTGGAGGGAGGTGAGTAGTGGGATACCTCAGGGCTTGGTGCTCGGTCTGGTACTTTTCAACATATTTATTAATGATCTAGATGAGGGGGTGGAAGGACTACTCATCAAGTTTGCAGACAACACCAAATTGGGAGGACTGGCAAATACTCCAGAAGATAGAGACAGAGTTCAACGAGATCTGAACACAATGGGAAAATGGGAAAATGAGAACAAGATGCAATTTAATAAAGATAAGTGTAAAGTTCTGCATCTGGGTCAGAAAAATGAAAAGCATGCCTACTGGATGGGGGATACGCTTCTAGGTAACACTGTGTGTGAACGAGACCTTAGGGTACTTGTGGATTGTAAACTAAACATGAGCAGGCAGTGTGATGCAGCAGTAAAAAGGCAAATGCCATTTTGGGCTGTATCAACAGGGGCATCACATCAAAATCACATGATGTCATAGTCCCATTGTATACAGCACTGGTCAGACCACACCTGGAGTACTGTGCACAGTTCTGGAGGCCTCACTTCAAGAAGGATGTAGATAAAATTGAAAGGGTACAGAGGAGAGCGATGAGGATGATCTGGGGCCAAGGGACCAAGCCCTATGAAGATAGGTTGAGGGACTTGGGAATGTTCAGCCTGGAGAAAAGGAGGTTGAGAGGGGACATGATAGCCCTCTTTAAGTATTTGAAAGGTTGTCATTTGGAGGAGGGCAGGATGCTGTTCCCATAGGCTGTAGAGGAAAGGACACGCAGTAATGGGTTTAAACTACTAGTACAACGATATAGGCTAGATATCAGGAAAAAAATTTTCACAGTCAGAGTAGCTCAGCAGTGGAATAGGCTGCCTAAGGAGGTGGTGAGCTCCCCTTCACTGGCAGGTTGGATACACACTTTTCTTGGATGCTTTAGGATGCTTAGGGCTGATCCTGCGTTGAGCAGGGGGTTGGACTAGATGGCCTATATGGCCCCTTCCAACTCTATGATTCTATGATTCTATGATCTGCAAGTACTTTTTGGACTTCACTATGTATATTCCTAATCTGTTCTCCCTGGCCTGAGATTCTGAGCTTTCTGTACTATAGGCTCTGACATCCCAATTCTGCAAAGACTTTAATTGAAAATTACTGGAATGGTACGTTTGGTACAGTTTCTTATCCAGTTTTGATATCTGTTGCTGAGGGTTAACTCATGGCTGAACACTATCAGCTAATCTTTATAGAGCAATACACACCTCCTTCCTCCTCTCCCTGCCAGTAATATTGTGTAATACAAAACATGTGATGTGATATCACTTTGCTATTGCATCACTGGCTATAATTTGGGGTTGGGGAGGAAATGTTATAGCAAGGGGACATCACATCTAACATTTTGCATTCATATACATTACCAGGGATCAGAGAAAGGGAGATGTATATATGTCTCCCCATTATGCCAATAGAGGTTTCTGATATCTGTATATTTCTCCCGCAACATCTAATTGCAGCTTGTGTGTTAACTCTAAAACAGAACACTTACAGAACTGCTGTATAGCTATATTGTCCAATTAAGGCCAACAGCCATTCCTGAGATATTTTTTACAATGCCACAGCTGCAAACATTTGCAAGAGGCCCTGATAAGTATTCATGAAAAGTTTAAATAAAATAGCTTAGTTCACTAGAAAGTAACAGGAAGCAAGAACTCCCCCCAAAATGTCTCTTAGCATGTGGTCAACTTGATGATCCAGATATTGCCTCCTAAGCAGTGTATACAGCTTTAAAAATAATAAGAGATGCTAGTTCAACAGGCAATATATCAACATTATTGGTTCCACTTGATATTCACTGGAAGAATTAATCATGGTATATTCAGCTGTTTTTTAAAATTGCAGAAATGTTTAAATAAAAGAGCTGATGACTAACATTTATTTTAAATGAATAAGAACAGGTGGCAACTCTCTGCGAGAATGAAACAAAGTCCCAGCTCTGATCTCTTGCTCATCAAGACTTCATCAGCTGAGAGCGACTGAATGCGCAGCATGCTCCACTTGTACAGAAGAGCATCTTCTTTTGTGAGTTTAGAGATATAGTATCAAGCTCAATAGTTTTGTTTTCACTTGGCTACTTGAATAGTGGACTTAAAGGTGAAATTGAATAGTGTGTGCACACCCCTCCACAACAAATCAAGCCAAAGCAAGTGGAAAACATGTATCTAAAGCCTGCATAAAACTTTGTACATGTACTGGGAATTAAGGAACTTGCTGACCTTGGGAAGATAGGATAGTGTCAAAGGCTTAATGATCACTGCTCCAAACCTCTGCTGAGTGACCAGATTGCAAAGAGATCCTACAAAGATTAATCATCCCTTTACTTAGAATTGTTTATCTGGCAACTAGATGCAGTTGATAAACAACCTGTTCCTATATGAATGACTGGGTTCCCAGAAAATCTAGGTTCAGGATGCTGTAAAACTAGACCTTGAATTTCTAGAGGCTGAATAGCTTAATGCTTCTAAATATGCACTATTCAATTTATGGTTTTCCTTTATACAGTTACTTTCTATTAGTGCTCCATAGTTTTAAAATTTGAACTAAGATACAACTGGGAAAGGTTATTTGCCAATCCCCCTGCCTGTCCAGTTGCCTACTACTCTCTTCTCGTTGCAATCGACAATGGTAAGATGTAGGTTATAGCAATTTCAGTGTCTTTCGATGCCACACTACAACCTCATTTAATTTTCTTTGGACCATCCACACATGATAAGGTTTATGCACTCTAAACCTAATTTAGTACAGATATCAAATGTCCATTGTATACTCAGCAGATGATAGAAAGGTTTTGATTACCCCTTCATCCTGTGAAAGTGGGTTGTTGATCATCAAGTCTTGCTGTCCAGCTTTCCTGGGATTTGTAATATGCTGCAGATGGGAACAAGAACTACATTTTAGACTTTCTCATATTAGACATATTTAGATATGAATAAGGGAATTAAAATTTTGTTTTAAACGCAGCTTACTATTTCTTTAATCTTGTTATATAGCGTTCTTAATTTTGTTGTTTTGCTGATCCATTGACTTCTATTTGGAGGGAGAACATTCAGAAATAACTGCAAATCGAATGAACCATTTGTTGGTTAGAATGGCAAGCAAGAAACATGAACTTTCTAAACTGAATTATTTAACAATCTGCACAATGGATTTGTCAGGGCTATTGTGTTGCTTTCTACAATCCTGAAGGAAACTACGTTAAGAGGTTCCATACTTTTCAAACAAAGTTTAGTAGTTAGTTGCATTGCTCAGGATAAAATGTACTGATTTCATGGAATCATCTGACCATGGACTCAAGGCAAATTTATTTGACTTATTCACTATGATGATTGGTAACTCAACTATATGGTGCTTCAAATTTAGGAGATGGCCTATGAATGATAAAAAAGGATACAGGAACACTGACACAAAAAATTCAATGGTCCTTTACATCAAGTGATCTTCAAGTGCATCAGGTAACATGTTAATGCATTACCACCACAAGCTATAAATAAATGTTTTCTTCTTACCTTCCAGCAAACACTACGGAACCTGCTGCTTCTCAGCTGCCCATTAATCCCCTTCAGCCGTATTGTTGCCAAGTAATTGTTGTTTACAAATAATTCTTCCCATTCTTTACTACATAGAACAAACAAGAGAAGAGAACTTTTAAAATTATTATTAAAGACTTAGTTGACTAAGAAGCAATATAACATGAAGTAATTTGGGGTAAACAAAAGGAAGGAAGTTTTAAATGTATATATTTAGCAGTGTGCTATTTCTAAACGCATGGTTGTCTTTTTGGACACATTTCTTCCCTGGATTTAATGAATATGTAGATCACTATAATTATGCCAGCTACTGAAATTCATAATGTCTGTGGAGGCTATTCCATTTCCTCTAAAATGTTGGTACTGCAGTTCAGTGAATAAACAATAAAAATGAATATTAATATAAGCGCATTTGGGCTTCACCCATAGATAAAACAGTACCTATTTAAAAGAATGCTTTATTCCAAAACATGGAACCAAGAAGCATGGTGTTGACTATTACTTCTTCACATAACACATTTGCCTAAATGAAGCTTCTTTTCTTCATAACATCAGGCTGGGCAGTTAAGCATAATAGAAGCTGACTTCCGTTAACTTTTAGTGCTATTTACTATTACAGCCTCTTCTTTCTACATGATCAGTTTCAAAATTTTAACAGGTGCTAGCATTTTTTTTAAAAAAAATTCAAACCCTCACTGTATAAAGTGTTACAGGCAAGCTTGAATACTTTGCAGTACCTACGGCTGACTAGATAAACAACCTAAATATGCCTCCTAGGCACAGGGACTCCAGGGGCCTAACACCTGTGCTTCATTAATGGATAAGTAAATCTACTCTACTGGGAAACAATTGGAAATTAATTGTCCCAAACCATTTAGCGAATTTGAATACAAGAATTAAACTATATTTCCTCTATTTTCCACTGAACTGAATCTCTAGAACACTACCACCCGTCTGAGGATCTAAAGTGAAATAGCCCAAAAATTTCCCTCAGAAACTGAAATGTCAAAGAGAATTTCAGGACTAAAGGAGGGAAGGGTGTGTCATTTACCTGAACAAAGAGAGAGAGAGAGAGAGAGAGAGAGAGAGAGAGAGATTCCTTGGATTGTAGTAGCAAAGGTATGTTGTGGAGAGAAACAGCACTGGCAAGATGTCATCTCATTAGGGAGGGAGTTGCAACATAGAATGTTTGTGTAATAATTATAAAAAATGTGTTTCAGTTGTATTCCTCGGACCGAAGTGTGTTCATTATGGCTAACAGGTTAACATTGTCATCTCTGAAACAGACTATGCTTTTCTGAAAGTTCTTTCATTTGATCAAAATCCCACCTCCTACTTCCCATCTAACAAATGTTCAGGAACAAGTCCAATAAATTCCCCATATTTTCAGAGACTTCTCTTAGAGATTAGTTACAATTTCCTGTGGGTGGGCAAATGGCAAGATAATATTCCAGTCTGACTTTAAATCTGAGCATTGCATCCTTCTTGTCCATAGGGAAAACTTAGGGTTAATTCTGTGATATGGGATTTGTATTCAGTCCTTCAACAGCTTTTTAAGTACATAACTTTCAAGCTCAGGCCCTACCCTGGATAGTCCAGACATGCCCAATCTTGTCAGATCTTGGAAGCTAAGTAGGGTCAGCCTTGGTTAGTATTTGGATGAGGGACATGAAAGGAAAACAAGGGTCATGACATGAAGGCAGAAAGTGGCAAAACCACATCTGAATGTCTCTTGCCTGGCTGCCAGACAATCCTATAATTGTTGGATCTCCTAGCAAGACTACACACATGCCACAAAATAAATAAATGCCTTCCCGACTCAACTACTGGAACATATTCTAGGTAGGGCTGCTTTTGAAAAGTTTTTAAAATATCATAGAATCATAGAATCATAGAGTTGGAAGGGGCCATACAGGCCATCTAGTCCAACCCCCTGCTCAACGCAGGATTAGCCCTAAGTATCCTAAAGCATCCAAGAAAAGTGTGTATCCAACCTTTGCTTGAAGACTGCCAGTGAGGGGGAGCTCACCACCTCCTTAGGCAGCCTATTCCACTACTGAACTACTCTGACTGTGAATTTTTTTTTCCTGATATCTAGCCTATATCGTTGTACTTGAAGTTTAAACCCATTACTGCGTGTCCTCTCCTCTGCAGCCAACATATCAATGGATATCAATGGATTCAAAATGTGGATATCAGGGGTGAGCTACTTTGATCACATTATAGTGATCTCAGCTCACCTTTCATGGATTCCAGTTTGTTTGGCCTAATTTGAAGGGCCAATTTTGGCATTTAATGAGATACCTTATCCAACCCCTATTACTAGTTTGGTGGATTGCCATACAAAATATTTAACAGCAGTTCTAGGTTATGGAATGATCATCTATGAAATAGTATCTGAAAGTTTCTCTTTTGGAGGATGTTTAAAACCTTTAATGGGTTAATTTAGCTGGAGTTGCTATGGAGTTGATACTGTAGGTTTGAGGTATCATTAGAGATTTTCTGATACTTTACAATTGTTCAATCCTTTTTTTTTACTTTTTGCCTTTCAATTGCTAGTTTGTTGTTTGCTGCTCTCTGTGTCCATTTAAATCATTACCCACTGAAGATTGCCTCCAGACCAATTGGCAAATATGGGAGCAGGTCTTCAGTAATGGCTGTCTGGACCATGAAATCCATTTACAAAATCCATGGTTGCATGGCCAGATCACTACATTTTTATATTGACCCTGGAATGATAGAATACACTGCAAAGTGTTCATTTGAATCCTTGGGAAAGTATCTTGCCTTTACCCTAATGCCATCCATTCAAAGAAAGACACAGCTGCCCCTTATGCAGCTCTCCAATAAAAATTAAAGCATCTTTTGACAAAGTACTCATATTTTACAGTTTCTGAGCACAGATATACAAACCACTGATACTCTAAGCCCATAACTGCATTAGCCATAGGGTTGACAATTCATAGGGTGCAGTTTAACATTTTTTGGCAATCTCAGCCATCACTTGATGACAATTCAGCTAGCATGGGACTGACCCTCAGATGGTTCCTTAGCCATAGTAATGATGGGGATCATACTTCTGTTCCACATTCTTCCTCCTCTCCTTCATTCCCACCCCAGGTTGCTGGATCCCATTTTAAAGAAGTAATGACTATCCTCCCATTCTGGGGAACAGACCTACAAACCCATTTTATTCACTCTCTATTGGTGTTATTCCAAATAGTTGTTCTGTAACTATCACAACAATACTCCCAATACTTGTGAAAGCTACATTCATGCTCTTCCTGATTTTCCCATATATAGAAATAAAAGATAATCCCCCAGGGGCAGCAAAAGTGGGGAGGTAAAGACAAAGAAAGCCCCTACCTGAACTTTAAACATTAAGGGCCCATTGTTGTTTATGGGACAACCTATCCTTTAGAGTCCAGAGGCCTAGACTACTGCCTATAGAAAATAACAGCCTTTAAAAATTTTAAACAACAAAGGAGCTACTGATCAGCTGGGGCTGATGAAAAGAACAGGAAGTAAACCTGCCCTTAGAAGGTTAGAGAGAGGTCAAAAGAGAAAAACAGCTGATAATCCAAACAACTTGGTAGCCCATTAGTTGGTAGCCCTTTAAACTTTAAAGAGGACATTATTTACTATGTGCTATAGAAGTGGGCAACCAGATGGCTGGCAGCACTTCACCTCTTTAAATTTTAAAGGGCCATTATTTTCTAGAGACAGTGGACCTGGTGCTCCCTTCGTAAGGACTTGACCCCACTGAAGAGAAGAAATCTTCAGGTAAGTCCAATGTTTCATTCTCTTCCTGAAGGTACTTAAACTGGGCATGGTCAGACAAATAAAGCTGTGGGTGTGAGCCAAGGACAAGAACCAAAGGACAGGGGCCTGTGGAGCAGAACCAGCCCAGGACATATTTGTTTTCTTTTTAAAAACTGTATTGGTTGTCCAAATTAGTTATTAAATTGTAATTTGCTATTTTTCTCTGCAGAGAGAAGGCACCATGATATAGGCCACCCCTGATATAGGCTGATTTATCTAAGTAGAGTCAGTAATTGGAAGGAAGACCTTCAAGAAAGACTCTGAAGAGAAAGCCAGTAGAAACCACCTCCTTGAAAGCCCCTTTCTGTCTTGATTTCACTTTACACAGACATACATTTTTTTCTGAGCCAGTTTGGAAGAATAGTGGCAGAAAAGTGTTCTAATAAACAGATTGATTAACACAGACTATAAAATTATCCTGAGTTTGTATCACAAAGAATACGATGAGGGAAACTGCATACCTTCAAATCATTTCCACTATAATTCATGTAGTCCACTTTCTAGAAAAAAATGGCTTTTGCATAGTATGATGTTTTCAACTCATACTGAAAATTCAGCAGGAATATAAGAGGAATGGATTAGTGATGCCAACCACAGACGCTAAAGCCTGGCCTCAGAAACAGGAAGCGCTTCCGCATTAGGACTGCAGGTGCCAAGATCAACCCGATAAACACTGTTATCTATAATTACTTCATTTTTAGCTTAAATCACAGGTAATGAGGGAACTCAGTCTCGAAAAGGCAATTAAGAACTGTACACAGTCTTTCTGCTTTCTGTATAATTTTTTATCCTTTTTTTCACTTCTTAGAGAAAAAATATTTTATAACATCCAAATGATCACTAGTTACAAACAGTTCTGTAGAGCGTTTTTGTTTTGTTTTGTGGGGAAGGGAGGACATATTTCTCATTCATATTAGAAAAGTAATCAACCAGCAAGGATAAATTTATCTAGCAAAATCACAATATGATACCTAGTGCAAGCATTTCACAATTATTTCCTGATTAAGTGGTATTAAGTGGTGACTTCATGATGGTGGAAACTTGATAGATAGAAATGATCAAGCAATAAGAAGTTACTTACTATTTATATAATTTATTATTTGATTATTTATATGCTGCTTCTCTCTGGAGGCAGGTTTATATCAATAGATGAAATCATCAAGCAGATTAAAGAAATCCTAAAAATTTATAGCAACCAAACAACCCCCACCCCCCTCCCTACCAACCCGGCCCTCTTCAGTCTGGCGTGTTTGCCAGGTGCATAGGTCCGGCCTGAAAAAGCCCCAAAGTAGGGGGGGGGGGCTGAGAAGAGAATAAGGAAGGCCTCATGATATTAAGCTGCCATGGACTCAATCACAGGCCTGGTGGCAGAGTGTTGTCTTACAGGCCCTGCGGAACAATGTCAGCTCAGTCAGGGCCCTGAACTCAGATGGCAACTCAAAAAAGTCCCTATAGCTGGTTGAGGCTAGGTAGAGGTCTTCGGGAACAGGAATCACCAATAAATTATGACTTGATAAACAAAGTGCTCTCCAGGGGGCATATTGAGACAGGTATCATAGAATCACAGAGCTGGAAGGTACCTCCAGGGTTATCTAGTCTAACCCCCTACAGCAACGGTTCTCAACCCTGGGATCCTGACACCTAGTGGTGTTGCCTGGCCCCTTCTACAGAGTCATAAGGTTGGTGGCTGCAGTGGTGGTGGTGGCTGATGGCAGTAGCAGGCGGGGGCGGCAGCGACAGGTGGCAGGGGATGGTGGCAGTTACCACGAGCAGTGTAGCCATAGCAATAGGCGCCTTCACACTGCCTCGATTGTTCTGCGCCTGTGCGCCTGCCCCTTCACGCCTGCACACGCTGCCCCTGCATGTGCGAGCACTGCCCCCACCCCTACCACAGTTGGGCTCGTGGCCAGAAGGAGGTTGAGAACCACTGCCCTACAGAATGCAGGAAATGGCCACAGGAGTCAAGCACCTACACAATATCTTCTGTTCAACCACATACAACCTGCCTAAGTTCACAGAATTAGCATTTCTGCCACATGGCTATCTAGCCACTGCTTAAAAACTTCCAAAGAAGAAGAACCTACCACCTCCCGAGGAAGCCTGTTCCACTGAGGAACCGCTCTGTCTTCTGTATGTCTATCCAAAAATTCTTTTGGATTAATTTAATATTAAATACATGTGCACACCTGGAAATTTGGGATTTAATTTCATCCCTCTAGTTCTGGTCTGACTCTCTGGGGCAACAGAAAACAACTCTGTACCATCCTTTATGTCAGTGGTCCCCAACCTTTTTATCACCGGGGACCATGCTTGACAATTTTACTGAGGCCGGGGGGGGGGGGGATAGTCTTTTGCCAAGGGACATTGCCCCTGCCTGAGCCCCCGCTCCACTTGCTTTCTCGCCGATGCCCGACATCCCACTGTCTGCTGGGGGGCATTGCTAGCAGTAGCTGTGCAGTGCCATGCTGAGGGGGAGCCCCAGCCATGGTGGCCGCTGGAGATCACCAAAAGTGAGCCCGCGGCAGAGTGGCAGGACAGCCCCAGAGGGAGCAGCTGGGGAGGAGGACCAGAAAGAGCCACGGCCCAGTACCGACTGATCCATGAGCCGGTACTGGTCTCCAGACCGGGGGTTGGGGACCACTGCTTTATGTGATAGCCCTTTAAGTACTTGAAGATGACTATCATATCACCTCTTAGTCATCTTCTCTCCAGGCTAAACGGACCAAGATCCCTCAACTTTTCCTTACCATTTTTACCTGATTTTCATTTTTTCTCCTCTGGGCATGTTTCCAGTTTGTCTACATCCTTCTTCAGCTGTGGTGCCCAAAACTGAACCCGGTACTCTAAGTGAGATCTAACCAGAGTGGATTAAATTGGTACCATCACTTTGCATGATCTGAACACTGTATTCCTTTTGATACAGCCCTGAATCCCATTTGCCTTTTTAGCCACCAAGTCACATCCTCCATGGGGTCCTCAGAAGGATTTGTGCAGCTGAATTTTATACCAGCTGCACATTCCAGGTTAGGACCAAGGGAGGTGACTATTGTATGGCTCACTATGGTAAGGTCTTCCGGGGCCACATAGGGCCCTAATAGCTTTACCTGGTGTAGATGGTAAAACGCCTGATGTAATCTGGACTTCTATGTAGAGGGAGGAATCAAAGATCACCCCAAAATTCCTGACGCTGTCTGAAGTTTTCAGTTGCATTCCATCTAGGCAGGGGAGGCAAGGTTCCTTGCCTGGCCTAGCCACAGAACCTCAATCTTTGAAGGATTAAAGGTCAGGCAGCTCGGTTGGAGCCACCCAGTCACAACCTCCAGACATCTGGCCAGTGAAATTAGGTTTGTTGGCTGTCCATCAATAAAAACAGGTGGTTGTCATCCTCATACTGGTTCTACCCCAAGCTAAACCCTCAGACCAGCTGTCCAAAAGGCTGCATGTAGATGTTAAATGGCATTGGGGAGAGAATCATGACCTGAGGCACTCCACATGGAAGTGAGCAGTGGTGAAACTGTCCTTCCCAAACAGCCACCCTCTATCTGTGTTAGCCCCCTTAATTTGTTTGGATATGTACCACTTAGGGTGGGTGGTCACTGTCGAGAACAAACTACAATTGTCTGGATTTTCTCTCTTAGCAATCTTCCATGTTGGGCCCTAGGAAGCCAAAGAAATAATAAAACAACACATTTTGGATATATCCCTCCAAACTGATAGAGCTTAGGCATACACCTATCAGCGATGCAGAACTACACTTGAAGCTCTGAGCCAGCAAACTATATAACAGAATTCCCCCAATACAGCAGTGTCTTTACTTTGGCCCAATAATCTTTTGCCTAAGTTGTGTGCTAAGGTTCTATTTGTAAGGAAGCGGATAATTCAATCCACCAATACTTAGCAAGTATACCAAAGTTTTAAACATTTTAAACATTTCTTTTAATGTTTATGCTTATACATTCAGTATGCTTGACACAGATTACCCTTCCTTATCTCACACCAGGTAGGTGAGGCTGAGGGACTCTGAAAGAACAATGACTGGCCCAAGGTCTCCCAGCTGGCTGCATGTGGAGGAGTGGGGAATCAAACCTGGCTCTCCAGATGCGAGGCTGCTTCTCTTAACCACTATACCAAGCTGGCTCTCATGAAGCTTGCTAGGCGACCTTGGGCCAATTGTATTCTCAGCATAACCTACTTCAAAGGGCTGTTCTGAGGATAAAAAAGGGAGGGAGAAACAGGCATACCACTCTTGAGTTCTATGGAGGATATAAATATATCAGATTTTTTTCTTTTTTCTGAAAAGCCAATTATTGCCAATTTCTGCCAAATTCAAGCTGCCATCACCACTGTTCGTTGTCATCATCATCATTACATTTCTATACCGACCTCCCAATATGGCTCAGGGTGGTATACATTGTAGAAAAGCATAGGGGAATTGAAATTACTTTTAACATAACAATGCCCATAATCTGACTGGCACAGTTTAGCATACCCTTACAATAGGAAGATGCCCAGATGGTTTGGTCACCCTTGCCAGGCCTTGGTTCGTACTCCAACAGCAGCAGCAAAAGTCACTGCTTGCATTACAGCAGCTAAAACCAATTTATAGTGTGCATCAACCTGGAAGAACTGCCAAATGTTGCTAATGTCAAAATGTCTGCATATACTTTAGGAAATAAAACTTTTCTTCGTCTTCCTGGAAAGGTTGTAGCGTAGAGAGGGTGAGGAAGAGACAGCGGGGGGGGGGGGAATGGGGGAGAAAAGATAAATTTCATAGGTCGCATAAATTATTAACATTTGTTTGAACTGAGACATGTGAAAAGTATTGTTAGCTGAACTACAAATACATTGAACCATATTAACTACAGAGTTTCCCCTCCCCTGAAAGTCTGAAAAAGAAGAAAGAATTCTAGCAATGTGTTGTGTATTACAAGATTCTTTCAGTGATAATCCTATTCTATGCAATGGCTTAGAGCAGGGTTAGTCAAACTGCGGCCCTCCAGATGTCCATGGACTACAATTCCCATGAGCACCTGCCAGTGCTTGCTGGCAGGGGCTCATGGGAACTGTAGTCCATGGACATCTGGAGGGCCGCAGTTTGACTACCCCTCACTTAGAGTCTTGGGAACAGCAACTGCTCATCTGTAGATTCCTAAACTGCTAAACTTGCCCGATAACATGCTCATGGTTTTGCAGCAGATGTTCTTGCTTTTCGGGCACTAAGAAATGTATGGACCAGTTTCGCTCTCTAAAGATTAAGTGCCAGCATGATTAAGAGCTGAAAATGTGCACTTCAACACCAGCAGAAGTGTTTACATTCCGAGTTTAAATTAATCTCAGTAGCTCACGTTTAGTTCATTATTTAGACCTGCTGTGTCTAAGAACTTTTAATAAATATTTTAATTCACACCCACTTTAGTAATGAGGAACTTTTAGTATGCGTGTGATTACAGAATTCATTATAACATTTAAAGCCCATGACAAAGAGCTTAATAAAAAACACATATTTTTAAGAAGCTACTAAAGGAGTAGTAGAGTTCTTCACAATCTGTGCAAGGGTTCAGAAATTTAAGAAACATTACTTAGATTATGATGCTTCTAGTTCGGGAATAAGGGTCCATTCTGCAAATGTTGGATAATGCACTTTCAATGCACTTTAGAAGTAGATAATCATGTTCTGCACAGGAAAATCCAGCTGCAAAAGCACTTTGAAAGTGCGTTATCCAATGTGTGCAGGAGACAGATATTTTCTTTCCTGCTCCATTCCTTCCTTGCAAATGTTGCTCCCAGAGACTCCCAGGAAAGAACAGCTATAATTTTCCTGCATGAATAGAAGGATCAATTCTATTCCATAATGGCTGGTCCTAGAATGAAGACTGTTTTGGGATCAAGATAATCAGTGCAATGGATCACTTCCTGTGTTCACACCCTCTGATTCACTGCTGGGGTCTCTGGAAGCATAGTATATACTTTCAGCATTTAAAGTCAGACAGTTTGTTACATTAAACTCAGTATTGTCTTCTCGGACTGGCAGTAGTTCTCAAGCTGTGAACTGCTACTTAAAGATATTCTACCTCGGTGACCTTGGGCTCGCCACGGCACTGATAAAACTATTTTGACCAAGCAGTGATATCAGGGCTCTCTCAGCCTCACCCCGCTCACAGGGTGTCTGTTGTGGGGAGAAGAAAGGGAGGGCGACTGTAAGCCGCTTTGAGCTGCCTTCGGGTAGAGAAAAGCGGCATATAAGAACCAACTCTTCTTCTTCTACCTCAAAATGCCAGCGACTGAACCTCCAGGTGGGGAATAGGTAGGTAAACTTTACAGATGGCTGAAAACCCCAGGAGGTCTTCTCCCAGTGTGCAAGCCCATTACTATGATATAGTCAGTTTAGATCATTTTTTGATCTCATTCTGATGGGTAGCCTAGTCAGTTTACTGTGCTGTATTATGCCTTTTGTTTCACAGTTATTGCCTTACGGTTTATATCTTGGTACATAAAATTTTGGCCTTAATTTCATATCATGTTATCTGTACTGTTTTTTATTCCAGTTTCATGTCAACTGCCCTGAGCCTCAGGGGAGTGCAGTATATTAAACAAACAAACAACTGTTCTTTCTCCCACTGCATCTTAGTAATGACCCCCCCAAAAAACCAAAACATGTAGACAGTGTGTCCATATTTCTGATGAAATCTGAATGTTCCTTAATCTTTCTAGAAAATTATTTAAAATGTTGTCCCTAAAAGCAATCTAAATATAGGAAGGAAAGCTTTTTTCAGCACATGATAACCAAGAGCTGTATATAATTTCAATATTATCTAAGTTATCAACTTAGACTACCTACATTTTCTTCTATGATTCCAAGTCTATCAAGTCTAGTGCTGGATGGTAATCAGGCCCATGCACCATTTCTTTGGGCTCACAGGTTTGTAACACATATGCATGTAATCCTCCCTCCAAAAATTAAGTAAGCAAAGTTTTACACTTTTAAACAGACGTTCAAAAACATACTTCAATATATCATATATAAATTATAAGAACCATTAATTTTTTCATCAAAAATTGAATGCCCCACAACAAACTGAAGGCCTAACTTCATTAATAATCCCCTAAAAGCATTGTGAGGTCATTAGTCTATACTGAAGAAGAAGAGTGAAACAAAAGTTTAAAATGCTCACCTTCACTTTTATTTCATAGGTCACTGTTATATCTTCTAATAAGATAATTAAAAACATGCAAGCAGCTGGTACTGCGGCTAAACAGATTAATGTAATAGTCTGTAGTCATATGTGCTGGCAAGAGGTTCACCTCTTTGGCGAGGAGAAGGTCAGCTGCCCTTGGGAAGGAGAGGAAGACAATATTTCCACTTTCTAGAGTATCCACATTACAAATGCTAAGGACAGAGTCCTTGATTCATTGGCCAAAAACATTGCCCTCTTGAATGTCAGCAAAAAACTATATTTCATCCGATTCTTCCTGAATTATCAACTACTATGTATTCAAACAAATCTACAGCAATACTTCAGTAGAGATTCAGAAAATTTTGGTGGCAGTGGTAAATCAAATAGAATATAAGATCACAAGCCAAGACACTAGTCTCACAGCAACCTACTGAGAATTTTAAAATATCAGCAAGAACACTTCTAAATGCCATATACATGTAACACAAGGCTGACATTTGTGAAAGTTCATGAAAATGAATTACTTATAACTCAGGAACATTAACAGGACAACATACACCAAATGAACAGAGTTCATGCAACAGGATACAAACTGTTAGTACAGATGCACAGTTTTTCTAATTTTATTTTATTTTCCCCATACAGGTAATCTTATCGACCTAGCCAAACTATCACAAGACAAGAAGTGGAGAGTGTTTAACAGGATGGCAGGGTAATGGCTGAAGTATCACAGTGGGGGGAGCCCTGAAACTTAACAGCTTGACATCTGTAGGTCAGCTGTTAAGTTTAAATGGCCAGCAGCCATTTAAACCCTCCCTTTTGCTTCTCCCACTGCTGGAACTGCCCTCCCCTACAACCCAGCCGATTTCATAGAGTTCTTTCCACATAATCAATTGTCAGGTAGGCATTTAAATGGATCTTGATCTTTTTAAATGCCAGGGGAACTGGACATATTCTGCTTTAATAAATATTTTCTAAATCCCAATGAAGTTGGGTGTCAGGGATATCAGGAATTAGCAATATACTCATTAGTAGTAGTAGTAACTGGTCTTAAACACTATGCAGGTCACACTCTTGTTTCCCAAATGATGTTGGGCGTCAGGGATATCAGGAAATAGCAATATACTCAGTAGTAGTAGTGGTAACTGGTCTTAAACACTATGCAGGTCACACTCTTGTTTCAGACAGGAGAAATGTGATCTGAAAGTAAAGAAACTGATGGGCATCATGGTCACATCATGATCTGCTTGGGTTTAGTCTTACAGGGATACTCTGTAGCACTCGGGGAATCTAGTAAGATGATCTGCCCCTGATGTTAGAATGATTTGAAAGGCTTTCTAAAAAGTTCTAGGAGGCTTTCATGTTGATATGGTTGATTTTCCTGTCAAGGCCCTTGCTGATATCTGGAAAGACAGCTGACAGTATTTCTCCAAAGGCCAATTCTCAAGTGTTAGATCTACCTTTCTCAACTTCTTTACTATTGATAAAACCCTGAAACATTCCTCAAGAATCAAGAATGCCAGAACTAGCAATTTTGTGCAGAATATGGTTGGGAAGAATAGCTGTGAATGGCGGGAAAACCCATCCAAGATGTTCTCCCCTCAGAAGGAAAACCCCAAACTGCAGGCCCACTTTAATCTCCTGCATCAAGTGGCTATGATGCCAATAGGAAGGGATCCCTGACATAGCTCAGGCCATGCTGGGACAAAAAACCCTTCCGGGGGTGACAGCCTTGCAGGTAAAAATTAGATGCCCCCAAAGCACCTGCAATTCCTGAAAAGTGCATTTCTTTTTGGTCAGCATGAAGCTGATGCGCTTGTACAGGGACTGAACTTTATCCACTGGAAGGTGAGCAATCTGCTACTGAATCAATCTTGATACCCAAGTAATTGATGGAGGAAGCGAGAACCTCTGTTGTTTCTGGTGCAGTGTTGCCAGGCCCACAAAAAGAAAGTCATCCAAAAAATGGGTGATAAATGGGCACCTTGGCCCATCCTTGACTACCCATTCCAGGAAAGTAATAAAGGCTTCAAATGAGGCATAGGCAATAGAGAAATCCATGGGCATTGCCCTGTACATGTACCATATTACCCCAAATTTGAAATGCAGCAGACAAAAGTCTTCTGGGTGGACAGGCAATAAGCAAAAAACAGATCTGATATCACATTGAACCATTAAAGTGCCTGGACCACAGGTCCTGCTAAACGCAACTGACTGATCAAATGAAGCATATTTGATGGCACAAACTTGGGGGCTATGAATTATTTACCGAGTTGCCCTTGGGGTGGATTGGGCAGAAGATGGTGGATTAGGCAGAATTCCGCAGGTGTTTTCTTGGTAACCATTTCCTATGGGGAAACCTGTATGCCAGAGATAGCAGTAGCCTGGAAAGGATCCATAATATCCTGCCACCTGCATCTTTTTTAGCCAATTTGTTGTGGACCATCTCAGGCATTGTAGATTGCAAGTTATTACAAGACATGGCCACCTGCACCCCTGCCAAAGGGATGAGGAAGCCATTAGAAAAACCTGCTTTGAGATAGTTGGCTGCAGACTATTAGGGTACATGGGAGGGGGGGCAAGGCAAATGAACAAACTGGGGTGGGAGCAAGGGAAGACCCATCCTTTATGCAAATGGGCAGGAGTGGTCGTGGGCTTCCTGCTGCCCTTTCCCTCTGCCGCACTGTCTAGAAATGTCCACCCTGGGTTCATGTTGATGCCTGACATGGGAAACCCGCAGCCAGCAAGGCCAGTCCAGAGCAAGACCCCGTGCCAGCAGCCACAGCTGAGGCCGTAACCAAAGCAGTCACCTCCTTGCCGATGCTCGGATCATGTGACTAAATCCTCTGGGAGCCATGGGGGTGCACAGAGCCTTACCTCCCCATGTCCCCTGAAACAGCAGCCCTCCCAGCAGCACCACACTTTTCACCCCCCAAAGTCCTCTTAGAAACTGGAGCTATACTAAATGAAGCAGCAAAGCAGTGGATCAATGATCAGCTTAACCCCAGCCGGAACTGGGGCTTCAAGTGGTGGTGGTGATGCAATGAAAGGAAGCACACACAGTAAGGTAGCAAATTCCAGTAGCAAGCAATCAGCTAAAAAACTCTGGCCGCAAGCAAAGAGAGGCTGGCTCCAGGAGCGGGCCCTCCTTTTAACCTTGCTGTGCTGCCAGCCATGCCAGCACACGCTAGCAACTTCACTCCTCGAAAGCCACATGAGATGACCTGCACACTTCCCTTTGTTTCTCTGGAATTCTCACCCCCCCCTCCAAGTGACGATAACCACATGCCAAGTACAGCCGCAATCATATTTAGCAACAATGAACAAGTATATGACAATGATCACCGTACACTTGGAAAAATTAATCTTGTCTTACAGTATAAAAAGACTCAAAAATGGACTCAAGCAATAGTCCAATAACTGTATTAATTTCTAGATTCAAATGGTAACTGTGTTGGTCTGAAGTAGCACAACAAAATTAGAGTCCAATAGCATCTTTAAGATTTATTCAAGGCGTGAGCTTTCGAGTACATGCAGTCTTCCTCAGATGGCTGTTCATTAGTCCGAGGAAGACTGCATGTACTCGAAAGCTCACACCTTGAATAAATCTTTGTTGGTCTTAAAGGTGCCATTGGACTCTAATTTTGTTGTATTTCCTGTATTTCCTGACCTGGTTTAAATATCTGACAATAAATTTAGATGGAATATTTTCACTGTAGAATCATAGAAGGGCTTCCTGGGTCATCTAGTCCAACCCCCTACACTATGCAGGACACTCACAACCCTATCGCTCATCCACTGTAACCTGCCACCCCCTTGAACCTTCACAGAATCAGCCTCCCTGTCAGATGGCTATCTAGCCTGTTTAAAAATCTCCAAAGATGGAGAACCCACCACTTCCTGAGGAAGCCTGTTCCACTGAGAAACTACTCTAACTGTCAAGAACTTCTGGATGTTTAGATGGAACTTCTTTTGCATTCATTTCATCCCATTGGTTCTGGTCTGTCCCTCTGGAGCAAGAAAGAACAACTCTGCACCATCCTCTACATGGCAGTCTTTTAAATACTTGAAGATGGTTATCAGATCCCCTCTCAATCGTCTCCTCTCCAGGCTAAACAGACCAAGCTCCCCCAACCTTTCCTCACACGTCTTGCTCTCCAAACCCCTCTCCATCTTTGTTGGCCTCCTCTGGACACGCTCCAGTTTGTCTACATCCCTCTTAAACTGGGGTGCCCCAAACTGAACACAGTACTCTGAATCAGAGGCTGAATCAGAACAGAGTAAAGTGGTACCATCCCCCCTGTGATCTGGACATGATACTTCTTTTGATATAGTCCAAAATCCCATTTGCCTTTTTAGCCACCGAGTCACACTGCTGATTCATGTTCAATGTATGGTCCACTAAGACTTCTAGATCCTTTTTACACATACTACTGCCAAGAAAAGTCTCCTTCATCCTATATTGGTGTAAATGTTTTTTCCTACCTAAATGCAAAACTGGGCTTTACATTTGTCCTTATTGAATTTAATTTTATTTAGTTTAGCCCAGTTTTTGAGCTATCAAGATCATCCTGTATTCTGATTTGGTCTCCTGCTGTGTTTGCTACCCCTCCCAGTTTAGTATCATCTGCAAATTTAATAAGTACCCCTTCTAATCCCTGTGAGGATATGTTTAAATCAGATATTAGTAGCCTTGGTTTCAAATAATTGTGAGTTGGAATTTTTGCCATTGCAGCCTCTAATAAGTGTAGTAACATTGCAGAAGAATATTGTTAAGAAGACAGTGACATGATCCAACTTATTCCTACATTCTGTCTATTTTGCTGAATCACGATGATATGTATTAAGTGAGAATTTCTCAGTGGAACAGGCTTCCCCGGGAGGTGGTGGGTTCTCCATCTTTGGAAATTTTTAAACACAGGCTAGATAGCCATCTGACGGAGAGGCTGATTCTGTGAAGGCAAAGGGGTGGCAGGTTACAGTAGATGAGTGATTGGGATGTGAGTGTCCTGCATAGTGCAGGGGGCTGGACTAGATGACTTATGAGGTCCCTTCCAACTCTATTATTCTATGATTCTATGATTGGGGGATAGCAGTTGTGGTTCCATTCTACAAGAAATTATCACTTGAATTATAGACCTATGAGTCTTTTAAATATTATAAGTAAATTATATGCCAGGCATCTCCTTGACAAACCTGCCACCTGTCTAGATCAGAAGGTGTTGGTAAAAGAACAGGTAGGCTTTAGAGAAGGCAGATCTACATTAGAACATTGCCTGACCCTCCAACACCTAATTGAGAAGTATAGTGCCAAGGGCTCATGTTTCATCATCAGATCCCAGTTGTAGAGAAAATTGGAAGCATGGTTTATCAACGAGAGGCTCCTTTTTCTCTTTCATGCCCTCCATAGTCAGACTGCAATAAGAGTAAGATGTAGCAGAAATGGGCACCTTACCTATTCAATTAACACCTATAAAGGGGTAAGACAGGGCTGCATGTTGGCCCCAATGCTCTTATACATCAATAATATGGTAAGTTATCTAAGCTCGATAAGACACGCATGCCCCAAGACAGGTTGTGTGCAGCTGCATCCGAATCAGCTGCTCCAGGCGGTGAGGCGCTGGCTGCGGCGGCCTGGAGCGGCCGATTCGGACGCAGCTGCACACAACCCTACCCAAGACTCTCAAAACATCCTAGCCCTTCTTTATGCAGAAGGCTTAGTACTCCTGGCCAGAACACCAGTTGGTCTCAAAAGGGCATTGAGTAGACTTGTGGAATACTGTGAGAAAGAATAATTAGAAATCAACTATTAGAAAACAAAAGTAATGGCTTTCGGCAAATACTTCAGAAACAAGGCATGGCCTATAGATGGGAGGAAAAGTAGAACAGGTTAAGACTTTCAAATACTTGGGGGTGACCTTTCAGTCCTTTGAATCCAGTCTAGAACACTGTAGACAAGTTGCTACCCTGGGGGAGTGATCCTCACTCAATATAGTAAAAGTTTTCCGATCAAAGGGAGTCCATTATGTTCCAACCGCTCTTAAGTTTTTTCAGGCAAAAACAATTACACAGATGTTGTATGGATTCCTCTGCTTCGGGCAACTCCTTGTTAGAGTGCATACAGTCTAAGTTTCTTCGAGCTGTATTACAAGTCTCTAAATGTATCTCTAACTCTATGATACGCCTGGAAACTGGCATTCAGAAGATTGACGCCAGAATTGGCTTTTATTTATTATATATGATGATTTGGCTCAAGGCTCACTATTCCCCAAATGGTCTGCTACCTTTAATTATTCAATTTAAAATCTAGATAGAAGCAGCAGACAGAAGGAATCTTAAACCTTGGATTATTTACACAAGCTATATTGGAGCTGGACGATGACCAAGCAAAGCAAGTCATTAAAGAAAGGATCAATGACACAGAGTGCCAACTAGACCTGTCAAGTTCGCCTAAGTTCATGCTCCCCCCTGAAAACAGATATATTCAGAAACCGGCAGGGCATCTAACCTTTCTGGAGATTAAGAACCACAGAAGGGCATTTACTCTTGCGAGGTGCTCTGCTTTACTTTGCTTGAGGCGTGCTATAAAAATACTTCAAAATCAGAGAGAATCTGTCTATGTGGAGGCGGGGAATTGGAGACCATAGGGCATGTCCTCTTCAGATGCTCACTTTATATGCAAATACAAAATAAAATCATGCCCCTCTCTCTTGCCTCAGATTCCCAGGGTCTCTGATGAAGGGAAAATTAAGAGCCTCCTTTCCAGAGGAAATACTGAGGTCACCAAATAAATAGCTAAATACTGTGCCATAGCATGCAAATTATGGCAAAACTGTGCTATTGGAAATTTGCCTTAAATAATCTTGCTGTGTTTTTATAGTTTTATGACCTTTTAAATGTTTGATTTTAAGTGTTTTTATTGTTGGACTGTTGTTGTACACTGCCATGATTTGTTGGTTTATGAGTTTTGTAGCTGGGTTGGAGCTGTATTTTAATAAATCAGGGTGGCTTTGATGAGGCTATATTAGGAATGAGCATTGTTGGGAGTGGGGACAGGTGCTATGCTCCCTCCCCTGCTCGATGGTGGTTGTGTTAGAAGCTGGATCCTTTGGGGGCTGAGCCCATCCCTTTAGCTGGGCTCTGCCTACTTCAAAAGCCTCCTTATGAGGCTGCTTATATGCAACAATGACTTCTCAGTGGGGAGAAAGCTGCTGCATATGGCAAGGTGGCCAAGGAGAACCCCAACTAAGGCTGACACCTGTGGGTGTCTCCTTAGCTTCACCTTCCTGGCAGACCGGCTTGCCTGATGGAGAAGGTGAACTTTACAGAAGTGTTGCTCAGATCCAGCAGGTGGTTCTCCTGGTGGGTTATCCTTTCCAAAGGACTGCGGTCTGCTGGCAGCAGGATGGGGAGGAGCAATTTGGTGGATCCTCCCCATACATTTGGTTTTCCTACATTCATTTGTATATCAATAAAAACTTTGGCCTCAATCATGCCAAACTAAATTTATATATGTCTGTGTATCCTTTGTGTGCTGGTAGTGTCCCACCCCTACTCAGAAAAACTCAAAAAATACTCACCTATATGAAAGAAAAGTTCCATCAGCATCTGAACTGTGATGAATACTTCCATTTTCATTTGACACATCTAAGAAGACAAACAAGACCACATAGTTGGGTTTAGTAAAAAAAAAACCAGGATGTAAAATATTAGACTTTTACACTATGTCATGTAGCATACAATTTCCTTGATCCACTAAATGCAATCTGAGTTTGGAAGCATATTTTACGGCAAAGTTCAGTTTACTGAATGTGAAAAAACCTACTGAAGGGAAAGTAGAAAATTTAGCAATCTAGAAACTTGTCTTTAACCGCCATGTTTCCAATGCCATATGCTTTAACTGCCATGTTTCCAATGTGTTACAAAGCCTGGGCACTAGACACCGTAAAACTTTATGTACAAAAGTAATCTTCTAGTGTTCTTTGGTTCTCTGGGTTGGGGCCAACTGGAAAGATGTATTTTGAGCCTTATTTGATGTTTTTGATTATAGTATCTTAATATGCTAAACAAAATTGATGCTAGTAGTAGACTTCTAAATCTGAACTATGGGAAGTTCATTTCTTCTATAGGCACGTTTACACATGCATGTCCATCATTTGATGAATACAAAATTTTGGTAATTTGCGTGTATAAGCAAGATACAGACAACACATCAAATAGAGGATTTTTATTTTGCTGCCTATCTTCTCGGCCACATATTTTTCAGTGAAGTCTGCTTTTAGCTTATCAAGTTCTGTACACATGAGCTAGACAAAGATCTCTTAGATCTTGTAATTCGCTGCAAGCCAGCTATGCTGGGAGCAGTGGAATATAAATGTAATAATACATAAAATAAATAAAAATGGGGCCAACAAACGAAGGACATCCCCCCCCCCCCCGGGAGTCAGGAAGTGTACATCACTCTCTTCCAATATCTCTGTTATTAGTAAGGGGAGGGGTGGGGATTTTTTTGCCATGATGTTGGTATTTTAAAGTCTTAATGGGGGTTATAAATGGTTTTAATGGGGTTGAGACTACTGTGGCCCGCCTTGAGCCTATAGGGAGAGGCAGGAAATAAATCGAATAATAATATAATAATAATAATAAAAGGCAAGGATTTTTATTGAGAGATTTTTGTGCTACTAAAACAAAAGTCACAAGTTTGAAACGTTAGATGCTCATAAACATTTCCCTTTCAAATCTGTACTGTAAAGAATTGTACAGTACTGAATCTTACCTCCACTCAATAAGAAACCAGATTGTCATTGTGTGCCAAGAATACAATGGCCAATACCCACATATGTGAATGGAGAAATCTGGTCCAGAAACAGAACTTGGCAGTGTAATAGTCTCTGTTAAATACTTGTGCCAGGCGTATCACATACAAAGGATATATTATATTGACCCATTAAGTAGTGATCAGATAAGTTACTATTACATAGGAGAACCAATGTTCTGGTTTGCCAGCTCGGAAGCTAAGCACATCCAGGTAGGAAACTGCTGCTCTGTAATTAACACAGTAAAAAGTATCTTCTTTCCTTATGCACTCCCGGCTCTCCGAAACAGGACTGTGCACATAAAGGTACTATACATAATGACAGCAGCAGATATATTTAAAAAGATTTTGCCAGTTGCCGTGGCAGTTGCTTGGAGGTGTTACAATCACAGAGATATCATTGAGTAAACGTGATATACACAGTACATTTCTCCATACAATCCTATTTTCAGGAATGAGATTGCACGACGAAAGGAACGATATTAACTTATCTAGCTAGCAAGAAATAAATATATAATGTAGTATTCTTCTTAACCCTATACAACAGTAGAGAGTTGTTCAGACTAAAAAACAGATTTTCTGTTTCAAATTTTTGTTTTCCACAAACCAAAAACAAAAAGACATATTACTGCTAGGAAACTAGAACAGCATTAAATTATGTTTTCATGATTGATGTTCAGTAATAATCATATATGAAGATATATTATTTTAAAAGTACATAAATTGTGATCTTGGAAAGGGAAATATAGAAGCTGCTTACATTATGAAGTTATGAACTGCAATAGCTTTTAGTTTTAAATACCACATATTTCTATTTTCGCATATTTAAAGCTTAATAATTTAATGATTTATTCAGTTTTAATTTATACCTTCAAAACACTCCAAGATGCCACTGGAGATCATAACAGTGGTCCTGGTTAAGTCAAATAATAATTAGAGCTTTCACTTTAAAGATGAGATTATTTTTAATTATTGAGTGAAGTACTTGAGGTACCATACTTATATAATTACACTACTCATTAAATGGTTATTGAAAGCTGAAATGTAATTTTAATGACAGCTACCTATTTTTCTTTACACACTTTGAAGATGACAGATCAGTCAAGAATACTGGTTTGCTCAAAATTTCTTGCAGCTGCACTGGAGCTTTCAGGTGTAGAACAATTAGGCTGTGCTTATTTTAAAACTTTTTAAAAATGCTCTCTCAATTAAGTAGTATTTTTATATAAAGTGCAGAAATAGCAAGGAAAATAAATTGGCACCCGAGATGGTACAGCAAATTCTGTTCAGTAGGTATTTTTCCTCTGGGTGGTGACACAGAAGTCCAATGCGTTACTAAAATATACTGTTCTTGATTCCTAGCTCTTGAAACAAACTGGAAGGGCATAAGGAAGGATATAAATTTAATTAACTACCTAGAGAAAAATATATGCCATATTATTAGAAAAATGAATTATTATTTTACTTCAGAAACCAGCAATATTTACAGGAACCGAGACAGATTTTAGTTTAAATATTTTTTTTTCACACACATCTATTGAAAATATATATTGATTCTACACACACAAAATCTGAATCTACAATAAGGCTACACATATTGCAATATGTAAAATTTAATTCTTTACATTATACTAAGATTGAAACTATAATTAACAGACAAACATGAAACTACTGTTGTCGCTAGAAAACCCTTGACAAATATAGTTTAGAATGTAAAAAAAGGTTATTGAAGATTCTTAATTCCTCTGTTTACTGAATGCTCTTCTGAATTTAACATTTCTCCATTGTGTCAAAGGCAAGAATATAATACAAATTAAGCTTTTCTTTCTCACTGTGAAATCTAAACAGAGAAGTCAATTTATTTCATTAACAATATTAAAAAAATTCTGAGTTCGCTGTGTGGGGAAAAGGCATTAAAGTTTAGAGGAGGGAGCAACTGCTTTGTTCTGCCAATCCCCTAGTTGAAATTAATTATAGCAAATGTTTATGAAAACATCTGTTCCATACAGTTATAAATTCTTAATTTTAGCATGGACGATTTGAAGTTCCTTCTATTTTGAAGCACTATAGTTTTATGATTGCCAGGCTTACAATTTGTACTTCAGCACACCACAGATGAAATCGACAATGTTTTGAGTATCTCTGTAAAACGAACCTCACAAAAAACAGAATTAATCTCTTTTAAGAAAGAAAACTACAGCAAACCAAAAGATCTTAATTTGATGGAAGCACTAATTTAAGAATATAACTTCAAGCTGAAAAATTCAAGCATTAAAAAAATCTTCTGCTGATTAAGTCAATTTAAGTTTTAATAAATTATGCAAAATACAAAGCTGAAGGATCAGTTTTTAACATGCTTTGATAAATTTTTATAGGTATCCAATACTTAAAAGATAAATACACCTGATATTGCCTGAATGTTACAACAGAGGGTGCTAGAGAGTTTAAGATGAATATGAGCCGGCACTAGAAGCACTCTCTTGGACGTTTTACATAACATCCTTGCAACTACAGTGTTAAATTCAATTTACACCAACTAAGCTTTTAAAATGATTAAATGGAGCAAGCTTGAAGCACTGTACAGAAACGGAATATAATGCCTTCAGCTAAAGAATTAAGCGCACTGCACTTCTGATATTTATAAAATAATTATTAGGCTACAAAAATTGAAGTACATTACACTTGAAGGAAGTTGCTAAAGTTTCCCAAAGTTAAAAAAGGAAAATATATTCAAGATTTATGTTTAAAAAATCTGTTATGTGATCACATAACAATCTTTAAAAAATCTTGCAAGTAAAGATTGTGATGCTGTTTAAACCTAAATGTTTTTATTTAGTTTGCTAATAAGAAAAATATATAGCAGTTAATAATTGGGACCCTCTAGGTCATCGACTTATGAGACGATCCAAAGGTTGACATTTTTCATGAAATAAATATACGTAGTAATCAAAGGCTAAGTATTAACATTTAAGGCAATTTTTCAATATTCCCTCTCAGCAATACATCTTAATATTAAATATAATTAGTCTTAGGGGAAGAAAGCCCTGAAATTAGATATTGTGAAGTGCCAAGGCCACAATCAAGGGAATTCTATGGAATGAATGCAGCAAATTTTGAAGGAAAAAGGGGGGTCAGATGCTAATTTCTCCATTTCAGATTTCCTCAGCCTATTATGAGCTACATCTGAAGACTCCCCCAAGTTTGGTCCTGACTAATAGTGGGAATGATTCTAGACCTCCTGCTACTCTAATTGTCTTTCTCTTCCTCACTCTAACATATGGTAGGGATGATATCAACAGGACTGTTGCGTCTATTATGCACAGGAAAGCTGCCACCACCGTTCCTAGAGTATTAGGACTTCCACACAATACTGCCTTTCTAGTCTTTACTACCAAGTCCTAAGAAACGATACTCTCCAGGATACTGGCATCCAAGATGTCACTGTGGTACCATTCTTAAACTGTAGGGAGGTATTTGTCCTCCACAAATCATCACAAGGCAGCCCACTACTACAATTATGGCCAAGATAACTTTTGGTAAAAGAAAAGGGAGCAGGGTGGAGGATGTATTCATGTACTAAAAAATCTTGGTTTCTTCTGTACTCCAATGATGGATTGAATAGATAGGGAGAAGAAATTACAAATCCTATGCCCATCACCAGTAAATTCTACTTCTATACTCAGGACTATCATCCCTAGTTAAAGACTTATCTGTATCTACTGAACACTTCTTTCTTCTATGTTAAGGATGAGGAGCTTTCTTTCTCTTCAGAGGGATTGTTTCCCCTGAGCTTTCTTAAAGAGCCAGCTTGGTGTAATGGTTAGGAGCACGGATTTCTAATCTGGCAAGCCGGGTTTGAATATGCGTTCCCCCACATGCAACCAGCTGGGTGATCTTGGGCTCACCACAGCACTGATAAAGCTGTTCTGACAGAGCAGGAATATCAGGGCTCTCTCAGCCTCACCTACCTCACAGGGTGTCTGGTATTGGGAGAGGAAAGGGAAGGGGATTGTAAGCCGCTTTGAGACTCCTGTGGGTAGGGCTGCTCTGACCGAGCAGTAATATCAGGGCTCTCTCAGCCCCATCTACCTCACAGGGTACCTGTTGTGGGGAGAGGAAAGGGAAGTTAATTATAAGTCTCCTTCTGGTAGAGAACAGCAGCACATAAGAACCAACTCTACTTCTTCTTAAAAATGTAAACTTGAAAAACTCAAGAATTTGCTCAGAAAAAATGAATAGATTACAAAGGGAGCTAGAGGTCTTTTCCACCAAGAAATAAAAAGTGTGCTCAGTTAAGCAATGATCCGACTGGCTCCAGACAACAGTTATTGCTCCATTCTGAAATGTTTTCAGTGGGTACATGTTTGCACCTTCATATTCTGTTGCTTTCAGAATTGCTTTTGGAAACAAGGCAAGTCTGTAGCTTGTTTTAAGAAACTGAAGTCCAAAGGCATATTCGATTTTTCTACAGTGGCAGAATTGGTAGCCATTCTCCTAGACTCAGACAAAAGTCCTTTATCGACAATAGGAGGGACCCAAACACTGACGGGTAAGTAGAAGAAAACTGAGCTGCAAAAACTTTTCAACCTTGCTTAAAAATGTACCCATTGACATTTGAATTACAATCTGCTCTGCACACTGGAAGACAGGAGAAAACCTGGGCTGAAGTTCAATAGCCAGAAATAGATCACACAGACATGCAGATTTCTAAAGAAAGGAAGTAATTTCTAAAACAAAGAATGATGTACTAGTTAGTACCTTTAAAAACATTTTTGGGCATTCTGAAGTGTAAGATTTATTCTTGTAGTACCAGTAATATCATAATAGTTCAAAATAAAAGCATTCTGAAACCAAACCTGTATACACATAAGAAAGTTAGCTGTTAAACGTGTTTCGACTTCTCTCCAGAGGATTTGTATCAAGCGACTAATGAAGCACTTCATTACATCAGACTTTATTAAAAGGTCATGCTTTTCTATATGTATTATATTCACTTCCAATTGGTGATGCCTAAAGAAAAACGTTGAGAATTAAGGAGTAAGAGGTGGCATACGAATTTCTAGAAATACACTTCAAGAAATACACAATACCTCCACCCCAATCCCCCCCCCACAGCAACTATATGGGGGGAAACCCCCAGAAAAAGTACATTATCCGGAGGGCTGTGCTACTGAAGTTCAGGCTCGACTTCACTTTCACATGTGTACAGACACATACACAAAACACAATCTGGCAATCATAAACTCATTCCTACAGCACAGTCACTACAGACCTGGCTGAATTTTAGATACAATATTCCTAACGTTTTTGCTGATTTGGCTATATTGATAGAAAATTGTGTATGATAATGCTCTTAAAATATAATAATTATTTTTGAAATTTTGGACCTTAGACTTTTACACAAACTCTATGAACAGTTTTTGCGCCAAGTCTCTTAACCACTTTTTTTTCAGTGGGTGGTGGTGGCGGTAGAGGCAGTTCCCGGCACTGAAATTGATATAAGGGAAACTCAGAAGGATGGGTGCCCATGTCCCTCTGGATCACAGCCTAAAACCACAGCAGCTGAAGCTACATGAATTGCTAAGTAGGAAAGTATAATTGACACACAGAAGTGCAGAATAACAGCTTGTTTGATTGGGCTGGGGGTAATCTTAAATTGAAAAGCTTCTTGGATTTTGCATGATAAGAACAGCAAACATACTATAAGGGCAAGCCTACACAAGTTTTGGTAACCATACAGTAAGTATTACTGATTCATATTCATTAAGATTTAGAATTACCTACAGACTGATAATTTTTGAGGATTATTTTGTTTTGATCTGACATTGATAGATGAAAGCAAGTAGGAATATCTGGAAAAAGAAACGTTCTAAGTAGCTTCATATACAACATCTCTAGAAGGCGACTATAACACAAGTTAGTGCTTAAGAAAGATCTTTAATTCCCCAAGGCACAAAGTTTACACATTTTAAAAAAGAGAATTTTTCTAGCTCTCAAGGTCACAAGAATTTAGAAAATTAATGGAAAGTTTCTTCAGAGCTAGAAACAGAAATCTGAAAAGATCTTTCAATAGCCAGAAACTGGCATTCTGACTCCAGTGCTCACCTGTCTAGCAGGTGGGTTGAAGGAGGTGGTGGTGGTTCACCATCTACTTAAGAAATCATCACTGGACCATATGACCCAGCCAGCTACCATCCTGTGTTGCATTGTGCGTTCTTGGGGAAGGTAGTTGAGCGAGCAGCCACAGACCAGTTGCTAGCATACTTGGAAGAATCTTCAGAACGTAACCTATTCCAGTCAGGCTTCCATCCAGGTCACAGGGTGGAGATTATGCTGGTCACCCTGATGGATGGTCTCCGGAGACTGCTGGACTGAGGTGAGTTGATACTGATTGTATTATTAGATCTTATGGCAGCATTCAACATGGTAGGCCATGAGCTTCTTGCTCATTGCCTTGTTGACTTAGGGATACGGGGGACGGCCCACCAGTGAGTTACCTCCTTTCTCTGGGGTTGAGAGCAAAGGGTAGCAATCAGGTAGAATCAATCGCACCCCTGTCAACTCCAATGTGTAGTTCTGCAGGAGGCAGTTCTCTCCACAACATTATTTAGCATTTTCATGTGCCCACTTGCCAGACTGATCTATAGCTATGGGCTTGGGTGTCACCAATATGTGGACGACACCCAGCTCCATCTCCTGCTGGATGTTCGGCCAGATGTCCCTCCAGACTCGTTGAGGCAGCAGTAGAGTTTCTTAAGAGTATTAGCTTGAAGTTGAACACCTCAAAGATAGAGTTACTGTGACTGGGGAGGGGGGAAGGAAGGGTCAGATCAGGAAGCACATTTGCCCTGCTTGGACAGTGTGCACCTGACAACTGCACAGATGGCCAGGAATTTAGGTGTGATTTTTGATGCCTCCTTATCAATGGAGGCTCAAGTTACAATAGTAACAAGGAAGGCATTTTTCCAACTTCACCAGGCCAAGTTACTAGCACCCTACCTATGCCCTGAACATCAAGCCACAGTGATCCATGTAACAGACACCTCAAGACTGGACTATTATAACTCAAGACTGGACTACTATAACTCACTGGCCTAACCTTGACCCTAATCTGGAAATTATAACTGGCCCAAAATGTTGCTGTACGGGTCCTCTTACATGACCAGTATTGCGGCAGCTACACTGGCTCTCAGTAGAGTTCAGGGTTCGATTTAAGATTCTGGTTCTAACCTTTAAGGCCATATACATTTTGTGGTATATCCAAGGTACTGCCTGTCTGAATATGTCCCCCAGAGGGTGCTACATTTAGCGAAGGCATATCACCTGGTAGCCCCCAACCCTAAAGAAGTCTGACTTGACTGAAACATCAAAATGGTGTTGGGACCATTGCCACATAACCAACTCACATGATATGAAGAGAATATGTCATACAAACAAATCATTTTAGGCCTGGCAGTAGCCAGTAAATTATGTAAAAAAGTCATTGTGTTCAGAGTGGCATTATAATCCTCTTAGTGGTTGAAGTGAGAAACTGCAGAGGCAGTGGCTGCTAAGGCAAAGAGACTCATGCTGTCCCTGAAACCTCTTTGTGGCTGTTGTTTCTTCCTGTTCAAGAAGGGAATGTGTCAGATACCACTAACGCCTTGCCAGTCACTACCTCGTTTTTGTGAAAACATGGGGTGGTGGTAGGTGCTGTGCTTTAATCTAGTACACGTATCTTGTGAGTGAAAAACTAATTGCCAATCCCTCCCATGTTGTTCCTTTGAAATTTGGCTCAGCAGTGTGTGTATGTGGGGGAGGATTATGCTCTGCTGATTGAAATCCCTCCCATTAGCAGATAAGGAGTTTATTTAGCAGTATGGGAAACTGGGCCCAAAAAGTACTTTAATACAAAGAAAGATTATATTTTTGGTTCCATATCATAGGGTGCGATGGATTGGAAGGAGCTCATATGCCACAAGTAACAAGGCTTGACTTTGGAGGACTTGTCTGGCAGTGGCAGTGGTGTCCTCATCCTTTGTAGTAGAAACAAGAAAAAATCTTTGAATTTGGGTATTGTCTGGAGTTGCTAGAAAGTCTACCACTGGAGCCCCAAACATGCAGGTGATCTGAAGGAATACTTCCCAATTCAAAGCCCATTCCCCTGGGTCCATGTCTTGCCAACTGAGTCAGTCCACCTGGTGGTTTGGCTGACCCTGAATATATTCTACCCTTAGGCTCAGCAAGTGCCACTCTGCCTAAGCTAGGAGGTGACTGGCCTTGAAGTATAGGGTGCAGGAGCATGTCCCTCCTTGCCTGTTGATGTGAGCCTTCATTGTCATGTTGACTACAATATGGTTGTTGCGAATCTTGGGCAGGAATGCCTGGAGGGCCAGCTGCATGGCCCAAAGCTCCAGCCACGTTGGCTGGCATCAGCCATGTCTACAAATTGTGCGGGTTGCACAAAATCTGTGCCCTGTTGTAAATGTTTTATGTTAATCCACCAACAGCAAAGAGCAAAGGAGACAGGCGGTTCCTCAGATATGCAGGGCCCAGAATATGGATGGCTTTAAAGGTTAATACCAAAACCTTATACCAGATCCAGAACAGGCTGGATATGGGCCCTCCAAGATGACCCTGAGAGGCCCCTAACAGCCACATTTTGCAACAACAGGTATTCTGTGGATACCCAAGGTGCGGAAAAAAACCCTGAAGGGCAGGGCCGTTTATTGGAAGTGGTGACCCTTATGGCAGAAGCATAGGTACTTCCTGGAGTCCTTGTGGATAGGAATGTGGAGATAGGCCTCCCATAGGTCCAGCAATTTCAGCATATCTGCTCACTGTAGGATCTGCAGAATGTGCCTCAGGGATTCCATCTTGAACTTTCCCTTCATCAACCAAACACTGTGGGTTTTTAGAATTAATGTGGCCTGCTAGTCTACTGATTTCTTGGGTACAATGATGAGTAAACCATTGGTCTATTGGAACTTCCTCTATGGCTCTGATGGAGATCGGGTGCTAGATAGCTTGTGAAAAAAGTCTCCTGTGTGGTGACCTGAGGCATTGGTGAAATTGTGAATTGATTTGGGGGTCTTTTTGAGATCTCTATGTGATAGCCATTTGATATGATGGCCAAGATTTTAAATTTTTAACCTTATATCTGTGGGGGTTTTATCTTATGTAACCTGATGGGAGACAGCTTTGGTGATAGCAGCAGGGAATTAATCCATCCAGCAATACTAATAAAGACCCATGGATCCATTGTGGAGTGACTTCATACCTCTGAGAAGAAGTATAGTCAGGCGGAAAGTTTTCTTGGCTGTTGGGATTGCTGTGGTTGCCTGGTAGTGTAATTGGTCCTGTACTTGGAAGTATGGTAGGATCTAAAATCCCTCAGGTCTCTACCTTGGGGTTGGTCTCTGTAGGTCCGAAAGGACTGCTGATATCTATATTTGCTGTCTCTGTCCTTGTAGTGGCTGGAGGAGGCAGGCATTGCCTTTTGTCTTTTCCTTTGTATCCACCAGTACTCTGTTCAGATTCAACTCCCCAAAGAGCAGTCATCCTGAAAACCTGGAAGAGGAGTGTGTGCTAGTAGATATTGGATCAACTTTCCAATGCTTCAGCGAGATGTTACGGCATATATCACTGCTGGCTGCCTATGTTCTAGCAGAGAACTGAATGGCATCCTGAGATCTTGGGGATGATATGCCCAATCGAGGTCTGAGGATTTTAGCATGTTGTTCATCCAGATAATGGTAGCCTGTTGAAGTTTTACAGTGCAGCTGATGCTCGGATGGCCATGGACGAGGCCTTGTAGGTCTACTTGAGTGCATATATGTTAAGCCAGTCCATGGAGGGAGACTAGGGTAGCAGCGCCAAATCAGGTGCCTACATGGCGGCTGCCATCTTGAAATTGTGGCCCAGGCTTTTGAAAGGGGGCCGCCATCTTGGAATAGTGAACCAGGCTGTGGACTGGGCAGGGAACTATATCCTGGGGCTCTGGGCTACCCTCCCATTGCCCACACAGAAACGGCTTGCATTCCTCACGCCTGGTGTTGGGCTTACCAACAGGTGTCACCGGCCCAGTATGACTCCCACAATGTCCATGTGGCTGCTTCCCTGCATCACTGTGCTCCCAGATGTCTGAGGGGAAATCTTGTTGCAGTGAGCGCTCCCAGGCTCCAGAGTGCTCTGAAACACAGGTGGATTGTGAACCCCCTCTGTTTTGTGCCTCTTGCTAGGCGCTGATGTTTTCCTAGGGGGGGCCTGTGCCTTTGGCTGCAGCTCCACCACCGTTGGATCTCAGAGCACACTTTTCCATTTTCCAAGCTAAGAGCGCTGGGGGCAGGGGATAACAGGCTACCATTGCTGCTGCCGCATGTTCTGCAGCCAGCCTGTTGGAGGACATTCCAAGGGCTCCAGGCTATTTCTTGGAGGCTATGGTATTTGACTGTGTCACTCCCTTCTTCAGTAGAGGAGAGGGTTCTCCGGCTGCAGAGGAAGTTGCTGCCAATGCTTTCTCTCCATCTTTTGCCATGCTCAACTTATTCCACTTGGCCAGGTAAAGAGAAGAAATCAGCTGCCGGTTTCTACTGCCTTGCTTTGATCCTTTGATTTCTGTTCTTCTTTTAGGAAGTGTACCTCTCTGCTTTTTGTTTATCCAATTTTTTTAAAGTAGTTGTTTGCAAGATCGAAGGCCTGAAGAACAGGGCTTGAAGTCTCCTACCTAAGCAGAGGACTAGGTAAACTAGCCAGTCAGGATTGGGTCATTAAGGAAACAGCTCTAAAAAATCTGCATGAGAATGCCCTACCTGAACGTGCAGAGGCGTGACCTAACCCCCTTGGATGACTTCAGCCCCACTGAAGTGGCCATTGAGGGACAGGTTGAAATATATGTTCCTTTCTGTATTTTTCAACTTGCTGAGTATGTAAGAGAACACAATGTAAAATTATACAAAACACATATACTCTTAAGAATATGATTTAGATATTATTCTATAACATCCTTGAAGTAGCCTCATGGATAAGCAGATGTCTACTTTGCTGGGTCAAAATATTAATTTTATTTATTTATTTTAAACATTTTAAGCTGCCTTTCCATCCAATCAGGGTCCATAAGTGAGAAAAATAAAACATCAACACGTTGAGAATACAGAACATAAACAAAGATACAATGAAATCCGTTCAATTTTTCCTGGGTATATGGTTTAAATATATAGGTTGATACGATTACAAATATAACCCACTATAAATATATATATATATATGTCTATGCAGTGTCACAAGCACCAACAGTATGCAAATATTTACTTACAAAAATTATTTGGTTCACTGTGTCTATATTTCAAATGGTACCTATATATTTAAACAGCAATTCATTTTAAATGGAGAAATGCAAATTTCTAACAAAAATATTAAAACTAATAATAGCAAGTCAATATGCCACCAAACTGTATTTTACTTAGAACTGAGCTCCCTTGAGTGTTCTTTTGCACCAATGTTAATTTCTATCTGTGAAAAAGTTCCCTTAAGCTTCTTTTAACATCTAGTGGACATGGCCTCATAAAATTTAATGCTGTTCATTAACCCCAAGCACTTAACTTTGCATAGTAATGTCAGGCTTCTGACTTTTCAGTGCATGAGAAATCCAACTGGGAACTGTGTGAAAGATATAAATTACAAATTATCTATTTGGCATAAAGTAAAGCAAAGGAATCAATGGGTAAATCAAGCATTTTTTTTTGGGGGGGGGGGGAAAGAGGCAAATTCTGACACGTGTAGACAAAGCAAAAGATTTCCACATAACTGTGACAGTGACATCTATTTCCCAAGTAAAAAAAAAATGCAATTTACAAGTTAAGACTGAAAAACAAGTCTTCTTTCATTGTATGATTTAAAATATTTTAATCTCTTAGTTTTATTAAATACAGTGGAAGTTATAAAGCATTTATTATGAATACTGAAGTTGTACAGTTTAAAAAAAGATTTTTCACAAGAGAGAATACAAAGCATTTTTATTAACTAGTGATATCAGTACAATAGTTAGACTGTGTTAGAACCAGTTTGGTTCTGTCAAATCGTTGTGGTTCCAACGTTTATCCTTCCACCACCGCCCCATATTCTGTGTAGATTTACTACTCACGGTCTTTGAAGAGTATCCAACTGATGTGTTAATTACCTTCCTGTGGAGAACTGTTTTTGTGCTGTAAATCATGTTGGGACTCATTGATGCACTAGACTGTAAGAGCTTGGACATCTCCAGTTGTTGCTTGGAGATTCCAGAGTCTGGACACTGTCACAAGCATCATGAGATGGAGGGGAAAGTTGAGTTCTGCGCCCAGATACAAGCTTCCAGCTGCCATGGAACCCATGCACTCAGTACTTTGACATTTGGCTCTTCTGTGAGGGAGTTCTGCCCAGCCTCCCCAAAGTGTGTTCCAGTCTGGGGCGCTCTGCTCGGCCGCCTACAGACTCATGCTCTCAAGGAATCCATGGTTTCTGAAGTGGAGCTGCAGCAGTTTTCAGCAGCTCCCACTGTTTCTGCCTGGTCAGATGGTCAGGGGGAGGAATTGGCTGATTGTGTCCTGCATCCATTTCCATTGCTTGGGCACTGAAAGCATCCCCCATCCCCCAAAGACTCCCTATCTGCAGTGGGGAGAAAGATGCCATAGCTGCACCTGGACATTCCAAGATCTGGGATCTGTTTCACAACTCCCTGCTAACTTAGGGATTGTGCCCTGAGCAACACTTTGTCTCTTCCATGGGAATTCAGAGCTTTGGAACTTGACGATCCGGAACTATGCGTGCTTGTGAAGTTTTGCCTGCCAACAGATTTTGACCTTTCTAACTCATCTGATGCTGAACTGAGCTTTTAGTATGCATTTTCCTGGAAATAGGTTCCCATCCTGAATCTGGACCTGCTATTATGACTTATGAACTTCCTATGTGAATGCCTGGTATTTTGTGCATTATGATTCTTGTCTTATAATTCTGTAACATCGCTAACCTTTTTCCTTTGCAGGGGAAAACCCGGAGTTTCTGTGGTTTCAATCTGGGTTTTGGTTGCTTTGAAATTGTGTTATTGTGGGTTGCTCTAGTTTTGTTTTACAATGATTATTTTGGTTGTTTAGCCTTTTCCTCTGGCCTCAAAACTGCAGGGTCACTTTTAAATGTGGGAGAGTGTCAGAACCAGTTTGGTTCTGTCAAATTGTTGTGGTTCCAATGTGTATCCTTCCACTCACCCCCACCGTTTTCTGCATAGAGTTACTATTCATGGTCTTTGAAGAGTAACCAACGGATGTGTTAATTGCCTTGCCTTCCTATGGAGAACTGCTTTTGTGCTGTAAAACATGTTGGGACTCATTGATGTATTGGACTGTGAGAGCTCTAAAATCTCCAGTTGTCGCCTGGAGATTCCCGAGTCTGGACACCGTCACAAACGATTTGGAATGTTTGTTCTTTGTCATCAGAATGCCTATGCTTTGTTATTGTTGTTAGATATGAAGATCGACTCTAAAAAACTTATTGCTCTCTCCCTTCCTCTTCCATTCTCATCGCCCCCCTTCCCAATTCCTACCTGGTTTGTTTTCTCTTTGAAGCTTCCTACGTTATTTGGGTTCTCACGGATGGTGGGGCGAAGCAGAAGAGAATATATGCTGTGTTTAATTTCCAGTTCCATCAAAGTTTGTGTTGAGTTAACTTCTTTGCTCTAGAATAATCTTTTGCTTCAAGTCAAAGACTGTGTTTTCTTGGCAACTGAAGAAACCTGACAGACTAGAGTGACTCTTCTATAAGACTGCACTTTATTAATGTCAGTAGCATTAATCAAGACATTCTACATTTAGAAAGTAAACCTAAGAACACTGAAGAAACTTTGCTTTGAAATGGACTAATATTCACTTGTCCTTCTATCAAGGCAAGTGAATGTATAAGAAAACAAGTGCAAAATAAGCAGAAATAAATTATGAGGGGAAAGGTAGGGCAAGTGACAGTAGATAATTTCTACAAACAGTGGGCCTAGTACAAGTCCACCACTGTAAGGATGTTCCATTTTTCACTATTACATCTTAACATTTTTAAGAAGTAAGGATATTTACAGAAAACATAATTTTCATAATTCTTATGCGCTAGGTATATCCTTCCTGCTCTACACTTGTGGCACAGGTACATTCCTTCATGCTGTTGTGTTTGTTGTCACAGCTGAACCCTCATTTAATCAAAGGACCCTCAGCATTTAAATACTTTAAACCTTTTATTTCAATAAAGAAAAATAATTGCCTGGCAGGGAGATGAGAGTGTATATAAACTGGGATTTCCTGGTCTTTCCCCCCCCCCCAGAAAACAATCTATTTTTAAAAATAATATGTCCAGTTAGGTTTATGAAGCAGTTGATTGCTGGGACCTAGTTTGTGTACAGCAACAAATAACCCAACTACTGGACAAAGCTAGGATAAGGAATGTTGATGGATAGTGTCAAAATCCTATTTAGGTTGCGGGATTACTTTAGAATACCCCAAGCCCCTGAACTCTTAGACCCTTTATGCACGGCGGCAGCTTCCCCACGCTGGCGCCGTGCCGTTGTGGTGGGGCACAATGCCCCACCATTACCAATATACACACGAGAGCGGGGCATGCTGGGTTTCCCCGGCGTAGCGCGCGCTCGCTTTACACCGGGGCCAGGAGGGCCTGATTGCCGCCGGCCGATGTAAGTGAAGCAGAGGGGGTGGGGGAGGTGGGGAGGGACCAGGCTCCCTCCACACACACTGGTGAGGCCAGGGGGTCACCCCTGCCAGCTCCGTGGCTCCACGGAGCCCATGGGGGCATGTGGTATCCCTTAAGGTACACTGTAGGGTCAGGGCTGGGCGGGCCAACAGGCCTGGTGCTGGCAATTATGCACAGTGCCGGCCCGCCGCAGCCCCAGCTTACCCAGGAAGCCACGGAAGATCCCGCGTTTGCTTAACGCAGGCCTTCTGTAGCCCTGGGCCGGGAGGCGCCCGCACTGGTGGCGGCAGCAAGCGTTATCGGAGATTTTCCCCGAAGCGCTGCTGCCGCCAGCATGGGCAGTACGGCTCATATATAATCGGTCTTACAGAGACACCTCAAGAGTTATTAAAGGGTGCCTAAACTCACTAAATTCTCCAAATGAGTTTTACAACCAAGACAAAACATTATCACTGCTGTATGATTTCAAGTTGTATGATTTGGGGGCTGTAACTAAGCCTGTATATATGAAATTTTCCTAGCACTCTCTTAACCTCTCCTAGATTCAAATGAGTAGCCATGTTGGTCTGAAGGAGCACAATAAAATTAGAGTCCAGTAGCACCTTTAAGACCAACAAAGATTTATTCAAGGCATGAGCTTTCTCGTACAAGCACTCTGAGTGCTTGCACTCGAAAGCTCACACCTTGAATAAATCTTTGTTGGTCTTAAAGGTGCTACTGGACTCTGATTTTATTTAGCCTCTCCTAGTTTGTATATCAGCTAGATGCTAATACTGCTACAACCTCTTTTCAAAAAACTTTCACAACATTTATATATAATTAATTAAATACTACACCACCAATTTAAAGATTTAGAAAGAATCATTTAAGGACTCTGTGATGGACAGCAATATATCAATAAGGTTCTCAGGATGAAGTAACAGCAAAAAGTAAGTGAAAGGTTAAAATTCCTCATTAAGACCATTTATGCACTGGGAACTTCACTGCCCCAGCTCTCATGCAGGAGTACAAATCCGGGCTGGATGAGCTGCACCAGGCCAAATGCTCTCCCATGTGGCTGCAGGAAGAGGTGGGGCAACCTGCATGAAACCTCCAGTGCATAAACGGTCTAAGAGAGAAAGCTTGAATGAGAAGTAGCTCCAAGTGCTTGATTGGCAGCAACAGCTGTGAGGCAATTGAAATAGTAACTGTGTGCTGGAGGGAGTTTAGTCTGATCTTGATAAGAATCTGCATCTAGGGAAGACCAGTCTGCACTTAGCTGACCATCTGCTCCGAGGAGAAATCTTACTTAAAGAAAAAGATACTTAACTAAAAACTGAACTACACAGTGTTTGGAGAAGCGGGGCAGATATTTGTCAGAGGGAATTTGGGCAGTGAGGTGAAACTCCCAATTCAGGTCAAAGAGAGGGAGAAATTCTTCTAAGGAAAGAATGAGCTTGCTTCAGACTTCTCAAAAGTCAGAGGGAAACTTGTACTTCTAGGAAGGGAAAAATGGAGCAGAACATCATTAATTACTTGTCTCCCTATGCAGGTAGCATCTGCATACCAACTAGTTACGATGTTATAGTACTTTGTTTCTTCTTCCCTCCTACCAGAGAGAGGGGGGGGGGTTGGTTTCATTGTAAATTGACCTTTAAATGTTTAAATTTTTTAATCCTTGTTACATGTTTTAACCCTTATTACATGCCATGAGCTGCAATAAGTCCTTGGGAAAGGACTTTAGAAATTTAAAAATAAATAAATAAAACAAATTTAGGAGACTGTGGGTCCATTCATCAAATCTACAATTGTTTTCAGGCAGGAGTTGGATCTACTTCCTGACCCAAACAGTGACTGTGTGTGACATCATGGGTATGATAGATGATGCTCTACGGGGCATGTCTATAGCCTGTGATTTTATAAGTGCAGAATCAATTTTTTTTGTCTAGAACATATCTTCCTGAACCTTCCCCATCTTCAGAAACTCGACCAGACATCTCTAAGGTAAGAATGAGAGCATCTACCACTGGAGTCTGAAGAAAGCATTCTGCATAATCAGAAAGCCCATAAAGATTTTGCCATAGGCAGGAAACTTCTTATTTACTATTGGCTTCACCCATTCTGCCTTGAAGTGTCATTCAAAATGATTAGTGAGAAAGACCATTCTCAAGGAAACATCTTCCGATGGGAAAAAACTCTTTAGGGTGCTTGGATTTGGGGGGGGGGCATTTCCTGCTTCTCTATGTCAAGTGACTATTTTAAGTCTAAGGCTGCTAGGTACTTACTCAAAAGATAGTGATATTCCTTAATTTAAAAAAATCCCGTTGAAGGCTCAGGAAATTCCATCTCTTCCTCCTTTTCAGCAGAAAGGAATTCTACTTCCTTCCTAGCATTAGATTTGCTTTCTGAGGAGTTAACCTGGTCCCTATCAGGGATACATCTACCCCTCTTTCTAACAGCTTTTGTTGGCCAGGCTCCCCTGTGATGATAGGATTTAACATCAACATCTTTGTGGAAGGGTAAGACAAAGAAGAGGCATAGATAGCCTGGGTCTAATCTGGCTTCCTCTTGGTATCATGGAGCAGGAAATCACAGAAGGCACAATAAAGTCATAGAGTTGGAAGGAACCTCCATGATCATCTAGTCCAACTTCCTACAGAATGAAGATTACTACTCCTTAATGGTGCCACTTGGTGTCATTGTAAAATGGCTACCGCATGGCGTAGTTTCCATCTCAGCAACCTCTGGTGGTTCTCTAATCTTCTTGGCATGCTTTACCTTCTGTCTGGAGGGCTTCTTCTCAGGTGAACATGGGATGCCCTCAGAGAGCACACTCATAGGCTTCCCACTCCCAGTTGTCAAGGGAACATCCAAACTGGTCTCTGAAAGGAAACTATTGTGCCCTCTGTACAATGTGATGGATCTGCTGAGATGTTGCTGAGAAGATGGATGAAAATGGCTGCTGGTCTTTTGCATTAAGGGAGGACAGAACAAATAGTACAGAGAGTGAGGAGAACAGAGGACTATAGCAAGTAAAGTTAGATAAGAAGGAAACAGAATTTTGAGGTAAGAAATAGCGAAATAATTAGCAACGCCTGCAGCACTGGCTGAAAGGCTGCTCTCCCTGGCTGGGGTGAGGAGGCTGAAAACAAACTGAAAACGAGAATTAACTACTACCACAGGAACAGGAAGAAGAAATATTTCCTGCCTCCCTAAAGCAAGTGGTGGAAATCACCCACAAGATGTTTTCCTATACCTCAGAGCGAGAACTTTAATTCCTTGTTCCAACTACCCATTCCCTCTATGGAAAATAAAATATTTTGTTTGTTAGTTGTTATAACAATGCCTCAGTGCCATTCTGACAAAGGGTTATAAGAAAAGAAGGCTCTTACGTCTCCCCAGAAAGCTCTAGGGCTGAGTAAAACCAAACGATCTGCTAGTGACAGGGTGGAAGAGTCGGCCTGACTTTATAACAAAGAAACCACACTATTAGGGCAGCTCAGTTTGTGAAGGAACAACATTTTATTTTTGGAGAGGAAATCTACTTCAAGAGTGAGGACAAGTGTGGGGGTCCATCATAGACTCTCATACATAGTGTTACACACTGAGATATCAATGAAATTTTGGCTCACAGGGGCAAAATATGTTTACTCATCATTTAAACTTGTAGAAACAATCCTTTAATACTTATGCTGTAGGAGAAGGCCACATACCCAGCAGACAGTTCAATTTATCTTACAAGTGACAATCATACATACACAGATGTGGAGTAGATTTACAAAGTTACTGAAACTTTTCTAGCAAGTAAAGTGCATCTTTACTTAGCTTCACCAGAATGAGGAATAAAGGGGTTTACATATGTTCCAATTCTAAACCTATCAATCAAACCCATGTTATTCCTTTGGGAGCTTATTTACATGCATATTTATCAGCCTCACATGCTAATTCCCTGCTGTTTTATGCCTGCGAGGCATGTTTATGAGTCATAATTGTTGATCTCATTTGATGTATTTCACTGAAGTAAGACATTATTCAGTTATGTGGCCTAATGTCAATGAATTACGATGACCTGATCTTCCAAATGCAACTTGCTCTTTAATTTTTATTAGAGCATAACTTATGCAGAAGAAAAAAGTCATTAAAATGGAAGATCAAATAAACCTGTAGTTCTATTCATTAACTACCTTAGATTTTGTATACTTCTTGCCTCAATCTCTATTTGACGGTAAACCTAATATCTATTGGCTTAATATGCTGATTTTATCTTAAGTCATCTAGATGCTCAGAAAATTGATTTGGTATATAGCTTTTAAAATCCTTAATTGTGATACTTTGTGAACATTTCAATATATACAAAGTATTTTTAAAGAAGTCTCAAGTCCCTCAGAGTAATAATTTAAGCACAGGAAGTTCTACCCTCTATACACCTGAAATGCCAATCTAGGGAACAATCCACCTATCATTCTACAAGAGCAGAGTTCTAAATTACTTAAGTAGCATGGAAACTATTGTAGTGATGCTCCTTCATGTGATACCAAGTATTTTGTAATACCTGGTCCATATAAGAAAAGCCCACAATACAGTTTACCTATGTCACATTTTCCTAAAGATTATACTAGAAGAAGCAGAAGTCACAATATCGGCTTTCCTATGTGTGACCGAGGACTTGCATGGCGTAGACAGAACATATGTAGTAGCCCTTATGCCAATGAAATAATATTTGCACTCTCTAGGAATGCAGCAAAATGAGATGATTGAATCCTAATGCAGTACAGTAGATTATGCTACAGGTGGAGGAAAGCTAATTCGAAAGTCCCCCATATAAGAACTCTCTGCAAGCAAACAAACAAACAAACATTAGCACATTGGAAAGTGAAGTTCTAACCCCTGTGCATTTTTACATAGGGAGAATGAAGGCCAAAATACAAGACCACATCCCTGATCTTGCCCAGGAGATGTGCAAAAGTTTTGAAGCAGCGAGTTCCCAACAGGAATTCCTTTTAATAGTGCTGTGGAGATGCAATTCTGGTCAGGACCACAAAGATGAGGGGGGGATGAGAAGCATCTGCCTTCCTCCCAAACAACAATGCAGGTGTTATTATATGACAACCCCACAGCACCGTATTGGATGACAAAAATGGTGCTGTGGAAGGTTGAAGCCCCTACTACCTACACACTACAATAGTCCAAACCAAAATTGGGGCCCTGGAGTTTTCTAGTATACACGTGAAGCTGCCATATACCGAATAAGATCCTTGGTCCATCAAAGTCAGTACTGTCTGTTTAGTCCAACAGTGGCTCACCAGGATCTCAGGCTAAAGTCTTTCATATCACCTCCTACTTGATTCTTTTAACTGAAGATGTTGGACTTTGAACCTGGGACCTTCTGCTTGCCAAGCAAATGCTCCACTACAGCTCCTCACCAGTGGAAATGGCAGACTTTGGAACATCGTCTTATCTTGTTCAGCTCTAAGTTCTACCACCTTAAGTCAGAAATGATATAGAGTATTTAAACACCTCATCCTGCTAAAGTGTAGACTAGGTTGGACTGTGCCACTTCCAATTGTAGGTAGCAGTGAATGGATGACATTTTTGAAGTAATCTTTACAGAAAACACTCTGTACACAGCAAAATAGAATATAAGTGAAGTTTTTTAGAAGAGATCCCTCCCCCTGGTTACTTTTTATACAGGAGTGTACTCCAAAATATGACCCTCCACTTTTGATTTGAAACCACAGTCAAAAGTATACCACCATAGCCTATTATTACATTTTATATAGCTTTGAAAACCAGTATTTATGCCCTAAGTTACAAATAAACTCACAGTAGGACCATCTGACTTTTAAAGAAGTAGAGTCATAATGACATTTAAGTACGGATTTGCATGGAGACAGAACATTTGAATTACAATTTTACTTAATGTTATTGAACTTGCAAATGAATACTTCTTTGATGTACACAAATTATAGAAGCTTATCATGATGGCATGGTGTCTATTCGTATGCTGCATGAACACATGACTCATAGCGCCCTTCTGTTTGGTGCAACAAATGAGCAGGAAAAATGTCAGTGGGAGATGAAGGACCATCCTCAAGTAAGTAATTGGTTAACATCAAAGGAAATATGATTTGTATATGTCTGTGTGTCAGAAGTTTTAGATTTCATTGAACAAAATAACAAAGGTACATACTTTACATAATCCATTTCTACCTCAAAATTATTTACTGGTATGGATTCTGATTAAACATTATTATTATTAAACATTGAACATAATTCAACAGATGGTCAATACTGTACATTTTGACAGTACCAATCACTTGTGGGCAGGAGTCTAGCCCTGCCATTTTCCCATTCCAAAGAAGTAATCAGCACCAGTCAAAACTGACAATGCTGAACCACTATTACTGCCCACAAGGTTTTGAATTAGCAACTAGAACAAGGTACACAGCCCCAATAGACTGGACCAACAGTATTTATATACACAATAATACTCCCAGAATAAAGTCTCTCAAGATATAAAATATAATAGTCCTATGCAAATAAATAAATCATCTAAATAATGATTGAAGAATAAAACCAAACAAACTACAAAAAAAAGCTAGACTTTCTTATATTACTACTCATATTATAGTATTATTTTATTTATTTATTTTAGTTTTATATACCACCCTTCCATACAGCTCTGGGCGGTTCACGGTATTTATTTAGTATTTAGTATTTTTTATATTACTCCTCGTATTTTTAAAATGAAAGACTAAGGCAAAAAGCATCCATAAGAATGACATTTCAATTATTTTACCAGAATACTATAGTTATTTTGTTTACTTTTTAATTCAAAAATTTAAGAGCTTTGTTAAGGGGGAAGAATCATAAATCTGTCCATTAACAGGCATTTCTACCTTGTGCTCAGATGAATTCTCATCAAATTTGATTTGCTGACTGGTGGCCAGAACAGATGTTATCTTAATGGAAGAGAGAAGACAATTAAGTGTGTTGAGCCACTGAGCCACCTCTGAATTTCTAAGGCTCGGATTCTTTACACAATGATCTATTAAGCTTAACATCCGCATTGAAATGTTTTCTGCTGTCATATTAATCCTTTATTGTATGTATGTATGTATGTATGTATGTATGTATGTATGTATGTATGTATGTATGTATGTATCTATCTATCTATCTATCTATCTATCTATCTATCTATCTATCTATCTATCTATCTACATGTTTAAAACTGAACTTACATAAGGTCTAATTGCATGTGACAGTGTAAGGCCCATGCTTTAGAGCAGGGATAGTCAAACTGCGGCCCTCCAGATGTCCATGGACTACAATTCCCAGAAGCCCCTGCCAGCATTTGCTGGCAGGGCCTCCTGGGAATTGTAGTCCATGGACATCTGGAGGGCCGCAGTTTGACTACCCCTGCTTTAGAGTGAACGTCACCAATCAAATACTGAACTAGGGTACTTCATGTAGAGATGGGATAAAGTGCTACTGAACCATCGCTGCTGCTAAAATTCCTTTCTCCAACTTGACTCTCAACTTGGATGTTCACTCTCTAAGAGAAAAGCAGCAGGAGTGGCAGTTTTTGGGGGGCCCGGATGTTAGAAAGGTGGAATCCCCTACTTACAGAAACTTAAATTTAGCATATGTCCTTTTTCATGCATCAGGCCCAGAACTATTTAAGAAAGGCCCAGGGCAGCCCTGAAGTCCTGAACCTGACCGAACAATGTAGGCTGTGTGTGGGATCACCAATGAACAGTAGTCTGGTGACTTTTAAAACTACATCAGAGACTACCTCTGTAAGGATAGGATTCTTTTGGTGAGTGAAGCAAAAGGATATCCAAACCTATCACTGGATCCCAACATCAGGAATATACAATCATCATAGCCAGAAATATTCTAGTAAAGAAAAACTCCCAAAAGATGGCTACATCTTCTTCCCCCTCTTCCAGTTTGAGGTTGGTAAAAGACTAAAAACACAAATGGGGATAACAGAGACAGAACAACATAGCCCTGATAGTCTAGCCAGGTGTCAATCATTCATGCCAGGTCAATGTCATCTTTTACCATAACCAAGAATAAGTCACAGGCCATCAGTCGTTTCCACTACCACAAGGACAACCAATATCTGCTACTGGGTCTTTGGATGTTTCAAGCTCTATGGGATCCCTTTATGGATCCAGTGTTTTAGTAAAGAGGCTGACTGTATGGCTGTGGTCTTCCACTGCAAGATTTTAGGTTTACTGTAACCTATTTTACTTTATGTGCTGAGCTGGGCCTCCATACTACTACTACCTCCATCTTGTGCTTGGATTTCATTTGTTTGTTTGTTTGTTCATAATTTTTACCACCCTTCCATACGGCTCTGGGCGGTTTACATATAACATTACAAGAATGTTAAAACTATAAAATAACCCTATTCAGAAATGGGAATTACAATAAAAGGGAATGTTACTTTCTTTCCTTCCCCTCAGATTCCCAACCCCAGCTGCTAGTTATGTAGATTACAGGTCCAAACCTACATTATCAGCATAAGGTGGAACAGATTTGGTATTATTATATTATACATGTTTAATAAAGTTTAACATACTCTTCTTCCTTTGAAGAAGCATTCATGGATCTTTTACTTCCACTTTACCCTCTTCTGGCCAAGATCCATTGATGGCCCACGTCAAGGAAACACTGATTTTTCTGCATTCCCTTTCTTGTTGTGGGGAGAGAAAAGGGAAGTGACTGTAAGCAGCTTTGGAACTCCTTGGGTAGAAAAAAAGTGGCACATAAGAACAAACAACAACAACAGGCCAGGCCTGTGCATATGAGAAGGCCCAGCTCTTGGAGGCCCAGCTCTCTCCCACACACACACACCTACAGTGTCCCCACAGGGACACAAAAGGCCCTGTTCAGCTTCACAGTGCTGCAGAGCTAAATGGGGGGTTTCTACAAATCTCAAGATGGTGGGATAGAACCATGCTGCTATTCCACCATCCTGCAGTGAGACTCCCATGCCCCTCACCTCTCCTGCTATTGGTACCACAGGACGCAGCAGAACCTTCTAGCCCTGGAGCTGTGCATGTGTATGCACAACTCTGGGCAAACTGTGTGCCAGGGGATTTCATCCCCTGTGCATACATGGGAAGCAACAGGGCATGCTGCCCTGCTCCGAGAAACCAGCAGTGGCCCAGTGCGGCTGCCCCCATGCATAATTGGTCTCTGAGATGTCTGGAAACCACAACTTGATTCCTCTTCCCATTTCCAAAGTGGAGGAAAGGTAAAGGAGTCTCCAACCCTAGCTGCAAATCTCAGAAAGGTTCAGAAAGCAGGGATATATTTTGCCATCTTTCAAAGCTGTCTATTCTTTGTTTGGGAGAGAAGTGGGGAACTTAAGCTTCATTCTCTTTTAACTTGTTAGGAAACAGCCTTCAGTGCAATGGTCAGCAGAGAAAAGAAGAGCCTGTAATCCTTGTATGCTTGTGCAGTCCCCCTCTCTCTCTCAGACAGGCAGGTTCTTTCTTTCTGGAGGATGAAGGAGTGAGTGGCTGTTTTTCTGCATGCCTAGGGCATCCCCCTAGAATGAAGAAGACTACCGCTTTCTTGTACCTGGTCCTGTTGTTTAATACATAGTCAGCTGGAAGGCCTAAGGCTCCTATGTATGGCAGGATGTGGTATAAGCATCTGCTCTTTAAAGGAAAAACAAAATCAAGAATCATAATGGGCAATTTCCAACTGCTGCACAACTCATAAAAATACCAGCACTGAGGGCCTTCCAGCACAGCATCCTGTTTCACAAGTGGCATGTTGCCATGGATGGACAACTAAAGGAACATGAAAGTTGAGTCCTCCCAGAGGTGTCCTTCCTAGCAACGGCATTCACATGTTTAACACCTATGAATGTAGAAGTTTCCTTTAGTCAATATGGTTAGAGGCCAGTGAGTTAATGTAGCAAAGTGGCTAAGAATAAGTTGTGTGCTGAGAAAATTCCAGTTTAAATCACGCTGCACCCATGAACGTACCTGGTAATTTTTAACTAAGCTCTCTGGAGATAATAATGCTGACCTACCTTTCCACATTGTTGTAAGTATTACTGCAATAAATATATGTGAAGATAAATGAGTGGAAATAGTTCCACTGCCATTATAAATTGCGACAATCTTTATTGTACCATAGATACCTAAAGATTTCCCCATATTTTTGAGTTTCTTTCATAGTGTGCTTCAAATCTAATCACTAATATCAACCCATGCATTACTGAACACTTAAGGTGTTTCTGAAAAGCACCCCTCCATTTATTTTCATGTAACGGAAGAACCATCAGCATCAGGATGGTGCAAAGTTAAGATCTGTAATGGGAGGGAGACATCAGATGAAATCCTGCAGTCCTTTTAAATGCCTTCTCCAAGCTGAGAATTCACTTCAACGACATTTGAAAGGAGCAAAAGCCCAGTGAATGTATTTCAACTGTGGCTATTCGACAGTCCTGAAAAGTCACAGATATTTTCAAGCTTGGCCATTTTGGATAGCCAAAAAATGAGAAAAAAATACTGATCAGGTATTTTCTGGCTTGGATTAAATGGATGCACACCCCTAGTGGCCATTAAGCAACAGTAATATTGTCCTTAGGACTCAACATGGTATGAACACGGGATTTATTTACAATTCAGTACATCATGATTGAATCCAACGGTATGAGCTTCAGATGTATAGAACTGAGTTTGTCGTTGATATTGTAATTCATCTAGCCAAGAACTGGACTTTAAAATGTTTAAATTAAATATCAATAACAAATTTGAATGCAGTTACAAATGTATTCTACCTAAAGGTTCACGTTTAAGTATACAAAAATGAAAATTGAAATTATGCCATTTGTCTTTATATACAGATCACACTTCAAAACAAAAATCACATATTGTACCAACAATAAGATATATTAGAGCCCATCACAAAGTAAATCTAAATCTCATCTGCTACACATTCTTCTGAGTCATTTGCACTATATTTTCAGACAATACAGCATTATGATTACTGCTTCAGAGATACGAACAGATTCGACAATCAAGTTAAAATGAAATGCATATCAATGAATAGTTGGGATGAACTTTATTTGAAGTACAGCCTATTGTATTTTAATCTTGTAGTAAAATGTGCATATGTGTTCACATATACTTCTACTACCATCTTGAAGCTAAAGATAGAAACAAACAGTTCACTTGGTTAATTTTCTGTCCATACTGAAAAACATTCCTCAAATCTTGGAATATCCAATATGATTAGTCATATTTGGCTGAAGTACTGCTTCAATTACAGAAAACACAATGGCTTCAATGCCTGTTTTATTGCTTTCAGTGACAACTTCGCAGTCATTAATTGAGCAGGATTTTGTCTCACCAAGAATGGGAAAGTACCAAAATGGTTAAAATTCTATACAATATAAATTAAATGAAGACATTTCTTCTCAATAACTGTCCACAGGAAGTTACAAAAATTGACAATATATTTATGCTTTTGATCAAAAATGTTGTGACACACACAAAAACAATTTTTTGTTTATGCTGCAGTTTCTTTTCCATAAGTAATGTATTATAGTCTTCAGAATTGTATCACTGCAGTTTAAAAAGATGGCTCAGGAAAGAAAATCTATAGTCAACATTTAAACAAAGCTGTTCAAGGTTACCAAGATTCAATATTGTTTGTCCATTAAACATTTTCCTCTTTTTAAAAAATACAAAACAAGGTTTACAACGTAATATTCATTTACTCTCAATTTGTAAACAAAGTTAATGAGCTTTGTTAAACATGTGTATTTCTTTTTAGGGAGATGGAAGAATCCATTTGAGGAGTATAATCCAAAGTAAAGGTGAAAACTAGCCAGTGTGGCTATTTCACTTCATTAACAGCTATGTTGCTCAAATTGATACAAATGGTCTCCTTCTGTTTCTGACTGTTGGCTTGTCTGATTAGTACAACTAATTGTTCAGGCTGGGAAGATCTCCTATATCTAAATAGAAGATGTGCCGTTTGTAACCTACTTAATTTGCCTTATGTCCTGCATGGCCCTCAGTATGGTGTTCATTAAAGTATCAGCTGTTTTGATTGCAGAAGTGGCGGTATAAACATGAGCATATTTTTCTTTGTTAAAAAGGCCAGATTGTCCATAATAATATACACTTTGTTTTAAATGGCAAAAAATCATCAGGTACATATGAAAGCATTTACAATTTCCTTCATGTCATGCCTTTTTTTTCCTGAGCAACACAATACTAAAGACAATGGCAGGAAAAATACTGGAGGACAGAAGCATAGGGCGGAAGTAGGCCAATTGGTCCAAAGCCTAAATTTTGGCATTTGGATTGCAATTTAACATTTGAATAAGAGCTACAAATCCAGAAAAGTTCAAAAATCCACATACATCCAGAGCGTTTGCCTTATTTCTTCATCTCCTAGACCCATTATGCACGGGGGGAATAACGCACATTCGGGGTGGAATGGTGGCGACTAAAATCATTGATAACGCATGGAGCCGCTTCCGGGTAACCGGGGCGCAACCAGAAGTGGCGCCGGGATCGTCGCGTGCATAATCGGTTACTCTGGGTTTTGCCACCGTCGCGCCCCCTCCCGTGCATAACCGGTGTGCTTCGCGTCTTCCCCCTCCGCGTTTTCCATGTGACCCGAAATCGCCGTTTCGGCGGCCGTGCATAATGGGCCCTACTGTTGATTACCAAAACAACTCTATACTTTAACTGCAATGACAATTTAGCACTAGGAGCCACAACAGAGTAAACCAAAAAGAAACCAGTGGGCATATACACAGATCCTTAACATACACAACCACATACAACACAAATTCATTCTGCCTTGCAGCCAAGCTGTATCTCAACATTTCTAAAATGATTAGATTTCAGGAGCCATTTTCACCTGGAAAAATAAAACACCTGTAATAGAGTTCTGTTCCTAGGACAGTTAAGACAGAAACAATGCAGCTTATTTGGGATTTCCAAAAAAAAACAAACCCTGAGAGTTTAGGGAAAGGGAAATGGACATCAACTGGTCAGTAAATCTAGAAGTTAAATGTTTACAAGGCAGTTATAGTGCAGACGATAATCAACAAGTGATCACAAAAAAGAGATTTATTATTTTTGACTGCTAAATTTTACAGGTATCTATGCAATAAAAATCTGTAGGATCTTTTAACCAATCATTCTGCTATTATAAGTGGATGTTTTAAAAAGTGACCAAACTAGATTGCCAATGTCTCATCAAAAGCAGAATATTCTAAACAGGTATTCGGGTACTTCAGCAGAGTTCAACTATGGAATCTTCAACTCCCAGTCCAAGACTAAATACAGGTGATACGAGCAGTTTAAAGTAGCTGGAATGTATTTAACTATATTATTTAAACGATGGTATTAATTCTTAAATCAATGCTCCTCATTGTAGTTAATTGTCTACACCCACACCCACACACAGATAGAGCAAGGGAAAATATTACAGTGAATACAAGACAGGAGAACACTATTGTAAGAAGAAAGTGACAGGCACAATTATTACAAGATGTAACTAGAAAAGTGATATACCAATGGCCTTTGTCACTACAGATCTGTAGCTGTTCAAGTAAAAGCAAACTACACAGAAGCTATTATTAATAAATGACTATTAAAAGCTTGCTAAGTAAGCATCTGGTGTTGGAAAAAGCCGAAGCAAGCTTTGCTTCTATTTAGAGAAGATAAAATATGGCAGACTGGATAGGTTTCAGTGGTGAATGTTCTGCTCGTATTTTTATTGTACACCAGCCTTCTACTCTAAACATGTATTTGTCTTGAACATCTATCAAATCAGTAGTGTGAATGATAGTATCCGTAGTTGATTCTGATACCTGAGGAACATATTTATACTTGTTGGACTACAGTGGTTTTGAACTCATATACATGCAAAAGATCCCTTTAGGAACATCCATCCACTCAAAATAATGTTCTTGTTCTGAAATGCAGGTTCAGAATTCTTCTCACATTTTTACTCTATTCCAACTCCAAGGTGCTCAGGTTGGCATAGATATTAACCCTGTGAAGATTGTGAGACTGGAGGGACTGGTTCTAGGTCACTCTGCAAACTTCACAGCTTGAATACAGATTCTCATACAGTCCTCACAGGTCTAAGCTTTACTATGTAACTATGACTTACACAGCAGCAATCAGGACAAGAGCAAATGATACACTATACTTTTGGGATGGAGTACATGTGAAAGTTATTCATATAAGAACACTACTTAACAAGCTAGTCAAAGGCACAATTTGTTTGTATGTATGGATGTATGTGTGTGTATATGTGTGCATGTATACACACACACACACACACACCATACCATATCCTACAAGATAACACATGCACACAAACTATATTTTCATATATAATCTATATTTGTATGTACAGTGCTAATCAGAGTTATACTCTACTAAATTCACTAAATCCATTGATTTAGGATTGTATCATAAATTTCATTAAAGGTCATATTTGAAAAAAAAAAATCAGAATTTGTACCCTTAACTCTCTTGATTCTGACCTGCACTGGTCTTTTGGCCAAGACTATCATCAGCAGTATTGTCACTATACATTAATGAAAAACCAATATTAGGCAGGGTGGGCTAGAATTTCTCTGCATGAGTTTTAGCATGTAGTAGCAAATTATGCAGACATTTATGCCTGATATTAATCTATAAATCTGTTCCTTTGGATGAAATAAAGTGTTCCAAGTTCCATGATGGCTAAATCCCATCCATAATTGACTACCAGTTTTCTCATGCTCACCATCTGCTACCCATGTTTAGAAGAAACTATTCCCTCAGCTGGAAAGGAACTGAAACAATCATCTATGCATCCTTGTTGGAGCTGAGATTTAAATGTGGATTCCATATTTAAATCAAATATGCTATCTAGTGGATCAAAAAGTGGAGGTATTTTTTGGTTTGTTCATTGTTGTTTGCCAAGTAGGCCCTGAAAGAAATAATTAACAGCACTAACAGAGAAAGGCTCCACACAACAGATTAAATTATTTTGGTAATCTGATGATCTCTTTGTTATGGGGAGTGGATGCCTCTTGATACTGAATTCTTGAGTTGTAGCATTTGGGCTAGGAAAATTACATGCTTAAGTCCACCCTCCCCAATATTCAAAGCATATCTTATTTTAAATAATAGCATAAAGCTGAGAGATGATGAATCTTGGATACATATGGCACCAAATTAAAATGCAGTCTGTGTTTCACTGTAAAAAAGCTATGAAGATGAAATGGATGCTTTATATAAAATATTTACATATAGAACGTAAAAAATGTACTATGGTTGGTAACCTTTATGACTTTGGGGAACCATGTATTTACATATCTCTATCTTTGCATGTGCGTGTCTCTGTGTTGTGTATATATTTTTAACAGTTGACAGCTGTTTTAGAGCATACAGAGATGCCAAGCTGAATGAGGGTCTTGATTACTTCAAGATTAGCTATCTTAAGTTTCTATTCATTTTAAGTGTTGTTAGTGCGAAGAGTCATTAGTCACTTCCTTGTCTCATAGAACATCAGCATACATTTACATTGTTAATGAACATTTGGGGTAAATGAATTAATAGCACTTTTAAACATCAATTCGATCCTAATAGCTTTATATGTCGAAGCAATGTTAAGGTTCAGGTTTTTAAAAAACAGGTTATTCTGGCTAGGCAACTAATTGTTCCTGGGCACACACACACAAAAGGCTGCACTAATTAAAATGTTTCTTAGATCAAAAGCATAGCGACAGAATAAAATGTAGAAATATCAGTTTTTGAGTTATGAATCATTAGCTTTTAATATCTGATTAAAGATGGCTCGAAAACAGGCTGTCACATGAAAATACAAATATATTGTAAGGATAGGGAGTGTTTAATAATTCCAACTCTAAAAACACTTTCTTGTCTTTCTGCTGAGCCTATGGGAGGTAAAACATATGGATAATCAAATATCTGGGTAGTTGGGAACAAAATTTACACGGGACAGACACTTTGGGAGAGAGTAAACTCCGAAAGCTGTTGATTTTGGATAGCTCAAATAATGTAATACCAGGATTTAATTATATTTTTGTGCCCTCTAGGTAGAAACATTTACATGGGATAAATGAGCTAATTACAGAATGATTGGACACTATTAGAAATGTTGCATATTTTACAAATGTTTATGTACCAGTGAATATAAACCTGCTTTCTCAGAGATCCAATGAAGTTACACTGATGCACGTATTCAATGATATATCAAGCAACTCTGTCAGCAAGCAACAGTTTTTGATACTGCTATATGATGTGTGGTCAATACATGTATATTCATGCAGAGAAGTTTATTCAAAAAAGGTACCCTGGAAACACAGCACAAAATTAATCCAGCTGAAACTTATTTTTAAATTCACACTTCTGACATGTGAATTCATGGACCTGAAGATTACAAGTAATAAAGGTGTCACAGTGTGTTATGAAGTACTTGCAAAATGGTCTTAAATGACAAGGATAAGATTTCAAGCATCTTATTATTTCCTCTAGTTAACTATGGCCCATTATGCACACAGATCTTACTGCTGATTTTCAGACCAGAAGGCCTGAATCTTGACTACAGATTCTGTGCCTGCCTTATATACCATTCTTTTTCCTACAGTGTATTTATTCTGCAACTACATGAAGAAGAAGAAGAAGAAGAAGACACTTTAAAGATTTTTTTTAATTACTGAATTGCTCTATCACAGCTGCGCAGTAGTGTCCAGCATGCACCTTTAATTCCAGTCCTTATGGCTGAGTTTTTGTGCATGCATTTTAGTGTTAGTTCACTCAATGAAAGGAGCAGAAAGGAATGCAGGCAAGGGGGACACCTCAATACCAAAATCAAAAGACTTTATTTTTAAACTGACAAGCAGTTGAGGAGCCCCATTTTTTATATTGCTGAGTAATAGGGGATTCTCTGCTGTATTATGAGCTGTTGGGAAAATGGTGAAGACTGCCAAAACGGTTTCTGTCACAGAGTCCAGGCCTGAACTCAATGGATTTCCAGAGACCTCAGCTCAAGCAATCTCCAGGTTGCTGTACATTGCAATATAACAAGGAACTACTCAGCTGAAGAATGCAGCAAAGAGACGAACAAGCTGATTTTAAGGCTCAAAATGAGTTTAATGAAACAAACGGAGCCAGAATGAGCCCCAGTGAACAGCTCGTTTTCAGAGAAGAAATTCTTCCTCAGTGGCTACACATAAAGAAAATTAAGCATTAAGTATTGTGCATTAAAAGGAAATAAAAATTGATGATAATAATAAAGACTGCATACCTTGAATGTATATGAGCCAATTGCTTCAGGAACAGTGAAAATGAGGGAAAATACCCATTCATAATTGGTCTATACAGTCAATGATTACAGATAAAGTGAGATGACAACTAACACATTCATAGCTGCACTTTAAATACTGCCTTCTGGGAAATGTCACCAGAATATCTGCGACCTCAGTAGTATATCTACAAACATGCTAGGTTAGTCTCACAGACCATAGTGTGGCTTAGGATATCTAGACTGATATAAATAGACCCTTAAAAACAGCTTTTAACGATTCATATGCCAATCTCAGCTCCTATTAAAAATAAGTAAAAATAAAAGGCTGCTAGAATTTTATCCACACCGCCCAAATGAAATGCTGATTTTTCATTTAATAGAATGCAGAGACTCAGATAATTATAAAGGCATTATCAACACCACATAAAATAACAGGAAAGTAAACAAGCACTGCAAAGTTGGCGCAGAGCTTATTTTTTCACATTGGGCTATATTGAATTTCAGAATTGTGGTAGGGAAATCATTGTTTGCCTTATGATTAACAACGGATGAAAGTGAATTAAACATTTGGCTACTGTTTCAGTATACAAATTTAAGTTAATGTGTCGTCTTTATTAATAGCAAAGTATTTTACATTCACACACTGAAGTATTCTTGAAAATGTATCCTTCTCAACAACTTTGGTGGGAGAAAATTAAACACATCACAAATTAAGTGAAACTCACCATCTTCAGGCTTGTTCACAAAGCTCTGCAAGGGATCAATGCCAATCTCTTGTTCTTCTGTCTGCAAAGGATGTCTTGTTTCAGAGATGGAATGATACATATTGGCACTTGTAAAGTTCAACCAGTGAAAAGTACCTGGGGGAAAAAGTTTTTAAAAAATTGTAACTACTAATTCCGCATTGTACTACAGTGGCAAAGATTTCACAAAATATAATAATATTGGTTAACATAAACTGTTTCCTTCAATGTCTGAACATGAAAGTAGATCCCCACTACAAAGGCCAGCCACTGAGAGCCCAGAGGGCAGACTAATTTGGAGAATCCGGTATGATTCCCTACTCCTCCAAATTAAGCCAGCTGGGTGACCTTGGGTCAATCAAAGTTCACTCCAAGCTCTCTTAGCTCCACCTATCTTACAGACTGTCTGTTGTGAGGAGAGGAAGGGAAGGCAGTTGTGAGCCTCTTTGAGATTCTTTTGGGTAGCGTAAAGCAGGGTATAAAATCAACACTTCTTCCAGTTGTTACTAATTTAACAATGAAAAGGTCTTTACCCAAACTATTTACTGCATAGTGAAGAATATCCCTTAACAGTTAAATTGTATCTACTTTCCCCCTGAAAATTTCGCAGAGTTCCCTGCAGCCTTGTTCTTCTGAAAGATATGCCAGCCATCAATGAACTTTTGTTCCTGGAGTTTAATACATCAGCTGTACAAATGTCAAGACTCTAGCACCTGAGCAAAATCATGACAAGGAGTACTGTGACATAAAATTCTACTATAGTATGGTAATCCAAGCTCTGGTACTCTAAAGAAATGTTCATGGATATATCTACCAGTGTCTAGCAGGAGAAACAACCTGATTGTGTCTTGGATCTCCCTCCAGTGGCTAACACGTTTTCCTCCAACAGTGCTTAAGTGACCAACAGGGTGCCAGTGAAACTGATGATTATTGGTCTATGTTATTCAGACATATCCAGGGTAGTTGTTAATATCTTTTGCAACTCAAGAACAAGAGAAATGTGTATATCTTGGATGTGAGGGAAAGGTGCAACCCATAGACCCAGTTTAAATAAACATACCACACTTGGTGGATGCTACATCAGTTGCTTTTGAGCTGCATGCATGCTGCCATCATTACTATATGCAGGAGCTCAGAAATACTGGCAAGGACCAGAAGCATAAACAGAATCCACAGTGTGGTATAGCAGTTAAATATTGGACTAGTATCTAGAGCATAGGTAGTCAACCTGTGGTCCTCCAGATGTCCATGGACTACAATTCCCATGAGCCCCTCCCAGCATTTGCTGGCAGGTGCTCATGGGAATTGTAGTCCATGGACATCTGAAGGACCACAGGTTGACTGCCCCTGAATCTAGGGGACTCTTATGTATACCATGGAAGCTTGCTGAGTGGCTTTGGGCTAATCGCACTCTCTAAGCCTAACTTACCTCATAGGGTTGCTGTGAGGTGAAAATGGCAGAGAAAAGAATGGTATAAGCTGCTTTGGATCCCCAATAGGGGAAAGACTGGGTATAAAATAAACAAACAAATGAACAACAAAATAAATCTCACATCCCAAACGTCAGAGGGATAGATTCAGATGGGTAGCCATATTGGTCTGAAGCAGCAGAACAAAGTTTTGAGTCCAGTAGCACCTTTAACACCAACATAGTTTTATTCAAGGTATAAGCTTTCATGAACAAGCATATTCCGTTATCTGAGGAAGTGTGGTTGCACATGAAAGCTTAAACCTTGAATACCAATGAACCAAGGCTTTCCTCTATCTTTAGAATTCCTGGAAGAAATTCTGCAAAGATCAGTTTTAGATGTTATATTTAAGTCTTACTTTAACCTTCAAACTACTGGTGGTGGTACTGACACATACTCTAGAAGGATCTAAGTCATTCTTGTTTTTCCAAAATTTGGCTGCCTGCAATATTTATCATATACAGGGAGTGTATGTATTTGTAAATTATCACAATAAACACTTATCACTTTTTTTCTTTGAACTATGTTGTTAAAGTAACCTCTCACGATACAAAAAGCCAAAATTTGGAATGTTAATTTTCTATATTAAGTACAAAATCCAGTGTTCCTTTATAGCCACTGTATATAAAAAGAGACCTTTATGAGTTATTATCGTTACTTCTAGTGTGCCAATCAAGAAGTAAAGACATCGCCAAAGTCCTCCAAAAGGCACTGCTATAGAATACATGCAAAATAAAAGGTCAAGATCAAGCTTCTACCCAAAGTAGCAATACAAAGATTACAAGGGCCAGACAACAGAAAACTGTTTTTACATCAGCAATTCAGTGTAAACTGCTGTTAAAAACAATCAATGAACAATACCTATTAACCTAACCACTCTGAATACCAAGCAATCCTTTTGATAGTTTCAGTGTTTAATTTTTAAACAACAGCAAATAAAATTAAATCATTATGATAGCTCATGGGACATTTCTTAAAGAAAGATTTATTCTTTACAGAATTGCAGGTTTATAATATTCTACAAGATATTGTTCTAACTGCATAAAATGTAATTTAACAAAATCATTACCAGATATTTTAAACAATATGTATAGACTACTGATATGCACTTTCCAAACCACTATTCATCTGCTTCCTGCAGTTTCATCCTTCTTTGCCCTAAAAGGATTAACCACTTTACTATGTGTATACAAATCAATGCAATTTAGACTATATTCTTATTTTTCCTTGACAATCTGAGTGCAGGTCAGTGTCATTACTTCCTATGCAACTGGCAACATGTGAATGAGAGATACTGCTGCTACTGAGGAACAGAGAACCTCCTGGAACCCAGTTTCCAGATAAAGGCTCTGTCCCCAATGCAATGCCAGCACTTTTTCAGTATTCCCACCAAAACTCAGTGTCTGGTAGCTCTATAGGGCCCATTCTGCACACATAGGATAAAGCTGGATTGTCCTGTGCGGAACAGGAAAATATACTTCTAACGTGCATTGAAATTGCATTATCTGTTGCATGCCTTGGTCACAGTGAATGTTTGTAAAAGGTTTATAACTTCATGGAAATGCAACTATGAATAACCTTGTGGCTCAGAGTGGTTTATAGGGAATGTGATGTAACAGTGTAATATAAATTTGGTAACAGTACATTAACAATGAAGTATCATCAACAATAACAGTAACTATAATGTTAGCACCAGTAAATATTTTTCAACAGTTAACATTATGCCTACAACCTTGCAGAGTTGGCCTGTCTGAATTGGAGGGGGTTCTGGGCCTAATAGATGTTGGTGTTGACCTCAACCAAATTCCTGGTGGAAGAGCTCTATTTTTCAGGCCCTGCAGAACTATGTTAGTTCCAACTGGGCCTGGTTGGCAGAAAGAGGATAAGTACCAATGTCTAAGGATGCTGATGAGAAAAATAAAGAAATCACTGAATACTCAGAACTTGCAACCCCTCTTCAAAGTTCGGTTCTAATGAAAAACATTCAGATCTTTGAAAACAATCCCCTGCTATTAACACTTTCCCCAAAAATATGGTGGTCATCCAGTATCTCACCACAACATACATCAAGAAAAACAATTGAGGATTGTACCTCTCCTCTCTTAATTTACCTACCAAGCTTCTTTCATAATTCACTACCAACCATCTGTCACTGTGGAAGTGTTTTCCTTAGATGCAAATTTTTTTGCAGAATTGGACACATTTTAGATAGCACAAAGCAAGCATGTTTTCTTTCATAAACTGTATCAGATTAAATATCATTAAATTGGAATGATGCAAATAGGGGGGAAGCCTAAAGCTATGATGTTGATCAGCTGGACTCCAAAATGAAGTGGCACAAGCTCGTGTCACTAAATGACTTGTCACTAGTAACTAGCAGATCTAGTGATCATAAAATGCAGTTAATTTTTATTCTGTTTAGTCAAAACTTTGACTTTATTGTACTGCCGACTCTGAGCTTTAACAAAAAACAGAATTGTATTGGACTTTAAATAAGTTGATTAAGTATTAAAATCAATCATGTGAAAGTCTTAATATTTAATATAGTTAGATAGTGTATCAAAGTGGTTTTATTATTTATTTACTCCAAACCTTTCCAGAATACTTCATTTTGCATCAGGGGGTCTGTATCTTCTCACACGATAAATGCATTTACAATGCCAAATAAATTATATATAAAAGCATTTGTCTTAATACACGTCATTCAATATTAAATATCACCCATTGGTACCACCCTGAAACCTTAATCCATTTTTACCAACCGCACATTTGTATTATTCAAATGTTGTATATTAAATAGTTGTCTGTCTAGCTATAGTGCGGAACTAAGAACAATCATCACAGAAGACTTAAAACAATATCTGCTGGTTTACAATCTTCTGTATCTTACCCGCACTTAACTCTGTGGTACAGCTCTGCGGTGAATTAAAATGTCAGGCATGAAAGACAACACAAATTTCCTAGAACAATTAGAAGGCATATGGCTAGCAGCTTTTATGTAGGTTTCTAACTTTTAACATTACAACTAAAGGAAAAAAGTCTGCATCAAAATAATTTCTTGCTATACAAGCCTTTTAATAGCATCCCAGCCTGCAGTCTAACCTAAAAGCACTGTGGGTTGGACAGCCAGGGGACTGTGCCTTCTCACTACCTATCTCACTCTCAGAGGAAATTCCAGGGCTAATCTTCTAGGATCTGCTCACATCCCAACAGCCATATCATTCAGTTTCCCTTATTAAACAACAAATGAGTGTTGCTGACTGACTGCCTATTCCTTTTTATTTGACTCGAGAGCAATCTGAAATTAAGTGCTTTAAACATTAAATACTCCAGTACCGCCAACCCTGCCTCTGACAACCTCAGATATGAATCAATCGTTTAAGATGAACCACAACCAAGAGAATCAGTGGCTTAAGGGCTCCAAGATAATTAAAAGTATTCTCTGAGGGAATGCAAAAAAAGCACACCCAAGCCTTCCCCAAGTAGAACCCTGCCTTGCAGGGCAGGCAGGCGGGAGGCTCAAGAAGGTTTCTTCCTGTGCCCCCCCCCCAAGCGATATCCAGGGCATGCACCCTAGGCACAATACCCTAGATACACTACTAGGTGGAAATCTATTTTCAGTTGGCATTACGGTATTTAGTCTTTTGTCCTGTTCCATCAATAATGTTAAATGAAACTGCAGCAGCAAATATTGGGTTTTTTTCATTATACCTTTCTTTTAATAATTATTTTATATCATACACTACTCTGAAACAACACATTACACATTTTGAAAAAAATAAAACATTCCTGGACATCATTCCAGAATTTCTAAGTAGTGACACGTCCTTTCAAATTCCAGCTACACCAAGTCAGGTCACCGGATTAACACTTTAGTCTTCACCCCCCAAAATGAACCATTTTACATTGGAAGGGTGTAGCTTCATTTGTTTACATTTAGTCTTCAATATACTTGTGTCACTCAATCCTCTTCTCATTTCTGTGAATATATTACAACTATTATTTAAAGATATTTGATTTTCTCAGGACAAAAATTCAAGAGTAGCAGAAAATCACCAGGCATGGTGGATTTTTGGCTCGAGGAGGCTGAGGACTCTTGAGAACCCAGTGAGGAAACTTTAAGAAGCGTGTCCACAACTTATGCATTGATTGCCAAGACACAAATAGGTCTGGGAATCCATGATATAGGACAAGCACACATGTAATGTATCTCCAATTCAGACACTGACAGTTCTCCCAAATCACTAATGCGGGTATGGAATTTGTTCTTTGTACTAATTTTCATGGAAGCTTTGCTCTGCTGTTCTATGTGTACAACAAAGGCAAGACAGAAAAATTTTTTTTTTGCTTAACGTGAGTCTAAGTAGTATACTAGAACATCTGGTTTTATATTTTATATAAATCTTGTAGAACCTTGTGGCTAATCTTTTAAGCCTATTTTATTAAAAAAATTATTAAAAATACAAGAGACGTAAACAAGTGATAGTCATAAATCTTCTTGATTGATTTTTGCCTCTTGTTTTTCAGAAAAGTATTGTAATCTGCTTCTTTGTTCATACTACCAATCACATCCTTAAATGGCTACTAAGCAACCAAGGTGAACTTCTAGAATATTGTCCAGACAAGGTTTTTTTCCCCTGTGTATGTGTGTGTGTGTTTGTACAACCGACTGGCAAAAGTCATTTTTTTCCCTCAGAAGTACAGAACAACCTAGGACTATGATTAGTCCTTTATTTGAGTGTAGTTTTTAATTTCTGCCATAGGTGAAGTGAAAGGTATAAGGGAGGCGTAGGCACAACTTATTAGTGAAGACAGCAACAACTTGGTAGTGGTTCACAATAGTTGCATACTTTAAAAAGATATAATGTTCTCTGTTTTAGATTGATTATAATCCACTATGATACACCACAGGATGCATGCATGCTAAAATGCACACAAATTATTCAATACCTTTCTTGCCAGTGTTTCAAGTTGAAGTATGACAGAAGAACTATTATGTTAATGGGGAGCCATCTCATGATAAACTAAATAAGAGAGTAATCCAAAACTGTTCTACTCAGAATCCCTCTTAAGTCTATTCAATGAGACTTACTACCGGGATTTCACTGCAAGGAGACTGCTTCCTGAATACTGGGTGATACATGGAACTGGACTGTACACCCTGTGTGGTTAACTAGTCCATTGTATTGTCTCCCATAAACCAGAAATCATCATAATTTTATACATACATTGGGGAAATTAATCTTAGTTTCATAAAAAATAAATGGGATTATTCTACTCTTTTCAACTGCCCAGGGCTTTGAGAGACGAAAGTAATGACACTAGCCTCTTTTATTAGCCAGAGATCAAAGGCACTAGATCATATACACAACTTCCCAGAAAGAATGCTGCACAAAGTGGAACTTAAGTACTTTGTCCCTATGGTAGAAAGTACTCTGCTTCAAAAGACACTGCCTCCTGTTTATAAAGCACAGAGGAATGTTATTGTAACCCTTGGTAATGATCAGAGGTCCACTGAATAATAGTTTCATCTATTTCCTAGTAAGAACTGACACACAACAAGATGAATCTGGCTTCAAGTAGATCAGAACCTTATCCTTATACATGGTTCCTCTATATATTTGTAAAACAGCCTGGGGGGTGGAACGTGTCCAGCTGTCCAAGTTGGAATAGGGCCAATCAGGGTGCAGCCAGCAAAGCAGGGGCCAGGGGAGGGGACCCTTTTAAGGCCTGATCTTAGGAACAGACTTAGAAGAAGAAGAAGATGAAGAAGAAGAAGAGTTGGTTCTTATATGCCACTTTTCCCTACCCGAAAGAGGCTCAAAGCGGCTTACAGTCGCCTTCCCATTCCTCTCCCCACAACAGACACCCTGTGGAGTGTGGTGGGTAAGGCTGAGAGAGCGCTGATATCACTGCCCGGTCAGAACAGTTTTATCAGTGCCATGGCGAGCCCAAGGTCACCCAGCTGGCTGCATGTGGGGGAGTGCAGAATCGAACCTGGCATGCCAGATTCGAAGTCCGCACTCCTAACCACTACACCAAACTGGCTCTCTGAAGGTAGTATATATATATATTTCCCTGATATTGTCAAATGAATCTTAGGAATCTATTCCTCTTTTGTATCGAGGTAATGGTCATTTGTCCTTTTGATCTACTTACAGCAGCTAGTTAACACAGACACCTTAGACTACCACCACAATAACTTATAATGATTACTGCATACTTACATCAGAAAATGGCTTTTACCATGATGGTTGCTCAGTCACATGCAACCTATATCAAGAACACTAGAACACCAATATCTCCTGTCTCTCTAAGATACACACTTGTGATATTTGTAATGTTCATTGTGAAACATTAATGCTATTGGCCTATATCATTTAACAAGGAATGGATCTTTGTCATCCTTAGAAATCAAAAATATTCTTGTTTCTTCCAAATACCCAACAATTTGGTGCAAGAGGAAATAGGCAGATGCAAGGCAGTGACAGCTTTGCATTTTCTTTGGAGGAAAGGGATCACATTTTGAACGGTGTCATGTCCCTAAATGATGAATCCACCCTTTCCAGGGGTGATTTTTCTAATTTAGAGAAGCTTATAATATACAAGTTACATGTATCTTCAGTTTTGTATTATTACAAGGTATCCAGGATCCCTAGAGGGTTAAGAATGCAAAAAGGTCCCATGCTTTTCTCTGACAACAAAGAGTTTAAGACACATTAGCCCTCTATTCTTGATAAGTGTAATTTTGATTTGATTTGTGCAACAAGCTATTACAGTTTACACAAGGGGAGGAAAGGCTGGGCTAGCAGCAGCATGGAAGCAAGGCTAATTCCCACTTATGCATAACACTGCCGGCAGACTAGCCCCCTCCTGGCCCTGGCCTACTTTAGGGCCTCCGATGGCCTGTGGCAAGAGAAACTGACATTTCAGTGTTCCCTTTTTTGCTTCAGCTGCCATCGGTGGCCAGGCCTGGCCCATGCACAGTGCTACGGTACTAGGAGGGGACCAAAAATGATCCACTTGGCTCTGGGGTGTTTCACAGTGCCATGGAGGTCAAATGGGGTTTTATTTTGCTATTTTGCAGGACGGTGGAATTGCATTCTCAAGCAATCCCTCCTTCCTGTAAAATACCCACCCCCGTGCAGCAGAACCTTTCCACTATGGCCCAGGGAGAAGCATTTTGGTGCAAAGCTGGTCCGTTGCCAAAATGGGGACTTATAGACATTCAGGCACACCAGCCTGCACCACTGAAATGCGTTTCCCATGCTGACACAATAAACAGCGGAGCATGCTGCTCTGGCAGTGGCCCGGCACAGCTGCTGCCCTGTGTAATGATTCACAGAGGCTCAAAACATATCCACAGAGATTGAAACTTTTAAAAATGATTTAAAGGGGAGGCTTCCTTGGAAACTTTTGAAACTTATCTTGAGATAGACTTTAACCACAAATCATTCACATAAAAATGTATTATCCTGACAGTGCAGGATCTTCTCATGAGGAGGAACACACCTATCAAATGAGGCAAACCAGTGCTCACAAACAGCAACAGTGCTCTTTTTTTGGACCAGCCATCCAAGGGAGTAATGTACAAGAAAATCAAGTGTTTAACTTTTCATCTAAGTAATTAACCGATTATGAACTTAAGGTTTTGAATTTAGGTTTAAATTATGTTCCTGTACCTAAATATAATGCATTTAAAACAAGGGCTGATTGCTAATCAGATTGCATACACCCTCACACTTTAAAAAAAAACCCTACATTTTAACAAACTTCATTCACTCCATGTTCCACTTCTGTTCCCAACGTGGAGAATCCAACTGTTCATACATTTAATAAGGTACTCCTCAGAGACATTCAGGCATTAGAAAAAAAAGACATAATAATTTTGCCAATATTTCTAAGGAGGCTTTCAAAGTGCTTAACAATCTAAAGGAGTAAAAAGATCTCATTATCATGCAGACTGACAAAGGGTGATGGAAATGGTAAATTTTACAGAGATATTTTGGGGGATCCCACATCACATATCTACCATTATAAGAACTACTACTCAGGAAGCAATAGTTACATTTTTAAGTTACAATCTTTAAGGTACATTTCTAATAAGACTTTTGAATTTCCCAGAGTTCCAATGTTTTACCTAAGGTTCCGAAACAAATTTCTACCTTAGGGATACCTCCCGGCCACTCAGTAATTTCTGGTATAAATTCTCCATCAGAGCTTGCAGCTAAATTTGTTGACAACTTTTTACAACAATTTGTAACACAGACGCCATCATACACCAGAGATTCTACAGACCTCATTTCTCAGACAGAGTTCCTCCTGCTACAGGATTATTTATGGACATAAATTCATTGTACAACAACATCCCCATAGCTATTGGACGTGAGATAGTAGAAAGCCAACTTAACACCAGGGAAGATCCATTTTCTCCAACTTCATTTTTGGTTGACTTATTGGATGTTTGTCTTGATAGGAATTATTTAAATACAGCCAATTTTTAAAATCAGATTAGGGGCATGGTCATGGGATGCACTCTTGCCCCCAGTGTAGCAAATTTATTTATGATGAATTTTGGAAAGAAATTTATTTTAGACTATGGGGTCAATATTTTCTTTGATGACTTCCTGGTATACAGGAGATATATAGAGGATTTATTTTTTGTTTTCAAGGATTACACAAAAATAGAAGATTTAGTGAATTGGATTAATATGCAGGAGGAAAACATTTCCTTCACCAGCAATACTGACAGACGTTCAATTCTATTTTAGACATTAATATTTGCATTGATGACAAGCTCAAATTAGGCACACAACTGTATACGAAAATTACGGATAGAAACATATATTTAAACTACAAATCATTCCACCCCTGGTCTTTGAAGTCCAACATTCCTCACGGTGTCTTCTTAAAAGAAATTCAACAGATCCCCAGAATTTGTAACATTCAACTAAGGAAGTAGCTAAAAAACTACAAAGGGGAGGTTATCCATTAAATGTGATTGAGAAAGCCTTTTTGGAGGCTCAAAAAAAAAAGATCACAATTGTTGAAGCCCAAAATCAAAGCACTTGACAACACCCTGCACTGGTCTGCAGATTTCACACCACAGGCTAGTAAAATCAAGGCATTAGTGTATAAACACTGGCATCCAGTTAAAGACCTTCCATGGTGTCAAGAGAGACCAAAGATAGGCCTTACGAAGACCAAATGTATATCACAATGGGTTACACGTGTTGACAATACTGTATTTGAAATGGCTGTGGGTAACCCAGTGGGTTACTATAGTATACTATAGTATACTATAGTAACCCCAGTGGGTTACTATAGATGCAATAGATGCAATGTATGCAAATATGCCTGGGAAGCTAAGGAGATTTTTATTCCAGATAGAAATATCAATTTTAAATAGAAGCAATTCAGCAATTGTAATACAAGCAACTGCATGTCCATGTGGATATATGAATGTAACAAATTGCATGTGGGCAAAAGAAATCGTCCCTCAAACTTAGAATTGGAGAACATTTGAGTAGATTAAGGCACAGTCATTCAGAAGCTCCCCTTGTCAACTGTAAGTCTCCCGCAATCATATCTTCTCCTAGCAAAGAATAGTAACCTGTTCTCAGGCACCCTTAAGGCCCAGGTTCAAGCTGTCATCTACTCAGAAGTCTTCTAGCCCCCCATACTCAAAAGGAAATTTTGCTGTTCAAGGCAAGGTTATTGATTATGTTTGTATTTTTCCTGAGCTCTTGGTGCAATCTCTAGCTATAAGATCAGCTCCCGGGTAGAGAGTGACCATAGGCCTTTGATGGCCTCTTTATTGGTCACAGCTTTATCTTCTTCCCAGGACAACACTTCTGCTAGTGTTTCATCTTTTAAATATGCCAATAGGATTGTTTGGCCCACCGCTGTTGCTGAAAAGATTGTCAAGTTTTTAAATTGTCCTATTGTTTTAAAAATGAAAGAAGGCATTTGTGGGCCCCTTCCAAACCCTTTGGTAATCTGTCTTTTGGAGTCTTTAATTGACTCCTTCTCCAATTTGGAAAATCTGATACCAGTTATTTAAAACCCTTTTCAGCCTGGCTTTATTTGGATTGTCTCCACTTTGGCCCATTATGCACGGCTGCCGAAACAGCGATTTCGGGTCACATGGAAAACGTGGAGGGGGAAGACGCAAAGTAAACCAGTTATGCACAGCATGGGACGCAACGGTGGCAAAATCCAGAGTAACCGATTATGCATGCGGTGACCCCGGCGCCGCTTCTGGTTGCGCCCCGGTCACCCGGAAGCTGTGCTTTCTTCCGCGTTTCGCTAACACGGCTTTTTCGGCGGCATTCCACCCTGAATGTGCGCTATCCCCCCATGCATAATGGGCCTTTAAAAGATCCATGAAGAATGTTAACCTAAATCAACAACACAATTCTGTTTCTCTCAGAAAATGTTATTTCACCCTAAAGAGTAAATATAAATGGGATTCTCTCTCTGTCTTTTTGCATTAAATTCAACCGATAGCCGCCCTTTTTAGAAAGCTTTAACAAATGCATTAAACCCCATGAAACTTTCTCACTGCCCTGTTTCTGCTGCTGTTTGGGTAAATCAGTTTTCTAGGATTTTTCAATCCCTTTCCCCTCAGCCTCTTTGAAACCACCCAGACCACTATTCCAACTATAAACTCCTACCTGCTTATCTTTATCAGTTGGATTCTCATTTGGGCAGAGTCAACTTCTTTCCCTCAGGCGTGTCCTGGGTAAGATTCCATCACTTTCCCACCTTCAAAAGATTCTGTCTACATGGTTGTAAAGTCCCAGACACACTACCACGTATTGTTTTGGAGTGTCCAGTCTTCTCTCTCCCAATGAGCTTCTATCCAGTCATATTTGATAGATTTAAATTCCAAAGTCAATTAATGCTTCATCAAATTAATGCTTTCAGAAAAGGATCCCATTAACCTTGCCAAGGTAGCCAATACCATTGGAAGCATATTCCAAATAAATAACTTATGTTGGAAAGTGCGGAAACCTAGTCTTGTCTAATTCATCTTGTTTCCTTGGATTGCGATTTTGTATGCCAATAAAGGTTATCTGAGTCTGTCAACCAATATCTCAAAGAGAATGATTCAGTTGAAATATCCAAGTTTACTGTATTAGAAGTAATTAAATATAAATTATATGCAAAAACAGATGCTAATAAATTTCAGAAACAGAAAAAAACCATAATTTTCAAACCCTTTTTCCTGCAGGTCTAAAATAATGAAATTGAATTTTCTTGTTACCTATAAAACTATTAAAAATTAGAAATTCTTTCAAGAACGATGCCCAGCAGTACTGCTTATGCCCTTTCACAAGTATTTTCAGTTGTGTGTTAGCATTTAACAGGGCTGCACAGCAGGGAGTTAACACCGAGAGAGAGGAGAAATATTTTTCCTGTTAAATTGCATATGGATGCAGGTCTATGGTATTTGTTCAGATCTTATTTTTGTCCCACACAAATGAAATATTTCTGAAGTAAGGAATAATTTCCTGAAAATAACTCTAATCCATAGCTATTCAAAGCATTATCTTGGAAGGATTAATTAATCTGAACATATTTGAAGCTTTTTTGTTAAGACTTTTTGGTTAGACTAAACTATTTTATGTACATCCCTTTTCATTGTTCATAAGGTTCTCTTCAATCCTCAATGGTACAACTATTATATCTGCAAATGTTTTATAATAAACTACCATAAATCCATCAGGCCAAAGGGCCTTATTCTTTTTGTAATGATTTAATCATTTCATAAAACTCTGAACTCTGCACTTGTCTATCTAACTGCACACGATCCTCCCCAAAAATCCTATGTAGACTAATTTGTCAAAAATTATTTGTGTCACTGGATGATATAATGATTAGGTAAGCAGTATGTTCCTCACTACTCTACCTGCAAAAGAATTATGGGATAGTATCCTCAAAACACTTAGTTCCAGATTCTGAGATTCACGGCTTTAGAAAGTTCACTATTTAGGGCAGCCTTTCTTAACTTTTTTACCCCAGAAGTGGTGCAATCGTGCAGAATATGGTTGGGAAGCATTGCTGTATATGTGCCCACCTGGGACCCCTCACCCTTCCCATCCCCTCCAGGCCCATCATTGGCCATATATGCTCATATCATCCTATTCATGTTTTAAAAAAAATTAAAAATATAAACAATTAATTAACCCATTCTAGAAACTCTTCCAGGACCACCAAGAAACCTCAGGGTTTAATGAACCCTGGTTCCTAATTAAGGGGATTCAGAAAGAGTAAACTGAAAACTGCAGTTGTAAAGGGAAAATGTCTTACAGTACAGGGTTGGTGGAAGCAATGACCATAATTTGTAATTCAGAACAACAAAGTCTCTAAATGTATACTCTATAAATGAAATTCAAAACACATAAGCACATGCTTTACTGGAACTATAATGCAAGTCTGCCTACTTTGATTTGTTAACACAATTTGAGTTGAAAAGTATTTCTAAATGTCAACCCTCAACATTATAAAATTATACAGAAGGAGAAGGAAACTGGGCATATAAATATGATAGTGTATTAGCCTGCATTTAATTACCAGTTCAAACAACAACCTGAGCTAACCTTTGACAAGTAAAATAAATGTTCTGAATAATTTAACCAAAGCAAACATTTGCTGTTAATGGTGGCTAATTATAGTAAGAGTTATAAAGAAAGGAAGAAAAAAAATGAGTGAAATGATAATTTATACATTTGTGCTGCAGTTGCCACAACTCTTACTTGAAGGCTTTGTTTTGGGGTTTTTTTTTGTTTTTGTTTCATTTGCTTGTGATGTTTATATAAAACAACAATTTGGATATATGTTTTCCTGGACAGAGGATACCCCTTGAAACTGCACAAATACACCAGAAGAGCAACAGCATCAACAACAATGGATTCATCGTTGTTTCCTAGAAAACGTACCTTCTCTTGTAATTAAACAATCAGCTCCAGACCTCTTTACATTGTATTTTGTTGGGTAAAAGCTTTTACTATTGATGACTTTTGCTAAATAATTTATTGATCTGTTGTCCAAACAAAATGCATTTGCTGAAAGGATTATGTCCTTTTACCCAGAATTGGTTGCAAATAGTTGCTTGGCTCCTGATGCTAGGTTGAAACTTGAGGATCCTACAACATGAATAACATGAACCTTAACTGTAACACAGGTACAGACTGGACGAACAGGTCCAGAGCAGAACACATGGGCAGATTTTTCAGGAGGGAGGGAGCAGGGGTCCTATAGATATTGCTGGTCGCTCAGTCTCAACCAAATGTCTGGTAGAAGAGCTCCCTTTTGCAGGCCCTGCGGAACTGTTTTAGCTCCGTCAGGAAATTACACAGCTTCTACACAGGAAACAACATCACAGAACCAAGGCCAAAAAATATTGATAAAGAGGCATATATACTATTTTGAAATCTATTTTGAATGTGTATATATTGAAGTTATGAATAGTTTAATGCTGAATTTAGAATATATATCTATATTAGTACATATCTACTCATGCAAGAACCATCCTTTCTGAAATAAAGCAAATGATAAAGAACAAAACAACCCTGTGAATATCTAATATTTAAGAAATTAGAATTAAGAAGATGCAGGTTATATGTGAAAGTTAGCACTAGAAATATGTCTAGAGAAGCCTTTTTCAACATTTTGACCATGGAGGAGCCCCTGAAATAATTTTTCAGATTTTGAGGAGCCCCAGAAGTATTGTCAGCTGGCCACACCTCCGTGCCATGCCTCCAGAAGTGACATATCGCCAGAAGTGATAGCATCACCCACATTAGCAGGCAGGCTTGAGGCATACTGAGTGGGGGAGAGACAGAAGGTAGTTTAAGACAGGAGTATACATACAGAATCTGGCCCCACCAGGTGCAGAAATGAGAGAACTGACTCATGCTCAGGAGGGGGGGAAGTGGCCGGTTCCCTAGCTTGTGGCCAAGTTCATTAAGGCAGGACAGGAAAGGCCGTGGACCCCATACAGAGTTTCCGCAGACCCCCATAGACTTCTAGTTGGCAATCCCTGGTCTAGAGGTAGTTGAAGAAATCCAGGCTAGTGGGTTAGTAAAAAGTATCATTACTCCAGCAGGCATGACTTAGGCTGCAGAATGGACCAAAGCACAGATTTTCAATCAACTTGATCTCAGTAAAGACAGCCCAAGCACCATCCACCAAAAGTGGTACCTGTGTAAACCATGCTAGCATGTACTGGCAAAAAACCCCAAAACCAACAACCCTGGTTTGTAGAGCAGAATTCCAATAAAGAGTGTTTTTAAAAACCTGTTAAACTGAAAAGCTAACATTAAGTTCCTTGTAAATTTCACTGAGCTCTCTTCAAAGACAGTAGCTATTTAGATCTCATGCAAACTAGTTTCAATACTCTGACATTCATTTATGGGCATATATATTAATGAAGCGGACATGTTAATCCCCCAGCGTCTATGTCTGTGAGGCATCCTAGCTCTTACTTCCCTCCATGCCACTCTTGTGTAAGTAACATACTGTGGCAACATATGAATAGTTTATTGCTCTAGCAATGAATGAAGAAATGAATGAGTAGCAATTAAGAGTTCTGTTCCTTTACTGATCAGCTCCTGCAAACTTTCAGCAGAAAAGTGTGCTTTCTGACGTACACACAGGTCAACTAATTTGAGTTAAAATAAGACTTCTGTAGTTACATCTACAAATTCTATTTATTGATAAACATGGTTGTGGAGAAATACATTACAAGCAAAAGACATGGAGGAGATTAAGGAAGAGTATTGTGTCTTAGGCAAATAAAATTCTGCACACAGTATTATTTCCTTCTTTCCCATTTCCTTCTTTCTAAATCGAAAGTCTAACATATGGAAACACTGTAAGGCACACAAACAGTTTGAGACTGCTTCTTATGACATGGTTGAATGTAGATTGCCTCTGGGAAAATTTCAGTTATAAACATCTTGTTTTCCCCCTCATATATATTTCAGCTTTTGCTAGTTTTTTCAAATAATTGTTTTTCAAAATTATCTGAGATAGACCTTGATGATACATTATAAATACTAGACTGAACAGTGGAAATACTTGTGCTGCAGAAGACAGAAGTTAAAATGCATTTAGATATGTTTAATACAATCAGAGCTAGCATAATAATTCATCTCATGAAACATGCATCACAGATGTAGGGGCTCAAACAACGAAATACCTAGAATTTTTCTAATACTACCACACATACAAATTATATATTCACTGAATGGTATCAAAGCTGCATGAGTACATGCTTTAATGATTCTTATTGCAAGGGCATCTCTGCTCTAGACAAACATGGAGAAAGAACAGGAAAGTCATTCTCACTAAGGTAGTAAACAGTATGGCGGAAAAACCTTGCTTCTGTACTTTGGCCATGCCAGGATTGGAGGACCAGTCAAAGCTAAATGTGGCAAGGTTAAATATAAACTCATATCATCATGAGGGTACACAATGCCAGATAGAGCAGCATTTTCTTTCTGCTTCCTACACAGGAAGAAAGGACAAAAGGCTACCAAGATGTGGAACAAAATGTGCAACATGCCCAAAATAACACACATTCACTAACCAAAAATATGCCATTATGCCATGACCAGAAAGCGGTTATAAAGATGGCTGCCTAAGGAGGTGGTGAGTTCCCCCTCATCAGAGGTCTTTAAGTAGTGGCTGGGACAGTTACTTATCATGAATGCTTTTGGCTGATCCTTGGAGCAGGAGCAGGAGCAGGAGCAGACTAGTTGGCCTTCCAATTCTATGATTCTATCAATACTAACACTGCACTGACACTGCACTAACACTGAATTCTTGCCAGTAGAGGTTAGGCTGAAGAACAGAAGGCTGGGTCACCTTTCATACAAGCAAGGGTTACCAGCTAGCAGTGCCACCTGATGGAGAACTTTCTGTCTCTTCCATCAACTTTGACCCAGATCATATTCCTCATGTACTGATTATAATCGAATCTCTTTTTCATGTGTATCTCCATGGCCCATTATGCACGGCCGCCAAAACAGCGATTTTGGGTCACATGGAAAATGCGGAGGGGGAAGACGCGAAGCACACCGGTTATGCACAGGACGGGGCGTGACGGCGGCAAAACCCAGAGTAACCAATTATGCATGCTGTGATCCCGGCGCCGCTTCTGGTTGCGCCCCGGTCACCTGGAAGCTGCGCTTTCTTCCGCGTTTCGCTAACATGGCTTTTTCGGCGGCATGTACCGAAGCTGCGGCCGGTTGCAGCCGGCACCGTGCGTTATTGTGATTTTAGTCACCGCCATTCCACCCCGAATGTGCGTTATTCCCCCCGTGCATAATGGGTCCCTATGCTAAACTAGTGGTGGTGGCGTTTGATGCTAGAGCGAAGTGCAGCTTGTGAACTGGTTTTACACATGTTTGGGTTAAAGCAAGTTCAAGGTTCATAAAATCGGCATTGTGCAAATTTATTAAACATTGTAGAGAAAGTCAGAACGATAAACAGTGAACTATGTACCTAAATGGTTATGTTAAAAGAATGTGGACAGTATTTATTTATTTATGTACATAATCGCCAAGTTAATAACATACTGAAACAGACTGATGAGCCAATGGGACTCTGTTGATGGTCAGATATGTTTCTCCAATATCACTTTAAAGGGCAATATGCAGTCATCTGCAGGTGCCATTCAATTATGTAAATTCCAAATGCTATCCAGTGTATCAGCACACTGGTTGAATTTTAAGCATTCTTTCCATTAACCAAAGAATATAGACTGATAATAACAATTCAGGAAGGAGCATCAGAAATGAGAAATATAAAGTATATATGTCAACTTTTACAGTTGATTCAATAAGTGACTAAAGCTAGGAACCCTAATATCTATTTTAATATTAAAATCAGAGCTTTATTTTTCAGAAATAAAAATTTTAAAAAGCCCAACTCCCTGATCTTTTCAAATCCCAATTAAACTATGCACAACTCCAAGTCAGACTGATTAGGACACTACCAATTTATATTAAAGAAGATCCTACCCAGCTAAATTACAAATGACAGGCTACTCAACACATTTAATATTGTTATTAACTCAATTAGCTTTTTATGAAAAGAAGTTAACGATTAAATATTTAGATAAGATATAGGAGACTTAAAGATACAATTATTCTTTAACCATACTATATCTGAAGTTTCCTTGTGCAAGTCTCATAAAGCAATACCTCATTAGCCCTATACATTATACTGTTTTTACAAACTGTTCAAAATGCTGTGAGAATAAAATGTATGACATAACACCTCAAACTATGTTGCAACACTTAACTAAAATAAAACAAAACTCATGGAAAAATGAAAACACTACTAATTCAGGTAAAGTGTCTTTAATTAGACTGAAATAAAATTGTTTTCTTTGAAGTGAATCCATATTATTATCACTCTGATGAAATGCTGTCCCCCTCACTATTTCAAAAGAACACAGGTTTTTCATTTGTGCTGTAGAGAGAACGGTGTATGTATAAACCCTTGTTCACCTCCCTTCCAAATGTTAACTTTGCAGTGAATTGTCTCCATGGCACTGATTTGCTGGAGCTGTGGGAAACCACCAAAGGAGGGCTACAGGAGTGAAAGGAGTGGCTAGGAGTCCTGGTTCTCCCAGCTAGTGGTCTTGTACTACAACCAGGTGATGGCAGTGCGTGTTACCTAAAGAGAGTCCCCTTTGCCACCCTCCTGGAGTTGGCAATCAGCCAGAATAGGGGGTCAGCAAGGCAGAATTGGGCTTGCAAGGCAAAAGTGAGCAAGTTCCATCACAATCACAGAAAGAAGATCCTACCAAGCATCAACATTATCTGTTTAACTGTTAACCAAACAATTACGACCAACAGGTCAAAGCCAAATCCAATCCAGAAATAATGTAAAATGCATAGACTAATTTCCATATCTATGAAATGCTGGAGTTTCACTGCATTATTCAGATGTTCCCAATAACTGTCGCTATTCAAAGAATGCAAGCCCAATGAGCAAAATATTCAAGACGTGTTTTGAATGGGACATGAAGGTCAATATATTCAGTCAATATATTTCTTAAGATTCTCAAAGTAAGTACTGCCAAACCACCAAGACAAATATATTTCTGCTTAGCAAAAGGATGGTCCAATCTCATCAGATTTTGGAGGCCAAACAGGGTCAGTCCTGTTTAGTATTTGTATGAGAGACTGCCAAGAAATTCCAGGGTTGCTATGCAGAAGCAGGCAATGGCAAACCATTTATGTTACTATCTTGCCTTGAAAGCCATAGAGGAATGCCATAAATTAGCTACGACTTGATGGCACTTTACACAAATGCACACACAAGGTCTCATGAGCCAAAGCTAACATTGTCAGATGTATAACAAAGTGTACTTTGCATAATATTAGAGGAGTCGTATTGGATCAGACTAACAGTCCATCTAGTTCAGGATCCTGTTCCCACAGTTAGCAAGGCCCACTAGCTGGGGCACAGAGACCAAAGCCTACCTAATAATGTTGCCCCTCAGAAACCGGTAGTAGACTCTCACAATTATTAGGGACTCATTCCCAGGATCACTGCAGATGCCAAAAATCTGTGAACAGGAGGGGTTCTGTTATCTCCCAGTAGCAATGTAATCACATTTCCTCCAAAATGTAAAAATAGAATGTTTACAATAATGACACAGCCTGTGGGAGCCACAAAGCTGAGGGTAGGCCCTCTTTAAGAGTCAGAAACAGACCAATGAGGGTCTAGGGTCCAGGCAGTGGCAGAACCAACTGCAGGAAAGGAAAAAGGAGGCATTATCCTTGCATTGCCTTCTTCTTTTCACCTGAGGTCTTATAAGGAGCAGGTAAGAAGCCTGATGTATAGAGAAATGGCCTTGTGGAAGGGAGTCTGAATGCAGAATCTGAGTTATAATTTGTTGTTGTTGACGTTTTTTGGGTGCTTGGGCTGCAAGATAATAACATGGTGCACTCTAATATTTACTAACTAACAAAGAACATGACCCAGAGCTACTTATACCAAAACTCACACATCAATCTTAATTTATTTAATGCCTCTTGCCACAAACAGTCTCTAGGTGGCTAACAACAGCTAAAAAAGACAGCTTGGTGTAGTGGTTAGGAGTGCTGACTTCTAATCTGGCTGGGTTTCATTCCATGCTATTCTACATGCATCCAGCTGGGTGACCTTGGGCTCGCCACAGCACTGATAATGCTGTTCTGACCGAGCAGTAATATCAGGGCGCTCTCAACCTCACCCACCTCACAGGGTGTCTGTTGTGGGGAGAGAAAAGGGAATGTAAGCCACTTTGAGTCTCCTCTAGTAGAGAAAAGCATCATATAAGAAACAACTCTTTTTCTTTAAAAATATCTTAACACTGCCCGTGGCGCCGCGGGCACCACGGACTAAATAAAACGGTAAGGCGTTCTGAGGCGGGTTGTGTCCAGGATGAGGAAGGGTCCAGATTGGACCCTTCCTCCGGACAGACAAACGGAGGGACCAATCGGTCCCTCCGATTCCCAGCGCGCGGCTCGCAGTTGCTCCTTTGCGGGCGGCCTGACGCATCAGAGGCGCAAAGCCAGAGTTCTCGTTGAACTCTGTCTCTATCTTCTGGAGTATTTGCCAGTCCTCCCAATTTGGTATCGTCTGCAAACTTGATGAGTAGTCCTTCCACCCCCTCATCTAGATCAGTAATAAATATGTTAAAAAGTACCGGACCTATTTTTTTTTTAATGTAATCACATCTGTGTGAAGGTGTCTGAACACTTATATATGAAGGAGGAGGAGGAGTTGGTTCTTATATTCTGCTTTTCAGTCTCAAAGCAGCTTACAATCACCTTCCCTTTTGTCTCCCCACAACAGACACCCTGTGAGGTGGGTGAGCCTGAGAGAGCCCTGATATCACTGCTTGGTCAGAATAGCTTTCTCAGAATAGCTATTTCTCAGAAAAGTGCTTTCTCACTGCTGTGACAAGCCCAAGGTCTGCATGTGGGGGAGCACGGAATCTAACCCGGCTTGCCAGATTAGAAGTCCACACTCCTAACTATTACACCAAGCTGGCTCTCTATTTCACCAAGCTGGCTCTATATATTATGCTATATATTAACACCAATTTTGCATATAAAAATGTATAGAAGGTTCAAAACATCACTCATGTGTCTTATCTTTCAGAACTCTCTCCCTTTTTTGCGTTCCTTTTCAACTATGTACAAAATCACACCGTGTAGGTTTTTTAAAAAAAAATCTTGCGTCTGATGTGCCACATTAAGCTTGCAAATCACTAGATTCACACCTACAAAATATGGAGGCAATGGGAATTTTCATGGACATTTTGCACATTTATTAATATCATCACTTCCATCATGTCCCAGGGAAAACATCTTATTAGTGCTACAATTAAATGATTCAGCAACCATCCACACTATCCTTGCCTTTTAACAGTTCCAATCAGTAGCAGATCTAGGTGTAATCAACAGCAGCAGGGGGCTTTAAGAAGCAAAACAAAACAAAAACAGTAGGGTTCTTTACTAGTATACCGTAAGTGATAACAAGGAGACATATTTTATTCTACCTTACACCCAAACAGAACACTGCAAGCCTCGACTTCTACAGAGAGCATTTTAATTTGTCGGCAGCAAGATACCAAATAAACAAATCTTAAAACACTGATGGGGAGGGGTGGGGGTCTTTAAAATATTCCTTTTTATAGGTTTGTGAAACTTACTTCATGGTATTGTCCATATGCCAGAATACTGGAGGCAAACAATGATAGATGTTCAAAAAGAACAACAACAACAAAAGATTAAAGTGGCTCTGTCTATCATATTTTATCCTGCTCTTTCTCTAAGGAGTTCAGTGCAGTGACCATGACTTCCTGTACCCCTGTTTTAGACTTGTAACGACACCACCAGGATCTGATAATGGAGAGTGAACAACAGGCCCAATATTTCCCAGTAAGCTTCATGGCTGTGTTGGAATTAAAACCCGGGGTCTCCTCAACTGTAATCAGAAATGTCCTGTAATCCAGATGCCTTGCTCTGCAAACAGCCCACGGAACAGTAAAACTGAACTGCTATTAAATTGCTTGTATATATTTAAATATTATTAAAAGCAGAAGCAGACCAACTCTAAGTCTTCTTGGATAACTCTACACAATGCTGTGCCTGGCTTCAGGCTGGACTATGGGGCAGAGATGGCCCTGCTGTTTTTAGTTGATAGCCTTCATCTGAATATAGACAAAGGTCACATCTCATTGTTGCTCTGACTGGATTTATCTTCAGGCTCTCATATAATACAGATCATACTAATAGGTTTCAGGAAAAGTGCACTGGATAGAAGAAGAGGAAGAAGAAGAGTTGTTTCTTATATCCGTTTTTCTCTACCCGAAGGAGTCTCAAAGCGGCTTACATTCACCTTCCCTTTCCTCTCCCCACAACAGAAGCCCTGTGAGGTGGGTGAGGCTGAGAGAGCCCTGATATTATTGCTCGGTCAGAACAGCTTTATCAGTGCTGTGGCTAGGCAGTCCCCAAACTGAGATGCCCCAGGAAACTCCTTTAGTCAGAACCCCCCTTTTTTTGTTAGGAAGTCTCCTTCTGTGCAGCAGCAGAAGATCCAGAACAAGAGCAAATAGAGTTCTTCCTCCTAGAATAAACATGCTGAGAGTAGGGCTTAGCTTGAGGATACTGTGTAGAGTAAGCACTGCCAAATCTATTCTCTCACTGGTAAGGATGCTATTGGTAAAGTTGGAAGGGTGGTGTTTCGACTGTGTTGAAACTTGCTGGGAAATAAGGGATTCTGCAGTCTGCTTATGCTTTTTTATGGTCAACAGTAACATCAGTCTTTGATTAAAACAACATCCAATCTTCAAATGGAAGATCTTCAACTTTACACTTTGTTTCAAAGGGCAAAGCAGTCAAACATAACCAGGAGTGGTGATGAAGCACTACTGAACTCACCATGGCACACAAGGCAGTATCAGCTGAATGCTTGCTGGCTTGAATCTGTTGCTTAGAGAGATGAACCGCATCAGTCTGGAACACCTTGGCCAAAGATCATTTGTCTTCTGGCAAGATCTCTATGAAAGGGACCAATCTTTCCCAAAGAAACAGCTGGTAACCTGCCATCACTGTGTGGTAATTGACAAACTTAAATTCAAGCACCGCAGAGGAAAAGTGCTTTTTGCCCAAACTGTCCAGCTTCCTACCCTCTTTGTCAGTAGAAGTACTATGATAGTCTTGCTGGCCTTTAGGCTGCATCTCCACCAGTAGGGAGGATGGGGGTGAATACGTAGAAAGGAAATGGAAAGGTTCTTTATGAGCCTTATAGAAGTGCTAAGTTCTCTTGGATGTTGGCTGGATTGAAGCTGGTCTTTGCCATATTTCAGCACTCAGCTCCTCTAGACCCTTTAGAATACGTAAAGTAACCAGTCCAGGAGATTGGGAGTAAAAGATGACTCAAAATCTTGTATTTTGCATTGTTCTCAGTAGTTGTAATTTCAACATCTAGGGACTTGGCCATCCTAAACATTTGTTTTCTGTACACCCTCAGGTCCTCAGTAGGAAAAGTTGAATCTTGATCTCCACATCCTTCATCGGATCTGCTGCATCTGAATCCACTACACTTAATCTCCCATTCTGGCAAGGATCAATGTACCTTGGACTGGAGGAATCCTGGAACCGATTGAGAAAAACTTACTGTATTCGGATCCGGGTTCTTCCCACTAATCCAGGCAGGCATGCTGCCCCGGATACAACTGAGATGGCCAGTAAATACATGAATAGCGATAGCAGTCAACCGGTAATGGAGGAGTTTGTTGATGCAACGGAACTTCCTTGAGCTCTCCCTCAGACATGGAAGCAACTGGGGACCTCTGAGGAGACGTCTCCATCAGTCTTTCTACAAACTGTTGCCTAAGTTCAGGTGAGCAGCTGGAACAGACAGCTGGCCAGCAGGCTTGGTCTTATCCTTCTTCCCCTTGGACTTCTTTAATGGGGGTTCAGATGAAGCCCGTTTCTCATGAGGAAGCTCAGTATCTGACCGAATCCATGCTGATGTTGAACCCACAGGTGGTACTAAGCAGATCTAATCGGAAACCTTTTCAGCTGGGGCCTTCAAGGAAACCGGCTTGGGATGGGGATCCAAAGCCTGCAAGTTTTTTCCCCGTAGTGCCACCTGTAACTTGCATGCCCAATCGCTTCTAGGTTTTGAGGTGAATTTCTGGCAAATCTTGCAAATGGGAACAGAATGCTCCTCTCCCAGACAGAATAGACAAAGGTCATGCTTGTCAGTCTGAGGCATCATCTAAGGCATTTAGTGCACTTCTTGAAAAGGGCTTTTTGAGCCATCGTGAAGAGAAAAGAAAAGACTTCCTCATAGTCTGAAGACAAGGAGCAACTCTCAAGAAGCTAACCTGCCAAGAGAGCCAGCTTGGTGTAGTGGTTAGGAGTGTGAACTTCTAATCTGGCGACCTGGGTTTGATCCCCCGCTCCTCCACATGCAACCAGCTGGGTGACCTTGGGCTCGCAATACCCCTGATAAATTAGTTCTGACAGAGCAGGAATATCAGGGCTCTCTCAGCCTCACCTACCCCACCTACTGTCTTCCTACAGCCCCTCCAACAAAAGCAGTAATTCTGATTCTTCTTCTGCATCCTTCCCCTCCTTTGCACTGTCACTCTTCTCCACTTAAGTATTGGGCTACCCATGCTGTCTGTGCCACACAAAGTTCTGTTCTCCTGCTCTGTGGTCTCTACCTCCTTGTCGGCTTGAACTCCCAGCACCTCCACTCCCATGTTTCCTGTTGCAGCTCACATTTCCAAGGCCCCTGCTTATGCCAACCAACTTCTACCTCTGACAAGAGACCCCTAGCTATTTGTTGGGTCCCATGGGACCAGCCTGCTGACTACAATAGGATTTATACTAGATCCAAAATTACTGATTCAAGAGGGCTTTTTACCAAGGAAATAGAGCAATACTGTAATGAAATCTTTCCGAAACTGGTAAAGGGATAGAGATTTCGGGCTGTACTACTGTATATATATATAACATAATAAATTATAAATCCTGGGCCACATTTAAGACCAACAAAGTTTTATTTTGGGTATCAGTTTTCATGGGCATGCACAAATCTGGAAAAAAACTTCAACAAAAGAATGAAGAACCAGGGCAAGTCCAAATGTTGACTACAATTTTTCGTCAAGTCCACAGCACCCTGGTCATAGTCTAACATTTACTTCACCATGCCATATGGTCTCTCTACATTAGCTACCTAAATTCAACACAGAATATTTTCAACTGGAAAGACTGAAGAAAAAGCACTATAAAATGGCAAGCTTAATGAGAAACAATATTGAGGGAAAGGGGCTAGCTAATAGAAGATACCAATTTTGTACTCCTTATTCTCTGGGAACTACTTCGCATATTAAGCTAAATTAAATCTAAACAGATGAGCCCAGTCAATTAAACATTTTAGTTTCAAAAGGAGGCCTTTTAAATATTTTCCCAAAAATTCTAACTAGTTATTTTCTTCAATTTGATAACTACAGCAGAAGAATTCTTATATAGTTAACGCTTGCAAACCAAGCCTTTTTTTCTGTGGTCATTTTCAATGTTAACCAAAGGTCACTTTAATTCTGAAACCCATCAGTATACGACCCTTGACAGGCCATGATATTCCTAACCACTGGAATAGTTAGCCACACTGATGTCTAGTCCTACACAAGATCCAAAACATTTGGTGATCAAACTGTCACCCAAAACTCCTTTATTTTATTATATGAAATGGTTCAAACAGGTGGCATAGCCCTTAAGGTGCCACAGCCCTTGAGCTAAGTTCCATTTGTGAGAAAGCTGTATAGATGTCTCAGAACAGATGATGGATGGATGGATGGATGGATGGATGGATGGATGGATGGATGGATGGATGGATGGATGGATAGAAACATCTCCATGCCTTTTTGTGACCATTCTTTCAGTCTTAAGCAATAGAGTCCTACTGCCAGCTTTTTAAAGGGTACAACATTTCAGAGACTGGTTATGTAGATGATTACCTGATGCAGTATGCACTATGACTACAAATGACAACAGAATAGGACAGGATTTGCATATGCACTATTTACTATGTTTGCTGTCTGCAGTCACTGTAGGAATGGCTGGTGCTGGAAAAGTGGGGTATAAATTTACTAGCTAAATGTTTGCTCTGACAAGGGGTAGAAAGGGTAGGTAGCTAAACTGAATGTACATAGTAAGGAAAAATGTGACTTTCACATGAGCAAGGCAGTGCAATCGCAGTCTAGGGACTGAAGCCATGGTGTCTGAGAATTTGGGCTTGAGCAGCAACAAGGTGGGACTAAAATGAAGCAGACTGGTCAGTACAGCTTTGAACTACGCCTGAGCTATGAAATCCAAAGCTGAACGTACACTCCCCATGGGTTGTCATGAAGTAAATAGAGCAATTGTGGTGAACCCACTTATAGGACTGAAAATGCTTACAACAGGGTTCCATCTTGTGTTCTGCATCCAAGCCTAGAAGGCAATTTGTATCGCCCAAACTCAGTAGCTTGCTGTTGCACTGCAGACACTTTTTAAAGGTAGTTTACTCAGTCTTAGATGAATAATCAAAAGTGGGGCACGAGAGAAGGAAACAGAGAAAGGAAAAGCAAGAGATGACAGTTTATATGAAGAAAAAATGCCTAGCTCAAAGATTCTGCAGTGGAAAAAAATCAGCTGTTGCACCAGTAGAATTGAGTGGGGATGTGAACATCTACTTGTCATGTACTTGGGTGCCCTTTCCTTCATGTTGTTGGGGCCTGCTGATATTTCTCACCCAACTTAGTATTAAATGGTCCTGATGACTGCCCTGTAAAGCCATAAAATCCCATAGGTGTTCAGTATAGATATCACAAAGGAGAAACACAAATTAAAGTGTGGAAATATGGCAAAGATTATGAAGGGACTTTTACCATATGCGACATTTGTCTTATCCCTTGCACAAAATTAAATTTCTCTCCACTTCAGGGAAAACAGATCTGCTTATGCTGTATCAGTCATGACACCTGGTTTCTTACACATTCCATTTTAAGAGCATTTGAGTTTCAAATCTAGAATTTATTACAGCTTTCCATGTTACCTCCTCAGTAGCAGACACAGTGCAGATATAAGCTGATAAACAACTGTCCAGCTGAATCCATGCTGCTATCGTTCATGCTAGATGTTCAATAGGGAGTGGTAATTCAAGATCAGTAAAAGGATATGTTTTATGACACCAAGGGATATAAAAACTCTTTCACAGATCTCCCCTGAAGCAGAATGGTAAAGAGAACCCTCAACATTCTGAAATAAAATGTATATATATCTTATGGACAACGTCAGAAGCTGTTGAGATATAATAGTGCTGTCATATAAAGATTACAACGGTATTTCAGGATCAAATATCTGTATCTCTAACTGGAATGATGAGATAATGCAAAACAAGTCTATTCATTCAATTTCTATATCATCCCACTCCACAAGTGGGCTAGGACCGGTTTATATTACGTTTATGTTCTGTGAGTCAGAACCTACTGCGCTAGAACAATTTGAAAGAGGTCCTTCTGCTGTTATAGTGCCTGTTCAGGCATACCTTCTACCGAAGCTTTTTACTTGTGAAAAATCTACCTGGAGACAATGTCAAGAAGAAGAGAAAATAATCTCCTCTGTTATATTTATTCTGTGTGATATTTTGAACTGGAAACATGCCATTTTGCAGACCCTATGGAACATTAACAGCTCCATCAGGGCCCGGATTTTAACTGGCAACTTGTTCCACCAGGGTGGGTTATGCATTCACAGTTTTTAATCATTGGCAGATCACTGACACTGTAAAATTGCCCCTTTTAAAAACTGTGTGGGTTGTTTTTGCCTACCACAGTAGATCAAAGTTATGGATTCTGCAATTGAAAGAGCCTTCCTCAAGTGGGAGAGTACTTCATCCATTGTTC